>NC_064928.1:0-2837500 GCF_023897955.1 Schistocerca gregaria | reverse complement strand
CAACACCAGTAGCAGCTGACTGCACGCAAAGAATAGGAATGTGCAGTGGGATTTACGTGAACTCGGCGCAAGGCAGATCTTTACGACATAGGCTTGAGAATCTTACGGGACCACTTGTACTGTTTCTAAATTAAGTGTAGGCGTGGGAGGAGGGTGCTTCCTGCGCACAAATAACAGCACGCTTGTCAATTGTGGATGCTAATCATTCGCTTGTATCTTCCTAGACACATCTGCTGGTCGTGAATTATTCCATTTGCATATCAAGGTGCGCATGTAGGTGTGTTAAAAATTCTGGAGGCACTGGGTATTGATCCCAGTACCTCTCGCATACTAAGCGAGCGCTCTACCATCTGAGCTACGCCCGCCCACCCACTCGAAGACTAATGGTGCTACATACAGCCATATAGACGACACAGACCCTTGCACTCCCATTATTCAGCAGACAAACACTACTCTCTATGTATCCGTTAGGGTGTCTTTCAGGTTTCGTGCATTCTGTATCGAATCGTAGTTGCCAAAATGAAAGTGGCACGTATAACGTCGAAAATAGAATTCGGACACCGCTCTGAGTAAGACCAACGTGTTGTCCACCCTCTAGACTTCAATGAGGTTAAGCCGCGATACCTAAGACAGATCTGCTCTCGATGACACCTCGATAACAGCCGGTCCCCACACTTACATCTTGCTCTCCTTACGTCAGTATACATCATATCAGTCTGTGACGCTGGCTTTGCAACATCTTGCGTGCCTTTAGGTTCGCCGCGGCCAACACTTACCATGCACTGACCACAAAAAATGGAGGCGCCGCGGCTTGAACCCTGGACCTTTCACATGCCAAGCGAACGCTCTACCAACTGAGCTACGCCCCATGCACGAGCAAACTGCGCTATTCCCCATTGTTTGCGACTCAGATGCGCACGGACACGATGGTTGGTTGGTTTGTAGCGGTGAAGGGAGCAGAGTACAAAGGCGCGGACCCGTTCATATACACAAAAGTTCCAAGTAGTTTCGATGCTCTGGTATTACAAATGCAAATTCCGTCTGTTTTTAACGTCTTAAATTGAAAGAGCCGTCACAAATTGCTCCGTTTTCACTCATTGTAGACAATTATACAGCACCTGAGGTAACAAACACATCTCGAGAACCATTGTGCACTACATTATTTATGCCAACTCAGTGCCTCGCTCTTTACTACTGTGTACCAATCTTGTCGTCCAACTGCAAAACACTGGGCCACAACAAGTTTCCGCGTCTCCATTGCACTGCGCATGCTACGAAACGCTCCCCAAACTTGGCACTCACCCTCGCAGCCGACTTTTCCGACTTTCCACGACGCTCACGCTAGTGACAGCATTATTTATAGTTCGACGTCGCGCCAAAGCGAATGAGTACATTTCGCCTACGGCTTAGGCCGCTCTCCTAGTGTGGCTGCTCGGTGTCTGCAGGCAGCGAGGGTCTGCAAGCTTCCTGTGTTCGCACCTATGTCACCTGTGCTTGCTTGTCAGAGACAGACTATCGCAAAACATACAACTCACTCCATGAATTGATTGCTACGGCATCTGTTATCAGCAGTCACAACTAGCAACACCAGTAGCAGCTGACTGCACGCAAAGAATAGGAATGTGCAGTGGGATTTACGTGAACTCGGCGCAAGGCAGATCTTTCCGACATAGGCTTGAGAATCTTACGGGAAAACTTGTACTGTTTCTAAATTAAGTGTAGGCGTGGGAGGAGGGTGCTTCCTGCGCACAAATAACAGCACGCTTGTTAATTGTGGATGCTAATCATTCGCTTGTATCTTCCTAGACACATCTGCTGGTCGTGAATTATTCCACTTGCATATCAAGGTGCGCATGTAGGTGTGTTAAAAATTCTGGAGGCACTGGGTATTGATCCCAGTACCTCTCGCATACTAAGCGAGCGCTCTACCATCTGAGCTACGCCCGCCCACCCGAAGACTAATGGTGCTACATACAGCCATATAGACGACACAGACCCTTGCACTCCCATTATTCAGCAGACAAACACTACTCTCTATGTATCCGTTAGGGTGTCTTTCAGTTTTCGTGCATTCTGTATCGAATCGTAGTTGCCAAAATGAAAGTGGCACGTATAACGTCGAAAATAGAATTCGGACACCGCTCTGAGTAAGACCAACGTGTTGTCCACCCTCTAGACTTCAATGAGGTTAAGCCGCGATACCTAAGACAGATCTGCACTCGATGACACCTCGATAACAGCCGGTCCCCACACTTACATCTTGCTCTCCTTACGTCAGTATACATCATATCAGTCTGTGACGCTGGCTTTGCAACATCTTGCGTGCCTTTAGGTTCGCCGCGACCAACACTTACCATGCACTGACCACAAAAAATGGAGGCGCCGCGGCTTGAACCCTGGACCTTTCACATGCCAAGCGAACGCTCTACCAACTGAGCTACGCCCCATGCACGAGCAAACTGCGCTATTCCCTATTGTTTGCGACTCAGATGCGCACGGACACGATGGTTGGTTGGTTTGTAGCGGTGAAGGGAGCAGAGTACAAAGGCGCGGACCCGTTCATATACACAAAAGTTCCAAGTAGTTTCGATGCTCTGGTATTACAAATGCAAATTCCGTCTGTTTTTAACGTCTTAAATTGAAAGAGCCGTCACAAATTGCTCCGTTTTCACTCATTGTAGACAATTATACAGCACCTGAGGTAACAAACACATCTCGAGAACCATTGTGCACTACATTATTTATGCCAACTCAGTGCCTCGCTCTTTACTACTGTGTACCAATCTTGTCGTCCAACTGCAAAACACTGGGCCACAACAAGTTTCCGCGTCTCCATTGCACTGCGCATGCTACGAAACGCTCCCCAAACTTGGCACTCACCCTCGCAGCCGACTTTTCCGACTTTCCACGACGCTCACGCTAGTGACAGCATTATTTATAGTTCGACGTCGCGCCAAAGCGAATGAGTACATTTCGCCTACGGCTTAGGCCGCTCTCCTAGTGTGGCTGCTCGGTGTCTGCAGGCAGCGAGGGTCTGCAAGCTTCCTGTGTTCGCACCTATGTCACCTGTGCTTGCTTGTCAGAGACAGACTATCGCAAAACATACAACTCACTCCATGAATTGATTGCTACGGCATCTGTTATCAGCAGTCACAACTAGCAACACCAGTAGCAGCTGACTGCACGCAAAGAATAGGAATGTGCAGTTCGATTTACGTGAACTCGGCGCAAGGCAGATCTTTCCGACATAGGCTTGAGAATCTTACGGGACCACTTGTACTGTTTCTAAATTAAGTGTAGGCGTGGGAGGAGGGTGCTTCCTGCGCACAAATAACAGCACGCTTGTCAATTGTGGATGCTAATCATTCGCTTGTATCTTCCTAGACACATCTGCTGGTCGTGAATTATTCCATTTGCATATCAAGGTGCGCATGTAGGTGTGTTAAAAATTCTGGAGGCACTGGGTATTGATCCCAGTACCTCTCGCATACTAAGCGAGCGCTCTACCATCTGAGCTACGCCCGCCCACCCACTCGAAGACTAATGGTGCTACATACAGCCATATAGACGACACAGACCCTTGCACTCCCATTATTCAGCAGACAAACACTACTCTCTATGTATCCGTTAGGGTGTCTTTCAGGTTTCGTGCATTCTGTATCGAATCGTAGTTGCCAAAATGAAAGTGGCACGTATAACGTCGAAAATAGAATTCGGACACCGCTCTGAGTAAGACCAACGTGTTGTCCACCCTCTAGACTTCAATGAGGTTAAGCCGCGATACCTAAGACAGATCTGCTCTCGATGACACCTCGATAACAGCCGGTCCCCACACTTACATCTTGCTCTCCTTACGTCAGTATACATCATATCAGTCTGTGACGCTGGCTTTGCAACATCTTGCGTGCCTTTAGGTTCGCCGCGGCCAACACTTACCATGCACTGACCACAAAAAATGGAGGCGCCGCGGCTTGAACCCTGGACCTTTCACATGCCAAGCGAACGCTCTACCAACTGAGCTACGCCCCATGCACGAGCAAACTGCGCTATTCCCCATTGTTTGCGACTCAGATGCGCACGGACACGATGGTTGGTTGGTTTGTAGCGGTGAAGGGAGCAGAGTACAAAGGCGCGGACCCGTTCATATACACAAAAGTTCCAAGTAGTTTCGATGCTCTGGTATTACGAATGCAAATTACGTCTGTTTTTAACGTCTTAAATTGAAAGAGCCGTCACAAATTGCTCCGTTTTCACTCATTGTAGACAATTATACAGCACCTGAGGTAACAAACACATCTCGAGAACCATTGTGCACTACATTATTTATGCCAACTCAGTGCCTCGCTCTTTACTACTGTGTACCAATCTTGTCGTCCAACTGCAAAACACTGGGCCACAACAAGTTTCCGCGTCTCCATTGCACTGCGCATACTACGAAACGCGCCCCAAACTTGGCACTCACCCTCGCAGCCGACTTTTCCGACTTTCCACGACGCTCACGCAACGCTCACGCTAGTGACAGCATTATTTATAGTTCGACGTCGCGCCAAAGCGAATGAGTACATTTCGCCTACGGCTTAGGCCGCCCTCCTAGTGTGGCTGCTCGGTGTCTGCAGGCAGCGAGGGTCTGCAAGCTTCCTGTGTTCGCACCTATGTCACCTGTGCTTGCTTGTCAGAGACAGACTATCGCAAAACATACAACTCACTCCATGAATTGATTGCTACGGCATCTGTTATCAGCAGTCACAACTAGCAACACCAGTAGCAGCTGACTGCACGCAAAGAATAGGAATGTGCAGTGGGATTTACGTGAACTCGGCGCAAGGCAGATCTTTACGACATAGGCTTGAGAATCTTACGGGACCACTCGTACTGTTTCTAAATTAAGTGTAGGCGTGGGAGGAGGGTGCTTCCTGCGCACAAATAACAGCACGCTTGTCAATTGTGGATGCTAATCATTCGCTTGTATCTTCCTAGACACATCTGCTGGTCGTGAATTATTCCATTTGCATATCAAGGTGCGCATGTAGGTGTGTTAAAAATTCTGGAGGCACTGGGTATTGATCCCAGTACCTCTCGCATACTAAGCGAGCGCTCTACCATCTGAGCTACTCCCGCCCACCCACTCGAAGACTAATGGTGCTACATACAGCCATATAGACGACACAGACCCTTGCACTCCCATTATTCAGCAGACAAACACTACTCTCTATGTATCCGTTAGGGTGTCTTTCAGGTTTCGTGCATTCTGTATCGAATCGTAGTTGCCAAAATGAAAGTGGCACGTATAACGTCGAAAATAGAATTCGGACACCGCTCTGAGTAAGACCAACGTGTTGTCCACCCTCTAGACTTCAATGAGGTTAAGCCGCGATACCTAAGACAGATCTGCTCTCGATGACACCTCGATAACAGCCGGTCCCCACACTTACATCTTGCTCTCCTTACGTCAGTATACATCATATCAGTCTGTGACGCTGGCTTTGCAACATCTTGCGTGCCTTTAGGTTCGCCGCGACCAACACTTACCATGCACTGACCACAAAAAATGGAGGCGCCGCGGCTTGAACCCTGGACCTTTCACATGCCAAGCGAACGCTCTACCAACTGAGCTACGCCCCATGCACGAGCAAACTGCGCTATTCCCCATTGTTTGCGACTCAGATGCGCACGGACACGATGGTTGGTTGGTTTGTAGCGGTGAAGGGAGCAGAGTACAAAGGCGCGGACCCGTTCATATACACAAAAGTTCCAAGTAGTTTCGATGCTCTGGTATTACAAATGCAAATTCCGTCTGTTTTTAACGTCTTAAATTGAAAGAGCCGTCACAAATTGCTCCGTTTTCACTCATTGTAGACAATTATACAGCACCTGAGGTAACAAACACATCTCGAGAACCATTGTGCACTACATTATTTATGCCAACTCAGTGCCTCGCTCTTTACTACTGTGTACCAATCTTGTCGTCCAACTGCAAAACACTGGGCCACAACAAGTTTCCGCGTCTCCATTGCACTGCGCATACTACGAAACGCGCCCCAAACTTGGCACTCACCCTCGCAGCCGACTTTTCCGACTTTCCACGACGCTCACGCAACGCTCACGCTAGTGACAGCATTATTTATAGTTCGACGTCGCGCCAAAGCGAATGAGTACATTTCGCCTACGGCTTAGGCCGCCCTCCTAGTGTGGCTGCTCGGTGTCTGCAGGCAGCGAGGGTCTGCAAGCTTCCTGTGTTCGCACCTATGTCACCTGTGCTTGCTTGTCAGAGACAGACTATCGCAAAACATACAACTCACTCCATGAATTGATTGCTACGGCATCTGTTATCAGCAGTCACAACTAGCAACACCAGTAGCAGCTGACTGCACGCAAAGAATAGGAATGTGCAGTGGGATTTACGTGAACTCGGCGCAAGGCAGATCTTTACGACATAGGCTTGAGAATCTTACGGGACCACTTGTACTGTTTCTAAATTAAGTGTAGGCGTGGGAGGAGGGTGCTTCCTGCGCACAAATAACAGCACGCTTGTCAATTGTGGATGCTAATTATTCGCTTGTATCTTCCTAGACACATCTGCTGGTCGTGAATTATTCCATTTGCATATCAAGGTGCGCATGTAGGTGTGTTAAAAATTCTGGAGGCACTGGGTATTGATCCCAGTACCTCTCGCATACTAAGCGAGCGCTCTACCATCTGAGCTACGCCCGCCCCCCACTCGAAGACTAATGGTGCTACATACAGCCATATAGACGACACAGACCCTTGCACTCCTATTATTCAGCAGACAAACACTACTCTCTATGTATCCGTTAGGGTGTCTTTCAGGTTTCGTGCATTCTGTATCGAATCGTAGTTGCCAAAATGAAAGTGGCACGTATAACGTCGAAAATAGAATTCGGACACCGCTCTGAGTAAGACCAACGTGTTGTCCACCCTCTAGACTTCAATGAGGTTAAGCCGCGATACCTAAGACAGATCTGCACTCGATGACACCTCGATAACAGCCGGTCCCCACACTTACATCTTGCTCTCCTTACGTCAGTATACATCATATCAATCTGTGACGCTGGCTTTGCAACATCTTGCGTGCCTTTAGGTTCGCCGCGACCAACACTTACCATGCACTGACCACAAAAAACGGAGGCGCCGCGGCTTGAACCCTGGACCTTTCACATGCCAAGCGAACGCTCTACCAACTGAGCTACGCCCCATGGACGAGCAAACTGCGCTATTCCCCATTGTTTGCGACTCAGATGCGCACGGACACGATGGTTGGTTGGTTTGTAGCGGTGAAGGGAGCAGAGTACAAAGGCGCGGACCCGTTCATATACACAAAAGTTCCAAGTAGTTTCGATGCTCTGGTATTACAAATGCAAATTCCGTCTGTTTTTAACGTCTTAAATTGAAAGAGCCGTCACAAATTGCTCCGTTTTCACTCATTGTAGACAATTATACAGCACCTGAGGTAACAAACACATCTCGAGAACCATTGTGCACTACATTATTTATGCCAACTCAGTGCCTCGCTCTTTACTACTGTGTACCAATCTTGTCGTCCAACTGCAAAACACTGGGCCACAACAAGTTTCCGCGTCTCCATTGCACTGCGCATGCTACGAAACGCTCCCCAAACTTGGCACTCACCCTCGCAGCCGACTTTTCCGACTTTCCACGACGCTCACGCTAGTGACAGCATTATTTATAGTTCGACGTCGCGCCAAAGCGAATGAGTACATTTCGCCTACGGCTTAGGCCGCTCTCCTAGTGTGGCTGCTCGGTGTCTGCAGGCAGCGAGGGTCTGCAAGCTTCCTGTGTTCGCACCTATGTCACCTGTGCTTGCTTGTCAGAGACAGACTATCGCAAAACATACAACTCACTCCATGAATTGATTGCTACGGCATCTGTTATCAGCAGTCACAACTAGCAACACCAGTAGCAGCTGACTGCACGCAAAGAATAGGAATGTGCAGTGGGATTTACGTGAACTCGGCGCAAGGCAGATCTTTCCGACATAGGCTTGAGAATCTTACGGGAAAACTTGTACTGTTTCTAAATTAAGTGTAGGCGTGGGAGGAGGGTGCTTCCTGCGCACAAATAACAGCACGCTTGTTAATTGTGGATGCTAATCATTCGCTTGTATCTTCCTAGACACATCTGCTGGTCGTGAATTATTCCACTTGCATATCAAGGTGCGCATGTAGGTGTGTTAAAAATTCTGGAGGCACTGGGTATTGATCCCAGTACCTCTCGCATACTAAGCGAGCGCTCTACCATCTGAGCTACGCCCGCCCACCCGAAGACTAATGGAGCTACATACAGCCATATAGACGACACAGACCCTTGCACTCCCATTATTCAGCAGACAAACACTACTCTCTATGTATCCGTTAGGGTGTCTTTCAGTTTTCGTGCATTCTGTATCGAATCGTAGTTGCCAAAATGAAAGTGGCACGTATAACGTCGAAAATAGAATTCGGACACCGCTCTGAGTAAGACCAACGTGTTGTCCACCCTCTAGACTTCAATGAGGTTAAGCCGCGATACCTAAGACAGATCTGCACTCGATGACACCTCGATAACAGCCGGTCCCCACACTTACATCTTGCTCTCCTTACGTCAGTATACATCATATCAGTCTGTGACGCTGGCTTTGCAACATCTTGCGTGCCTTTAGGTTCGCCGCGACCAACACTTACCATGCACTGACCACAAAAAATGGAGGCGCCGCGGCTTGAACCCTGGACCTTTCACATGCCAAGCGAACGCTCTACCAACTGAGCTACGCCCCATGCACGAGCAAACTGCGCTATTCCCTATTGTTTGCGACTCAGATGCGCACGGACACGATGGTTGGTTGGTTTGTAGCGGTGAAGGGAGCAGAGTACAAAGGCGCGGACCCGTTCATATACACAAAAGTTCCAAGTAGTTTCGATGCTCTGGTATTACAAATGCAAATTCCGTCTGTTTTTAACGTCTTAAATTGAAAGAGCCGTCACAAATTGCTCCGTTTTCACTCATTGTAGACAATTATACAGCACCTGAGGTAACAAACACATCTCGAGAACCATTGTGCACTACATTATTTATGCCAACTCAGTGCCTCGCTCTTTACTACTGTGTACCAATCTTGTCGTCCAACTGCAAAACACTGGGCCACAACAAGTTTCCGCGTCTCCATTGCACTGCGCATGCTACGAAACGCTCCCCAAACTTGGCACTCACCCTCGCAGCCGACTTTTCCGACTTTCCACGACGCTCACGCTAGTGACAGCATTATTTATAGTTCGACGTCGCGCCAAAGCGAATGAGTACATTTCGCCTACGGCTTAGGCCGCTCTCCTAGTGTGGCTGCTCGGTGTCTGCAGGCAGCGAGGGTCTGCAAGCTTCCTGTGTTCGCACCTATGTCACCTGTGCTTGCTTGTCAGAGACAGACTATCGCAAAACATACAACTCACTCCATGAATTGATTGCTACGGCATCTGTTATCAGCAGTCACAACTAGCAACACCAGTAGCAGCTGACTGCACGCAAAGAATAGGAATGTGCAGTTCGATTTACGTGAACTCGGCGCAAGGCAGATCTTTCCGACATAGGCTTGAGAATCTTACGGGACCACTTGTACTGTTTCTAAATTAAGTGTAGGCGTGGGAGGAGGGTGCTTCCTGCGCACAAATAACAGCACGCTTGTCAATTGTGGATGCTAATCATTCGCTTGTATCTTCCTAGACACATCTGCTGGTCGTGAATTATTCCATTTGCATATCAAGGTGCGCATGTAGGTGTGTTAAAAATTCTGGAGGCACTGGGTATTGATCCCAGTACCTCTCGCATACTAAGCGAGCGCTCTACCATCTGAGCTACGCCCGCCCACCCACTCGAAGACTAATGGTGCTACATACAGCCATATAGACGACACAGACCCTTGCACTCCCATTATTCAGCAGACAAACACTACTCTCTATGTATCCGTTAGGGTGTCTTTCAGGTTTCGTGCATTCTGTATCGAATCGTAGTTGCCAAAATGAAAGTGGCACGTATAACGTCGAAAATAGAATTCGGACACCGCTCTGAGTAAGACCAACGTGTTGTCCACCCTCTAGACTTCAATGAGGTTAAGCCGCGATACCTAAGACAGATCTGCTCTCGATGACACCTCGATAACAGCCGGTCCCCACACTTACATCTTGCTCTCCTTACGTCAGTATACATCATATCAGTCTGTGACGCTGGCTTTGCAACATCTTGCGTGCCTTTAGGTTCGCCGCGGCCAACACTTACCATGCACTGACCACAAAAAATGGAGGCGCCGCGGCTTGAACCCTGGACCTTTCACATGCCAAGCGAACGCTCTACCAACTGAGCTACGCCCCATGCACGAGCAAACTGCGCTATTCCCCATTGTTTGCGACTCAGATGCGCACGGACACGATGGTTGGTTGGTTTGTAGCGGTGAAGGGAGCAGAGTACAAAGGCGCGGACCCGTTCATATACACAAAAGTTCCAAGTAGTTTCGATGCTCTGGTATTACGAATGCAAATTACGTCTGTTTTTAACGTCTTAAATTGAAAGAGCCGTCACAAATTGCTCCGTTTTCACTCATTGTAGACAATTATACAGCACCTGAGGTAACAAACACATCTCGAGAACCATTGTGCACTACATTATTTATGCCAACTCAGTGCCTCGCTCTTTACTACTGTGTACCAATCTTGTCGTCCAACTGCAAAACACTGGGCCACAACAAGTTTCCGCGTCTCCATTGCACTGCGCATACTACGAAACGCGCCCCAAACTTGGCACTCACCCTCGCAGCCGACTTTTCCGACTTTCCACGACGCTCACGCAACGCTCACGCTAGTGACAGCATTATTTATAGTTCGACGTCGCGCCAAAGCGAATGAGTACATTTCGCCTACGGCTTAGGCCGCCCTCCTAGTGTGGCTGCTCGGTGTCTGCAGGCAGCGAGGGTCTGCAAGCTTCCTGTGTTCGCACCTATGTCACCTGTGCTTGCTTGTCAGAGACAGACTATCGCAAAACATACAACTCACTCCATGAATTGATTGCTACGGCATCTGTTATCAGCAGTCACAACTAGCAACACCAGTAGCAGCTGACTGCACGCAAAGAATAGGAATGTGCAGTGGGATTTACGTGAACTCGGCGCAAGGCAGATCTTTACGACATAGGCTTGAGAATCTTACGGGACCACTCGTACTGTTTCTAAATTAAGTGTAGGCGTGGGAGGAGGGTGCTTCCTGCGCACAAATAACAGCACGCTTGTCAATTGTGGATGCTAATCATTCGCTTGTATCTTCCTAGACACATCTGCTGGTCGTGAATTATTCCATTTGCATATCAAGGTGCGCATGTAGGTGTGTTAAAAATTCTGGAGGCACTGGGTATTGATCCCAGTACCTCTCGCATACTAAGCGAGCGCTCTACCATCTGAGCTACTCCCGCCCACCCACTCGAAGACTAATGGTGCTACATACAGCCATATAGACGACACAGACCCTTGCACTCCCATTATTCAGCAGACAAACACTACTCTCTATGTATCCGTTAGGGTGTCTTTCAGGTTTCGTGCATTCTGTATCGAATCGTAGTTGCCAAAATGAAAGTGGCACGTATAACGTCGAAAATAGAATTCGGACACCGCTCTGAGTAAGACCAACGTGTTGTCCACCCTCTAGACTTCAATGAGGTTAAGCCGCGATACCTAAGACAGATCTGCTCTCGATGACACCTCGATAACAGCCGGTCCCCACACTTACATCTTGCTCTCCTTACGTCAGTATACATCATATCAGTCTGTGACGCTGGCTTTGCAACATCTTGCGTGCCTTTAGGTTCGCCGCGACCAACACTTACCATGCACTGACCACAAAAAATGGAGGCGCCGCGGCTTGAACCCTGGACCTTTCACATGCCAAGCGAACGCTCTACCAACTGAGCTACGCCCCATGCACGAGCAAACTGCGCTATTCCCCATTGTTTGCGACTCAGATGCGCACGGACACGATGGTTGGTTGGTTTGTAGCGGTGAAGGGAGCAGAGTACAAAGGCGCGGACCCGTTCATATACACAAAAGTTCCAAGTAGTTTCGATGCTCTGGTATTACAAATGCAAATTCCGTCTGTTTTTAACGTCTTAAATTGAAAGAGCCGTCACAAATTGCTCCGTTTTCACTCATTGTAGACAATTATACAGCACCTGAGGTAACAAACACATCTCGAGAACCATTGTGCACTACATTATTTATGCCAACTCAGTGCCTCGCTCTTTACTACTGTGTACCAATCTTGTCGTCCAACTGCAAAACACTGGGCCACAACAAGTTTCCGCGTCTCCATTGCACTGCGCATACTACGAAACGCGCCCCAAACTTGGCACTCACCCTCGCAGCCGACTTTTCCGACTTTCCACGACGCTCACGCAACGCTCACGCTAGTGACAGCATTATTTATAGTTCGACGTCGCGCCAAAGCGAATGAGTACATTTCGCCTACGGCTTAGGCCGCCCTCCTAGTGTGGCTGCTCGGTGTCTGCAGGCAGCGAGGGTCTGCAAGCTTCCTGTGTTCGCACCTATGTCACCTGTGCTTGCTTGTCAGAGACAGACTATCGCAAAACATACAACTCACTCCATGAATTGATTGCTACGGCATCTGTTATCAGCAGTCACAACTAGCAACACCAGTAGCAGCTGACTGCACGCAAAGAATAGGAATGTGCAGTGGGATTTACGTGAACTCGGCGCAAGGCAGATCTTTACGACATAGGCTTGAGAATCTTACGGGACCACTTGTACTGTTTCTAAATTAAGTGTAGGCGTGGGAGGAGGGTGCTTCCTGCGCACAAATAACAGCACGCTTGTCAATTGTGGATGCTAATTATTCGCTTGTATCTTCCTAGACACATCTGCTGGTCGTGAATTATTCCATTTGCATATCAAGGTGCGCATGTAGGTGTGTTAAAAATTCTGGAGGCACTGGGTATTGATCCCAGTACCTCTCGCATACTAAGCGAGCGCTCTACCATCTGAGCTACGCCCGCCCCCCACTCGAAGACTAATGGTGCTACATACAGCCATATAGACGACACAGACCCTTGCACTCCTATTATTCAGCAGACAAACACTACTCTCTATGTATCCGTTAGGGTGTCTTTCAGGTTTCGTGCATTCTGTATCGAATCGTAGTTGCCAAAATGAAAGTGGCACGTATAACGTCGAAAATAGAATTCGGACACCGCTCTGAGTAAGACCAACGTGTTGTCCACCCTCTAGACTTCAATGAGGTTAAGCCGCGATACCTAAGACAGATCTGCACTCGATGACACCTCGATAACAGCCGGTCCCCACACTTACATCTTGCTCTCCTTACGTCAGTATACATCATATCAATCTGTGACGCTGGCTTTGCAACATCTTGCGTGCCTTTAGGTTCGCCGCGACCAACACTTACCATGCACTGACCACAAAAAACGGAGGCGCCGCGGCTTGAACCCTGGACCTTTCACATGCCAAGCGAACGCTCTACCAACTGAGCTACGCCCCATGGACGAGCAAACTGCGCTATTCCCCATTGTTTGCGACTCAGATGCGCACGGACACGATGGTTGGTTGGTTTGTAGCGGTGAAGGGAGCAGAGTACAAAGGCGCGGACCTGTTCATATACACAAAAGTTCCAAGTAGTTTCGATGCTCTGGTATTACAAATGCAAATTCCGTCTGTTTTTAACGTCTTAAATTGAAAGAGCCGTCACAAATTGCTCCGTTTTCACTCATTGTAGACAATTATACAGCACCTGAGGTAACAAACACATCTCGAGAACCATTGTGCACTACATTATTTATGCCAACTCAGTGCCTCGCTCTTTACTACTGTGTACCAATCTTGTCGTCCAACTGCAAAACACTGGGCCACAACAAGTTTCCGCGTCTCCATTGCACTGCGCATACTACGAAACGCGCCCCAAACTTGGCACTCACCCTCGCAGCCGACTTTTCCGACTTTCCACGACGCTCACGCAACGCTCACGCTAGTGACAGCATTATTTATAGTTCGACGTCGCGCCAAAGCGAATGAGTACATTTCGCCTACGGCTTAGGCCGCCCTCCTAGTGTGGCTGCTCGGTGTCTGCAGGCAGCGAGGGTCTGCAAGCTTCCTGTGTTCGCACCTATGTCACCTGTGCTTGCTTGTCAGAGACAGACTATCGCAAAACATACAACTCACTCCATGAATTGATTGCTACGGCATCTGTTATCAGCAGTCACAACTAGCAACACCAGTAGCAGCTGACTGCACGCAAAGAATAGGAATGTGCAGTGGGATTTACGTGAACTCGGCGCAAGGCAGATCTTTACGACATAGGCTTGAGAATCTTACGGGACCACTTGTACTGTTTCTAAATTAAGTGTAGGCGTGGAAGGAGGGTGCTTCCTGCGCACAAATAACAGCACGCTTGTCAATTGTGGATGCTAATCATTCGCTTGTATCTTCCTAGACACATCTGCTGGTCGTGAATTATTCCATTTGCATATCAAGGTGCGCATGTAGGTGTGTTAAAAATTCTGGAGGCACTGGGTATTGATCCCAGTACCTCTCGCATACTAAGCGAGCGCTCTACCATCTGAGCTACGCCCGCCCCCCTGAAGACTAATGGTGCTACATACAGCCATATAGACGACACAGACCCTTGCACTCCCATTATTCAGCAGACAAACACTACTCTCTATGTATCCGTTAGGGTGTCTTTCAGGTTTCGTGCATTCTGTATCGAATCGTAGTTGCCAAAATGAAAGTGGCACGTATAACGTCGAAAATAGAATTCGGACACCGCTCTGAGTAAGACCAACGTGTTGTCCACCCTCTAGACTTCAATGAGGTTAAGCCGCGATACCTAAGACAGATCTGCTCTCGATGACACCTCGATAACAGCCGGTCCCCACACTTACATCTTGCTCTCCTTACGTCAGTATACATCATATCAGTCTGTGACGCTGGCTTTGCAACATCTTGCGTGCCTTTAGGTTCGCCGCGACCAACACTTACCATGCACTGACCACAAAAAATGGAGGCGCCGCGGCTTGAACCCTGGACCTTTCACATGCCAAGCGAACGCTCTACCAACTGAGCTACGCCCCATGCACGAGCAAACTGCGCTATTCCCCATTCTTTGCGACTCAGATGCGCACGGACACGATGGTTGGTTGGTTTGTAGCGGTGAAGGGAGCAGAGTACAAAGGCGCGGACCCGTTCATATACACAAAAGTTCCAAGTAGTTTCGATGCTCTGGTATTACAAATGCAAATTCCGTCTGTTTTTAACGTCTTAAATTGAAAGAGCCGTCACAAATTGCTCCGTTTTCACTCATTGTAGACAATTATACAGCACCTGAGGTAACAAACACATCTCGAGAACCATTGTGCACTACATTATTTATGCCAACTCAGTGCCTCGCTCTTTACTACTGTGTACCAATCTTGTCGTCCAACTGCAAAACACTGGGCCACAACAAGTTTCCGCGTCTCCATTGCACTGCGCATACTACGAAACGCTCCCCAAACTTGGCACTCACCCTCGCAGCCGACTTTTCCGACTTTCCACGACGCTCACGCTAGTGACAGCATTATTTATAGTTCGACGTCGCGCCAAAGCGAATGAGTACATTTCGCCTACGGCTTAGGCCGCCCTCCTAGTGTGGCTGCTCGGTGTCTGCAGGCAGCGAGGGTCTGCAAGCTTCCTGTGTTCGCACCTATGTCACCTGTGCTTGCTTGTCAGAGACAGACTATCGCAAAACATACAACTCACTCCATGAATTGATTGCTACGGCATCTGTTATCAGCAGTCACAACTAGCAACACCAGTAGCAGCTGACTGCACGCAAAGAATAGGAATGTGCAGTGGGATTTACGTGAACTCGGCGCAAGGCAGATCTTTACGACATAGGCTTGAGAATCTTACGGGACCACTTGTACTGTTTCTAAATTAAGTGTAGGCGTGGGAGGAGGGTGCTTCCTGCGCACAAATAACAGCACGCTTGTCAATTGTGGATGCTAATTATTCGCTTGTATCTTCCTAGACACATCTGCTGGTCGTGAATTATTCCATTTGCATATCAAGGTGCGCATGTAGGTGTGTTAAAAATTCTGGAGGCACTGGGTATTGATCCCAGTACCTCTCGCATACTAAGCGAGCGCTCTACCATCTGAGCTACGCCCGCCCATCCACTCGAAGACTAATGGTGCTACATACAGCCATATAGACGACACAGACCCTTGCACTCCCATTATTCAGCAGACAAACACTACTCTCTATGTATCCGTTAGGGTGTCTTTCAGGTTTCGTGCATTCTGTATCGAATCGTAGTTGCCAAAATGAAAGTGGCACGTATAACGTCGAAAATAGAATTCGGACACCGCTCTGAGTAAGACCAACGTGTTGTCCACCCTCTAGACTTCAATGAGGTTAAGCCGCGATACCTAAGACAGATCTGCTCTCGATGACACCTCGATAACAGCCGGTCCCCACACTTACATCTTGCTCTCCTTACGTCAGTATACATCATATCAGTCTGTGACGCTGGCTTTGCAACATCTTGCGTGCCTTTAGGTTCGCCGCGACCAACACTTACCATGCACTGACCACAAAAAATGGAGGCGCCGCGGCTTGAACCCTGGACCTTTCACATGCCAAGCGAACGCTCTACCAACTGAGCTACGCCCCATGCACGAGCAAACTGCGCTATTCCCCATTGTTTGCGACTCAGATGCGCACGGACACGATGGTTGGTTGGTTTGTAGCGGTGAAGGGAGCAGAGTACAAAGGCGCGGACCTGTTCATATACACAAAAGTTCCAAGTAGTTTCGATGCTCTGGTATTACAAATGCAAATTCCGTCTGTTTTTAACGTCTTAAATTGAAAGAGCCGTCACAAATTGCTCCGTTTTCACTCATTGTAGACAATTATACAGCACCTGAGGTAACAAACACATCTCGAGAACCATTGTGCACTACATTATTTATGCCAACTCAGTGCCTCGCTCTTTACTACTGTGTACCAATCTTGTCGTCCAACTGCAAAACACTGGGCCACAACAAGTTTCCGCGTCTCCATTGCACTGCGCATACTACGAAACGCTCCCCAAACTTGGCACTCACCATCGCAGCCGACTTTTCCGACTTTCCACGACGCTCACGCTAGTGACAGCATTATTTATAGTTCGACGTCGCGCCAAAGCGAATGAGTACATTTCGCCTACGGCTTAGGCCGCCCTCCTAGTGTGGCTGCTCGGTGTCTGCAGGCAGCGAGGGTCTGCAAGCTTCCTGTGTTCGCACCTATGTCACCTGTGCTTGCTTGTCAGAGACAGACTATCGCAAAACATACAACTCACTCCATGAATTGATTGCTACGGCATCTGTTATCAGCAGTCACAACTAGCAACACCAGTAGCAGCTGACTGCACGCAAAGAATAGGAATGTGCAGTGGGATTTACGTGAACTCGGCGCAAGGCAGATCTTTACGACATAGGCTTGAGAATCTTACGGGACCACTTGTACTGTTTCTAAATTAAGTGTAGGCGTGGGAGGAGGGTGCTTCCTGCGCACAAATAACAGCACGCTTGTCAATTGTGGATGCTAATCATTCGCTTGTATCTTCCTAGACACATCTGCTGGTCGTGAATTATTCCATTTGCATATCAAGGTGCGCATGTAGGTGTGTTAAAAATTCTGGAGGCACTGGGTATTGATCCCAGTACCTCTCGCATACTAAGCGAGCGCTCTACCATCTGAGCTACGCCCGCCCACCCACTCGAAGACTAATGGTGCTACATACAGCCATATAGACGACACAGACCCTTGCACTCCCATTATTCAGCAGACAAACACTACTCTCTATGTATCCGTTAGGGTGTCTTTCAGGTTTCGTGCATTCTGTATCGAATCGTAGTTGCCAAAATGAAAGTGGCACGTATAACGTCGAAAATAGAATTCGGACACCGCTCTGAGTAAGACCAACGTGTTGTCCACCCTCTAGACTTCAATGAGGTTAAGCCGCGATACCTAAGACAGATCTGCACTCGATGACACCTCGATAACAGCCGGTCCCCACACTTACATCTTGCTCTCCTTACGTCAGTATACATCATATCAGTCTGTGACGCTGGCTTTGCAACATCTTGCGTGCCTTTAGGTTCGCCGCGACCAACACTTACCATGCACTGACCACAAAAAATGGAGGCGCCGCGGCTTGAACCCTGGACCTTTCACATGCCAAGCGAACGCTCTACCAACTGAGCTACGCCCCATGCACGAGCAAACTGCGCTATTCCCCATTGTTTGCGACTCAGATGCGCACGGACACGATGGTTGGTTGGTTTGTAGCGGTGAAGGGAGCAGAGTACAAAGGCGCGGACCCGTTCATATACACAAAAGTTCCAAGTAGTTTCGATGCTCTGGTATTACAAATGCAAATTCCGTCTGTTTTTAACGTCTTAAATTGAAAGAGCCGTCACAAATTGCTCCGTTTTCACTCATTGTAGACAATTATACAGCACCTGAGGTAACAAACACATCTCGAGAACCATTGTGCACTACATTATTTATGCCAACTCAGTGCCTCGCTCTTTACTACTGTGTACCAATCTTGTCGTCCAACTGCAAAACACTGGGCCACAACAAGTTTCCGCGTCTCCATTGCACTGCGCATACTACGAAACGCTCCCCAAACTTGGCACTCACCCTCGCAGCCGACTTTTCCGACTTTCCACGACGCTCACGCTAGTGACAGCATTATTTATAGTTCGACGTCGCGCCAAAGCGAATGAGTACATTTCGCCTACGGCTTAGGCCGCCCTCCTAGTGTGGCTGCTCGGTGTCTGCAGGCAGCGAGGGTCTGCAAGCTTCCTGTGTTCGCACCTATGTCACCTGTGCTTGCTTGTCAGAGACAGACTATCGCAAAACATACAACTCACTCCATGAATTGATTGCTACGGCATCTGTTATCAGCAGTCACAACTAGCAACCCCAGTAGCAGCTGACTGCACGCAAAGAATAGGAATGTGCAGTGGGATTTACGTGAACTCGGCGCAAGGCAGATCTTTACGACATAGGCTTGAGAATCTTATGGGACCACTTGTACTGTTTCTAAATTAATTGTAGGCGTGGGAGGAGGGTGCTTCCTGCGCACAAATAACAGCACGCTTGTCAATTGTGGATGCTAATCATTCGCTTGTATCTTCCTAGACACATCTGCTGGTCGTGAATTATTCCATTTGCATATCAAGGTGCGCATGTAGGTGTGTTAAAAATTCTGGAGGCACTGGGTATTGATCCCAGTACCTCTCGCATACTAAGCGAGCGCTCTACCATCTGAGCTACGCCCGCCCACCCACTCGAAGACTAATGGTGCTACATACAGCCATATAGACGACACAGACCCTTGCACTCCCATTATTCAGCAGACAAACACTACTCTCTATGTATCCGTTAGGGTGTCTTTCAGGTTTCGTGCATTCTGTATCGAATCGTAGTTGCCAAAATGAAAGTGGCACGTATAACGTCGAAAATAGAATTCGGACACCGCTCTGAGTAAGACCAACGTGTTGTCCACCCTCTAGACTTCAATGAGGTTAAGCCGCGATACCTAAGACAGATCTGCTCTCGATGACACCTCGATAACAGCCGGTCCCCACACTTACATCTTGCTCTCCTTACGTCAGTATACATCATATCAGTCTGTGACGCTGGCTTTGCAACATCTTGCGTGCCTTTAGGTTCGCCGCGACCAACACTTACCATGCACTGACCACAAAAAATGGAGGCGCCGCGGCTTGAACCCTGGACCTTTCACATGCCAAGCGAACGCTCTACCAACTGAGCTACGCCCCATGCACGAGCAAACTGCGCTATTCCCCATTGTTTGCGACTCAGATGCGCACGGACACGATGGTTGGTTGGTTTGTAGCGGTGAAGGGAGCAGAGTACAAAGGCGCGGACCCGTTCATATACACAAAAGTTCCAAGTAGTTTCGATGCTCTGGTATTACAAATGCAAATTCCGTCTGTTTTTAACGTCTTAAATTGAAAGAGCCGTCACAAATTGCTCCGTTTTCACTCATTGTAGACAATTATACAGCACCTGAGGTAACAAACACATCTCGAGAACCATTGTGCACTACATTATTTATGCCAACTCAGTGCCTCGCTCTTTACTACTGTGTACCAATCTTGTCGTCCAACTGCAAAACACTGGGCCACAACAAGTTTCCGCGTCTCCATTGCACTGCGCATACTACGAAACGCTCCCCAAACTTGGCACTCACCATCGCAGCCGACTTTTCCGACTTTCCACGACGCTCACGCTAGTGACAGCATTATTTATAGTTCGACGTCGCGCCAAAGCGAATGAGTACATTTCGCCTACGGCTTAGGCCGCCCTCCTAGTGTGGCTGCTCGGTGTCTGCAGGCAGCGAGGGTCTGCAAGCTTCCTGTGTTCGCACCTATGTCACCTGTGCTTGCTTGTCAGAGACAGACTATCGCAAAACATACAACTCACTCCATGAATTGATTGCTACGGCATCTGTTATCAGCAGTCACAACTAGCAACACCAGTAGCAGCTGACTGCACGCAAAGAATAGGAATGTGCAGTGGGATTTACGTGAACTCGGCGCAAGGCAGATCTTTACGACATAGGCTTGAGAATCTTACGGGACCACTTGTACTGTTTCTAAATTAAGTGTAGGCGTGGGAGGAGGGTGCTTCCTGCGCACAAATAACAGCACGCTTGTCAATTGTGGATGCTAATCATTCGCTTGTATCTTCCTAGACACATCTGCTGGTCGTGAATTATTCCATTTGCATATCAAGGTGCGCATGTAGGTGTGTTAAAAATTCTGGAGGCACTGGGTATTGATCCCAGTACCTCTCGCATACTAAGCGAGCGCTCTACCATCTGAGCTACGCCCGCCCACCCACTCGAAGACTAATGGTGCTACATACAGCCATATAGACGACACAGACCCTTGCACTCCCATTATTCAGCAGACAAACACTACTCTCTATGTATCCGTTAGGGTGTCTTTCAGGTTTCGTGCATTCTGTATCGAATCGTAGTTGCCAAAATGAAAGTGGCACGTATAACGTCGAAAATAGAATTCGGACACCGCTCTGAGTAAGACCAACGTGTTGTCCACCCTCTAGACTTCAATGAGGTTAAGCCGCGATACCTAAGACAGATCTGCACTCGATGACACCTCGATAACAGCCGGTCCCCACACTTACATCTTGCTCTCCTTACGTCAGTATACATCATATCAGTCTGTGACGCTGGCTTTGCAACATCTTGCGTGCCTTTAGGTTCGCCGCGACCAACACTTACCATGCACTGACCACAAAAAATGGAGGCGCCGCGGCTTGAACCCTGGACCTTTCACATGCCAAGCGAACGCTCTACCAACTGAGCTACGCCCCATGCACGAGCAAACTGCGCTATTCCCCATTGTTTGCGACTCAGATGCGCACGGACACGATGGTTGGTTGGTTTGTAGCGGTGAAGGGAGCAGAGTACAAAGGCGCGGACCCGTTCATATACACAAAAGTTCCAAGTAGTTTCGATGCTCTGGTATTACAAATGCAAATTCCGTCTGTTTTTAACGTCTTAAATTGAAAGAGCCGTCACAAATTGCTCCGTTTTCACTCATTGTAGACAATTATACAGCACCTGAGGTAACAAACACATCTCGAGAACCATTGTGCACTACATTATTTATGCCAACTCAGTGCCTCGCTCTTTACTACTGTGTACCAATCTTGTCGTCCAACTGCAAAACACTGGGCCACAACAAGTTTCCGCGTCTCCATTGCACTGCGCATACTACGAAACGCTCCCCAAACTTGGCACTCACCCTCGCAGCCGACTTTTCCGACTTTCCACGACGCTCACGCTAGTGACAGCATTATTTGTAGTTCGACGTCGCGCCAAAGCGAATGAGTACATTTCGCCTACGGCTTAGGCCGCCCTCCTAGTGTGGCTGCTCGGTGTCTGCAGGCAGCGAGGGTCTGCAAGCTTCCTGTGTTCGCACCTATGTCACCTGTGCTTGCTTGTCAGAGACAGACTATCGCAAAACATACAACTCACTCCATGAATTGATTGCTACGGCATCTGTTATCAGCAGTCACAACTAGCAACACCAGTAGCAGCTGACTGCACGCAAAGAATAGGAATGTGCAGTGGGATTTACGTGAACTCGGCGCAAGGCAGATCTTTACGACATAGGCTTGAGAATCTTACGGGACCACTTGTACTGTTTCTAAATTAATTGTAGGCGTGGGAGGAGGGTGCTTCCTGCGCACAAATAACAGCACGCTTGTCAATTGTGGATGCTAATCATTCGCTTGTATCTTCCTAGACACATCTGCTGGTCGTGAATTATTCCATTTGCATATCAAGGTGCGCATGTAGGTGTGTTAAAAATTCTGGAGGCACTGGGTATTGATCCCAGTACCTCTCGCATACTAAGCGAGCGCTCTACCATCTGAGCTACGCCCGCCCACCCACTCGAAGACTAATGGTGCTACATACAGCCATATAGACGACACAGACCCTTGCACTCCCATTATTCAGCAGACAAACACTACTCTCTATGTATCCGTTAGGGTGTCTTTCAGGTTTCGTGCATTCTGTATCGAATCGTAGTTGCCAAAATGAAAGTGGCACGTATAACGTCGAAAATAGAATTCGGACACCGCTCTGAGTAAGACCAACGTGTTGTCCACCCTCTAGACTTCAATGAGGTTAAGCCGCGATACCTAAGACAGATCTGCTCTCGATGACACCTCGATAACAGCCGGTCCCCACACTTACATCTTGCTCTCCTTACGTCAGTATACATCATATCAGTCTGTGACGCTGGCTTTGCAACATCTTGCGTGCCTTTAGGTTCGCCGCGACCAACACTTACCATGCACTGACCACAAAAAATGGAGGCGCCGCGGCTTGAACCCTGGACCTTTCACATGCCAAGCGAACGCTCTACCAACTGAGCTACGCCCCATGCACGAGCAAACTGCGCTATTCCCCATTGTTTGCGACTCAGATGCGCACGGACACGATGGTTGGTTGGTTTGTAGCGGTGAAGGGAGCAGAGTACAAAGGCGCGGACCCGTTCATATACACAAAAGTTCCAAGTAGTTTCGATGCTCTGGTATTACAAATGCAAATTCCGTCTGTTTTTAACGTCTTAAATTGAAAGAGCCGTCACAAATTGCTCCGTTTTCACTCATTGTAGACAATTATACAGCACCTGAGGTAACAAACACATCTCGAGAACCATTGTGCACTACATTATTTATGCCAACTCAGTGCCTCGCTCTTTACTACTGTGTACCAATCTTGTCGTCCAACTGCAAAACACTGGGCCACAACAAGTTTCCGCGTCTCCATTGCACTGCGCATACTACGAAACGCTCCCCAAACTTGGCACTCACCCTCGCAGCCGACTTTTCCGACTTTCCACGACGCTCACGCTAGTGACAGCATTATTTATAGTTCGACGTCGCGCCAAAGCGAATGAGTACATTTCGCCTACGGCTTAGGCCGCCCTCCTAGTGTGGCTGCTCGGTGTCTGCAGGCAGCGAGGGTCTGCAAGCTTCCTGTGTTCGCACCTATGTCACCTGTGCTTGCTTGTCAGAGACAGACTATCGCAAAACATACAACTCACTCCATGAATTGATTGCTACGGCATCTGTTATCAGCAGTCACAACTAGCAACACCAGTAGCAGCTGACTGCACGCAAAGAATAGGAATGTGCAGTGGGATTTACGTGAACTCGGCGCAAGGCAGATCTTTACGACATAGGCTTGAGAATCTTACGGGACCACTTGTACTGTTTCTAAATTAATTGTAGGCGTGGGAGGAGGGTGCTTCCTGCGCACAAATAACAGCACGCTTGTCAATTGTGGATGCTAATCATTCGCTTGTATCTTCCTAGACACATCTGCTGGTCGTGAATTATTCCATTTGCATATCAAGGTGCGCATGTAGGTGTGTTAAAAATTCTGGAGGCACTGGGTATTGATCCCAGTACCTCTCGCATACTAAGCGAGCGCTCTACCATCTGAGCTACGCCCGCCCACCCACTCGAAGACTAATGGTGCTACATACAGCCATATAGACGACACAGACCCTTGCACTCCCATTATTCAGCAGACAAACACTACTCTCTATGTATCCGTTAGGGTGTCTTTCAGGTTTCGTGCATTCTGTATCGAATCGTAGTTGCCAAAATGAAAGTGGCACGTATAACGTCGAAAATAGAATTCGGACACCGCTCTGAGTAAGACCAACGTGTTGTCCACCCTCTAGACTTCAATGAGGTTAAGCCGCGATACCTAAGACAGATCTGCTCTCGATGACACCTCGATAACAGCCGGTCCCCACACTTACATCTTGCTCTCCTTACGTCAGTATACATCATATCAGTCTGTGACGCTGGCTTTGCAACATCTTGCGTGCCTTTAGGTTCGCCGCGACCAACACTTACCATGCACTGACCACAAAAAATGGAGGCGCCGCGGCTTGAACCCTGGACCTTTCACATGCCAAGCGAACGCTCTACCAACTGAGCTACGCCCCATGCACGAGCAAACTGCGCTATTCCCCATTGTTTGCGACTCAGATGCGCACGGACACGATGGTTGGTTGGTTTGTAGCGGTGAAGGGAGCAGAGTACAAAGGCGCGGACCCGTTCATATACACAAAAGTTCCAAGTAGTTTCGATGCTCTGGTATTACAAATGCAAATTCCGTCTGTTTTTAACGTCTTAAATTGAAAGAGCCGTCACAAATTGCTCCGTTTTCACTCATTGTAGACAATTATACAGCACCTGAGGTAACAAACACATCTCGAGAACCATTGTGCACTACATTATTTATGCCAACTCAGTGCCTCGCTCTTTACTACTGTGTACCAATCTTGTCGTCCAACTGCAAAACACTGGGCCACAACAAGTTTCCGCGTCTCCATTGCACTGCGCATACTACGAAACGCTCCCCAAACTTGGCACTCACCCTCGCAGCCGACTTTTCCGACTTTCCACGACGCTCACGCAACGCTCACGCTAGTGACAGCATTATTTATAGTTCGACGTCGCGCCAAAGCGAATGAGTACATTTCGCCTACGGCTTAGGCCGCCCTCCTAGTGTGGCTGCTCGGTGTCTGCAGGCAGCGAGGGTCTGCAAGCTTCCTGTGTTCGCACCTATGTCACCTGTGCTTGCTTGTCAGAGACAGACTATCGCAAAACATACAACTCACTCCATGAATTGATTGCTACGGCATCTGTTATCAGCAGTCACAACTAGCAACACCAGTAGCAGCTGACTGCACGCAAAGAATAGGAATGTGCAGTGGGATTTACGTGAACTCGGCGCAAGGCAGATCTTTCCGACATAGGCTTGAGAATCTTACGGGACCACTTGTACTGTTTCTAAATTAAGTGTAGGCGTGGGAGGAGGGTGCTTCCTGCGCACAAATAACAGCACGCTTGTCAATTGTGGATGCTAATCATTCGCTTGTATCTTCCTAGACACATCTGCTGGTCGTGAATTATTCCATTTGCATATCAAGGTGCGCATGTAGGTGTGTTAAAAATTCTGGAGGTATTGATCCCAGTACCTCTCGCATACTAAGCGAGCGCTCTACCATCTGAGCTACGCCCGCCCACCCACTCGAAGACTAATGGTGCTACATACAGCCATATAGACGACACAGACCCTTGCACTCCCATTATTCAGCAGACAAACACTACTCTCTATGTATCCGTTAGGGTGTCTTTCAGGTTTCGTGCATTCTGTATCGAATCGTAGTTGCCAAAATGAAAGTGGCACGTATAACGTCGAAAATAGAATTCGGACACCGCTCTGAGTAAGACCAACGTGTTGTCCACCCTCTAGACTTCAATGAGGTTAAGCCGCGATACCTAAGACAGATCTGCTCTCGATGACACCTCGATAACAGCCGGTCCCCACACTTACATCTTGCTCTCCTTACGTCAGTATACATCATATCAGTCTGTGACGCTGGCTTTGCAACATCTTGCGTGCCTTTAGGTTCGCCGCGACCAACACTTACCATGCACTGACCACAAAAAATGGAGGCGCCGCGGCTTGAACCCTGGACCTTTCACATGCCAAGCGAACGCTCTACCAACTGAGCTACGCCCCATGCACGAGCGAACTGCGCTATTCCCCATTGTTTGCGACTCAGATGCGCACGGACACGATGGTTGGTTGGTTTGTAGCGGTGAAGGGAGCAGAGTACAAAGGCGCGGACCCGTTCATATACACAAAAGTTCCAAGTAGTTTCGATGCTCTGGTATTACAAATGCAAATTCCGTCTGTTTTTAACGTCTTAAATTGAAAGAGCCGTCACAAATTGCTCCGTTTTCACTCATTGTAGACAATTATACAGCACCTGAGGTAACAAACACATCTCGAGAACCATTGTGCACTACATTATTTATGCCAACTCAGTGCCTCGCTCTTTACTACTGTGTACCAATCTTGTCGTCCAACTGCAAAACACTGGGCCACAACAAGTTTCCGCGTCTCCATTGCACTGCGCATACTACGAAACGCTCCCCAAACTTGGCACTCACCATCGCAGCCGACTTTTCCGACTTTCCACGACGCTCACGCAACGCTCACGCTAGTGACAGCATTATTTATAGTTCGACGTCGCGCCAAAGCGAATGAGTACATTTCGCCTACGGCTTAGGCCGCCCTCCTAGTGTGGCTGCTCGGTGTCTGCAGGCAGCGAGGGTCTGCAAGCTTCCTGTGTTCGCACCTATGTCACCTGTGCTTGCTTGTCAGAGACAGACTATCGCAAAACATACAACTCACTCCATGAATTGATTGCTACGGCATCTGTTATCAGCAGTCACAACTAGCAACACCAGTAGCAGCTGACTGCACGCAAAGAATAGGAATGTGCAGTGGGATTTACGTGAACTCGGCGCAAGGCAGATCTTTACGACATAGGCTTGAGAATCTTACGGGACCACTTGTACTGTTTCTAAATTAAGTGTAGGCGTGGGAGGAGGGTGCTTCCTGCGCACAAATAACAGCACGCTTGTCAATTGTGGATGCTAATCATTCGCTTGTATCTTCCTAGACACATCTGCTGGTCGTGAATTATTCCATTTGCATATCAAGGTGCGCATGTAGGTGTGTTAAAAATTCTGGAGGCACTGGGTATTGATCCCAGTACCTCTCGCATACTAAGCGAGCGCTCTACCATCTGAGCTACGCCCGCCCACCCACTCGAAGACTAATGGTGCTACATACAGCCATATAGACGACACAGACCCTTGCACTCCCATTATTCAGCAGACAAACACTACTCTCTATGTATCCGTTAGGGTGTCTTTCAGGTTTCGTGCATTCTGTATCGAATCGTAGTTGCCAAAATGAAAGTGGCACGTATAACGTCGAAAATAGAATTCGGACACCGCTCTGAGTAAGACCAACGTGTTGTCCACCCTCTAGACTTCAATGAGGTTAAGCCGCGATACCTAAGACAGATCTGCACTCGATGACACCTCGATAACAGCCGGTCCCCACACTTACATCTTGCTCTCCTTACGTCAGTATACATCATATCAGTCTGTGACGCTGGCTTTGCAACATCTTGCGTGCCTTTAGGTTCGCCGCGACCAACACTTACCATGCACTGACCACAAAAAATGGAGGCGCCGCGGCTTGAACCCTGGACCTTTCACATGCCAAGCGAACGCTCTACCAACTGAGCTACGCCCCATGCACGAGCAAACTGCGCTATTCCCCATTGTTTGCGACTCAGATGCGCACGGACACGATGGTTGGTTGGTTTGTAGCGGTGAAGGGAGCAGAGTACAAAGGCGCGGACCCGTTCATATACACAAAAGTTCCAAGTAGTTTCGATGCTCTGGTATTACAAATGCAAATTCCGTCTGTTTTTAACGTCTTAAATTGAAAGAGCCGTCACAAATTGCTCCGTTTTCACTCATTGTAGACAATTATACAGCACCTGAGGTAACAAACACATCTCGAGAACCATTGTGCACTACATTATTTATGCCAACTCAGTGCCTCGCTCTTTACTACTGTGTACCAATCTTGTCGTCCAACTGCAAAACACTGGGCCACAACAAGTTTCCGCGTCTCCATTGCACTGCGCATACTACGAAACGCTCCCCAAACTTGGCACTCACCCTCGCAGCCGACTTTTCCGACTTTCCACGACGCTCACGCTAGTGACAGCATTATTTATAGTTCGACGTCGCGCCAAAGCGAATGAGTACATTTCGCCTACGGCTTAGGCCGCCCTCCTAGTGTGGCTGCTCGGTGTCTGCAGGCAGCGAGGGTCTGCAAGCTTCCTGTGTTCGCACCTATGTCACCTGTGCTTGCTTGTCAGAGACAGACTATCGCAAAACATACAACTCACTCCATGAATTGATTGCTACGGCATCTGTTATCAGCAGTCACAACTAGCAACACCAGTAGCAGCTGACTGCACGCAAAGAATAGGAATGTGCAGTGGGATTTACGTGAACTCGGCGCAAGGCAGATCTTTACGACATAGGCTTGAGAATCTTACGGGACCACTTGTACTGTTTCTAAATTAATTGTAGGCGTGGGAGGAGGGTGCTTCCTGCGCACAAATAACAGCACGCTTGTCAATTGTGGATGCTAATCATTCGCTTGTATCTTCCTAGACACATCTGCTGGTCGTGAATTATTCCATTTGCATATCAAGGTGCGCATGTAGGTGTGTTAAAAATTCTGGAGGCACTGGGTATTGATCCCAGTACCTCTCGCATACTAAGCGAGCGCTCTACCATCTGAGCTACGCCCGCCCACCCACTCGAAGACTAATGGTGCTACATACAGCCATATAGACGACACAGACCCTTGCACTCCCATTATTCAGCAGACAAACACTACTCTCTATGTATCCGTTAGGGTGTCTTTCAGGTTTCGTGCATTCTGTATCGAATCGTAGTTGCCAAAATGAAAGTGGCACGTATAACGTCGAAAATAGAATTCGGACACCGCTCTGAGTAAGACCAACGTGTTGTCCACCCTCTAGACTTCAATGAGGTTAAGCCGCGATACCTAAGACAGATCTGCTCTCGATGACACCTCGATAACAGCCGGTCCCCACACTTACATCTTGCTCTCCTTACGTCAGTATACATCATATCAGTCTGTGACGCTGGCTTTGCAACATCTTGCGTGCCTTTAGGTTCGCCGCGACCAACACTTACCATGCACTGACCACAAAAAATGGAGGCGCCGCGGCTTGAACCCTGGACCTTTCACATGCCAAGCGAACGCTCTACCAACTGAGCTACGCCCCATGCACGAGCAAACTGCGCTATTCCCCATTGTTTGCGACTCAGATGCGCACGGACACGATGGTTGGTTGGTTTGTAGCGGTGAAGGGAGCAGAGTACAAAGGCGCGGACCCATTCATATACACAAAAGTTCCAAGTAGTTTCGATGCTCTGGTATTACAAATGCAAATTCCGTCTGTTTTTAACGTCTTAAATTGAAAGAGCCGTCACAAATTGCTCCGTTTTCACTCATTGTAGACAATTATACAGCACCTGAGGTAACAAACACATCTCGAGAACCATTGTGCACTACATTATTTATGCCAACTCAGTGCCTCGCTCTTTACTACTGTGTACCAATCTTGTCGTCCAACTGCAAAACACTGGGCCACAACAAGTTTCCGCGTCTCCATTGCACTGCGCATACTACGAAACGCTCCCCAAACTTGGCACTCACCCTCGCAGCCGACTTTTCCGACTTTCCACGACGCTCACGCTAGTGACAGCATTATTTATAGTTCGACGTCGCGCCAAAGCGAATGAGTACATTTCGCCTACGGCTTAGGCCGCCCTCCTAGTGTGGCTGCTCGGTGTCTGCAGGCAGCGAGGGTCTGCAAGCTTCCTGTGTTCGCACCTATGTCACCTGTGCTTGCTTGTCAGAGACAGACTATCGCAAAACATACAACTCACTCCATGAATTGATTGCTACGGCATCTGTTATCAGCAGTCACAACTAGCAACACCAGTAGCAGCTGACTGCACGCAAAGAATAGGAATGTGCAGTGGGATTTACGTGAACTCGGCGCAAGGCAGATCTTTACGACATAGGCTTGAGAATCTTACGGGACCACTTGTACTGTTTCTAAATTAATTGTAGGCGTGGGAGGAGGGTGCTTCCTGCGCACAAATAACAGCACGCTTGTCAATTGTGGATGCTAATCATTCGCTTGTATCTTCCTAGACACATCTGCTGGTCGTGAATTATTCCATTTGCATATCAAGGTGCGCATGTAGGTGTGTTAAAAATTCTGGAGGCACTGGGTATTGATCCCAGTACCTCTCGCATACTAAGCGAGCGCTCTACCATCTGAGCTACGCCCGCCCACCCACTCGAAGACTAATGGTGCTACATACAGCCATATAGACGACACAGACCCTTGCACTCCCATTATTCAGCAGACAAACACTACTCTCTATGTATCCGTTAGGGTGTCTTTCAGGTTTCGTGCATTCTGTATCGAATCGTAGTTGCCAAAATGAAAGTGGCACGTATAACGTCGAAAATAGAATTCGGACACCGCTCTGAGTAAGACCAACGTGTTGTCCACCCTCTAGACTTCAATGAGGTTAAGCCGCGATACCTAAGACAGATCTGCTCTCGATGACACCTCGATAACAGCCGGTCCCCACACTTACATCTTGCTCTCCTTACGTCAGTATACATCATATCAGTCTGTGACGCTGGCTTTGCAACATCTTGCGTGCCTTTAGGTTCGCCGCGACCAACACTTACCATGCACTGACCACAAAAAATGGAGGCGCCGCGGCTTGAACCCTGGACCTTTCACATGCCAAGCGAACGCTCTACCAACTGAGCTACGCCCCATGCACGAGCAAACTGCGCTATTCCCCATTGTTTGCGACTCAGATGCGCACGGACACGATGGTTGGTTGGTTTGTAGCGGTGAAGGGAGCAGAGTACAAAGGCGCGGACCCGTTCATATACACAAAAGTTCCAAGTAGTTTCGATGCTCTGGTATTACAAATGCAAATTCCGTCTGTTTTTAACGTCTTAAATTGAAAGAGCCGTCACAAATTGCTCCGTTTTCACTCATTGTAGACAATTATACAGCACCTGAGGTAACAAACACATCTCGAGAACCATTGTGCACTACATTATTTATGCCAACTCAGTGCCTCGCTCTTTACTACTGTGTACCAATCTTGTCGTCCAACTGCAAAACACTGGGCCACAACAAGTTTCCGCGTCTCCATTGCACTGCGCATACTACGAAACGCTCCCCAAACTTGGCACTCACCCTCGCAGCCGACTTTTCCGACTTTCCACGACGCTCACGCTAGTGACAGCATTATTTATAGTTCGACGTCGCGCCAAAGCGAATGAGTACATTTCGCCTACGGCTTAGGCCGCCCTCCTAGTGTGGCTGCTCGGTGTCTGCAGGCAGCGAGGGTCTGCAAGCTTCCTGTGTTCGCACCTATGTCACCTGTGCTTGCTTGTCAGAGACAGACTATCGCAAAACATACAACTCACTCCATGAATTGATTGCTACGGCATCTGTTATCAGCAGTCACAACTAGCAACACCAGTAGCAGCTGACTGCACGCAAAGAATAGGAATGTGCAGTGGGATTTACGTGAACTCGGCGCAAGGCAGATCTTTACGACATAGGCTTGAGAATCTTACGGGACCACTTGTACTGTTTCTAAATTAATTGTAGGCGTGGGAGGAGGGTGCTTCCTGCGCACAAATAACAGCACGCTTGTCAATTGTGGATGCTAATCATTCGCTTGTATCTTCCTAGACACATCTGCTGGTCGTGAATTATTCCATTTGCATATCAAGGTGCGCATGTAGGTGTGTTAAAAATTCTGGAGGCACTGGGTATTGATCCCAGTACCTCTCGCATACTAAGCGAGCGCTCTACCATCTGAGCTACGCCCGCCCACCCACTCGAAGACTAATGGTGCTACATACAGCCATATAGACGACACAGACCCTTGCACTCCCATTATTCAGCAGACAAACACTACTCTCTATGTATCCGTTAGGGTGTCTTTCAGGTTTCGTGCATTCTGTATCGAATCGTAGTTGCCAAAATGAAAGTGGCACGTATAACGTCGAAAATAGAATTCGGACACCGCTCTGAGTAAGACCAACGTGTTGTCCACCCTCTAGACTTCAATGAGGTTAAGCCGCGATACCTAAGACAGATCTGCTCTCGATGACACCTCGATAACAGCCGGTCCCCACACTTACATCTTGCTCTCCTTACGTCAGTATACATCATATCAGTCTGTGACGCTGGCTTTGCAACATCTTGCGTGCCTTTAGGTTCGCCGCGACCAACACTTACCATGCACTGACCACAAAAAATGGAGGCGCCGCGGCTTGAACCCTGGACCTTTCACATGCCAAGCGAACGCTCTACCAACTGAGCTACGCCCCATGCACGAGCAAACTGCGCTATTCCCCATTGTTTGCGACTCAGATGCGCACGGACACGATGGTTGGTTGGTTTGTAGCGGTGAAGGGAGCAGAGTACAAAGGCGCGGACCCGTTCATATACACAAAAGTTCCAAGTAGTTTCGATGCTCTGGTATTACAAATGCAAATTCCGTCTGTTTTTAACGTCTTAAATTGAAAGAGCCGTCACAAATTGCTCCGTTTTCACTCATTGTAGACAATTATACAGCACCTGAGGTAACAAACACATCTCGAGAACCATTGTGCACTACATTATTTATGCCAACTCAGTGCCTCGCTCTTTACTACTGTGTACCAATCTTGTCGTCCAACTGCAAAACACTGGGCCACAACAAGTTTCCGCGTCTCCATTGCACTGCGCATACTACGAAACGCTCCCCAAACTTGGCACTCACCCTCGCAGCCGACTTTTCCGACTTTCCACGACGCTCACGCAACGCTCACGCTAGTGACAGCATTATTTATAGTTCGACGTCGCGCCAAAGCGAATGAGTACATTTCGCCTACGGCTTAGGCCGCCCTCCTAGTGTGGCTGCTCGGTGTCTGCAGGCAGCGAGGGTCTGCAAGCTTCCTGTGTTCGCACCTATGTCACCTGTGCTTGCTTGTCAGAGACAGACTATCGCAAAACATACAACTCACTCCATGAATTGATTGCTACGGCATCTGTTATCAGCAGTCACAACTAGCAACACCAGTAGCAGCTGACTGCACGCAAAGAATAGGAATGTGCAGTGGGATTTACGTGAACTCGGCGCAAGGCAGATCTTTCCGACATAGGCTTGAGAATCTTACGGGACCACTTGTACTGTTTCTAAATTAAGTGTAGGCGTGGGAGGAGGGTGCTTCCTGCGCACAAATAACAGCACGCTTGTCAATTGTGGATGCTAATCATTCGCTTGTATCTTCCTAGACACATCTGCTGGTCGTGAATTATTCCATTTGCATATCAAGGTGCGCATGTAGGTGTGTTAAAAATTCTGGAGGTATTGATCCCAGTACCTCTCGCATACTAAGCGAGCGCTCTACCATCTGAGCTACGCCCGCCCACCCACTCGAAGACTAATGGTGCTACATACAGCCATATAGACGACACAGACCCTTGCACTCCCATTATTCAGCAGACAAACACTACTCTCTATGTATCCGTTAGGGTGTCTTTCAGGTTTCGTGCATTCTGTATCGAATCGTAGTTGCCAAAATGAAAGTGGCACGTATAACGTCGAAAATAGAATTCGGACACCGCTCTGAGTAAGACCAACGTGTTGTCCACCCTCTAGACTTCAATGAGGTTAAGCCGCGATACCTAAGACAGATCTGCTCTCGATGACACCTCGATAACAGCCGGTCCCCACACTTACATCTTGCTCTCCTTACGTCAGTATACATCATATCAGTCTGTGACGCTGGCTTTGCAACATCTTGCGTGCCTTTAGGTTCGCCGCGACCAACACTTACCATGCACTGACCACAAAAAATGGAGGCGCCGCGGCTTGAACCCTGGACCTTTCACATGCCAAGCGAACGCTCTACCAACTGAGCTACGCCCCATGCACGAGCAAACTGCGCTATTCCCCATTTTTTGCGACTCAGATGCGCACGGACACGATGGTTGGTTGGTTTGTAGCGGTGAAGGGAGCAGAGTACAAAGGCGCGGACCCGTTCATATACACAAAAGTTCCAAGTAGTTTCGATGCTCTGGTATTACAAATGCAAATTCCGTCTGTTTTTAACGTCTTAAATTGAAAGAGCCGTCACAAATTGCTCCGTTTTCACTCATTGTAGACAATTATACAGCACCTGAGGTAACAAACACATCTCGAGAACCATTGTGCACTACATTATTTATGCCAACTCAGTGCCTCGCTCTTTACTACTGTGTACCAATCTTGTCGTCCAACTGCAAAACACTGGGCCACAACAAGTTTCCGCGTCTCCATTGCACTGCGCATACTACGAAACGCTCCCCAAACTTGGCACTCACCATCGCAGCCGACTTTTCCGACTTTCCACGACGCTCACGCAACGCTCACGCTAGTGACAGCATTATTTATAGTTCGACGTCGCGCCAAAGCGAATGAGTACATTTCGCCTACGGCTTAGGCCGCCCTCCTAGTGTGGCTGCTCGGTGTCTGCAGGCAGCGAGGGTCTGCAAGCTTCCTGTGTTCGCACCTATGTCACCTGTGCTTGCTTGTCAGAGACAGACTATCGCAAAACATACAACTCACTCCATGAATTGATTGCTACGGCATCTGTTATCAGCAGTCACAACTAGCAACACCAGTAGCAGCTGACTGCACGCAAAGAATAGGAATGTGCAGTGGGATTTACGTGAACTCGGCGCAAGGCAGATCTTTACGACATAGGCTTGAGAATCTTACGGGACCACTTGTACTGTTTCTAAATTAAGTGTAGGCGTGGGAGGAGGGTGCTTCCTGCGCACAAATAACAGCACGCTTGTCAATTGTGGATGCTAATCATTCGCTTGTATCTTCCTAGACACATCTGCTGGTCGTGAATTATTCCATTTGCATATCAAGGTGCGCATGTAGGTGTGTTAAAAATTCTGGAGGCACTGGGTATTGATCCCAGTACCTCTCGCATACTAAGCGAGCGCTCTACCATCTGAGCTACGCCCGCCCACCCACTCGAAGACTAATGGTGCTACATACAGCCATATAGACGACACAGACCCTTGCACTCCCATTATTCAGCAGACAAACACTACTCTCTATGTATCCGTTAGGGTGTCTTTCAGGTTTCGTGCATTCTGTATCGAATCGTAGTTGCCAAAATGAAAGTGGCACGTATAACGTCGAAAATAGAATTCGGACACCGCTCTGAGTAAGACCAACGTGTTGTCCACCCTCTAGACTTCAATGAGGTTAAGCCGCGATACCTAAGACAGATCTGCACTCGATGACACCTCGATAACAGCCGGTCCCCACACTTACATCTTGCTCTCCTTACGTCAGTATACATCATATCAGTCTGTGACGCTGGCTTTGCAACATCTTGCGTGCCTTTAGGTTCGCCGCGACCAACACTTACCATGCACTGACCACAAAAAATGGAGGCGCCGCGGCTTGAACCCTGGACCTTTCACATGCCAAGCGAACGCTCTACCAACTGAGCTACGCCCCATGCACGAGCAAACTGCGCTATTCCCCATTGTTTGCGACTCAGATGCGCACGGACACGATGGTTGGTTGGTTTGTAGCGGTGAAGGGAGCAGAGTACAAAGGCGCGGACCCGTTCATATACACAAAAGTTCCAAGTAGTTTCGATGCTCTGGTATTACAAATGCAAATTCCGTCTGTTTTTAACGTCTTAAATTGAAAGAGCCGTCACAAATTGCTCCGTTTTCACTCATTGTAGACAATTATACAGCACCTGAGGTAACAAACACATCTCGAGAACCATTGTGCACTACATTATTTATGCCAACTCAGTGCCTCGCTCTTTACTACTGTGTACCAATCTTGTCGTCCAACTGCAAAACACTGGGCCACAACAAGTTTCCGCGTCTCCATTGCACTGCGCATACTACGAAACGCTCCCCAAACTTGGCACTCACCCTCGCAGCCGACTTTTCCGACTTTCCACGACGCTCACGCTAGTGACAGCATTATTTATAGTTCGACGTCGCGCCAAAGCGAATGAGTACATTTCGCCTACGGCTTAGGCCGCCCTCCTAGTGTGGCTGCTCGGTGTCTGCAGGCAGCGAGGGTCTGCAAGCTTCCTGTGTTCGCACCTATGTCACCTGTGCTTGCTTGTCAGAGACAGACTATCGCAAAACATACAACTCACTCCATGAATTGATTGCTACGGCATCTGTTATCAGCAGTCACAACTAGCAACACCAGTAGCAGCTGACTGCACGCAAAGAATAGGAATGTGCAGTGGGATTTACGTGAACTCGGCGCAAGGCAGATCTTTCCGACATAGGCTTGAGAATCTTACGGGACCACTTGTACTGTTTCTAAATTAAGTGTAGGCGTGGGAGGAGGGTGCTTCCTGCGCACAAATAACAGCACGCTTGTCAATTGTGGATGCTAATCATTCGCTTGTATCTTCCTAGACACATCTGCTGGTCGTGAATTATTCCATTTGCATATCAAGGTGCGCATGTAGGTGTGTTAAAAATTCTGGAGGTATTGATCCCAGTACCTCTCGCATACTAAGCGAGCGCTCTACCATCTGAGCTACGCCCGCCCACCCACTCGAAGACTAATGGTGCTACATACAGCCATATAGACGACACAGACCCTTGCACTCCCATTATTCAGCAGACAAACACTACTCTCTATGTATCCGTTAGGGTGTCTTTCAGGTTTCGTGCATTCTGTATCGAATCGTAGTTGCCAAAATGAAAGTGGCACGTATAACGTCGAAAATAGAATTCGGACACCGCTCTGAGTAAGACCAACGTGTTGTCCACCCTCTAGACTTCAATGAGGTTAAGCCGCGATACCTAAGACAGATCTGCTCTCGATGACACCTCGATAACAGCCGGTCCCCACACTTACATCTTGCTCTCCTTACGTCAGTATACATCATATCAGTCTGTGACGCTGGCTTTGCAACATCTTGCGTGCCTTTAGGTTCGCCGCGACCAACACTTACCATGCACTGACCACAAAAAATGGAGGCGCCGCGGCTTGAACCCTGGACCTTTCACATGCCAAGCGAACGCTCTACCAACTGAGCTACGCCCCATGCACGAGCAAACTGCGCTATTCCCCATTTTTTGCGACTCAGATGCGCACGGACACGATGGTTGGTTGGTTTGTAGCGGTGAAGGGAGCAGAGTACAAAGGCGCGGACCCGTTCATATACACAAAAGTTCCAAGTAGTTTCGATGCTCTGGTATTACAAATGCAAATTCCGTCTGTTTTTAACGTCTTAAATTGAAAGAGCCGTCACAAATTGCTCCGTTTTCACTCATTGTAGACAATTATACAGCACCTGAGGTAACAAACACATCTCGAGAACCATTGTGCACTACATTATTTATGCCAACTCAGTGCCTCGCTCTTTACTACTGTGTACCAATCTTGTCGTCCAACTGCAAAACACTGGGCCACAACAAGTTTCCGCGTCTCCATTGCACTGCGCATACTACGAAACGCTCCCCAAACTTGGCACTCACCATCGCAGCCGACTTTTCCGACTTTCCACGACGCTCACGCAACGCTCACGCTAGTGACAGCATTATTTATAGTTCGACGTCGCGCCAAAGCGAATGAGTACATTTCGCCTACGGCTTAGGCCGCCCTCCTAGTGTGGCTGCTCGGTGTCTGCAGGCAGCGAGGGTCTGCAAGCTTCCTGTGTTCGCACCTATGTCACCTGTGCTTGCTTGTCAGAGACAGACTATCGCAAAACATACAACTCACTCCATGAATTGATTGCTACGGCATCTGTTATCAGCAGTCACAACTAGCAACACCAGTAGCAGCTGACTGCACGCAAAGAATAGGAATGTGCAGTGGGATTTACGTGAACTCGGCGCAAGGCAGATCTTTACGACATAGGCTTGAGAATCTTACGGGACCACTTGTACTGTTTCTAAATTAAGTGTAGGCGTGGGAGGAGGGTGCTTCCTGCGCACAAATAACAGCACGCTTGTCAATTGTGGATGCTAATCATTCGCTTGTATCTTCCTAGACACATCTGCTGGTCGTGAATTATTCCATTTGCATATCAAGGTGCGCATGTAGGTGTGTTAAAAATTCTGGAGGCACTGGGTATTGATCCCAGTACCTCTCGCATACTAAGCGAGCGCTCTACCATCTGAGCTACGCCCGCCCACCCACTCGAAGACTAATGGTGCTACATACAGCCATATAGACGACACAGACCCTTGCACTCCCATTATTCAGCAGACAAACACTACTCTCTATGTATCCGTTAGGGTGTCTTTCAGGTTTCGTGCATTCTGTATCGAATCGTAGTTGCCAAAATGAAAGTGGCACGTATAACGTCGAAAATAGAATTCGGACACCGCTCTGAGTAAGACCAACGTGTTGTCCACCCTCTAGACTTCAATGAGGTTAAGCCGCGATACCTAAGACAGATCTGCACTCGATGACACCTCGATAACAGCCGGTCCCCACACTTACATCTTGCTCTCCTTACGTCAGTATACATCATATCAGTCTGTGACGCTGGCTTTGCAACATCTTGCGTGCCTTTAGGTTCGCCGCGACCAACACTTACCATGCACTGACCACAAAAAATGGAGGCGCCGCGGCTTGAACCCTGGACCTTTCACATGCCAAGCGAACGCTCTACCAACTGAGCTACGCCCCATGCACGAGCAAACTGCGCTATTCCCCATTGTTTGCGACTCAGATGCGCACGGACACGATGGTTGGTTGGTTTGTAGCGGTGAAGGGAGCAGAGTACAAAGGCGCGGACCCGTTCATATACACAAAAGTTCCAAGTAGTTTCGATGCTCTGGTATTACAAATGCAAATTCCGTCTGTTTTTAACGTCTTAAATTGAAAGAGCCGTCACAAATTGCTCCGTTTTCACTCATTGTAGACAATTATACAGCACCTGAGGTAACAAACACATCTCGAGAACCATTGTGCACTACATTATTTATGCCAACTCAGTGCCTCGCTCTTTACTACTGTGTACCAATCTTGTCGTCCAACTGCAAAACACTGGGCCACAACAAGTTTCCGCGTCTCCATTGCACTGCGCATACTACGAAACGCTCCCCAAACTTGGCACTCACCATCGCAGCCGACTTTTCCGACTTTCCACGACGCTCACGCAACGCTCACGCTAGTGACAGCATTATTTATAGTTCGACGTCGCGCCAAAGCGAATGAGTACATTTCGCCTACGGCTTAGGCCGCCCTCCTAGTGTGGCTGCTCGGTGTCTGCAGGCAGCGAGGGTCTGCAAGCTTCCTGTGTTCGCACCTATGTCACCTGTGCTTGCTTGTCAGAGACAGACTATCGCAAAACATACAACTCACTCCATGAATTGATTGCTACGGCATCTGTTATCAGCAGTCACAACTAGCAACACCAGTAGCAGCTGACTGCACGCAAAGAATAGGAATGTGCAGTGGGATTTACGTGAACTCGGCGCAAGGCAGATCTTTACGACATAGGCTTGAGAATCTTACGGGACCACTTGTACTGTTTCTAAATTAAGTGTAGGCGTGGGAGGAGGGTGCTTCCTGCGCACAAATAACAGCACGCTTGTCAATTGTGGATGCTAATCATTCGCTTGTATCTTCCTAGACACATCTGCTGGTCGTGAATTATTCCATTTGCATATCAAGGTGCGCATGTAGGTGTGTTAAAAATTCTGGAGGCACTGGGTATTGATCCCAGTACCTCTCGCATACTAAGCGAGCGCTCTACCATCTGAGCTACGCCCGCCCACCCACTCGAAGACTAATGGTGCTACATACAGCCATATAGACGACACAGACCCTTGCACTCCCATTATTCAGCAGACAAACACTACTCTCTATGTATCCGTTAGGGTGTCTTTCAGGTTTCGTGCATTCTGTATCGAATCGTAGTTGCCAAAATGAAAGTGGCACGTATAACGTCGAAAATAGAATTCGGACACCGCTCTGAGTAAGACCAACGTGTTGTCCACCCTCTAGACTTCAATGAGGTTAAGCCGCGATACCTAAGACAGATCTGCACTCGATGACACCTCGATAACAGCCGGTCCCCACACTTACATCTTGCTCTCCTTACGTCAGTATACATCATATCAGTCTGTGACGCTGGCTTTGCAACATCTTGCGTGCCTTTAGGTTCGCCGCGACCAACACTTACCATGCACTGACCACAAAAAATGGAGGCGCCGCGGCTTGAACCCTGGACCTTTCACATGCCAAGCGAACGCTCTACCAACTGAGCTACGCCCCATGCACGAGCAAACTGCGCTATTCCCCATTGTTTGCGACTCAGATGCGCACGGACACGATGGTTGGTTGGTTTGTAGCGGTGAAGGGAGCAGAGTACAAAGGCGCGGACCCGTTCATATACACAAAAGTTCCAAGTAGTTTCGATGCTCTGGTATTACAAATGCAAATTCCGTCTGTTTTTAACGTCTTAAATTGAAAGAGCCGTCACAAATTGCTCCGTTTTCACTCATTGTAGACAATTATACAGCACCTGAGGTAACAAACACATCTCGAGAACCATTGTGCACTACATTATTTATGCCAACTCAGTGCCTCGCTCTTTACTACTGTGTACCAATCTTGTCGTCCAACTGCAAAACACTGGGCCACAACAAGTTTCCGCGTCTCCATTGCACTGCGCATACTACGAAACGCTCCCCAAACTTGGCACTCACCATCGCAGCCGACTTTTCCGACTTTCCACGACGCTCACGCTAGTGACAGCATTATTTATAGTTCGACGTCGCGCCAAAGCGAATGAGTACATTTCGCCTACGGCTTAGGCCGCCCTCCTAGTGTGGCTGCTCGGTGTCTGCAGGCAGCGAGGGTCTGCAAGCTTCCTGTGTTCGCACCTATGTCACCTGTGCTTGCTTGTCAGAGACAGACTATCGCAAAACATACAACTCACTCCATGAATTGATTGCTACGGCATCTGTTATCAGCAGTCACAACTAGCAACACCAGTAGCAGCTGACTGCACGCAAAGAATAGGAATGTGCAGTGGGATTTACGTGAACTCGGCGCAAGGCAGATCTTTACGACATAGGCTTGAGAATCTTACGGGACCACTTGTACTGTTTCTAAATTAAGTGTAGGCGTGGGAGGAGGGTGCTTCCTGCGCACAAATAACAGCACGCTTGTCAATTGTGGATGCTAATCATTCGCTTGTATCTTCCTAGACACATCTGCTGGTCGTGAATTATTCCATTTGCATATCAAGGTGCGCATGTAGGTGTGTTAAAAATTCTGGAGGCACTGGGTATTGATCCCAGTACCTCTCGCATACTAAGCGAGCGCTCTACCATCTGAGCTACGCCCGCCCACCCACTCGAAGACTAATGGTGCTACATACAGCCATATAGACGACACAGACCCTTGCACTCCCATTATTCAGCAGACAAACACTACTCTCTATGTATCCGTTAGGGTGTCTTTCAGGTTTCGTGCATTCTGTATCGAATCGTAGTTGCCAAAATGAAAGTGGCACGTATAACGTCGAAAATAGAATTCGGACACCGCTCTGAGTAAGACCAACGTGTTGTCCACCCTCTAGACTTCAATGAGGTTAAGCCGCGATACCTAAGACAGATCTGCACTCGATGACACCTCGATAACAGCCGGTCCCCACACTTACATCTTGCTCTCCTTACGTCAGTATACATCATATCAGTCTGTGACGCTGGCTTTGCAACATCTTGCGTGCCTTTAGGTTCGCCGCGACCAACACTTACCATGCACTGACCACAAAAAATGGAGGCGCCGCGGCTTGAACCCTGGACCTTTCACATGCCAAGCGAACGCTCTACCAACTGAGCTACGCCCCATGCACGAGCAAACTGCGCTATTCCCCATTGTTTGCGACTCAGATGCGCACGGACACGATGGTTGGTTGGTTTGTAGCGGTGAAGGGAGCAGAGTACAAAGGCGCGGACCCGTTCATATACACAAAAGTTCCAAGTAGTTTCGATGCTCTGGTATTACAAATGCAAATTCCGTCTGTTTTTAACGTCTTAAATTGAAAGAGCCGTCACAAATTGCTCCGTTTTCACTCATTGTAGACAATTATACAGCACCTGAGGTAACAAACACATCTCGAGAACCATTGTGCACTACATTATTTATGCCAACTCAGTGCCTCGCTCTTTACTACTGTGTACCAATCTTGTCGTCCAACTGCAAAACACTGGGCCACAACAAGTTTCCGCGTCTCCATTGCACTGCGCATACTACGAAACGCTCCCCAAACTTGGCACTCACCCTCGCAGCCGACTTTTCCGACTTTCCACGACGCTCACGCAACGCTCACGCTAGTGACAGCATTATTTATAGTTCGACGTCGCGCCAAAGCGAATGAGTACATTTCGCCTACGGCTTAGGCCGCCCTCCTAGTGTGGCTGCTCGGTGTCTGCAGGCAGCGAGGGTCTGCAAGCTTCCTGTGTTCGCACCTATGTCACCTGTGCTTGCTTGTCAGAGACAGACTATCGCAAAACATACAACTCACTCCATGAATTGATTGCTACGGCATCTGTTATCAGCAGTCACAACTAGCAACACCAGTAGCAGCTGACTGCACGCAAAGAATAGGAATGTGCAGTGGGATTTACGTGAACTCGGCGCAAGGCAGATCTTTACGACATAGGCTTGAGAATCTTACGGGACCACTTGTACTGTTTCTAAATTAAGTGTAGGCGTGGGAGGAGGGTGCTTCCTGCGCACAAATAACAGCACGCTTGTCAATTGTGGATGCTAATCATTCGCTTGTATCTTCCTAGACACATCTGCTGGTCGTGAATTATTCCATTTGCATATCAAGGTGCGCATGTAGGTGTGTTAAAAATTCTGGAGGCACTGGGTATTGATCCCAGTACCTCTCGCATACTAAGCGAGCGCTCTACCATCTGAGCTACGCCCGCCCACCCACTCGAAGACTAATGGTGCTACATACAGCCATATAGACGACACAGACCCTTGCACTCCCATTATTCAGCAGACAAACACTACTCTCTATGTATCCGTTAGGGTGTCTTTCAGGTTTCGTGCATTCTGTATCGAATCGTAGTTGCCAAAATGAAAGTGGCACGTATAACGTCGAAAATAGAATTCGGACACCGCTCTGAGTAAGACCAACGTGTTGTCCACCCTCTAGACTTCAATGAGGTTAAGCCGCGATACCTAAGACAGATCTGCACTCGATGACACCTCGATAACAGCCGGTCCCCACACTTACATCTTGCTCTCCTTACGTCAGTATACATCATATCAGTCTGTGACGCTGGCTTTGCAACATCTTGCGTGCCTTTAGGTTCGCCGCGACCAACACTTACCATGCACTGACCACAAAAAATGGAGGCGCCGCGGCTTGAACCCTGGACCTTTCACATGCCAAGCGAACGCTCTACCAACTGAGCTACGCCCCATGCACGAGCAAACTGCGCTATTCCCCGTTGTTTGCGACTCAGATGCGCACGGACACGATGGTTGGTTGGTTTGTAGCGGTGAAGGGAGCAGAGTACAAAGGCGCGGACCCGTTCATATACACAAAAGTTCCAAGTAGTTTCGATGCTCTGGTATTACAAATGCAAATTCCGTCTGTTTTTAACGTCTTAAATTGAAAGAGCCGTCACAAATTGCTCCGTTTTCACTCATTGTAGACAATTATACAGCACCTGAGGTAACAAACACATCTCGAGAACCATTGTGCACTACATTATTTATGCCAACTCAGTGCCTCGCTCTTTACTACTGTGTACCAATCTTGTCGTCCAACTGCAAAACACTGGGCCACAACAAGTTTCCGCGTCTCCATTGCACTGCGCATACTACGAAACGCTCCCCAAACTTGGCACTCACCATCGCAGCCGACTTTTCCGACTTTCCACGACGCTCACGCAACGCTCACGCTAGTGACAGCATTATTTATAGTTCGACGTCGCGCCAAAGCGAATGAGTACATTTCGCCTACGGCTTAGGCCGCCCTCCTAGTGTGGCTGCTCGGTGTCTGCAGGCAGCGAGGGTCTGCAAGCTTCCTGTGTTCGCACCTATGTCACCTGTGCTTGCTTGTCAGAGACAGACTATCGCAAAACATACAACTCACTCCATGAATTGATTGCTACGGCATCTGTTATCAGCAGTCACAACTAGCAACACCAGTAGCAGCTGACTGCACGCAAAGAATAGGAATGTGCAGTGGGATTTACGTGAACTCGGCGCAAGGCAGATCTTTACGACATAGGCTTGAGAATCTTACGGGACCACTTGTACTGTTTCTAAATTAAGTGTAGGCGTGGGAGGAGGGTGCTTCCTGCGCACAAATAACAGCACGCTTGTCAATTGTGGATGCTAATCATTCGCTTGTATCTTCCTAGACACATCTGCTGGTCGTGAATTATTCCATTTGCATATCAAGGTGCGCATGTAGGTGTGTTAAAAATTCTGGAGGCACTGGGTATTGATCCCAGTACCTCTCGCATACTAAGCGAGCGCTCTACCATCTGAGCTACGCCCGCCCACCCACTCGAAGACTAATGGTGCTACATACAGCCATATAGACGACACAGACCCTTGCACTCCCATTATTCAGCAGACAAACACTACTCTCTATGTATCCGTTAGGGTGTCTTTCAGGTTTCGTGCATTCTGTATCGAATCGTAGTTGCCAAAATGAAAGTGGCACGTATAACGTCGAAAATAGAATTCGGACACCGCTCTGAGTAAGACCAACGTGTTGTCCACCCTCTAGACTTCAATGAGGTTAAGCCGCGATACCTAAGACAGATCTGCACTCGATGACACCTCGATAACAGCCGGTCCCCACACTTACATCTTGCTCTCCTTACGTCAGTATACATCATATCAGTCTGTGACGCTGGCTTTGCAACATCTTGCGTGCCTTTAGGTTCGCCGCGACCAACACTTACCATGCACTGACCACAAAAAATGGAGGCGCCGCGGCTTGAACCCTGGACCTTTCACATGCCAAGCGAACGCTCTACCAACTGAGCTACGCCCCATGCACGAGCAAACTGCGCTATTCCCCATTGTTTGCGACTCAGATGCGCACGGACACGATGGTTGGTTGGTTTGTAGCGGTGAAGGGAGCAGAGTACAAAGGCGCGGACCCGTTCATATACACAAAAGTTCCAAGTAGTTTCGATGCTCTGGTATTACAAATGCAAATTCCGTCTGTTTTTAACGTCTTAAATTGAAAGAGCCGTCACAAATTGCTCCGTTTTCACTCATTGTAGACAATTATACAGCACCTGAGGTAACAAACACATCTCGAGAACCATTGTGCACTACATTATTTATGCCAACTCAGTGCCTCGCTCTTTACTACTGTGTACCAATCTTGTCGTCCAACTGCAAAACACTGGGCCACAACAAGTTTCCGCGTCTCCATTGCACTGCGCATACTACGAAACGCTCCCCAAACTTGGCACTCACCATCGCAGCCGACTTTTCCGACTTTCCACGACGCTCACGCAACGCTCACGCTAGTGACAGCATTATTTATAGTTCGACGTCGCGCCAAAGCGAATGAGTACATTTCGCCTACGGCTTAGGCCGCCCTCCTAGTGTGGCTGCTCGGTGTCTGCAGGCAGCGAGGGTCTGCAAGCTTCCTGTGTTCGCACCTATGTCACCTGTGCTTGCTTGTCAGAGACAGACTATCGCAAAACATACAACTCACTCCATGAATTGATTGCTACGGCATCTGTTATCAGCAGTCACAACTAGCAACACCAGTAGCAGCTGACTGCACGCAAAGAATAGGAATGTGCAGTGGGATTTACGTGAACTCGGCGCAAGGCAGATCTTTACGACATAGGCTTGAGAATCTTACGGGACCACTTGTACTGTTTCTAAATTAAGTGTAGGCGTGGGAGGAGGGTGCTTCCTGCGCACAAATAACAGCACGCTTGTCAATTGTGGATGCTAATCATTCGCTTGTATCTTCCTAGACACATCTGCTGGTCGTGAATTATTCCATTTGCATATCAAGGTGCGCATGTAGGTGTGTTAAAAATTCTGGAGGCACTGGGTATTGATCCCAGTACCTCTCGCATACTAAGCGAGCGCTCTACCATCTGAGCTACGCCCGCCCACCCACTCGAAGACTAATGGTGCTACATACAGCCATATAGACGACACAGACCCTTGCACTCCCATTATTCAGCAGACAAACACTACTCTCTATGTATCCGTTAGGGTGTCTTTCAGGTTTCGTGCATTCTGTATCGAATCGTAGTTGCCAAAATGAAAGTGGCACGTATAACGTCGAAAATAGAATTCGGACACCGCTCTGAGTAAGACCAACGTGTTGTCCACCCTCTAGACTTCAATGAGGTTAAGCCGCGATACCTAAGACAGATCTGCACTCGATGACACCTCGATAACAGCCGGTCCCCACACTTACATCTTGCTCTCCTTACGTCAGTATACATCATATCAGTCTGTGACGCTGGCTTTGCAACATCTTGCGTGCCTTTAGGTTCGCCGCGACCAACACTTACCATGCACTGACCACAAAAAATGGAGGCGCCGCGGCTTGAACCCTGGACCTTTCACATGCCAAGCGAACGCTCTACCAACTGAGCTACGCCCCATGCACGAGCAAACTGCGCTATTCCCCATTGTTTGCGACTCAGATGCGCACGGACACGATGGTTGGTTGGTTTGTAGCGGTGAAGGGAGCAGAGTACAAAGGCGCGGACCCGTTCATATACACAAAAGTTCCAAGTAGTTTCGATGCTCTGGTATTACAAATGCAAATTCCGTCTGTTTTTAACGTCTTAAATTGAAAGAGCCGTCACAAATTGCTCCGTTTTCACTCATTGTAGACAATTATACAGCACCTGAGGTAACAAACACATCTCGAGAACCATTGTGCACTACATTATTTATGCCAACTCAGTGCCTCGCTCTTTACTACTGTGTACCAATCTTGTCGTCCAACTGCAAAACACTGGGCCACAACAAGTTTCCGCGTCTCCATCGCACTGCGCATACTACGAAACGCTCCCCAAACTTGGCACTCACCATCGCAGCCGACTTTTCCGACTTTCCACGACGCTCACGCAACGCTCACGCTAGTGACAGCATTATTTATAGTTCGACGTCGCGCCAAAGCGAATGAGTACATTTCGCCTACGGCTTAGGCCGCCCTCCTAGTGTGGCTGCTCGGTGTCTGCAGGCAGCGAGGGTCTGCAAGCTTCCTGTGTTCGCACCTATGTCACCTGTGCTTGCTTGTCAGAGACAGACTATCGCAAAACATACAACTCACTCCATGAATTGATTGCTACGGCATCTGTTATCAGCAGTCACAACTAGCAACACCAGTAGCAGCTGACTGCACGCAAAGAATAGGAATGTGCAGTGGGATTTACGTGAACTCGGCGCAAGGCAGATCTTTCCGACATAGGCTTGAGAATCTTACGGGACCACTTGTACTGTTTCTAAATTAAGTGTAGGCGTGGGAGGAGGGTGCTTCCTGCGCACAAATAACAGCACGCTTGTCAATTGTGGATGCTAATCATTCGCTTGTATCTTCCTAGACACATCTGCTGGTCGTGAATTATTCCATTTGCATATCAAGGTGCGCATGTAGGTGTGTTAAAAATTCTGGAGGTATTGATCCCAGTACCTCTCGCATACTAAGCGAGCGCTCTACCATCTGAGCTACGCCCGCCCACCCACTCGAAGACTAATGGTGCTACATACAGCCATATAGACGACACAGACCCTTGCACTCCCATTATTCAGCAGACAAACACTACTCTCTATGTATCCGTTAGGGTGTCTTTCAGGTTTCGTGCATTCTGTATCGAATCGTAGTTGCCAAAATGAAAGTGGCACGTATAACGTCGAAAATAGAATTCGGACACCGCTCTGAGTAAGACCAACGTGTTGTCCACCCTCTAGACTTCAATGAGGTTAAGCCGCGATACCTAAGACAGATCTGCTCTCGATGACACCTCGATAACAGCCGGTCCCCACACTTACATCTTGCTCTCCTTACGTCAGTATACATCATATCAGTCTGTGACGCTGGCTTTGCAACATCTTGCGTGCCTTTAGGTTCGCCGCGACCAACACTTACCATGCACTGACCACAAAAAATGGAGGCGCCGCGGCTTGAACCCTGGACCTTTCACATGCCAAGCGAACGCTCTACCAAATGAGCTACGCCCCATGCACGAGCAAACTGCGCTATTCCCCATTGTTTGCGACTCAGATGCGCACGGACACGATGGTTGGTTGGTTTGTAGCGGTGAAGGGAGCAGAGTACAAAGGCGCGGACCCGTTCATATACACAAAAGTTCCAAGTAGTTTCGATGCTCTGGTATTACAAATGCAAATTCCGTCTGTTTTTAACGTCTTAAATTGAAAGAGCCGTCACAAATTGCTCCGTTTTCACTCATTGTAGACAATTATACAGCACCTGAGGTAACAAACACATCTCGAGAACCATTGTGCACTACATTATTTATGCCAACTCAGTGCCTCGCTCTTTACTACTGTGTACCAATCTTGTCGTCCAACTGCAAAACACTGGGCCACAACAAGTTTCCGCGTCTCCATTGCACTGCGCATACTACGAAACGCTCCCCAAACTTGGCACTCACCATCGCAGCCGACTTTTCCGACTTTCCACGACGCTCACGCTAGTGACAGCATTATTTATAGTTCGACGTCGCGCCAAAGCGAATGAGTACATTTCGCCTACGGCTTAGGCCGCCCTCCTAGTGTGGCTGCTCGGTGTCTGCAGGCAGCGAGGGTCTGCAAGCTTCCTGTGTTCGCACCTATGTCACCTGTGCTTGCTTGTCAGAGACAGACTATCGCAAAACATACAACTCACTCCATGAATTGATTGCTACGGCATCTGTTATCAGCAGTCACAACTAGCAACACCAGTAGCAGCTGACTGCACGCAAAGAATAGGAATGTGCAGTGGGATTTACGTGAACTCGGCGCAAGGCAGATCTTTACGACATAGGCTTGAGAATCTTACGGGACCACTTGTACTGTTTCTAAATTAAGTGTAGGCGTGGGAGGAGGGTGCTTCCTGCGCACAAATAACAGCACGCTTGTCAATTGTGGATGCTAATCATTCGCTTGTATCTTCCTAGACACATCTGCTGGTCGTGAATTATTCCATTTGCATATCAAGGTGCGCATGTAGGTGTGTTAAAAATTCTGGAGGCACTGGGTATTGATCCCAGTACCTCTCGCATACTAAGCGAGCGCTCTACCATCTGAGCTACGCCCGCCCACCCACTCGAAGACTAATGGTGCTACATACAGCCATATAGACGACACAGACCCTTGCACTCCCATTATTCAGCAGACAAACACTACTCTCTATGTATCCGTTAGGGTGTCTTTCAGGTTTCGTGCATTCTGTATCGAATCGTAGTTGCCAAAATGAAAGTGGCACGTATAACGTCGAAAATAGAATTCGGACACCGCTCTGAGTAAGACCAACGTGTTGTCCACCCTCTAGACTTCAATGAGGTTAAGCCGCGATACCTAAGACAGATCTGCACTCGATGACACCTCGATAACAGCCGGTCCCCACACTTACATCTTGCTCTCCTTACGTCAGTATACATCATATCAGTCTGTGACGCTGGCTTTGCAACATCTTGCGTGCCTTTAGGTTCGCCGCGACCAACACTTACCATGCACTGACCACAAAAAATGGAGGCGCCGCGGCTTGAACCCTGGACCTTTCACATGCCAAGCGAACGCTCTACCAACTGAGCTACGCCCCATGCACGAGCAAACTGCGCTATTCCCCATTGTTTGCGACTCAGATGCGCACGGACACGATGGTTGGTTGGTTTGTAGCGGTGAAGGGAGCAGAGTACAAAGGCGCGGACCCGTTCATATACACAAAAGTTCCAAGTAGTTTCGATGCTCTGGTATTACAAATGCAAATTCCGTCTGTTTTTAACGTCTTAAATTGAAAGAGCCGTCACAAATTGCTCCGTTTTCACTCATTGTAGACAATTATACAGCACCTGAGGTAACAAACACATCTCGAGAACCATTGTGCACTACATTATTTATGCCAACTCAGTGCCTCGCTCTTTACTACTGTGTACCAATCTTGTCGTCCAACTGCAAAACACTGGGCCACAACAAGTTTCCGCGTCTCCATTGCACTGCGCATACTACGAAACGCTCCCCAAACTTGGCACTCACCATCGCAGCCGACTTTTCCGACTTTCCACGACGCTCACGCAACGCTCACGCTAGTGACAGCATTATTTATAGTTCGACGTCGCGCCAAAGCGAATGAGTACATTTCGCCTACGGCTTAGGCCGCCCTCCTAGTGTGGCTGCTCGGTGTCTGCAGGCAGCGAGGGTCTGCAAGCTTCCTGTGTTCGCACCTATGTCACCTGTGCTTGCTTGTCAGAGACAGACTATCGCAAAACATACAACTCACTCCATGAATTGATTGCTACGGCATCTGTTATCAGCAGTCACAACTAGCAACACCAGTAGCAGCTGACTGCACGCAAAGAATAGGAATGTGCAGTGGGATTTACGTGAACTCGGCGCAAGGCAGATCTTTACGACATAGGCTTGAGAATCTTACGGGACCACTTGTACTGTTTCTAAATTAAGTGTAGGCGTGGGAGGAGGGTGCTTCCTGCGCACAAATAACAGCACGCTTGTCAATTGTGGATGCTAATCATTCGCTTGTATCTTCCTAGACACATCTGCTGGTCGTGAATTATTCCATTTGCATATCAAGGTGCGCATGTAGGTGTGTTAAAAATTCTGGAGGCACTGGGTATTGATCCCAGTACCTCTCGCATACTAAGCGAGCGCTCTACCATCTGAGCTACGCCCGCCCACCCACTCGAAGACTAATGGTGCTACATACAGCCATATAGACGACACAGACCCTTGCACTCCCATTATTCAGCAGACAAACACTACTCTCTATGTATCCGTTAGGGTGTCTTTCAGGTTTCGTGCATTCTGTATCGAATCGTAGTTGCCAAAATGAAAGTGGCACGTATAACGTCGAAAATAGAATTCGGACACCGCTCTGAGTAAGACCAACGTGTTGTCCACCCTCTAGACTTCAATGAGGTTAAGCCGCGATACCTAAGACAGATCTGCACTCGATGACACCTCGATAACAGCCGGTCCCCACACTTACATCTTGCTCTCCTTACGTCAGTATACATCATATCAGTCTGTGACGCTGGCTTTGCAACATCTTGCGTGCCTTTAGGTTCGCCGCGACCAACACTTACCATGCACTGACCACAAAAAATGGAGGCGCCGCGGCTTGAACCCTGGACCTTTCACATGCCAAGCGAACGCTCTACCAACTGAGCTACGCCCCATGCACGAGCAAACTGCGCTATTCCCCATTGTTTGCGACTCAGATGCGCACGGACACGATGGTTGGTTGGTTTGTAGCGGTGAAGGGAGCAGAGTACAAAGGCGCGGACCCGTTCATATACACAAAAGTTCCAAGTAGTTTCGATGCTCTGGTATTACAAATGCAAATTCCGTCTGTTTTTAACGTCTTAAATTGAAAGAGCCGTCACAAATTGCTCCGTTTTCACTCATTGTAGACAATTATACAGCACCTGAGGTAACAAACACATCTCGAGAACCATTGTGCACTACATTATTTATGCCAACTCAGTGCCTCGCTCTTTACTACTGTGTACCAATCTTGTCGTCCAACTGCAAAACACTGGGCCACAACAAGTTTCCGCGTCTCCATTGCACTGCGCATACTACGAAACGCTCCCCAAACTTGGCACTCACCATCGCAGCCGACTTTTCCGACTTTCCACGACGCTCACGCAACGCTCACGCTAGTGACAGCATTATTTATAGTTCGACGTCGCGCCAAAGCGAATGAGTACATTTCGCCTACGGCTTAGGCCGCCCTCCTAGTGTGGCTGCTCGGTGTCTGCAGGCAGCGAGGGTCTGCAAGCTTCCTGTGTTCGCACCTATGTCACCTGTGCTTGCTTGTCAGAGACAGACTATCGCAAAACATACAACTCACTCCATGAATTGATTGCTACGGCATCTGTTATCAGCAGTCACAACTAGCAACACCAGTAGCAGCTGACTGCACGCAAAGAATAGGAATGTGCAGTGGGATTTACGTGAACTCGGCGCAAGGCAGATCTTTACGACATAGGCTTGAGAATCTTACGGGACCACTTGTACTGTTTCTAAATTAAGTGTAGGCGTGGGAGGAGGGTGCTTCCTGCGCACAAATAACAGCACGCTTGTCAATTGTGGATGCTAATCATTCGCTTGTATCTTCCTAGACACATCTGCTGGTCGTGAATTATTCCATTTGCATATCAAGGTGCGCATGTAGGTGTGTTAAAAATTCTGGAGGCACTGGGTATTGATCCCAGTACCTCTCGCATACTAAGCGAGCGCTCTACCATCTGAGCTACGCCCGCCCACCCACTCGAAGACTAATGGTGCTACATACAGCCATATAGACGACACAGACCCTTGCACTCCCATTATTCAGCAGACAAACACTACTCTCTATGTATCCGTTAGGGTGTCTTTCAGGTTTCGTGCATTCTGTATCGAATCGTAGTTGCCAAAATGAAAGTGGCACGTATAACGTCGAAAATAGAATTCGGACACCGCTCTGAGTAAGACCAACGTGTTGTCCACCCTCTAGACTTCAATGAGGTTAAGCCGCGATACCTAAGACAGATCTGCACTCGATGACACCTCGATAACAGCCGGTCCCCACACTTACATCTTGCTCTCCTTACGTCAGTATACATCATATCAGTCTGTGACGCTGGCTTTGCAACATCTTGCGTGCCTTTAGGTTCGCCGCGACCAACACTTACCATGCACTGACCACAAAAAATGGAGGCGCCGCGGCTTGAACCCTGGACCTTTCACATGCCAAGCGAACGCTCTACCAACTGAGCTACGCCCCATGCACGAGCAAACTGCGCTATTCCCCATTGTTTGCGACTCAGATGCGCACGGACACGATGGTTGGTTGGTTTGTAGCGGTGAAGGGAGCAGAGTACAAAGGCGCGGACCCGTTCATATACACAAAAGTTCCAAGTAGTTTCGATGCTCTGGTATTACAAATGCAAATTCCGTCTGTTTTTAACGTCTTAAATTGAAAGAGCCGTCACAAATTGCTCCGTTTTCACTCATTGTAGACAATTATACAGCACCTGAGGTAACAAACACATCTCGAGAACCATTGTGCACTACATTATTTATGCCAACTCAGTGCCTCGCTCTTTACTACTGTGTACCAATCTTGTCGTCCAACTGCAAAACACTGGGCCACAACAAGTTTCCGCGTCTCCATTGCACTGCGCATACTACGAAACGCTCCCCAAACTTGGCACTCACCCTCGCAGCCGACTTTTCCGACTTTCCACGACGCTCACGCAACGCTCACGCTAGTGACAGCATTATTTATAGTTCGACGTCGCGCCAAAGCGAATGAGTACATTTCGCCTACGGCTTAGGCCGCCCTCCTAGTGTGGCTGCTCGGTGTCTGCAGGCAGCGAGGGTCTGCAAGCTTCCTGTGTTCGCACCTATGTCACCTGTGCTTGCTTGTCAGAGACAGACTATCGCAAAACATACAACTCACTCCATGAATTGATTGCTACGGCATCTGTTATCAGCAGTCACAACTAGCAACACCAGTAGCAGCTGACTGCACGCAAAGAATAGGAATGTGCAGTGGGATTTACGTGAACTCGGCGCAAGGCAGATCTTTCCGACATAGGCTTGAGAATCTTACGGGACCACTTGTACTGTTTCTAAATTAAGTGTAGGCGTGGGAGGAGGGTGCTTCCTGCGCACAAATAACAGCACGCTTGTCAATTGTGGATGCTAATCATTCGCTTGTATCTTCCTAGACACATCTGCTGGTCGTGAATTATTCCATTTGCATATCAAGGTGCGCATGTAGGTGTGTTAAAAATTCTGGAGGTATTGATCCCAGTACCTCTCGCATACTAAGCGAGCGCTCTACCATCTGAGCTACGCCCGCCCACCCACTCGAAGACTAATGGTGCTACATACAGCCATATAGACGACACAGACCCTTGCACTCCCATTATTCAGCAGACAAACACTACTCTCTATGTATCCGTTAGGGTGTCTTTCAGGTTTCGTGCATTCTGTATCGAATCGTAGTTGCCAAAATGAAAGTGGCACGTATAACGTCGAAAATAGAATTCGGACACCGCTCTGAGTAAGACCAACGTGTTGTCCACCCTCTAGACTTCAATGAGGTTAAGCCGCGATACCTAAGACAGATCTGCTCTCGATGACACCTCGATAACAGCCGGTCCCCACACTTACATCTTGCTCTCCTTACGTCAGTATACATCATATCAGTCTGTGACGCTGGCTTTGCAACATCTTGCGTGCCTTTAGGTTCGCCGCGACCAACACTTACCATGCACTGACCACAAAAAATGGAGGCGCCGCGGCTTGAACCCTGGACCTTTCACATGCCAAGCGAACGCTCTACCAACTGAGCTACGCCCCATGCACGAGCAAACTGCGCTATTCCCCATTGTTTGCGACTCAGATGCGCACGGACACGATGGTTGGTTGGTTTGTAGCGGTGAAGGGAGCAGAGTACAAAGGCGCGGACCCGTTCATATACACAAAAGTTCCAAGTAGTTTCGATGCTCTGGTATTACAAATGCAAATTCCGTCTGTTTTTAACGTCTTAAATTGAAAGAGCCGTCACAAATTGCTCCGTTTTCACTCATTGTAGACAATTATACAGCACCTGAGGTAACAAACACATCTCGAGAACCATTGTGCACTACATTATTTATGCCAACTCAGTGCCTCGCTCTTTACTACTGTATACCAATCTTGTCGTCCAACTGCAAAACACTGGGCCACAACAAGTTTCCGCGTCTCCATTGCACTGCGCATACTACGAAACGCTCCCCAAACTTGGCACTCACCATCGCAGCCGACTTTTCCGACTTTCCACGACGCTCACGCTAGTGACAGCATTATTTATAGTTCGACGTCGCGCCAAAGCGAATGAGTACATTTCGCCTACGGCTTAGGCCGCCCTCCTAGTGTGGCTGCTCGGTGTCTGCAGGCAGCGAGGGTCTGCAAGCTTCCTGTGTTCGCACCTATGTCACCTGTGCTTGCTTGTCAGAGACAGACTATCGCAAAACATACAACTCACTCCATGAATTGATTGCTACGGCATCTGTTATCAGCAGTCACAACTAGCAACACCAGTAGCAGCTGACTGCACGCAAAGAATAGGAATGTGCAGTGGGATTTACGTGAACTCGGCGCAAGGCAGATCTTTACGACATAGGCTTGAGAATCTTACGGGACCACTTGTACTGTTTCTAAATTAAGTGTAGGCGTGGGAGGAGGGTGCTTCCTGCGCACAAATAACAGCACGCTTGTCAATTGTGGATGCTAATCATTCGCTTGTATCTTCCTAGACACATCTGCTGGTCGTGAATTATTCCATTTGCATATCAAGGTGCGCATGTAGGTGTGTTAAAAATTCTGGAGGCACTGGGTATTGATCCCAGTACCTCTCGCATACTAAGCGAGCGCTCTACCATCTGAGCTACGCCCGCCCACCCACTCGAAGACTAATGGTGCTACATACAGCCATATAGACGACACAGACCCTTGCACTCCCATTATTCAGCAGACAAACACTACTCTCTATGTATCCGTTAGGGTGTCTTTCAGGTTTCGTGCATTCTGTATCGAATCGTAGTTGCCAAAATGAAAGTGGCACGTATAACGTCGAAAATAGAATTCGGACACCGCTCTGAGTAAGACCAACGTGTTGTCCACCCTCTAGACTTCAATGAGGTTAAGCCGCGATACCTAAGACAGATCTGCACTCGATGACACCTCGATAACAGCCGGTCCCCACACTTACATCTTGCTCTCCTTACGTCAGTATACATCATATCAGTCTGTGACGCTGGCTTTGCAACATCTTGCGTGCCTTTAGGTTCGCCGCGACCAACACTTACCATGCACTGACCACAAAAAATGGAGGCGCCGCGGCTTGAACCCTGGACCTTTCACATGCCAAGCGAACGCTCTACCAACTGAGCTACGCCCCATGCACGAGCAAACTGCGCTATTCCCCATTGTTTGCGACTCAGATGCGCACGGACACGATGGTTGGTTGGTTTGTAGCGGTGAAGGGAGCAGAGTACAAAGGCGCGGACCCGTTCATATACACAAAAGTTCCAAGTAGTTTCGATGCTCTGGTATTACAAATGCAAATTCCGTCTGTTTTTAACGTCTTAAATTGAAAGAGCCGTCACAAATTGCTCCGTTTTCACTCATTGTAGACAATTATACAGCACCTGAGGTAACAAACACATCTCGAGAACCATTGTGCACTACATTATTTATGCCAACTCAGTGCCTCGCTCTTTACTACTGTGTACCAATCTTGTCGTCCAACTGCAAAACACTGGGCCACAACAAGTTTCCGCGTCTCCATTGCACTGCGCATACTACGAAACGCTCCCCAAACTTGGCACTCACCATCGCAGCCGACTTTTCCGACTTTCCACGACGCTCACGCAACGCTCACGCTAGTGACAGCATTATTTATAGTTCGACGTCGCGCCAAAGCGAATGAGCACAATTCGCCTACGGCTTAGGCCGCCCTCCTAGTGTGGCTGCTCGGTGTCTGCAGGCAACGAGGGTCTGCAAGCTTCCTGTGTTCGCACCTATGTCACCTGTGCTTGCTTGTCAGAGACAGACTATCGCAAAACATACAACTCACTCCATGAATTGATTGCTACGGCATCTGTTATCAGCAGTCACAACTAGCAACACCAGTAGCAGCTGACTGCACGCAAAGAATAGGAATGTGCAGTGGGATTTATGTGAACACGGCGCAAGGCAGATCTTTCCGACATAGGCTTGAGAATCTTACGGGACCACTTGTACTGTTTCTAAATTAAGTGTAGGCGTGGGAGGAGGGTGCTTCCTGCGCACAAATAACAGCACGCTTGTCAATTGTGGATGCTAGTCATTCGCTTGTATCTTCCTAGACACATCTGCTGGTCGTGAATTATTCCACTTGCATATCAAGGTGCGCATGTAGGTGTGTTAAAAATTCTGGAGGCACTGGGTATTGATCCCTGTACCTCTCGCAAATACTAAGCGAGCGCCCTCCATGTGAGCTACGCCCGCCCCCCCGAAGACTAATGGTGCTACATACAGCCATATAGACGACACAGACCCTTGCACTCCCATTATTCAGCAGACAAACACTACTCTCTATGTATCCGTTAGGGTGTCTTTCAGGTTTCGTGCATTCTGTATCGAATCGTAGTTGCCAAAATGAAAGTGGCACGTATAACGTCGAAAATAGAATTCGGACACCGCTCTGAGTAAGACCAACGTGTTGTCCACCCTCTAGACTTCAATGAGGTTAAGCCGCGATACCTAAGACAGATCTGCACTCGATGACACCTCGATAACAGCCGGTCCCCACACTTACATCTTGCTCTCCTTACGTCAGTATACATCATATCAGTCTGTGACGCTGGCTTTGCAACATCTTGCGTGCCTTTAGGTTCGCCGCGACCAACACTTATCATGCACTGACCACAAAAAATGGAGGCGCCGCGGCTTGAACCCTGGACCTTTTACATGCCAAGCGAACGCTCTACCAACTGAGCTACGCCCCATGCACGAGCAAACTGCGCTATTCCCCATTGTTTGCGACTCAGATGCGCACGGACACGATGGTTGGTTGGTTTGTAGCGGTGAAGGGAGCAGAGTACAAAGGCGCGGACCCGTTCATATACACAAATTTCCAAGTAGTTTCGATGCTCTGGTATTACAAATGCAAATTCCGTCTGTTTTTAACGTCTTAAATTGAAAGAGCCGTCACAAATTGCTCCGTTTTCACTCATTGTAGACAATTATACAGCACCTGAGGTAACAAACACATCTCGAGCACCATTGTGCACTACATTATTTATGGCAACTCAGTGCCTCGCTCTTTACTACTGTGTACCAATCTTGTCGTCCAACTGCAAAACACTGGGCCACAACAAGTTTCCGCGTCTCCATTGCACTGCGCATACTACGAAACGCTCCCCAAACTTGGCACTCACCCTCGCAGCCGACTTTTCCGACTTTCCACGACGCTCACGCAACGCTCACGCTAGTGACAGCATTATTTATAGTTCGACGTCGCGCCAAAGCGAATGAGCACAATTAGCCTACGGCTTAGGCCGCCCTCCTAGTGTGGCTGCTCGGTGTCTGCAGGCAACGAGGGTCTGCAAGCTTCCTGTGTTCGCACCTATGTCACCTGTGCTTGCTTGTCAGAGACAGACTATCGCAAAACATACAACTCACTCCATGAATTGATTGCTACGGCATCTGTTATCAGCAGTCACAACTAGCAACACCAGTAGCAGCTGACTGCACGCAAAGAATAGGAATGTGCAGTGGGATTTACGTGAACTCGGCGCAAGGCAGATCTTTACGACATAGGCTTGAGAATCTTACGGGACCACTTGTACTGTTTCTAAATTAAGTGTAGGCGTGGGAGGAGGGTGCTTCCTGCGCACAAATAACAGCACGCTTGTCAATTGTGGATGCTAATCATTCGCTTGTATCTTCCTAGACACATCTGCTGGTAGTGAATTATTCCATTTGCATATCAAGGTGCGCATGTAGGTGTGTTAAAAATTCTGGAGGCACTGGGTATTGATCCCAGTACCTCTCGCATACTAAGCGAGCGCTCTACCATCTGAGCTACGCCCGCCCACCCACTCGAAGACTAATGGTGCTACATACAGCCATATAGACGACACAGACCCTTGCACTCCCATTATTCAGCAGACAAACACTACTCTCTATGTATCCGTTAGGGTGTCTTTCAGGTTTCGTGCATTCTGTATCGAATCGTAGTTGCCAAAATGAAAGTGGCACGTATAACGTCGAAAATAGAATTCGGACACCGCTCTGAGTAAGACCAACGTGTTGTCCACCCTCTAGACTTCAATGAGGTTAAGCCGCGATACCTAAGACAGATCTGCTCTCGATGACACCTCGATAACAGCCGGTCCCCACACTTACATCTTGCTCTCCTTACGTCAGTATACATCATATCAGTCTGTGACGCTGGCTTTGCAACATCTTGCGTGCCTTTAGGTTCGCCGCGACCAACACTTACCATGCACTGACCACAAAAAATGGAGGCGCCGCGGCTTGAACCCTGGACCTTTCACATGCCAAGCGAACGCTCTACCAACTGAGCTACGCCCCATGCACGAGCAAACTGCGCTATTCCCCATTGTTTGCGACTCAGATGCGCACGGACACGATGGTTGGTTGGTTTGTAGCGGTGAAGGGAGCAGAGTACAAAGGCGCGGACCCGTTCATATACACAAAAGTTCCAAGTAGTTTCGATGCTCTGGTATTACAAATGCAAATTCCGTCTGTTTTTAACGTCTTAAATTGAAAGAGCCGTCACAAATTGCTCCGTTTTCACTCATTGTAGACAATTATACAGCACCTGAGGTAACAAACACATCTCGAGAACCATTGTGCACTACATTATTTATGCCAACTCAGTGCCTCGCTCTTTACTACTGTGTACCAATCTTGTCGTCCAACTGCAAAACACTGGGCCACAACAAGTTTCCGCGTCTCCATTGCACTGCGCATACTACGAAACGCTCCCCAAACTTGGCACTCACCATCGCAGCCGACTTTTCCGACTTTCCACGACGCTCACGCAACGCTCACGCTAGTGACAGCATTATTTATAGTTCGACGTCGCGCCAAAGCGAATGAGTACATTTCGCCTACGGCTTAGGCCGCCCTCCTAGTGTGGCTGCTCGGTGTCTGCAGGCAGCGAGGGTCTGCAAGCTTCCTGTGTTCGCACCTATGTCACCTGTGCTTGCTTGTCAGAGACAGACTATCGCAAAACATACAACTCACTCCATGAATTGATTGCTACGGCATCTGTTATCAGCAGTCACAACTAGCAACACCAGTAGCAGCTGACTGCACGCAAAGAATAGGAATGTGCAGTGGGATTTACGTGAACTCGGCGCAAGGCAGATCTTTACGACATAGGCTTGAGAATCTTACGGGACCACTTGTACTGTTTCTAAATTAAGTGTAGGCGTGGGAGGAGGGTGCTTCCTGCGCACAAATAACAGCACGCTTGTCAATTGTGGATGCTAATCATTCGCTTGTATCTTCCTAGACACATCTGCTGGTCGTGAATTATTCCATTTGCATATCAAGGTGCGCATGTAGGTGTGTTAAAAATTCTGGAGGCACTGGGTATTGATCCCAGTACCTCTCGCATACTAAGCGAGCACTCTACCATCTGAGCTACGCCCGCCCACCCACTCGAAGACTAATGGTGCTACATACAGCCATATAGACGACACAGACCCTTGCACTCCCATTATTCAGCAGACAAACACTACTCTCTATGTATCCGTTAGGGTGTCTTTCAGGTTTCGTGCATTCTGTATCGAATCGTAGTTGCCAAAATGAAAGTGGCACGTATAACGTCGAAAATAGAATTCGGACACCGCTCTGAGTAAGACCAACGTGTTGTCCACCCTCTAGACTTCAATGAGGTTAAGCCGCGATACCTAAGACAGATCTGCACTCGATGACACCTCGATAACAGCCGGTCCCCACACTTACATCTTGCTCTCCTTACGTCAGTATACATCATATCAGTCTGTGACGCTGGCTTTGCAACATCTTGCGTGCCTTTAGGTTCGCCGCGACCAACACTTATCATGCACTGACCACAAAAAATGGAGGCGCCGCGGCTTGAACCCTGGACCTTTTACATGCCAAGCGAACGCTCTACCAACTGAGCTACGCCCCATGCACGAGCAAACTGCGCTATTCCCCATTGTTTGCGACTCAGATGCGCACGGACACGATGGTTGGTTGGTTTGTAGCGGTGAAGGGAGCAGAGTACAAAGGCGCGGACCCGTTCATATACACAAAAGTTCCAAGTAGTTTCGATGCTCTGGTATTACAAATGCAAATTCCGTCTGTTTTTAACGTCTTAAATTGAAAGAGCCGTCACAAATTGCTCCGTTTTCACTCATTGTAGACAATTATACAGCACCTGAGGTAACAAACACATCTCGAGAACCATTGTGCACTACATTATTTATGCCAACTCAGTGCCTCGCTCTTTACTACTGTGTACCAATCTTGTCGTCCAACTGCAAAACACTGGGCCACAACAAGTTTCCGCGTCTCCATTGCACTGCGCGTACTACGAAACGCTCCCCGAACTTGGCACTCACCCTCGCAGCCGACTTTTCCGACTTTCCACGACGCTCACGCAACGCTCACGCTAGTGACAGCATTATTTATAGTTCGACGTCGCGCCAAAGCGAATGAGCACAATTCGCCTACGGCTTAGGCCGCCCTCCTAGTGTGGCTGCTCGGTGTCTGCAGGCAGCGAGGGTCTGCAAGCTTCCTGTGTTCGCACCTATGTCACCTGTGCTTGCTTGTCAGAGACAGACTATCGCAAAACATACAACTCACTCCATGAATTGATTGCTACGGCATCTGTTATCAGCAGTCACAACTAGCAACACCAGTAGCAGCTGACTGCACGCAAAGAATAGGAATGTGCAGTGGGATTTACGTGAACTCGGCGCAAGGCAGATCTTTACGACATAGGCTTGAGAATCTTACGGGACCACTTGTACTGTTTCTAAATTAAGTGTAGGCGTGGGAGGAGGGTGCTTCCTGCGCACAAATAACAGCACGCTTGTCAATTGTGGATGCTAATCATTCGCTTGTATCTTCCTAGACACATCTGCTGGTCGTGAATTATTCCATTTGCATATCAAGGTGCGCATGTAGGTGTGTTAAAAATTCTGGAGGCACTGGGTATTGATCCCAGTACCTCTCGCATACTAAGCGAGCGCTCTACCATCTGAGCTACGCCCGCCCACCCACTCGAAGACTAATGGTGCTACATACAGCCATATAGACGACACAGACCCTTGCACTCCCATTATTCAGCAGACAAACACTACTCTCTATGTATCCGTTAGGGTGTCTTTCAGGTTTCGTGCATTCTGTATCGAATCGTAGTTGCCAAAATGAAAGTGGCACGTATAACGTCGAAAATAGAATTCGGACACCGCTCTGAGTAAGACCAACGTGTTGTCCACCCTCTAGACTTCAATGAGGTTAAGCCGCGATACCTAAGACAGATCTGCTCTCGATGACACCTCGATAACAGCCGGTCCCCACACTTACATCTTGCTCTCCTTACGTCAGTATACATCATATCAGTCTGTGACGCTGGCTTTGCAACATCTTGCGTGCCTTTAGGTTCGCCGCGACCAACACTTACCATGCACTGACCACAAAAAATGGAGGCGCCGCGGCTTGAACCCTGGACCTTTCACATGCCAAGCGAACGCTCTACCAACTGAGCTACGCCCCATGCACGAGCAAACTGCGCTATTCCCCATTGTTTGCGACTCAGATGCGCACGGACACGATGGTTGGTTGGTTTGTAGCGGTGAAGGGAGCAGAGTACAAAGGCGCGGACCCGTTCATATACACAAAAGTTCCAAGAAGTTTCGATGCTCTGGTATTACAAATGCAAATTCCGTCTGTTTTTAACGTCTTAAATTGAAAGAGCCGTCACAAATTGCTCCGTTTTCACTCATTGTAGACAATTATACAGCACCTGAGGTAACAAACACATCTCGAGAACCATTGTGCACTACATTATTTATGGCAACTCAGTGCCTCGCTCTTTACTACTGTGTACCAATCTTGTCGTCCAACTGCAAAACACTGGGCCACAACAAGTTTCCGCGTCTCCATTGCACTGCGCATACTACGAAACGCTCCCCAAACTTGGCACTCACCCTCGCAGCCGACTTTTCCGACTTTCCACGACGCTCACGCTAGTGACAGCATTATTTATAGTTCGACGTCGCGCCAAAGCGAATGAGCACAATTCTCCTACGGCTTAGGCCGCCTTCCTAGTGTGGCTGCTCGGTGTCTGCAGGCAACGAGGGTCTGCAAGCTTCCTGTGTTCGCACCTATGTCACCTGTGCTTGCTTGTCAGAGACAGACTATCGCAAAACATACAACTCACTCCATGAATTGATTGCTACGGCATCTGTTATCAGCAGTCACAACTAGCAACACCAGTAGCAGCTGACTGCACGCAAAGAATAGGAATGTGCAGTGGGATTTACGTGAACTCGGCGCAAGGCAGATCTTTACGACATAGGCTTGAGAATCTTACGGGACCACTTGTACTGTTTCTAAATTAAGTGTAGGCGTGGGAGGAGGGTGCTTCCTGTGCACAAATAACAGCACGCTTGTCAATTGTGGATGCTAATCATTCGCTTGTATCTTCCTAGACACATCTGCTGGTCGTGAATTATTCCATTTGCATATCAAGGTGCGCATGTAGGTGTGTTAAAAATTCTGGAGGCACTGGGTATTGATCCCAGTACCTCTCGCATACTAGGCGAGCGCTCTACCATCTGAGCTACGCCCGCCCACCCACTCGAAGACTAATGGTGCTACATACAGCCATATAGACGACACAGACCCTTGCACACCCATTATTCAGCAGACAAACACTACTCTCTATGTATCCGTTAGGGTGTCTTTCAGGTTTCGTGCATTCTGTATCGAATCGTAGTTGCCAAAATGAAAGTGGCACGTATAACGTCGAAAATAGAATTCGGACACCGCTCTGAGTAAGACCAACGTGTTGTCCACCCTCTAGACTTCAATGAGGTTAAGCCGCGATACCTAAGACAGATCTGCTCTCGATGACACCTCGATAACAGCCGGTCCCCACACTTACATCTTGCTCTCCTTACGTCAGTATACATCATATCAGTGTGTGACGCTGGCTTTGCAACATCTTGCGTGCCTTTAGGTTCGCCGCGACCAACACTTACCATGCACTGACCACAAAAAATGGAGGCGCCGCGGCTTGAACCCTGGACCTTTCACATGCCAAGCGAACGCTCTACCAACTGAGCTACGCCGCATGCACGAGCAAACTGCGCTATTCCCCATTCTTTGCGACTCAGATGCGCACGGACACGATGGTTGGTTGGTTTGTAGCGGTGAAGGGAGCAGAGTACAAAGGCGCGGACCCGTTCATATACACAAAAGTTCCAAGAAGTTTCGATGCTCTGGTATTACAAATGCAAATTCCGTCTGTTTTTAACGTCTTAAATTGAAAGAGCCGTCACAAATTGCTCCGTTTTCACTCATTGTAGACAATTATACAGCACCTGAGGTAACAAACACATCTCGAGAACCATTGTGCACTACATTATTTATGCCAACTCAGTGCCTCGCTCTTTACTACTGTGTACCAATCTTGTCGTCCAACTGCAAAACACTGGGCCACAACAAGTTTCCGCGTCTCCATTGCACTGCGCATACTACGAAACACTCCCCAAACTTGGCACTCACCCTCGCAGCCGACTTTTCCGACTTTCCGCAACGCTCACGCTAGTGACAGCATTATTTATAGTTCGACGTCGCGCCAAAGCGAATGAGTACATTTCGCCTACGGCTTAGGCCGCCCTCCTAGTGTGGCTGCTCGGTGTCTGCAGGCAGCGAGGGTCTGCAAGCTTCCTGTGTTCGCACCTATGTCACCTGTGCTTGCTTGTCAGAGACAGACTATCGCAAAACATACAACTCACTCCATGAATTGATTGCTACGGCATCTGTTATCAGCAGTCACAACTAGCAACACCAGTAGCAGCTGACTGCACGCAAAGAATAGGAATGTGCAGTGGGATTTACGTGAACTCGGCGCAAGGCAGATCTTTACGACATAGGCTTGAGAATCTTACGGGACCACTTGTACTGTTTCTAAATTAAGTGTAGGCGTGGGAGGAGGGTGCTTCCTGCGCACAAATAACAGCACGCTTGTCAATTGTGGATGCTAATCATTCGCTTGTATCTTCCTAGACACATCTGCTGGTCGTGAATTATTCCATTTGCATATCAAGGTGCGCATATAGGTGTGTTAAAAATTCTGGAGGCACTGGGTATTGATCCCAGTACCTCTCGCATACTAAGCGAGCGCTCTACCATCTGAGCTACGCCCGCCCACCCACTCGAAGACTAATGGTGCTACATACAGCCATATAGACGACACAGACCCTTGCACTCCCATTATTCAGCAGACAAACACTACTCTCTATGTATCCGTTAGGGTGTCTTTCAGGTTTCGTGCATTCTGTATCGAATCGTAGTTGCCAAAATGAAAGTGGCACGTATAACGTCGAAAATCGAATTCGGACACCGCTCTGAGTAAGACCAACGTGTTGTCCACCCTCTAGACTTCAATGAGGTTAAGCCGCGATACCTAAGACAGATCTGCTCTCGATGACACCTCGATAACAGCCGGTCCCCACACTTACATCTTGCTCTCCTTACGTCAGTATACATCATATCAGTCTGTGACGCTGGCTTTGCAACATCTTGCGTGCCTTTAGGTTCGCCGCGACCAACACTTACCATGCACTGACCACAAAAAATGGAGGCGCCGCGGCTTGAACCCTGGACCTTTCACATGCCAAGCAAACGCTCTACCAACTGAGCTACGCCCCATGCACGAGCAAACTGCGCTATTCCCCATTGTTTGCGACTCAGATGGGCACGGACACGATGGTTGGTTGGTTTGTAGCGGTGAAGGGAGCAGAGTACAAAGGCGCGGACCCGTTCATATACACAAAAGTTCCAAGTAGTTTCGATGCTCTGGTATTACAAATGCAAATTCCGTCGGTTTTTAACGTCTTAAATTGAAAGAGCCGTCACAAATTGCTCCGTTTTCACTCATTGTAGACAATTATACAGCACCTGAGGTAACAAACACATCTCGAGAACCATTGTGCACTACATTATTTATGCCAACTCAGTGCCCCGCTCTTTACTACTGTGTACCAATCTTGTCGTCCAACTGCAAAACACTGGGCCACAACAAGTTTCCGCGTCTCCATTGCACTGCGCATACTACGAAACGCTCCCCAAACTTGGCACTCACCCTCGCAGCCGACTTTTCCGACTTTCCACGACGCTCACGCAACGCTCACGCTAGTGACAGCATTATTTATAGTTCGACGTCGCGCCAAAGCGAATGAGCACAATTCGCCTACGGCTTAGGCCGCCCTCCTAGTGTGGCTGCTCGGTGTCTGCAGGCAACGAGGGTCTGCAAGCTTCCTGTGTTCGCACCTATGTCACCTGTGCTTGCTTGTCAGAGACAGACTATCGCAAAACATACAACTCACTCCATGAATTGATTGCTACGGCATCTGTTATCAGCAGTCACAACTAGCAACACCAGTAGCAGCTGACTGCACGCAAAGAATAGGAATGTGCAGTGGGATTTATGTGAACACGGCGCAAGGCAGATCTTTCCGACATAGGCTTGAGAATCTTACGGGAACACTTGTACTGTTTCTAAATTAAGTGTAGGCGTGGGAGGAGGGTGCTTCCTGCGCACAAATAACAGCACGCTTGTCAATTGTGGATGCTAGTCATTCGCTTGTATCTTCCTAGACACATCTGCTGGTCGTGAATTATTCCACTTGCATATCAAGGTGCGCATGTAGGTGTGTTAAAAATTCTGGAGGCACTGGGTATTGTTCCCAGTACCTCTCGCATACTAAGCGAGCGCTCTACCATCTGAGCTACGCCCGCCCCCCCGAAGACTAATGGTGCTACATACAGCCATATAGACGACACAGACCCTTGCACTCCCATTATTCAGCAGACAAACACTACTCTCTATGTATCCGTTAGGGTGTCTTTCAGGTTTCGTGCATTCTGTATCGAATCGTAGTTGCCAAAATGAAAGTGGCACGTATAACGTCGAAAATAGAATTCGGACACCGCTCTGAGTAAGACCAACGTGTTGTCCACCCTCTAGACTTCAATGAGGTTAAGCCGCGATACCTAAGACAGATCTGCTCTCGATGACACCTCGATAACAGCCGGTCCCCACACTTACATCTTGCTCTCCTTACGTCAGTATACATCATATCAGTCTGTGACGCTGGCTTTGCAACATCTTGCGTGCCTTTAGGTTCGCCGCGACCAACACTTACCATGCACTGACCACAAAAAATGGAGGCGCCGCGGCTTGAACCCTGGACCTTTCACATGCCAAGCGAACGCTCTACCATCTGAGCTACGCCCCATGCACGAGCAAACTGCGCTATTCCCCATTGTTTGCGACTCAGATGCGCACGGACACGATGGTTGGTTGGTTTGTAGCGGTGAAGGGAGCAGAGTACAAAGGCGCGGACCCGTTCATATACACAAAAGTTCCAAGTAGTTTCGATGCTCTGGTATTACAAATGCAAATTCCGTCTGTTTTTAACGTCTTAAATTGAAAGAGCCGTCACAAATTGCTCCGTTTTCACTCATTGTAGACAATTATACAGCACCTGAGGTAACAAACACATCTCGAGGACCATTGTGCACTACATTATTTATGCCAACTCAGTGCCTCGCTCTTTACTACTGTGTACCAATCTTGTCGTCCAACTGCAAAACACTGGGCCACAACAAGTTTCCGCGTCTCCATTGCACTGCGCATACTACGAAACGCTCCCCAAACTTGGCACTCACCCTCGCAGCCGACTTTTCCGACTTTCCACGACGCTCACGCAACGCTCACGCTAGTGACAGCATTATTTATAGTTCGACGTCGCGCCAAAGCGAATGAGTACATTTCGCCTACGGCTTAGGCCGCCCTCCTAGTGTGGCTGCTCGGTGTCTGCAGGCAGCGAGGGTCTGCAAGCTTCCTGTGTTCGCACCTATGTCACCTGTGCTTGCTTGTCAGAGACAGACTATCGCAAAACATACAACTCACTCCATGAATTGATTGCTACGGCATCTGTTATCAGCAGTCACAACTAGCAACACCAGTAGCAGCTGACTGCACGCAAAGAATAGGAATGTGCAGTGGGATTTACGTGAACTCGGCGCAAGGCAGATCTTTACGACATAGGCTTGAGAATCTTACGGGACCACTTGTACTGTTTCTAAATTAAGTGTAGGCGTGGGAGGAGGGTGCTTCCTGCGCACAAATAACAGCACGCTTGTCAATTGTGGATGCTAATCATTCGCTTGTATCTTCCTAGACACATCTGCTGGTCGTGAATTATTCCATTTGCATATCAAGGTGCGCATGTAGGTGTGTTAAAAATTCTGGAGGCACTGGGTATTGATCCCAGTACCTCTCGCATACTAAGCGAGCGCTCTACCATCTGAGCTACGCCCGCCCACCCACTCGAAGACTAATGGTGCTACATACAGCCATATAGACGACACAGACCCTTGCACTCCCATTATTCAGCAGACAAACACTACTCTCTATGTATCCGTTAGGGTGTCTTTCAGGTTTCGTGCATTCTGTATCGAATCGTAGTTGCCAAAATGAAAGTGGCACGTATAACGTCGAAAATAGAATTCGGACACCGCTCTGAGTAAGACCAACGTGTTGTCCACCCTCTAGACTTCAATGAGGTTAAGCCGCGATACCTAAGACAGATCTGCTCTCGATGACACCTCGATAACAGCCGGTCCCCACACTTACATCTTGCTCTCCTTACGTCAGTATACATCATATCAGTCTGTGACGCTGGCTTTGCAACATCTTGCGTGCCTTTAGGTTCGCCGCGACCAACACTTACCATGCACTGACCACAAAAAATGGAGGCGCCGCGGCTTGAACCCTGGACTTTTCACATGCCAAGCGAACGCTCTACCAACTGAGCTACGCCCCATGCACGAGCAAACTGCGCTATTCCCCATTGTTTGCGACTCAGATGCGCACGGACACGATGGTTGGTTGGTTTGTAGCGGTGAAGGGAGCAGAGTACAAAGGCGCGGACCCGTTCATATACACAAAAGTTCCAAGTAGTTTCGATGCTCTGGTATTACAAATGCAAATTCCGTCGGTTTTTAACGTCTTAAATTGAAAGAGCCGTCACAAATTGCTCCGTTTTCACTCATTGTAGACAATTATACAGCACCTGAGGTAACAAACACATCTCGAGAACCATTGTGCACTACATTATTTATGCCAACTCAGTGCCCCGCTCTTTACTACTGTGTACCAATCTTGTCGTCCAACTGCAAAACACTGGGCCACAACAAGTTTCCGCGTCTCCATTGCACTGCGCATACTACGAAACGCTCCCCAAACTTGGCACTCACCCTCGCAGCCGACTTTTCCGACTTTCCACGACGCTCACGCAACGCTCACGCTAGTGACAGCATTATTTATAGTTCGACGTCGCGCCAAAGCGAATGAGCACAATTCGCCTACGGCTTAGGCCGCCCTCCTAGTGTGGCTGCTCGGTGTCTGCAGGCAACGAGGGTCTGCAAGCTTCCTGTGTTCGCACCTATGTCACCTGTGCTTGCTTGTCAGAGACAGACTATCGCAAAACATACAACTCACTCCATGAATTGATTGCTACGGCATCTGTTATCAGCAGTCACAACTAGCAACACCAGTAGCAGCTGACTGCACGCAAAGAATAGGAATGTGCAGTGGGATTTATGTGAACACGGCGCAAGGCAGATCTTTCCGACATAGGCTTGAGAATCTTACGGGAACACTTGTACTGTTTCTAAATTAAGTGTAGGCGTGGGAGGAGGGTGCTTCCTGCGCACAAATAACAGCACGCTTGTCAATTGTGGATGCTAGTCATTCGCTTGTATCTTCCTAGACACATCTGCTGGTCGTGAATTATTCCACTTGCATATCAAGGTGCGCATGTAGGTGTGTTAAAAATTCTGGAGGCACTGGGTATTGTTCCCAGTACCTCTCGCATACTAAGCGAGCGCTCTACCATCTGAGCTACGCCCGCCCCCCCGAAGACTAATGGTGCTACATACAGCCATATAGACGACACAGACCCTTGCACTCCCATTATTCAGCAGACAAACACTACTCTCTATGTATCCGTTAGGGTGTCTTTCAGGTTTCGTGCATTCTGTATCGAATCGTAGTTGCCAAAATGAAAGTGGCACGTATAACGTCGAAAATAGAATTCGGACACCGCTCTGAGTAAGACCAACGTGTTGTCCACCCTCTAGACTTCAATGAGGTTAAGCCGCGATACCTAAGACAGATCTGCTCTCGATGACACCTCGATAACAGCCGGTCCCCACACTTACATCTTGCTCTCCTTACGTCAGTATACATCATATCAGTCTGTGACGCTGGCTTTGCAACATCTTGCGTGCCTTTAGGTTCGCCGCGACCAACACTTACCATGCACTGACCACAAAAAATGGAGGCGCCGCGGCTTGAACCCTGGACCTTTCACATGCCAAGCGAACGCTCTACCATCTGAGCTACGCCCCATGCACGAGCAAACTGCGCTATTCCCCATTGTTTGCGACTCAGATGCGCACGGACACGATGGTTGGTTGGTTTGTAGCGGTGAAGGGAGCAGAGTACAAAGGCGCGGACCCGTTCATATACACAAAAGTTCCAAGTAGTTTCGATGCTCTGGTATTACAAATGCAAATTCCGTCTGTTTTTAACGTCTTAAATTGAAAGAGCCGTCACAAATTGCTCCGTTTTCACTCATTGTAGACAATTATACAGCACCTGAGGTAACAAACACATCTCGAGGACCATTGTGCACTACATTATTTATGCCAACTCAGTGCCTCGCTCTTTACTACTGTGTACCAATCTTGTCGTCCAACTGCAAAACACTGGGCCACAACAAGTTTCCGCGTCTCCATTGCACTGCGCATACTACGAAACGCTCCCCAAACTTGGCACTCACCCTCGCAGCCGACTTTTCCGACTTTCCACGACGCTCACGCAACGCTCACGCTAGTGACAGCATTATTTATAGTTCGACGTCGCGCCAAAGCGAATGAGTACATTTCGCCTACGGCTTAGGCCGCCCTCCTAGTGTGGCTGCTCGGTGTCTGCAGGCAGCGAGGGTCTGCAAGCTTCCTGTGTTCGCACCTATGTCACCTGTGCTTGCTTGTCAGAGACAGACTATCGCAAAACATACAACTCACTCCATGAATTGATTGCTACGGCATCTGTTATCAGCAGTCACAACTAGCAACACCAGTAGCAGCTGACTGCACGCAAAGAATAGGAATGTGCAGTGGGATTTACGTGAACTCGGCGCAAGGCAGATCTTTACGACATAGGCTTGAGAATCTTACGGGACCACTTGTACTGTTTCTAAATTAAGTGTAGGCGTGGGAGGAGGGTGCTTCCTGCGCACAAATAACAGCACGCTTGTCAATTGTGGATGCTAATCATTCGCTTGTATCTTCCTAGACACATCTGCTGGTCGTGAATTATTCCATTTGCATATCAAGGTGCGCATGTAGGTGTGTTAAAAATTCTGGAGGCACTGGGTATTGATCCCAGTACCTCTCGCATACTAAGCGAGCGCTCTACCATCTGAGCTACGCCCGCCCACCCACTCGAAGACTAATGGTGCTACATACAGCCATATAGACGACACAGACCCTTGCACTCCCATTATTCAGCAGACAAACACTACTCTCTATGTATCCGTTAGGGTGTCTTTCAGGTTTCGTGCATTCTGTATCGAATCGTAGTTGCCAAAATGAAAGTGGCACGTATAACGTCGAAAATAGAATTCGGACACCGCTCTGAGTAAGACCAACGTGTTGTCCACCCTCTAGACTTCAATGAGGTTAAGCCGCGATACCTAAGACAGATCTGCTCTCGATGACACCTCGATAACAGCCGGTCCCCACACTTACATCTTGCTCTCCTTACGTCAGTATACATCATATCAGTCTGTGACGCTGGCTTTGCAACATCTTGCGTGCCTTTAGGTTCGCCGCGACCAACACTTACCATGCACTGACCACAAAAAATGGAGGCGCCGCGGCTTGAACCCTGGACTTTTCACATGCCAAGCGAACGCTCTACCAACTGAGCTACGCCCCATGCACGAGCAAACTGCGCTATTCCCCATTGTTTGCGACTCAGATGCGCACGGACACGATGGTTGGTTGGTTTGTAGCGGTGAAGGGAGCAGAGTACAAAGGCGCGGACCCGTTCATATACACAAAAGTTCCAAGTAGTTTCGATGCTCTGGTATTACAAATGCAAATTCCGTCGGTTTTTAACGTCTTAAATTGAAAGAGCCGTCACAAATTGCTCCGTTTTCACTCATTGTAGACAATTATACAGCACCTGAGGTAACAAACACATCTCGAGAACCATTGTGCACTACATTATTTATGCCAACTCAGTGCCCCGCTCTTTACTACTGTGTACCAATCTTGTCGTCCAACTGCAAAACACTGGGCCACAACAAGTTTCCGCGTCTCCATTGCACTGCGCATACTACGAAACGCTCCCCAAACTTGGCACTCACCCTCGCAGCCGACTTTTCCGACTTTCCACGACGCTCACGCAACGCTCACGCTAGTGACAGCATTATTTATAGTTCGACGTCGCGCCAAAGCGAATGAGCACAATTCGCCTACGGCTTAGGCCGCCCTCCTAGTGTGGCTGCTCGGTGTCTGCAGGCAACGAGGGTCTGCAAGCTTCCTGTGTTCGCACCTATGTCACCTGTGCTTGCTTGTCAGAGACAGACTATCGCAAAACATACAACTCACTCCATGAATTGATTGCTACGGCATCTGTTATCAGCAGTCACAACTAGCAACACCAGTAGCAGCTGACTGCACGCAAAGAATAGGAATGTGCAGTGGGATTTATGTGAACACGGCGCAAGGCAGATCTTTCCGACATAGGCTTGAGAATCTTACGGGAACACTTGTACTGTTTCTAAATTAAGTGTAGGCGTGGGAGGAGGGTGCTTCCTGCGCACAAATAACAGCACGCTTGTCAATTGTGGATGCTAGTCATTCGCTTGTATCTTCCTAGACACATCTGCTGGTCGTGAATTATTCCACTTGCATATCAAGGTGCGCATGTAGGTGTGTTAAAAATTCTGGAGGCACTGGGTATTGTTCCCAGTACCTCTCGCATACTAAGCGAGCGCTCTACCATCTGAGCTACGCCCGCCCCCCCGAAGACTAATGGTGCTACATACAGCCATATAGACGACACAGACCCTTGCACTCCCATTATTCAGCAGACAAACACTACTCTCTATGTATCCGTTAGGGTGTCTTTCAGGTTTCGTGCATTCTGTTTCGAATCGTAGTTGCCAAAATGAAAGTGGCACGTATAACGTCGAAAATAGAATTCGGACACCGCTCTGAGTAAGACCAACGTGTTGTCCACCCTCTAGACTTCAATGAGGTTAAGCCGCGATACCTAAGACAGATCTGCACTCGATGACACCTCGATAACAGCCGGTCCCCACACTTACATCTTGCTCTCCTTACGTCAGTATACATCATATCAGTCTGTGACGCTGGCTTTGCAACATCTTGAATGCCTTTAGGTTCGCCGCGACCAACACTTACCATGCACTGACCACAAAAAATGGAGGCGCCGCGGCTTGAACCCTGGACCTTTCACATGCCAAGCGAACGCTCTACCATCTGAGCTACGCCCCATGCACGAGCAAACTGCGCTATTCCCCATTGTTTGCGACTCAGATGCGCACGGACACGATGGTTGGTTGGTTTGTAGCGGTGAAGGGAGCAGAGTACAAAGGCGCGGACCCGTTCATATACACAAAAGTTCCAAGTAGTTTCGATGCTCTGGTATTACAAATGCAAATTCCGTCTGTTTTTAACGTCTTAAATTGAAAGAGCCGTCACAAATTGCTCCGTTTTCACTCATTGTAGACAATTATACAGCACCTGAGGTAACAAACACATCTCGAGGACCATTGTGCACTACATTATTTATGCCAACTCAGTGCCTCGCTCTTTACTACTGTGTACCAATCTTGTCGTCCAACTGCAAAACACTGGGCCACAACAAGTTTCCGCGTCTCCATTGCACTGCGCATACTACGAAACGCTCCCCAAACTTGGCACTCACCCTCGCAGCCGACTTTTCCGACTTTCCACGACGCTCACGCAACGCTCACGCTAGTGACAGCATTATTTATAGTTCGACGTCGCGCCAAAGCGAATGAGCACAATTCGCCTACGGCTTAGGCCGCCCTCCTAGTGTGGCTGCTCGGTGTCTGCAGGCAACGAGGGTCTGCAAGCTTCCTGTGTTCGCACCTATGTCACCTGTGCTTGCTTGTCAGAGACAGACTATCGCAAAACATACAACTCACTCCATGAATTGATTGCTACGGCATCTGTTATCAGCAGTCACAACTAGCAACACCAGTAGCAGCTGACTGCACGCAAAGAATAGGAATGTGCAGTGGGATTTACGTGAACACGGCGCAAGGCAGATCTTTCCGACATAGGCTTGAGAATCTTACGGGAACACTTGTACTGTTTCTAAATTAAGTGTAGGCGTGGGAGGAGGGTGCTTCCTGCGCACAAATAACAGCACGCTTGTCAATTGTGGATGCTAGTCATTCGCTTGTATCTTCCTAGACACATCTGCTGGTCGTGAATTATTCCACTTGCATATCAAGGTGCGCATGTAGGTGTGTTAAAAATTCTGGAGGCACTGGGTATTGATCCCAGTACCTCTCGCATACTAAGCGAGCGCTCTACCATCTGAGCTACGCCCGCCCCCCCGAAGACTAATGGTGCTACATACAGCCATATAGACGACACAGACCCTTGCACTCCCATTATTCAGCAGACAAACACTACTCTCTATGTATCCGTTAGGGTGTCTTTCAGGTTTCGTGCATTCTGTATCGAATCGTAGTTGCCAAAATGAAAGTGGCACGTATAACGTCGAAAATAGAATTCGGACACCGCTCTGAGTAAGACCAACGTGTTGTCCACCCTCTAGACTTCAATGAGGTTAAGCCGCGATACCTAAGACAGATCTGCACTCGATGACACCTCGATAACAGCCGGTCCCCACACTTACATCTTGCTCTCCTTACGTCAGTATACATCATATCAGTCTGTGACGCTGGCTTTGCAACATCTTGCGTGCCTTTAGGTTCGCCGCGACCAACACTTACCATGCACTGACCACAAAAAATGGAGGCGCCGCGGCTTGAACCCTGGACCTTTCACATGCCAAGCGAACGCTCTACCAACTGAGCTACGCCCCATGCACGAGCAAACTGCGCTATTCCCCATTGTTTGCGACTCAGATGCGCACGGACACGATGGTTGGTTGGTTTGTAGCGGTGAAGGGAGCAGAGTACAAAGGCGCGGACCCGTTCATATACACAAAAGTTCCAAGTAGTTTCGATGCTCTGGTATTACAAATGCAAATTCCGTCTGTTTTTAACGTCTTAAATTGAAAGAGCCGTCACAAATTGCTCCGTTTTCACTCATTGTAGACAATTATACAGCACCTGAGGTAACAAACACATCTCGAGGACCATTGTGCACTACATTATTTATGCCAACTCAGTGCCTCGCTCTTTACTACTGTGTACCAATCTTGTCGTCCAACTGCAAAACACTGGGCCACAACAAGTTTCCGCGTCTCCATTGCACTGCGCATACTACGAAACGCTCCCCAAACTTGGCACTCACCCTCGCAGCCGACTTTTCCGACTTTCCACCACGCTCACGCAACGCTCACGCTAGTGACAGCATTATTTATAGTTCGACGTCGCGCCAAAGCGAATGAGCACAATTCGCCTACGGCTTAGGCCGCCCTCCTAGTGTGGCTGCTCGGTGTCTGCAGGCAACGAGGGTCTGCAAGCTTCCTGTGTTCGCACCTATGTCACCTGTGCTTGCTTGTCAGAGACAGACTATCGCAAAACATACAACTCACTCCATGAATTGATTGCTACGGCATCTGTTATCAGCAGTCACAACTAGCAACACCAGTAGCAGCTGACTGCACGCAAAGAATAGGAATGTGCAGTGGGATTTATGTGAACACGGCGCAAGGCAGATCTTTCCGACATAGGCTTGAGAATCTTACGGGAACACTTGTACTGTTTCTAAATTAAGTGTAGGCGTGGGAGGAGGGTGCTTCCTGCGCACAAATAACAGCACGCTTGTCAATTGTGGATGCTAGTCATTCGCTTGTATCTTCCTAGACACATCTGCTGGTCGTGAATTATTCCACTTGCATATCAAGGTGCGCATGTAGGTGTGTTAAAAATTCTGGAGGCACTGGGTATTGATCCCAGTACCTCTCGCATACTAATCGAGCGCTCTACCATCTGAGCTACGCCCGCCCCCCCGAAGACTAATGGTGCTACATACAGCCATATAGACGACACAGACCCTTGCACTCCCATTATTCAGCAGACAAACACTACTCTCTATGTATCCGTTAGGGTGTCTTTCAGGTTTCGTGCATTCTGTATCGAATCGTAGTTGCCAAAATGAAAGTGGCACGTATAACGTCGAAAATAGAATTCGGACACCGCTCTGAGTAAGACCAACGTGTTGTCCACCCTCTAGACTTCAATGAGGTTAAGCCGCGATACCTAAGACAGATCTGCACTCGATGACACCTCGATAACAGCCGGTCCCCACACTTACATCTTGCTCTCCTTACGTCAGTATACATCATATCAGTCTGTGACGCTGGCTTTGCAACATCTTGCGTGCCTTTAGGTTCGCCGCGACCAACACTTACCATGCACTGACCACAAAAAATGGAGGCGCCGCGGCTTGAACCCTGGACCTTTCACATGCCAAGCGAACGCTCTACCAACTGAGCTACGCCCCATGCACGAGCAAACTGCGCTATTCCCCATTGTTTGCGACTCAGATGCGCACGGACACGATGGTTGGTTGGTTTGTAGCGGTGAAGGGAGCAGAGTACAAAGGCGCGGACCCGTTCATATACACAAAAGTTCCAAGTAGTTTCGATGCTCTGGTATTACAAATGCAAATTCCGTCTGTTTTTAACGTCTTAAATTGAAAGAGCCGTCACAAATTGCTCCGTTTTCACTCATTGTAGACAATTATACAGCACCTGAGGTAACAAACACATCTCGAGGACCATTGTGCACTACATTATTTATGCCAACTCAGTGCCTCGCTCTTTACTACTGTGTACCAATCTTGTCGTCCAACTGCAAAACACTGGGCCACAACAAGTTTCCGCGTCTCCATTGCACTGCGCATACTACGAAACGCTCCCCAAACTTGGCACTCACCCTCGCAGCCGACTTTTCCGACTTTCCACGACGCTCACGCAACGCTCACGCTAGTGACAGCATTATTTATAGTTCGACGTCGCGCCAAAGCGAATGAGCACAATTCGCCTACGGCTTAGGCCGCCCTCCTAGTGTGGCTGCTCGGTGTCTGCAGGCAACGAGGGTCTGCAAGCTTCCTGTGTTCGCACCTATGTCACCTGTGCTTGCTTGTCAGAGACAGACTATCGCAAAACATACAACTCACTCCATGAATTGATTGCTACGGCATCTGTTATCAGCAGTCACAACTAGCAACACCAGTAGCAGCTGACTGCACGCAAAGAATAGGAATGTGCAGTGGGATTTACGTGAACACGGCGCAAGGCAGATCTTTCCGAGATAGGCTTGAGAATCTTACGGGAACACTTGTACTGTTTCTAAATTAAGTGTAGGCGTGGGAGGAGGGTGCTTCCTGCGCACAAATAACAGCACGCTTGTCAATTGTGGATGCTAGTCATTCGCTTGTATCTTCCTAGACACATCTGCTGGTCGTGAATTATTCCACTTGCATATCAAGGTGCGCATGTAGGTGTGTTAAAAATTCTGGAGGCACTGGGTATTGATCCCAGTACCTCTCGCATACTAAGCGAGCGCTCTACCATCTGAGCTACGCCCGCCCCCCCGAAGACTAATGGTGCTACATACAGCCATATAGACGACACAGACCCTTGCACTCCCATTATTCAGCAGACAAACACTACTCTCTATGTATCCGTTAGGGTGTCTTTCAGGTTTCGTGCATTCTGTATCGAATCGTAGTTGCCAAAGTGAAAGTGGCACGTATAACGTCGAAAATAGAATTCGGACACCGCTCTGAGTAAGACCAACGTGTTGTCCACCCTCTAGACTTCAATGAGGTTAAGCCGCGATACCTAAGACAGATCTGCACTCGATGACACCTCGATAACAGCCGGTCCCCACACTTACATCTTGCTCTCCTTACGTCAGTATACATCATATCAGTCTGTGACGCTGGCTTTGCAACATCTTGCGTGCCTTTAGGTTCGCCGCGACCAACACTTACCATGCACTGACCACAAAAAATGGAGGCGCCGCGGCTTGAACCCTGGACCTTTCACATGCCAAGCGAACGCTCTACCAACTGAGCTACGCCCCATGCACGAGCAAACTGCGCTATTCCCCATTGTTTGCGACTCAGATGCGCACGGACACGATGGTTGGTTTGTTTGTAGCGGTGAAGGGAGCAGAGTACAAAGGCGCGGACCCGTTCATATACACAAAAGTTCCAAGTAGTTTCGATGCTCTGGTATTACAAATGCAAATTCCGTCTGTTTTTAACGTCTTAAATTGAAAGAGCCGTCACAAATTGCTCCGTTTTCACTCATTGTAGACAATTATACAGCACCTGAGGTAACAAACACATCTCGAGGACCATTGTGCACTACATTATTTATGCCAACTCAGTGCCTCGCTCTTTACTACTGTGTACCAATCTTGTCGTCCAACTGCAAAACACTGGGCCACAACAAGTTTCCGCGTCTCCATTGCACTGCGCATACTACGAAACGCTCCCCAAACTTGGCACTCACCCTCGCAGCCGACTTTTCCGACTTTCCACCACGCTCACGCAACGCTCACGCTAGTGACAGCATTATTTATAGTTCGACGTCGCGCCAAAGCGAATGAGCACAATTCGCCTACGGCTTAGGCCGCCCTCCTAGTGTGGCTGCTCGGTGTCTGCAGGCAACGAGGGTCTGCAAGCTTCCTGTGTTCGCACCTATGTCACCTGTGCTTGCTTGTCAGAGACAGACTATCGCAAAACATACAACTCACTCCATGAATTGATTGCTACGGCATCTGTTATCAGCAGTCACAACTAGCAACACCAGTAGCAGCTGACTGCACGCAAAGAATAGGAATGTGCAGTGGGATTTATGTGAACACGGCGCAAGGCAGATCTTTCCGACATAGGCTTGAGAATCTTACGGGAACACTTGTACTGTTTCTAAATTAAGTGTAGGCGTGGGAGGAGGGTGCTTCCTGCGCACAAATAACAGCACGCTTGTCAATTGTGGATGCTAGTCATTCGCTTGTATCTTCCTAGACACATCTGCTGGTCGTGAATTATTCCACTTGCATATCAAGGTGCGCATGTAGGTGTGTTAAAAATTCTGGAGGCACTGGGTATTGATCCCAGTACCTCTCGCATACTAATCGAGCGCTCTACCATCTGAGCTACGCCCGCCCCCCCGAAGACTAATGGTGCTACATACAGCCATATAGACGACACAGACCCTTGCACTCCCATTATTCAGCAGACAAACACTACTCTCTATGTATCCGTTAGGGTGTCTTTCAGGTTTCGTGCATTCTGTATCGAATCGTAGTTGCCAAAATGAAAGTGGCACGTATAACGTCGAAAATAGAATTCGGACACCGCTCTGAGTAAGACCAACGTGTTGTCCACCCTCTAGACTTCAATGAGGTTAAGCCGCGATACCTAAGACAGATCTGCACTCGATGACACCTCGATAACAGCCGGTCCCCACACTTACATCTTGCTCTCCTTACGTCAGTATACATCATATCAGTCTGTGACGCTGGCTTTGCAACATCTTGCGTGCCTTTAGGTTCGCCGCGACCAACACTTACCATGCACTGACCACAAAAAATGGAGGCGCCGCGGCTTGAACCCTGGACCTTTCACATGCCAAGCGAACGCTCTACCAACTGAGCTACGCCCCATGCACGAGCAAACTGCGCTATTCCCCATTGTTTGCGACTCAGATGCGCACGGACACGATGGTTGGTTGGTTTGTAGCGGTGAAGGGAGCAGAGTACAAAGGCGCGGACCCGTTCATATACACAAAAGTTCCAAGTAGTTTCGATGCTCTGGTATTACAAATGCAAATTCCGTCTGTTTTTAACGTCTTAAATTGAAAGAGCCGTCACAAATTGCTCCGTTTTCACTCATTGTAGACAATTATACAGCACCTGAGGTAACAAACACATCTCGAGGACCATTGTGCACTACATTATTTATGCCAACTCAGTGCCTCGCTCTTTACTACTGTGTACCAATCTTGTCGTCCAACTGCAAAACACTGGGCCACAACAAGTTTCCGCGTCTCCATTGCACTGCGCATACTACGAAACGCTCCCCAAACTTGGCACTCACCCTCGCAGCCGACTTTTCCGACTTTCCACGACGCTCACACAACGCTCACGCTAGTGACAGCATTATTTATAGTTCGACGTCGCGCCAAAGCGAATGAGCACAATTCGCCTACGGCTTAGGCCGCCCTCCTAGTGTGGCTGCTCGGTGTCTGCAGGCAACGAGGGTCTGCAAGCTTCCTGTGTTCGCACCTATGTCACCTGTGCTTGCTTGTCAGAGACAGACTATCGCAAAACATACAACTCACTCCATGAATTGATTGCTACGGCATCTGTTATCAGCAGTCACAACTAGCAACACCAGTAGCAGCTGACTGCACGCAAAGAATAGGAATGTGCAGTGGGATTTACGTGAACACGGCGCAAGGCAGATCTTTCCGAGATAGGCTTGAGAATCTTACGGGAACACTTGTACTGTTTCTAAATTAAGTGTAGGCGTGGGAGGAGGGTGCTTCCTGCGCACAAATAACAGCACGCTTGTCAATTGTGGATGCTAGTCATTCGCTTGTATCTTCCTAGACACATCTGCTGGTCGTGAATTATTCCACATGCATTTCAAGGTGCGCATGTAGGTGTGTTAAAAATTCAGGAGGCACTGGGTATTGATCCCAGTACCTCTCGCATACTATGCGAGCGCTCTACCATCTGAGCTACGCCCGCCCCCCCGAAGACTAATGGTGCTACATACAGCCATATAGACGACACAGACCCTTGCACTCCCATTATTCAGCAGACAAACACTACTCTCTATGTATCCGTTAGGGTGTCTTTCAGGTTTCGTGCATTCTGTATCGAATCGTAGTTGCCAAAATGAAAGTGGCACGTATAACGTCGAAAATAGAATTCGGACACCGCTCTGAGTAAGACCAACGTGTTGTCCACCCTCTAGACTTCAATGAGGTTAAGCCGCGATACCTAAGACAGATCTGCACTCGATGACACCTCGATAACAGCCGGTCCCCACACTTACATCTTGCTCTCCTTACGTCAGTATACATCATATCAGTCTGTGACGCTGGCTTTGCAACATCTTGCGTGCCTTTAGGTTCGCCGCGACCAACACTTACCATGCACTGACCACAAAAAATGGAGGCGCCGCGGCTTGAACCCTGGACCTTTCACATGCCAAGCGAACGCTCTACCAACTGAGCTACGCCCCATGCACGAGCAAACTGCGCTATTCCCCATTGTTTGCGACTCAGATGCGCACGGACACGATGGTTGGTTGGTTTGTAGCGGTGAAGGGAGCAGAGTACAAAGGCGCGGACCCGTTCATATACACAAAAGTTCCAAGTAGTTTCGATGCTCTGGTATTACAAATGCAAATTCCGTCTGTTTTTAACGTCTTAAATTGAAAGAGCCGTCACAAATTGCTCCGTTTTCACTCATTGTAGACAATTATACAGCACCTGAGGTAACAAACACATCTCGAGGACCATTGTGCACTACATTATTTATGCCAACTCAGTGCCTCGCTCTTTACTACTGTGTACCAATCTTGTCGTCCAACTGCAAAACACTGGGCCACAACAAGTTTCCGCGTCTCCATTGCACTGCGCATACTACGAAACGCTCCCCAAACTTGGCACTCACCCTCGCAGCCGACTTTTCCGACTTTCCACCACGCTCACGCAACGCTCACGCTAGTGACAGCATTATTTATAGTTCGACGTCGCGCCAAAGCGAATGAGCACAATTCGCCTACGGCTTAGGCCGCCCTCCTAGTGTGGCTGCTCGGTGTCTGCAGGCAACGAGGGTCTGCAAGCTTCCTGTGTTCGCACCTATGTCACCTGTGCTTGCTTGTCAGAGACAGACTATCGCAAAACATACAACTCACTCCATGAATTGATTGCTACGGCATCTGTTATCAGCAGTCACAACTAGCAACACCAGTAGCAGCTGACTGCACGCAAAGAATAGGAATGTGCAGTGGGATTTATGTGAACACGGCGCAAGGCAGATCTTTCCGACATAGGCTTGAGAATCTTACGGGAACACTTGTACTGTTTCTAAATTAAGTGTAGGCGTGGGAGGAGGGTGCTTCCTGCGCACAAATAACAGCACGCTTGTCAATTGTGGATGCTAGTCATTCGCTTGTATCTTCCTAGACACATCTGCTGGTCGTGAATTATTCCACTTGCATATCAAGGTGCGCATGTAGGTGTGTTAAAAAGTCTGGAGGCACTGGGTATTGATCCCAGTACCTCTCGCATACTAAGCGAGCGCTCTACCATCTGAGCTACGCCCGCCCCCCCGAAGACTAATGGTGCTACATACAGCCATATAGACGACACAGACCCTTGCACTCCCATTATTCAGCAGACAAACACTACTCTCTATGTATCCGTTAGGGTGTCTTTCAGGTTTCGTGCATTCTGTATCGAATCGTAGTTGCCAAAATGAAAGTGGCACGTATAACGTCGAAAATAGAATTCGGACACCGCTCTGAGTAAGACCAACGTGTTGTCCACCCTCTAGACTTCAATGAGGTTAAGCCGCGATACCTAAGACAGATCTGCACTCGATGACACCTCGATAACAGCCGGTCCCCACACTTACATCTTGCTCTCCTTACGTCAGTATACATCATATCAGTCTGTGACGCTGGCTTTGCAACATCTTGCGTGCCTTTAGGTTCGCCGCGACCAACACTTACCATGCACTGACCACAAAAAATGGAGGCGCCGCGGCTTGAACCCTGGACCTTTCACATGCCAAGCGAACGCTCTACCAACTGAGCTACGCCCCATGCACGAGCAAACTGCGCTATTCCCCATTGTTTGCGACTCAGATGCGCACGGACACGATGGTTGGTTGGTTTGTAGCGGTGAAGGGAGCAGAGTACAAAGGCGCGGACCCGTTCATATACACAAAAGTTCCAAGTAGTTTCGATGCTCTGGTATTACAAATGCAAATTCCGTCTGTTTTTAACGTCTTAAATTGAAAGAGCCGTCACAAATTGCTCCGTTTTCACTCATTGTAGACAATTATACAGCACCTGAGGTAACAAACACATCTCGAGGACCATTGTGCACTACATTATTTATGCCAACTCAGTGCCTCGCTCTTTACTACTGTGTACCAATCTTGTCGTCCAACTGCAAAACACTGGGCCACAACAAGTTTCCGCGTCTCCATTGCACTGCGCATACTACGAAACGCTCCCCAAACTTGGCACTCACCCTCGCAGCCGACTTTTCCGACTTTCCACGACGCTCACGCAACGCTCACGCTAGTGACAGCATTATTTATAGTTCGACGTCGCGCCAAAGCGAATGAGCACAATTCGCCTACGGCTTAGGCCGCCCTCCTAGTGTGGCTGCTCGGTGTCTGCAGGCAACGAGGGTCTGCAAGCTTCCTGTGTTCGCACCTATGTCACCTGTGCTTGCTTGTCAGAGACAGACTATCGCAAAACATACAACTCACTCCATGAATTGATTGCTACGGCATCTGTTATCAGCAGTCACAACTAGCAACACCAGTAGCAGCTGACTGCACGCAAAGAATAGGAATGTGCAGTGGGATTTACGTGAACACGGCGCAAGGCAGATCTTTCCGAGATAGGCTTGAGAATCTTACGGGAACACTTGTACTGTTTCTAAATTAAGTGTAGGCGTGGGAGGAGGGTGCTTCCTGCGCACAAATAACAGCACGCTTGTCAATTGTGGATGCTAGTCATTCGCTTGTATCTTCCTAGACACATCTGCTGGTCGTGAATTATTCCACTTGCATATCAAGGTGCGCATGTAGGTGTGTTAAAAATTCTGGAGGCACTGGGTATTGATCCCAGTACCTCTCGCATACTATGCGAGCGCTCTACCATCTGAGCTACGCCCGCCCCCCCGAAGACTAATGGTGCTACATACAGCCATATAGACGACACAGACCCTTGCACTCCCATTATTCAGCAGACAAACACTACTCTCTATGTATCCGTTAGGGTGTCTTTCAGGTTTCGTGCATTCTGTATCGAATCGTAGTTGCCAAAATGAAAGTGGCACGTATAACGTCGAAAATAGAATTCGGACACCGCTCTGAGTAAGACCAACGTGTTGTCCACCCTCTAGACTTCAATGAGGTTAAGCCGCGATACCTAAGACAGATCTGCACTCGATGACACCTCGATAACAGCCGGTCCCCACACTTACATCTTGCTCTCCTTACGTCAGTATACATCATATCAGTCTGTGACGCTGGCTTTGCAACATCTTGCGTGCCTTTAGGTTCGCCGCGACCAACACTTACCATGCACTGACCACAAAAAATGGAGACGCCGCGGCTTGAACCCTGGACCTTTCACATGCCAAGCGAACGCTCTACCAACTGAGCTACGCCCCATGCACGAGCAAACTGCGCTATTCCCCATTGTTTGCGACTCAGATGCGCACGGACACGATGGTTGGTTGGTTTGTAGCGGTGAAGGGAGCAGAGTACAAAGGCGCGGACCCGTTCATATACACAAAAGTTCCAAGTAGTTTCGATGCTCTGGTATTACAAATGCAAATTCCGTCTGTTTTTAACGTCTTAAATTGAAAGAGCCGTCACAAATTGCTCCGTTTTCACTCATTGTAGACAATTATACAGCACCTGAGGTAACAAACACATCTCGAGGACCATTGTGCACTACATTATTTATGCCAACTCAGTGCCTCGCTCTTTACTACTGTGTACCAATCTTGTCGTCCAACTGCAAAACACTGGGCCACAACAAGTTTCCGCGTCTCCATTGCACTGCGCATACTACGAAACGCTCCCCAAACTTGGCACTCACCCTCGCAGCCGACTTTTCCGACTTTCCACCACGCTCACGCAACGCTCACGCTAGTGACAGCATTATTTATAGTTCGACGTCGCGCCAAAGCGAATGAGCACAATTCGCCTACGGCTTAGGCCGCCCTCCTAGTGTGGCTGCTCGGTGTCTGCAGGCAACGAGGGTCTGCAAGCTTCCTGTGTTCGCACCTATGTCACCTGTGCTTGCTTGTCAGAGACAGACTATCGCAAAACATACAACTCACTCCATGAATTGATTGCTACGGCATCTGTTATCAGCAGTCACAACTAGCAACACCAGTAGCAGCTGACTGCACGCAAAGAATAGGAATGTGCAGTGGGATTTATGTGAACACGGCGCAAGGCAGATCTTTCCGACATAGGCTTGAGAATCTTACGGGAACACTTGTACTGTTTCTAAATTAAGTGTAGGCGTGGGAGGAGGGTGCTTCCTGCGCACAAATAACAGCACGCTTGTCAATTGTGGATGCTAGTCATTCGCTTGTATCTTCCTAGACACATCTGCTGGTCGTGAATTATTCCACTTGCATATCAAGGTGCGCATGTAGGTGTGTTAAAAAGTCTGGAGGCACTGGGTATTGATCCCAGTACCTCTCGCATACTAAGCGAGCGCTCTACCATCTGAGCTACGCCCGCCCCCCCGAAGACTAATGGTGCTACATACAGCCATATAGACGACACAGACCCTTGCACTCCCATTATTCAGCAGACAAACACTACTCTCTATGTATCCGTTAGGGTGTCTTTCAGGTTTCGTGCATTCTGTATCGAATCGTAGTTGCCAAAATGAAAGTGGCACGTATAACGTCGAAAATAGAATTCGGACACCGCTCTGAGTAAGACCAACGTGTTGTCCACCCTCTAGACTTCAATGAGGTTAAGCCGCGATACCTAAGACAGATCTGCACTCGATGACACCTCGATAACAGCCGGTCCCCACACTTACATCTTGCTCTCCTTACGTCAGTATACATCATATCAGTCTGTGACGCTGGCTTTGCAACATCTTGCGTGCCTTTAGGTTCGCCGCGACCAACACTTACCATGCACTGACCACAAAAAATGGAGGCGCCGCGGCTTGAACCCTGGACCTTTCACATGCCAAGCGAACGCTCTACCAACTGAGCTACGCCCCATGCACGAGCAAACTGCGCTATTCCCCATTGTTTGCGACTCAGATGCGCACGGACACGATGGTTGGTTGGTTTGTAGCGGTGAAGGGAGCAGAGTACAAAGGCGCGGACCCGTTCATATACACAAAAGTTCCAAGTAGTTTCGATGCTCTGGTATTACAAATGCAAATTCCGTCTGTTTTTAACGTCTTAAATTGAAAGAGCCGTCACAAATTGCTCCGTTTTCACTCATTGTAGACAATTATACAGCACCTGAGGTAACAAACACATCTCGAGGACCATTGTGCACTACATTATTTATGCCAACTCAGTGCCTCGCTCTTTACTACTGTGTACCAATCTTGTCGTCCAACTGCAAAACACTGGGCCACAACAAGTTTCCGCGTCTCCATTGCACTGCGCATACTACGAAACGCTCCCCAAACTTGGCACTCACCCTCGCAGCCGACTTTTCCGACTTTCCACGACGCTCACGCAACGCTCACGCTAGTGACAGCATTATTTATAGTTCGACGTCGCGCCAAAGCGAATGAGCACAATTCGCCTACGGCTTAGGCCGCCCTCCTAGTGTGGCTGCTCGGTGTCTGCAGGCAACGAGGGTCTGCAAGCTTCCTGTGTTCGCACCTATGTCACCTGTGCTTGCTTGTCAGAGACAGACTATCGCAAAACATACAACTCACTCCATGAATTGATTGCTACGGCATCTGTTATCAGCAGTCACAACTAGCAACACCAGTAGCAGCTGACAGGACGCAAAGAATAGGAATGTGCAGTGGGATTTACGTGAACACGGCGCAAGGCAGATCTTTTCGAGATAGGCTTGAGAATCTTACGGGAACACTTGTACTGTTTCTAAATTAAGTGTAGGCGTGGGAGGAGGGTGCTTCCTGCGCACAAATAACAGCACGCTTGTCAATTGTGGATGCTAGTCATTCGCTTGTATCTTCCTAGACACATCTGCTGGTCGTGAATTATTCCACTTGCATATCAAGGTGCGCATGTAGGTGTGTTAAAAATTCTGGAGGCACTGGGTATTGATCCCAGTACCTCTCGCATACTAAGCGAGCGCTCTACCATCTGAGCTACGCCCGCCCCCCCGAAGACTAATGGTGCTACATACAGCCATATAGACGACACAGACCCTTGCACTCCCATTATTCAGCAGACAAACACTACTCTCTATGTATCCGTTAGGGTGTCTTTCAGGTTTCGTGCATTCTGTATCGAATCGTAGTTGCCAAAATGAAAGTGGCACGTATAACGTCGAAAATAGAATTCGGACACCGCTCTGAGTAAGACCAACGTGTTGTCCACCCTCTAGACTTCAATGAGGTTAAGCCGCGATACCTAAGACAGATCTGCACTCGATGACACCTCGATAACAGCCGGTCCCCACACTTACATCTTGCTCTCCTTACGTCAGTATACATCATATCAGTCTGTGACGCTGGCTTTGCAACATCTTGCGTGCCTTTAGGTTCGCCGCGACCAACACTTACCATGCACTGACCACAAAAAATGGAGGCGCCGCGGCTTGAACCCTGGACCTTTCACATGCCAAGCGAACGCTCTACCAACTGAGCTACGCCCCATGCACGAGCAAACTGCGCTATTCCCCATTCTTTGCGACTCAGATGCGCACGGACACGATGGTTGGTTGGTTTGTAGCGGTGAAGGGAGCAGAGTACAAAGGCGCGGACCCGTTCATATACACAAAAGTTCCAAGTAGTTTCGATGCTCTGGTATTACAAATGCAAATTCCGTCTGTTTTTAACGTCTTAAATTGAAAGAGCCGTCACAAATTGCTCCGTTTTCACTCATTGTAGACAATTATACAGCACCTGAGGTAACAAACACATCTCGAGGACCATTGTGCACTACATTATTTATGCCAACTCAGTGCCTCGCTCTTTACTACTGTGTACCAATCTTGTCGTCCAACTGCAAAACACTGGGCCACAACAAGTTTCCGCGTCTCCATTGCACTGCGCATACTACGAAACGCTCCCCAAACTTGGCACTCACCCTCGCAGCCGACTTTTCCGACTTTCCACCACGCTCACGCAACGCTCACGCTAGTGACAGCATTATTTATAGTTCGACGTCGCGCCAAAGCGAATGAGCACAATTCGCCTACGGCTTAGGCCGCCCTCCTAGTGTGGCTGCTCGGTGTCTGCAGGCAACGAGGGTCTGCAAGCTTCCTGTGTTCGCACCTATGTCACCTGTGCTTGCTTGTCAGAGACAGACTATCGCAAAACATACAACTCACTCCATGAATTGATTGCTACGGCATCTGTTATCAGCAGTCACAACTAGCAACACCAGTAGCAGCTGACAGGACGCAAAGAATAGGAATGTGCAGTGGGATTTACGTGAACACAGCGCAAGGCAGATCTTTCCGAGATAGGCTTGAGAATCTTACGGGAACACTTGTACTGTTTCTAAATTAAGTGTAGGCGTGGGAGGAGGGTGCTTCCTGCGCACAAATAACAGCACGCTTGTCAATTGTGGATGCTAGTCATTCGCTTGTATCTTCCTAGACACATCTGCTGGTCGTGAATTATTCCACTTGCATATCAAGGTGCGCATGTAGGTGTGTTAAAAATTCTGGAGGCACTGGGTATTGATCCCAGTACCTCTCGCATACTAAGCGAGCGCTCTACCATCTGAGCTACGCCCGCCCCCCCGAAGACTAATGGTGCTACATACAGCCATATAGACGACACAGACCCTTGCACTCCCATTATTCAGCAGACAAACACTACTCTCTATGTATCCGTTAGGGTGTCTTTCAGGTTTCGTGCATTCTGTATCGAATCGTAGTTGCCAAAATGAAAGTGGCACGTATAACGTCGAAAATAGAATTCGGACACCGCTCTGAGTAAGACCAACGTGTTGTCCACCCTCTAGACTTCAATGAGGTTAAGCCGCGATACCTAAGACAGATCTGCACTCGATGACACCTCGATAACAGCCGGTCCCCACACTTACATCTTGCTCTCCTTACGTCAGTATACATCATATCAGTCTGTGACGCTGGCTTTGCAACATCTTGCGTGCCTTTAGGTTCGCCGCGACCAACACTTACCATGCACTGACCACAAAAAATGGAGGCGCCGCGGCTTGAACCCTGGACCTTTCACATGCCAAGCGAACGCTCTACCAACTGAGCTACGCCCCATGCACGAGCAAACTGCGCTATTCCCCATTCTTTGCGACTCAGATGCGCACGGACACGATGGTTGGTTGGTTTGTAGCGGTGAAGGGAGCAGAGTACAAAGGCGCGGACCCGTTCATATACACAAAAGTTCCAAGTAGTTTCGATGCTCTGGTATTACAAATGCAAATTCCGTCTGTTTTTAACGTCTTAAATTGAAAGAGCCGTCACAAATTGCTCCGTTTTCACTCATTGTAGACAATTATACAGCACCTGAGGTAACAAACACATCTCGAGGACCATTGTGCACTACATTATTTATGCCAACTCAGTGCCTCGCTCTTTACTACTGTGTACCAATCTTGTCGTCCAACTGCAAAACACTGGGCCACAACAAGTTTCCGCGTCTCCATTGCACTGCGCATACTACGAAACGCTCCCCAAACTTGGCACTCACCCTCGCAGCCGACTTTTCCGACTTTCCACCACGCTCACGCAACGCTCACGCTAGTGACAGCATTATTTATAGTTCGACGTCGCGCCAAAGCGAATGAGCACAATTCGCCTACGGCTTAGGCCGCCCTCCTAGTGTGGCTGCTCGGTGTCTGCAGGCAACGAGGGTCTGCAAGCTTCCTGTGTTCGCACCTATGTCACCTGTGCTTGCTTGTCAGAGACAGACTATCGCAAAACATACAACTCACTCCATGAATTGATTGCTACGGCATCTGTTATCAGCAGTCACAACTAGCAACACCAGTAGCAGCTGACTGCACGCAAAGAATAGGAATGTGCAGTGGGATTTATGTGAACACGGCGCAAGGCAGATCTTTCCGACATAGGCTTGAGAATCTTACGGGAACACTTGTACTGTTTCTAAATTAAGTGTAGGCGTGGGAGGAGGGTGCTTCCTGCGCACAAATAACAGCACGCTTGTCAATTGTGGATGCTAGTCATTCGCTTGTATCTTCCTAGACACATCTGCTGGTCGTGAATTATTCCACTTGCATATCAAGGTGCGCATGTAGGTGTGTTAAAAAGTCTGGAGGCACTGGGTATTGATCCCAGTACCTCTCGCATACTAAGCGAGCGCTCTACCATCTGAGCTACGCCCGCCCCCCCGAAGACTAATGGTGCTACATACAGCCATATAGACGACACAGACCCTTGCACTCCCATTATTCAGCAGACAAACACTACTCTCTATGTATCCGTTAGGGTGTCTTTCAGGTTTCGTGCATTCTGTATCGAATCGTAGTTGCCAAAATGAAAGTGGCACGTATAACGTCGAAAATAGAATTCGGACACCGCTCTGAGTAAGACCAACGTGTTGTCCACCCTCTAGACTTCAATGAGGTTAAGCCGCGATACCTAAGACAGATCTGCACTCGATGACACCTCGATAACAGCCGGTCCCCACACTTACATCTTGCTCTCCTTACGTCAGTATACATCATATCAGTCTGTGACGCTGGCTTTGCAACATCTTGCGTGCCTTTAGGTTCGCCGCGACCAACACTTACCATGCACTGACCACAAAAAATGGAGGCGCCGCGGCTTGAACCCTGGACCTTTCACATGCCAAGCGAACGCTCTACCAACTGAGCTACGCCCCATGCACGAGCAAACTGCGCTATTCCCCATTGTTTGCGACTCAGATGCGCACGGACACGATGGTTGGTTGGTTTGTAGCGGTGAAGGGAGCAGAGTACAAAGGCGCGGACCCGTTCATATACACAAAAGTTCCAAGTAGTTTCGATGCTCTGGTATTACAAATGCAAATTCCGTCTGTTTTTAACGTCTTAAATTGAAAGAGCCGTCACAAATTGCTCCGTTTTCACTCATTGTAGACAATTATACAGCACCTGAGGTAACAAACACATCTCGAGGACCATTGTGCACTACATTATTTATGCCAACTCAGTGCCTCGCTCTTTACTACTGTGTACCAATCTTGTCGTCCAACTGCAAAACACTGGGCCACAACAAGTTTCCGCGTCTCCATTGCACTGCGCATACTACGAAACGCTCCCCAAACTTGGCACTCACCCTCGCAGCCGACTTTTCCGACTTTCCACCACGCTCACGCAACGCTCACGCTAGTGACAGCATTATTTATAGTTCGACGTCGCGCCAAAGCGAATGAGCACAATTCGCCTACGGCTTAGGCCGCCCTCCTAGTGTGGCTGCTCGGTGTCTGCAGGCAACGAGGGTCTGCAAGCTTCCTGTGTTCGCACCTATGTCACCTGTGCTTGCTTGTCAGAGACAGACTATCGCAAAACATACAACTCACTCCATGAATTGATTGCTACGGCATCTGTTATCAGCAGTCACAACTAGCAACACCAGTAGCAGCTGACAGGACGCAAAGAATAGGAATGTGCAGTGGGATTTACGTGAACACGGCGCAAGGCAGATCTTTCCGAGATAGGCTTGAGAATCTTACGGGAACACTTGTACTGTTTCTAAATTAAGTGTAGGCGTGGGAGGAGGGTGCTTCCTGCGCACAAATAACAGCACGCTTGTCAATTGTGGATGCTAGTCATTCGCTTGTATCTTCCTAGACACATCTGCTGGTCGTGAATTATTCCACTTGCATATCAAGGTGCGCATGTAGGTGTGTTAAAAATTCTGGAGGCACTGGGTATTGATCCCAGTACCTCTCGCATACTAAGCGAGCGCTCTACCATCTGAGCTACGCCCGCCCCCCCGAAGACTAATGGTGCTACATACAGCCATATAGACGACATAGACCCTTGCACTCCCATTATTCAGCAGACAAACACTACTCTCTATGTATCCGTTAGGGTGTCTTTCAGGTTTCGTGCATTCTGTATCGAATCGTAGTTGCCAAAATGAAAGTGGCACGTATAACGTCGAAAATAGAATTCGGACACCGCTCTGAGTAAGACCAACGTGTTGTCCACCCTCTAGACTTCAATGAGGTTAAGCCGCGATACCTAAGACAGATCTGCACTCGATGACACCTCGATAACAGCCGGTCCCCACACTTACATCTTGCTCTCCTTACGTCAGTATACATCATATCAGTCTGTGACGCTGGCTTTGCAACATCTTGCGTGCCTTTAGGTTCGCCGCGACCAACACTTACCATACACTGACCACAAAAAATGGAGGCGCCGCGGCTTGAACCCTGGACCTTTCACATGCCAAGCGAACGCTCTACCAACTGAGCTACGCCCCATGCACGAGCAAACTGCGCTATTCCCCATTCTTTGCGACTCAGATGCGCACGGACACGATGGTTGGTTGGTTTGTAGCGGTGAAGGGAGCAGAGTACAAAGGCGCGGACCCGTTCATATACACAAAAGTTCCAAGTAGTTTCGATGCTCTGGTATTACAAATGCAAATTCCGTCTGTTTTTAACGTCTTAAATTGAAAGAGCCGTCACAAATTGCTCCGTTTTCACTCATTGTAGACAATTATACAGCACCTGAGGTAACAAACACATCTCGAGGACCATTGTGCACTACATTATTTATGCCAACTCAGTGCCTCGCTCTTTACTACTGTGTACCAATCTTGTCGTCCAACTGCAAAACACTGGGCCACAACAAGTTTCCGCGTCTCCATTGCACTGCGCATACTACGAAACGCTCCCCAAACTTGGCACTCACCCTCGCAGCCGACTTTTCCGACTTTCCACGACGCTCACGCAACGCTCACGCTAGTGACAGCATTATTTATAGTTCGACGTCGCGCCAAAGCGAATGAGCACAATTCGCCTACGGCTTAGGCCGCCCTCCTAGTGTGGCTGCTCGGTGTCTGCAGGCAACGAGGGTCTGCAAGCTTCCTGTGTTCGCACCTATGTCACCTGTGCTTGCTTGTCAGAGACAGACTATCGCAAAACATACAACTCACTCCATGAATTGATTGCTACGGCATCTGTTATCAGCAGTCACAACTAGCAACACCAGTAGCAGCTGACAGGACGCAAAGAATAGGAATGTGCAGTGGGATTTACGTGAACACGGCGCAAGGCAGATCTTTCCGAGATAGGCTTGAGAATCTTACGGGAACACTTGTACTGTTTCTAAATTAAGTGTAGGCGTGGGAGGAGGGTGCTTCCTGCGCACAAATAACAGCACGCTTGTCAATTGTGGATGCTAGTCATTCGCTTGTATCTTCCTAGACACATCTGCTGGTCGTGAATTATTCCACTTGCATATCAAGGTGCGCATGTAGGTGTGTTAAAAATTCTGGAGGCACTGGGTATTGATCCCAGTACCTCTCGCATACTAAGCGAGCGCTCTACCATCTGAGCTACGCCCGCCCCCCCGAAGACTAATGGTGCTACATACAGCCATATAGACGACACAGACCCTTGCACTCCCATTATTCAGCAGACAAACACTACTCTCTATGTATCCGTTAGGGTGTCTTTCAGGTTTCGTGCATTCTGTATCGAATCGTAGTTGCCAAAATGAAAGTGGCACGTATAACGTCGAAAATAGAATTCGGACACCGCTCTGAGTAAGACCAACGTGTTGTCCACCCTCTAGACTTCAATGAGGTTAAGCCGCGATACCTAAGACAGATCTGCACTCGATGACACCTCGATAACAGCCGGTCCCCACACTTACATCTTGCTCTCCTTACGTCAGTATACATCATATCAGTCTGTGACGCTGGCTTTGCAACATCTTGCGTGCCTTTAGGTTCGCCGCGACCAACACTTACCATGCACTGACCACAAAAAATGGAGGCGCCGCGGCTTGAACCCTGGACCTTTCACATGCCAAGCGAACGCTCTACCAACTGAGCTACGCCCCATGCACGAGCAAACTGCGCTATTCCCCATTCTTTGCGACTCAGATGCGCACGGACACGATGGTTGGTTGGTTTGTAGCGGTGAAGGGAGCAGAGTACAAAGGCGCGGACCCGTTCATATACACAAAAGTTCCAAGTAGTTTCGATGCTCTGGTATTACAAATGCAAATTCCGTCTGTTTTTAACGTCTTAAATTGAAAGAGCCGTCACAAATTGCTCCGTTTTCACTCATTGTAGACAATTATACAGCACCTGAGGTAACAAACACATCTCGAGGACCATTGTGCACTACATTATTTATGCCAACTCAGTGCCTCGCTCTTTACTACTGTGTACCAATCTTGTCGTCCAACTGCAAAACACTGGGCCACAACAAGTTTCCGCGTCTCCATTGCACTGCGCATACTACGAAACGCTCCCCAAACTTGGCACTCACCCTCGCAGCCGACTTTTCCGACTTTCCACCACGCTCACGCAACGCTCACGCTAGTGACAGCATTATTTATAGTTCGACGTCGCGCCAAAGCGAATGAGCACAATTCGCCTACGGCTTAGGCCGCCCTCCTAGTGTGGCTGCTCGGTGTCTGCAGGCAACGAGGGTCTGCAAGCTTCCTGTGTTCGCACCTATGTCACCTGTGCTTGCTTGTCAGAGACAGACTATCGCAAAACATACAACTCACTCCATGAATTGATTGCTACGGCATCTGTTATCAGCAGTCACAACTAGCAACACCAGTAGCAGCTGACAGGACGCAAAGAATAGGAATGTGCAGTGGGATTTACGTGAACACAGCGCAAGGCAGATCTTTCCGAGATAGGCTTGAGAATCTTACGGGAACACTTGTACTGTTTCTAAATTAAGTGTAGGCGTGGGAGGAGGGTGCTTCCTGCGCACAAATAACAGCACGCTTGTCAATTGTGGATGCTAGTCATTCGCTTGTATCTTCCTAGACACATCTGCTGGTCGTGAATTATTCCACTTGCATATCAAGGTGCGCATGTAGGTGTGTTAAAAATTCTGGAGGCACTGGGTATTGATCCCAGTACCTCTCGCATACTAAGCGAGCGCTCTACCATCTGAGCTACGCCCGCCCCCCCGAAGACTAATGGTGCTACATACAGCCATATAGACGACACAGACCCTTGCACTCCCATTATTCAGCAGACAAACACTACTCTCTATGTATCCGTTAGGGTGTCTTTCAGGTTTCGTGCATTCTGTATCGAATCGTAGTTGCCAAAATGAAAGTGGCACGTATAACGTCGAAAATAGAATTCGGACACCGCTCTGAGTAAGACCAACGTGTTGTCCACCCTCTAGACTTCAATGAGGTTAAGCCGCGATACCTAAGACAGATCTGCACTCGATGACACCTCGATAACAGCCGGTCCCCACACTTACATCTTGCTCTCCTTACGTCAGTATACATCATATCAGTCTGTGACGCTGGCTTTGCAACATCTTGCGTGCCTTTAGGTTCGCCGCGACCAACACTTACCATGCACTGACCACAAAAAATGGAGGCGCCGCGGCTTGAACCCTGGACCTTTCACATGCCAAGCGAACGCTCTACCAACTGAGCTACGCCCCATGCACGAGCAAACTGCGCTATTCCCCATTCTTTGCGACTCAGATGCGCACGGACACGATGGTTGGTTGGTTTGTAGCGGTGAAGGGAGCAGAGTACAAAGGCGCGGACCCGTTCATATACACAAAAGTTCCAAGTAGTTTCGATGCTCTGGTATTACAAATGCAAATTCCGTCTGTTTTTAACGTCTTAAATTGAAAGAGCCGTCACAAATTGCTCCGTTTTCACTCATTGTAGACAATTATACAGCACCTGAGGTAACAAACACATCTCGAGGACCATTGTGCACTACATTATTTATGCCAACTCAGTGCCTCGCTCTTTACTACTGTGTACCAATCTTGTCGTCCAACTGCAAAACACTGGGCCACAACAAGTTTCCGCGTCTCCATTGCACTGCGCATACTACGAAACGCTCCCCAAACTTGGCACTCACCCTCGCAGCCGACTTTTCCGACTTTCCACCACGCTCACGCAACGCTCACGCTAGTGACAGCATTATTTATAGTTCGACGTCGCGCCAAAGCGAATGAGCACAATTCGCCTACGGCTTAGGCCGCCCTCCTAGTGTGGCTGCTCGGTGTCTGCAGGCAACGAGGGTCTGCAAGCTTCCTGTGTTCGCACCTATGTCACCTGTGCTTGCTTGTCAGAGACAGACTATCGCAAAACATACAACTCACTCCATGAATTGATTGCTACGGCATCTGTTATCAGCAGTCACAACTAGCAACACCAGTAGCAGCTGACTGCACGCAAAGAATAGGAATGTGCAGTGGGATTTATGTGAACACGGCGCAAGGCAGATCTTTCCGACATAGGCTTGAGAATCTTACGGGAACACTTGTACTGTTTCTAAATTAAGTGTAGGCGTGGGAGGAGGGTGCTTCCTGCGCACAAATAACAGCACGCTTGTCAATTGTGGATGCTAGTCATTCGCTTGTATCTTCCTAGACACATCTGCTGGTCGTGAATTATTCCACTTGCATATCAAGGTGCGCATGTAGGTGTGTTAAAAAGTCTGGAGGCACTGGGTATTGATCCCAGTACCTCTCGCATACTAAGCGAGCGCTCTACCATCTGAGCTACGCCCGCCCCCCCGAAGACTAATGGTGCTACATACAGCCATATAGACGACACAGACCCTTGCACTCCCATTATTCAGCAGACAAACACTACTCTCTATGTATCCGTTAGGGTGTCTTTCAGGTTTCGTGCATTCTGTATCGAATCGTAGTTGCCAAAATGAAAGTGGCACGTATAACGTCGAAAATAGAATTCGGACACCGCTCTGAGTAAGACCAACGTGTTGTCCACCCTCTAGACTTCAATGAGGTTAAGCCGCGATACCTAAGACAGATCTGCACTCGATGACACCTCGATAACAGCCGGTCCCCACACTTACATCTTGCTCTCCTTACGTCAGTATACATCATATCAGTCTGTGACGCTGGCTTTGCAACATCTTGCGTGCCTTTAGGTTCGCCGCGACCAACACTTACCATGCACTGACCACAAAAAATGGAGGCGCCGCGGCTTGAACCCTGGACCTTTCACATGCCAAGCGAACGCTCTACCAACTGAGCTACGCCCCATGCACGAGCAAACTGCGCTATTCCCCATTGTTTGCGACTCAGATGCGCACGGACACGATGGTTGGTTGGTTTGTAGCGGTGAAGGGAGCAGAGTACAAAGGCGCGGACCCGTTCATATACACAAAAGTTCCAAGTAGTTTCGATGCTCTGGTATTACAAATGCAAATTCCGTCTGTTTTTAACGTCTTAAATTGAAAGAGCCGTCACAAATTGCTCCGTTTTCACTCATTGTAGACAATTATACAGCACCTGAGGTAACAAACACATCTCGAGGACCATTGTGCACTACATTATTTATGCCAACTCAGTGCCTCGCTCTTTACTACTGTGTACCAATCTTGTCGTCCAACTGCAAAACACTGGGCCACAACAAGTTTCCGCGTCTCCATTGCACTGCGCATACTACGAAACGCTCCCCAAACTTGGCACTCACCCTCGCAGCCGACTTTTCCGACTTTCCACGACGCTCACGCAACGCTCACGCTAGTGACAGCATTATTTATAGTTCGACGTCGCGCCAAAGCGAATGAGCACAATTCGCCTACGGCTTAGGCCGCCCTCCTAGTGTGGCTGCTCGGTGTCTGCAGGCAACGAGGGTCTGCAAGCTTCCTGTGTTCGCACCTATGTCACCTGTGCTTGCTTGTCAGAGACAGACTATCGCAAAACATACAACTCACTCCATGAATTGATTGCTACGGCATCTGTTATCAGCAGTCACAACTAGCAACACCAGTAGCAGCTGACAGGACGCAAAGAATAGGAATGTGCAGTGGGATTTACGTGAACACGGCGCAAGGCAGATCTTTCCGAGATAGGCTTGAGAATCTTACGGGAACACTTGTACTGTTTCTAAATTAAGTGTAGGCGTGGGAGGAGGGTGCTTCCTGCGCACAAATAACAGCACGCTTGTCAATTGTGGATGCTAGTCATTCGCTTGTATCTTCCTAGACACATCTGCTGGTCGTGAATTATTCCACTTGCATATCAAGGTGCGCATGTAGGTGTGTTAAAAATTCTGGAGGCACTGGGTATTGATCCCAGTACCTCTCGCATACTAAGCGAGCGCTCTACCATCTGAGCTACGCCCGCCCCCCCGAAGACTAATGGTGCTACATACAGCCATATAGACGACACAGACCCTTGCACTCCCATTATTCAGCAGACAAACACTACTCTCTATGTATCCGTTAGGGTGTCTTTCAGGTTTCGTGCATTCTGTATCGAATCGTAGTTGCCAAAATGAAAGTGGCACGTATAACGTCGAAAATAGAATTCGGACACCGCTCTGAGTAAGACCAACGTGTTGTCCACCCTCTAGACTTCAATGAGGTTAAGCCGCGATACCTAAGACAGATCTGCACTCGATGACACCTCGATAACAGCCGGTCCCCACACTTACATCTTGCTCTCCTTACGTCAGTATACATCATATCAGTCTGTGACGCTGGCTTTGCAACATCTTGCGTGCCTTTAGGTTCGCCGCGACCAACACTTACCATGCACTGACCACAAAAAATGGAGGCGCCGCGGCTTGAACCCTGGACCTTTCACATGCCAAGCGAACGCTCTACCAACTGAGCTACGCCCCATGCACGAGCAAACTGCGCTATTCCCCATTCTTTGCGACTCAGATGCGCACGGACACGATGGTTGGTTGGTTTGTAGCGGTGAAGGGAGCAGAGTACAAAGGCGCGGACCCGTTCATATACACAAAAGTTCCAAGTAGTTTCGATGCTCTGGTATTACAAATGCAAATTCCGTCTGTTTTTAACGTCTTAAATTGAAAGAGCCGTCACAAATTGCTCCGTTTTCACTCATTGTAGACAATTATACAGCACCTGAGGTAACAAACACATCTCGAGGACCATTGTGCACTACATTATTTATGCCAACTCAGTGCCTCGCTCTTTACTACTGTGTACCAATCTTGTCGTCCAACTGCAAAACACTGGGCCACAACAAGTTTCCGCGTCTCCATTGCACTGCGCATACTACGAAACGCTCCCCAAACTTGGCACTCACCCTCGCAGCCGACTTTTCCGACTTTCCACGACGCTCACGCAACGCTCACGCTAGTGACAGCATTATTTATAGTTCGACGTCGCGCCAAAGCGAATGAGCACAATTCGCCTACGGCTTAGGCCGCCCTCCTAGTGTGGCTGCTCGGTGTCTGCAGGCAACGAGGGTCTGCAAGCTTCCTGTGTTCGCACCTATGTCACCTGTGCTTGCTTGTCAGAGACAGACTATCGCAAAACATACAACTCACTCCATGAATTGATTGCTACGGCATCTGTTATCAGCAGTCACAACTAGCAACACCAGTAGCAGCTGACTGCACGCAAAGAATAGGAATGTGCAGTGGGATTTACGTGAACACGGCGCAAGGCAGATCTTTCCGAGATAGGCTTGAGAATCTTACGGGAACACTTGTACTGTTTCTAAATTAAGTGTAGGCGTGGGAGGAGGGTGCTTCCTGCGCACAAATAACAGCACGCTTGTCAATTGTGGATGCTAGTCATTCGCTTGTATCTTCCTAGACACATCTGCTGGTCGTGAATTATTCCACTTGCATATCAAGGTGCGCATGTAGGTGTGTTAAAAATTCTGGAGGCACTGGGTATTGATCCGAGTACCTCTCGCATACTAAGCGAGCGCTCTACCATCTGAGCTACGCCCGCCCCCCCGAAGACGAATGGTGCTACATACAGCCATATAGACGACACAGACCCTTGCACTCCCATTATTCAGCAGACAAACACTACTCTCTATGTATCCGTTAGGGTGTCTTTCAGGTTTCGTGCATTCTGTATCGAATCGTAGTTGCCAAAATGAAAGTGGCACGTATAACGTCGAAAATAGAATTCGGACACCGCTCTGAGTAAGACCAACGTGTTGTCCACCCTCTAGACTTCAATGAGGTTAAGCCGCGATACCTAAGACAGATCTGCACTCGATGACACCTCGATAACAGCCGGTCCCCACACTTACATCTTGCTCTCCTTACGTCAGTATACATCATATCAGTCTGTGACGCTGGCTTTGCAACATCTTGCGTGCCTTTAGGTTCGCCGCGACCAACACTTACCATGCACTGACCACAAAAAATGGAGGCGCCGCGGCTTGAACCCTGGACCTTTCACATGCCAAGCGAACGCTCTACCAACTGAGCTACGCCCCATGCACGAGCAAACTGCGCTATTCCCCATTGTTTGCGACTCAGATGCGCACGGACACGATGGTTGGTTGGTTTGTAGCGGTGAAGGGAGCAGAGTACAAAGGCGCGGACCCGTTCATATACACAAAAGTTCCAAGTAGTTTCGATGCTCTGGTATTACAAATGCAAATTCCGTCTGTTTTTAACGTCTTAAATTGAAAGAGCCGTCACAAATTGCTCCGTTTTCACTCATTGTAGACAATTATACAGCACCTGAGGTAACAAACACATCTCGAGGACCATTGTGCACTACATTATTTATGCCAACTCAGTGCCTCGCTCTTTACTACTGTGTACCAATCTTGTCGTCCAACTGCAAAACACTGGGCCACAACAAGTTTCCGCGTCTCCATTGCACTGCGCATACTACGAAACGCTCCCCAAACTTGGCACTCACCCTCGCAGCCGACTTTTCCGACTTTCCACGACGCTCACGCTAGTGACAGCATTATTTATAGTTCGACGTCGCGCCAAAGCGAATGAGCACAATTCGCCTACGGCTTAGGCCGCCCTCCTAGTGTGGCTGCTCGGTGTCTGCAGGCAACGAGGGTCTGCAAGCTTCCTGTGTTCGCACCTATGTCACCTGTGCTTGCTTGTCAGAGACAGACTATCGCAAAACATACAACTCACTCCATGAATTGATTGCTACGGCATCTGTTATCAGCAGTCACAACTAGCAACACCAGTAGCAGCTGACTGCACGCAAAGAATAGGAATGTGCAGTGGGATTTATGTGAACACGGCGCAAGGCAGATCTTTCCGACATAGGCTTGAGAATCTTACGGGAACACTTGTACTGTTTCTAAATTAAGTGTAGGCGTGGGAGGAGGGTGCTTCCTGCGCACAAATAACAGCACGCTTGTCAATTGTGGATGCTAGTCATTCGCTTGTATCTTCCTAGACACATCTGCTGGTCGTGAATTATTCCACTTGCATATCAAGGTGCGCATGTAGGTGTGTTAAAAATTCTGGAGGCACTGGGTATTGATCCCAGTACCTCTCGCATACTAAGCGAGCGCTCTACCATCTGAGCTACGCCCGCCCCCCCGAAGACTAATGGTGCTACATACAGCCATATAGACGACACAGACCCTTGCACTCCCATTATTCAGCAGACAAACACTACTCTCTATGTATCCGTTAGGGTGTCTTTCAGGTTTCGTGCATTCTGTATCGAATCGTAGTTGCCAAAATGAAAGTGGCACGTATAACGTCGAAAATAGAATTCGGACACCGCTCTGAGTAAGACCAACGTGTTGTCCACCCTCTAGACTTCAATGAGGTTAAGCCGCGATACCTAAGACAGATCTGCACTCGATGACACCTCGATAACAGCCGGTCCCCACACTTACATCTTGCTCTCCTTACGTCAGTATACATCATATCAGTCTGTGACGCTGGCTTTGCAACATCTTGCGTGCCTTTAGGTTCGCCGCGACCAACACTTACCATGCACTGACCACAAAAAATGGAGGCGCCGCGGCTTGAACCCTGGACCTTTCACATGCCAAGCGAACGCTCTACCAACTGAGCTACGCCCCATGCACGAGCAAACTGCGCTATTCCCCATTGTTTGCGACTCAGATGCGCACGGACACGATGGTTGGTTGGTTTGTAGCGGTGAAGGGAGCAGAGTACAAAGGCGCGGACCCGTTCATATACACAAAAGTTCCAAGTAGTTTCGATGCTCTGGTATTACAAATGCAAATTCCGTCTGTTTTTAACGTCTTAAATTGAAAGAGCCGTCACAAATTGCTCCGTTTTCACTCATTGTAGACAATTATACAGCACCTGAGGTAACAAACACATCTCGAGGACCATTGTGCACTACATTATTTATGCCAACTCAGTGCCTCGCTCTTTACTACTGTGTACCAATCTTGTCGTCCAACTGCAAAACACTGGGCCACAACAAGTTTCCGCGTCTCCATTGCACTGCGCATACTACGAAACGCTCCCCAAACTTGGCACTCACCCTCGCAGCCGACTTTTCCGACTTTCCACGACGCTCACGCAACGCTCACGCTAGTGACAGCATTATTTATAGTTCGACGTCGCGCCAAAGCGAATGAGCACAATTCGCCTACGGCTTAGGCCGCCCTCCTAGTGTGGCTGCTCGGTGTCTGCAGGCAACGAGGGTCTGCAAGCTTCCTGTGTTCGCACCTATGTCACCTGTGCTTGCTTGTCAGAGACAGACTATCGCAAAACATACAACTCACTCCATGAATTGATTGCTACGGCATCTGTTATCAGCAGTCACAACTAGCAACACCAGTAGCAGCTGACTGCACGCAAAGAATAGGAATGTGCAGTGGGATTTATGTGAACACGGCGCAAGGCAGATCTTTCCGACATAGGCTTGAGAATCTTACGGGAACACTTGTACTGTTTCTAAATTAAGTGTAGGCGTGGGAGGAGGGTGCTTCCTGCGCACAAATAACAGCACGCTTGTCAATTGTGGATGCTAGTCATTCGCTTGTATCTTCCTAGACACATCTGCTGGTCGTGAATTATTCCACTTGCATATCAAGGTGCGCATGTAGGTGTGTTAAAAATTCTGGAGGCACTGGGTATTGATCCCAGTACCTCTCGCATACTAAGCGAGCACTCTACCACCTGAGCTACGCCCGCCCCCCCGAAGACTAATGGTGCTACATACAGCCATATAGACGACACAGACCCTTGCACTCCCATTATTCAGCAGACAAACACTACTCTCTATGTATCCGTTAGGGTGTCTTTCAGGTTTCGTGCATTCTGTATCGAATCGTAGTTGCCAAAATGAAAGTGGCACGTATAACGTCGAAAATAGAATTCGGACACCGCTCTGAGTAAGACCAACGTGTTGTCCACCCTCTAGACTTCAATGAGGTTAAGCCGCGATACCTAAGACAGATCTGCACTCGATGACACCTCGATAACAGCCGGTCCCCACACTTACATCTTGCTCTCCTTACGTCAGTATACATCATATCAGTCTGTGACGCTGGCTTTGCAACATCTTGCGTGCCTTTAGGTTCGCCGCGACCAACACTTACCATGCACTGACCACAAAAAATGGAGGCGCCGCGGCTTGAACCCTGGACCTTTCACATGCCAAGCGAACGCTCTACCAACTGAGCTACGCCCCATGCACGAGCAAACTGCGCTATTCCCCATTGTTTGCGACTCAGATGCGCACGGACACGATGGTTGGTTGGTTTGTAGCGGTGAAGGGAGCAGAGTACAAAGGCGCGGACCCGTTCATATACACAAAAGTTCCAAGTAGTTTCGATGCTCTGGTATTACAAATGCAAATTCCGTCTGTTTTTAACGTCTTAAATTGAAAGAGCCGTCACAAATTGCTCCGTTTTCACTCATTGTAGACAATTATACAGCACCTGAGGTAACAAACACATCTCGAGGACCATTGTGCACTACATTATTTATGCCAACTCAGTGCCTCGCTCTTTACTACTGTGTACCAATCTTGTCGTCCAACTGCAAAACACTGGGCCACAACAAGTTTCCGCGTCTCCATTGCACTGCGCATACTACGAAACGCTCCCCAAACTTGGCACTCACCCTCGCAGCCGACTTTTCCGACTTTCCACGACGCTCACGCAACGCTCACGCTAGTGACAGCATTATTTATAGTTCGACGTCGCGCCAAAGCGAATGAGCACAATTCGCCTACGGCTTAGGCCGCCCTCCTAGTGTGGCTGCTCGGTGTCTGCAGGCAACGAGGGTCTGCAAGCTTCCTGTGTTCGCACCTATGTCACCTGTGCTTGCTTGTCAGAGACAGACTATCGCAAAACATACAACTCACTCCATGAATTGATTGCTACGGCATCTGTTATCAGCAGTCACAACTAGCAACACCAGTAGCAGCTGACTGCACGCAAAGAATAGGAATGTGCAGTGGGATTTACGTGAACACGGCGCAAGGCAGATCTTTCCGAGATAGGCTTGAGAATCTTACGGGAACACTTGTACTGTTTCTAAATTAAGTGTAGGCGTGGGAGGAGGGTGCTTCCTGCGCACAAATAACAGCACGCTTGTCAATTGTGGATGCTAGTCATTCGCTTGTATCTTCCTAGACACATCTGCTGGTCGTGAATTATTCCACTTGCATATCAAGGTGCGCATGTAGGTGTGTTAAAAATTCTGGAGGCACTGGGTATTGATCCCAGTACCTCTCGCAAATACTAAGCGAGCGCTCTACCATCTGAGCTACGCCCGCCCCCCCGAAGACTAATGGTGCTACATACAGCCATATAGACGACACAGACCCTTGCACTCCCATTATTCAGCAGACAAACACTACTCTCTATGTATCCGTTAGGGTGTCTTTCAGGTTTCGTGCATTCTGTATCGAATCGTAGTTGCCAAAATGAAAGTGGCACGTATAACGTCGAAAATAGAATTCGGACACCGCTCTGAGTAAGACCAACGTGTTGTCCACCCTCTAGACTTCAATGAGGTTAAGCCGCGATACCTAAGACAGATCTGCACTCGATGACACCTCGATAACAGCCGGTCCCCACACTTACATCTTGCTCTCCTTACGTCAGTATACATCATATCAGTCTGTGACGCTGGCTTTGCAACATCTTGCGTGCCTTTAGGTTCGCCGCGACCAACACTTACCATGCACTGACCACAAAAAATGGAGGCGCCGCGGCTTGAACCCTGGACCTTTTACATGCCAAGCGAACGCTCTACCAACTGAGCTACGCCCCATGCACGAGCAAACTGCGCTATTCCCCATTGTTTGCGACTCAGATGCGCACGGACACGATGGTTGGTTGGTTTGTAGCGGTGAAGGGAGCAGAGTACAAAGGCGCGGACCCGTTCATATACACAAAAGTTCCAAGTAGTTTCGATGCTCTGGTATTACAAATGCAAATTCCGTCTGTTTTTAACGTCTTAAATTGAAAGAGCCGTCACAAATTGCTCCGTTTTCACTCATTGTAGACAATTATACAGCACCTGAGGTAACAAACACATCTCGAGAACCATTGTGCACTACATTATTTATGCCAACTCAGTGCCTCGCTCTTTACTACTGTGTACCAATCTTGTCGTCCAACTGCAAAACACTGGGCCACAACAAGTTTCCGCGTCTCCATTGCACTGCGCATACTACGAAACGCTCCCCAAACTTGGCACTCACCCTCGCAGCCGACTTTTCCGACTTTCCACGACGCTCACGCAACGCTCACGCTAGTGACAGCATTATTTATAGTTCGACGTCGCGCCAAAGCGAATGAGCACAATTCGCCTACGGCTTAGGCCGCCCTCCTAGTGTGGCTGCTCGGTGTCTGCAGGCAACGAGGGTCTGCAAGCTTCCTGTGTTCGCACCTATGTCACCTGTGCTTGCTTGTCAGAGACAGACTATCGCAAAACATACAACTCACTCCATGAATTGATTGCTACGGCATCTGTTATCAGCAGTCACAACTAGCAACACCAGTAGCAGCTGACTGCACGCAAAGAATAGGAATGTGCAGTGGGATTTACGTGAACACGGCGCAAGGCAGATCTTTCCGAGATAGGCTTGAGAATCTTACGGGAACACTTGTACTGTTTCTAAATTAAGTGTAGGCGTGGGAGGAGGGTGCTTCCTGCGCACAAATAACAGCACGCTTGTCAATTGTGGATGCTAGTCATTCGCTTGTATCTTCCTAGACACATCTGCTGGTCGTGAATTATTCCACTTGCATATCAAGGTGCGCATGTAGGTGTGTTAAAAATTCTGGAGGCACTGGGTATTGATCCCAGTACCTCTCGCAAATACTAAGCGAGCGCTCTACCATCTGAGCTACGCCAGCCCCCCCGAAGACTAATGGTGCTACATACAGCCATATAGACGACACAGACCCTTGCACTCCCATTATTCAGCAGACAAACACTACTCTCTATGTATCCGTTAGGGTGTCTTTCAGGTTTCGTGCATTCTGTATCGAATCGTAGTTGCCAAAATGAAAGTGGCACGTATAACGTCGAAAATAGAATTCGGACACCGCTCTGAGTAAGACCAACGTGTTGTCCACCCTCTAGACTTCAATGAGGTTAAGCCGCGATACCTAAGACAGATCTGCACTCGATGACACCTCGATAACAGCCGGTCCCCACACTTACATCTTGCTCTCCTTACGTCAGTATACATCATATCAGTCTGTGACGCTGGCTTTGCAACATCTTGCGTGCCTTTAGGTTCGCCGCGACCAACACTTACCATGCACTGACCACAAAAAATGGAGGCGCCGCGGCTTGAACCCTGGACCTTTTACATGCCAAGCGAACGCTCTACCAACTGAGCTACGCCCCATGCACGAGCAAACTGCGCTATTCCCCATTGTTTGCGACTCAGATGCGCACGGACACGATGGTTGGTTGGTTTGTAGCGGTGAAGGGAGCAGAGTACAAAGGCGCGGACCCGTTCATATACACAAAAGTTCCAAGTAGTTTCGATGCTCTGGTATTACAAATGCAAATTCCGTCGGTTTTTAACGTCTTAAATTGAAAGAGCCGTCACAAATTGCTCCGTTTTCACTCATTGTAGACAATTATACAGCACCTGAGGTAACAAACACATCTCGAGAACCATTGTGCACCACATTATTTATGCCAACTCAGTGCCCCGCTCTTTACTGCTGTGTACCAATCTTGTCGTCCAACTGCAAAACACTGGGCCACAACAAGTTTCCGCGTCTCCATTGCACTGCGCATACTACGAAACGCTCCCCAAACTTGGCACTCACCCTCGCAGCCGACTTTTCCGACTTTCCACGACGCTCACGCTAGTGACAGCATTATTTATAGTTCGACGTCGCGCCAAAGCGAATGAGCACAATTCGCCTACGGCTTAGGCCGCCCTCCTAGTGTGGCTGCTCGGTGTCTGCAGGCAACGAGGGTCTGCAAGCTTCCTGTGTTCGCACCTATGTCACCTGTGCTTGCTTGTCAGAGACAGACTATCGCAAAACATACAACTCACTCCATGAATTGATTGCTACGGCATCTGTTATCAGCAGTCACAACTAGCAACACCAGTAGCAGCTGACTGCACGCAAAGAATAGGAATGTGCAGTGGGATTTATGTGAACACGGCGCAAGGCAGATCTTTCCGACATAGGCTTGAGAATCTTACGGGAACACTTGTACTGTTTCTAAATTAAGTGTAGGCGTGGGAGGAGGGTGCTTCCTGCGCACAAATAACAGCACGCTTGTCAATTGTGGATGCTAGTCATTCGCTTGTATCTTCCTAGACACATCTGCTGGTCGTGAATTATTCCACTTGCATATCAAGGTGCGCATGTAGGTGTGTTAAAAATTCTGGAGGCACTGGGTATTGATCCCAGTACCTCTCGCATACTAAGCGAGCGCTCTACCATCTGAGCTACGCCGGCCCCCCCGAAGACTAATGGTGCTACATACAGCCATATAGACGACACAGACCCTTGCACTCCCATTATTCAGCAGACAAACACTACTCTCTATGTATCCGTTAGGGTGTCTTTCAGGTTTCGTGCATTCTGTATCGAATCGTAGTTGCCAAAATGAAAGTGGCACGTATAACGTCGAAAATAGAATTCGGACACCGCTCTGAGTAAGACCAACGTGTTGTCCATCCTCTAGACCTCAATGAGGTTAAGCCGCGATACCTAAGACAGATCTGCACTCGATGACACCTCGATAACAGCCGGTCCCCACACTTACATCTTGCTCTCCTTACGTCAGTATACATCATATCAGTCTGTGACGCTGGCTTTGCAACATCTTGCGTGCCTTTAGGTTCGCCGCGACCAACACTTACCATGCACTGACCACAAAAAATGGAGGCGCCGCGGCTTGAACCCTGGACCTTTTACATGCCAAGCGAACGCTCTACCAACTGAGCAACGCCCCATGCACGAGCAAACTGCGCTATTCCCCATTGTTTGCGACTCAGATGCGCACGGACACGATGGTTGGTTGGTTTGTAGCGGTGAAGGGAGCAGAGTACAAAGGCGCGGACCCGTTCATATACACAAAAGTTCCAAGTAGTTTCGATGCTCTGGTATTACAAATGCAAATTCCGTCTGTTTTTAACGTCTTAAATTGAAAGAACCGTCACAAATTGCTCCGTTTTCACTCATTGTAGACAATTATACAGCACCTGAGGTAACAAACACATCTCGAGAACCATTGTGCACTACATTATTTATGCCAACTCAGTGCCTCGCTCTTTACTACTGTGTACCAATCTTGTCGTCCAACTGCAAAACACTGGGCCACAACAAGTTTCCGCGTCTCCATTGCACTGCGCATACTACGAAACGCTCCCCAAACTTGGCACTCACCCTCGCAGCCGACTTTTCCGACTTTCCACGACGCTCACGCAACGCTCACGCTAGTGACAGCATTATTTATAGTTCGACGTCGCGCCAAAGCGAATGAGCACAATTCGCCTACGGCTTAGGCCGCCCTCCTAGTGTGGCTGCTCGGTGTCTGCAGGCAACGAGGGTCTGCAAGCTTCCTGTGTTCGCACCTATGTCACCTGTGCTTGCTTGTCAGAGACAGACTATCGCAAAACATACAACTCACTCCATGAATTGATTGCTACGGCATCTGTTATCAGCAGTCACAACTAGCAACACCAGTAGCAGCTGACTGCACGCAAAGAATAGGAATGTGTAGTGGGATTTACGTGAACACGGCGCAAGGCAGATCTTTCCGACATAGGCTTGAGAATCTTACGGGAACACTTGTACTGTTTCTAAATTAAGTGTAGGCGTGGGAGGAGGGTGCTTCCTGCGCACAAATAACAGCACGCTTGTCAATTGTGGATGCTAGTCATTCGCTTGTATCTTCCTAGACACATCTGCTGGTCGTGAATTATTCCACTTGCATATCAAGGTGCGCATGTAGGTGTGTTAAAAATTCTGGAGGCACTGGGTATTGATCCCAGTACCTCTCGCAAATACTAAGCGAGCGCTCTACCATCTGAGCTACGCCCGCCCCCCCGAAGACTAATGGTGCTACATACAGCCATATAGACGACACAGACCCTTGCACTCCCGTTATTCAGCAGACAAACACTACTCTCTATGTATCCGTTAGGGTGTCTTTCAGGTTTCGTGCATTCTGTATCGAATCGTAGTTGCCAAAATGAAAGTGGCACGTATAACGTCAAAAATAGAATTCGGACACCGCTCTGAGTAAGACCAACGTGTTGTCCACCCTCTAGACTTCAATGAGGTTAAGCCGCGATACCTAAGACAGATCTGCACTCGATGACACCTCGATAACAGCCGGTCCCCACACTTACATCTTGCTCTCCTTACGTCAGTATACATCATATCAGTCTGTGACGCTGGCTTTGCAACATCTTGCGTGCCTTTAGGTTCGCCGCGACCAACACTTACCATGCACTGACCACAAAAAACGGAGGCGCCGCGTCTTGAACCCTGGACCTTTTACATGCCAAGCGAACGCTCTACCAACTGAGCTACGCCCCATGCACGAGCAAACTGCGCTATTCCCCATTCTTTGCGACTCAGATGCGCACGGACACGATGGTTGGTTGGTTTGTAGCGGTGAAGGGAGCAGAGTACAAAGGCGCGGACCCGTTCATATACACAAAAGTTCCAAGTAGTTTCGATGCTCTGGTATTACAAATGCAAATTCCGTCTGTTTTTAACGTCTTAAATTGAAAGAGCCGTCACAAATTGCTCCGTTTTCACTCATTGTAGACAATTATACAGCACCTGAGGTAACAAACACATCTCGAGAACCATTGTGCACTACATTATTTATGCCAACTCAGTGCCTCGCTCTTTACTACTGTGTACCAATCTTGTCGTCCAACTGCAAAACACTGGGCCACAACAAGTTTCCGCGTCTCCATTGCACTGCGCATACTACGAAACGCTCCCCAAACTTGGCACTCACCCTCGCAGCCGACTTTTCCGACTTTCCACGACGCTCACGCTAGTGACAGCATTATTTATAGTTCGACGTCGCGCCAAAGCGAATGAGCACAATTCGCCTACGGCTTAGGCCGCCCTCCTAGTGTGGCTGCTCGGTCTGCAGGCAACGAGGGTCTGCAAGCTTCCTGTGTTCGCACCTATGTCACCTGTGCTTGCTTGTCAGAGACAGACTATCGCAAAACATACAACTCACTCCATGAATTGATTGCTACGGCATCTGTTATCAGCAGTCACAACTAGCAACACCAGTAGCAGCTGACTGCACGCAAAGAATAGGAATGTGCAGTGGGATTTACGTGAACTCGGCGCAAGGCAGATCTTTCCGACATAGGCTTGAAAATCTTACGGGAACACTTGTACTGTTTCTAAATTAAGTGTAGGCGTGGGAGGAGGGTGCTTCCTGCGCACAAATAACAGCACGCTTGTCAATTGTGGATGCTAATCATTCGCTTGTATCTTCCTAGACACATCTGCTGGTCGTGAATTATTCCACTTGCATATCAAGGTGCGCATGTAGGTGTGTTAAAAATTCTGGAGGCACTGGGTATTGATCCCAGTACCTCTCGCATACTAAGCGAGCGCTCTACCATCTGAGCTACGCCCGCCCCCCCGAAGACTAATGGTGCTACATACAGCCATATAGACGACACAGACCCTTGCACTCCCATTATTCAGCAGACAAACACTACTCTCTATGTATCCGTTAGGGTGTCTTTCAGGTTTCGTGCATTCTGTATCGAATCGTAGTTGCCAAAATGAAAGTGGCACGTATAACGTCGAAAATAGAATTCGGACACCGCTCTGAGTAAGACCAACGTGTTGTCCACCCTCTAGACTTCAATGAGGTTAAGCCGCGATACCTAAGACAGATCTGCACTCGATGACACCTCGATAACAGCCGGTCCCCACACTTACATCTTGCTCTCCTTACGTCAGTATACATCATATCAGTCTGTGACGCTGGCTTTGCAACATCTTGCGTGCCTTTAGGTTCGCCGCGACCAACACTTACCATGCACTGACCACAAAAAATGGAGGCGCCGCGGCTTGAACCCTGGACCTTTCACATGCCAAGCGAACGCTCTACCAACTGAGCTACGCCCCATGCACGAGCAAACTGCGCTATTCCCCATTGTTTGCGACTCAGATGCGCACGGACACGATGGTTGGTTGGTTTGTAGCGGTGAAGGGAGCAGAGTACAAAGGCGCGGACCCGTTCATATACACAAAAGTTCCAAGTAGTTTCGATGCTCTGGTATTACAAATGCAAATTCCGTCTGTTTTTTAACGTCTTAAATTGAAAGAGCCGTCACAAATTGCTCCGTTTTCACTCATTGTAGACAATTATACAGCACCTGAGGTAACAAACACATCTCGAGAACCATTGTGCACTACATTATTTATGGCAACTCAGTGCCTCGCTCTTTACTACTGTGTACCAATCTTGTCGTCCAACTGCAAAACACTGGGCCACAACAAGTTTCCGCGTCTCCATTGCACTGCGCATACTACGAAACGCTCCCCAAACTTGGCACTCACCCTCGCAGCCGAATTTTCCGACTTTCCACGACGCTCACGCAACGCTCACGCTAGTGACAGCATTATTTATAGTTCGACGTCGCGCCAAAGCGAATGAGCACAATTCGCCTACGGCTTAGGCCGCCCGCCTAGTGTGGCTGCTCGGTCTGCAGGCAACGAGGGTCTGCAAGCTTCCTGTGTTCGCACCTATGTCACCTGTGCTTGCTTGTCAGAGACAGACTATCGCAAAACATACAACTCACTCCATGAATTGATTGCTACGGCATCTGTTATCAGCAGTCACAACTAGCAACACCAGTAGCAGCTGACTGCACGCAAAGAATAGGAATGTGCAGTGCGATTTACGTGAACTCGTCGCAAGGCAGATCTTTCCGACATAGGCTTGAGAATCTTACGGGAACACTTGTACTGTTTCTAAATTAAGTGTAGGCGTGGGAGGAGGGTGCTTCCTGCGCACAAATAACAGCACGCTTGTCAATTGTGGATGCTAATCATTCGCTTGTATCTTCCTAGACACATCTGCTGGTCGTGAATTATTCCACTTGCATATCAAGGTGCGCATGTAGGTGTGTTAAAAATTCTGGAGGCACTGGGTATTGATCCCAGTACCTCTCGCATACTAAGCGAGCGCTCTACCATCTGAGCTACGCCCGCCCCCCCGAAGACTAATGGTGCTACATACAGCCATATAGACGACACAGACCCTTGCACTCCCATTATTCAGCAGACAAACACTACTCTCTATGTATCCGTTAGGGTGTCTTTCAGGTTTCGTGCATTCTGTATCGAATCGTAGTTGCCAAAATGAAAGTGGCACGTATAACGTCGAAAATAGAATTCGGACACCGCTCTGAGTAAGACCAACGTGTTGTCCACCCTCTAGACTTCAATGAGGTTAAGCCGCGATACCTAAGACAGATCTGCACTCGATGACACCTCGATAACAGCCGGTCCCCACACTTACATCTTGCTCTCCTTACGTCAGTATACATCATATCAGTCTGTGACGCTGGCTTTGCAACATCTTGCGTGCCTTTAGGTTCGCCGCGACCAACACTTACCATGCACTGACCACAAAAAATGGAGGCGCCGCGGCTTGAACCCTGGACTTTTTACATGCCAAGCGAACGCTCTACCAACTGAGCTACGCCCCATGCACGAGCAAACTGCGCTATTCCCCATTGTTTGCGACTCAGATGCGCACGGACACGATGGTTGGTTGTTTTGTAGCGGTGAAGGGAGCAGAGTACAAAGGCGCGGACCCGTTCATATACACAAAAGTTCCAAGTAGTTTCGATGCTCTGGTATTACAAATGCAAATTCCGTCTGTTTTTTAACGTCTTAAATTGAAAGAGCCGTCACAAATTGCTCCGTTTTCACTCATTGTAGACAATTATACAGCACCTGAGGTAACAAACACATCTCGAGAACCATTGTGCACTACATTATTTATGGCAACTCGGTGCCTCGCTCTTTACTACTGTGTACCAATCTTGTCGTCCAACTGCAAAACACTGGGCCACAACAAGTTTCCGCGTCTCCATTGCACTGCGCATACTACGAAACGCTCCCCAAACTTGGCACTCACCCTCGCAGCCGAATTTTCCGACTTTCCACGACGCTCACGCAACGCTCACGCTAGTGACAGCATTATTTATAGTTCGACGTCGCGCCAAAGCGAATGAGCACAATTCGCCTACGGCTTAGGCCGCCCTCCTAGTGTGGCTGCTCGGTCTGCAGGCAACGAGGGTCTGCAAGCTTCCTGTGTTCGCACCTATGTCACCTGTGCTTGCTTGTCAGAGACAGACTATCGCAAAACATACAACTCACTCCATGAATTGATTGCTACGGCATCTGTTATCAGCAGTCACAACTAGCAACACCAGTAGCAGCTGACTGCACGCAAAGAATAGGAATGTGCAGTGGGATTTACGTGAACTCGGCGCAAGGCAGATCTTTCCGACATAGGCTTGAGAATCTTACGGGAACACTTGTACTGTTTCTAAATTAAGTGTAGGCGTGGGAGGAGGGTGCTTCCTGCGCACAAATAACAGCACGCTTGTCAATTGTGGATGCTAATCATTCGCTTGTATCTTCCTAGACACATCTGCTGGTCGTGAATTATTCCACTTGCATATCAAGGTGCGCATGTAGGTGTGTTAAAAATTCTGGAGGCACTGGGTATTGATCCCAGTACCTCTCGCATACTAAGCGAGCGCTCTACCATCTGAGCTACGCCCGCCCCCCCGAAGACTAATGGTGCTACATACAGCCATATAGACGACACAGACCCTTGCACTCCCATTATTCAGCAGACAAACACTACTCTCTATGTATCCGTTAGGGTGTCTTTCAGGTTTCGTGCATTCTGTATCGAATCGTAGTTGCCAAAATGAAAGTGGCACGTATAACGTCGAAAATAGAATTCGGACACCGCTCTGAGTAAGACCAACGTGTTGTCCACCCTCTAGACTTCAATGAGGTTAAGCCGCGATACCTAAGACAGATCTGCACTCGATGACACCTCGATAACAGCCGGTCCCCACACTTACATCTTGCTCTCCTTACGTCAGTATACATCATATCAGTCTGTGACGCTGGCTTTGCAACATCTTGCGTGCCTTTAGGTTCGCCGCGACCAACACTTACCATGCACTGACCATAAAAAAAGGAGGCGCCGCGGCTTGAACCCTGGACCTTTCACATGCCAAGCGATCGCTCTACCAACTGAGCTACGCCCCATGCACGAGCAAACTGCGCTATTCCCCATTGTTTGCGACTCAGATGCGCACGGACACGATGGTTGGTTGGTTTGTAGCGGTGAAGGGAGCAGAGTACAAAGGCGCGGACCCGTTCATATACACAAAAGTTCCAAGAAGTTTCGATGCTCTGGTATTACAAATGCAAATTCCGTCTGTTTTTAACGTCTTAAATTGAAAGAGCCGTCACAAATTGCTCCGTTTTCACTCATTGTAGACAATTATACAGCACCTGAGGTAACAAACACATCTCGAGAACCATTGTGCACTACATTATTTATGCCAACTCAGTGCCTCGCTCTTTACTACTGTGTACCAATCTTGTCGTCCAACTGCAAAACACTGGGCCACAACAAGTTTCCGCGTCTCCATTGCACTGCGCATACTACGAAACGCTCCCCGAACTTGGCACTCACCCTCGCAGCCGACTTTTCCGACTTTCCACGACGCTCACGCTAGTGACAGCATTGTTTATAGTTCGACGTCGCGCCAAAGCGAATGAGTACATTTCGCCTACGGCTTAGGCCGCCCTCCTAGTGTGGCTGCTCGGTGTCTGCAGGCAGCGAGGGTCTGCAAGCTTCCTGTGTTCGCACCTATGTCACCTGTGCTTGCTTGTCAGAGACAGACTATCGCAAAACATACAACTCACTCCATGAATTGATTGCTACGGCATCTGTTATCAGCAGTCACAACTAGCAACACCAGTAGCAGCTGACTGCACGCAAAGAATAGGAATGTGCAGTGGGATTTACGTGAACTCGGCGCAAGGCAGATCTTTCCGACATAGGCTTGAGAATCTTACGGGAACACTTGTACTGTTTCCAAATTAAGTGTAGGCGTGGGAGGAGGGTGCTTCCTGTGCACAAATAACAGCACGCTTGTCAATTGTGGATGCTAATCATTCGCTTGTATCTTCCTAGACACATCTGCTGGTCGTGAATTATTCCACTTGCATATCAAGGTGCGCATGTAGGTGTGTTAAAAATTCTGGAGGCACTGGGTATTGATCCCAGTACCTCTCGCATACTAAGCGAGCGCTCTACCATCTGAGCTACGCCCGCCCCCCCGAAGACTAATGGTGCTACATACAGCCATATAGACGACACAGACCCTTGCACTCCCATTATTCAGCAGACAAACACTACTCTCTATGTATCCGTTAGGGTGTCTTTCAGGTTTCGTGCATTCTGTATCGAATCGTAGTTGGCCACAATGAAAGTGGCACGTATAACGTAGAAAATAGAATTCGGACACCGCTCTGAGTAAGACCAACGTGTTGTCCACCCTCTAGACTTCAATGAGGTTAAGCCGCGATACCTAAGACAGATCTGCACTCGATGACACCTCGATAACAGCCGGTCCCCACACTTACATCTTGCTCTCCTTACGTCAGTATACATCATATCAGTCTGTGACGCTGGCTTTGCAACATCTTGCGTGCCTTTAGGTTCGCCGCGACCAACACTTACCATGCACTGACCACAAAAAATGGAGGCGCCGCAGCTTGAACCCTGGACCTTTCACATGCCAAGCGAACGCTCTACCAACTGAGCTACGCCCCATGCACGAGCAAACTGCGCTATTCCCCATTGTTTGCGACTCAGATGCGCACGGACACGATGGTTGGTTGGTTTGTAGCGGTGAAGGGAGCAGAGTACAAAGGCGCGGACCCGTTCATATACACAAAAGTTCCAAGTAGTTTCGATGCTCTGGTATTACAAATACAAATTCCGTCTGTTTTTAACGTCTTAAATTGAAAGAGCCGTCACAAATTGCTCCGTTTTCACTCATTGTAGACAATTATACAGCACCTGAGGTAACAAACACATCTCGAGAACCATTGTGCACTACATTATTTATGCCAACTCAGTGCCTCGCTCTTTACTACTGTGTACCAATCTTGTCGTCCAACTGCAAAACACTGGGCCACAACAAGTTTCCGCGTCTCCATTGCACTGCGCATACTACGAAACGCTCCCCAAACTTGGCACTCACCCTCGCAGCCGACTTTTCCGACTTTCCACGACGCTCACGCTAGTGACAGCATTATTTATAGTTCGACGTCGCGCCAAAGCGAATGAGTACATTTCGCCTACGGCTTAGGCCGCCCTCCTAGTGCGGCTGCTCGGTGTCTGCAGGCGGCGAGGGTCTGCAAGCTTCCTGTGTTCGCACCTATGTCACCTGTGCTTGCTTGTCAGAGACAGACTATCGCAAAACATACAACTCACTCCATGAATTGATTGCTACGGCATCTGTTATCAGCAGTCACAACTAGCAACACCAGTAGCAGCTGACTGCACGCAAAGAATAGGAATGTGCAGTGGGATTTACGTGAACTCGGCGCAAGGCAGATCTTTCCGACATAGGCTTGAGAATCTTACGGGAACACTTGTACTGTTTCTAAATTAAGTGTAGGCGTGGGAGGAGGGTGCTTCCTGCGCACAAATAACAGCACGCTTGTCAATTGTGGATGCTAATCATTCGCTTGTATCTTCCTAGACACATCTGCTGGTCGTGAATTATTCCACTTGCATATCAAGGTGCGCATGTAGGTGTGTTAAAAATTCTGGAGGCACTGGGTATTGATGCCAGTACCTCTCGCATACTAAGCGAGCGCTCTACCATCTGAGCTACGCCCGCCACCCCGAAGACTAATGGTGCTACATACAGCCATATAGACGACACAGACCCTTGCACTCCCATTATTCAGCAGACAAACACTACTCTCTATGTATCCGTTAGGGTGTCTTTCAGGTTTCGTGCATTCTGTATCGAATCGTAGTTGGCCACAATGAAAGTGGCACGTATAACGTCGAAAATAGAATTCGGACACCGCTCTGAGTAAGACCAACGTGTTGTCCACCCTCTAGACTTCAATGAGGTTAAGCCGCGATACCTAAGACAGATCTGCACTCGATGACACCTCGATAACAGCCGGTCCCCACACTTACATCTTGCTCTCCTTACGTCAGTATACATCATATCAGTCTGTGACGCTGGCTTTGCAACATCTTGCGTGCCTTTAGGTTCGCCGCGACCAACACTTACCATGCACTGACCACAAAAAATGGAGGCGCCGCGGCTTGAACCCTGGACCTTTCACATGCCAAGCGAACGCTCTACCAACTGAGATACGCCCCATGCACGAGCAAACTGCGCTATTCCCCATTCTTTGCGACTCAGATGCGCACGGACACGATGGTTGGTTGGTTTGTAGCGGTGAAGGGAGCAGAGTACAAAGGCGCGGACCCGTTCATATACACAAAAGTTCCAAGTAGTTTCGATGCTCTGGTATTACAAATGCAAATTCCGTCTGTTTTTAACGTCTTAAATTGAAAGAGCCGTCACAAATTGCTCCGTTTTCACTCATTGTAGACAATTATACAGCACCTGAGGTAACAAACACATCTCGAGAACCATTGTGCACTACATTATTTATGCCAACTCAGTGCCTCGCTCTTTACTACTGTGTACCAATCTTGTCGTCCAACTGCAAAACACTGGGCCACAACAAGTTTCCGCGTCTCCATTGCACTGCGCATACTACGAAACGCTCCCCGAACTTGGCACTCACCCTCGCAGCCGACTTTTCCGACTTTCCACGACGCTCACGCAACGCTCACGCTAGTGACAGCATTATTTATAGTTCGACGTCGCGCCAAAGCGAATGAGTACATTTCGCCTACGGCTTAGGCCGCCCTCCTAGTGTGGCTGCTCGGTGTCTGCAGGCAGCGAGGGTCTGCAAGCTTCCTGTGTTCGCACCTATGTCACCTGTGCTTGCTTGTCAGAGACAGACTATCGCAAAACATACAACTCACTCCATGAATTGATTGCTACGGCATCTGTTATCAGCAGTCACAACTAGCAACACCAGTAGCAGCTGACTGCACGCAAAGAATAGGAATGTGCAGTGGGATTTACGTGAACTCGGCGCAAGGCAGATCTTTCCGACATAGGCTTGAGAATCTTACGGGAACACTTGTACTGTTTCTAAATTAAGTGTAGGCGTGGGAGGAGGGTGCTTCCTGCGCACAAATAACAGCACGCTTGTCAATTGTGGATGCTAATCATTCGCTTGTATCTTCCTAGACACATCTGCTGGTCGTGAATTATTCCACTTGCATATCAAGGTGCGCATGTAGGTGTGTTAAAAATTCTGGAGGCACTGGGTATTGATCCCAGTACCTCTCGCATACTAAGCGAGCTCTCTACCATCTGAGCTACGCCCGACCCCCCCCCCCCCCCGTAGACTAATGGTGCTACATACAGCCATATAGACGACACAGACCCTTGCACTCCCATTATTTAGCAGACAAACACTACTCTCTATGTATCCGTTAGGGTGTCTTTCAGGTTTCGTGCATTCTGTATCGAATCGTAGTTGCCAAAATGAAAGTGGCACGTATAACGTCGAAAATAGAATTCGGACACCGCTCTGAGTAAGACCAACGTGTTGTCCACCCTCTAGACTTCAATGAGGTTAAGCCGCGATACCTAAGACAGATCTGCACTCGATGACACCTCGATAACAGCCGGTCCCCACACTTACATCTTGCTCTCCTTACGTCAGAATACATCATATCAGTCTGTGACGCTGGCTTTGCAACATCTTGCGTGCCTTTAGATTCGCCGCGACCAACACTTACCATGCACTGACCACAAAAAATGGAGGCGCCGCGGCTTGAACCCTGGACCTTTCACATGCCAAGCGAACGCTCTACCAACTGAGCTACGCCCCATGCACGAGCAAACTGCGCTATTCCCCATTGTTTGCGACTCAGATGCGCACGGACACGATGGTTGGTTGGTTTGTAGCGGTGAAGGGAGCAGAGTACAAAGGCGCGGACCCGTTCATATACACAAAAGTTCCAAGTAGTTTCGATGCTCTGGTATTACAAATGCAAATTCCGTCTGTTTTTAACGTCTTAAATTGAAAGAGCCGTCACAAATTGCTCCGTTTTCACTCATTGTAGACAATTATACAGCACCAGAGGTAACAAACACATCTCGAGAACCATTGTGCACTACATTATTTATGCCAACTCAGTGCCTCGCTCTTTACTACTGTGTACCAATCTTGTCGTCCAACTGCAAAACACTGGGCCACAACAAGTTTCCGCGTCTCCATTGCACTGCGCATACTACGAAACGCTCCCCAAACTTGGCACTCACCCTCGCAGCCGACTTTTCCGACTTTCCACGACGATCACGCAACGCTCACGCTAGTGACAGCATTATTTATAGTTCGACGTCGCGCCAAAGCGAATGAGTACATTTCGCCTACGGCTTAGGCCGCCCTCCTAGTGTGGCTGCTCGGTGTCTGCAGGCAGCGAGGGTCTGCAAGCTTCCTGTGTTCGCACCTATGTCACCTGTGCTTGCTTGTCAGAGACAGACTATCGCAAAACATACAACTCACTCCATGAATTGATTGCTACGGCATCTGTTATCAGCAGTCACAACTAGCAACACCAGTAGCAGCTGACTGCATGCAAAGAATAGGAATGTGCAGTGGGATTTACGTGAACTCGGCGCAAGGCAGATCTTTCCGACATAGGCTTGAGAATCTTACGGGAACACTTGTACTGTTTCTAAATTAAGTGTAGGCGTGGGAGGAGGGTGCTTTCTGCGCACAAATAACAGCACGCTTGTCAATTGTGGATGCTAATCATTCGCTTGTATCTTCCTAGACACATCTGCTGGTCGTGAATTATTCCACTTGCATATCAAGGTGCGCATGTAGGTGTGTTAAAAATTCTGGAGGCACTGGGTATTGATCCCAGTACCTCTCGCATACTAAGCGAGCGCTCTACCATCTGAGCTACGACCGCCCACCCACCCCGAAGACTAATGGTGCTACATACAGCCATATAGACGACACAGACCCTTGCACTCCCATTATTCAGCAGACAAACACTACTCTCTATGTATCCGTTAGGGTGTCTTTCAGGTTTCGTGCATTCTGTATCGAATCGTAGTTGGCCACAATGAAAGTGGCACGTATAACGTCGAAAATAGAATTCGGACACCGCTCTGAGTAAGACCAACGTGTTGTCCACCCTCTAGACTTCAATGAGGTTAAGCCGCGATACCTAAGACAGATCTGCACTCGATGACACCTCGATAACAGCCGGTCCCCACACTTACATCTTGCTCTCCTTACGTCAGTATACATCATATCAGTCTGTGACGCTGGCTTTGCAACATCTTGCGTGCCTTTGGGTTCGCCGCGACCAACACTTACCATGCACTGACCACAAAAAATGGAGGCGCCGCGGCTTGAACCCTGGACCTTTCACATGCCAAGCGAACGCTCTACCAACTGAGCTACGCCCCATGCACGAGCAAACTGCGCTATTCCCCATTGTTTGCGACTCAGATGCGCACGGACACGATGGTTGGTTGGTTTGTAGCGGTGAAGGGAGCAGAGTACAAAGGCGCGGACCCGTTCATATACACAAAAGTTCCAAGTAGTTTCGATGCTCTGGTATTACAAATGCAAATTCCGTCTGTTTTTAACGTCTTAAATTGAAAGAGCCGTCACAAATTGCTCCGTTTTCACTCATTGTAGACAATTATACAGCACCTGAGGTAACAAACACATCTCGAGAACCATTGTGCACTACATTATTTATGCCAACTCAGTGCCTCGCTCTTTACTACTGTGTACCAATCTTGTCGTCCAACTGCAAAACACTGGGCCACAACAAGTTTCCGCGTCTCCATTGCACTGCGCATACTACGAAACGCTCCCCAAACTTGGCACTCACCCTCGCAGCCGACTTTTCCGACTTTCCACGACGCTCACGCTAGTGACAGCGTTATTTATAGTTCGACGTCGCGCCAAAGCGAATGAGTACATTTCGCCTACGGCTTAGGCCGCCCTCCTAGTGTGGCTGCTCGGTGTCTGCAGGCAGCGAGGGTCTGCAAGCTTCCTGTGTTCGCACCTATGTCACCTGTGCTTGCTTGTCAGAGACAGACTATCGCAAAACATACAACTCACTCCATGAATTGATTGCTACGGCATCTGTTATCAGCAATCACAACTAGCAACACCAGTAACAGCTGACTGCACGCAAAGAATAGGAATGTGCAGTGGGATTTACGTGAACTCGGCGCAAGGCAGATCTTTCCGACATAGGCTTGAGAATCTTACGGGACCACTTGTACTGTTTCTAAATTGAGTGTAGGCGTGGGAGGAGGGTGCTTCCTGCGCACAAATAACAGCACGCTTGTCAATTGTGGATGCTAATCATTCGCTTGTATCTTCCTAGACACATCTGCTGGTCGTGAATTATTCCACTTGCATATCAAGGTGCGCATGTAGGTGAGTTAAAAATTCTGGAGGCACTGGGTATTGATCCCAGTACCTCTCGCATACTAAGCGAGCGCTCTACCATCTGAGCTACGCCCGCCCCCCCCATAGACTAATGGTGCTACATACAGCCATATAGACGACACAGACCCTTGCACTCCCATTATTCAGCAGACAAACACTACTCTCTATGTATCCGTTAGGGTGTCTTTCAGGTTTCGTGCATTCTGTATCGAATCGTAGTTGCCAAAATGAAAGTGGCACGTATAACGTCGAAAATAGAATTCGGACACCGCTCTGAGTAAGACCAACGTGTTGTCCACCCTCTAGACTTCAATGAGGTTAAGCCGCGATACCTAAGACAGATCTGCACTCGATGACACCTCGATAACAGCCGGTCCCCACACTTACATCTTGCTCTCCTTACGTCAGTATACATCATATCAGTCTGTGACGCTGGCTTTGCAACATCTTGCGTGCCTTTAGGTTCGCCGCGACCAACACTTACCATGCACTGACCACAAAAAATGGAGGCGCCGCGGCTTGAACCCTGGACCTTTCACATGCCAAGCGAACGCTCTACCAACTGAGCTACGCCCCATGCACGAGCAAACTGCGCTATTCCCCATTGTTTGCGACTCAGATGCGCACGGACACGATGGTTGGTTGGTATGTAGCGGTGAAGGGAGCAGAGTACAAAGGCGCGGACCCGTTCATATACACAAAAGTTCCAAGTAGTTTCGATGCTCTGGTATTACAAATGCAAATTCCGTCTGTTTTTAACGTCTTAAATTGAAAGAGCCGTCACAAATTGCTCCGTTTTCACTCATTGTAGACAATTATACAGCACCTGAGGTAACAAACACATCTCGAGAACCATTGTGCACTACATTATTTATGCCAACTCAGTGCCTCGCTCTTTAATACTGTGTACCAATCTTGTCGTCCAACTGCAAAACACTGGGCCACAACAAGTTTCCGCGTCTCCATTGCACTGCGCATACTACGAAACGCTCCCCAAACTTGGCACTCACCCTCGCAGCCGACTTTTCCGACTTTCCACGACGCTCACGCAACGCTCACGCTAGTGACAGCATTATTTATAGTTCGACGTCGCGCCAAAGCGAATGAGTACATTTCGCCTACGGCTTAGGCCGCCCTCCTAGTGTGGCTGCTCGGTGTCTGCAGGCAGCGAGGATCTGCAAGCTTCCTGTGTTCGCACCTATGTCACCTGTGCTTGCTTGTCAGAGACAGACTATCGCAAAACATACAACTCACTCCATGAATTGATTGCTACGGCATCTGTTATCAGCAGTCACAACTAGCAACACCAGTAACAGCTGACTGCACGCAAAGAATAGGAATGTGCAGTGGGATTTACGTGAACTCGGCGCAAGGCAGATCTTTCCGACATAGGCTTGAGAATCTTACGGGACCACTTGTACTGTTTCTAAATTGAGTGTATGCGTGGGAGGAGGGTGCTTCCTGCGCACAAATAACAGCACGCTTGTCAATTGTGGATGCTAATCATTCGCTTGTATCTTCCTAGACACATCTGCTGGTCGTGAATTATTCCACTTGCATATCAAGGTGCGCATGTAGGTGTGTTAAAAATTCTGGAGGCACTGGGTATTGATCCCAGTACCTCTCACATACTAAGCGAGCGCTCTACCATGTGAGCTACGACCGCCCACCCACCCCGAAGACTAATGGTGCTACATACAGCCATATAGACGACACAGACCCTTGCACTCCCATTATTCAGCAGACAAACACTACTCTCTATGTATCCGTTAGGGTGTCTTTCAGGTTTCGTGCATTCTGTATCGAATCGTAGTTGCCAAAATGAAAGTGGCACGTATAACGTCGAAAATAGAATTCGGACACCGCTCTGAGTAAGACCAACGTGTTGTCCACCCTCTAGACTTCAATGAGGTTAAGCCGCGATACCTAAGACAGATCTGCACTCGATGACACCTCGATAACAGCCGGTCCCCACACTTACATCTTGCTCTCCTTACGTCAGTATACATCATATCAGTCTGTGACGCTGGCTTTGCAACATCTTGCGTGCCTTTAGGTTCGCCGCGACCAACACTTACCATGCACTGACCACAAAAAATGGAGGCGCCGCGGCTTGAACCCTGGACCTTTCACATGCCAAGCGAACGCTCTACCAACTGAGCTACGCCCCATGCACGAGCAAACTGCGCTATACCCCATTGTTTGCGACTCAGATGCGCACGGACACGATGGTTGGTTGGTTTGTAGCGGTGAAGGGAGCAGAGTACAAAGGTGCGGACCCGTTCATATACACAAAAGTTCCAAGTAGTTTCGATGCTCTGGTATTACAAATGCAAATTCCGTCTGTTTTTAACGTCTTAAATTGAAAGAGCCGTCACAAATTGCTCCGTTTTCACTCATTGTAGACAATTATACAGCACCTGAGGTAACAAACACATCTCGAGAACCATTGTGCACTACATTATTTATGCCAACTCAATGCCTCGCTCTTTAATACTGTGTACCAATCTTGTCGTCCAACTGCAAAACACTGGGCCACAACAAGTTTCCGCATCTCCATTGCACTGCGCATACTACGAAACGCTCCCCAAACTTGGCACTCACCCTCGCAGCCAACTTTTCCGACTTTCCACGACGCTCACGCAACGCTCACGCTAGTGACAGCATTATTTATAGTTCGACGTCGCGCCAAAGCGAATGAGTACATTTCGCCTACGGCTTAGGCCGCCCTCCTAGTGTGGCTGCTCGGTGTCTGCAGGCAGCGAGGGTCTGCAAGCTTCCTGTGTTCGCACCTATGTCACCTGTGCTTGCTTGTCAGAGACAGACTATCGCAAAACATACAACTCACTCCATGAATTGATTGCTACGGCATCTGTTATCAGCAGTCACAACTAGCAACACCAGTAGCAGCTGACTGCATGCAAAGAATAGGAATGTGCAGTGGGATTTACGTGAACTCGGCGCAAGGCAGATCTTTCCGACATAGGCTTGAGAATCTTACGGGAACACTTGTACTGTTTCTAAATTAAGTGTAGGCGTGGGAGGAGGGTGCTTTCTGCGCACAAATAACAGCACGCTTGTCAATTGTGGATGCTAATCATTCGCTTGTATCTTCCTAGACACATCTGCTGGTCGTGAATTATTCCACTTGCATATCAAGGTGCGCATGTAGGTGTGTTAAAAATTCTGGAGGCACTGGGTATTGATCCCAGTACCTCTCGCATACTAAGCGAGCGCTCTACCATCTGAGCTACGACCGCCCACCCACCCTGAAGACTAATGGTGCTACATACAGCCATATAGACGACACAGACCCTTGCACTCCCATTATTCAGCAGACAAACACTACTCTCTATGTATCCGTTAGGGTGTCTTTCAGGTTTCGTGCATTCTGTATCGAATCGTAGTTGGCCACAATGAAAGTGGCACGTATAACGTCGAAAATAGAATTCGGACACCGCTCTGAGTAAGACCAACGTGTTGTCCACCCTCTAGACTTCAATGAGGTTAAGCCGCGATACCTAAGACAGATCTGCACTCGATGACACCTCGATAACAGCCGGTCCCCACACTTACATCTTGCTCTCCTTACGTCAGTATACATCATATCAGTCTGTGACGCTGGCTTTGCAACATCTTGCGTGCCTTTAGGTTCGCCGCGACCAACACTTACCATGCACTGACCACAAAAAATGGAGGCGCCGCGGCTTGAATCCTGGACCTTTCACATGCCAAGCGAACGCTCTACCAACTGAGCTACGCCCCATGCACGAGCAAACTGAGCTATTCCCCATTGTTTGCGACTCAGATGCGCACGGACACGATGGTTGGTTGGTTTGTAGCGGTGAAGGGAGCAGAGTACAAAGGCGCGGACCCGTTCATATACACAAAAGTTCCAAGTAGTTTCGATGCTCTGGTATTACAAATGCAAATTCCGTCTGTTTTTAACGTCTTAAATTGAAAGAGCCGTCACAAATTGCTCCGTTTTCACTCATTGTAGACAATTATACAGCACCTGAGGTAACAAACACATCTCGAGAACCATTGTGCACTACATTATTTATGCCAACTCAGTGCCTCGCTCTTTACTACTGTGTACCAATCTTGTCGTCCAACTGCAAAACACTGGGCCACAACAAGTTTCCGCGTCTCCATTGCACTGCGCATACTACGAAACGCTCCCCAAACTTGGCACTCAACCTCGCAGCCGACTTTTCCGACTTTCCACGACGCTCACGCTTTTTTTTTTTTTTTTTTCCTTTATTGTGATTGTAATACCTGTGACAAACAGGTAGGCCGGCAGCGGACCAAGTATGCCGCTCTTCGGCCTCAGAGTATACACAGAACAGAGATGAGTGAGATATAAAAACAATCAAGACGGCGGGGTACAAACAGTAGACAAAACAGAGTTAAAACGGAGTCGGTCACGTGCGTAGCACAATGGATAAAAGCGGAGAAACACGGTGCACAAACGCAGATGGCAGATGGCCACACGTGAACCAGCGGAGCACAAACGACGAAACACAAACACACTGCAGGAGAGTCGAGGCACAAACACATGCGATGGTCTTCGGCGTAGGACGATGAAAGTAACTGAGGGAAGACAGCAGAGTCGTGGCCTGCCAAGGGGAAAAGGTGTGGGGAAGAGGAGAGAGAGGGGGAGGGGAAGATGCCAGTGGAGGAGAGGGATGGAGGAGAAGGGGGAGGGTAGGGGGAGTGGAAGCCCAAGGAGAAAGGGGAGGGGAGGGAGGGAGAGAAGGGAGAGAGGGTGCCCACAGGAAAAGGAGAGGAGAGGGAAGGTAAGGCTCAAAGTTGGTAGGAGGGGTAGATGGAGGGGAGGAGGGCATCATCAGGGAGGGGGAGTTGACGGAAGCCACCGAGGGAGAGGGTGTGGAGGGTGTAAAGATGGAGAGCAGGTGGGATATAGGAATGCAGGCGCGGCAGCGGGTTGGGGTGGGAGAGGATGGGAGAGACAAGAGGGTGTGGAGGATCAAGCTTGCGGGAGGTGTAGAGGATCCGTAACCGTTCGAGGAAAAGGAGGAGGTGCGGGAAGGGAATCAGGTCATAGAGGATCCGCGTGGGGGAAGGGAGACGGATGCGATAGGCGAGGCGGAGCGCATGGCGTTCTAGGATCTGAATGGACTTGTAGAAGGTAGGAGGGGCAGAGATCCAGGCGGGATGAGCATAGCAAAGGATAGGACGGATGAGGGACTTGTAGGTGTAGAGGATGGTGGAAGGGTCCAGACCCCATGTACGGCCAGAAAGGAGCTTAAGGAGGCGGAGGCGGGAGCGTGCCTTGGCTTGGATCGTCCGGAGATGTGGGTTCCAGGAGAGGCGACGGTCGAGGGTGACACCAAGGTACTTGAGAGTAGGTGTGAGGGTGATGGGACGGCCATAAATAGTAAGATAGAAATCAAGGAGACGGAAGGAACGAGTGGTTTTGCCTACAATGATCGCCTGGGTCTTGGAAGGATTGACCTTGAGCAACCACTGGTTACACCAAGTGGTGAACCGGTCAAGATAGGATTGGAGAAGGTGCTGGGAGCGTTGCAGGGTGGGAGCGAGGGCAAGGAAGGCAGTGTCATCGGCGTACTGGAGAAGGTGTAGGGGAGGTGCAGGTGGAGGCATGTCTGCCGTGTAAAGGAGGTAGAGAAGAGGGGAAAGGACGGAACCTTGGGGCACACCGGCGGAGGGGTAGAAGGTGTAGGAATCAGTGTTGTGGATGGTGACATAGGAAGGACGGTGGGAAAGGAAGGAAGCGACCAGACGGACATAGTTGAGAGGAAGAGCAAAGGTTTGGAGCTTGAAAAGGAGACCGGAATGCCACACACGGTCATATGCGCGTTCGAGGTCGAGGGAAAGGAAGATGGCGGAACGACGGGAATTGAGTTGTTCGGAGAGGAGGTGAGTGAGGTGAAGGAGGAGGTCATCGGCTGAGAAGGACGGCCGAAAGCCACATTGGGTAGGGGGGAGGAGGCGGTGTTGGTGAAGGTGCTTGTGTAGGCGGCGGGTAAGAATGGATTCCAGGACCTTGCTGAAGACCGAGGTAAGGCTGATGGGACGGTAGGAGGAGACAGCGGAAGGCGGTTTGTCGGGCTTGAGGAACATCAGGATCCGGGAGGTTTTCCACAGGTCGGGGTAGTAGCCGGTGGACAGGACCACATTGTAGAGCCTGGCCAATGTGGAGAGGAAGGAGGCAGGAGCTTCACGGAGGTGACGGTAAGTAACACGATCGTGACCGGGAGCAGTGTTGCGTTTAGGGCGAAGTGTAGCAATGATATCTTGAGTGGTGATTGGGGTATTTAGTTCTGTGTGTGTGATGTTGTCCAAGTACTGGAAGCCAGGAGCAAGCGGGGGGACAGAGGTATCAGTTCGATCACGGACATCAGGAAAGAGGGAATAATCGAACTGGGGATCGTCAGGGATGGTAAGGATATCGGAGAGGTAGGAGGCGAAATGGTTGGCCTTACTAAGGGCATCAGGGAAGGGGTGGCAATCATGAAGGAGAGGGTAGTAGGGAGAGGGTTTAGATCCGGTAAGGCGGCGGAAGGCTGACCAGTACTTGGACGAGTTGATAGGTAAGGTGGCATTAAGACGGGTGCATGTCTGTCGCCAGTCCCGGCGTTTCTTTGCCGTGAGTAAGTTCCTGATGTGTCGCTGTAGTTGCCGGTGGCGTCGTAGTGTGTCCTGGTCACGTGTGTGAAGGAAGGCACGGTAGAGCCGGCGGGATTCACGCAGGAGAAGGACGGCCTGTGGGGGTAAGGTGGGGCGGTGCGGATGGATGGCAATGGTAGGGACGTGGGCCTCCACGGCCTCAGACAAGGTCTGCTGGAGAAAGGAGGCAGCACGGGTAACGTCATCAGGTTGGTGGTAGGTGAGGGGGTGGCTATCGACCTGGAGAGCAAGGGAGTCCCGGTAGGCATTCCAGTTGGCACGGGAGTAGTCATGGACATATTTCGGGGGAGGGTCATGGCGCGGGTCGGGACGGGGGCGACGACCGTCTGATACAGTGAGGAGGACAGGGAGATGGTCACTGCCAATGGGATCAAGGACGTCCACCGCTATGCGGCCAAGCAGGGTGGGGGAGGCTAGGACGACATCGGGAGTGGTATTGGATTCAGGGCGGGTGTGTTGGGGAATTGGAAGGACGTCGCCTTGGAGGGTGGCAAGGAACCGATGCCACCGCCGTAACTGGGCGGCAGAACGACTATGGATGTTAAGGTCGGCGGCGATCACGTAGGAGGAGAAGGTACGGTCGATGTGGGAAAGGAAGTCGAAAGGAATAGGTGCAGCGGGGCGGACATAGATGGTGGCACAGGTAAGGGTAAGGCCGGGGAAGAAGAGACTAAGGATCAAGTGTTCTGTGGGGTCAGGAAGGAGGGGTTGGAGCCGGACAGGGATCTGGCGGTGGTGGCCAATGGCAACTCCGCCACGCGCTATCTGGAGTGGATTGTCAGACCGGTGAAGGAGGTAGGGCGAGGTGTGGACGGTGTGGTGGGGCTGAAGAAAGGTTTCGTTCAGAAGGAAGGCATCCACACGGTGGGTCGTAAGGGTATGCATAAGGAGGTGCTTGTTGGTGGGAAGGGAGCGGATGTTATTGAACAGGATACGGTGCTGTCGTGCCATAATGGGAATTTAAACGAGGGTGTCGAGACGGGAGAAGGTGAAATGGGCCTGGTTGTGGGAATAGGTGGCGTAGGTGTTGAGGTGGAACACGGAACGGGCAGCGAGGGAAATCTGGTGGAGGGTGTGGGGACGCTGAAAGGGATGGACGTTCTGGAGCACTATTGTGACGAACCTGATGATGTCCTCTGCGGTGGGGGGAGGACGGAGGGAATTGCCAGGAGGGGTGGGGTCATCCAAAGGGCGGAGAGGAACAGTGAGTTCAGGAGCGGATGGAGGAGGTCGAGCCTTGCATTTCTGGGAGTAGGTAGGGTGTTGGAGGTTGCAGGTATTGCAGGAGGGAGGAGACTGAAGGTTGGGGCACTGCCGGAGGAAGTGCGCTTGCTTACAATGCGGGCAGACTGGGGCCTCGCGGCACTCTGATGTTGGGTGTGCGTTATAACGCAGACACCTCTGGCAGCGAATGGATTGTGGTGGGGAGCGGGAGGGGTCAACCTTATACCGGCGGTGGAAGAGGAGGGCACCCTCCTTAAGGAGATGGTCGATGGAGGGAGCGTGTTCGGAGAAAACTCGCATAAGGCGAGTGGGGCCCGCAGAGTTGAAAATGCGGCGAACAGCTCGCACCTCCAGGTACGGGTGGGCCTTCAACTCCGCCAGCACCTCTTCCTCCGTGATCGTCGGGCTAAGCCGAGTGATCACGGCGGTGAGGGTCGGCGGGCGACGTGGGGGTTGGGGTTGACGGGGGGAGGAAGGGGAAGGAGCAGGGGCAAGGGAGGCATTAGGTCCAAATCGGGTGAGAGGAATTCGGGAGAGGATGTCGGAGTGTAGGGTAGGGCTTGGGGAGGTGATCAAGACAGAGTCCCTACGGGGGGTAAGAAGGGAGATGGGGGCTGCAGGGAAGTATTGGCGGAGGAGCAAGGTCAGGTTGCGGGCCTCCAGGAGAGAGGGATCAGGACGGGAGAGGAGATACTTGTAGGAGGGGGAGTTAGAAGAGGAAGTAGAGGGGGCTGGAGGGGAGACATCCATGGCATCTAGGGGTGGGGGAGGGGGAAGATGCTGGGACTTCTTGGGTGCAGAGGAGGCGGGGGTGCCACTGGGACGCTTAACAGCGGGGACAGGATGGGAGGAGGTGTGGGGCACAGGAGTGACGGGGAGATGACGGGAAGCGGCAGGTCCCGGTGTCGGTGCTGGTGCTGGTGCTGCTGTTGGTGCTGCTGTTGGTGCTGCTGCTGGTTGTGGCGCTGCTGCAGGTGGTGGTGCTGGCGCCGGCGATGGTGCGGCATGGGTCGTAGCCCGACGAGACACAACCCTGGCAGGGGCCGCATGAGTGGTGTGGGGGAGTGGGGGAAAGGGGTCGTGTGTGGAGGCTTGGGGAGAAGGAGCAGGGGATGGGGCGACAAAGGGAGCTGGGGTGGGAAGGGTGAGGAGGGGCGGGATATAGTAGGACGGGGGCGACTGAGCACACCAAGTAAGAGTAGTGGCAGCGAGGGAGGGCGTCGTATAGACGATGGCGGTGGTAGTGGCGGTGGTGGTGGGGGTGGTCATGATGGCAGTAAGGAAAACTGGAAACACAGAAAAGAAGAATGGGGACAGACAAGGGACAAAGTCAGGAACAGATTACAGATGACAGATGAGAGACGTCGAGGAGCGAAAGGATGAAGGCAAAGACGAAGACGAGAATAGCGACGACAACGAAAGCAGGAGAGGAAGACGAAGCACTGGGTCCTGGCGGCGGCGGCGGCGGCGGCGGCGGCGGGGGCCGGAAGCTGCGGCGGCGGCGGCGGCGGCGGCGGGGGCCGGAAGCTGCGGCGGCGGCGGCGGCGGCGGCGGCTGGGTCCGGAAGCTGCGGCTGGGTCCGGCGACGACTGCTACTGCAAAACTGGCGGCACTGGAAACTGCTGCTGCTGCTGCTGCTGCTGCTGGCGGTTCCGGAACTGCGACTGCGACTGCGACTGCGACTTCTGCGAAGCCCTAACACTTCGATACGTAGCAGTACTCTGCAAGGTATCGAAGGGCGGAACTCTTCCGAGGTCCGCCGAAGAATGTGGACGCTCACGCTAGTGACAGCATTATTTATAGTTCGACGTCGCGCCAAAGCGAATGAGTACATTTCGCCTACGGCTTAGGCCGCCCTCCTAGTGTGGCTGCTCGGTGTCTGCAGGCAGCGAGGGTCTGCAAGCATCCTGTGTTCGCACCTATGTCACCTGTGCTTGCTTGTCAGAGACAGAATATCGCAAAACATACAACTCACTCCATGAATTGATTGCTACGGCATCTGTTATCAGCAGTCACAACTAGCAACACCAGTAGCAGCTGACTGCATGCAAAGAATAGGAATGTGCAGTGGCGCAAGGCAGATCTTTCCGACATAGGCTTGAGAATCTTACGGGAACACTTGTACTGTTTCTAAATTAAGTGTAGGCGTGGGAGGAGGGTGCTTTCTGCGCACAAATAACAGCACGTTTGTCAATTGTGGATGCTAATCATTCGCTTGTATCTTCCTAGACACATCTGCTGGTCGTGAATCTTCCACTTGCATATCAAGGTGCGCATGTAGGTGTGTTAAAAATTCTGGAGGCACTGGGTATTGATCCCAGTACCTCTCGCATACTAAGCGAGCGCTCTACCATCTGAGCTACGCCCGCCCCCCCGAAGACTAATGGTGCTACATACAGCCATATAGACGACACAGACCCTTGCACTCCCATTATTCAGCAGACAAACACTACTCTCTATGTATCCGTTAGGGTGTCTTTCAGGTTTCGTGCATTCTGTATCGAATCGTAGTTGCCAAAATGAAAGTGGCACGTATAACGTCGAAAATAGAATTCGGACACCGCTCTGAGTAAGACCAACGTGTTGTCCACCCTCTAGACTTCAATGAGGTTAAGCCGCGATACCTAAGACAGATCTGCACTCGATGACACCTCGATAACAGCCGGTCCCCACACTTACATCTTGCTCTCCTTACGTCAGTATACATCATATCAGTCTGTGACGCTGGCTTTGCAACATCTTGCGTGCCTTTAGGTTCGCCGCGACCAACACTTACCATGCACTGACCACAAAAAATGGAGGCGCCGCGGCTTGAACCCTGGACCTTTCACATGCCAAGCGAACGCTCTACCAACTGAGCTACGCCCCATGCAAGAGCAAACTGCACTATACCCCATTGTTTGCGACTCAGATGCGCACGGACACGATGGTTGGTTGGTTTGTAGCGGTGAAGGGAGCAGAGTACAAAGGCGCGGACCCGTTCATATACACAAAAGTTCCAACTAGTTTCGATGCTCTGGTATTACAAATGCAAATTCCGTCTGTTTTTAACGTCTTAAATTGAAAGAGCCGTCACAAATTGCTCCGTTTTCACTCATTGTAGACAATTATACAGCACCTGAGGTAACAAACACATCTCGAGAACCATTGTGCACTACATTATTTATGCCAACTCAGTGCCTCGCTCTTTAATACTGTGTACCAATCTTGTCGTCCAACTGCAAAACACTGGGCCACAACAAGTTTCCGCGTCTCCATTGCACTGCGCATACTACGAAACGCTCCCCAAACTTGGCACTCACCCTCGCAGCCAACTTTTCCGACTTTCCACGACGCTCACGCAACGCTCACGCTAGTGACAACATTATTTATAGTTCGACGTCGCGCCAAAGCGAATGAGTACATTTCGCCTACGGCTTAGGCCGCCCTCCTAGTGTGGCTGCTCGGTGTCTGCAGGCAGCGAGGGTCTGCAAGCTTCCTGTGTTCGCACCTATGTCACCTGTGCTTGCTTGTCAGAGACAGACTATCGCAAAACATACAACTCACTCCATGAATTGATTGCTACGGCATCTGTTATCAGCAGTCACAACTAGCAACACCAGTAGCAGCTGACTGCATGCAAAGAATAGGAATGTGCAGTGGGATTTACGTGAACTCGGCGCAAGGCAGATCTTTCCGACATAGGCTTGAGAATCTTACGGGAACACTTGTACTGTTTCTAAATTAAGTGTAGGCGTGGGAGGAGGGTGCTTTCTGCGCACAAATAACAGCACGCTTGTCAATTGTGGATGCTAATCATTCGCTTGTATCTTCCTAGACACATCTGCTGGTCGTGAATTATTCCACTTGCATATCAAGGTGCGCATGTAGGTGTGTTAAAAATTCTGGAGGCACTGGGTATTGATCCCAGTACCTCTCGCATACTAAGCGAGCGCTCTACCATCTGAGCTACGACCGCCCACCCACCCCGAAGACTAATGGTGCTACATACAGCCATATAGACGACACAGACCCTTGCACTCCCATTATTCAGCAGACAAACACTACTCTCTATGTATCCGTTAGGGTGTCTTTCAGGTTTCGTGCATTCTGTATCGAATCGTAGTTGGCCACAATGAAAGTGGCACGTATAACGTCGAAAATAGAATTCGGACACCGCTCTGAGTAAGACCAACGTGTTGTCCACCCTCTAGACTTCAATGAGGTTAAGCCGCGATACCTAAGACAGATCTGCACTCGATGACACCTCGATAACAGCCGGTCCCCACACTTACATCTTGCTCTCCTTACGTCAGTATACATCATATCAGTCTGTGACGCTGGCTTTGCAACATCTTGCGTGCCTTTAGGTTCGCCGCGACCAACACTTACCATGCACTGACCACAAAAAATGGAGGCGCCGCGGCTTGAACCCTGGACCTTTCACATGCCAAGCGAACGCTCTACCAACTGAGCTACGCCCCATGCACGAGCAAACTGCGCTATTCCCCATTCTTTGCGACTCAGATGCGCACGGACACGATGGTTGGTTGGTTTGTAGCGGTGAAGGGAGCAGAGTACAAAGGCGCGGACCCGTTCATATACACAAAAGTTCCAAGTAGTTTCGATGCTCTGGTATTACAAATGCAAATTCCGTCTGTTTTTAACGTCTTAAATTGAAAGAGCCGTCACAAATTGCTCCGTTTTCACTCATTGTAGACAATTATACAGCACCTGAGGTAACAAACACATCTCGAGAACCATTGTGCACTACATTATTTATGCCAACTCAGTGCCTCGCTCTTTACTACTGTGTACCAATCTTGTCGTCCAACTGCAAAACACTGGGCCACAACAAGTTTCCGCGTTTCCATTGCACTGCGCATACTACGAAACGCTCCCCAAACTTGGCACTCACCCTCGCAGCCAACTTTTCCGACTTTCCACGACGCTCACGCAACGCTCACGCTAGTGACAGCATTATTTATAGTTCGACGTCGCGCCAAAGCGAATGAGTACATTTCGCCTACGGCTTAGGCCGCCCTCCTAGTGTGGCTGCTCGGTGTCTGCAGGCAGCGAGGGTCTGCAAGCTTCCTGTGTTCGCACCTATGTCACCTGTGCTTGCTTGTCAGAGACAGACTATCGCAAAACATACAACTCACTCCATGAATTGATTGCTACGGCATCTGTTATCAGCAGTCACAACTAGCAACACCAGTAGCAGCTGACTGCACGCAAAGAATAGGAATGTGCAGTGGGATTTACGTGAACTCGGCGCAAGGCAGATCTTTCCGACATAGGCTTGAGAATCTTACAGGAACACTTGTACTGTTTCTAAATTAAGTGTAGGCGTGGGAGGAGGGTGCTTCCTGCGCACAAATAACAGCACGCTTGTCAATTGTGGATGCTAATCATTCGCTTGTATCTTCCTAGACACATCTGCTGGTCGTGAATTATTCCACTTGCATATCAAGGTGCGCATGTAGGTGTGTTAAAAATTCTGGAGGCACTGGGTATTGATCCCAGTACCTCTCGCATACTAAACGAGCGCTCTACCATCTGAGCTACGCACGCCCCCCTGAAGACTAATGGTGCTACATACAGCCATATAGACGACACAGACCCTTGCACTCCCATTATTCAGCAGACAAACACTACTCTCTATGTATCCGTTAGGGTGTCTTTCAGGTTTCGTGCATTCTGTATCGAATCGTAGTTGGCCACAATGAAAGTGGCACGTATAACGTCGAAAATAGAATTCGGACACCGCTCTGAGTAAGACCAACGTGTTGTCCACCCTCTAGACTTCAATGAGGTTAAGCCGCGATACCTAAGACAGATCTGCACTCGATGACACCTCGATAACAGCCGGTCCCCACACTTACATCTTGCTCTCCTTACGTCAGTATACATCATATCAGACTGTGACGCTGGCTTTGCAACATCTTGCGTGCCTTTAGGTTCGCCGCGACCAACACTTACCATGCACTGACCACAAAAAATGGAGGCGCCGCGGCTTGAACCCTGGACCTTTCACATGCCAAGCGAACGCTCTACCAACTGAGCTACGCCCCATGCACGAGCAAACTGCGCTATTCCCCATTGTTTGCGACTCAGATGCGCACGGACACGATGGTTGGTTGGTTTGTAGCGGTGAAGGGAGCAGAGTACAAAGGCGCGGACCCGTTCATATACACAAAAGTTCCAAGTAGTTTCGATGCTCTGGTATTACAAATGCAAATTCCGTCTGTTTTTAACGTCTTAAATTGAAAGAGCCGTCACAAATTGCTCCGTTTTCACTCATTGTAGACAATTATACAGCACCTGAGGTAACAAACACATCTCGAGAACCATTGTGCACTACATTATTTATGCCAACTCAGTGCCTCGCTCTTTACTACTGTGTACCAATCTTGTCGTCCAACTGCAAAACACTGGGCCACAACAAGTTTCCGCGTCTCCATTGCACTGCGCATACTACGAAACGCTCCCCAAACTTGGCACTCACCCTCGCAGCCGACTTTTCCGACTTTCCACGACGCTCACGCAACGCTCACGCTAGTGACAGCATTATTTATAGTTCGACGTCGCGCCAAAGCAAATGAGTACATTTCGCCTACGGCTTAGGCCGCCCTCCTAGTGTGGCTGCTCGGTGTCTGCAGGCAGCGAGGGTCTGCAAGCTTCCTGTGTTCGCACCTATGTCACCTGTGCTTGCTTGTCAGAGACAGACTATCGCAAAACATACAACTCACTCCATGAATTGATTGCTACGGCATCTGTTATCAGCAGTCACAACTAGCAACACCAGTAGCAGCTGACTGCACGCAAAGAATAGGAATGTGCAGTGGGATTTACGTGAACTCGGCGCAAGGCAGATCTTTCCGACATAGGCTTGAGAATCTTACGGGAACACTTGTACTGTTTCTAAATTAAGTGTAGGCGTGGGAGGAGGGTGCATTCTGCGCACAAATAACAGCACGCTTGTCAATTGTGGATGCTAATCATTCGCTTGTATCTTCCTAGACACATCTGCTGGTCGTGAATTATTCCACTTGCATATCAAGGTGCGCATGTAGGTGTGTTAAAAATTCTGGAGACACTGGGTATTGATCCCAGTACCTCTCGCATACTAAGCGAGCGCTCTACCATCTGAGCTACGACCGCCCACCCACCCCGAAGACTAATGGTGCTACATACAGCCATATAGACGACACAGACCCTTGCACTCCCATTATTCAGCAGACAAACACTACTCTCTATGTATCCGTTAGGGTGTCTTTCAGGTTTCGTGCATTCTGTATCGAATCGTAGTTGGCCACAATGAAAGTGGCACGTATAACTTCGAAAATAGAATTCGGACACCGCTCTGAGTAAGACCAACGTGTTGTCCACCCTCTAGACTTCAATGAGGTTAAGCCGCGATACCTAAGACAGATCTGCACTCGATGACACCTCGATAACAGCCGGTCCCCACACTTACATCTTGCTCTCCTTACGTCAGTATACATCATATCAGTCTGTGACGCTGGCTTTGCAACATCTTGCGTGCCTTTAGGTTCGCCGCGACCAACACTTACCATGCACTGACCACAAAAAATGGAGGCGCCGCGGCTTGATCCCTGGACCTTTCACATGCCAAGCAAACGCTCTACCAACTGAGCTACGCCCCATGCACGAGCAAACTGCGCTATTCCCCATTGTTTGCGACTCAGATGCGCACGGACACGATGGTTGGTTGGTTTGTAGCGGTGAAGGGAGCAGAGTACAAAGGCGCGGACCCGTTCATATACACAAAAGTTCCAAGTAGTTTCGATGCTCTGGTATTACAAATGCAAATTCCGTCTGTTTTTAACGTCTTAAATTGAAAGAGCCGTCACAAATTGCTCCGTTTTCACTCATTGTAGACAATTATACAGCACCTGAGGTAACAAACACATCTCGAGAACCATTGTGCACTACATTATTTATGCCATCTCAGTGCCTCGCTCTTTACTACTGTGTACCAATCTTGTCGTCCAACTGCAAAACACTGGGCCACAACAAGTTTCCGCGTCTCCATTGCACTGCGCATACTACGAAACGCTCCCCAAACTTGGCACTCACCCTCGCAGCCGACTTTTCCGACTTTCCACGACGCTCACGCAACGCTCACGCTAGTGACAGCATTATTTATAGTTCGACGTCGCGCCAAAGCGAATGAGTACATTTCGCCTACGGCTTAGGCCGCCCTCCTAGTGTGGCTGCTCGGTGTCTGCAGGCAGCGAGGGTCTGCAAGCTTCCTGTGTTCGCACCTATGTCACCTGTGCTTGCTTGTCAGAGACAGACTATCGCAAAACATACAACTCACTCCATGAATTGATTGCTACGGCATCTGTTATCAGCAGTCACAACTAGCAACACCAGTAGCAGCTGACTGCACGCAAAGAATAGGAATGTGCAGTGGGATTTACGTGAACTCGGCGCAAGGCAGATCTTTCCGACATAGGCTTGAGAATCTTACGGGAACACTTGTACTGTTTCTAAATTAAGTGTAGGCGTGGGAGGAGTGTGCTTTCTGCGCACAAATAACAGCACGCTTGTCAATTGTGGATGCTAATCATTCGCTTGTATCTTCCTAGACACATCTGCTGGTCGTGAATTATTCCACTTGCATATCAAGGTGCGCATGTAGGTGTGTTAAAAATTCTGGAGGCACTGGGTATTGATCCCAGTACCTCTCGCATACTAAGCGAGCGCTCTACCATCTGAGCTACGACCGCCCACCCACCCTGAAGACTAATGGTGCTACATACAGCCATATAGACGACACAGACCCTTGCACTCCCATTATTCAGCAGACAAACACTACTCTCTATGTATCCGTTAGGGTGTCTTTCAGGTTTCGTGCATTCTGTATCGAATCGTAGTTGGCCACAATGAAAGTGGCACGTATAACGTCGAAAATAGAATTCGGACACCGCTCTGAGTAAGACCAACGTGTTGTCCACCCTCTAGACTTCAATGAGGTTAAGCCGCGATACCTAAGACAGATCTGCACTCGATGACACCTCGATAACAGCCGGTCCCCACACTTACATCTTGCTCTCCTTACGTCAGTATACATCATATCAGTCTGTGACGCTGGCTTTGCAACATCTTGCGTGCCTTTAGGTTCGCCGCGACCAACACTTACCATGCACTGACCACAAAAAATGGAGGCGCCGCGGCTTGAACCCTGGACCTTTCACATGCCAAGCGAACGCTCTACCAACTGAGCTACGCCCCATGCACGAGCAAACTGCGCTATTCCCCATTCTTTGCGACTCAGATGCGCACGGACACGATGGTTGGTTGGTTTGTAGCGGTGAAGGGAGCAGAGTACAAAGGCGCGGACCCGTTCATATACACAAAAGTTCCAAGTAGTTTCGATGCTCTGGTATTACAAATGCAAATTCCGTCTGTTTTTAACGTCTTAAATTGAAAGAGCCGTCACAAATTGCTCCGTTTTCACTCATTGTAGACAATTATACAGCACCTGAGGTAACAAACACATCTCGAGAACCATTGTGCACTACATTATTTATGCCAACTCAGTGCCTCGCTCTTTACTACTGTGTACCAATCTTGTCGTCCAACTGCAAAACACTGGGCCACAACAAGTTTCCGCGTCTCCATTGCACTGCGCATACTACGAAACGCTCCCCAAACTTGGCACTCACCCTCGCAGCCGACTTTTCCGACTTTCCACGACGCTCACGCAACGCTCACGCTAGTGACAGCATTATTTATAGTTCGACGTCGCGCCAAAGCAAATGAGTACATTTCGCCTACGGCTTAGGCCGCCCTCCTAGTGTGGCTGCTCGGTGTCTGCAGGCAGCGAGGGTCTGCAAGCTTCCTGTGTTCGCACCTATGTCACCTGTGCTTGCTTGTCAGAGACAGACTATCGCAAAACATACAACTCACTCCATGAATTGATTGCTACGGCATCTGTTATCAGCAGTCACAACTAGCAACACCAGTAGCAGCTGACTGCACGCAAAGAATAGGAATGTGCAGTGGGATTTACGTGAACTCGGCGCAAGGCAGATCTTTCCGACATAGGCTTGAGAATCTTACGGGAACACTTGTACTGTTTCTAAATTAAGTGTAGGCGTGGGAGGAGGGTGCATTCTGCGCACAAATAACAGCACGCTTGTCAATTGTGGATGCTAATCATTCGCTTGTATCTTCCTAGACACATCTGCTGGTCGTGAATTATTCCACTTGCATATCAAGGTGCGCATGTAGGTGTGTTAAAAATTCTGGAGACACTGGGTATTGATCCCAGTACCTCTCGCATACTAAGCGAGCGCTCTACCATCTGAGCTACGACCGCCCACCCACCCCGAAGACTAATGGTGCTACATACAGCCATATAGACGACACAGACCCTTGCACTCCCATTATTCAGCAGACAAACACTACTCTCTATGTATCCGTTAGGGTGTCTTTCAGGTTTCGTGCATTCTGTATCGAATCGTAGTTGGCCACAATGAAAGTGGCACGTATAACGTCGAAAATAGAATTCGGACACCGCTCTGAGTAAGACCAACGTGTTGTCCACCCTCTAGACTTCAATGAGGTTAAGCCGCGATACCTAAGACAGATCTGCACTCGATGACACCTCGATAACAGCCGGTCCCCACACTTACATCTTGCTCTCCTTACGTCAGTATACATCATATCAGTCTGTGACGCTGGCTTTGCAACATCTTGCGTGCCTTTAGGTTCGCCGCGACCAACACTTACCATGCACTGACCACAAAAAATGGAGGCGCCGCGGCTTGATCCCTGGACCTTTCACATGCCAAGCAAACGCTCTACCAACTGAGCTACGCCCCATGCACGAGCAAACTGCGCTATTCCCCATTGTTTGCGACTCAGATGCGCACGGACACGATGGTTGGTTGGTTTGTAGCGGTGAAGGGAGCAGAGTACAAAGGCGCGGACCCGTTCATATACACAAAAGTTCCAAGTAGTTTCGATGCTCTGGTATTACAAATGCAAATTCCGTCTGTTTTTAACGTCTTAAATTGAAAGAGCCGTCACAAATTGCTCCGTTTTCACTCATTGTAGACAATTATACAGCACCTGAGGTAACAAACACATCTCGAGAACCATTGTGCACTACATTATTTATGCCATCTCAGTGCCTCGCTCTTTACTACTGTGTACCAATCTTGTCGTCCAACTGCAAAACACTGGGCCACAACAAGTTTCCGCGTCTCCATTGCACTGCGCATACTACGAAACGCTCCCCAAACTTGGCACTCACCCTCGCAGCCGACTTTTCCGACTTTCCACGACGCTCACGCAACGCTCACGCTAGTGACAGCATTATTTATAGTTCGACGTCGCGCCAAAGCGAATGAGTACATTTCGCCTACGGCTTAGGCCGCCCTCCTAGTGTGGCTGCTCGGTGTCTGCAGGCAGCGAGGGTCTGCAAGCTTCCTGTGTTCGCACCTATGTCACCTGTGCTTGCTTGTCAGAGACAGACTATCGCAAAACATACAACTCACTCCATGAATTGATTGCTACGGCATCTGTTATCAGCAGTCACAACTAGCAACACCAGTAGCAGCTGACTGCACGCAAAGAATAGGAATGTGCAGTGGGATTTACGTGAACTCGGCGCAAGGCAGATCTTTCCGACATAGGCTTGAGAATCTTACGGGAACACTTGTACTGTTTCTAAATTAAGTGTAGGCGTGGCAGGAGTGTGCTTTCTGCGCACAAATAACAGCACGCTTGTCAATTGTGGATGCTAATCATTCGCTTGTATCTTCCTAGACACATCTGCTGGTCGTGAATTATTCCACTTGCATATCAAGGTGCGCATGTAGGTGTGTTAAAAATTCTGGAGGCACTGGGTATTGATCCCAGTACCTCTCGCATACTAAGCGAGCGCTCTACCATCTGAGCTACGACCGCCCACCCACCCCGAAGACTAATGGTGCTACATACAGCCATATAGACGACACAGACCCTTGCACTCCCATTATTCAGCAGACAAACACTACTCTCTATGTATCCGTTAGGGTGTCTTTCAGGTTTCGTGCATTCTGTATCGAATCGTAGTTGGCCACAATGAAAGTGGCACGTATAACGTCGAAAATAGAATTCGGACACCGCTCTGAGTAAGACCAACGTGTTGTCCACCCTCTAGACTTCAATGAGGTTAAGCCGCGATACCTAAGACAGATCTGCACTCGATGACACCTCGATAACAGCCGGTCCCCACACTTACATCTTGCTCTCCTTACGTCAGTATACATCATATCAGTCTGTGACGCTGGCTTTGCAACATCTTGCGTGCCTTTAGGTTCGCCGCGACCAACACTTACCATGCACTGACCACAAAAAATGGAGGCGCCGCGGCTTGATCCCTGGACCTTTCACATGCCAAGCAAACGCTCTACCAACTGAGCTACGCCCCATGCAGGAGCAAACTGCGCTATTCCCCATTGTTTGCGACTCAGATGCGCACGGACACGATGGTTGGTTGGTTTGTAGCGGTGAAGGGAGCAGAGTACAAAGGCGCGGACCCGTTCATATACACAAAAGTTCCAAGTAGTTTCGATGCTCTGGTATTACAAATGCAAATTCCGTCTGTTTTTAACGTCTTAAATTGAAAGAGCCGTCACAAATTGCTCCGTTTTCACTCATTGTAGACAATTATACAGCACCTGAGGTAACAAACACATCTCGAGAACCATTGTGCACTACATTATTTATGCCATCTCAGTGCCTCGCTCTTTACTACTGTGTACCAATCTTGTCGTCCAACTGCAAAACACTGGGCCACAACAAGTTTCCGCGTCTCCATTGCACTGCGCATACTACGAAACGCTCCCCAAACTTGGCACTCACCCTCGCAGCCGACTTTTCCGACTTTCCACGACGCTCACGCAACGCTCACGCTAGTGACAGCATTATTTATAGTTCGACGTCGCGCCAAAGCGAATGAGTACATTTCGCCTACGGCTTAGGCCGCCCTCCTAGTGTGGCTGCTCGGTGTCTGCAGGCAGCGAGGGTCTGCAAGCTTCCTGTGTTCGCACCTATGTCACCTGTGCTTGCTTGTCAGAGACAGACTATCGCAAAACATACAACTCACTCCATGAATTGATTGCTACGGCATCTGTTATCAGCAGTCACAACTAGCAACACCAGTAGCAGCTGACTGCACGCAAAGAATAGGAATGTGCAGTGGGATTTACGTGAACTCGGCGCAAGGCAGATCTTTCCGACATAGGCTTGAGAATCTTACAGGAACACTTGTACTGTTTCTAAATTAAGTGTAGGCGTGGGAGGAGGGTGCATTCTGCGCACAAATAACAGCACGCTTGTCAATTGTGGATGCTAATCATTCGCTTGTATCTTCCTAGACACATCTGCTGGTCGTGAATTATTCCACTTGCATATCAAGGTGCGCATGTAGGTGTGTTAAAAATTCTGGAGGCACTGGGTATTGATCCCAGTACCTCTCGCATACTAAGCGAGCGCTCTACCATCTGAGCTACGACCGCCCACCCACCCCGAAGACTAATGGTGCTACATACAGCCATATAGACGACACAGACCCTTGCACTCCCATTATTCAGCAGACAAACACTACTCTCTATGTATCCGTTAGGGTGTCTTTCAGGTTTCGTGCATTCTGTATCGAATCGTAGTTGGCCACAATGAAAGTGGCACGTATAACGTCGAAAATAGAATTCGGACACCGCTCTGAGTAAGACCAACGTGTTGTCCACCCTCTAGACTTCAATGAGGTTAAGCCGCGATACCTAAGACAGATCTGCACTCGATGACACCTCGATAACAGCCGGTCCCCACACTTACATCTTGCTCTCCTTACGTCAGTATACATCATATCAGTCTGTGACGCTGGCTTTGCAACATCTTGCGTGCCTTTAGGTTCGCCGCGACCAACACTTACCATGCACTGACCACAAAAAATGGAGGCGCCGCGGCTTGATCCCTGGACCTTTCACATGCCAAGCAAACGCTCTACCAACTGAGCTACGCCCCATGCACGAGCAAACTGCGCTATTCCCCATTGTTTGCGACTCAGATGCGCACGGACACGATGGTTGGTTGGTTTGTAGCGGTGAAGGGAGCAGAGTACAAAGGCGCGGACCCGTTCATATACACAAAAGTTCCAAGTAGTTTCGATGCTCTGGTATTACAAATGCAAATTCCGTCTGTTTTTAACGTCTTAAATTGAAAGAGCCGTCACAAATTGCTCCGTTTTCACTCATTGTAGACAATTATACAGCACCTGAGGTAACAAACACATCTCGAGAACCATTGTGCACTACATTATTTATGCCATCTCAGTGCCTCGCTCTTTACTACTGTGTACCAATCTTGTCGTCCAACTGCAAAACACTGGGCCACAACAAGTTTCCGCGTCTCCATTGCACTGCGCATACTACGAAACGCTCCCCAAACTTGGCACTCACCCTCGCAGCCGACTTTTCCGACTTTCCACGACGCTCACGCAACGCTCACGCTAGTGACAGCATTATTTATAGTTCGACGTCGCGCCAAAGCGAATGAGTACATTTCGCCTACGGCTTAGGCCGCCCTCCTAGTGTGGCTGCTCGGTGTCTGCAGGCAGCGAGGGTCTGCAAGCTTCCTGTGTTCGCACCTATGTCACCTGTGCTTGCTTGTCAGAGACAGACTATCGCAAAACATACAACTCACTCCATGAATTGATTGCTACGGCATCTGTTATCAGCAGTCACAACTAGCAACACCAGTAGCAGCTGACTGCACGCAAAGAATAGGAATGTGCAGTGGGATTTACGTGAACTCGGCGCAAGGCAGATCTTTCCGACATAGGCTTGAGAATCTTACGGGAACACTTGTACTGTTTCTAAATTAAGTGTAGGCGTGGGAGGAGGGTGCTTCCTGCGCACTAATAACAGCACGCTTGTCAATTGTGGATGCTAATCATTCGCTTGTATCTTCCTAGACACATCTGCTGGTTGTGAATTATTCCACTTGCATATCAAGGTGCGCATGTAGGTGTGTTAAAAATTCTGGAGGCACTGGGTATTGATCCCAGTACCTCTCGCATACTAAGCGAGCGCTCTACCATCTGAGCTACGACCGCCCCCCCGAAGACTATTGGTGCTACATACAGCCATATAGACGACACAGACCCTTGCACTCCCATTATTCAGCAGACAAACACTACTCTCTATGTATCCGTTAGGGTGTCTTTCAGGTTTCGTGCATTCTGTATCGAATCGTAGTTGGCCACAATGAAAGTGGCACGTATAACGTCGAAAATAGAATTCGGACACCGCTCTGAGTAAGACCAACGTGTTGTCCACCCTCTAGACTTCAATGAGGTTAAGCCGCGATACCTAAGACAGATCTGCACTCGATGACACCTCGATAACAGCCGGTCCGCACACTTACATCTTGCTCTCCTTACGTCAGTATACATCATATCAGTCTGTGACGCTGGCTTTGCAACATCTTGCGTGCCTTTAGGTTCGCCGCGACCAACACTTACCATGCACTGACCACAAAAAATGGAGGCGCCGCGGCTTGAACCCTGGACCTTTCACATGCCAAGCGAACGCTCTACCAACTGAGCTACGCCCCATGCACGAGCAAACTGCGCTATTCCCCATTCTTTGCGACTCAGATGCGCACGGACACGATGGTTGGTTGGTTTGTAGCGGTGAAGGGAGCAGAGTACAAAGGCGCGGACCCGTTCATATACACAAAAGTTCCAAGTAGTTTCGATGCTCTGGTATTACAAATGCAAATTCCGTCTGTTTTTAACGTCTTAAATTGAAAGAGCCGTCACAAATTGCTCCGTTTTCACTCATTGTAGACAATTATACAGCACCTGAGGTAACAAACACATCTCGAGAACCATTGTGCACTACATTATTTATGCCAACTCAGTGCCTCGCTCTTTACTACTGTGTACCAGTCTTGTCGTCCAACTGCAAAACACTGGGCCACAACAAGTTTCCGCGTCTCCATTGCACTGCGCATACTACGAAACGCTCCCCAAACTTGGCACTCACCCTCGCAGCCGACTTTTCCGACTTTCCACGACGCTCACGCAACGCTCACGCTAGTGACAGCATTATTTATAGTTCGACGTCGCGCCAAAGCAAATGAGTACATTTCGCCTACGGCTTAGGCCGCCCTCCTAGTGTGGCTGCTCGGTGTCTGCAGGCAGCGAGGGTCTGCAAGCTTCCTGTGTTCGCACCTATGTCACCTGTGCTTGCTTGTCAGAGACAGACTATCGCAAAACATACAACTCACTCCATGAATTGATTGCTACGGCATCTGTTATCAGCAGTCACAACTAGCAACACCAGTAGCAGCTGACTGCACGCAAAGAATAGGAATGTGCAGTGGGATTTACGTGAACTCGGCGCAAGGCAGATCTTTCCGACATAGGCTTGAGAATCTTACGGGAACACTTGTACTGTTTCTAAATTAAGTGTAGGCGTGGGAGGAGGGTGCATTCTGCGCACAAATAACAGCACGCTTGTCAATTGTGGATGCTAATCATTCGCTTGTATCTTCCTAGACACATCTGCTGGTCGTGAATTATTCCACTTGCATATCAAGGTGCGCATGTAGGTGTGTTAAAAATTCTGGAGACACTGGGTATTGTTCCCAGTACCTCTCGCATACTAAGCGAGCGCTCTACCATCTGAGCTACGCCCGCCCCCCCGAAGACTAATGGTGCTACATACAGCCATATAGACGACACAGACCCTTGCACTCCCATTATTCAGCAGACAAACACTACTCTCTATGTATCCGTTAGGGTGTCTTTCAGGTTTCGTGCATTCTGTATCGAATCGTAGTTGGCCACAATGAAAGTGGCACGTATAACGTCGAAAATAGAATTCGGACACCGCTCTGAGTAAGACCAACGTGTTGTCCACCCTCTAGACTTCAATGAGGTTAAGCCGCGATACCTAAGACAGATCTGCACTCGATGACACCTCGATAACAGCCGGTCCCCACACTTACATCTTGCTCTCCTTACGTCAGTATACATCATATCAGTCTGTGACGCTGGCTTTGCAACATCTTGCGTGCCTTTAGGTTCGCCGCGACCAACACTTACCATGCACTGACCACAAAAAATGGAGGCGCCGCGGCTTGATCCCTGGACCTTTCACATGCCAAGCAAACGCTCTACCAACTGAGCTACGCCCCATGCACGAGCAAACTGCGCTATTCCCCATTGTTTGCGACTCAGATGCGCACGGACACGATGGTTGGTTGGTTTGTAGCGGTGAAGGGAGCAGAGTACAAAGGCGCGGACCCGTTCATATACACAAAAGTTCCAAGTAGTTTCGATGCTCTGGTATTACAAATGCAAATTCCGTCTGTTTTTAACGTCTTAAATTGAAAGAGCCGTCACAAATTGCTCCGTTTTCACTCATTGTAGACAATTATACAGCACCTGAGGTAACAAACACATCTCGAGAACCATTGTGCACTACATTATTTATGCCATCTCAGTGCCTCGCTCTTTACTACTGTGTACCAATCTTGTCGTCCAACTGCAAAACACTGGGCCACAACAAGTTTCCGCGTCTCCATTGCACTGCGCATACTACGAAACGCTCCCCAAACTTGGCACTCACCCTCGCAGCCGACTTTTCCGACTTTCCACGACGCTCACGCAACGCTCACGCTAGTGACAGCATTATTTATAGTTCGACGTCGCGCCAAAGCGAATGAGTACATTTCGCCTACGGCTTAGGCCGCCCTCCTAGTGTGGCTGCTCGGTGTCTGCAGGCAGCGAGGGTCTGCAAGCTTCCTGTGTTCGCACCTATGTCACCTGTGCTTGCTTGTCAGAGACAGACTATCGCAAAACATACAACTCACTCCATGAATTGATTGCTACGGCATCTGTTATCAGCAGTCACAACTAGCAACACCAGTAGCAGCTGACTGCACGCAAAGAATAGGAATGTGCAGTGGGATTTACGTGAACTCGGCGCAAGGCAGATCTTTCCGACATAGGCTTGAGAATCTTACGGGAACACTTGTACTGTTTCTAAATTAAGTGTAGGCGTGGGAGGAGTGTGCTTTCTGCGCACAAATAACAGCACGCTTGTCAATTGTGGATGCTAATCATTCGCTTGTATCTTCCTAGACACATCTGCTGGTCGTGAATTATTCCACTTGCATATCAAGGTGCGCATGTAGGTGTGTTAAAAATTCTGGAGGCACTGGGTATTGATCCCAGTACCTCTCGCATACTAAGCGAGCCCTCTACCATCTGAGCTACGACCGCCCACCCATCCCGAAGACTAATGGTGCTACATACAGCCATATAGACGACACAGACCCTTGCACTCCCATTATTCAGCAGACAAACACTACTCTCTATGTATCCGTTAGGGTGTCTTTCAGGTTTCGTGCATTCTGTATCGAATCGTAGTTGGCCACAATGAAAGTGGCACGTATAACGTCGAAAATAGAATTCGGACACCGCTCTGAGTAAGACCAACGTGTTGTCCACCCTCTAGACTTCAATGAGGTTAAGCCGCGATACCTAAGACAGATCTGCACTCGATGACACCTCGATAACAGCCGGTCCCCACACTTACATCTTGCTCTCCTTACGTCAGTATACATCATATCAGTCTGTGACGCTGGCTTTGCAACATCTTGCGTGCCTTTAGGTTCGCCGCGACCAACACTTACCATGCACTGACCACAAAAAATGGAGGCGCCGCGGCTTGAACCCTGGACCTTTCACATGCCAAGCGAACGCTCTACCAACTGAGCTACGCCCCATGCACGAGCAAACTGCGCTATTCCCCATTCTTTGCGACTCAGATGCGCACGGACACGATGGTTGGTTGGTTTGTAGCGGTGAAGGGAGCAGAGTACAAAGGCGCGGACCCGTTCATATACACAAAAGTTCCAAGTAGTTTCGATGCTCTGGTATTACAAATGCAAATTCCGTCTGTTTTTAACGTCTTAAATTGAAAGAGCCGTCACAAATTGCTCCGTTTTCACTCATTGTAGACAATTATACAGCACCTGAGGTAACAAACACATCTCGAGAACCATTGTGCACTACATTATTTATGCCAACTCAGTGCCTCGCTCTTTACTACTGTGTACCAATCTTGTCGTCCAACTGCAAAACACTGGGCCACAACAAGTTTCCGCGTCTCCATTGCACTGCGCATACTACGAAACGCTCCCCAAACTTGGCACTCACCCTCGCAGCCGACTTTTCCGACTTTCCACGACGCTCACGCAACGCTCACGCTAGTGACAGCATTATTTATAGTTCGACGTCGCGCCAAAGCAAATGAGTACATTTCGCCTACGGCTTAGGCCGCCCTCCTAGTGTGGCTGCTCGGTGTCTGCAGGCAGCGAGGGTCTGCAAGCTTCCTGTGTTCGCACCTATGTCACCTGTGCTTGCTTGTCAGAGACAGACTATCGCAAAACATACAACTCACTCCATGAATTGATTGCTACGGCATCTGTTATCAGCAGTCACAACTAGCAACACCAGTAGCAGCTGACTGCACGCAAAGAATAGGAATGTGCAGTGGGATTTACGTGAACTCGGCGCAAGGCAGATCTTTCCGACATAGGCTTGAGAATCTTACGGGAACACTTGTACTGTTTCTAAATTAAGTGTAGGCGTGGGAGGAGGGTGCATTCTGCGCACAAATAACAGCACGCTTGTCAATTGTGGATGCTAATCATTCGCTTGTATCTTCCTAGACACATCTGCTGGTCGTGAATTATTCCACTTGCATATCAAGGTGCGCATGTAGGTGTGTTAAAAATTCTGGAGACACTGGGTATTGATCCCAGTACCTCTCGCATACTAAGCGAGCGCTCTACCATCTGAGCTACGACCGCCCACCCACCCCGAAGACTAATGGTGCTACATACAGCCATATAGACGACACAGACCCTTGCACTCCCATTATTCAGCAGACAAACACTACTCTCTATGTATCCGTTAGGGTGTCTTTCAGGTTTCGTGCATTCTGTATCGAATCGTAGTTGGCCACAATGAAAGTGGCACGTATAACGTCGAAAATAGAATTCGGACACCGCTCTGAGTAAGACCAACGTGTTGTCCACCCTCTAGACTTCAATGAGGTTAAGCCGCGATACCTAAGACAGATCTGCACTCGATGACACCTCGATAACAGCCGGTCCCCACACTTACATCTTGCTCTCCTTACGTCAGTATACATCATATCAGTCTGTGACGCTGGCTTTGCAACATCTTGCGTGCCTTTAGGTTCGCCGCGACCAACACTTACCATGCACTGACCACAAAAAATGGAGGCGCCGCGGCTTGATCCCTGGACCTTTCACATGCCAAGCAAACGCTCTACCAACTGAGCTACGCCCCATGCACGAGCAAACTGCGCTATTCCCCATTGTTTGCGACTCAGATGCGCACGGACACGATGGTTGGTTGGTTTGTAGCGGTGAAGGGAGCAGAGTACAAAGGCGCGGACCCGTTCATATACACAAAAGTTCCAAGTAGTTTCGATGCTCTGGTATTACAAATGCAAATTCCGTCTGTTTTTAACGTCTTAAATTGAAAGAGCCGTCACAAATTGCTCCGTTTTCACTCATTGTAGACAATTATACAGCACCTGAGGTAACAAACACATCTCGAGAACCATTGTGCACTACATTATTTATGCCATCTCAGTGCCTCGCTCTTTACTACTGTGTACCAATCTTGTCGTCCAACTGCAAAACACTGGGCCACAACAAGTTTCCGCGTCTCCATTGCACTGCGCATACTACAAAACGCTCCCCAAACTTGGCACTCACCCTCGCAGCCGACTTTTCCGACTTTCCACGACGCTCACGCTAGTGACAGCATTATTTATAGTTCGACGTCGCGCCAAAGCGAATGAGTACATTTCGCCTACGGCTTAGGCCGCCCTCCTAGTGTGGCTGCTCGGTGTCTGCAGGCAGCGAGGGTCTGCAAGCTTCCTGTGTTCGCACCTATGTCACCTGTGCTTGCTTGTCAGAGACAGACTATCGCAAAACATACAACTCACTCCATGAATTGATTGCTACGGCATCTGTTATCAGCAGTCACAACTAGCAACACCAGTAGCAGCTGACTGCACGCAAAGAATAGGAATGTGCAGTGGGATTTACGTGAACTCGGCGCAAGGCAGATCTTTCCGACATAGGCTTGAGAATCTTACGGGAACACTTGTACTGTTTCTAAATTAAGTGTAGGCGTGGGAGGAGTGTGCTTTCTGCGCACAAATAACAGCACGCTTGTCAATTGTGGATGCTAATCATTCGCTTGTATCTTCCTAGACACATCTGCTGGTCGTGAATTATTCCACTTGCATATCAAGGTGCGCATGTAGGTGTGTTAAAAATTCTGGAGGCACTGGGTATTGATCCCAGTACCTCTCGCATACTAAGCGAGCGCTCTACCATCTGAGCTACGACCGCCCACCCATCCCGAAGACTAATGGTGCTACATACAGCCATATAGACGACACAGACCCTTGCACTCCCATTATTCAGCAGACAAACACTACTCTCTATGTATCCGTTAGGGTGTCTTTCAGGTTTCGTGCATTCTGTATCGAATCGTAGTTGGCCACAATGAAAGTGGCACGTATAACGTCGAAAATAGAATTCGGACACCGCTCTGAGTAAGACCAACGTGTTGTCCACCCTCTAGACTTCAATGAGGTTAAGCCGCGATACCTAAGACAGATCTGCACTCGATGACACCTCGATAACAGCCGGTCCCCACACTTACATCTTGCTCTCCTTACGTCAGTATACATCATATCAGTCTGTGACGCTGGCTTTGCAACATCTTGCGTGCCTTTAGGTTCGCCGCGACCAACACTTACCATGCACTGACCACAAAAAATGGAGGCGCCGCGGCTTGAACCCTGGACCTTTCACATGCCAAGCGAACGCTCTACCAACTGAGCTACGCCCCATGCACGAGTAAACTGCGCTATTCCCCATTCTTTGCGACTCAGATGCGCACGGACACGATGGTTGGTTGGTTTGTAGCGGTGAAGGGAGCAGAGTACAAAGGCGCGGACCCGTTCATATACACAAAAGTTCCAAGTAGTTTCGATGCTCTGGTATTACAAATGCAAATTCCGTCTGTTTTTAACGTCTTAAATTGAAAGAGCCGTCACAAATTGCTCCGTTTTCACTCATTGTAGACAATTATACAGCACCTGAGGTAACAAACACATCTCGAGAACCATTGTGCACTACATTATTTATGCCAACTCAGTGCCTCGCTCTTTACTACTGTGTACCAATCTTGTCGTCCAACTGCAAAACACTGGGCCACAACAAGTTTCCGCGTCTCCATTGCACTGCGCATACTACGAAACGCTCCCCAAACTTGGCACTCACCCTCGCAGCCGACTTTTCCGACTTTCCACGACGCTCACGCAACGCTCACGCTAGTGACAGCATTATTTATAGTTCGACGTCGCGCCAAAGCAAATGAGTACATTTCGCCTACGGCTTAGGCCGCCCTCCTAGTGTGGCTGCTCGGTGTCTGCAGGCAGCGAGGGTCTGCAAGCTTCCTGTGTTCGCACCTATGTCACCTGTGCTTGCTTGTCAGAGACAGACTATCGCAAAACATACAACTCACTCCATGAATTGATTGCTACGGCATCTGTTATCAGCAGTCACAACTAGCAACACCAGTAGCAGCTGACTGCACGCAAAGAATAGGAATGTGCAGTGGGATTTACGTGAACTCGGCGCAAGGCAGATCTTTCCGACATAGGCTTGAGAATCTTACGGGAACACTTGTACTGTTTCTAAATTAAGTGTAGGCGTGGGAGGAGGGTGCATTCTGCGCACAAATAACAGCACGCTTGTCAATTGTGGATGCTAATCATTCGCTTGTATCTTCCTAGACACATCTGCTGGTCGTGAATTATTCCACTTGCATATCAAGGTGCGCATGTAGGTGTGTTAAAAATTCTGGAGACACTGGGTATTGATCCCAGTACCTCTCGCATACTAAGCGAGCGCTCTACCATCTGAGCTACGACCGCCCACCCACCCCGAAGACTAATGGTGCTACATACAGCCATATAGACGACACAGACCCTTGCACTCCCATTATTCAGCAGACAAACACTACTCTCTATGTATCCGTTAGGGTGTCTTTCAGGTTTCGTGCATTCTGTATCGAATCGTAGTTGGCCACAATGAAAGTGGCACGTATAACGTCGAAAATAGAATTCGGACACCGCTCTGAGTAAGACCAACGTGTTGTCCACCCTCTAGACTTCAATGAGGTTAAGCCGCGATACCTAAGACAGATCTGCACTCGATGACACCTCGATAACAGCCGGTCCCCACACTTACATCTTGCTCTCCTTACGTCAGTATACATCATATTAGTCTGTGACGCTGGCTTTGCAACATCTTGCGTGCCTTTAGGTTCGCCGCGACCAACACTTACCATGCACTGACCACAAAAAATGGAGGCGCAGCGGCTTGATCCCTGGACCTTTCACATGCCAAGCAAACGCTCTACCAACTGAGCTACGCCCCATGCACGAGCAAACTGCGCTATTCCCCATTGTTTGCGACTCAGATGCGCACGGACACGATGGTTGGTTGGTTTGTAGCGGTGAAGGGAGCAGAGTACAAAGGCGCGGACCCGTTCATATACACAAAAGTTCCAAGTAGTTTCGATGCTCTGGTATTACAAATGCAAATTCCGTCTGTTTTTAACGTCTTAAATTGAAAGAGCCGTCACAAATTGCTCCGTTTTCACTCATTGTAGACAATTATACAGCACCTGAGGTAACAAACACATCTCGAGAACCATTGTGCACTACATTATTTATGCCATCTCAGTGCCTCGCTCTTTACTACTGTGTACCAATCTTGTCGTCCAACTGCAAAACACTGGGCCACAACAAGTTTCCGCGTCTCCATTGCACTGCGCATACTACGAAACGCTCCCCAAACTTGGCACTCACCCTCGCAGCCGACTTTTCCGACTTTCCACGACGCTCACGCAACGCTCACGCTAGTGACAGCATTATTTATAGTTCGACGTCGCGCCAAAGCGAATGAGTACATTTCGCCTACGGCTTAGGCCGCCCTCCTAGTGTGGCTGCTCGGTGTCTGCAGGCAGCGAGGGTCTGCAAGCTTCCTGTGTTCGCACCTATGTCACCTGTGCTTGCTTGTCAGAGACAGACTATCGCAAAACATACAACTCACTCCATGAATTGATTGCTACGGCATCTGTTATCAGCAGTCACAACTAGCAACACCAGTAGCAGCTGACTGCACGCAAAGAATAGGAATGTGCAGTGGGATTTACGTGAACTCGGCGCAAGGCAGATCTTTCCGACATAGGCTTGAGAATCTTACGGGAACACTTGTACTGTTTCTAAATTAAGTGTAGGCGTGGGAGGAGGGTGCTTTCTGCGCACAAATAACAGCACGCTTGTCAATTGTGGATGCTAATCATTCGCTTGTATCTTCCTAGACACATCTGCTGGTCGTGAATTATTCCACTTGCATATCAAGGTGCGCATGTAGGTGTGTTAAAAATTCTGGAGGCACTGGGTATTGATCCCAGTACCTCTCGCATACTAAGCGAGCGCTCTACCATCTGAGCTACGACCGCCCACCCACCCCGAATACTAATGGTGCTACATACAGCCATATAGACGACACAGACCCTTGCACTCCCATTATTCAGCAGACAAACACTACTCTCTATGTATCCGTTAGGGTGTCTTTCAGGTTTCGTGCATTCTGTATCGAATCGTAGTTGGCCACAATGAAAGTGGCACGTATAACGTCGAAAATAGAATTCGGACACCGCTCTGAGTAAGACCAACGTGTTGTCCACCCTCTAGACTTCAATGAGGTTAAGCCGCGATACCTAAGACAGATCTGCACTCGATGACACCTCGATAACAGCCGGTCCCCACACTTACATCTTGCTCTCCTTACGTCAGTATACATCATATCAGTCTGTGACGCTGGCTTTGCAACATCTTGCGTGCCTTTAGGTTCGCCGCGACCAACACTTACCATGCACTGACCACAAAAAATGGAGGCGCCGCGGCTTGATCCCTGGACCTTTCACATGCCAAGCAAACGCTCTACCAACTGAGCTACGCCCCATGCACGAGCAAACTGCGCTATTCCCCATTGTTTGCGACTCAGATGCGCACGGACACGATGGTTGGTTGGTTTGTAGCGGTGAAGGGAGCAGAGTACAAAGGCGCGGACCCGTTCATATACACAAAAGTTCCAAGTAGTTTCGATGCTCTGGTATTACAAATGCAAATTCCGTCTGTTTTTAACGTCTTAAATTGAAAGAGCCGTCACAAATTGCTCCGTTTTCACTCATTGTAGACAATTATACAGCACCTGAGGTAACAAACACATCTCGAGAACCATTGTGCACTACATTATTTATGCCATCTCAGTGCCTCGCTCTTTACTACTGTGTACCAATCTTGTCGTCCAACTGCAAAACACTGGGCCACAACAAGTTTCCGCGTCTCCATTGCACTGCGCATACTACGAAACGCTCCCCAAACTTGGCACTCACCCTCGCAGCCGACTTTTCCGACTTTCCACGACGCTCACGCAACGCTCACGCTAGTGACAGCATTATTTATAGTTCGACGTCGCGCCAAAGCGAATGAGTACATTTCGCCTACGGCTTAGGCCGCCCTCCTAGTGTGGCTGCTCGGTGTCTGCAGGCAGCGAGGGTCTGCAAGCTTCCTGTGTTCGCACCTATGTCACCTGTGCTTGCTTGTCAGAGACAGACTATCGCAAAACATACAACTCACTCCATGAATTGATTGCTACGGCATCTGTTATCAGCAGTCACAACTAGCAACACCAGTAGCAGCTGACTGCACGCAAAGAATAGGAATGTGCAGTGGGATTTACGTGAACTCGGCGCAAGGCAGATCTTTCCGACATAGGCTTGAGAATCTTACGGGAACACTTGTACTGTTTCTAAATTAAGTGTAGGCGTGGGAGGAGGGTGCTTTCTGCGCACAAATAACAGCACGCTTGTCAATTGTGGATGCTAATCATTCGCTTGTATCTTCCTAGACACATCTGCTGGTCGTGAATTATTCCACTTGCATATCAAGGTGCGCATGTAGGTGTGTTAAAAATTCTGGAGGCACTGGGTATTGATCCCAGTACCTCTCGCATACTAAGCGAGCGCTCTACCATCTGAGCTACGACCGCCCACCCACCCCGAATACTAATGGTGCTACATACAGCCATATAGACGACACAGACCCTTGCACTCCCATTATTCAGCAGACAAACACTACTCTCTATGTATCCGTTAGGGTGTCTTTCAGGTTTCGTGCATTCTGTATCGAATCGTAGTTGGCCACAATGAAAGTGGCACGTATAACGTCGAAAATAGAATTCGGACACCGCTCTGAGTAAGACCAACGTGTTGTCCACCCTCTAGACTTCAATGAGGTTAAGCCGCGATACCTAAGACAGATCTGCACTCGATGACACCTCGATAACAGCCGGTCCCCACACTTACATCTTGCTCTCCTTACGTCAGTATACATCATATCAGTCTGTGACGCTGGCTTTGCAACATCTTGCGTGCCTTTAGGTTCGCCGCGACCAACACTTACCATGCACTGACCACAAAAAATGGAGGCGCCGCGGCTTGATCCCTGGACCTTTCACATGCCAAGCAAACGCTCTACCAACTGAGCTACGCCCCATGCACGAGCAAACTGCGCTATTCCCCATTGTTTGCGACTCAGATGCGCACGGACACGATGGTTGGTTGGTTTGTAGCGGTGAAGGGAGCAGAGTACAAAGGCGCGGACCCGTTCATATACACAAAAGTTCCAAGTAGTTTCGATGCTCTGGTATTACAAATGCAAATTCCGTCTGTTTTTAACGTCTTAAATTGAAAGAGCCGTCACAAATTGCTCCGTTTTCACTCATTGTAGACAATTATACAGCACCTGAGGTAACAAACACATCTCGAGAACCATTGTGCACTACATTATTTATGCCATCTCAGTGCCTCGCTCTTTACTACTGTGTACCAATCTTGTCGTCCAACTGCAAAACACTGGGCCACAACAAGTTTCCGCGTCTCCATTGCACTGCGCATACTACGAAACGCTCCCCAAACTTGGCACTCACCCTCGCAGCCGACTTTTCCGACTTTCCACGACGCTCACGCAACGCTCACGCTAGTGACAGCATTATTTATAGTTCGACGTCGCGCCAAAGCGTATGAGTACATTTCGCCTACGGCTTAGGCCGCCCTCCTAGTGTGGCTGCTCGGTGTCTGCAGGCAGCGAGGGTCTGCAAGCTTCCTGTGTTCGCACCTATGTCACCTGTGCTTGCTTGTCAGAGACAGACTATCGCAAAACATACAACTCACTCCATGAATTGATTGCTACGGCATCTGTTATCAGCAGTCACAACTAGCAACACCAGTAGCAGCTGACTGCACGCAAAGAATAGGAATGTGCAGTGGGATTTACGTGAACTCGGCGCAAGGCAGATCTTTCCGACATAGGCTTGAGAATCTTACGGGAACACTTGTACTGTTTCTAAATTAAGTGTAGGCGTGGGAGGAGGGTGCTTCCTGCGCACTAATAACAGCACGCTTGTCAATTGTGGATGCTAATCATTCGCTTGTATCTTCCTAGACACATCTGCTGGTTGTGAATTATTCCACTTGCATATCAAGGTGCGCATGTAGGTGTGTTAAAAATTCTGGAGGCACTGGGTATTGATCCCAGTACCTCTCGCATACTAAGCGAGCGCTCTACCATCTGAGCTACGACCGCCCCCCCGAAGACTATTGGTGCTACATACAGCCATATAGACGACACAGACCCTTACACTCCCATTATTCAGCAGACAAACACTACTCTCTATGTATCCGTTTGGGTGTCTTTCAGGTTTCGTGCATTCTGTATCGAATCGTAGTTGGTCACAGTGAAAGTGGCACGTATAACGTCGAAAATAGAATTCGGACACCGCTCTGAGTAAGACCAACGTGTTGTCCACCCTCTAGACTTCAATGAGGTTAAGCCGCGATACCTAAGACAGATCTGCACTCGATGACACCTCGATAACAGCCGGTCCGCACACTTACATCTTGCTCTCCTTACGTCAGTATACATCATATCAGTCTGTGACGCTGGCTTTGCAACATCTTGCGTGCCTTTAGGTTCGCCGCGACCAACACTTACCATGCACTGACCACAAAAAATGGAGGCGCCGCGGCTTGATCCCTGGACCTTTCACATGCCAAGCAAACGCTCTACCAACTGAGCTACGCCCCATGCACGAGCAAACTGCGCTATTCCCCATTGTTTGCGACTCAGATGCGCACGGACACGATGGTTGGTTGGTTTGTAGCGGTGAAGGGAGCAGAGTACAAAGGCGCGGACCCGTTCATATACACAAAAGTTCCAAGTAGTTTCGATGCTCTGGTATTACAAATGCAAATTCCGTCTGTTTTTAACGTCTTAAATTGAAAGAGCCGTCACAAATTGCTCCGTTTTCACTCATTGTAGACAATTATACAGCACCTGAGGTAACAAACACATCTCGAGAACCATTGTGCACTACATTATTTATGCCAACTCAGTGCCTCGCTCTTTACTACTGTGTACCAATCTTGTCGTCCAACTGCAAAACACTGGGCCACAACAAGTTTCCGCGTCTCCATTGCACTGCGCATACTACGAAACGCTCCCCAAACTTGGCACTCACCCTCGCAGCCGACTTTTCCGACTTTCCACGCAACGCTCACGCTAGTGACAGCATTATTTATAGTTCGACGTCGCGCCAAAGCGAATGAGTACATTTCGCCTACGGCTTAGGCCGCCCTCCTAGTGTGGCTGCTCGGTGTCTGCAGGCAGCGAGGGTCTGCAAGCTTCCTGTGTTCGCACCTATGTCACCTGTGCTTGCTTGTCAGAGACAGACTATCGCAAAACATACAACTCACTCCATGAATTGATTGCTACGGCATCTGTTATCAGCAGTCACAACTAGCAACACCAGTAGCAGCTGACTGCACGCAAAGAATAGGAATGTGCAGTGGGATTTACGTGAACTCGGCGCAAGGCAGATCTTTCCGACATAGGCTTGAGAATCTTACGGGAACACTTGTACTGTTTCTAAATTAAGTGTAGGCGTGGGAGGAGGGTGCTTCCTGCGCACTAATAACAGCACGCTTGTCAATAGTGGATGCTAATCATTCGCTTGTATCTTCCTAGACACATCTGCTGGTTGTGAATTATTCCACTTGCATATCAATGTGCGCATGTAGGTGTGTTAAAAATTCTGGAGGCACTGGGTATTGATCCCAGTACCTCTCGCATACTAAGCCAGCGCTCTACCATCTGAGCTACGACCGCCCCCCCGAAGACTATTGGTGCTACATACAGCCATATAGACGACACAGACCCTTACACTCCCATTGTTCAGCAGACAAACACTACTCTCTATGTATCCGTTTGGGTGTCTTTCAGGTTTCGTGCATTCTGTATCGAATCGTAGTTGGCCACAATGAAAGTGGCACGTATAACGTCGAAAATAGAATTCGGACACCGCTCTGAGTAAGACCAACGTGTTGTCCACCCTCTAGACTTCAATGAGGTTAAGCCGCGATACCTAAGACAGATCTGCACTCGATGACACCTCGATAACAGCCGGTCCGCACACTTACATCTTGCTCTCCTTACGTCAGTATACATCATATCAGTCTGTGACGCTGGCTTTGCAACATCTTGCGTGCCTTTAGGTTCGCCGCGACCAACACTTACCATGCACTGACCACAAAAAATGGAGGCGCCGCGGCTTGAACCCTGGACCTTTCACATGCCAAGCGAACGCTCTACCAACTGAGCTACGCCCCATGCACGAGCAAACTGCGCTATTCCCCATTGTTTGCGACTCAGATGCGCACGGACACGATGGTTGGTTGGTTTGTAGCGGTGAAGGGAGCAGAGTACAAAGGCGCGGACCCGTTCATATACACAAAAGTTCCAAGTAGTTTCGATGCTCTGGTATTACAAATGCAAATTCCGTCTGTTTTTAACGTCTTAAATTGAAAGAGCCGTCACAAATTGCTCCGTTTTCACTCATTGTAGACAATTATACAGCACCTGAGGTAACAAACACATCTCGAGAACCATTGTGCACTACATTATTTATGCCAACTCAGTGCCTCGCTCTTTACTACTGTGTACCAATCTTGTCGTCCAACTGCAAAACACTGGGCCACAACAAGTTTCCGCGTCTCCATTGCACTGCGCATACTACGAAACGCTCCCCAAACTTGGCACTCACCCTCGCAGCCGACTTTTCCGACTTTCCACGACGCTCACGCTAGTGACAGCATTATTTATAGTTCGACGTCGCGCCAAAGCGAATGAGTACATTTCGCCTACGGCTTAGGCCGCCCTCCTAGTGTGGCTGCTCGGTGTCTGCAGGCAGCGAGGGTCTGCAAGCTTCCTGTGTTCGCACCTATGTCACCTGTGCTTGCTTGTCAGAGACAGACTATCGCAAAACATACAACTCACTCCATGAATTGATTGCTACGGCATCTGTTATCAGCAGTCACAACTAGCAACACCAGTAGCAGCTGACTGCACGCAAAGAATAGGAATGTGCAGTGGGATTTACGTGAACTCGGCGCAAGGCAGATCTTTCCGACATAGGCTTGAGAATCTTACGGGAACACTTGTACTGTTTCTAAATTAAGTGTAGGCGTGGGAGGAGGGTGCTTCCTGCGCACTAATAACAGCACGCTTGTCAATTGTGGATGCTAATCATTCGCTTGTATCTTCCTAGACACATCTGCTGGTTGTGAATTATTCCACTTGCATATCAAGGTGCGCATGTAGGTGTGTTAAAAATTCTGGAGGCACTGGGTATTGATCCCAGTACCTCTCGCATACTAAGCGAGCGCTCTACCATCTGAGCTACGACCGCCCCCCCGAAGACTATTGGTGCTACATACAGCCATATAGACGACACAGACCCTTGCACTCCCATTATTCAGCAGACAAACACTACTCTCTATGTATCCGTTAGGGTGTCTTTCAGGTTTCGTGCATTCTGTATCGAATCGTAGTTGCCAAAATGAAAGTGGCACGTATAACGTCGAAAATAGAATTCGGACACCGCTCTGAGTAAGACCAACGTGTTGTCCACCCTCTAGACTTCAATGAGGTTAAGCCGCGATACCTAAGACAGATCTGCACTCGATGACACCTCGATAACAGCCGGTCCCCACACTTACATCTTGCTCTCCTTACGTCAGTATACATCATATCAGTCTGTGACGCTGGCTTTGCAACATCTTGCGTGCCTTTAGGTTCGCCGCGACCAACACTTACAATGCACTGACCACAAAAAATGGAGGCGCCGCGGATTGAACCCTGGACCTTTCACATGCCAAGCGAACGCTGTACCAACTGAGCTACGCCCCATGCACGAACAAACTGCGCTATTCCCCATTCTTTGCGACTCAGATGCGCACGGACACGATGGTTGGTTGGTTTGTAGCGGTGAAGGGAGCAGAGTACAAAGGCGCGGACCCGTTCATATACACAAAAGTTCCAAGTAGTTTCGATGCTCTGGTATTACAAATGCAAATTCCGTCTGTTTTTAACGTCTTAAATTGAAAGAGCCGTCACAAATTGCTCCGTTTTCACTCATTGTAGACAATTATACAGCACCTGAGGTAACAAACACATCTCGAGAACCATTGTGCACTACATTATTTATGCCAACTCAGTGCCTCGCTCTTTACTACTGTGTACCAATCTTGTCGTCCAACTGCAAAACACTGGGCCACAACAAGTTTCCGCGTCTCCATTGCACTGCGCATACTACGAAACGCTCCCCAAACTTGGCACTCACCCTCGCAGCCGACTTTTCCGACTTTCCACGACGCTCACGCAACGCTAACGCTAGTGACAGCATTATTTATAGTTCGACGTCGCGCCAAAGCGAATGAGTACATTTCGCCTACGGCTTAGGCCGCCCTCCTAGTGTGGCTGCTCGGTGTCTGCAGGCAGCGAGGGTCTGCAAGCTTCCTGTGTTCGCACCTATGTCACCTGTGCTTGCTTGTCAGAGACAGACTATCGCAAAACATACAACTCACTCCATGAATTGATTGCTACGGCATCTGTTATCAGCAGTCACAACTAGCAACACCAGTAGCAGCTGACTGCACGCAAAGAATAGGAATGTGCAGTGGGATTTACGTGAACTCGGCGCAAGGCAGATCTTTCCGACATAGGCTTGAGAATCTTACGGGAACACTTCTACTGTTTCTAAATTAAGTGTAGGCGTGGGAGGAGGGTGCTTCCTCCGCACAAATAACAGCACGCTTGTCAATTGTGGATGCTAATCATTCGCTTGTATCTTCCTAGACACATCTGCTGGTTGTGAATTATTCCACTTGCATATCAAGGTGCGCATGTAGGTGTGTTAAAAATTCTGGAGGCACTGGGTATTGATCCCAGTACCTCTCGCATACTAAGCGTGCGCTCTACCATCTGAGTTACGCCCGCCCCCCCGAAGACTAATGGTGCTACATACAGCCATATAGACGACACAGACCCTTGCACTCCCATTATTCAGCAGACAAACACTACTCTCTATGTATCCGTTAGGGTGTCTTTCAGGTTTCGTGCATTCTGTATCGAATCGTAGTTGCCAAAATGAAAGTGGCACGTATAACGTCGAAAATAGAATTCGGACACCGCTCTGAGTAAGACCAACGTGTTGTCCACCCTCTAGACTTCAATGAGGTTAAGCCGCGATACCTAAGACAGATCTGCACTCGATGACACCTCGATAACAGCCGGTCCGCACACTTACATCTTGCTCTCCTTACGTCAGTATACATCATATCAGTCTGTGACGCTGGCTTTGCAACATCTTGCGTGCCTTTAGGTTCGCCGCGACCAACACTTACCATGCACTGACCACAAAAAATGGAGGCGCCGCGGCTTGAACCCTGGACCTTTCACATGCCAAGCGAACGCTCTACCAACTGAGCTACGCCCCATGCACGAGCAAACTGCGCTATTCCCCATTCTTTGCGACTCAGATGCGCACGGACACGATGGTTGGTTGGTTTGTAGCGGTGAAGGGAGCAGAGTACAAAGGCGCGGACCCGTTCATATACACAAAAGTTCCAAGTAGTTTCGATGCTCTGGTATTACAAATGCAAATTCCGTCTGTTTTTAACGTCTTAAATTGAAAGAGCCGTCACAAATTGCTCCGTTTTCACTCATTGTAGACAATTATACAGCACCTGAGGTAACAAACACATCTCGAGAACCATTGTGCACTACATTATTTATGCCAACTCAGTGCCTCGCTCTTTACTACTGTGTACCAATCTTGTCGTCCAACTGCAAAACACTGGGCCACAACAAGTTTCCGCGTCTCCATTGCACTGCGCATACTACGAAACGCTCCCCAAACTTGGCACTCACCCTCGCAGCCGACTTTTCCGACTTTCCACGACGCTCACGCTAGTGACAGCATTATTTATAGTTCGACGTCGCGCCAAAGCGAATGAGTACATTTCGCCTACGGCTTAGGCCGCCCTCCTAGTGTGGTTGCTCGGTGTCTGCAGGCAGCGAGGGTCTGCAAGCTTCCTGTGTTCGCACCTATGTCACCTGTGCTTGCTTGTCAGAGACAGACTATCGCAAAACATACAACTCACTCCATGAATTGATTGCTACGGCATCTGTTATCAGCAGTCACAACTAGCAACACCAGTAGCAGCTGACTGCACGCAAAGAATAGGAATGTGCAGTGGGATTTACGTGAACTCGGCGCAAGGCAGATCTTTCCGACATAGGCTTGAGAATCTTACGGGAACACTTCTACTGTTTCTAAATTAAGTGTAGGCGTGGGAGGAGGGTGCTTCCTCCGCACAAATAACAGCACGCTTGTCAATTGTGGATGCTAATCATTCGCTTGTATCTTCCTAGACACATCTGCTGGTTGTGAATTATTCCACTTGCATATCAAGGTGCGCATGTAGGTGTGTTAAAAATTCTGGAGGCACTGGGTATTGATCCCAGTACCTCTCGCATACTAAGCGTGCGCTCTACCATCTGAGCTACGCCCGCCCCCCCGAAGACTAATGGTGCTACATACAGCCATATAGACGACACAGACCCTTGCACTCCCATTATTCAGCAGACAAACACTACTCTCTATGTATCCGTTAGGGTGTCTTTCAGGTTTCGTGCATTCTGTATCGAATCGTAGTTGCCAAAATGAAAGTGGCACGTATAACGTCGAAAATAGAATTCGGACACCGCTCTGAGTAAGACCAACGTGTTGTCCACCCTCTAGACTTCAATGAGGTTAAGCCGCGATACCTAAGACAGATCTGCACTCGATGACACCTCGATAACAGCCGGTCCGCACACTTACATCTTGCTCTCCTTACGTCAGTATACATCATATCAGTCTGTGACGCTGGCTTTGCAACATCTTGCGTGCCTTTAGGTTCGCCGCGACCAACACTTACCATGCACTGACCACAAAAAATGGAGGCGCCGCGGCTTGAACCCTGGACCTTTCACATGCCAAGCGAACGCTCTATCAACTGAGCTACGCCCCATGCACGAGCAAACTGCGCTATTCCCCATTGTTTGCGACTCAGATGCGCACGGACACGATGGTTGGTTGGTTTGTAGCGGTGAAGGGAGCAGAGTACAAAGGCGCGGACCCGTTCATATACACAAAAGTTCCAAGTAGTTTCGATGCTCTGGTATTACAAATGCAAATTCCGTCTGTTTTTAACGTCTTAAATTGAAAGAGCCGTCACAAATTGCTCCGTTTTCACTCATTGTAGACAATTATACAGCACCTGAGGTAACAAACACATCTCGAGAACCATTGTGCACTACATTATTTATGCCAACTCAGTGCCTCGCTCTTTACTACTGTGTACCAATCTTGTCGTCCAACTGCAAAACACTGGGCCACAACAAGTTTCCGCGTCTCCATTGCACTGCGCATACTACAAAACGCTCCCCAAACTTGGCACTCACCCTCGCAGCCGACTTTTCCGACTTTCCACGACGCTCACGCTAGTGACAGCATTATTTATAGTTCGACGTCGCGCCAAAGCGAATGAGTACATTTCGCCTACGGCTTAGGCCGCCCTCCTAGTGTGGTTGCTCGGTGTCTGCAGGCAGCGAGGGTCTGCAAGCTTCCTGTGTTCGCACCTATGTCACCTGTGCTTGCTTGTCAGAGACAGACTATCGCAAAACATACAACTCACTCCATGAATTGATTGCTACGGCATCTGTTATCAGCAGTCACAACTAGCAACACCAGTAGCAGCTGACTGCACGCAAAGAATAGGAATGTGCAGTGGGATTTACGTGAACTCGGCGCAAGGCAGATCTTTCCGACATAGGCTTGAGAATCTTACGGGAACACTTGTACTGTTTCTAAATTAAGTGTAGGCGTGGGAGGAGGAGGGTGCTTCCTGCGCACAAATAACAGCACGCTTGTCAATTGTGGATGCTAATCATTCGCTTGTATCTTCCTAGACACATCTGCTGGTCGTGAATTATTCCACTTGCATATCAAGGTGCGCATGTAGGTGTGTTAAAAATTCTGGAGGCACTGGGTATTGATCCCAGTACCTCTCGCATACTAAGCGTGCGCTCTACCATCTGAGCTACGCCCGCCCCCCCGAAGACTAATGGTGCTACATACAGCCATATAGACGACACAGACCCTTGCACTCCCATTATTCAGCAGACAAACACTACTCTCTATGTATCCGTTAGGGTGTCTTTCAGGTTTCGTGCATTCTGTATCGAATCGTAGTTGCCAAAATGAAAGTGGCACGTATAACGTCGAAAATAGAATTCGGACACCGCTCTGAGTAAGACCAACGTGTTGTCCACCCTCTAGACTTCAATGAGGTTAAGCCGCGATACCTAAGACAGATCTGCACTCGATGACACCTCGATAACAGCCGGTCCCCACACTTACATCTTGCTCTCCTTACGTCAGTATACATCATATCAGTCTGTGACGCTGGCTTTGCAACATCTTGCGTGCCTTTAGGTTCGCCGCGACCAACACTTACCATGCACTGACCACAAAAAATGGAGGCGCCGCGGCTTGAACCCTGGACCTTTCACATGCCAAGCGAACGCTCTACCAACTGAGCTACGCCCCATGCACGAGCAAACTGCGCTATTCCCCATTCTTTGCGACTCAGATGCGCACGGACACGATGGTTGGTTGGTTTGTAGCGGTGAAGGGAGCAGAGTACAAAGGCGCGGACCCGTTCATATACACAAAAGTTCCAAGTAGTTTCGATGCTCTGGTATTACAAATGCAAATTCCGTCTGTTTTTAACGTCTTAAATTGAAAGAGCCGTCACAAATTGCTCCGTTTTCACTCATTGTAGACAATTATACAGCACCTGAGGTAACAAACACATCTCGAGAACCATTGTGCACTACATTATTTATGCCAACTCAGTGCCTCGCTCTTTACTACTGTGTACCAATCTTGTCGTCCAACTGCAAAACACTGGGCCACAACAAGTTTCCGCGTCTCCATTGCACTGCGCATACTACAAAACGCTCCCCAAACTTGGCACTCACCCTCGCAGCCGACTTTTCCGACTTTCCACGACGCTCACGCAACGCTCACGCTAGTGACAGCATTATTTATAGTTCGACGTCGCGCCAAAGCGAATGAGTACATTTCGCCTACGGCTTAGGCCGCCCTCCTAGTGTGGTTGCTCGGTGTCTGCAGGCAGCGAGGGTCTGCAAGCTTCCTGTGTTCGCACCTATGTCACCTGTGCTTGCTTGTCAGAGACAGACTATCGCAAAACATACAACTCACTCCATGAATTGATTGCTACGGCATCTGTTATCAGCAGTCACAACTAGCAACACCAGTAGCAGCTGACTGCACGCAAAGAATAGGAATGTGCAGTGGGATTTACGTGAACTCGGCGCAAGGCAGATCTTTCCGACATAGGCTTGAGAATCTTACGGGAACACTTCTACTGTTTCTAAATTAAGTGTAGGCGTGGGAGGAGGGTGCTTCCTCCGCACAAATAACAGCACGCTTGTCAATTGTGGATGCTAATCATTCGCTTGTATCTTCCTAGACACATCTGCTGGTTGTGAATTATTCCACTTGCATATCAAGGTGCGCATGTAGGTGTGTTAAAAATTCTGGAGGCACTGGGTATTGATCCCAGTACCTCTCGTATACTAAGCGTGCGCTCTACCATCTGAGCTACGCCCGCCCCCCCGAAGACTAATGGTGCTACATACAGCCATATAGACGACACAGACCCTTGCACTCCCATTATTCAGCAGACAAACACTACTCTCTATGTATCCGTTAGGGTGTCTTTCAGGTTTCGTGCATTCTGTATCGAATCGTAGTTGCCAAAATGAAAGTGGCACGTATAACGTCGAAAATAGAATTCGGACACCGCTCTGAGTAAGACCAACGTGTTGTCCACCCTCTAGACTTCAATGAGGTTAAGCCGCGATACCTAAGACAGATCTGCACTCGATGACACCTCGATAACAGCCGGTCCCCACACTTACATCTTGCTCTCCTTACGTCAGTATACATCATATCAGTCTGTGACGCTGGCTTTGCAACATCTTGCGTGCCTTTAGGTTCGCCGCGACCAACACTTACCATGCACTGACCACAAAAAATGGAGGCGCCACGGCTTGAACCCTGGACCTTTCACATGCCAAGCGAACGCTCTACCAACTGAGCTACGCCCCATGCACGAGCAAACTGCGCTATTCCCCATTCTTTGCGACTCAGATGCGCACGGACACGATGGTTGGTTGGTTTGTAGCGGTGAAGGGAGCAGAGTACAAAGGCGCGGACCCGTTCATATACACAAAAGTTCCAAGTAGTTTCGATGCTCTGGTATTACAAATGCAAATTCCGTCTGTTTTTAACGTCTTAAATTGAAAGAGCCGTCACAAATTGCTCCGTTTTCACTCATTGTAGACAATTATACAGCACCTGAGGTAACAAACACATCTCGAGAACCATTGTGCACTACATTATTTATGCCAACTCAGTGCCTCGCTCTTTACTACTGTGTACCAATCTTGTCGTCCAACTGCAAAACACTGGGCCACAACAAGTTTCCGCGTCTCCATTGCACTGCGCATACTACGAAACGCTCCCCAAACTTGGCACTCACCCTCGCAGCCGACTTTTCCGACTTTCCACGACGCTCACGCTAGTGACAGCATTATTTATAGTTCGACGTCGCGCCAAAGCGAATGAGTACATTTCGCCTACGGCTTAGGCCGCCCTCCTAGTGTGGCTGCTCGGTGTCTGCAGGCAGCGAGGGTCTGCAAGCTTCCTGTGTTCGCACCTATGTCACCTGTGCTTGCTTGTCAGAGACAGACTATCGCAAAACATACAACTCACTCCATGAATTGATTGCTACGGCATCTGTTATCAGCAGTCACAACTAGCAACACCAGTAGCAGCTGACTGCACGCAAAGAATAGGAATGTGCAGTGGGATTTACGTGAACTCGGCGCAAGGCAGATCTTTCCGACATAGGCTTGAGAATCTTACGGGAACACTTGTACTGTTTCTAAATTAAGTGTAGGCGTGGGAGGAGGGTGCTTCCTGCGCACAAATAACAGCACGCTTGTCAATTGTGGATGCTAATCATTCGCTTGTATCTTCCTAGACACATCTGCTGGTCGTGAATTATTCCACTTGCATATCAAGGTGCGCATGTAGGTGTGTTAAAAATTCTGGAGGCACTGGGTATTGATCCCAGTACCTCTCGCATACTAAGCGAGCGCTCTACCATCTGAGCTACGCACGCCCCCCCGAAGACTAATGGTGCTACATACAGCCATATAGACGACACAGACCCTTGCACTCCCATTATTCAGCAGACAAACACTACTCTCTATGTATCCGTTAGGGTGTCTTTCAGGTTTCGTGCATTCTGTATCGAATCGTAGTTGCCAAAATGAAAGTGGCACGTATAACGTCGAAAATAGAATTCGGACACCGCTCTGAGTAAGACCAACGTGTTGTCCACCCTCTAGACTTCAATGAGGTTAAGCCGCGATACCTAAGACAGATCTGCACTCGATGACACCTCGATAACAGCCGGTCCCCACACTTACATCTTGCTCTCCTTACGTCAGTATACATCATATCAGTCTGTGACGCTGGCTTTGCAACATCTTGCGTGCCTTTAGGTTCGCCGCGACCAACACTTACCATGCACTGACCACAAAAAATGGAGGCGCCGCGGCTTGAACCCTGGACCTTTCACATGCCAAGCGAACGCTCTACCAACTGAGCTACGCCCCACGCACGAGCAAACTGCGCTATTCCCCATTCTTTGCGACTCAGATGCGCACGGACACGATGGTTGGTTGGTTTGTAGCGGTGAAGGGAGCAGAGTACAAAGGCGCGGACCCGTTCATATACACAAAAGTTCCAAGTAGTTTCGATGCTCTGGTATTACAAATGCAAATTCCGTCTGTTTTTAACGTCTTAAATTGAAAGAGCCGTCACAAATTGCTCCGTTTTCACTCATTGTAGACAATTATACAGCACCTGAGGTAACAAACACATCTCGAGAACCATTGTGCACTACATTATTTATGCCAACTCAGTGCCTCGCTCTTTACTACTGTGTACCAATCTTGTCGTCCAACTGCAAAACACTGGGCCACAACAAGTTTCCGCGTCTCCATTGCACTGCGCATACTACAAAACGCTCCCCAAACTTGGCACTCACCCTCGCAGCCGACTTTTCCGACTTTCCACGACGCTCACGCAACGCTCACGCTAGTGACAGCATTATTTATAGTTCGACGTCGCGCCAAAGCGAATGAGTACATTTCGCCTACGGCTTAGGCCGCCCTCCTAGTGTGGCTGCTCGGAGTCTGCAGGCAGCGAGGGTCTGCAAGCTTCCTGTGTTCGCACCTATGTCACCTGTGCTTGCTTGTCAGAGACAGACTATCGCAAAACATACAACTCACTCCATGAATTGATTGCTACGGCATCTGTTATCAGCAGTCACAACTAGCAACACCAGTAGCAGCTGACTGCACGCAAAGAATAGGAATGTGCAGTGGGATTTACGTGAACTCGGCGCAAGGCAGATCTTTCCGACATAGGCTTGAGAATCTTACGGGAACACTTGTACTGTTTCTAAATTAAGTGTAGGCGTGGGAGGAGGGTGCTTCCTGCGCACAAATAACAGCACGCTTGTCAATTGTGGATGCTAATCATTCGCTTGTATCTTCCTAGACACATCTGCTGGTCGTGAATTATTCCACTTGCATATCAAGGTGCGCATGTAGGTGTGTTAAAAATTCTGGAGGCACTGGGTATTGATCCCAGTACCTCTCGCATACTAAGCGTGCGCTCTACCATCTGAGCTACGCCCGCCCCCCCGAAGACTAATGGTGCTACATACAGCCATATAGACGACACAGACCCTTGCACTCCCATTATTCAGCAGACAAACACTACTCTCTATGTATCCGTTAGGGTGTCTTTCAGGTTTCGTGCATTCTGTATCGAATCGTAGTTGCCAAAATGAAAGTGGCACGTATAACGTCGAAAATAGAATTCGGACACCGCTCTGAGTAAGACCAACGTGTTGTCCACCCTCTAGACTTCAATGAGGTTAAGCCGCGATACCTAAGACAGATCTGCACTCGATGACACCTCGATAACAGCCGGTCCCCACACTTACATCTTGCTCTCCTTACGTCAGTATACATCATATCAGTCTGTGACGCTGGCTTTGCAACATCTTGCGTGCCTTTAGGTTCGCCGCGACCAACACTTACCATGCACTGACCACAAAAAATGGAGGCGCCGCGGCTTGAACCCTGGACCTTTCACATGCCAAGCGAACGCTCTACCAACTGAGCTACGCCCCATGCACGAGCAAACTGCGCTATTCCCCATTGTTTGCGACTCAGATGCGCACGGACACGATGGTTGGTTGGTTTGTAGCGGTGAAGGGAGCAGAGTACAAAGGCGCGGACCCGTTCATATACACAAAAGTTCCAAGTAGTTTCGATGCTCTGGTATTACAAATGCAAATTCCGTCTGTTTTTAACGTCTTAAATTGAAAGAGCCGTCACAAATTGCTCCGTTTTCACTCATTGTAGACAATTATACAGCACCTGAGGTAACAAACACATCTCGAGAACCATTGTGCACTACATTATTTATGCCAACTCAGTGCCTCGCTCTTTACTACTGTGTACCAATCTTGTCGTCCAACTGCAAAACACTGGGCCACAACAAGTTTCCGCGTCTCCATTGCACTGCGCATACTACAAAACGCTCCCCAAACTTGGCACTCACCCTCGCAGCCGACTTTTCCGACTTTCCACGACGCTCACGCTAGTGACAGCATTATTTATAGTTCGACGTCGCGCCAAAGCGAATGAGTACATTTCGCCTACGGCTTAGGCCGCCCTCCTAGTGTGGCTGCTCGGTGTCTGCAGGCAGCGAGGGTCTGCAAGCTTCCTGTGTTCGCACCTATGTCACCTGTGCTTGCTTGTCAGAGACAGACTATCGCAAAACATACAACTCACTCCATGAATTGATTGCTACGGCATCTGTTATCAGCAGTCACAACTAGCAACACCAGTAGCAGCTGACTGCACGCAAAGAATAGGAATGTGCAGTGGGATTTACGTGAACTCGGCGCAAGGCAGATCTTTCCGACATAGGCTTGAGAATCTTACGGGAACACTTGTACTGTTTCTAAATTAAGTGTAGGCGTGGGAGGAGGGTGCTTCCTGCGCACAAATAACAGCACGCTTGTCAATTGTCGATGCTAATCATTCGCTTGTATCTTCCTAGACACATCTGCTGGTCGTGAATTATTCCACTTGCATATCAAGGTGCGCATGTAGGTGTGTTAAAAATTCTGGAGGCACTGGGTATTGATCCCAGTACCTCTCGCATACTAAGCGTGCGCTCTACCATCTGAGCTACGCCCGCCCCCCCGAAGACTAATGGTGCTACATACAGCCATATAGACGACACAGACCCTTGCACTCCCATTATTCAGCAGACAAACACTACTCTCTATGTATCCGTTAGGGTGTCTTTCAGGTTTCGTGCATTCTGTATCGAATCGTAGTTGCCAAAATGAAAGTGGCACGTATAACGTCGAAAATAGAATTCGGACACCGCTCTGAGTAAGACCAACGTGTTGTCCACCCTCTAGACTTCAATGAGGTTAAGCCGCGATACCTAAGACAGATCTGCACTCGATGACACCTCGATAACAGCCGGTCCCCACACTTACATCTTGCTCTCCTTACGTCAGTATACATCATATCAGTCTGTGACGCTGGCTTTGCAACATCTTGCGTGCCTTTAGGTTCGCCGCGACCAACACTTACCATGCACTGACCACAAAAAATGGAGGCGCCGCGGCTTGAACCCTGGACCTTTCACATGCCAAGCGAACGCTCTACCAACTGAGCTACGCCCCATGCACGAGCAAACTGCGCTATTCCCCATTGTTTGCGACTCAGATGCGCACGGACACGATGGTTGGTTGGTTTGTAGCGGTGAAGGGAGCAGAGTACAAAGGCGCGGACCCGTTCATATACACAAAAGTTCCAAGTAGTTTCGATGCTCTGGTATTACAAATGCAAATTCCGTCTGTTTTTAACGTCTTAAATTGAAAGAGCCGTCACAAATTGCTCCGTTTTCACTCATTGTAGACAATTATACAGCACCTGAGGTAACAAACACATCTCGAGAACCATTGTGCACTACATTATTTATGCCAACTCAGTGCCTCGCTCTTTACTACTGTGTACCAATCTTGTCGTCCAACTGCAAAACACTGGGCCACAACAAGTTTCCGCGTCTCCATTGCACTGCGCATACTACAAAACGCTCCCCAAACTTGGCACTCACCCTCGCAGCCGACTTTTCCGACTTTCCACGACGCTCACGCTAGTGACAGCATTATTTATAGTTCGACGTCGCGCCAAAGCGAATGAGTACATTTCGCCTACGGCTTAGGCCGCCCTCCTAGTGTGGCTGCTCGGTGTCTGCAGGCAGCGAGGGTCTGCAAGCTTCCTGTGTTCGCACCTATGTCACCTGTGCTTGCTTGTCAGAGACAGACTATCGCAAAACATACAACTCACTCCATGAATTGATTGCTACGGCATCTGTTATCAGCAGTCACAACTAGCAACACCAGTAGCAGCTGACTGCACGCAAAGAATAGGAATGTGCAGTGGGATTTACGTGAACTCGGCGCAAGGCAGATCTTTCCGACATAGGCTTGAGAATCTTACGGGAACACTTGTACTGTTTCTAAATTAAGTGTAGGCGTGGGAGGAGGGTGCTTCCTGCGCACAAATAACAGCACGCTTGTCAATTGTGGATGCTAATCATTCGCTTGTATCTTCCTAGACACATCTGCTGGTCGTGAATTATTCCACTTGCATATCAAGGTGCGCATGTAGGTGTGTTAAAAATTCTGGAGGCACTGGGTATTGATCCCAGTACCTCTCGCATACTAAGCGTGCGCTCTACCATCTGAGCTACGCCCGCCCCCCCGAAGACTAATGGTGCTACATACAGCCATATAGACGACACAGACCCTTGCACTCCCATTATTCAGCAGACAAACACTACTCTCTATGTATCCGTTAGGGTGTCTTTCAGGTTTCGTGCATTCTGTATCGAATCGTAGTTGCCAAAATGAAAGTGGCACGTATAACGTCGAAAATAGAATTCGGACACCGCTCTGAGTAAGACCAACGTGTTGTCCACCCTCTAGACTTCAATGAGGTTAAGCCGCGATACCTAAGACAGATCTGCACTCGATGACACCTCGATAACAGCCGGTCCCCACACTTACATCTTGCTCTCCTTACGTCAGTATACATCATATCAGTCTGTGACGCTGGCTTTGCAACATCTTGCGTGCCTTTAGGTTCGCCGCGACCAACACTTACCATGCACTGACCACAAAAAATGGAGGCGCCGCGGCTTGAACCCTGGACCTTTCACATGCCAAGCGAACGTTCTACCAACTGAGCTACGCCCCATGCACGAGCAAACTGCGCTATTCCCCATTGTTTGCGACTCAGATGCGCACGGACACGATGGTTGGTTGGTTTGTAGCGGTGAAGGGAGCAGAGTACAAAGGCGCGGACCCGTTAACACGCGATCTAGTGTCAAGTAGTTTCGATGCTCTGGTATTACAAATGCAAATTCCGTCTGTTTTTAACGTCTTAAATTGAAAGAGCCGTCACAAATTGCTCCGTTTTCACTCATTGTAGACAATTATACAGCACCTGAGGTAACAAACACATCTCGAGAACCATTGTGCACTACATTATTTATGCCAACTCAGTGCCTCGCTCTTTACTACTGTGTACCAATCTTGTCGTCCAACTGCAAAACACTGGGCCACAACAAGTTTCCGCGTCTCCATTGCACTGCGCATACTACAAAACGCTCCCCAAACTTGGCACTCACCCTCGCAGCCGACTTTTCCGACTTTCCACGACGCTCACGCTAGTGACAGCATTATTTATAGTTCGACGTCGCGCCAAAGCGAATGAGTACATTTCGCCTACGGCTTAGGCCGCCCTCCTAGTGTGGCTGCTCGGTGTCTGCAGGCAGCGAGGGTCTGCAAGCTTCCTGTGTTCGCACCTATGTCACCTGTGCTTGCTTGTCAGAGACAGACTATCGCAAAACATACAACTCACTCCATGAATTGATTGCTACGGCATCTGTTATCAGCAGTCACAACTAGCAACACCAGTAGCAGCTGACTGCACGCAAAGAATAGGAATGTGCAGTGGGATTTACGTGAACTCGGCGCAAGGCAGATCTTTCCGACATAGGCTTGAGAATCTTACGGGAACACTTGTACTGTTTCTAAATTAAGTGTAGGCGTGGGAGGAGGGTGCTTCCTGCGCACAAATAACAGCACGCTTGTCAATTGTCGATGCAAATCATTCGCTTGTATCTTCCTAGACACATCTGCTGGTCGTGAATTATTCCACTTGCATATCAAGGTGCGCATGTAGGTGTGTTAAAAATTCTGGAGGCACTGGGTATTGATCCCAGTACCTCTCGCATACTAAGCGTGCGCTCTACCATCTGAGCTACGCCCGCCCCCCCGAAGACTAATGGTGCTACATACAGCCATATAGACGACACAGACCCTTGCACTCCCATTATTCAGCAGACAAACACTACTCTCTATGTATCCGTTAGGGTGTCTTTCAGGTTTCGTGCATTCTGTATCGAATCGTAGTTGCCAAAATGAAAGTGGCACGTATAACGTCGAAAATAGAATTCGGACACCGCTCTGAGTAAGACCAACGTGTTGTCCACCCTCTAGACTTCAATGAGGTTAAGCCGCGATACCTAAGACAGATCTGCACTCGATGACACCTCGATAACAGCCGGTCCCCACACTTACATCTTGCTCTCCTTACGTCAGTATACATCATATCAGTCTGTGACGCTGGCTTTGCAACATCTTGCGTGCCTTTAGGTTCGCCGCGACCAACACTTACCATGCACTGACCACAAAAAATGGAGGCGCCGCGGCTTGAACCCTGGACCTTTCACATGCCAAGCGAACGCTCTACCAACTGAGCTACGCCCCATGCACGAGCAAACTGCGCTATTCCCCATTGTTTGCGACTCAGATGCGCACGGACACGATGGTTGGTTGGTTTGTAGCGGTGAAGGGAGCAGAGTACAAAGGCGCGGACCCGTTCATATACACAAAAGTTCCAAGTAGTTTCGATGCTCTGGTATTACAAATGCAAATTCCGTCTGTTTTTAACGTCTTAAATTGAAAGAGCCGTCACAAATTGCTCCGTTTTCACTCATTGTAGACAATTATACAGCACCTGAGGTAACAAACACATCTCGAGAACCATTGTGCACTACATTATTTATGCCAACTCAGTGCCTCGCTCTTTACTACTGTGTACCAATCTTGTCGTCCAACTGCAAAACACTGGGCCACAACAAGTTTCCGCGTCTCCATTGCACTGCGCATACTACAAAACGCTCCCCAAACTTGGCACTCACCCTCGCAGCCGACTTTTCCGACTTTCCACGACGCTCACGCTAGTGACAGCATTATTTATAGTTCGACGTCGCGCCAAAGCGAATGAGTACATTTCGCCTACGGCTTAGGCCGCCCTCCTAGTGTGGTTGCTCGGTGTCTGCAGGCAGCGAGGGTCTGCAAGCTTCCTGTGTTCGCACCTATGTCACCTGTGCTTGCTTGTCAGAGACAGACTATCGCAAAACATACAACTCACTCCATGAATTGATTGCTACGGCATCTGTTATCAGCAGTCACAACTAGCAACACCAGTAGCAGCTGACTGCACGCAAAGAATAGGAATGTGCAGTGGGATTTACGTGAACTCGGCGCAAGGCAGATCTTTCCGACATAGGCTTGAGAATCTTACGGGAACACTTGTACTGTTTCTAAATTAAGTGTAGGCGTGGGAGGAGGGTGCTTCCTGCGCACAAATAACAGCACGCTTGTCAATTGTGGATGCTAATCATTCGCTTGTATCTTCCTAGACACATCTGCTGGTCGTGAATTATTCCACTTGCATATCAAGGTGCGCATGTAGGTGTGTTAAAAATTCTGGAGGCACTGGGTATTGATCCCAGTACCTCTCGCATACTAAGCGTGCGCTCTACCATCTGAGCTACGCCCGCCCCCCCGAAGACTAATGGTGCTACATACAGCCATATAGACGACACAGACCCTTGCACTCCCATTATTCAGCAGACAAACACTACTCTCTATGTATCCGTTAGGGTGTCTTTCAGGTTTCGTGCATTCTGTATCGAATCGTAGTTGCCAAAATGAAAGTGGCACGTATAACGTCGAAAATAGAATTCGGACACCGCTCTGAGTAAGACCAACGTGTTGTCCACCCTCTAGACTTCAATGAGGTTAAGCCGCGATACCTAAGACAGATCTGCACTCGATGACACCCTCGATAACAGCCGGTCCCCCACACTTACATCTTGCTCTCCTTACGTCAGTATACATCATATCAGTCTGTGACGCTGGCTTTGCAACATCTTGCGTGCCTTTAGGTTCGCCGCGACCAACACTTACCATGCACTGACCACAAAAAATGGAGGCGCCGCGGATTGAACCCTGGACCTTTCACATGCCAAGCGAACGCTGTACCAACTGAGCTACGCCCCATGCACGAGCAAAACTGCGCTATTCCCCATTGTTTGCGACTCAGATGCGCACGGACACGATGGTTGGTTGGTTTGTAGCGGTGAAGGGAGCAGAGTACAAAGGCGCGGACCCGTTCATATACACAAAAGTTCCAAGTAGTTTCGATGCTCTGGTATTACAAATGCAAATTCCGTCTGTTTTTAACGTCTTAAATTGAAAGAGCCCGTCACAAATTGCTCCGTTTTCACTCATTGTAGACAATTATACAGCACCCTGAGGTAACAAACACATCTCGAGAACCATTGTGCACTACATTATTTATGCCAACTCAGTGCCTCGCTCTTTACTACTGTGTACCAATCTTGTCGTCCAACTGCAAAACACTGGGCCACAACAAGTTTTCCGCGTCTCCATTGCACTGCGCATACTACAAAACGCTCCCCAAACTTGGCACTCACCCTCGCAGCCGACTTTTCCGACTTTCCACGACGCTCACGCAACGCTCACGCTAGTGACAGCATTATTTATAGTTCGACGTCGCGCCAAAGCGAATGAGTACATTTCGCCTACGGCTTAGGCCGCCCCTCCTAGTGTGGCTGCTCGGTGTCTGCAGGCAGCGAGGGTCTGCAAGCTTCCTGTGTTCGCACCTATGTCACCTGTGCTTGCTTGTCAGAGACAGACTATCGCAAAACATACAACTCACTCCATGAATTGATTGCTACGGCATCTGTTATCAGCAGTCACAACTAGCAACACCAGTAGCAGCTGACTGCACGCAAAGAATAGGAATGTGCAGTGGGATTTACGTGAACTCGGCGCAAGGCAGATCTTTCCGACATAGGCTTGAGAATCTTACGGGAACACTTGTACTGTTTCTAAATTAAGTGTAGGCGTGGGAGGAGGGTGCTTCCTGCGCACAAATAACAGCACGCTTGTCAATTGTGGATGCTAATCATTCGCTTGTATCTTCCTAGACACATCTGCTGGTCGTGAATTATTCCACTTGCATATCAAGGTGCGCATGTAGGTGTGTTAAAAATTCTGGAGGCACTGGGTATTGATCCCAGTACCTCTCGCATACTAAGCGAGCGCTCTACCATCTGAGCTACGCACGCCCCCCCGAAGACTAATGGTGCTACATACAGCCATATAGACGACACAGACCCTTGCACTCCCATTATTCAGCAGACAAACACTACTCTCTATGTATCCGTTAGGGTGTCTTTCAGGTTTCGTGCATTCTGTATCGAATCGTAGTTGCCAAAAATGAAAGTGGCACGTATAACGTCGAAAATAGAATTCGGACACCGCTCTGAGTAAGACCCAACGTGTTGTCCACCCTCTAGACTTCAATGAGGTTAAGCCGCGATACCTAAGACAGATCTGCACTCGATGGACACCTCGATAACAGCCGGTCCCCCACACTTACATCTTGCTCTCCTTACGTCAGTATACATCATATGAGTCTGTGGACGCTGGCTTTGCAACATCTTGCGTGCCTTTAGGTTCGCCGCGACCAACACTTACCATGCACTGACCACAAAAAATGGAGGCGCTGCGGCTTGAACCTGGACCTTTCACATGCCAAGCGAACGCTCTACCAACTGAGCTACGCCCCCATGCACGAGCAAACTGCGCTATTCCCCCATTCTTTGCGACTCAGATGCGCACGGGACAACGATGGTTGGTTGGTTTGTAGCGGTGAAGGGAGCAGAGTACAAAGGCGCGGACCCGTTCATATACACAAAAGTTCCAAGTAGTTTCGATGCTCTGGTATTACAAATGCAAAATTCCGTCTGTTTTTTAACGTCTTAAATTGAAAGAGCCGTCACAAAATTGCTCCGTTTTTCACTCATTGTAGACAATTATACAGCACCTGAGGTAACAAAACACATCTCGAGAACCATTGTGCACTACATTATTTATGCCCAACTCAGTGCCTCGCTCTTTACTACTGTGTACCAATCTTGTCGTCCCAACTGCAAAAACACTGGGCCACAAACAAGTTTCCGCGTCTCCCATTGCACTGCGCATACTACAAAAACGCTCCCCAAAACTTGGCACTCACCCTCGCAGCCGACTTTTCCGACTTTCCACGACGCTCACCGCAACGCTCACGCTAGTGACAGCATTATTTATAGTTCGACGTCGCGCCAAAGCGAATGAGTACATTTTCGCCTACGGCTTAGGCCGCCCTCCTAGTGTGGCTGCTCGGTGTCTGCAGGCAGCGAGGGTCTGCAAGCTTCCTGTGTTCGCAACCTATGTCACCTGTGCTTGCTTGTCAGAGACAGACCTATCGCAAAAACATACAACTCACTCCATGAATTGATTGCTACGGCATCTGTTATCAGCAGTCACAACTAGCAAACACCAGTAGCAGCTGACCTGCACGCAAAGAAATAGGAATGTGCAGTGGGATTTACGTGAACTCGGCGCAAAGGCAGATCTTTCCGACATAGGCTTGAGAATCTTACGGGAACACTTGTACTGTTTCTAAAATTAAGTGTAGGCGTGGGAGGAGGGTGCTTCCTGCGCACAAATAACAGCACGCTTGTCAATTGTGGATGCCAATCATTCGCTTGTATCTTCCTAGACACATCTGCTGGTCGTGAATTATTCCACTTGCATATCAAGGTGCGCATGTAGGTGTGTTAAAAATTTCTGGAGGCACTGGGTATTGATCCCAGTAACCTCTCGCATACTAAGCGTGCGCTCTACCATCTGAGCTACGCCCCGCCCCCCCCGAAGACTAATGGTGCTACATACAGCCATATAGACGACACAGACCCTTGCACTCCCATTATTCAGCAGACAAACACTACTCTCTATGTATCCGTTAGGGTGTCTTTCAGGTTTCGTGCATTCTGTATCGAATCGTAGTTGCCAAAATGAATGTGGCACGTATAACGTCGAAAATAGAATTCGGACACCCGCTCTGAGTAAGACCAACGTGTTGTCCACCCTCTAGACTTCAATGAGGTTAAGCCGCGATACCTAAGACAGATCTGCACTCGATGACACCTCGATAACAGCCGGTCCCCACACTTACATCTTGCTCTCCTTACGTCAGTATACATCATATCAGTCTGTGACGCTGGCTTTGCAACATCTTGCGTGCCTTTAGGTTCGCCGCGACCAACACTTACCATGCCACTGACCACAAAAAATGGAGGCGCCGCGGATTGAACCCTGGACCTTTCACATGCCAAGCGAACGCTGTACCAACTGAGCTACGCCCCATGCACGAACAAACTGCGCTATTCCCCCCCGACGGACACTTGGTTGGTTTGTTGTAGACCCATAGGACCCGTTCATATACACAAAAGTTCCAAGTAGTTTCGATGCTCTGGTATTACAAATGCAAATTCCGTCTGTTTTTAACGTCTTAAATTGAAAGAGCCGTCACAAATTGCTCCGTTTTCACTCATTGTAGACAATTATACAGCACCTGAGGTAACAAACACATCTCGAGAACCATTGTGCACTACATTATTTATGCCAACTCAGTGCCTCGCTCTTTACTACTGTGTACCAATCTTGTCGTCCAACTGCAAAACACTGGGCCACAACAAGTTTCCGCGTCTCCATTGCACTGCGCATACTACAAAACGCTCCCCAAACTTGGCACTCACCCTCGCAGCCGACTTTTCCGACTTTCCACGACGCTCACGCAACGCTCACGCTAGTGACAGCATTATTTATAGTTCGACGTCGCGCCAAAGCGAATGAGTACATTTCGCCTACGGCTTAGGCCGCCCTCCTAGTGTGGCTGCTCGGTGTCTGCAGGCAGCGAGGGTCTGCAAGCTTCCTGTGTTCGCACCTATGTCACCTGTGCTTGCTTGTCAGAGACAGACTATCGCAAAACATACAACTCACTCCATGAATTGATTGCTACGGCATCTGTTATCAGCAGTCACAACTAGCAACACCAGTAGCAGCTGACTGCACGCAAAGAATAGGAATGTGCAGTGGGATTTACGTGAACTCGGCGCAAGGCAGATCTTTCCGACATAGGCTTGAGAATCTTACGGGAACACTTGTACTGTTTCTAAATTAAGTGTAGGCGTGGGAGGAGGGTGCTTCCTGCGCACAAATAACAGCACGCTTGTCAATTGTGGATGCTAATCATTCGCTTGTATCTTCCTAGACACATCTGCTGGTCGTGAATTATTCCACTTGCATATCAAGGTGCGCATGTAGGTGTGTTAAAAATTCTGGAGGCACTGGGTATTGATCCCAGTACCTCTCGCATACTAAGCGAGCGCTCTACCATCTGAGCTACGCACGCCCACCCCCCCGAAGACTAATGGTGCTACATACAGCCATATAGACGACACAGACCCTTGCACTCCCATTATTCAGCAGACAAACACTACTCTCTATGTATCCGTTAGGGTGTCTTTCAGGTTTCGTGCATTCTGTATCGAATCGTAGTTGCCAAAATGAAAGTGGCACGTATAACGTCGAAAATAGAATTCGGACACCGCTCTGAGTAAGACCAACGTGTTGTCCACCCTCTAGACTTCAATGAGGTTAAGCCGCGATACCTAAGACAGATCTGCACTCGATGACACCTCGATAACAGCCGGTCCCCACACTTACATCTTGCTCTCCTTACGTCAGTATACATCATATGAGTCTGTGACGCTGGCTTTGCAACATCTTGCGTGCCTTTAGGTTCGCCGCGACCAACACTTACCATGCACTGACCACAAAAAATGGAGGCGCTGCGGCTTGAACCCTGGACCTTTCACATGCCAAGCGAACGCTCTACCAACTGAGCTACGCCCCATGCACGAGCAAACTGCGCTATTCCCCATTCTTTGCGACTCAGATGCGCACGGACACGATGGTTGGTTGGTTTGTAGCGGTGAAGGGAGCAGAGTACAAAGGCGCGGACCCGTTCATATACACAAAAGTTCCAAGTAGTTTCGATGCTCTGGTATTACAAATGCAAATTCCGTCTGTTTTTAACGTCTTAAATTGAAAGAGCCGTCACAAATTGCTCCGTTTTCACTCATTGTAGACAATTATACAGCACCTGAGGTAACAAACACATCTCGAGAACCATTGTGCACTACATTATTTATGCCAACTCAGTGCCTCGCTCTTTACTACTGTGTACCAATCTTGTCGTCCAACTGCAAAACACTGGGCCACAACAAGTTTCCGCGTCTCCATTGCACTGCGCATACTACAAAACGCTCCCCAAACTTGGCACTCACCCTCGCAGCCGACTTTTCCGACTTTCCACGACGCTCACGCAACGCTCACGCTAGTGACAGCATTATTTATAGTTCGACGTCGCGCCAAAGCGAATGAGTACATTTCGCCTACGGCTTAGGCCGCCCTCCTAGTGTGGCTGCTCGGTGTCTGCAGGCAGCGAGGGTCTGCAAGCTTCCTGTGTTCGCACCTATGTCACCTGTGCTTGCTTGTCAGAGACAGACTATCGCAAAACATACAACTCACTCCATGAATTGATTGCTACGGCATCTGTTATCAGCAGTCACAACTAGCAACACCAGTAGCAGCTGACTGCACGCAAAGAATAGGAATGTGCAGTGGGATTTACGTGAACTCGGCGCAAGGCAGATCTTTCCGACATAGGCTTGAGAATCTTACGGGAACACTTGTACTGTTTCTAAATTAAGTGTAGGCGTGGGAGGAGGGTGCTTCCTGCGCACAAATAACAGCACGCTTGTCAATTGTGGATGCTAATCATTCGCTTGTATCTTCCTAGACACATCTGCTGGTCGTGAATTATTCCACTTGCATATCAAGGTGCGCATGTAGGTGTGTTAAAAATTCTGGAGGCACTGGGTATTGATCCCAGTACCTCTCGCATACTAAGCGTGCGCTCTACCATCTGAGCTACGCCCGCCCCCCCGAAGACTAATGGTGCTACATACAGCCATATAGACGACACAGACCCTTGCACTCCCATTATTCAGCAGACAAACACTACTCTCTATGTATCCGTTAGGGTGTCTTTCAGGTTTCGTGCATTCTGTATCGAATCGTAGTTGCCAAAATGAAAGTGGCACGTATAACGTCGAAAATAGAATTCGGACACCGCTCTGAGTAAGACCAACGTGTTGTCCACCCTCTAGACTTCAATGAGGTTAAGCCGCGATACCTAAGACAGATCTGCACTCGATGACACCTCGATAACAGCCGGTCCCCACACTTACATCTTGCTCTCCTTACGTCAGTATACATCATATCAGTCTGTGACGCTGGCTTTGCAACATCTTGCGTGCCTTTAGGTTCGCCGCGACCAACACTTACCATGCACTGACCACAAAAAATGGAGGCGCCGCGGCTTGAACCCTGGACCTTTCACATGCCAAGCGAACGCTCTACCAACTGAGCTACGCCCCATGCACGAGCAAACTGCGCTATTCCCCATTCTTTGCGACTCAGATGCGCACGGACACGATGGTTGGTTGGTTTGTAGCGGTGAAGGGAGCAGAGTACAAAGGCGCGGACCCGTTCATATACACAAAAGTTCCAAGTAGTTTCGATGCTCTGGTATTACAAATGCAAATTCCGTCTGTTTTTAACGTCTTAAATTGAAAGAGCCGTCACAAATTGCTCCGTTTTCACTCATTGTAGACAATTATACAGCACCTGAGGTAACAAACACATCTCGAGAACCATTGTGCACTACATTATTTATGCCAACTCAGTGCCTCGCTCTTTACTACTGTGTACCAATCTTGTCGTCCAACTGCAAAACACTGGGCCACAACAAGTTTCCGCGTCTCCATTGCACTGCGCATACTACAAAACGCTCCCCAAACTTGGCACTCACCCTCGCAGCCGACTTTTCCGACTTTCCACGACGCTCACGCAACGCTCACGCTAGTGACAGCATTATTTATAGTTCGACGTCGCGCCAAAGCGAATGAGTACATTTCGCCTACGGCTTAGGCCGCCCTCCTAGTGTGGCTGCTCGGTGTCTGCAGGCAGCGAGGGTCTGCAAGCTTCCTGTGTTCGCACCTATGTCACCTGTGCTTGCTTGTCAGAGACAGACTATCGCAAAACATACAACTCACTCCATGAATTGATTGCTACGGCATCTGTTATCAGCAGTCACAACTAGCAACACCAGTAGCAGCTGACTGCACGCAAAGAATAGGAATGTGCAGTGGGATTTACGTGAACTCGGCGCAAGGCAGATCTTTCCGACATAGGCTTGAGAATCTTACGGGAACACTTGTACTGTTTCTAAATTAAGTGTAGGCGTGGGAGGAGGGTGCTTCCTGCGCACAAATAACAGCACGCTTGTCAATTGTGGATGCTAATCATTCGCTTGTATCTTCCTAGACACATCTGCTGGTCGTGAATTATTCCACTTGCATATCAAGGTGCGCATGTAGGTGTGTTAAAAATTCTGGAGGCACTGGGTATTGATCCCAGTACCTCTCGCATACTAAGCGTGCGCTCTACCATCTGAGCTACGCCCGCCCCCCCGAAGACTAATGGTGCTACATACAGCCATATAGACGACACAGACCCTTGCACTCCCATTATTCAGCAGACAAACACTACTCTCTATGTATCCGTTAGGGTGTCTTTCAGGTTTCGTGCATTCTGTATCGAATCGTAGTTGCCAAAATGAAAGTGGCACGTATAACGTCGAAAATAGAATTCGGACACCGCTCTGAGTAAGACCAACGTGTTGTCCACCCTCTAGACTTCAATGAGGTTAAGCCGCGATACCTAAGACAGATCTGCACTCGATGACACCTCGATAACAGCCGGTCCCCACACTTACATCTTGCTCTCCTTACGTCAGTATACATCATATCAGTCTGTGACGCTGGCTTTGCAACATCTTGCGTGCCTCTAGGTTCGCCGCGACCAACACTTACCATGCACTGACCACAAAAAATGGAGGCGCCGCGGCTTGAACCCTGGACCTTTCACATGCCAAGCGAACGCTCTACCAACTGAGCTACGCCCCACGCACGAGCAAACTACGCTATTCCCCATTGTTTGCGACTCAGATGCGCACGGACACGATGGTTGGTTGGTTTGTAGCGGTGAAGGGGGCAGAGTACAAAGGCGCGGACCCGTTCATATACACAAAAGTTCCAAGTAGTTTCGATGCTCTGGTATTACAAATGCAAATTCCGTCTGTTTTTAACGTCTTAAATTGAAAGAGCCGTCACAAATTGCTCCGTTTTCACTCATTGTAGACAATTATACAGCACCTGAGGTAACAAACACATCTCGAGAACCATTGTGCACTACATTATTTATGCCAACTCAGTGCCTCGCTCTTTACTACTGTGTACCAATCTTGTCGTCCAACTGCAAAACACTGGGCCACAACAAGTTTCCGCGGCTCCATTGCACTGCGCATACTACAAAACGCTCCCCAAACTTGGCACTCACCCTCGCAGCCGACTTTTCCGACTTTCCACGACGCTCACGCTAGTGACAGCATTATTTATAGTTCGACGTCGCGCCAAAGCGAATGAGTACATTTCGCCTACGGCTTAGGCCGCCCTCCTAGTGTGGCTGCTCGGTGTCTGCAGGCAGCGAGGGTCTGCAAGCTTCCTGTGTTCGCACCTATGTCACCTGTGCTTGCTTGTCAGAGACAGACTATCGCAAAACATACAACTCACTCCATGAATTGATTGCTACGGCATCTGTTATCAGCAGTCACAACTAGCAACACCAGTAGCAGCTGACTGCACGCAAAGAATAGGAATGTGCAGTGGGATTTACGTGAACTCGGCGCAAGGCAGATCTTTCCGACATAGGCTTGAGAATCTTACGGGAACACTTGTACTGTTTCTAAATTAAGTGTAGGCGTGGGAGGAGGGTGCTTCCTGCGCACAAATAACAGCACGCTTGTCAATTGTGGATGCTAATCATTCGCTTGTATCTTCCTAGACACATCTGCTGGTCGTGAATTATTCCACTTGCATATCAAGGTGCGCATGTAGGTGTGTTAAAAATTCTGGAGGCACTGCGTATTGATCCCAGTACCTCTCGCATACTAAGCGTGCGCTCTACCATCTGAGCTACGCCCGCCCCCCCGAAGACTAATGGTGCTACATACAGCCATATAGACGACACAGACCCTTGCACTCCCATTATTCAGCAGACAAACACTACTCTCTATGTATCCGTTAGGGTGTCTTTCAGGTTTCGTGCATTCTGTATCGAATCGTAGTTGCCAAAATGAAAGTGGCACGTATAACGTCGAAAATAGAATTCGGACACCGCTCTGAGTAAGACCAACGTGTTGTCCACCCTCTAGACTTCAATGAGGTTAAGCCGCGATACCTAAGACAGATCTGCACTCGATGACACCTCGATAACAGCCGGTCCCCACACTTACATCTTGCTCTCCTTACGTCAGTATACATCATATCAGTCTGTGACGCTGGCTTTGCAACATCTTGCGTGCCTTTAGGTTCGCCGCGACCAACACTTACCATGCACTGACCACAAAAAATGGAGGCGCCGCGGCTTGAACCCTGGACCTTTCACATGCCAAGCGAACGCTCTAACAACTGAGCTACGCCCCACGCACGAGCAAACTGCGCTATTCCCCATTGTTTGCGACTCAGATGCGCACGGACACGATGGTTGGTTGGTTTGTAGCGGTGAAGGGGGCAGAGTACAAAGGCGCGGACCCGTTCATATACACAAAAGTTCCAAGTAGTTTCGATGCTCTGGTATTACAAATGCAAATTCCGTCTGTTTTTAACGTCTTAAATTGAAAGAGCCGTCACAAATTGCTCCGTTTTCACTCATTGTAGACAATTATACAGCACCTGAGGTAACAAACACATCTCGAGAACCATTGTGCACTACATTATTTATGCCAACTCAGTGCCTCGCTCTTTACTACTGTGTACCAATCTTGTCGTCCAACTGCAAAACACTGGGCCACAACAAGTTTCCGCGTCTCCATTGCACTGCGCATACTACAAAACGCTCCCCAAACTTGGCACTCACCCTCGCAGCCGACTTTTCCGACTTTCCACGACGCTCACGCTAGTGACAGCATTATTTATAGTTCGACGTCGCGCCAAAGCGAATGAGTACATTTCGCCTACGGCTTAGGCCGCCCTCCTAGTGTGGCTGCTCGGTGTCTGCAGGCAGCGAGGGTCTGCAAGCTTCCTGTGTTCGCACCTATGTCACCTGTGCTTGCTTGTCAGAGACAGACTATCGCAAAACATACAACTCACTCCATGAATTGATTGCTACGGCATCTGTTATCAGCAGTCACAACTAGCAACACCAGTAGCAGCTGACTGCACGCAAAGAATAGGAATGTGCAGTGGGATTTACGTGAACTCGGCGCAAGGCAGATCTTTCCGACATAGGCTTGAGAATCTTACGGGAACACTTGTACTGTTTCTAAATTAAGTGTAGGCGTGGGAGGAGGGTGCTTCCTGCGCACAAATAACAGCACGCTTGTCAATTGTGGATGCTAATCATTCGCTTGTATCTTCCTAGACACATCTGCTGGTCGTGAATTATTCCACTTGCATATCAAGGTGCGCATGTAGGTGTGTTAAAAATTCTGGACGCACTGGGTATTGATCCCAGTACCTCTCGCATACTAAGCGTGCGCTCTACCATCTGAGCTACGCCCGCCCCCCCGAAGACTAATGGTGCTACATACAGCCATATAGACGACACAGACCCTTGCACTCCCATTATTCAGCAGACAAACACTACTCTCTATGTATCCGTTAGGGTGTCTTTCAGGTTTCGTGCATTCTGTATCGAATCGTAGTTGCCAAAATGAAAGTGGCACGTATAACGTCGAAAATAGAATTCGGACACCGCTCTGAGTAAGACCAACGTGTTGTCCACCCTCTAGACTTCAATGAGGTTAAGCCGCGATACCTAAGACAGATCTGCACTCGATGACACCTCGATAACAGCCGGTCCCCACACTTACATCTTGCTCTCCTTACGTCAGTATACATCATATCAGTCTGTGACGCTGGCTTTGCAACATCTTGCGTGCCTTTAGGTTCGCCGCGACCAACACTTACCATGCACTGACCACAAAAAATGGAGGCGCCGCGGCTTGAACCCTGGACCTTTCACATGCCAAGCGAACGCTCTACCAACTGAGCTACGCCCCATGCACGAGCAAACTGCGCTATTCCCCATTGTTTGCGACTCAGATGCGCACGGACACGATGGTTGGTTGGTTTGTAGCGGTGAAGGGGGCAGAGTACAAAGGCGCGGACCCGTTCATATACACAAAAGTTCCAAGTAGTTTCGATGCTCTGGTATTACAAATGCAAATTCCGTCTGTTTTTAACGTCTTAAATTGAAAGAGCCGTCACAAATTGCTCCGTTTTCACTCATTGTAGACAATTATACAGCACCTGAGGTAACAAACACATCTCGAGAACCATTGTGCACTACATTATTTATGCCAACTCAGTGCCTCGCTCTTTACTACTGTGTACCAATCTTGTCGTCCAACTGCAAAACACTGGGCCACAACAAGTTTCCGCGTCTCCATTGCACTGCGCATACTACAAAACGCTCCCCAAACTTGGCACTCACCCTCGCAGCCGACTTTTCCGACTTTCCACGACGCTCACGCTAGTGACAGCATTATTTATAGTTCGACGTCGCGCCAAAGCGAATGAGTACATTTCGCCTACGGCTTAGGCCGCCCTCCTAGTGTGGCTGCTCGGTGTCTGCAGGCAGCGAGGGTCTGCAAGCTTCCTGTGTTCGCACCTATGTCACCTGTGCTTGCTTGTCAGAGACAGACTATCGCAAAACATACAACTCACTCCATGAATTGATTGCTACGGCATCTGTTATCAGCAGTCACAACTAGCAACACCAGTAGCAGCTGACTGCACGCAAAGAATAGGAATGTGCAGTGGGATTTACGTGAACTCGGCGCAAGGCAGATCTTTCCGACATAGGCTTGAGAATCTTACGGGAACACTTGTACTGTTTCTAAATTAAGTGTAGGCGTGGGAGGAGGGTGCTTCCTGCGCACAAATAACAGCACGCTTGTCAATTGTGGATGCTAATCATTCGCTTGTATCTTCCTAGACACATCTGCTGGTCGTGAATTATTCCACTTGCATATCAAGGTGCGCATGTAGGTGTGTTAAAAATTCTGGAGGCACTGCGTATTGATCCCAGTACCTCTCGCATACTAAGCGTGCGCTCTACCATCTGAGCTACGCCCGCCCCCCCGAAGACTAATGGTGCTACATACAGCCATATAGACGACACAGACCCTTGCACTCCCATTATTCAGCAGACAAACACTACTCTCTATGTATCCGTTAGGGTGTCTTTCAGGTTTCGTGCATTCTGTATCGAATCGTAGTTGCCAAAATGAAAGTGGCACGTATAACGTCGAAAATAGAATTCGGACACCGCTCTGAGTAAGACCAACGTGTTGTCCACCCTCTAGACTTCAATGAGGTTAAGCCGCGATACCTAAGACAGATCTGCACTCGATGACACCTCGATAACAGCCGGTCCCCACACTTACATCTTGCTCTCCTTACGTCAGTATACATCATATCAGTCTGTGACGCTGGCTTTGCAACATCTTGCGTGCCTTTAGGTTCGCCGCGACCAACACTTACCATGCACTGACCACAAAAAATGGAGGCGCCGCGGCTTGAACCCTGGACCTTTCACATGCCAAGCGAACGCTCTACCAACTGAGCTACGCCCCACGCACGAGCAAACTGCGCTATTCCCCATTGTTTGCGACTCAGATGCGCACGGACACGATGGTTGGTTGGTTTGTAGCGGTGAAGGGGGCAGAGTACAAAGGCGCGGACCCGTTCATATACACAAAAGTTCCAAGTAGTTTCGATGCTCTGGTATTACAAATGCAAATTCCGTCTGTTTTTAACGTCTTAAATTGAAAGAGCCATCACAAATTGCTCCGTTTTCACTCATTGTAGACAATTATACAGCACCTGAGGTAACAAACACATCTCGAGAACCATTGTGCACTACATTATTTATGCCAACTCAGTGCCTCGCTCTTTACTACTGTGTACCAATCTTGTCGTCCAACTGCAAAACACTGGGCCACAACAAGTTTCCGCGTCTCCATTGCACTGCGCATACTACAAAACGCTCCCCAAACTTGGCACTCACCCTCGCAGCCGACTTTTCCGACTTTCCACGACGCTCACGCTAGTGACAGCATTATTTATAGTTCGACGTCGCGCCAAAGCGAATGAGTACATTTCGCCTACGGCTTAGGCCGCCCTCCTAGTGTGGCTGCTCGGTGTCTGCAGGCAGCGAGGGTCTGCAAGCTTCCTGTGTTCGCACCTATGTCACCTGTGCTTGCTTGTCAGAGACAGACTATCGCAAAACATACAACTCACTCCATGAATTGATTGCTACGGCATCTGTTATCAGCAGTCACAACTAGCAACACCAGTAGCAGCTGACTGCACGCAAAGAATAGGAATGTGCAGTGGGATTTACGTGAACTCGGCGCAAGGCAGATCTTTCCGACATAGGCTTGAGAATCTTACGGGAACACTTGTACTGTTTCTAAATTAAGTGTAGGCGTGGGAGGAGGGTGCTTCCTGCGCACAAATAACAGCACGCTTGTCAATTGTGGATGCTAATCATTCGCTTGTATCTTCCTAGACACATCTGCTGGTCGTGAATTATTCCACTTGCATATCAAGGTGCGCATGTAGGTGTGTTAAAAATTCTGGAGGCACTGGGTATTGATCCCAGTACCTCTCGCATACTAAGCGTGCGCTCTACCATCTGAGCTACGCCCGCCCCCCCGAAGACTAATGGTGCTACATACAGCCATATAGACGACACAGACCCTTGCACTCCCATTATTCAGCAGACAAACACTACTCTCTATGTATCCGTTAGGGTGTCTTTCAGGTTTCGTGCATTCTGTATCGAATCGTAGTTGCCAAAATGAAAGTGGCACGTATAACGTCGAAAATAGAATTCGGACACCGCTCTGAGTAAGACCAACGTGTTGTCCACCCTCTAGACTTCAATGAGGTTAAGCCGCGATACCTAAGACAGATCTGCACTCGATGACACCTCGATAACAGCCGGTCCCCACACTTACATCTTGCTCTCCTTACGTCAGTATACATCATATCAGTCTGTGACGCTGGCTTTGCAACATCTTGCGTGCCTTTAGGTTCGCCGCGACCAACACTTACCATGCACTGACCACAAAAAATGGAGGCGCCGCGGCTTGAACCCTGGACCTTTCACATGCCAAGCAAACGCTCTACCAACTGAGCTACGCCCCATGCACGAGCAAACTGCGCTATTCCCCATTGTTTGCGACTCAGATGCGCACGGACACGATGGTTGGTTGGTTTGTAGCGGTGAAGGGGGCAGAGTACAAAGGCGCGGACCCGTTCATATACACAAAAGTTCCAAGTAGTTTCGATGCTCTGGTATTACAAATGCAAATTCCGTCTGTTTTTAACGTCTTAAATTGAAAGAGCCGTCACAAATTGCTCCGTTTTCACTCATTGTAGACAATTATACAGCACCTGAGGTAACAAACACATCTCGAGAACCATTGTGCACTACATTATTTATGCCAACTCAGTGCCTCGCTCTTTACTACTGTGTACCAATCTTGTCGTCCAACTGCAAAACACTGGGCCACAACAAGTTTCCGCGTCTCCATTGCACTGCGCATACTACAAAACGCTCCCCAAACTTGGCACTCACCCTCGCAGCCGACTTTTCCGACTTTCCACGACGCTCACGCTAGTGACAGCATTATTTATAGTTCGACGTCGCGCCAAAGCGAATGAGTACATTTCGCCTACGGCTTAGGCCGCCCTCCTAGTGTGGCTGCTCGGTGTCTGCAGGCAGCGAGGGTCTGCAAGCTTCCTGTGTTCGCACCTATGTCACCTGTGCTTGCTTGTCAGAGACAGACTATCGCAAAACATACAACTCACTCCATGAATTGATTGCTACGGCATCTGTTATCAGCAGTCACAACTAGCAACACCAGTAGCAGCTGACTGCACGCAAAGAATAGGAATGTGCAGTGGGATTTACGTGAACTCGGCGCAAGGCAGATCTTTCCGACATAGGCTTGAGAATCTTACGGGAACACTTGTACTGTTTCTAAATTAAGTGTAGGCGTGGGAGGAGGGTGCTTCCTGCGCACAAATAACAGCACGCTTGTCAATTGTGGATGCTAATCATTCGCTTGTATCTTCCTAGACACATCTGCTGGTCGTGAATTATTCCACTTGCATATCAAGGTGCGCATGTAGGTGTGTTAAAAATTCTGGACGCACTGGGTATTGATCCCAGTACCTCTCGCATACTAAGCGTGCGCTCTACCATCTGAGCTACGCCCGCCCCCCCGAAGACTAATGGTGCTACATACAGCCATATAGACGACACAGACCCTTGCACTCCCATTATTCAGCAGACAAACACTACTCTCTATGTATCCGTTAGGGTGTCTTTCAGGTTTCGTGCATTCTGTATCGAATCGTAGTTGCCAAAATGAAAGTGGCACGTATAACGTCGAAAATAGAATTCGGACACCGCTCTGAGTAAGACCAACGTGTTGTCCACCCTCTAGACTTCAATGAGGTTAAGCCGCGATACCTAAGACAGATCTGCACTCGATGACACCTCGATAACAGCCGGTCCCCACACTTACATCTTGCTCTCCTTACGTCAGTATACATCATATCAGTCTGTGACGCTGGCTTTGCAACATCTTGCGTGCCTTTAGGTTCGCCGCGACCAACACTTACCATGCACTGACCACAAAAAATGGAGGCGCCGCGGCTTGAACCCTGGACCTTTCACATGCCAAGCAAACGCTCTACCAACTGAGCTACGCCCCATGCACGAGCAAACTGCGCTATTCCCCATTGTTTGCGACTCAGATGCGCACGGACACGATGGTTGGTTGGTTTGTAGCGGTGAAGGGGGCAGAGTACAAAGGCGCGGACCCGTTCATATACACAAAAGTTCCAAGTAGTTTCGATGCTCTGGTATTACAAATGCAAATTCCGTCTGTTTTTAACGTCTTAAATTGAAAGAGCCGTCACAAATTGCTCCGTTTTCACTCATTGTAGACAATTATACAGCACCTGAGGTAACAAACACATCTCGAGAACCATTGTGCACTACATTATTTATGCCAACTCAGTGCCTCGCTCTTTACTACTGTGTACCAATCTTGTCGTCCAACTGCAAAACACTGGGCCACAACAAGTTTCCGCGTCTCCATTGCACTGCGCATACTACAAAACGCTCCCCAAACTTGGCACTCACCCTCGCAGCCGACTTTTCCGACTTTCCACGACGCTCACGCTAGTGACAGCATTATTTATAGTTCGACGTCGCGCCAAAGCGAATGAGTACATTTCGCCTACGGCTTAGGCCGCCCTCCTAGTGTGGCTGCTCGGTGTCTGCAGGCAGCGAGGGTCTGCAAGCTTCCTGTGTTCGCACCTATGTCACCTGTGCTTGCTTGTCAGAGACAGACTATCGCAAAACATACAACTCACTCCATGAATTGATTGCTACGGCATCTGTTATCAGCAGTCACAACTAGCAACACCAGTAGCAGCTGACTGCACGCAAAGAATAGGAATGTGCAGTGGGATTTACGTGAACTCGGCGCAAGGCAGATCTTTCCGACATAGGCTTGAGAATCTTACGGGAACACTTGTACTGTTTCTAAATTAAGTGTAGGCGTGGGAGGAGGGTGCTTCCTGCGCACAAATAACAGCACGCTTGTCAATTGTGGATGCTAATCATTCGCTTGTATCTTCCTAGACACATCTGCTGGTCGTGAATTATTCCACTTGCATATCAAGGTGCGCATGTAGGTGTGTTAAAAATTCTGGACGCACTGGGTATTGATCCCAGTACCTCTCGCATACTAAGCGTGCGCTCTACCATCTGAGCTACGCCCGCCCCCCCGAAGACTAATGGTGCTACATACAGCCATATAGACGACACAGACCCTTGCACTCCCATTATTCAGCAGACAAACACTACTCTCTATGTATCCGTTAGGGTGTCTTTCAGGTTTCGTGCATTCTGTATCGAATCGTAGTTGCCAAAATGAAAGTGGCACGTATAACGTCGAAAATAGAATTCGGACACCGCTCTGAGTAAGACCAACGTGTTGTCCACCCTCTAGACTTCAATGAGGTTAAGCCGCGATACCTAAGACAGATCTGCACTCGATGACACCTCGATAACAGCCGGTCCCCACACTTACATCTTGCTCTCCTTACGTCAGTATACATCATATCAGTCTGTGACGCTGGCTTTGCAACATCTTGCGTGCCTTTAGGTTCGCCGCGACCAACACTTACCATGCACTGACCACAAAAAATGGAGGCGCCGCGGCTTGAACCCTGGACCTTTCACATGCCAAGCGAACGCTCTACCAACTGAGCTACGCCCCATGCACGAGCAAACTGCGCTATTCCCCATTGTTTGCGACTCAGATGCGCACGGACACGATGGTTGGTTGGTTTGTAGCGGTGAAGGGGGCAGAGTACAAAGGCGCGGACCCGTTCATATACACAAAAGTTCCAAGTAGTTTCGATGCTCTGGTATTACAAATGCAAATTCCGTCTGTTTTTAACGTCTTAAATTGAAAGAGCCGTCACAAATTGCTCCGTTTTCACTCATTGTAGACAATTATACAGCACCTGAGGTAACAAACACATCTCGAGAACCATTGTGCACTACATTATTTATGCCAACTCAGTGCCTCGCTCTTTACTACTGTGTACCAATCTTGTCGTCCAACTGCAAAACACTGGGCCACAACAAGTTTCCGCGTCTCCATTGCACTGCGCATACTACAAAACGCTCCCCAAACTTGGCACTCACCCTCGCAGCCGACTTTTCCGACTTTCCACGACGCTCACGCAACGCTCACGCTAGTGACAGCATTATTTATAGTTCGACGTCGCGCCAAAGCGAATGAGTACATTTCGCCTACGGCTTAGGCCGCCCTCCTAGTGTGGCTGCTCGGTGTCTGCAGGCAGCGAGGGTCTGCAAGCTTCCTGTGTTCGCACCTATGTCACCTGTGCTTGCTTGTCAGAGACAGACTATCGCAAAACATACAACTCACTCCATGAATTGATTGCTACGGCATCTGTTATCAGCAGTCACAACTAGCAACACCAGTAGCAGCTGACTGCACGCAAAGAATAGGAATGTGCAGTGGGATTTACGTGAACTCGGCGCAAGGCAGATCTTTCCGACATAGGCTTGAGAATCTTACGGGAACACTTGTACTGTTTCTAAATTAAGTGTAGGCGTGGGAGGAGGGTGCTTCCTGCGCACAAATAACAGCACGCTTGTCAATTGTGGATGCTAATCATTCGCTTGTATCTTCCTAGACACATCTGCTGGTCGTGAATTATTCCACTTGCATATCAAGGTGCGCATGTAGGTGTGTTAAAAATTCTGGACGCACTGGGTATTGATCCCAGTACCTCTCGCATACTAAGCGTGCGCTCTACCATCTGAGCTACGCCCGCCCCCCCGAAGACTAATGGTGCTACATACAGCCATATAGACGACACAGACCCTTGCACTCCCATTATTCAGCAGACAAACACTACTCTCTATGTATCCGTTAGGGTGTCTTTCAGGTTTCGTGCATTCTGTATCGAATCGTAGTTGCCAAAATGAAAGTGGCACGTATAACGTCGAAAATAGAATTCGGACACCGCTCTGAGTAAGACCAACGTGTTGTCCACCCTCTAGACTTCAATGAGGTTAAGCCGCGATACCTAAGACAGATCTGCACTCGATGACACCTCGATAACAGCCGGTCCCCACACTTACATCTTGCTCTCCTTACGTCAGTATACATCATATCAGTCTGTGACGCTGGCTTTGCAACATCTTGCGTGCCTTTAGGTTCGCCGCGACCAACACTTACCATGCACTGACCACAAAAAATGGAGGCGCCGCGGCTTGAACCCTGGACCTTTCACATGCCAAGCGAACGCTCTACCAACTGAGCTACGCCCCACGCACGAGCAAACTGCGCTATTCCCCATTGTTTGCGACTCAGATGCGCACGGACACGATGGTTGGTTGGTTTGTAGCGGTGAAGGGGGCAGAGTACAAAGGCGCGGACCCGTTCATATACACAAAAGTTCCAAGTAGTTTCGATGCTCTGGTATTACAAATGCAAATTCCGTCTGTTTTTAACGTCTTAAATTGAAAGAGCCGTCACAAATTGCTCCGTTTTCACTCATTGTAGACAATTATACAGCACCTGAGGTAACAAACACATCTCGAGAACCATTGTGCACTACATTATTTATGCCAACTCAGTGCCTCGCTCTTTACTACTGTGTACCAATCTTGTCGTCCAACTGCAAAACACTGGGCCACAACAAGTTTCCGCGTCTCCATTGCACTGCGCATACTACGAAACGCTCCCCAAACTTGGCACTCACCCTCGCAGCCGACTTTTCCGACTTTCCACGACGCTCACGCAACGCTCACGCTAGTGACAGCATTATTTATAGTTCGACGTCACGCCAAAGCGAATGAGTACATTTCGCCTACGGCTTAGGCCGCCCTCCTAGTGTGGCTGCTCGGTGTCTGCAGGCAGCGAGGGTCTGCAAGCTTCCTGTGTTCGCACCTATGTCACCTGTGCTTGCTTGTCAGAGACAGACTATCGCAAAACATACAACTCACTCCATGAATTGATTGCTACGGCATCTGTTATCAGCAGTCACAACTAGCAACACCAGTAGCAGCTGACTGCACGCAAAGAATAGGAATGTGCAGTGGGATTTACGTGAACTCGGCGCAAGGCAGATCTTTCCGACATAGGCTTGAGAATCTTACGGGAACACTTGTACTGTTTCTAAATTAAGTGTAGGCGTGGGAGGAGGGTGCTTCCTGCGCACAAATAACAGCACGCTTGTCAATTGTGGATGCTAATCATTCGCTTGTATCTTCCTAGACACATCTGCTGGTCGTGAATTATTCCACTTGCATATCAAGGTGCGCATGTAGGTGTGTTAAAAATTCTGGAGGCACTGGGTATTGATCCCAGTACCTCTCGCATACTAAGCGTGCGCTCTACCATCTGAGCTACGCCCGCCCCCCCGAAGACTAATGGTGCTACATACAGCCATATAGACGACACAGACCCTTGCACTCCCATTATTCAGCAGACAAACACTACTCTCTATGTATCCGTTAGGGTGTCTTTCAGGTTTCGTGCATTCTGTATCGAATCGTAGTTGCCAAAATGAAAGTGGCATGTATAACGTCGAAAATAGAATTCGGACACCGCTCTGAGTAAGACCAACGTGTTGTCCACCCTCTAGACTTCAATGAGGTTAAGCCGCGATACCTAAGACAGATCTGCACTCGATGACACCTCGATAACAGCCGGTCCCCACACTTACATCTTGCTCTCCTTACGTCAGTATACATCATATCAGTCTGTGACGCTGGCTTTGCAACATCTTGCGTGCCTTTAGGTTCGCCGCGACCAACACTTACCATGCACTGACCACAAAAAATGGAGGCGCCGCGGCTTGAACCCTGGACCTTTCACATGCCAAGCGAACGCTCTACCAACTGAGCTACGCCCCATGCACGAGCAAACTGCGCTATTCCCCATTGTTTGCGACTCAGATGCGCACGGACACGATGGTTGGTTGGTTTGTAGCGGTGAAGGGGGCAGAGTACAAAGGCGCGGACCCGTTCATATACACAAAAGTTCCAAGTAGTTTCGATGCTCTGGTATTACAAATGCAAATTCCGTCTGTTTTTAACGTCTTAAATTGAAAGAGCCGTCACAAATTGCTCCGTTTTCACTCATTGTAGACAATTATACAGCACCTGAGGTAACAAACACATCTCGAGAACCATTGTGCACTACATTATTTATGCCAACTCAGTGCCTCGCTCTTTACTACTGTGTACCAATTTGGCGTCCAACTGCAAAACACTGGGCCACAACAAGTTTCCGCGTCTCCATTGCACTGCGCATACTACAAAACGCTCCCCAAACTTGGCACTCACCCTCGCAGCCGACTTTTCCGACTTTCCACGACGCTCACGCAACGCTCACGCTAGTGACAGCATTATTTATAGTTCGACGTCGCGCCAAAGCGAATGAGTACATTTCGCCTACGGCTTAGGCCGCCCTCCTAGTGTGGCTGCTCGGTGTCTGCAGGCAGCGAGGGTCTGCAAGCTTCCTGTGTTCGCACCTATGTCACCTGTGCTTGCTTGTCAGAGACAGACTATCGCAAAACATACAACTCACTCCATGAATTGATTGCTACGGCATCTGTTATCAGCAGTCACAACTAGCAACACCAGTAGCAGCTGACTGCACGCAAAGAATAGGAATGTGCAGTGGGATTTACGTGAACTCGGCGCAAGGCAGATCTTTCCGACATAGGCTTGAGAATCTTACGGGAACACTTGTACTGTTTCTAAATTAAGTGTAGGCGTGGGAGGAGGGTGCTTCCTGCGCACAAATAACAGCACGCTTGTCAATTGTGGATGCTAATCATTCGCTTGTATCTTCCTAGACACATCTGCTGGTCGTGAATTATTCCACTTGCATATCAAGGTGCGCATGTAGGTGTGTTAAAAATTCTGGACGCACTGGGTATTGATCCCAGTACCTCTCGCATACTAAGCGTGCGCTCTACCATCTGAGCTACGCCCGCCCCCCCGAAGACTAATGGTGCTACATACAGCCATATAGACGACACAGACCCTTGCACTCCCATTATTCAGCAGACAAACACTACTCTCTATGTATCCGTTAGGGTGTCTTTCAGGTTTCGTGCATTCTGTATCGAATCGTAGTTGCCAAAATGAAAGTGGCACGTATAACGTCGAAAATAGAATTCGGACACCGCTCTGAGTAAGACCAACGTGTTGTCCACCCTCTAGACTTCAATGAGGTTAAGCCGCGATACCTAAGACAGATCTGCACTCGATGACACCTCGATAACAGCCGGTCCCCACACTTACATCTTGCTCTCCTTACGTCAGTATACATCATATCAGTCTGTGACGCTGGCTTTGCAACATCTTGCGTGCCTTTAGGTTCGCCGCGACCAACACTTACCATGCACTGACCACAAAAAATGGAGGCGCCGCGGCTTGAACCCTGGACCTTTCACATGCCAAGCGAACGCTCTACCAACTGAGCTACGCCCCATGCACGAGCAAACTGCGCTATTCCCCATTGTTTGCGACTCAGATGCGCACGGACACGATGGTTGGTTGGTTTGTAGCGGTGAAGGGGGCAGAGTACAAAGGCGCGGACCCGTTCATATACACAAAAGTTCCAAGTAGTTTCGATGCTCTGGTATTACAAATGCAAATTCCGTCTGTTTTTAACGTCTTAAATTGAAAGAGCCGTCACAAATTGCTCCGTTTTCACTCATTGTAGACAATTATACAGCACCTGAGGTAACAAACACATCTCGAGAACCATTGTGCACTACATTATTTATGCCAACTCAGTGCCTCGCTCTTTACTACTGTGTACCAATCTTGTCGTCCAACTGCAAAACACTGGGCCACAACAAGTTTCCGCGTCTCCATTGCACTGCGCATACTACGAAACGCTCCCCAAACTTGGCACTCACCCTCGCAGCCGACTTTTCCGACTTTCCACGACGCTCACGCAACGCTCACGCTAGTGACAGCATTATTTATAGTTCGACGTCACGCCAAAGCGAATGAGTACATTTCGCCTACGGCTTAGGCCGCCCTCCTAGTGTGGCTGCTCGGTGTCTGCAGGCAGCGAGGGTCTGCAAGCTTCCTGTGTTCGCACCTATGTCACCTGTGCTTGCTTGTCAGAGACAGACTATCGCAAAACATACAACTCACTCCATGAATTGATTGCTACGGCATCTGTTATCAGCAGTCACAACTAGCAACACCAGTAGCAGCTGACTGCACGCAAAGAATAGGAATGTGCAGTGGGATTTACGTGAACTCGGCGCAAGGCAGATCTTTCCGACATAGGCTTGAGAATCTTACGGGAACACTTGTACTGTTTCTAAATTAAGTGTAGGCGTGGGAGGAGGGTGCTTCCTGCGCACAAATAACAGCACGCTTGTCAATTGTGGATGCTAATCATTCGCTTGTATCTTCCTAGACACATCTGCTGGTCGTGAATTATTCCACTTGCATATCAAGGTGCGCATGTAGGTGTGTTAAAAATTCTGGAGGCACTGGGTATTAATCCCAGTACCTCTCGCATACTAAGCGTGCGCTCTACCATCTGAGCTACGCCCGCCCCCCCGAAGACTAATGGTGCTACATACAGCCATATAGACGACACAGACCCTTGCACTCCCATTATTCAGCAGACAAACACTACTCTCTATGTATCCGTTAGGGTGTCTTTCAGGTTTCGTGCATTCTGTATCGAATCGTAGTTGCCAAAATGAAAGTGGCATGTATAACGTCGAAAATAGAATTCGGACACCGCTCTGAGTAAGACCAACGTGTTGTCCACCCTCTAGACTTCAATGAGGTTAAGCCGCGATACCTAAGACAGATCTGCACTCGATGACACCTCGATAACAGCCGGTCCCCACACTTACATCTTGCTCTCCTTACGTCAGTATACATCATATCAGTCTGTGACGCTGGCTTTGCAACATCTTGCGTGCCTTTAGGTTCGCCGCGACCAACACTTACCATGCACTGACCACAAAAAATGGAGGCGCCGCGGCTTGAACCCTGGACCTTTCACATGCCAAGCGAACGCTCTACCAACTGAGCTACGCCCCATGCACGAGCAAACTGCGCTATTCCCCATTGTTTGCGACTCAGATGCGCACGGACACGATGGTTGGTTGGTTTGTAGCGGTGAAGGGGGCAGAGTACAAAGGCGCGGACCCGTTCATATACACAAAAGTTCCAAGTAGTTTCGATGCTCTGGTATTACAAATGCAAATTCCGTCTGTTTTTAACGTCTTAAATTGAAAGAGCCGTCACAAATTGCTCCGTTTTCACTCATTGTAGACAATTATACAGCACCTGAGGTAACAAACACATCTCGAGAACCATTGTGCACTACATTATTTATGCCAACTCAGTGCCTCGCTCTTTACTACTGTGTACCAATTTGGCGTCCAACTGCAAAACACTGGGCCACAACAAGTTTCCGCGTCTCCATTGCACTGCGCATACTACAAAACGCTCCCCAAACTTGGCACTCACCCTCGCAGCCGACTTTTCCGACTTTCCACGACGCTCACGCAACGCTCACGCTAGTGACAGCATTATTTATAGTTCGACGTCGCGCCAAAGCGAATGAGTACATTTCGCCTACGGCTTAGGCCGCCCTCCTAGTGTGGCTGCTCGGTGTCTGCAGGCAGCGAGGGTCTGCAAGCTTCCTGTGTTCGCACCTATGTCACCTGTGCTTGCTTGTCAGAGACAGACTATCGCAAAACATACAACTCACTCCATGAATTGATTGCTACGGCATCTGTTATCAGCAGTCACAACTAGCAACACCAGTAGCAGCTGACTGCACGCAAAGAATAGGAATGTGCAGTGGGATTTACGTGAACTCGGCGCAAGGCAGATCTTTCCGACATAGGCTTGAGAATCTTACGGGAACACTTGTACTGTTTCTAAATTAAGTGTAGGCGTGGGAGGAGGGTGCTTCCTGCGCACAAATAACAGCACGCTTGTCAATTGTGGATGCTAATCATTCGCTTGTATCTTCCTAGACACATCTGCTGGTCGTGAATTATTCCACTTGCATATCAAGGTGCGCATGTAGGTGTGTTAAAAATTCTGGAGGCACTGGGTATTGATCCCAGTACCTCTCGCATACTAAGCGTGCGCTCTACCATCTGAGCTACGCCCGCCCCCCCGAAGACTAATGGTGCTACATACAGCCATATAGACGACACAGACCCTTGCACTCCCATTATTCAGCAGACAAACACTACTCTCTATGTATCCGTTAGGGTGTCTTTCAGGTTTCGTGCATTCTGTATCGAATCGTAGTTGCCAAAATGAAAGTGGCATGTATAACGTCGAAAATAGAATTCGGACACCGCTCTGAGTAAGACCAACGTGTTGTCCACCCTCTAGACTTCAATGAGGTTAAGCCGCGATACCTAAGACAGATCTGCACTCGATGACACCTCGATAACAGCCGGTCCCCACACTTACATCTTGCTCTCCTTACGTCAGTATACATCATATCAGTCTGTGACGCTGGCTTTGCAACATCTTGCGTGCCTTTAGGTTCGCCGCGACCAACACTTACCATGCACTGACCACAAAAAATGGAGGCGCCGCGGCTTGAACCCTGGACCTTTCACATGCCAAGCGAACGCTCTACCAACTGAGCTACGCCCCATGCACGAGCAAACTGCGCTATTCCCCATTGTTTGCGACTCAGATGCGCACGGACACGATGGTTGGTTGGTTTGTAGCGGTGAAGGGGGCAGAGTACAAAGGCGCGGACCCGTTCATATACACAAAAGTTCCAAGTAGTTTCGATGCTCTGGTATTACAAATGCAAATTCCGTCTGTTTTTAACGTCTTAAATTGAAAGAGCCGTCACAAATTGCTCCGTTTTCACTCATTGTAGACAATTATACAGCACCTGAGGTAACAAACACATCTCGAGAACCATTGTGCACTACATTATTTATGCCAACTCAGTGCCTCGCTCTTTACTACTGTGTACCAATTTGGCGTCCAACTGCAAAACACTGGGCCACAACAAGTTTCCGCGTCTCCATTGCACTGCGCATACTACAAAACGCTCCCCAAACTTGGCACTCACCCTCGCAGCCGACTTTTCCGACTTTCCACGACGCTCACGCAACGCTCACGCTAGTGACAGCATTATTTATAGTTCGACGTCGCGCCAAAGCGAATGAGTACATTTCGCCTACGGCTTAGGCCGCCCTCCTAGTGTGGCTGCTCGGTGTCTGCAGGCAGCGAGGGTCTGCAAGCTTCCTGTGTTCGCACCTATGTCACCTGTGCTTGCTTGTCAGAGACAGACTATCGCAAAACATACAACTCACTCCATGAATTGATTGCTACGGCATCTGTTATCAGCAGTCACAACTAGCAACACCAGTAGCAGCTGACTGCACGCAAAGAATAGGAATGTGCAGTGGGATTTACGTGAACTCGGCGCAAGGCAGATCTTTCCGACATAGGCTTGAGAATCTTACGGGAACACTTGTACTGTTTCTAAATTAAGTGTAGGCGTGGGAGGAGGGTGCTTCCTGCGCACAAATAACAGCACGCTTGTCAATTGTGGATGCTAATCATTCGCTTGTATCTTCCTAGACACATCTGCTGGTCGTGAATTATTCCACTTGCATATCAAGGTGCGCATGTAGGTGTGTTAAAAATTCTGGACGCACTGGGTATTGATCCCAGTACCTCTCGCATACTAAGCGTGCGCTCTACCATCTGAGCTACGCCCGCCCCCCCGAAGACTAATGGTGCTACATACAGCCATATAGACGACACAGACCCTTGCACTCCCATTATTCAGCAGACAAACACTACTCTCTATGTATCCGTTAGGGTGTCTTTCAGGTTTCGTGCATTCTGTATCGAATCGTAGTTGCCAAAATGAAAGTGGCACGTATAACGTCGAAAATAGAATTCGGACACCGCTCTGAGTAAGACCAACGTGTTGTCCACCCTCTAGACTTCAATGAGGTTAAGCCGCGATACCTAAGACAGATCTGCACTCGATGACACCTCGATAACAGCCGGTCCCCACACTTACATCTTGCTCTCCTTACGTCAGTATACATCATATCAGTCTGTGACGCTGGCTTTGCAACATCTTGCGTGCCTTTAGGTTCGCCGCGACCAACACTTACCATGCACTGACCACAAAAAATGGAGGCGCCGCGGCTTGAACCCTGGACCTTTCACATGCCAAGCGAACGCTCTACCAACTGAGCTACGCCCCACGCACGAGCAAACTGCGCTATTCCCCATTGTTTGCGACTCAGATGCGCACGGACACGATGGTTGGTTGGTTTGTAGCGGTGAAGGGGGCAGAGTACAAAGGCGCGGACCCGTTCATATACACAAAAGTTCCAAGTAGTTTCGATGCTCTGGTATTACAAATGCAAATTCCGTCTGTTTTTAACGTCTTAAATTGAAAGAGCCGTCACAAATTGCTCCGTTTTCACTCATTGTAGACAATTATACAGCACCTGAGGTAACAAACACATCTCGAGAACCATTGTGCACTACATTATTTATGCCAACTCAGTGCCTCGCTCTTTACTACTGTGTACCAATCTTGTCGTCCAACTGCAAAACACTGGGCCACAACAAGTTTCCGCGTCTCCATTGCACTGCGCATACTACAAAACGCTCCCCAAACTTGGCACTCACCCTCGCAGCCGACTTTTCCGACTTTCCACGACGCTCACGCAACGCTCACGCTAGTGACAGCATTATTTATAGTTCGACGTCACGCCAAAGCGAATGAGTACATTTCGCCTACGGCTTAGGCCGCCCTCCTAGTGTGGCTGCTCGGTGTCTGCAGGCAGCGAGGGTCTGCAAGCTTCCTGTGTTCGCACCTATGTCACCTGTGCTTGCTTGTCAGAGACAGACTATCGCAAAACATACAACTCACTCCATGAATTGATTGCTACGGCATCTGTTATCAGCAGTCACAACTAGCAACACCAGTAGCAGCTGACTGCACGCAAAGAATAGGAATGTGCAGTGGGATTTACGTGAACTCGGCGCAAGGCAGATCTTTCCGACATAGGCTTGAGAATCTTACGGGAACACTTGTACTGTTTCTAAATTAAGTGTAGGCGTGGGAGGAGGGTGCTTCCTGCGCACAAATAACAGCACGCTTGTCAATTGTGGATGCTAATCATTCGCTTGTATCTTCCTAGACACATCTGCTGGTCGTGAATTATTCCACTTGCATATCAAGGTGCGCATGTAGGTGTGTTAAAAATTCTGGAGGCACTGGGTATTGATCCCAGTACCTCTCGCATACTAAGCGTGCGCTCTACCATCTGAGCTACGCCCGCCCTCCCGAAGACTAATGGTGCTACATACAGCCATATAGACGACACAGACCCTTGCACTCCCATTATTCAGCAGACAAACACTACTCTCTATGTATCCGTTAGGGTGTCTTTCAGGTTTCGTGCATTCTGTATCGAATCGTAGTTGCCAAAATGAAAGTGGCATGTATAACGTCGAAAATAGAATTCGGACACCGCTCTGAGTAAGACCAACGTGTTGTCCACCCTCTAGACTTCAATGAGGTTAAGCCGCGATACCTAAGACAGATCTGCACTCGATGACACCTCGATAACAGCCGGTCCCCACACTTACATCTTGCTCTCCTTACGTCAGTATACATCATATCAGTCTGTGACGCTGGCTTTGCAACATCTTGCGTGCCTTTAGGTTCGCCGCGACCAACACTTACCATGCACTGACCACAAAAAATGGAGGCGCCGCGGCTTGAACCCTGGACCTTTCACATGCCAAGCGAACGCTCTACCAACTGAGCTACGCCCCATGCACGAGCAAACTGCGCTATTCCCCATTGTTTGCGACTCAGATGCGCACGGACACGATGGTTGGTTGGTTTGTAGCGGTGAAGGGGGCAGAGTACAAAGGCGCGGACCCGTTCATATACACAAAAGTTCCAAGTAGTTTCGATGCTCTGGTATTACAAATGCAAATTCCGTCTGTTTTTAACGTCTTAAATTGAAAGAGCCGTCACAAATTGCTCCGTTTTCACTCATTGTAGACAATTATACAGCACCTGAGGTAACAAACACATCTCGAGAACCATTGTGCACTACATTATTTATGCCAACTCAGTGCCTCGCTCTTTACTACTGTGTACCAGTCTTGTCGTCCAACTGCAAAACACTGGGCCACAACAAGTTTCCGCGTCTCCATTGCACTGCGCATACTACAAAACGCTCCCCAAACTTGGCACTCACCCTCGCAGCCGACTTTTCCGACTTTCCACGACGCTCACGCAACGCTCACGCTAGTGACAGCATTATTTATAGTTCGACGTCGCGCCAAAGCGAATGAGTACATTTCGCCTACGGCTTAGGCCGCCCTCCTAGTGTGGCTGCTCGGTGTCTGCAGGCAGCGAGGGTCTGCAAGCTTCCTGTGTTCGCACCTATGTCACCTGTGCTTGCTTGTCAGAGACAGACTATCGCAAAACATACAACTCACTCCATGAATTGATTGCTACGGCATCTGTTATCAGCAGTCACAACTAGCAACACCAGTAGCAGCTGACTGCACGCAAAGAATAGGAATGTGCAGTGGGATTTACGTGAACTCGGCGCAAGGCAGATCTTTCCGACATAGGCTTGAGAATCTTACGGGAACACTTGTACTGTTTCTAAATTAAGTGTAGGCGTGGGAGGAGGGTGCTTCCTGCGCACAAATAACAGCACGCTTGTCGATTGTGGATGCTAATCATTCGCTTGTATCTTCCTAGACACATCTGCTGGTCGTGAATTATTCCACTTGCATATCAAGGTGCGCATGTAGGTGTGTTAAAAATTCTGGACGCACTGGGTATTGATCCCAGTACCTCTCGCATACTAAGCGTGCGCTCTACCATCTTTTTTTTTTTTTTTTTCTTTTTCAGAACTGATAAAACACGAGCGTGACAGCATTCGAACCTGTAATCTTCAGATCCGGAGTCCGACGCCTTATCCATTTTTTTTTTTTTTTTTTCCAAAATTCATATTTCTCCTGTGAGGATGGAACTTACGACCCCTGGTTTATTGGACCAGTGCTCTACCACTTTTTTTTTTTTTTTAGGTTTTTCTTTATTCATATTTTTTTAACACTGTTTTTTCGTTTTTCCTTTGTAATGACCCAGGGCAGGTAGGTGGAGGCGCATTGGGCAGGGGTCGTATCCCGAGGCCTGGCCATGACGTCTCCTCCTCCCTGCACTGAAGCACAGTGTCACCAATACGTTGTAATTGTCTTTGGTTCGGAGTCTTGTGATACTTATATGTGAACACGGGACTTATGAAGCGTTGTCTATCGAAACAGTTATTTTGCCTTCCTGCCAAGATTGTACCTAAGAACTAGCGAGAATGTCTTTCCTGTCATGAAGTTAGCTCAGTATGCCCCTATACCGGTTCCATTAATGATTCAGGCGCAGGAGCGATCAATAGAAATTGAAACTTAACCAACTCCTTCCTTTTCGAAAACAATAGTAAGCATATTCGCAAAGTCCCTCTTAAGGTGTGGGAAAGACTTTTGCGTCCAGTACTCATGAAGCATGTAACCAGTAAACGAAATGAAATCGGTAATACCATGATCATCAACCACTGCAAAAATGTAACGGCCAAGAAGCCACATAACGGTGTTGTTCTTGGTCCGAGGATAAAAAACCGTGTCCGGCCAGCAGAGAATATCAGTCTTAAATGCCGATTCGGAGCTCCTGGTGAGTAAAGCCAATTGTCGGCGCAGCCAGTGCCACATGCGATGACGGTCAGCGCAGGTAAATCGGTGTTGGAGTGTATCAACACAACCACACGTTTGACAAAGCGGAGAGACACATAAACCTATACGATGAAGGCGTTCGTTCGTAGGAATCAGCTGATTAACTACCTTATACCATAGGGAGGCAACAGTTGCTGAATGAACGGGTAAGCTAATATTCGCCCATATGTTACGCCAATTAAAACTGGGATAATGCAAAACAATCGGGTTGGAAGAAGAAGACCGTCGCCATTTGTCAAGCAGGGTTAGCGTAGTAATAACAGGACGACGTTGTAAGTGGAGATCTAGGTAACTAATCTCAGTGTAGAAGTCCCGAACATGCCGTAGCTTCGCATTTAGAGGCCCAACGTTAATGGGCGGTGACAAGCTCGCAGGACGAACGACATGGAATAATCGGGAAGTAACAGTCGGGGACTCAGATAATAAAAGATGGAGGGTTCGCTTAACATAAAGGGCAGCAGCCTTGACACGGACGTCGGTGAACGACAAGCCGCCCTCAAGACGCGGCTTCGTAAGAACATCACAACGTAATTTAAAAATATGCCCCCGCCAAATATATCTGTTAATAAGCTGGACCATTTTTGCACCCTGCATTCGGGGAAGCGGAAACAGCTGAGCAACGTAATATACTTTACATAAAACATAAGTGTCTAATACACGCTTTTTTTGCAGTAGCGGTATCGAACGCCATGACTGTTCTAATAAAACACCTTGCAGCTTGGAAATGGCCACTTGCCAATTTTTTGCAGCCATCCGAAGAGGACAACGTTCAAGATAGATACCTAAATGTGTATGGTGTTCAACAGCTGTAACCCACGGAACAACCACACGTTCAAAGCCCCGCAAATTCAGGAGCTTGCTTTTACGGGGATTGATACGAGAACCTGAGGCCGCAGAAAATTTATCGAGTTCCATTTTCAACTGCGGCACTTCTGCGGTGGAACGAAGCAAAACAACCAAATCATCAGCATAAGCTGTTGCCGTCTGGGTAACCCCAGAGATCGTAAGACCACGAAGTGTCGAGTTGAGACGTGTAAGGACTGGTTGAAGGGAGAGAGCATAAAGGGTCATGGATAAAGGACTACCTTGCGGGAAGCCACGTTGAATATCAATGACCTTTGTCAGCTGGCCATTAATGTCAATCTTAGCAGAAATGCCAGTCGTCATATTCTTAAGTACCAGCAACGCCTGTTCATTAAAACCGAGCCGACGCAGCAGAAGCTCTAAAAACGAATGGGACACACGATCAAAGGCCTTAGTAAAATCAACAAATAAAAGCGCACAGGAAATATTGGTGACAGCGACAATCGACACGACATCACGATACCCCGCCAGAGACGTCAATATAGAGCGCCCTGGAAAGCAGCTTTGACAAGGAGGTATCACAGGTGTAAGCAAGAGGGATAGACGTGCATTAACAGCCCTAGCGGCCGTCTTATAGTCAAAATTTAATAGGGTTAAAGGACGAAAGTCACTAGCTGTCTTCAAACCAGCAGATTTAGGTATCAGGACAACCGTACCTCTCTTGAAATCGGCTGGAATTGTGCCACCATTCAAGATTTCATTCACAATATCCGTAAAAACAGGCCCTATAATAGGCCAAAAGCGAACAAAAAACTCCTTAGGTAGGCCATCAGGACCAGGAGATTTGTGAGATGCTGAACAAACAATGAAAGCTGAAATTTCGTCTGCAGTAAAAGGAGCTAAAAATTTCGCATTATGGTCCTCTGTTAAAACTGATGGGATAGCAGTTAAAATCTCGTCAACATCATTCGGATCAGAATCAGCCGCAGTATATAACGTCTCATAGTAGCAGGTAAGTTCATGGGTTATTTGATTCTGTAAGGTAAGCCGGCGACCATCAGCTGCCATAAGGCCGTCAATCAATACACGTCGACGGTTCTTGTGGTGACGAAACAGATGGTACATAGAAGTCATTTCATGTGCTAACGTGGACGGTGGTTTAGATTTAATCTTCAATCCTTCCATCTGAAGCCGCTTAATACTAAGTAGCTTGGCCTTAATTTTCCGAATCTCAGAAAGGTGGGCACATGTCATTGTAGAAGTATCATAAAGTTCGCGAAGCACCGAATAGTAATATTCAAAAGTCAGTTTCAGATCTCGCGCTCTATTATAACTGTAGGACATTAAAGTGCGACGTAGTTTTGGCTTCACACAGTGGATCCACCAATGAAGCTTAGACGGATAGTATCGCTGAGAACGTAAACAAAAGTCCCACGCCGTCTGTATTAGAGGTTCGATGTCAGGGTCATCGAGCAAGGAGACATTTAATTTCCACAGCGGCCTATAAAGTTTAAGAGGTTGACGCTCCAAATTAATTATAACAGAAAGGGCACAATGATCCGTAAAACTGGCTGGAATAACATCTACATCTAAAACAGAAACACTAAGGGGATCAGAAATATACAATCGGTCAAGTCGACTACTTGAGGTGGCAGTAAAAAATGTAAATTTAACTAAAGTGGGGTGTTTAACCTCCCACGCATCGCGTAGTCGTAATTGACGTACAAGAGAATGTAGCTCGAAACAATAATTAAAATGAGGGGATTGGTCTTTAGCTTGTAACACACAATTAAAATCGCCCCCCAATATCAAGGTCGCAGGATTTTTTCGTAAAAGGTAAATCAGATCCTCTTTATAAAAACGAGACCTTTCCTGCCGCTTGCTAGAACCAGAGGGGGCGTAAATGTTAACCAAGGTCGTGTCAAATAACCGACAACCAATGCCCCGTCCCGAGTCTAAAAGCTCAATTTCGGTAACGGGGATACCGTCACGAATTAGGAAAGCAGTACCTGCAGAAAACTCAGGTGCAAAATTTATAATAGTGCGAAAACCAGGAACAAACAGGTGTGCAACGGAGACTTCCTGCAGGAAAACAATATCAGCTGCAGAGTCATAAATAAACTGCTGCAGAGACGCTAACTTCAGAGCAGATTGAATGCCATTTATATTTAAGGTAATAAACGTGTACGCCTGCAACATCAACCAAAAAATGGGAAATGAACCCAAATTACACCACACTAGAAGCAACTACATCCATATCATCAACATCAGACATGGCAGAGGGTGATTGTCCAGAATCAACGGAATCAGAGTCGTCCTTCGCATGCTTATGTTTCTTCCGCACCGCGTGGAGATTGGGGGGCACTTTCACCCGACGACGTATCTGATGCACACCAGATTCAAGAGCAGGTGGAGTGGGGGGTTCGAGATCAGGCACGTCAACCAAAGCGTCCGAAGGATTAGCAGGGCGAGAGGAGTCAGAAGGAGGAGCCATCAAGGGGAAAACTGCATCAGGAACATCGGCACCGGTTTCAGAATGTGTAGGTATTGGAAGTGTAGGAGGTGGTAAGATAGGTTTGGAGTCTGCTGATGCGGAGCGCGCAGTTCTAGGAGCGGTTTTCCGACAAACAGCCGTCTCCACCGAAGTGTCGTCAACATGTTGTGATGCCTGTGGCGGTGGGGATGTCAGCAACACCTCGACCGAATGTTGTGGCTCTTGCGCCGACGGCATGGCAGCAAGTTTGACGTCATCAGGCAAAGCAGGAGACACAGCGGGAACAGATTCCGAAACAGGCATGGGAGATTCTGGAATTCTTTCATCAGATTCGCAAACCGGCTGCGAAACAGCAGCTTCGTCATCAGTGCTACCGGTATCACTAGCACGACGGCGTTTGTTGTTGGAAACAGACGGAATCGGTATAGGAGCAGCCGATACGTCTGGGCGAGTGGGTAGCGGAGGAAAACCTGCATCAGGGGAGGGTGACACCTGTTGTGAAGAAGCTACTGCAGGAGGCAGATAGGAAACAGTGGAGGAAGCTGCTGGCACAAGATCGGCAACCGTTAATTTGCGGCGCTGTGCTAGGCCATTTTTAAGCACAAATACCCGCTTAGGGCAATTAGCTCGAACATGACCATGTTCATTACATAGGAAACATGTACCAAGCTGCCCCTCATAAGTAAGATGTACACGATAACCACATACAATCAGATGGGACGGTATATTAGACTTAATATGCATTTCAACTGATCTGACACCATTATAACATTGCAGCTTATGTTGTGCAGACCAACGTTCATTTCGAATTGACCGAACAGTACCATAACCAAGCAAAGCTTCCTTAAGATAGCTGTTGTCAACTTCAGGGGGTAAATTATAAACCCGAACTGTGGTATACGTAATTTCAGCATTTGAAACAGTAACACTGCTAACAGAACCATCCCTATGACGGAACGACACTTGCTCACCATGTTTAAGTAATATCTTATCCAGCAAAACCGGGTTCAACAATTTCACAAAAAAGCAGTATAATTCTGTATCAAAATAGGCCGTATGTACCTGGTCCGATGTAATGCCAATAGTGTCCACAATCCATTCGTGAATTTCCAAGGATGTCGGTTGGACATTCCTGGTAGCCTTGTTAAACTGAAAACTGAGAGTACACTTCCGCGGAAACAACCGGGAAGCCATAACACTTAATTAATGCGGCAAAAGCCGCAATACAACGCAAGACACAAAACAAACACTAAGGCAAAGAAACAACAAAAAACAGAAGACAAAGAAACGTCACACACAGAAGGTAAATATTCACAACCCGAGGGTAACGGCGGATCGAATACACAGCACGTCCGATCGCTGTCGCGTCTCAAGCGGAACTGCCCTTGCACTCCCATTATTCCGCAGACAAACACTACTCTCTATGTATCAGTGAGGGTGTCTTTCAGGTTTCGTGCATTCTGTATCGAATCGTAGTTGCCAAAATGAAAGTGGCACGTATAACGTCGAAAATAGAATTCGGACACCGCTCTGAGTAAGACCAACGTGTTGTCCACCCTCTAGACTTCAATGAGGTTAAGCCGCGATACCTAAGACAGATCTGCACTCGATGACACCTCGATAACAGCCGGTCCCCACACTTACATCTTGCTCTCCTTACGTCAGTATACATCATATCAGTCTGTGACGCTGGCTTTGCAACATCTTGCGTGCCTTTAGGTTCGCCGCGACCAACACTTACCATGCACTGACCACAAAAAATGGAGGCGCCGCGGCTTGAACCCTGGACCTTTCACATGCCAAGCGAACGCTCTACCAACTGAGCTACGCCCCACGCACGAGCAAACTGCGCTATTCCCCATTGTTTGCGACTCAGATGCGCACGGACACGATGGTTGGTTGGTTTGTAGCGGTGAAGGGGGCAGAGTACAAAGGCGCGGACCCGTTCATATACACAAAAGTTCCAAGTAGTTTCGATGCTCTGGTATTACAAATGCAAATTCCGTCTGTTTTTAACGTCTTAAATTGAAAGAGCCGTCACAAATTGCTCCGTTTTCACTCATTGTAGACAATTATACAGCACCTGAGGTAACAAACACATCTCGAGAACCATTGTGCACTACATTATTTATGCCAACTCAGTGCCTCGCTCTTTACTACTGTGTACCAATCTTGTCGTCCAACTGCAAAACACTGGGCCACAACAAGTTTCCGCGTCTCCATTGCACTGCGCATACTACAAAACGCTCCCCAAACTTGGCACTCACCCTCGCAGCCGACTTTTCCGACTTTCCACGACGCTCACGCAACGCTCACGCTAGTGACAGCATTATTTATAGTTCGACGTCACGCCAAAGCGAATGAGTACATTTCGCCTACGGCTTAGGCCGCCCTCCTAGTGTGGCTGCTCGGTGTCTGCAGGCAGCGAGGGTCTGCAAGCTTCCTGTGTTCGCACCTATGTCACCTGTGCTTGCTTGTCAGAGACAGACTATCGCAAAACATACAACTCACTCCATGAATTGATTGCTACGGCATCTGTTATCAGCAGTCACAACTAGCAACACCAGTAGCAGCTGACTGCACGCAAAGAATAGGAATGTGCAGTGGGATTTACGTGAACTCGGCGCAAGGCAGATCTTTCCGACATAGGCTTGAGAATCTTACGGGAACACTTGTACTGTTTCTAAATTAAGTGTAGGCGTGGGAGGAGGGTGCTTCCTGCGCACAAATAACAGCACGCTTGTCAATTGTGGATGCTAATCATTCGCTTGTATCTTCCTAGACACATCTGCTGGTCGTGAATTATTCCACTTGCATATCAAGGTGCGCATGTAGGTGTGTTAAAAATTCTGGAGGCACTGGGTATTGATCCCAGTACCTCTCGCATACTAAGCGTGCGCTCTACCATCTGAGCTACGCCCGCCCCCCCGAAGACTAATGGTGCTACATACAGCCATATAGACGACACAGACCCTTGCACTCCCATTATTCAGCAGACAAACACTACTCTCTATGTATCCGTTAGGGTGTCTTTCAGGTTTCGTGCATTCTGTATCGAATCGTAGTTGCCAAAATGAAAGTGGCATGTATAACGTCGAAAATAGAATTCGGACACCGCTCTGAGTAAGACCAACGTGTTGTCCACCCTCTAGACTTCAATGAGGTTAAGCCGCGATACCTAAGACAGATCTGCACTCGATGACACCTCGATAACAGCCGGTCCCCACACTTACATCTTGCTCTCCTTACGTCAGTATACATCATATCAGTCTGTGACGCTGGCTTTGCAACATCTTGCGTGCCTTTAGGTTCGCCGCGACCAACACTTACCATGCACTGAGCACAAAAAATGGAGGCGCCGCGGCTTGAACCCTGGACCTCTCACATGCCAAGCGAACGCTCTACCAACTGAGCTACGCCCCATGCACGAACAAACTGCGCTATTCCCCATTCTTTGCGACTCAGATGCGCACGGACACGATGGTTGGTTGGTTTGTAGCGGTGAAGGGAGCAGAGTACAAAGGCGCGGACCCGTTCATATACACAAAAGTTCCAAGTAGTTTCGATGCTCTGGTATTACAAATGCAAATTCCGTCTGTTTTTAACGTCTTAAATTGAAAGAGCCGTCACAAATTGCTCCGTTTTCACTCATTGTAGACAATTATACAGCACCTGAGGTAACAAACACATCTCGAGAACCATTGTGCACTACATTATTTATGCCAACTCAGTGCCTCGCTCTTTACTACTGTGTACCAATCTTGTCGTCCAACTGCAAAACACTGGGCCACAACAAGTTTCCGCGTCTCCATTGCACTGCGCATACTACAAAACGCTCCCCAAACTTGGCACTCACCCTCGCAGCCGACTTTTCCGACTTTCCACGACGCTCACGCAACGCTCACGCTAGTGACAGCATTATTTATAGTTCGACGTCGCGCCAAAGCGAATGAGTACATTTCGCCTACGGCTTAGGCCGCCCTCCTAGTGTGGCTGCTCGGTGTCTGCAGGCAGCGAGGGTCTGCAAGCTTCCTGTGTTCGCACCTATGTCACCTGTGCTTGCTTGTCAGAGACAGACTATCGCAAAACATACAACTCACTCCATGAATTGATTGCTACGGCATCTGTTATCAGCAGTCACAACTAGCAACACCAGTAGCAGCTGACTGCACGCAAAGAATAGGAATGTGCAGTGGGATTTACGTGAACTCGGCGCAAGGCAGATCTTTCCGACATAGGCTTGAGAATCTTACAGGAACACTTGTACTGTTTCTAAATTAAGTGTAGGCGTGGGAGGAGGGTGCTTCCTGCGCACAAATAACAGCACGCTTGTCAATTGTGGATGCTAATCATTCGCTTGTATCTTCCTAGACACATCTGCTGGTCGTGAATTATTCCACTTGCATATCAAGGTGCGCATGTAGGTGTGTTAAAAATTCTGGAGGCACTGGGTATTGATCCCAGTACCTCTCGCATACTAAGCGAGCGCTCTACCATCTGAGCTACGCACGCCCCCCCGAAGACTAATGGTGCTACATACAGCCATATAGACGACACAGACCCTTGCACTCCCATTATTCAGCGGACAAACTCTACTCTCTATGTATCCGTTAGGGTGTCTTTCAGGTTTCGTGCATTCTGTATCGAATCGTAGTTGGCCACAATGAAAGTGGCACGTATAACGTCGAAAATAGAATTCGGACACCGCTCTGAGTAAGACCAACGTGTTGTCCACCCTCTAGACTTCAATGAGGTTAAGCCGCGATACCTAAGACAGATCTGCACTCGATGACACCTCGATAACAGCCGGTCCCCACACTTACATCTTGCTCTCCTTACGTCAGTATACATCATATCAGTCTGTGACGCTGGCTTTGCAACATCTTGCGTGCCTTTAGGTTCGCCGCGACCAACACTTACCATGCACTGACCACAAAAAATGGAGGCGCCGCGGCTTGAACGCTGGACCTTTCACATGCCAAGCGAACGCTCTACCAACTGAGCTACGCCCCATGCACGAGCAAACTGCGCTATTCCCCATTGTTTGCGACTCAGATGCGCACGGACACGATGGTTGGTTGATTTGTAGCGGTGAAGGGAGCAGAGTACAAAGGCGCGGACCCGTTCATATACACAAAAGTTCCAAGTAGTTTCGATGCTCTGGTATTACAAATGCTAATTCCGTCTGTTTTTAACGTCTTAAATTGAAAGAGCCGTCACAAATTGCTCCGTTTTCACTCATTGTAGACAATTATACAGCACCTGAGGTAACAAACACATCTCGAGAACCATTGTGCACTACATTATTTATGCCAACTCAGTGCCTCGCTCTTTACTACTGTGTACCAATCTTGTCGTCGAACTGCAAAACACTGGGCCACAACAAGTTTCCGCGTCTCCATTGCACTGCGCATACTACGAAACGCTCCCCAAACTTGGCACTCACCCTCGCAGCCGACTTTTCCGACTTTCCACGACGCTCACGCTAGTGACAGCATTATTTATAGTTCGACGTCGCGCCAAAGCGAATGAGTACATTTCGCCTACGGCTTAGGCCGCCCTCCTAGTGTGGCTGCTCGGTGTCTGCAGGCAGCGAGGGTCTGCAAGCTTCCTGTGTTCGCACCTATGTCACCTGTGCTTGCTTGTCAGAGACAGACTATCGCAAAACATACAACTCACTCCATGAATTGATTGCTACGGCATCTGTTATCAGCAGTCACAACTAGCAACACCAGTAGCAGCTGACTGCACGCAAAGAATAGGAATGTGCAGTGGGATTTACGTGAACTCGGCGCAAGGCAGATCTTTCCGACATAGGCTTGAGAATCTTACGGGAACACTTGTACTGTTTCTAAATTAAGTGTAGGCGTGGGAGGAGGGTGCTTCCTGCGCACAAATAACAGCACGCTTGTCAATTGTGGATGCTAATCATTCGCTTGCATCTTCCTAGACACATCTGCTGGTCGTGAATTATTCCACTTGCATATCAAGGTGCGCATGTAGGTGTGTTAAAAATTCTGGAGGCACTGGGTATTGATCCCCATACCTCTCGCATACTAAGCGAGCGCTCTACCATCTGAGCTACGCCCGCCCATCCACCCCGAAGACTAATGGTGCTACATACAGCCATATAGACGACACAGACCCTTGCACTCCCATTATTCAGCAGACAAACACTACTCTCTATGTATCCGTTAGGGTGTCTTTCAGGTTTCGTGCATTCTGTATCGAATCGTAGTTGCCAAAATGAAAGTGGCACGTATAACGTCGAAAATAGAATTCGGACACCGCTCTGAGTAAGACCAACGTGTTGTCCACCCTCTAGACTTCAATGAGGTTAAGCCGCGATACCTAAGACAGATCTGCACTCGATGACACCTCGATAACAGCCGGTCCCCACACTTACATCTTGCTCTCCTTACGTCAGTATACATCATATCAGTCTGTGACGCTGGCTTTGCAACATCTTGCGTGCCTTTAGGTTCGCCGCGACCAACACTTACCATGCACTGACCACAAAAAATGGTGGCGCCGCGGCTTGAACCCTGGACCTTTCACATGCCAAGCGAACGCTCTACCAACTGAGCTACGCCCCATGCACGAGCAAACTGCGCTATTCCCCATTGTTTGCGACTCAGATGCGCACGGACACGATGGTTGGTTGGTTTGTAGCGGTGAAGGGAGCAGAGTACAAAGGCGCGGACCCGTTCATATACACAAAAGTTCCAAGTAGTTTCGATGCTCTGGTATTACAAATGCAAATTCCGTCTGTTTTTAACGTCTTAAATTGAAAGAGCCGTCACAAATTGCTCCGTTTTCACTCATTGTAGACAATTATACAGCACCTGAGGTAACAAACACATCTCGAGAGCCATTGTGCACTACATTATTTATGCCAACTCAGTGCCTCGCTCTTTACTACTGTGTACCAATCTTGTCGTCCAACTGCAAAACACTGGGCCACAACAAGTTTCCGCGTCTCCATTGCTCTGCGCATACTACGAAACGCTCCCCAAACTTGGCACTCACCCTCGCAGCCGACTTTTCCGACTTTCCACGACGCTCACGCAACGCTCACGCTAGTGACAGCATTATTTATAGTTCGACGTCGCGCCAAAGCGAATGAGTACATTTCGCCTACGGCTTAGGCCGCCCTCCTAGTGTGGCTGCTCGGTGTCTGCAGGCAGCGAGGGTCTGCAAGCTTCCTGTGTTCGCACCTATGTCACCTGTGCTTGCTTGTCAGAGACAGACTATCGCAAAACATACAACTCACTCCATGAATTGATTGCTACGGCATCTGTTATCAGCAGTCACAACTAGCAACACCAGTAGCAGCTGACTGCACGCAAAGAATAGGAATGTGCAGTGGGATTTACGTGAACTCGGCGCAAGGCAGATCTTTCCGACATAGGCTTGAGAATCTTACGGGAACACTTGTACTGTTTCTAAATTAAGTGTAGGCGTGGGAGGAGGGTGCTTCCTGCGCACAAATAACAGCACGCTTGTCAATTGTGGATGCTAATCATTCGCTTGCATCTTCCTAGAAACATCTGCTGGTCGTGAATTATTCCACTTGCATATCAAGGTGCGCATGTAGGTGTGTTAAAAATTCTGGAGGCACTGGGTATTGATCCCAGTACCTCTCGCATACTAAGCGAGCGCTCTACCATCTGAGCTACGACCGCCCATCCACCCCGAAGACTAATGGTGCTACATACAGCCATATAGACGACACAGACCCTTGCACTCCCATTATTCAGCAGACAAACACTACTCTCTATGTATCCGTTAGGGTGTCTTTCAGGTTTCGTGCATTCTGTATCGAATCGTAGTTGCCAAAATGAAAGTGGCACGTATAACGTCGAAAATAGAATTCGGACACCGCTCTGAGTAAGACCAACGTGTTGTCCACCCTCTAGACTTCAATGAGGTTAAGCCACGATACCTAAGACAGATCTGCACTCGATGACACCTCGATAACAGCCGGTCCCCACACTTACATCTTGCTCTCCTTACGTCAGTATACATCATATCAGTCTGTGACGCTGGCTTTGCAACATCTTGCGTGCCTTTAGGTTCGCCGCGACCAACACTTACCTTGCACTGACCACAAAAAATGGAGGCGCCGCGGCTTGAACCCTGGACCTTTCACATGCCAAGCGAACGCTCTACCAACTGAGCTACGCCCCATGCACGAGCAAACTGCGCTATTCCCCATTGTTTGCGACTCAGATGCGCACGGACACGATGGTTGGTTGGTTTGTAGCGGTGAAGGGAGCAGAGTACAAAGGCGCGGACCCGTTCATATACACAAAAGTTCCATGTAGTTTCGATGCTCTGGTATTACAAATGCTAATTCCGTCTGTTTTTAACGTCTTAAATTGAAAGAGCCGTCACAAATTGCTCCGTTTTCACTCATTGTAGACAATTATACAGCACCTGAGGTAACAAACACATCTCGAGAACCATTGTGCACTACATTATTTATGCCAACTCAGTGCCTCGCTCTTTACTACTGTGTACCAATCTTGTCGTCCAACTGCAAAACACTGGGCCACAACAAGTTTCCGCGTCTCCATTGCACTGCGCATACTACGAAACGCTCCCCAAACTTGGCACTCACCCTCGCAGCCGACTTTTCCGACTTTCCACGACGCTCACGCTAGTGACAGCATTATTTATAGTTCGACGTCGCGCCAAAGCGAATGAGTACATTTCGCCTACGGCTTAGGCCGCCCTCCTAGTGTGGCTGCTCGGTGTCTGCAGGCAGCGAGGGTCTGCAAGCTTCCTGTGTTCGCACCTATGTCACCTGTGCTTGCTTGTCAGAGACAGACTATCGCAAAACATACAACTCACTCCATGAATTGATTGCTACGGCATCTGTTATCAGCAGTCACAACTAGCAACACCAGTAGCAGCTGACTGCACGCAAAGAATAGGAATGTGCAGTGGGATTTACGTGAACTCGGCGCAAGGCAGATCTTTCCGACATAGGCTTGAGAATCTTACGGGAACACTTGTACTGTTTCTAAATTAAGTGTAGGCGTGGGAGGAGGGTGCTTCCTGCGCACAAATAACAGCACGCTTGTCAATTGTGGATGCTAATCATTCGCTTGTATCTTCCTAGACACATCTGCTGGTCGTGAATTATTCCACTTGCATATCAAGGTGCGCATGTAGGTGTGTTAAAAATTCTGGAGGCACTGGGTATTGATCCCAGTACCTCTCGCATACTAAGCGTGCGCTCTACCATCTGAGCTACGCCCGCCCCCCCGAAGACTAATGGTGCTACATACAGCCATATAGACGACACAGACCCTTGCACTCCCATTATTCAGCAGACAAACACTACTCTCTATGTATCCGTTAGGGTGTCTTTCAGGTTTCGTGCATTCTGTATCGAATCGTAGTTGCCAAAATGAAAGTGGCACGTATAACGTCGAAAATAGAATTCGGACACCGCTCTGAGTAAGACCAACGTGTTGTCCACCCTCTATACTTAAATGAGGTTAAGCCTCGATACCTAAGACAGATCTGCACTCGATGACACCTCGATAACAGCCGGTCCCCACACTTACATCTTGCTCTCCTTACGTCAGTATACATCATATCAGTCTGTGACGCTGGCTTTGCAACATCTTGCGTGCCTTTAGGTTCGCCGCGACCAACACTTACCATGCACTGACCACAAAAAATGGAGGCGCCGCGGCTTGAACGCTGGACCTTTCACATGCCAAGCGAACGCTCTACCAACTGAGCTACGCCCCATGCACGAGCAAACTGCGCTATTCCCCATTGTTTGCGACTCAGATGCGCACGGACACGATGGTTGGTTGATTTGTAGCGGTGAAGGGAGCAGAGTACAAAGGCGCGGACCCGTTCATATACACAAAAGTTCCAAGTAGTTTCGATGCTCTGGTATTACAAATGCTAATTCCGTCTGTTTTTAACGTCTTAAATTGAAAGAGCCGTCACAAATTGCTCCGTTTTCACTCATTGTAGACAATTATACAGCACCTGAGGTAACAAACACATCTCGAGAACCATTGTGCACTACATTATTTATGCCAACTCAGTGCCTCGCTCTTTACTACTGTGTACCAATCTTGTCGTCGAACTGCAAAACACTGGGCCACAACAAGTTTCCGCGTCTCCATTGCACTGCGCATACTACGAAACGCTCCCCAAACTTGGCACTCACCCTCGCAGCCGACTTTTCCGACTTTCCACGACGCTCACGCTAGTGACAGCATTATTTATAGTTCGACGTCGCGCCAAAGCGAATGAGTACATTTCGCCTACGGCTTAGGCCGCCCTCCTAGTGTGGCTGCTCGGTGTCTGCAGGCAGCGAGGGTCTGCAAGCTTCCTGTGTTCGCACCTATGTCACCTGTGCTTGCTTGTCAGAGACAGACTATCGCAAAACATACAACTCACTCCATGAATTGATTGCTACGGCATCTGTTATCAGCAGTCACAACTAGCAACACCAGTAGCAGCTGACTGCACGCAAAGAATAGGAATGTGCAGTGGGATTTACGTGAACTCGGCGCAAGGCAGATCTTTCCGACATAGGCTTGAGAATCTTACGGGAACACTTGTACTGTTTCTAAATTAAGTGTAGGCGTGGGAGGAGGGTGCTTCCTGCGCACAAATAACAGCACGCTTGTCAATTGTGGATGCTAATCATTCGCTTGCATCTTCCTAGACACATCTGCTGGTCGTGAATTATTCCACTTGCATATCAAGGTGCGCATGTAGGTGTGTTAAAAATTCTGGAGGCACTGGGTATTGATCCCAGTACCTTTCGCATACTAAGCGAGCGCTCTACCATCTGAGCTACGCCCGCCCATCCACCCCGAAGACTAATGGTGCTACATACAGCCATATAGACGACACAGACCCTTGCACTCCCATTATTCAGCAGACAAACACTACTCTCTATGTATCCGTTAGGGTGTCTTTCAGGTTTCGTGCATTCTGTATCGAATCGTAGTTGCCAAAATGAAAGTGGCACGTATAACGTCGAAAATAGAATTCGGACACCGCTCTGAGTAAGACCAACGTGTTGTCCACCCTCTAGACTTCAATGAGGTTAAGCCGCGATACCTAAGACAGATCTGCACTCGATGACACCTCGATAACAGCCGGTCCCCACACTTACATCTTGCTCTCCTTACGTCAGTATACATCATATCAGTCTGTGACGCTGGCTTTGCAACATCTTGCGTGCCTTTAGGTTCGCCGCGACCAACACTTACCATGCACTGACCACAAAAAATGGTGGCGCCGCGGCTTGAACCCTGGACCTTTCACATGCCAAGCGAACGCTCTACCAACTGAGCTACGCCCCATGCACGAGCAAACTGCGCTATTCCCCATTGTTTGCGACTCAGATGCGCACGGACACGATGGTTGGTTGGTTTGTAGCGGTGAAGGGAGCAGAGTACAAAGGCGCGGACCCGTTCATATACACAAAAGTTCCAAGTAGTTTCGATGCTCTGGTATTACAAATGCAAATTCCGTCTGTTTTTAACGTCTTAAATTGAAAGAGCCGTCACAAATTGCTCCGTTTTCACTCATTGTAGACAATTATACAGCACCTGAGGTAACAAACACATCTCGAGAGCCATTGTGCACTACATTATTTATGCCAACTCAGTGCCTCGCTCTTTACTACTGTGTACCAATCTTGTCGTCCAACTGCAAAACACTGGGCCACAACAAGTTTCCGCGTCTCCATTGCTCTGCGCATACTACGAAACGCTCCCCAAACTTGGCACTCACCCTCGCAGCCGACTTTTCCGACTTTCCACGACGCTCACGCAACGCTCACGCTAGTGACAGCATTATTTATAGTTCGACGTCGCGCCAAAGCGAATGAGTACATTTCGCCTACGGCTTAGGCCGCCCTCCTAGTGTGGCTGCTCGGTGTCTGCAGGCAGCGAGGGTCTGCAAGCTTCCTGTGTTCGCACCTATGTCACCTGTGCTTGCTTGTCAGAGACAGACTATCGCAAAACATACAACTCACTCCATGAATTGATTGCTACGGCATCTGTTATCAGCAGTCACAACTAGCAACACAAGTAGCAGCTGACTGCACGCAAAGAATAGGAATGTGCAGTGGGATTTACGTGAACTCGGCGCAAGGCAGATCTTTCCGACATAGGCTTGAGAATCTTACGGGAACACTTGTACTGTTTCTAAATTAAGTGTAGGCGTGGGAGGAGGGTGCTTCCTGCGCACAAATAACAGCACGCTTGTCAATTGTGGATGCTAATCATTCGCTTGCATCTTCCTAGAAACATCTGCTGGTCGTGAATTATTCCACTTGCATATCAAGGTGCGCATGTAGGTGTGTTAAAAATTCTGGAGGCACTGGGCATTGATCCCAGTACCTCTCGCATACTAAGCGAGCGCTCTACCATCTGAGCTACGACCGCCCATCCACCCCGAAGACTAATGGTGCTACATACAGCCATATAGACGACACAGACCCTTGCACTCCCATTATTCAGCAGACAAACACTACTCTCTATGTATCCGTTAGGGTGTCTTTCAGGTTTCGTGCATTCTGTATCGAATCGTAGTTGCCAAAATGAAAGTGGCACGTATAACGTCGAAAATAGAATTCGGACACCGCTCTGAGTAAGACCAACGTGTTGTCCACCCTCTAGACTTCAATGAGGTTAAGCCACGATACCTAAGACAGATCTGCACTCGATGACACCTCGATAACAGCCGGTCCCCACACTTACATCTTGCTCTCCTTACGTCAGTATACATCATATCAGTCTGTGACGCTGGCTTTGCAACATCTTGCGTGCCTTTAGGTTCGCCGCGACCAAAACTTACCTTGCACTGACCACAAAAAATGGAGGCGCCGCGGCTTGAACCCTGGACCTTTCACATGCCAAGCGAACGCTCTACCAACTGAGCTACGCCCCATGCACGAGCAAACTGCGCTATTCCCCATTGTTTGCGACTCAGATGCGCACGGACACGATGGTTGGTTGGTTTGTAGCGGTGAAGGGAGCAGAGTACAAAGGCGCGGACCCGTTCATATACACAAAAGTTCCATGTAGTTTCGATGCTCTGGTATTACAAATGCTAATTCCGTCTGTTTTTAACGTCTTAAATTGAAAGAGCCGTCACAAATTGCTCCGTTTTCACTCATTGTAGACAATTATACAGCACCTGAGGTAACAAACACATCTCGAGAACCATTGTGCACTACATTATTTATGCCAACTCAGTGCCTCGCTCTTTACTACTGTGTACCAATCTTGTCGTCCAACTGCAAAACACTGGGCCACAACAAGTTTCCGCGTCTCCATTGCACTGCGCATACTACGAAACGCTCCCCAAACTTGGCACTCACCCTCGCAGCCGACTTTTCCGACTTTCCACGACGCTCACGCTAGTGACAGCATTATTTATAGTTCGACGTCGCGCCAAAGCGAATGAGTACATTTCGCCTACGGCTTAGGCCGCCCTCCTAGTGTGGCTGCTCGGTGTCTGCAGGCAGCGAGGGTCTGCAAGCTTCCTGTGTTCGCACCTATGTCACCTGTGCTTGCTTGTCAGAGACAGACTATCGCAAAACATACAACTCACTCCATGAATTGATTGCTACGGCATCTGTTATCAGCAGTCACAACTAGCAACACCAGTAGCAGCTGACTGCACGCAAAGAATAGGAATGTGCAGTGGGATTTACGTGAACTCGGCGCAAGGCAGATCTTTCCGACATAGGCTTGAGAATCTTACGGGAACACTTGTACTGTTTCTAAATTAAGTGTAGGCGTGGGAGGAGGGTGCTTCCTGCGCACAAATAACAGCACGCTTGTCAATTGTGGATGCTAATCATTCGCTTGCATCTTCCTAGACACATCTGCTGGTCGTGAATTATTCCACTTGCATATCAAGGTGCGCATGTAGGTGTGTTAAAAATTCTGGAGGCACTGGGTATTGATCCCAGTACCTCTCGCATACTAAGCGAGCGCTCTACCATCTGAGCTACGCCGGCTTCCCCCCCCCCCCTCCCCCGAAGACTAATGGTGCTACATACAGCCATATAGACGACACAGACCCTTGCACTCCCATTATTCAGCAGTCAAACACTACTCTCTATGTATCCGTTAGGGTGTCTTTCAGGTTTCGTGCATTCTGTATCGAATCGTAGTTGCCAAAATAAAAGTGGCACGTATAACGTCGAAAATAGAATTCGGACACCGCTCTGAGTAAGACCAACGTGTTGTCCACCCTCTAGACTTCAATGAGGTTAAGCCGCGATACCTAAGACAGATCTGCACTCGATGACACCTCGATAACAGCCGGTCCCCACACTTACATCTTGCTCTCCTTACGTCAGTATACATCATATCAGTCTGTGACGCTGGCTTTGCAACATCTTGCGTGCCTTTAGGTTCGCCGCGACCAACACTTACCATGCACTGACCACAAAAAATGGAGGCGCCGCGGCTTGAACCCTGGACCTTTCACATGCCAAGCGAACGCTCTACCAACTGAGCTACGCCCCATGCAAGTGCAAACTGCGCTATTCCCCATTCTGTGCGACTCAGATGCGCACGGACACGATGGTTGGTTGGTTTGTAGCGGTGAAGGGAGCAGAGTACAAAGGCGCGGACCCGTTCATATACACAAAAGTTCCAAGTAGTTTCGATGCTCTGGTATTACAAATGCAAATTCCGTCTGTTTTTAACGTCTTAAATTGAAAGAGCCGTCACAAATTGCTCCGTTTTCACTCATTGTAGACAATTATACAGCACCTGAGGTAACAAACACATCTCGAGAACCATTGTGCACTACATTATTTATGCCAACTCAGTGCCTCGCTCTTTACTACTGTGTACCAATCTTGTCGTCCAACTGCAAAACACTGGGCCACAACAAGTTTCCGCGTCTCCATTGCACTGCGCATACTACGAAACGCTCCCCAAACTTGGCACTCACCCTCGCAGCCGACTTTTCCGACTTTCCACGACGCTCACGCTAGTGACAGCATTATTTATAGTTCGACGTCGCGCCAAAGCGAATGAGTACATTTCGCCTACGGCTTAGGCCGCCCTCCTAGTGTGGCTGCTCGGTGTCTGCAGGCAGCGAGGGTCTGCAAGCTTCCTGTGTTCGCACCTATGTCACCTGTGCTTGCTTGTCAGAGACAGACTATCGCAAAACATACAACTCACTCCATGAATTGATTGCTACGGCATCTGTTATCAGCAGTCACAACTAGCAACACCAGTAGCAGCTGACTGCACGCAAAGAATAGGAATGTGCAGTGGGATTTACGTGAACTCGGCGCAAGGCAGATCTTTCCGACATAGGCTTGAGAATCTTACGGGAACACTTGTACTGTTTCTAAATTAAGTGTAGGCGTGGGAGGAGGGTGCTTCCTGCGCACAAATAACAGCACGCTTGTCAATTGTGGATGCTAATCATTCGCTTGCATCTTCCTAGACACATCTGCTGGTCGTGAATTATTCCACTTGCATATCAAGGTGCGCATGTAGGTGTGTTAAAAATTCTGGAGGCACTGGGTATTGATCCCAGTACCTCTCGCATACTAAGCGAGCGCTCTACCATCTGAGCTACGCCCGCCCATCCACCCCGAAGACTAATGGTGCTACATACAGCCATATAGACGACACAGACCCTTGCACTCCCATTATTCAGCAGACAAACACTACTCTCTATGTATCCGTTAGGGTGTCTTTCAGGTTTCGTGCATTCTGTATCGAATCGTAGTTGCCAAAATGAAAGTGGCACGTATAACGTCGAAAATAGAATTCGGACACCGCTCTGAGTAAGACCAACGTGTTGTCCACCCTCTAGACTTCAATGAGGTTAAGCCGCGATACCTAAGACAGATCTGCACTCGATGACACCTCGATAACAGCCGGTCCCCACACTTACATCTTGCTCTCCTTACGTCAGTATACATCATATCAGTCTGTGACGCTGGCTTTGCAACATCTTGCGTGCCTTTAGGTTCGCCGCGACCAACACTTACCATGCACTGACCACAAAAAATGGTGGCGCCGCGGCTTGAACCCTGGACCTTTCACATGCCAAGCGAACGCTCTACCAACTGAGCTACGCCCCATGCACGAGCAAACTGCGCTATTCCCCATTGTTTGCGACTCAGATGCGCACGGACACGATGGTTGGTTGGTTTGTAGCGGTGAAGGGAGCAGAGTACAAAGGCGCGGACCCGTTCATATACACAAAATTTCCAAGTAGTTTCGATGCTCTGGTATTACAAATGCTAATTCCGTCTGTTTTTAACGTCTTAAATTGAAAGAGCCGTCACAAATTGCTCCGTTTTCACTCATTGTAGACAATTATACAGCACCTGAGGTAACAAACACATCTCGAGAACCATTGTGCACTACATTATTTATGCCAACTCAGTGCCTCGCTCTTTACTACTGTGTACCAATCTTGTCGTCCAACTGCAAAACACTGGGCCACAACAAGTTTCCGCGTCTCCATTGCACTGCGCATACTACGAAACGCTCCCCAAACTTGGCACTCACCCTCGCAGCCGACTTTTCCGACTTTCCACGACGCTCACGCTAGTGACAGCATTATTTATAGTTCGACGTCGCGCCAAAGCGAATGAGTACATTTTGCCTACGGCTTAGGCCGCCCTCCTAGTGTGGCTGCTCGGTGTCTGCAGGCAGCGAGGGTCTGCAAGCTTCCTGTGTTCGCACCTATGTCACCTGTGCTTGCTTGTCAGAGACAGACTATCGCAAAACATACAACTCACTCCATGAATTGATTGCTACGGCATCTGTTATCAGCAGTCACAACTAGCAACACCAGTAGCAGCTGACTGCACGCAAAGAATAGGAATGTGCAGTGGGATTTACGTGAACTCGGCGCAAGGCAGATCTTTCCGACATAGGCTTGAGAATCTTACGGGAACACTTGTACTGTTTCTAAATTAAGTGTAGGCGTGGGAGGAGGGTGCTTCCTGCGCACAAATAACAGCACGCTTGTCAATTGTGGATGCTAATCATTCGCTTGCATCTTCCTAGACACATCTGCTGGTCGTGAATTATTCCACTTGCATATCAAGGTGCGCATGTTGGTGTGTTAAAAATTCTGGAGGCACTGGGTATTGATCCCAGTACCTCTCGCATACTAAGCGAGCGCTCTACCATCTGAGCTACGCCGGCTTCCCCCCCCCCCCCCCTCCCCCGAAGACTAATGGTGCTACATACAGCCATATAGACGACACAGACCCTTGCACTCCCATTATTCAGCAGACAAACACTACTCTCTATGTATCCGTTAGGGTGTCTTTCAGGTTTCGTGCATTCTGTATCGAATCGTAGTTGCCAAAATAAAAGTGGCACGTATAACGTCGAAAATAGAATTCGGACACCGCTCTGAGTAAGACCAACGTGTTGTCCACCCTCTAGACTTCAATGAGGTTAAGCCGCGATACCTAAGACAGATCTGCACTCGATGACACCTCGATAACAGCCGGTCCCCACACTTACATCTTGCTCTCCTTACGTCAGTATACATCATATCAGTCTGTGACGCTGGCTTTGCAACATCTTGCGTGCCTTTAGGTTCGCCGCGACCAACACTTACCATGCACTGACCACAAAAAATGGAGGCGCCGCGGCTTGAACCCTGGACCTTTCACATGCCAAGCGAACGCTCTACCAACTGAGCTACGCCCCATGCACGTGCAAACTGCGCTATTCCCCATTCTGTGCGACTCAGATGCGCACGGACACGATGGTTGGTTGGTTTGTAGCGGTGAAGGGAGCAGAGTACAAAGGCGCGGACCCGTTCATATACACAAAAGTTCCAAGTAGTTTCGATGCTCTGGTATTACAAATGCAAATTCCGTCTGTTTTTAACGTCTTAAATTGAAAGAGCCGTCACAAATTGCTCCGTTTTCACTCATTGTAGACAATTATACAGCACCTGAGGTAACAAACACATCTCGAGAACCATTGTGCACTACATTATTTATGCCAACTCAGTGCCTCGCTCTTTACTACTGTGTACCAATCTTGTCGTCCAACTGCAAAACACTGGGCCACAACAAGTTTCCGCGTCTCCATTGCACTGCGCATACTACGAAACGCTCCCCAAACTTGGCACTCACCCTCGCAGCCGACTTTTCCGACTTTCCACGACGCTCACGCTAGTGACAGCATTATTTATAGTTCGACGTCGCGCCAAAGCGAATGAGTACATTTCGCCTACGGCTTAGGCCGCCCTCCTAGTGTGGCTGCTCGGTGTCTGCAGGCAGCGAGGGTCTGCAAGCTTCCTGTGTTCGCACCTATGTCACCTGTGCTTGCTTGTCAGAGACAGACTATCGCAAAACATACAACTCACTCCATGAATTGATTGCTACGGCATCTGTTATCAGCAGTCACAACTAGCAACACCAGTAGCAGCTGACTGCACGCAAAGAATAGGAATGTGCAGTGGGATTTACGTGAACTCGGCGCAAGGCAGATCTTTCCGACATAGGCTTGAGAATCTTACGGGAACACTTGTACTGTTTCTAAATTAAGTGTAGGCGTGGGAGGAGGGTGCTTCCTGCGCACAAATAACAGCACGCTTGTCAATTGTGGATGCTAATCAATCGCTTGCATCTTCCTAGACACATCTGCTGGTCGTGAATTATTCCACTTGCATATCAAGGTGCGCATGTAGGAGTGTTAAAAATTCTGGAGGCACTGGGTATTGATCCCAGTACCTCTCGCATACTAAGCGAGCGCTCTACCATCTGAGCTACGCCCGCCCATCCACCCCGAAGACTAATGGTGCTACATACAGCCATATAGACGACACAGACCCTTGCACTCCCATTATTCAGCAGACAAACACTACTCTCTATGTATCCGTTAGGGTGTCTTTCAGGTTTCGTGCATTCTGTATCGAATCGTAGTTGCCAAAATGAAAGTGGCACGTATAACGTCGAAAATAGAATTCGGACACCGCTCTGAGTAAGACCAACGTGTTGTCCACCCTCTAGACTTCAATGAGGTTAAGCCACGATACCTAAGACAGATCTGCACTCGATGACACCTCGATAACAGCCGGTCCCCACACTTACATCTTGCTCTCCTTACGTCAGTATACATCATATCAGTCTGTGACGCTGGCTTTGCAACATCTTGCGTGCCTTTAGGTTCGCCGCGACCAACACTTACCATGCACTGACCACAAAAAATGGAGGCGCCGCGGCTTGAACCCTGGACCTTTCACATGCCAAGCGAACGCTCTACCAACTGAGCTACGCCCCATGCACGAGCAAACTGCGCTATTCCCCATTGTTTGCGACTCAGATGCGCACGGACACGATGGTTGGTTGGTTTGTAGCGGTGAAGGGAGCAGAGTACAAAGGCGCGGACCCGTTCATATACACAAAAGTTCCATGTAGTTTCGATGCTCTGGTATTACAAATGCTAATTCCGTCTGTTTTTAACGTCTTAAATTGAAAGAGCCGTCACAAATTGCTCCGTTTTCACTCATTGTAGACAATTATACAGCACCTGAGGTAACAAACACATCTCGAGAACCATTGTGCACTACATTATTTATGCCAACTCAGTGCCTCGCTCTTTACTACTGTGTACCAATCTTGTCGTCCAACTGCAAAACACTGGGCCACAACAAGTTTCCGCGTCTCCATTGCACTGCGCATACTACGAAACGCTCCCCAAACTTGGCACTCACCCTCGCAGCCGACTTTTCCGACTTTCCACGACGCTCACGCTAGTGACAGCATTATTTATAGTTCGACGTCGCGCCAAAGCGAATGAGTACATTTCGCCTACGGCTTAGGCCGCCCTCCTAGTGTGGCTGCTCGGTGTCTGCAGGCAGCGAGGGTCTGCAAGCTTCCTGTGTTCGCACCTATGTCACCTGTGCTTGCTTGTCAGAGACAGACTATCGCAAAACATACAACTCACTCCATGAATTGATTGCTACGGCATCTGTTATCAGCAGTCACAACTAGCAACACCAGTAGCAGCTGACTGCACGCAAAGAATAGGAATGTGCAGTGGGATTTACGTGAACTCGGCGCAAGGCAGATCTTTCCGACATAGGCTTGAGAATCTTACGGGAACACTTGTACTGTTTCTAAATTAAGTGTAGGCGTGGGAGGAGGGTGCTTCCTGCGCACAAATAACAGCACGCTTGTCAATTGTGGATGCTAATCATTCGCTTGCATCTTCCTAGACACATCTGCTGGTCGTGAATTATTCCACTTGCATATCAAGGTGCGCATGTAGGTGTGTTAAAAATTCTGGAGGCACTGGGTATTGATCCCAGTACCTCTCGCATACTAAGCGAGCGCTCTACCATCTGAGCTACGCCCGCCCATCCACCCCAAAGACTAATGGTGCTACATACAGCCATATAGACGACACAGACCCTTGCACTCCCATTATTCAGCAGACAAACACTACTCTCTATGTATCCGTTAGGGTGTCTTTCAGGTTTCGTGCATTCTGTATCGAATCGTAGTTGCCAAAATGAAAGTGGCACGTATAACGTCGAAAATAGAATTCGGACACCGCTCTGAGTAAGACCAACGTGTTGTCCACCCTCTAGACTTCAATGAGGTTAAGCCGCGATACCTAAGACAGATCTGCACTCGATGACACCTCGATAACAGCCGGTCCCCACACTTACATCTTGCTCTCCTTACGTCAGTATACATCATATCAGTCTGTGACGCTGGCTTTGCAACATCTTGCGTGCCTTTAGGTTCGCCGCGACCAACACTTACCATGCACTGACCACAAAAAATGGTGGCGCCGCGGCTTGAACCCTGGACCTTTCACATGCCAAGCGAACGCTCTACCAACTGAGCTACGCCCCATGCACGAGCAAACTGCGCTATTCCCCATTGTTTGCGACTCAGATGCGCACGGACACGATGGTTGGTTGGTTTGTAGTGGTGAAGGGAGCAGAGTACAAAGGCGCGGACCCGTTCATATACACAAAAGTTCCAAGTAGTTTCGATGCTCTGGTATTACAAATGCTAATTCCGTCTGTTTTTAACGTCTTAAATTGAAAGAGCCGTCACAAATTGCTCCGTTTTCACTCATTGTAGACAATTATACAGCACCTGAGGTAACAAACACATCTCGAGAACCATTGTGCACTACATTATTTATGCCAACTCAGTGCCTCGCTCTTTACTACTGTGTACCAATCTTGTCGTCCAACTGCAAAACACTGGGCCACAACAAGTTTCCGCGTCTCCATTGCTCTGCGCATACTACGAAACGCTCCCCAAACTTGGCACTCACCCTCGCAGCCGACTTTTCCGACTTTCCACGACGCTCACGCTAGTGACAGCATTATTTATAGTTCGACGTCGCGCCAAAGCGAATGAGTACATTTCGCCTACGGCTTAGGCCGCCCTCCTAGTGTGGCTGCTCGGTGTCTGCAGGCAGCGAGGGTCTGCAAGCTTCCTGTGTTCGCACCTATGTCACCTGTGCTTGCTTGTCAGAGACAGACTATCGCAAAACATACAACTCACTCCATGAATTGATTGCTACGGCATCTGTTATCAGCAGTCACAACTAGCAACACCAGTAGCAGCTGACTGCACGCAAAGAATAGGAATGTGCAGTGGGATTTACGTGAACTCGGCGCAAGGCAGATCTTTCCGACATAGGCTTGAGAATCTTACGGGAACACTTGTACTGTTTCTAAATTAAGTGTAGGCGTGGGAGGAGGGTGCTTCCTGCGCACAAATAACAGCACGCTTGTCAATTGTGGATGCTAATCATTCGCTTGTATCTTCCTAGACACATCTGCTGGTCGTGAATTATTCCACTTGCATATCAAGGTGCGCATGTAGGTGTGTTAAAAATTCTGGAGGCACTGGGTATTGATCCCAGTACCTCTCGCATACTAAGCGAGCGCTCTACCATCTGAGCTACGCCCGCCCATCCACCCTGAAGACTAATGGTGCTACATACAGCCATATAGACGACACAGACCCTTGCACTCCCATTATTCAGCAGACAAACACTACTCTCTATGTATCCGTTAGGGTGTCTTTCAGGTTTCGTGCATTCTGTATCGAATCGTAGTTGGCCACAATGAAAGTGGCACGTATAACGTCGAAAATAGAATTCGGACACCGCTCTGAGTAAGACCAACGTGTTGTCCACCCTCTAGACTTCAATGAGGTTAAGCCGCGATACCTAAGACAGATCTGCACTCGATGACACCTCGATAACAGCCGGTCCCCACACTTACATCTTGCTCTCCTTACGTCAGTATACATCATATCAGTCTGTGACGCTGGCTTTGCAACATCTTGCGTGCCTTTAGGTTCGCCGCGACCAACACTTACCATGCACTGACCACAAAAAATGGAGGCGCCGCGGCTTGAACCCTGGACCTTTCACATGCCAAGCGAACGCTCTACCAACTGAGCTACGCCCCATGCACGAGCAAACTGCGCTATTCCCCATTGTTTGCGACTCAGATGCGCACGGACACGATGGTTGGTTGGTTTGTAGCGGTGAAGGGAGCAGAGTACAAAGGCGCGGACCCGTTCATATACACAAAAGTTCCAAGTAGTTTCGATGCTCTGGTATTACAAATGCAAATTCCGTCTGTTTTTAACGTCTTAAATTGAAAGAGCCGTCACAAATTGCTCCGTTTTCACTCATTGTAGACAATTATACAGCACCTGAGGTAACAAACACATCTCGAGAACCATTGTGCACTACATTATTTATGCCAACTCAGTGCCTCGCTCCTTACAACTGTGTACCAATCTTGTCGTCCAACTGCAAAACACTGGGCCACAACAAGTTTCCGTGTCTCCATTGCACTGCGCATACTACGAAACGCTCCCCAAACTTGGCACTCACCCTCGCAGCCGACTTTTCCGACTTTCCACGACGCTCACGCTAGTGACAGCATTATTTATAGTTCGACGTCGCGCCAAAGCGAATGAGTACATTTCGCCTACGGCTTAGGCCGCCCTCCTAGTGTGGCTGCTCGGTGTCTGCAGGCAGCGAGGGTCTGCAAGCTTCCTGTGTTCGCACCTATGTCACCTGTGCTTGCTTGTCAGAGACAGACTATCGCAAAACATACAACTCACTCCATGAATTGATTGCTACGGCATCTGTTATCAGCAGTCACAACTAGCAACACCAGTAGCAGCTGACTGCACGCAAGGAATAGGAATGTGCAGTGGGATTTACGTGAACTCGGCGCAAGGCAGATCTTTCCGACATAGGCTTGAGAATCTTACGGGAACACTTGTACTGTTTCTAAATTAAGTGTAGGCGTGGTAGGAGGGTGCTTCCTGGCACAAATAACAGCACGCTTGTCAATTGTGGATGCTAATCATTCGCTTGTATCTTCCTAGACACATCTGCTGGTCGTGAATTATTCCACTTGCATATCAAGGTGCGCATGTAGGTGTGTTAAAAATTCTGGAGGCACTGGGTATTGATCCCAGTACCTCTCGCATACTAAGCGAGCGCTCTACCATCTGAGCTACGACCGCCCACCCACCCCGAAGACTAATGGTGCTACACACAGCCATATAGACGACACAGACCCTTGCACTCCCATTATTCAGCAGACAAACACTACTCTCTATGTATCCGTTAGGGTGTCTTTCAGGTTTCGTGCATTCTGTTTCGAATCGTAGTTGCCAAAATGAAAGTGGCACGTATAACGTCGAAAATAGAATTCGGACACCGCTCTGAGTAAGACCAACGTGTTGTCAACCCTCTAGACTTCAATGAGGTTAAGCCGCGATACCTAAGACAGATCTGCACTCGATGACACCTCGATAACAGCCGGTCCCCACACTTACATCTTGCTCTCCTTACGTCAGTATACATCATATCAGTCTGTGACGCTGGCTTTGCAACATCTTGCGTGCCTTTAGGTTCGCCGCGACCAACACTTACCATGCACTGACCACAAAAAATGGAGGCGCCGCGGCTTGAACCCTGGACCTTTCGCATGCCAAGCGAACGCTCTACCAACTGAGCTACGCCCCATGCACGAGCAAACTGCGCTATTCCCCATTCTTTGCGACTCAGATGCGCACGGACACGATGGTTGGTTGGTTTGTAGCGGTGAAGGGAGCAGAGTACAAAGGCGCGGACCCGTTCATATACACAAAAGTTCCAAGTAGTTTCGATGCTCTGGTATTACAAATGCAAATTCCGTCTGTTTTTAACGTCTTAAATTGAAAGAGCCGTCACAAATTGCTCCGTTTTCACTCATTGTAGACAATTATACAGCACCTGAGGTAACAAACACATCTCGAGAACCATTGTGCACTACATTATTTATGCCAACTCAGTGCCTCGCTCCTTACAACTGTGTACCAATCTTGTCGGCCAACTGCAAAACACTGGGCCACAACAAGTTTCCGCGTCTCCATTGCACTGCGCATACTACGAAACGCTCCCCAAACTTGGCACTCACCCTCGCAGCCGACTTTTCCGACTTTCCACGACGCTCACGCTAGTGACAGCATTATTTATAGTTCGACGTCGCGCCAAAGCGAATGAGTACATTTCGCCTACGGCTTAGGCCGCCCTCCTAGTGTGGCTGCTCGGTGTCTGCAGGCAGCGAGGGTCTGCAAGCTTCCTGTGTTCGCACCTATGTCACCTGTGCTTGCTTGTCAGAGACAGACTATCGCAAAACATACAACTCACTCCATGAATTGATTGCTACGGCATCTGTTATCAGCAGTCACAACTAGCAACACCAGTAGCAGCTGACTGCACGCAAGGAATAGGAATGTGCAGTGGGATTTACGTGAACTCGGCGCAAGGCAGATCTTTCCGACATAGGCTTGAGAATCTTACGGGAACACTTGTACTGTTTCTAAATTAAGTGTAGGCGTGGTAGGAGGGTGCTTCCTGGCACAAATAACAGCACGCTTGTCAATTGTGGATGCTAATCATTCGCTTGTATCTTCCTAGACACATCTGCTGGTCGTGAATTATTCCACTTGCATATCAAGGTGCGCATGTAGGTGTGTTAAAAATTCTGGAGGCACTGGGTATTGATCCCAGTACCTCTCGCATACTAAGCGAGCGCTCTACCATCTGAGCTACGACCGCCCACCCACCCCGAACACTAATGGTGCTACACACAGCCATATAGACGACACAGACCCTTGCACTCCCATTATTCAGCAGACAAACACTACTCTCTATGTATCCGTTAGGGTGTCTTTCAGGTTTCGTGCATTCTGTTTCGAATCGTAGTTGCCAAAATGAAAGTGGCACGTATAACGTCGAAAATAGAATTCGGACACCGCTCTGAGTAAGACCAACGTGTTGTCCACCCTCTAGACTTCAATGAGGTTAAGCCGCGATACCTAAGACAGATCTGCACTCGATGACACCTCGATAACAGCCGGTCCCCACACTTACATCTTGCTCTCCTTACGTCAGTATACATCATATCAGTCTGTGACGCTGGCTTTGCAACATCTTGCGTGCCTTTAGGTTCGCCGCGACCAACACTTACCATGCACTGACCACAAAAAATGGAGGCGCCGCGGCTTGAACCCTGGACCTTTCGCATGCCAAGCGAACGCTCTACCAACTGAGCTACGCCCCATGCACGAGCAAACTGCGCTATTCCCCATTCTTTGCGACTCAGATGCGCACGGACACGATGGTTGGTCGGTTTGTAGCGGTGAAGGGAGCAGAGTACAAAGGCGCGGACCTGTTCATATACACAAAAGTTCCAAGTAGTTTCGATGCTCTGGTATTACAAATGCAAATTCCGTCTGTTTTTAACGTCTTAAATTGAAAGAGCCGTCACAAATTGCTCCGTTTTCACTCATTGTAGACAATTATACAGCACCTGAGGTAACAAACACATCTCGAGAACCATTGTGCACTACATTATTTATGCCAACTCAGTGCCTCGCTCTTTACTACTGTGTACCAATCTTGTCGTCCAACTGCAAAACACTGGGCCACAACAAGTTTCCGCGTCTCCATTGCACTGCGCATACTACGAAACGCTCCCCAAACTTGGCACTCACCCTCGCAGCCGACTTTTCCGACTTTCCACGACGCTCACGCTAGTGACAGCATTATTTATAGTTCGACGTCGCGCCAAAGCGAATGAGTACATTTCGCCTACGGCTTAGGCCACCCTCCTAGTGTGGCTGCTCGGTGTCTGCAGGCAGCGAGGGTCTGCAAGCTTCCTGTGTTCGCACCTATGTCACCTGTGCTTGCTTGTCAGAGACAGACTATCGCAAAACATACAACTCACTCCATGAATTGATTGCTACGGCATCTGTTATCAGCAGTCACAACTAGCAACACCAGTAGCAGCTGACTACACGCAAAGAATAGGAATGTGCAGTGGGATTTACGTGAACTCGGCGCAAGGCAGATCTTTCCGACATAGGCTTGAGAATCTTACGGGAACACTTGTACTGTTTCTAAATTAAGTGTAGGCGTGGGAGGAGGGTGCTTCCTGCGCACAAATAACAGCACGCTTGTCAATTGTGGATGCTAATCATTCGCTTGCATCTTCCTAGACACATCTGCTGGTCGTGAATTATTCCACTTGCATATCAAGGTGCGCATGTAGGTGTGTTAAAAATTCTGGAGGCACTGGGTATTGATCCCAGTACCTCTCGCATACTAAGCGAGCGCTCTACCATCTGAGCTACGCCGCCCCCCCAACCCCCCGAAGACTAATGGTGCTACATACAGCCATATAGACGACACAGACCCTTGCACTCCCATTATTCAGCAGACAAACACTACTCTCTATATATCCGTTAGGGTGTCTTTCAGGTTTCGTGCATTCTGTTTCGAATCGTAGTTGCCAAAATGAAAGTGGCACGTATAACGTCGAAAATAGAATTCGGACACCGCTCTGAGTAAGACCAACGTGTTGTCCACCCTCTAGACTTCAATGAGGTTAAGCCGCGATACCTAAGACAGATCTGCACTCGATGACACCTCGATAACAGCCGGTCCCCACACTTACATCTTGCTCTCCTTACGTCAGTATACATCATATCAGTCTGTGACGCTGGCTTTGCAACATCTTGCGTGCCTTTAGGTTCGCCGCGACCAACACTTACCATGCACTGACCACAAAAAATGGAGGAGCCGCGGCTTGAACCCTGGACCTTTCGCATGCCAAGCGAACGCTCTACCAACTGAGCTACGCCCCATGCACGAGCAAACTGCGCTATTCCCCATTCTTTGCGACTCAGATGCGCACGGACACGATGGTTGGTTGGTTTGTAGCGGTGAAGGGAGCAGAGTACAAAGGCGCGGACCCGTTCATATACACAAAAGTTCCAAGTAGTTTCGATGCTCTGGTATTACAAATGCAAATTCCGTCTGTTTTTAACGTCTTAAATTGAAAGAGCCGTCACAAATTGCTCCGTTTTCACTCATTGTAGACAATTATACAGCACCTGAGGTAACAAACACATCTCGAGAACCATTGTGCACTACATTATTTATGCCAACTCAGTGCCTCGCTCTTTACTACTGTGTACCAATCTTGTCGTCCAACTGCAAAACACTGGGCCACAACAAGTTTCCGCGTCTCCATTGCACTGCGCATACTACGAAACGCTCCCCTAACTTGGCACTCACCCTCGCAGCCGACTTTTCCGACTTTCCACGACGCTCACGCTAGTGACAGCATTATTTATAGTTCGACGTCGCGCCAAAGCGAATGAGTACATTTCGCCTACGGCTTAGGCCGCCCTCCTAGTGTGGCTGCTCGGTGTCTGCAGGCAGCGAGGGTCTGCAAGCTTCCTGTGTTCGCACCTATGTCACCTGTGCTTGCTTGTCAGAGACAGACTATCGCAAAACATACAACTCACTCCATGAATTGATTGCTACGGCATCTGTTATCAGCAGTCACAACTAGCAACACCAGTAGCAGCTGACTGCACGCAAAGAATAGGAATGTGCAGTGGGATTTACGTGAACTCGGCGCAAGGCAGATCTTTCCGACATAGGCTTGAGAATCTTACGGGAACACTTGTACTGTTTCTAAATTAAGTGTAGGCGTGGGAGGAGGGTGCTTCCTGCGCACAAATAACAGCACGCTTGTCAATTGTGGATGCTAATCATTCGCTTGTATCTTCCTAGACACATCTGCTGGTCGTGAATTATTCCACTTGCATATCAAGGTGCGCATGTAGGTGTGTTAAAAATTCTGGAGGCACTGGGTATTGATCCCAGTACCTCTCGCATACTAAGCGAGCGCTCTACCATCTGAGCTACGCCCCCCCCCCCCCCCGAAGACTAATGGTGCTACATACAGCCATATAGACGACACAGACCCTTGCACTCCCATTATTCAGCAGACAAACACTACTCTCTATGTATCCGTTAGGGTGTCTTTCAGGTTTCGTGCATTCTGTTTCGAATCGTAGTTGCCAAAATGAAAGTGGCACGTATAACGTCGAAAATAGAATTCGGACACCGCTCTGATTAAGACCAACGTGTTGTCCACCCTCTAGACTTCAATGAGGTTAAGCCGCGATACCTAAGACAGATCTGCACTCGATGACACCTCGATAAACAGCCGGTCCCCACACTTACATCTTGCTCTCCTTACGTCAGTATACATCATATCAGTCTGTGACGCTGGCTTTGCAACATCTTGCGTGCCTTTAGGTTCGCCGCGACCAACACTTACCATGCACTGACCACAAAAAATGGAGGCGCCGCGGCTTGATCCCTGGACCTTTCACATGCCAAGCGAACGCTCTACCAACTGAGCTACGCCCCATGCACGAGCAAACTGCGCTATTCCCCATTCTTTGCGACTCAGATGCGCACGGACACGATGGTTGGTTGGTTTGTAGCGGTGAAGGGAGCAGAGTACAAAGGCGCGGACCCGTTCATATACACAAAAGTTCCAAGTAGTTTCGATGCTCTGGTATTACAAATGCAAATTCCGTCTGTTTTTAACGTCTTAAATTGAAAGAGCCGTCACAAATTGCTCCGTTTTCACTCATTGTAGACAATTATACAGCACCTGAGGTAACAAACACATCTCGAGAACCATTGTGCACTACATTATTTATGCCAACTCAGTGCCTCGCTCTTTACTACTGTGTACCAATCTTGTCGTCCAACTGCAAAACACTGGGCCACAACAAGTTTCCGCGTCTCCATTGCACTGCGCATACTACGAAACGCTCCCCAAACTTGGCACTCACCCTCGCAGCCGACTTTTCCGACTTTCCACGACGCTCACGCTAGTGACAGCATTATTTATAGTTCGACGTCGCGCCAAAGCGAATGAGTACATTTCGCCTACGGCTTAGGCCGCCCTCCTAGTGTGGCTGCTCGGTGTCTGCAGGCAGCGAGGGTCTGCAAGCTTCCTGTGTTCGCACCTATGTCACCTGTGCTTGCTTGTCAGAGACAGACTATCGCAAAACATACAACTCACTCCATGAATTGATTGCTACGGCATCTGTTATCAGCAGTCACAACTAGCAACACCAGTAGCAGCTGACTGCACGCAAGGAATAGGAGTGTGCAGTGGGATTTACGTGAACTCGGCGCAAGGCAGATCTTTCCGACATAGGCTTGAGAATCTTACGGGAACACTTGTACTGTTTCTAAATTAAGTGTAGGCGTGGTAGGAGGGTGCTTCCTGGCACAAATAACAGCACGCTTGTCAATTGTGGATGCTAATCATTCGCTTGTATCTTCCTAGACACATCTGCTGGTTGTGAATTATTCCACTTGCATATCAAGGTGCGCATGTAGGTGTGTTAAAAATTCTGGAGGCACTGGGTATTGATCCCAGTACCTCTCGCATACTAAGCGAGCGCTCTAGCATCTGAGCTACGACCGCACACCCACCCCGAAGACTAATGGTGCTACACACAGCCATATAGACGACACAGACCCTTGCACTCCCATTATTCAGCAGACAAACACTACTCTCTATGTATCCGTTAGGGTGTCTTTCAGGTTTCGTGCATTCTGTTTCGAATCGTAGTTGCCAAAATGAAAGTGGCACGTATAACGTCGAAAATAGAATTCGGACACCGCTCTGAGTAAGACCAACGTGTTGTCCACCCTCTAGACTTCAATGAGGTTAAGCCGCGATACCTAAGACAGATCTGCACTCGATGACAGCTCGATAACAGCCGGTCCCCACACTTACATCTTGCTCTCCTTACGTCAGTATACATCATATCAGTCTGTGACGCTGGCTTTGCAACATCTTGCGTGCCTTTAGGTTCGCCGCGACCAACACTTACCATGCACTGACCACAAAAAATGGAGGCGCCGCGGCTTGAACCCTGGACCTTTCGCATGCCAAGCGAACGCTCTACCAACTGAGCTACGCCCCATGCACGAGCAAACTGCGCTATTCCCCATTCTTTGCGACTCAGATGCGCACGGACACGATGGTTGGTTGGTTTGTAGCGGTGAAGGGAGCAGAGTACAAAGGCGCGGACCCGTTCATATACACAAAAGTTCCAAGTAGTTTCGATGCTCTGGTATTACAAATGCAAATTCCGTCTGTTTTTAACGTCTTAAATTGAAAGAGCCGTCACAAATTGCTCCGTTTTCACTCATTGTAGACAATTATACAGCACCTGAGGTAACAAACACATCTCGAGAACCATTGTGCACTACATTATTTATGCCAACTCAGTGCCTCGCACTTTACTACTGTGTACCAATCTTGTCGTCCAACTGCAAAACACTGGGCCACAACAAGTTTCCGCGTCTCCATTGCACTGCGCATACTACGAAACGCTCCCCAAACTTGGCACTCACCCTCGCAGCCGACTTTTCCGACTTTCCACGACGCTCACGCTAGTGACAGCATTATTTATAGTTCGACGTCGCGCCAAAGCGAATGAGTACATTTCGCCTACGGCTTAGGCCGCCCTCCTAGTGTGGCTGCTCGGTGTCTGCAGGCAGCGAGGGTCTGCAAGCTTCCTGTGTTCGCACCTATGTCACCTGTGCTTGCTTGTCAGAGACAGACTATCGCAAAACATACAACTCACTCCATGAATTGATTGCTACGGCATCTGTTATCAGCAGTCACAACTAGCAACACCAGTAGCAGCTGACTGCACGCAAAGAATAGGAATGTGCAGTGGGATTTACGTGAACTCGGCGCAAGGCAGATCTTTCCGACATAGGCTTGAGAATCTTACGGGAACACTTGTACTGTTTCTAAATTAAGTGTAGGCGTGGGAGGAGGGTGCTTCCTGCGCACAAATAACAGCACGCTTGTCAATTGTGGATGCTAATCATTCGCTTGTATCTTCCTAGACACATCTGCTGGTCGTGAATTATTCCACTTGCATATCAAGGTGCGCATGTAGGTGTGTTAAAAATTCTGGAGGCACTGGGTATTGATCCCAGTACCTCTCGCATACTAAGCGAGCGCTCTACCACCTGAGCTACGCTCGCCCCCCCGAAGACTAATGGTGCTACATACAGCCATATAGACGACACAGACCCTTGCACTCCCATTATTCAGCAGACAAACACTACTCTCTATGTATCCGTTAGGGTGTCTTTCAGGTTTCGTGCATTCTGTATCGAATCGTAGTTGCCAAAATGAAAGTGGCACGTATAACGTCGAAAATAGAATTCGGACACCGCTCTGAGTAAGACCAACGTGTTGTCCACCCTCTAGACTTCAATGAGGTTAAGCCGCGATACCTAAGACAGATCTGCACTCGATGACACCTCGATAACAGCCGGTCCCCACACTTACATCTTGCTCTCCTTACATCAGTATACATCATATCAGTCTGTGACGCTGGCTTTGCAACATCTTGCGTGCCTTTAGGTTCGCCGCGACCAACACTTACCATGCACTGACCACAAAAAATGGAGGCGCCGCGGCTTGAACCCTGGACCTTTCACATGCCAAGCGAACGCTCTACCAACTGAGCTACGCCCCATGCACGAGCAAACTGCGCTATTCCCCATTCTTTGCGACTCAGATGCGCACGGACACGATGGTTGGTTGGTTTGTAGCGGTGAAGGGAGCAGAGTACAAAGGCGCGGACCCGTTCATATACACAAAAGTTCCAAGTAGTTTCGATGCTCTGGTATTACAAATGCAAATTCCGTCTGTTTTTAACGTCTTAAATTGAAAGAGCCGTCACAAATTGCTCCGTTTTCACTCATTGTAGACAATTATACAGCACCTGAGGTAACAAACACATCTCGAGAACCATTGTGCACTACATTATTTATGCCAACTCAGTGCCTCGCTCTTTACTACTGTGTACCAATCTTGTCGTCCAACTGCAAAACACTGGGCCACAACAAGTTTCCGCGTCTCCACTGCACTGCGCATACTACGAAACGCTCCCCAAACTTGGCACTCACCCTCGCAGCCGACTTTTCCGACTTTCCACGACGCTCACGCTAGTGACAGCATTATTTATAGTTCGACGTCGCGCCAAAGCGAATGAGTACATTTCGCCTACGGCTTAGGCCGCCCTCCTAGTGTGGCTGCTCGGTGTCTGCAGGCAGCGAGGGTCTGCAAGCTTCCTGTGTTCGCACCTATGTCACCTGTGCTTGCTTGTCAGAGACAGACTATCGCAAAACATACAACTCACTCCATTAATTGATTGCTACGGCATCTGTTATCAGCAGTCACAACTAGCAACACCAGTAGCAGCTGACTGCACGCAAAGAATAGGAATGTGCAGTGGGATTTACGTGAACTCGGCGCAAGGCAGATCTTTCCGACATAGGCTTGAGAATCTTACGGGAACACTTGTACTGTTTCTAAATTAAGTGTAGGCGTGGGAGGAGGGTGCTTCCTGCGCACAAATAACAGCACGCTTGTCAATTGTGGATGCTAATCATTCGCTTGTATCTTCCTAGACACATCTGCTGGTCGTGAATTATTCCACTTGCATATCAAGGTGCGCATGTAGGTGTGTTAAAAATTCTGGAGGCACTGGGTATTGATCCCAGTACCTCTCGCATACTAAGCGAGCGCTCTACCACCTGAGCTACGCTCGCCCCCCCGAAGACTAATGGTGCTACATACAGCCATATAGACGACACAGACCCTTGCACTCCCATTATTCAGCAGACAAACACTACTCTCTATGTATCCGTTAGGGTGTCTTTCAGGTTTCGTGCATTCTGTATCGAATCGTAGTTGCCAAAATGAAAGTGGCACGTATAACGTCGAAAATAGAATTCGGACACCGCTCTGAGTAAGACCAACGTGTTGTCCACCCTCTAGACTTCAATGAGGTTAAGCCGCGATACCTAAGACAGATCTGCACTCGATGACACCTCGATAACAGCCGGTCCCCACACTTACATCTTGCTCTCCTTACGTCAGTATACATCATATCAGTCTGTGACGCTGGCTTTGCAACATCTTGCGTGCCTTTAGGTTCGCCGCGACCAACACTTACCATGCACTGACCACAAAAAATGGAGGCGCCGCGGCTTGAACCCTGGACCTTTCACATGCCAAGCGAACGCTCTACCAACTGAGCTACGCCCCATGCACGAGCAAACTGCGCTATTCCCCATTGTTTGCGACTCAGATGCGCACGGACACGATGGTTGGTTGGTTTGTAGCGGTGAAGGGAGCAGAGTACAAAGGCGCGGACCCGTTCATATACACAAAAGTTCCAAGTAGTTTCGATGCTCTGGTATTACAAATGCAAATTCCGTCTGTTTTTAACGTCTTAAATTGAAAGAGCCGTCACAAATTGCTCCGTTTTCACTCATTGTAGACAATTATACAGCACCTGAGGTAACAAACACATCTCGAGAACCATTGTGCACTACATTATTTATGCCAACTCAGTGCCTCGCTCTTTACTACTGTGTACCAATCTTGTCGTCCAACTGCAAAACACTGGCCCACAACAAGTTTCCGCGTCTCCATTGCACTGCGCATACTACGAAACGCTCCCCAAACTTGGCACTCACCCTCGCAGCCGACTTTTCCGACTTTCCACGACGCTCACGCTAGTGACAGCATTATTTATAGTTCGACGTCGCGCCAAAGCGAATGAGTACATTTCGCCTACGGCTTAGGCCGCCCTCCTAGTGTGGCTGCTCGGTGTCTGCAGGCAGCGAGTGTCTGCAAGCTTCCTGTGTTCGCACCTATGTCACCTGTGCTTGCTTGTCAGAGACAGACTATCGCAAAACATACAACTCACTCCATGAATTGATTGCTACGGCATCTGTTATCAGCAGTCACAACTAGCAACACCAGTAGCAGCTGACTGCACGCAAAGAATAGGAATGTGCAGTGGGATTTACGTGAACTCGGCGCAAGGCAGATCTTTCCGACATAGGCTTGAGAATCTTACGGGAACACTTGTACTGTTTCTAAATTAAGTGTAGGCGTGGGAGGAGGGTGCTTCCTGCGCACAAATAACAGCACGCTTGTCAATTGTGGATGCTAATCATTCGCTTGTATCTTCCTAGACACATCTGCTGATCGTGAATTATTCCACTTGCATATCAAGGTGCGCATGTAGGTGTGTTAAAAATTCTGGAGGCACTGGGTATTGATCCCAGTACCTCTCGCATACTAAGCGAGCGCTCTACCACCTGAGCTACGCCCGCCCACCGACCCCGAAGACTAATGGTGCTACATACAGCCATATAGACGACACAGACCCTTGCACTCCCATTATTCAGCAGACAAACACTACTCTCTATGTATCCGTTAGGGTGTCTTTCAGGTTTCGTGCATTCTGTATCGAATCGTAGTTGCCAAAATGAAAGTGGCACGTATAACGTCGAAAATAGAATTCGGACACCGCTCTGAGTAAGACCAACGTGTTGTCCACCCTCTAGACTTCAATGAGGTTAAGCCGCGATACCTAAGACAGATCTGCACTCGATGACACCTCGATAACAGCCGGTCCCCACACTTACATCTTGCTCTCCTTACGTCAGTATACATCATATCAGTCTGTGACGCTGGCTTTGCAACATCTTGCGTGCCTTTAGGTTCGCCGCGACCAACACTTACCATGCACTGACCACAAAAAATGGAGGCGCCGCGGCTTGAACCCTGGACCTTTCACATGCCAAGCGAACGCTCTACCAACTGAGCTACGCCCCATGCACGAGCAAACTGCGCTATTCCCCATTCTTTGCGACTCAGATGCGCACGGACACGATGGTTGGTTGGTTTGTAGCGGTGAAGGGAGCAGAGTACAAAGGCGCGGACCCGTTCATATACACAAAAGTTCCAAGTAGTTTCGATGCTCTGGTATTACAAATGCAAATTCCGTCTGTTTTTAACGTCTTAAATTGAAAGAGCCGTCACAAATTGCTCCGTTTTCACTCATTGTAGACAATTATACAGCACCTGAGGTAACAAACACATCTCGAGAACCATTGTGCACTACATTATTTATGCCAACTCAGTGCCTCGCTCTTTACTACTGTGTACCAATCTTGTCGTCCAACTGCAAAACACTGGGCCACAACAAGTTTCCGCGTCTCCATTGCACTGCGCATACTACGAAACGCTCCCCTAACTTGGCACTCACCCTCGCAGCCGACTTTTCCGACTTTCCACGACGCTCACGCTAGTGACAGCATTATTTATAGTTCGACGTCGCGCCAAAGCGAATGAGTACATTTCGCCTACGGCTTAGGCCGCCCTCCTAGTGTGGCTGCTCGGTGTCTGCAGGCAGCGAGGGTCTGCAAGCTTCCTGTGTTCGCACCTATGTCACCTGTGCTTGCTTGTCAGAGACAGACTATCGCAAAACATACAACTCACTCCATGAATTGATTGCTACGGCATCTGTTATCAGCAGTCACAACTAGCAACACCAGTAGCAGCTGACTGCACGCAAAGAATAGGAATGTGCAGTGGGATTTACGTGAACTCGGCGCAAGGCAGATCTTTCCGACATAGGCTTGAGAATCTTACGGGAACACTTGTACTGTTTCTAAATTAAGTGTAGGCGTGGGAGGAGGGTGCTTCCTGCGCACAAATAACAGCACGATTGTCAATTGTGGATGCTAATCATTCGCTTGTATCTTCCTAGACACATCTGCTGGTCGTGAATTATTCCACTTGCATATCAAGGTGCGCATGTAGGTGTGTTAAAAATTCTGGAGGCACTGGGTATTGATCCCAGTACCTCTCGCATACTAAGCGAGCGCTCTACCACCTGAGCTACGCTCGCCCCCCCGAAGACTAATGGTGCTACATACAGCCATATAGACGACACAGACCCTTGCACTCCCATTATTCAGCAGACAAACACTACTCTCTATGTATCCGTTAGGGTGTCTTTCAGGTTTCGTGCATTCTGTATCGAATCGTAGTTGCCAAAATGAAAGTGGCACGTATAACGTCGAAAATAGAATTCGGACACCGCTCTGAGTAAGACCAACGTGTTGTCCACCCTCTAGACTTCAATGAGGTTAAGCCGCGATACCTAAGACAGATCTGCACTCGATGACACCTCGATAACAGCCGGTCCCCACACTTACATCTTGCTCTCCTTACGTCAGTATACATCATATCAGTCTGTGACGCTGGCTTTGCAACATCTTGCGTGCCTTTAGGTTCGCCGCGACCAACACTTACCATGCACTGACCACAAAAAATGGAGGCGCCGCGGCTTGAACCCTGGACCTTTCACATGCCAAGCGAACGCTCTACCAACTGAGCTACGCCCCATGCACGAGCAAACTGCGCTATTCCCCATTCTTTGCGACTCAGATGCGCACGGACACGATGGTTGGTTGGTTTGTAGCGGTGAAGGGAGCAGAGTACAAAGGCGCGGACCCGTTCATATACACAAAAGTTCCAAGTAGTTTCGATGCTCTGGTATTACAAATGCAAATTCCGTCTGTTTTTAACGTCTTAAATTGAAAGAGCCGTCACAAATTGCTCCGTTTTCACTCATTCTAGACAATTATACAGCACCTGAGGTAACAAACACATCTCGAGAGCCATTGTGCACTACATTATTTATGCCAACTCAGTGCCTCGCTCTTTACTACTGTGTACCAATCTTGTCGTCCAACTGCAAAACACTGGGCCACAACAAGTTTCCGCGTCTCCATTGCACTGCGCATACTACGAAACGCTCCCCAAACTTGGCACTCACCCTCGCAGCCGACACTTCCGACTTTCCACGACGCTCACGCTAGTGACAGCATTATTTATAGTTCGACGTCGCGCCAAAGCGAATGAGCACATTTCGCCTACGGCTTAGGCCGCCCTCCTAGTGTGGCTGCTCGGTGTCTGCAGGCAGCGAGTGTCTGCAAGCTTCCTGTGTTCGCACCTATGTCACCTGTGCTTGCTTGTCAGAGACAGACTATCGCAAAACATACAACTCACTCCATGAATTGATTGCTACGGCATCTGTTATCAGCAGTCACAACTAGCAACACCAGTAGCAGCTGACTGCACGCAAAGAATAGGAATGTGCAGTGGGATTTACGTGAACTCGGCGCAAGGCAGATCTTTCCGACATAGGCTTGAGAATCTTACGGGAACACTTGTACTGTTTCTAAATTAAGTGTAGGCGTGGGAGGAGGGTGCTTCCTGCGCACAAATAACAGCACGCTTGTCAATTGTGGATGCGAATCATTCGCTTGTATCTTCCTAGACACATCTGCTGGTCGTGAATTATTCCACTTGCATATCAAGGTGCGCATGTAGGTGTGTTAAAAATTCTGGAGGCACTGGGTATTGATCCCAGTACCTCTCGCATACTAAGCGAGCGCTCTACCACCTGAGCTACGCCCGCCCACCCACCCCGAAGACTAATGGTGCTACATACAGCCATATAGACGACACAGACCCTTGCACTCCCATTATTCAGCAGACAAACACTACTCTCTATGTATCCGTTAGGGTGTCTTTCAGGTTTCGTGCATTCTGTATCGAATCGTAGTTGCCAAAATGAAAGTGGCACGTATAACGTCGAAAATAGAATTCGGACACCGCTCTGAGTAAGACCAACGTGTTGTCCACCCTCTAGACTTCAATGAGGTTAAGCCGCGATACCTAAGACAGATCTGCACTCGATGACACCTCGATAACAGCCGGTCCCCACACTTACATCTTGCTCTCCTTACGTCAGTATACATCATATCAGTCTGTGACGCTGGCTTTGCAACATCTTGCGTGCCTTTAGGTTCGCCGCGACCAACACTTACCATGCACTGACCACAAAAAATGGAGGCGCCGCGGCTTGAACCCTGGACCTTTCACATGCCAAGCGAACGCTCTACCAACTGAGCTACGCCCCATGCACGAGCAAACTGCGCTATTCCCCATTCTTTGCGACTCAGATGCGCACGGACACGATGGTTGGTTGGTTTGTAGCGGTGAAGGGAGCAGAGTACAAAGGCGCGGACCCGTTCATATACACAAAAGTTCCAAGTAGTTTCGATGCTCTGGTATTACAAATGCAAATTCCGTCTGTTTTTAACGTCTTAAATTGAAAGAGCCGTCACAAATTGCTCCGTTTTCACTCATTGTAGACAATTATACAGCACCTGAGGTAACAAACACATCTCGAGAGCCATTGTGCACTACATTATTTATGCCAACTCAGTGCCTCGCTCTTTACTACTGTGTACCAATCTTGTCGTCCAACTGCAAAACACTGGGCCACAACAAGTTTCCGCGTCTCCATTGCACTGCGCATACTACGAAACGCTCCCCAAACTTGGCACTCACCCTCGCAGCCGACACTTCCGACTTTCCACGACGCTCACGCTAGTGACAGCATTATTTATAGTTCGACGTCGCGCCAAAGCGAATGAGCACATTTCGCCTACGGCTTAGGCCGCCCTCCTAGTGTGGCTGCTCGGTGTCTGCAGGCAGCGAGGGTCTGCAAGCTTCCTGTGTTCGCACCTATGTCACCTGTGCTTGCTTGTCAGAGACAGACTATCGCAAAACATACAACTCACTCCATGAATTGATTGCTACGGCATCTGTTATCAGCAGTCACAACTAGCAACACCAGTAGCAGCTGACTGCACGCAAAGAATAGGAATGTGCAGTGGGATTTACGTGAACTCGGCGCAAGGCAGATCTTTCCGACATAGGCTTGAGAATCTTACGGGAACACTTGTACTGTTTCTAAATTAAGTGTAGGCGTGGGAGGAGGGTGCTTCCTGCGCACAAATAACAGCACGCTTGTCAATTGTGGATGCTAATCATTCGCTTGTATCTTCCTAGACACATCTGCTGGTCGTGAATTATTCCACTTGCATATCAAGGTGCGCATGTAGGTGTGTTAAAAATTCTGGAGGCACTGGGTATTGATCCCAGTACCTCTCGCATACTAAGCGAGCGCTCTACCACCTGAGCTACGCTCGCCCCCCCGAAGACTAATGGTGCTACATACAGCCATATAGACGACACAGACCCTTGCACTCCCATTATTCAGCAGACAAACACTACTCTCTATGTATCCGTTAGGGTGTCTTTCAGGTTTCGTGCATTCTGTATCGAATCGTAGTTGCCAAAATGAAAGTGGCACGTATAACGTCGAAAATAGAATTCGGACACCGCTCTGAGTAAGACCAACGTGTTGTCCACCCTCTAGACATCAATGAGGTTAAGCCGCGATACCTAAGACAGATCTGCACTCGATGACACCTCGATAACAGCCGGTCCCCACACTTACATCTTGCTCTCCTTACGTCAGTATACATCATATCAGTCTGTGACGCTGGCTTTGCAACATCTTGCGTGCCTTTAGGTTCGCCGCGACCAACACTTACCATGCACTGACCACAAAAAATGGAGGCGCCGCGGCTTGAACCCTGGACCTTTCACATGCCAAGCGAACGCTCTACCAACTGAGCTACGCCCCATGCACGAGCAAACTGCGCTATTCCCCATTCTGTGCGACTCAGATGCGCACGGACACGATGGTTGGTTGGTTTGTAGCGGTGAAGGGAGCAGAGTACAAAGGCGCGGACCCGTTCATATACACAAAAGTTCCAAGTAGTTTCGATGCTCTGGTATTACAAATGCAAATTCCGTCTGTTTTTAACGTCTTAAATTGAAAGAGCCGTCACAAATTGCTCCGTTTTCACTCATTGTAGACAATTATACAGCACCTGAGGTAACAAACACATCTCGAGAACCATTGTGCACTACATTATTTATGCCAACTCAGTGCCTCGCTCTTTACTACTGTGTACCAATCTTGTCGTCCAACTGCAAAACACTGGGCCACAACAAGTTTCCGCGTCTCCATTGCACTGCGCATACTACGAAACGCTCCCCTAACTTGGCACTCACCCTCGCAGCCGACTTTTCCGACTTTCCACGACGCTCACGCTAGTGACAGCATTATTTATAGTTCGACGTCGCGCCAAAGCGAATGAGTACATTTCGCCTACGGCTTAGGCCGCCCTCCTAGTGTGGCTGCTCGGTGTCTGCAGGCAGCGAGGGTCTGCAAGCTTCCTGTGTTCGCACCTATGTCACCTGTGCTTGCTTGTCAGAGACAGACTATCGCAAAACATACAACTCACTCCATGAATTGATTGCTACGGCATCTGTTATCAGCAGTCACAACTAGCAACACCAGTAGCAGCTGACTGCACGCAAAGAATAGGAATGTGCAGTGGGATTTACGTGAACTCGGCGCAAGGCAGATCTTTCCGACATAGGCTTGAGAATCTTACGGGAACACTTGTACTGTTTCTAAATTAAGTGTAGGCGTGGGAGGAGGGTGCTTCCTGCGCACAAATAACAGCACGCTTGTCAATTGTGGATGCGAATCATTCGCTTGTATCTTCCTAGACACATCTGCTGGTCGTGAATTATTCCACTTGCATATCAAGGTGCGCATGTAGGTGTGTTAAAAATTCTGGAGGCACTGGGTATTGATCCCAGTACCTCTCGCATACTAAGCGAGCGCTCTACCACCTGAGCTACGCCCGCCCACCCACCCCGAAGACTAATGGTGCTACATACAGCCATATAGACGACACAGACCCTTGCACTCCCATTATTCAGCAGACAAACACTACTCTCTATGTATCCGTTAGGGTGTCTTTCAGGTTTCGTGCATTCTGTATCGAATCGTAGTTGCCAAAATGAAAGTGGCACGTATAACGTCGAAAATAGAATTCGGACACCGCTCTGAGTAAGACCAACGTGTTGTCCACCCTCTAGACTTCAATGAGGTTAAGCCGCGATACCTAAGACAGATCTGCACTCGATGACACCTCGATAACAGCCGGTCCCCACACTTACATCTTGCTCTCCTTACGTCAGTATACATCATATCAGTCTGTGACGCTGGCTTTGCAACATCTTGCGTGCCTTTAGGTTCGCCGCGACCAACACTTACCATGCACTGACCACAAAAAATGGAGGCGCCGCGGCTTGAACCCTGGACCTTTCACATGCCAAGCGAACGCTCTACCAACTGAGCTACGCCCCATGCACGAGCAAACTGCGCTATTCCCCATTCTTTGCGACTCAGATGCGCACGGACACGATGGTTGGTTGGTTTGTAGCGGTGAAGGGAGCAGAGTACAAAGGCGCGGACCCGTTCATATACACAAAAGTTCCAAGTAGTTTCGATGCTCTGGTATTACAAATGCAAATTCCGTCTGTTTTTAACGTCTTAAATTGAAAGAGCCGTCACAAATTGCTCCGTTTTCACTCATTGTAGACAATTATACAGCACCTGAGGTAACAAACACATCTCGAGAACCATTGTGCACTACATTATTTATGCCAACTCAGTGCCTCGCTCTTTACTACTGTGTACCAATCTTGTCGTCCAACTGCAAAACACTGGCCCACAACAAGTTTCCGCGTCTCCATTGCACTGCGCATACTACGAAACGCTCCCCAAACTTGGCACTCACCCTCGCAGCCGACACTTCCGACTTTCCACGACGCTCACGCTAGTGACAGCATTATTTATAGTTCGACGTCGCGCCAAAGCGAATGAGTACATTTCGCCTACGGCTTAGGCCGCCCTCCTAGTGTGGCTGCTCGGTGTCTGCAGGCAGCGAGTGTCTGCAAGCTTCCTGTGTTCGCACCTATGTCACCTGTGCTCTCTTGTCAGAGACAGACTATCGCAAAACATACAACTCACTCCATGAATTGATTGCTACGGCATCTGTTATCAGCAGTCACAACTAGCAACACCAGTAGCAGCTGACTGCACGCAAAGAATAGGAATGTGCAGTGGGATTTACGTGAACTCGGCGCAAGGCAGATCTTTCCGACATAGGCTTGAGAATCTTACGGGAACACTTGTACTGTTTCTAAATTAAGTGTAGGCGTGGGAGGAGGGTGCTTCCTGCGCACAAATAACAGCACGCTTGTCAATTGTGGATGCGAATCATTCGCTTGTATCTTCCTAGACACATCTGCTGGTCGTGAATTATTCCACTTGCATATCAAGGTGCGCATGTAGGTGTGTTAAAAATTCTGGAGGCACTGGGTATTGATCCCAGTACCTCTCGCATACTAAGCGAGCGCTCTACCACCTGAGCTACGCTCGCCCCCCCGAAGACTAATGGTGCTACATACAGCCATATAGACGACACAGACCCTTGCACTCCCATTATTCAGCAGACAAACACTACTCTCTATGTATCCGTTAGGGTGTCTTTCAGGTTTCGTGCATTCTGTATCGAATCGTAGTTGCCAAAATGAAAGTGGCACGTATAACGTCGAAAATAGAATTCGGACACCGCTCTGAGTAAGACCAACGTGTTGTCCACCCTCTAGACTTCAATGAGGTTAAGCCGCGATACCTAAGACAGATCTGCACTCGATGACACCTCGATAACAGCCGGTCCCCACACTTACATCTTGCTCTCCTTACGTCAGTATACATCATATCAGTCTGTGACGCTGGCTTTGCAACATCTTGCGTGCCTTTAGGTTCGCCGCGACCAACACTTACCATGCACTGACCACAAAAAATGGAGGCGCCGCGGCTTGAACCCTGGACCTTTCACATGCCAAGCGAACGCTCTACCAACTGAGCTACGCCCCATGCACGAGCAAACTGCGCTATTCCCCATTCTGTGCGACTCAGATGCGCACGGACACGATGGTTGGTTGGTTTGTAGCGGTGAAGGGAGCAGAGTACAAAGGCGCGGACCCGTTCATATACACAAAAGTTCCAAGTAGTTTCGATGCTCTGGTATTACAAATGCAAATTCCGTCTGTTTTTAACGTCTTAAATTGAAAGAGCCGTCACAAATTGCTCCGTTTTCACTCATTGTAGACAATTATACAGCACCTGAGGTAACAAACACATCTCGAGAACCATTGTGCACTACATTATTTATGCCAACTCAGTGCCTCGCTCTTTACTACTGTGTACCAATCTTGTCGTCCAACTGCAAAACACTGGGCCACAACAAGTTTCCGCGTCTCCATTGCACTGCGCATACTACGAAACGCTCCCCTAACTTGGCACTCACCCTCGCAGCCGACTTTTCCGACTTTCCACGACGCTCACGCTAGTGACAGCATTATTTATAGTTCGACGTCGCGCCAAAGCGAATGAGTACATTTCGCCTACGGCTTAGGCCGCCCTCCTAGTGTGGCTGCTCGGTGTCTGCAGGCAGCGAGGGTCTGCAAGCTTCCTGTGTTCGCACCTATGTCACCTGTGCTTGCTTGTCAGAGACAGACTATCGCAAAACATACAACTCACTCCATGAATTGATTGCTACGGCATCTGTTATCAGCAGTCACAACTAGCAACACCAGTAGCAGCTGACTGCACGCAAAGAATAGGAATGTGCAGTGGGATTTACGTGAACTCGGCGCAAGGCAGATCTTTCCGACATACGCTTGAGAATCTTACGGGAACACTTGTACTGTTTCTAAATTAAGTGTAGGCGTGGGAGGAGGGTGCTTCCTGCGCACAAATAACAGCACGCTTGTCAATTGTGGATGCGAATCATTCGCTTGTATCTTCCTAGACACATCTGCTGGTCGTGAATTATTCCACTTGCATATCAAGGTGCGCATGTAGGTGTGTTAAAAATTCTGGAGGCACTGGGTATTGATCCCAGTACCTCTCGCATACTAAGCGAGCGCTCTACCACCTGAGCTACGCCCGCCCACCCACCCCGAAGACTAATGGTGCTACATACAGCCATATAGACGACACAGACCCTTGCACTCCCATTATTCAGCAGACAAACACTACTCTCTATGTATCCGTTAGGGTGTCTTTCAGGTTTCGTGCATTCTGTATCGAATCGTAGTTGCCAAAATGAAAGTGGCACGTATAACGTCGAAAATAGAATTCGGACACCGCTCTGAGTAAGACCAACGTGTTGTCCACCCTCTAGACTTCAATGAGGTTAAGCCGCGATACCTAAGACAGATCTGCACTCGATGACACCTCGATAACAGCCGGTCCCCACACTTACATCTTGCTCTCCTTACGTCAGTATACATCATATCAGTCTGTGACGCTGGCTTTGCAACATCTTGCGTGCCTTTAGGTTCGCCGCGACCAACACTTACCATGCACTGACCACAAAAAATGGAGGCGCCGCGGCTTGAACCCTGGACCTTTCACATGCCAAGCGAACGCTCTACCAACTGAGCTACGCCCCATGCACGAGCAAACTGCGCTATTCCCCATTCTTTGCGACTCAGATGCGCACGGACACGATGGTTGGTTGGTTTGTAGCGGTGAAGGGAGCAGAGTACAAAGGCGCGGACCCGTTCATATACACAAAAGTTCCAAGTAGTTTCGATGCTCTGGTATTACAAATGCAAATTCCGTCTGTTTTTAACGTCTTAAATTGAAAGAGCCGTCACAAATTGCTCCGTTTTCACTCATTGTAGACAATTATACAGCACCTGAGGTAACAAACACATCTCGAGAGCCATTGTGCACTACATTATTTATGCCAACTCAGTGCCTCGCTCTTTACTACTGTGTACCAATCTTGTCGTCCAACTGCAAAACACTGGGCCACAACAAGTTTCCGCGTCTCCATTGCACTGCGCATACTACGAAACGCTCCCCAAACTTGGCACTCACCCTCGCAGCCGACACTTCCGACTTTCCACGACGCTCACGCTAGTGACAGCATTATTTATAGTTCGACGTCGCGCCAAAGCGAATGAGCACATTTCGCCTACGGCTTAGGCCGCCCTCCTAGTGTGGCTGCTCGGTGTCTGCAGGCAGCGAGGGTCTGCAAGCTTCCTGTGTTCGCACCTATGTCACCTGTGCTTGCTTGTCAGAGACAGACTATCGCAAAACATACAACTCACTCCATGAATTGATTGCTACGGCATCTGTTATCAGCAGTCACAACTAGCAACACCAGTAGCAGCTGACTGCACGCAAAGAATAGGAATGTGCAGTGGGATTTACGTGAACTCGGCGCAAGGCAGATCTTTCCGACATAGGCTTGAGAATCTTACGGGAACACTTGTACTGTTTCTAAATTAAGTGTAGGCGTGGGAGGAGGGTGCTTCCTGCGCACAAATAACAGCACGCTTGTCAATTGTGGATGCTAATCATTCGCTTGTATCTTCCTAGACACATCTGCTGGTCGTGAATTATTCCACTTGCATATCAAGGTGCGCATGTAGGTGTGTTAAAAATTCTGGAGGCACTGGGTATTGATCCCAGTACCTCTCGCATACTAAGCGAGCGCTCTACCACCTGAGCTACGCTCGCCCCCCCGAAGACTAATGGTGCTACATACAGCCATATAGACGACACAGACCCTTGCACTCCCATTATTCAGCAGACAAACACTACTCTCTATGTATCCGTTAGGGTGTCTTTCAGGTTTCGTGCATTCTGTATCGAATCGTAGTTGCCAAAATGAAAGTGGCACGTATAACGTCGAAAATAGAATTCGGACACCGCTCTGAGTAAGACCAACGTGTTGTCCACCCTCTAGACTTCAATGAGGTTAAGCCGCGATACCTAAGACAGATCTGCACTCGATGACACCTCGATAACAGCCGGTCCCCACACTTACATCTTGCTCTCCTTACGTCAGTATACATCATATCAGTCTGTGACGCTGGCTTTGCAACATCTTGCGTGCCTTTAGGTTCGCCGCGACCAACACTTACCATGCACTGACCACAAAAAATGGAGGCGCCGCGGCTTGAACCCTGGACCTTTCACATGCCAAGCGAACGCTCTACCAACTGAGCTACGCCCCATGCACGAGCAAACTGCGCTATTCCCCATTCTGTGCGACTCAGATGCGCACGGACACGATGGTTGGTTGGTTTGTAGCGGTGAAGGGAGCAGAGTACAAAGGCGCGGACCCGTTCATATACACAAAAGTTCCAAGTAGTTTCGATGCTCTGGTATTACAAATGCAAATTCCGTCTGTTTTTAACGTCTTAAATTGAAAGAGCCGTCACAAATTGCTCCGTTTTCACTCATTGTAGACAATTATACAGCACCTGAGGTAACAAACACATCTCGAGAACCATTGTGCACTACATTATTTATGCCAACTCAGTGCCTCGCTCTTTACTACTGTGTACCAATCTTGTCGTCCAACTGCAAAACACTGGGCCACAACAAGTTTCCGCGTCTCCATTGCACTGCGCATACTACGAAACGCTCCCCTAACTTGGCACTCACCCTCGCAGCCGACTTTTCCGACTTTCCACGACGCTCACGCTAGTGACAGCATTATTTATAGTTCGACGTCGCGCCAAAGCGAATGAGTACATTTCGCCTACGGCTTAGGCCGCCCTCCTAGTGTGGCTGCTCGGTGTCTGCAGGCAGCGAGGGTCTGCAAGCTTCCTGTGTTCGCACCTATGTCACCTGTGCTTGCTTGTCAGAGACAGACTATCGCAAAACATACAACTCACTCCATGAATTGATTGCTACGGCATCTGTTATCAGCAGTCACAACTAGCAACACCAGTAGCAGCTGACTGCACGCAAAGAATAGGAATGTGCAGTGGGATTTACGTGAACTCGGCGCAAGGCAGATCTTTCCGACATAGGCTTGAGAATCTTACGGGAACACTTGTACTGTTTCTAAATTAAGTGTAGGCGTGGGAGGAGGGTGCTTCCTGCGCACAAATAACAGCACGCTTGTCAATTGTGGATGCGAATCATTCGCTTGTATCTTCCTAGACACATCTGCTGGTCGTGAATTATTCCACTTGCATATCAAGGTGCGCATGTAGGTGTGTTAAAAATTCTGGAGGCACTGGGTATTGATCCCAGTACCTCTCGCATACTAAGCGAGCGCTCTACCACCTGAGCTACGCCCGCCCACCCACCCGAAGACTAATGGTGCTACATACAGCCATATAGACGACACAGACCCTTGCACTCCCATTATTCAGCAGACAAACACTACTCTCTATGTATCCGTTAGGGTGTCTTTCAGGTTTCGTGCATTCTGTATCGAATCGTAGTTGCCAAAATGAAAGTGGCACGTATAACGTCGAAAATAGAATTCGGACACCGCTCTGAGTAAGACCAACGTGTTGTCCACCCTCTAGACTTCAATGAGGTTAAGCCGCGATACCTAAGACAGATCTGCACTCGATGACACCTCGATAACAGCCGGTCCCCACACTTACATCTTGCTCTCCTTACGTCAGTATACATCATATCAGTCTGTGACGCTGGCTTTGCAACATCTTGCGTGCCTTTAGGTTCGCCGCGACCAACACTTACCATGCACTGACCACAAAAAATGGAGGCGCCGCGGCTTGAACCCTGGACCTTTCACATGCCAAGCGAACGCTCTACCAACTGAGCTACGCCCCATGCACGAGCAAACTGCGCTATTCCCCATTCTGTGCGACTCAGATGCGCACGGACACGATGGTTGGTTGGTTTGTAGCGGTGAAGGGAGCAGAGTACAAAGGCGCGGACCCGTTCATATACACAAAAGTTCCAAGTAGTTTCGATGCTCTGGTATTACAAATGCAAATTCCGTCTGTTTTTAACGTCTTAAATTGAAAGAGCCGTCACAAATTGCTCCGTTTTCACTCATTGTAGACAATTATACAGCACCTGAGGTAACAAACACATCTCGAGAACCATTGTGCACTACATTATTTATGCCAACTCAGTGCCTCGCTCTTTACTACTGTGTACCAATCTTGTCGTCCAACTGCAAAACACTGGCCCACAACAAGTTTCCGCGTCTCCATTGCACTGCGCATACTACGAAACGCTCCCCAAACTTGGCACTCACCCTCGCAGCCGACTTTTCCGACTTTCCACGACGCTCACGCTAGTGACAGCATTATTTATAGTTCGACGTCGCGCCAAAGCGAATGAGTACATTTCGCCTACGGCTTAGGCCGCCCTCCTAGTGTGGCTGCTCGGTGTCTGCAGGCAGCGAGTGTCTGCAAGCTTCCTGTGTTCGCACCTATGTCACCTGTGCTTGCTTGTCAGAGACAGACTATCGCAAAACATACAACTCACTCCATGAATTGATTGCTACGGCATCTGTTATCAGCAGTCACAACTAGCAACACCAGTAGCAGCTGACTGCACGCAAAGAATAGGAATGTGCAGTGGGATTTACGTGAACTCGGCGCAAGGCAGATCTTTCCGACATAGGCTTGAGAATCTTACGGGAACACTTGTACTGTTTCTAAATTAAGTGTAGGCGTGGGAGGAGGGTGCTTCCTGCGCACAAATAACAGCACGCTTGTCAATTGTGGATGCGAATCATTCGCTTGTATCTTCCTAGACACATCTGCTGGTCGTGAATTATTCCACTTGCATATCAAGGTGCGCATGTAGGTGTGTTAAAAATTCTGGAGGCACTGGGTATTGATCCCAGTACCTCTCGCATACTAAGCGAGCGCTCTACCACCTGAGCTACGCCCGCCCACCCACCTGAAGACTAATGGTGCTACATACAGCCATATAGACGACACAGACCCTTGCACTCCCATTATTCAGCAGACAAACACTACTCTCTATGTATCCGTTAGGGTGTCTTTCAGGTTTCGTGCATTCTGTATCGAATCGTAGTTGCCAAAATGAAAGTGGCACGTATAACGTCGAAAATAGAATTCGGACACCGCTCTGAGTAAGACCAACGTGTTGTCCACCCTCTAGACTTCAATGAGGTTAAGCCGCGATACCTAAGACAGATCTGCACTCGATGACACCTCGATAACAGCCGGTCCCCACACTTACATCTTGCTCTCCTTACGTCAGTATACATCATATCAGTCTGTGACGCTGGCTTTGCAACATCTTGCGTGCCTTTAGGTTCGCCGCGACCAACACTTACCATGCACTGACCACAAAAAATGGAGGCGCCGCGGCTTGAACCCTGGACCTTTCACATGCCAAGCGAACGCTCTACCAACTGAGCTACGCCACATGCACGAGCAAACTGCGCTATTCCCCATTCTTTGCGACTCAGATGCGCACGGACACGATGGTTGGTTGGTTTGTAGCGGTGAAGGGAGCAGAGTACAAAGGCGCGGACCCGTTCATATACACAAAAGTTCCAAGTAGTTTCGATGCTCTGGTATTACAAATGCAAATTCCGTCTGTTTTTAACGTCTTAAATTGAAAGAGCCGTCACAAATTGCTCCGTTTTCACTCATTGTAGACAATTATACAGCACCTGAGGTAACAAACACATCTCGAGAGCCATTGTGCACTACATTATTTATGCCAACTCAGTGCCTCGCTCTTTACTACTGTGTACCAATCTTGTCGTCCAACTGCAAAACACTGGGCCACAACAAGTTTCCGCGTCTCCATTGCACTGCGCATACTACGAAACGCTCCCCAAACTTGGCACTCACCCTCGCAGCCGACACTTCCGACTTTCCACGACGCTCACGCTAGTGACAGCATTATTTATAGTTCGACGTCGCGCCAAAGCGAATGAGCACATTTCGCCTACGGCTTAGGCCGCCCTCCTAGTGTGGCTGCTCGGTGTCTGCAGGCAGCGAGGGTCTGCAAGCTTCCTGTGTTCGCACCTATGTCACCTGTGCTTGCTTGTCAGAGACAGACTATCGCAAAACATACAACTCACTCCATGAATTGATTGCTACGGCATCTGTTATCAGCAGTCACAACTAGCAACACCAGTAGCAGCTGACTGCACGCAAAGAATAGGAATGTGCAGTGGGATTTACGTGAACTCGGCGCAAGGCAGATCTTTCCGACATAGGCTTGAGAATCTTACGGGAACACTTGTACTGTTTCTAAATTAAGTGTAGGCGTGGGAGGAGGGTGCTTCCTGCGCACAAATAACAGCACGCTTGTCAATTGTGGATGCTAATCATTCGCTTGTATCTTCCTAGACACATCTGCTGGTCGTGAATTATTCCACTTGCATATCAAGGTGCGCATGTAGGTGTGTTAAAAATTCTGGAGGCACTGGGTATTGATCCCAGTACCTCTCGCATACTAAGCGAGCGCTCTACCACCTGAGCTACGCTCGCCCCCCCGAAGACTAATGGTGCTACATACAGCCATATAGACGACACAGACCCTTGCACTCCCATTATTCAGCAGACAAACACTACTCTCTATGTATCCGTTAGGGTGTCTTTCAGGTTTCGTGCATTCTGTATCGAATCGTAGTTGCCAAAATGAAAGTGGCACGTATAACGTCGAAAATAGAATTCGGACACCGCTCTGAGTAAGACCAACGTGTTGTCCACCCTCTAGACTTCAATGAGGTTAAGCCGCGATACCTAAGACAGATCTGCACTCGATGACACCTCGATAACAGCCGGTCCCCACACTTACATCTTGCTCTCCTTACGTCAGTATACATCATATCAGTCTGTGACGCTGGCTTTGCAACATCTTGCGTGCCTTTAGGTTCGCCGCGACCAACACTTACCATGCACTGACCACAAAAAATGGAGGCGCCGCGGCTTGAACCCTGGACCTTTCACATGCCAAGCGAACGCTCTACCAACTGAGCTACGCCCCATGCACGAGCAAACTGCGCTATTCCCCATTCTGTGCGACTCAGATGCGCACGGACACGATGGTTGGTTGGTTTGTAGCGGTGAAGGGAGCAGAGTACAAAGGCGCGGACCCGTTCATATACACAAAAGTTCCAAGTAGTTTCGATGCTCTGGTATTACAAATGCAAATTCCGTCTGTTTTTAACGTCTTAAATTGAAAGAGCCGTCACAAATTGCTCCGTTTTCACTCATTGTAGACAATTATACAGCACCTGAGGTAACAAACACATCTCGAGAACCATTGTGCACTACATTATTTATGCCAACTCAGTGCCTCGCTCTTTACTACTGTGTACCAATCTTGTCGTCCAACTGCAAAACACTGGGCCACAACAAGTTTCCGCGTCTCCATTGCACTGCGCATACTACGAAACGCTCCCCTAACTTGGCACTCACCCTCGCAGCCGACTTTTCCGACTTTCCACGACGCTCACGCTAGTGACAGCATTATTTATAGTTCGACGTCGCGCCAAAGCGAATGAGTACATTTCGCCTACGGCTTAGGCCGCCCTCCTAGTGTGGCTGCTCGGTGTCTGCAGGCAGCGAGGGTCTGCAAGCTTCCTGTGTTCGCACCTATGTCACCTGTGCTTGCTTGTCAGAGACAGACTATCGCAAAACATACAACTCACTCCATGAATTGATTGCTACGGCATCTGTTATCAGCAGTCACAACTAGCAACACCAGTAGCAGCTGACTGCACGCAAAGAATAGGAATGTGCAGTGGGATTTACGTGAACTCGGCGCAAGGCAGATCTTTCCGACATAGGCTTGAGAATCTTACGGGAACACTTGTACTGTTTCTAAATTAAGTGTAGGCGTGGGAGGAGGGTGCTTCCTGCGCACAAATAACAGCACGCTTGTCAATTGTGGATGCGAATCATTCGCTTGTATCTTCCTAGACACATCTGCTGGTCGTGAATTATTCCACTTGCATATCAAGGTGCGCATGTAGGTGTGTTAAAAATTCTGGAGGCACTGGGTATTGATCCCAGTACCTCTCGCATACTAAGCGAGCGCTCTACCACCTGAGCTACGCCCGCCCCCCCGAAGACTAATGGTGCTACATACAGCCATATAGACGACACAGACCCTTGCACTCCCATTATTCAGCAGACAAACACTACTCTCTATGTATCCGTTAGGGTGTCTTTCAGGTTTCGTGCATTCTGTATCGAATCGTAGTTGCCAAAATGAAAGTGGCACGTATAACGTCGAAAATAGAATTCGGACACCGCTCTGAGTAAGACCAACGTGTTGTCCACCCTCTAGACTTCAATGAGGTTAAGCCGCGATACCTAAGACAGATCTGCACTCGATGACACCTCGATAACAGCCGGTCCCCACACTTACATCTTGCTCTCCTTACGTCAGTATACATCATATCAGTCTGTGACGCTGGCTTTGCAACATCTTGCGTGCCTTTAGGTTCGCCGCGACCAACACTTACCATGCACTGACCACAAAAAATGGAGGCGCCGCGGCTTGAACCCTGGACCTTTCACATGCCAAGCGAACGCTCTACCAACTGAGCTACGCCCCATGCACGAGCAAACTGCGCTATTCCCCATTCTGTGCGACTCAGATGCGCACGGACACGATGGTTGGTTGGTTTGTAGCGGTGAAGGGAGCAGAGTACAAAGGCGCGGACCCGTTCATATACACAAAAGTTCCAAGTAGTTTCGATGCTCTGGTATTACAAATGCAAATTCCGTCTGTTTTTAACGTCTTAAATTGAAAGAGCCGTCACAAATTGCTCCGTTTTCACTCATTGTAGACAATTATACAGCACCTGAGGTAACAAACACATCTCGAGAACCATTGTGCACTACATTATTTATGCCAACTCAGTGCCTCGCTCTTTACTACTGTGTACCAATCTTGTCGTCCAACTGCAAAACACTGGCCCACAACAAGTTTCCGCGTCTCCATTGCACTGCGCATACTACGAAACGCTCCCCAAACTTGGCACTCACCCTCGCAGCCGACTTTTCCGACTTTCCACGACGCTCACGCTAGTGACAGCATTATTTATAGTTCGACGTCGCGCCAAAGCGAATGAGTACATTTCGCCTACGGCTTAGGCCGCCCTCCTAGTGTGGCTGCTCGGTGTCTGCAGGCAGCGAGTGTCTGCAAGCTTCCTGTGTTCGCACCTATGTCACCTGTGCTTGCTTGTCAGAGACAGACTATCGCAAAACATACAACTCACTCCATGAATTGATTGCTACGGCATCTGTTATCAGCAGTCACAACTAGCAACACCAGTAGCAGCTGACTGCACGCAAAGAATAGGAATGTGCAGTGGGATTTACGTGAACTCGGCGCAAGGCAGATCTTTCCGACATAGGCTTGAGAATCTTACGGGAACACTTGTACTGTTTCTAAATTAAGTGTAGGCGTGGGAGGAGGGTGCTTCCTGCGCACAAATAACAGCACGCTTGTCAATTGTGGATGCGAATCATTCGCTTGTATCTTCCTAGACACATCTGCTGGTCGTGAATTATTCCACTTGCATATCAAGGTGCGCATGTAGGTGTGTTAAAAATTCTGGAGGCACTGGGTATTGATCCCAGTACCTCTCGCATACTAAGCGAGCGCTCTACCACCTGAGCTACGCCCGCCCACCCACCCGAAGACTAATGGTGCTACATACAGCCATATAGACGACACAGACCCTTGCACTCCCATTATTCAGCAGACAAACACTACTCTCTATGTATCCGTTAGGGTGTCTTTCAGGTTTCGTGCATTCTGTATCGAATCGTAGTTGCCAAAATGAAAGTGGCACGTATAACGTCGAAAATAGAATTCGGACACCGCTCTGAGTAAGACCAACGTGTTGTCCACCCTCTAGACTTCAATGAGGTTAAGCCGCGATACCTAAGACAGATCTGCACTCGATGACACCTCGATAACAGCCGGTCCCCACACTTACATCTTGCTCTCCTTACGTCAGTATACATCATATCAGTCTGTGACGCTGGCTTTGCAACATCTTGCGTGCCTTTAGGTTCGCCGCGACCAACACTTACCATGCACTGACCACAAAAAATGGAGGCGCCGCGGCTTGAACCCTGGACCTTTCACATGCCAAGCGAACGCTCTACCAACTGAGCTACGCCACATGCACGAGCAAACTGCGCTATTCCCCATTCTTTGCGACTCAGATGCGCACGGACACGATGGTTGGTTGGTTTGTAGCGGTGAAGGGAGCAGAGTACAAAGGCGCGGACCCGTTCATATACACAAAAGTTCCAAGTAGTTTCGATGCTCTGGTATTACAAATGCAAATTCCGTCTGTTTTTAACGTCTTAAATTGAAAGAGCCGTCACAAATTGCTCCGTTTTCACTCATTGTAGACAATTATACAGCACCTGAGGTAACAAACACATCTCGAGAGCCATTGTGCACTACATTATTTATGCCAACTCAGTGCCTCGCTCTTTACTACTGTGTACCAATCTTGTCGTCCAACTGCAAAACACTGGGCCACAACAAGTTTCCGCGTCTCCATTGCACTGCGCATACTACGAAACGCTCCCCAAACTTGGCACTCACCCTCGCAGCCGACACTTCCGACTTTCCACGACGCTCACGCTAGTGACAGCATTATTTATAGTTCGACGTCGCGCCAAAGCGAATGAGCACATTTCGCCTACGGCTTAGGCCGCCCTCCTAGTGTGGCTGCTCGGTGTCTGCAGGCAGCGAGGGTCTGCAAGCTTCCTGTGTTCGCACCTATGTCACCTGTGCTTGCTTGTCAGAGACAGACTATCGCAAAACATACAACTCACTCCATGAATTGATTGCTACGGCATCTGTTATCAGCAGTCACAACTAGCAACACCAGTAGCAGCTGACTGCACGCAAAGAATAGGAATGTGCAGTGGGATTTACGTGAACTCGGCGCAAGGCAGATCTTTCCGACATAGGCTTGAGAATCTTACGGGAACACTTGTACTGTTTCTAAATTAAGTGTAGGCGTGGGAGGAGGGTGCTTCCTGCGCACAAATAACAGCACGCTTGTCAATTGTGGATGCTAATCATTCGCTTGTATCTTCCTAGACACATCTGCTGGTCGTGAATTATTCCACTTGCATATCAAGGTGCGCATGTAGGTGTGTTAAAAATTCTGGAGGCACTGGGTATTGATCCCAGTACCTCTCGCATACTAAGCGAGCGCTCTACCACCTGAGCTACGCTCGCCCCCCCCGAAGACTAATGGTGCTACATACAGCCATATAGACGACACAGACCCTTGCACTCCCATTATTCAGCAGACAAACACTACTCTCTATGTATCCGTTAGGGTGTCTTTCAGGTTTCGTGCATTCTGTATCGAATCGTAGTTGCCAAAATGAAAGTGGCACGTATAACGTCGAAAATAGAATTCGGACACCGCTCTGAGTAAGACCAACGTGTTGTCCACCCTCTAGACTTCAATGAGGTTAAGCCGCGATACCTAAGACAGATCTGCACTCGATGACACCTCGATAACAGCCGGTCCCCACACTTACATCTTGCTCTCCTTACGTCAGTATACATCATATCAGTCTGTGACGCTGGCTTTGCAACATCTTGCGTGCCTTTAGGTTCGCCGCGACCAACACTTACCATGCACTGACCACAAAAAATGGAGGCGCCGCGGCTTGAACCCTGGACCTTTCACATGCCAAGCGAACGCTCTACCAACTGAGCTACGCCCCATGCACGAGCAAACTGCGCTATTCCCCATTCTTTGCAACTCAGATGCGCACGGACACGATGGTTGGTTGGTTTGTAGCGGTGAAGGGAGCAGAGTACAAAGGCGCGGACCCGTTCATATACACAAAAGTTCCAAGTAGTTTCGATGCTCTGGTATTACAAATGCAAATTCCGTCTGTTTTTAACGTCTTAAATTGAAAGAGCCGTCACAAATTGCTCCGTTTTCACTCATTGTAGACAATTATACAGCACCTGAGGTAACAAACACATCTCGAGAGCCATTGTGCACTACATTATTTATGCCAACTCAGTGCCTCGCTCTTTACTACTGTGTACCAATCTTGTCGTCCAACTGCAAAACACTGGGCCACAACAAGTTTCCGCGTCTCCATTGCACTGCGCATACTACGAAACGCTCCCCAAACTTGGCACTCACCCTCGCAGCCGACTTTTCCGACTTTCCACGACGCTCACGCTAGTGACAGCATTATTTATAGTTCGACGTCGCACCAAAGCGAATGAGTACATTTCGCCTACGGCTTAGGCCGCCCTCCTAGTGTGGCTGCTCGGTGTCTGCAGGCAGCGAGGGTCTGCAAGCTTCCTGTGTTCGCACCTATGTCACCTGTGCTTGCTTGTCAGAGACAGACTATCGCAAAACATACAACTCACTCCATGAATTGATTGCTACGGCATCTGTTATCAGCAGTCACAACTAGCAACACCAGTAGCAGCTGACTGCACGCAAAGAATAGGAATGTGCAGTGGGATTTACGTGAACTCGGCGCAAGGCAGATCTTTCCGACATAGGCTTGAGAATCTTACGGGAACACTTGTACTGTTTCTAAATTAAGTGTAGGCGTGGGAGGAGGGTGCTTCCTGCGCACAAATAACAGCACGCTTGTCAATTGTGGATGCTAATCATTCGCTTGTATCTTCCTAGACACATCTGCTGGTCGTGAATTATTCCACTTGCATATCAAGGTGCGCATGTAGGTGTGTTAAAAATTCTGGAGGCACTGGGTATTGATCCCAGTACCTCTCGCATACTAAGCGAGCGCTCTACCACCTGAGCTACGCTCGCCCCCCCGAAGACTAATGGTGCTACATACAGCCATATAGACGACACAGACCCTTGCACTCCCATTATTCAGCAGACAAACACTACTCTCTATGTATCCGTTAGGGTGTCTTTCAGGTTTCGTGCATTCTGTATCGAATCGTAGTTGCCAAAATGAAAGTGGCACGTATAACGTCGAAAATAGAATTCGGACACCGCTCTGAGTAAGACCAACGTGTTGTCCACCCTCTAGACTTCAATGAGGTTAAGCCGCGATACCTAAGACAGATCTGCACTCGATGACACCTCGATAACAGCCGGTCCCCACACTTACATCTTGCTCTCCTTACGTCAGTATACATCATATCAGTCTGTGACGCTGGCTTTGCAACATCTTGCGTGCCTTTAGGTTCGCCGCGACCAACACTTACCATGCACTGACCACAAAAAATGGAGGCGCCGCGGCTTGAACCCTGGACCTTTCACATGCCAAGCGAACGCTCTACCAACTGAGCTACGCCCCATGCACGAGCAAACTGCGCTATTCCCCATTCTTTGCGACTCAGATGCGCACGGACACGATGGTTGGTTGGTTTGTAGCGGTTAAGGGAGCAGAGTACAAAGGCGCGGACCCGTTCATATACACAAAAGTTCCAAGTAGTTTCGATGCTCTGGTATTACAAATGCAAATTCCGTCTGTTTTTAACGTCTTAAATTGAAAGAGCCGTCACAAATTGCTCCGTTTTCACTCATTGTAGACAATTATACAGCACCTGAGGTATCAAACACATCTCGAGAACCATTGTGCACTACATTATTTATGCCAACTCAGTGCCTCGCTCTTTACTACTGTGTACCAATCTTGTCGTCCAACTGCAAAACACTGGGCCACAACAAGTTTCCGCGTCTCCATTGCACTGCGCATACTACGAAACGCTCCCCAAACTTGGCACTCACCCTCGCAGCCGACTTTTCCGACTTTCCACGACGCTCACGCTAGTGACAGCATTATTTATAGTTCGACGTCGCGCCAAAGCGAATGAGTACATTTCGCCTACGGCTTAGGCCGCCCTCCTAGTGTGGCTGCTCGGTGTCTGCAGGCAGCGAGGGTCTGCAAGCTTCCTGTGTTCGCACCTATGTCACCTGTGCTTGCTTGTCAGAGACAGACTATCGCAAAACATACAACTCACTCCATGAATTGATTGCTACGGCATCTGTTATCAGCAGTCACAACTAGCAACACCAGTAGCAGCTGACTGCACGCAAAGAATAGGAATGTGCAGTGGGATTTACGTGAACTCGGCGCAAGGCAGATCTTTCCGACATAGGCTTGAGAATCTTACGGGAACACTTGTACTGTTTCTAAATTAAGTGTAGGCGTGGGAGGAGGGTGCTTCCTGCGCACAAATAACAGCACGCTTGTCAATTGTGGATGCTAATCATTCGCTTGTATCTTCCTAGACACATCTGCTGGTCGTGAATTATTCCACTTGCATATCAAGGTGCGCATGTAGGTGTGTTAAAAATTCTGGAGGCACTGGGTATTGATCCCAGTACCTCTCGCATACTAAGCGAGCGCTCTACCACCTGAGCTACGCTCGCCCCCCCGAAGACTAATGGTGCTACATACAGCCATATAGACGACACAGACCCTTGCACTCCCATTATTCAGCAGACAAACACTACTCTCTATGTATCCGTTAGGGTGTCTTTCAGGTTTCGTGCATTCTGTATCGAATCGTAGTTGCCAAAATGAAAGTGGCACGTATAACGTCGAAAATAGAATTCGGACACCGCTCTGAGTAAGACCAACGTGTTGTCCACCCTCTAGACTTCAATGAGGTTAAGCCGCGATACCTAAGACAGATCTGCACTCGATGACACCTCGATAACAGCCGGTCCCCACACTTACATCTTGCTCTCCTTACGTCAGTATACATCATATCAGTCTGTGACGCTGGCTTTGCAACATCTTGCGTGCCTTTAGGTTCGCCGCGACCAACACTTACCATGCACTGACCACAAAAAATGGAGGCGCCGCGGCTTGAACCCTGGACCTTTCACATGCCAAGCGAACGCTCTACCAACTGAGCTACGCCCCATGCACGAGCAAACTGCGCTATTCCCCATTCTGTGCGACTCAGATGCGCACGGACACGATGGTTGGTTGGTTTGTAGCGGTGAAGGGAGCAGAGTACAAAGGCGCGGACCCGTTCATATACACAAAAGTTCCAAGTAATTTCGATGCTCTGGTATTACAAATGCAAATTCCGTCTGTTTTTAACGTCTTAAATTGAAAGAGCCGTCACAAATTGCTCCGTTTTCACTCATTGTAGACAATCATACAGCACCTGAGGTAACAAACACATCTCGAGCCCCATTGTGCACTCCATTATTCATGCCAACTCAGTGCCTCGCTCTTTACTACTGTGTACCAATCTTGTCGTCCAACTGCAAAACACTGGGCCACAACAAGTTTCCGCGTCTCCATTGCACTGCGCATACTACGAAACGCTCCCCAAACTTGGCACTCACCCTCGCAGCCGACTTTTCCGACTTTCCACGACGCTCACGCTAGTGACAGCATTATTTATAGTTCGACGTCGCGCCAAAGCGAATGAGCACATTTCGCCTACGGCTTAGGCCGCCCTCCTAGTGTGGCTGCTCGGTGTCTGCAGGCAGCGAGGGTCTGCAAGCTTCCTGTGTTCGCACCTATGTCACCTGTGCTTGCTTGTCAGAGACAGACTATCGCAAAACATACAACTCACTCCATGAATTGATTGCTACGGCATCTGTTATCAGCAGTCACAACTAGCAACACCAGTAGCAGCTGACTGCACGCAAAGAATAGGAATGTGCAGTGGGATTTACGTGAACTCGGCGCAAGGCAGATCTTTCCGACATAGGCTTGAGAATCTTACGGGAACACTTGTACTGTTTCTAAATTAAGTGTAGGCGTGGGAGGAGGGTGCTTCCTGCGCACAAATAACAGCACGCTTGTCAATTGTGGATGCTAATCATTCGCTTGTATCTTCCTAGACACATCTGCTGGTCGTGAATTATTCCACTTGCATATCAAGGTGCGCATGTAGGTGTGTTAAAAATTCTGGAGGCACTGGGTATTGATCCCAGTACCTCTCGCATACTAAGCGAGCGCTCTACCACCTGAGCTACGCCCGCCCACCCACCTCGAAGACTAATGGTGCTACATACAGCCATATAGACGACACAGACCCTTGCACTCCCATTATTCAGCAGACAAACACTACTCTCTATGTATCCGTTAGGGTGTCTTTCAGGTTTCGTGCATTCTGTATCGAATCGTAGTTGCCAAAATGAAAGTGGCACGTATAACGTCGAAAATAGAATTCGGACACCGCTCTGAGTAAGACCAACGTGTTGTCCACCCTCTAGACTTCAATGAGGTTAAGCCGCGATACCTAAGACAGATCTGCACTCGATGACACCTCGATAACAGCCGGTCCCCACACTTACATCTTGCTCTCCTTACGTCAGTATACATCATATCAGTCTGTGACGCTGGCTTTGCAACATCTTGCGTGCCTTTAGGTTCGCCGCGACCAACACTTACCATGCACTGACCACAAAAAATGGAGGCGCCGCGGCTTGAACCCTGGACCTTTCACATGCCAAGCGAACGCTCTACCAACTGAGCTACGCCCCATGCACGAGCAAACTGCGCTATTCCCCATTCTTTGCGACTCAGATGCGCACGGACACGATGGTTGGTTGGTTTGTAGCGGTGAAGGGAGCAGAGTACAAAGGCGCGGACCCGTTCATATACACAAAAGTTCCAAGTAGTTTCGATGCTCTGGTATTACAAATGCAAATTCCGTCTGTTTTTAACGTCTTAAATTGAAAGAGCCGTCACAAATTGCTCCGTTTTCACTCATTGTAGACAATTATACAGCACCTGAGGTATCAAACACATCTCGAGAACCATTGTGCACTACATTATTTATGCCAACTCAGTGCCTCGCTCTTTACTACTGTGTACCAATCTTGTCGTCCAACTGCAAAACACTGGGCCACAACAAGTTTCCGCGTCTCCATTGCACTGCGCATACTACGAAACGCTCCCCAAACTTGGCACTCACCCTCGCAGCCGACTTTTCCGACTTTCCACGACGCTCACGCTAGTGACAGCATTATTTATAGTTCGACGTCGCGCCAAAGCGAATGAGTACATTTCGCCTACGGCTTAGGCCGCCCTCCTAGTGTGGCTGCTCGGTGTCTGCAGGCAGCGAGGGTCTGCAAGCTTCCTGTGTTCGCACCTATGTCACCTGTGCTTGCTTGTCAGAGACAGACTATCGCAAAACATACAACTCAATCCAAGAATTGATTGCTACGGCATCTGTTATCAGCAGTCACAACTAGCAACACCAGTAGCAGCTGACTGCACGCAAAGAATAGGAATGTGCAGTGGGATTTACGTGAACTCGGCTCAAGGCAGATCTATCCGACATAGGCTTGAGAATCTTACGGGAACACTTGTAGTGTTTCTAAATTAAGTGTAGGCGTGGGAGGAGGGTGCTTCCTGCGCACAAATAACAGCACGCTTGTCAATTGTGGATGCTAATCATTCGCTTGTATCTTCCTAGACACATCTGCTGGTCGTGAATTATTCCACTTGCATATCAAGGTGCGCATGTAGGTGTGTTAAAAATTCTGGAGGCACTGGGTATTGATCCCAGTACCTCTCGCATACTAAGCGAGCGCTCTACCACCTGAGCAACGCCCGCCCCCCCAAAGACTAATGGTGCTACATACAGCCATATAGACGACACAGACCCTTGCACTCCCATTATTCAGCAGACAAACACTACTCTCTATGTATCCGTTAGGGTGTCTTTCAGGTTTCGTGCATTCTGTATCGAATCGTAGTTGCCAAAATGAAAGTGGCACGTATAACGTCGAAAATAGAATTCGGACACCGCTCTGAGTAAGACCAACGTGTTGTCCACCCTCTAGACTTCAATGAGGTTAAGCCGCGATACCTAAGACAGATCTGCACTCGATGACACCTCGATAACAGCCGGTCCCCACACTTACATCTTGCTCTCCTTACGTCAGTATACATCATATCAGTCTGTGACGCTGGCTTTGCAACATCTTGCGTGCCTTTAGGTTCGCCGCGACCAACACTTACCATGCACTGACCACAAAAAATGGAGGCGCCGCGGCTTGAACCCTGGACCTTTCACATGCCAAGCGAACGCTCTACCAACTGAGCTACGCCCCATGCACGAGCAAACTGCGCTATTCCCCATTCTTTGCGACTCAGATGCGCACGGACACGATGGTTGGTTGGTTTGTAGCGGTGAAGGGAGCAGAGTACAAAGGCGCGGACCCGTTCATATACACAAAAGTTCCAAGTAGTTTCGATGCTCTGGTATTACAAATGCAAATTCCGTCTGTTTTTAACGTCTTAAATTGAAAGAGCCGTCACAAATTGCTCCGTTTTCACTCATTGTAGACAATTATACAGCACCTGAGGTAACAAACACATCTCGAGAACCATTGTGCACTACATTATTTATGCCAACTCAGTGCCTCGCTCTTTACTACTGTGTACCAATCTTGTCGTCCAACTGCAAAACACTGGGCCACAACAAGTTTCCGCGTCTCCATTGCACTGCGCATACTACGAAACGCTCCCCAAACTTGGCACTCACCCTCGCAGCCGACTTTTCCGACTTTCCACGACGCTCACGCAACGCTCACGCTAGTGACAGCATTATTTATAGTTCGACGTCGCGCCAAAGCGAATGAGTACATTTCGCCTACGGCTTAGGCCGCCCTCCTAGTGTGGCTGCTCGGTGTCTGCAGGCAGCGAGGGTCTGCAAGCTTCCTGTGTTCGCACCTATGTCACCTGTGCTTGCTTGTCAGAGACAGACTATCGCAAAACATACAACTCACTCCATGAATTGATTGCTACGGCATCTGTTATCAGCAGTCACAACTAGCAACACCAGTAGCAGCTGACTGCACGCAAAGAATAGGAATGTGCAGTGGGATTTACGTGAACTCGGCGCAAGGCAGATCTTTCCGACATAGGCTTGAGAATCTTACGGGAACACTTGTACTGTTTCTAAATTAAGTGTAGGCGTGGGAGGAGGGTGCTTCCTGCGCACAAATAACAGCACGCTTGTCAATTGTGGATGCTAATCATTCGCTTGTATCTTCCTAGACACATCTGCTGGTCGTGAATTATTCCACTTGCATATCAAGGTGCGCATGTAGGTGTGTTAAAAATTTTGGAGGCACTGGGTATTGATCCCAGTACCTCTCGCATACTAAGCGAGCGCTCTACCATCTGAGCTACGCCCGCCCCCCCGAAGACTAATGGTGCTACATACAGCCATATAGACGACACAGACCCTTGCACTCCCATTATTCAGCAGACAAACACTACTCTCTATGTATCCGTTAGGGTGTCTTTCAGGTTTCGTGCATTCTGTATCGAATCGTAGTTGCCAAAATGAAAGTGGCACGTATAACGTCGAAAATAGAATTCGGACACCGCTCTGAGTAAGACCAACGTGTTGTCCACCCTCTAGACTTCAATGAGGTTAAGCCGCGATACCTAAGACAGATCTGCACTCGATGACACCTCGATAACAGCCGGTCCCCACACTTACATCTTGCTCTCCTTACGTCAGTATACATCATATCAGTCTGTGACGCTGGCTTTGCAACATCTTGCGTGCCTTTAGGTTCGCCGCGACCAACACTTACCATGCACTGACCACAAAAAATGGAGACGCCGCCGCTTGAACCCTGGACCTTTCACATGCCAAGCGAACGCTCTACCAACTGAGCTACGCCCCATGCACGAGCAAACTGCGCTATTCCCCATTCTTTGCGACTCAGATGCGCACGGACACGATGGTTGGTTGGTTTGTAGCGGTGAAGGGAGCAGAGTACAAAGGCGCGGACCCGTTCATATACACAAAAGTTCCAAGTAGTTTCGATGCTCTGGTATTACAAATGCAAATTCCGTCTGTTTTTAACGTCTTAAATTGAAAGAGCCGTCACAAATTGCTCCGTTTTCACTCATTGTAGACAATTATACAGCACCTGAGGTAACAAACACATCTCGAGAACCATTGTGCACTACATTATTTATGCCAACTCAGTGCCTCGCTCTTTACTACTGTGTACCAATCTTGTCGTCCAACTGCAAAACACTGGGCCACAACAAGTTTCCGCGTCTCCATTGCACTGCGCATACTACGAAACGCTCCCCTAACTTGGCACTCACCCTCGCAGCCGACTTTTCCGACTTTCCACGACGCTCACGCAACGCTCACGCTAGTGACAGCATTATTTATAGTTCGACGTCGCGCCAAAGCGAATGAGTACATTTCGCCTACGGCTTAGGCCGCCCTCCTAGTGTGGCTGCTCGGTGTCTGCAGGCAGCGAGGGTCTGCAAGCTTCCTGTGTTCGCACCTATGTCACCTGTGCTTGCTTGTCAGAGACAGACTATCGCAAAACATACAACTCACTCCATGAATTGATTGCTACGGCATCTGTTATCAGCAGTCACAACTAGCAACACCAGTAGCAGCTGACTGCACGCAAAGAATAGGAATGTGCAGTGGGATTTACGTGAACTCGGCGCAAGGCAGATCTTTCCGACATAGGCTTGAGAATCTTACGGGAACACTTGTACTGTTTCTAAATTAAGTGTAGGCGTGGGAGGAGGGTGCTTCCTGCGCACAAATAACAGCACGCTTGTCACTTGTGGATGCTAATCATTCGCTTGTATCTTCCTAGACACATCTGCTGGTCGTGAATTATTCCACTTGCATATCAAGGTGCGCATGTAGGTGTGTTAAAAATTCTGGAGGCACTGGGTATTGATCCCAGTACCTCTCGCATACCAAGCGAGCGCTCTACCATCTGAGCTACGCCCGCCCCCCCGAAGACTAATGGTGCTACATACAGCCATATAGACGACACAGACCCTTGCACTCCCATTATTCAGCAGACAAACACTACTCTCTATGTATCCGTTAGGGTGTCTTTCAGGTTTCGTGCATTCTGTATCGAATCGTAGTTGCCAAAATGAAAGTGGCACGTATAACGTCGAAAATAGAATTCGGACACCGCTCTGAGTAAGACCAACGTGTTGTCCACCCTCTAGACTTCAATGAGGTCAAGCCGCGATACCTAAGACAGATCTGCACTCGATGACACCTCGATAACAGCCGGTCCCCACACTTACATCTTGCTCTCCTTACGTCAGTATACATCATATCAGTCTGTGACGCTGGCTTTGCAACATCTTGCGTGCCTTTAGGTTCGCCGCGACCAACACTTACCATGCACTGACCACAAAAAATGGAGGCGCCGCGGCTTGAACCCTGGACCTTTCACATGCCAAGCGAACGCTCTACCAACTGAGCTACGCCCCATGCACGAGCAAACTGCGCTATTCCCCATTCTTTGCGACTCAGATGCGCACGGACACGATGGTTGGTTGGTTTGTAGCGGTGAAGGGAGCAGAGTACAAAGGCGCGGACCCGTTCATATACACAAAAGTTCCAAGTAGTTTCGATGCTCTGGTATTACAAATGCAAATTCCGTCTGTTTTCAACGTCTTAAATTGAAAGAGCCGTCACAAATTGCTCCGTTTTCACTCATTGTAGACAATTATACAGCACCTGAGGTAACAAACACATCTCGAGAACCATTGTGCACTACATTATTTATGCCAACTCAGTGCCTCGCTCTTTACTACTGTGTACCAATCTTGTCGTCCAACTGCAAAACACTGGGCCACAACAAGTTTCCGCGTCTCCATTGCACTGCGCATACTACGAAACGCTCCCCTAACTTGGCACTCACCCTCGCAGCCGACTTTTCCGACTTTCCACGACGCTCACGCATCGCTCACGCTAGTGACAGCATTATTTATAGTTCGACGTCGCGCCAAAGCGAATGAGTACATTTCGCCTACGGCTTAGGCCGCCCTCCTAGTGTGGCTGCTCGGTGTCTGCAGGCAGCGAGGGTCTGCAAGCTTCCTGTGTTCGCACCTATGTCACCTGTGCTTGCTTGTCAGAGACAGACTATCGCAAAACATACAACTCACTCCATGAATTGATTGCTACGGCATCTGTTATCAGCAGTCACAACTAGCAACACCAGTAGCAGCTGACTGCACGCAAAGAATAGGAATGTGCAGTGGGATTTACGTGAACTCGGCACAAGGCAGATCTTTCCGACATAGGCTTGAGAATCTTACGGGAACACTTGTACTGTTTCTAAATTAAGTGTACGCGTGGGAGGAGGGTGCTTCCTGCGCACAAATAACAGCACGCTTGTCACTTGTGGATGCTAATCATTCGCTTGTATCTTCCTAGACACATCTGCTGGTCGTGAATTATTCCACTTGCATATCAAGGTGCGCATGTAGGTGTGTTAAAAATTCTGGAGGCACTGGGTATTGATCCCAGTACCTCTCGCATACTAAGCGAGCGCTCTACCATCTGAGCTACGCCCGCCCCCCCGAAGACTAATGGTGCTACATACAGCCATATAGACGACACAGACCCTTGCACTCCCATTATTCAGCAGACAAACACTACTCTCTATGTATCCGTTAGGGTGTCTTTCAGGTTTCGTGCATTCTGTATCGAATCGTAGTTGCCAAAATGAAAGTGGCACGTATAACGTCGAAAATAGAATTCGGACACCGCTCTGAGTAAGACCAACGTGTTGTCCACCCTCTAGACTTCAATGAGGTCAAGCCGCGATACCTAAGACAGATCTGCACTCGATGACACCTCGATAACAGCCGGTCCCCACACTTACATCTTGCTCTCCTTACGTCAGTATACATCATATCAGTCTGTGACGCTGGCTTTGCAACATCTTGCGTGCCTTTAGGTTCGCCGCGACCAACACTTACCATGCACTGACCACAAAAAATGGAGGCGCCGCGGCTTGAACCCTGGACCTTTCACATGCCAAGCGAACGCTCTACCAACTGAGCTACGCCCCATGCACGAGCAAACTGCGCTATTCCCCATTCTTTGCGACTCAGATGCGCACGGACACGATGGTTGGTTGGTTTGTAGCGGTGAAGGGAGCAGAGTACAAAGGCGCGGACCCGTTCATATACACAAAAGTTCCAAGTAGTTTCGATGCTCTGGTATTACAAATGCAAATTCCGTCTGTTTTCAACGTCTTAAATTGAAAGAGCCGTCACAAATTGCTCCGTTTTCACTCATTGTAGACAATTATACAGCACCTGAGGTAACAAACACATCTCGAGAACCATTGTGCACTACATTATTTATGCCAACTCAGTGCCTCGCTCTTTACTACTGTGTACCAATCTTGTCGTCCAACTGCAAAACACTGGGCCACAACAAGTTTCCGCGTCTCCATTGCACTGCGCATACTACGAAACGCTCCCCTAACTTGGCACTCACCCTCGCAGCCGACTTTTCCGACTTTCCACGACGCTCACGCATCGCTCACGCTAGTGACAGCATTATTTATAGTTCGACGTCGCGCCAAAGCGAATGAGTACATTTCGCCTACGGCTTAGGCCGCCCTCCTAGTGTGGCTGCTCGGTGTCTGCAGGCAGCGAGGGTCTGCAAGCTTCCTGTGTTCGCACCTATGTCACCTGTGCTTGCTTGTCAGAGACAGACTATCGCAAAACATACAACTCACTCCATGAATTGATTGCTACGGCATCTGTTATCAGCAGTCACAACTAGCAACACCAGTAGCAGCTGACTGCACGCAAAGAATAGGAATGTGCAGTGGGATTTACGTGAACTCGGCACAAGGCAGATCTTTCCGACATAGGCTTGAGAATCTTACGGGAACACTTGTACTGTTTCTAAATTAAGTGTACGCGTGGGAGGAGGGTGCTTCCTGCGCACAAATAACAGCACGCTTGTCACTTGTGGATGCTAATCATTCGCTTGTATCTTCCTAGACACATCTGCTGGTCGTGAATTATTCCACTTGCATATCAAGGTGCGCATGTAGGTGTGTTAAAAATTCTGGAGGCACTGGGTATTGATCCCAGTACCTCTCGCATACTAAGCGAGCGCTCTACCATCTGAGCTACGCCCGCCCCCCCGAAGACTAATGGTGCTACATACAGCCATATAGACGACACAGACCCTTGCACTCCCATTATTCAGCAGACAAACACTACTCTCTATGTATCCGTTAGGGTGTCTTTCAGGTTTCGTGCATTCTGTATCGAATCGTAGTTGCCAAAATGAAAGTGGCACGTATAACGTCGAAAATAGAATTCGGACACCGCTCTGAGTAAGACCAACGTGTTGTCCACCCTCTAGACTTCAATGAGGTTAAGCCGCGATACCTAAGACAGATCTGCACTCGATGACACCTCGATAACAGCCGGTCCCCACACTTACATCTTGCTCTCCTTACGTCAGTATACATCATATCAGTCTGTGACGCTGGCTTTGCAACATCTTGCGTGCCTTTAGGTTCGCCGCGACGAACACTTACCATGCACTGACCACAAAAAATGGAGGCGCCGCGGCTTGAACCCTGGACCTTTCACATGCCAAGCGAACGCTCTACCAACTGAGCTACGCCCCATGCACGAGCAAACTGCGCTATTCCCCATTCTTTGCGACTCAGATGCGCACGGACACGATGGTTGGTTGGTTTGTAGCGGTGAAGGGAGCAGAGTACAAAGGCGCGGACCCGTTCATATACACAAAAGTTCCAAGTAGTTTCGATGCTCTGGTATTACAAATGCAAATTCCGTCTGTTTTTAACGTCTTAAATTGAAAGAGCCGTCACAAATTGCTCCGTTTTCACTCATTGTAGACAATTATACAGCACCTGAGGTAACAAACACATCTAGAGAACCATTGTGCACTACATTATTTATGCCAACTCAGTGCCTCGCTCTTTACTACTGTGTACCAATCTTGTCGTCCAACTGCAAAACACTGGGCCACAACAAGTTTCCGCGTCTCCATTGCACTGCGCATACTACGAAACGCTCCCCAAACTTGGCACTCACCCTCGCAGCCGACTTCTCCGACTTTCCACGACGATTACGCAACGCTCACGCTAGTGACAGCATTATTTATAGTTCGACGTCGCGCCAAAGCGAATGAGTACATTTCGCCTACGGCTTAGGCCGCCCTCCTAGTGTGGCTGCTCGGTGTCTGCAGGCAGCGAGGGTCTGCAAGCTTCCTGTGTTCGCACCTATGTCACCTGTGCTTGCTTGTCAGAGACAGACTATCGCAAAACATACAACTCACTCCATGAATTGATTGCTACGGCATCTGTTATCAGCAGTCACAACTAGCAACACCAGTAGCAGCTGACTGCACGCAAAGAATAGGAATGTGCAGTGGGATTTACGTGAACTCGGCGCAAGGCAGATCTTTCCGACATAGGCTTGAGAATCTTACGGGAACACTTGTACTGTTTCTAAATTAAGTGTACGCGTGGGAGGAGGGTGCTTCCTGCGCACAAATAACAGCACGCTTGTCACTTGTGGATGCTAATCATTCGCTTGTATCTTCCTAGACACATCTGCTGGTCGTGAATTATTCCACTTGCATATCAAGGTGCGCATGTAGGTGTGTTAAAAATTCTGGAGGCACTGGGTATTGATCCCAGTACCTCTCGCATACTAAGCGAGCGCTCTACCATCTGAGCTACGCCCGCCCCCCCGAAGACTAATGGTGCTACATACAGCCATATAGACGACACAGACCCTTGCACTCCCATTATTCAGCAGACAAACACTACTCTCTATGTATCCGTTAGGGTGTCTTTCAGGTTTCGTGCATTCTGTATCGAATCGTAGTTGCCAAAATGAAAGTGGCACGTATAACGTCGAAAATAGAATTCGGACACCGCTCTGAGTAAGACCAACGTGTTGTCCACCCTCTAGACTTCAATGAGGTTAAGCCGCGATACCTAAGACAGATCTGCACTCGATGACACCTCGATAACAGCCGGTCCCCACACTTACATCTTGCTCTCCTTACGTCAGTATACATCATATCAGTCTGTGACGCTGGCTTTGCAACATCTTGCGTGCCTTTAGGTTCGCCGCGACCAACTCTTACCATGCACTGACCACAAAAAATGGAGGCGCCGCGGCTTGAACCCTGGACCTTTCACATGCCAAGCGAACGCTCTACCAACTGAGCTACGCCCCATGCACGAGCAAACTGCGCTATTCCCCATTCTTTGCGACTCAGATGCGCACGGACACGATGGTTGGTTGGTTTGTAGCGGTGAAGGGAGCAGAGTACAAAGGCGCGGACCCGTTCATATACACAAAAGTTCCAAGTAGTTTCGATGCTCTGGTATTACAAATGCAAATTCCGTCTGTTTTTAACGTCTTAAATTGAAAGAGCCGTCACAAATTGCTCCGTTTTCACTCATTGTAGACAATTATACAGCACCTGAGGTAACAAACACATCTAGAGAACCATTGTGCACTACATTATTTATGCCAACTCAGTGCCTCGCTCTTTACTACTGTGTACCAATCTTGTCGTCCAACTGCAAAACACTGGGCCACAACAAGTTTCCGCGTCTCCATTGCACTGCGCATACTACGAAACGCTCCCCAAACTTGGCACTCACCCTCGCAGCCGACTTCTCCGACTTTCCACGACGCTCACGCAACGCTCACGCTAGTGACAGCATTATTTATAGTTCGACGTCGCGCCAAAGCGAATGAGTACATTTCGCCTACGGCTTAGGCCGCCCTCCTAGTGTGGCTGCTCGGTGTCTGCAGGCAGCGAGGGTCTGCAAGCTTCCTGTGTTCGCACCTATGTCACCTGTGCTTGCTTGTCAGAGACAGACTATCGCAAAACATACAACTCACTCCATGAATTGATTGCTACGGCATCTGTTATCAGCAGTCACAACTAGCAACACCAGTAGCAGCTGACTGCACGCAAAGAATAGGAATGTGCAGTGGGATTTACGTGAACTCGGCGCAAGGCAGATCTTTCCGACATAGGCTTGAGAATCTTACGGGAACACTTGTACTGTTTCTAAATTAAGTGTACGCGTGGGAGGAGGGTGCTTCCTGCGCACAAATAACAGCACGCTTGTCACTTGTGGATGCTAATCATTCGCTTGTATCTTCCTAGACACATCTGCTGGTCGTGAATTATTCCACTTGCATATCAAGGTGCGCATGTAGGTGTGTTAAAAATTCTGGAGGCACTGGGTATTGATCCCAGTACCTCTCGCATACTAAGCGAGCGCTCTACCATCTGAGCTACGCCCGCCCCCCCGAAGACTAATGGTGCTACATACAGCCATATAGACGACACAGACCCTTGCACTCCCATTATTCAGCAGACAAACACTACTCTCTATGTATCCGTTAGGGTGTCTTTCAGGTTTCGTGCATTCTGTATCGAATCGTAGTTGCCAAAATGAAAGTGGCACGTATAACGTCGAAAATAGAATTCGGACACCGCTCTGAGTAAGACCAACGTGTTGTCCACCCTCTAGACTTCAATGAGGTTAAGCCGCGATACCTAAGACAGATCTGCACTCGATGACACCTCGATAACAGCCGGTCCCCACACTTACATCTTGCTCTCCTTACGTCAGTATACATCATATCAGTCTGTGACGCTGGCTTTGCAACATCTTGCGTGCCTTTAGGTTCGCCGCGACCAACTCTTACCATGCACTGACCACAAAAAATGGAGGCGCCGCGGCTTGAACCCTGGACCTTTCACATGCCAAGCGAACGCTCTACCAACTGAGCTACGCCCCATGCACGAGCAAACTGCGCTATTCCCCATTCTTTGCGACTCAGATGCGCACGGACACGATGGTTGGTTGGTTTGTAGCGGTGAAGGGAGCAGAGTACAAAGGCGCGGACCCGTTCATATACACAAAAGTTCCAAGTAGTTTCGATGCTCTGGTATTACAAATGCAAATTCCGTCTGTTTTTAACGTCTTAAATTGAAAGAGCCGTCACAAATTGCTCCGTTTTCACTCATTGTAGACAATTATACAGCACCTGAGGTAACAAACACATCTAGAGAACCATTGTGCACTACATTATTTATGCCAACTCAGTGCCTCGCTCTTTACTACTGTGTACCAATCTTGTCGTCCAACTGCAAAACACTGGGCCACAACAAGTTTCCGCGTCTCCATTGCACTGCGCATACTACGAAACGCTCCCCAAACTTGGCACTCACCCTCGCAGCCGACTTCTCCGACTTTCCACGACGCTCACGCAACGCTCACGCTAGTGACAGCATTATTTATAGTTCGACGTCGCGCCAAAGCGAATGAGTACATTTCGCCTACGGCTTAGGCCGCCCTCCTAGTGTGGCTGCTCGGTGTCTGCAGGCAGCGAGGGTCTGCAAGCTTCCTGTGTTCGCACCTATGTCACCTGTGCTTGCTTGTCAGAGACAGACTATCGCAAAACATACAACTCACTCCATGAATTGATTGCTACGGCATCTGTTATCAGCAGTCACAACTAGCAACACCAGTAGCAGCTGACTGCACGCAAAGAATAGGAATGTGCAGTGGGATTTACGTGAACTCGGCGCAAGGCAGATCTTTCCGACATAGGCTTGAGAATCTTACGGGAACACTTGTACTGTTTCTAAATTAAGTGTAGGCGTGGGAGGAGGGTGCTTCCTGCGCACAAATAACAGCACGCTTGTCACTTGTGGATGCTAATCATTCGCTTGTATCTTCCTAGACACATCTGCTGGTCGTGAATTATTCCACTTGCATATCAAGGTGCGCATGTAGGTGTGTTAAAAATTCTGGAGGCACTGGGTATTGATCCCAGTACCTCTCGCATACCAAGCGAGCGCTCTACCATCTGAGCTACGCCCGCCCCCCCGAAGACTAATGGTGCTACATACAGCCATATAGACGACACAGACCCTTGCACTCCCATTATTCAGCAGACAAACACTACTCTCTATGTATCCGTTAGGGTGTCTTTCAGGTTTCGTGCATTCTGTATCGAATCGTAGTTGCCAAAATGAAAGTGGCACGTATAACGTCGAAAATAGAATTCGGACACCGCTCTGAGTAAGACCAACGTGTTGTCCACCCTCTAGACTTCAATGAGGTCAAGCCGCGATACCTAAGACAGATCTGCACTCGATGACACCTCGATAACAGCCGGTCCCCACACTTACATCTTGCTCTCCTTACGTCAGTATACATCATATCAGTCTGTGACGCTGGCTTTGCAACATCTTGCGTGCCTTTAGGTTCGCCGCGACCAACACTTACCATGCACTGACCACAAAAAATGGAGGCGCCGCGGCTTGAACCCTGGACCTTTCACATGCCAAGCGAACGCTCTACCAACTGAGCTACGCCCCATGCACGAGCAAACTGCGCTATTCCCCATTCTTTGCGACTCAGATGCGCACGGACACGATGGTTGGTTGGTTTGTAGCGGTGAAGGGAGCAGAGTACAAAGGCGCGGACCCGTTCATATACACAAAAGTTCCAAGTAGTTTCGATGCTCTGGTATTACAAATGCAAATTCCGTCTGTTTTCAACGTCTTAAATTGAAAGAGCCGTCACAAATTGCTCCGTTTTCACTCATTGTAGACAATTATACAGCACCTGAGGTAACAAACACATCTCGAGAACCATTGTGCACTACATTATTTATGCCAACTCAGTGCCTCGCTCTTTACTACTGTGTACCAATCTTGTCGTCCAACTGCAAAACACTGGGCCACAACAAGTTTCCGCGTCTCCATTGCACTGCGCATACTACGAAACGCTCCCCTAACTTGGCACTCACCCTCGCAGCCGACTTTTCCGACTTTCCACGACGCTCACGCATCGCTCACGCTAGTGACAGCATTATTTATAGTTCGACGTCGCGCCAAAGCGAATGAGTACATTTCGCCTACGGCTTAGGCCGCCCTCCTAGTGTGGCTGCTCGGTGTCTGCAGGCAGCGAGGGTCTGCAAGCTTCCTGTGTTCGCACCTATGTCACCTGTGCTTGCTTGTCAGAGACAGACTATCGCAAAACATACAACTCACTCCATGAATTGATTGCTACGGCATCTGTTATCAGCAGTCACAACTAGCAACACCAGTAGCAGCTGACTGCACGCAAAGAATAGGAATGTGCAGTGGGATTTACGTGAACTCGGCGCAAGGCAGATCTTTCCGACATAGGCTTGAGAATCTTACGGGAACACTTGTACTGTTTCTAAATTAAGTGTACGCGTGGGAGGAGGGTGCTTCCTGCGCACAAATAACAGCACGCTTGTCACTTGTGGATGCTAATCATTCGCTTGTATCTTCCTAGACACATCTGCTGGTCGTGAATTATTCCACTTGCATATCAAGGTGCGCATGTAGGTGTGTTAAAAATTCTGGAGGCACTGGGTATTGATCCCAGTACCTCTCGCATACTAAGCGAGCGCTCTACCATCTGAGCTACGCCCGCCCCCCCCGAAGACTAATGGTGCTACATACAGCCATATAGACGACACAGACCCTTGCACTCCCATTATTCAGCAGACAAACACTACTCTCTATGTATCCGTTAGGGTGTCTTTCAGGTTTCGTGCATTCTGTATCGAATCGTAGTTGCCAAAATGAAAGTGGCACGTATAACGTCGAAAATAGAATTCGGACACCGCTCTGAGTAAGACCAACGTGTTGTCCACCCTCTAGACTTCAATGAGGTTAAGCCGCGATACCTAAGACAGATCTGCACTCGATGACACCTCGATAACAGCCGGTCCCCACACTTACATCTTGCTCTCCTTACGTCAGTATACATCATATCAGTCTGTGACGCTGGCTTTGCAACATCTTGCGTGCCTTTAGGTTCGCCGCGACCAACTCTTACCATGCACTGACCACAAAAAATGGAGGCGCCGCGGCTTGAACCCTGGACCTTTCACATGCCAAGCGAACGCTCTACCAACTGAGCTACGCCCCATGCACGAGCAAACTGCGCTATTCCCCATTCTTTGCGACTCAGATGCGCACGGACACGATGGTTGGTTGGTTTGTAGCGGTGAAGGGAGCAGAGTACAAAGGCGCGGACCCGTTCATATACACAAAAGTTCCAAGTAGTTTCGATGCTCTGGTATTACAAATGCAAATTCCGTCTGTTTTTAACGTCTTAAATTGAAAGAGCCGTCACAAATTGCTCCGTTTTCACTCATTGTAGACAATTATACAGCACCTGAGGTAACAAACACATCTAGAGAACCATTGTGCACTACATTATTTATGCCAACTCAGTGCCTCGCTCTTTACTACTGTGTACCAATCTTGTCGTCCAACTGCAAAACACTGGGCCACAACAAGTTTCCGCGTCTCCATTGCACTGCGCATACTACGAAACGCTCCCCAAACTTGGCACTCACCCTCGCAGCCGACTTCTCCGACTTTCCACGACGCTCACGCAACGCTCACGCTAGTGACAGCATTATTTATAGTTCGACGTCGCGCCAAAGCGAATGAGTACATTTCGCCTACGGCTTAGGCCGCCCTCCTAGTGTGGCTGCTCGGTGTCTGCAGGCAGCGAGGGTCTGCAAGCTTCCTGTGTTCGCACCTATGTCACCTGTGCTTGCTTGTCAGAGACAGACTATCGCAAAACATACAACTCACTCCATGAATTGATTGCTACGGCATCTGTTATCAGCAGTCACAACTAGCAACACCAGTAGCAGCTGACTGCACGCAAAGAATAGGAATGTGCAGTGGGATTTACGTGAACTCGGCGCAAGGCAGATCTTTCCGACATAGGCTTGAGAATCTTACGGGAACACTTGTACTGTTTCTAAATTAAGTGTACGCGTGGGAGGAGGGTGCTTCCTGCGCACAAGTAACAGCACGCTTGTCAATTGTGGATGCTAATCATTCGCTTGTATCTTCCTAGACACATCTGCTGGCCGTGAATTATTCCACTTGCATATCAAGGTGCGCATGTAGGTGTGTTAAAAATTCTGGAGGCACTGGGTATTGATCCCAGTACCTCTCGCATACTAAGCGAGCGCTCTACCATCTGAGCTACGCCCGCCCCCCCGAAGACTAATGGTGCTACATACAGCCATATAGACGACACAGACCCTTGCACTCCCATTATTCAGCAGACAAACACTACTCTCTATGTATCCGTTAGGGTGTCTTTCAGGTTTCGTGCATTCTGTATCGAATCGTAGTTGCCAAAATGAAAGTGGCACGTATAACGTCGAAAATAGAATTCGGACACCGCTCTGAGTAAGACCAACGTGTTGTCCACCCTCTAGACTTCAATGAGGTTAAGCCGCGATACCTAAGACAGAACTGCACTCGGTGACACCTCGATAACAGCCGGTCCCCACACTTACATCTTGCTCTCCTTACGTCAGTATACATCATATCAGTCTGTGACGCTGGCTTTGCAACATCTTGCGTGCCTTTAGGTTCGCCGCGACCAACACTTACCATGCACTGACCACAAAAAATGGAGGCGCCGCGGCTTGATCCCTGGACCTTTCACATGCCAAGCGAACGCTCTACCAACTGAGCTACGCCCCATGCACGAGCAAACTGCGCTATTCCCCATTCTTTGCGACTCAGATGCGCACGGACACGATGGTTGGTTGGTTTGTAGCGGTGAAGGGAGCAGAGTACAAAGGCGCGGACCCGTTCATATACACAAAAGTTCCAAGTAGTTTCGATGCTCTGGTATTACAAATGCAAATTCCGTCTGTTTTTAACGTCTTAAATTGAAAGAGCCGTCACAAATTGCTCCGTTTTCACTCATTGTAGACAATTATACAGCACCTGAGGTAACAAACACATCTCGAGAACCATTGTGCACTACATTATTTATGCCAACTCAGTGCCTCGCTCTTTACTACTGTGTACCAATCTTGTCGTCCAACTGCAAAACACTGGGCCACAACAAGTTTCCGCGTCTCCATTGCACTGCGCATACTACGAAACGCTCCTCAAACTTGGCACTCACCCTCGCAGCCGACTTTTCCGACTTTCCACGACGCTCACGCAACGCTCACGCTAGTGACAGCATTATTTATAGTTCGACGTCGCGCCAAAGCGAATGAGTACATTTCGCCTACGGCTTAGGCCGCCCTCCTAGTGTGGCTGCTCGGTGTCTGCAGGCAGCGAGGGTCTGCAAGCTTCCTGTGTTCGCACCTATGTCACCTGTGCTTGCTTGTCAGAGACAGACTATCGCAAAACATACAACTCACTCCATGAATTGATTGCTACGGCATCTGTTATCAGCAGTCACAACTAGCAACACCAGTAGCAGCTGACTGCACGCAAAGAATAGGAATGTGCAGTGGGATTTACGTGAACTCGGCGCAAGGCAGATCTTTCCGACATAGGCTTGAGAATCTTACGGGAACACTTGTACTGTTTCTAAATTAAGTGTACGCGTGGGAGGAGGGTGCTTCCTGCGCACAAATAACAGCACGCTTGTCAATTGTGGATGCTAATCATTCGCTTGTATCTTCCTAGACACATCTGCTGGTCGTGAATTATTCCACTTGCATATCAAGGTGCGCATGTAGGTGTGTTAAAAATTCTGGAGGCACTGGGTATTGATCCCAGTACCTCTCGCATACTAAGCAAGCGCTCTACCATCTGAGCTACGCCCGCCCCCCCGAAGACTGATGATGCTACATACAGCCATATAGACGACACAGACCCTTGCACTCCCATTATTCAGCAGACAAACACTACTCTATATGTATCCGTTAGGGTGCTTTCAGGTTTCGTGCATTCTGTATCGAATCGTAGTTGGCCACAATGAAAGTGGCACGTATAACGTCGAAAATAGAATTCGGACACCGCTCTGAGTAAGACCAACGTGTTGTCCACCCTCTAGACTTCAATGAGGTTAAGCCGCGATACCTAAGACAGAACTGCACTCGGTGACACCTCGATAACAGCCGGTCCCCACACTTACATCTTGCTCTCCTTACGTCAGTATACATCATATCAGTCTGTGACGCTGGCTTTGCAACATCTTGCGTGCCTTTAGGTTCGCCGCGACCAACACTTACCATGCACTGACCACAAAAAATGGAGGCGCCGCGGCTTGAACCCTGGACCTTTCACATGCCAAGCGAACGCTCTACCAACTGAGCTACGCCCCATGCACGAGCAAACTGCGCTATTCCCCATTCTTTGCGACTCACATGCGCACGGACACGTAGGTTGGTTGGTTTGTAGCGGTGAAGGGAGCAGAGTACAAAGGCGCGGACCCGTTCATATACACAAAAGTTCCAAGTAGTTTCGATGCTCTGGTATTACAAATGCAAATTCCGTCTGTTTTTAACGTCTTAAATTGAAAGAGCCGTCACAAATTGCTCCGTTTTCACTCATTGTAGACAATTATACAGCACCTGAGGTAACAAACACATCTCGAGAACCATTGTGCACTACATTATTTATGCCAACTCAGTGCCTCGCTCTTTACTACTGTGTACCAATCTTGTCGTCCAACTGCAAAACACTGGGCCACAACAAGTTTCCGCGTCTCCATTGCACTGCGCATACTACGAAACGCTCCCCAAACTTGGCACTCACCCTCGCAGCCGACTTTTCCGACTTTCCACGACGCTCACGAAACGCTCGCACTAGTGACAGCATTATTTATAGTTCGACGTCGCGCCAAAGCGAATGAGTACATTTCGCCTACGGCTTAGGCCGCCCTCCTAGTGTGGCTGCTCGGTGTCTGCAGGCAGCGAGGGTCTGCAAGCTTCCTGTGTTCGCACCTATGTCACCTGTGCTTGCTTGTCAGAGACAGACTATCGCAAAACATACAACTCACTCCATGAATTGATTGCTACGGCATCTGTTATCAGCAGTCACAACTAGCAACACCAGTAGCAGCTGACTGCACGCAAAGAATAGGAATGTGCAGTGGGATTTACGTGAACTCGGCGCAAGGCAGATCTTTCCGACATAGGCTTGAGAATCTTACGGGAACACTTGTACTGTTTCTAAATTAAGTGTAGGCGTGGGAGGAGGGTGCTTCCTGCGCACAAATAACAGCACGCTTGTCAATTGTGGATGCTAATCATTCGCTTGTATCTTCCTAGACACATCTGCTGGTCGTGAATTATTCCACTTGCATATCAAGGTGCGCATGTAGGTGTGTTAAAAATTCTGGAGGCACTGGGTATTGATCCCAGTACCTCTCGCATACTAAGCGAGCGCTCTACCATCTGAGCTACGCCCGCCCCCCCGAAGACTGATGGTGCTACATACAGGCATATAGACGACACAGACCCTTGCACTCCCATTATTCAGCAGACAAACACTACTCTCTATGTATCCGTTAGGGTGTGTTTCAGGTTTCGTGCATTCTGTATCGAATCGTAGTTGGCCACAATGAAAGTGGCACGTATAACGTCGAAAATAGAATTCGGACACCGCTCTGAGTAAGACCAACGTGTTGTCCACCCTCTAGACTTCAATGAGGTTAAGCCGCGATACCTAAGACAGAACTGCACTCGGTGACACCTCGATAACAGCCGGTCCCCACACTTACATCTTGCTCTCCTTACGTCAGTATACATCATATAAGTCTGTGACGCTGGCTTTGCAACATCTTGCGTGCCTTTAGGTTCGCCGCGACCAACACTTACCATGCACTGACCACAAAAAATGGAGGCGCCGCGGCTTGAACCCTGGACCTTTCACATGCCAAGCGAACGCTCTACCAACTGAGCTACGCCCCATGCACGAGCAAACTGCGCTATTCCCCATTGTTTGCGACTCAGATGCGCACGGACACGATGGTTGGTTGGTTTGTAGCGGTGAAGGGAGCAGAGTACAAAGGCGCGGACCCGTTCATATACACAAAAGTTCCAAGTAGTTTCGATGCTCTGGTATTACAAATGCAAATTCCGTCTGTTTTTAACGTCTTAAATTGAAAGAGCCGTCACAAATTGCTCCGTTTTCACTCATTGTAGACAATTATACAGCACCTGAGGTAACAAACACATCTCGAGAACCATTGTGCACTACATTATTTATGCCAACTCAGTGCCTCGCTCTTTACTACTGTGTACCAATCTTGTCGTCCAACTGCAAAACACTGGGCCACAACAAGTTTCCGCGTCTCCATTGCACTGCGCATACTACGAAACGCTCCCCAAACTTGGCACTCACCCTCGCAGCCGACTTTTCCGACTTTCCACGACGCTCACGAAACGCTCACGCTAGTGACAGCATTATTTATAGTTCGACGTCGCGCCAAAGCGAATGAGTACATTTCGCCTACGGCTTAGGCCGCCCTCCTAGTGTGGCTGTTCGGTGTCTGCAGGCAGCGAGGGTCTGCAAGCTTCCTGTGTTCGCACCTATGTCACCTGTGCTTGCTTGTCAGAGACAGACTATCGCAAAACATACAACTCACTCCATGAATTGATTGCTACGGCATCTGTTATCAGCAGTCACAACTAGCAACACCAGTAGCAGCTGACTGCACGCAAAGAATAGGAATGTGCAGTGGGATTTACGTGAACTCGGCGCAAGGCAGATCTTTCCGACATAGGCTTGAGAATCTTACGGGAACACTTGTACTGTTTCTAAATTAAGTGTAGGCGTGGGAGGAGTGTGCTTCCTGCGCACAAATAACAGCACGCTTGTCAATTGTGGATGCTAATCATTCGCTTGTATCTTCCTAGACACATCTGCTGGTCGTGAATTATTCCACTTGCATATCAAGGTGCGCATGTAGGTGTGTTAAACATTCTGGAGGCACTGGGTATTGATCCCAGTACCTCTCGCATACTAAGCGAGCGCTCTACCATCTGAGCTACGCCCGCCCCCTCGAAGACTGATGGTGCTACATACAGCCATATAGACGACACAGACCCTTGCACTCCCATTATTCAGCAGACAAACACTACTCTCTATGTATCCGTTAGGGTGTCTTTCAGGTTTCGTGCATTCTGTATCGAATCGTAGGTGGCCACAATGAAAGTGGCACGTATAACGTCGAAAATAGAATTCGGACACCGCTCTGAGTAAGACCAACGTGTTGTCCACCCTCTAGACATCAATGAGGTTAAGCCGCGATACCTAAGACAGAACTGCACTCGGTGACACCTCGATAACAGCCGGTCCCCACACTTACATCTTGCTCTCCTTACGTCAGTATACATCATATCAGTCTGTGACGCTGGCTTTGCAACATCTTGCGTGCCTTTAGGTTCGCCGCGACCAACACTTACCATGCACTGACCACAAAAAATGGAGGCGCCGCGGCTTGAACCCTGGACCTTTCACATGCCAAGCGAACGCTCTACCAACTGAGCTACGCCCCATGCACGAGCAAACTGCGCTATTCCCCATTCTTTGCGACTCAGATGCGCACGGACACGATGGTTGGTTGGTTTGTAGCGCTTAAGGGAGCAGAGTACAAAGGCGCGGACCCGTTCATGTACACAAAAGTTCCAAGTAGTTTCGATGCTCTGGTATTACAAATGCAAATTCCGTCTGTATTTAACGTCTTAAATTGAAAGAGCCGTCACAAATTGCTCCGTTTTCACTCATTGTAGACAATTATACAGCACCTGAGGTAACAAACACATCTCGAGAACCATTGTGCACTACATTATTTATGCCAACTCAGTGCCTCGCTCTTTACTACTGTGTACCAATCTTGTCGTCCAACTGCAAAACACTGGGCCACAACAAGTTTCCGCGTCTCCATTGCACTGCGCATACTACGAAACGCTCCCCAAACTTGGCACTCACCCTCGCAGCCGACTTTTCCGACTTTCCACGACGCTCACGAAACGCTCACGCTAGTGACAGCATTATTTATAGTTCGACGTCGCGCCAAAGCGAATGAGTACATTTCGCCTACGGCTTAGGCCGCCCTCCTAGTGTGGCTGCTCGGTGTCTGCAGGCAGCGAGGGTCTGCAAGCTTCCTGTGTTCGCACCTATGTCACCTGTGCTTGCTTGTCAGAGACAGACTATCGCAAAACATACAACTCACTCCATGAATTGATTGCTACGGCTTCTGTTATCAGCAGTCACAACTAGCAACACCAGTAGCAGCTGACTGCACGCAAAGAATAGGAATGTGCAGTGGGATTTACGTGAACTCGGCGCAAGGCAGATCTTTCCGACATAGGCTTGAGAATCTTACGGGAACACTTGTATTGTTTCTAAATTAAGTCTAGGCGTGGGAGGAGGGTGCTTCCTGCGCACAAATAACAGCACGCTTGTCAATTGTGGATGCTAATCATTCGCTTGTATCTTCCTAGACACATCTGCTGGTCGTGAATTATTCCACTTGCATATCAAGGTGCGCATGTAGGTGTGTTAAAACTCTGGAGGCACTGGGTATTGATCCCAGTACCTCTCGCATACTAAGCGAGCGCTCTACCATCTGAGCTACGCCCGCCGCCCCGAAGACTGATGGTGCTACATACAGCCATATAGACGACACAGACCCTTGCACTCCCATTATTCAGCAGACAAACACTACTCTCTATGTATCCGTTAGGGTGCTTTCAGGTTTCGTGCATTCTGTATCGAATCGTAGTTGGCCACAATGAAAGTGGAACGTATAACGTCGAAAATAGAATTCGGACACCGCTCTGAGTAAGACCAACGTGTTGTCCACCCTCTAGACTTCAATGAGGTTAAGCCGCGATACCTAAGACAGAACTGCACTCGGTGAAACCTCGATAACAGCCGGTCCCCACACTTACATCTTGCTCTCCTTACGTCAGTATACATCATATCAGTCTGTGACGCTGGCTTTGCAACATCTTGCGTGCCTTTAGGTTCGCCGCGACCAACACTTACCATGCACTGACCACAAAAAATGGAGGCGCCGCGGCTTGAACCCTGGACCTTTCACATGCCAAGCGAACGCTCTACCAACTGAGCTACGCCCCATGCACGAGCAAACTGCGCTATTCCCCATTCTTTGCGACTCAGATGCGCACGGACACGATGGTTGGTTGGTTTGTAGCGCTTAAGGGAGCAGAGTACAAAGGCGCGGACCCGTTCATGTACACAAAAGTTCCAAGTAGTTTCGATGCTCTGGTATTACAAATGCAAATTCCGTCTGTTTTTAACGTCTTAAATTGAAAGAGCCGTCACAAATTGCTCCGTTTTCACTCATTGTAGACAATTATACAGCACCTGAGGTAACAAACACATCTCGAGAACCATTGTGCACTACATTATTTATGCCAACTCAGTGCCTCGCTCTTTACTACTGTGTACCAATCTTGTCGTCCAACTGCAAAACACTGGGCCACAACAAGTTTCCGCGTCTCCATTGCACTGCGCATACTACGAAACGCTCCCCAAACTTGGCACTCACCCTCGCAGCCGACTTTTCCGACTTTCCACGACGCTCACGAAACGCTCACGCTAGTGACAGCATTATTTATAGTTCGACGTCGCGCCAAAGCGAATGAGTACATTTCGCCTACGGCTTAGGCCGCCCTCCTAGTGTGGCTGCTCGGTGTCTGCAGGCAGCGAGGGTCTGCAAGCTTCCTGTGTTCGCACCTATGTCACCTGTGCTTGCTTGTCAGAGACAGACTATCGCAAAACATACAACTCACTCCATGAATTGATTGCTACGGCTTCTGTTATCAGCAGTCACAACTAGCAACACCAGTAGCAGCTGACTGCACGCAAAGAATAGGAATGTGCAGTGGGATTTACGTGAACTCGGCGCAAGGCAGATCTTTCCGACATAGGCTTGAGAATCTTACGGGAACACTTGTATTGTTTCTAAATTAAGTCTAGGCGTGGGAGGAGGGTGCTTCCTGCGCACAAATAACAGCACGCTTGTCAATTGTGGATGCTAATCATTCGCTTGTATCTTCCTAGACACATCTGCTGGTCGTGAATTATTCCACTTGCATATCAAGGTGCGCATGTAGGTGTGTTAAAAACTCTGGAGGCACTGGGTATTGATCCCAGTACCTCTCGCATACTAAGCGAGCGCTCTACCATCTGAGCTACGCCCGCCGCCCCGAAGACTGATGGTGCTACATACAGCCATATAGACGACACAGACCCTTGCACTCCCATTATTCAGCAGACAAACACTACTCTCTATGTATCCGTTAGGGTGCTTTCAGGTTTCGTGCATTCTGTATCGAATCGTAGTTGGCCACAATGAAAGTGGAACGTATAACGTCGAAAATAGAATTCGGACACCGCTCTGAGTAAGACCAACGTGTTGTCCACCCTCTAGACTTCAATGAGGTTAAGCCGCGATACCTAAGACAGAACTGCACTCGGTGAAACCTCGATAACAGCCGGTCCCCACACTTACATCTTGCTCTCCTTACGTCAGTATACATCATATCAGTCTGTGACGCTGGCTTTGCAACATCTTGCGTGCCTTTAGGTTCGCCGCGACCAACACTTACCATGCACTGACCACAAAAAATGGAGGCGCCGCGGCTTGAACCCTGGACCTTTCACATGCCAAGCGAACGCTCTACCAACTGAGCTACGCCCCATGCACGAGCAAACTGCGCTATTCCCCATTCTTTGCGACTCAGATGCGCACGGACACGATGGTTGGTTGGTTTGTAGCGCTTAAGGGAGCAGAGTACAAAGGCGCGGACCCGTTCATGTACACAAAAGTTCCAAGTAGTTTCGATGCTCTGGTATTACAAATGCAAATTCCGTCTGTATTTAACGTCTTAAATTGAAAGAGCCGTCACAAATTGCTCCGTTTTCACTCATTGTAGACAATTATACAGCACCTGAGGTAACAAACACATCTCGAGAACCATTGTGCACTACATTATTTATGCCAACTCAGTGCCTCGCTCTTTACTACTGTGTACCAATCTTGTCGTCCAACTGCAAAACACTGGGCCACAACAAGTTTCCGCGTCTCCATTGCACTGCGCATACTACGAAACGCTCCCCAAACTTGGCACTCACCCTCGCAGCCGACTTTTCCGACTTTCCACGACGCTCACGAAACGCTCACGCTAGTGACAGCATTATTTATAGTTCGACGTCGCGCCAAAGCGAATGAGTACATTTCGCCTACGGCTTAGGCCGCCCTCCTAGTGTGGCTGCTCGGTGTCTGCAGGCAGCGAGGGTCTGCAAGCTTCCTGTGTTCGCACCTATGTCACCTGTGCTTGCTTGTCAGAGACAGACTATCGCAAAACATACAACTCACTCCATGAATTGATTGCTACGGCTTCTGTTATCAGCAGTCACAACTAGCAACACCAGTAGCAGCTGACTGCACGCAAAGAATAGGAATGTGCAGTGGGATTTACGTGAACTCGGCGCAAGGCAGATCTTTCCGACATAGGCTTGAGAATCTTACGGGAACACTTGTATTGTTTCTAAATTAAGTCTAGGCGTGGGAGGAGGGTGCTTCCTGCGCACAAATAACAGCACGCTTGTCAATTGTGGATGCTAATCATTCGCTTGTATCTTCCTAGACACATCTGCTGGTCGTGAATTATTCCACTTGCATATCAAGGTGCGCATGTAGGTGTGTTAAAAACTCTGGAGGCACTGGGTATTGATCCCAGTACCTCTCGCATACTAAGCGAGCGCTCTACCATCTGAGCTACGCCCGCCGCCCCGAAGACTGATGGTGCTACATACAGCCATATAGACGACACAGACCCTTGCACTCCCATTATTCAGCAGACAAACACTACTCTCTATGTATCCGTTAGGGTGCTTTCAGGTTTCGTGCATTCTGTATCGAATCGTAGTTGGCCACAATGAAAGTGGAACGTATAACGTCGAAAATAGAATTCGGACACCGCTCTGAGTAAGACCAACGTGTTGTCCACCCTCTAGACTTCAATGAGGTTAAGCCGCGATACCTAAGACAGAACTGCACTCGGTGAAACCTCGATAACAGCCGGTCCCCACACTTACATCTTGCTCTCCTTACGTCAGTATACATCATATCAGTCTGTGACGCTGGCTTTGCAACATCTTGCGTGCCTTTAGGTTCGCCGCGACCAACACTTACCATGCACTGACCACAAAAAATGGAGGCGCCGCGGCTTGAACCCTGGACCTTTCACATGCCAAGCGAACGCTCTACCAACTGAGCTACGCCCCATGCACGAGCAAACTGCGCTATTCCCCATTCTTTGCGACTCAGATGCGCACGGACACGATGGTTGGTTGGTTTGTAGCGCTTAAGGGAGCAGAGTACAAAGGCGCGGACCCGTTCATGTACACAAAAGTTCCAAGTAGTTTCGATGCTCTGGTATTACAAATGCAAATTCCGTCTGTTTTTAACGTCTTAAATTGAAAGAGCCGTCACAAATTGCTCCGTTTTCACTCATTGTAGACAATTATACAGCACCTGAGGTAACAAACACATCTCGAGAACCATTGTGCACTACATTATTTATGCCAACTCAGTGCCTCGCTCTTTACTACTGTGTACCAATCTTGTCGTCCAACTGCAAAACACTGGGCCACAACAAGTTTCCGCGTCTCCATTGCACTGCGCATACTACGAAACGCTCCCCAAACTTGGCACTCACCCTCGCAGCCGACTTTTCCGACTTTCCACGACGCTCACGAAACGCTCACGCTAGTGACAGCATTATTTATAGTTCGACGTCGCGCCAAAGCGAATGAGTACATTTCGCCTACGGCTTAGGCCGCCCTCCTAGTGTGGCTGCTCGGTGTCTGCAGGCAGCGAGGGTCTGCAAGCTTCCTGTGTTCGCACCTATGTCACCTGTGCTTGCTTGTCAGAGACAGACTATCGCAAAACATACAACTCACTCCATGAATTGATTGCTACGGCATCTGTTATCAGCAGTCACAACTAGCAACACCAGTAGCAGCTGACTGCACGCAAAGAATAGGAATGTGCAGTGGGATTTACGTGAACTCGGCGCAAGGCAGATCTTTCCGACATAGGCTTGAGAATCTTACGGGAACACTTGTACTGTTTCTAAATTAAGTGTAGGCGTGGGAGGAGGGTGCTTCCTGCGCACAAATAACAGCACGCTTGTCAATTGTGGATGCTAATCATTCGCTTGTATCTTCCTAGACACATCTGCTGGTCGTGAATTATTCCACTTGCATATCAAGGTGCGCATGTAGGTGTGTTAAAAACTCTGGAGGCACTGGGTATTGATCCCAGTACCTCTCGCATACTAAGCGAGCGCTCTACCATCTGAGCTACGCCCGCCGCCCCGAAGACTGATGGTGCTACATACAGCCATATAGACGACACAGACCCTTGCACTCCCATTATTCAGCAGACAAACACTACTCTCTATGTATCCGTTAGGGTGCTTTCAGGTTTCGTGCATTCTGTATCGAATCGTAGTTGGCCACAATGAAAGTGGAACGTATAACGTCGAAAATAGAATTCGGACACCGCTCTGAGTAAGACCAACGTGTTGTCCACCCTCTAGACTTCAATGAGGTTAAGCCGCGATACCTAAGACAGAACTGCACTCGGTGAAACCTCGATAACAGCCGGTCCCCACACTTACATCTTGCTCTCCTTACGTCAGTATACATCATATCAGTCTGTGACGCTGGCTTTGCAACATCTTGCGTGCCTTTAGGTTCGCCGCGACCAACACTTACCATGCACTGACCACAAAAAATGGAGGCGCCGCGGCTTGAACCCTGGACCTTTCACATGCCAAGCGAACGCTCTACCAACTGAGCTACGCCCCATGCACGAGCAAACTGCGCTATTCCCCATTCTTTGCGACTCAGATGCGCACGGACACGATGGTTGGTTGGTTTGTAGCGCTTAAGGGAGCAGAGTACAAAGGCGCGGACCCGTTCATGTACACAAAAGTTCCAAGTAGTTTCGATGCTCTGGTATTACAAATGCAAATTCCGTCTGTTTTTAACGTCTTAAATTGAAAGAGCCGTCACAAATTGCTCCGTTTTCACTCATTGTAGACAATTATACAGCACCTGAGGTAACAAACACATCTCGAGAACCATTGTGCACTACATTATTTATGCCAACTCAGTGCCTCGCTCTTTACTACTGTGTACCAATCTTGTCGTCCAACTGCAAAACACTGGGCCACAACAAGTTTCCGCGTCTCCATTGCACTGCGCATACTACGAAACGCTCCCCAAACTTGGCACTCACCCTCGCAGCCGACTTTTCCGACTTTCCACGACGCTCACGAAACGCTCACGCTAGTGACAGCATTATTTATAGTTCGACGTCGCGCCAAAGCGAATGAGTACATTTCGCCTACGGCTTAGGCCGCCCTCCTAGTGTGGCTGCTCGGTGTCTGCAGGCAGCGAGGGTCTGCAAGCTTCCTGTGTTCGCACCTATGTCACCTGTGCTTGCTTGTCAGAGACAGACTATCGCAAAACATACAACTCACTCCATGAATTGATTGCTACGGCATCTGTTATCAGCAGTCACAACTAGCAACACCAGTAGCAGCTGACTGCACGCAAAGAATAGGAATGTGCAGTGGGATTTACGTGAACTCGGCGCAAGGCAGATCTTTCCGACATAGGCTTGAGAATCTTACGGGAACACTTGTACTGTTTCTAAATTAAGTGTAGGCGTGGGAGGAGGGTGCTTCCTGCGCACAAATAACAGCACGCTTGTCAATTGTGGATGCTAATCATTCGCTTGTATCTTCCTAGACACATCTGCTGGTCGTGAATTATTCCACTTGCATATCAAGGTGCGCATGTAGGTGTGTTAAAAATTCTGGAGGCACTGGGTATTGATCCCAGTACCTCTCGCATACTAAGCGAGCGCTCTACCATCTGAGCTACGCCCTCCCCCCCGAAAACTGATGGTGCTACATACAGCCATATAGACGACACAGACCCTTGCACTCCCATTATTCAGCAGACAAACACTACTCTCTATGTATCCGTTAGGGTGCTTTCAGGTTTCGTGCATTCTGTATCGAATCGTAGTTGGCCACAATGAAAGTGGCACGTATAACGTCGAAAATAGAATTCGGACACCGCTCTGAGTAAGACCTACGTGTTGTCCACCCTCTAGACTTCAATGAGGTTAAGCCGCGATACCTAAGACAGAACTGCACTCGGTGACACCTCGATAACAGCCGGTCCCCACACTTACATCTTGCTCTCCTTACGTCAGTATACATCATATCAGTCTGTGACGCTGGCTTTGCAACATCTTGCGTGCCTTTAGGTTCGCCGCGACCAACACTTACCATGCAATGACCACAAAAAATGGAGGCGCCGCGGCTTGAACCCTGGACCTTTCACATGCCAAGCGAACGCTCTACCAACTGAGCTACGCCCCATGCACGAGCAAACTGCGCTATTCCCCATTCTTTGCGACTCAGATGCGCACGGACACGATGGTTGGTTGGTTTGTAGCGGTGAAGGGAGCAGAGTACAAAGGCGCGGACCCGTTCATATACACAAAAGTTCCAAGTAGTTTCGATGCTCTGGTATTACAAGTGCAAATTCCGTCTGTTTTTAACGTCTTAAATTGAAAGAGCCGTCACAAATTGCTCCGTTTTCACTCCTTGTAGACAATTATACAGCACCAGAGGTAACAAACACATCTCGAGAACCATTGTGCACTACATTATTTATGCCAACTCAGTGCCTCGCTCTTTACTACTGTGTACCAATCTTGTCGTCCAACTGCAAAACACTGGGCCACAACAAGTTTCCGCGTCTCCATTGCACTGCGCATACTACGAAACGCTCCCCAAACTTGGCACTCACCCTCGCAGCCGACTTTTCCGACTTTCCACGACGCTCACGAAACGCTCACGCTAGTGACAGCATTATTTATAGTTCGACGTCGCGCCAAAGCGAATGAGTACATTTCGCCTACGGCTTAGGCCGCCCTCCTAGTGTGGCTGCTCGGTGTCTGCAGGCAGCGAGGGTCTGCAAGCTTCCTGTGTTCGCACCTATGTCACCTGTGCTTGCTTGTCAGAGACAGACTATCGCAAAACATACAACTCACTCCATGAATTGATTGCTACGGCATCTGTTATCAGCAGTCACAACTAGCAACACCAGTAGCAGCTGACTGCACGCAAAGAATAGGAATGTGCAGTGGGATTTACGTGAACTCGGCGCAAGGCAGATCTTTCCGACATAGGCTTGAGAATCTTACGGGAACACTTGTACTGTTTCTAAATTAAGTGTAGGCGTGGGAGGAGGGTGCTTCCTGCGCACAAATAACAGCACGCTTGTCAATTGTGGATGCTAATCATTCGCTTGTATCTTCCTAGACACATCTGCTGGTCGTGAATTATTCCACTTGCATATCAAGGTGCGCATGTAGGTGTGTTAAAAATTCTGGAGGCACTGGGTATTGATCCCAGTACCTCTCGCATACTAAGCGAGCGCTCTACCATCTGAGCTACGCCCGCTCCCCCGAAGACTGATGGTGCTACATACAGCCATATAGACGACACAGACCCTTGCACTCCCATTATTCAGCAGACAAACACTACTCTCTATGTATCCATTAGGGTGCTTTCAGGTTTCGTGCATTCTGTATCGAATCGTAGTTGGCCACAATGAAAGTGGCACGTATAACGTCGAAAATAGAATTCGGACACCGCTCTGAGTAAGACCAACGTGTTGTCCACCCTCTAGACTTCAATGAGGTTAAGCCGCGATACCTAAGACAGAACTGCACTCGGTGACACCTCGATAACAGCCGGTCCCCACACTTACATCTTGCTCTCCTTACGTCAGTATACATCATATCAGTCTGTGACGCTGGCTTTGCAACATCTTGCGTGCCTTTAGGTTCGCCGCGACCAACACTTAACATGCACTGACCACAAAAAATGGAGGCGCCGCGGCTTGAACCCTGGACCTCTCACATGCCAAGCGAACGCTCTACCAACTGAGCTACGCCCCATGCACGAGCAAACTGCGCTATTCCCCATTCTTTGCGACTCAGATGCGCACGGACACGATGGTTGGTTGGTTTGTAGCGCTTAAGGGAGCAGAGTACAAAGGCGCGGACCCGTTCATATACACAAAAGTTCCAAGTAGTTTCGATGCTCTGGTATTACAAATGCAAATTCCGTCTGTTTTTAACGTCTTAAATTGAAAGAGCCGTCACAAATTGCTCCGTTTTCACTCATTGTAGACAATTACACAGCACCTGAGGTAACAAACACATCTCGAGAACCATTGTGCACTACATTATTTATGCCAACTCAGTGCCTCGCTCTTTACTACTGTGTACCAATCTTGTCGTCCAACTGCAAAACACTGGGCCACAACAAGTTTCCGCGTCTCCATTGCACTGCGCATACTACGAAACGCTCCCCAAACTTGGCACTCACCCTCGCAGCCGACTTTTCCGACTTTCCACGACGCTCACGAAACGCTCACGCTAGTGACAGCATTATTTATAGTTCGACGTCGCGCCAAAGCGAATGAGTACATTTCGCCTACGGCTTAGGCCGCCCTCCTAGTGTGGCTGCTCGGTATCTGCAGGCAGCGAGGGTCTGCAAGCTTCCTGTGTTCGCACCTATGTCACCTGTGCTTGCTTGTCAGAGACAGACTATCGCAAAACATACAACTCACTCCATGAATTGATTGCTACGGCTTCTGTTATCAGCAGTCACAACTAGCAACACCAGTAGCAGCTGACTGCACGCAAAGAATAGGAATGTGCAGTGGGATTTACGTGAACTCGGCGCAAGGCAGATCTTTCCGACATAGGCTTGAGAATCTTACGGGAACACTTGTACTGTTTCTAAATTAAGTGTAGGCGTGGGAGGAGGGTGCTTCCTGCGCACAAATAACAGCACGCTTGTCAATTGTGGATGCTAATCATTCGCTTGTATCTTCCTAGACACATCTGCTGGTCGTGAATTATTCCACTTGCATATCAAGGTGCGCATGTAGGTGTGTTAAAAATTCTGGAGGCACTGGGTATTGATCCCAGTACCTCTCGCATACTAAGCGAGCGCTCTACCATCTGAGCTACGCCCGCCCCCCCGAAGACTGATGGTGCTACATACAGCCATATAGACGACACAGACCCTTGCACTCCCATTATTCAGCAGACAAACACTACTCTCTATGTATCCATTAGGGTGCTTTCAGGTTTCGTGCATTCTGTATCGAATCGTAGTTGGCCACAATGAAAGTGGCACGTATAACGTCGAAAATAGAATTCGGACACCGCTCTGAGTAAGACCAACGTGTTGTCCACCCTCTAGACTTCAATGAGGTTAAGCCGCGATACCTAAGACAGAACTGCACTCGGTGACACCTCGATAACAGCCGGTCCCCACACTTACATCTTGCTCTCCTTACGTCAGTATACATCATATCAGTCTGTGACGCTGGCTTTGCAACATCTTGCGTGCCTTTAGGTTCGCCGCGACCAACACTTAACATGCACTGACCACAAAAAATGGAGGCGCCGCGGCTTGAACCCTGGACCTTTCACATGCCAAGCGAACGCTCTACCAACTGAGCTACGCCCCATGCACGAGCGAACTGCGCTATTCCCCATTCTTTGCGACTCAGATGCGCATGGACACGATGGTTGGTTGGTTTGTAGCGCTTAAGGGAGCAGAGTACAAAGGCGCGGACCCGTTCATGTACACAAAAGTTCCAAGTAGTTTCGATGCTCTGGTATTACAAATGCAAATTCCGTCTGTTTTTAACGTCTTAAATTGAAAGAGCCGTCACAAATTGCTCCGTTTTCACTCATTGTAGACAATTATACAGCACCTGAGGTAACAAACACATCTCGAGAACCATTGTGCACTACATTATTTATGCCAACTCAGTGCCTCGCTCTTTACTACTGTGTACCAATCTTGTCGTCCAACTGCAAAACACTGGGCCACAACAAGTTTCCGCGTCTCCATTGCACTGCGCATACTACGAAACGCTCCCCTAACTTGGCACTCACCCTCGCAGCCGGCTTTTCCGACTTTCCACGACGCTCACGCAACGCTCACGCTAGTGACAGCATTATTTATAGTTCGACGTCGCGCCAAAGCGAATGAGTACATTTCGCCTACGGCTTAGGCCGCCCTCCTAGTGTGGCTGCTCGGTGTCTGCAGGCAGCGAGGGTCTGCAAGCTTCCTGTGTTCGCACCTATGTCACCTGTGCTTGCTTGTCAGAGACAGACTATCGCAAAACATACAACTCACTCCATGAATTGATTGCTACGGCATCTGTTATCAGCAGTCACAACTAGCAACACCAGTAGCAGCTGACTGCACGCAAAGAATAGGAATGTGCAGTGGGATTTACGTGAACTCGGCGCAAGGCAGATCTTTCCGACATAGGCTTGAGAATCTTACGGGAAAACTTGTACTGTTTCTAAATTAAGTGTAGGCGTGGGAGGAGGGTGCTTCCTGCGCACAAATAACAGCACGCTTGTTATTTGTGGATGCTAATCATTCGCTTGTATCTTCCTAGACACATCTGCTGGTCGTGAATTATTCCACTTGCATATCAAGGTGCGCATGTAGGTGTGTTAAAAATTCTGGAGGCACTGGGTATTGATCCCAGTACCTCTCGCATACTAAGCGAGCGCTCTACCATCTGAGCTACGCCCGCCCCCCCGAAGACTGATGGTGCTACATACAGCCATATAGACGACACAGACCCTTGCACTCCCATTATTCAGCAGACAAACACTACTCTCTATGTATCCATTAGGGTGCTTTCAGGTTTCGTGCATTCTGTATCGAATCGTAGTTGGCCACAATGAAAGTGGCACGTATAACGTCGAAAATAGAATTCGGACACCGCTCTGAGTAAGACCAACGTGTTGTCCACCCTCTAGACTTCAATGAGGTTAAGCCGCGATACCTAAGACAGAACTGCACTCGGTGACACCTCGATAACAGCCGGTCCCCACACTTACATCTTGCTCTCCTTACGTCAGTATACATCATATCAGTCTGTGACGCTGGCTTTGCAACATCTTGCGTGCCTTTAGGTTCGCCGCGACCAACACTTAACATGCACTGACCACAAAAAATGGAGGCGCCGCGGCTTGAACCCTGGACCTTTCACATGCCAAGCGAACGCTCTACCAACTGAGCTACGCCCCATGCACGAGCGAACTGCGCTATTCCCCATTCTTTGCGACTCAGATGCGCACGGACACGATGGTTGGTTGGTTTGTAGCGCTTAAGGGAGCAGAGTACAAAGGCGCGGACCCGTTCATGTACACAAAAGTTCCAAGTAGTTTCGATGCTCTGGTATTACAAATGCAAATTCCGTCTGTTTTTAACGTCTTAAATTGAAAGAGCCGTCACAAATTGCTCCGTTTTCACTCATTGTAGACAATTATACAGCACCTGAGGTAACAAACACATCTCGAGAACCATTGTGCACTACATTATTTATGCCAACTCAGTGCCTCGCTCTTTACTACTGTGTACCAATCTTGTCGTCCAACTGCAAAACACTGGGCCACAACAAGTTTCCGCGTCTCCATTGCACTGCGCATACTACGAAACGCTCCCCAAACTTGGCACTCACCCTCGCAGCCGACTTTTCCGACTTTCCACGACGCTCACGCTAGTGACAGCATTATTTATAGTTCGACGTCGCGCCAAAGCGAATGAGTACATTTCGCTTACGGCTTAGGCCGCCCTCCTAGTGTGGCTGCTCGGTGTCTGCAGGCAGCGAGGGTCTGCAAGCTTCCTGTGTTCGCACCTATGTCACCTGTGCTTGCTTGTCAGAGACAGACTATCGCAAAACATACAACTCACTCCATGAATTGATTGCTACGGCATCTGTTATCAGCAGTCACAACTAGCAACACCAGTAGCAGCTGACTGCACGCAAAGAATAGGAATGTGCAGTGGGATTTACGTGAACTCGGCGCAAGGCAGATCTTTCCGACATAGGCTTGAGAATCTGACGGGAAAACTTGTACTGTTTCTAAATTAAGTGTAGGCGTGGGAGGAGGGTGCTTCCTGCGCACAAATAACAGCACGCTTGTTAATTGTGGATGCTAATCATTCGCTTGTATCTTCCTAGACACATCTGCTGGTCGTGAATTATTCCACTTGCATATCAAGGTGCGCATGTAGGTGTGTTAAAAATTCTGGAGGCACTGGGTATTGATCCCAGTACCTCTCGCATACTAAGCGAGCGCTCTACCATCTGAGCTACGCCTGCCCACCCACCCCGAAGACTAATGGTGCTACATACAGCCATATAGACGACACAGACCCTTGCACTCCCATTATTCAGCAGACAAACACTACTCTCTATGTATCCGTTAGGGTGTCTTTCAGTTTTCGTGCATTCTGTATCGAATCGTAGTTGCCAAAATGAAAGTGGCACGTATAACGTCGAAAATAGAATTCGGACACCGCTCTGAGTAAGACCAACGTGTTGTCCACCCTCTAGACTTCAATGAGGTTAAGCCGCGATACCTAAGACAGATCTGCACTCGATGACACCTCGATAACAGCCGGTCCCCACACTTACATCTTGCTCTCCTTACGTCAGTATACATCATATCAGTCTGTGACGCTGGCTTTGCAACATCTTGCGTGCCTTTAGGTTCGCCGCGACCAACACTTACCATGCACTGACCACAAAAAATGGAGGCGCCGCCGCTTGAACCCTGGACGTTTCACATGCCAAGCGAACGCTCTACCAACTGAGCTACGCCCCATGCACGAGCGAACTGCGCTATTCCCCATTCTTTGCGACTCAGATGCGCATGGACACGATGGTTGGTTGGTTTGTAGCGCTTAAGGGAGCAGAGTACAAAGGCGCGGACCCGTTCATGTACACAAAAGTTCCAAGTAGTTTCGATGCTCTGGTATTACAAATGCAAATTCCGTCTGTTTTTAACGTCTTAAATTGAAAGAGCCGTCACAAATTGCTCCGTTTTCACTCATTGTAGACAATTATACAGCACCTGAGGTAACAAACACATCTCGAGAACCATTGTGCACTACATTATTTATGCCAACTCAGTGCCTCGCTCTTTACTACTGTGTACCAATCTTGTCGTCCAACTGCAAAACACTGGGCCACAACAAGTTTCCGCGTCTCCATTGCACTGCGCATACTACGAAACGCTCCCCTAACTTGGCACTCACCCTCGCAGCCGGCTTTTCCGACTTTCCACGACGCTCACGCAACGCTCACGCTAGTGACAGCATTATTTATAGTTCGACGTCGCGCCAAAGCGAATGAGTACATTTCGCCTACGGCTTAGGCCGCCCTCCTAGTGTGGCTGCTCGGTGTCTGCAGGCAGCGAGGGTCTGCAAGCTTCCTGTGTTCGCACCTATGTCACCTGTGCTTGCTTGTCAGAGACAGACTATCGCAAAACATACAACTCACTCCATGAATTGATTGCTACGGCATCTGTTATCAGCAGTCACAACTAGCAACACCAGTAGCAGCTGACTGCACGCAAAGAATAGGAATGTGCAGTGGGATTTACGTGAACTCGGCGCAAGGCAGATCTTTCCGACATAGGCTTGAGAATCTTACGGGAAAACTTGTACTGTTTCTAAATTAAGTGTAGGCGTGGGAGGAGGGTGCTTCCTGCGCACAAATAACAGCACGCTTGTTAATTGTGGATGCTAATCATTCGCTTGTATCTTCCTAGACACATCTGCTGGTCGTGAATTATTCCACTTGCATATCAAGGTGCGCATGTAGGTGTGTTAAAAATTCTGGAGGCACTGGGTATTGATCCCAGTACCTCTCGCATACTAAGCGAGCGCTCTACCATCTGAGCTACGCCCGCCCCCCCGAAGACTGATGGTGCTACATACAGCCATATAGACGACACAGACCCTTGCACTCCCATTATTCAGCAGACAAACACTACTCTCTATGTATCCATTAGGGTGCTTTCAGGTTTCGTGCATTCTGTATCGAATCGTAGTTGGCCACAATGAAAGTGGCACGTATAACGTCGAAAATAGAATTCGGACACCGCTCTGAGTAAGACCAACGTGTTGTCCACCCTCTAGACTTCAATGAGGTTAAGCCGCGATACCTAAGACAGAACTGCACTCGGTGACACCTCGATAACAGCCGGTCCCCACACTTACATCTTGCTCTCCTTACGTCAGTATACATCATATCAGTCTGTGACGCTGGCTTTGCAACATCTTGCGTGCCTTTAGGTTCGCCGCGACCAACACTTAACATGCACTGACCACAAAAAATGGAGGCGCCGCGGCTTGAACCCTGGACCTTTCACATGCCAAGCGAACGCTCTACCAACTGAGCTACGCCCCATGCACGAGCGAACTGCGCTATTCCCCATTCTTTGCGACTCAGATGCGCACGGACACGATGGTTGGTTGGTTTGTAGCGCTTAAGGGAGCAGAGTACAAAGGCGCGGACCCGTTCATGTACACAAAAGTTCCAAGTAGTTTCGATGCTCTGGTATTACAAATGCAAATTCCGTCTGTTTTTAACGTCTTAAATTGAAAGAGCCGTCACAAATTGCTCCGTTTTCACTCATTGTAGACAATTATACAGAACCTGAGGTAACAAACACATCTCGAGAACCATTGTGCACTACATTATTTATGCCAACTCAGTGCCTCGCTCTTTACTACTGTGTACCAATCTTGTCGTCCAACTGCAAAACACTGGGCCACAACAAGTTTCCGCGTCTCCATTGCACTGCGCATACTACGAAACGCTCCCCAAACTTGGCACTCACCCTCGCAGCCGACTTTTCCGACTTTCCACGACGCTCACGCTAGTGACAGCATTATTTATAGTTCGACGTCGCGCCAAAGCGAATGAGTACATTTCGCTTACGGCTTAGGCCGCCCTCCTAGTGTGGCTGCTCGGTGTCTGCAGGCAGCGAGGGTCTGCAAGCTTCCTGTGTTCGCACCTATGTCACCTGTGCTTGCTTGTCAGAGACAGACTATCGCAAAACATACAACTCACTCCATGAATTGATTGCTACGGCATCTGTTATCAGCAGTCACAACTAGCAACACCAGTAGCAGCTGACTGCACGCAAAGAATAGGAATGTGCAGTGGGATTTACGTGAACTCGGCGCAAGGCAGATCTTTCCGACATAGGCTTGAGAATCTGACGGGAAAACTTGTACTGTTTCTAAATTAAGTGTAGGCGTGGGAGGAGGGTGCTTCCTGCGCACAAATAACAGCACGCTTGTTAATTGTGGATGCTAATCATTCGCTTGTATCTTCCTAGACACATCTGCTGGTCGTGAATTATTCCACTTGCATATCAAGGTGCGCATGTAGGTGTGTTAAAAATTCTGGAGGCACTGGGTATTGATCCCAGTACCTCTCGCATACTAAGCGAGCGCTCTACCATCTGAGCTACGCCTGCCCACCCACCCCGAAGACTAATGGTGCTACATACAGCCATATAGACGACACAGACCCTTGCACTCCCATTATTCAGCAGACAAACACTACTCTCTATGTATCCGTTAGGGTGTCTTTCAGTTTTCGTGCATTCTGTATCGAATCGTAGTTGCCAAAATGAAAGTGGCACGTATAACGTCGAAAATAGAATTCGGACACCGCTCTGAGTAAGACCAACGTGTTGTCCACCCTCTAGACTTCAATGAGGTTAAGCCGCGATACCTAAGACAGATCTGCACTCGATGACACCTCGATAACAGCCGGTCCCCACACTTACATCTTGCTCTCCTTACGTCAGTATACATCATATCAGTCTGTGACGCTGGCTTTGCAACATCTTGCGTGCCTTTAGGTTCGCCGCGACCAACACTTACCATGCACTGACCACAAAAAATGGAGGCGCCGCCGCTTGAACCCTGGACGTTTCACATGCCAAGCGAACGCTCTACCAACTGAGCTACGCCCCATGCACGAGCAAACTGCGCTATTCCCTATTGTTTGCGACTCAGATTCGCACGGACACGATGGTTGGTTGGTTTGTAGCGGTGAAGGGAGCAGAGTACAAAGGCGCGGACCCGTTCATATACACAAAAGTTCCAAGTAGTTTCGATGCTCTGGTATTACAAATGCAAATTCCGTCTGTTTTTAACGTCTTAAATTGAAAGAGCCGTCACAAATTGCTCCGTTTTCACTCATTGTAGACAATTATACAGCACCTGAGGTAACAAACACATCTCGAGAACCATTGTGCACTACATTATTTATGCCAACTCAGTGCCTCGCTCTTTACTACTGTGTACCAATCTTGTCGTCCAACTGCAAAACACTGGGCCACAACAAGTTTCCGCGTCTCCATTGCACTGCGCATACTACGAAACGCTCCCCAAACTTGGCACTCACCCTCGCAGCCGACTTTTCCGACTTTCCACGACGCTCACGCTAGTGACAGCATTATTTATAGTTCGACGTCGCGCCAAAGCGAATGAGTACATTTCGCCTACGGCTTAGGCCGCCCTCCTAGTGTGGCTGCTCGGTGTCTGCAGGCAGCGAGGGTCTGCAAGCTTCCTGTGTTCGCACCTATGTCACCTGTGCTTGCTTGTCAGAGACAGACTATCGCAAAACATACAACTCACTCCATGAATTGATTGCTACGGCATCTGTTATCAGCAGTCACAACTAGCAACACCAGTAGCAGCTGACTGCACGCAAAGAATAGGAATGTGCAGTGGGATTTACGTGAACTCGGCGCAAGGCAGATCTTTCCGACATAGGCTTGAGAATCTTACGGGAAAACTTGTACTGTTTCTAAATTAAGTGTAGGCGTGGGAGGAGGGTGCTTCCTGCGCACAAATAACAGCACGCTTGTTAATTGTGGATGCTAATCATTCGCTTGTATCTTCCTAGACACATCTGCTGGTCGTGAATTATTCCACTTGCATATCAAGGTGCGCATGTAGGTGTGTTAAAAATTCTGGAGGCACTGGGTATTGATCCCAGTACCTCTCGCATACTAAGCGAGCGCTCTACCATCTGAGCTACGCCCGCCCCCCCGAAGACTGATGGTGCTACATACAGCCATATAGACGACACAGACCCTTGCACTCCCATTATTCAGCAGACAAACACTACTCTCTATGTATCCATTAGGGTGCTTTCAGGTTTCGTGCATTCTGTATCGAATCGTAGTTGGCCACAATGAAGGTGGCACGTATAACGTCGAAAATAGAATTCGGACACCGCTCTGAGCAAGACCAACGTGTTGTCCACCCTCTAGACTTCAATGAGGTTAAGCCGCGATACCTAAGACAGAACTGCACTCGGTGACACCTCGATAACAGCCGGTCCCCACACTTACATCTTGCTCTCCTTACGTCAGTATACATCATATCAGTCTGTGACGCTGGCTTTGCAACATCTTGCGTGCCTTTAGGTTCGCCGCGACCAACACTTAACATGCACTGACCACAAAAAATGGAGGCGCTGTGGCTTGAACCCTGGACCTTTCACATGCCAAGCGAACGCTCTACCAACTGAGCTACGCCCCATGCACGAGCGAACTGCGCTATTCCCCATTCTTTGCGACTCAGATGCGCACGGACACGATGGTTGGTTGGTTTGTAGCGCTTAAGGGAGCAGAGTACAAAGGCGCGGACCCGTTCATGTACACAAAAGTTCCAAGTAGTTTCGATGCTCTGGTATTACAAATGCAAATTCCGTCTGTTTTTAACGTCTTAAATTGAAAGAGCCGTCACAAATTGCTCCGTTTTCACTCATTGTAGACAATTATACAGCACCTGAGGTAACAAACACATCTCGAGAACCATTGTGCACTACATTATTTATGCCAACTCAGTGCCTCGCTCTTTACTACTGTGTACCAATCTTGTCGTCCAACTGCAAAACACTGGGCCACAACAAGTTTCCGCGTCTCCATTGCACTGCGCATACTACGAAACGCTCCCCAAACTTGGCACTCACCCTCGCAGCCGACTTTTCCGACTTTCCACGACGCTCACGCAACGCTCACGCTAGTGACAGCATTATTTATAGTTCGACGTCGCGCCAAAGCGAATGAGTACATTTCGCCTACGGCTTAGGCCGCCCTCCTAGTGTGGCTGCTCGGTGTCTGCAGGCAGCGAGGGTCTGCAAGCTTCCTGTGTTCGCACCTATGTCACCTGTGCTTGCTTGTCAGAGACAGACTATCGCAAAACATACAACTCACTCCATGAATTGATTGCTACGGCATCTGTTATCAGCAGTCACAACTAGCAACACCAGTAGCAGCTGACTGCACGCAAAGAATAGGAATGTGCAGTGGGATTTACGTGAACTCGGCGCAAGGCAGATCTTTCCGACATAGGCTTGAGAATCTTACGGGAAAACTTGTACTGTTTCTAAATTAAGTGTAGGCGTGGGAGGAGGGTGCTTCCTGCGCACAAATAACAGCACGCTTGTTAATTGTGGATGCTAATCATTCGCTTGTATCTTCCTAGACACATCTGCTGGTCGTGAATTATTCCACTTGCATATCAAGGTGCGCATGTAGGTGTGTTAAAAATTCTGGAGGCACTGGGTATTGATCCCAGTACCTCTCGCATACTAAGCGAGCGCTCTACCATCTGAGCTACGCCTGCCCACCCACCCCGAAGACTAATGGTGCTACATACAGCCATATAGACGACACAGACCGTTGCACTCCCATTATTCAGCAGACAAACACTACTCTCTATGTATCCGTTAGGGTGTCTTTCAGTTTTCGTGCATTCTGTATCGAATCGTAGTTGCCAAAATGAAAGTGGCACGTATAACGTCGAAAATAGAATTCGGACACCGCTCTGAGTAAGACCAACGTGTTGTCCACCCTCTAGACTTCAATGAGGTTAAGCCGCGATACCTAAGACAGATCTGCACTCGATGACACCTCGATAACAGCCGGTCCCCACACTTACATCTTGCTCTCCTTACGTCAGTATACATCATATCAGTCTGTGACGCTGGCTTTGCAACATCTTGCGTGCCTTTAGGTTCGCCGCGACCAACACTTACCATGCACTGACCACAAAAAATGGAGGCGCCGCCGCTTGAACCCTGGACGTTTCACATGCCAAGCGAACGCTCTACCAACTGAGCTACGCCCCATGCACGAGCAAACTGCGCTATTCCCTATTGTTTGCGACTCAGATGCGCACGGACACGATTGTTGGTTGGTTTGTAGCGGTGAAGGGAGCAGAGTACAAAGGCGCGGACCCGTTCATATACACAAAAGTTCCAAGTAGTTTCGATGCTCTGGTATTACAAATGCAAATTCCGTCTGTTTTTAACGTCTTAAATTGAAAGAGCCGTCACAAATTGCTCCGTTTTCACTCATTGTAGACAATTATACAGCACCTGAGGTAACAAACACATCTCGAGAACCATTGTGCACTACATTATTTATGCCAACTCAGTGCCTCGCTCTTTACTACTGTGTACCAATCTTGTCGTCCAACTGCAAAACACTGGGCCACAACAAGTTTCCGCGTCTCCATTGCACTGCGCATACTACGAAACGCTCCCCAAACTTGGCACTCACCCTCGCAGCCGACTTTTCCGACTTTCCACGACGCTCACGCAACGCTCACGCTAGTGACAGCATTATTTATAGTTCGACGTCGCGCCAAAGCGAATGAGTACATTTCGCCTACGGCTTAGGCCGCCCTCCTAGTGTGGCTGCTCGGTGTCTGCAGGCAGCGAGGGTCTGCAAGCTTCCTGTGTTCGCACCTATGTCACCTGTGCTTGCTTGTCAGAGACAGACTATCGCAAAACATACAACTCACTCCATGAATTGATTGCTACGGCATCTGTTATCAGCAGTCACAACTAGCAACACCAGTAGCAGCTGACTGCACGCAAAGAATAGGAATGTGCAGTGGGACTTACGTGAACTCGGCGCAAGGCAGATCTTTCCGACATAGGCTTGAGAATCTTACGGGAACACTTGTACTGTTTCTAAATTAAGTGTAGGCGTGGGAGGAGGGTGCTTCCTGCGCACAAATAACAGCACGCTTGTTAATTGTGGATGCTAATCATTCGCTTGTATCTTCCTAGACACATCTGCTGGTCGTGAATTATTCCACTTGCATATCAAGGTGGGCATGTAGGTGTGTTAAAAATTCGGGAGGCACTGGGTATTGATCCCAGTACCTCTCGCATACTAAGCGAGCGCTCTACCATCTGAGCTACGCCTGCCCACCCACCCCGAAGACTAATGGTGCTACATACAGCCATATAGACGACACAGACCCTTGCACTCCCATTATTCAGCAGACAAACACTACTCTCTATGTATCCGTTAGGGTGTCTTTCAGTTTTCGTGCATTCTGTATCGAATCGTAGTTGCCAAAATGAAAGTGGCACGTATAACGTCGAAAATAGAATTCGGACACCGCTCTGAGTAAGACCAACGTGTTGTCCACCCTCTAGACTTCAATGAGGTTAAGCCGCGATACCTAAGACAGATCTGCACTCGATGACACCTCGATAACAGCCGGTCCCCACACTTACATCTTGCTCTCCTTACGTCAGTATACATCATATCAGTCTGTGACGCTGGCTTTGCAACATCTTGCGTGCCTTTAGGTTCGCCGCGACCAACACTTACCATGCACTGACCACAAAAAATGGAGGCGCCGCCGCTTGAACCCTGGACCTTTCACATGCCAAGCGAACGCTCTACCAACTGAGCTACGCCCCATGCACGAGCAAACTGCGCTATTCCCTATTGTTTGCGACTCAGATGCGCACGGACACGATGGTTGGTTGGTTTGTAGCGGTGAAGGGAGCAGAGTACAAAGGCGCGGACCCGTTCATATACACAAAAGTTCCAAGTAGTTTCGATGCTCTGGTATTACAAATGCAAATTCCGTCTGTTTTTAACGTCTTAAATTGAAAGAGCCGTCACAAATTGCTCCGTTTTCACTCATTGTAGACAATTATACAGCACCTGAGGTAACAAACACATCTCGAGAACCATTGTGCACTACATTATTTATGCCAACTCAGTGCCTCGCTCTTTACTACTGTGTACCAATCTTGTCGTCCAACTGCAAAACACTGGGCCACAACAAGTTCCCGCGTCTCCATTGCTCTGCGCATACTACGAAACGCTCCCCAAACTTGGCACTCACCCTCGCAGCCGACTTTTCCGACTTTCCACGACGCTCACGCAACGCTCACGCTAGTGACAGCATTATTTATAGTTCGACGTCGCGCCAAAGCGAATGAGTACATTTCGCCTACGGCTTAGGCCGCCCTCCTAGTGTGGCTGCTCGGTGTCTGCAGGCAGCGAGGGTCTGCAAGCTTCCTGTGTTCGCACCTATGTCACCTGTGCTTGCTTGTCAGAGACAGACTATCGCAAAACATACAACTCACTCCATGAATTGATTGCTACGGCATCTGTTATCAGCAGTCACAACTAGCAACACCAGTAGCAGCTGACTGCACGCAAAGAATAGGAATGTGCAGTGGGATTTACGTGAACTCGGCGCAAGGCAGATCTTTCCGACATAGGCTTGAGAATCTTACGGGAACACTTGTACTGTTTCTAAATTAAGTGTAGGCGTGGGAGGAGGGTGCTTCCTGCGCACAAATAACAGCACGCTTGTTAATTGTGGATGCTAATCATTCGCTTGTATCTTCCTAGACACATCTGCTGGTCGTGAATTATTCCACTTGCATATCAAGGTGGGCATGTAGGTGTGTTAAAAATTCTGGAGGCACTGGGTATTGATCCCAGTACCTCTCGCATACTAAGCGAGCGCTCTACCATCTGAGGTACGCCTGCCCACCCACCCCGAAGACTAATGGTGCTACATACAGCCATATAGACGACACAGACCTTTGCACTCCCATTATTCAGCAGACAAACACTACTCTCTATGTATCCGTTAGGGTGTCTTTCAGTTTTCGTGCATTCTGTATCGAATCGTAGTTGCCAAAATGAAAGTGGCACGTATAACGTCGAAAATAGAATTCGGACACCGCTCTGAGTAAGACCAACGTGTTGTCCACCCTCTAGACTTCAATGAGGTTAAGCCGCGATACCTAAGACAGATCTGCACTCGATGACACCTCGATAACAGCCGGTCCCCACACTTACATCTTGCTCTCCTTACGTCAGTATACATCATATCAGTCTGTGACGCTGGCTTTGCAACATCTTGCGTGCCTTTAGGTTCGCCGCGACCAACACTTACCATGCACTGACCACAAAAAATGGAGGCGCCGCCGCTTGAACCCTGGACCTTTCACATGCCAAGCGAACGCTCTACCAACTGAGCTACGCCCCATGCACGAGCAAACTGCGCTATTCCCTATTGTTTGCGACTCAGATGCGCACGGACACGATGGTTGGTTGGTTTGTAGCGGTGAAGGGAGCAGAGTACAAAGGCGCGGACCCGTTCATATACACAAAAGTTCCAAGTAGTTTCGATGCTCTGGTATTACAAATGCAAATTCCGTCTGTTTTGAACGTCTTAAATTGAAAGAGCCGTCACAAATTGCTCCGTTTTCACTCATTGTAGACAATTATACAGCACCTGAGGTAACAAACACATCTCGAGAACCATTGTGCACTACATTATTTATGCCAACTCAGTGCCTCGCTCTTTACTACTGTGTACCAATCTTGTCGTCCAACTGCAAAACACTGGGCCACAACAAGTTTCCGCGTCTCCATTGCACTGCGCATACTACGAAACGCTCCCCAAACTTGGCACTCACCCTCGCAGCCGACTTTTCCGACTTTCCACGACGCTCACGCAACGCTCACGCTAGTGACAGCATTATTTATAGTTCGACGTCGCGCCAAAGCGAATGAGTACATTTCGCCTACGGCTTAGGCCGCCCTCCTAGTGTGGCTGCTCGGTGTCTGCAGGCAGCGAGGGTCTGCAAGCTTCCTGTGTTCGCACCTATGTCACCTGTGCTTGCTTGTCAGAGACAGACTATCGCAAAACATACAACTCACTCCATGAATTGATTGCTACGGCATCTGTTATCAGCAGTCACAACTAGCAACACCAGTAGCAGCTGACTGCACGCAAAGAATAGGAATGTGCAGTGGGATTTACGTGAACTCGGCGCAAGGCAGATCTTTCCGACATAGGCTTGAGAATCTTACGGGAACACTTGTACTGTTTCTAAATTAAGTGTAGGCGTGGGAGGAGGGTGCTTCCTGCGCACAAATAACAGCACGCTTGTTAATTGTGGATGCTAATCATTCGCTTGTATCTTCCTAGACACATCTGCTGGTCGTGAATTATTCCAGTTGCATATCAAGGTGGGCATGTAGGTGTGTTAAAAATTCTGGAGGCACTGGGTATTGATCCCAGTACCTCTCGCATACTAAGCGAGCGCTCTACCATCTGAGCTACGCCTGCCCACCCACCCCGAAGACTAATGGTGCTACATACAGCCATATAGACGACACAGACCCTTGCACTCCCATTATTCAGCAGACAAACACTACTCTCTATGTATCCGTTAGGGTGTCTTTCAGTTTTCGTGCATTCTGTATCGAATCGTAGTTGCCAAAATGAAAGTGGCACGTATAACGTCGAAAATAGAATTCGGACACCGCTCTGAGTAAGACCAACGTGTTGTCCACCCTCTAGACTTCAATGAGGTTAAGCCGCGATACCTAAGACAGATCTGCACTCGATGACACCTCGATAACAGCCGGTCCCCACACTTACATCTTGCTCTCCTTACGTCAGTATACATCATATCAGTCTGTGACGCTGGCTTTGCAACATCTTGCGTGCCTTTAGGTTCGCCGCGACCAACACTTACCATGCACTGACCACAAAAAATGGAGGCGCCGCCGCTTGAACCCTGGACCTTTCACATGCCAAGCGAACGCTCTACCAACTGAGCTACGCCCCATGCACGAGCAAACTGCGCTATTCCCTATTGTTTGCGACTCAGATGCGCACGGACACGATGGTTGGTTGGTTTGTAGCGGTGAAGGGAGCAGAGTACAAAGGCGCGGACCCGTTCATATACACAAAAGTTCCAAGTAGTTTCGATGCTCTGGTATTACAAATGCAAATTCCGTCTGTTTTTAACGTCTTAAATTGAAAGAGCCGTCACAAATTGCTCCGTTTTCACTCATTGTAGACAATTATACAGCACCTGAGGTAACAAACACATCTCGAGAACCATTGTGCACTACATTATTTATGCCAACTCAGTGCCTCGCTCTTTACTACTGTGTACCAATCTTGTCGTCCAACTGCAAAACACTGGGCCACAACAAGTTTCCGCGTCTCCATTGCACTGCGCATACTACGAAACGCTCCCCAAACTTGGCACTCACCCTCGCAGCCGACTTTTCCGACTTTCCACGACGCTCACGCAACGCTTACGCTAGTGACAGCATTATTTATAGTTCGACGTCGCGCCAAAGCGAATGAGTACATTTCGCCTACGGCTTAGGCCGCCCTCCTAGTGTGGCTGCTCGGTGTCTGCAGGCAGCGAGGGTCTGCAAGCTTCCTGTGTTCGCACCTATGTCACCTGTGCTTGCTTGTCAGAGACAGACTATCGCAAAACATACAACTCACTCCATGAATTGATTGCTACGGCATCTGTTATCAGCAGTCACAACTAGCAACACCAGTAGCAGCTGACTGCATGCAAAGAATAGGAATGTGCAGTGGGATTTACGTGAACTCGGCGCAAGGCAGATCTTTCCGACATAGGCTTGAGAATCTTACGGGAACACTTGTACTGTTTCTAAATTAAGTGTAGGCGTGGGAGGAGGGTGCTTCCTGCGCACAAATAACAGCACGCTTGTTAATTGTGGATGCTAATCATTCGCTTGTATCTTCCTAGACACATCTGCTGGTCGTGAATTATTCCACTTGCATATCAAGGTGGGCATGTAGGTGTGTTAAAAATTCTGGAGGCACTGGGTATTGATCCCAGTACCTCTCGCATACTAAGCGGGCGCTCTACCATCTGAGCTACGCCCGCCCACCCACCCCGAAGACTAATGGTGCTACATACAGCCATATAGACGACACAGACCCTTGCACTCCCATTATTCAGCAGACAAACACTACTCTCTATGTATCCGTTAGGGTGTCTTTCAGTTTTCGTGCATTCTGTATCGAATCGTAGTTGCCAAAATGAAAGTGGCACGTATAACGTCGAAAATAGAATTCGGACACCGCTCTGAGTAAGACCAACGTGTTGTCCACCCTCTAGACTTCAATGAGGTTAAGCCGCGATACCTAAGACAGATCTGCACTCGATGACACCTCGATAACAGCCGGTCCCCACACTTACATCTTGCTCTCCTTACGTCAGTATACATCATATCAGTCTGTGACGCTGGCTTTGCAACATCTTGCGTGCCTTTAGGTTCGCCGCGACCAACACTTACCATGCACTGACCACAAAAAATGGAGGCGCCGCCGCTTGAACCCTGGACCTTTCACATGCCAAGCGAACGCTCTACCAACTGAGCTACGCCCCATGCACGAGCAAACTGCGCTATTCCCCATTCTTTGCGACTCAGATGCGCACGGACACGATGGTTGGTTGGTTTGTAGCGGTGAAGGGAGCAGAGTACAAAGGCGCGGACCCGTTCATATACACAAAAGTTCCAAGTAGTTTCGATGCTCTGGTATTACAAATGCAAATTCCGTCTGTTTTTAACGTCTTAAATTGAAAGAGCCGTCACAAATTGCTCCGTTTTCACTCATTGTAGACAATTATACAGCACCTGAGGTAACAAACACATCTCGAGAACCATTGTGCACTACATTATTTATGCCAACTCAGTGCCTCGCTCTTTACTACTGTGTACCAGTCTTGTCGTCCAACTGCAAAACACTGGGCCACAACAAGTTTCCGCGTCTCCATTGCACTGCGCATACTACGAAACGCTCCCCAAACTTGGCACTCACCCTCGCAGCCGACTTTTCCGACTTTCCACGACGCTCACGCTAGTGACAGCATTATTTATAGTTCGACGTCGCGCCAAAGCGAATGAGTACATTTCGCCTACGGCTTAGGCCGCCCTCCTAGTGTGGCTGCTCGGTGTCTGCAGGCAGCGAGGGTCTGCAAGCTTCCTGTGTTCGCACCTATGTCACCTGTGCTTGCTTGTCAGAGACAGACTATCGCAAAACATACAACTCACTCCATGAATTGATTGCTACGGCATCTGTTATCAGCAGTCACAACTAGCAACACCAGTAGCAGCTGACTGCACGCAAAGAATAGGAATGTGCAGTGGGATTTACGTGAACTCGGCGCAAGGCAGATCTTTCCGACATAGGCTTGAGAATCTTACGGGAACACTTGTACTGTTTCTAAATTAAGTGTAGGCGTGGGAGGAGGGTGCTTCCTGCGCACAAATAACAGCACGCTTGTTAATTGTGGATGCTAATCATTCGCTTGTATCTTCCTAGACACATCTGCTGGTCGTGAATTATTCCACTTGCATATCAAGGTGCGCATGTAGGTGTGTTAAAAGTTCTGGAGGCACTGGGTATTGATCCCAGTACCTCTCGCATACTAAGCGAGCGCTCTACCATCTGAGCTACGCCTGCCCACCCACCCCGAAGACTAATGGTGCTACATACAGCCATATAGACGACACAGACCCTTGCACTCCCATTATTCAGCAGACAAACACTACTCTCTATGTATCCGTTAGGGTGTCTTTCAGTTTTCGTGCATTCTGTATCGAATCGTAGTTGCCAAAATGAAAGTGGCACGTATAACGTCGAAAATAGAATTCGGACACCGCTCTGAGTAAGACCAACGTGTTGTCCACCCTCTAGACTTCAATGAGGTTAAGCCGCGATACCTAAGACAGATCTGCACTCGATGACACCTCGATAACAGCCGGTCCCCACACTTACATCTTGCTCTCCTTACGTCAGTATACATCATATCAGTCTGTGACGCTGGCTTTGCAACATCTTGCGTGCCTTTAGGTTCGCCGCGACCAACACTTACCATGCACTGACCACAAAAAATGGAGGCGCCGCCGCTTGAACCCTGGACCTTTCACATGCCAAGCGAACGCTCTACCAACTGAGCTACGCCCCATGCACGAGCAAACTGCGCTATTCCCCATTCTTTGCGACTCAGATGCGCACGGACACGATGGTTGGTTGGTTTGTAGCGGTGAAGGGAGCAGAGTACAAAGGCGCGGACCCGTTCATATACACAAAAGTTCCAAGTAGTTTCGATGCTCTGGTATTACAAATGCAAATTCCGTCTGTTTTTAACGTCTTAAATTGAAAGAGCCGTCACAAATTGCTCCGTTTTCACTCATTGTAGACAATTATACAGCACCTGAGGTAACAAACACATCTCGAGAACCATTGTGCACTACATTATTTATGCCAACTCAGTGCCTCGCTCTTTACTACTGTGTACCAGTCTTGTCGTCCAACTGCAAAACACTGGGCCACAACAAGTTTCCGCGTCTCCATTGCACTGCGCATACTACGAAACGCTCCCCAAACTTGGCACTCACCCTCGCAGCCGACTTTTCCGACTTTCCACGACGCTCACGCTAGTGACAGCATTATTTATAGTTCGACGTCGCGCCAAAGCGAATGAGTACATTTCGCCTACGGCTTAGGCCGCCCTCCTAGTGTGGCTGCTCGGTGTCTGCAGGCAGCGAGGGTCTGCAAGCTTCCTGTGTTCGCACCTATGTCACCTGTGCTTGCTTGTCAGAGACAGACTATCGCAAAACATACAACTCACTCCATGAATTGATTGCTACGGCATCTGTTATCAGCAGTCACAACTAGCAACACCAGTAGCAGCTGACTGCACGCAAAGAATAGGAATGTGCAGTGGGATTTACGTGAACTCGGCGCAAGGCAGATCTTTCCGACATAGGCTTGAGAATCTTACGGGAACACTTGTACTGTTTCTAAATTAAGTGTAGGCGTGGAAGGAGGGTGCTTCCTGCGCACAAATAACAGCACGCTTGTTAATTGTGGATGCTAATCATTCGCTTGTATCTTCCTAGACACATCTGCTGGTCGTGAATTATTCCACTTGCATATCAAGGTGGGCATGTAGGTGTGTTAAAAATTCTGGAGGCACTGGGTATTGATCCCAGTACCTCTCACATACTAAGCGAGCACTCTACCATCTGAGCTACGCCTGCCCACCCACCCCGAAGACTAATGGTGCTACATACAGCCATATAGACGACACAGACCCTTGCACTCCCATTATTCAGCAGACAAACACTACTCTCTATGTATCCGTTAGGGTGTCTTTCAGTTTTCGTGCATTCTGTATCGAATCGTAGTTGCCAAAATGAAAGTGGCACGTATAACGTCGAAAATAGAATTCGGACACCGCTCTGAGTAAGACCAACGTGTTGTCCACCCTCTAGACTTCAATGAGGTTAAGCCGCGATACCTAAGACAGATCTGCACTCGATGACACCTCGATAACAGCCGGTCCCCACACTTACATCTTGCTCTCCTTACGTCAGTATACATCATATCAGTCTGTGACGCTGGCTTTGCAACATCTTGCGTGCCTTTAGGTTCGCCGCGACCAACACTTACCATGCACTGACCACAAAAAATGGAGGCGCCGCGGCTTGAACCCTGGACCTTTCACATGCCAAGCGAACGCTCTACCAACTGAGCTACGCCCCATGCACGAGCAAACTGCGCTATTCCCCATTGTTTGCGACTCAGATGCGCACGGACACGATGGTTGGTTGGTTTGTAGCGGTGAAGGGAGCAGAGTACAAAGGCGCGGACCCGTTCATATACACAAAAGTTCCAAGTAGTTTCGATGCTCTGGTATTACAAATGCAAATTCCGTCTGTTTTTAACGTCTTAAATTGAAAGAGCCGTCACAAATTGCTCCGTTTTCACTCATTGTAGACAATTATACAGCACCTGAGGTAACAAACACATCTCGAGAACCATTGTGCACTACATTATTTATGCCAACTCAGTGCCTCGCTCTTTACTACTGTGTACCAATCTTGTCGTCCAACTGCAAAACACTGGGCCACAACAAGTTTCCGCGTCTCCATTGCACTGCGCATACTACGAAACGCTCCCCAAACTTGGCACTCACCCTCGCAGCCGACTTTTCCGACTTTCCACGACGCTCACGCTAGTGACAGCATTATTTATAGTTCGACGTCGCGCCAAAGCGAATGAGTACATTTCGCCTACGGCTTAGGCCGCCCTCCTAGTGTGGCTGCTCGGTGTCTGCAGGCAGCGAGGGTCTGCAAGCTTCCTGTGTTCGCACCTATGTCACCTGTGCTTGCTTGTCAGAGACAGACTATCGCAAAACATACAACTCACTCCATGAATTGATTGCTACGGCATCTGTTATCAGCAGTCACAACTAGCAACACTAGTAGCAGCTGACTGCACGCAAAGAATAGGAATGTGCAGTGGGATTTACGTGAACTCGGCGCAAGGCAGATCTTTCCGACATAGGCTTGAGAATCTTACGGGAACACTTGTACTGTTTCTAAATTAAGTGTAGGCGTGGGAGGAGGGTGCTTCCTGCGCACAAATAACAGCACGCTTGTTAATTGTGGATGCTAATCATTCGCTTGTATCTTCCTAGACACATCTGCTGGTCGTGAATTATTCCACTTGCATATCAAGGTGCGCATGTAGGTGTGTTAAAAATTCTGGAGGCACTGGGTATTGATCCCAGTACCTCTCGCATACTAAGCGAGCGCTCTACCATCTGAGCTACGCCCGCCCATTCACCCCGAAGACTAATGGTGCTACATACAGCCATATAGACGACACAGACCCTTGCACTCCCATTATTCAGCAGACAAACACTACTCTCTATGTATCCGTTAGGGTGTCTTTCAGGTTTCGTGCATTCTGTATCGAATCGTAGTTGGCCACAATGAAAGTGGCACGTATAACGTCGAAAATAGAATTCGGACACCGCTCTGAGTAAGACCAACGTGTTGTCCACCCTCTAGACTTCAATGAGGTTAAGCCGCGATACCTAAGACAGATCTGCACTCGATGACACCTCGATAACAGCCGGTCCCCACACTTACATCTTGCTCTCCTTACGTCAGTATACATCATATCAGTCTGTGACGCTGGCTTTGCAACATCTTGCGTGCCTTTAGGTTCGCCGCGACCGACACTTACCATGCACTGACCACAAAAAATGGAGGCGCCGCCGCTTGAACCCTGGACCTTTCACATGCCAAGCGAACGCTCTACCAACTGAGCTACGCCCCATGCACGAGCAAACTGCGCTATTCCCCATTCTTTGCGACTCAGATGCGCACGGACACGATGGTTGGTTGGTTTGTAGCGGTGAAGGGAGCAGAGTACAAAGGCGCGGACCCGTTCATATACACAAAAGTTCCAAGTAGTTTCGATGCTCTGGTATTACAAATGCAAATTCCGTCTGTTTTGAACGTCTTAAATTGAAAGAGCCGTCACAAATTGCTCCGTTTTCACTCATTGTAGACAATTATACAGCACCTGAGGTAACAAACACATCTCGAGAACCATTGTGCACTACATTATTTATGCCAACTCAGTGCCTCGCTCTTTACTACTGTGTACCAATCTTGTCGTCCAACTGCAAAACACTGGGCCACAACAAGTTTCCGCGTCTCCATTGCACTGCGCATACTACGAAACGCTCCCCAAACTTGGCACTCACCCTCGCAGCCGACTTTTCCGACTTTCCACGACGCTCACGCAACGCTCACGCTAGTGACAGCATTATTTATAGTTCGACGTCGCGCCAAAGCGAATGAGTACATTTCGCCTACGGCTTAGGCCGCCCTCCTAGTGTGGCTGCTCGGTGTCTGCAGGCAGCGAGGGTCTGCAAGCTTCCTGTGTTCGCACCTATGTCACCTGTGCTTGCTTGTCAGAGACAGACTATCGCAAAACATACAACTCACTCCATGAATTGATTGCTACGGCATCTGTTATCAGCAGTCACAACTAGCAACACCAGTAGCAGCTGACTGCACGCAAAGAATAGGAATGTGCAGTGGGATTTACGTGAACTCGGCGCAAGGCAGATCTTTCCGACATAGGCTTGAGAATCTTACGGGAAAACTTGTACTGTTTCTAAATTAAGTGTAGGCGTGGGAGGAGGGTGCTTCCTGCGCACAAATAACAGCACGCTTGTTAATTGTGGATGCTAATCATTCGCTTGTATCTTCCTAGACACATCTGCTGGTCGTGAATTATTCCACTTGCATATCAAGGTGGGCATGTAGGTGTGTTAAAAATTCTGGAGGCACTGGGTATTGATCCCAGTACCTCTCGCATACTAAGCGAGCGCTCTACCATCTGAGCTACGCCTGCCCACCCACCCCGAAGACTAATGGTGCTACATACAGCCATATAGACGACACAGACCCTTGCACTCCCATTATTCAGCAGACAAACAATACTCTCTATGTATCCGTTAGGGTGTCTTTCAGTTTTCGTGCATTCTGTATCGAATCGTAGTTGCCAAAATGAAAGTGGCACGTATAACGTCGAAAATAGAATTCGGACACCGCTCTGAGTAAGACCAACGTGTTGTCCACCCTCTAGACTTCAATGAGGTTAAGCCGCGATACCTAAGACAGATCTGCACTCGATGACACCTCGATAACAGCCGGTCCCCACACTTACATCTTGCTCTCCTTACGTCAGTATACATCATATCAGTCTGTGACGCTGGCTTTGCAACATCTTGCGTGCCTTTAGGTTCGCCACGACCAACACTTACCATGCACTGACCACAAAAAATGGAGGCGCCGCCGCTTGAACCCTGGACCTTTCACATGCCAAGCGAACGCTCTACCAACTGAGCTACGCCCCATGCACGAGCAAACTGCGCTATTCCCTATTGTTTGCGACTCAGATGCGCACGGACACGATGGTTGGTTGGTTTGTAGCGGTGAAGGGAGCAGAGTACAAAGGCGCGGACCCGTTCATATACACAAAAGTTCCAAGTAGTTTCGATGCTCTGGTATTACAAATGCAAATTCCGTCTGTTTTTAACGTCTTAAATTGAAAGAGCCGTCACAAATTGCTCCGTTTTCACTCATTGTAGACAATTATACAGCACCTGAGGTAACAAACACATCTCGAGAACCATTGTGCACTACATTATTTATGCCAACTCAGTGCCTCGCTCTTTACTACTGTGTACCAATCTTGTCGTCCAACTGCAAAACACTGGGCCACAACAAGTTTCCGCGTCTCCATTGCACTGCGCATACTACGAAACGCTCCCCAAACTTGGCACTCACCCTCGCAGCCGACTTTTCCGACTTTCCACGACGCTCACGCAACGCTCACGCTAGTGACAGCATTATTTATAGTTCGACGTCGCGCCAAAGCGAATCAGTACATTTCGCCTACGGCTTAGGCCGCCCTCCTAGTGTGGCTGCTCGGTGTCTGCAGGCAGCGAGGGTCTGCAAGCTTCCTGTGTTCGCACCTATGTCACCTGTGCTTGCTTGTCAGAGACAGACTATCGCAAAACATACAACTCACTCCATGAATTGATTGCTACGGCATCTGTTATCAGCAGTCACAACTAGCAACACCAGTAGCAGCTGACTGCACGCAAAGAATAGGAATGTGCAGTGGGATTTACGTGAACTCGGCGCAAGGCAGATCTTTCCGACATAGGCTTGAGAATCTTACGGGAAAACTTGTACTGTTTCTAAATTAAGTGTAGGCGTGGGAGGAGGGTGCTTCCTGCGCACAAATAACAGCACGCTTGTTAATTGTGGATGCTAATCATTCGCTTGTATCTTCCTAGACACATCTGCTGGTCGTGAATTATTCCACTTGCATATCAAGGTGCGCATGTAGGTGTGTTAGAAATTCTGGAGACACCGGGTATTGATCCCAGTACCTCTCGCATACTAAGCGAGCGCTCTACCATCTGAGCTACGCCCGCCCATCCACCCCGAAGACTAATGGTGCTACATACAGCCATATAGACGACACAGACCCTTGCACTCCCATTATTCAGCAGACAAACACTACTCTCTATGTATCCGTTAGGGTGTCTTTCAGGTTTCGTGCATTCTGTATCGAATCGTAGTTGGCCACAATGAAAGTGGCACGTATAACGTCGAAAATAGAATTCGGACACCGCTCTGAGTAAGACCAACGTGTTGTCCACCCTCTAGACTTCAATGAGGTTAAGCCGCGATACCTAAGACAGATCTGCACTCGATGACACCTCGATAACAGCCGGTCCCCACACTTACATCTTGCTCTCCTTACGTCAGTATACATCATATCAGTCTGTGACGCTGGCTTTGCAACATCTTGCGTGCCTTTAGGTTCGCCGCGACCAACACTTACCATGCACTGACCACAAAAAATGGAGGCGCCGCGGCTTGAACCCTGGACCTTTCACATGCCAAGCGAACGCTCTACCAACTGAGCTACGCCCCATGCACGAGCAAACTGCGCTATTCCCCATTGTTTGCGACTCAGATGCGCACGGACACGATGGTTGGTTGGTTTGTAGCGGTGAAGGGAGCAGAGTACAAAGGCGCGGACCCGTTCATATACACAAAAGTTCCAAGTAGTTTCGATGCTCTGGTATTACAAATGCAAATTCCGTCTGTTTTTAACGTCTTAAATTGAAAGAGCCGTCACAAATTGCTCCGTTTTCACTCATTGTAGACAATTATACAGCACCTGAGGTAACAAACACATCTCGAGAACCATTGTGCACTACATTATTTATGCCAACTCAGTGCCTCGCTCTTTACTACTGTGTACCAATCTTGTCGTCCAACTGCAAAACACTGGGCCACAACAAGTTTCCGCGTCTCCATTGCACTGCGCATACTACGAAACGCTCCCCAAACTTGGCACTCACCCTCGCAGCCGACTTTTCCGACTTTCCACGACGCTCACGCAACGCTTACGCTAGTGACAGCATTATTTATAGTTCGACGTCGCGCCAAAGCGAATGAGTACATTTCGCCTACGGCTTAGGCCGCCCTTCTAGTGTGGCTGCTCGGTGTCTGCAGGCAGCGAGGGTCTGCAAGCTTCCTGTGTTCGCACCTATGTCACCTGTGCTTGCTTGTCAGAGACAGACTATCGCAAAACATACAACTCACTCCATGAATTGATTGCTACGGCATCTGTTATCAGCAGTCACAACTAGCAACACCAGTAGCAGCTGACTGCACGCAAAGAATAGGAATGTGCAGTGGGATTTACGTGAACTCGGCGCAAGGCAGATCTTTCCGACATAGGCTTGAGAATCTTACGGGAAAACTTGTACTGTTTCTAAATTAAGTGTAGGCGTGGGAGGAGGGTGCTTCCTGCGCACAAATAACAGCACGCTTGTTAATTGTGGATGCTAATCATTCGCTTGTATCTTCCTAGACACATCTGCTGGTCGTGAATTATTCCACTTGCATATCAAGGTGCGCATGTAGGTGTGTTAAAAATTCTGGAGGCACTGGGTATTGATCCCAGTACCTCTCGCATACTAAGCGAGCGCTCTACCATCTGAGCTACGCCCGCCCATCCACCCCGAAGACTAATGGTGCTACATACAGCCATATAGACGACACAGACCCTTGCACTCCCATTATTCAGCAGACAAACACTACTCTCTATGTATCCGTTAGGGTGTCTTTCAGGTTTCGTGCATTCTGTATCGAATCGTAGTTGGCCACAATGAAAGTGGCACGTATAACGTCGAAAATAGAATTCGGACACCGCTCTGAGTAAGACCAACGTGTTGTCCACCCTCTAGACTTCAATGAGGTTAAGCCGCGATACCTAAGACAGATCTGCACTCGATGACACCTCGATAACAGCCGGTCCCCACACTTACATCTTGCTCTCCTTACGTCAGTATACATCATATCAGTCTGTGACGCTGGCTTTGCAACATCTTGCGTGCCTTTAGGTTCGCCGCGACGAACACTTACCATGCACTGACCACAAAAAATGGAGGCGCCGCGGCTTGAACCCTGGACCTTTCACATGCCAAGCGAACGCTCTACCAACTGAGCTACGCCCCATGCACGAGCAAACTGCGCTATTCCCCATTCTTTGCGACTCAGATGCGCACGGACACGATGGTTGGTTGGTTTGTAGCGGTGAAGGGAGCAGAGTACAAAGGCGCGGACCCGTTCATATACACAAAAGTTCCAAGTAGTTTCGATGCTCTGGTATTACAAATGCAAATTCCGTCTGTTTTTAACGTCTTAAATTGAAAGAGCCGTCACAAATTGCTCCGTTTTCACTCATTGTAGACAATTATACAGCACCTGAGGTAACAAACACATCTCGAGAACCATTGTGCACTACATTATTTATGCCAACTCAGTGCCTCGCTCTTTACTACTGTGTACCAATCTTGTCGTCCAACTGCAAAACACTGGGCCACAACAAGTTTCCGCGTCTCCATTGCACTGCGCATACTACGAAACGCTCCCCAAACTTGGCACTCACCCTCGCAGCCGACTTTTCCGACTTTCCACGACGCTCACGCTAGTGACAGCATTATTTATAGTTCGACGTCGCGCCAAAGCGAATGAGTACATTTCGCCTACGGCTTAGGCCGCCCTCCTAGTGTGGCTGCTCGGTGTCTGCAGGCAGCGAGGGTCTGCAAGCTTCCTGTGTTCGCACCTATGTCACCTGTGCTTGCTTGTCAGAGACAGACTATCGCAAAACATACAACTCACTCCATGAATTGATTGCTACGGCATCTGTTATCAGCAGTCACAACTAGCAACACCAGTAGCAGCTGACTGCACGCAAAGAATAGGAATGTGCAGTGGGATTTACGTGAACTCGGCGCAAGGCAGATCTTTCCGACATAGGCTTGAGAATCTTACGGGAAAACTTGTACTGTTTCTAAATTAAGTGTAGGCGTGGGAGGAGGGTGCTTCCTGCGCACAAATAACAGCACGCTTGTTAATTGTGGATGCTAATCATTCGCTTGTATCTTCCTAGACACATCTGCTGGTCGTGAATTATTCCACTTGCATATCAAGGTGCGCATGTAGGTGTGTTAAAAATTCTGGAGGCACTGGGTATTGATCCCAGTACCTCTCGCATACTAAGCGAGCGCTCTACCATCTGAGCTACGCCCGCCCATCCACCCCGAAGACTAATGGTGCTACATACAGCCATATAGACGACACAGACCCTTGCACTCCCATTATTCAGCAGACAAACACTACTCTCTATGTATCCGTTAGGGTGTCTTTCAGGTTTCGTGCATTCTGTATCGAATCGTAGTTGGCCACAATGAAAGTGGCACGTATAACGTCGAAAATAGAATTCGGACACCGCTCTGAGTAAGACCAACGTGTTGTCCACCCTCTAGACTTCAATGAGGTTAAGCCGCGATACCTAAGACAGATCTGCACTCGATGACACCTCGATAACAGCCGGTCCCCACACTTACATCTTGCTCTCCTTACGTCAGTATACATCATATCAGTCTGTGACGCTGGCTTTGCAACATCTTGCGTGCCTTTAGGTTCGCCGCGACCAACACTTACCATGCACTGACCACAAAAAATGGAGGCGCCGCGGCTTGAACCCTGGACCTTTCACATGCCAAGCGAACGCTCTACCAACTGAGCTACGCCCCATGCACGAGCAAACTGCGCTATTCCCCATTGTTTGCGACTCAGATGCGCACGGACACGATGGTTGGTTGGTTTGTAGCGGTGAAGGGAGCAGAGTACAAAGGCGCGGACCCGTTCATATACACAAAAGTTCCAAGTAGTTTCGATGCTCTGGTATTACAAATGCAAATTCCGTCTGTTTTTAACGTCTTAAGTTGAAAGAGCCGTCACAAATTGCTCCGTTTTCACTCATTGTAGACAATTATACAGCACCTGAGGTAACAAACACATCTCGAGAACCATTGTGCACTACATTATTTATGCCAACTCAGTGCCTCGCTCTTTACTACTGTGTACCAATCTTGTCGTCCAACTGCAAAACACTGGGCCACAACAAGTTTCCGCGTCTCCATTGCACTGCGCATACTACGAAACGCTCCCCAAACTTGGCACTCACCCTCGCAGCCGACTTTTCCGACTTTCCACGACGCTCACGCTAGTGACAGCATTATTTATAGTTCGACGTCGCGCCAAAGCGAATGAGTACATTTCGCCTACGGCTTAGGCCGCCCTCCTAGTGTGGCTGCTCGGTGTCTGCAGGCAGCGAGGGTCTGCAAGCTTCCTGTGTTCGCACCTATGTCACCTGTGCTTGCTTGTCAGAGACAGACTATCGCAAAACATACAACTCACTCCATGAATTGATTGCTACGGCATCTGTTATCAGCAGTCACAACTAGCAACACCAGTAGCAGCTGACTGCACGCAAAGAATAGGAATGTGCAGTGGGATTTACGTGAACTCGGCGCAAGGCAGATCTTTCCGACATAGGCTTGAGAATCTTACGGGAAAACTTGTACTGTTTCTAAATTAAGTGTAGGCGTGGGAGGAGGGTGCTTCCTGCGCACAAATAACAGCACGCTTGTTAATTGTGGATGCTAATCATTCGCTTGTATCTTCCTAGACACATCTGCTGGTCGTGAATTATTCCACTTGCATATCAAGGTGCGCATGTAGGTGTGTTAAAAATTCTGGAGGCACTGGGTATTGATCCCAGTACCTCTCGCATACTAAGCGAGCGCTCTACCATCTGAGCTACGCCCGCCCATCCACCCCGAAGACTAATGGTGCTACATACAGCCATATAGACGACACAGACCCTTGCACTCCCATTATTCAGCAGACAAACACTACTCTCTATGTATCCGTTAGGGTGTCTTTCAGGTTTCGTGCATTCTGTATCGAATCGTAGTTGGCCACAATGAAAGTGGCACGTATAACGTCGAAAATAGAATTCGGACACCGCTCTGAGTAAGACCAACGTGTTGTCCACCCTCTAGACTTCAATGAGGTTAAGCCGCGATACCTAAGACAGATCTGCACTCGATGACACCTCGATAACAGCCGGTCCCCACACTTACATCTTGCTCTCCTTACGTCAGTATACATCATATCAGTCTGTGACGCTGGCTTTGCAACATCTTGCGTGCCTTTAGGTTCGCCGCGACCAACACTTACCATGCACTGACCACAAAAAATGGAGGCGCCGCGGCTTGAACCCTGGACCTTTCACATGCCAAGCGAACGCTCTACCAACTGAGCTACGCCCCATGCACGAGCAAACTGCGCTATTCCCCATTGTTTGCGACTCAGATGCGCACGGACACGATGGTTGGTTGGTTTGTAGCGGTGAAGGGAGCAGAGTACAAAGGCGCGGACCCGTTCATATACACAAAAGTTCCAAGTAGTTTCGATGCTCTGGTATTACAAATGCAAATTCCGTCTGTTTTTAACGTCTTAAATTGAAAGAGCCGTCACAAATTGCTCCGTTTTCACTCATTGTAGACAATTATACAGCACCTGAGGTAACAAACACATCTCGAGAACCATTGTGCACTACATTATTTATGCCAACTCAGTGCCTCGCTCTTTACTACTGTGTACCAATCTTGTCGTCCAACTGCAAAACACTGGGCCACAACAAGTTTCCGCGTCTCCATTGCACTGCGCATACTACGAAACGCTCCCCAAACTTGGCACTCACCCTCGCAGCCGACTTTTCCGACTTTCCACGACGCTCACGCAACGCTCACGCTAGTGACAGCATTATTTATAGTTCGACGTCGCGCCAAAGCGAATGAGTACATTTCGCCTATGGCTTAGGCCGCCCTCCTAGTGTGGCTGCTCGGTGTCTGCAGGCAGCGAGGGTCTGCAAGCTTCCTGTGTTCGCACCTATGTCACCTGTGCTTGCTTGTCAGAGACAGACTATCGCAAAACATACAACTCACTCCATGAATTGATTGCTACGGCATCTGTTATCAGCAGTCACAACTAGCAACACCAGTAGCAGCTGACTGCACGCAAAGAATAGGAATGTGCAGTGGGATTTACGTGAACTCGGCGCAAGGCAGATCTTTCCGACATAGGCTTGAGAATCTTACGGGAAAACTTGTACTGTTTCTAAATTAAGTGTAGGCGTGGGAGGAGGGTGCTTCCTGCGCACAAATAACAGCACGCTTGTTAATTGTGGATGCTAATCATTCGCTTGTATCTTCCTAGACACATCTGCTGGTCGTGAATTATTCCACTTGCATATCAAGGTGCGCATGTAGGTGTGTTAAAAATTCTGGAGGCACTGGGTATTGATCCCAGTACCTCTCGCATACTAAGCGAGCGCTCTACCATCTGAGCTACGCCCGCCCATCCACCCCGAAGACTAATGGTGCTACATACAGCCATATAGACGACACAGACCCTTGCACTCCCATTATTCAGCAGACAAACACTACTCTCTATGTATCCGTTAGGGTGTCTTTCAGGTTTCGTGCATTCTGTATCGAATCGTAGTTGGCCACAATGAAAGTGGCACGTATAACGTCGAAAATAGAATTCGGACACCGCTCTGAGTAAGACCAACGTGTTGTCCACCCTCTAGACTTCAATGAGGTTAAGCCGCGATACCTAAGACAGATCTGCACTCGATGACACCTCGATAACAGCCGGTCCCCACACTTACATCTTGCTCTCCTTACGTCAGTATACATCATATCAGTCTGTGACGCTGGCTTTGCAACATCTTGCGTGCCTTTAGGTTCGCCGCGACCAACACTTACCATGCACTGACCACAAAAAATGGAGGCGCCACGGCTTGAACCCTGGACCTTTCACATGCCAAGCGAACGCTCTACCAACTGAGCTACGCCCCATGCACGAGCAAACTGCGCTATTCCCCATTCTTTGCGACTCAGATGCGCACGGACACGATGGTTGGTTGGTTTGTAGCGGTGAAGGGAGCAGAGTACAAAGGCGCGGACCCGTTCATATACACAAAAGTTCCAAGTAGTTTCGATGCTCTGGTATTACAAATGCAAATTCCGTCTGTTTTTAACGTCTTAAATTGAAAGAGCCGTCACAAATTGCTCCGTTTTCACTCATTCTAGACAATTATACAGCACCTGAGGTAACAAACACATCTCGAGAACCATTGTGCACTACATTATTTATGCCAACTCAGTGCCTCGCTCTTTACTACTGTGTACCAATCTTGTCGTCCAACTGCAAAACACTGGGCCACAACAAGTTTCCGCGTCTCCATTGCACTGCGCATACTACGAAACGCTCCCCAAACTTGGCACTCACCCTCGCAGCCGACTTTTCCGACTTTCCACGACGCTCACGCAACGCTCACGCTAGTGACAGCATTATTTATAGTTCGACGTCGCGCCAAAGCGAATGAGTACATTTCGCCTACGGCTTAGGCCGCCCTCCTAGTGTGGCTGCTCGGTGTCTGCAGGCAGCGAGGGTCTGCAAGCTTCCTGTGTTCGCACCTATGTCACCTGTGCTTGCTTGTCAGAGACAGACTATCGCAAAACATACAACTCACTCCATGAATTGATTGCTACGGCATCTGTTATCAGCAGTCACAACTAGCAACACCAGTAGCAGCTGACTGCACGCAAAGAATAGGAATGTGCAGTGGGATTTACGTGAACTCGGCGCAAGGCAGATCTTTCCGACATAGGCTTGAGAATCTTACGGGAAAACTTGTACTGTTTCTAAATTAAGTGTAGGCGTGGGAGGAGGGTGCTTCCTGCGCACAAATAACAGCACGCTTGTTAATTGTGGATGCTAATCATTCGCTTGTATCTTCCTAGACACATCTGCTGGTCGTGAATTATTCCACTTGCATATCAAGGTGCGCATGTAGGTGTGTTAAAAATTCTGGAGGCACTGGGTATTGATCCCAGTACCTCTCGCATACTAAGCGAGCGCTCTACCATCTGAGCTACGCCCGCCCATCCACCCCGAAGACTAATGGTGCTACATACAGCCATATAGACGACACAGACCCTTGCACTCCCATTATTCAGCAGACAAACACTACTCTCTATGTATCCGTTAGGGTGTCTTTCAGGTTTCGTGCATTCTGTATCGAATCGTAGTTGGCCACAATGAAAGTGGCACGTATAACGTCGAAAATAGAATTCGGACACCGCTCTGAGTAAGACCAACGTGTTGTCCACCCTCTAGACTTCAATGAGGTTAAGCCGCGATACCTAAGACAGATCTGCACTCGATGACACCTCGATAACAGCCGGTCCCCACACTTACATCTTGCTCTCCTTACGTCAGTATACATCATATCAGTCTGTGACGCTGGCTTTGCAACATCTTGCGTGCCTTTAGGTTCGCCGCGACCAACACTTACCATGCACTGACCACAAAAAATGGAGGCGCCGCGGCTTGAACCCTGGACCTTTCACATGCCAAGCGAACGCTCTACCAACTGAGCTACGCCCCATGCACGAGCAAACTGCGCTATTCCCCATTCTTTGCGACTCAGATGCGCACGGACACGATGGTTGGTTGGTTTGTAGCGGTGAAGGGAGCAGAGTACAAAGGCGCGGACCCGTTCATATACACAAAAGTTCCAAGTAGTTTCGATGCTCTGGTATTACAAATGCAAATTCCGTCTGTTTTTAACGTCTTAAATTGAAAGAGCCGTCACAAATTGCTCCGTTTTCACTCATTGTAGACAATTATACAGCACCTGAGGTAACAAACACATCTCGAGAACCATTGTGCACTACATTATTTATGCCAACTCAGTGCCTCGCTCTTTACTACTGTGTACCAATCTTGTCGTCCAACTGCAAAACACTGGGCCACAACAAGTTTCCGCGTCTCCATTGCACTGCGCATACTACGAAACGCTCCCCAAACTTGGCACTCACCCTCGCAGCCGACTTTTCCGACTTTCCACGACGCTCACGCTAGTGACAGCATTATTTATAGTTCGACGTCGCGCCAAAGCGAATGAGTACATTTCGCCTACGGCTTAGGCCGCCCTCCTAGTGTGGCTGCTCGGTGTCTGCAGGCAGCGAGGGTCTGCAAGCTTCCTGTGTTCGCACCTATGTCACCTGTGCTTGCTTGTCAGAGACAGACTATCGCAAAACATACAACTCACTCCATGAATTGATTGCTACGGCATCTGTTATCAGCAGTCACAACTAGCAACACCAGTAGCAGCTGACTGCACGCAAAGAATAGGAATGTGCAGTGGGATTTACGTGAACTCGGCGCAAGGCAGATCTTTCCGACATAGGCTTGAGAATCTTACGGGAAAACTTGTACTGTTTCTAAATTAAGTGTAGGCGTGGGAGGAGGGTGCTTCCTGCGCACAAATAACAGCACGCTTGTTAATTGTGGATGCTAATCATTCGCTTGTATCTTCCTAGACACATCTGCTGGTCGTGAATTATTCCACTTGCATATCAAGGTGCGCATGTAGGTGTGTTAAAAATTCTGGAGGCACTGGGTATTGATCCCAGTACCTCTAGCGTACTAAGCGAGCGCTCTACCATCTGAGCTACGCCCGCCTCCCTGAAGACTAATGGTGCTACATACAGCCATATAGACGACACAGACCCTTGCACTCCCATTATTCAGCAGACAAACACTACTCTCTATGTATCCGTTAGGGTGTCTTTCAGGTTTCGTGCATTCTGTATCGAATCGTAGTTGGCCACAATGAAAGTGGCACGTATAACGTCGAAAATAGAATTCGGACACCGCTCTGAGTAAGACCAACGTGTTGTCCACCCTCTAGACTTCAATGAGGTTAAGCCGCGATACCTAAGACAGATCTGCACTCGATGACACCTCGATAACAGCCGGTCCCCACACTTACATCTTGCTCTCCTTACGTCAGTATACATCATATCAGTCTGTGACGCTGGCTTTGCAACAACTTGCGTGCCTTTAGGTTCGCCGCGACCAACACTTACCATGCACTGACCACAAAAAATGGAGGCGCCGCGGCTTGAATCCTGGACCTTTCACATGCCAAGCGAACGCTCTACCAACTGAGCTACGCCCCATGCACGAGCAAACTGCGCTATTCCCCATTCTTTGCGACTCAGATGCGCACGGACACGATGGTTGGTTTGTTTGTAGCGGTGAAGGGAGCAGAGTACAAAGGCGCGGACCCGTTCATATACACAAAAGTTCCAAGTAGTTTCGATGCTCTGGTATTACAAATGCAAATTCCGTCTGTTTTTAACGTCTTAAATTGAAAGAGCCGTCACAAATTGCTCCGTTTTCACTCATTGTAGACAATTATACAGCACCTGAGGTAACAAACACATCTCGAGAACCATTGTGCACTACATTATTTATGCCAACTCAGTGCCTCGCTCTTTACTACTGTGTACCAATCTTGTCGTCCAACTGCAAAACACTGGCCCACAACAAGTTTCCGCATCTCCATTGCACTGCGCATACTACGAAACGCTCCCCAAACTTGGCACTCACCCTCGCAGCCGACTTTTCCGACTTTCCACGACGCTCACGCTAGTGACAGCATTATTTATAGTTAGACGTCGCGCCAAAGCGAATGAGCACAATTCGCCTACGGCTTAGGCCGCCCTCCTAGTGTGGCTGCTCGGTGTCTGCAGGCAGCGAGGGTCTGCAAGCTTCCTGTGTTCGCACCTATGTCACCTGTGCTTGCTTGTCAGAGACAAACTATCGCAAAACATACAACTCACTCCATGGATTGATTGCTACGGCATCTGTTATCAGCAGTCACAACTAACAACACCAGTAACAGCTGACTGCACGCAAAGAATAGGAATGTGCAGTGGGATTTACGTGAACTCGGCGCTAGCTTGTATCCTCCTAGACACATCTGCTGGCTGTGAAGTATTCCACTTGCATTTGAAGGTGCGCATGTAGGTGTGTTAAAAATCCTGGAGGCACTGGGTATTGATCCCAGTACCTCTCGCATACTAAGCGAGCGCTCTACCATCTGAGCTACGCCTGCCCCCCCGAAGACTAATGGTGCTACATACAGCCATATAGACGACACAGACCCTTGCACTCCCATTATTCAGCAGACAAACACTACTCTCTATGTATCCGTTAGGGTGTCTTTCAGGTTTCGTGCATTCTGTATCGAATCGTAGTTGCCAAAATGAAAGTGGCACGTATAACGTCGAAAATAGAATTCGGACACCGCTCTGAGTAAGACCAACGTGTTGTCCACCCTCTAGACTTCAATGAGGTTAAGCCGCGATACCTAAGACAGATCTGCACTCGATGACACCTCGATAACAGCCGGTCCCCACACTTACATCTTGCTCTCCTTACGTCAGTATACATCATATCAGTCTGTGACGCTGGCTTTGCAACATCTTGCGTGCCTTTAGGTTCGCCGCGACCAACACTTACCATGCACTGACCACAAAAAATGGAGGCGCCGCGGCTTGAACCCAGGACATTTCACATGCCAAGCGAACGCTCTACCAACTGAGCTACGCCCCAAACACGAGCAAACTGCGCTATTCCCCATTGTTTGCGAATCAGATGCGCACGGACACGATGGTTGGTTGGTTTGTAGCGGTGAAGGGAGCAGAGTACAAAGGCGCGGACCCGTTCATATACACAAAAGTTCCAAGTAGTTTCGATGCTCTGGTATTACAAATGCAAATTCCGTCTGTTTTTAACGTCTTAAATTGAAAGAGCCGTCACAAATTGCTCCGTTTTCACTCATTGTAGACAATTATACAGCACCTGAGGTAACAAACACATCTCGAGAACCATTGTGCACTCCATTATTTATGCCAACTCAGTGCCTCGCTCTTTACTACTGTGTACCAATCTTGTCGTCCAACTGCAAAACACTAGGCCACAACAAGTTTCCGCGTCTCCATTGCACTGCGCATACTACGAAACGCTCCCCAAACTTTGCACTCACCCTCGCAGCCGACTTTTCCGACGCTCACGCAACGCTCACGCTAGTGACAGCATTATTTATAGTTAGACGTCGCGCCAAAGCGAATGAGCACAATTCGCCTACGGCTTAGGCCGCCCTCCTAGTGTGGCTGCTCGGTGTCTGCAGGCAGCGAGGGTCTGCAAGCTTCCTGTGTTCGCACCTATGTCACCTGTGCTTGCTTGTCAGAGACAAACTATCGCAAAACATACAACTCACTCCATGAATTGATTGCTACGGCATCTGTTATCAGCAGTCACAACTAACAACACCAGTAGCAGCTGACTGCACGCAAAGAATAGGAATGTGCAGTGGGATTTACGTGAACTCGGCGCAAGCTTGTATCTTCCTAGACACATCTGCTGGCTGTAAAGTATTCCACTTGCATATCAAGGTGCGCATGTAGGTGTGTTAAAAATTCTGGAGGCACTGGGTACTGATCCCAGTACCTCTCGCATACTAAGCGAGCGCTCTACCATCTGAGCTACGCCCGCCCCCCGAAGACTGATGGTGCTACATACAGCCATATAGACGACACAGACCCTTGCACTCCGATTATTCAGCAGACAAACACTACTCTCTATGTATCCGTTAGGGTGCTTTCAGGTTTCGTGCATTCTGTATCGAATCGTAGTTGGCCACAATGAAAGTGGCACGTATAACGTCGAAAATAGAATTCGGACACCGCTCTGAGTAAGACCAACGTGTTGTCCACCCTCTAGACTTCAATGAGGTTAAGCCGCGATACCTAAGACAGAACTGCACTCGGTGACACCTCGATAACAGCCGGTCCCCACACTTACATCTTGCTCTCCTTACGTCAGTATACATCATATCAGTCTGTGACGCTGGCTTTGCAACATCTTGCGTGCCTTTAGGTTCGCCGCGACCAACACTTACCATGCACTGACCACAAAAAATGGAGGCGCCGCGGCTTGAACCCTGGACCTTTCACATGCCAAGCGAACGCTCTACCAACTGAGCTACGCCCCATGCACGAGCAAACTGCGCTATTCCCCATTCTTTGCGACTCAGATGCGCACGGACACGATGGTTGGTTGGTTTGTAGCGGTGAAGGGAGCAGAGTACAAAGGCGCGGACCCGTTCATATACACAAAAGTTCCAAGTAGTTTCGATGCTCTGGTATTACAAATGCAAATTCCGTCTGTTTTTAACGTCTTAAATTGAAAGAGCCGTCACAAATTGCTCCGTTTTCACTCATTGTAGACAATTATACAGCACCTGAGGTAACAAACACATCTCGAGAACCATTGTGCACTACATTATTTATGCCAACTCAGTGCCTCGCTCTTTACTACTGTGTACCAATCTTGTCGTCCAACTGCAAAACACTGGGCCACAACAAGTTTCCGCGTCTCCATTGCACTGCGCATACTACGAAACGCTCCCCAAACTTTGCACTCACCCTCGCAGCCGACTTTCCACGACGCTCACGCAACGCTCACGCTAGTGACAGCATTATTTATAGTTAGACGTCGCGCCAAAGCGAATAAGCACAATTCGCCTACGGCTTAGGCCGCCCTCCTAGTGTGGCTGCTCGGTGTCTGCAGGCAGCGAGGGTCTGCAAGCTTCCTGTGTTCGCACCTATGTCACCTGTGCTTGCTTGTCAGAGACAAACTATCGCAAAACATACAACTCACTCCATGAATTGATTGCTACGGCATCTGTTATCAGCAGTCACAACTAACAACACCAGTAGCAGCTGACTGCACGCAAAGAATAGGAATGTGCAGTGGGATTTACGTGAACTCGGCGCAAGGCAGATCTTTCCGACATAGGCTTGAGAATCTTACGGGAACACTTGTACTGTTTCTAAATTAAGTGTAGGCGTGGGAGGAGGGTGCTTCCTGCGCACAAATAACAGCACGCTTGTCAATTGTGGATGCTAATCATTCGCTTGTATCTTCCTAGACACATCTGCTGGTCGTGAATTATTCCACTTGCATATCAAGGTGCGCATGTAGGTGTGTTAAAAATTCTGGAGGCACTGGGTATTGATCCCAGTACCTCTCGCATACTAAGCGAGCGCTCTACCATCTGAGCTACGCCCGCCCATCCACCCCGAAGACTAATGGTGCTACATACAGCCATATAGACGACACAGACCCTTGCACTCCCATTATTCAGCAGACAAACACTACTCTCTATGTATCCGTTAGGGTGTCTTTCAGGTTTCGTGCATTCTGTATCGAATCGTAGTTGGCCACAATGAAAGTGGCACGTATAACGTCGAAAATAGAATTCGGACACCGCTCTGAGTAAGACCAACGTGTTGTCCACCCTCTAGACTTCAATGAGGTTAAGCCGCGATACCTAAGACAGATCTGCACTCGATGACACCTCGATAACAGCCGGTCCCCACACTTACATCTTGCTCTCCTTACGTCAGTATACATCATATCAGTCTGTGACGCTGGCTTTGCAACATCTTGCGTGCCTTTAGGTTCGCCGCGACCAACACTTACCATGCACTGACCACAAAAAATGGAGGCGCCACGGCTTGAACCCTGGACCTTTCACATGCCAAGCGAACGCTCTACCAACTGAGCTACGCCCCATGCACGAGCAAACTGCGCTATTCCCCTTTCTTTGCGACTCAGATGCGCACGGACACGATGGTTGGTTGGTTTGTAGCGGTGAAGGGAGCAGAGTACAAAGGCGCGGACCCGTTCATATACACAAAAGTTCCAAGTAGTTTCGATGCTCTGGTATTACAAATGCAAATTCCGTCTGTTTTTAACGTCTTAAATTGAAAGAGCCGTCACAAATTGCTCCGTTTTCACTCATTCTAGACAATTATACAGCACCTGAGGTAACAAACACATCTCGAGAACCATTGTGCACTACATTATTTATGCCAACTCAGTGCCTCGCTCTTTACTACTGTGTACCAATCTTGTCGTCCAACTGCAAAACACTGGGCCACAACAAGTTTCCGCGTCTCCATTGCACTGCGCATACTACGAAACGCTCCCCAAACTTGGCACTCACCCTCGCAGCCGACTTTTCCGACTTTCCACGACGCTCACGCAACGCTCACGCTAGTGACAGCATTATTTATAGTTCGACGTCGCGCCAAAGCGAATGAGTACATTTCGCCTACGGCTTAGGCCGCCCTCCTAGTGTGGCTGCTCGGTGTCTGCAGGCAGCGAGGGTCTGCAAGCTTCCTGTGTTCGCACCTATGTCACCTGTGCTTGCTTGTCAGAGACAGACTATCGCAAAACATACAACTCACTCCATGAATTGATTGCTACGGCATCTGTTATCAGCAGTCACAACTAGCAACACCAGTAGCAGCTGACTGCACGCAAAGAATAGGAATGTGCAGTGGGATTTACGTGAACTCGGCGCAAGGCAGATCTTTCCGACATAGGCTTGAGAATCTTACGGGAAAACTTGTACTGTTTCTAAATTAAGTGTAGGCGTGGGAGGAGGGTGCTTCCTGCGCACAAATAACAGCACGCTTGTTAATTGTGGATGCTAATCATTCGCTTGTATCTTCCTAGACACATCTGCTGGTCGTGAATTATTCCACTTGCATATCAAGGTGCGCATGTAGGTGTGTTAAAAATTCTGGAGGCACTGGGTATTGATCCCAGTACCTCTCGCATACTAAGCGAGCGCTCTACCATCTGAGCTACGCCCGCCCATCCACCCCGAAGACTAATGGTGCTACATACAGCCATATAGACGACACAGACCCTTGCACTCCCATTATTCAGCAGACAAACACTACTCTCTATGTATCCGTTAGGGTGTCTTTCAGGTTTCGTGCATTCTGTATCGAATCGTAGTTGGCCACAATGAAAGTGGCACGTATAACGTCGAAAATAGAATTCGGACACCGCTCTGAGTAAGACCAACGTGTTGTCCACCCTCTAGACTTCAATGAGGTTAAGCCGCGATACCTAAGACAGATCTGCACTCGATGACACCTCGATAACAGCCGGTCCCCACACTTACATCTTGCTCTCCTTACGTCAGTATACATCATATCAGTCTGTGACGCTGGCTTTGCAACATCTTGCGTGCCTTTAGGTTCGCCGCGACCAACACTTACCATGCACTGACCACAAAAAATGGAGGCGCTGCGGCTTGAACCCTGGACCTTTCACATGCCAAGCGAACGCTCTACCAACTGAGCTACGCCCCATGCACGAGCAAACTGCGCTATTCCCCATTCTTTGCGACTCAGATGCGCACGGACACGATGGTTGGTTGGTTTGTAGCGGTGAAGGGAGCAGAGTACAAAGGCGCGGACCCGTTCATATACACAAAAGTTCCAAGTAGTTTCGATGCTCTGGTATTACAAATGCAAATTCCGTCTGTTTTTAACGTCTTAAATTGAAAGAGCCGTCACAAATTGCTCCGTTTTCACTCATTGTAGACAATTATACAGCACCTGAGGTAACAAACACATCTCGAGAACCATTGTGCACTACATTATTTATGCCAACTCAGTGCCTCGCTCTTTACTACTGTGTACCAATCTTGTCGTCCAACTGCAAAACACTGGGCCACAACAAGTTTCCGCGTCTCCATTGCACTGCGCATACTACGAAACGCTCCCCAAACTTGGCACTCACCCTCGCAGCCGACTTTTCCGACTTTCCACGACGCTCACGCAACGCTCACGCTAGTGACAGCATTATTTATAGTTCGACGTCGCGCCAAAGCGAATGAGTACATTTCGCCTACGGCTTAGGCCGCCCTCCTAGTGTGGCTGCTCGGTGTCTGCAGGCAGCGAGGGTCTGCAAGCTTCCTGTGTTCGCACCTATGTCACCTGTGCTTGCTTGTCAGAGACAGACTATCGCAAAACATACAACTCACTCCATGAATTGATTGCTACGGCATCTGTTATCAGCAGTCACAACTAGCAACACCAGTAGCAGCTGACTGCACGCAAAGAATAGGAATGTGCAGTGGGATTTACGTGAACTCGGCGCAAGGCAGATCTTTCCGACATAGGCTTGAGAATCTTACGGGAAAACTTGTACTGTTTCTAAATTAAGTGTAGGCGTGGGAGGAGGGTGCTTCCTGCGCACAAATAACAGCACGCTTGTTAATTGTGGATGCTAATCATTCGCTTGTATCTTCCTAGACACATCTGCTGGTCGTGAATTATTCCACTTGCATATCAAGGTGCGCATGTAGGTGTGTTAAAAATTCTGGAGGCACTGGGTATTGATCCCAGTACCTCTAGCGTACTAAGCGAGCGCTCTACCATCTGAGCTACGCCCGCCTCCCTGAAGACTAATGGTGCTACATACAGCCATATAGACGACACAGACCCTTGCACTCCCATTATTCAGCAGACAAACACTACTCTCTATGTATCCGTTAGGGTGTCTTTCAGGTTTCGTGCATTCTGTATCGAATCGTAGTTGGCCACAATGAAAGTGGCACGTATAACGTCGAAAATAGAATTCGGACACCGCTCTGAGTAAGACCAACGTGTTGTCCACCCTCTAGACTTCAATGAGGTTAAGCCGCGATACCTAAGACAGATCTGCACTCGATGACACCTCGATAACAGCCGGTCCCCACACTTACATCTTGCTCTCCTTACGTCAGTATACATCATATCAGTCTGTGACGCTGGCTTTGCAACATCTTGCGTGCCTTTAGGTTCGCCGCGACCAACACTTACCATGCACTGACCACAAAAAATGGAGGCGCCGCGGCTTGAATCCTGGACCTTTCACATGCCAAGCGAACGCTCTACCAACTGAGCTACGCCCCATGCACGAGCAAACTGCGCTATTCCCCATTCTTTGCGACTCAGATGCGCACGGACACGATGGTTGGTTTGTTTGTAGCGGTGAAGGGAGCAGAGTACAAAGGCGCGGACCCGTTCATATACACAAAAGTTCCAAGTAGTTTCGATGCTCTGGTATTACAAATGCAAATTCCGTCTGTTTTTAACGTCTTAAATTGAAAGAGCCGTCACAAATTGCTCCGTTTTCACTCATTGTAGACAATTATACAGCACCTGAGGTAACAAACACATCTCGAGAACCATTGTGCACTACATTATTTTTGCCAACTCAGTGCCTCGCTCTTTACTACTGTGTACCAATCTTGTCGTCCAACTGCAAAACACTGGCCCACAACAAGTTTCCGCATCTCCATTGCACTGCGCATACTACGAAACGCTCCCCAACCTTGGCACTCACCCTCGCAGCCGACTTTTCCGACTTTCCACGACGCTCACGCAACGCTCACGCTAGTGACAGCATTATTTATAGTTAGACGTCGCGCCAAAGCGAATGAGCACAATTCGCCTACGGCTTAGGCCGCCCTCCTAGTGTGGCTGCTCGGTGTCTGCAGGCAGCGAGGGTCTGCAAGCTTCCTGTGTTCGCACCTATGTCACCTGTGCTTGCTTGTCAGAGACAAACTATCGCAAAACATACAACTCACTCCATGGATTGATTGCTACGGCATCTGTTATCAGCAGTCACAACTAACAACACCAGTAACAGCTGACTGCACGCAAAGAATAGGAATGTGCAGTGGGATTTACGTGAACTCGGCGCTAGCTTGTATCCTCCTAGACACATCTGCTGGCTGTGAAGTATTCCACTTGCATATGAAGGTGCGCATGTAGGTGTGTTAAAAATCCTGGAGGCACTGGGTATTGATCCCAGTACCTCTCGCATACTAAGCGAGCGCTCTACCATCTGAGCTACGCCTGCCCCCCCGAAGACTAATGGTGCTACATACAGCCATATAGACGACACAGACCCTTGCACTCCCATTATTCAGCAGACAAACACTACTCTCTATGTATCCGTTAGGGTGTCTTTCAGGTTTCGTGCATTCTGTATCGAATCGTAGTTGCCAAAATGAAAGTGGCACGTATAACGTCGAAAATAGAATTCGGACACCGCTCTGAGTAAGACCAACGTGTTGTCCACCCTCTAGACTTCAATGAGGTTAAGCCGCGATACCTAAGACAGATCTGCACTCGATGACACCTCGATAACAGCCGGTCCCCACACTTACATCTTGCTCTCCTTACGTCAGTATACATCATATCAGTCTGTGACGCTGGCTTTGCAACATCTTGCGTGCCTTTAGGTTCGCCGCGACCAACACTTACCATGCACTGACCACAAAAAATGGAGGCGCCGCGGCTTGAACCCAGGACATTTCACATGCCAAGCGAACGCTCTACCAACTGAGCTACGCCCCAAACACGAGCAAACTGCGCTATTCCCCATTGTTTGCGAATCAGATGCGCACGGACACGATGGTTGGTTGGTTTGTAGCGGTGAAGGGAGCAGAGTACAAAGGCGCGGACCCGTTCATATACACAAAAGTTCCAAGTAGTTTCGATGCTCTGGTATTACAAATGCAAATTCCGTCTGTTTTTAACGTCTTAAATTGAAAGAGCCGTCACAAATTGCTCCGTTTTCACTCATTGTAGACAATTATACAGCACCTGAGGTAACAAACACATCTCGAGAACCATTGTGCACTCCATTATTTATGCCAACTCAGTTCCTCGCTCTTTACTACTGTGTACCAATCTTGTCGTCCAACTGCAAAACACTAGGCCACAACAAGTTTCCGCGTCTCCATTGCACTGCGCATACTACGAAACGCTCCCCAAACTTTGCACTCACCCTCGCAGCCGACTTTTCCGACGCTCACGCAACGCTCACGCTAGTGACAGCATTATTTATAGTTAGACGTCGCGCCAAAGCGAATGAGCACAATTCGCCTACGGCTTAGGCCGCCCTCCTAGTGTGGCTGCTCGGTGTCTGCAGGCAGCGAGGGTCTGCAAGCTTCCTGTGTTCGCACCTATGTCACCTGTGCTTGCTTGTCAGAGACAAACTATCGCAAAACATACAACTCACTCCATGAATTGATTGCTACGGCATCTGTTATCAGCAGTCACAACTAACAACACCAGTAGCAGCTGACTGCACGCAAAGAATAGGAATGTGCAGTGGGATTTACGTGAACTCGGCGCAAGCTTGTATCTTCCTAGACACATCTGCTGGCTGTAAAGTATTCCACTTGCATATCAAGGTGCGCATGTAGGTGTGTTAAAAATTCTGGAGGCACTGGGTACTGATCCCAGTACCTCTCGCATACTAAGCGAGCGCTCTACCATCTGAGCTACGCCCGCCCCCCGAAGACTGATGGTGCTACATACAGCCATATAGACGACACAGACCCTTGCACTCCGATTATTCAGCAGACAAACACTACTCTCTATGTATCCGTTAGGGTGCTTTCAGGTTTCGTGCATTCTGTATCGAATCGTAGTTGGCCACAATGAAAGTGGCACGTATAACGTCGAAAATAGAATTCGGACACCGCTCTGAGTAAGACCAACGTGTTGTCCACCCTCTAGACTTCAATGAGGTTAAGCCGCGATACCTAAGACAGAACTGCACTCGGTGACACCTCGATAACAGCCGGTCCCCACACTTACATCTTGCTCTCCTTACGTCAGTATACATCATATCAGTCTGTGACGCTGGCTTTGCAACATCTTGCGTGCCTTTAGGTTCGCCGCGACCAACACTTACCATGCACTGACCACAAAAAATGGAGGCGCCGCGGCTTGAACCCTGGACCTTTCACATGCCAAGCGAACGCTCTACCAACTGAGCTACGCCCCATGCACGAGCAAACTGCGCTATTCCCCATTCTTTGCGACTCAGATGCGCACGGACACGATGGTTGGTTGGTTTGTAGCGGTGAAGGGAGCAGAGTACAAAGGCGCGGACCCGTTCATATACACAAAAGTTCCAAGTAGTTTCGATGCTCTGGTATTACAAATGCAAATTCCGTCTGTTTTTAACGTCTTAAATTGAAAGAGCCGTCACAAATTGCTCCGTTTTCACTCATTGTAGACAATTATACAGCACCTGAGGTAACAAACACATCTCGAGAACCATTGTGCACTACATTATTTATGCCAACTCAGTGCCTCGCTCTTTACTACTGTGTACCAATCTTGTCGTCCAACTGCAAAACACTGGGCCACAACAAGTTTCCGCGTCTCCATTGCACTGCGCATACTACGAAACGCTCCCCAAACTTTGCACTCACCCTCGCAGCCGACTTTCCACGACGCTCACGCAACGCTCACGCTAGTGACAGCATTATTTATAGTTAGACGTCGCGCCAAAGCGAATGAGCACAATTCGCCTACGGCTTAGGCCGCCCTCCTAGTGTGGCTGCTCGGTGTCTGCAGGCAGCGAGGGTCTGCAAGCTTCCTGTGTTCGCACCTATGTCACCTGTGCTTGCTTGTCAGAGACAAACTATCGCAAAACATACAACTCACTCCATGAATTGATTGCTACGGCATCTGTTATCAGCAGTCACAACTAACAACACCAGTAGCAGCTGACTGCACGCAAAGAATAGGAATGTGCAGTGGGATTTACGTGAACTCGGCGCAAGGCAGATCTTTCCGACATAGGCTTGAGAATCTTACGGGAACACTTGTACTGTTTCTAAATTAAGTGTAGGCGTGGGAGGAGGGTGCATCCTGCGCACAAATAACAGCACGCTTGTCAATTGTGGATGCTAATCATTCGCTTGTATCTTCCTAGACACATCTGCTGGTCGTGAATTATTCCACTTGCATATCAAGGTGCGCATGTAGGTGTGTTAAAAATTCTGGAGGCACTGGGTATTGATCCCAGTACCTCTCGCATACTAAGCGAGCGCTCTACCATCTGAGCTACGCCCGCCCACCCACCCCGAAGACTAATGGTGCTACATACAGCCATATAGACGACACAGACCCTTGCACTCCCATTATTCAGCAGACAAACACTACTCTCTATGTATCCGTTAGGGTGTCTTTCAGGTTTCGTGCATTCTGTATCGAATCGTAGTTGGCCACAATGAAAGTGGCACGTATAACGTCGAAAATAGAATTCGGACACCGCTCTGAGTAAGACCAACGTGTTGTCCACCCTCTAGACTTCAATGAGGTTAAGCCGCGATACCTAAGACAGATCTGCACTCGATGACACCTCGATAACAGCCGGTCCCCACACTTACATCTTGCTCTCCTTACGTCAGTATACATCATATCAGTCTGTGACGCTGGCTTTGCAACATCTTGCGTGCCTTTAGGTTCGCCGCGACCAACACTTACCATGCACTGACCACAAAAAATGGAGGCGCCGCGGCTTGAACCCTGGACCTTTCACATGCCAAGCGAACGCTCTACCAACTGAGCTACGCCCCATGCACGAGCAAACTGCGCTATTCCCCATTGTTTGCGACTCAGATGCTCGCGGACACGATGGTTGGTTGGTTTGTAGCGGTGAAGGGAGCAGAGTACAAAGGCGCGGACCCGTACATATACACAAAAGTTCCAAGTAGTTTCGATGCTCTGGTATTACAAATGCAAATTCCGTCTGTTTTTAACGTCTTAAATTGAAAGAGCCGTCACAAATTGCTCCGTTTTCACTCATTGTAGACAATTATACAGCACCTGAGGTAACAAACACATCTCGAGCCCCATTGTGCACTACATTATTTATGCCAACTCAGTGCCTCGCTCTTTACTACTGTGTACCAATCTTGTCGTCCAACTGCAAAACACTGGGCCACAACAAGTTTCCGCGTCTCCATTGCACTGCGCATACTACGAAACGCTCCCCAAACTTGGCACTCACCCTCGCAGCCGACTTTTCCGACTTTCCACGACGCTCACGCTAGTGACAGCATTATTTATAGTTCGACGTCGCGCCAAAGCGAATGAGTACATTTCGCCTACGGCTTAGGCCGCCCTCCTAGTGTGGCTGCTCGGTGTCTGCAGGCAGCGAGGGTCTGCAAGCTTCCTGTGTTCGCACCTATGTCACCTTTGCTTGCTTGTCAGAGACAGACTATCGCAAAACATACAACTCACTCCATGAATTGATTGCTACGGCATCTGTTATCAGCAGTCACAACTAGCAACACCAGTAGCAGCTGACTGCACGCAAAGAATAGGAATGTGCAGTGGGATTTACGTGAACTCGGCGCAAGGCAGATCTTTCCGACATAGGCTTGAGAATCTTACGGGAACACTTGTACTGTTTCTAAATTAAGTGTAGGCGTGGGAGGAGGGTGCTTCCTGCGCACAAATAACAGCACGCTTGTCAATTGTGGATGCTAATCATTCGCTTGTATCTTCCTAGACACATCTGCTGGTCGTGAATTATTCCACTTGCATATCAAGGTGCGCATGTAGGTGTGTTAAAAATTCTGGAGGCACTGGGTATTGATCCCAGTACCTCTCGCATACTAAGCGAGCGCTCTACCATCTGAGCTACGCCCGCCTCCCCCAAGACTAATGGTGCTACATACAGCTATATAGACGACACAGACCCTTGCACTCCCATTATTCAGCAGACAAACACTACTCTCTATGTATCCGTTTGGGTGTATTTCAGGTTTCGTGCATTCTGTATCGAATCGTAGTTGCCAAAATGAAAGTGGCACGTATAACGTCGAAAATAGAATTCGGACACCGCTCTGAGTAAGACCAACGTGTTGTCCACCCTCTAGACTTCAATGAGGTTAAGCCGCGATACCTAAGACAGATCTGCACTCGATGACACCTCGATAACAGCCGGTCCCCACACTTACATCTTGCTCTCCTTACGTCAGTATACATCATATCAGTCTGTGACGCTGGCTTTGCAACATCTTGCGTGCCTTTAGGTTCGCCGCGACCAACACTTACCATGCACTGACCACAAAAAATGGAGGCGCCGCGGCTTGAACCCTGGACCTTTCACATGCCAAGCGAACGCTCTACCAACTGAGCTACGCCCCATGCACGAGCAAACTGCGCTATTCCCCATTCTTTGCGACTCAGATGCGCACGGACACGATGGTTAGTTGGTTTGTAGCGGTGAAGGGAGCAGAGTACAAAGGCGCGGACCCGTTCATATACACAAAAGTTCCAAGTAGTTTCGATGCTCTGGTATTACAAATGCAAATTCCGTCTGTTTTTAACGTCTTAAATTGAAAGAGCCGTCACAAATTGCTCCGTTTTCACTCATTGTAGACAATTATACAGCACCTGAGGTAACAAACACATCTCGAGAACCATTGTGCACTACATTATTTATGCCAACTCAGTGCCTCGCTCTTTACTACTGTGTACCAATCTTGTCGTCCAACTGCAAAACACTGGGCCACAACAAGTTTCCGCGTCTCCATTGCACTGCGCATACTACGAAACGCTCCCCAAACTTGGCACTCACCCTCGCAGCCGACTTTTCCGACTTTCCACGACGCTCACGCTAGTGACAGCATTATTTATAGTTCGACGTCGCGCCAAAGCGAATGAGTACATTTCGCCTACGGCTTAGGCCGCCCTCCTAGTGTGGCTGCTCGGTGTCTGCAGGCAGCAAAGGTCTGCAAGCTTCCTGTGTTCGCACCTATGTCACCTTTGCTTGCTTGTCAGAGACAGACTATCGCAAAACATACAACTCACTCCATGAATTGATTGCTACGGCATCTGTTATCAGCAGTCACAACTAGCAACACCAGTAGCAGCTGACTGCACGCAAAGAATAGGAATGTGCAGTGGGATTTACGTGGACTCGGCGCAAGGCAGATCTTTCCGACATAGGCTTGAGAATCTTACGGGAACACTTGTACTGTTTCTAAATTAAGTGTAGGCGTGGGAGGAGGGTGCTTCCTGCGCACAAATAACAGCACGCTTGTCAATTGTGGATGCTAATCATTCGCTTGTATCTTCCTAGACACATCTGCTGGTCGTGAATTATTCCACTTGCATATCAAGGTGCGCATGTAGGTGTGTTAAAAATTCTGGAGGCACTGGGTATTGATCCCAGTACCTCTCGCATACTAAGCGAGCGCTCTACCATCTGAGCTACGCCCGCCTCCCCGAAGACTAATGGTGCTACATACAGCCATATAGACGACACAGACCCTTGCACTCCCATTATTCAGCAGACAAACACTACTCTCTATGTATCCGTTAGGGTGTCTTTCAGGTTTCGTGCATTCTGTATCGAATCGTAGTTGGCCACAATGAAAGTGGCACGTATAACGTCGAAAATACAATTCGGACACCGCTCTGAGTAAGACCAACGTGTTGTCCACCCTCTAGACTTCAATGAGGTTAAGCCGCGATACCTAAGACAGATCTGCACTCGATGACACCTCGATAACAGCCAGTCCCCACACTTACATCTTGCTCTCCTTACGTCAGTATACATCATATCAGTCTGTGACGCTGGCTTTGCAACATCTTGCGTGCCTTTAGGTTCGCCGCGACCAACACTTACCATGCACTGACCACAAAAAATGGAGGCGCCGCGGCTTGAACCCTGGACCTTTCACATGCCAAGCGAACGCTCTACCAACTGAGCTACGCCCCATGCACGAGCAAACTGCGCTATTCCCCATTCTTTGCGACTCAGATGCGCACGGACACGATGGTTGGTTGGTTTGTAGCGGTGAAGGGAGCAGAGTACAAAGGCGCGGACCCGTTCATATACACAAAAGTTCCAAGTAGTTTCGATGCTCTGGTATTACAAATGCAAATTCCGTCTGTTTTTAACGTCTTAAATTGAAAGAGCCGTCACAAATTGCTCCGTTTTCACTCATTGTAGACAATTATACAGCACCTGAGGTAACAAACACATCTCGAGCCCCATTGTGCACAACATTATTTATGCCAACTCAGTGCCTCGCTCTTTACTACTGTGTACCAATCTTGTCGTCCAACTGCAAAACACTGGGCCACAACAAGTTTCCGCGTCTCCATTGCACTGCGCATACTACGAAACGCTCCCCAAACTTGGCACTCACCCTCGCAGCCGACTTTTCCGACTTTCCACGACGCTCACGCTAGTGACAGCATTATTTATAGTTCGACGTCGCGCCAAAGCGAATGAGTACATTTCGCCTACGGCTTAGGCCGCCCTCCTAGTGTGGCTGCTCGGTGTCTGCAGGCAGCGAGAGTCTGCAAGCTTCCTGTGTTCGCACCTATGTCACCTTTGCTTGCTTGTCAGAGACAGACTATCGCAAAACATACAACTCACTCCATGAATTGATTGCTACGGCATCTGTTATCAGCAGTTACAACTAGCAACACCAGTAGCAGCTGACTGCACGCAAAGAATAGGAATGTGCAGTGGGATTTACGTGAACTCGGCGCAAGGCAGATCTTTCCGACATAGGCTTGAGAATCTTACGGGAACACTTGTACTGTTTCTAAATTAAGTGTAGGCGTGGGAGGAGGGTGCTTCCTGCGCACAAATAACAGCACGCTTGTCAATTGTGGATGCTAATCATTCGCTTGTATCTTCCTAGACACATCTGCTGGTCGTGAATTATTCCACTTGCATATCAAGGTGCGCATGTAGGTGTGTTAAAAATTCTGGAGGCACTGGGTATTGATCCCAGTACCTCTCGCATACTAAGCGAGCGCTCTACCATCTGAGCTACGCCCGCCTCCCCGAAGACTAATGGTGCTACATACAGCCATATAGACGACACAGACCCTTGCACTCCCATTATTCAGCAGACAAACACTACTCTCTATGTATCCGTTTGGGTGTATTTCAGGTTTCGTGCATTCTGTATCGAATCGTAGTTGCCAAAATGAAAGTGGCACGTATAACGTCGAAAATAGAATTCGGACACCGCTCTGAGTAAGACCAACGTGTTGTCCACCCTCTAGACTTCAATGAGGTTAAGCCGCGATACCTAAGACAGATCTGCACTCGATGACACCTCGATAACAGCCGGTCCCCACACTTACATCTTGCTCTCCTTACGTCAGTATACATCATATCAGTCTGTGACGCTGGCTTTGCAACATCTTGCGTGCCTTTAGGTTCGCCGCGACCAACACTTACCATGCACTGACCACAAAAAATGGAGGCGCCGCGGCTTCAACCCTGGACCTTTCACATGCCAAGCGAACGCTCTACCAACTGAGCTACGCCCCATTCACGAGCAAACTGCGCTATTCCCCATTCTTTGCGACTCAGATGCGCACGGACACGATGGTTGGTTGGTTTGTAGCGGTGAAGGGAGCAGAGTACAAAGGCGCGGACCCGTTCATATACACAAAAGTTCCAAGTAGTTTCGATGCTCTGGTATTACAAATGCAAATTCCGTCTGTTTTTAACGTCTTAAATTGAAAGAGCCGTCACAAATTGCTCCGTTTTCACTCATTGTAGACAATTATACAGCACCTGAGGTAACAAACACATCTCGAGAACCATTGTGCACTACATTATTTATGCCAACTCAGTGCCTCGCTCTTTACTACTGTGTACCAATCTTGTCGTCCAACTGCAAAACACTGGGCCACAACAAGTTTCCGCGTCTCCATTGCACTGCGCATACTACGAAACGCTCCCCAAACTTGGCACTCACCCTCGCAGATGACTTTTGCGACTTTCCACGACGCTCACGCTAGTGACAGCATTATTTATAGTTCGACGTCGCGCCAAAGCGAATGAGTACATTTCGCCTACGGCTTAGGCCGCCCTCCTAGTGTGGCTGCTCGGTGTCTGCAGGCAGCGAGGGTCTGCAAGCTTCCTGTGTTCGCACCTATGTCACCTTTGCTTGCTTGTCAGAGACAGACTATCGCAAAACATACAACTCACTCCATGAATTGATTGCTACGGCATCTGTTATCAGCAGTCACAACTAGCAACACCAGTAGCAGCTGACTGCACGCAAAGAATAGGAATGTGCAGTGGGATTTACGTGAACTCGGCGCAAGGCAGATCTTTCCGACATAGGCTTGAGAATCTTACGGGAACACTTGTACTGTTTCTAAATTAAGTGTAGGCGTGGGAGGAGGGTGCTTCCTGCGCACAAATAACAGCACGCTTGTCAATTGTGGATGCTAATCATTCGCTTGTATCTTCCTAGACACATCTGCTGGTCGTGAATTATTCCACTTGCATATCAAGGTGCGCATGTAGGTGTGTTAAAAATTCTGGAGGCACTGGGTATTGATCCCAGTACCTCTCGCATACTAAGCGAGCGCTCTACCATCTGAGCTACGCCCGCCCACCCACCCCGAAGACTAATGGTGCTACATACAGCCATATAGACGACACAGACCCTTGCACTCCCATTATTCAGCAGACAAACACTACTCTCTATGTATCCGTTAGGGTGTCTTTCAGGTTTCGTGCATTCTGTATCGAATCGTAGTTGCCAAAATGAAAGTGGCACGTATAACGTCGAAAATAGAATTCGGACACCGCTCTGAGTAAGACCAACGTGTTGTCCACCCTCTAGACTTCAATGAGGTTAAGCCGCGATACCTAAGACAGATCTGCACTCGATGACACCTCGATAACAGCCGGTCCCCACACTTACATCTTGCTCTCCTTACGTCAGTATACATCATATCAGTCTGTGACGCTGGCTTTGCAACATCTTGCGTGCCTTTAGGTTCGCCGCGACCAACACTTACCATGCACTGACCACAAAAAATGGAGGCGCCGCGGCTTGAACCCTGGACCTTTCACATGCCAAGCGAACGCTCTACCAACTGAGCTACGCCCCATGCACGAGCAAACTGCGCTATTCCCCATTCTTTGCGACTCAGATGCGCACGGACACGATGGTTGGTTGGTTTGTAGCGGTGAAGGGAGCAGAGTACAAAGGCGCGGACCCGTTCATATACACAAAAGTTCCAAGTAGTTTCGATGCTCTGGTATTACAAATGCAAATTCCGTCTGTTTTTAACGTCTTAAATTGAAAGAGCCGTCACAAATTGCTCCGTTTTCACTCATTGTAGACAATTATACAGCACCTGAGGTAACAAACACATCTCGAGAACCATTGTGCACTACATTATTTATGCCAACTCAGTGCCTCGCTCTTTACTACTGTGTACCAATCTTGTCGTCCAACTGCAAAACACTGGGCCACAACAAGTTTCCGCGTCTCCATTGCACTGCGCATACTACGAAACGCTCCCCAAACTTGGCACTCACCCTCGCAGCCGACTTTTCCGACTTTCCACGACGCTCACGCTAGTGACAGCATTATTTATAGTTCGACGTCGCGCCAAAGCGAATGAGTACATTTCGCCTACGGCTTAGGCCGCCCTCCTAGTGTGGCTGCTCGGTGTCTGCAGGCAGCAAGGGTCTGCAAGCTTCCTGTGTTCGCACCTATGTCACCTTTGCTTGCTTGTCAGAGACAGACTATCGCAAAACATACAACTCACTCCATGAATTGATTGCTACGGCATCTGTTATCAGCAGTCACAACTAGCAACACCAGTAGCAGCTGACTGCACGCAAAGAATAGGAATGTGCAGTGGGATTTACGTGGACTCGGCGCAAGGCAGATCTTTCCGACATAGGCTTGAGAATCTTACGGGAACACTTGTACTGTTTCTAAATTAAGTGTAGGCGTGGGAGGAGGGTGCTTCCTGCGCACAAATAACAGCACACTTGTCAATTGTGGATGCTAATCATTCGCTTGTATCTTCCTAGACACATCTGCTGGTCGTGAATTATTCCACTTGCATATCAAGGTGCGCATGTAGGTGTGTTAAAGATTCTGGAGGCACTGGGTATTGATCCCAGTACCTCTCGCATACTAAGCGAGCGCTCTACCATCTGAGCTACGCCCGCCTCCCCGAAGACTAATGGTGCTACATACAGCCATATAGACGACACAGACCCTTGCACTCCCATTATTCAGCAGACAAACACTACTCTCTATGTATCCGTTAGGGTGTCTTTCAGGTTTCGTGCATTCTGTATCGAATCGTAGTTGGCCACAATGAAAGTGGCACGTATAACGTCGAAAATACAATTCGGACACCGCTCTGAGTAAGACCAACGTGTTGTCCACCCTCTAGACTTCAATGAGGTTAAGCCGCGATACCTAAGACAGATCTGCACTCGATGACACCTCGATAACAGCCAGTCCCCACACTTACATCTTGCTCTCCTTACGTCAGTATACATCATATCAGTCTGTGACGCTGGCTTTGCAACATCTTGCGTGCCTTTAGGTTCGCCGCGACCAACACTTACCATGCACTGACCACAAAAAATGGAGGCGCCGCGGCTTGAACCCTGGACCTTTCACATGCCAAGCGAACGCTCTACCAACTGAGCTACGCCCCATGCACGAGCAAACTGCGCTATTCCCCATTCTTTGCGACTCAGATGCGCACGGACACGATGGTTGGTTGGTTTGTAGCGGTGAAGGGAGCAGAGTACAAAGGCGCGGACCCGTTCATATACACAAAAGTTCCAAGTAGTTTCGATGCTCTGGTATTACAAATGCAAATTCCGTCTGTTTTTAACGTCTTAAATTGAAAGAGCCGTCACAAATTGCTCCGTTTTCACTCATTGTAGACAATTATACAGCACCTGAGGTAACAAACACATCTCGAGCCCCATTGTGCACTACATTATTTATGCCAACTCAGTGCCTCGCTCTTTACTACTGTGTACCAATCTTGTCGTCCAACTGCAAAACACTGGGCCACAACAAGTTTCCGCGTCTCCATTGCACTGCGCATACTACGAAACGCTCCCCAAACTTGGCACTCACCCTCGCAGCCGACTTTTCCGACTTTCCACGACGCTCACGCTAGTGACAGCATTATTTATAGTTCGACGTCGCGCCAAAGCGAATGAGTACATTTCGCCTACGGCTTAGGCCGCCCTCCTAGTGTGGCTGCTCGGTGTCTGCAGGCAGCGAGAGTCTGCAAGCTTCCTGTGTTCGCACCTATGTCACCTTTGCTTGCTTGTCAGAGACAGACTATCGCAAAACATACAACTCACTCCATGAATTGATTGCTACGGCATCTGTTATCAGCAGTTACAACTAGCAACACCAGTAGCAGCTGACTGCACGCAAAGAATAGGAATGTGCAGTGGGATTTACGTGAACTCGGCGCAAGGCAGATCTTTCCGACATAGGCTTGAGAATCTTACGGGAACACTTGTACTGTTTCTAAATTAAGTGTAGGCGTGGGAGGAGGGTGCTTCCTGCGCACAAATAACAGCACGCTTGTCAATTGTGGATGCTAATCATTCGCTTGTATCTTCCTAGACACATCTGCTGGTCGTGAATTATTCCACTTGCATATCAAGGTGCGCATGTAGGTGTGTTAAAAATTCTGGAGGCACTGGGTATTGATCCCAGTACCTCTCGCATACTAAGCGAGCGCTCTACCATCTGAGCTACGCCCGCCTCCCCGAAGACTAACGGTGCTACATACAGCCATATAGACGACACAGACCCTTGCACTCCCATTATTCAGCAGACAAACACTACTCTCTATGTATCCGTTTGGGTGTATTTCAGGTTTCGTGCATTCTGTATCGAATCGTAGTTGCCAAAATGAAAGTGGCACGTATAACGTCGAAAATAGAATTCGGACACCGCTCTGAGTAAGACCAACGTGTTGTCCACCCTCTAGACTTCAATGAGGTTAAGCCGCGATACCTAAGACAGATCTGCACTCGATGACACCTCGATAACAGCCGGTCCCCACACTTACATCTTGCTCTCCTTACGTCAGTATACATCATATCAGTCTGTGACGCTGGCTTTGCAACATCTTGCGTGCCTTTAGGTTCGCCGCGACCAACACTTACCATGCACTGACCACAAAAAATGGAGGCGCCGCGGCTTGAACCCTGGACCTTTCACATGCCAAGCGAACGCTCTACCAACTGAGCTACGCCCCATGCACGAGCAAACTGCGCTATTCCCCATTCTTTGCGACTCAGATGCGCACGGACACGATGGTTGGTTGGTTTGTAGCGGTGAAGGGAGCAGAGTACAAAGGCGCGGACCCGTTCATATACACAAAAGTTCCAAGTAGTTTCGATGCTCTGGTATTACAAATGCAAATTCCGTCTGTTTTTAACGTCTTAAATTGAAAGAGCCGTCACAAATTGCTCCGTTTTCACTCATTGTAGACAATTATACAGCACCTGAGGTAACAAACACATCTCGAGAACCATTGTGCACTACATTATTTATGCCAACTCAGTGCCTCGCTCTTTACTACTGTGTACCAATCTTGTCGTCCAACTGCAAAACACTGGGCCACAACAAGTTTCCGCGTCTCCATTGCACTGCGCATACTACGAAACGCTCCCCAAACTTTGCACTCACCCTCGCAGATGACTTTTGCGACTTTCCACGACGCTCACGCTAGTGACAGCATTATTTATAGTTCGACGTCGCGCCAAAGCGAATGAGTACATTTCGCCTACGGCTTAGGCCGCCCTCCTAGTGTGGCTGCTCGGTGTCTGCAGGCAGCGAGGGTCTGCAAGCTTCCTGTGTTCGCACCTATGTCACCTTTGCTTGCTTGTCAGAGACAGACTATCGCAAAACATACAACTCACTCCATGAATTGATTGCTACGGCATCTGTTATCAGCAGTCACAACTAGCAACACCAGTAGCAGCTGACTGCACGCAAAGAATAGGAATGTGCAGTGGGATTTACGTGGACTCGGCGCAAGGCAGATCTTTCCGACATAGGCTTGAGAATCTTACGGGAACACTTGTACTGTTTCTAAATTAAGTGTAGGCGTGGGAGGAGGGTGCTTCCTGCGCACAAATAACAGCACACTTGTCAATTGTGGATGCTAATCATTCGCTTGTATCTTCCTAGACACATCTGCTGGTCGTGAATTATTCCACTTGCATATCAAGGTGCGCATGTAGGTGTGTTAAAGATTCTGGAGGCACTGGGTATTGATCCCAGTACCTCTCGCATACTAAGCGAGCGCTCTACCATCTGAGCTACGCCCGCCTCCCCGAAGACTAATGGTGCTACATACAGCCATATAGACGACACAGACCCTTGCACTCCCATTATTCAGCAGACAAACACTACTCTCTATGTATCCGTTAGGGTGTCTTTCAGGTTTCGTGCATTCTGTATCGAATCGTAGTTGGCCACAATGAAAGTGGCACGTATAACGTCGAAAATACAATTCGGACACCGCTCTGAGTAAGACCAACGTGTTGTCCACCCTCTAGACTTCAATGAGGTTAAGCCGCGATACCTAAGACAGATCTGCACTCGATGACACCTCGATAACAGCCAGTCCCCACACTTACATCTTGCTCTCCTTACGTCAGTATACATCATATCAGTCTGTGACGCTGGCTTTGCAACATCTTGCGTGCCTTTAGGTTCGCCGCGACCAACACTTACCATGCACTGACCACAAAAAATGGAGGCGCCGCGGCTTGAACCCTGGACCTTTCACATGCCAAGCGAACGCTCTACCAACTGAGCTACGCCCCATGCACGAGCAAACTGCGCTATTCCCCATTCTTTGCGACTCAGATGCGCACGGACACGATGGTTGGTTGGTTTGTAGCGGTGAAGGGAGCAGAGTACAAAGGCGCGGACCCGTTCATATACACAAAAGTTCCAAGTAGTTTCGATGCTCTGGTATTACAAATGCAAATTCCGTCTGTTTTTAACGTCTTAAATTGAAAGAGCCGTCACAAATTGCTCCGTTTTCACTCATTGTAGACAATTATACAGCACCTGAGGTAACAAACACATCTCGAGCCCCATTGTGCACTACATTATTTATGCCAACTCAGTGCCTCGCTCTTTACTACTGTGTACCAATCTTGTCGTCCAACTGCAAAACACTGGGCCACAACAAGTTTCCGCGTCTCCATTGCACTGCGCATACTACGAAACGCTCCCCAAACTTGGCACTCACCCTCGCAGCCGACTTTTCCGACTTTCCACGACGCTCACGCTAGTGACAGCATTATTTATAGTTCGACGTCGCGCCAAAGCGAATGAGTACATTTCGCCTACGGCTTAGGCCGCCCTCCTAGTGTGGCTGCTCGGTGTCTGCAGGCAGCGAGAGTCTGCAAGCTTCCTGTGTTCGCACCTATGTCACCTTTGCTTGCTTGTCAGAGACAGACTATCGCAAAACATACAACTCACTCCATGAATTGATTGCTACGGCATCTGTTATCAGCAGTTACAACTAGCAACACCAGTAGCAGCTGACTGCACGCAAAGAATAGGAATGTGCAGTGGGATTTACGTGAACTCGGCGCAAGGCAGATCTTTCCGACATAGGCTTGAGAATCTTACGGGAACACTTGTACTGTTTCTAAATTAAGTGTAGGCGTGGGAGGAGGGTGCTTCCTGCGCACAAATAACAGCACGCTTGTCAATTGTGGATGCTAATCATTCGCTTGTATCTTCCTAGACACATCTGCTGGTCGTGAATTATTCCACTTGCATATCAAGGTGCGCATGTAGGTGTGTTAAAAATTCTGGAGGCACTGGGTATTGATCCCAGTACCTCTCGCATACTAAGCGAGCGCTCTACCATCTGAGCTACGCCCGCCTCCCCGAAGACTAACGGTGCTACATACAGCCATATAGACGACACAGACCCTTGCACTCCCATTATTCAGCAGACAAACACTACTCTCTATGTATCCGTTTGGGTGTATTTCAGGTTTCGTGCATTCTGTATCGAATCGTAGTTGCCAAAATGAAAGTGGCACGTATAACGTCGAAAATAGAATTCGGACACCGCTCTGAGTAAGACCAACGTGTTGTCCACCCTCTAGACTTCAATGAGGTTAAGCCGCGATACCTAAGACAGATCTGCACTCGATGACACCTCGATAACAGCCGGTCCCCACACTTACATCTTGCTCTCCTTACGTCAGTATACATCATATCAGTCTGTGACGCTGGCTTTGCAACATCTTGCGTGCCTTTAGGTTCGCCGCGACCAACACTTACCATGCACTGACCACAAAAAATGGAGGCGCCGCGGCTTGAACCCTGGACCTTTCACATGCCAAGCGAACGCTCTACCAACTGAGCTACGCCCCATGCACGAGCAAACTGCGCTATTCCCCATTCTTTGCGACTCAGATGCGCACGGACACGATGGTTGGTTGGTTTGTAGCGGTGAAGGGAGCAGAGTACAAAGGCGCGGACCCGTTCATATACACAAAAGTTCCAAGTAGTTTCGATGCTCTGGTATTACAAATGCAAATTCCGTCTGTTTTTAACGTCTTAAATTGAAAGAGCCGTCACAAATTGCTCCGTTTTCACTCATTGTAGACAATTATACAGCACCTGAGGTAACAAACACATCTCGAGAACCATTGTGCACTACATTATTTATGCCAACTCAGTGCCTCGCTCTTTACTACTGTGTACCAATCTTGTCGTCCAACTGCAAAACACTGGGCCACAACAAGTTTCCGCGTCTCCATTGCACTGCGCATACTACGAAACGCTCCCCAAACTTTGCACTCACCCTCGCAGATGACTTTTGCGACTTTCCACGACGCTCACGCTAGTGACAGCATTATTTATAGTTCGACGTCGCGCCAAAGCGAATGAGTACATTTCGCCTACGGCTTAGGCCGCCCTCCTAGTGTGGCTGCTCGGTGTCTGCAGGCAGCGAGGGTCTGCAAGCTTCCTGTGTTCGCACCTATGTCACCTTTGCTTGCTTGTCAGAGACAGACTATCGCAAAACATACAACTCACTCCATGAATTGATTGCTACGGCATCTGTTATCAGCAGTCACAACTAGCAACACCAGTAGCAGCTGACTGCACGCAAAGAATAGGAATGTGCAGTGGGATTTACGTGAACTCGGCGCAAGGCAGATCTTTCCGACATAGGCTTGAGAATCTTACGGGAACACTTGTACTGTTTCTAAATTAAGTGTAGGCGTGGGAGGAGGGTGCTTCCTGCGCACAAATAACAGCACGCTTGTCAATTGTGGATGCTAATCATTCGCTTGTATCTTCCTAGACACATCTGCTGGTCGTGAATTATTCCACTTGCATATCAAGGTGCGCATGTAGGTGTGTTAAAAATTCTGGAGGCACTCGGTATTGATCCCAGTACCTCTCGCATACTAAGCGAGCGCTCTACCATCTGAGCTACGCCCGCCCACCCACCCCGAAGACTAATGGTGCTACATACAGCCATATAGACGACACAGACCCTTGCACTCCCATTATTCAGCAGACAAACACTACTCTCTATGTATCCGTTAGGGTGTCTTTCAGGTTTCGTGCATTCTGTATCGAATCGTAGTTGCCAAAATGAAAGTGGCACGTATAACGTCGAAAATAGAATTCGGACACCGCTCTGAGTAAGACCAACGTGTTGTCCACCCTCTAGACTTCAATGAGGTTAAGCCGCGATACCTAAGACAGATCTGCACTCGATGACACCTCGATAACAGCCGGTCCCCACACTTACATCTTGCTCTCCTTACGTCAGTATACATCATATCAGTCTGTGACGCTGGCTTTGCAACATCTTGCGTGCCTTTAGGTTCGCCGCGACCAACACTTACCATGCACTGACCACAAAAAATGGAGGCGCCGCCGCTTGAACCCTGGACCTTTCACATGCCAAGCGAACGCTCTACCAACTGAGCTACGCCCCATGCACGAGCAAACTGCGCTATTCCCCATTCTTTGCGACTCAGATGCGCACGGACACGATGGTTGGTTGGTTTGTAGCGGTGAAGGGAGCAGAGTACAAAGGCGCGGACCCGTTCATATACACAAAAGTTCCAAGTAGTTTCGATGCTCTGGTATTACAAATGCAAATTCCGTCTGTTTTTAACGTCTTAAATTGAAAGAGCCGTCACAAATTGCTCCGTTTTCACTCATTCTAGACAATTATACAGCACCTGAGGTAACAAACACATCTCGAGAACCATTGTGCACTACATTATTTATGCCAACTCAGTGCCTCGCTCTTTACTACTGTGTACCAATCTTGTCGTCCAACTGCAAAACACTGGGCCACAACAAGTTTCCGCGTCTCCATTGCACTGCGCATACTACGAAACGCTCCCCAAACTTGGCACTCACCCTCGCAGCCGACTTTTCCGACTTTCCACGACGCTCACTCTAGTGACAGCATTATTTATAGTTCGACGTCGCGCCAAAGCGAATGAGTACATTTCGCCTACGGCTTAGGCCGCCCTCCTAGTGTGGCTGCTCGGTGTCTGCAGGCAGCGAAGGTCTGCAAGCTTCCTGTGTTCGCACCTATGTCACCTTTGCTTGCTTGTCAGAGACAGACTATCGCAAAACATACAACTCACTCCATGAATTGATGGCTACGGCATCTGTTATCAGCAGTCACAACTAGCAACACCAGTAGCAGCTGACTGCACGCAAAGAATAGGAATGTGCAGTGGGATTTACGTGAACTCGGCGCAAGGCAGATCTTTCCGACATAGGCTTGAGAATCTTACGGGAACACTTGTACTGTTTCTAAATTAAGTGTAGGCGTGGGAGGAGGGTGCTTCCTGCGCACAAATAACAGCACGCTTGTCAATTGTGGATGCTAATCATTCGCTTGTATCTTCCTAGACACATCTGCTGGTCGTGAATTATTCCACTTGCATATCAAGGTGCGCATGTAGGTGTGTTAAAAATTCTGGAGGCACTGGGTATTGATCCCAGTACCTCTCGCATACTAAGCGAGCGCTCTACCATCTGAGCTACGCCCGCCCACCCACCCCGAAGACTAATGGTGCTACATACAGCCATATAGACGACACAGACCCTTGCACTCCCATTATTCAGCAAACAAACACTACTCTCTATGTATCCGTTAGGGTGTCTTTCAGGTTTCGTGCATTCTGTATCGAATCGTAGTTGCCAAAATGAAAGTGGCACGTATAACGTCGAAAATAGAATTCGGACACCGCTCTGAGTAAGACCAACGTGTTGTCCACCCTCTAGACTTCAATGAGGTTAAGCCGCGATACCTAAGACAGATCTGCACTCGATGACACCTCGATAACAGCCGGTCCCCACACTTACATCTTGCTCTCCTTACGTCAGTATACATCATATCAGTCTGTGACGCTGGCTTTGCAACATCTTGCGTGCCTTTAGGTTCGCCGCGACCAACACTTACCATGCACTGACCACAAAAAATGGAGGCGCCGCCGCTTGAACCCTGGACCTTTCACATGCCAAGCGAACGCTCTACCAACTGAGCTACGCCCCATGCACGAGCAAACTGCGCTATTCCCCATTGTTTGCGACTCAGATGCTCGCGGACACGATGGTTGGTTGGTTTGTAGCGGTGAAGGGAGCAGAGTACAAAGGCGCGGACCCGTACATATACACAAAAGTTCCAAGTAGTTTCGAAGCTCTGGTATTACAAATGCAAATTCCGTCTGTTTTTAACGTCTTAAATTGAAAGAGCCGTCACAAATTGCTCCGTTTTCACTCATTGTAGACAATTATACAGCACCTGAGGTAACAAACACATCTCGAGAACCATTGTGCACTACATTATTTATGCCAACTCAGTGCCTCGCTCTTTACTACTGTGTACCAATCTTGTCGTCCAACTGCAAAACACTGGGCCACAACAAGTTTCCGCGTCTCCATTGCACTGCGCATACTACGAAACGCTCCCCAAACTTGGCACTCACCCTCGCAGATGACTTTTCCGACTTTCCACGACGCTCACGCTAGTGACAGCATTATTTATAGTTCGACGTCGCGCCAAAGCGAATGAGTACATTTCGCCTACGGCTTAGGCCGCCCTCCTAGTGTGGCTGCTCGGTGTCTGCAGGCAGCGAGGGTCTGCAAGCTTCCTGTGTTCGCACCTATGTCACCTTTGCTTGCTTGTCAGAGACAGACTATCGCAAAACATACAACTCACTCCATGAATTGATTGCTACGGCATCTGTTATCAGCAGTCACAACTAGCAACACCAGTAGCAGCTGACTGCACGCAAAGAATAGGAATGTGCAGTGGGATTTACGTGAACTCGGCGCAAGGCAGATCTTTCCGACATAGGCTTGAGAATCTTACGGGAACACTTGTACTGTTTCTAAATTAAGTGTAGGCGTGGGAGGAGGGTGCTTCCTGCGCACAAATAACAGCACGCTTGTCAATTGTGGATGCTAATCATTCGCTTGTATCTTCCTAGACACATCTGCTGGTCGTGAATTATTCCACTTGCATATCAAGGTGCGCATGTAGGTGTGTTAAAAATTCTGGAGGCACTGGGTATTGATCCCAGTACCTCTCGCATACTAAGCGAGCGCTCTACCATCTGAGCTACGCCCGCCTCCCCGAAGACTAATGGTGCTACATACAGCCATATAGACGACACAGACCCTTGCACTCCCATTATTCAGCAGACAAACACTACTCTCTATGTATCCGTTTGGGTGTATTTCAGGTTTCGTGCATTCTGTATCGAATCGTAGTTGCCAAAATGAAAGTGGCACGTATAACGTCGAAAATAGAATTCGGACACCGCTCTGAGTAAGACCAACGTGTTGTCCACCCTCTAGACTTCAATGAGGTTAAGCCGCGATACCTAAGACAGATCTGCACTCGATGACACCTCGATAACAGCCGGTCCGCACACTTACATCTTGCTCTCCTTACGTCAGTATACATCATATCAGTCTGTGACGCTGGCTTTGCAACATCTTGCGTGCCTTTAGGTTCGCCGCGACCAACACTTACCATGCACTGACCACAAAAAATGGAGGCGCCGCGGCTTCAACCCTGGACCTTTCACATGCCAAGCGAACGCTCTACCAACTGAGCTACGCCCCATGCACGAGCAAACTGCGCTATTCCCCATTCTTTGCGACTCAGATGCGCACGGACACGATGGTTGGTTGGTTTGTAGCGGTGAAGGGAGCAGAGTACAAAGGCGCGGACCCGTTCATATACACAAAAGTTCCAAGTAGTTTCGATGCTCTGGTATTACAAATGCAAATTCCGTCTGTTTTTAACGTCTTAAATTGAAAGAGCCGTCACAAATTGCTCCGTTTTCACTCATTGTAGACAATTATACAGCACCTGAGGTAACAAACACATCTCGAGAACCATTGTGCACTACATTATTTATGCCAACTCAGTGCCTCGCTCTTTACTACTGTGTACCAATCTTGTCGTCCAACTGCAAAACACTGGGCCACAACAAGTTTCCGCGTCTCCATTGCACTGCGCATACTACGAAACGCTCCCCAAACTTGGCACTCACCCTCGCAGATGACTTTTGCGACTTTCCACGACGCTCACGCTAGTGACAGCATTATTTATAGTTCGACGTCGCGCCAAAGCGAATGAGTACATTTCGCCTACGGCTTAGGCCGCCCTCCTAGTGTGGCTGCTCGGTGTCTGCAGGCAGCGAGGGTCTGGAAGCTTCCTGTGTTCGCACCTATGTCACCTTTGCTTGCTTGTCAGAGACAGACTATCGCAAAACATACAACTCACTCCATGAATTGATTGCTACGGCATCTGTTATCAGCAGTCACAACTAGCAACACCAGTAGCAGCTGACTGCACGCAAAGAATAGGAATGTGCAGTGGGATTTACGTGAACTCGGCGCAAGGCAGATCTTTCCGACATAGGCTTGAGAATCTTACGGGAACACTTGTACTGTTTCTAAATTAAGTGTAGGCGTGGGAGGAGGGTGCTTCCTGCGCACAAATAACAGCACGCTTGTCAATTGTGGATGCTAATCATTCGCTTGTATCTTCCTAGACACATCTGCTGGTCGTGAATTATTCCACTTGCATATCAAGGTGCGCATGTAGGTGTGTTAAAAATTCTGGAGGCACTGGGTATTGATCCCAGTACCTCTCGCATACTAAGCGAGCGCTCTACCATCTGAGCTACGCCCGCCCACCCACCTCGAAGACTAATGGTGCTACATACAGCCATATAGACGACACAGACCCTTGCACTCCCATTATTCAGCAGACAAACACTACTCTCTATGTATCCGTTAGGGTGTCTTTCAGGTTTCGTGCATTCTGTATCGAATCGTAGTTGCCAAAATGAAAGTGGCACGTATAACGTCGAAAATAGAATTCGGACACCGCTCTGAGTAAGACCAACGTGTTGTCCACCCTCTAGACTTCAATGAGGTTAAGCCGCGATACCTAAGACAGATCTGCACTCGATGACACCTCGATAACAGCCGGTCCCCACACTTACATCTTGCTCTCCTTACGTCAGTATACATCATATCAGTCTGTGACGCTGGCTTTGCAACATCTTGCGTGCCTTTAGGTTCGCCGCGACCAACACTTACCATGCACTGACCACAAAAAATGGAGGCGCCGCCGCTTGAACCCTGGACCTTTCACATGCCAAGCGAACGCTCTACCAACTGAGCTACGCCCCATGCACGAGCAAACTGCGCTATTCCCCATTCTTTGCGACTCAGATGCGCACGGACACGATGGTTGGTTGGTTTGTAGCGGTGAAGGGAGCAGAGTACAAAGGCGCGGACCCGTTCATATACACAAAAGTTCCAAGTAGTTTCGATGCTCTGGTATTACAAATGCAAATTCCGTCTGTTTTTAACGTCTTAAATTGAAAGAGCCGTCACAAATTGCTCCGTTTTCACTCATTCTAGACAATTATACAGCACCTGAGGTAACAAACACATCTCGAGAACCATTGTGCACTACATTATTTATGCCAACTCAGTGCCTCGCTCTTTACTACTGTGTACCAATCTTGTCGTCCAACTGCAAAACACTGGGCCACAACAAGTTTCCGCATCTCCATTGCACTGCGCATACTACGAAACGCTCCCCAAACTTGGCACTCACCCTCGCAGCCGACTTTTCCGACTTTCCACGACGCTCACTCTAGTGACAGCATTATTTATAGTTCGACGTCGCGCCAAAGCGAATGAGTACATTTCGCCTACGGCTTAGGCCGCCCTCCTAGTGTGGCTGCTCGGTGTCTGCAGGCAGCGAAGGTCTGCAAGCTTCCTGTGTTCGCACCTATGTCACCTTTGCTTGCTTGTCAGAGACAGACTATCGCAAAACATACAACTCACTCCATGAATTGATTGCTACGGCATCTGTTATCAGCAGTCACAACTAGCAACACCAGTAGCAGCTGACTGCACGCAAAGAATAGGAATGTGCAGTGGGATTTACGTGAACTCGGTGCAAGGCAGATCTTTCCGACATAGGCTTGAGAATCTTACGGGAACACTTGTACTGTTTCTAAATTAAGTGTAGGCGTGGGAGGAGGGTGCTTCCTGCGCACAAATAACAGCACGCTTGTCAATTGTGGATGCTAATCATTCGCTTGTATCTTCCTAGACACATCTGCTGGTCGTGAATTATTCCACTTGCATATCAAGGTGCGCATGTAGGTGTGTTAAAAATTCTGGAGGCACTGGGTATTGATCCCAGTACCTCTCGCATACTAAGCGAGCGCTCTACCATCTGAGCTACGCCCGCCCGCCTCCCCGAAGCCTAACGGTGCTACATACAGCCATATAGACGACACAGACCCTTGCACTCCCATTATTCAGCAGACAAACACTACTCTCTATGTATCCGTTAGGGTGTCTTTCAGGTTTCGTGCATTCTGTATCGAATCGTAGTTGGCCACAATGAAAGTGGCACGTATAACGTCGAAAATAGAATTCGGACACCGCTCTGAGTAAGACCAACGTGTTGTCCACCCTCTAGACTTCAATGAGGTTAAGCCGCGATACCTAAGACAGATCTGCACTCGATGACACCTCGATAACAGCCGGTCCCCACACTTACATCTTGCTCTCCTTACGTCAGTATACATCATATCAGTCTGTGACGCTGGCTTTGCAACATCTTGCGTGCCTTTAGGTTCGCCGCGACCAACACTTACCATGCACTGACCACAAAAAATGGAGGCGCCGCGGCTTGAACCCTGGACCTTTCACATGCCAAGCGAACGCTCTACCAACTGAGCTACGCCCCATGCACGAGCAAACTGCGCTATTCCCCATTGTTTGCGACTCAGATGCTCGCGGACACGATGGTTGGTTGGTTTGTAGCGGTGAAGGGAGCAGAGTACAAAGGCGCGGACCCGTACATATACACAAAAGTTCCAAGTAGTTTCGATGCTCTGGTATTACAAATGCAAATTCCGTCTGTTTTTAACGTCTTAAATTGAAAGAGCCGTCACAAATTGCTCCGTTTTCACTCATTGTAGACAATTATACAGCACCTGAGGTAACAAACACATCTCGAGAACCATTGTGCACTACATTATTTATGCCAACTCAGTGCCTCGCTCTTTACTACTGTGTACCAATCTTGTCGTCCAACTGCAAAACACTGGGCCACAACAAGTTTCCGCGTCTCCATTGCACTGCGCATACTACGAAACGCTCCCCAAACTTGGCACTCACCCTCGCAGATGACTTTTCCGACTTTCCACGACGCTCACGCTAGTGACAGCATTATTTATAGTTCGACGTCGCGCCAAAGCGAATGAGTACATTTCGCCTACGGCTTAGGCCGCCCTCCTAGTGTGGCTGCTCGGTGTCTGCAGGCAGCGAGGGTCTGCAAGCTTCCTGTGTTCGCACCTATGTCACCTTTGCTTGCTTGTCAGAGACAGACTATCGCAAAACATACAACTCACTCCATGAATTGATTGCTACGGCATCTGTTATCAGCAGTCACAACTAGCAACACCAGTAGCAGCTGACTGCACGCAAAGAATAGGAATGTGCAGTGGGATTTACGTGAACTCGGCGCAAGGCAGATCTTTCCGACATAGGCTTGAGAATCTTACGGGAACACTTGTACTGTTTCTAAATTAAGTGTAGGCGTGGGAGGAGGGTGCTTCCTGCGCACAAATAACAGCACGCTTGTCAATTGTGGATGCTAATCATTCGCTTGTATCTTCCTAGACACATCTGCTGGTCGTGAATTATTCCACTTGCATATCAAGGTGCGCATGTAGGTGTGTTAAAAATTCTGGAGGCACTGGGTATTGATCCCAGTACCTCTCGCATACTAAGCGAGCGCTCTACCATCTGAGCTACGCCCGCCCACCCACCCCGAAGACTAATGGTGCTACATACAGCCATATAGACGACACAGACCCTTGCACTCCCATTATTCAGCAGACAAACACTACTCTCTATGTATCCGTTAGGGTGTCTTTCAGGTTTCGTGCATTCTGTATCGAATCGTAGTTGCCAAAATGAAAGTGGCACGTATAACGTCGAAAATAGAATTCGGACACCGCTCTGAGTAAGACCAACGTGTTGTCCACCCTCTAGACTTCAATGAGGTTAAGCCGCGATACCTAAGACAGATCTGCACTCGATGACACCTCGATAACAGCCGGTCCCCACACTTACATCTTGCTCTCCTTACGTCAGTATACATCATATCAGTCTGTGACGCTGGCTTTGCAACATCTTGCGTGCCTTTAGGTTCGTTGCGACCAACACTTACCATGCACTGACCACAAAAAATGGAGGCGCCGCGGCTTGAACCCTGGACCTTTCACATGCCAAGCGAACGCTCTACCAACTGAGCTACGCCCCATGCACGAGCAAACTGCGCTATTCCCCATTCTTTGCGACTCAGATGCGCACGGACACGATGGTTGGTTGGTTTGTAGCGGTGAAGGGAGCAGAGTACAAAGGCGCGGACCCGTTCATATACACAAAAGTTCCAAGTAGTTTCGATGCTCTGGTATTACAAATGCAAATTCCGTCTGTTTTTAACGTCTTAAATTGAAAGAGCCGTCACAAATTGCTCCGTTTTCACTCATTGTAGACAATTATACAGCACCTGAGGTAACAAACACATCTCGAGAACCATTGTGCACTACATTATTTATGCCAACTCAGTGCCTCGCTCTTTACTACTGTGTACCAATCTTGTCGTCCAACTGCAAAACACTGGGCCACAACAAGTTTCCGCGTCTCCATTGCACTGCGCATACTACGAAACGCTCCCCAAACTTGGCACTCACCCTCGCAGCCGACTTTTCCGACTTTCCACGACGCTCACGCTAGTGACAGCATTATTTATAGTTCGACGTCGCGCCAAAGCGAATGAGTACATTTCGCCTACGGCTTAGGCCGCCCTCCTAGTGTGGCTGCTCGGTGTCTGCAGGCAGCGAGGGTCTGCAAGCTTCCTGTGTTCGCACCTATGTCACCTTTGCTTGCTTGTCAGAGACAGACTATCGCAAAACATACAACTCACTCCATGAATTGATTGCTACGGCATCTGTTATCAGCAGTCACAACTAGCAACACCAGTAGCAGCTGACTGCACGCAAAGAATAGGAATGTGCAGTGGGATTTACGTGAACTCGGCGCAAGGCAGATCTTTCCGACATAGGCTTGAGAATCTTACGGGAACACTTGTACTGTTTCTAAATTAAGTGTAGGCGTGGGAGGAGGGTGCTTCCTGCGCACAAATAACAGCACGCTTGTCAATTGTGGATGCTAATCATTCGCTTGTATCTTCCTAGACACATCTGCTGGTCGTGAATTATTCCGCTTGCATATCAAGGTGCGCATGTAGGTGTGTTAAAAATTCTGGAGGCACTCGGTATTGATCCCAGTACCTCTCGCATACTAAGCGAGCGCTCTACCATCTGAGCTACGCCCGCCCACCCACCCCGAAGACTAATGGTGCTACATACAGCCATATAGACGACACAGACCCTTGCACTCCCATTATTCAGCAGACAAACACTACTCTCTATGTATCCGTTAGGGTGTCTTTCAGGTTTCGTGCATTCTGTATCGAATCGTAGTTGCCAAAATGAAAGTGGCACGTATAACGTCGAAAATAGAATTCGGACACCGCTCTGAGTAAGACCAACGTGTTGTCCACCCTCTAGACTTCAATGAGGTTAAGCCGCGATACCTAAGACAGATCTGCACTCGATGACACCTCGATAACAGCCGGTCCCCACACTTACATCTTGCTCTCCTTACGTCAGTATACATCATATCAGTCTGTGACGCTGGCTTTGCAACATCTTGCGTGCCTTTAGGTTCGTTGCGACCAACACTTACCATGCACTGACCACAAAAAATGGAGGCGCCGCCGCTTTAACCCTGGACCTTTCACATGCCAAGCGAACGCTCTACCAACTGAGCTACGCCCCATGCACGAGCAAACTGCGCTATTCCCCATTGTTTGCGACTCAGATGCGCACGGACACGATGGTTGGTTGGTTTGTAGCGGTGAAGGGAGCAGAGTACAAAGGCGCGGACCCGTTCATATACACAAAAGTTCCAAGTAGTTTCGATGCTCTGGTATTACAAATGCAAATTCCGTCTGTTTTTAACGTCTTAAATTGAAAGAGCCGTCACAAATTGCTCCGTTTTCACTCATTCTAGACAATTATACAGCACCTGAGGTAACAAACACATCTCGAGAACCATTGTGCACTACATTATTTATGCCAACTCAGTGCCTCGCTCTTTACTACTGTGTACCAATCTTGTCGTCCAACTGCAAAACACTGGGCCACAACAAGTTTCCGCGTCTCCATTGCACTGCGCATACTACGAAACGCTCCCCAAACTTGGCACTCACCCTCGCAGCCGACTTTTCCGACTTTCCACGACGCTCACGCAACGCTCACGCTAGTGACAGCATTATTTATAGTTCGACGTCGCGCCAAAGCGAATGAGTACATTTCGCCTACGGCTTAGGCCGCCCTCCTAGTGTGGCTGCTCGGTGTCTGCAGGCAGCGAGGGTCTGCAAGCTTCCTGTGTTCGCACCTATGTCACCTTTGCTTGCTTGTCAGAGACAGACTATCGCAAAACATACAACTCACTCCATGAATTGATTGCTACGGCATCTGTTATCAGCAGTCACAACTAGCAACACCAGTAGCAGCTGACTGCACGCAAAGAATAGGAATGTGCAGTGGGATTTACGTGAACTCGGCGCAAGGCAGATCTTTCCGACATAGGCTTGAGAATCTTACGGGAACACTTGTACTGTTTCTAAATTAAGTGTAGGCGTGGGAGGAGGGTGCTTCCTGCGCACAAATAACAGCACGCTTGTCAATTGTGGATGCTAATCATTCGCTTGTATCTTCCTAGACACATCTGCTGGTCGTGAATTATTCCACTTGCATATCAAGGTGCGCATGTAGGTGTGTTAAAAATTCTGGAGGCACTGGGTATTGATCCCAGTACCTCTCGCATACTAAGCGAGCGCTCTACCATCTGAGCTACGCCCGCCCACCCACCCCGAAGACTAATGGTGCTACATACAGCCATATAGACGACACAGACCCTTGCACTCCCATTATTCAGCAGACAAACACTACTCTCTATGTATCCGTTAGGGTGTCTTTCAGGTTTCGTGCATTCTGTATCGAATCGTAGTTGCCAAAATGAAAGTGGCACGTATAACGTCGAAAATAGAATTCGGACACCGCTCTGAGTAAGACCAACGTGTTGTCCACCCTCTAGACTTCAATGAGGTTAAGCCGCGATACCTAAGACAGATCTGCACTCGATGACACCTCGATAACAGCCGGTCCCCACACTTACATCTTGCTCTCCTTACGTCAGTATACATCATATCAGTCTGTGACGCTGGCTTTGCAACATCTTGCGTGCCTTTAGGTTCGTTGCGACCAACACTTACCATGCACTGACCACAAAAAATGGAGGCGCCGCGGCTTGAACCCTGGACCTTTCACATGCCAAGCGAACGCTCTACCAACTGAGCTACGCCCCATGCACGAGCAAACTGCGCTATTCCCCATTCTTTGCGACTCAGATGCGCACGGACACGATGGTTGGTTGGTTTGTAGCGGTGAAGGGAGCAGAGTACAAAGGCGCGGACCCGTTCATATACACAAAAGTTCCAAGTAGTTTCGATGCTCTGGTATTACAAATGCAAATTCCGTCTGTTTTTAACGTCTTAAATTGAAAGAGCCGTCACAAATTGCTCCGTTTTCACTCATTCTAGACAATTATACAGCACCTGAGGTAACAAACACATCTCGAGAACCATTGTGCACTACATTATTTATGCCAACTCAGTGCCTCGCTCTTTACTACTGTGTACCAATCTTGTCGTCCAACTGCAAAACACTGGGCCACAACAAGTTTCCGCGTCTCCATTGCACTGCGCATACTACGAAACGCTCCCCAAACTTGGCACTCACCCTCGCAGCCGACTTTTCCGACTTTCCACGACGCTCACGCTAGTGACAGCATTATTTATAGTTCGACGTCGCGCCAAAGCGAATGAGTACATTTCGCCTACGGCTTAGGCCGCCCTCCTAGTGTGGCTGCTCGGTGTCTGCAGGCAGCGAGGGTCTGCAAGCTTCCTGTGTTCGCACCTATGTCACCTTTGCTTGCTTGTCAGAGACAGACTATCGCAAAACATACAACTCACTCCATGAATTGATTGCTACGGCATCTGTTATCAGCAGTCACAACTAGCAACACCAGTAGCAGCTGACTGCACGCAAAGAATAGGAATGTGCAGTGGGATTTACGTGAACTCGGCGCAAGGCAGATCTTTCCGACATAGGCTTGAGAATCTTACGGGAACACTTGTACTGTTTCTAAATTAAGTGTAGGCGTGGGAGGAGGGTGCTTCCTGCGCACAAATAACAGCACGCTTGTCAATTGTGGATGCTAATCATTCGCTTGTATCTTCCTAGACACATCTGCTGGTCGTGAATTATTCCGCTTGCATATCAAGGTGCGCATGTAGGTGTGTTAAAAATTCTGGAGGCACTGGGTATTGATCCCAGTACCTCTCGCATACTAAGCGAGCGCTCTACCATGTGAGCTACGCCCGCCCACCCACCCCGAAGACTAATGGTGCTACATACAGCCATATAGACGACACAGACCCTTGCACTCCCATTATTCAGCAGACAAACACTACTCTCTATGTATCCGTTAGGGTGTCTTTCAGGTTTCGTGCATTCTGTATCGAATCGTAGTTGCCAAAATGAAAGTGGCACGTATAACGTCGAAAATAGAATTCGGACACCGCTCTGAGTAAGACCAACGTGTTGTCCACCCTCTAGACTTCAATGAGGTTAAGCCGCGATACCTAAGACAGATCTGCACTCGATGACACCTCGATAACAGCCGGTCCCCACACTTACATCTTGCTCTCCTTACGTCAGTATACATCATATCAGTCTGTGACGCTGGCTTTGCAACATCTTGCGTGCCTTTAGGTTCGTTGCGACCAACACTTACCATGCACTGACCACAAAAAATGGAGGCGCCGCCGCTTTAACCCTGGACCTTTCACATGCCAAGCGAACGCTCTACCAACTGAGCTACGCCCCATGCACGAGCAAACTGCGCTATTCCCCATTGTTTGCGACTCAGATGCGCACGGACACGATGGTTGGTTGGTTTGTAGCGGTGAAGGGAGCAGAGTACAAAGGCGCGGACCCGTTCATATACACAAAAGTTCCAAGTAGTTTCGATGCTCTGGTATTACAAATGCAAATTCCGTCTGTTTTTAACGTCTTAAATTGAAAGAGCCGTCACAAATTGCTCCGTTTTCACTCATTCTAGACAATTATACAGCACCTGAGGTAACAAACACATCTCGAGAACCATTGTGCACTACATTATTTATGCCAACTCAGTGCCTCGCTCTTTACTACTGTGTACCAATCTTGTCGTCCAACTGCAAAACACTGGGCCACAACAAGTTTCCGCGTCTCCATTGCACTGCGCATACTACGAAACGCTCCCCAAACTTGGCACTCACCCTCGCAGCCGACTTTTCCGACTTTCCACGACGCTCACGCAACGCTCACGCTAGTGACAGCATTATTTATAGTTCGACGTCGCGCCAAAGCGAATGAGTACATTTCGCCTACGGCTTAGGCCGCCCTCCTAGTGTGGCTGCTCGGTGTCTGCAGGCAGCGAGGGTCTGCAAGCTTCCTGTGTTCGCACCTATGTCACCTTTGCTTGCTTGTCAGAGACAGACTATCGCAAAACATACAACTCACTCCATGAATTGATTGCTACGGCATCTGTTATCAGCAGTCACAACTAGCAACACCAGTAGCAGCTGACTGCACGCAAAGAATAGGAATGTGCAGTGGGATTTACGTGAACTCGGCGCAAGGCAGATCTTTCCGACATAGGCTTGAGAATCTTACGGGAACACTTGTACTGTTTCTAAATTAAGTGTAGGCGTGGGAGGAGGGTGCTTCCTGCGCACAAATAACAGCACGCTTGTCAATTGTGGATGCTAATCATTCGCTTGTATCTTCCTAGACACATCTGCTGGTCGTGAATTATTCCACTTGCATATCAAGGTGCGCATGTAGGTGTGTTAAAAATTCTGGAGGCACTGGGTATTGATCCCAGTACCTCTCGCATACTAAGCGAGCGCTCTACCATCTGAGCTACGCCCGCCCACCCACCCCGAAGACTAATGGTGCTACATACAGCCATATAGACGACACAGACCCTTGCACTCCCATTATTCAGCAAACAAACACTACTCTCTATGTATCCGTTAGGGTGTCTTTCAGGTTTCGTGCATTCTGTATCGAATCGTAGTTGCCAAAATGAAAGTGGCACGTATAACGTCGAAAATAGAATTCGGACACCGCTCTGAGTAAGACCAACGTGTTGTCCACCCTCTAGACTTCAATGAGGTTAAGCCGCGATACCTAAGACAGATCTGCACTCGATGACACCTCGATAACAGCCGGTCCCCACACTTACATCTTGCTCTCCTTACGTCAGTATACATCATATCAGTCTGTGACGCTGGCTTTGCAACATCTTGCGTGCCTTTAGGTTCGCCGCGACCAACACTTACCATGCACTGACCACAAAAAATGGAGGCGCCGCGGCTTGAACCCTGGACCTTTCACATGCCAAGCGAACGCTCTACCAACTGAGCTACGCCCCATGCACGAGCAAACTGCGCTATTCCCCATTCTTTGCGACTCAGATGCGCACGGACACGATGGTTGGTTGGTTTGTAGCGGTGAAGGGAGCAGAGTACAAAGGCGCGGACCCGTACATATACACAAAAGTTCCAAGTAGTTTCGAAGCTCTGGTATTACAAATGCAAATTCCGTCTGTTTTTAACGTCTTAAATTGAAAGAGCCGTCACAAATTGCTCCGTTTTCACTCATTGTAGACAATTATACAGCACCTGAGGTAACAAACACATCTCGAGAACCATTGTGCACTACATTATTTATGCCAACTCAGTGCCTCGCTCTTTACTACTGTGTACCAATCTTGTCGTCCAACTGCAAAACACTGGGCCACAACAAGTTTCCGCGTCTCCATTGCACTGCGCATACTACGAAACGCTCCCCAAACTTGGCACTCACCCTCGCAGATGACTTTTCCGACTTTCCACGACGCTCACGCTAGTGACAGCATTATTTATAGTTCGACGTCGCGCCAAAGCGAATGAGTACATTTCGCCTACGGCTTAGGCCGCCCTCCTAGTGTGGCTGCTCGGTGTCTGCAGGCAGCGAGGGTCTGCAAGCTTCCTGTGTTCGCACCTATGTCACCTTTGCTTGCTTGTCAGAGACAGACTATCGCAAAACATACAACTCACTCCATGAATTGATTGCTACGGCATCTGTTATCAGCAGTCACAACTAGCAACACCAGTAGCAGCTGACTGCACGCAAAGAATAGGAATGTGCAGTGGGATTTACGTGAACTCGGCGCAAGGCAGATCTTTCCGACATAGGCTTGAGAATCTTACGGGAACACTTGTACTGTTTCTAAATTAAGTGTAGGCGTGGGAGGAGGGTGCTTCCTGCGCACAAATAACAGCACGCTTGTCAATTGTGGATGCTAATCATTCGCTTGTATCTTCCTAGACACATCTGCTGGTCGTGAATTATTCCACTTGCATATCAAGGTGCGCATGTAGGTGTGTTAAAAATTCTGGAGGCACTGGGTATTGATCCCAGTACCTCTCGCATACTAAGCGAGCGCTCTACCATCTGAGCTACGCCCGCCCACCCACCCCGAAGACTAATGGTGCTACATACAGCCATATAGACGACACAGACCCTTGCACTCCCATTATTCAGCAAACAAACACTACTCTCTATGTATCCGTTAGGGTGTCTTTCAGGTTTCGTGCATTCTGTATCGAATCGTAGTTGCCAAAATGAAAGTGGCACGTATAACGTCGAAAATAGAATTCGGACACCGCTCTGAGTAAGACCAACGTGTTGTCCACCCTCTAGACTTCAATGAGGTTAAGTCGCGATACCTAAGACAGATCTGCACTCGATGACACCTCGATAACAGCCGGTCCCCACACTTACATCTTGCTCTCCTTACGTCAGTATACATCATATCAGTCTGTGACGCTGGCTTTGCAACATCTTGCGTGCCTTTAGGTTCGCCGCGACCAACACTTACCATGCACTGACCACAAAAAATGGAGGCGCCGCCGCTTGAACCCTGGACCTTTCACATGCCAAGCGAACGCTCTACCAACTGAGCTACGCCCCATGCACGAGCAAACTGCGCTATTCCCCATTGTTTGCGACTCAGATGCTCGCGGACACGATGGTTGGTTGGTTTGTAGCGGTGAAGGGAGCAGAGTACAAAGGCGCGGACCCGTACATATACACAAAAGTTCCAAGTACTTTCGAAGCTCTGGTATTACAAATGCAAATTCCGTCTGTTTTTAACGTCTTAAATTGAAAGAGCCGTCACAAATTGCTCCGTTTTCACTCATTCTAGACAATTATACAGCACCTGAGGTAACAAACACATCTCGAGAACCATTGTGCACTACATTATTTATGCCAACTCAGTGCCTCGCTCTTTACTACTGTGTACCAATCTTGTCGTCCAACTGCAAAACACTGGGCCACAACAAGTTTCCGCGTCTCCATTGCACTGCGCATACTACGAAACGCTCCCCAAACTTGGCACTCACCCTCGCAGCCGACTTTTCCGACTTTCCACGACGCTCACGCAACGCTCACGCTAGTGACAGCATTATTTATAGTTCGACGTCGCGCCAAAGCGAATGAGTACATTTCGCCTACGGCTTAGGCCGCCCTCCTAGTGTGGCTGCTCGGTGTCTGCAGGCAGCGAGGGTCTGCAAGCTTCCTGTGTTCGCACCTATGTCACCTTTGCTTGCTTGTCAGAGACAGACTATCGCAAAACATACAACTCACTCCATGAATTGATTGCTACGGCATCTGTTATCAGCAGTCACAACTAGCAACACCAGTAGCAGCTGACTGCACGCAAAGAATAGGAATGTGCAGTGGGATTTACGTGAACTCGGCGCAAGGCAGATCTTTCCGACATAGGCTTGAGAATCTTACGGGAACACTTGTACTGTTTCTAAATTAAGTGTAGGCGTGGGAGGAGGGTGCTTCCTGCGCACAAATAACAGCACGCTTGTCAATTGTGGATGCTAATCATTCGCTTGTATCTTCCTAGACACATCTGCTGGTCGTGAATTATTCCACTTGCATATCAAGGTGCGCATGTAGGTGTGTTAAAAATTCTGGAGGCACTGGGTATTGATCCCAGTACCTCTCGCATACTAAGCGAGCGCTCTACCATCTGAGCTACGCCCGCCCACCTACCCCGAAGACTAATGGTGCTACATACAGCCATATAGACGACACAGACCCTTGCACTCCCATTATTCAGCAAACAAACACTACTCTCTATGTATCCGTTAGGGTGTCTTTCAGGTTTCGTGCATTCTGTATCGAATCGTAGTTGCCAAAATGAAAGTGGCACGTATAACGTCGAAAATAGAATTCGGACACCGCTCTGAGTAAGACCAACGTGTTGTCCACCCTCTAGACTTCAATGAGGTTAAGCCGCGATACCTAAGACAGATCTGCACTCGATGACACCTCGATAACAGCCGGTCCGCACACTTACATCTTGCTCTCCTTACGTCAGTATACATCATATCAGTCTGTGACGCTGGCTTTGCAACATCTTGCGTGCCTTTAGGTTCGCCGCGACCAACACTTACCATGCACTGACCACAAAAAATGGAGGCGCCGCCGCTTGAACCCTGGACCTTTCACATGCCAAGCGAACGCTCTACCAACTCAGCTACGCCCCATGCACGAGCAAACTGCGCTATTCCCCATTGTTTGCGACTCAGATGCGCACGGACACGATGGTTGGTTGGTTTGTAGCGGTGAAGGGAGCAGAGTACAAAGGCGCGGACCCGTTCATATACACAAAAGTTCCAAGTAGTTTCGATGCTCTGGTATTACAAATGCAAATTCCGTCTGTTTTTAACGTCTTAAATTGAAAGAGCCGTCACAAATTGCTCCGTTTTCACTCATTCTAGACAATTATACAGCACCTGAGGTAACAAACACATCTCGAGAACCATTGTGCACTACATTATTTATGCCAACTCAGTGCCTCGCTCTTTACTACTGTGTACCAATCTTGTCGTCCAACTGCAAAACACTGGGCCACAACAAGTTTCCGCGTCTCCATTGCACTGCGCATACTACGAAACGCTCCCCAAACTTGGCACTCACCCTCGCAGCCGACTTTTCCGACTTTCCACGACGCTCACGCAACGCTCACGCTAGTGACAGCATTATTTATAGTTCGACGTCGCGCCAAAGCGAATGAGTACATTTCGCCTACGGCTTAGGCCGCCCTCCTAGTGTGGCTGCTCGGTGTCTGCAGGCAGCGAGGGTCTGCAAGCTTCCTGTGTTCGCACCTATGTCACCTTTGCTTGCTTGTCAGAGACAGACTATCGCAAAACATACAACTCACTCCATGAATTGATTGCTACGGCATCTGTTATCAGCAGTCACAACTAGCAACACCAGTAGCAGCTGACTGCACGCAAAGAATAGGAATGTGCAGTGGGATTTACGTGAACTCGGCGCAAGGCAGATCTTTCCGACATAGGCTTGAGAATCTTACGGGAACACTTGTACTGTTTCTAAATTAAGTGTAGGCGTGGGAGGAGGGTGCTTCCTGCGCACAAATAACAGCACGCTTGTCAATTGTGGATGCTAATCATTCGCTTGTATCTTCCTAGACACATCTGCTGGTCGTGAATTATTCCACTTGCATATCAAGGTGCGCATGTAGGTGTGTTAAAAATTCTGGAGGCACTCGGTATTGATCCCAATACCTCTCGCATACTAAGCGAGCGCTCTACCATCTGAGCTACGCCCGCCCACCCACCCCGAAGACTAATGGTGCTACATACAGCCATATAGACGACACAGACCCTTGCACTCCCATTATTCAGCAAACAAACACTACTCTCTATGTATCCGTTAGGGTGTCTTTCAGGTTTCGTGCATTCTGTATCGAATCGTAGTTGCCAAAATGAAAGTGGCACGTATAACGTCGAAAATAGAATTCGGACACCGCTCTGAGTAAGACCAACGTGTTGTCCACCCTCTAGACTTCAATGAGGTTAAGCCGCGATACCTAAGACAGATCTGCACTCGATGACACCTCGATAACAGCCGGTCCCCACACTTACATCTTGCTCTCCTTACGTCAGTATACATCATATCAGTCTGTGACGCTGGCTTTGCAACATCTTGCGTGCCTTTAGGTTCGCCGCGACCAACACTTACCATGCACTGACCACAAAAAATGGAGGCGCCGCCGCTTGAACCCTGGACCTTTCACATGCCAAGCGAACGCTCTACCAACTGAGCTACGCCCCATGCACGAGCAAACTGCGCTATTCCCCATTGTTTGCGACTCAGATGCGCACGGACACGATGGTTGGTTGGTTTGTAGCGGTGAAGGGAGCAGAGTACAAAGGCGCGGACCCGTTCATATACACAAAAGTTCCAAGTAGTTTCGATGCTCTGGTATTACAAATGCAAATTCCGTCTGTTTTTAACGTCTTAAATTGAAAGAGCCGTCACAAATTGCTCCGTTTTCACTCATTGTAGACAATTATACAGCACCTGAGGTAACAAACACATCTCGAGAACCATTGTGCACTACATTATTTATGCCAACTCAGTGCCTCGCTCTTTACTACTGTGTACCAATCTTGTCGTCCAACTGCAAAACACTGGGCCACAACAAGTTTCCGCGTCTCCATTGCACTGCGCATACTACGAAACGCTCCCCAAACTTGGCACTCACCCTCGCAGCCGACTTTTCCGACTTTCCACGACGCTCACGCAACGCTCACGCTAGTGACAGCATTATTTATAGTTCGACGTCGCGCCAAAGCGAATGAGTACATTTCGCCTACGGCTTAGGCCGCCCTCCTAGTGTGGCTGCTCGGTGTCTGCAGGCAGCGAGGGTCTGCAAGCTTCCTGTGTTCGCACCTATGTCACCTTTGCTTGCTTGTCAGAGACAGACTATCGCAAAACATACAACTCACTCCATGAATTGATTGCTACGGCATCTGTTATCAGCAGTCACAACTAGCAACACCAGTAGCAGCTGACTGCACGCAAAGAATAGGAATGTGCAGTGGGATTTACGTGAACTCGGCGCAAGGCAGATCTTTCCGACATAGGCTTGAGAATCTTACGGGAACACTTGTACTGTTTCTAAATTAAGTGTAGGCGTGGGAGGAGGGTGCTTCCTGCGCACAAATAACAGCACGCGTGTCAATTGTGGATGCTAATCATTCGCTTGTATCTTCCTAGACACATCTGCTGGTCGTGAATTATTCCACTTGCATATCAAGGTGCGCATGTAGGTGTGTTAAAAATTCTGGAGGCACTGGGTATTGATCCCAGTACCTCTCGCATACTAAGCGAGCGCTCTACCATCTGAGCTACGCCCGCCCACCCACCCCGAAGACTAATGGTGCTACATACAGCCATATAGACGACACAGACCCTTGCACTCCCATTATTCAGCAAACAAACACTACTCTCTATGTATCCGTTAGGGTGTCTTTCAGGTTTCGTGCATTCTGTATCGAATCGTAGTTGCCAAAATGAAAGTGGCACGTATAACGTCGAAAATAGAATTCGGACACCGCTCTGAGTAAGACCAACGTGTTGTCCACCCTCTAGACTTCAATGAGGTTAAGCCGCGATACCTAAGACAGATCTGCACTCGATGACACCTCGATAACAGCCGGTCCCCACACTTACATCTTGCTCTCCTTACGTCAGTATACATCATATCAGTCTGTGACGCTGGCTTTGCAACATCTTGCGTGCCTTTAGGTTCGCCGCGACCAACACTTACCATGCACTGACCACAAAAAATGGAGGCGCCGCCGCTTGAACCCTGGACCTTTCACATGCCAAGCGAACGCTCTACCAACTGAGCTACGCCCCATGCACGAGCAAACTGCGCTATTCCCCATTGTTTGCGACTCAGATGCGCACGGACACGATGGTTGGTTGGTTTGTAGCGGTGAAGGGAGCAGAGTACAAAGGCGCGGACCCGTTCATATACACAAAAGTTCCAAGTAGTTTCGATGCTCTGGTATTACAAATGCAAATTCCGTCTGTTTTTAACGTCTTAAATTGAAAGAGCCGTCACAAATTGCTCCGTTTTCACTCATTCTAGACAATTATACAGCACCTGAGGTAACAAACACATCTCGAGAACCATTGTGCACTACATTATTTATGCCAACTCAGTGCCTCGCTCTTTACTACTGTGTACCAATCTTGTCGTCCAACTGCAAAACACTGGGCCACAACAAGTTTCCGCGTCTCCATTGCACTGCGCATACTACGAAACGCTCCCCAAACTTGGCACTCACCCTCGCAGCCGACTTTTCCGACTTTCCACGACGCTCACGCAACGCTCACGCTAGTGACAGCATTATTTATAGTTCGACGTCGCGCCAAAGCGAATGAGTACATTTCGCCTACGGCTTAGGCCGCCCTCCTAGTGTGGCTGCTCGGTGTCTGCAGGCAGCGAGGGTCTGCAAGCTTCCTGTGTTCGCACCTATGTCACCTTTGCTTGCTTGTCAGAGACAGACTATCGCAAAACATACAACTCACTCCATGAATTGATTGCTACGGCATCTGTTATCAGCAGTCACAACTAGCAACACCAGTAGCAGCTGACTGCACGCAAAGAATAGGAATGTGCAGTGGGATTTACGTGAACTCGGCGCAAGGCAGATCTTTCCGACATAGGCTTGAGAATCTTACGGGAACACTTGTACTGTTTCTAAATTAAGTGTAGGCGTGGGAGGAGGGTGCTTCCTGCGCACAAATAACAGCACGCGTGTCAATTGTGGATGCTAATCATTCGCTTGTATCTTCCTAGACACATCTGCTGGTCGTGAATTATTCCACTTGCATATCAAGGTGCGCATGTAGGTGTGTTAAAAATTCTGGAGGCACTGGGTATTGATCCCAGTACCTCTCGCATACTAAGCGAGCGCTCTACCATCTGAGCTACGCCCGCCCACCCACCCCGAAGACTAATGGTGCTACATACAGCCATATAGACGACACAGACCCTTGCACTCCCATTATTCAGCAAACAAACACTACTCTCTATGTATCCGTTAGGGTGTCTTTCAGGTTTCGTGCATTCTGTATCGAATCGTAGTTGCCAAAATGAAAGTGGCACGTATAACGTCGAAAATAGAATTCGGACACCGCTCTGAGTAAGACCAACGTGTTGTCCACCCTCTAGACTTCAATGAGGTTAAGCCGCGATACCTAAGACAGATCTGCACTCGATGACACCTCGATAACAGCCGGTCCGCACACTTACATCTTGCTCTCCTTACGTCAGTATACATCATATCAGTCTGTGACGCTGGCTTTGCAACATCTTGCGTGCCTTTAGGTTCGCCGCGACCAACACTTACCATGCACTGACCACAAAAAATGGAGGCGCCGCCGCTTGAACCCTGGACCTTTCACATGCCAAGCGAACGCTCTACCAACTGAGCTACGCCCCATGCACGAGCAAACTGCGCTATTCCCCATTGTTTGCGACTCAGATGCGCACGGACACGATGGTTGGTTGGTTTGTAGCGGTGAAGGGAGCAGAGTACAAAGGCGCGGACCCGTTCATATACACAAAAGTTCCAAGTAGTTTCGATGCTCTGGTATTACAAATGCAAATTCCGTCTGTTTTTAACGTCTTAAATTGAAAGAGCCGTCACAAATTGCTCCGTTTTCACTCATTCTAGACAATTATACAGCACCTGAGGTAACAAACACATCTCGAGAACCATTGTGCACTACATTATTTATGCCAACTCAGTGCCTCGCTCTTTACTACTGTGTACCAATCTTGTCGTCCAACTGCAAAACACTGGGCCACAACAAGTTTCCGCGTCTCCATTGCACTGCGCATACTACGAAACGCTCCCCAAACTTGGCACTCACCCTCGCAGCCGACTTTTCCGACTTTCCACGACGCTCACGCAACGCTCACGCTAGTGACAGCATTATTTATAGTTCGACGTCGCGCCAAAGCGAATGAGTACATTTCGCCTACGGCTTAGGCCGCCCTCCTAGTGTGGCTGCTCGGTGTCTGCAGGCAGCGAGGGTCTGCAAGCTTCCTGTGTTCGCACCTATGTCACCTTTGCTTGCTTGTCAGAGACAGACTATCGCAAAACATACAACTCACTCCATGAATTGATTGCTACGGCATCTGTTATCAGCAGTCACAACTAGCAACACCAGTAGCAGCTGACTGCACGCAAAGAATAGGAATGTGCAGTGGGATTTACGTGAACTCGGCGCAAGGCAGATCTTTCCGACATAGGCTTGAGAATCTTACGGGAACACTTGTACTGTTTCTAAATTAAGTGTAGGCGTGGGAGGAGGGTGCTTCCTGCGCACAAATAACAGCACGCTTGTCAATTGTGGATGCTAATCATTCGCTTGTATCTTCCTAGACACATCTGCTGGTCGTGAATTATTCCACTTGCATATCAAGGTGCGCATGTAGGTGTGTTAAAAATTCTGGAGGCACTGGGTATTGATCCCAGTACCTCTCGCATACTAAGCGAGCGCTCTACCATCTGAGCTACGCCCGCCCACCCACCCCGAAGACTAATGGTGCTACATACAGCCATATAGACGACACAGACCCTTGCACTCCCATTATTCAGCAAACAAACACTACTCTCTATGTATCCGTTAGGGTGTCTTTCAGGTTTCGTGCATTCTGTATCGAATCGTAGTTGCCAAAATGAAAGTGGCACGTATAACGTCGAAAATAGAATTCGGACACCGCTCTGAGTAAGACCAACGTGTTGTCCACCCTCTAGACTTCAATGAGGTTAAGCCGCGATACCTAAGACAGATCTGCACTCGATGACACCTCGATAACAGCCGGTCCCCACACTTACATCTTGCTCTCCTTACGTCAGTATACATCATATCAGTCTGTGACGCTGGCTTTGCAACATCTTGCGTGCCTTTAGGTTCGCCGCGACCAACACTTACCATGCACTGACCACAAAAAATGGAGGCGCCGCCGCTTGAACCCTGGACCTTTCACATGCCAAGCGAACGCTCTACCAACTGAGCTACGCCCCATGCACGAGCAAACTGCGCTATTCCCCATTGTTTGCGACTCAGATGCGCACGGACACGATGGTTGGTTGGTTTGTAGCGGTGAAGGGAGCAGAGTACAAAGGCGCGGACCCGTTCATATACACAAAAGTTCCAAGTAGTTTCGATGCTCTGGTATTACAAATGCAAATTCCGTCTGTTTTTAACGTCTTAAATTGAAAGAGCCGTCACAAATTGCTCCGTTTTCACTCATTCTAGACAATTATACAGCACCTGAGGTAACAAACACATCTCGAGAACCATTGTGCACTACATTATTTATGCCAACTCAGTGCCTCGCTCTTTACTACTGTGTACCAATCTTGTCGTCCAACTGCAAAACACTGGGCCACAACAAGTTTCCGCGTCTCCATTGCACTGCGCATACTACGAAACGCTCCCCAAACTTGGCACTCACCCTCGCAGCTGACTTTTCCGATTTTCCACGACGCTCACGCAACGCTCACGCTAGTGACAGCATTATTTATAGTTCGACGTCGCGCCAAAGCGAATGAGTACATTTCGCCTACGGCTTAGGCCGCCCTCCTAGTGTGGCTGCTCGGTGTCTGCAGGCAGCGAGGGTCTGCAAGCTTCCTGTGTTCGCACCTATGTCACCTTTGCTTGCTTGTCAGAGACAGACTATCGCAAAACATACAACTCACTCCATGAATTGATTGCTACGGCATCTGTTATCAGCAGTCACAACTAGCAACACCAGTAGCAGCTGACTGCACGCAAAGAATAGGAATGTGCAGTGGGATTTACGTGAACTCGGCGCAAGGCAGATCTTTCCGACATAGGCTTGAGAATCTTACGGGAACACTTGTACTGTTTCTAAATTAAGTGTAGGCGTGGGAGGAGGGTGCTTCCTGCGCACAAATAACAGCACGCTTGTCAATTGTGGATGCTAATCATTCGCTTGTATCTTCCTAGACACATCTGCTGGTCGTGAATTATTCCACTTGCATATCAAGGTGCGCATGTAGGTGTGTTAAAAATTCTGGAGGCACTGGGTATTGATCCCAGTACCTCTCACATACTAAGCGAGCGCTCTACCATCTGAGCTACGCCCGCCCACGCACCCCGAAGACTAATGGTGCTACATACAGCCATATAGACGACACAGACCCTTGCACTCCCATTAATCAGCAAACAAACACTACTCTCTATGTATCCGTTAGGGTGTCTTTCAGGTTTCGTGCATTCTGTATCGAATCGTAGTTGCCAAAATGAAAGTGGCACGTATAACGTCGAAAATAGAATTCGGACACCGCTCTGAGTAAGACCAACGTGTTGTCCACCCTCTAGACTTCAATGAGGTTAAGCCGCGATACCTAAGACAGATCTGCACTCGATGACACCTCGATAACAGCCGGTCCCCACACTTACATCTTGCTCTCCTTACGTCAGTATACATCATATCAGTCTGTGACGCTGGCTTTGCAACATCTTGCGTGCCTTTAGGTTCGCCGCGACCAACACTTACCATGCACTGACCACAAAAAATGGAGGCGCCGCCGCTTGAACCCTGGACCTTTCACATGCCAAGCGAACGCTCTACCAACTGAGCTACGCCCCATGCACGAGCAAACTGCGCTATTCCCCATTATTTGCGACTCAGATGCGCACGGACACGATGGTTGGTTGGTTTGTAGCGGTGAAGGGAGCAGAGTACAAAGGCGCGGACCCGTTCATATACACAAAAGTTCCAAGTAGTTTCGATGCTCTGGTATTACAAATGCAAATTCCGTCTGTTTTTAACGTCTTAAATTGAAAGAGCCGTCACAAATTGCTCCGTTTTCACTCATTGTAGACAATTATACAGCACCTGAGGTAACAAACACATCTCGAGAACCATTGTGCACTACATTATTTATGCCAACTCAGTGCCTCGCTCTTTACTACTGTGTACCAATCTTGTCGTCCAACTGCAAAACACTGGGCCACAACAAGTTTCCGCGTCTCCATTGCACTGCGCATACTACGAAACGCTCCCCAAACTTGGCACTCACCCTCGCAGCCGACTTTTCCGACTTTCCACGACGCTCACGCAACGCTCACGCTAGTGACAGCATTATTTATAGTTCGACGTCGCGCCAAAGCGAATGAGTACATTTCGCCTACGGCTTAGGCCGCCCTCCTAGTGTGGCTGCTCGGTGTCTGCAGGCAGCGAGGGTCTGCAAGCTTCCTGTGTTCGCACCTATGTCACCTTTGCTTGCTTGTCAGAGACAGACTATCGCAAAACATACAACTCACTCCATGAATTGATTGCTACGGCATCTGTTATCAGCAGTCACAACTAGCAACACCAGTAGCAGCTGACTGCACGCAAAGAATAGGAATGTGCAGTGGGATTTACGTGAACTCGGCGCAAGGCAGATCTTTCCGACATAGGCTTGAGAATCTTACGGGAACACTTGTACTGTTTCTAAATTAAGTGTAGGCGTGGGAGGAGGGTGCTTCCTGCGCACAAATAACAGCACGCTTGTCAATTGTGGATGCTAATCATTCGCTTGTATCTTCCTAGACACATCTGCTGGTCGTGAATTATTCCACTTGCATATCAAGGTGCGCATGTAGGTGTGTTAAAAATTCTGGAGGCACTGGGTATTGATCCCAGTACCTCTCGCATACTAAGCGAGCGCTCTACCATCTGAGCTACGCCCGCGCACCCACCCCGAAGACTAATGGTGCTACATACAGCCATATAGACGACACAGACCCTTGCACTCCCATTATTCAGCAAACAAACACTACTCTCTATGTATCCATTAGGGTGTCTTTCAGGTTTCGTGCATTCTGTATCGAATCGTAGTTGCCAAAATGAAAGTGGCACGTATAACGTCGAAAATAGAATTCGGACACCGCTCTGAGTAAGACCAACGTGTTGTCCACCCTCTAGACTTCAATGAGGTTAAGCCGCGATACCTAAGACAGATCTGCACTCGATGACACCTCGATAACAGCCGGTCCGCACACTTACATCTTGCTCTCCTTACGTCAGTATACATCATATCAGTCTGTGACGCTGGCTTTGCAACATCTTGCGTGCCTTTAGGTTCGCCGCGACCAACACTTACCATGCACTGACCACAAAAAATGGAGGCGCCGCCGCTTGAACCCTGGACCTTTCACATGCCAAGCGAACGCTCTACCAACTGAGCTACGCCCCATGCACGAGCAAACTGCGCTATTCCCCATTGTTTGCGACTCAGATGCGCACGGACACGATGGTTGGTTGGTTTGTAGCGGTGAAGGGAGCAGAGTACAAAGGCGCGGACCCGTTCATATACACAAAAGTTCCAAGTAGTTTCGATGCTCTGGTATTACAAATGCAAATTCCGTCTGTTTTTAACGTCTTAAATTGAAAGAGCCGTCACAAATTGCTCCGTTTTCACTCATTCTAGACAATTATACAGCACCTGAGGTAACAAACACATCTCGAGAACCATTGTGCACTACATTATTTATGCCAACTCAGTGCCTCGCTCTTTACTACTGTGTACCAATCTTGTCGTCCAACTGCAAAACACTGGGCCACAACAAGTTTCCGCGTCTCCATTGCACTGCGCATACTACGAAACGCTCCCCAAACTTGGCACTCACCCTCGCAGCCGACTTTTCCGACTTTCCACGACGCTCACGCAACGCTCACGCTAGTGACAGCATTATTTATAGTTCGACGTCGCGCCAAAGCGAATGAGTACATTTCGCCTACGGCTTAGGCCGCCCTCCTAGTGTGGCTGCTCGGTGTCTGCAGGCAGCGAGGGTCTGCAAGCTTCCTGTGTTCGCACCTATGTCACCTTTGCTTGCTTGTCAGAGACAGACTATCGCAAAACATACAACTCACTCCATGAATTGATTGCTACGGCATCTGTTATCAGCAGTCACAACTAGCAACACCAGTAGCAGCTGACTGCACGCAAAGAATAGGAATGTGCAGTGGGATTTACGTGAACTCGGCGCAAGGCAGATCTTTCCGACATAGGCTTGAGAATCTTACGGGAACACTTGTACTGTTTCTAAATTAAGTGTAGGCGTGGGAGGAGGGTGCTTCCTGCGCACAAATAACAGCACGCTTGTCAATTGTGGATGCTAATCATTCGCTTGTATCTTCCTAGACACATCTGCTGGTCGTGAATTATTCCACTTGCATATCAAGGTGCGCATGTAGGTGTGTTAAAAATTCTGGAGGCACTGGGTATTGATCCCAGTACCTCTCGCATACTAAGCGAGCGCTCTACCATCTGAGCTACGCCTGCCCACCCAGCCCGAAGACTAATGGTGCTACATACAGCCATATAGACGACACAGACCCTTGCACTCCCATTATTCAGCAAACAAACACTACTCTCTATGTATCCATTAGGGTGTCTTTCAGGTTTCGTGCATTCTGTATCGAATCGTAGTTGCCAAAATGAAAGTGGCACGTATAACGTCGAAAATAGAATTCGGACACCGCTCTGAGTAAGACCAACGTGTTGTCCACCCTCTAGACTTCAATGAGGTTAAGCCGCGATACCTAAGACAGATCTGCACTCGATGACACCTCGATAACAGCCGGTCCGCACACTTACATCTTGCTCTCCTTACGTCAGTATACATCATATCAGTCTGTGACGCTGGCTTTGCAACATCTTGCGTGCCTTTAGGTTCGCCGCGACCAACACTTACCATGCACTGACCACAAAAAATGGAGGCGCCGCCGCTTGAACCCTGGACCTTTCACATGCCAAGCGAACGCTCTACCAACTGAGCTACGCCCCATGCACGAGCAAACTGCGCTATTCCCCATTGTTTGCGACTCAGATGCGCACGGACACGATGGTTGGTTGGTTTGTAGCGGTGAAGGGAGCAGAGTACAAAGGCGCGGACCCGTTCATATACACAAAAGTTCCAAGTAGTTTCGATGCTCTGGTATTACAAATGCAAATTCCGTCTGTTTTTAACGTCTTAAATTGAAAGAGCCGTCACAAATTGCTCCGTTTTCACTCATTCTAGACAATTATACAGCACCTGAGGTAACAAACACATCTCGAGAACCATTGTGCACTACATTATTTATGCCAACTCAGTGCCTCGCTCTTTACTACTGTGTACCAATCTTGTCGTCCAACTGCAAAACACTGGGCCACAACAAGTTTCCGCGTCTCCATTGCACTGCGCATACTACGAAACGCTCCCCAAACTTGGCACTCACCCTCGCAGCCGACTTTTCCGACTTTCCACGACGCTCACGCTAGTGACAGCATTATTTATAGTTCGACGTCGCGCCAAAGCGAATGAGTACATTTCGCCTACGGCTTAGGCCGCCCTCCTAGTGTGGCTGCTCGGTGTCTGCAGGCAGCGAGGGTCTGCAAGCTTCCTGTGTTCGCACCTATGTCACCTTTGCTTGCTTGTCAGAGACAGACTATCGCAAAACATACAACTCACTCCATGAATTGATTGCTACGGCATCTGTTATCAGCAGTCACAACTAGCAACACCAGTAGCAGCTGACTGCACGCAAAGAATAGGAATGTGCAGTGGGATTTACGTGAACTCGGCGCAAGGCAGATCTTTCCGACATAGGCTTGAGAATCTTACGGGAACACTTGTACTGTTTCTAAATTAAGTGTAGGCGTGGGAGGAGGGTGCTTCCTGCGCACAAATAACAGCACGCTTGTCAATTGTGGATGCTAATCATTCGCTTGTATCTTCCTAGACACATCTGCTGGTCGTGAATTATTCCACTTGCATATCAAGGTGCGCATGTAGGTGTGTTAAAAATTCTGGAGGCACTGGGTATTGATCCCAGTACCTCTCGCATACTAAGCGAGCGCTCTACCATCTGAGCTACGCCCGCCCACCCACCCCGAAGACTAATGGTGCTACATACAGCCATATAGACGACACAGACCCTTGCACTCCCATTATTCAGCAAACAAACACTACTCTCTATGTATCCATTAGGGTGTCTTTCAGGTTTCGTGCATTCTGTATCGAATCGTAGTTGCCAAAATGAAAGTGGCACGTATAACGTCGAAAATAGAATTCGGACACCGCTCTGAGTAAGACCAACGTGTTGTCCACCCTCTAGACTTCAATGAGGTTAAGCCGCGATACCTAAGACAGATCTGCACTCGATGACACCTCGATAACAGCCGGTCCGCACACTTACATCTTGCTCTCCTTACGTCAGTATACATCATATCAGTCTGTGACGCTGGCTTTGCAACATCTTGCGTGCCTTTAGGTTCGCCGCGACCAACACTTACCATGCACTGACCACAAAAAATGGAGGCGCCGCCGCTTGAACCCTGGACCTTTCACATGCCAAGCGAACGCTCTACCAACTGAGCTACGCCCCATGCACGAGCAAACTGCGCTATTCCCCATTGTTTGCGACTCAGATGCGCACGGACACGATGGTTGGTTGGTTTGTAGCGGTGAAGGGAGCAGAGTACAAAGGCGCGGACCCGTTCATATACACAAAAGTTCCAAGTAGTTTCGATGCTCTGGTATTACAAATGCAAATTCCGTCTGTTTTTAACGTCTTAAATTGAAAGAGCCGTCACAAATTGCTCCGTTTTCACTCATTCTAGACAATTATACAGCACCTGAGGTAACAAACACATCTCGAGAACCATTGTGCACTACATTATTTATGCCAACTCAGTGCCTCGCTCTTTACTACTGTGTACCAATCTTGTCGTCCAACTGCAAAACACTGGGCCACAACAAGTTTCCGCGTCTCCATTGCACTGCGCATACTACGAAACGCTCCCCAAACTTGGCACTCACCCTCGCAGCCGACTTTTCCGACTTTCCACGACGCTCACGCAACGCTCACGCTAGTGACAGCATTATTTATAGTTCGACGTCGCGCCAAAGCGAATGAGTACATTTCGCCTACGGCTTAGGCCGCCCTCCTAGTGTGGCTGCTCGGTGTCTGCAGGCAGCGAGGGTCTGCAAGCTTCCTGTGTTCGCACCTATGTCACCTTTGCTTGCTTGTCAGAGACAGACTATCGCAAAACATACAACTCACTCCATGAATTGATTGCTACGGCATCTGTTATCAGCAGTCACAACTAGCAACACCAGTAGCAGCTGACTGCACGCAAAGAATAGGAATGTGCAGTGGGATTTACGTGAACTCGGCGCAAGGCAGATCTTTCCGACATAGGCTTGAGAATCTTACGGGAACACTTGTACTGTTTCTAAATTAAGTGTAGGCGTGGGAGGAGGGTGCTTCCTGCGCACAAATAACAGCACGCTTGTCAATTGTGGATGCTAATCATTCGCTTGTATCTTCCTAGACACATCTGCTGGTCGTGAATTATTCCACTTGCATATCAAGGTGCGCATGTAGGTGTGTTAAAAATTCTGGAGGCACTGGGTATTGATCCCAGTACCTCTCGCATACTAAGCGAGCGCTCTACCATCTGAGCTACGCCTGCCCACCCACCCCGAAGACTAATGGTGCTACATACAGCCATATAGACGACACAGACCCTTGCACTCCCATTATTCAGCAAACAAACACTACTCTCTATGTATCCATTAGGGTGTCTTTCAGGTTTCGTGCATTCTGTATCGAATCGTAGTTGCCAAAATGAAAGTGGCACGTATAACGTCGAAAATAGAATTCGGACACCGCTCTGAGTAAGACCAACGTGTTGTCCACCCTCTAGACTTCAATGAGGTTAAGCCGCGATACCTAAGACAGATCTGCACTCGATGACACCTCGATAACAGCCGGTCCGCACACTTACATCTTGCTCTCCTTACGTCAGTATACATCATATCAGTCTGTGACGCTGGCTTTGCAACATCTTGCGTGCCTTTAGGTTCGCCGCGACCAACACTTACCATGCACTGACCACAAAAAATGGAGGCGCCGCCGCTTGAACCCTGGACCTTTCACATGCCAAGCGAACGCTCTACCAACTGAGCTACGCCCCATGCACGAGCAAACTGCGCTATTCCCCATTGTTTGCGACTCAGATGCGCACGGACACGATGGTTGGTTGGTTTGTAGCGGTGAAGGGAGCAGAGTACAAAGGCGCGGACCCGTTCATATACACAAAAGTTCCAAGTAGTTTCGATGCTCTGGTATTACAAATGCAAATTCCGTCTGTTTTTAACGTCTTAAATTGAAAGAGCCGTCACAAATTGCTCCGTTTTCACTCATTCTAGACAATTATACAGCACCTGAGGTAACAAACACATCTCGAGAACCATTGTGCACTACATTATTTATGCCAACTCAGTGCCTCGCTCTTTACTACTGTGTACCAATCTTGTCGTCCAACTGCAAAACACTGGGCCACAACAAGTTTCCGCGTCTCCATTGCACTGCGCATACTACGAAACGCTCCCCAAACTTGGCACTCACCCTCGCAGCCGACTTTTCCGACTTTCCACGACGCTCACGCAACGCTCACGCTAGTGACAGCATTATTTATAGTTCGACGTCGCGCCAAAGCGAATGAGTACATTTCGCCTACGGCTTAGGCCGCCCTCCTAGTGTGGCTGCTCGGTGTCTGCAGGCAGCGAGGGTCTGCAAGCTTCCTGTGTTCGCACCTATGTCACCTTTGCTTGCTTGTCAGAGACAGACTATCGCAAAACATACAACTCACTCCATGAATTGATTGCTACGGCATCTGTTATCAGCAGTCACAACTAGCAACACCAGTAGCAGCTGACTGCACGCAAAGAATAGGAATGTGCAGTGGGATTTACGTGAACTCGGCGCAAGGCAGATCTTTCCGACATAGGCTTGAGAATCTTACGGGAACACTTGTACTGTTTCTAAATTAAGTGTAGGCGTGGGAGGAGGGTGCTTCCTGCGCACAAATAACAGCACGCTTGTCAATTGTGGATGCTAATCATTCGCTTGTATCTTCCTAGACACATCTGCTGGTCGTGAATTATTCCACTTGCATATCAAGGTGCGCATGTAGGTGTGTTAAAAATTCTGGAGGCACTGGGTATTGATCCCAGTACCTCTCGCATACTAAGCGAGCGCTCTACCATCTGAGCTACGCCTGCCCACCCACCCCGAAGACTAATGGTGCTACATACAGCCATATAGACGACACAGACCCTTGCACTCCCATTATTCAGCAAACAAACACTACTCTCTATGTATCCATTAGGGTGTCTTTCAGGTTTCGTGCATTCTGTATCGAATCGTAGTTGCCAAAATGAAAGTGGCACGTATAACGTCGAAAATAGAATTCGGACACCGCTCTGAGTAAGACCAACGTGTTGTCCACCCTCTAGACTTCAATGAGGTTAAGCCGCGATACCTAAGACAGATCTGCACTCGATGACACCTCGATAACAGCCGGTCCGCACACTTACATCTTGCTCTCCTTACGTCAGTATACATCATATCAGTCTGTGACGCTGGCTTTGCAACATCTTGCGTGCCTTTAGGTTCGCCGCGACCAACACTTACCATGCACTGACCACAAAAAATGGAGGCGCCGCCGCTTGAACCCTGGACCTTTCACATGCCAAGCGAACGCTCTACCAACTGAGCTACGCCCCATGCACGAGCAAACTGCGCTATTCCCCATTGTTTGCGACTCAGATGCGCACGGACACGATGGTTGGTTGGTTTGTAGCGGTGAAGGGAGCAGAGTACAAAGGCGCGGACCCGTTCATATACACAAAAGTTCCAAGTAGTTTCGATGCTCTGGTATTACAAATGCAAATTCCGTCTGTTTTTAACGTCTTAAATTGAAAGAGCCGTCACAAATTGCTCCGTTTTCACTCATTCTAGACAATTATACAGCACCTGAGGTAACAAACACATCTCGAGAACCATTGTGCACTACATTATTTATGCCAACTCAGTGCCTCGCTCTTTACTACTGTGTACCAATCTTGTCGTCCAACTGCAAAACACTGGGCCACAACAAGTTTCCGCGTCTCCATTGCACTGCGCATAATACGAAACGCTCCCCAAACTTGGCACTCACCCTCGCAGCCGACTTTTCCGACTTTCCACGACGCTCACGCAACGCTCACGCTAGTGACAGCATTATTTATAGTTCGACGTCGCGCCAAAGCGAATGAGTACATTTCGCCTACGGCTTAGGCCGCCCTCCTAGTGTGGCTGCTCGGTGTCTGCAGGCAGCGAGGGTCTGCAAGCTTCCTGTGTTCGCACCTATGTCACCTTTGCTTGCTTGTCAGAGACAGACTATCGCAAAACATACAACTCACTCCATGAATTGATTGCTACGGCATCTGTTATCAGCAGTCACAACTAGCAACACCAGTAGCAGCTGACTGCACGCAAAGAATAGGAATGTGCAGTGGGATTTACGTGAACTCGGCGCAAGGCAGATCTTTCCGACATAGGCTTGAGAATCTTACGGGAACACTTGTACTGTTTCTAAATTAAGTGTAGGCGTGGGAGGAGGGTGCTTCCTGCGCACAAATAACAGCACGCTTGTCAATTGTGGATGCTAATCATTCGCTTGTATCTTCCTAGACACATCTGCTGGTCGTGAATTATTCCACTTGCATATCAAGGTGCGCATGTAGGTGTGTTAAAAATTCTGAAGGCACTGGGTATTGATCCCAGTACCTCTCGCATACTAAGCGAGCGCTCTACCATCTGAGCTACGCCCGCCCACCCACCCCGAAGACTAATGGTGCTACATACAGCCATATAGACGACACAGACCCTTGCACTCCCATTATTCAGCAAACAAACACTACTCTCTATGTATCCGTTAGGGTGTCTTTCAGGTTTCGTGCATTCTGTATCGAATCGTAGTTGCCAAAATGAAAGTGGCACGTATAACGTCGAAAATAGAATTCGGACACCGCTCTGAGTAAGACCAACGTGTTGTCCACCCTCTAGACTTCAATGAGGTTAAGCCGCGATACCTAAGACAGATCTGCACTCGATGACACCTCGATAACAGCCGGTCCCCACACTTACATCTTGCTCTCCTTACGTCAGTATACATCATATCAGTCTGTGACGCTGGCTTTGCAACATCTTGCGTGCCTTTAGGTTCGCCGCGACCAACACTTACCATGCACTGACCACAAAAAATGGAGGCGCCGCCGCTTGAACCCTGGACCTTTCACATGCCAAGCGAACGCTCTACCAACTGAGCTACGCCCCATGCACGAGCAAACTGCGCTATTCCCTATTGTTTGCGACTCAGATGCGCACGGACACGATGGTTGGTTGGTTTGTAGCGGTGAAGGGAGCAGAGTACAAAGGCGCGGACCCGTTCATATACACAAAAGTTCCAAGTAGTTTCGATGCTCTGGTATTACAAATGCAAATTCCGTCTGTTTTTAACGTCTTAAATTGAAAGAGCCGTCACAAATTGCTCCGTTTTCACTCATTGTAGACAATTATACAGCACCTGAGGTAACAAACACATCTCGAGAACCATTGTGCACTACATTATTTATGCCAACTCAGTGCCTCGCTCTTTACTACTGTGTACCAATCTTGTCGTCCAACTGCAAAACACTGGGCCACAACAAGTTTCCGCGTCTCCATTGCACTGCGCATACTACGAAACGCTCCCCAAACTTGGCACTCACCCTCGCAGCCGACTTTTCCGACTTTCCACGACGCTCACGCTAGTGACAGCATTATTTATAGTTCGACGTCGCGCCAAAGCGAATGAGTACATTTCGCCTACGGCTTAGGCCGCCCTCCTAGTGTGGCTGCTCGGTGTCTGCAGGCAGCGAGGGTCTGCAAGCTTCCTGTGTTCGCACCTATGTCACCTTTGCTTGCTTGTCAGAGACAGACTATCGCAAAACATACAACTCACTCCATGAATTGATTGCTACGGCATCTGTTATCAGCAGTCACAACTAGCAACACCAGTAGCAGCTGACTGCACGCAAAGAATAGGAATGTGCAGTGGGATTTACGTGAACTCGGCGCAAGGCAGATCTTTCCGACATAGGCTTGAGAATCTTACGGGAACACTTGTACTGTTTCTAAATTAAGTGTAGGCGTGGGAGGAGGGTGCTTCCTGCGCACAAATAACAGCACGCTTGTCAATTGTGGATGCTAATCATTCGCTTGTATCTTCCTAGACACATCTGCTGGTCGTGAATTATTCCACTTGCATATCAAGGTGCGCATGTAGGTGTGTTAAAAATTCTGGAGGCACTGGGTATTGATCCCAGTACCTCTCGCATACTAAGCGAGCGCTCTACCATCTGAGCTACGCCCGCCCACCCACCCCGAAGACTAATGGTGCTACATACAGCCATATAGACGACACAGACCCTTGCACTCCCATTATTCAGCAAACAAACACTACTCTCTATGTATCCGTTAGGGTGTCTTTCAGGTTTCGTGCATTCTGTATCGAATCGTAGTTGCCAAAATGAAAGTGGCACGTATAACGTCGAAAATAGAATTCGGACACCGCTCTGAGTAAGACCAACGTGTTGTCCACCCTCTAGACTTCAATGAGGTTAAGCCGCGATACCTAAGACAGATCTGCACTCGATGACACCTCGATAACAGCCGGTCCCCACACTTACATCTTGCTCTCCTTACGTCAGTATACATCATATCAGTCTGTGACGCTGGCTTTGCAACATCTTGCGTGCCTTTAGGTTCGCCGCGACCAACACTTACCATGCACTGACCACAAAAAATGGAGGCGCCGCGGCTTCAACCCTGGACCTTTCACATGCCAAGCGAACGCTCTACCAACTGAGCTACGCCCCATGCACGAGCAAACTGCGCTATTCCCCATTCTTTGCGACTCAGATGCGCACGGACACGATGGTTGGTTGGTTTGTAGCGGTGAAGGGAGCAGAGTACAAAGGCGCGGACCCGTTCATATACACAAAAGTTCCAAGTAGTTTCGATGCTCTGGTATTACAAATGCAAATTCCGTCTGTTTTTAACGTCTTAAATTGAAAGAGCCGTCACAAATTGCTCCGTTTTCACTCATTGTAGACAATTATACAGCACCTGAGGTAACAAACACATCTCGAGAACCATTGTGCACTACATTATTTATGCCAACTCAGTGCCTCGCTCTTTACTACTGTGTACCAATCTTGTCGTCCAACTGCAAAACACTGGGCCACAACAAGTTTCCGCATCTCCATTGCACTGCGCATACTACGAAACGCTCCCCAAACTTGGCACTCACCCTCGCAGCCGACTTTTCCGACTTTCCACGACGCTCACGCAACGCTCACGCTAGTGACAGCATTATTTATAGTTCGACGTCGCGCCAAAGCGAATGAGTACATTTCGCCTACGGCTTAGGCCGCCCTCCTAGTGTGGCTGCTCGGTGTCTGCAGGCAGCGAGGGTCTGCAAGCTTCCTGTGTTCGCACCTATGTCACCTTTGCTTGCTTGTCAGAGACAGACTATCGCAAAACATACAACTCACTCCATGAATTGATTGCTACGGCATCTGTTATCAGCAGTCACAACTAGCAACACCAGTAGCAGCTGACTGCACGCAAAGAATAGGAATGTGCAGTGGGATTTACGTGAACTCGGCGCAAGGCAGATCTTTCCGACATAGGCTTGAGAATCTTACGGGAACACTTGTACTGTTTCTAAATTAAGTGTAGGCGTGGGAGGAGGGTGCTTCCTGCGCACAAATAACAGCACGCTTGTCAATTGTGGATGCTAATCATTCGCTTGTATCTTCCTAGACACATCTGCTGGTCGTGAATTATTCCACTTGCATATCAAGGTGCGCATGTAGGTGTGTTAAAAATTCTGGAGGCACTTGGTATTGATCCCAGTACCTCTCGCATACTAAGCGAGCGCTCTACCATCTGAGCTACGCCCGCCCACCCACCCCGAAGACTAATGGTGCTACATACAGCCATATAGACGACACAGACCCTTGCACTCCCATTATTCAGCAAACAAACACTACTCTCTATGTATCCGTTAGGGTGTCTTTCAGGTTTCGTGCATTCTGTATCGAATCGTAGTTGGCCACAATGAAAGTGGCACGTATAACGTCGAAAATAGAATTCGGACACCGCTCTGAGTAAGACCAACGTGTTGTCCACCCTCTAGACTTCAATGAGGTTAAGCCGCGATACCTAAGACAGATCTGCACTCGATGACACCTCGATAACAGCCGGTCCCCACACTTACATCTTGCTCTCCTTACGTCAGTATACATCATATCAGTCTGTGACGCTGGCTTTGCAACATCTTGCGTGCCTTTAGGTTCGCCGCGACCAACACTTACCATGCACTGACCACAAAAAATGGAGGCGCCGCGGCTTCAACCCTGGACCTTTCACATGCCAAGCGAACGCTCTACCAACTGAGCTACGCCCCATGCACGAGCAAACTGCGCTATTCCCCATTCTTTGCGACTCAGATGCGCACGGACACGATGGTTGGTTGGTTTGTAGCGGTGAAGGGAGCAGAGTACAAAGGCGCGGACCCGTTCATATACACAAAAGTTCCAAGTAGTTTCGATGCTCTGGTATTACAAATGCAAATTCCGTCTGTTTTTAACGTCTTAAATTGAAAGAGCCGTCACAAATTGCTCCGTTTTCACTCATTCTAGACAATTATACAGCACCTGAGGTAACAAACACATCTCGAGAACCATTGTGCACTACATTATTTATGCCAACTCAGTGCCTCGCTCTTTACTACTGTGTACCAATCTTGTCGTCCAACTGCAAAACACTGGCCCACAACAAGTTTCCGCGTCTCCATTGCACTGCGCATACTACGAAACGCTCCCCAAACTTGGCACTCACCCTCGCAGCCGACTTTTCCGACTTTCCACGACGCTCACGCAACGCTCACGCTAGTGACAGCATTATTTATAGTTCGACGTCGCGCCAAAGCGAATGAGTACATTTCGCCTACGGCTTAGGCCGCCCTCCTAGTGTGGCTGCTCGGTGTCTGCAGGCAGCGAGGGTCTGCAAGCTTCCTGTGTTCGCACCTATGTCACCTTTGCTTGCTTGTCAGAGACTGACTATCGCAAAACATACAACTCACTCCATGAATTGATTGCTACGGCATCTGTTATCAGCAGTCACAACTAGCAACACCAGTAGCAGCTGACTGCACGCAAAGAATAGGAATGTGCAGTGGGATTTACGTGAACTCGGCGCAAGGCAGATCTTTCCGACATAGGCTTGAGAATCTTACGGGAACACTTGTACTGTTTCTAAATTAAGTGTAGGCGTGGGAGGAGGGTGCTTCCTGCGCACAAATAACAGCACGCTTGTCAATTGTGGATGCTAATCATTCGCTTGTATCTTCCTAGACACATCTGCTGGTCGTGAATTATTCCACTTGCATATCAAGGTGCGCATGTGGGTGTGTTAAAAATCCTGGAGGCACTGGGTATTGACCCCAGTACCTCTCGCATGCTAAGCGAGCGCTCTACCATCTGAGCTACGCCCGCCCCACCCGAAGACTAATGGTGCTACATACAGCCATATAGACGACACAGACTCTTGCACTCCCATTATTCAGCAGACAAACACTACTCTCTATGTATCCGTTAGGGTGTCTTTCAGGTTTCGTGCATTCTGTTTCGAATCGTAGTTGGCCACAATGAAAGTGGCACGTATAACGTCGAAAATAGAATTCGGACACCGCTCTGAGTAAGACCAACGTGTTGTCCACCCTCTAGACTTCAATGAGGTTAAGCCGCGATACCTAAGACAGATCTGCACTCGATGACACCTCGATAACAGCCGGTCCCCACACTTACATCTTGCTCTCCTTACGTCAGTATACATCATATCAGTCTGTGACGCTGGCTTTGCAACATCTTGCGTGCCTTTAGGTTCGCCGCGACCAACACTTACCATGCACTGACCACAAAAAATGGAGGCGCCGCGGCTTCAACCCTGGACCTTTCACATGCCAAGCGAACGCTCTACCAACTGAGCTACGCCCCATGCACGAGCAAACTGCGCTATTCCCCATTCTTTGCGACTCAGATGCGCACGGACACGATGGTTGGTTGGTTTGTAGCGGTGAAGGGAGCAGAGTACAAAGGCGCGGACCCGTTCATATACACAAAAGTTCCAAGTAGTTTCGATGCTCTGGTATTACAAATGCAAATTCCGTCTGTTTTTAACGTCTTAAATTGAAAGAGCCGTCACAAATTGCTCCGTTTTCACTCATTGTAGACAATTATACAGCACCTGAGGTAACAAACACATCTCGAGAACCATTGTGCACTACATTATTTATGCCAACTCAGTGCCTCGCTCTTTACTACTGTGTACCAATCTTGTCGTCCAACTGCAAAACACTGGGCCACAACAAGTTTCCGCATCTCCATTGCACTGCGCATACTACGAAACGCTCCCCAAACTTGGCACTCACCCTCGCAGCCGACTTTTCCGACTTTCCACGACGCTCACGCAACGCTCACGCTAGTGACAGCATTATTTATAGTTCGACGTCGCGCCAAAGCGAATGAGTACATTTCGCCTACGGCTTAGGCCGCCCTCCTAGTGTGGCTGCTCGGTGTCTGCAGGCAGCGAGGGTCTGCAAGCTTCCTGTGTTCGCACCTATGTCACCTTTGCTTGCTTGTCAGAGACAGACTATCGCAAAACATACAACTCACTCCATGAATTGATTGCTACGGCATCTGTTATCAGCAGTCACAACTAGCAACACCAGTAGCAGCTGACTGCACGCAAAGAATAGGAATGTGCAGTGGGATTTACGTGAACTCGGCGCAAGGCAGATCTTTCCGACATAGGCTTGAGAATCTTACGGGAACACTTGTACTGTTTCTAAATTAAGTGTAGGCGTGGGAGGAGGGTGCTTCCTGCGCACAAATAACAGCACGCTTGTCAATTGTGGATGCTAATCATTCGCTTGTATCTTCCTAGACACATCTGCTGGTCGTGAATTATTCCACTTGCATATCAAGGTGCGCATGTAGGTGTGTTAAAAATTCTGGAGGCACTGGGTATTGATCCCAGTACCTCTCGCATACTAAGCGAGCGCTCTACCATCTGAGCTACGCCCGCCCACCCACCCCGAAGACTAATGGTGCTACATACAGCCATATAGACGACACAGACCCTTGCACTCCCATTATTCAGCAAACAAACACTACTCTCTATGTATCCGTTAGGGTGTCTTTCAGGTTTCGTGCATTCTGTATCGAATCGTAGTTGGCCACAATGAAAGTGGCACGTATAACGTCGAAAATAGAATTCGGACACCGCTCTGAGTAAGACCAACGTGTTGTCCACCCTCTAGACTTCAATGAGGTTAAGCCGCGATACCTAAGACAGATCTGCACTCGATGACACCTCGATAACAGCCGGTCCCCACACTTACATCTTGCTCTCCTTACGTCAGTATACATCATATCAGTCTGTGACGCTGGCTTTGCAACATCTTGCGTGCCTTTAGGTTCGCCGCGACCAACACTTACCATGCACTGACCACAAAAAATGGAGGCGCCGCGGCTTCAACCCTGGACCTTTCACATGCCAAGCGAACGCTCTACCAACTGAGCTACGCCCCATGCACGAGCAAACTGCGCTATTCCCCATTCTTTGCGACTCAGATGCGCACGGACACGATGGTTGGTTGGTTTGTAGCGGTGAAGGGAGCAGAGTACAAAGGCGCGGACCCGTTCATATACACAAAAGTTCCAAGTAGTTTCGATGCTCTGGTATTACAAATGCAAATTCCGTCTGTTTTTAACGTCTTAAATTGAAAGAGCCGTCACAAATTGCTCCGTTTTCACTCATTGTAGACAATTATACAGCACCTGAGGTAACAAACACATCTCGAGAACCATTGTGCACTACATTATTTATGCCAACTCAGTGCCTCGCTCTTTACTACTGTGTACCAATCTTGTCGTCCAACTGCAAAACACTGGGCCACAACAAGTTTCCGCGTCTCCATTGCACTGCGCATACTACGAAACGCTCCCCAAACTTGGCACTCACCCTCGCAGCCGACTTTTCCGACTTTCCACGACGCTCACGCAACGCTCACGCTAGTGACAGCATTATTTATAGTTCGACGTCGCGCCAAAGCGAATGAGTACATTTCGCCTACGGCTTAGGCCGCCCTCCTAGTGTGGCTGCTCGGTGTCTGCAGGCAGCGAGGGTCTGCAAGCTTCCAGTGTTCGCACCTATGTCACCTGTGCTTGCTTGTCAGAGACAGACTATCGCAAAACATACAACTCACTCCATGAATTGATTGCTACGGCATCTGTTATCAGCAGTCACAACTAGCAACACCAGTAGCAGCTGACTGCACGCAAAGAATAGGAATGTGCAGTGGGATTTACGTGAACTCGGCGCAAGGCAGATCTTTCCGACATAGGCTTGAGAATCTTACGGGAACACTTGTACTGTTTCTAAATTAAAGGTAGGCGTGGGAGGAGGGTGCTTCCTGCGCACAAATAACAGCACGCTTGTCAATTGTGGATGCTAATCATTCGCTTGTATCTTCCTAGACACATCTGCTGGTCGTGAATTATTCCACTTGCATATCAAGGTGCGCATGTAGGTGTGTTAAAAATTCTGGAGGCACTGGGTATTGATCCCAGTACCTCTCGCATACTAAGCGAGCGCTCTACCATCTGAGCTACGCCCGCCTCCCCGAAGACTAATGGTGCTACATACAGCCATATAGACGACACAGACCCTTGCACTCCCATTATTCAGCAGACAAACACTACTCTCTATGTATCCGTTAGGGTGTCTTTCAGGTTTCGTGCATTCTGTATCGAATCGTAGTTGGCCACAATGAAAGTGGCACGTATAACGTCGAAAATAGAATTCGGACACCGCTCTGAGTAAGACCAACGTGTTGTCCACCCTCTAGACTTCAATGAGGTTAAGCCGCGATACCTAAGACAGATCTGCACTCGATGACACCTCGATAACAGCCGGTCCCCACACTTACATCTTGCTCTCCTTACGTCAGTATACATCATATCAGACTGTGACGCTGGCTTTGCAACATCTTGCGTGCCTTTAGGTTCGCCGCGACCAACACTTACCATGCACTGACCACAAAAAATGGAGGCGCCGCGGCTTGAACCCTGGACCTTTCACATGCCAAGCGAACGCTCTACCAACTGAGCTACGCCCCATGCACGAGCAAACTGCGCTATTCCCCATTGTTTGCGACTCAGATGCTCGCGGACACGATGGTTGGTTGGTTTGTAGCGGTGAAGGGAGCAGAGTACAAAGGCGCGGACCCGTTCATATACACAAAAGTTCCAAGTAGTTTCGATGCTCTGGTATTACAAATGCAAATTCCGTCTGTTTTTAACGTCTTAAATTGAAAGAGCCGTCACAAATTGCTCCGTTTTCACTCATTGTAGACAATTATACAGCACCTGAGGTAACAAACACATCTCGAGCCCCATTGCGCACTACATTATTTATGCCAACTCAGTGCCTCGCTCTTTACTACTGTGTACCAATCTTGTCGTCCAACTGCAAAACACTGGGCCACAACAAGTTTCCGCGTCTCCATTGCACTGCGCATACTACGAAACGCTCCCCAAACTTGGCACTCACCCTCGCAGCCGACTTTTCCGACTTTCCACGACGCTCACGCAACGCTCACGCTAGTGACAGCATTATTTATAGTTCGACGTCGCGCCAAAGCGAATGAGTACATTTCGCCTACGGCTTAGGCCGCCCTCCTAGTGTGGCTGCTCGGTGTCTGCAGGCAGCGAGGGTCTGCAAGCTTCCTGTGTTCGCACCTATGTCACCTTTGCTTGCTTGTCAGAGACTGACTATCGCAAAACATACAACTCACTCCATGAATTGATTGCTACGGCATCTGTTATCAGCAGTCACAACTAGCAACACCAGTAGCAGCTGACTGCACGCAAAGAATAGGAATGTGCAGTGGGATTTACGTGAACTCGGCGCAAGGCAGATCTTTCCGACATAGGCTTGAGAATCTTACGGGAACACTTGTACTGTTTCTAAATTAAGTGTAGGCGTGGGAGGAGGGTGCTTCCTGCGCACAAATAACAGCACGCTTGTCAATTGTGGATGCTAATCATTCGCTTGTATCTTCCTAGACACATCTGCTGGTCGTGAATTATTCCACTTGCATATCAAGGTGCGCATGTGGGTGTGTTAAAAATCCTGGAGGCACTGGGTATTGACCCCAGTACCTCTCGCATGCTAAGCGAGCGCTCTACCATCTGAGCTACGCCCGCCCCACCCGAAGACTAATGGTGCTACATACAGCCATATAGACGACACAGACTCTTGCACTCCCATTATTCAGCAGACAAACACTACTCTCTATGTATCCGTTAGGGTGTCTTTCAGGTTTCGTGCATTCTGTTTCGAATCGTAGTTGGCCACAATGAAAGTGGCACGTATAACGTCGAAAATAGAATTCGGACACCGCTCTGAGTAAGACCAACGTGTTGTCCACCCTCTAGACTTCAATGAGGTTAAGCCGCGATACCTAAGACAGATCTGCACTCGATGACACCTCGATAACAGCCGGTCCCCACACTTACATCTTGCTCTCCTTACGTCAGTATACATCATATCAGTCTGTGACGCTGGCTTTGCAACATCTTGCGTGCCTTTAGGTTCGCCGCGACCAACACTTACCATGCACTGACCACAAAAAATGGAGGCGCCGCGGCTTCAACCCTGGACCTTTCACATGCCAAGCGAACGCTCTACCAACTGAGCTACGCCCCATGCACGAGCAAACTGCGCTATTCCCCATTCTTTGCGACTCAGATGCGCACGGACACGATGGTTGGTTGGTTTGTAGCGGTGAAGGGAGCAGAGTACAAAGGCGCGGACCCGTTCATATACACAAAAGTTCCAAGTAGTTTCGATGCTCTGGTATTACAAATGCAAATTCCGTCTGTTTTTAACGTCTTAAATTGAAAGAGCCGTCACAAATTGCTCCGTTTTCACTCATTGTAGACAATTATACAGCACCTGAGGTAACAAACACATCTCGAGAACCATTGTGCACTACATTATTTATGCCAACTCAGTGCCTCGCTCTTTACTACTGTGTACCAATCTTGTCGTCCAACTGCAAAACACTGGGCCACAACAAGTTTCCGCATCTCCATTGCACTGCGCATACTACGAAACGCTCCCCAAACTTGGCACTCACCCTCGCAGCCGACTTTTCCGACTTTCCACGACGCTCACGCAACGCTCACGCTAGTGACAGCATTATTTATAGTTCGACGTCGCGCCAAAGCGAATGAGTACATTTCGCCTACGGCTTAGGCCGCCCTCCTAGTGTGGCTGCTCGGTGTCTGCAGGCAGCGAGGGTCTGCAAGCTTCCTGTGTTCGCACCTATGTCACCTTTGCTTGCTTGTCAGAGACAGACTATCGCAAAACATACAACTCACTCCATGAATTGATTGCTACGGCATCTGTTATCAGCAGTCACAACTAGCAACACCAGTAGCAGCTGACTGCACGCAAAGAATAGGAATGTGCAGTGGGATTTACGTGAACTCGGCGCAAGGCAGATCTTTCCGACATAGGCTTGAGAATCTTACGGGAACACTTGTACTGTTTCTAAATTAAGTGTAGGCGTGGGAGGAGGGTGCTTCCTGCGCACAAATAACAGCACGCTTGTCAATTGTGGATGCTAATCATTCGCTTGTATCTTCCTAGACACATCTGCTGGTCGTGAATTATTCCACTTGCATATCAAGGTGCGCATGTAGGTGTGTTAAAAATTCTGGAGGCACTGGGTATTGATCCCAGTACCTCTCGCATACTAAGCGAGCGCTCTACCATCTGAGCTACGCCCGCCCACCCACCCCGAAGACTAATGGTGCTACATACAGCCATATAGACGACACAGACCCTTGCACTCCCATTATTCAGCAAACAAACACTACTCTCTATGTATCCGTTAGGGTGTCTTTCAGGTTTCGTGCATTCTGTATCGAATCGTAGTTGGCCACAATGAAAGTGGCACGTATAACGTCGAAAATAGAATTCGGACACCGCTCTGAGTAAGACCAACGTGTTGTCCACCCTCTAGACTTCAATGAGGTTAAGCCGCGATACCTAAGACAGATCTGCACTCGATGACACCTCGATAACAGCCGGTCCCCACACTTACATCTTGCTCTCCTTACGTCAGTATACATCATATCAGTCTGTGACGCTGGCTTTGCAACATCTTGCGTGCCTTTAGGTTCGCCGCGACCAACACTTACCATGCACTGACCACAAAAAATGGAGGCGCCGCGGCTTCAACCCTGGACCTTTCACATGCCAAGCGAACGCTCTACCAACTGAGCTACGCCCCATGCACGAGCAAACTGCGCTATTCCCCATTCTTTGCGACTCAGATGCGCACGGACACGATGGTTGGTTGGTTTGTAGCGGTGAAGGGAGCAGAGTACAAAGGCGCGGACCCGTTCATATACACAAAAGTTCCAAGTAGTTTCGATGCTCTGGTATTACAAATGCAAATTCCGTCTGTTTTTAACGTCTTAAATTGAAAGAGCCGTCACAAATTGCTCCGTTTTCACTCATTGTAGACAATTATACAGCACCTGAGGTAACAAACACATCTCGAGAACCATTGTGCACTACATTATTTATGCCAACTCAGTGCCTCGCTCTTTACTACTGTGTACCAATCTTGTCGTCCAACTGCAAAACACTGGGCCACAACAAGTTTCCGCGTCTCCATTGCACTGCGCATACTACGAAACGCTCCCCAAACTTGGCACTCACCCTCGCAGCCGACTTTTCCGACTTTCCACGACGCTCACGCAACGCTCACGCTAGTGACAGCATTATTTATAGTTCGACGTCGCGCCAAAGCGAATGAGTACATTTCGCCTACGGCTTAGGCCGCCCTCCTAGTGTGGCTGCTCGGTGTCTGCAGGCAGCGAGGGTCTGCAAGCTTCCAGTGTTCGCACCTATGTCACCTGTGCTTGCTTGTCAGAGACAGACTATCGCAAAACATACAACTCACTCCATGAATTGATTGCTACGGCATCTGTTATCAGCAGTCACAACTAGCAACACCAGTAGCAGCTGACTGCACGCAAAGAATAGGAATGTGCAGTGGGATTTACGTGAACTCGGCGCAAGGCAGATCTTTCCGACATAGGCTTGAGAATCTTACGGGAACACTTGTACTGTTTCTAAATTAAAGGTAGGCGTGGGAGGAGGGTGCTTCCTGCGCACAAATAACAGCACGCTTGTCAATTGTGGATGCTAATCATTCGCTTGTATCTTCCTAGACACATCTGCTGGTCGTGAATTATTCCACTTGCATATCAAGGTGCGCATGTAGGTGTGTTAAAAATTCTGGAGGCACTGGGTATTGATCCCAGTACCTCTCGCATACTAAGCGAGCGCTCTACCATCTGAGCTACGCCCGCCTCCCCGAAGACTAATGGTGCTACATACAGCCATATAGACGACACAGACCCTTGCACTCCCATTATTCAGCAGACAAACACTACTCTCTATGTATCCGTTAGGGTGTCTTTCAGGTTTCGTGCATTCTGTATCGAATCGTAGTTGGCCACAATGAAAGTGGCACGTATAACGTCGAAAATAGAATTCGGACACCGCTCTGAGTAAGACCAACGTGTTGTCCACCCTCTAGACTTCAATGAGGTTAAGCCGCGATACCTAAGACAGATCTGCACTCGATGACACCTCGATAACAGCCGGTCCCCACACTTACATCTTGCTCTCCTTACGTCAGTATACATCATATCAGACTGTGACGCTGGCTTTGCAACATCTTGCGTGCCTTTAGGTTCGCCGCGACCAACACTTACCATGCACTGACCACAAAAAATGGAGGCGCCGCGGCTTGAACCCTGGACCTTTCACATGCCAAGCGAACGCTCTACCAACTGAGCTACGCCCCATGCACGAGCAAACTGCGCTATTCCCCATTGTTTGCGACTCAGATGCTCGCGGACACGATGGTTGGTTGGTTTGTAGCGGTGAAGGGAGCAGAGTACAAAGGCGCGGACCCGTTCATATACACAAAAGTTCCAAGTAGTTTCGATGCTCTGGTATTACAAATGCAAATTCCGTCTGTTTTTAACGTCTTAAATTGAAAGAGCCGTCACAAATTGCTCCGTTTTCACTCATTGTAGACAATTATACAGCACCTGAGGTAACAAACACATCTCGAGCCCCATTGCGCACTACATTATTTATGCCAACTCAGTGCCTCGCTCTTTACTACTGTGTACCAATCTTGTCGTCCAACTGCAAAACACTGGGCCACAACAAGTTTCCGCGTCTCCATTGCACTGCGCATACTACGAAACGCTCCCCAAACTTGGCACTCACCCTCGCAGCCGACTTTTCCGACTTTCCACGACGGTCACGCAACGCTCACGCTAGTGACAGCATTATTTATAGTTCGACGTCGCGCCAAAGCGAATGAGTACATTTCGCCTACGGCTTAGGCCGCCCTCCTAGTGTGGCTGCTCGGTGTCTGCAGGCAGCGAGGGTCTGCAAGCTTCCTGTGTTCGCACCTATGTCACCTTTGCTTGCTTGTCAGAGACAGACTATCGCAAAACATACAACTCACTCCATGAATTGATTGCTACGGCATCTGTTATCAGCAGTCACAACTAGCAACACCAGTAGCAGCTGACTGCACGCAAAGAATAGGAATGTGCAGTGGGATTTACGTGAACTCGGCGCAAGGCAGATCTTTCCGACATAGGCTTGAGAATCTTACGGGAACACTTGTACTGTTTCTAAATTAAGTGTAGGCGTGGGAGGAGGGTGCTTCCTGCGCACAAATAACAGCACGCTTGTCAATTGTGGATGCTAATCATTCGCTTGTATCTTCCTAGACACATCTGCTGGTCGTGAATTATTCCACTTGCATATCAAGGTGCGCATGTAGGTGTGTTAAAAATTCTGGAGGCACTGGGTATTGATCCCAGTACCTCTCGCATACTAAGCGAGCGCTCTACCATCTGAGCTACGCCCGCCCACCCACCCCGAAGACTAATGGTGCTACATACAGCCATATAGACGACACAGACCCTTGCACTCCCATTATTCAGCAAACAAACACTACTCTCTATGTATCCGTTAGGGTGTCTTTCAGGTTTCGTGCATTCTGTATCGAATCGTAGTTGGCCACAATGAAAGTGGCACGTATAACGTCGAAAATAGAATTCGGACACCGCTCTGAGTAAGACCAACGTGTTGTCCACCCTCTAGACTTCAATGAGGTTAAGCCGCGATACCTAAGACAGATCTGCACTCGATGACACCTCGATAACAGCCGGTCCCCACACTTACATCTTGCTCTCCTTACGTCAGTATACATCATATCAGTCTGTGACGCTGGCTTTGCAACATCTTGCGTGCCTTTAGGTTCGCCGCGACCAACACTTACCATGCACTGACCACAAAAAATGGAGGCGCCGCGGCTTCAACCCTGGACCTTTCACATGCCAAGCGAACGCTCTACCAACTGAGCTACGCCCCATGCACGAGCAAACTGCGCTATTCCCCATTCTTTGCGACTCAGATGCGCACGGACACGATGGTTGGTTGGTTTGTAGCGGTGAAGGGAGCAGAGTACAAAGGCGCGGACCCGTTCATATACACAAAAGTTCCAAGTAGTTTCGATGCTCTGGTATTACAAATGCAAATTCCGTCTGTTTTTAACGTCTTAAATTGAAAGAGCCGTCACAAATTGCTCCGTTTTCACTCATTGTAGACAATTATACAGCACCTGAGGTAACAAACACATCTCGAGAACCATTGTGCACTACATTATTTATGCCAACTCAGTGCCTCGCTCTTTACTACTGTGTACCAATCTTGTCGTCCAACTGCAAAACACTGGGCCACAACAAGTTTCCGCGTCTCCATTGCACTGCGCATACTACGAAACGCTCCCCAAACTTGGCACTCACCCTCGCAGCCGACTTTTCCGACTTTCCACGACGCTCACGCAACGCTCACGCTAGTGACAGCATTATTTATAGTTCGACGTCGCGCCAAAGCGAATGAGTACATTTCGCCTACGGCTTAGGCCGCCCTCCTAGTGTGGCTGCTCGGTGTCTGCAGGCAGCGAGGGTCTGCAAGCTTCCAGTGTTCGCACCTATGTCACCTGTGCTTGCTTGTCAGAGACAGACTATCGCAAAACATACAACTCACTCCATGAATTGATTGCTACGGCATCTGTTATCAGCAGTCACAACTAGCAACACCAGTAGCAGCTGACTGCACGCAAAGAATAGGAATGTGCAGTGGGATTTACGTGAACTCGGCGCAAGGCAGATCTTTCCGACATAGGCTTGAGAATCTTACGGGAACACTTGTACTGTTTCTAAATTAAAGGTAGGCGTGGGAGGAGGGTGCTTCCTGCGCACAAATAACAGCACGCTTGTCAATTGTGGATGCTAATCATTCGCTTGTATCTTCCTAGACACATCTGCTGGTCGTGAATTATTCCACTTGCATATCAAGGTGCGCATGTAGGTGTGTTAAAAATTCTGGAGGCACTGGGTATTGATCCCAGTACCTCTCGCATACTAAGCGAGCGCTCTACCATCTGAGCTACGCCCGCCTCCCCGAAGACTAATGGTGCTACATACAGCCATATAGACGACACAGACCCTTGCACTCCCATTATTCAGCAGACAAACACTACTCTCTATGTATCCGTTAGGGTGTCTTTCAGGTTTCGTGCATTCTGTATCGAATCGTAGTTGGCCACAATGAAAGTGGCACGTATAACGTCGAAAATAGAATTCGGACACCGCTCTGAGTAAGACCAACGTGTTGTCCACCCTCTAGACTTCAATGAGGTTAAGCCGCGATACCTAAGACAGATCTGCACTCGATGACACCTCGATAACAGCCGGTCCCCACACTTACATCTTGCTCTCCTTACGTCAGTATACATCATATCAGACTGTGACGCTGGCTTTGCAACATCTTGCGTGCCTTTAGGTTCGCCGCGACCAACACTTACCATGCACTGACCACAAAAAATGGAGGCGCCGCGGCTTGAACCCTGGACCTTTCACATGCCAAGCGAACGCTCTACCAACTGAGCTACGCCCCATGCACGAGCAAACTGCGCTATTCCCCATTGTTTGCGACTCAGATGCTCGCGGACACGATGGTTGGTTGGTTTGTAGCGGTGAAGGGAGCAGAGTACAAAGGCGCGGACCCGTTCATATACACAAAAGTTCCAAGTAGTTTCGATGCTCTGGTATTACAAATGCAAATTCCGTCTGTTTTTAACGTCTTAAATTGAAAGAGCCGTCACAAATTGCTCCGTTTTCACTCATTGTAGACAATTATACAGCACCTGAGGTAACAAACACATCTCGAGCCCCATTGCGCACTACATTATTTATGCCAACTCAGTGCCTCGCTCTTTACTACTGTGTACCAATCTTGTCGTCCAACTGCAAAACACTGGGCCACAACAAGTTTCCGCGTCTCCATTGCACTGCGCATACTACGAAACGCTCCCCAAACTTGGCACTCACCCTCGCAGCCGACTTTTCCGACTTTCCACGACGCTCACGCTAGTGACAGCATTATTTATAGTTCGACGTCGCGCCAAAGCGAATGAGAACAATTCGCCTACGTCTTAGGCCGCCCTCCTAGTGTGGCTGCTCGGTGTCTGCTGGCAGCGAGGGACTGCAAGCTTCCTGTGTTCGCACCTATGTCACCTGTGCTTGCTTGTCAGAGACAGACTATCGCAAAACATACAACTCATTCCATGACTTGATTGCTACGGCATCTGTTATCAGCAGTCACAACTAACAACACCAGTAGCAGCTGACTGCACGCAAAGAATAGGAATGTGCAGTGGGATTTACGTGAACTCGGCGCTAGCTTGTATCTTCCTAGACACATCTGCTGGCTGTGAAGTATTCCACTTGCATATGAAGGTGCGCATGTAGGTGTGTTAAAAATCCAGGAGGCACTGGGTATTGATCCCAGTACCTCTCGTATACTAAGCGAGCGCTCTACCATCTGAGCTACGCCTGCCCCCCCCCCCCCCCCCCCCCCCCCCGAAGACTAATGGTGCTACATACAGCCATATAGACGACACAGACCCTTGCACTCCCATTATTCAGCAGACAAACACTACTCTCTATGTATCCGTTAGGGTGTCTTTCAGGTTTCGTGCATTCTGTATCGAATCGTAGTTGCCAAAATGAAAGTGGCACGTATAACGTCGAAAATAGAATTCGGACACCGCTCTGAGTAAGACCAACGTGTTGTCCACCCTCTAGACTTCAGTGAGGTTAAGCCGCGATACCTAAGACAGATCTGCACTCGATGACACCTCGATAACAGCCGGTCCCCACACTTACATCTTGCTCTCCTTACGTCAGTATACATCATATCAGTCTGTGACGCTGGCTTTGCAACATCTTGCGTGCCTTTAGGTTCGCCGCGACCAACACTTACCATGCACTGACCACAAAAAATGGAGGCGCCGCGGCTTGAACCCTGAACCTTTCACATGCCAAGCGAACGCTCTACCAACTGAGCTACGCCCCATGCACGAGCAAACTGCGCTCTTCCCCATTCTTTGCGACTCAGATGCGCACGGACACGATGGTTGGTTGGTTTTTAGCGGTGAAGGGAGCAGAGTACAAAGGCGCGGACCCGTTCATATACACAAAAGTTCCAAGTAGTTTCGATGCTCTGGTATTACAAATGCAAATTCCGTCTGTTTTTAACGTCTTAAATTGAAAGAGCTGTCACAAATTGCTCCGTTTTCACTCCTTGTCGACAATTATACAGCACCTGAGGTAACAAACACATCTCGAGAACCATTGTGCACTACATTATTTATGCCAACTCAGTGCCTCGCTCTTTACTACTGTGTACCAATCTTGTCGTCCAACTGCAAAACACTGGGCCACAACAAGTTTCCGCGTCTCCATTGCACTGCGCATACTACGAAACGCTCCCCAAACTTGGCACTCACCCTCGCAGCCGACTTTTCCGATTTTCCACGAAGCTCACGAAACGCTCACGCTAGTGACAGCATTATTTATAGTTCGACGTCGCGCCAAAGCGAATGAGTACATTTCGCCTACGGCTTAGGCCGCCCTCCTAGTGTGGCTGCTCGGTGTCTGCAGGCAGCGAGGGTCTGCAAGCTTCCTGTGTTCGCACCTATGTCACCTGTGCTTGCTTGTCAGAGACAGACTATCGCAAAACATACAACTCACTCCATGAATTGATTGCTACGGCATCTGTTATCAGCAGTTACAACTAGCAACACCAGTAGCAGCTGACTGCACGCAAAGAATAGGAATGTGCAGTGGGATTTATGTGAACTCGGCGCAAGGCAGATCTTTCCGACATAGGCTTGAGAATCTTACGGGAACACTTGTACTGTTTCTAAATTAAGTGTAGGCGTGGGAGGAGGGTGCTTCCTGCGCACAAATAACAGCACGCTTGTCAATTGTGGATGCTAATCATTCGCTTGTATCTTCCTAGACACATCTGCTGGTCGTGAATTATTCCACTTGCATATCAAGGTGCGCATGTAGGTGTGTTAAAAATTCTGGAGGCACTGGGTATTGACCCCAGTACCTCTCGCGTACTAAGCGAGCGCTCTACCATCTGAGCTACGCCCGCCACCCCCCCCCCCCCCCCGAAGACTAATGGTGCTACATACAGCCATATAGACGACACAGACCCTTGCACTCCCATTATTCAGCAGACAAACACTACTCTCTATGTATCCGTTAGGGTGTCTTTCAGGTTTCGTGCATTCTGTATCGAATCGTAGTTGGCCACAATGAAAGTGGCACGTATAACGTCGAAAATAGAATTCGGACACCGCTCTGAGTAAGACCAACGTGTTGTCCACCCTCTAGACTTCAATGAGGTTAAGCCGCGATACCTAAGACAGATCTGCACTCGATGACACCTCGATAACAGCCGGTCCCCACACTTACATCTTGCTCTCCTTACGTCAGTATACATCATATCAGTCTGTGACGCTATCTTTGCAACATCTTGCGTGCCTTTAGGTTCGCCGCGACCAACACTTACCATGCACTGACCACAAAAAATGGAGGCGCCGCGGCTTGAACCCTGGACCTTTCACATGCCAAGCGAACGCTCTACCAACTTAGCTACGCCCCATGCACGAGCAAACTGCGCTATTCCCCATTCTTTGCGACTCAGATGCTCGCGGACACGATGGTTGGTTGGTTTGTAGCGGTGAAGGGAGCAGAGTACAAAGGCGCGGACCCGTTCATATACACAAAAGTTCCAAGTAGTTTCGATGCTCTGGTATTACAAATGCAAATTCCGTCTGTTTTTAACGTCTTAAATTGAAAGAGCCGTCACAAATTGCTCCGTTTTCACTCATTGTAGACAATTATACAGCACCTGATGTAACAAACACATCTCGAGCCCCATTGCGCACTACATTATTTATGCCAACTCAGTGCCTCGCTCTTTACTACTGTGTACCAATCTTGTCGTCCAACTGCAAAACACTGGGCCACAACAAGTTTCCGCGTCTCCATTGCACTGCGCATACTACGAAACGCTCCCCAAACTTGGCACTCACCCTCGCAGCCGACTTTTCCGACTTTCCACGACGCTCACGCTAGTGACAGCATTATTTATAGTTCGACGTCGCGCCAAAGCGAATGAGCACAATTCGCCTACGTCTTAGGCCGCCCTCCTAGTGTGGCTGCTCGGTGTCTGCTGGCAGCGAGGGACTGCAAGCTTCCTGTGTTCGCACCTATGTCACCTGTGCTTGCTTGTCAGAGACAGACTATCGCAAAACATACAACTCACTCCATGAATTCATTGCTACGGCATCTGTTATCAGCAGTCACAACTAACAACACCAGTAGCAGCTGACTGCACGCAAAGAATAGGAATGTGCAGTGGGATTTACGTGAACTCGGCGCTAGCTTGTATCCTCCTAGACACATCTGCTGGCTGTGAAGTATTCCACTTGCATATGAAGGTGCGCATGTAGGTGTGTTAAAAATCCAGGAGGCACTGGGTATTGATCCCAGTACCTCTCGTATACTAAGCGAGCGCTCTACCATCTGAGCTACGCCTGCCCCCCCCCCCCCCCCCCCGAAGACTAATGGTGCTACATACAGCCATAGAGACGACACAGACCCTTGCACTCCCATTATTCAGCAGACAAACACTACTCTCTATGTATCCGTTAGGGTGTCTTTCAGGTTTCGTGCATTCTGTATCGAATCGTAGTTGCCAAAATGAAAGTGGCACGTATAACGTCGAAAATAGAATTCGGACACCGCTCTGAGTAAGACCAACGTGTTGTCCACCCTCTAGACTTCAGTGAGGTTAAGCCGCGATACCTAAGACAGATCTGCACTCGATGACACCTCGATAACAGCCGGTCCCCACACTTACATCTTGCTCTCCTTACGTCAGTATACATCATATCAGTCTGTGACGCTGGCTTCGCAACATCTTGCGTGCCTTTAGGTTCGCCGCGACCAACACTTACCATGCACTGACCACAAAAAATGGAGGCGCCGCGGCTTGAACCCTGGACCTTTCACATGCCAAGCGAACGCTCTACCAACTGAGCTACGCCCCATGCACGAGCAAACTGCGCTATTCCCCATTGTTTGCGACTCAGATGCGCACGGACACGATGGTTGGTTGGTTTTTAGCGGTGAAGGGAGCAGAGTACAAAGGCGCGGACCCGTTCATATACACAAAAGTTCCAAGTAGTTTCGATGCTCTGGTATTACAAATGCAAATTCCGTCTGTTTTTAACGTCTTAAATTTTAAGAGCCGTCACAAATTGCTCCGTTTTCACTCCTTGTCGACAATTATACAGCACCTGAGGTAACAAACACATCTCGAGAACCATTGTGCACTACATTATTTATGCCAACTCAGTGCCTCGCTCTTTACTACTGTGTACCAATCTTGTCGTCCAACTGCAAAACACTGGGCCACAACAAGTTTCCGCGTCTCCATTGCACTGCGCATACTACGAAACGCTCCCCAAACTTGGCACTCACCCTCGCAGCCGACTTTTCCGATTTTCCACGAAGCTCACGAAACGCTCACGCTAGTGACAGCATTATTTATAGTTCGACGTCGCGCCAAAGCGAATGAGTACATTTCGCCTACGGCTTAGGCCGCCCTCCTAGTGTGGCTGCTCGGTGTCTGCAGGCAGCGAGGGTCTGCAAGCTTCCTGTGTTCGCACCTATGTCACCTGTGCTTGCTTGTCAGAGACAGACTATCGCAAAACATACAACTCACTCCATGAATTGATTGCTACGGCATCTGTTATCAGCAGTTACAACTAGCAACACCAGTAGCAGCTGACTGCACGCAAAGAATAGGAATGTGCAGTGGGATTTATGTGAACTCGGCGCAAGGCAGATCTTTCCGACATAGGCTTGAGAATCTTACGGGAACACTTGTACTGTTTCTAAATTAAGTGTAGGCGTGGGAGGAGGGTGCTTCCTGCGCACAAATAACAGCACGCTTGTCAATTGTGGATGCTAATCATTCGCTTGTATCTTCCTAGACACATCTGCTGGTCGTGAATTATTCCACTTGCATATCAAGGTGCGCATGTAGGTGTGTTAAAAATTCTGGAGGCACTGGGTATTGACCCCAGTACCTCTCGCGTACTAAGCGAGCGCTCTACCATCTGAGCTACGCCCGCCACCCCCCCCCCCCCCCCCCCCCCCCCCCGAAGACTAATGGTGCTACATACAGCCATATAGACGACACAGACCCTTGCACTCCCATTATTCAGCAGACAAACACTACTCTCTATGTATCCGTTAGGGTGTCTTTCAGGTTTCGTGCATTCTGTATCGAATCGTAGTTGGCCACAATGAAAGTGGCACGTATAACGTCGAAAATACAATTCGGACACCGCTCTGAGTAAGACCAACGTGTTGTCCACCCTCTAGACTTCAATGAGGTTAAGCCGCGATACCTAAGACAGATCTGCACTCGATGACACCTCGATAACAGCCGGTCCCCACACTTACATCTTGCTCTCCTTACGTCAGTATACATCATATCAGTCTGTGACGCTATCTTTGCAACATCTTGCGTGCCTTTAGGTTCGCCGCGACCAACACTTACCATGCACTGACCACAAAAAATGGAGGCGCCGCGGCTTGAACCCTGGACCTTTCACATGCCAAGCGAACGCTCTACCAACTTAGCTACGCCCCATGCACGAGCAAACTGCGCTATTCCCCATTGTTTGCGACTCAGATGCTCGCGGACACGATGGTTGGTTGGTTTGTAGCGGTGAAGGGAGCAGAGTACAAAGGCGCGGACCCGTTCATATACACAAAAGTTCCAAGTAGTTTCGATGCTCTGGTATTACAAATGCAAATTCCGTCTGTTTTTAACGTCTTAAATTGAAAGAGCCGTCACAAATTGCTCCGTTTTCACTCATTGTAGACAATTATACAGCACCTGATGTAACAAACACATCTCGAGCCCCATTGCGCACTACATTATTTATGCCAACTCAGTGCCTCGCTCTTTACTACTGTGTACCAATCTTGTCGTCCAACTGCAAAACACTGGGCCACAACAAGTTTCCGCGTCTCCATTGCACTGCGCATACTACGAAACGCTCCCCAAACTTGGCACTCACCCTCGCAGCCGACTTTTCCGACTTTCCACGACGCTCACGCTAGTGACAGCATTATTTATAGTTCGACGTCGCGCCAAAGCGAATGAGCACAATTCGCCTACGTCTTAGGCCGCCCTCCTAGTGTGGCTGCTCGGTGTCTGCTGGCAGCTAGGGACTGCAAGCTTCCTGTGTTCGCACCTATGTCACCTGTGCTTGCTTGTCAGAGACAGACTATCGCAAAACATACAACTCACTCCATGAATTCATTGCTACGGCATCTGTTATCAGCAGTCACAACTAACAACACCAGTAGCAGCTGACTGCACGCAAAGAATAGGAATGTGCAATGGGATTTACGTGAACTCGGCGCTAGCTTGTATCCTCCTAGACACATCTGCTGGCTGTGAAGTATTCCACTTGCATATGAAGGTGCGCATGTAGGTGTGTTAAAAATCCAGGAGGCACTGGGTATTGATCCCAGTACCTCTCGTATACTAAGCGAGCGCTCTACCATCTGAGCTACGCCTGCCCCCCCCCCCCCCCGAAGACTAATGGTGCTACATACAGCCATATAGACGACACAGACCCTTGCACTCCCATTATTCAGCAGACAAACACTACTCTCTATGTATCCGTTAGGGTGTCTTTCAGGTTTCGTGCATTCTGTATCGAATCGTAGTTGCCAAAATGAAAGTGGCACGTATAACGTCGAAAATAGAATTCGGACACCGCTCTGAGTAAGACCAACGTGTTGTCCACCCTCTAGACTTCAGTGAGGTTAAGCCGCGATACCTAAGACAGATCTGCACTCGATGACACCTCGATAACAGCCGGTCCCCACACTTACATCTTGCTCTCCTTACGTCAGTATACATCATATCAGTCTGTGACGCTGGCTTCGCAACATCTTGCGTGCCTTTAGGTTCGCCGCGACCAACACTTACCATGCACTGACCACAAAAAATGGAGGCGCCGCGGCTTGAACCCTGGACCTTTCACATGCCAAGCGAACGCTCTACCAACTGAGCTACGCCCCATGCACGAGCAAACTGCGCTATTCCCCATTGTTTGCGACTCAGATGCGCACGGACACGATGGTTGGTTGGTTTTTAGCGGTGAAGGGAGCAGAGTACAAAGGCGCGGACCCGTTCATATACACAAAAGTTCCAAGTAGTTTCGATGCTCTGGTATTACAAATGCAAATTCCGTCTGTTTTTAACGTCTTAAATTGAAAGAGCTGTCACAAATTGCTCCGTTTTCACTCCTTGTCGACAATTATACAGCACCTGAGGTAACAAACACATCTCGAGAACCATTGTGCACTACATTATTTATGCCAACTCAGTGCCTCGCTCTTTACTACTGTGTACCAATCTTGTCGTCCAACTGCAAAACACTGGGCCACAACAAGTTTCCGCGTCTCCATTGCACTGCGCATACTACGAAACGCTCCCCAAACTTGGCACTCACCCTCGCAGCCGACTTTTCCGACTTTCCACGAAGCTCACGAAACGCTCACGCTAGTGACAGCATTATTTATAGTTCGACGTCGCGCCAAAGCGAATGAGTACATTTCGCCTACGGCTTAGGCCGCCCTCCTAGTGTGGCTGCTCGGTGTCTGCAGGCAGCGAGGGTCTGCAAGCTTCCTGTGTTCGCACCTATGTCACCTGTGCTTGCTTGTCAGAGACAGACTATCGCAAAACATACAACTCACTCCATGAATTAATTGCTACGGCATCTGTTATCAGCAATTACAACTAGCAACACCAGTAGCAGCTGACTGCACGCAAAGAATAGGAATGTGCAGTGGGATTTACGTGAACTCGGCGCTAGCTTGTATCCTCCTAGACACATCTGCTGGCTGTGAAGTATTCCACTTGCATATGAAGGTGCGCATGTAGGTGTGTTAAAAATCCTGGAGGCACTGGGTATTGATCCCAGTACCTCTCGTATACTAAGCGAGCGCTCTACCATCTGAGCTACGCCTGCCCCCCCGAAGACTAATGGTGCTACATACAGCCATATAGACGACACAGACCCTTGCACTCCCATTATTCAGCAGACAAACACTACTCTCTATGTATCCGTTAGGGTGTCTTTCAGGTTTCGTGCATTCTGTATCGAATCGTAGTTGCCAAAATGAAAGTGGCACGTATAACGTCGAAAATAGAATTCGGACACCGCTCTGAGTAAGACCAACGTGTTGTCCACCCTCTAGACTTCAATGAGGTTAAGCCGCGATACCTAAGACAGATCTGCACTCGATGACACCTCGATAACAGCCGGTCCCCACACTTACATCTTGCTCTCCTTACGTCAGTATACATCATATCAGTCTGTGACGCTGGCTTTGCAACATCTTGCGTGCCTTTAGGTTCGCCGCGACCAACACTTACCATGCACTGACCACAAAAAATGGAGGCGCCGCGGCTTGAACCCTGGACCTTTCACATGCCAAGCGAACGCTCTACCAACTGAGCTACGCCCCAAACACGAGCAAACTGCGCTATTCCCCATTGTTTGCGAATCAGATGCGCACGGACACGAAGGTTGGTTGGTTTGTAGCGGTGAAGGGAGCAGAGTACAAAGGTGCGGACCCGTTCATATACACAAAAGTTCCAAGTAGTTTCGATGCTCTGGTGTTACAAATGCTAATTCCGTCTGTTTTTAACGTCTTAAATTGAAAGAGCCGTCACAAATTGCTCCGTTTTCACTCATTGTAGACAATTATACAGCACCTGAGGTAACAAACACATCTCGAGCCCCATTGTGCACTACATTATTTATGCCAACTCAGTGCCTCGCTCTTTACTACTGTGTACCAATCTTGTCGTCCAACTGCAAAACACTGGGCCACAACAAGTTTCCGCGTCTCCATTGCACTGCGCATACTACGAAACGCTCCCCAAACTTGGCACTCACCCTCGCAGCCGACTTTTCCGACTTTCCACGACGCTCACGCTAGTGACAGCATTATTTATAGTTCGACGTCGCGCCAAAGCGAATGAGCACAATTCGCCTACGGCTTAGGCCGCCCTCCTAGTGTGGCTGCTCGGTGTCTGCTGGCAGCGAGGGTCTGCAAGCTTCCTGTGTTCGCACCTATGTCACCTGTGCTTGCTTGTCAGAGACAGACTATCGCAAAACATACAACTCACTCCATGAATTGATTGCTACGGCATCTGTTATCAGCAGTCACAACTAACAACACCAGTAGCAGCTGACTGCACGCAAAGAAAAAGAATGTGCAGTGGGATTTACGTGAACTCGGCGCTAGCTTGTATCCTCCTAGACACATCTGCTGGCTGTGAAGTATTCCACTTGCATATGAAGGTGCGCATGTAGGTGTGTTAAAAATCCTGGAGGCACTGGGTATTGATCCCAGTTCCTCTCGTATACTAAGCGAGCGCTCTACCATCTGAGCTACGCCTGCCCCCCCGAAGACTAATGGTGCTACATACAGCCATATAGACGACACAGACCCTTGCACTCCCATTATTCAGCAGACAAACACTACTCTCTATGTATCCGTTAGGGTGTCTTTCAGGTTTCGTGCATTCTGTATCGAATCGTAGTTGCCAAAATGAAAGTGGCACGTATAACGTCGAAAATAGAATTCGGACACCGCTCTGAGTAAGACCAACGTGTTGTCCACCCTCTAGACTTCAATGAGGTTAAGCCGCGATACCTAAGACAGATCTGCACTCGATGACACCTCGATAACAGCCGGTCCCCACACTTACATCTTGCTCTCCTTACGTCAGTATACATCATATCTGTCTGTGACGCTGGCTTTGCAACATCTTGCGTGCCTTTAGGTTCGCCGCGACCAACACTTACCATGCACTGACCACAAAAAATGGAGGCGCCGCGGCTTGAACCCAGGACCTTTCACATGCTAAGCGAACGCTCTACCAACTGAGCAACGCCCCAAACACGAGCAAACTGCGCTATTCCCCATTGTTTGCGAATCAGATGCGCACGGACACGATGGTTGGTTGGTTTGTAGCGGTGAAGGGAGCAGAGTACAAAGGCGCGGACCCGTTCATATACACAAAAGTTCCAAGTAGTTTCGATGCTCTGGTATTACAAATGCAAATTCCGTCTGTTTTTAACGTCTTAAATTGAAAGAGCCGTCACAAATTGCTCCGTTTTCACTCATTGTAGACAATTATACAGAACCTGAGGTAACAAACACATCTCGAGAACCATTGTGCACTCTATTATTTATGCCAACTCAGTGCCTCGCTCTTTACTACTGTGTACCAATCTTGTCGTCCAACTGCAAAACACTAGGCCACAACAAGTTTCCGCGTCTCCATTGCACTGCGCATACTACGAAACGCTCCCCAAACTTTGCACTCACCCTCGCAGCCGACTTTTCCGACTTTCCACGACGCTCACGCAACGCTCACGTTAGTGACAGCATTATTTATAGTTCGACGTCGCGCCAAAGCGAATGAGCACAATTCGCCTACGGCTTACGCCGCCCTCCTAGTGTGGCTGCAGGGTGTCTGCAGGCAGCGAGGGTCTGCAAGCTTCCTGTGTTCGCACCTATGTCACCTGTGCTTGCTTGTCAGAGACAAACTATCGCAAAACATACAACTCACTCCATGAATTGATTGCTACGGCATCTGTTATCAGCAGTCACAACTAACAACACCAGTAGCAGCTGACTGCACGCAAAGAATAGGAATGTGCAGTGGGATTTACGTGAACTCGGCGCAAGCTTGTATCTTCCTAGACACATCTGCTGGCTGTGAAGTATTCCACTTGCATATCAAGGTGCGCATGTAGGTGTGTTAAAAATTCTGGAGGCACTGGGTATTGATCCCAGTACCTCTCGCATACTAAGCGAGCGCTCTACCATCTGAGCTACGACCGCCCCCCCGAAGACTATTCGTGCTACATACAGCCATATAGACGACACAGACACTTGCACTCCCATTATTCAGCAGACAAACACTACTCTCTATGTATCCGTTAGGGTGTCTTTCAGGTTTCGTGTATTCTGTATCGAATCTTAGTTGCCCAAATGAAAGTGGCACGTATAACGTCGAAAATAGAATTCGGACACCGCTCTGAGTAAGACCAACATGTTGTCCACCCTCTAGACTTCAATGAGGTTAAGCCGCGATACCTAAGACAGATCTGCACTCGATGACACCTCGATAACAGCCGGTCCCCACACTTACATCTTGCTCTCCTTACGTCAGTATACATCATATGTGTCTGTGACGCTGGCTTTGCAACATCTTGCGTGCCTTTAGGTTCGCCGCGACCAACACTTACCATGCACTGACCACAAAAAATGGAGTCGCCGCGGCTTGAACCCAGGACCTTTCACATGCTAAGCGAACGCTCTACCAACTGAGCAACGCCCCAAACACGAGCAAACTGCGCTATTCCCCATTGTTTGCGAATCAGATGCGCACGGACACGATGGTTGGTTGGTTTGTAGCGGTGAAGGGAGCAGAGTACAAAGGCGCGGACCCGTTCATATACACAAAAGTTCCAAGTAGTTTCGATGCTCTGGTATTACAAATGCAAATTCCGTCTGTTTTTAACGTCTTAAATTGAAAGAGCCGTCACAAATTGCTCCGTTTTCACTCATTGTAGACAATTATACAGAACCTGAGGTAACAAACACATCTCGAGAACCATTGTGCACTCTATTATTTATGCCAACTCAGTGCCTCGCTCTTTACTACTGTGTACCAATCTTGTCGTCCAACTGCAAAACACTAGGCCACAACAAGTTTCCGCGTCTCCATTGCACTGCGCATACTACGAAACGCTCCCCAAACTTTGCACTCACCCTCGCAGAGGACTTTTCCGACTTTCCACGACGCTCACGCAACGCTCACGCTAGTGACAGCATTATTTATAGTTCGACGTCGCGCCAAAGCGAATGAGCACAATTCGCCTACGGCTTACGCCGCCCTCCTAGTGTGGCTGCAGGGTGTCTGCAGGCAGCGAGGGTCTGCAAGCTTCCTGTGTTCGCACCTATGTCACCTGTGCTTGCTTGTCAGAGACAAACTATCGCAAAACATACAACTCACTCCATGAATTGATTGCTACGGCATCTGTTATCAGCAGTCACAACTAACAACACCAGTAGCAGCTGACTGCACGCAAAGAATAGGAATGTGCAGTGGGATTTACGTGAACTCGGCGCAAGCTTGTATCTTCCTAGACACATCTGCTGGCTGTGAAGTATTCCACTTGCATATCAAGGTGCGCATGTAGGTGTGTTAAAAATTCTGGAGGCACTGGGTATTGATCCCAGTACCTCTCGCATACTAAGCGAGCGCTCTACCATCTGAGCTACGACCGCCCCCCCGAAGACTATTCGTGCTACATACAGCCATATAGACGACACAGACACTTGCACTCCCATTATTCAGCAGACAAACACTACTCTCTATGTATCCGTTAGGGTGTCTTTCAGGTTTCGTGTATTCTGTATCGAATCTTAGTTGCCTAAATGAAAGTGGCACGTATAACGTCGAAAATAGAATTCGGACACCGCTCTGAGTAAGACCAACATGTTGTCCACCCTCTAGACTTCAATGAGGTTAAGCCGCGATACCTAAGACAGATCTGCACTCGATGACACCTCGATAACAGCCGGTCCCCACACTTACATCTTGCTCTCCTTACGTCAGTATACATCATATCAGTCTGTGACGCTGGCTTTGCAACATCTTGCGTGCCTTTAGGTTCGCCGCGACCAACACTTACCATGCACTGACCACAAAAAATGGAGGCGCCGCGGCTTGAACCCTGGACCTTTCACATGCCAAGCGAACGCTCTACCAACTGAGCTACGCCCCATGCACGAGCAAACTGCGCTATTCTTCATTGTTTGCGACTCAGATGCGCACGGACACGATGGTTGGTTGGTTTGTAGCGGTGAAGGGAGCAGAGTACAAAGGCGCGGACCCGTTCATATACACAAAAGTTCCAAGTAGTTTCGATGCTCTGGTATTACAAATGCAAATTCCGTCTGTTTTTAACGTCTTAAATTGAAAGAGCCGTCACAAATTGCTCCGTTTTCACTCCTTGTCGACAATTATACAGCACCTGAGGTAACAAACACATCTCGAGAACCATTGTGCACTACATTATTTATGCCAACTCAGTGCCTCGCTCATTACTACTGTGTACCAATCTTGTCGTCCAACTGCAAAACACTGGGCCACAACAAGTTTCCGCGTCTCCATTGCACTGCGCATACTACGAAACGCTCCCCAAACTTGGCACTCACCCTCGCAGCCGACTTTTCCGACTTTCCACGACGCTCAAGAAACGCTCACGCTAGTGACAGCATTATTTATAGTTCGACGTCGCGCCAAAGCGAATGAGTACATTTCGCCTACGGCTTAGGCCGCCCTCCTAGTGTGGCTGCTCGGTGTCTGCAGGCAGCGAGGGTCTGCAAGCTTCCTGTGTTCGCACCTATGTCACCTGTGCTTGCTTGTCAGAGACAGACTATCGCAAAACATACAACTCACTCCATGAATTGATTGCTACGGCATCTGTTATCAGCAGTCACAACTAGCAACACCAGTAGCAGCTGACTGCACGCAAAGAATAGGAATGTGCAGTGGGATTTACGTGAACTCGGCGCAAGGCAGATCTTTCCGACATAGGCTTGAGAATCTTACGGGAACACTTGTACTGTTTCTAAATTAAGTGTAGGCGTGGGAGGAGGGTGCTTCCTGCGCACAAATAACAGCACGCTTGTCAATTGTGGATGCTAATCATTCGCTTGTATCTTCCTAGACACATCTGCTGGTCGTGAATTATTCCACTTGCATATCAAGGTGCGCATGTGGGTGTGTTAAAAATCCTGGAGGCACTGGGTATTGACCCCAGTACCTCTCGCATGCTAAGCGAGCGCTCTACCATCTGAGCTACGCCCGCCCCACCCGAAGACTAATGGTGCTACATACAGCCATATAGACGACACAGACTCTTGCACTCCCATTATTCAGCAGACAAACACTACTCTCTATGTATCCGTTAGGGTGTCTTTCAGGTTTCGTGCATTCTGTTTCGAATCGTAGTTGGCCACAATGAAAGTGGCACGTATAACGTCGAAAATAGAATTCGGACACCGCTCTGAGTAAGACCAACGTGTTGTCCACCCTCTAGACTTCAATGAGGTTAAGCCGCGATACCTAAGACAGATCTGCACTCGATGACACCTCGATAACAGCCGGTCCCCACACTTACATCTTGCTCTCCTTACGTCAGTATACATCATATCAGTCTGTGACGCTGGCTTTGCAACATCTTGCGTGCCTTTAGGTTCGCCGCGACCAACACTTACCATGCACTGACCACAAAAAATGGAGGCGCCGCGGCTTGAACCCTGGACCTTTCACATGCCAAGCGAACGCTCTACCAACTGAGCTACGCCCCATGCACGAGCAAACTGCGCTATTCCCCATTCTTTGCGACTCAGATGCGCACGGACACGATGGTTGGTTGGTTTGTAGCGGTGAAGGGAGCAGAGTACAAAGGCGCGGACCCGTTCATATACACAAAAGTTCCAAGTAGTTTCGATGCTCTGGTATTACAAATGCAAATTCCGTCTGTTTTTAACGTCTTAAATTTTAAGAGCCGTCACAAATTGCTCCGTTTTCACTCCTTGTCGACAATTATACAGCACCTGAGGTAACAAACACATCTCGAGCCCCATTGTGCACTACATTATTTATGCCAACTCAGTGCCTCGCTCTTTACTACTGTGTACCAATCTTGTCGTCCAACTGCAAAACACTGGGCCACAACAAGTTTCCGCGTCTCCATTGCACTGCGCATACTACGAAACGCTCCCCAAACTTGGCACTCACCCTCGCAGCCGACTTTTCCGACTTTCCACGACGCTCACGCAACGCTCACGCTAGTGACAGCATTATTTATAGTTCGACGTCGCGCCAAAGCGAATGAGCACAATTCGCCTACGGCTTAGGCCGCCCTCCTAGTGTGGCTGCTCGGTGTCTGCAGGCAGCGAGGGTCTGCAAGCTTCCTGTGTTCGCACCTATGTCACCTGTGCTTGCTTGTCAGAGACAGACTATCGCAAGACATACAACTCACTCCATGAATTGATTGCTACGGCATCTGTTATCAGCAGTCACAACTAACAACACCAGTAGCAGCTGACTGCACGCAAAGAATAGGAATGTGCAGTGGGATTTACGTGAACTCGGCGCAAGCTTGTATCTTCCTAGACACATCTGCTGGCTGTGAATTATTCCACTTGCATATCAAGGTGCGCATGTAGGTGTGTTAAAAATTCTGGAGGCACTGGGTATTGATCCCAGTACCTCTCGCATACTAAGCGAGCGCTCTACCATCTGAGCTACGACCGCCCCCCCGAAGACTATTGGTGCTACATACAGCCATATAGACGACACAGACCCTTGCACTCCCATTATTCAGCAGACAAACACTACTCTCTATGTATCCGTTTGGGTGTCTTTCAGGTTTCGTGCATTCTGTATCGAATCGTAGTTGGCCAAAATGAAAGTGGCACGTATAACGTCGAAAATAGAATTCGGACACCGCTCTTAGTAAGACCAACGTGTTGTCCACCCTCTAGACTTCAATGAGGTTAAGCCGCGATACCTAAGACAGATCTGCACTCGATGACACCTCGATAACAGCCGGTCCCCACACTTACATCTTGCTCTCCTTACGTCAGTATACATCATATCAGTCTGTGACGCTGGCTTTGCAACATCTTGCGTGCCTTTAGGTTCGCCGCGACCAACACTTACCATGCACTGACCACAAAAAATGGAGGCGCCGCCGCTTGAACCCTGGACCTTTCACATGCCAAGCGAACGCTCTACCAACTGAGCTACGCCCCATGCACGAGCAAAATGCGCTATTCCCCATTGTTTGCGACTCAGGTGCGCACGGACACGATGGTTGGTTGGTTTGTAGCGGTGAAGGGAGCAGAGTACAAAGGCGCGGACCCGTTCATATACACAAAAGTTCCAAGTAGTTTCGATGCTCTGGTATTACAAATGCAAATTCCGTCTGTTTTTAACGTCTTAAATTGAAAGAGCCGTCACAAATTGCTCCGTTTTCACTCATTGTAGACAATTATACAGCACCTGAGGTAACAAACACATCTCGAGAACCATTGTGCACTACATTATTTATGCCAACTCAGTGCCTCGCTCTTTACTACTGTGTACCAATCTTGGCGTCCAACTGCAAAACACTGGGCCACAACAAGTTTCCGCGTCTCCATTGCACTGCGCATACTACGAAACGCTCCCCAAACTTGGCACTCACCCTCGCAGCCGACTTTTCCGACTTTCCACGACGCTCACGCTAGTGACAGCATTATTTATAGTTCGACGTCGCGCCAAAGCGAATGAGCACAATTCGCCTACGGCTTAGGCTGCCCTCCTAGTGTGGCTGCTCGGTGTCTGCAGGCAGCGAGGGTCTGTAAGCTTCCTGTGTTCGCACCTATGTCACCTGTGCTTGCTTGTCAGAGACAGACTATCGCAAAACATACAACTCACTCCATGAATTGATTGCTACGGCATCTGTTATCAGCAGTCACAACTAGCAACACCAGTAGCAGCTGACTGCACGCAAAGAATAGGAATGTGCAGTGGGATTTACGTGAACTCGGCGCAAGCTTGTATCTTCCTAGACACATGTGCTGGCTGTGAATTATTCCACTTGCATATCAAGGTGCGCATGTAGGTGTGTTAAAATTTATGGAGACATTGGGTATTGATCCCAGTACCTCTCGCATACTAAGCGAGCGCTCTACCATCTGAGCTACGAAAGCCCACCCGAAGACTATTGGTGCTACATACAGCCATATAGACGACACAGACCCTTGCACTCCCATTATTCAGCAGACAAACACTACTCTCTATGTATCCGTTAGGGTGCTTTCAGGTTTCTTACATTCTGTATCGAATCGTAGTTGGCCACAATGAAAGTGGCACGTATAACGTCGAAAATAGAATTCGGACACCGCTCTGAGTAAGACCAACGTGTTGTCCACCCTCTAGACTTCAATGAGGTTAAGCCGCGATACCTAAGACAGAACTGCACTCGGTGACACCTCGATAACAGCCGGTCCCCACACTTACATCTTGCTCTCCTTACGTCAGTATACATAATATCTGTCTGTGACGCTGGCTTTGCAACATCTTGCGTGCCTTTAGGTTCGCTGCGACCAACACTTACCATGCACTGACCACAAAAAATGGAGGCGCCGCGGCTTGAACCCTGGACCTTTCACATGCCAAGCGAACGCTCTACCAACTGAGCTACGCCCCATGCACGAGCAAACTGCGCTATTCCCCATTCTTTGCGACTCAGATGCGCACGGACACGATGGTTGGTTGGTTTGTAGCGGTGAAGGGAGCAGAGTACAAAGGCGCGGACCCGTTCATATACACAAAAGTTCCAAGTAGTTTCGATGCTCTGGTATTACAAATGCAAATTCCGTCTGTTTTTAACGTCTTAAATTGAAAGAGCCGTCACAAATTGCTCCGTTTTCACTCATTGTAGACAATTATACAGCACCTGAGGTAACAAACACATCTCGAGCCCCATTGTGCACTACATTATTTATGCCAACTCAGTGCCTCGCTCTTTACTACTGTGTACCAATCTTGTCGTCCAACTGCAAAACACTGGGCCACAACAAGTTTCCGCGTCTCCATTGCACTGCGCATACTACGAAACGCTCCCCAAACTTGGCACTCACCCTCGCAGCCGACTTTTCCGACTTTCCACGACGCTCACGCTAGTGACAGCATTATTTATAGTTCGACGTCGCGCCAAAGCGAATGAGCACAATTCGCCTACGGCTTAGGCTGCCCTCCTAGTGTGGCTGCTCGGTGTCTGCAGGCAGCGAGGGTCTGTAAGCTTCCTGTGTTCGCACCTATGTCACCTGTGCTTGCTTGTCAGAGACAGACTATCGCAAAACATACAACTCACTCCATGAATTCATTGCTACGGCATCTGTTATCAGCAGTCACAACTAGCAACACCAGTAGCAGCTGACTGCACGCAAAGAATAGGAATGTGCAGTGGGATTTACGTGAACTCGGCGCAAGCTTGTATCTTCCTAGACACATGTGCTGGCTGTGAATTATTCCACTTGCATATCAAGGTGCGCATGTAGGTGTGTTAAAATTTATGGAGACACTGGGTATTGATCCCAGTACCTCTCGCATACTAAGCGAGCGCTCTACCATCTGAGCTACGAAAGCCCACCCGAAGACTATTGGTGCTACATACAGCCATATAGACGACACAGACCCTTGCACTCCCATTATTCAGCAGACAAACACTACTCTCTATGTATCCGTTAGGGTGCTTTCAGGTTTCTTACATTCTGTATCGAATCGTAGTTGGCCACAATGAAAGTGGCACGTATAACGTCGAAAATAGAATTCGGACACCGCTCTGAGTAAGACCAACGTGTTGTCCACCCTCTAGACTTCAATGAGGTTAAGCCGCGATACCTAAGACAGAACTGCACTCGGTGACACCTCGATAACAGCCGGTCCCCACACTTACATCTTGCTCTCCTTACGTCAGTATACATAATATCTGTCTGTGACGCTTGCTTTGCAACATCTTGCGTGCCTTTAGGTTCGCTGCGACCAACACTTACCATGCACTGACCACAAAAAATGGAGGCGCCGCGGCTTGAACCCTGGACCTTTCACATGCCAAGCGAACGCTCTACCAACTGAGCTACGCCCCATGCACGAGCAAACTGCGCTATTCCCCATTCTTTGCGACTCAGATGCGCACGGACACGATGGTTGGTTGGTTTGTAGCGGTGAAGGGAGCAGAGTACAAAGGCGCGGACCCGTTCATATACACAAAAGTTCCAAGTAGTTTCGATGCTCTGGTATTACAAATGCAAATTCCGTCTGTTTTTAACGTCTTAAATTGAAAGAGCCGTCACAAATTGCTCCGTTTTCACTCATTGTAGACAATTATACAGCACCTGAGGTAACAAACACATCTCGAGCCCCATTGTGCACTACATTATTTATGCCAACTCAGTGCCTCGCTCTTTACTACTGTGTACCAATCTTGTCGTCCAACTGCAAAACACTGGGCCACAACAAGTTTCCGCGTCTCCATTGCACTGCGCATACTACGAAACGCTCCCCAAACTTGGCACCCACCCTCGCAGCCGACTTTTCCGACTTTCCACGACGCTCACGCAACGCTCACGCTAGTGACAGCACTATTTATAGTTCGACGTCGCGCCAAAGCGAATGAGCACAATTCGCCTACGGCTTAGGCCGCCCTCCTAGTGTGGCTGCTCGGTGTCTGCAGGCAGCGAGGGTCTGCAAGCTTCCTGTGTTCGCACCTATGTCACCTGTGCTTGCTTGTCAGAGACAGACTATCGCAAGACATACAACTCACTCCATGAATTGATTGCTACGGCATCTGTTATCAGCAGTCACAACTAACAACACCAGTAGCAGCTGACTGCACGCAAAGAATAGGAATGTGCAGTGGGATTTACGTGAACTCGGCGCAAGCTTGTATCTTCCTAGACACATCTGCTGGCTGTGAATTATTATACTTGCATATCAAGGTGCGCATGTAGGTGTGTTAAAAATTCTGGAGGCACTGGGTATTGATCCCAGTACCTCTCGCATACTAAGCGAGCGCTCTACCATCTGAGCTACGACCGCCCCCCCGAAGACTATTGGTGCTACATACAGCCATATAGACGACACAGACCCTTGCACTCCCATTATTCAGCAGACAAACACTACTCTCTATGTATCCGTTTGGGTGTCTTTCAGGTTTCGTGCATTCTGTATCGAATCGTAGTTGGCCAAAATGAAAGTGGCACGTATAACGTCGAAAATAGAATTCGGACACCGCTCTTAGTAAGACCAACGTGTTGTCCACCCTCTAGACTTCAATGAGGTTAAGCCGCGATACCTAAGACAGATCTGCACTCGATGACACCTCGATAACAGCCGGTCCCCACACTTACATCTTGCTCTCCTTACGTCAGTATACATCATATCAGTCTGTGACGCTGGCTTTGCAACATCTTGCGTGCCTTTAGGTTCGCCGCGACCAACACTTACCATGCACTGACCACAAAAAATGGAGGCGCCGCCGCTTGAACCCTGGACCTTTCACATGCCAAGCGAACGCTCTACCAACTGAGCTACGCCCCATGCACGAGCAAACTGCGCTATTCCCCATTGTTTGCGACGCAGGTGCGCACGGACACGATGGTTGGTTGGTTTGTAGCGGTGAAGGGAGCAGAGTACAAAGGCGCGGACCCGTTCATATACACAAAAGTTCCAAGTAGTTTCGATGCTCTGGTATTACAAATGCAAATTCCGTCTGTTTTTAACGTCTTAAATTGAAAGAGCCGTCACAAATTGCTCCGTTTTCACTCATTGTAGACAATTATACAGCACCTGAGGTAACAAACACATCTCGAGCCCCATTGTGCACTACATTATTTATGCCAACTCAGTGCCTCGCTCTTTACTACTGTGTACCAATCTTGTCGTCCAACTGCAAAACACTGGGCCACAACAAGTTTCCGCGTCTCCATTGCACTGCGCATACTACGAAACGCTCCCCAAACTTGGCACTCACCCTCGCAGCCGACTTTTCCGACTTTCCACGACGCTCACGCTAGTGACAGCACTATTTATAGTTCGACGTCGCGCCAAAGCGAATGAGCACAATTCGCCTACGGCTTAGGCCGCCCTCCTAGTGTGGCTGCTCGGTGTCTGCAGGCAGCGAGGGTCTGCAAGCTTCCTGTGTTCGCACCTATGTCACCTGTGCTTGCTTGTCAGAGACAGACTATCGCAAGACATACTACTCACTCCATGAATTGATTGCTACGGCATCTGTTATCAGCAGTCACAACTAACAACACCAGTAGCAGCTGACTGCACGCAAAGAATAGGAATGTGCAGTGGGATTTACGTGAACTCGGCGCAAGCTTGTATCTTCCTAGACACATCTGCTGGCTGTGAATTATTCCACTTGCATATCAAGGTGCGCATGTAGGTGTGTTAAAAATTCTGGAGGCACTGGGTATTGATCCCAGTACCTCTCGCATACTAAGCGAGCGCTCTACCATCTGAGCTACGACCGCCCCCCCGTAGACTATTGGTGCTACATACAGCCATATAGACGACACAGACCCTTGCACTCCCATTATTCAGCAGACAAACACTACTCTCTATGTATCCGTTTGGGTGTCTTTCAGGCTTCCTGCATTCTGTATCGAATCGTAGTTGGCCAAAATGAAAGTGGCACGTATAACGTCGAAAATAGAATTCGGACACCGCTCTTAGTAAGACCAACGTGTTGTCCACCCTCTAGACTTCAATGAGGTTAAGCCGCGATACCTAAGACAGATCTGCACTCGATGACACCTAGATAACAGCCGGTCCCCACACTTACATCTTGCTCTCCTTACGTCAGTATACATCATATCAGTCTGTGACGCTGGCTTTGCAACATCTTGCGTGCCTTTAGGTTCGCCGCGACCAACACTTACCATGCACTGACCACAAAAAATGGAGGCGCCGCGGCTTGAACCCTGGACCTTTCACATGCCAAGCGAACGCTCTACCAACTGAGCTACGCCCCATGCACGAGCAAACTGCGCTATTCCCCATTCTTTGCGACTCAGATGCGCACGGACACGATGGTTGGTTGGTTTGTAGCGGTGAAGGGAGCAGAGTACAAAGGCGCGGACCCGTTCATATACACAAAAGTTCCAAGTAGTTTCGATGCTCTGGTATTACAAATGCAAATTCCGTCTGTTTTTAACGTCTTAAATTGAAAGAGCCGTCACAAATTGCTCCGTTTTCACTCTTTGTAGACAATTATACAGCACCTGAGGTAACAAACACATCTCGAGCCCCATTGTGCACTACATTATTTATGCCAACTCAGTGCCTCGCTCTTTACTACTGTGTACCAATCTTGTCGTCCAACTGCAAAACACTGGGCCACAACAAGTTTCCGCGTCTCCATTGCACTGCGCATACTACGAAACGCTCCCCAAACTTGGCACTCACCCTCGCAGCCGACTTTTCCGACTTTCCAGGACGCTCACGCTAGTGACAGCATTATTTATAGTTCGACGTCGCGCCAAAGCGAATGAGCACAATTCGCCTACGGCTTAGGCCGCCCTCCTAGTGTGGCTGCTCGGTGTCTGCAGGCAGCGAGGGTCTGCAAGCTTCCTGTGTTCGCACCTATGTCACCTGTGCTTGCTTGTCAGAGACAGACTATCGCAAAACATACAACTCACTCCATGAATTGATTGCTACGGCATCTGTTATCAGCAGTCACAACTAGCAACACCAGTAGCAGCTGACTGCACGCAAAGAATAGGAATGTGCAGTGGGATTTACGTGAACTCGGCGCAAGCTTGTATCTTCCTAGACACATCTGCTGGCTGTGAATTATTCCACTTGCATATCAAGGTGCGCATGTAGGTGTGTTAAAAATTCTGGAGGCACTGGGTATTGATCCCAGTACCTCTCGCATACTAAGCGAGCGCTCTACCATCTGAGCTACGACCGCCCCCCCCCCGAAGACTATTGGTGCTACATACAGCCATATAGACGACACAGACCCTTGCACTCCCATTATTCAGCAGACAAACACTACTCTCTATGTATCCGTTTGGGTGTCTTTCAGGTTTCGTGCATTCTGTATCGAATCGTAGTTGGCCAAAATGAAAGTGGCACGTATAACGTCGAAAATAGAATTCGGACACCGCTCTTAGTAAGACCAACGTGTTGTCCACCCTCTAGACTTCAATGAGGTTAAGCCGCGATACCTAAGACAGATCTGCACTCGATGACACCTCTATAACAGCCGGTCCCCACACTTACATCTTGCTCTCCTTACGTCAGTATACATCATATCAGTCTGTGACGCTGGCTTTGCAACATCTTGCGTGCCTTTAGGTTCGCCGCGACCAACACTTACCATGCACTGACCACAAAAAATGGAAGCGCCGCGGCTTGAACCCTGGACCTTTCACATGCCAAGCGAACGCTGTACCAACTGAGCTACGCCCCATGCACGAGCAAACTGCGCTATTCCCCATTCTTTGCGACTCAGATGCGCACGGACACGATGGTTGGTTGGTTTGTAGCGGTGAAGGGAGCAGAGTACAAAGGCGCGGACCCGTTCATATACACAAAAGTTCCAAGTAGTTTCGATGCTCTGGTATTACAAATGCAAATTCCGTCTGTTTTTAACGTCTTAAATTGAAAGAGCCGTCACAAATTGCTCCGTTTTCACTCATTGTAGACAATTATACAGCACCTGAGGTAACAAACACATCTCGAGCTACATTGTGCACTACATTATTTATGCCAACTCAGTGCCTCGCTCTTTACTACTGTGTACCAATCTTGTCGTCCAACTGCAAAACACTGGGCCACAACAAGTTTCCGCGTCTCCATTGCACTGCGCATACTACGAAACGCTCCCCAAACTTGGCACTCACCCTCGCAGCCGACTTTTCCGACTTTCCACGACGCTCACGCTAGTGACAGCATTATTTATAGTTCGACGTCGCGCCAAAGCGAATGAGCACAATTCGCCTACGGCTTAGGCCGCCCTCCTAGTGTGGCTGCTCGGTGTCTGCAGGCAGCGAGGGTCTGCAAGCTTCCTGTGTTCGCACCTATGTCACCTGTGCTTGTTTGTCAGAGACAGACTATCGCAAAACATACAACTCACTCCATGAATTGATTGCTACGGCATCTGTTATCAGCAGTCACAACTAGCAACACCAGTAGCAGCTGACTGCACGCAAAGAATAGGAATGTGCAGTGGGATTTACGTGAACTCGGCGCAAGCTTGTATCTTCCTAGACACATCTGCTGGCTGTGAATTATTCCACTTGCATATCAAGGTGCGCATGTAGGTGTGTTAAAAATTCTGGAGGCGCTGGGTATTGATCCCAGTACCTCTCGCATACTAAGCGAGCGCTCTACCATCTGAGCTACGACCGCCCCCCCGAAGACTATTGGTGCTACATACAGCCATATAGACGACACAGACCCTTGCACTCCCATTATTCAGCAGACAAACACTACTCTCTATGTATCCGTTTGGGTGTCTTTCAGGTTTCGTGCATTCTGTATCGAATCGTAGTTGGCCACAATGAAAGTGGCACGTATAACGTCGAAAATAGAATTCGGACACCGCTCTTAGTAAGACCAACGTGTTGTCCACCCTCTAGACTTCAATGAGGTTAAGCCGCGATGCCTAAGACAGATCTGCACTCGATGACACCTAGATAACAGCCGGTCCCCACACTTACATCTTGCTCTGCTTACGTCAGTATACATCATATCAGTCTGTGACGCTGGCTTTGCAACATCTTGCGTGCCTTTAGGTTCGCCGCGACCAACACTTACCATGCACTGACCACAAAAAATGGAGGCGCCGCCGCTTGAACCCTGGACCTTTCACATGCCAAGCGAACGCTCTACCAACTGAGCTACGCCCCACGCACGAGCAAACTGCGCTATTCCCCATTCTTTGCTACTCAGATGCGCACGGACACGATGGTTGGTTGGTTTGTAGCGGTGAAGGGAGCAGAGTACAAAGGCGCGGACCCGTTCATATACACAAAAGTTCCAAGTAGTTTCGATGCTCTGGTATTACAAATGCAAATTCCGTCTGTTTTTAACGTCTTAAATTGAAAGAGCCGTCACAAATTGCTCCGTTTTCACTCATTGTAGACAATTATACAGCACCTGAGGTAACAAACACATCTCGAGAACCATTGTGCACTACATTATTTATGCCAACTCAGTGCCTCGCTCTTTACTACTGTGTACCAATCTTGTCGTCCAACTGCAAAACACTGGGCCACAACAAGTTTCCGCGTCTCCATTGCACTGCGCATACTACGAAACGCTCCCCAAACTTGGCACTCACCCTCGCAGCCGACTTTTCCGACTTTCCAGGACGCTCACGCTAGAGACAGCATTATTTATAGTTCGACGTCGCGCCAAAGCGAATGAGCACAATTCGCCTACGGCTTAGGCCGCTTTCCTAGTGTGGCTGCTCGGTGTCTGCAGGCAGCGAGGGTCTGCAAGCTTCCTGTGTTCGCACCTATGTCACCTGTGCTTGCTTGTCAGAGACAGACTATCGCAAAACATACAACTCACTCCATGAATTGATTGCTACGGCATCTGTTATCAGCAGTCACAACTAGCAACACCAGTAGCAGCTGACTGCACGCAAAGAATAGGAATGTGCAGTGGGATTTACGTGAACTCGGCGCAAGCTTGTATCTTCCTAGACACATCTGCTGGCTGTGAATTATTCCACTTGCATATCAAGGTGCGCATGTAGGTGTGTTAAAAATTATGGAGGCACTGGGGATTGATCCCAGTACCTCTCGCATACTAAGCGAGCGCTCTACCATCTGAGCTACGCCCGCCCCCCCGAAGACTGATGGTGCTACATACAGCCATATAGACGACACAGACCCTTGCACTCCCATTATTCAGCAGACAAACACTACTCTCTATGTATCCGTTAGGGTGCTTTCAGGTTTCGTGCATTCTGTATCGAATCGTAGTTGGCCACAATGAAAGTGGCACGTATAACGTCGAAAATAGAATTCGGACACCGCTCTGAGTAAGACCAACGTGTTGTCCACCCTCTAGACTTCAATGAGGTTAAGCCGCGATACCTAAGACAGAACTGCACTCGGTGACACCTCGATAACAGCCGGTCCCCACACTTACATCTTGCTCTCCTTACGTCAGTATACATCATATCTGTCTGTGACGCTGGCTTTGCAACATCTTGCGTGCCTTTAGGTTCGCTGCGACCAACACTTACCATGCACTGACCACAAAAAATGGAGGCGCCGCGGCTTGAACCCTGGACCTTTCACATGCCAAGCGAACGCTCTACCAACTGAGCTACGCCCCATGCACGAGCAAACTGCGCTATTCCCCATTCTTTGCGACTCAGATGCGCACGGACACGATGGTTGGTTGGTTTGTAGCGGTGAAGGGAGCAGAGTACAAAGGCGCGGACCCGTTCATATACACAAAAGTTCCAAGTAGTTTCGATGCTCTGGTATTACAAATGCAAATTCCGTCTGTTTTTAACGTCTTAAATTGAAAGAGCCGTCACAAATTGCTCCGTTTTCACTCATTGTAGACAATTATACAGCACCTGAGGTAACAAACACATCTCGAGCCCCATTGTGCACTACATTATTTATGCCAACTCAGTGCCTCGCTCTTTACTACTGTGTACCAATCTTGTCGTCCAACTGCAAAACACTGGGCCACAACAAGTTTCCGCGTCTCCATTGCACTGCGCATACTACGAAACGCTCCCCAAACTTGGCACTCACCCTCGCAGCCGACTTTTCCGACTTTCCACGACGCTCACGCTAGTGACAGCATTATTTATAGTTCGACGTCGCGCCAAAGCGAATGAGCACAATTCGCCTACGGCTTAGGCCGCCCTCCTAGTGTGGCTGCTCGGTGTCTGCAGGCAGCGAGGGTCTGCAAGCTTCCTGTGTTCGCACCTATGTCACCTGTGCTTGCTTGTCAGAGACAGACTATCGCAAAACATACAACTCACTCCATGAATTGATTGCTACGGCATCTGTTATCAGCAGTCACAACTAGCAACACCAGTAGCAGCTGACTGCACGCAAAGAATAGGAATGTGCAGTGGGATTTACGTGAACTCGGCGCAAGCTTGTATCTTCCTAGACACATCTGCTGGCTGTGAATTATTCCACTTGCATATCAAGGTGCGCATGTAGGTGTGTTAAAAATTCTGGAGGCACTGGGTATTGATCCCAGTACCTCTCGCATACTAAGCGAGCGCTCTACCATCTGAGCTACGACCGCCCCCCCCCCCCCCCCCCGAAGACTATTGGTGCTACATACAGCCATATAGAAGACACAGACCCTTGCACTCCCATTATTCAGCAGACAAACACTACTCTCTATGTATCCGTTTGGGTGTCTTTCAGGTTTCGTGCATTCTGTATCGAATCGTAGTTGGCCAAAATGAAAGTGGCACGTATAACGTCGAAAATAGAATTCGGACACCGCTCTTAGTAAGACCAACGTGTTGTCCACCCTCTAGACTTCAATGAGGTTAAGCCGCGATACCTAAGACAGATCTGCACTCGATGACACCTCGATAACAGCCGGTCCCCACACTTACATCTTGCTCTCCTTACGTCAGTATACATCATATCAGTCTGTGACGCTGGCTTTGCAACATCTTGCGTGCCTTTAGGTTCGCCGCGACCAACACTTACCATGCACTGACCACAAAAAATGGAGGCGCCGCGGCTTGAACCCTGGACCTTTCACATGCCAAGCGAACGCTCTACCAACTGAGCTACGCCCCATGCACGAGCAAACTGCGCTATTCCCCATTCTTTGCGACTCAGATGCGCACGGACACGATGGTTGGTTGGTTTGTAGCGGTGAAGGGAGCAGAGTACAAAGGCGCGGACCCGTTCATATACACAAAAGTTCCAAGTAGTTTCGATGCTCTGGTATTACAAATGCAAATTCCGTCTGTTTTTAACGTCTTAAATTGAAAGAGCCGTCACAAATTGCTCCGTTTTCACTCATTGTAGACAATTATACAGCACCTGAGGTAACAAACACATCTCGAGCTACATTGTGCACTACATTATTTATGCCAACTCAGTGCCTCGCTCTTTACTACTGTGTACCAATCTTGTCGTCCAACTGCAAAACACTGGGCCACAACAAGTTTCCGCGTCTCCATTGCACTGCGCATACTACGAAACGCTCCCCAAACTTGGCACTCACCCTCGCAGCCGACTTTTCCGACTTTCCACGACGCTCACGCTAGTGACAGCATTATTTATAGTTCGACGTCGCGCCAAAGCGAATGAGCACAATTCGCCTACGGCTTAGGCCGCCCTCCTAGTGTGGCTGCTCGGTGTCTGCAGGCAGCGAGGGTCTGCAAGCTTCCTGTGTTCGCACCTATGTCACCTGTGCTTGCTTGTCAGAGACAGACTATCGCAAAACATACAACTCACTCCATGAATTGATTGCTACGGCATCTGTTATCAGCAGTCACAACTAGCAACACCAGTAGCAGCTGACTGCACGCAAAGAATAGGAATGTGCAGTGGGATTTACGTGAACTCGGCGCAAGCTTGTATCTTCCTAGACACATCTGCTGGCTGTGAATTATTCCACTTGCATATCAAGGTGCGCATGTAGGTGTGTTAAAAATTCTGGAGGCACTGGGTATTGATCCCAGTACCTCTCGCATACTAAGCGAGCGCTCTACCATCTGAGCTACGCCCGCCTTCCCGAAGACTGATGGTGCTACATACAGCCATATAGACGACACAGACCCTTGCACTCCCATTATTCAGCAGACAAACACTACTCTCTATGTATCCGTTAGGGTGCTTTCAGGTTTCGTGCATTCTGTATCGAATCGTAGTTGGCCACAATGAAAGTGGCACGTATAACGTCGAAAATAGAAATCGGACACCGCTCTGAGTAAGACCAACGTGTTGTCCACCCTCTAGACTTCAATGAGGTTAAGCCGCGATACCTAAGACAGAACTGCACTCGGTGACACCTCGATAACAGCCGGTCCCCACACTTACATCTTGCTCTCCTTACGTCAGTATACATCATATCAGTCTGTGACGCTGGCTTTGCAACATCTTGCGTGCCTTTAGGTTCGCCGCGACCAACACTTACCATGCACTGACCACAAAAAATGGAGGCGCCGCGGCTTGAACCCTGGACCTTTCACATGCCAATCGAACGCTCTACCAACTGAGCTACGCCCCATGCACGAGCAAACTGCGCTATTCCCCATTCTTTGCGACTGAGATGCGCACGGACACGATGGTTGGTTGGTTTGTAGCGGTGAAGGGAGCAGAGTATAAAGGCGCGGACCCGTTCATATACACAAAAGTTCCAAGTAGTTTCGATGCTCTGGTATTACAAATGCAAATTCCGTCTGTTTTTAACGTCTTAAATTGAAAGAGCCGTCACAAATTGCTCCGTTTTCACTCATTGTAGACAATTATACAGCACCTGAGGTAACAAACACATCTCGAGCCCCATTGTGCACTACATTATTTATGCCAACTCAGTGCCTCGCTCTTTACTACTGTGTACCAATCTTGTCGTCCAACTGCAAAACACTGGGCCACAACAAGTTTCCGCGTCTCCATTGCACTGCGCATACTACGAAACGCTCCCCAAACTTGGCACTCACCCTCGCAGCCGACTTTTCCGACTTTCACGACGCTCACGCAACGCTCACGCTAGTGACAGCATTATTTATAGTTCGACGTCGCGCCAAAGCGAATGAGCACAATTCGCCTACGGCTTAGGCCGCCCTCCTAGTGTGGCTGCTCGGTGTCTGCAGGCAGCGAGGGTCTGCAAGCTTCCTGTGTTCGCACCTATGTCACCTGTGCTTGCTTGTCAGAGACAGACTATCGCAAAACATACAACTCACTCCATGAATTGATTGCTACGGCATCTGTTATCAGCAGTCACAACTAGCAACACCAGTAGCAGCTGACTGCACGCAAAGAATAGGAATGTGCAGTGGGATTTACGTGAACTCGGCGCAAGCTTGTATCTTCCTAGACACATCTGCTGGCTGTGAATTATTCCACTTGCATATCAAGGTGCGCATGTAGGTGTGTTAAAAATTCTGGAGGCACTGGGTATTGATCCCAGTACCTCTCGCATACTAAGCGAGCGCTCTACCATCTGAGCTACGACCGCCCCCCCGAAGACTATTGGTGCTACATGCAGCCATATAGACGACACAGACCCTTGCACTCCCATTATTCAGCAGACAAACACTACTCTCTATGTATCCGTTTGGGTGTCTTTCAGGTTTCGTGCATTCTGTATCGAATCGTAGTTGGCCAAAATGAAAGTGGCACGTATAACGTCGAAAATAGAATTCGGACACCGCTCTTAGTAAGACCAACGTGTTGTCCACCCTCTAGACTTCAATGAGGTTAAGCCGCGATACCTAAGACAGATCTGCACTCGATGACACCTCGATAACAGCCGGTCCCCACACTTACATCTTGCTCTCCTTACGTCAGTATACATCATATCAGTCTGTGACGCTGGCTTTGCAACATCTTGCGTGCCTTTAGGTTCGCCGCGACCAACACTTACCATGCACTGACCACAAAAAATGGAGGCGCCGCCGATTGAACCCTGGACCTTTCACATGCCAAGCGAACGCTCTACCAACTGAGCTACGCCCCATGCACGAGCAAACTGCGCTATTCCCCATTCTTTGCGACTCAGATGCGCACGGACACGATGGTTGGTTGGTTTGTAGCGGTGAAGGGAGCAGAGTACAAAGGCGCGGACCCGTTCATATACACAAAAGTTCCAAGTAGTTTCGATGCTCTGGTATTACAAATGCAAATTCCGTCTGTTTTTAACGTCTTAAATTGAAAGAGCCGTCACAAATTGCTCCGTTTTCACTCCTTGTCGACAATTATACAGCACCTGAGGTAACAAACACATCTCGAGCCCCATTGTGCACTACATTATTTATGCCAACTCAGTGCCTCGCTCTTTACTACTGTGTACCAATCTTGTCGTCCAACTGCAAAACACTGGGCCACAACAAGTTTCCGCGTCTCCATTGCACTGCGCATACTACGAAACGCTCCCCAAACTTGGCACTCACCCTCGCAGCCGACTTTTCCGACTTTCACGACGCTCACGCAACGCTCACGCTAGTGACAGCATTATTTATAGTTCGACGTCGCGCCAAAGCGAATGAGCACAATTCGCCTACGGCTTGGGCCGCCCTCCTAGTGTGGCTGCTCGGTGTCTGCAGGCAGCGAGGGTCTGCAAGCTTCCTGTGTTCGCACCTATGTCACCTGTGCTTGCTATCGCAAAACATACAACTCACTCCATGAATTGATTGCTACGGCATCTGTTATCAGCAGTCACAACTAGCAACACCAGTAGCAGCTGACTGCACGCAAAGAATTGGAATGTGCAGTGGGATTTACGTCAACTCGGCGCAAGCTTGTATCTTCCTAGACACATCTGCTGGCTGTGAATTATTCCACTTGCATATCAAGGTGCGCATGTAGGTGTGTTAAAAATTATGGAGGCACTGGGTATTGATCCCAGTACCTCTCGCATACTAAGCGAGCGCTCTACCATCTGAGCTACGCCCGCCCCCCCGAAGACTGATGGTGCTACATACAGCCATATAGACGACACAGACCCTTGCACTCCCATTATTCAGCAGACAAACACTACTCTCTATGTATCCGTTAGGGTGCTTTCAGGTTTCGTGCATTCTGTATCGAATCGTAGTTGGCCACAATGAAAGTGGCACGTATAACGTCGAAAATAGAATTCGGACACCGCTCTGAGTAAGACCAACGTGTAGTCCACCCTCTAGACTTCAATGAGGTTAAGCCGCGATACCTAAGACAGAACTGCATTCGGTGACACCTCGATAACAGCCGGTCCCCACACTTACATCTTGCTCTCCTTACGTCAGTATACATCCTATCAGTCTGTGACGCTGGCTTTGCAACATCTTGCGTGCCTTTAGGTTCGCCGCGACCAACACTTACCATGCACTGACCACAAAAAATGGAGGCGCCGCCGCTTGAACCCTGGACCTTTCACATGCCAAGCGAACGCTCTACCAACTGAGCTACGCCCCATGCACGAGCAAACTGCGCTATTCCCCATTCTTTGCGACTCAAATGCGCACGGACACGATGGTTGGTTGGTTTGTAGCGGTGAAGGGAGCAGAGTACAAAGGCGCGGACCCGTTCATATACACAAAAGTTCCAAGTAGTTTCGATGCTCTGGTATTACAAATGCAAACTCCGTCTGTTTTTAACGTCTTAAATTGAAAGAGCCGTCACAAATTGCTCCGTTTTCACTCATTGTAGACAATTATACAGCACCTGAGGTAACAAACACATCTCGAGCCCCATTGTGCACTACATTATTTATGCCAACTCAGTGCCTCGCTCTTTACTACTGTGTACCAATCTTGTCGTCCAACTGCAAAACACTGGGCCACAACAAGTTTCCGCGTCTCCATTGCACTGCGCATACTACGAAACGCTCCCCAAACTTGGCACTCACCCTCGCAGCCGACTTTTCCGACTTTCCACGACGCTCACGCAACGCTCACGCTAGTGACAGCATTATTTATAGTTCGACGTCGCGCCAAAGCGAATGAGCACAATTCGCCTACGGCTTAGGCCGCCCTCCTAGTGTGGCTGCTCGGTGTCAGCAGGCAGCGAGGGTCTGCAAGCTTCCTGTGTTCGCATCTATGTCACCTGTGCTTGCTTGTCAGAGACAGACTATCGCAAAACATACAACTCACTCCATGAATTGATTGCTACGGCATCTGTTATCAGCAGTCACAACTAGCAACACCAGTAGCAGCTGACTGCACGCAAAGAATAGGAATGTGCAGTGGGATTTACGTGAACTCGGCGCAAGCTTGTAGATTCCTAGACACATCTGCTGGCTGTGAATTATTCCACTTGCATATCAAGGTGCGCATGTAGGTGTGTTAAAAATTATGGAGGCACTGGGTATTGATCCCAGTACCTCGCGCATACTAAGCGAGCGCTCTACCATCTGAGCTACGCCCGCCTCCCCGAAGACTGATGGTGCTACATTCAGCCATATAGATGACACAGACCCTTGCACTCCCATTATTCAGCAGACAAACACTACTCTCTATGTATCCGTTAGGGTGCTTTCAGGTTTCGTGCATTCTGTATCGAATCGTAGTTGGCCAAAATGAAAGTGGCACGTATAACGTCGAAAATAGAATTCGGACACCGCTCTTAGTAAGACCAACGTGTTGTCCACCCTCTAGACTTCAATGAGGTTAAGCCGCGATACCTAAGACAGATCTGCACTCGATGACACCTCGATAACAGCCGGTCCCCACACTTACATCTTGCTCTCCTTACGTCAGTATACATCATATCAGTCTGTGACGCTGGCTTTGCAACATCTTGCGTGCCTTTAGGTTCGCCGCGACCAACACTTACCATGCACTGACCACAAAAAATGGAGGCGCCGCCGCTTGAACCCTGGACCTTTCACATGCCAAGCGAACGCTCTACCAACTGAGCTACGCCCCATGCACGAGCAAACTGCGCTATTCCCCATTCTTTGCGACTCAGATGCGCACGGACACGATGGTTGGTTGGTTTGTAGCGGTGAAGGGAGCAGAGTACAAAGGCGCGGACCCGTTCATATACACAAAAGTTCCAAGTAGTTTCGATGCTCTGGTATTACAAATGCAAATTCCGTCTGTTTTTAACGTCTTAAATTGAAAGAGCCGTCACAAATTGCTCCGTTTTCACTCCTTGTCGACAATTATACAGCACCTGAGGTAACAAACACATCTCGAGCCCCATTGTGCACTACATTATTTATGCCAACTCAGTGCCTCGCTCTTTACTACTGTGTACCAATCTTGTCGTCCAACTGCAAAACACTGGGCCACAACAAGTTTCCGCGTCTCCATTGCACTGCGCATACTACGAAACGCTCCCCAAACTTGGCACTCACCCTCGCAGCCGACTTTTCCGACTTTCACGACGCTCACGCAACGCTCACGCTAGTGACAGCATTATGTATAGTTCGACGTCGCGCCAAAGCGAATGAGCACAATTCGCCTACGGCTTAGGCCGCTCTCCTAGTGTGGCTGCTCGGTGTCTGCAGGCAGCGAGGGTCTGCAAGCTTCCTGTGTTCGCACCTATGTCACCTGTGCTTGCTATCGCAAAACATACAACTCACTCCATGAATTGATTGCTACGGCATCTGTTATCAGCAGTCACAACTAGCAACACCAGTAGCAGCTGACTGCACGCAAAGAATAGGAATGTGCAGTGGGATTTACGTGAACTCGGCGCAAGCTTGTATCTTCCTAGACACATCTGCTGGCTGTGAATTATTCCACTTGCATATCAAGGTGCGCATGTAGGTGTGTTAAAAATTCTGGAGGCTCTGGGTATTGATGCCAGTACCTCTCGCATACTAAGCGAGCGCTCTACCATCTTTTTTTTTTTCTTTTTAAAGGGCCTCCTTCCTCCCCTTCAGCCCCGCCTTGCGCTCGCCATAAATCGCCTTCGTCGGCGTCGGCTTCATCTGCCATGATTTCTGAATTACTTATTCGTCTGAACTATTCCGATTTCCAAACCAAAGATACTTCTAAACCTATTGCATAGTCCCGCAATGGTGACAAAGTAGAATATTTTTTTTTTTTTTTTTTTAATAGAAAATGAAAAAGGAACTCTGGTCCGCTAGAAAAACAGAAGAAAATAAAATAGTCCTTGTCGTAACACTGTTTAGTATACGTCACTGTGACATTTGAAGAAGAAAAGAGAAAAAACAAAGCAATGTAGAATGAAGGAAAGAAAAAAATACTTCTTTCATCGAAGAACGACTTCTAAAAAATTCGCATATCGTTTCCTGTAATGTCTCGTCTGTGAAAGTATGTGAAACTGTAATGCCAGGTAAAGACAGAACGCCGCCTCACTCTTGGGTTCTTGCGTCTGTAAATAATGAACATAATGACCCTTCAACCAATTGACAGAGTTCCGTTTGGTGTTCGGGTACGGCACTGAATCCGGATACAGGAAATCTTCAGGTTTAATACAAAGCTGGGAAGTCCTCATAATCGTAGCCAGTTTTCGGCGAATGCATGGCCAAACTGCTTGGACAGTGGTGCACAGAAAACGATGTTCATCAGTATCAGGCAAGTTGCACGTTAGGCACAAAGGTGAGTCAGCCAAATGTAGAGCATGAAGTCGTGAATTGGTACTTATTTTACGGTTCACGACCCTGTACCAAGAGGCTTTCACTGACGTTGGTAAATCACGGCTATGTATGTTTTTCCATATCACTGGCCAGCGATGATTGGGGTATTTGTGTTCGATGTTGTTCCTGTTCTTGGTTGCCAGTAGTTTATTATAAACTAACTTCACCACGGAAAGCTCATTTTCTGGGAGAGTTGACCGTACGTAACTGAACTCAATGAAAAAGCTCTTAAAGTGAGTCAGCGCAGGCGGAATATGTTGAACAGAGACAGGAGGCTGCAGGCAGGCCGGCGCTATTTCGGTTAACAAGTGAGCCGTTAGACTGTTCGGTAACGACCTCCACCGTTTGTAGGTGGTGCATACGTACTAAGCTCGTGACTTGGAACGAACATCTGTTAAATTTAAGCCTCCATCGGTCGTGGAGAGAGTGAGCGTATCGTACTTGACTTTAAAAATGTGTCCACGTGTGACAAAATATCCTAGAGCGGACATCATACGCTTCGCTATCTCCTGTGGCATGGGCAGTACTTGTGCAACGTAGTTAATCTTTGAGGTGAGGTAGACATTAGCGAAGGTGACTTTCTGCAGTTCATCAAGGCTTCTTAGGTAGTGGGTCTGCATGCAAGCACGCATACTTGCCAGGAGATTCCTATAGTTCTCCGCAATTGTGTGCTGTATGTTGCTCCTGTACTCAATACCAAGGCATTTCATTTTAGAAATTAGTTGCAACTGACCGTGATGGTGCAGCGAGATGCCGCGTCCTATGTTCATAATGCCAGATTTCCTGGCATTCAACTTCGCACCCGCAACAAGTTCGTAGTTTTTGACGATCTGAAGGGCTTCCTCGACTTCGCCTTCGTCCATGACCAAAAATCCGACGTCATCCGCATATGCAGTACAAACAATCTTAATGCCGTGGATGGTTAATCCTTGTAGACGCTGTGTCAAGGTGACAAGCAAAGGCTCAATGGCAATGGCAAACAAGGCCATCGACATAGGGCATCCCTGTCGCACTGAATTAGTAATATTAATTGATGCGCTCAGCTGGCCATTCACCATGAGTCGAGTTACTCCTTTACGAAGGAGCTCATGTATAAGATTGATAAAACGTAGTGGAAATCCCATGGCATGCATCGTCCGGATGAGAAACTGATGGTTTACTCTGTCGAATGCCTTTGAAAAGTCAAGGGAAACTAGCGCACACCGTATCTTACACGCATCTGCAATGGCTATAACGTCCCTGTATTGAGACAAATTTTGGAAGATCGTCCTACCGACACCTACACTGGTCTGGTACTGACCAATGACAGTATTCATCAACATTTTCAATCTATTAGAAATAATACGTGCTAAAATTTTGTAGTCACTGTTCAGTAAAGTAAGCGGCCGAAAATCGTCAACAGAACTGCACATTGGGCGTTTAGGGATTAAAACCACGATGCCTTCCACGAGAGCCTGAGGAACATTAAAATCTGGCCGTAAAATTTCATTAAACATACTCAACAACTTGGGCTTTAATTTGTCGCAGAAAGTAAGATAAAATTCGGCAGTGAGACCGTCGGGTCCCGGCGATTTATTTTTCGGACTTCGTGATAGCGCAGAATCCAATTCGTCTTCATCAATTTCTCGCATGAGAGTTTCGACTTCAGCAGCACCCAAAGTCCTTTGCAAGTTATTGAGTAATTCATCGTGAGTTCCATCGTCGGTATGTGTCGTTGTCAGGAGACCTGCCAAGTGATTGTGAAGTGCGTTCCGTATGTCTTGTTGCCGCGTGAGCGCAACGCCTTCACTCAACTGAAGACGAGTTATTAATCTCCGCCGCCCCCTCTTATTTTCACGAATGACGTGAAACATGGATGTCATTTCGTCGTCTATCACATTCTGGGGCCTGGACCTTATTTGAAAGCCTTCTGCCTGCTGCCGCTGAAGTTTTAATAATTTTGCCTTAATTTTTTTAATCTGCATAAAATTTTCAGGTACAGTCACATCGGACTGGTAAAGCTCCCTGAGACAAGTAAAATAAAACTCAGACGTTTGCCGTTGCCACCAGGATTTGTCCCGAGCGTAGCGTTTAAACATTTTTGATAAAGTTGGTTTGGCATGTGTTATCCACCATTCAGTAACGGAGGCATACTGTGCAACCCGTCGTTCACATGCCTCCCATGTTTCGTTAAAGACACGGTGACAGTCAACATCGTTAAGGAGAGCATTGTTAAGTTTCCAGAAACCTCTGCCGCGAAATGTGCCTTGCTTGACCATGTTAACAGTACAAATATATGCGGCATGATCGGAAAAAATTGTGGGCCAAACTTCGGATTGGAGGACTTGAGTCTTCATACACGCCGATACATAGATTCTGTCTAGCCGGCTTGCAGAGTGGTTCGTGACATGAGTGAACCCAGGTGCCGCTCCGTGCGTATGCTCCCATGTGTCAATGAGGTTCATTTCTTGGACGATACGTTCTAGTTCTCCAGATTTGTTAAAATTAGGCGTCTGGTCTTTTGGACTTAAGACACAATTGAAGTCACCCGCAAAAATTATACGATCGTAGGTTCCCCTAAAAAGTGGGACTATGGCGCTTGTGAAGAACTCAGCCCTAGCACGCCTATTGCTACTGCCGGACGGGGCGTAAACATTGATTATGCGTGTCCGATGGAAAGTGACAGCGATCCCTCTTTGATCAGGCAGTTTTTCTGCGTCGGTCGCTACAATCCCTTCTTTTAACAGAATCGCTGTCCCTAAATTCGCACCGCTCCCGGAATTGGAGAGAGTAGTATAACCAGTTATTCGGTCAAGTTCAATCGCAGCGACTTCTTGAAGTAACAGAATATCGATATCCGCTGCGTATACAAAATCTTGTAAATTACGGAGCCGCCAGTACGACTGTATCTTATTGATGTTTAACGTGGCAATTTTATAGGCTTGGGGCTCGTTCATGGGAGAAGGCACATACTATTAATTAAACAGTCTTAGAAGGATGGCTAACGAAATTGAGGCCAAGCGCGTCAGTCGGAGTTCCTGTAGTTCCCGGTACGGTTGGTGTATGCTGCTCTGTGGGGGGTGCCGAAGATTCCGTCTCAATGGTCCGCATGACAGCCGCATCATTGCTCGCATCCAATACTTCCATTTCCTGTGCCCAAATCCCAGTGAGAGTGGCCTCTGACAAAAGCGATCCTGCGTTTCCTTGAGCGTGGGTATCCGGCAAAACGACTCTACTCGAGGTATCACTATCTTCCACCCGTCGTGGATTCACAGGGGGAGACACTACAGGATCAATGTCCATTCGACCAGACGCAGGGAGACCAACTTCAGAGGGTTCAGAAGTGTTCTGACACATTTGGCTGCTTATTCGTTTCGCTTTGTCGCGGAGCTGTGGGGCGAGCTGATTGGCTCCTTGATGTGCAAGTCTCCGCTTCTTTTTGGAAGGCTTCCTGTTAGGGTTCGCAGTATCATCAACATCCGAAGTGGACTGTTGACTCTGGGGTTGATCCGCCGGGAACACAGCGTCTGCTTCATCCTCAGTACCAGTGGCATCAACCACTGGGGAGTCATCCGTCGTTACCTCCATCTCTGAGTGTGGTAGCGGCGGTGCCGCGTCAGCACTCGGTTCTTTGACGTTATCGGCCAAAACATCATTCAAACGAGGGGCATCTACAGGCGGGGTCGCGGGTGGAAGACCAGAAGCCGCGACAGCGTATGTCAGTGGCAGTGCCGTCGTCACAGGGGGGCTAGCGGCTTCACCGACAGGTATCTGCGTCACGCGTCTTTGTATACATTCAGAGCGCACGTGGCCGGGCGCACCACAGCCGGCACACGTTTTTGGCTGCCCATCATATATGACAATTCCGCGATGTCCACCTACGTAAATATATGAAGGTATGTGCTTCTGTATATCGATCTTAACCTGCCTGACGCCGTTAAGCACCGGAAATTTGTGGGCTTTGGACCAACGCTCCGCAAAATTGTTAATGACCCTCCCGTAAGGTGTCAATGCAGAATTTATTTGCGCGGCTGATATTTCAAACGGGAGTTCGAAAATACGTGCCGTTCGGATGCCCAGTCCAGCATGCGTAATGCTGACGTCACTGACGGTACCATCGCTATGTTTAAACTTCAGTACACCTCCACTGGACTCCACAATTCTATCACACAGTTCAGAGGACGTTAATTTCACATAAACAACACTAGTCACGATAGAGAAATTTATCCCTACAATGTCATCAAAGGTAATCTTAGCTGTATCCTCTAACCATGCTTCAACTTCAAACGAATTTGGTTTCGAAAAGTTCCTATCAAAGGTAAACTTCAAGGTATCTTTCCTGTTAGTCGGATTCATAATTCCATATCAGATCCTACAGAACGGAACGAATACTAATAAGCAGACGCTGTAAGCACGCGACTCACCGCCTGACGTAAACACTTCCTGCCGCAGCGCGCTGGCCCTGGAGGTCCGCTCACCACCGCTGCCGCAGGCAGACTGAACCATCTGAGCTACGCCCGCCCCCCCGAAAACTGATGGTGCTACATACAGCCATATAGACGACACAGACCCTTGCACTCCCATTATTCAGCAGACAAACACTACTCTCTATGTATCCGTTTGGGTGTCTTTCAGGTTTCGTGCATTCTGTATCGAATCGTAGTTGGCCAAAATGAAAGTGGCACGTATAACGTCGAAAATAGAATTCGGACACCGCTCTTAGTAAGACCAACGTGTTGTCCACCCTCTAGACTTCAATGAGGTTAAGCCGCGATACCTAAGACAGATCTGCACTCGATGACACCTCGATAACAGCCGGTCCCCACACTTACATCTTGCTCTCCTTACGTCAGTATACATCATATCAGTCTGTGACGCTGGCTTTGCAACATCTTGCGTGCCTTTAGGTTCGCCGCGACCAACACTTACCATGCACTGACCACAAAAAATGGAGGCGCCGCCGCTTGAACCCTGGACCTTTCACATGCCAAGCGAAACGCTCTACCAACTGAGCTACGCCCCATGCACGAGCAAACTGCGCTATTCCCCATTCTTTGCGACTCAGATGCGCACGGACACGATGGTTGGTTGGTTTGTAGCGGTGAAGGGAGCAGAGTACAAAGGCGCGGACCCGTTCATATACACAAAAGTTCCAAGTAGTTTCGATGCTCTGGTATTAGAAATGCATATTCCGTCTGTTTTTAACGTCTTAAATTGAAAGAGCCGTCACAAATTGCTCCGTTTTCACTCCTTGTCGACAATTATACAGCACCTGAGGTAACAAACACATCTCGAGCCCCATTGTGCACTACATTATTTATGCCAAACTCAGTGCCTCGCTCTTTACTACTGTGTACCAATCTTGTCGTCCAACTGCAAAACACTGGGCCACAACAAAGTTTCCGCGTCTCCATTGCACTGCGCATACTACGAAACGCTCCCCAAACTTGGCACTCACCCTCGCAGCCGACTTTTCCGACTTTCCACGACGCTCACGCAACGCTCACGCTAGTGACAGCATTATTTATAGTTCGACGTCGCGCCAAAGCGAATGAGCACAATTCGCCTACGGCTTAGGCCGCCCTCCTAGTGTGGCTGCTTGGTGTCAGCAGGCAGCGAGGGTCTGCAAGCTTCCTGTGTTCGCATCTATGTCACCTGTGCTTGCTTGTCAGAGACAGACTATCGCAAAACATACAACTCACTCCATGAATTGATTGCTACGGCATCTGTTATCAGCAGTCACAACTAGCAGCACCAGTAGCAGCTGACTGCACGCAAAGAATAGGAATGTGCAGTGGGATTTACGTGAACTCGGCGCAAGCTTGTATCTTCCTAGACACATCTGCTGGCTGTGAATTATTCCACTTGCATATCAAGGTGCGCATGTAGGTGTGTTAAAAATTATGGAGGCACTGGGTATTGATCCCAGTACCTCTCGCATACTAAGCGAGCGCTCTACCATCTGAGCTACGCCCGCCCCCTCGAAGACTGATGGTGCTACATACAGCCATATAGACGACACAGACTCTTGCACTCCCATTATTCAGCAGACAAACACTACTCTCTATGTATCCGTTAGGGTGCTTTCAGGTTTCGTGCATTCTGTATCGAATCGTAGTTGGCCACAATGAAAGTGGCACGTATAACGTCGAAAATAGAATTCGGACACCGCTCTGAGTAAGACCAACGTGTTGTCCACCCTCTAGACTTCAATGAGGTTAAGCCGCGATACCTAAGACAGAACTGCACTCGGTGACACCTCGATAACAGCCGGTCCCCACACTTACATCTTGCTCTCCTTACGTCAGTATACATCATATCAGTCTGTGACGCTGGCTTTGCAACATCTTGCGTGCCTTTAGGTTCGCCGCGACCAACACTTACCATGCACTGACCACAAAAAATGGAGGCGCCGCGGCTTGAACCCTGGACCTTTCACATGCCAAGCGAACGCTCTACCAACTGAGCTACGCCCCATACACGAGCAAACTGCGCTATTCCCCACTCTTTGCGACTCATATGCGCACGGACACGATGGTTGGTTGGTTTGTAGCGGTGAAGGGAGCAGAGTACAAAGGCGCGGACCCGTTCATATACACAAAAGTTCCAAGTAGTTTCGATGCTCTGGTATTACAAATGCCAATTCCGTCTGTTTTTAACGTCTTAAATTGAAAGAGCCGTCACAAATTGCTCCGTTTTCACTCATTGTAGACAATTATACAGCACCTGAGGTAACAAACACATCTCGAGCCCCATTGTGCACTACATTATTTATGCCAACTCAGTGCCTCGCTCTTTACTACTGTGTACCAATCTTGTCGTCCAACTGCAAAACACTGGGCCACAACAAGTTTCCGCGTCTCCATTGCACTGCGCATACTACGAAACGCTCCCCAAACTTGGCACTCACCCTCGCAGCCGACTTTTCCGACTTTCCACGACGCTCACGCAACGCTCACTCTAGTGACAGCATTATTTATAGTTCGACGTCGCGCCAAAGCGAATGAGCACAATTCGCCTACGGCTTAGGCCGCCCTCCTAGTGTGGCTGCTCGGTGTCTGCAGGCAGCGAGGGTCTGCAAGCTTCCTGTGTTCGCACCTATGTCACCTGTGCTTGCTTGTCAGAGACAGACTATCGCAAAACATACAACTCACTCCATGAATTGATTGCTACGGCATCTGTTATCAGCAGTCACAACTAGCAGCACCAGTAGCAGCTGACTGCACGCAAAGAATAGGAATGTGCAGTGGGATTTACGTGAACTCGGCGCAAGCTTGTATCTTCCTAGACACATCTGCTGGCTGTGAATTATTCCACTTGCATATCAAGGTGCGCATGTAGGTGTGTTAAAAATTATGGAGGCACTGGGTATTGATCCCAGTACCTCTCGCATACTAAGCGAGCGCTCTACCATCTGAGCTACGCCCGCCCCCCCGAAGACTGATGGTGCTACATACAGCCATATAGACGACACAGACTCTTGCACTCCCATTATTCAGCAGACAAACACTACTCTCTATGTATCCGTTAGGGTGCTTTCAGGTTTCGTGCATTCTGTATCGAATCGTAGTTGGCCACAATGAAAGTGGCACGTATAACGTCGAAAATAGAATTCGGACACCGCTCTGAGTAAGACCAACGTGTTGTCCACCCTCTAGACTTCAATGAGGTTAAGCCGCGATACCTAAGACAGAACTGCACTCGGTGACACCTCGATAACAGCCGGTCCCCACACTTACATCTTGCTCTCCTTACGTCAGTATACATCATATCAGTCTGTGACGCTGGCTTTGCAACATCTTGCGTGCCTTTAGGTTCGCCGCGACCAACACTTACCATGCACTGACCACAAAAAATGGAGGCGCCGCGGCTTGAACCCTGGACCTTTCACATGCCAAGCGAACGCTCTACCAACTGAGCTACGCCCCATACACGAGCAAACTGCGCTATTCCCCACTCTTTGCGACTCATATGCGCACGGACACGATGGTTGGTTGGTTTGTAGCGGTGAAGGGAGCAGAGTACAAAGGCGCGGACCCGTTCATATACACAAAAGTTCCAAGTAGTTTCGATGCTCTGGTATTACAAATGCCAATTCCGTCTGTTTTTAACGTCTTAAATTGAAAGAGCCGTCACAAATTGCTCCGTTTTCACTCATTGTAGACAATTATACAGCACCTGAGGTAACAAACACATCTCGAGCCCCATTGTGCACTACATTATTTATGCCAACTCAGTGCCTCGCTCTTTACTACTGTGTACCAATCTTGTCGTCCAACTGCAAAACACTGGGCCACAACAAGTTTCCGCGTCTCCATTGCACTGCGCATACTACGAAACGCTCCCCAAACTTGGCACTCACCCTCGCAGCCGACTTTTCCGACTTTCCACGACGCTCACGCAACGCTCACTCTAGTGACAGCATTATTTATAGTTCGACGTCGCGCCAAAGCGAATGAGCACAATTCGCCTACGGCTTAGGCCGCCCTCCTAGTGTGGCTGCTCGGTGTCTGCAGGCAGCGAGGGTCTGCAAGCTTCCTGTGTTCGCACCTATGTCACCTGTGCTTGCTTGTCAGAGACAGACTATCGCAAAACATACAACTCACTCCATGAATTGATTGCTACGGCATCTGTTATCAGCAGTCACAACTAACAACACCAGTAGCAGCTGACTGCACGCAAAGAATAGGAATGTGCAGTGGGATTTACGTGAACTCGGCGCAAGCTTGTATCTTCCTAGACACATCTGCTGGCTGTGAATTATTCCACTTGCATATCAAGGTGCGCATGTAGGTGTGTTAAAAATTCTGGAGGCACTGGGTATTGATCCCAGTACCTCTCACATACTAAGCGAGCGCTCTACCATCTGAGCTACGCCCGCCCCCCCGAAGACTGATGGTGCTACATACAGCCATATAGACGACACAGACCCTTGCACTCCCATTATTCAGCAGACAAACACTACTCTCTATGTATCCGTTAGGGTGCTTTCAGGTTTCGTGCATTCTGTATCGAATCGTAGTTGGCCACAATGAAAGTGGCACGGATAACGTCGAAAATAGAATTCGGACACCGCTCTGAGTAAGACCAACGTGTTGTCCACCCTCTAGACTTCAATGAGGTTAAGCCGCGATACCTAAGACAGATCTGCACTCGATGACACCTCGATAACAGCCGGTCCCCACACTTACATCTTGCTCTCCTTACGTCAGTATACATCATATCAGTCTGTGACGCTGGCTTTGCAACATCTTGCGTGCCTTTAGGTTCGCCGCGACCAACACTTACCATGCACTGACCACAAAAAATGGAGGCGCAGCCGCTTGAACCCTGGACCTTTCACATGCCAAGCGAACGCTCTACCAACTGAGCTACGCCCCATGCACGAGCAAACTGCGCTATTCCCCATTGTTTGCGACTCAGATGCGCACGGACACGATGGTTGGTTGGTTTGTAGCGGTGAAGGGAGCAGAGTACAAAGGCGCGGACCCGTTCATATACACAAAAGTTCCAAGTAGTTTCGATGCTCTGGTATTACAAATGCAAATTCCGTCTGTTTTTAACGTCTTAAATTGAAAGAGCCGTCACAAATTGCTCCGTTTTCACTCCTTGTCGACAATTATACAGCACCTGAGGTAACAAACACATCTCGAGCCCCATTGTGCACTACATTATTTATGCCAACTCAGTGCCTCGCTCTTTACTACTGTGTACCAATCTTGTCGTCCAACTGCAAAACACTGGGCCACAACAAGTTTCCGCGTCTCCATTGCACTGCGCATACTACGAAACGCTCCCCAAACTTGGCACTCACCCTCGCAGCCGACTTTTCCGACTTTCCACGACGCTCACGCTAGTGACAGCATTATTTATAGTTCGACGTCGCGACAAAGCGAATGAGCACAATTCGCCTACGGCTTAGGCCGCCCTCCTAGTGTGGCTGCTCGGTGTCTGCAGGCAGCGAGGGTCTGCAAGCTTCCTGTGTTCGCACCTATGTCACCTGTGCTTGCTTGTCAGAGACAGACTATCGCAAAACATACAACTCACTCCATGAATTGATTGCTACGGCATCTGTTATCAGCAGTCACAACTAGCAACACCAGTAGCAGCTGACTGCACGCAAAGAATAGGAATGTGCAGTGGGATTTACGTGAACTCGGCGCAAGCTTGTATCTTCCTAGACACATCTGCTGGCTGTGAATTATTCCACTTGCATATCAAGGTGCGCATGTAGGTGTGTTAAAAATTATGGAGGCACTGGGTATTGATCCCAGTACCTCTCGCATACTAAGCGAGCGCTCTACCATCTGAGCATGTAGGTGTGTTAAAAATTATGGAGGCACTGGGTATTGATCCCAGTACCTCTCGCATACTAAGCGAGCGCTCTACCATCTGAGCTACGCCCGCCCCCACCGAACACTGATGGTGCTACATACAGCCATATAGACGACACAGACCCTTGCACTCCCATTATTCAGCAGACAAACACTACTCTCTATGTATCCGTTAGGGTGCTTTCAGGTTTCGTGCATTCTGTATCGAATCGTAGTTGGCCAAAATGAAAGTGGCACGTATAACGTCGAAAATAGAATTCGGACACCGCTCTTAGTAAGACCAACGTGTTGTCCACCCTCTAGACTTCAATGAGGTTAAGCCGCGATACCTAAGACAGATCTGCACTCGATGACACCTCGATAACAGCCGGTCCCCACACTTACATCTTGCTCTCCTTACGTCAGTATACATCATATCAGTCTGTGACGCTGGCTTTGCAACATCTTGCGTGCCTTTAGGTTCGCCGCGACCAACACTTACCATGCACTGACCACAAAAAATGGAGGCGCCGCCGCTTGAACCCTGGACCTTTCACATGCCAAGCGAACGCTCTACCAACTGAGCTACGCCCCATGCACGAGCAAACTGCGCTATTCCCCATTCTTTGCGACTCAGATGCGCACGGACACGATGGTTGGTTGGTTTGTAGCGGTGAAGGGAGCAGAGTACAAAGGCGCGGACCCGTTCATATACACAAAAGTTCCAAGTAGTTTCGATGCTCTGGTATTACAAATGCAAATTCCGTCTGTTTTTAACGTCTTAAATTGAAAGAGCCGTCACAAATTGCTCCGTTTTCACTCCTTGTCGACAATTATACAGCACCTGAGGTAACAAACACATCTCGAGCCCCATTGTGCACTACATTATTTATGCCAACTCAGTGCCTCGCTCTTTACTACTGTGTACCAATCTTGTCGTCCAACTGCAAAACACTGGGCCACAACAAGTTTCCGCGTCTCCATTGCACTGAGCATACTACGAAACGCTCCCCAAACTTGGCACTCACCCTCGCAGCCGACTTTTCCGACTTTCCACGACGCTCACGCTAGTGACAGCATTGTTTATAGTTCGACGTCGCGCGAAAGCGAATGAGCACAATTCGCCTACGGCTTAGGCCGCCCTCCTAGTGTGGCTGCTCGGTGTCTGCAGGCAGCGAGGGTCTGCAAGCTTCCTGTGTTCGCACCTATGTCACCTGTGCTTGCTTGTCAGAGACAGACTATCGCAAAACATACAACTCACTCCATGAATTGATTGCTACGGCATCTGTTATCAGCAGTCACAACTAACAACACCAGTAGCAGCTGACTGCACGCAAAGAATAGGAATGTGCAGTGGGATTTACGTGAACTCGGCGCAAGCTTGTATCTTCCTAGACACATCTGCTGGCTGTGAATTATTCCACTTGCATATCAAGGTGCGCATGTAGGTGTGTTAAAAATTCTGGAGGCACTGGGTATTGATCCCAGTACCTCTCGCATACTAAGCGAGCGCTCTACCATCTGAGCTACGCCCGCCCCCCCGAAGACTGATGGTGCTACATACAGCCATATAGACGACACAGACCCTTGCACTCCCATTATTCAGCAGACAAACACTACTCTCTATGTATCCGTTAGGGTGCTTTCAGGTTTCGTGCATTCTGTATCGAATCGTAGTTGGCCACAATGAAAGTGGCACGTATAACGTCGAAAATAGAATTCGGACACCGCTCTGAGTAAGACCAACGTGTTGTCCACCCTCTAGACTTCAATGAGGTTAAGCCGCGATACCTAAGACAGAACTGCACTCGGTGACACCTCGATAACAGCCGGTCCACACACTTACATCTTGCTCTCCTTACGTCAGTATACATCATATCAGTCTGTGACGCTGGCTTTGCAACATCTTGCGTGCCTTTAGGTTCGCCGCGACCAACACTTACCATGCACTGACCACAAAAAATGGAGGCGCCGCCGCTTGAACCCTGGACCTTTCACATGCCAAGCGAACGCTCTACCAACTGAGCTACGCCCCATGCACGAGCAAACTGCGCTATTCCCCATTGTTTGCGACTCAGATGCGCACGGACACGATGGTTGGTTGGTTTGTAGCGGTGAAGGGAGCAGAGTACAAAGGCGCGGACCCGTTCATATACACAAAAGTTCCAAGTAGTTTCGATGCTCTGGTATTACAAATGCAAATTCCGTCTGTTTTAACGTCTTAAATTGAAAGAGCCGTCACAAATGGCTCCGTTTTCACTCATTGTAGACAATTATACAGCACCTGAGGTAACAAACACATCTCGAGCCCCATTGTGCACTACATTATTTATGCCAACTCAGTGCCTCGCTCTTTACTACTGTGTACCAATCTTGTCGTCCAACTGCAAAACACTGGGCCACAACAAGTTTCCGCGTCTCCATTGCACTGCGCATACTACGAAACGCTCCCCAAACTTGGCACTCACCCTCGCAGCCGACTTTTCCGACTTTCCACGACGCTCACGCAACGCTCACGCTAGTGACAGCATTATTTATAGTTCGACGTCGCGCCAAAGCGAATGAGCACAATTCGCCTACGGCTTAGGCCGCCCTCCTAGTGTGGCTGCTCGGTGTCTGCAGGCAGCGAGGGTCTGCAAGCTTCCTGTGTTCGCACCTATGTCACCTGTGCTTGCTTGTCAGAGACAGACTATCGCAAAACAAACAACTCACTCCATGAATTGATTGCTACGGCATCTGTTATCAGCAGTCACAACTAACAACACCAGTAGCAGCTGACTGCACGCAAAGAATAGGAATGTGCAGTGGGATTTACGTGAACTCGGCGCAAGCTTGTATCTTCCTAGACACATCTGCTGGCTGTGAATTATTCCACTTGCATATCAAGGTGCGCATGTAGGTGTGTTAAAAATTATGGAGGCACTGGGTATTGATCCCAGTACCTCTCACATACTAAGCGAGCGCTTTACCATCTGAGCTACGACCGCCCCCCCCGAAGACTATTGGTGCTACATACAGCCATATAGACGACACAGACCCTTGCACTCCCATTATTCAGCAGACAAACACTACTCTCTATGTATCCGTTTGGGTGTCTTTCAGGTTTCGTGCATTCTGTATCGAATCGTAGTAGGCCAAAATGAAAGTGGCACGTATAACGTCGAAAATAGAATTCGGTCACCGCTCTTAGTAAGACCAACGTGTTGTCCACCCTCTAGACTTCAATGAGGTTAAGCCGCGATACCTAAGACAGATCTGCACTCGATGACACCTCGATAACAGCCGGTCCCCACACTTACATCTTGCTCTCCTTACGTCAGTATACATCATATCAGTCTGTGACGCTGGCTTTACAACATCTTGCGTGCCTTTAGGTTCGCCGCGACCAACACTTACCATGCACTGACCACAAAAAATGGAGGCGCCGCCGCTTGAACCCTGGACCTTTCACATGCCAAGCGAACGCTCTACCAACTGAGCTACGCCCCATGCACGAGCAAACTGCGCTATTCCCCATTCTTTGCGACTCAGATGCGCACGGACACGATGGTTGGTTGGTTTGTAGCGGTGAAGGGAGCAGAGTACAAAGGCGCGGACCCGTTCATATACACAAAAGTTCCAAGTAGTTTCGATGCTCTGGTATTACAAATGCAAATTCCGTCTGTTTTTAACGTCTTAAATTGAAAGAGCCGTCACAAATTGCTCCGTTTTCACTCCTTGTCGACAATTATACAGCACCTGAGGTAACAAACACATCTCGAGCCCCATTGTGCACTACATTATTTATGCCAACTCAGTGCCTCGCTCTTTACTACTATGTACCAGTGTTGTCGTCCAACTGCAAAACATTGGGCCACAACAAGTTTCCGCGTCTCCATTGCACTGCGCATACTACGAAACGCTCCCCAAACTTGGCACTCACCCTCGCAGCCGACTTTTCCGACTTTCCACGACGCTCACGCTAGTGACAGCATTATTTATAGTTCGACGTCGCGCCAAAGCGAATGAGCACAATTCGCCTACGGCTTAGGCCGCCCTCCTAGTGTGGCTGCTCGGTGTCTGCAGGCAGCGAGGGTCTGCAAGCTTCCTGTGTTCGCACCTATGTCACCTGTGCTTGCTTGTCAGAGACAGACTATCGCAAAACATACAACTCACTCCATGAATTGATTGCTACGGCATCTGTTATCAGCAGTCACAACTAGCAACACCAGTAGCAGCTGACTGCACGCAAAGAATAGGAATGTGCAGTGGGATTTACGTGAACTCGGCGCAAGCTTGTATCTTCCTAGACACATCTGCTGGCTGTGAATTATTCCACTTGCATATCAAGGTGCGCATGTAGGTGTGTTAAAAATTATGGAGGCACTGGGTATTGATCCCAGTACCTCTCGCATACTAAGCGAGCGCTCTACCATCTGAGCTACGCCCGCCCCCCCGAAGACTGATGGTGCTACATACAGCCATATAGACGACACAGACCCTTGCACTCCCATTATTCAGCAGACAAACACTACTCTCTATGTATCCGTTAGGGTGCTTTCAGGTTTCGTGCATTCTGTATCGAATCGTAGTTGGCCACAATGAAAGTGGCACGTATAACGTCGAAAATAGAATTCGGACACCGCTCTGAGTAAGACCAACGTGTTGTCCACCCTCTAGACTTCAATGAGGTTAAGCCGCGATACCTAAGACAGAACTGCACTCGGTGACACCTCGATAACAGCCGGTCCCCACACTTACATCTTGCTCTCCTTACGTCAGTATACATCATATCAGTCTGTGACGCTGGCTTTGCAACATCTTGCGTGCCTTTAGGTTCGCCGCGACCAACACTTACCATGCACTGACCACAAAAAATGGAGGCGCCGCGGCTTGAACCCTGGACCTTTCACATGCCAAGCGAACGCTCTACCAACTGAGCTACGCCTCATGCACGAGCAAACTGCGCTATTCCCCATTGTTTGCGTCTCAGATGCGCACGGACACGATGGTTGGTTGGTTTGTAGCGGTGAAGGGAGCAGAGTACAAAGGCGCGGACCCGTTCATATACACAAAAGTTCCAAGTAGTTTCGATGCTCTGGTATTACAAATGCAAATTCCGTCTGTTTTAACGTCTTAAATTGAAAGAGCCGTCACAAATGGCTCCGTTTTCACTCATTGTAGACAATTATACAGCACCTGAGGTAACAAACACATCTCGAGCCCCATTGTGCACTACATTATTTATGCCAACTCAGTGCCTCGCTCTTTACTACTGTGTACCAATCTTGTCGTCCAACTGCAAAACACTGGGCCACAACAAGTTTCCGCGTCTCCATTGCACTGCGCATACTACGAAACGCTCCCCAAACTTGGCACTCACCCTCGCAGCCGACTTTTCCGACTTTCCACGACGCTCACGCTAGTGACAGCATTATTTATAGTTCGACGTCGCGCCAAAGCGAATGAGCACAATTCGCCTACGGCTTAGGCCGCCCTCCTAGTGTGGCTGCTCGGTGTCTGCAGGCAGCGAGGGTCTGCAAGCTTCCTGTGTTCGCACCTATGTCACCTGTGCTTGCTTGTCAGAGACAGACTATCGCAAAACATACAACTCACTCCATGAATTGATTGCTACGGCATCTGTTATCAGCAGTCACAACTAACAACACCAGTAGCAGCTGACTGCACGCAAAGAATAGGAATGTGCAGTGGGATTTACGTGAACTCGGCGCAAGCTTGTATCTTCCTAGACACATCTGCTGGCTGTGAATTATTCCACTTGCATATCAAGGTGCGGATGTAGGTGTGTTAAAAATTCTGGAGGCACTGGGTATTGATCCCAGTACCTCTCACATACTAAGCGAGCGCTCTACCATCTGAGCTACGACCGCCCCCCCGAAGACTATTGGTGCTACATACAGCCATATAGACGACACAGACCCTTGCACTCCCATTATTCAGCAGACAAACACTACTCTCTATGTATCCGTTTGGGTGTCTTTCAGGTTTCGTGCATTCTGTATCGAATCGTAGTTATCCAAAATGAAAGTGGCACGTATAACGTCGAAAATAGAATTCGGACACCGCTCTTAGTAAGACCAACGTGTTGTCCACCCTCTAGACTTCAATGAGGGTAAGCCGCGATACCTAAGACAGAACTGCACTCGGTGACACCTCGATAACAGCCGGTCCCCACACTTACATCTTGCTCTCCTTACGTCACTATACATCATATCAGTCTGTGACGCTGGCTTTGCAACATCTTGCGTGCCTTTAGGTTCGCTGCGACCAACACTTACCATGCACTGACCACAAAAAATGGAGGCGCCGCGGCTTGAACCCTGGACCTTTCACATGCCAAGCGAACGCTCTACCAACTGAGCTACGCCCCATGCACGAGCAAACTGCGCTATTCCCCATTGTTTGCGACTCAGATGCGCACGGACACGATGGTTGGTTGGTTTGTAGCGGTGAAGGGAGCAGAGTACAAAGGCGCGGACCCGTTCATATACACAAAAGTTCCAAGTAGTTTCGATGCTCTGGTATTACAAATGCAAATTCCGTCTGTTTTTAACGTCTTAAATTGAAAGAGCCGTCACAAATGGCTCCGTTTTCACTCATTGTAGACAATTATACAGCACCTGAGGTAACAAACACATCTCGAGCCCCATTGTGCACTACATTATTTATGCCAACTCAGTGCCTCGCTCTTTACTACTGTGTACCAATCTTGTCGTCCAACTGCAAAACACTGGGCCACAACAAGTTTCCGCGTCTCCATTGCACTGCGCATACTACGAAACGCTCCCCAAACTTGGCACTCACCCTCGCAGCCGACTTTTCCGACTTTCCACGACGCTCACGCTAGTGACAGCATTATTTATAGTTCGACGTCGCGCCAAAGCGAATGAGCACAATTCGCCTACGGCTTAGGCCGCCCTCCTAGTGTGGCTGCTCGGTGTCTGCAGGCAGCGAGGGTCTGCAAGCTTCCTGTGTTCGCACCTATGTCACCTGTGCTTGCTTGTCAGAGACAGACTATCGCAAAACATACAACTCACTCCATGAATTGATTGCTACGGCATCTGTTATCAGCAGTCACAACTAACAACACCAGTAGCAGCTGACTGCACGCAAAGAATAGGAATGTGCAGTGGGATTTACGTGAACTCGGCGCAAGCTTGTATCGTCCTAGACACATCTGCTGGCTGTGAAGTATTCCACTTGCATATAAAGGTGCGGATGTAGGTGTGTTAAAAATTCTGGAGGCACTGGGTATTGATCCCAGTACCTCTCGCATACTAAGCGAGCGCTCTACCATCTGAGCTACGACCGCCCCCCCGAAGACTATTGGTGCTACATACAGCCATATAGACGACACAGACCCTTGCACTCCCATTATTCAGCAGACAAACACTACTCTCTATGTATCCGTTTGGGTGTCTTTCAGGTTTCGTGCATTCTGTATCGAATCGTAGTTGGCTAAAATGAAAGTGGCACGTATAACGTCGAAAATAGAATTCGGACACCGCTCTTAGTAAGACCAACGTGTTGTCCACCCTCTAGACTTCAATGAGGTTAAGCCGCGATACCTAAGACAGATCTGCACTCGATGACACCTCGATAACAGCCGGTCCCCACACTTACATCTTGCTCTCCTTACGTCAGTATACATCACATCAGTCTGTGACGCTGGCTTTGCAACATCTTGCGTGCCTTTAGGTTCGCCGCGACCAACACTTACCATGCACTGACCACAAAAAATGGAAGCGCCGCCGCTTGAACCCTGGACCTTTCACATGCCAAGCGAACGCTCTACCAACTGAGCTACGCCCCATGCACGAGCAACTGCGCTATTCCCCATTCTTTGCGATTCAGATGCGCACGGACACGATGGTTGGTTGGTTTGTAGCGGTGAAGGGAGCAGAGTACAAAGGCGCGGACCCGTTCATATACACAAAAGTTCCAAGTAGTTTCGATGCTCTGGTATTACAAATGCAAATTCCGTCTGTTTTTAACGTCTTAAATTGAAAGAGCCGTCACAAATTGCTCCGTTTTCACTCCTTGTCGACAATTATACAGCACCTGAGGTAACAAACACATCTCGAGCCCCATTGTGCACTACATTATTTATGCCAACTCAGTGCCTCCCTCTTTACTACTGTGTACCAATCTTGTCGTCCAACTGCAAAACACTGGGCCACAACAAGTTTCCGCGTCTCCATTGCACTGCGCATACTACGAAACGCTCCCCAAACTTGGCACTCACCCTCGCAGCCGACTTTTCCGACTTTCCACGACGCTCACGCTAGTGACAGCATTATTTATAGTTCGACGTCGCGCCAAAGCGAATGAGCACAATTCGCCTACGGCTTAGGCCGCCCTCCTAGTGTGGCTGCTCGGTGTCTGCAGGCAGCGAGGGTCTGCAAGCTTCCTGTGTTCGCACCTATGTCACCTGTGCTTGCTTGTCAGAGACAGACTATCGCAAAACATACAACTCACTCCATGAATTGATTGCTACGGCATCTGTTATCAGCAGTCACAACTAACAACACCAGTAGCAGCTGACTGCACGCAAAGAATAGGAATGTGCAGTGGGATTTACGTGAACTCGGCGCAAGCTTGTATCTTCCTAGACACATCTGCTGGCTGTGAATTATTCCACTTGCATATCAAGGTGCGGATGTAGGTGTGTTAAAAATTCTGGAGGCACTGGGTATTGATCCCAGTACCTCTCGCATACTAAGCGAGCGCTCTACCATCTGAGCTACGACCGCCCCCCCGAAGACTATTGGTGCTACATACAGCCATATAGACGACACAGACCCTTGCACTCCTATTATTCAGCAGACAAACACTACTCTCTATGTATCCGTTTGGGTGTCTTTCAGGTTTCGTGCATTCTGTATCGAATCGTAGTTGGCCAAAATGAAAGTGGCACGTATAACGTCGAAAATAGAATTCGGACACCGCTCTTAGTAAGACCAACGTGTTGTCCACCCTCTAGACTTCAATGAGGTTAAGCCGCGATACCTAAGACAGATCTGCACTCGATGACACCTCGATAACAGCCGGTCCCCACACTTACATCTTGCTCTCCTTACGTCAGTATACATCATATCAGTCTGTGACGCTGGCTTTGCAACATCTTGCGTGCCTTTAGGTTCGCCGCGACCAACACTTACCATGCACTGACCACAAAAAATGGAAGCGCCGCGGCTTGAACCCTGGACCATTCACATGCCAAGCGAACGCTCTACCAACTGAGCTACGCCCCATGCACGAGCAAACTGCGCTATTCCCCATTCTTTGCGATTCAGATGCGCACGGACACGATGGTTGGTTGGTTTGTAGCGGTGAAGGGAGCAGAGTACAAAGGCGCGGACCCGTTCATATACACAAAAGTTCCAAGTAGTTTCGATGCTCTGGTATTACAAATGCAAATTCCGTCTGTTTTTAACGTCTTAAATTGAAAGAGCCGTCACAAATTGCTCCGTTTTCACTCCTTGTCGACAATTATACAGCACCTGAGGTAACAAACACATCTCGAGCCCCATTGTGCACTACATTATTTATGCCAACTCAGTGCCTCGCTCTTTACTACTGTGTACCAATCTTGTCGTCCAACTGCAAAACACTGGGCCAAAACAAGTTTCCGCGTCTCCATTGCACTGCGCATACTACGAAACGCTCCCCAAACTTGGCACTCACCCTCGCAGCCGACTTTTCCGACTTTCCACGACGCTCACGCTAGTGACAGCATTATTTATAGTTCGACGTCGCGCCATAGCGAATGAGTACATTTCGCCTACAGCTTAGGCCGCCCTCCTAGTGTGGCTGCTCGGTGTCTGCAGGCAGCGAGGGTCTGCAAGCTTCCTGTGTTCGCACCTATGTCACCTGTGCTTGCTTGTCAGAGACAGACTATCGCAAAACATACAACTCACTCCATGAATTGATTGCTACGGCATCTGTTATCAGCAGTCACAACTAGCAACACCAGTAGCAGCTGACTGCACGCAAAGAATAGGAATGTGCAGTGGGATTTACGTGAACTCGGCGCAAGGCAGATCTTTCCGACATAGGCTTGAGAATCTTACGGGAACACTTGTACTGTTTCTAAATTAAGTGTAGGCGTGGGAGGAGGGTGCTTCCTGCGCACTAATAACAGCACGGTTGTCAATTGTGGATGCTAATCATTCGCTTGTATCTTCCTAGACACATCTGCTGGCTGTGAAGTATTCCACTTGCATATAAAGGTGCGGATGTAGGTGTGTTAAAAATTCTGGAGGCACTGGGTATTGATCCCAGTACCTCTCGCATACTAAGCGAGCGCTCTACCATCTGAGCTACGACCGCCCCCCCGAAGACTATTGGTGCTACATACAGCCATATAGACGACACAGACCCTTGCACTCCCATTATTCAGCAGACAAACACTACTCTCTATGTATCCGTTTGGGTGTCTTTCAGGTTTCGTGCATTCTGTATCGAATCGTAGTTGGCCAAAATGAAAGTGGCACGTATAACGTCGAAAATAGAATTCGGACACCGCTCTTAGTAAGACCAACGTGTTGTCCACCCTCTAGACTTCAATGAGGTTAAGCCGCGATACCTAAGACAGATCTGCACTCGATGACACCTCGATAACAGCCGGTCCCCACACTTACATCTTGCTCTCCTTACGTCAGTATACATCATATCAGTCTGTGACGCTGGCTTTGCAACATCTTGCGTGCCTTTAGGTTCGCCGCGACCAACGCTTACCATGCACTGACCACAAAAAATGGAAGCGCCGCCGCTTGAACCCTGGACCTTTCACATGCCAAGCGAACGCTCTACCAACTGAGCTACGCCCCATGCACGAGCAACTGCGCTATTCCCCATTCTTTGCGATTCAGATGCGCACGGACACGATGGTTGGTTGGTTTGTAGCGGTGAAGGGAGCAGAGTACAAAGGCGCGGACCCGTTCATATACACAAAAGTTCCAAGTAGTTTCGATGCTCTGGTATTACAAATGCAAATTCCGTCTGTTTTTAACGTCTTAAATTGAAAGAGCCGTCACAAATTGCTCCGTTTTCACTCCTTGTCGACAATTATACAGCACCTGAGGTAACAAACACATCTCGAGCCCCATTGTGCACTACATTATTTATGCCAACTCAGTGCCTCGCTCTTTACTACTGTGTACCAATCTTGTCGTCCAACTGCAAAACACTGGGCCACAACAAGTTTCCGCGTCTCCATTGCACTGCGCATACTACGAAACGCTCCCCAAACTTGGCACTCACCCTCGCAGCCGACTTTTCCGACTTTCCACGACGCTCACGCAACGCTCACGCTAGTGACAGCATTATTTATAGTTCGACGTCGCGCCAAAGCGAATGAGCACAATTCGCCTACGGCTTAGGCCGCCCTCCTAGTGTGGCTGCTCGGTGTCTGCAGGCAGCGAGGGTCTGCAAGCTTCCTGTGTTCGCACCTATGTCACCTGTGCTTGCTTGTCAGAGACAGACTATCGCAAAACATACAACTCACTCCATGAATTGATTGCTACGGCATCTGTTATCAGCAGTCACAACTAACAACACCAGTAGCAGCTGACTGCACGCAAAGAATAGGAATGTGCAGTGGGATTTACGTGAACTCGGCGCAAGCTTGTATCTTCCTAGACACATCTGCTGGCTGTGAATTATTCCACTTGCATATCAAGGTGCGGATGTAGGTGTGTTAAAAATTCTGGAGGCACTGGGTATTGATCCCAGTACCTCTCGCATACTAAGCGAGCGCTCTACCATCTGAGCTACGACCGCCCCCCCGAAGACTATTGGTGCTACATACAGCCATATAGACGACACAGACCCTTGCACTCCTATTATTCAGCAGACAAACACTACTCTCTATGTATCCGTTTGGGTGTCTTTCAGGTTTCGTGCATTCTGTATCGAATCGTAGTTGGCCAAAATGAAAGTGGCACGTATAACGTCGAAAATAGAATTCGGACACCGCTCTTAGTAAGACCAACGTGTTGTCCACCCTCTAGACTTCAATGAGGTTAAGCCGCGATACCTAAGACAGATCTGCACTCGATGACACCTCGATAACAGCCGGTCCCCACACTTACATCTTGCTCTCCTTACGTCAGTATACATCATATCAGTCTGTGACGCTGGCTTTGCAACATCTTGCGTGCCTTTAGGTTCGCCGCGACCAACACTTACCATGCACTGACCACAAAAAATGGAAGCGCCGCCGCTTGAACCCTGGACCTTTCACATGCCAAGCGAACGCTCTACCAACTGAGCTACGCCCCATGCACGAGCAAACTGCGCTATTCCCCATTCTTTGCGACTCAGATGCGCACGGACACGATGGTTGGTTGGTTTGTAGCGGTGAAGGGAGCAGAGTACAAAGGCGCGGACCCGTTCATATACACAAAAGTTCCAAGTAGTTTCGATGCTCTGGTATTACAAATGCAAATTCCGTCTGTTTTTAACGTCTTAAATTGAAAGAGCCGTCACAAATTGCTCCGTTTTCACTCCTTGTCGACAATTATACAGCACCTGAGGTAACAAACACATCTCGAGCCCCATTGTGCACTACATTATTTATGCCAACTCAGTGCCTCGCTCTTTACTACTGTGTACCAATCTTGTCGTCCAACTGCAAAACACCGGGCCACAACAAGTTTCCGCGTCTCCATTGCACTGCGCATACTACGAAACGCTCCCCAAACTTGGCACTCACCCTCGCAGCCGACTTTTCCGACTTTCCACGACGCTCACGCTAGTGACAGCATTATTTATAGTTCGACGTCGCGCCATAGCGAATGAGTACATTTCGCCTACAGCTTAGGCCGCCCTCCTAGTGTGGCTGCTCGGTGTCTGCAGGCAGCGAGGGTCTGCAAGCTTCCTGTGTTCGCACCTATGTCACCTGTGCTTGCTTGTCAGAGACAGACTATCGCAAAACATACAACTCACTCCATGAATTGATTGCTACGGCATCTGTTATCAGCAGTCACAACTAGCAACACCAGTAGCAGCTGACTGCACGCAAAGAATAGGAATGTGCAGTGGGATTTACGTGAACTCGGCGCAAGGCAGATCTTTCCGACATAGGCTTGAGAATCTTACGGGAACACTTGTACTGTTTCTAAATTAAGTGTAGGCGTGGGAGGAGGGTGCTTCCTGCGCACTAATAACAGCACGGTTGTCAATTGTGGATGCTAATCATTCGCTTGTATCTTCCTAGACACATCTGCTGGTTGTGAATTATTCCACTTGCATATCAAGGTGCGCATGTAGGTGTGTTAAAAATTCTGGAGGCACTGGGTATTGATCCCAGTACCTCTCGCATACTAAGCGAGCGCTCTACCATCTGAGCTACTACCGCCCCCCCCCCCCCCCGAAGACTATTGGTGCTACATACAGCCATATAGACGACACAGACCCTTGCACTCCCATTATTCAGCAGACAAACACTACTCTCTATGTATCCGTTTGGGTGTCTTTCAGGTTTCGTGCATTCTGTATCGAATCGTAGTTGGCCAAAATGAAAGTGGCACGTATAACGTCGAAACTAGAATTCGGACACCGCTCTTAGTAAGACCAACGTGTTGTCCACCCTCTAGACTTCAATGAGGTTAAGCCGCGATACCTAAGACAGATCTGCACTCGATGACACCTCGATAACAGCCGGTCCCCACACTTACATCTTGCTCTCCTTACGTCAGTATACATCATATCAGTCTGTGACGCTGGCTTTACAACATCTTGCGTGCCTTTAGGTTCGCCGCGACCAACACTTACCATGCGCTGACCACAAAAAATGTAGGCGCTGCCGCTTGAACCCTGGACCTTTCACATGCCAAGCGAACGCTCTACCAACTGAGCTACGCCCCATGCACGAGCAAACTGCGCTATTCCCCATTCTTTGCGACTCAGATGCGCACGGACACGATGGTTGGTTGGTTTGTAGCGGTGAAGGGAGCAGAGTACAAAGGCGCGGACCCGTTCATATACACAAAAGTTCCAAGTAGTTTCGATGCTCTGGTATTACAAATGCAAATTCCGTCTGTTTTTAACGTCTTAAATTGAAAGAGCCGTCACAAATTGCTCCGTTTTCACTCCTTGTCGACAATTATACAGCACCTGAGGTAACAAACACATCTCGAGCCCCATTGTGCACTACATTATTTATGCCAACTCAGTGCCTCGCTCTTTACTACTGTGTACCAATCTTGTCGTCCAACTGCAAAACACTGGGCCACAACAAGTTTCCGCGTCTCCATTGCACTGCGCATACTACGAAACGCTCCCCAAACTTGGCACTCACCCTCGCAGCCGACTTTTCCGACTTTCCACGACGCTCACGCTAGTGACAGCATTATTTATAGTTCGACGTCGCGCCAAAGCGAATGAGCACAATTCGCCTACGGCTTAGGCCGCCCTCCTAGTGTGGCTGCTCGGTGTCTGCAGGCAGCGAGGGTCTGCAAGCTTCCTGTGTTCGCACCTATGTCACCTGTGCTTGCTTGTCAGAGACAGACTATCGCAAAACATACAACTCACTCCATGAATTGATTGCTACGGCATCTGTTATCAGCAGTCACAACTAACAACACCAGTAGCAGCTGACTGCACGCAAAGAATAGGAATGTGCAGTGGGATTTACGTGAACTCGGCGCAAGCTTGTATCGTCCTAGACACATCTGCTGGCTGTGAAGTATTCCACTTGCATATAAAGGTGCGGATGTAGGTGTGTTAAAAATTCTGGAGGCACTGGGTATTGATCCCAGCACCTCTCGCATACTAAGCGAGCGCTTTACCATCTGAGCTACGACCGCCCCCCCGAAGACTATTGGTGCTACATACAGCCATATAGACGACACAGACCCTTGCACTCCTATTATTCAGCAGACAAACACTACTCTCTATGTATCCGTTTGGGTGTCTTTCAGGTTTCGTGCATTCTGTATCGAATCGTAGTTGGCCAAAATGAAAGTGGCACGTATAACGTCGAAAATAGAATTCGGACACCGCTCTTAGTAAGACCAACGTGTTGTCCACCCTCTAGACTTCAATGAGGTTAAGCCGCGATACCTAAGACAGATCTGCACTCGATGACACCTCGATAACAGCCGGTCCCCACACTTACATCTTGCTCTCCTTACGTCAGTATACATCATATCAGTCTGTGACGCTGGCTTTGCAACATCTTGCGTGCCTTTAGGTTCGCCGCGACCAACACTTACCATGCACTGACCACAAAAAATGGAAGCGCCGCGGCTTGAACCCTGGACCTTTCACATGCCAAGCGAACGCTCTACCAACTGAGCTACGCCCCATGCACGAGCAAACTGCGCTATTCCCCATTCTTTGCGATTCAGATGCGCACGGACACGATGGTTGGTTGGTTTGTAGCGGTGAAGGGAGCAGAGTACAAAGGCGCGGACCCGTTCATATACACAAAAGTTCCAAGTAGTTTCGATGCTCTGGTATTACAAATGCAAATTCCGTCTGTTTTTAACGTCTTAAATTGAAAGAGCCGTCACAAATTGCTCCGTTTTCACTCCTTGTCGACAATTATACAGCACCTGAGGTAACAAACACATCTCGAGCCCCATTGTGCACTACATTATTTATGCCAACTCAGTGCCTCGCTCTTTACTACTGTGTACCAATCTTGTCGTCCAACTGCAAAACACTGGGCCAAAACAAGTTTCCGCGTCTCCATTGCACTGCGCATACTACGAAACGCTCCCCAAACTTGGCACTCACCCTCGCAGCCGACTTTTCCGACTTTCCACGACGCTCACGCAACGCTCACGCTAGTGACAGCATTATTTATAGTTCGACGTCGCGCCAAAGCGAATGAGCACAATTCGCCTACGGCTTAGGCCGCCCTCCTAGTGTGGCTGCTCGGTGTCTGCAGGCAGCGAGGGTCTGCAAGCTTCCTGTGTTCGCACCTATGTCACCTGTGCTTGCTTGTCAGAGACAGACTATCGCAAAACATACAACTCACTCCATGAATTGATTGCTACGGCATCTGTTATCAGCAGTCACAACTAACAACACCAGTAGCAGCTGACTGCACGCAAAGAATAGGAATGTGCAGTGGGATTTACGTGAACTCGGCGCAAGCTTGTATCTTCCTAGACACATCTGCTGGCTGTGAATTATTCCACTTGCATATCAAGGTGCGGATGTAGGTGTGTTAAAAATTCTGGAGGCACTGGGTATTGATCCCAGTACCTCTCGCATACTAAGCGAGCGCTCTACCATCTGAGCTACGCCCGCCCCCCCGAAGACTGATGGTGCTACATACAGCCATATAGACGACACAGACCCTTGCACTCCTATTATTCAGCAGACAAACACTACTCTTTATGTATCCGTTTGGGTGTCTTTCAGGTTTCGTGCATTCTGTATCGAATCGTAGTTGGCCAAAATGAAAGTGGCACGTATAACGTCGAAAATAGAATTCGGACACCGCTCTTAGTAAGACCAACGTGTTGTCCACCCTCTAGACTTCAATGAGGTTAAGCCGCGATACTTAAGACAGATCTGCACTCGATGACACCTCGATAACAGCCGGTCCCCACACTTACATCTTGCTCTCCTTACGTCAGTATACATCATATCAGTCTGTGACGCTGGCTTTGCAACATCTTGCGTGCCTTTAGGTTCGCCGCGACCAACACTTACCATGCACTGACCACAAAAAATGGAGGCGCCGCCGCTTGAACCCTGGACCTTTCACATGCCAAGCGAACGCTCTACCAAGTGAGCTACGCCCCATGCACGAGCAAACTGCGCTATTCCCAATTCTTTGCGACTCAGATGCGCACGGACACGATGGTTGGTTGGTTTGTAGCGGTGAAGGGAGCAGAGTACAAAGGCGCGGACCCGTTCATATACACAAAAGTTCCAAGTAGTTTCGATGCTCTGGTATTACAAATGCAAATTCCGTCTGTTTTTAACGTCTTAAATTGAAAGAGCCGTCACAAATTGCTCCGTTTTCACTCCTTGTCGACAATTATACAGCACCTGAGGTAACAAACACATCTCGAGCCCCATTGTGCACTACATTATTTATGCCAACTCAGTGCCTCGCTCTTTACTACTGTGTACCAATCTTGTCGTCCAACTGCAAAACACTGGGCCACAACAAGTTTCCGCGTCTCCATTGCACTGCGCATACTACGAAACGCTCCCCAAACTTGGCACTCACCCTCGCAGCCGACTTTTCCGACTTTCCACGACGCTCACGCTAGTGACAGCATTATTTATAGTTCGACGTCGCGCCAAAGCGAATGAGCACAATTCGCCTACGGCTTAGGCCGCCCTCCTAGTGTGGCTGCTCGGTGTCTGCAGGCAGCGAGGGTCTGCAAGCTTCCTGTGTTCGCACCTATGTCACCTGTGCTTGCTTGTCAGAGACAGACTATCGCAAAACATACAACTCACTCCATGAATTGATTGCTACGGCATCTGTTATCAGCAGTCACAACTAACAACACCAGTAGCAGCTGACTGCACGCAAAGAATAGGAATGTGCAGTGGGATTTACGTGAACTCGGCGCAAGCTTGTATCGTCCTAGACACATCTGCTGGCTGTGAAGTATTCCACTTGCATATAAAGGTGCGGATGTAGGTGTGTTAAAAATTCTGGAGGCACTGGGTATTGATCCCAGTACCTCTCGCATACTAAGCGAGCGCTCTACCATCTGAGCTACGACCGCCCCCCCGAAGACTATTGGTGCTACATACAGCCATATAGACGACACAGACCCTTGCACTCCTATTATTCAGCAGACAAACACTACTCTCTATGTATCCGTTTGGGTGTCTTTCAGGTTTCGTGCATTCTGTATCGAATCGTAGTTGGCCAAAATGAAAGTGGCACGTATAACGTCGAAAATAGAATTCGGACACCGCTCTTAGTAAGACCAACGTGTTGTCCACCCTCTAGACTTCAATGAGGTTAAGCCGCGATACCTAAGACAGATCTGCACTCGATGACACCTCGATAACAGCCGGTCCCCACACTTACATCTTGCTCTCCTTACGTCAGTATACATCATATCAGTCTGTGACGCTGGCTTTGCAACATCTTGCGTGCCTTTAGGTTCGCCGCGACCAACACTTACCATGCACTGACCACAAAAAATGGAAGCGCCGCGGCTTGAACCCTGGACCTTTCACATGCCAAGCGAACGCTCTACCAACTGAGCTACGCCCCATGCACGAGCAAACTGCGCTATTCCCCATTCTTTGCGATTCAGATGCGCACGGACACGATGGTTGGTTGGTTTGTAGCGGTGAAGGGAGCAGAGTACAAAGGCGCGGACCCGTTCATATACACAAAAGTTCCAAGTAGTTTCGATGCTCTGGTATTACAAATGCAAATTCCGTCTGTTTTTAACGTCTTAAATTGAAAGAGCCGTCACAAATTGCTCCGTTTTCACTCCTTGTCGACAATTATACAGCACCTGAGGTAACAAACACATCTCGAGCCCCATTGTGCACTACATTATTTATGCCAACTCAGTGCCTCGCTCTTTACTACTGTGTACCAATCTTGTCGTCCAACTGCAAAACACTGGGCCAAAACAAGTTTCCGCGTCTCCATTGCACTGCGCATACTACGAAACGCTCCCCAAACTTGGCACTCACCCTCGCAGCCGACTTTTCCGACTTTCCACGACGCTCACGCAACGCTCACGCTAGTGACAGCATTATTTATAGTTCGACGTCGCGCCAAAGCGAATGAGCACAATTCGCCTACGGCTTAGGCCGCCCTCCTAGTGTGGCTGCTCGGTGTCTGCAGGCAGCGAGGGTCTGCAAGCTTCCTGTGTTCGCACCTATGTCACCTGTGCTTGCTTGTCAGAGACAGACTATCGCAAAACATACAACTCACTCCATGAATTGATTGCTACGGCATCTGTTATCAGCAGTCACAACTAACAACACCAGTAGCAGCTGACTGCACGCAAAGAATAGGAATGTGCAGTGGGATTTACGTGAACTCGGCGCAAGCTTGTATCTTCCTAGACACATCTGCTGGCTGTGAATTATTCCACTTGCATATCAAGGTGCGGATGTAGGTGTGTTAAAAATTCTGGAGGCACTGGGTATTGATCCCAGTACCTCTCGCATACTAAGCGAGCGCTCTACCATCTGAGCTACGCCCGCCCCCCCGAAGACTGATGGTGCTACATACAGCCATATAGACGACACAGACCCTTGCACTCCTATTATTCAGCAGACAAACACTACTCTTTATGTATCCGTTTGGGTGTCTTTCAGGTTTCGTGCATTCTGTATCGAATCGTAGTTGGCCAAAATGAAAGTGGCACGTATAACGTCGAAAATAGAATTCGGACACCGCTCTTAGTAAGACCAACGTGTTGTCCACCCTCTAGACTTCAATGAGGTTAAGCCGCGATACTTAAGACAGATCTGCACTCGATGACACCTCGATAACAGCCGGTCCCCACACTTACATCTTGCTCTCCTTACGTCAGTATACATCATATCAGTCTGTGACGCTGGCTTTGCAACATCTTGCGTGCCTTTAGGTTCGCCGCGACCAACACTTACCATGCACTGACCACAAAAAATGGAGGCGCCGCCGCTTGAACCCTGGACCTTTCACATGCCAAGCGAACGCTCTACCAAGTGAGCTACGCCCCATGCACGAGCAAACTGCGCTATTCCCAATTCTTTGCGACTCAGATGCGCACGGACACGATGGTTGGTTGGTTTGTAGCGGTGAAGGGAGCAGAGTACAAAGGCGCGGACCCGTTCATATACACAAAAGTTCCAAGTAGTTTCGATGCTCTGGTATTACAAATGCAAATTCCGTCTGTTTTTAACGTCTTAAATTGAAAGAGCCGTCACAAATTGCTCCGTTTTCACTCCTTGTCGACAATTATACAGCACCTGAGGTAACAAACACATCTCGAGCCCCATTGTGCACTACATTATTTATGCCAACTCAGTGCCTCGCTCTTTACTACTGTGTACCAATCTTGTCGTCCAACTGCAAAACACTGGGCCACAACAAGTTTCCGCGTCTCCATTGCACTGCGCATACTACGAAACGCTCCCCAAACTTGGCACTCACCCTCGCAGCCGACTTTTCCGACTTTCCACGACGCTCACGCTAGTGACAGCATTATTTATAGTTCGACGTCGCGCCAAAGCGAATGAGCACAATTCGCCTACGGCTTAGGCCGCCCTCCTAGTGTGGCTGCTCGGTGTCTGCAGGCAGCGAGGGTCTGCAAGCTTCCTGTGTTCGCACCTATGTCACCTGTGCTTGCTTGTCAGAGACAGACTATCGCAAAACATACAACTCACTCCATGAATTGATTGCTACGGCATCTGTTATCAGCAGTCACAACTAACAACACCAGTAGCAGCTGACTGCACGCAAAGAATAGGAATGTGCAGTGGGATTTACGTGAACTCGGCGCAAGCTTGTATCGTCCTAGACACATCTGCTGGCTGTGAAGTATTCCACTTGCATATAAAGGTGCGGATGTAGGTGTGTTAAAAATTCTGGAGGCACTGGGTATTGATCCCAGTACCTCTCGCATACTAAGCGAGCGCTCTACCATCTGAGCTACGACCGCCCCCCCGAAGACTATTGGTGCTACATACAGCCATATAGACGACACAGACCCTTGCACTCCTATTATTCAGCAGACAAACACTACTCTCTATGTATCCGTTTGGGTGTCTTTCAGGTTTCGTGCATTCTGTATCGAATCGTAGTTGGCCAAAATGAAAGTGGCACGTATAACGTCGAAAATAGAATTCGGACACCGCTCTTAGTAAGACCAACGTGTTGTCCACCCTCTAGACTTCAATGAGGTTAAGCCGCGATACCTAAGACAGATCTGCACTCGATGACACCTCGATAACAGCCGGTCCCCACACTTACATCTTGCTCTCCTTACGTCAGTATACATCATATCAGTCTGTGACGCTGGCTTTGCAACATCTTGCGTGCCTTTAGGTTCGCCGCGACCAACACTTACCATGCACTGACCACAAAAAATGGAAGCGCCGCGGCTTGAACCCTGGACCTTTCACATGCCAAGCGAACGCTCTACCAACTGAGCTACGCCCCATGCACGAGCAAACTGCGCTATTCCCCATTCTTTGCGATTCAGATGCGCACGGACACGATGGTTGGTTGGTTTGTAGCGGTGAAGGGAGCAGAGTACAAAGGCGCGGACCCGTTCATATACACAAAAGTTCCAAGTAGTTTCGATGCTCTGGTATTACAAATGCAAATTCCGTCTGTTTTTAACGTCTTAAATTGAAAGAGCCGTCACAAATTGCTCCGTTTTCACTCCTTGTCGACAATTATACAGCACCTGAGGTAACAAACACATCTCGAGCCCCATTGTGCACTACATTATTTATGCCAACTCAGTGCCTCGCTCTTTACTACTGTGTACCAATCTTGTCGTCCAACTGCAAAACACTGGGCCAAAACAAGTTTCCGCGTCTCCATTGCACTGCGCATACTACGAAACGCTCCCCAAACTTGGCACTCACCCTCGCAGCCGACTTTTCCGACTTTCCACGACGCTCACGCAACGCTCACGCTAGTGACAGCATTATTTATAGTTCGACGTCGCGCCAAAGCGAATGAGCACAATTCGCCTACGGCTTAGGCCGCCCTCCTAGTGTGGCTGCTCGGTGTCTGCAGGCAGCGAGGGTCTGCAAGCTTCCTGTGTTCGCACCTATGTCACCTGTGCTTGCTTGTCAGAGACAGACTATCGCAAAACATACAACTCACTCCATGAATTGATTGCTACGGCATCTGTTATCAGCAGTCACAACTAACAACACCAGTAGCAGCTGACTGCACGCAAAGAATAGGAATGTGCAGTGGGATTTACGTGAACTCGGCGCAAGCTTGTATCTTCCTAGACACATCTGCTGGCTGTGAATTATTCCACTTGCATATCAAGGTGCGGATGTAGGTGTGTTAAAAATTCTGGAGGCACTGGGTATTGATCCCAGTACCTCTCACATACTAAGCGAGCGCTCTACCATCTGAGCTACGACCGCCCCCCCGAAGACTATTGGTGCTACATACAGCCATATAGACGACACAGACCCTTGCACTCCCATTATTCAGCAGACAAACACTACTCTCTATGTATCCGTTTGGGTGTCTTTCAGGTTTCGTGCATTCTGTATCGAATCGTAGTTGGCCAAAATGAAAGTGGCACGTATAACGTCGAAAATAGAATTCGGACACCGCTCTTAGTAAGACCAACGTGTTGTCCACCCTCTAGACTTCAATGAGGTTAAGCCGCGATACCTAAGACAGATCTGCACTCGATGACACCTCGATAACAGCCGGTCCCCACACTTACATCTTGCTCTCCTTACGTTAGTATACATCATATCAGTCTGTGACGCTGGCTTTACAACATCTTGCGTGCCTTTAGGTTCGCCGCGACCAACACTTACCATGCGCTGACCACAAAAAATGTAGGCGCTGCCGCTTGAACCCTGGACCTTTCACATGCCAAGCGAACGCTCTACCAACTGAGCTACGCCCCATGCGCGAGCAAACTGCGCTATTCCCCATTCTTTGCGACTCAGATGCGCACGGACACGATGGTTGGTTGGTTTGTAGCGGTGAAGGGAGCAGAGTACAAAGGCGCGGACCCGTTCATATACACAAAAGTTCCAAGTAGTTTCGATGCTCTGGTATTACAAATGCAAATTCCGTCTGTTTTTAACGTCTTAAATTGAAAGAGCCGTCACAAATTGCTCCGTTTTCACTCCTTGTCGACAATTATACAGCACCTGAGGTAACAAACACATCTCGAGCCCCATTGTGCACTACATTATTTATGCCAACTCAGTGCCTCGCTCTTTACTACTGTGTACCAATCTTGTCGTCCAACTGCAAAACACTGGGCCACAACAAGTTTCCGCGTCTCCATTGCACTGCGCATACTACGAAACGCTCCCCAAACTTGGCACTCACCCTCGCAGCCGACTTTTCCGACTTTCCACGACGCTCACGCTAGTGACAGCATTATTTATAGTTCGACGTCGCGCCAAAGCGAATGAGTACATTTCGCCTACGGCTTAGGCCGCCCTCCTAGTGTGGCTGCTCGGTGTCTGCAGGCAGCGAGGGTCTGCAAGCTTCCTGTGTTCGCACCTATGTCACCTGTGCTTGCTTGTCAGTGACAGACTATCGCAAAACATACAACTCACTCCATGAATTGATTGCTACGGCATCTGTTATCAGCAGTCACAACTAACAACACCAGTAGCAGCTGACTGCAAGCAAAGAATAGGAATGTGCAGTGGGATTTACGTGAACTCGGCGCAAGCTTGTATCGTCCTAGACACATCTGCTGGCTGTGAAGTATTCCACTTGCATATAAAGGTGCGGATGTAGGTGTGTTAAAAATTCTGGAGGCACTGGGTATTGATCCCAGTACCTCTCGCATACTAAGCGAGCGCTCTACCATCTGAGCTACGACCGCCCCCCCGAAGACTATTGGTGCTACATACAGCCATATAGACGACACAGACCCTTGCACTCCTATTATTCAGCAGACAAACACTACTCTCTATGTATCCGTTTGGGTGTCTTTCAGGTTTCGTGCATTCTGTATCGAATCGTAGTTGGCCAAAATGAAAGTGGCACGTATAACGTCGAAAATAGAATTCGGACACCGCTCTTAGTAAGACCAACGTGTTGTCCACCCTCTAGACTTCAATGAGGTTAAGCCGCGATACCTAAGACAGATCTGCACTCGATGACACCTCGATAACAGCCGGTCCCCACACTTACATCTTGCTCTCCTTACGTCAGTATACATCATATCAGTCTGTGACGCTGGCTTTGCAACATCTTGCGTGCCTTTAGGTTCGCCGCGACCAACACTTACCATGCACTGACCACAAAAAACGGAAGCGCCGCGGCTTGAACCCTGGACCTTTCACATGCCAAGCGAACGCTCTACCAACTGAGCTACGCCCCATGCACGAGCAAACTGCGCTATTCCCCATTCTTTGCGATTCAGATGCGCACGGACACGATGGTTGGTTGGTTTGTAGCGGTGAAGGGAGCAGAGTACAAAGGCGCGGACCCGTTCATATACACAAAAGTTCCAAGTAGTTTCGATGCTCTGGTATTACAAATGCAAATTCCGTCTGTTTTTAACGTCTTAAATTGAAAGAGCCGTCACAAATTGCTCCGTTTTCACTCCTTGTCGACAATTATACAGCACCTGAGGTAACAAACACATCTCGAGCCCCATTGTGCACTACATTATTTATGCCAACTCAGTGCCTCGCTCTTTACTACTGTGTACCAATCTTGTCGTCCAACTGCAAAACACTGGGCCAAAACAAGTTTCCGCGTCTCCATTGCACTGCGCATACTACGAAACGCTCCCCAAACTTGGCACTCACCCTCGCAGCCGACTTTTCCGACTTTCCACGACGCTCACGCAACGCTCACGCTAGTGACAGCATTATTTATAGTTCGACGTCGCGCCAAAGCGAATGAGCACAATTCGCCTACGGCTTAGGCCGCCCTCCTAGTGTGGCTGCTCGGTGTCTGCAGGCAGCGAGGGTCTGCAAGCTTCCTGTGTTCGCACCTATGTCACCTGTGCTTGCTTGTCAGAGACAGACTATCGCAAAACATACAACTCACTCCATGAATTGATTGCTACGGCATCTGTTATCAGCAGTCACAACTAACAACACCAGTAGCAGCTGACTGCACGCAAAGAATAGGAATGTGCAGTGGGATTTACGTGAACTCGGCGCAAGCTTGTATCTTCCTAGACACATCTGCTGGCTGTGAATTATTCCACTTGCATATCAAGGTGCGGATGTAGGTGTGTTAAAAATTCTGGAGGCACTGGGTATTGATCCCAGTACCTCTCGCATACTAAGCGAGCGCTCTACCATCTGAGCTACGACCGCACCCCCGAAGACTATTTGTGCTACATACAGCCATATAGACGACACAGACCCTTGCACTCCTATTATTCAGCAGACAAACACTACTCTTTATGTATCCGTTTGGGTGTCTTTCAGGTTTCGTGCATTCTGTATCGAATCGTAGTTGGCCAAAATGAAAGTGGCACGTATAACGTCGAAAATAGAATTCGGACACCGCTCTTAGTAAGACCAACGTGTTGTCCACCCTCTAGACTTCAATGAGGTTAAGCCGCGATACTTAAGACAGATCTGCACTCGATGACACCTCGATAACAGCCGGTCCCCACACTTACATCTTGCTCTCCTTACGTCAGTATACATCATATCAGTCTGTGACGCTGGCTTTGCAACATCTTGCGTGCCTTTAGGTTCGCCGCGACCAACACTTACCATGCACTGACCACAAAAAATGGAGGCGCCGCCGCTTGAACCCTGGACCTTTCACATGCCAAGCGAACGCTCTACCAACTGAGCTACGCCCCATGCACGAGCAAACTGCGCTATTCCCAATTCTTTGCGACTCAGATGCGCACGGACACGATGGTTGGTTGGTTTGTAGCGGTGAAGGGAGCAGAGTACAAAGGCGCGGACCCGTTCATATACACAAAAGTTCCAAGTAGTTTCGATGCTCTGGTATTACAAATGCAAATTCCGTCTGTTTTTAACGTCTTAAATTGAAAGAGCCGTCACAAATTGCTCCGTTTTCACTCCTTGTCGACAATTATACAGCACCTGAGGTAACAAACACATCTCGAGCCCCATTGTGCACTACATTATTTATGCCAACTCAGTGCCTCGCTCTTTACTACTGTGTACCAATCTTGTCGTCCAACTGCAAAACACTGGGCCACAACAAGTTTCCGCGTCTCCATTGCACTGCGCATACTACGAAACGCTCCCCAAACTTGGCACTCACCCTCGCAGCCGACTTTTCCGACTTTCCACGACGCTCACGCAACGCTCACGCTAGTGACAGCATTATTTATAGTTCGACGTCGCGCCATAGCGAATGAGTACATTTCGCCTACAGCTTAGGCCGCCCTCCTAGTGTGGCTGCTCGGTGTCTGCAGGCAGAGAGGGTCTGCAAGCTTCCTGTGTTCGCACCTATGTCACCTGTGCTTGCTTGTCAGAGACAGACTATCGCAAAACATACAACTCACTCCATGAATTGATTGCTACGGCATCTGTTATCAGCAGTCACAACTAGCAACACCAGTAGCAGCTGACTGCACGCAAAGAATAGGAATGTGCAGTGGGATTTACGTGAACTCGGCGCAAGGCAGATCTTTCCGACATAGGCTTGAGAATCTTACGGGAACACTTGTACTGTTTCTAAATTAAGTGTAGGCGTGGGAGGAGGGTGCTTCCTGCGCACTAATAACAGCACGCTTGTCAATTGTGGATGCTAATCATTCGCTTGTATCTTCCTAGACACATCTGCTGGTTGTGAATTATTCCACTTGCATATCAAGGTGCGCATGTAGGTGTGTTAAAAATTCTGGAGGCACTGGGTATTGATCCCAGTACCTCTCGCATACTAAGCGAGCATTCTACCATCTGAGCTACGACCGCCCCCCCGAAGACTATTGGTGCTACATACAGCCATATAGACGACACAGACCCTTGCACTCCCATTATTCAGCAGACAAACACTACTCTCTATGTATCCGTTTGGGTGTCTTTCAGGTTTCGTGCATTCTGTATCGAATCGTAGTTGGCCAAAATGAAAGTGGCACGTATAACGTCGAAAATAGAATTCGGACACCGCTCTTAGTAAGACCAACGTGTTGTCCACCCTCTAGACTTCAATGAGGTTAAGCCGCGATAACTAAGACAGATCTGCACTCGATGACACCTCGATAACAGCCGGTCCCCACACTTACATCTTGCTCTCCTTACGTCAGTATACATCATATCAGTCTGTGACGCTGGCTTTGCAACATCTTGCGTGCCTTTAGGTTCGCCGCGACCAACACTTACCATGCACTGACCACAAAAAATGGAGGCGCCGCCGCTTGAACCCTGGACCTTTCACATGCCAAGCGAACGCTCTACCAACTGAGCTACGCCCCATGCACGAGCAAACTGCGCTATTCCCCATTCTTTGCGACTCAGATGCGCACGGACACGATGGTTGGTTGGTTTGTAGCGGTGAAGGGAGCAGAGTACAAAGGCGCGGACCCGTTCATATACACAAAAGTTCCAAGTAGTTTCGATGCTCTGGTATTACAAATTCAAATTCCGTCTGTTTTTAACGTCTTAAATTGAAAGAGCCGTCACAAATTGCTCCGTTTTCACTCCTTGTCGACAATTATACAGCACCTGAGGTAACCAACACAACTCGAGCCCCATTGTGCACTACATTATTTATGCCAACTCAGTGCCTCGCTCTTTACTACTGTGTACCAATCTTGTCGTCCAACTGCAAAACACTGGGCCACAACAAGTTTCCGCGTCTCCATTGCACTGCGCATACTACGAAACGCTCCCCAAACTTGGCACTCACCCTCGCAGCCGACTTTTCCGACTTTCCACGACGCTCACGCAACGCTCACGCTAGTGACAGCATTATTTATAGTTCGACGTCGCGCCAAAGCGAATGAGCACAATTCGCCTACGGCTTAGGCCGCCCTCCTAGTGTGGCTGCTCGGTGTCTGCAGGCAGCGAGGGTCTGCAAGCTTCCTGTGTTCGCACCTATGTCACCTGTGCTTGCTTGTCAGAGACAGACTATCGCAAAACATACAACTCACTCCATGAATTGATTGCTACGGCATCTGTTATCAGCAGTCACAACTAACAACACCAGTAGCAGCTGACTGCACGCAAAGAATAGGAATGTGCAGTGGGATTTACGTGAACTCGGCGCAAGCTTGTATCTTCCTAGACACATCTGCTGGCTGTGAATTATTCCACTTGCATATCAAGGTGCGGATGTAGGTGTGTTAAAAATTCTGGAGGCACTGGGTATTGATCCCAGTACCTCTCGCATACTAAGCGAGCGCTCTACCATCTGAGCTACGACCGCACCCCCGAAGACTATTTGTGCTACATACAGCCATATAGACGACACAGACCCTTGCACTCCTATTATTCAGCAGACAAACACTACTCTTTATGTATCCGTTTGGGTGTCTTTCAGGTTTCGTGCATTCTGTATCGAATCGTAGTTGGCCAAAATGAAAGTGGCACGTATAACGTCGAAAATAGAATTCGGACACCGCTCTTAGTAAGACCAACGTGTTGTCCACCCTCTAGACTTCAATGAGGTTAAGCCGCGATACTTAAGACAGATCTGCACTCGATGACACCTCGATAACAGCCGGTCCCCACACTTACATCTTGCTCTCCTTACGTCAGTATACATCATATCAGTCTGTGACGCTGGCTTTGCAACATCTTGCGTGCCTTTAGGTTCGCCGCGACCAACACTTACCATGCACTGACCACAAAAAATGGAGGCGCCGCCGCTTGAACCCTGGACCTTTCACATGCCAAGCGAACGCTCTACCAACTGAGCTACGCCCCATGCACGAGCAAACTGCGCTATTCCCAATTCTTTGCGACTCAGATGCGCACGGACACGATGGTTGGTTGGTTTGTAGCGGTGAAGGGAGCAGAGTACAAAGGCGCGGACCCGTTCATATACACAAAAGTTCCAAGTAGTTTCGATGCTCTGGTATTACAAATGCAAATTCCGTCTGTTTTTAACGTCTTAAATTGAAAGAGCCGTCACAAATTGCTCCGTTTTCACTCCTTGTCGACAATTATACAGCACCTGAGGTAACAAACACATCTCGAGCCCCATTGTGCACTACATTATTTATGCCAACTCAGTGCCTCGCTCTTTACTACTGTGTACCAATCTTGTCGTCCAACTGCAAAACACTGGGCCACAACAAGTTTCCGCGTCTCCATTGCACTGCGCATACTACGAAACGCTCCCCAAACTTGGCACTCACCCTCGCAGCCGACTTTTCCGACTTTCCACGACGCTCACGCAACGCTCACGCTAGTGACAGCATTATTTATAGTTCGACGTCGCGCCATAGCGAATGAGTACATTTCGCCTACAGCTTAGGCCGCCCTCCTAGTGTGGCTGCTCGGTGTCTGCAGGCAGAGAGGGTCTGCAAGCTTCCTGTGTTCGCACCTATGTCACCTGTGCTTGCTTGTCAGAGACAGACTATCGCAAAACATACAACTCACTCCATGAATTGATTGCTACGGCATCTGTTATCAGCAGTCACAACTAGCAACACCAGTAGCAGCTGACTGCACGCAAAGAATAGGAATGTGCAGTGGGATTTACGTGAACTCGGCGCAAGGCAGATCTTTCCGACATAGGCTTGAGAATCTTACGGGAACACTTGTACTGTTTCTAAATTAAGTGTAGGCGTGGGAGGAGGGTGCTTCCTGCGCACTAATAACAGCACGCTTGTCAATTGTGGATGCTAATCATTCGCTTGTATCTTCCTAGACACATCTGCTGGTTGTGAATTATTCCACTTGCATATCAAGGTGCGCATGTAGGTGTGTTAAAAATTCTGGAGGCACTGGGTATTGATCCCAGTACCTCTCGCATACTAAGCGAGCATTCTACCATCTGAGCTACGACCGCCAACTCGAAGACTATTGGTGCTACATACAGCCATATAGACGACACAGACCCTTGCACTCCCATTATTCAGCAGACAAACACTACTCTCTATGTATCCGTTTGGGTGTCTTTCAGGTTTCGTGCATTCTGTATCGAATCGTAGTTGGCCAAAATGAAAGTGGCACGTATAACGTCGAAAATAGAATTCGGACACCGCTCTTAGTAAGACCAACGTGTTGTCCACCCTCTAGACTTCAATGAGGTTAAGCCGCGATAACTAAGACAGATCTGCACTCGATGACACCTCGATAACAGCCGGTCCCCACACTTACATCTTGCTCTCCTTACGTCAGTATACATCATATCAGTCTGTGACGCTGGCTTTGCAACATCTTGCGTGCCTTTAGGTTCGCCGCGACCAACACTTACCATGCACTGACCACAAAAAATGGAGGCGCCGCCGCTTGAACCCTGGACCTTTCACATGCCAAGCGAACGCTCTACCAACTGAGCTACGCCCCATGCACGAGCAAACTGCGCTATTCCCCATTCTTTGCGACTCAGATGCGCACGGACACGATGGTTGGTTGGTTTGTAGCGGTGAAGGGAGCAGAGTACAAAGGCGCGGACCCGTTCATATACACAAAAGTTCCAAGTAGTTTCGATGCTCTGGTATTACAAATTCAAATTCCGTCTGTTTTTAACGTCTTAAATTGAAAGAGCCGTCACAAATTGCTCCGTTTTCACTCCTTGTCGACAATTATACAGCACCTGAGGTAACCAACACAACTCGAGCCCCATTGTGCACTACATTATTTATGCCAACTCAGTGCCTCGCTCTTTACTACTGTGTACCAATCTTGTCGTCCAACTGCAAAACACTGGGCCACAACAAGTTTCCGCGTCTCCATTGCACTGCGCATACTACGAAACGCTCCCCAAACTTGGCACTCACCCTCGCAGCCGACTTTTCCGACTTTCCACGACGCTCACGCAACGCTCACGCTAGTGACAGCATTATTTATAGTTCGACGTCGCGCCAAAGCGAATGAGCACAATTCGCCTACGGCTTAGGCCGCCCTCCTAGTGTGGCTGCTCGGTGTCTGCAGGCAGCGAGGGTCTGCAAGCTTCCTGTGTTCGCACCTATGTCACCTGTGCTTGCTTGTCAGAGACAGACTATCGCAAAACATACAACTCACTCCATGAATTGATTGCTACGGCATCTGTTATCAGCAGTCACACCTAACAACACCAGTAGCAGCTGACTGCACGCAAAGAATAGGAATGTGCAGTGGGATTTACGTGAACTCGGCGCAAGCTTGTATCTTCCTAGACACATCTGCTGGCTGTGAATTATTCCACTTGCATATCAAGGTGCGGATGTAGGTGTGTTAAAAATTCTGGAGGCACTGGGTATTGATCCCAGTACCTCTCCCATACTAAGCGAGCGCTCTACCATCTGAGCTACTACCGCCCCCCCCCCCCCCCCCCGAAGACTATTGGTGCTACATACAGCCATATAGACGACACAGACCCTTGCACTCCCATTATTCAGCAGACAAACACTACTCTCTATGTATCCGTTTGGGTGTCTTTCAGGTTTCGTGCATTCTGTATCGAATCGTAGTTGGCCAAAATGAAAGTGGCACGTATAACGTCGAAAATAGAATTCGGACACCGCTCTTAGTAAGACCAACGTGTTGTCCACCCTCTAGACTTCAATGAGGTTAAGCCGCAATACTTAAGACAGATCTGCACTCGATGACACCTCGATAACAGCCGGTCCCCACACTTACATCTTGCTCTCCTTACGTCAGTATACATCATATCAGTCTGTGACGCTGGCTTTGCAACATCTTGCGTGCCTTTAGGTTCGCCGCGACCAACACTTACCATGCACTGACCACAAAAAATGGAGGCGCCGCCGCTTGAACCCTGGACCTTTCACATGCCAAGCGAACGCTCTACCAACTGAGCTACGCCCCATGCACGAGCAAACTGCGCTATTCCCAATTCTTTGCGACTCAGATGCGCACGGACACGATGGTTGGTTGGTTTGTAGCGGTGAAGGGAGCAGAGTACAAAGGCGCGGACCCGTTCATATACACAAAAGTTCCAAGTAGTTTCGATGCTCTGGTATTACAAATGCAAATTCCGTCTGTTTTTAACGTCTTAAATTGAAAGAGCCGTCACAAATTGCTCCGTTTTCACTCCTTGTCGACAATTATACAGCACCTGAGGTAACAAACACATCTCGAGCCCCATTGTGCACTACATTATTTATGCCAACTCAGTGCCTCGCTCTTTACTACTGTGTACCAATCTTGTCGTCCAACTGCAAAACACTGGGCCACAACAAGTTTCCGCGTCTCCATTGCACTGCGCATACTACGAAACGCTCCCCAAACTTGGCACTCACCCTCGCAGCCGAATTTTCCGACTTTCCACGACGCTCACGCAACGCTCACGCTAGTGACAGCATTATTTATAGTTCGACGTCGCGCCATAGCGAATGAGTACATTTCGCCTACAGCTTAGGCCGCCCTCCTAGTGTGGCTGCTCGGTGTCTGCAGGCAGAGAGGGTCTGCAAGCTTCCTGTGTTCGCACCTATGTCACCTGTGCTTGCTTGTCAGAGACAGACTATCGCAAAACATACAACTCACTCCATGAATTGATTGCTACGGCATCTGTTATCAGCAGTCACAACTAGCAACACCAGTAGCAGCTGACTGCACGCAAAGAATAGGAATGTGCAGTGGGATTTACGTGAACTCGGCGCAAGGCAGATCTTTCCGACATAGGCTTGAGAATCTTACGGGAACACTTGTACTGTTTCTAAATTAAGTGTAGGCGTGGGAGGAGGGTGCTTCCTGCGCACTAATAACAGCACGCTTGTCAATTGTGGATGCTAATCATTGGCTTGTATCTTCCTAGACACATCTGCTGGTTGTGAATTATTCCACTTGCATATCAAGGTGCGCATGTAGGTGTGTTAAAAATTCTGGAGGCACTGGGTATTGATCCCAGTACCTCTCGCATACTAAGCGAGCGCTCTACCATCTGAGCTACGACCGCCAACTCGAAGACTATTGGTGCTACATACAGCCATATAGACGACACAGACCCTTGCACTCCCATTATTCAGCAGACAAACACTACTCTCTATGTATCCGTTTGGGTGTCTTTCAGGTTTCGTGCATTCTGTATCGAATCGTAGTTGGCCAAAATGAAAGTGGCACGTATAACGTCGAAAATAGAATTCGGACACCGCTCTTAGTAAGACCAACGTGTTGTCCACCCTCTAGACTTCAATGAGGTTAAGCCGCGATAACTAAGACAGATCTGCACTCGATGACACCTCGATAACAGCCGGTCCCCACACTTACATCTTGCTCTCCTTACGTCAGTATACATCATATCAGTCTGTGACGCTGGCTTTGCAACATCTTGCGTGCCTTTAGGTTCGCCGCGACCAACACTTACCATGCACTGACCACAAAAAATGGAGGCGCCGCCGCTTGAACCCTGGACCTTTCACATGCCAAGCGAACGCTCTACCAACTGAGCTACGCCCCATGCACGAGCAAACTGCGCTATTCCCCATTCTTTGCGACTCAGATGCCACGGACACGATGGTTGGTTGGTTTGTAGCGGTGAAGGGAGCAGAGTACAAAGGCGCGGACCCGTTCATATACACAAAAGTTCCAAGTAGTTTCGATGCTCTGGTATTACAAATTCAAATTCCGTCTGTTTTTAACGTCTTAAATTGAAAGAGCCGTCACAAATTGCTCCGTTTTCACTCCTTGTCGACAATTATACAGCACCTGAGGTAACCAACACAACTCGAGCCCCATTGTGCACTACATTATTTATGCCAACTCAGTGCCTCGCTCTTTACTACTGTGTACCAATCTTGTCGTCCAACTGCAAAACACTGGGCCACAACAAGTTTCCGCGTCTCCATTGCACTGCGCATACTACGAAACGCTCCCCAAACTTGGCACTCACCCTCGCAGCCGACTTTTCCGACTTTCCACGACGCTCACGCAACGCTCACGCTAGTGACAGCATTATTTATAGTTCGACGTCGCGCCAAAGCGAATGAGCACAATTCGCCTACGGCTTAGGCCGCCCTCCTAGTGTGGCTGCTCGGTGTCTGCAGGCAGCGAGGGTCTGCAAGCTTCCTGTGTTCGCACCTATGTCACCTGTGCTTGCTTGTCAGAGACAGACTATCGCAAAACATACAACTCACTCCATGAATTGATTGCTACGGCATCTGTTATCAGCAGTCACAACTAACAACACCAGTAGCAGCTGACTGCACGCAAAGAATAGGAATGTGCAGTGGGATTTACGTGAACTCGGCGCAAGCTTGTATCTTCCTAGACACATCTGCTGGTTGTGAATTATTCCACTTGCATATCAAGGTGCGCATGTAGGTGTGTTAAAAATTCTGGAGGCACTGGGTATTGATCCCAGTACCTCTCGCATACTAAGCGAGCGCTCTACCATCTGAGCTACGACCGCCAACTCGAAGACTATTGGTGCTACATACAGCCATATAGACGACACAGACCCTTGCACTCCCATTATTCAGCAGACAAACACTACTCTCTATGTATCCGTTTGGGTGTCTTTCAGGTTTCGTGCATTCTGTATCGAATCGTAGTTGGCCAAAATGAAAGTGGCACGTATAACGTCGAAAATAGAATTCGGACACCGCTCTTAGTAAGACCAACGTGTTGTCCACCCTCTAGACTTCAATGAGGTTAAGCCGCGATAACTAAGACAGATCTGCACTCGATGACACCTCGATAACAGCCGGTCCCCACACTTACATCTTGCTCTCCTTACGTCAGTATACATCATATCAGTCTGTGACGCTGGCTTTGCAACATCTTGCGTGCCTTTAGGTTCGCCGCGACCAACACTTACCATGCACTGACCACAAAAAATGGAGGCGCCGCCGCTTGAACCCTGGACCTTTCACATGCCAAGCGAACGCTCTACCAACTGAGCTACGCCCCATGCACGAGCAAACTGCGCTATTCCCCATTCTTTGCGACTCAGATGCGCACGGACACGATGGTTGGTTGGTTTGTAGCGGTGAAGGGAGCAGAGTACAAAGGCGCGGACCCGTTCATATACACAAAAGTTCCAAGTAGTTTCGATGCTCTGGTATTACAAATTCAAATTCCATCTGTTTTTAACGTCTTAAATTGAAAGAGCCGTCACAAATTGCTCCGTTTTCACTCCTTGTCGACAATTATACAGCACCTGAGGTAACCAACACAACTCGAGCCCCATTGTGCACTACATTATTTATGCCAACTCAGTGCCTCGCTCTTTACTACTGTGTACCAATCTTGTCGTCCAACTGCAAAACACTGGGCCACAACAAGTTTCCGCGTCTCCATTGCACTGCGCATACTACGAAACGCTCCCCAAACTTGGCACTCACCCTCGCAGCCGACTTTTCCGACTTTCCACGACGCTCACGCAACGCTCACGCTAGTGACAGCATTATTTATAGTTCGACGTCGCGCCAAAGCGAATGAGCACAATTCTCCTACGGCTTAGGCCGCCCTCCTAGTGTGGCTGCTCGGTGTCTGCAGGCAGCGAGGGTCTGCAAGCTTCCTGTGTTCGCACCTATGTCACCTGTGCTTGCTTGTCAGAGACAGACTATCGCAAAACATACAACTCACTCCATGAATTGATTGCTACGGCATCTGTTATCAGCAGTCACAACTAACAACACCAGTAGCAGCTGACTGCACGCAAAGAATAGGAATGTGCAGTGGGATTTACGTGAACTCGGCGCAAGCTTGTATCTTCCTAGACACATCTGCTGGCTGTGAATTATTCCACTTGCATATCAAGGTGCGGATGTAGGTGTGTTAAAAATTCTGGAGGCACTGGGTATTGATCCCAGTACCTCTCGCATACTAAGCGAGCGCTCTACCATCTGAGCTACGACCGCACCCCCGAAGACTATTTGTGCTACATACAGCCATATAGACGACACAGACCCTTGCACTCCTATTATTCAGCAGACAAACACTACTCTTTATGTATCCGTTTGGGTGTCTTTCAGGTTTCGTGCATTCTGTATCGAATCGTAGTTGGCCAAAATGAAAGTGGCACGTATAACGTCGAAAATAGAATTCGGACACCGCTCTTAGTAAGACCAACGTGTTGTCCACCCTCTAGACTTCAATGAGGTTAAGCCGCGATACTTAAGACAGATCTGCACTCGATGACACCTCGATAACAGCCGGTCCCCACACTTACATCTTGCTCTCCTTACGTCAGTATACATCATATCAGTCTGTGACGCTGGCTTTGCAACATCTTGCGTGCCTTTAGGTTCGCCGCGACCAACACTTACCATGCACTGACCACAAAAAATGGAGGCGCCGCCGCTTGAACCCTGGACCTTTCACATGCCAAGCGAACGCTCTACCAACTGAGCTACGCCCCATGCACGAGCAAACTGCGCTATTCCCAATTCTTTGCGACTCAGATGCGCACGGACACGATGGTTGGTTGGTTTGTAGCGGTGAAGGGAGCAGAATACAAAGGCGCGGACCCGTTCATATACACAAAAGTTCCAAGTAGTTTCGATGCTCTGGTATTACAAATGCAAATTCCGTCTGTTTTTAACGTCTTAAATTGAAAGAGCCGTCACAAATTGCTCCGTTTTCACTCCTTGTCGACAATTATACAGCACCTGAGGTAACAAACACATCTCGAGCCCCATTGTGCACTACATTATTTATGCCAACTCAGTGCCTCGCTCTTTACTACTGTGTACCAATCTTGTCGTCCAACTGCAAAACACTGGGCCACAACAAGTTTCCGCGTCTCCATTGCACTGCGCATACTACGAAACGCTCCCCAAACTTGGCACTCACCCTCGCAGCCGACTTTTCCGACTTTCCACGACGCTCACGCAACGCTCACGCTAGTGACAGCATTATTTATAGTTCGACGTCGCGCCATAGCGAATGAGTACATTTCGCCTACAGCTTAGGCCGCCCTCCTAGTGTGGCTGCTCGGTGTCTGCAGGCAGAGAGGGTCTGCAAGCTTCCTGTGTTCGCACCTATGTCACCTGTGCTTGCTTGTCAGAGACAGACTATCGCAAAACATACAACTCACTCCATGAATTGATTGCTACGGCATCTGTTATCAGCAGTCACAACTAGCAACACCAGTAGCAGCTGACTGCACGCAAAGAATAGGAATGTGCAGTGGGATTTACGTGAACTCGGCGCAAGGCAGATCTTTCCGACATAGGCTTGAGAATCTTACGGGAACACTTGTACTGTTTCTAAATTAAGTGTAGGCGTGGGAGGAGGGTGCTTCCTGCGCACTAATAACAGCACGCTTGTCAATTGTGGATGCTAATCATTCGCTTGTATCTTCCTAGACACATCTGCTGGTTGTGAATTATTCCACTTGCATATCAAGGTGCGCATGTAGGTGTGTTAAAAATTCTGGAGGCACTGGGTATTGATCCCAGTACCTCTCGCATACTAAGCGAGCGCTCTACCATCTGAGCTACGACCGCCAACTCGAAGACTATTGGTGCTACATACAGCCATATAGACGACACAGACCCTTGCACTCCCATTATTCAGCAGACAAACACTACTCTCTATGTATCCGTTTGGGTGTCTTTCAGGTTTCGTGCATTCTGTATCGAATCGTAGTTGGCCAAAATGAAAGTGGCACGTATAACGTCGAAAATAGAATTCGGACACCGCTCTTAGTAAGACCAACGTGTTGTCCACCCTCTAGACTTCAATGAGGTTAAGCCGCGATAACTAAGACAGATCTGCACTCGATGACACCTCGATAACAGCCGGTCCCCACACTTACATCTTGCTCTCCTTACGTCAGTATACATCATATCAGTCTGTGACGCTGGCTTTGCAACATCTTGCGTGCCTTTAGGTTCGCCGCGACCAACACTTACCATGCACTGACCACAAAAAATGGAGGCGCCGCCGCTTGAACCCTGGACCTTTCACATGCCAAGCGAACGCTCTACCAACTGAGCTACGCCCCATGCACGAGCAAACTGCGCTATTCCCCATTCTTTGCGACTCAGATGCGCACGGACACGATGGTTGGTTGGTTTGTAGCGGTGAAGGGAGCAGAGTACAAAGGCGCGGACCCGTTCATATACACAAAAGTTCCAAGTAGTTTCGATGCTCTGGTATTACAAATTCAAATTCCGTCTGTTTTTAACGTCTTAAATTGAAAGAGCCGTCACAAATTGCTCCGTTTTCACTCCTTGTCGACAATTATACAGCACCTGAGGTAACCAACACAACTCGAGCCCCATTGTGCACTACATTATTTATGCCAACTCAGTGCCTCGCTCTTTACTACTGTGTACCAATCTTGTCGTCCAACTGCAAAACACTGGGCCACAACAAGTTTCCGCGTCTCCATTGCACTGCGCATACTACGAAACGCTCCCCAAACTTGGCACTCACCCTCGCAGCCGACTTTTCCGACTTTCCACGACGCTCACGCAACGCTCACGCTAGTGACAGCATTATTTATAGTTCGACGTCGCGCCAAAGCGAATGAGCACAATTCGCCTACGGCTTAGGCCGCCCTCCTAGTGTGGCTGCTCGGTGTCTGCAGGCAGCGAGGGTCTGCAAGCTTCCTGTGTTCGCACCTATGTCACCTGTGCTTGCTTGTCAGAGACAGACTATCGCAAAACATACAACTCACTCCATGAATTGATTGCTACGGCATCTGTTATCAGCAGTCACAACTAACAACACCAGTAGCAGCTGACTGCACGCAAAGAATAGGAATGTGCAGTGGGATTTACGTGAACTCGGCGCAAGCTTGTATCTTCCTAGACACATCTGCTGGCTGTGAATTATTCCACTTGCATATCAAGGTGCGCATGTAGGTGTGTTAAAAATTCTGGAGGCACTGGGTATTGATCCCAGTACCTCTCGCATACTAAGCGAGCGCTCTACCATCTGAGCTACTACCGCCCCCCCCGAAGACTATTGGTGCTACATACAGCCATATAGACGACACAGACCCTTGCACTCCCATTATTCAGCAGACAAACACTACTCTCTATGTATCCGTTTGGGTGTCTTTCAGGTTTCGTGCATTCTGTATCGAATCGTAGTTGGCCAAACTGAAAGTGGCACGTATAACGTCGAAAATAGAATTCGGACACCGCTCTTAGTAAGACCAACGTGTTGTCCACCCTCTAGACTTCAATGAGGTTAAGCCGCGATACCTAAGACAGATCTGCACTCGATGACACCTCGATAACAGCCGGTCCCCACACTTACATCTTGCTCTCCTTACGTCAGTATACATCATATCAGTCTGTGACGCTGGCTTTGCAACATCTTGCGTGCCTTTAGGTTCGCCGCGACCAACACTTACCATGCACTGACCACAAAAAATGGAGGCGCCGCGGCTTGAACCCTGGACCTTTCACATGCCAAGCGAACGCTCTACAAACTGAGCGACGCCCCATGCACGAGCAAACTGCGCTATTCCCCATTCTTTGCGACTCAGATGCGCACGGACACGATGGTTGGTTGGTTTGTAGCGGTGAAGGGAGCAGAGTACAAAGGCGCGGACCCGTTCATATACACAAAAGTTCCAAGTAGTTTCGATGCTCTGGTATTACAAATGCAAATTCCGTCTGTTTTTAACGTCTTAAATTGAAAGAGCCGTCACAAATTGCTCCGTTTTCACTCCTTGTCGACAATTATACAGCACCTGAGGTAACAAACACATCTCGAGCCCCATTGTGCACTACATTATTTATGCCAACTCAGTGCCTCGCTCTTTACTACTGTGTACCAATCTTGTCGTCCAACTGCAAAACACTGGGCCACAACAAGTTTCCGCGTCTCCATTGCACTGCGCATACTACGAAACGTTCCCCAAACTTGGCACTCACCCTCGCAGCCGACTTTTCCGACTTTCCACGACGCTCACGCTAGTGACAGCATTATTTATAGTTCGACGTCGCGCCAAAGCGAATGAGCACAATTCGCCTACGGCTTAGGCCGCCCTCCTAGTGTGGCTGCTCGGTGTCTGCAGGCAGCGAGGGTCTGCAAGCTTCCTGTGTTCGCACCTATGTCACCTGTGCTTGCTTGTCAGAGACAGACTATCGCAAAACATACAACTCACTCCATGAATTGATTGCTACGGCATCTGTTATCAGCAGTCACAACTAGCAACACCAGTAGCAGCTGACTGCACGCAAAGAATAGGAATGTGCAGTGGGATTTACGTGAACTCGGCGCAAGCTTGTATCTTCCTAGACACATCTGCTGGCTGTGAATTATTCCACTTGCATATCAAGGTGCGCATGTAGGTGTGTTAAAAATTATGGAGGCACTGGGTATTGATCCCAGTACCTCTCGCATACTAAGCGAGCGCTCTACCATCTGAGCTACGCCCGCCTCCCCGAAGACTGATGGTGCTACATACAGCCATATAGACGACACAGACCCTTGCACTCCCATTATTCAGCAGACAAACACTACTCTCTATGTATCCGTTAGGGTGCTTTCAGGTTTCGTGCATTCTGTATCGAATCGTAGTTGGCCACAATGAAAGTGGCACGTATAACGTCGAAAATAGAATTCGGACACCGCTCTGAGTAAGACCAACGTGTTGTCCACCGTCTAGACTTCAATGAGGTTAAGCCGCGATACCTAAGACAGATCTGCACTCGATGACACCTCGATAACAGCCGGTCCCCACACTTACATCTTGCTCTCCTTACGTCAGTATACATCATATCAGTCTGTGACGCTGGCTTTGCAACATCTTGCGTGCCTTTAGGTTCGCCGCGACCAACACTTACCATGCACTGACCACAAAAAATGGAGGCGCCGCCGCTTGAACCCTGGACCTTTCACATGCCAAGCGAACGTTCTACCAACTGAGCTACGCCCCACGCACGAGCAAACTCCGCTATTCCCCATTCTTTGCGACTCAGATGCGCACGGACACGATGGTTGGTTGGTTTGTAGCGGTGAAGGGAGCAGAGTACAAAGGCGCGGACCCGTTCATATACACAAAAGTTCCAAGTAGTTTCGATGCTCTGGTATTACAAATGCAAATTCCGTCTGTTTTTAACGTCTTAAATTGAAAGTGCCGTCACAAATTGCTCCGTTTTCACTCATTGTAGACAATTATACAGCACCTGAGGTAACAAACACATCTCGAGCCCCATTGTGCACTACATTATTTATGCCAACTCAGTGCCTCGCTCTTTACTACTGTGTACCAATCTTGTCGTCCAACTGCAAAACACTGGGCCACAACAAGTTTCCGCGTCTCCATTGCACTGCGCATACTACGAAACGCTCCCCAAACTTGGCACTCACCCTCGCAGCCGACTTTTCCGACTTTCCACGACGCTCACGCTAGTGACAGCATTATTTAAAGTTCGACGTCGCGCCAAAGCGAATGAGCACAATTCGCCTACGGCTTAGGCCGCCCTCCTAGTGTGGCTGCTCGGTGTCTGCAGGCAGCGAGGGTCTGCAAGCTTCCTGTGGTCGCACCTGTGTCACCTGTGCTTGCTTGTCAGAGACAGACTATCGCAAAACATACAACTCACTCCATGAATTGATTGCTACGGCATCTGTTATCAGCAGTCACAACTAACAACACCAGTAGCAGCTGACTGCACGCAAAGAATAGGAATGTGCAGTGGGATTTACGTGAACTCGGCGCAAGCTTGTATCTTCCTAGACACATCTGCTGGCTGTGAATTATTCCACTTGCATATCAAGGTGCGCATGTAGGTGTGTTAAAAATTATGGAGGCACCGGGTATTGATCCCAGTACCTCTCGCATACTAAGCGAGCGCTCTACTATCTGAGCTACGCCCGCCCCCCCGAAGACTGATGGTGCTACATACAGCCATATAGACGACACAGACCCTTGCACTCCCATTATTCAGCAGACAAACACTACTCTCTATGTATCCGTTAGGGTGCTTTCAGGTTTCGTGCATTCTGTATCGAATCGTAGTTGGCCACAATGAAAGTGGCACGTATAACGTCGAAAATAGAATTCGGACACCGCTCTGAGTAAGACCAACGTGTTGTCCACCCTCTAGACTTCAATGAGGTTAAGCCGCGATACCTAAGACAGAACTGCACTCGGTGACACCTCGATAACAGCCGGTCCCCACACTTACATCTTGCTCTCCTTACGTCAGTATACATCATATCAGTCTGTGACGCTGGCTTTGCAACATCTTGCGTGCCTTTAGGTTCGCCGCGACCAACACTTACCATGCACTGACCACAAAAAATGGAGGCGCCGCGGCTTGAACCCTGGACCTTTCACATGCCAAGCGAACGCTCTACCAACTGAGCTACGCCCCACGCACGAGCAAACTGCGCTATTCCCCATTCTTTGCGACTCAGATGCGCACGGACACGATGGTTGGTTGGTTTGTAGCGGTGAAGGGAGCAGAGTACAAAGGCGCGGACCCGTTCATATACACAAAAGTTCCAAGTAGTTTCGATGCTCTGGTATTACAAATGCAAATTCCGTCTGTTTTTAACGTCTTAAATTGAAAGAGCCGTCACAAATTGCTCCGTTTTCACTCCTTGTCGACAATTATACAGCACCTGAGGTAACAAACACATCTCGAGCCCCATTGTGCACTACATTATTTATGCCAACTCAGTGCCTCGCTCTTTAATACTGTGTACCAATCTTGTCGTCCAACTGCAAAACACTGGGCCACAACAAGTTTCCGCGTCTCCATTGCACTGCGCATACTACGAAACGCTCCCCAAACTTGGCACTCACCCTAGCAGCCGACTTTTCCGACTTTCCACGACGCTCACGCTAGTGACAGCATTATTTAAAGATCGACGTCGCGCCAAAGCGAATGAGCACAATTCGCCTACGGCTTAGGCCGCCCTCCTAGTGTGGCTGCTCGGTGTCTGCAGGCAGCGAGGGTCTGCAAGCTTCCTGTGTTCGCACCTATGTCACCTGTGCTTGCTTGTCAGAGACAGACTATCGCAAAACATACAACTCACTCCATGAATTGATTGCTACGGCATCTGTTATCAGCAGTCACAACTAACAACACCAGTAGCAGCTGACTGCACGCAAAGAATAGGAATGTGCAGTGGGATTTACGTGAACTCGGCGCAAGCTTGTATCTTCCTAGACACATCTGCTGGCTGTGAATTATTCCACTTGCATATCAAGGTGCGGATGTAGGTGTGTTAAAAATTCTGGAGGCACTGGGTATTGATCCCAGTACCTCTCGCATACTAAGCGAGCGCTCTACCATCTGAGCTACGACCGCCCCCCCGAAGACTATTGGTGCTACATACAGCCATATAGACGACACAGACCCTTGCACTCCTATTATTCAGCAGACAAACACTACTCTCTATGTATCCGTTTGGGTGTCTTTCAGGTTTCGTGCATTCTGTATCGAATCGTAGTTGGCCAAAATGAAAGTGGCACGTATAACGTCGAAAATAGAATTCGGACACCGCTCTTAGTAAGACCAACGTGTTGTCCACCCTCTAGACTTCAATGAGGTTAAGCCGCGATACCTAAGACAGATCTGCACTCGATGACACCTCGATAACAGCCGGTCCCCACACTTACATCTTGCTCTCCTTACGTCAGTATACATCATATCAGTCTGTGACGCTGGCTTTGCAACATCTTGCGTGCCTTTAGGTTCGCCGCGACCAACACTTACCATGCACTGACCACAAAAAATGGAGGCGCCGCCGCTTGAACCCTGGACCTTTCACATGCCAAGCGAACGCTCTACCAACTGAGCTACGCCCCACGCACGATCAAACTGCGCTATTCCCCATTCTTTGCGACTCAGATGCGCACGGACACGATGGTTGGTTGGTTTGTAGCGGTGAAGGGAGCAGAGTACAAAGGCGCGGACCCGTTCATATACACAAAAGTTCCAAGTAGTTTCGATGCTCTGGTATTACAAATTCAAATTCCGTCTGTTTTTAACGTCTTAAATTGAAAGAGCCGTCACAAATTGCTCCGTTTTCACTCCTTGTCGACAATTATACAGCACCTGAGGTAACAAACACATCTCGAGCCCCATTGTGCACTACATTATTTATGCCAACTCAGTGCCTCGCTCTTTAATACTGTGTACCAATCTTGTCGTCCAACTGCAAAACACTGGGCCACAACAAGTTTCCGCGTCTCCATTGCACTGCGCATACTACGAAACGCTCCCCAAACTTGGCACTCACCCTCGCAGCCGACTTTTCCGACTTTCCACGACGCTCAAGCAACGCTCACGCTAGTGACAGCATTATTTATAGTTCGACGTCGCGCCAAAGCGGATGAGCACAATTCGCCTACGGCTTAGGCCGCCCTCCTAGTGTGGCTGCTCGGTGTCTGCAGGCAGCGAGGGTCTGCAAGCTTCCTGTGTTCGCACCTATGTCACCTGTGCTTGCTTGTCAGAGACAGAATATCGCAAAACATACAACTCACTCCATGAATTGATTGCTACGGCATCTGTTATCAGCAGTCACAACTAGCAACACCAGTAGCAGCTGACTGCACGCAAAGAATAGGAATGTGCAGTGGGATTTACGTGAACTCGGCGCAAGCTTGTATCTTCCTAGACACATCTGCTGGCTGTGAATTATTCCACTTGCATATCAAGGTGCGCATGTAGGTGTGTTAAAAATTATGGAGGCACTGGGTGTTGATCCCAGTACTTCTCGCATACTAAGCGAGCGCTCTACCATCTGAGCTACGCCCGCCCCCCCGAAGACTGATGGTGCTACATACAGCCATATAGACGACACAGACCCTTGCACTCCCATTATTCAGCAGACAAACACTACTCTCTATGTATCCGTTAGGGTGCTTTCAGGTTTCGTGCATTCTGTATCGAATCGTAGTTGGCCACAATGAAAGTGGCACGTATAACGTCGAAAATAGAATTCGGACACCGCTCTGAGTAAGACCAACGTGTTGTCCACCCTCTAGACTTCAATGAGGTTAAGCCGCGATACCTAAGACAGAACTGCACTCGGTGACACCTCGATAACATCCGGTCCCCACACTTACATCTTGCTCTCCTTACGTCAGTATACATCATATCAGTCTGTGACGCTGGCTTTGCAACATCTTGCGTGCCTTTAGGTTCGCCGCGACCAACACTTACCATGCACTGACCACAAAAAATGGAGGCGCCGCGGCTTGAACCCTGGACCTTTCACATGCCAAGCGAACGCTCTACCAACTGAGCTACGCCCCATGCACGAGCAAACTGCGCTATTCCCCATTCTTTGCGACTCAGATGCGCACGGACACGATGGTTGGTTGGTTTGTAGCGGTGAAGGGAGCAGAGTACAAAGGCGCGGACCCGTTCATATACACAAAAGTTCCAAGTAGTTTCGATGCTCTGGTATTACAAATGCAAATTCCGTCTGTTTTTAACGTCTTAAATTGAAAGAGCCGTCACAAATTGCTCCGTTTTCACTCATTGTAGACAATTATACAGCACCTGAGGTAACAAACACATCTCGAGCCCCATTGTGCACTACATTATTTATGCCAACTCAGTGCCTCGCTCTTTACTACTGTGTACCAATCTTGTCGTCCAACTGCAAAACGCTGGGCCACAACAAGTTTCCGCGTCTCCATTGCACTGCGCATACTACGAAACGCTCCCCAAACTTGGCACTCACCCTCGCAGCCGACTTTTCCGACTTTCCACGACGCTCACGCAACGCTCACGCTAGTGACAGCATTATTTATAGTTCGACGTCGCGCCAAAGCGGATGAGCACAATTCGCCTACGGCTTAGGCCGCCCTCCTAGTGTGGCTGCTCGGTGTCTGCAGGCAGCGAGGGTCTGCAAGCTTCCTGTGTTCGCACCTATGTCACCTGTGCTTGCTTGTCAGAGACAGACTATCGCAAAACATACAACTCACTCCATGAATTGATTGCTACGGCATCTGTTATCAGCAGTCACAACTAGCAACACCAGTAGCAGCTGACTGCACGCAAAGAATAGGAATGTGCAGTGGGATTTACGTGAACTCGGCGCAAGCTTGTATCTTCCTAGACACATCTGCTGGCTGTGAATTATTCCACTTGCATATCAAGGTGCGCATGTAGGTGTGTTAAAAATTATGGAGGCACTGGGTGTTGATCCCAGTACTTCTCGCATACTAAGCGAGCGCTCTACCATCTGAGCTACGCCCGCCCCCCCGAAGACTGATGGTGCTACATACAGCCATATAGACGACACAGACCCTTGCACTCCCATTATTCAGCAGACAAACACTACTCTCTATGTATCCGTTAGGGTGCTTTCAGGTTTCGTGCATTCTGTATCGAATCGTAGTTGGCCACAATGAAAGTGGCACGTATAACGTCGAAAATAGAATTCGGACACCGCTCTGAGTAAGACCAACGTGTTGTCCACCCTCTAGACTTCAATGAGGTTAAGCCGCGATACCTAAGACAGAACTGCACTCGGTGACACCTCGATAACATCCGGTCCCCACACTTACATCTTGCTCTCCTTACGTCAGTATACATCATATCAGTCTGTGACGCTGGCTTTGCAACATCTTGCGTGCCTTTAGGTTCGCCGCGACCAACACTTACCATGCACTGACCACAAAAAATGGAGGCGCCGCGGCTTGAACCCTGGACCTTTCACATGCCAAGCGAACGCTCTACCAACTGAGCTACGCCCCATGCACTAGCAAACTGCGCTATTCCCCATTCTTTGCGACTCAGATGCGCACGGACACGATGGTTGGTTGGTTTGTAGCGGTGAAGGGAGCAGAGTACAAAGGCGCGGACCCGTTCATATACACAAAAGTTCCAAGTAGTTTCGATGCTCTGGTATTACAAATGCAAATTCCGTCTGTTTTTAACGTCTTAAATTGAAAGAGCCGTCACAAATTGCTCCGTTTTCACTCATTGTAGACAATTATACAGCACCTGAGGTAACAAACACATCTCGAGCCCCATTGTGCACTACATTATTTATGCCAACTCAGTGCCTCGCTCTTTACTACTGTGTACCAATCTTGTCGTCCAACTGCAAAACACTGGGCCACAACAAGTTTCCGCGTCTCCATTGCACTGCGCATACTACGAAACGCTCCCCAAACTTGGCACTCACCCTCGCAGCCGACTTTTCCGACTTTCCACGACGCTCACGCAACGCTCACGCTAGTGACAGCATTATTTATAGTTCGACGTCGCGCCATAGCGAATGAGTACATTTCGCCTACAGCTTAGGCCGCCCTCCTAGTGTGGCTGCTCGGTGTCTGCAGGCAGCGAGGGTCTGCAAGCTTCCTGTGTTCGCACCTATGTCACCTGTGCTTGCTTGTCAGAGACAGACTATCGCAAAACATACAACTCACTCCATGAATTGATTGCTACGGCATCTGTTATCAGCAGTCACAACTAGCAACACCAGTAGCAGCTGACTGCACGCAAAGAATAGGAATGTGCAGTGGGATTTACGTGAACTCGGCGCAAGGCAGATCTTTCCGACATAGGCTTGAGAATCTTACGGGAACACTTGTACTGTTTCTAAATTAAGTGTAGGCGTGGGAGGAGGGTGCTTCCTGCGCACTAATAACAGCACGCTTGTCAATTGTGGATGCTAATCATTCGCTTGTATCTTCCTAGACACATCTGCTGGCTGTGAATTATTCCACTTGCATATCAAGGTGCGCATGTAGGTGTGTTAAAAATTCTGGAGGCACTGGGTATTGATCCCAGTACCTCTCGCATACTAAGCGAGCGCTCTACCATCTGAGCTACGACCGCCCACCCGAAGACTGATGGTGCTACATACAGCCATATAGACGACACAGACCCTTGCACTCCCATTATTCAGCAGACAAACACTACTCTCTATGTATCCGTTTGGGTGTCTGTCAGGTTTCGTGCATTCTGTATCGAATCGTAGTTGGCCAAAATGAAAGTGGCACGTATAACGTCGAAAATAGAATTCGGACACCGCTCTGAGTAAGACCAACGTGTTGTCCACCCTCTAGACTTCAATGAGGTTAAGCCGCGATACCTAAGACAGAAATGCACTCGGTGACACCTCGATAACAGCCGGTCCCCACACTTACATCTTGCTCTCCTTACGTCAGTATACATCATATCAGTCTGTGACGCTGGCTTTGCAACATCTTGCGTGCCTTTAGGTTCGCCGCGACCAACACTTACCATGCACTGACCACAAAAAATGGAGGCGCCGCCGCTTGAACCCTGGACCTTTCACATGCCAAGCGAACGCTCTACCAACTGAGCTACGCCCCATGCACGAGCAAACTGCGCTATTCCCCATTCTTTGCGACTCAGATGCGCACGGACACGATGGTTGGTTGGTTTGTAGCGGTGAAGGGAGCAGAGTACAAAGGCGCGGACCCGTTCATATACACAAAAGTTCCAAGTAGTTTCGATGCTCTAGTATTACAAATGCAAATTCCGTCTGTTTTTAACGTCTTAATTTGAAAGAGCCGTCACAAATTGCTCCGTTTTCACTCATTGTAGACAATTATACAGCACCTGAGGTAACAAACACATCTCGAGCCCCATTGTGCACTACATTATTTATGCCAACTCAGTGCCTCGCTCTTTACTACTGTGTACCAATCTTGTCGTCCAACTGCAAAACACTGGGCCACAACAAGTTTCCGCGTCTCCATTGCACTGCGCATACTACGAAACGCTCCCCAAACTTGGCACTCACCCTCGCAGCCGACTTTTCCGACTTTCCACGACGCTCACGCTAGTGACAGCATTATTTATAGTTCGACGTCGCGCCAAAGCGAATGAGTACATTTCGCCTACGGCTTAGGCCGCCCTCCTAGTGTGGCTGCTCGGTGTCTGCAGGCAGCGAGGGTCTGCAAGCTTCCTGTGTTCGCACCTATGTCACCTGTGCTTGCTTGTCAGAGACAGACTATCGCAAAACATACAACTCACTCCATGAATTGATTGCTACGGCATCTGTTATCAGCAGTCACAACTAGCAACACCAGTAGCAGCTGACTGCACGCAAAGAATAGGGATGTGCAGTAGGATTTACGTGAACTCGGCGCAAGCTTGTATCTTCCTAGACACATCTGCTGGCTGTGAATTATTCCACTTGCATATCAAGGTGCGCATGTAGGTGTGTTAAAAATTACGGAGGCACTGGGTGTTGATCCCAGTACTTCTCGCATACTAAGCGAGCGCTCTACCATCTGAGCTACGCCCGCCCCCCCGAAGACTGATGGTGCTACATACAGCCATATAGACGACACAGACCCTTGCACTCCCATTATTCAGCAGACAAACACTACTCTCTATGTATCCGTTAGGGTGCTTTCAGGTTTCGTGCATTCTGTATCGAATGGTAGTTGGCCACAATGAAAGTGGCACGTATAACGTCGAAAATAGAATTCGGACACCGCTCTGAGTAAGACCAACGTGTTGTCCACCCTCTAGACTTCAATGAGGTTAAGCCGCGATACCTAAGACAGAACTGCACTCGGTGACACCTCGATAACAGCCGGTCCCCACACTTACATCTTGCTCTCCTTACGTCAGTATACATCATATCAGTCTGTGACGCTGGCTTTGCAACATCTTGCGTGCCTTTAGGTTCGCCGCGACCAACACTTACCATGCACTGACCACAAAAAATGGAGGCGCCGCCGCTTGAACCCTGGACCTTTCACATGCCAAGCGAACGCTCTACCAACTGAGCTACGCCCCACGCACGATCAAACTGCGCTATTCCCCATTCTTTGCGACTCAGATGCGCACGGACACGATGGTTGGTTGGTTTGTAGCGGTGAAGGGAGCAGAGTACAAAGGCGCGGACCCGTTCATATACACAAAAGTTCCAAGTAGTTTCGATGCTCTAGTATTACAAATGCAAATTCCGTCTGTTTTTAACGTCTTAAATTGAAAGAGCCGTCACAAATTGCTCCGTTTTCACTCATTGTAGACAATTATACAGCACCTGAGGTAACAAACACATCTCGAGCCCCATTGTGCACTACATTATTTATGCCAACTCAGTGCCTCGCTCTTTACTACTGTGTACCAATCTTGTCGTCCAACTGCAAAACACTGGGCCACAACAAGTTTCCGCGTCTCCATTGCACTGCGCATACTACGAAACGCTCCCCAAACTTGGCACTCACCCTCGCAGCCGACTTTTCCGACTTTCCACGACGGTCACGCAACGCTCACGCTAGTGACAGCATTATTTATAGTTCGACGTCGCGCCAAAGCGAATGAGTACATTTCGCCTACGGCTTAGGCCGCCCTCCTAGTGTGGCTGCTCGGTGTCTGCAGGCAGCGAGGGTCTGCAAGCTTCCTGTGTTCGCACCTATGTCACCTGTGCTTGCTTGTCAGAGACAGACTATCGCAAAACATACAACTCACTCCATGAATTGATTGCTACGGCATCTGTTATCAGCAGTCACAACTAGCAACACCAGTAGCAGCTGACTGCACGCAAAGAATAGGGATGTGCAGTGGGATTTACGTGAACTCGGCGCAAGCTTGTATCTTCCTAGACACATCTGCTGGCTGTGAATTATTCCACTTGCATATCAAGGTGCGCATGTAGGTGTGTTAAAAATTATGGAGGCACTGGGTGTTGATCCCAGTACTTCTCGCATACTAAGCGAGCGCTCTACCATCTGAGCTACGCCCGCCCCCCCGAAGACTGATGGTGCTACATACAGCCATATAGACGACACAGACCCTTGCACTCCCATTATTCAGCAGACAAACACTACTCTCTATGTATCCGTTAGGGTGCTTTCAGGTTTCGTGCATTCTGTATCGAATGGTAGTTGGCCACAATGAAAGTGGCACGTATAACGTCGAAAATAGAATTCGGACACCGCTCTGAGTAAGACCAACGTGTTGTCCACCCTCTAGACTTCAATGAGGTTAAGCCGCGATACCTAAGACAGAACTGCACTCGGTGACACCTCGATAACAGCCGGTCCCCACACTTACATCTTGCTCTCCTTACGTCAGTATACATCATATCAGTCTGTGACGCTGGCTTTGCAACATCTTGCGTGCCTTTAGGTTCGCCGCGACCAACACTTACCATCCACTGACCACAAAAAATGGAGGCGCCGCCGCTTGAACCCTGGACCTTTCACATGCCAAGCGAACGCTCTACCAACTGAGCTACGCCCCACGCACGAGCAAACTGCGCTATTCCCCATTCTTTGCGACTCAGATGCGCACGGACACAATGGTTGGTTGGTTTGTAGCGGTGAAGGGAGCAGAGTACAAAGGCGCGGACCTGTTCATATACACAAAAGTTCCAAGTAGTTTCGATGCTCTAGTATTACAAATGCAAATTCCGTCTGTTTTTAACGTCTTAAATTGAAAGAGCCGTCACAAATTGCTCCGTTTTCACTCATTCTAGACAATTATACAGCACCTGAGGTAACAAACACATCTCGAGCCCCATTGTGCACTACATTATTTATGCCAACTCAGTGCCTCGCTCTTTACTACTGTGTACCAATCTTGTCGTCCAACTGCAAAACACTGGGCCACAACAAGTTTCCGCGTCTCCATTGCACTGCGCATACTACGAAACGCTCCCCAAACTTGGCACTCACCCTCGCAGCCGACTTTTCCGACTTTCCACGACGCTCACGCTAGTGACAGCATTATTTATAGTTCGACGTCGCGCCATAGCGAATGAGTACATTTCGCCTACAGCTTAGGCCGCCCTCCTAGTGTGGCTGCTCGGTGTCTGCAGGCAGCGAGGGTCTGCAAGCTTCCTGTGTTCGCACCTATGTCACCTGTGCTTGCTTGTCAGAGACAGACTATCGCAAAACATACAACTCACTCCATGAATTGATTGCTACGGCATCTGTTATCAGCAGTCACAACTAGCAACACCAGTAGCAGCTGACTGCACGCAAAGAATAGGAATGTGCAGTGGGATTTACGTGAACTCGGCGCAAGGCAGATCTTTCCGACATAGGCTTGAGAATCTTACGGGAACACTTGTACTGTTTCTAAATTAAGTGTAGGCGTGGGAGGAGGGTGCTTCCTGCGCACTAATAACAGCACGCTTGTCAATTGTGGATGCTAATCATTCGCTTGTATCTTCCTAGACACATCTGCTGGCTGTGAATTATTCCACTTGCATATCAAGGTGCGCATGTAGGTGTGTTAAAAATTCTGGAGGCACTGGGTATTGATCCCAGTACCTCTCGCATACTAAGCGAGCGCTCTACCATCTGAGCTACGACCGCCCACCCGAAGACTGATGGTGCTACATACAGCCATATAGACGACACAGACCCTTGCACTCCCATTATTCAGCAGACAAACACTACTCTCTATGTATCCGTTTGGGTGTCTGTCAGGTTTCGTGCATTCTGTATCGAATCGTAGTTGGCCAAAATGAAAGTGGCACGTATAACGTCGAAAATAGAATTCGGACACCGCTCTGAGTAAGACCAACGTGTTGTCCACCCTCTAGACTTCAATGAGGTTAAGCCGCGATACCTAAGACAGAAATGCACTCGGTGACACCTCGATAACAGCCGGTCCCCACACTTACATCTTGCTCTCCTTACGTCAGTATACATCATATCAGTCTGTGACGCTGGCTTTGCAACATCTTGCGTGCCTTTAGGTTCGCCGCGACCAACACTTACCATGCACTGACCACAAAAAATGGAGGCGCCGCCGCTTGAACCCTGGACCTTTCACATGCCAAGCGAACGCTCTACCAACTGAGCTACGCCCCATGCACGAGCAAACTGCGCTATTCCCCATTCTTTGCGACTCAGATGCGCACGGACACGATGGTTGGTTGGTTTGTAGCGGTGAAGGGAGCAGAGTACAAAGGCGCGGACCCGTTCATATACACAAAAGTTCCAAGTAGTTTCGATGCTCTAGTATTACAAATGCAAATTCCGTCTGTTTTTAACGTCTTAATTTGAAAGAGCCGTCACAAATTGCTCCGTTTTCACTCATTGTAGACAATTATACAGCACCTGAGGTAACAAACACATCTCGAGCCCCATTGTGCACTACATTATTTATGCCAACTCAGTGCCTCGCTCTTTACTACTGTGTACCAATCTTGTCGTCCAACTGCAAAACACTGGGCCACAACAAGTTTCCGCGTCTCCATTGCACTGCGCATACTACGAAACGCTCCCCAAACTTGGCACTCACCCTCGCAGCCGACTTTTCCGACTTTCCACGACGCTCACGCTAGTGACAGCATTATTTATAGTTCGACGTCGCGCCAAAGCGAATGAGTACATTTCGCCTACGGCTTAGGCCGCCCTCCTAGTGTGGCTGCTCGGTGTCTGCAGGCAGCGAGGGTCTGCAAGCTTCCTGTGTTCGCACCTATGTCACCTGTGCTTGCTTGTCAGAGACAGACTATCGCAAAACATACAACTCACTCCATGAATTGATTGCTACGGCATCTGTTATCAGCAGTCACAACTAGCAACACCAGTAGCAGCTGACTGCACGCAAAGAATAGGGATGTGCAGTAGGATTTACGTGAACTCGGCGCAAGCTTGTATCTTCCTAGACACATCTGCTGGCTGTGAATTATTCCACTTGCATATCAAGGTGCGCATGTAGGTGTGTTAAAAATTACGGAGGCACTGGGTGTTGATCCCAGTACTTCTCGCATACTAAGCGAGCGCTCTACCATCTGAGCTACGCCCGCCCCCCCGAAGACTGATGGTGCTACATACAGCCATATAGACGACACAGACCCTTGCACTCCCATTATTCAGCAGACAAACACTACTCTCTATGTATCCGTTAGGGTGCTTTCAGGTTTCGTGCATTCTGTATCGAATGGTAGTTGGCCACAATGAAAGTGGCACGTATAACGTCGAAAATAGAATTCGGACACCGCTCTGAGTAAGACCAACGTGTTGTCCACCCTCTAGACTTCAATGAGGTTAAGCCGCGATACCTAAGACAGAACTGCACTCGGTGACACCTCGATAACAGCCGGTCCCCACACTTACATCTTGCTCTCCTTACGTCAGTATACATCATATCAGTCTGTGACGCTGGCTTTGCAACATCTTGCGTGCCTTTAGGTTCGCCGCGACCAACACTTACCATGCACTGACCACAAAAAATGGAGGCGCCGCCGCTTGAACCCTGGACCTTTCACATGCCAAGCGAACGCTCTACCAACTGAGCTACGCCCCACGCACGATCAAACTGCGCTATTCCCCATTCTTTGCGACTCAGATGCGCACGGACACGATGGTTGGTTGGTTTGTAGCGGTGAAGGGAGCAGAGTACAAAGGCGCGGACCCGTTCATATACACAAAAGTTCCAAGTAGTTTCGATGCTCTAGTATTACAAATGCAAATTCCGTCTGTTTTTAACGTCTTAAATTGAAAGAGCCGTCACAAATTGCTCCGTTTTCACTCATTGTAGACAATTATACAGCACCTGAGGTAACAAACACATCTCGAGCCCCATTGTGCACTACATTATTTATGCCAACTCAGTGCCTCGCTCTTTACTACTGTGTACCAATCTTGTCGTCCAACTGCAAAACACTGGGCCACAACAAGTTTCCGCGTCTCCATTGCACTGCGCATACTACGAAACGCTCCCCAAACTTGGCACTCACCCTCGCAGCCGACTTTTCCGACTTTCCACGACGGTCACGCAACGCTCACGCTAGTGACAGCATTATTTATAGTTCGACGTCGCGCCAAAGCGAATGAGTACATTTCGCCTACGGCTTAGGCCGCCCTCCTAGTGTGGCTGCTCGGTGTCTGCAGGCAGCGAGGGTCTGCAAGCTTCCTGTGTTCGCACCTATGTCACCTGTGCTTGCTTGTCAGAGACAGACTATCGCAAAACATACAACTCACTCCATGAATTGATTGCTACGGCATCTGTTATCAGCAGTCACAACTAGCAACACCAGTAGCAGCTGACTGCACGCAAAGAATAGGGATGTGCAGTGGGATTTACGTGAACTCGGCGCAAGCTTGTATCTTCCTAGACACATCTGCTGGCTGTGAATTATTCCACTTGCATATCAAGGTGCGCATGTAGGTGTGTTAAAAATTATGGAGGCACTGGGTGTTGATCCCAGTACTTCTCGCATACTAAGCGAGCGCTCTACCATCTGAGCTACGCCCGCCCCCCCGAAGACTGATGGTGCTACATACAGCCATATAGACGACACAGACCCTTGCACTCCCATTATTCAGCAGACAAACACTACTCTCTATGTATCCGTTAGGGTGCTTTCAGGTTTCGTGCATTCTGTATCGAATGGTAGTTGGCCACAATGAAAGTGGCACGTATAACGTCGAAAATAGAATTCGGACACCGCTCTGAGTAAGACCAACGTGTTGTCCACCCTCTAGACTTCAATGAGGTTAAGCCGCGATACCTAAGACAGAACTGCACTCGGTGACACCTCGATAACAGCCGGTCCCCACACTTACATCTTGCTCTCCTTACGTCAGTATACATCATATCAGTCTGTGACGCTGGCTTTGCAACATCTTGCGTGCCTTTAGGTTCGCCGCGACCAACACTTACCATCCACTGACCACAAAAAATGGAGGCGCCGCCGCTTGAACCCTGGACCTTTCACATGCCAAGCGAACGCTCTACCAACTGAGATACGCCCCACGCACGAGCAAACTGCGCTATTCCCCATTCTTTGCGACTCAGATGCGCACGGACACAATGGTTGGTTGGTTTGTAGCGGTGAAGGGAGCAGAGTACAAAGGCGCGGACCTGTTCATATACACAAAAGTTCCAAGTAGTTTCGATGCTCTAGTATTACAAATGCAAATTCCGTCTGTTTTTAACGTCTTAAATTGAAAGAGCCGTCACAAATTGCTCCGTTTTCACTCATTGTAGACAATTATACAGCACCTGAGGTAACAAACACATCTCGAGCCCCATTGTGCACTACATTATTTATGCCAACTCAGTGCCTCGCTCTTTACTACTGTGTACCAATCTTGTCGTCCAACTGCAAAACACTGGGCCACAACAAGTTTCCGCGTCTCCATTGCACTGCGCATACTACGAAACGCTCCCCAAACTTGGCACTCACCCTCGCAGCCGACTTTTCCGACTTTCCACGACGCTCACGCTAGTGACAGCATTATTTATAGTTCGACGTCGCGCCAAAGCGAATGAGTACATTTCGCCTACGGCTTAGGCCGCCCTCCTAGTGTGGCTGCTCGGTGTCTGCAGGCAGCGAGGGTCTGCAAGCTTCCTGTGTTCGCACCTATGTCACCTGTGCTTGCTTGTCAGAGACAGACTATCGCAAAACATACAACTCACTCCATGAATTGATTGCTACGGCATCTGTTATCAGCAGTCACAACTAGCAACATCAGTAGCAGCTGACTGCACGCAAAGAATAGGGATGTGCAGTGGGATTTACGTGAACTCGGCGCAAGCTTGTATCTTCCTAGACACATCTGCTGGCTGTGAATTATTCCACTTACATATCAAGGTGCGCATGTAGGTGTGTTAAAAATTATGGAGGCACTGGGTGTTGATCCCAGTACTTCTCGCATACTAAGCGAGCGCTCTACCATCTGAGCTACGCCCGCCCCCCCGAAGACTGATGGTGCTACATACAGCCATATAGACGACACAGACCCTTGCACTCCCATTATTCAGCAGACAAACACTACTCTCTATGTATCCGTTAGGGTGCTTTCAGGTTTCGTGCATTCTGTATCGAATGGTAGTTGGCCACAATGAAAGTGGCACGTATAACGTCGAAAATAGAATTCGGACACCGCTCTGAGTAAGACCAACGTGTTGTCCACCCTCTAGACTTCAATGAGGTTAAGCCGCGATACCTAAGACAGAACTGCACTCGGTGACACCTCGATAACAGCCGGTCCCCACACTTACATCTTGCTCTCCTTACGTCAGTATACATCATATCAGTCTGTGACGCTGGCTTTGCAACATCTTGCGTGCCTTTAGGTTCGCCGCGACCAACACTTACCATGCACTGACCACAAAAAATGGAGGCGCCGCCGCTTGAACCCTGGACCTTTCACATGCCAAGCGAACGCTCTACCAACTGAGCTACGCCCCACGCACGAGCAAACTGCGCTATTCCCCATTCTTTGCGACTCAGATGCGCACGGACACGATGGTTGGTTGGTTTGTAGCGGTGAAGGGAGCAGAGTACAAAGGCGCGGACCCGTTCATATACACAAAAGTTCCAAGTAGTTTCGATGCTCTAGTATTACAAATGCAAATTCCGTCTGTTTTTAACGTCTTAATTTGAAAGAGCCGTCACAAATTGCTCCGTTTTCACTCATTGTAGACAATTATACAGCACCTGAGGTAACAAACACAACTCGAGCCCCATTGTGCACTACATTATTTATGCCAACTCAGTGCCTCGCTCTTTACTACTGTGTACCAATCTTGTCGTCCAACTGCAAAACACTGGGCCACAACAAGTTTCCGCGTCTCCATTGCACTGCGCATACTACGAAACGCTCCCCAAACTTGGCACTCACCCTCGCAGCCGACTTTTCCGATTTTCCACGACGCTCACGCTAGTGACAGCATTATTTATAGTTCGACGTCGCGCCAAAGCGAATGAGTACATTTCGCCTACGGCTTAGGCCGCCCTCCTAGTGTGGCTGCTCGGTGTCTGCAGGCAGCGAGGGTCTGCAAGCTTCCTGTGTTCGCACCTATGTCACCTGTGCTTGCTTGTCAGTGACAGACTATCGCAAAACATACAACTCACTCCATGAATTGATTGCTACGGCATCTGTTATCAGCAGTCACAACTAGCAACACCAGTAGCAGCTGACTGCACGCAAAGAATAGGAATGTGCAGTGGGATTTACGTGAACTCGGCGCAAGCTAGTATCTTCCTAGACACATCTGCTGGCTGTGAATTATTCCACTTGCATATCAAGGTGCGCATGTAGGTGTGTTAAAAATTCTGGAGGCACTGGGTATTGATCCCAGTACCTCTCGCATACTAAGCGAGCGCTCTACCATCTGAGCTACGCCCGCCCCCCCCGAAGACTGATGGTGCTACATACAGTCATATAGACGACACAGACCCTTGCACTCCCATTATTCAGCAGACAAACACTACTCTCTATGTATCCGTTAGGGTGCTTTCAGGTTTCGTGCATTCTGTATCGAATCGTAGTTGGCCACAATGAAAGTGGCACGTATAACGTCGAAAATAGAATTCGGACACCGCTCTGAGTAAGACCAACGTGTTGTCCACCCTCTAGACTTCAATGAGATTAAGCCGCGATACCTAAGACAGAACTGCACTCAATGACACCTCGATAACAGCCGGTCCCCACACTTACATCTTGCTCTCCTTACGACAGTATACATCATATCAGTCTGTGACGCTGGCTTTGCAACATCTTGCGTGCCTTTAGGTTCGCCGCGACCAACACTTACCATGCACTGACCACAAAAAATGGAGGCGCCGCCGCTTGAACCCTGGACCTTTCACATGCCAAGCGAACGCTCTACCAACTGAGCTACGCCCCACGCACGAGCAAACTGCGCTATTCCCCATTCTTTGCGACTCAGATGCGCACGGACACGATGGTTGGTTGGTTTGTAGCGGTGAAGGGAGCAGAGTACAAAGGTGCGGACCCGTTCATATACACAAATGTTCCAAGTAGTTTCGATGCTCTAGTATTACAAATGCAAATTCCGTCTGTTTTTAACGTCTTAAATTGAAAGAGCCGTCAGAAATTGCTCCGTTGTCACTCATTGTGGACAATTATACAGCACCTGAGGTAACAAACACATCTCGAGAACCATTGTGCACTACATTATTTATGCCAACTCAGTGCCTCGCTCTTTACTACTGTGTACCAATCTTGTCGTCCAACTGCAAAACACTGGGCCACAACAAGTTTCCGCGTCTCCATTGCACTGCGCATACTACGAAACGCTCCCCAAACTTGGCACTCACCCTCGCAGCCGACTTTTCCGACTTTCCACGACGCTCACGCTAGTGACAGCATTATTTATAGTTCGACGTCGCGCCAAAGCGAATGAGTACATTTCGCCTACGGCTTAGGCCGCCCTCCTAGTGTGGCTGCTCGGTGTCTGCAGGCAGCGAGGGTCTGCAAGCTTCCTGTGTTCGCACCTATGTCACCTGTGCTTGCTTGTCAGAGACAGACTACCGCAAAACATACAACTCACTCCATGAATTGATTGCTACGCATCTGTTATCAGCAGTCACAACTAGCAACACCAGTAGCAGCTGACTGCACGCAAAGAATAGGGATGTGCAGTGGGATTTACGTGAACTCGGCGCAAGCTTGTATCTTCCTAGACACATCTGCTGGCTGTGAATTATTCCACTTGCATATCAAGGTGCGCATGTAGGTGTGTTAAAAATTATGGAGGCACTGGGTATTGATCCCAGTACCTCTCGCATACTAAGCGAGCGCTCTACCATCTGAGCTACGGCCGCCCCCCCCGAAGACTGATGGTGCTACATACAGCCATATAGACGACACAGACCCTTGCACTCCCATTATTCAGCAGACAAACACTACTCTCTATGTATCCGTTAGGGTGCTTTCAGGTTTCGTGCATTCTGTATCGAATCGTAGTTGGCCACAATGAAAGTGGCACGTATAACGTCGAAAATAGAATTCGGACACCGCTCTGAGTAAGACCAACGTGTTGTCCACCCTCTAGACTTCAATGAGGTTAAGCCGCGATACCTAAGACAGAACTGCACTCGGTGACACCTCGATAACAGCCGGTCCCCACACTTACATCTTGCTCTCCTTACGTCAGTATACATCATATCAGTCTGTGACGCTGGCTTTGCAACATCTTGCGTGCCTTTAGGTTCGCCGCGACCAACACTTACCATGCACTGACCACAAAAAATGGAGGCGCCGCCGCTTGAACCCTGGACCTTTCACATGCCAAGCGAACGCTCTACCAACTGAGCTACGCCCCACGCACGAGCAAACTGCGCTATTCCCCATTCTTTGCGACTCAGATGCGCACGGACACGATGGTTGGTTGGTTTGTAGCGGTGAAGGCAGCAGAGTACAAAGGCGCGGACCCGTTCATATACACAAAAGTTCCAAGTAGTTTCGATGCTCTAGTATTACAAATGCAAATTCCGTCTGTTTTTAACGTCTTAATTTGAAAGAGCCGTCACAAATTGCTCCGTTTTCACTCATTGTGGACAATTATACAGCACCTGAGGTAACAAACACATCTCGAGCCCCATTGTGCACTACATTATTTATGCCAACTCAGTGCCTCGCTCTTTACTACTGTGTACCAATCTTGTCGTCCAACTGCAAAACACTGGGCCACAACAAGTTTCCGCGTCTCCATTGCACTGCGCATACTACGAAACGCTCCCCAAACTTGGCACTCACCCTCGCAGCCGACTTTTCCGACTTTCCACGACGCTCACGCTAGTGACAGCATTATTTATAGTTCGACGTCGCGCCAAAGCGAATGAGTACATTTCGCCTACGGCTTAGGCCGCCCTCCTAGTGTGGCTGCTCGGTGTCTGCAGGCAGCGAGGGTCTGCAAGCTTCCTGTGTTCGCACCTATGTCACCTGTGCTTGCTTGTCAGAGACAGACTATCGCAAAACATACAACTCACTCCATGAATTGATTGCTACGGCATCTGTTATCAGCAGTCACAACTAGCAACACCAGGAGCAGCTGACTGCACGCAAAGAATAGGAATGTGCAGTGGGATTTACGTGAACTCGGCGCAAGCTTGTATCTTCCTAGACACATCTGCTGGCTGTGAATTATTCCACTTGCATATCAAGGTGCGCATGTAGGTGTGTTAAAAATTCTGGAGGCACTGGGTATTGATCCCAGTACCTCTCGCATACTAAGCGAGCGCTCTACCATCTGAGCTACGCCCGCCCCCCCGAAGACTGATGGTGCTACATACAGCCATATAGACGACACAGACCCTTGCACTCCCATTATTCAGCAGACAAACACTACTCTCTATGTATCCGTTAGGGTGCTTTCAGGTTTCGTGCATTCTGTATCGAATCGTAGTTGGCCACAATGAAAGTGGCACGTATAACGTCGAAAATAGAATTCGGACACCGCTCTGAGTAAGACCAACGTGTTGTCCATCCTCTAGACATCAATGAAGTTAAGCCGCGATACCTAAGACAGAACTGCACTCAATGACACCTCGATAACAGCCGGTCCCCACACTTACATCTTGCTCTCCTTACGACAGTATACATCATATCAGTCTGTGACGCTGGCTTTGCAACATCTTGCGTGCCTTTAGGTTCGCCGCGACCAACACTTACCATGCACTGACCACAAAAAATTGAGGCGCCGCCGCTTGAACCCTGGACCTTTCACATCCCAAGCGAACGCTCTACCAACTGAGCTACGCCCCACGCACGAGCAAACTGCGCTATTCCCCATTCTTTGCGACTCAGATGCGCACGGACACGATGGTTGGTTGGTTTGTAGCGGTGAAGGGAGCAGAGTACAAAGGCGCGGACCCGTTCATATACACAAAAGTTCCAAGTAGTTTCGATGCTCTAGTATTACAAATGCAAATTCCGTCTGTTTTTAACGTCTTAATTTGAAAGAGCCGTCACAAATTGCTCCGTTTTCACTCATTGTAGACAATTATACAGCACCTGAGGTAACAAACACATCTCGAGCCCCATTGTGCACTACATTATTTATGCCAACTCAGTGCCTCGCTCTTTACTACTGTGTACCAATCTTGTCGTCCAACTGCAAAACACTGGGCCACAACAAGTTTCCGCGTCTCCATTGCACTGCGCATACTACGAAACGCTCCCCAAACTTGGCACTCACCCTCGCAGCCGACTTTTCCGACTTTCCACGACGCTCACGCTAGTGACAGCATTATTTATAGTTCGACGTCGCGCCAAAGCGAATGAGCACAATTCGCCTACGGCTTAGGCCGCCCTCCTAGTGTGGCTGCTCGGTGTCTGCAGGCAGCGAGGGTCTGCAAGCTTCCTGTGTTCGCACCTATGTCACCTGTGCTTGCTTGTCAGAGACAGACTATCGCAAAACATACTCCATGAATTGATTGCTACGGCATCTGTTATCAGCAGTCACAACTAGCAACACCAGTAGCAGCTGACTGCACGCAAAGAATAGGAATGTGCAGTGGGATTTACGTGAACTCGGCGCAAGCTTGTATCTTCCTAGACACATCTGCTGGCTGTGAATTATTCCACTTGCATATCAAGGTGCGCATGTAGGTGTGTTAAAAATTCTGGAGGCACTGAGTATTGATCCCAGTACCTCTCGCATACTAAGCGAGCGCTCTACCATCTGAGCTACGCCCGCCCCCCCGAAGATTGATGGTGCTACATACAGCCATATAGACGACACAGACCCTTGCACTCCCATTATTCAGCAGACAAACACTACTCTCTATGTATCCGTTAGGGTGCTTTCAGGTTTCGTGCATTCTGTATCGAATCGTAGTTGGCCACAATGAAAGTGGCACGTATAACGTCGAAAATAGAATTCGGACACCGCTCTGAGTAAGACCAACGTGTTGTCCACCCTCTAGACTTCAATGAGGTTAAGCCGCGATACCTAAGACAGAACTGCACTCGGTGACACCTCGATAACAGCCGGTCCCCACACTTACATCTTGCTCTCCTTACGTCAGTATACATCATATCAGTCTGTGACGCTGGCTTTGCAACATCTTGCGTGCCTTTAGGTTCGCCGCGACCAACACTTACCATGCACTGACCACAAAAAATGGAGGCGCCGCCGCTTGAACCCTGGACCTTTCACATGCCAAGCGAACGCTCTACCAACTGAGCTACGCCCCACGCACGAGCAAACTGCGCTATTCCCCATTCTTTGCGACTCAGATGCGCACGGACACGATGGTTGGTTGGTTTGTAGCGGTGAAGGCAGCAGAGTACAAAGGCGCGGACCCGTTCATATACACAAAAGTTCCAAGTAGTTTCGATGCTCTAGTATTACAAATGCAAATTCCGTCTGTTTTTAACGTCTTAATTTGAAAGAGCCGTCACAAATTGCTCCGTTTTCACTCATTGTAGACAATTATACAGCACCTGAGGTAACAAACACATCTCGAGCCCCATTGTGCACTACATTATTTATGCCAACTCAGTGCCTCGCTCTTTACTACTGTGTACCAATCTTGTCGTCCAACTGCAAAACACTGGGCCACAACAAGTTTCCGCGTCTCCATTGCACTGCGCATACTACGAAACGCTCCCCAAACTTGGCACTCACCCTCGCAGCCGACTTTTCCGACTTTCCACGACGCTCACGCTAGTGACAGCATTATTTATAGTTCGACGTCGCGCCAAAGCGAATGAGTACATTTCGCCTACGGCTTAGGCCGCCCTCCTAGTGTGGCTGCTCGGTGTCTGCAGGCAGCGAGGGTCTGCAAGCTTCCTGTGTTCGCACCTATGTCACCTGTGCTTGCTTGTCAGAGACAGACTATCGCAAAACATACAACTCACTCCATGAATTGATTGCTACGGCATCTGTTATCAGCAGTCACAACTAGCAACACCAGTAGCAGCTGACTGCACGCAAAGAATAGGAATGTGCAGTGGGATTTACGTGAACTCGGCGCAAGCTTGTATCTTCCTAGACACATCTGCTGGCTGTGAATTATTCCACTTGCATATCAAGGTGCGCATGTAGGTGTGTTAAAAATTCTGGAGGCACTGGGTATTGATCCCAGTACCTCTCGCATACTAAGCGAGCGCTCTACCATCTGAGCTACGCCCGCCCCCCCGAAGACTGATGGTGCTACATACAGCCATATAGACGACACAGACCCTTGCACTCCCATTATTCAGCAGACAAACACTACTCTCTATGTATCCGTTAGGGTGCTTTCAGGTTTCGTGCATTCTGTATCGAATCGTAGTTGGCCACAATGAAAGTGGCACGTATAACGTCGAAAATAGAATTCGGACACCGCTCTGAGTAAGACCAACGTGTTGTCCATCCTCTAGACATCAATGAAGTTAAGCCGCGATACCTAAGACAGAACTGCACTCAATGACACCTCGATAACAGCCGGTCCCCACACTTACATCTTGCTCTCCTTACGACAGTATACATCATATCAGTCTGTGACGCTGGCTTTGCAACATCTTGCGTGCCTTTAGGTTCGCCGCGACCAACACTTACCATGCACTGACCACAAAAAATTGAGGCGCCGCCGCTTGAACCCTGGACCTTTCACATCCCAAGCGAACGCTCTACCAACTGAGCTACGCCCCACGCACGAGCAAACTGCGCTATTCCCCATTCTTTGCGACTCAGATGCGCACGGACACGATGGTTGGTTGGTTTGTAGCGGTGAAGGGAGCAGAGTACAAAGGCGCGGACCCGTTCATATACACAAAAGTTCCAAGTAGTTTCGATGCTCTAGTATTACAAATGCAAATTCCGTCTGTTTTTAACGTCTTAATTTGAAAGAGCCGTCACAAATTGCTCCGTTTTCACTCATTGTAGACAATTATACAGCACCTGAGGTAACAAACACATCTCGAGCCCCATTGTGCACTACATTATTTATGCCAACTCAGTGCCTCGCTCTTTACTACTGTGTACCAATCTTGTCGTCCAACTGCAAAACACTGGGCCACAACAAGTTTCCGCGTCTCCATTGCACTGCGCATACTACGAAACGCTCCCCAAACTTGGCACTCACCCTCGCAGCCGACTTTTCCGACTTTCCACGACGCTCACGCTAGTGACAGCATTATTTATAGTTCGACGTCGCGCCAAAGCGAATGAGCACAATTCGCCTACGGCTTAGGCCGCCCTCCTAGTGTGGCTGCTCGGTGTCTGCAGGCAGCGAGGGTCTGCAAGCTTCCTGTGTTCGCACCTATGTCACCTGTGCTTGCTTGTCAGAGACAGACTATCGCAAAACATACTCCATGAATTGATTGCTACGGCATCTGTTATCAGCAGTCACAACTAGCAACACCAGTAGCAGCTGACTGCACGCAAAGAATAGGAATGTGCAGTGGGATTTACGTGAACTCGGCGCAAGCTTGTATCTTCCTAGACACATCTGCTGGCTGTGAATTATTCCACTTGCATATCAAGGTGCGCATGTAGGTGTGTTAAAAATTCTGGAGGCACTGAGTATTGATCCCAGTACCTCTCGCATACTAAGCGAGCGCTCTACCATCTGAGCTACGCCCGCCCCCCCGAAGATTGATGGTGCTACATACAGCCATATAGACGACACAGACCCTTGCACTCCCATTATTCAGCATACAAACACTACTCTCTATGTATCCGTTAGGGTGCTTTCAGGTTTCGTGCATTCTGTATCGAATCGTAGTTGGCCACAATGAAAGTGGCACGTATAACGTCGAAAATAGAATTCGGACACCGCTCTGAGTAAGACCAACGTGTTGTCCACCCTCTAGACTTCAATGAGGTTAAGCCGCGATACCTAAGACAGAACTGCACTCGGTGACACCTCGATAACAGCCGGTCCCCACACTTACATCTTGCTCTCCTTACGTCAGTATACATCATATCAGTCTGTGACGCTGGCTTTGCAACATCTTGCGTGCCTTTAGGTTCGCCGCGACCAACACTTACCATGCACTGACCACAAAAAATGGAGGCGCCGCCGCTTGAACCCTGGACCTTTCACATGCCAAGCGAACGCTCTACCAACTGAGCTACGCCCCACGCACGAGCAAACTGCGCTATTCCCCATTCTTTGCGACTCAGATGCGCACGGACACGATGGTTGGTTGGTTTGTAGCGGTGAAGGCAGCAGAGTACAAAGGCGCGGACCCGTTCATATACACAAAAGTTCCAAGTAGTTTCGATGCTCTAGTATTACAAATGCAAATTCCGTCTGTTTTTAACGTCTTAATTTGAAAGAGCCGTCACAAATTGCTCCGTTTTCACTCATTGTAGACAATTATACAGCACCTGAGGTAACAAACACATCTCGAGCCCCATTGTGCACTACATTATTTATGCCAACTCAGTGCCTCGCTCTTTACTACTGTGTACCAATCTTGTCGTCCAACTGCAAAACACTGGGCCACAACAAGTTTCCGCGTCTCCATTGCACTGCGCATACTACGAAACGCTCCCCAAACTTGGCACTCACCCTCGCAGCCGACTTTTCCGACTTTCCACGACGCTCACGCTAGTGACAGCATTATTTATAGTTCGACGTCGCGCCAAAGCGAATGAGTACATTTCGCCTACGGCTTAGGCCGCCCTCCTAGTGTGGCTGCTCGGTGTCTGCAGGCAGCGAGGGTCTGCAAGCTTCCTGTGTTCGCACCTATGTCACCTGTGCTTGCTTGTCAGAGACAGACTATCGCAAAACATACAACTCACTCCATGAATTGATTGCTACGGCATCTGTTATCAGCAGTCACAACTAGCAACACCAGTAGCAGCTGACTGCACGCAAAGAATAGGAATGTGCAGTGGGATTTACGTGAACTCGGCGCAAGCTTGTATCTTCCTAGACACATCTGCTGGCTGTGAATTATTCCACTTGCATATCAAGGTGCGCATGTAGGTGTGTTAAAAATTCTGGAGGCACTGGGTATTGATCCCAGTACCTCTCGCATACTAAGCGAGCGCTCTACCATCTGAGCTACGCCCGCCCCCCCGAAGACTGATGGTGCTACATACAGCCATATAGACGACACAGACCCTTGCACTCCCATTATTCAGCAGACAAACACTACTCTCTATGTATCCGTTAGGGTGCTTTCAGGTTTCGTGCATTCTGTATCGAATCGTAGTTGGCCACAATGAAAGTGGCACGTATAACGTCGAAAATAGAATTCGGACACCGCTCTGAGTAAGACCAACGTGTTGTCCATCCTCTAGACATCAATGAAGTTAAGCCGCGATACCTAAGACAGAACTGCACTCAATGACACCTCGATAACAGCCGGTCCCCACACTTACATCTTGCTCTCCTTACGACAGTATACATCATATCAGTCTGTGACGCTGGCTTTGCAACATCTTGCGTGCCTTTAGGTTCGCCGCGACCAACACTTACCATGCACTGACCACAAAAAATTGAGGCGCCGCCGCTTGAACCCTGGACCTTTCACATCCCAAGCGAACGCTCTACCAACTGAGCTACGCCCCACGCACGAGCAAACTGCGCTATTCCCCATTCTTTGCGACTCAGATGCGGACGGACACGATGGTTGGTTGGTTTGTAGCGGTGAAGGGAGCAGAGTACAAAGGCGCGGACCCGTTCATATACACAAAAGTTCCAAGTAGTTTCGATGCTCTAGTATTACAAATGCAAATTCCGTCTGTTTTTAACGTCTTAATTTGAAAGAGCCGTCACAAATTGCTCCGTTTTCACTCATTGTAGACAATTATACAGCACCTGAGGTAACAAACACATCTCGAGCCCCATTGTGCACTACATTATTTATGCCAACTCAGTGCCTCGCTCTTTACTACTGTGTACCAATCTTGTCGTCCAACTGCAAAACACTGGGCCACAACAAGTTTCCGCGTCTCCATTGCACTGCGCATACTACGAAACGCTCCCCAAACTTGGCACTCACCCTCGCAGCCGACTTTTCCGACTTTCCACGACGCTCACGCTAGTGACAGCATTATTTATAGTTCGACGTCGCGCCAAAGCGAATGAGCACAATTCGCCTACGGCTTAGGCCGCCCTCCTAGTGTGGCTGCTCGGTGTCTGCAGGCAGCGAGGGTCTGCAAGCTTCCTGTGTTCGCACCTATGTCACCTGTGCTTGCTTGTCAGAGACAGACTATCGCAAAACATACTCCATGAATTGATTGCTACGGCATCTGTTATCAGCAGTCACAACTAGCAACACCAGTAGCAGCTGACTGCACGCAAAGAATAGGAATGTGCAGTGGGATTTACGTGAACTCGGCGCAAGCTTGTATCTTCCTAGACACATCTGCTGGCTGTGAATTATTCCACTTGCATATCAAGGTGCGCATGTAGGTGTGTTAAAAATTCTGGAGGCACTGAGTATTGATCCCAGTACCTCTCGCATACTAAGCGAGCGCTCTACCATCTGAGCTACGCCCGCCCCCCCGAAGATTGATGGTGCTACATACAGCCATATAGACGACACAGACCCTTGCACTCCCATTATTCAGCAGACAAACACTACTCTCTATGTATCCGTTAGGGTGCTTTCAGGTTTCGTGCATTCTGTATCGAATGGTAGTTGGCCACAATGAAAGTGGCACGTATAACGTCGAAAATAGAATTCGGACACCGCTCTGAGTAAGACCAACGTGTTGTCCACCCTCTAGACTTCAATGAGGTTAAGCCGCGATACCTAAGACAGAACTGCACTCGGTGACACCTCGATAACAGCCGGTCCCCACACTTACATCTTGCTCTCCTTACGTCAGTATACATCATATCAGTCTGTGACGCTGGCTTTGCAACATCTTGCGTGCCTTTAGGTTCGCCGCGACCAACACTTACCATGCACTGACCACAAAAAATGGAGGCGCCGCCGCTTGAACCCTGGACCTTTCACATCCCAAGCGAACGCTCTACCAACTGAGCTACGCCCCATGCACGACCAAACTGCGCTATTCCCCATTCTTTGCGACTCAGATGCGCACGGACACGATGGTTGGTTGGTTTGTAGCGGTGAAGGGAGCAGAGTACAAAGGCGCGGACCCGTTCATATACACAAAAGTTCCAAGTAGTTTCGATGCTCTAGTATTACAAATGCAAATTCCGTCTGTTTTTAACGTCTTAATTTGAAAGAGCCGTCACAAATTGCTCCGTTTTCACTCATTGTAGACAATTATACAGCACCTGAGGTAACAAACACATCTCGAGCCCCATTGTGCACTACATTATTTATGCCAACTCAGTGCCTCGCTCTTTACTACTGTGTACCAATCTTGTCGTCCAACTGAAAAACACTGGGCCACAACAAGTTTCCGCGTCTCCATTGCACTGCGCATACTACGAAACGCTCCCCAAACTTGGCACTCACCCTCGCAGCCGACTTTTCCGACTTTCCACGACGCTCACGCTAGTGACAGCATTATTTATAGTTCGACGTCGCGCCAAAGCGAATGAGCCCAATTCGCCTACGGCTTAGGCCGCCCTCCTAGTGTGGCTGCTCGGTGTCTGCAGGCAGCGAGGGTCTGCAAGCTTCCTGTGTTCGCACCTATGTCACCTGTGCTTGCTTGTCAGAGACAGACTATCGCAAAACATACAACTCACTCCATGAATTGATTGCTACGGCATCTGTTATCAGCAGTCACAACTAGCAACACCAGTAGCAGCTGACTGCACGCAAAGAATAGGAATGTGCAGTGGGATTTACGTGAACTCGGCGCAAGCTTGTATCTTCCTAGACACATCTGCTGGCTGTGAATTATTCCACTTGCATATCAAGGTGCGCATGTAGGTGTGTTAAAAATTATGGAGGCACTGGGTATTGATCCCAGTACCTCTCGCATACTAAGCGAGCGCTCTACCATCTGAGCTACGCCCGCCCCCCCGAAGACTGATGGTGCTACATACAGCCATATAGACGACACAGACCCTTGCACTCCCATTATTCAGCAGACAAACACTACTCTCTATGTATCCGTTAGGGTGCTTTCAGGTTTCGTGCATTCTGTATCGAATCGTAGTTGGCCACAATGAAAGTGGCACGTATAACGTCGAAAATAGAATTCGGACACCGCTCTGAGTAAGACCAACGTGTTGTCCACCCTCTAGACTTCAATGAGGTTAAGCCGCGATACCTAAGACAGAACTGCACTCGGTGACACCTCGATAACAGCCGGTCCCCACACTTACATCTTGCTCTCCTTACGTCAGTATACATCATATCAGTCTGTGACGCTGGCTTTGCAACATCTTGCGTGCCTTTAGGTTCGCCGCGACCAACACTTACCATGCCAGTACCACAAAAAATGGAGGCGCCGCCGCTTGAAACCTGGACCTTTCACATCCCAAGCGAACGCTCTACCAACTGAGCTACGCCCCACGCACGAGCAAACTGCGCTATTCCCCATTCTTTGCGACTCAGATGCGCACGGACACGATGGTTGGTTGGTTTGTAGCGGTGAAGGGAGCAGAGTACAAAGGCGCGGACCCGTTCATATACACAAAAGTTCCAAGTAGTTTCGATGCTCTAGTATTACAAATGCAAATTCCGTCTGTTTTTAACGTCTTAATTTGAAAGAGCCGTCACAAATTGCTCCGTTTTCACTCATTGTAGACAATTATACAGCACCTGAGGTAACAAACACATCTCGAGCCCCATTGTGCACTACATTATTTATGCCAACTCAGTGCCTCGCTCTTTACTACTGTGTACCAATCTTGTCGTCCAACTGCAAAACACTGGGCCACAACAAGTTTCCGCGTCTCCATTGCACTGCGCATACTACGAAACGCTCCCCAAACTTGGCACTCACCCTCGCAGCCGACTTTTCCGACTTTCCACGACGCTCACGCTAGTGACAGCATTATTTATAGTTCGACGTCGCGCCAAAGCGAAAGAGTACATTTCGCCTACGGCTTAGGCCGCCCTCCTAGTGTGGCTGCTCGGTGTCTGCAGGCAGCGAGGGTCTGCAAGCTTCCTGTGTTCGCACCTATGTCACCTGTGCTTGCTTGTCAGAGACAGACTATCGCAAAACATACAACTCACTCCATGAATTGATTGCTACGGCATCTGTTATCAGCAGTCACAACTAGCAACACCAGTAGCAGCTGACTGCACGCAAAGAATAGGAATGTGCAGTGGGATTTACGTGAACTCGGCGCAAGGCAGATCTTTCCGACATAGGCTTGAGAATCTTACGGGAACACTTGTACTGTTTCTAAATTAAGTGTAGGCGTGGGAGGAGGGTGCTTCCTGCGCACTAATAACAGCACGCTTGTCAATTGTGGATGCTAATCATTCGCTTGTATCTTCCTAGACACATCTGCTGGTTGTGAATTATTCCACTTGCATATCAAGGTGCGCATGTAGGTGTGTTAAAAATTCTGGAGGCACTGGGTATTGATCCCAGTACCTCTCGCATACTAAGCGAGCGCTCTACCATCTGAGCTACGACCGCCCCCCCGAAGAATATTGGTGCTACATACAGACATATAGACGACACAGACCCTTGCACTCCCATTATTCAGCAGACAAACACTACTCTCTATGTATCCGTTTGGGTGTCTTTCAGGTTTCGTGCATTCTGTATCGAATCGTAGTTGGCCAAAATGAAAGTGGCACGTATAACGTCGAAAATAGAATTCGGACACCGCTCTTAGTAAGACCAACGTGTTGTCCACCCTCTAGACTTCAATGAGGTTAAGCCGCGATACCTAAGACAGATCTGCACTCGATGACACCTCGATAACAGCCGGTCCCCACACTTACATCTTGCTCTCCTTACGTCAGTATACATCATATCAGTCTGTGACGCTGGCTTTGCAACATCTTGCGTGCCTTTAGGTTCGCCGCGACCAACACTTACCATGCACTGACCACAAAAAATGGAGGCGCCGCCGCTTGAACCCTAGACCTTTCACATGCCAAGCGAACGCTCTACCAACTGAGCTACGCCCCATGCACGAGCAAACTGCGCTATTCCCCATTCTTTGCGACTCAGATGCGCACGGACACGATGGTTGGTTGGTTTGTAGCGGTGAAGGGAGCAGAGTACAAAGGCGCGGACCCGTTCATATACACAAATGTTCCAAGTAGTTTCGATGCTCTAGTATTACAAATGCAAATTCCGTCTGTTTTTAACGTCTTAAATTGAAAGAGCCGTCACAAATTGCTCCGTTTTCACTCATTGTGGACAATTATACAGCACCTGAGGTAACAAACACATCTCGAGAACCATTGTGCACTACATTATTTATGCCAACTCAGTGCCTCCCTCTTTACTACTGTGTACCAATCTTGTCGTCCAACTGCAAAACACTGGGCCACAACAAGTTTCCGCGTCTCCATTGCACTGCGCATACTACGAAACGCTCCCCAAACTTGGCACTCACCCTCGCAGCCGACTTTTCCGACTTTCCACGACGCTCACGCTAGTGACAGCATTATTTATAGTTCGACGTCGCGCCAAAGCGAATGAGTACATTTCGCCTACGGCTTAGGCCGCCCTCCTAGTGTGGCTGCTCGGTGTCTGCAGGCAGCGAGGGTCTGCAAGGTTCCTGTGTTCGCACCTATGTCACCTGTGCTTGCTTGTCAGAGACAGACTATCGCAAAACATACAACTCACTCCATGAATTGATTGCTACGGCATCTGTTATCAGCAGTCACAACTAGCAACACCAGTAGCAGCTGACTGCACGCAAAGAATAGGAATGTGCAGTGGGATTTACGTGAACTCGGCGCAAGGCAGATCTTTCCGACATAGGCTTGAGAATCTTACGGGAACACTTGTACTGTTTCTAAATTAAGTGTAGGCGTGGGAGGAGGGTGCTTCCTGCGCACTAATAACAGCACGCTTGTAAATTGTGGATGCTAATCATTCGCTTGTATCTTCCTAGACACATCTGCTGGTTGTGAATTATTCCACTTGCATATCAAGGTGCGCATGTAGGTGTGTTAAAAATTCTGGAGGCACTGGGTATTGATCCCAGTACCTCTCGCATACTAAGCGAGCGCTCTACCATCTGAGCTACGACCGCCCCCCCGAAGACTGTTGGTGCTACATACAGCCATATAGACGACACAGACCCTTGCACTCCCATTATTCAGCAGACAAACACTACTCTCTATGTATACGTTTGGGTGTCTTTCAGGTTTCGTGCATTCTGTATCGAATCGTAGTTGGCCAAAATGAAAGTGGCACGTATAACGTCGAAAATAGAATTCGGACACCGCTCTTAGTAAGACCAACGTGTTGTCCACCCTCTAGACTTCAATGAGGTTAAGCCGCGATACCTAAGACAGATCTGCACTCGATGACACCTCGATAACAGCCGGTCCCCACACTTACATCTTGCTCTCCTTACGTCAGTATACATCATATCAGTCTGTGACGCTGGCTTTGCAACATCTTGCGTGCCTTTAGGTTCGCCGCGACCAACACTTACCATGCACTGACCACAAAAAATGGAGGCGCCGCCGCTTGAACCCTGGACCTTTCACATGCCAAGCGAACGCTCTACCAACTGAGCTACGCCCCACGCACGAGCAAACTGCGCTATTCCCCATTCTTTGCGACTCAGATGCGCACGGACACGATGGTTGGTTGGTTTGTAGCGGTGAAGGGAGCAGAGTACAAAGGCGCGGACCCGTTCATATACACAAATGTTCCAAGTAGTTTCGATGCTCTAGTATTACAAATGCAAATTCCGTCTGTTTTTAACGTCTTAAATTGAAAGAGCCGTCACAAATTGCTCCGTTTTCACTCCTTGTCGACAATTATACAGCACCTGAGGTAACAAACACATCTCGAGCACCATTGTGCACTACATTATTTATGCCAACTCAGTGCCTCGCTCTTTACTACTGTGTACCAATCTTGTCGTCCAACTGCAAAACACTGGGCCACAACAAGTTTCCGCGTCTCCATTGCACTGCGCATACTACGAAACGCTCCCCAAACTTGGCACTCACCCTCGCAGCCGACTTTTCCGACTTTCCACGACGCTCACGCAACGCTCACGCTAGTGACAGCATTATTTATAGTTCGACGTCGCGCCAAAGCGAATGAGCCCAATTCGCCTACGGCTTAGGCCGCCCTCCTAGTGTGGCTGCTCGGTGTCTGCAGGCAGCGAGGGTCTGCAAGCTTCCTGTGTTCGCACCTATGTCACCTGTGCTTGCTTGTCAGAGACAGACTATCGCAAAACATACAACTCACTTCATGAATTGATTGCTACGGCATCTGTTATCAGCAGTCACAACTAGCAACACCAGTAGCAGCTGACTGCACGCAAAGAATATTAATGTGCAGTGGGATTTACGTGAACTCGGCGCAAGCTTGTATCTTCCTAGACACATCTGCTGGCTGTGAATTATTCCACTTGCATATCAAGGTGCGCATGTAGGTGTGTTAAAAATTCTGGAGGCACTGAGTATTGATCCCAGTACCTCTCGCATACTAAGCGAGCGCTCTACCATCTGATCTACGACCGCCCCCCCGAAGACTGATGGTGCTACATACAGCCATATAGACGACACAGACCCTTGCACTCCCATTATTCAGCAGACAACCACTACTCTCTATGTATCCGTTAGGGTGCTTTCAGGTTTCGTGCATTCTGTATCGAATCGTAGTTGGCCACAATGAAAGTGGCACGTATAACGTCGAAAATAGAATTCGGACACCGCTCTTAGTAAGACCAACGTGTTGTCCACCCTCTAGACTTCAATGAGGTTAAGCCGCGATACCTAAGACAGAACTGCACTCGATGACACCTCGATAACAGCCGGTCCCCACACTTACATCTTGCTCTTCTTACGACAGTATACATCATATCAGTCTGTGACGCTGGATTTGCAACATCTTGCGTGCCTTTAGGTACGCCGCGACCAACACTTACCATGCACTGACCACAAAAATAGTAGGCGCCGCCGCTTGAACCCTGGACCTTTCACATGCCAAGCGAACGCTGTACCAACTGAGCTACGCCCCACGCACGAGCAAACTGCGCTATTCCCCATTCTTTGCGACTCAGATGCGCACGTACACGATGGTTGGTTGGTTTGTAGCGGTGAAGGGAGCAGAGTACAAAGGCGCGGACCCGTTCATATACACAAAAGTTCCAAGTAGTTTCGATGCTCTGGTATTACAAATGCAAATTCCGTCTGTTTTTAACGTCTTAAATTGAAAGAGCCGTCACAAATTGCTCCGTTTTCACTCCTTGTCGACAATTATACAGCACCTGAGGTAACAAACACATCTCGAGCCCCATTGTGCACTACATTATTTATGCCAACTCAGTGCCTCGCTCTTTACTACTGTGTACCAATCTTGTCGTCCAACTGCAAAACACTGGGCCACAACAAGTTTCCGTGTCTCCATTGCACTGCGCATACTATGAAACGCTCCCCAAACTTGGCACTCACCCTCGCAGCCGACTTTTCCGACTTTCCACGACGCTCACGCAACCCTCACGCTAGTGACAGCATTATTTATAGTTCGACGTCGCGCCATAGCGAATGAGTACATTTCGCCTACAGCTTAGGCCGCCCTCCTAGTGTGGCTGCTCGGTGTCTGCAGGCAGCGAGGGTCTGCAAGCTTCCTGTGTTCGCACCTATGTCACCTGTGCTTGCTTGTCAGAGACAGACTATCGCAAAACATACAACTCACTCCATGAATTGATTGCTACGGCATCTGTTATCAGCAGTCACAACTAGCAACACCAGTAGCAGCTGACTGCACGCAAAGAATAGGAATGTGCAGTGGGATTTACGTGAACTCGGCGCAAGGCAGATCTTTCCGACATAGGCTTGAGAATCTTACGGGAACACTTGTACTGTTTCTAAATTAAGTGTAGGCGTGGGAGGAGGGTGCTTCCTGCGCACTAATAACAGCACGCTTGTCAATTGTGGATGCTAATCATTCGCTTGTATCTTCCTAGACACATCTGCTGGTTGTGAATTATTCCACTTGCATATCAAGGTGCGCATGTAGGTGTGTTAAAAATTCTGGAGGCACTGGGTATTGATCCCAGTACCTCTCGCATACTAAGCGAGCGCTCTACCATCTGAGCTACGACCGCCCCCCCGAAGACTATTCGTGCTACATACTGCCATATAGACGACACAGACACTTGCACTCCCATTATTCAGCAGACAAACACTACTCTCTATGTATCCGTTTGGGTGTCTTTCAGGTTTCGTGCATTCTGTATCGAATCGTAGTTGGCCACAATGAAAGTGGCACGTATAACGTCGAAAATAGAATTCGGACACCGCTCTGAGTAAGACCAACGTGTTGTCCACCCTCTAGACTTCAATGAGGTTAAGCCGCGATACCTAAGACAGAACTGCACTCGGTGACACCTCGATAACAGCCGGTCCCCACACTTACATCTTGCTCTCCTTACGTCAGTATACATCATATCAGTCTGTGACGCTGGCTTTGCAACATCTTGCGTGCCTTTAGGTTCGCCGCGACCAACACTTACCATGCACTGACCACAAAAAATGGAGGCGCCGCGGCTTGAATCCTCGACCTTTCACATGCCAAGCGAACGCTCTACCAACTGAGCTACGCCCCATGCACGAGCAAACTGCGCTATTCCCCATTCTTTGCGACTCAGATGCGCACGGACACGATGGTTGGTTGGTTTGTAGCGGTGAAGGGAGCAGAGTACAAAGGCGCGAACCCGTTCATACACACAAAAGTTCCAAGTAGTTTCGATGCTCTGGTATTACAAATGCAAATTCCGTCTGTTTTTAACGTCTTAAATTGAAAGAGCCGTCACAAATTGCTCCGTTTTCACCTATTGTAGACAATTATACAGCACCTGAGGTAACAAACACATCTCGAGAACCATTGTGCACTACATTATTTATGCCAACTCAGTGCCTCGCTCTTTACTACTGTGTACCAATCTTGTCGTCCAACTGCAAAACACTGGGCCACAACAAGTTTCCGCGTCTCCATTGCACTGCGCATACTACGAAACGCTCCCCAAACTTGGCACTCACCCTCGCAGCCGACTTTTCCGACTTTCCACGACGCTCACGCTAGTGACAGCATTATTTATAGTTCGACGTCGCGCCAAAGCGAATGAGCACAATTCGCCTACGGCTTAGGCCGCCCTCCTAGTGTGGGTGCTCGGTGTCTGCAGGCAGCGAGGGTCTGCAAGCTTCCTGTGTTCGCACCTATGTCACCTGTGCTTGCTTGTCAGAGACAGACTATCGCAAAACATACAACTCACTCCATGAATTGATTGCTACGGCATCTGTTATCAGCAGTCACAACTAACAAAACCAGTAATAGCTGACTGCACGCAAAGAATAGGAATGGGCAGTGGGATTTACGTGAATTCGGCGCAAGCTTGTATCTTCCTAGACACATCTGCTGGCTGTGAATTATTCCACTTGCATATCAAGGTGCGCATGTAGGTGTGTTAAAAATTCTGGAGGCACTGGGTATTGATCCCAGTACCTCTCGCATACTAAGCGAGCGCTCTACCATCTGAGCTACGACCGCCAACTCGAAGACTATTGGTGCTACATACAGCCATATAGACGACACAGACCCTTGCACTCCCATTATTCAGCAGACAAACACTACTCTCTATGTATCCGTTAGGGTGCTTTCAGGTTTCGTGCATTCTGTATCGAATCGTAGTTGGCCACAATGAAAGTGGCACGTATAACGTCGAAAATAGAATTCGGACACCGCTCTGAGTAAGACCAACGTGTTGTCCACCCTCTAGACTTCAATGAGGTTAAGCCGCGATACCTAAGACAGAACTGCACTCGATGACACCTCGATAACAGCCGGTCCCCACACTTACATCTTGCTCTCCTTACGTCAGTATACATCATATCAGTCAGTGACGCTGGCTTTGCAACATCTTGCGTGCCTTTAGGTTCGCCGCGACCAACACTTACCATGCACTGACCACAAAAAATGGAGGCGCCGCCGCTTGAACCCTGGACTTTTCACATGCCAAGCGAACGCTCTACCAACTGAGCTACGCCCCACGCACGAGCAAACTGCGCTATTCCCCATTCTTTGCGACTCAGATGCGCACGGACACGATGGTTGGTTGGTTTGTAGCGGTGAAGGGAGCAGAGTACAAAGGCGCGGACCCGTTCATATACACAAAAGTTCCAAGTAGTTTCGATGCTCTAGTATTACAAATGCAAATTCCGTCTGTTTTTAACGTCTTAAATTGAAAGAGCCGTCACAAATTGCTCCGTTTTCACTCATTGTAGACAATTATACAGCACCTGAGGTAACAAACACATCTCGAGCCCCATTGTGCACTACATTATTTATGCCAACTCAGTGCCTCGCTCTTTACTACTGTGTACCAATCTTGTCGTCCAACTGCAAAACACTGGGCCACAACAAGTTTCCGTGTCTCCATTCCACTGCGCATACTACGAAACGCTCCCCAAACTTGGCACTCACCCTCGCAGCCGACTTTTCCGACTTTCCACGACGCTCACGCTAGTGACAGCATTATTTATAGTTCGACGTCGCGCCAAAGCGAATGAGCACAATTCGCCTACGGCTTAGGCCGCCCTCCTAGTGTGGCTGCTCGGTGTCTGCAGGCAGCGAGGGTGTGCAAGCTTCCTGTGTTCGCACCTATGTCACCTGTGCTTGCTTGTCAGAGACAGACTATCGCAAAACATACAACTCACTCCATGAATTGATTGCTACGGCATCTGTTATCAGCAGTCACAACTAGCAACACCAGTAGCAGCTGACTGCACGCAAAGAATAGGAATGTGCAGTGGGATTTACGTGAACTCGGCGCAAGGCAGATCTTTCCGACATAGGCTTGAGAATCTTACGGGAACACTTGTACTGTTTCTAAATTAAGTGTAGGCGTGGGAGGAGGGTGCTTCCTGCGCACTAATAACAGCACGCTTGTCAATTGTGGATGCTAATCATTCGCTTGTATCTTCCTAGACACATCTGCTGGTTGTGAATTATTCCACTTGCATATCAAGGTGCGCATGTAGGTGTGTTAAAAATTCTGGAGGCACTGGGTATTGATCCCAGTACCTCTCGCATACTAAGCGAGCGCTCTACCATCTGAGCTACGACCGCCCCCCCGAAGACTATTCGTGCTACATACTGCCATATAGACGACACAGACACTTGCACTCCCATTATTCAGCAGACAAACACTACTCTCTATGTATCCGTTTGGGTGTCTTTCAGGTTTCGTGCATTCTGTATCGAATCGTAGTTGGCCACAATGAAAGTGGCACGTATAACGTCGAAAATAGAATTCGGACACCGCTCTGAGTAAGACCAACGTGTTGTCCACCCTCTAGACTTCAATGAGGTTAAGCCGCGATACCTAAGACAGAACTGCACTCGGTGACACCTCGATAACAGCCGGTCCCCACACTTACATCTTGCTCTCCTTACGTCAGTATACATCATATCAGTCTGTGACGCTGGCTTTGCAACATCTTGCGTGCCTTTAGGTTCGCCGCGACCAACACTTACCATGCACTGACCACAAAAAATGGAGGCGCCGCGGCTTGAATCCTCGACCTTTCACATGCCAAGCGAACGCTCTACCAACTGAGCTACGCCCCATGCACGAGCAAACTGCGCTATTCCCCATTCTTTGCGACTCAGATGCGCACGGACACGATGGTTGGTTGGTTTGTAGCGGTGAAGGGAGCAGAGTACAAAGGCGCGAACCCGTTCATACACACAAAAGTTCCAAGTAGTTTCGATGCTCTGGTATTACAAATGCAAATTCCGTCTGTTTTTAACGTCTTAAATTGAAAGAGCCGTCACAAATTGCTCCGTTTTCACCTATTGTAGACAATTATACAGCACCTGAGGTAACAAACACATCTCGAGAACCATTGTGCACTACATTATTTATGCCAACTCAGTGCCTCGCTCTTTACTACTGTGTACCAATCTTGTCGTCCAACTGCAAAACACTGGGCCACAACAAGTTTCCGCGTCTCCATTGCACTGCGCATACTACGAAACGCTCCCCAAACTTGGCACTCACCCTCGCAGCCGACTTTTCCGACTTTCCACGACGCTCACGCTAGTGACAGCATTATTTATAGTTCGACGTCGCGCCAAAGCGAATGAGCACAATTCGCCTACGGCTTAGGCCGCCCTCCTAGTGTGGGTGCTCGGTGTCTGCAGGCAGCGAGGGTCTGCAAGCTTCCTGTGTTCGCACCTATGTCACCTGTGCTTGCTTGTCAGAGACAGACTATCGCAAAACATACAACTCACTCCATGAATTGATTGCTACGGCATCTGTTATCAGCAGTCACAACTAACAAAACCAGTAATAGCTGACTGCACGCAAAGAATAGGAATGGGCAGTGGGATTTACGTGAATTCGGCGCAAGCTTGTATCTTCCTAGACACATCTGCTGGCTGTGAATTATTCCACTTGCATATCAAGGTGCGCATGTAGGTGTGTTAAAAATTCTGGAGGCACTGGGTATTGATCCCAGTACCTCTCGCATACTAAGCGAGCGCTCTACCATCTGAGCTACGACCGCCAACTCGAAGACTATTGGTGCTACATACAGCCATATAGACGACACAGACCCTTGCACTCCCATTATTCAGCAGACAAACACTACTCTCTATGTATCCGTTAGGGTGCTTTCAGGTTTCGTGCATTCTGTATCGAATCGTAGTTGGCCACAATGAAAGTGGCACGTATAACGTCGAAAATAGAATTCGGACACCGCTCTGAGTAAGACCAACGTGTTGTCCACCCTCTAGACTTCAATGAGGTTAAGCCGCGATACCTAAGACAGAACTGCACTCGATGACACCTCGATAACAGCCGGTCCCCACACTTACATCTTGCTCTCCTTACGTCAGTATACATCATATCAGTCAGTGACGCTGGCTTTGCAACATCTTGCGTGCCTTTAGGTTCGCCGCGACCAACACTTACCATGCACTGACCACAAAAAATGGAGGCGCCGCCGCTTGAACCCTGGACTTTTCACATGCCAAGCGAACGCTCTACCAACTGAGCTACGCCCCACGCACGAGCAAACTGCGCTATTCCCCATTCTTTGCGACTCAGATGCGCACGGACACGATGGTTGGTTGGTTTGTAGCGGTGAAGGGAGCAGAGTACAAAGGCGCGGACCCGTTCATATACACAAAAGTTCCAAGTAGTTTCGATGCTCTAGTATTACAAATGCAAATTCCGTCTGTTTTTAACGTCTTAAATTGAAAGAGCCGTCACAAATTGCTCCGTTTTCACTCATTGTAGACAATTATACAGCACCTGAGGTAACAAACACATCTCGAGCCCCATTGTGCACTACATTATTTATGCCAACTCAGTGCCTCGCTCTTTACTACTGTGTACCAATCTTGTCGTCCAACTGCAAAACACTGGGCCACAACAAGTTTCCGTGTCTCCATTCCACTGCGCATACTACGAAACGCTCCCCAAACTTGGCACTCACCCTCGCAGCCGACTTTTCCGACTTTCCACGACGCTCACGCTAGTGACAGCATTATTTATAGTTCGACGTCGCGCCAAAGCGAATGAGCACAATTCGCCTACGGCTTAGGCCGCCCTCCTAGTGTGGCTGCTCGGTGTCTGCAGGCAGCGAGGGTGTGCAAGCTTCCTGTGTTCGCACCTATGTCACCTGTGCTTGCTTGTCAGAGACAGACTATCGCAAAACATACAACTCACTCCATGAATTGATTGCTACGGCATCTGTTATCAGCAGTCACAACTAGCAACACCAGTAGCAGCTGACTGCACGCAAAGAATAGGAATGTGCAGTGGGATTTACGTGAACTCGGCGCAAGGCAGATCTTTCCGACATAGGCTTGAGAATCTTACGGGAACACTTGTACTGTTTCTAAATTAAGTGTAGGCGTGGGAGGAGGGTGCTTCCTGCGCACTAATAACAGCACGCTTGTCAATTGTGGATGCTAATCATTCGCTTGTATCTTCCTAGACACATCTGCTGGTTGTGAATTATTCCACTTGCATATCAAGGTGCGCATGTAGGTGTGTTAAAAATTCTGGAGGCACTGGGTATTGATCCCAGTACCTCTCGCATACTAAGCGAGCGCTCTACCATCTGAGCTACGACCGCCCCCCCGAAGACTATTCGTGCTACATACTGCCATATAGACGACACAGACACTTGCACTCCCATTATTCAGCAGACAAACACTACTCTCTATGTATCCGTTTGGGTGTCTTTCAGGTTTCGTGCATTCTGTATCGAATCGTAGTTGGCCACAATGAAAGTGGCACGTATAACGTCGAAAATAGAATTCGGACACCGCTCTGAGTAAGACCAACGTGTTGTCCACCCTCTAGACTTCAATGAGGTTAAGCCGCGATACCTAAGACAGAACTGCACTCGGTGACACCTCGATAACAGCCGGTCCCCACACTTACATCTTGCTCTCCTTACGTCAGTATACATCATATCAGTCTGTGACGCTGGCTTTGCAACATCTTGCGTGCCTTTAGGTTCGCCGCGACCAACACTTACCATGCACTGACCACAAAAAATGGAGGCGCCGCGGCTTGAACCCTGGACCTTTCACATGCCAAGCGAACGCTCTACCAACTGAGCTACGCCCCATGCACGAGCAAACTGCGCTATTCCCCATTCTTTGCGACTCAGATGCGCACGGACACGATGGTTGGTTGGTTTGTAGCGGTGAAGGGAGCAGAGTACAAAGGCGCGAACCCGTTCATACACACAAAAGTTCCAAGTAGTTTCGATGCTCTGGTATTACAAATGCAAATTCCGTCTGTTTTTAACGTCTTAAATTGAAAGAGCCGTCACAAATTGCTCCGTTTTCACCTATTGTAGACAATTATACAGCACCTGAGGTAACAAACACATCTCGAGAACCATTGTGCACTACATTATTTATGCCAACTCAGTGCCTCGCTCTTTACTACTGTGTACCAATATTGTCGTCCAACTGCAAAACACTGGGCCACAACAAGTTTCCGCGTCTCCATTGCACTGCGCATACTACGAAACGCTCCCCAAACTTGGCACTCACCCTCGCAGCCGACTTTTCCGACTTTCCACGACGCTCACGCTAGTGACAGCATTATTTATAATTCGACGTCGCGCCAAAGCGAATGAGCAAAATTCGCCTACGGCTTAGGCCGCCCTCCTAGTGTGGGTGCTCGGTGTCTGCAGGCAGCGAGGGTCTGCAAGCTTCCTGTGTTCGCACCTATGTCACCTGTGCTTGCTTGTCAGAGACAGACTATCGCAAAACATACAACTCACTCCATGAATTGATTGCTACGGCATCTGTTATCAGCAGTCACAACTAACAAAACCAGTAGCAGCTGACTGCACGCAAAGAATAGGAATGTGCAGTGGGATTTACGTGAACTCGGCGCAAGCTTGTATCTTCCTAGACACATCTGCTGGCTGTGAATTATTCCACTTGCATATCAAGGTGCGCATGTAGGTGTGTTAAAAATTCTGGAGGCACTGGGTATTGATCCCAGTACCTCTCGCATACTAAGCGAGCGCTCTACCATCTGAGCTACGCCCGCCCCCACGCCCCCCCCCCCGAAGACTGATGGTGCTACATACAGCCATATAGACGACACAGACCCTTGCACTCCCATTATTCAGCAGACAAACACTACTCTCTATGTATCCGTTAGGGTGCTTTCAGGTTTCGTGCATTCTGTATCGAATCGTAGTTGGCCACAATGAAAGTGGCACGTATAACGTCGAAAATAGAATTCGGACACCGCTCTGAGTAAGACCAACGTGTTGTCCACCCTCTAGACTTCAATGAGGTTAAGCCGCGATACCTAAGACAGAACTGCACTCGATGACACCTCGATAACAGCCGGTCCCCACACTTACATCTTGCTCTCCTTACGTCAGTATACATCATATCAGTCAGTGACGCTGGCTTTGCAACATCTTGCGTGCCTTTAGGTTCGCCGCGACCAACACTTACCATGCACTGACCACAAAAAATGGAGGCGCCGCCGCTTGAACCCTGGACTTTTCACATGCCAAGCGAACGCTCTACCAACTGAGCTACGCCCCACGCACGAGCAAACTGCGCTATTCCCCATTCTTTGCGACTCAGATGCGCACGGACACGATGGTTGGTTGGTTTGTAGCGGTGAAGGGAGCAGAGTACAAAGGCGCGGACCCGTTCATATACACAAAAGTTCCAAGTAGTTTCGATGCTCTAGTATTACAAATGCAAATTCCGTCTGTTTTTAACGTCTTAAATTGAAAGAGCCGTCACAAATTGCTCCGTTTTCACTCATTGTAGACAATTATACAGCACCTGAGGTAACAAACACATCTCGAGCCCCATTGTGCACTACATTATTTATGCCAACTCAGTGCCTCGCTCTTTACTACTGTGTACCAATCTTGTCGTCCAACTGCAAAACACTGGGCCACAACAAGTTTCCGTGTCTCCATTGCACTGCGCATACTACGAAACGCTCCCCAAACTTGGCACTCACCCTCGCAGCCGACATTTCCGACTTTCCACGACGCTCACGCAACGCTCACGCTAGTGACAGCATTATTTATAGTTCGACGTCGCGCCAAAGCGAATGAGCACAATTCGCCTACGGCTTAGGCCGCCCTCCTAGTGTGGCTGCTCGGTGTCTGCAGGCAGCGAGGGTGTGCAAGCTTCCTGTGTTCGCACCTATGTCACCTGTGCTTGCTTGTCAGAGACAGACTATCGCAAAACATACAACTCACTCCATGAATTGATTGCTACGGCATCTGTTATCAGCAGTCACAACTAGCAACACCAGTAGCAGCTGACTGCACGCAAAGAATAGGAATGTGCAGTGGGATTTACGTGAACTCGGCGCAAGGCAGATCTTTCCGACATAGGCTTGAGAATCTTACGGGAACACTTGTACTGTTTCTAAATTAAGTGTAGGCGTGGGAGGAGGGTGCTTCCTGCGCACTAATAACAGCACGCTTGTCAATTGTGGATGCTAATCATTCGCTTGTATCTTCCTAGACACATCTGCTGGTTGTGAATTATTCCACTTGCATATCAAGGTGCGCATGTAGGTGTGTTAAAAATTCTGGAGGCACTGGGTATTGATCCCAGTACCTCTCGCATACTAAGCGAGCGCTCTACCATCTGAGCTACGACCGCCCCCCCGAAGACTATTCGTGCTACATACAGCCATATAGACGACACAGACACTTGCACTCCCATTATTCAGCAGACAAACACTACTCTCTATGTATCCGTTTGGGTGTCTTTCAGGTTTCGTGCATTCTGTATCGAATCGTAGTTGGCCACAATGAAAGTGGCACGTATAACGTCGAAAATAGAATTCGGACACCGCTCTGAGTAAGACCAACGTGTTGTCCACCCTCTAGACTTCAATGAGGTTAAGCCGCGATACCTAAGACAGAACTGCACTCGGTGACACCTCGATAACAGCCGGTCCCCACACTTACATCTTGCTCTCCTTACGTCAGTATACATCATATCAGTCTGTGACGCTGGCTTTGCAACATCTTGCGTGCCTTTAGGTTCGCCGCGACCAACACTTACCATGCACTGACCACAAAAAATGGAGGCGCCGCGGCTTGAACCCTGGACCTTTCACATGCCAAGCGAACGCTCTACCAACTGAGCTACGCCCCATACACGAGCAAACTGCGCTATTCCCCATTCTTTGCGACTCAGATGCGCACGGACACGATGGTTGGTTGGTTTGTAGCGGTGAAGGGAGCAGAGTACAAAGGCGCGAACCCGTTCATATACACAAAAGTTCCAAGTAGTTTCGATGCTCTGGTATTACAAATGCAAATTCCGTCTGTTTTTAACGTCTTAAATTGAAAGAGCCGTCACAAATTGCTCCGTTTTCACCTATTGTAGACAATTATACAGCACCTGAGGTAACAAACACATCTCGAGAACCATTGTGCACTACATTATGTATGCCAACTCAGTGCCTCGCTCTTTACTACTGTGTACCAATATTGTCGTCCAACTGCAAAACACTGGGCCACAACAAGTTTCCGCGTCTCCATTGCACTGCGCATACTACGAAACGCTCCCCAAACTTGGCACTCACCCTCGCAGCCGACTTTTCCGACTTTCCACGACGCTCACGCTAGTGACAGCATTATTTATAGTTCGACGTCGCGCCAAAGCGAATGAGCACAATTCGCCTACGGCTTAGGACGCCCTCCTAGTGTGGGTGCTCGGTGTCTGCAGGCAGCGAGGGTCTGCAAGCTTCCTGTGTTCGCACCTATGTCACCTGTGCTTGCTTGTCAGAGACAGACTATCGCAAAACATACAACTCACTCCATGAATTGATTGCTACGGCATCTGTTATCAGCAGTCACAACTAGCAACACCAGTAGCAGCTGACTGCACGCAAAGAATAGGAATGTGCAGTGGGATTTACGTGAACTCGGCGCAAGGCAGATCTTTCCGACATAGGCTTGAGAATCTTACGGGAACACTTGTACTGTTTCTAAATTAAGTGTAGGCGTGGGAGGAGGGTGCTTCCTGCGCACTAATAACAGCACGCTTGTCAATTGTGGATGCTAATCATTCGCTTGTATCTTCCTAGACACATCTGCTGGTTGTGAATTATTCCACTTGCATATCAAGGTGCGCATGTAGGTGTGTTAAAAATTCTGGAGGCACTGGGTATTGATCCCAGTACCTCTCGCATACTAAGCGAGCGCTCTACCATCTGAGCTACGACCGCCCCCCCGAAGACTATTCGTGCTACATACAGCCATATACACGACACAGACACTTGCACTCCCATTATTCAGCAGACAAACACTACTCTCTATGTATCCGTTTGGGTGTCTTTCAGGTTTCGTGCATTCTGTATCGAATCGTAGTTGGCCACAATGAAAGTGGCACGTATAACGTCGAAAATAGAATTCGGACACCGCTCTGAGTAAGACCAACGTGTTGTCCACCCTCTAGACTTCAATGAGGTTAAGCCGCGATACCTAAGACAGAACTGCACTCGGTGACACCTCGATAACAGCCGGTCCCCACACTTACATCTTGCTCTCCTTACGTCAGTATACATCATATCAGTCTGTGACGCTGGCTTTGCAACATCTTGCGTGCCTTTAGGTTCGCCGCGACCAACACTTACCATGCACTGACCACAAAAAATGGAGGCGCCGCGGCTTGAACCCTGGACCTTTCACATGCCAAGCGAACGCTCTACCAACTGAGCTACGCCCCATGCACGAGCAAACTGCGCTATTCCCCATTCTTTGCGACTCAGATGCGCACGGACACGATGGTTGGTTGGTTTGTAGCGGTGAAGGGAGCAGAGTACAAAGGCGCGAACCCGTTCATATACACAAAAGTTCCAAGTAGTTTCGATGCTCTGGTATTACAAATGCAAATTCCGTCTGTTTTTAACGTCTTAAATTGAAAGAGCCGTCACAAATTGCTCCGTTTTCACTCATTGTAGACAATTAAACAGCACCTGAGGTAACAAACACATCTCGAGCCCCATTGTGCACTACATTATTTATGCCAACTCAGTGCCTCGCTCTTTACTACTGTGTACCAATCTTGTCGTCCAACTGCAAAACACTGGGCCACAACACGTTTCCGTGTCTCCATTGCACTGCGCATACTACGAAACGCTCCCCAAACTTGGCACTCACCCTCGCAGCCGACTTTTCCTACTTTCCACGACGCTCACGCAACGCTCACGCTAGTGACAGCATTATTTATAGTTCGACGTCGCGCCAAAGCGAATGAGCACAATTCGCCTACGGCTTAGGCCGCCCTCCTAGTGTGGCTGCTCGGTGTCTGCAGGCAGCGAGGGTCTGCAAGCTTCCTGTGTTCGCACCTATGTCACCTGTGCTTGCTTGTCAGAGACAGACTATCGCAAAACATACAACTCACTCCATGAATTGATTGCTACGGCATCTGTTATCAGCAGTCACAACTAGCAACACCAGTAGCAGCTGACTGCACGCAAAGAATAGGAATGTGCAGTGGGATTTACGTGAACTCGGCGCAAGGCAGATCTTTCCGACATAGGCTTGAGAATCTTACGGGAACACTTGTACTGTTTCTAAATTAAGTGTAGGCGTGGGAGGAGGGTGCTTCCTGCGCACTAATAACAGCACGCTTGTCAATTGTGGATGCTAATCATTCGCTTGTATCTTCCTAGACACATCTGCTGGTTGTGAATTATTCCACTTGCATATCAAGGTGCGCATGTAGGTGTGTTAAAAATTCTGGAGGCACTGGGTATTGATCCCAGTACCTCTCGCATACTAAGCGAGCGCTCTACCATCTGAGCTACGACCACCCCCCCCCGAAGACTATTGGTGCTACATACAGCCATATAGACGACACAGACCCTTACACTCCCATTATTCAGCAGACAAACACTACTCTCTATGTATCCGTTTGGGTGTCTTTCAGGTTTCGTGCATTCTGTATCGAATCGTAGTTGGCCACAATGAAAGTGGCACGTATAACGTCGAAAATAGAATTCGGACACCGCTCTGAGTAAGACCAACGTGTTGTCCACCCTCTAGACTTCAATGAGGTTAAGCCGCGATACCTAAGACAGAACTGCACTCGGTGACACCTAGATAACAGCCGGTCCCCACACTTACATCTTGCTCACCTTACGTCAGTATACATCATATCAGTCTGTGACGCTGGCTTTGCAACATCTTGCGTGCCTTTAGGTTCGCCGCGACCAACACTTACCATGCACTGACCACAAAAAATGGAGGCGCCGCGGCTTGAACCCTGGACCTTTCACATGCCAAGCGAACGCTCTACCAACTGAGCTACGCCCCATGCACGAGCAAATTGCGCTATTCCCCATTCTTTGCGACTCAGATGCGCACGGACACGATGGTTGGTTGGTTTGTAGCGGTGAAGGGAGCAGAGTACAAAGGCGCGGACCCGTTCATATACACAAAAGTTCCAAGTAGTTTCGATGCTCTGGTATTACAAATGCAAATTCCGTCTGTTTTTAACGTCTTAAATTGAAAGAGCCGTCACAAATTGCTCCGTTTTCACTCATTGTAGACAATTATACAGCACCTGAGGTAACAAACACATCTCGAGCCCCATTGTGCACTACATTATTTATGCCAACTCAGTGCCTCGCTCTTTACTACTGTGTACCAATCTTGTCGTCCAACTGCAAAACACTGGGCCACAACAAGTTTCCGCGTCTCCATTGCACTGCGCATACTACGAAACGCTCCCCAAACTTGGCACTCACCCTCGCAGCCGACATTTCCGACTTTCCACGACGCTCACGCAACGCTCACGCTAGTGACAGCATTATTTATAGTTCGACGTCGCGCCAAAGCGAATGAGTACATTTCGCCTACGGCTTAGGCCGCCCTCCTAGTGTGGCTGCTCGGTGTCTGCAGGCAGCGAGGGTCTGCAAGCTTCCTGTGTTCGCACCTATGTCACCTGTGCTTGCTTGTCAGAGACAGACCATCGCAAAACATACAACTCACTCCATGAATTGATTGCTACGGCATCTGTTATCAGCAGTCACAACTAGCAACACCAGTAGCAGCTGACTGCACGCAAAGAATAGGAATGTGCAGTGGGATTTACGTGAACTCGGCGCAAGGCAGATCTTTCCGACATAGGCTTGAGAATCTTACGGGAACACTTGTACTGTTTCTAAATTAAGTGTAGGCGTGGGAGGAGGGTGCTTCCTGCGCACTAATAACAGCACGCTTGTCAATTGTGGATGCTAATCATTCGCTTGTATCTTCCTAGACACATCTGCTGGTTGTGAATTATTCCACTTGCATATCAAGGTGCGCATGTAGGTGTGTTAAAAATTCTGGAGGCACTGGGTATTGATCCCAGTACCTCTCGCATACTAAGCGAGCGCTCTACCATCTGAGCTACGACCGGCCCCCCGAAGACTATTGGTGCTACATACAGCCATATAGACGACACAGACCCTTGCACTCCCATTATTCAGCAGACAAACACTACTCTCTATGTATCCGTTTGGGTGTCTTTCAGGTTTCGTGCATTCTGTATCGAATCGTAGTTGGCCAAAATGAAAATGGCACGTATAACGTCGAAAATAGAATTCGGACACCGCTCTTAGTAAGACCAACGTGTTGTCCACCCTCTAGACTTCAATGAGGTTAAGCCGCGATACCTAAGACAGATCTGCACTCGATGACACCTCGATAACAGCCGGTCCCCACACTTACATCTTGCTCTCCTTACGTCAGTATACATCATATCAGTCTGTGACGCTGGCTTTGCAACATCTTGCGTGCCTTTAGGTTCGCCGCGACCAACACTTACCATGCACTGACCACAAAAAGTGGAGGCGCCGCCGCTTGAACCCTGGACCTTTCACATGCCAAGCGAACGCTCTACCAACTGAGCTACGCCCCATGCACGAGCAAACTGCGCTATTCCCCATTCTTTGCGACTCAGATGCGCACGGACACGTTGGTTTGTTGGTTTGTAGCGGTAAAGGGAGCAGAGTACAAAGGCGCGGACCCGTTCATATACACAAAATTTCCAAGTAGTTTCGATGCTCTGGTATTACAAATGCAAATTCCGTCAGTTTTTAACGTCTTAAATTGAAAGAGCCGTCACAAATTGCTCCGTTTTCACTCTTTGTCGACAATCATACGGCACCTGAGGTAACAAACACATCTCGAGCCCCATTGTGCACTCCATTATTCATGCCAACTCAGTGCCTCGCTCTTTACTACTGTGTACCAATCTTGTCGTCCAACTGCAAAACACTGGGCCACAACAAGTTTCCGCGTCTCCATTGCACTGCGCATACTACGAAACGCTCCCCAAACTTGGCACTCACCCTCGCAGCCGACATTTCCGACTTTCCACGACGCTCACGCAACGCTCACGCTAGTGACAGCATTATTTATAGTTCGACGTCGCGCCAAAGCGAATGAGCACAATTCGCCTACGGCTTAGGCCGCCCTCCTAGTGTGGGTGCTCGGTGTCTGCAGGCAGCGAGGGTCTGCAAGCTTCCTGTGTTCGCACCTATGTCACCTGTGCTTGCTTGTCAGAGACAGACTATCGCAAAACATACAACTCACTCCATGAATTGATTGCTACGGCATCTGTTATCAGCAGTCACAACTAGCAACACCAGTAGCAGCTGGCTGCACGCAAAGAATAGGAATGTGCAGTGGGATTTACGTGAACTCGGCGCAAGGCAGATCTTTCCGACATAGGCTTGAGAATCTTACGGGAACACTTGTACTGTTTCTAAATTAAGTGTAGGCGTGGGAGGAGGGTGCTTCCTGCGCACTAATAACAGCACGCTTGTAAATTGTGGATGCTAATCATTCGCTTGTATCTTCCTAGACACATCTGCTGGTTGTGAATTATTCCACTTGCATATCAATCAATTGTGGATGCTAATCATTCGCTTGTATCTTCCTAGACACATCTGCTGGTTGTGAATTATTCCACTTGCATATCAAGGTGCGGATGTAGGTGTGTTAAAAATTCTGGAGGCACTGGGTATTGATCCCAGTACCTCTCGCATACTAAGCGAGCGCTCTACCATCTGAGCTACGACCACCCCCCCCGAAGACTATTGGTGCTACATACAGCCATATAGACGACACAGACCCTTACACTCCCATTATTCAGCAGACAAACACTACTCTCTATGTATCCGTTTGGGTGTCTTTCAGGTTTCGTGCATTCTGTATCGAATCGTAGTTGGCCACAATGAAAGTGGCACGTATAACGTCGAAATTAGAATTCGGACACCGCTCTGAGTAAGACCAACGTGTTGTCCACCCTCTAGACTTCAATGAGGTTAAGCCGCGATACCTAAGACAGAACTGCACTCGGTGACACCTCGATAACAGCCGGTCCCCACACTTACATCTTGCTCTCCTTACGTCAGTATACATCATATCAGTCTGTGACGCTGGCTTTGCAACATCTTGCGTGCCTTTAGGTTCGCCGCGACCAACACTTACCATGCACTGACCACAAAAAATGGAGGCGCCGCGGCTTGAACCCTGGACCTTTCACATGCCAAGCGAACGCTCTACCAACTGAGCTACGCCCCATGCACGAGCAAACTGCGCTATTCCCCATTCTTTGCGACTCAGATGCGCACGGACACGATGGTTGGTTGGTTTGTAGCGGTGAAGGGAGCAGAGTACAAAGGCGCGAACCCGTTCATATACACAAAAGTTCCAAGTAGTTTCGATGCTCTGGTATTACAAATGCAAATTCCGTCTGTTTTTAACGTCTTAAATTGAAAGAGCCGTCACAAATTGCTCCGTTTTCACTCATTGTAGACAATTAAACAGCACCTGAGGTAACAAACACATCTCGAGCCCCATTGTGCACTACATTATTTATGCCAACTCAGTGCCTCGCTCTTTACTACTGTGTACCAATCTTGTCGTCCAACTGCAAAACACTGGGCCACAACACGTTTCCGTGTCTCCATTGCACTGCGCATACTACGAAACGCTCCCCAAACTTGGCACTCACCCTCGCAGCCGACTTTTCCTACTTTCCACGACGCTCACGCAACGCTCACGCTAGTGACAGCATTATTTATAGTTCGACGTCGCGCCAAAGCGAATGAGCACAATTCGCCTACGGCTTAGGCCGCCCTCCTAGTGTGGCTGCTCGGTGTCTGCAGGCAGCGAGGGTCTGCAAGCTTCCTGTGTTCGCACCTATGTCACCTGTGCTTGCTTGTCAGAGACAGACTATCGCAAAACATACAACTCACTCCATGAATTGATTGCTACGGCATCTGTTATCAGCAGTCACAACTAGCAACACCAGTAGCAGCTGACTGCACGCAAAGAATAGGAATGTGCAGTGGGATTTACGTGAACTCGGCGCAAGGCAGATCTTTCCGACATAGGCTTGAGAATCTTACGGGAACACTTGTACTGTTTCTAAATTAAGTGTAGGCGTGGGAGGAGGGTGCTTCCTGCGCACTAATAACAGCACGCTTGTCAATTGTGGATGCTAATCATTCGCTTGTATCTTCCTAGACACATCTGCTGGTTGTGAATTATTCCACTTGCATATCAAGGTGCGCATGTAGGTGTGTTAAAAATTCTGGAGGCACTGGGTATTGATCCCAGTACCTCTCGCATACTAAGCGAGCGCTCTACCATCTGAGCTACGACCACCCCCCCCCGAAGACTATTGGTGCTACATACAGCCATATAGACGACACAGACCCTTACACTCCCATTATTCAGCAGACAAACACTACTCTCTATGTATCCGTTTGGGTGTCTTTCAGGTTTCGTGCATTCTGTATCGAATCGTAGTTGGCCACAATGAAAGTGGCACGTATAACGTCGAAAATAGAATTCGGACACCGCTCTGAGTAAGACCAACGTGTTGTCCACCCTCTAGACTTCAATGAGGTTAAGCCGCGATACCTAAGACAGAACTGCACTCGGTGACACCTAGATAACAGCCGGTCCCCACACTTACATCTTGCTCACCTTACGTCAGTATACATCATATCAGTCTGTGACGCTGGCTTTGCAACATCTTGCGTGCCTTTAGGTTCGCCGCGACCAACACTTACCATGCACTGACCACAAAAAATGGAGGCGCCGCGGCTTGAACCCTGGACCTTTCACATGCCAAGCGAACGCTCTACCAACTGAGCTACGCCCCATGCACGAGCAAATTGCGCTATTCCCCATTCTTTGCGACTCAGATGCGCACGGACACGATGGTTGGTTGGTTTGTAGCGGTGAAGGGAGCAGAGTACAAAGGCGCGGACCCGTTCATATACACAAAAGTTCCAAGTAGTTTCGATGCTCTGGTATTACAAATGCAAATTCCGTCTGTTTTTAACGTCTTAAATTGAAAGAGCCGTCACAAATTGCTCCGTTTTCACTCATTGTAGACAATTATACAGCACCTGAGGTAACAAACACATCTCGAGCCCCATTGTGCACTACATTATTTATGCCAACTCAGTGCCTCGCTCTTTACTACTGTGTACCAATCTTGTCGTCCAACTGCAAAACACTGGGCCACAACAAGTTTCCGCGTCTCCATTGCACTGCGCATACTACGAAACGCTCCCCAAACTTGGCACTCACCCTCGCAGCCGACATTTCCGACTTTCCACGACGCTCACGCAACGCTCACGCTAGTGACAGCATTATTTATAGTTCGACGTCGCGCCAAAGCGAATGAGTACATTTCGCCTACGGCTTAGGCCGCCCTCCTAGTGTGGCTGCTCGGTGTCTGCAGGCAGCGAGGGTCTGCAAGCTTCCTGTGTTCGCACCTATGTCACCTGTGCTTGCTTGTCAGAGACAGACCATCGCAAAACATACAACTCACTCCATGAATTGATTGCTACGGCATCTGTTATCAGCAGTCACAACTAGCAACACCAGTAGCAGCTGACTGCACGCAAAGAATAGGAATGTGCAGTGGGATTTACGTGAACTCGGCGCAAGGCAGATCTTTCCGACATAGGCTTGAGAATCTTACGGGAACACTTGTACTGTTTCTAAATTAAGTGTAGGCGTGGGAGGAGGGTGCTTCCTGCGCACTAATAACAGCACGCTTGTCAATTGTGGATGCTAATCATTCGCTTGTATCTTCCTAGACACATCTGCTGGTTGTGAATTATTCCACTTGCATATCAAGGTGCGCATGTAGGTGTGTTAAAAATTCTGGAGGCACTGGGTATTGATCCCAGTACCTCTCGCATACTAAGCGAGCGCTCTACCATCTGAGCTACGACCGGCCCCCCGAAGACTATTGGTGCTACATACAGCCATATAGACGACACAGACCCTTGCACTCCCATTATTCAGCAGACAAACACTACTCTCTATGTATCCGTTTGGGTGTCTTTCAGGTTTCGTGCATTCTGTATCGAATCGTAGTTGGCCAAAATGAAAATGGCACGTATAACGTCGAAAATAGAATTCGGACACCGCTCTTAGTAAGACCAACGTGTTGTCCACCCTCTAGACTTCAATGAGGTTAAGCCGCGATACCTAAGACAGATCTGCACTCGATGACACCTCGATAACAGCCGGTCCCCACACTTACATCTTGCTCTCCTTACGTCAGTATACATCATATCAGTCTGTGACGCTGGCTTTGCAACATCTTGCGTGCCTTTAGGTTCGCCGCGACCAACACTTACCATGCACTGACCACAAAAAGTGGAGGCGCCGCCGCTTGAACCCTGGACCTTTCACATGCCAAGCGAACGCTCTACCAACTGAGCTACGCCCCATGCACGAGCAAACTGCGCTATTCCCCATTCTTTGCGACTCAGATGCGCACGGACACGTTGGTTTGTTGGTTTGTAGCGGTAAAGGGAGCAGAGTACAAAGGCGCGGACCCGTTCATATACACAAAATTTCCAAGTAGTTTCGATGCTCTGGTATTACAAATGCAAATTCCGTCAGTTTTTAACGTCTTAAATTGAAAGAGCCGTCACAAATTGCTCCGTTTTCACTCTTTGTCGACAATCATACGGCACCTGAGGTAACAAACACATCTCGAGCCCCATTGTGCACTCCATTATTCATGCCAACTCAGTGCCTCGCTCTTTACTACTGTGTACCAATCTTGTCGTCCAACTGCAAAACACTGGGCCACAACAAGTTTCCGCGTCTCCATTGCACTGCGCATACTACGAAACGCTCCCCAAACTTGGCACTCACCCTCGCAGCCGACATTTCCGACTTTCCACGACGCTCACGCAACGCTCACGCTAGTGACAGCATTATTTATAGTTCGACGTCGCGCCAAAGCGAATGAGCACAATTCGCCTACGGCTTAGGCCGCCCTCCTAGTGTGGGTGCTCGGTGTCTGCAGGCAGCGAGGGTCTGCAAGCTTCCTGTGTTCGCACCTATGTCACCTGTGCTTGCTTGTCAGAGACAGACTATCGCAAAACATACAACTCACTCCATGAATTGATTGCTACGGCATCTGTTATCAGCAGTCACAACTAGCAACACCAGTAGCAGCTGGCTGCACGCAAAGAATAGGAATGTGCAGTGGGATTTACGTGAACTCGGCGCAAGGCAGATCTTTCCGACATAGGCTTGAGAATCTTACGGGAACACTTGTACTGTTTCTAAATTAAGTGTAGGCGTGGGAGGAGGGTGCTTCCTGCGCACTAATAACAGCACGCTTGTAAATTGTGGATGCTAATCATTCGCTTGTATCTTCCTAGACACATCTGCTGGTTGTGAATTATTCCACTTGCATATCAATCAATTGTGGATGCTAATCATTCGCTTGTATCTTCCTAGACACATCTGCTGGTTGTGAATTATTCCACTTGCATATCAAGGTGCGGATGTAGGTGTGTTAAAAATTCTGGAGGCACTGGGTATTGATCCCAGTACCTCTCGCATACTAAGCGAGCGCTCTACCATCTGAGCTACGACCACCCCCCCCGAAGACTATTGGTGCTACATACAGCCATATAGACGACACAGACCCTTACACTCCCATTATTCAGCAGACAAACACTACTCTCTATGTATCCGTTTGGGTGTCTTTCAGGTTTCGTGCATTCTGTATCGAATCGTAGTTGGCCACAATGAAAGTGGCACGTATAACGTCGAAATTAGAATTCGGACACCGCTCTGAGTAAGACCAACGTGTTGTCCACCCTCTAGACTTCAATGAGGTTAAGCCGCGATACCTAAGACAGAACTGCACTCGGTGACACCTCGATAACAGCCGGTCCCCACACTTACATCTTGCTCTCCTTACGTCAGTATACATCATATCAGTCTGTGACGCTGGCTTTGCAACATCTTGCGTGCCTTTAGGTTCGCCGCGACCAACACTTACCATGCACTGACCACAAAAAATGGAGGCGCCGCGGCTTGAACCCTGGACCTTTCACATGCCAAGCGAACGCTCTACCAACTGAGCTACGCCCCATGCACGAGCAAACTGCGCTATTCCCCATTCTTTGCGACTCAGATGCGCACGGACACGATGGTTGGTTGGTTTGTAGCGGTGAAGGGAGCAGAGTACAAAGGCGCGAACCCGTTCATATACACAAAAGTTCCAAGTAGTTTCGATGCTCTGGTATTACAAATGCAAATTCCGTCTGTTTTTAACGTCTTAAATTGAAAGAGCCGTCACAAATTGCTCCGTTTTCACTCATTGTAGACAATTATACAGCACCTGAGGTAACAAACACATCTCGAGCCCCATTGTGCACTACATTATTTATGCCAACTCAGTGCCTCGCTCTTTACTACTGTGTACCAATCTTGTCGTCCAACTGCAAAACACTGGGCCACAACAAGTTTCCGCGTCTCCATTGCACTGCGCATACTACGAAACGCTCCCCAAACTTGGCACTCACCCTCGCAGCCGACTTTTCCGACTTTCCACGACGCTCACGCTAGTGACAGCATTATTTATAGTTCGACGTCGCGCCAAAGCGAATGAGTACATTTCGCCTACGGCTTAGGCCGCCCTCCTAGTGTGGCCGCTCGGTGTCTGCAGGCAGCGAGGGTCTGCAAGCTTCCTGTGTTCGCACCTATGTCACCTGTGCTTGCTTGTCAGAGACAGACCATCGCAAAACATACAACTCACTCCATGAATTGATTGCTACGGCATCTGTTATCAGCAGTCACAACTAGCAACACCAGTAGCAGCTGACTGCACGCAAAGAATAGGAATGTGCAGTGGGATTTACGTGAACTCGGCGCAAGGCAGATCTTTCCGACATAGGCTTGAGAATCTTACGGGAACACTTGTACTGTTTCTAAATTAAGTGTAGGCGTGGGAGGAGGGTGCTTCCTGCGCACTAATAACAGCACGCTTGTCAATTGTGGATGCTAATCATTCGCTTGTATCTTCCTAGACACATCTGCTGGTTGTGAATTATTCCACTTGCATATCAAGGTGCGCATGTAGGTGTGTTAAAAATTCTGGAGGCACTGGGTATTGATCCCAGTACCTCTCGCATACCAAGCGAGCGCTCTACCATCTGAGCTACGACCGGCCACCCGAAGACTATTGGTGCTACATACAGCCATATAGACGACACAGACCCTTGCACTCCCATTATTCAGCAGACAAACACTACTCTCTATGTATCCGTTTGGGTGTCTTTCAGGTTTCGTGCATTCTGTATCGAATCGTAGTTGGCCAAAATGAAAGTGGCACGTATAACGTCGAAAATAGAATTCGGACACCACTCTTAGTAAGACCAACGTGTTGTCCACCCTCTAGACTTCAATGAGGTTAAGCCGCGATACCTAAGACAGATCTGCACTCGATGACACCTCGATAACAGCCGGTCCCCACACTTACATCTTGCTCTCCTTACGTCAGTATACATCATATCAGTCTGTGACGCTGGCTTTGCAACATCTTGCGTGCCTTTAGGTTCGCCGCGACCAACACTTACCATGCACTGACCACAAAAAAAGGAGGCGCCGCCGCATGAACCCTGGACCTTTCACATGCCAAGCGAACGCTCTACCAACTGAGCTACGCCCCATGCACGAGCAAACTGCGCTATTCCCTATTCTTTGCGACTCAGATTCGCACGGACACGATGGTTGGTTGGTTTGTAGCGGTGAACGGAGCAGAGTACAAAGGCGCGGACCCGTTATTATACACAAAAGTTCCAAGTAGTTTCGGTGCTCTGGTATTACAAATGCAAATTCCGTCTGTTTTTAACGTCTTAAATTGAAAGAGCCGTCACAAATTGCTCCGTTTTCACTCCTTGTCGACAATTATACAGCACCTGAGGTAACAAACACATCTCGAGCCCCATTGTGCACTACATTATTTATGCCAACTCAGTGCCTCGCTCTTTACTACTGTGTACCAATCTTGTCGTCCAACTGCAAAACACTGGGCCACAACAACTTTCCGCGTCTCCATTGCACTGCGCATACTACGAAACGCTCCCCAAACTTGGCACTCACCCTCGCAGCCGACTTTTCCGACTTTCCACGACGCTCACGCAACGCTCACGCTAGTGACAGCATTGTTTATAGTTCGACGTCGCGCCAAAGCGAATGAGCACAATTCGCCTACGGCTTAGGCCGCCCTCCTAGTGTGGCTGCTCGGTGTCTGCAGGCAGCGAGGGTCTGCAAGCTTCCTGTGTTCGCACCTATGTCACCTGTGCTTGCTTGTCAGAGACAGACTATCGCAAAACATACAACTCACTCCATGAATTGATTGCTACGGCATCTGTTATCAGCAGTCACAACTAGCAACACCAGTAGCAGCTGACTGCACGCAAAGAATAGGAATGTGCAGTGGGATTTACGTGAACTCGGCGCAAGGCAGATCTTTCCGACATAGGCTTGAGAATCTTACGGGAACACTTGTACTGTTTCTAAATTAAGTGTAGGCGTGGGAGGAGGGTGCTTCCTGCGCACTAATAACAGCACGCTTGTCAATTGTGGATGCTAATCATTCGCTTGTATCTTCCTAGACACATCTGCTGGTTGTGAATTATTCCACTTGCATATCAAGGTGCGCATGTAGGTGTGTTAAAAATTCTGGAGGCACTGGCTATTGATCCCAGTACCCCTCGCATACTAAGCGAGCGCTCTACCATCTGAGCTACGACCGCCCCCCCCGACGACTATTGGTGCTACATACAGCCATATAGACGACACAGACCCTTACACTCCCATTATTCAGCAGACAAACACTACTCTCTATGTATCCGTTTGGGTGTCTTTCAGGTTTCGTGCATTCTGTATCGAATCGTAGTTGGCCACAATGAAAGTGGCACGTATAACGTCGAAAATAGAATTCGGACACCGCTCTGAGTAAGACCAACGTGTTGTTCACCCTCTAGACTTCAATGAGGTTAAGCCGCGATACCTAAGACAGAACTGCACTCGGTGACACCTCGATAACAGCCGGTCCCCACACTTACATCTTGCTCACCTTACGTCAGTATACATCATATCAGTCTGTGACGCTGGCTTTGCAACATCTTGCGTGCCTTTAGGTTCGCCGCGACCAACACTTACCATGCACTGACCACAAAAAATGGAGGCGCCGCCGCCTGAACCCTGGACCTTTCACATGCCAAGCAAACGCTCTACCAACTGAGCTACGCCCCATGCACGAGCAAAGTGCGCTATTCCCCATTCTTTGCGACTCAGATGCGCACGGACACGATGGTTTGTTGGTTTGTAGCGGTAAAGGGAGCAGAGTACAAAGGCGCGGACCCGTTCATATACACAAAAGTTCCAAGTAGTTTCGATGCTCTAGTATTACAAATGCAAATTCCGTCTGTTTTTAACGTCTTAAATTGAAAGAGCCGTCACAAATTGCTCCGTTTTCACTCCTTGTCGACAATCATACGGCACCTGAGGTAACAAACACATCTCGAGCCCCATTGTGCACTCCATTATTCATGCCAACTCAGTGCCTCGCTCTTTACTACTGTGTACCAATCTTGTCGTCCAACTGCAAAACACTGGGCCACAACAAGTTTCCGCGTCTCCATTGCACTGCGCATACTACGAAACGCTCCCCAAACTTGGCACTCACCCTCGCAGCCGACATTTCCGACTTTCCACGACGCTCACGCAACGCTCCCGCTAGTGACAGCATTATTTATAGTTCGACGTCGCGCCAAAGCGAATGAGCACAATTCGCCTACGGCTTAGGCCGCCCTCCTAGTGTGGCTGCTCGGTGTCTGCAGGCAGCGAGGGTCTGTAAGCTTCCTGTGTTCGCACCTATGTCACCTGTGCTTGCTTGTCAGAGACAGACTATCGCAAAACATACAACTCACTCCATGAATTGATTGCTACGGCATCTGTTATCAGCAGTCACAACTAGCAACACCAGTAGCAGCTGACTGCACGCAAAGAATAGGAATGTGCAGTGGGATTTACGTGAACTCGGCGCAAGGCAGATCTTTCCGACATAGGCTTGAGAATCTTACGGGAACACTTGTACTGTTTCTAAATTAAGTGTAGGCGTGGGAGGAGGGTGCTTCCTGCGCACTAATAACAGCACGCTTGTCAATTGTGGATGCTAATCATTCGCTTGTATCTTCCTAGACACATCTGCTGGTTGTGAATTATTCCACTTGCATATCAAGGTGCGCATGTAGGTGTGTTAAAAATTCTGGAGGCACTGGGTATTGATCCCAGTACCTCTCGCATACTAAGCGAGCGCTCTACCATCTGAGCTACGACCGACCCCCCCCCCCCCCCCCCCCCCGAATACTATTGGTGCTACATACAGCCATATAGACGACACAGACCCTTGCACTCCCATTATTCAGCAGACAAACACTACTCTCTATGTATCCGTTTGGGTGTCTTTCAGGTTTCGTGCATTCTGTATCGAATCGTAGTTGGCCAAAATGAAAGTGGCACGTATAACGTCGAAAATAGAATTCGGACACCGCTCTTAGTAAGACCAACGTGTTGTCCACCCTTTAGACTTCAATGAGGTTAAGCCGCGATACCTAAGACAGATCTGCACTCGATGACACCTCGATAACAGCCGGTCCCCACACTTACATCTTGCTCTCCTTACGTCAGTATACATCATATCAGTCTGTGACGCTGGCTTTGCAACATCTTGCGTGCCTTTAGGTTCGCCGCGACCAACACTTACCATGCACTGACCACAAAAAATGGAGGCGCCGCCGCTTGAACCCTGGACCTTTCACATGCCAAGCGAACGCTCTACCAACTGAGCTACGCCCCATGCACGAGCAAACTGCGCTATTCCCTATTCTTTGCGACTCAGATGAGCACGGACACGATGGTTGGTTGGTTTGTAGCGGTGAAGGGAGCAGAGTACAAAGGCGCGGACCCGTTCATATACACAAAAGTTCCAAGTAGTTTCGATGCTCTGGTATTACAAATGCAAATTCCGTCTGTTTTTAACGTCTTAAATTGAAAGAGCCGTCACAAATTGCTCCGTTTTCACTCCTTGTCGACAATTATACAGCACCTGAGGTAACAAACACATCTCGAGCCCCATTGTGCACTACATTATTTATGCCAACTCAGTGCCTCGCTCTTTACTACTGTGTACCAATCTTGTCGTCCAACTGCAAAACACTGGGCCACAACAAGTTTCCGCGTCTCCATTGCACTGCGCATACTACGAAACGCTCCCCAAACTTGGCACTCACCCTCGCAGCCGACTTTTCCGACTTTCCACGACGCTCACGCTAGTGACAGCATTATTTATAGTTCGACGTCGCGCCAAAGCGAATGAGCACAATTCGCCTACGGCTTAGGCCGCCCTCCTAGTGTGGCTGCTCGGTGTCTGCAGGCAGCGAGGGTCTGCAAGCTTCCTGTGTTCGCACCTATGTCACCTGTGCTTTCTTGTCAGAGACAGACTATCGCAAAACATACAACTCACTCCATGAATTGATTGCTACGGCATCTGTTATCAGCAGTCACAACTAGCAACACCAGTAGCAGCTGACTGCACGCAAAGAATAGGAATGTGCAGTGGGATTTACGTGAACTCGGCGCAAGCTTGTATCTTCCTAGACACATCTGCTGGCTGTGAATTATTCCACTTTCATATCGAGGTGCGCATGTAGGTGTGTTAAAAATTCTGGAGGCACTGGGTATTGATCCCAATACCTCTCGCATACTAAGCGAGCGCTCTACCATCTGAGCTACGCCCGCCCCCCCGAAGACTTATGGTGCTACATACAGCCATATAGACGACACAGACCCTTGCACTCCCATTATTCAGCAGACAAACACTACTCTCTATGTATCCGTTTGGGTGTCTTTCAGGTTTCGTGCATTCTGTATCGAATCGTAGTTGGCCAAAATGAAAATGGCACGTATAACGTCGAAAATAGAATTCGGACACCGCTCTTAGTAAGACCAACGTGTTGTCCACCCTCTAGACTTCAATGAGGTTAAGCCGCGATACCTAAGACAGATCTGCACTCGATGACACCTCGATAACAGCCGGTCCCCACACTTACATCTTGCTCTCCTTACGTCAGTATACATCATATCAGTCTGTGACGCTGGCTTTGCAACATCTTGCGTGCCTTTAGGTTCGCCGCGACCAACACTTACCATGCACTGACCACAAAAAATGGAGGCGCCGCGGCTTGAACCCTGGACCTTTCACATGCCAAGCGAACGCTCTACCAACTGAGCTACGCCCCATGCACGAGCAAACTGCGCTATTCCCCATTCTTTGCGACTCAGATGCGCACGGACACGATGGTTGGTTGGTTTGTAGCGGTGAAGGGAGCAGAGTACAAAGGCGCGGACCCGTTCATATACACAAAAGTTCCAAGTAGTTTCGATGCTCTAGTATTACAAATGCAAATTCCGTCTGTTTTTAACGTCTTAAATTGAAAGAGCCGTCACAAATTGCTCCGTTTTCACTCCTTGTCGACAATTATACAGCACCTGAGGTAACAAACACATCTCGAGCCCCATTGTGCACTACATTATTTATGCCAACTCAGTGCCTCGCTCTTTACTACTGTGTACCAATCTTGTCGTCCAACTGCAAAACACTGGGCCACAACAAGTTTCCGCGTCTCCATTGCACTGCGCATACTACGAAACGCTCCCCAAACTTGGCACTCACCCTCGCAGCCGACTTTTCCGACTATCCACGACGCTCACGCTAGTGACAGCATTATTTATAGTTCGACGTCGCGCCAAAGCGAATGAGTACATTTCGCCTACGGCTTAGGCCGCCCTCCTAGTGTGGCTGCTCGGTGTCTGCAGGCAGCGAGGGTCTGCAAGCTTCCTGTGTTCGCACCTATGTCACCTGTGCTTGCTTGTCAGAGACAGACTATCGCAAAACATACAACTCACTCCATGAATTGATTGCTACGGCATCTGTTATCAGCAGTCACAACTAGCAACACCAGTAGCAGCTGACTGCACGCAAAGAATAGGAATGTGCAGTGGGATTTACGTGAACTCGGCGCAAGGCAGATCTTTCCGACATTGGCTTGAGAATCTTACGGGAACACTTGTACTGTTTCTAAATTAAGTGTAGGCGTGGGAGGAGGGTGCTTCCTGCGCACTAATAACAGCACGCTTGTCAATTGTGGATGCTAATCATTCGCTTGTATCTTCCTAGACACATCTGCTGGTTGTGAATTATTCCACTTGCATATCAAGGTGCGCATGTAGGTGTGTTAAAAATTCTGGAGACACTGGGTATTGATCCCAGTACCTCTCGCATACTAAGCGAGCGCTCTACCATCTGAGCTACGACCGCCCCCCCGAAGACTATTGGTGCTACATACGGCCATATAGACGACACAGACCCTTGCACTCCCATTATTCAGCAGACAAACACTACTCTCTATGTATCCGTTTGGGGGTCTTTCAGGTTTCGTGCATTCTGTATCGAATCGTAGTTGGCCAAAATGAAAATGGCACGTATAACGTCGAAAATAGAATTCGGACACCGCTCTTAGTAAGACCAACGTGTTGTCCACCCTCTAGACTTCAATGAGGTTAAGCCGCGATACCTAAGACAGATCTGCACTCGATGACACCTCGATAACAGCCGGTCCCCACACTTACATCTTGCTCTCCTTACGTCAGTATACATCATATCAGTCTGTGACGCTGGCTTTGCAACATCTTGCGTGCCTTTAGGTTCGCCGCGACCAACACTTACCATGCACTGACCACAAAAAATGGAGGCGCCGCCGCTTGAACACTGGACCTTTCACATGCCAAGCGAACGCTCTACCAACTGAGCTACGCCCCATGCACGAGCAAACTGCGCTATTCCCCATTCTTTGCGACTCAGATGCGCACGGACACGATGGTTGGTTGGTTTGTAGCGGTGGAGGGAGCAGAGTACAAAGGCGCGGACCCGTTCATATACACAAAAGTTCCAAGTAGTTTCGATGCTCTAGTATTACAAATGCAAATTCCGTCTGTTTTTAACGTCTTAAATTGAAAGAGCCGTCACAAATTGCTCCGTTTTCACTCCTTGTCGACAATTATACAGCACCTGAGGTAACAAACACATCTCGAGCCCCATTGTGCACTACATTATTTATGCCAACTCAGTGCCTCGCTCTTTACTACTGTGTACCAATCTTGTCGTCCAACTGCAAAACACTGGGCCACAACAAGTTTCCGCGTCTCCATTGCACTGCGCATACTACGAAACGCTCCCCAAACTTGGCACTCACCCTCGCAGCCGACTTTTCCGACTTTCCACGACGCTCACGCAACGCTCACGCTAGTGACAGCATTATTTATAGTTGGACGTCGCGCCAAAGCGAATGAGCACAATTCGCCTACGGCTTAGGCCGCCCTCCTAGTGTGGCTGCTCGGTGTCTGCAGGCAGCGAGGGTCTGCAAGCTTCCTGTGTTCGCACCTATGTCACCTGTGCTTGCTTGTCAGAGACAGACTATCGCAAAACATACAACTCACTCCATGAATTGATTGCTACGGCATCTGTTATCAGCAGTCACAACTAGCAACACCAGTAGCAGCTGACTGCACGCAAAGAATAGGAATGTGCAGTGGGATTTACGTGAACTCGGCGCAAGCTTGTATCTTCCTAGACACATCTGCTGGCTGTGAATTATTCCACTTGCATATCGAGGTGCGCATGTAGGTGTGTTAAAAATTCTGGAGGCACTGGGTATTGATCCCAATACCTCCCGCATACTAAGCGAGCGCTCTACCATCTGAGCTACGCCCGCCCCCCCCCCCCCCCCGAAGACTGATGGTGCTACATACAGCCATATAGACGACACAGACCCTTGCACTCCCATTATTCAGCAGACAAACACTACTCTCTATGTATCCGTTTCGGTGTCTTTAAGGTTTCGTGCATTCTGTATCGAATCGTAGTTGGCCAAAATGAAAATGGCACGTATAACGTCGAAAATAGAATTCGGACACCGCTCTTAGTAAGACCAACGTGTTGTCCACCCTCTAGACTTCAATGAGGTTAAGCCGCGATACCTAAGACAGATCTGCACTCGATGACACCTCGATAACAGCCGGTCCCCACACTTACATCTTGCTCTCCTTACGTCAGTATACATCATATCAGTCTGTGACGCTGGCTTTGCAACATCTTGCGTGCCTTTAGGTTCGCCGCGACCAACACTTACCATGCACTGACCACAAAAAATGGAGGTGCCGCGGCTTGAACCCTGGACCTTTCACATGCCAAGCGAACGCTCTACCAACTGAGCTACGCCCCATGCACGAGCAAACTGCGCTATTCCCCATTCTTTGCGACTCAGATGCGCACGGACACGATGGTTGGTTGGTTTGTAGCGGTGAAGGGAGCAGAGTACAAAGGCGCGGACCCGTTCATATACACAAAAGTTCCAAGTAGTTTCGATGCTCTAGTATTACAAATGCAAATTCCGTCTGTTTTTAACGTCTTAAATTGAAAGAGCCGTCACAAATTGCTCCGTTTTCACTCATTGTAGACAATTATACAGCACCTGAGGTAACAAACACATCTCGAGCCCCATTGTGCACTACATTATTTATGCCAACTCAGTGCCTCGCTCTTTACTACTGTGTACCAATCTTGTCGTCCAACTGCAAAACACTGGGCCACAACAAGTTTCCGCGTCTCCATTGCACTGAGCATACTACGAAACGCTCCCCAAACTTGGCACTCACCCTCGCAGCCGACTTTTCCGACTATCCACGACGCTCACGCAACGCTCACGCTAGTGACAGCATTATTTATAGTTCGACGTCGCGCCAAAGCGAATGAGTACATTTCGCCTACGGCTTAGGCCGCCCTCCTAGTGTGGCTGCTCGGTGTCTGCAGGCAGCGAGGGTCTGCAAGCTTCCTGTGTTCGCACCTATGTCACCTGTGCTTGCTTGTCAGAGACAGACTATCGCAAAACGTACAACTCACTCCATGAATTGATTGCTACGGCATCTGTTATCAGCAGTCACAACTAGCAACACCAGTAGCAGCTGACTGCACGCAAAGAATAGGAATGTGCAGTGGGATTTACGTGAACTCGGCGCAAGGCAGATCTTTCCGACATAGGCTTGAGAATCTTACGGGAACACTTGTACTGTTTCTAAATTAAGTGTAGGCGTGGGAGGAGGGTGCTTCCTGCGCACTAATAACAGCACGCTTGTCAATTGTGGATGCTAATCATTCGCTTGTATCTTCCTAGACACATCTGCTGGTTGTGAATTATTCCACTTGCATATCAAGGTGCGCATGTAGGTGTGTTAAAAATTCTGGAGGCACTGGGTATTGATCCCAATACCTCTCGCATACTAAGCGAGCGCTCTACCATCTGAGCTACGACCGCCCCCCCCGAAGACTATTGGTGCTACATACAGCCATATAGACGACACAGACCCTTGCACTCCCATTATTCAGCAGACAAACACTACTCTCTATGTATCCGTTTGGGTGTCTTTCAGGTTTCGTGCATTCTGTATCGAATCGTAGTTGGCCAAAATGAAAGTGGCACGTATAACGTCGAAAATAGAATTCGGACACCGCTCTTAGTAAGACCAACGTGTTGTCCACCCTCTAGACTTCAATGAGGTTAAGCCGCGATACCTAAGACAGATCTGCACTCGATGACACCTCGATAACAGCCGGTCCCCACACTTACATCTTGCTCTCCTTACGTCAGTATACATCATATCAGTCTGTGACGCTGGCTTTGCAACATCTTGCGTGCCTTTAGGTTCGCCGCGACCAACACTTACCATGCACTGACCACAAAAAAAGGAGGCGCCGCCGCTTGAACCCTGGACCTTTCACATGCCAAGCGAACGCTCTACCAACTGAGCTACGCCCCATGCATGAGCAAACTGCGCTATTCCCTATTCTTTGCGACTCAGATGCGCACGGACACGATGGTTGGTTGGTTTGTAGCGGTGAAGGGAGCAGAGTACAAAGGCGCGGACCCGTTCATATACACAAAAGTTCCAAGTAGTTTCGATGCTCTGGTATTACAAATGCAAATTCCGTCTGTTTTTAACGTCTTAAATTGAAGGAGCCGTCACAAATTGCTCCGTTTTCACTCCTTGTCGACAATCATACAGCACCTGAGGTAACAAACACATCTCGAGCCCCATTGTGCACTAAATTATTCATGCCAACTCAGTGCCTCGATCTTTACTACTGTGTACCAATCATGTCGTCCAATTGCAAAACACTGGGCCACAACAAGTTCCCGCGTCTCCATTGCACTGCGCATACTACGAAACGCTCCCCAAACTTGGCACTCACCCACGCAGCCGACTTTTCCGACTTTCCACGACGCTCACGCTAGTGACAGCATTATTTATAGTTCGACGTCGCGCCAAAGCGAATGAGCACATTTCGCCTACGGCTTAGGCCGCCCTCCTAGTGTGGCTGCTCGGTGTCTGCAGGCAGCGAGGGTCTGCAAGCTTCCTGTGTTCGCACCTATGTCACCTGTGCTTGCTTGTCAGAGACAGACTATCGCAAAACATACAACTCACTCCATGAATTGATTGCTACGGCATCTGTTATCAGCAGTCACGACTAGCAACACCAGTAGCAGCTGACTGCACGCAAAGAATAGGAATGTGCAGTGGGATTTACGTGAACTCGGCGCAAGGCAGATCTTTCCGACATAGGCTTGAGAATCTTACGGGAACACTTGTACTGTTTCTAAATTAAGTGTAGGCGTGGGAGGAGGGTGCTTCCTGCGCACTAATAACAGCACGCTTGTCAATTGTGGATGCTAATCATTCGCTTGTATCTTCCTAGACACATCTGCTGGCTGTGAATTATTCCTCTTGCATGGCTAGGTGCGCATGTAGGTGTGTTAAAAATTCTGGAGGCACTGGGTATTGATCCCAGTACCTCTCGCATACTAAGCGAGCGCTCTACCATCTGAGCTACGCCCGCCCCCCCAAAGACGAATGGTGCTACATACAGCCATATAGCGACACAGACCCTTGCACTCCCATTATTCAGCAGACAAACACTGCTCTCTATGTATCCGTTAGGGTGTCTTTCAGGTTTCGTGCATTCTGTATCGAATCGTAGTTGGCCACAATGAAAGTGGCACGTATAACGTCGAAAATAGAATTCGGACACCGCTCTGAGTAAGACCAACGTGTTGTCCACTCTCTAGACTTCAATGAGGTTAAGCCGCGATACCTAAGACAGATCTGCACTCGATGACACCTCGATAACAGCCGGTCCCCACACTTACATCTTCCTCTCCTTACGTCAGTATACATCATATGAGTCTGTGACGCTGGCTTTGCAACATCTTGCGTGCCTTTAGGTTCGCCGCGACCAATACTTACCATGCACTGACCACAAAAAATTGAGGCGCCGCGGCTTGAAAACTGGACCTTTCACATGCCAAGCGAACGCTCTACCAACTGAGCTACACCCCTTGCACGAGAAACCTGCCCTATTCCCCATTCTTTGCGAATCAGATGCGCACAACAAGTTTCCGCGTCTCCATTTCACTGCGCATACTACGAAACGCTCCCCAAACTTGGCACTCACCCACGCAGCCGACTTTTCCGACTTTCCACGACGCTCACGCTAGTGACAGCATTATTTATAGTTCGACGTCGCGCCAAAGCGAATGAGCACATTTCGCCTACGGCTTAGGCCGCCCTCCTAGTGTGGCTGCTCGGTGTCTGCAGGCAGCGAGGGTCTGCAAGCTTCCTGTGTTCGCACCTATGTCACCTGTGCTTGCTTGTCAGAGACAGACTATCGCAAAACATACAACTCACTCCATGAATTGATTGCTACGGCATCTGTTATCAGCAGTCACGACTAGCAACACCAGTAGCAGCTGACTGCACGCAAAGAATAGGAATGTGCAGTGGGATTTACGTGAACTCGGCGCAAGGCAGATCTTTCCGACATAGGCTTGAGAATCTTACGGGAACACTTGTACTGTTTCTAAATTAAGTGTAGGCGTGGGAGGAGGGTGCTTCCTGCGCACTAATAACAGCACGCTTGTCAATTGTGGATGCTAATCATTCGCTTGTATCTTCCTAGACACATCTGCTGGCTGTGAATTATTCCTCTTGCATGGCTAGGTGCGCATGTAGGTGTGTTAAAAATTCTGGAGGCACTGGTTATTGATCCCAGTACCTCTCGCATACTAAGCGAGCGCTCTACCATCTGCAGGGTATTGATCCCAGTACCTCTCGCATACTAAGCGAGCGCTCTACCATCTGCGCTACGCCCGCCCCCCCCCCCCCCCTCCCTGCCGAAGACTAATGGTGCTACATACAGCCATCTACACGACATAGACCCTTGCACTCCCATTATTCAGCAGACAAACACTACTCTCTATGTATCCCTTAGGGTGTCTTTCAGGTTTCGTGAATTCTGTATCGAATCGTAGTTGGCCACAATGAAAGTGCCACGTATAACGTCGAAAATAGAATTCGGACACCGCTCTGAGTAAGACCAACGTGTTGTCCACCCTCTAGACTTCAATGAGGTTAAGCCGCGATACCTAAGACAGATGTGCACTCGATGACACCTCGATAACAGCCGGTCCCCACACTTACATCTTGCTCTCCTTATGTCAGTATACATCATATCAGTCTGTGACGCTGGCTTTGCAACATCTTGCGTGCCTTTAGGTTCGCCGCGACCAACACTTACCATGCACTGACCACAAAAAATGGAGGCCCCGCGGCTTGAACCCTAGACCTTTCACATGCCAAGCGAACGCTCTACCTACTGAGCTACGCCCCATGCACGACGAAACTACGCTATTCCCCATTCTTTGCAACTCAGATGCGCACGGACACGATGGTTGGTTGGTTTGTAGCGGTGAAGGGAGCAGAGTACAAAGGCGCGGACCCGTTCATATACACAAAAGTTCCAAGTAGTTTCGATGCTCTGGTATTACAAATGCAAATTCCGTCTGTTTTTAGCCTCTTAAATTGAAAGAGCCGTCACAAATTGCTCCGTTTTCACTCCTTGTCGACAATCATACAGCACCTGAGGTAACAAACACATCTCGAGCCCCATTGTGCACTCCATTATTCATGCCAACTCAGTGCCTCGCTCTTTACTACTGTGTACCAATCTTGTCGTCCAACTGCAAAACACTGGGCCACAACAAGTTTCCGCGTCTCCATTGCACTGCGCATACTACGAAACGCTCCCCAAACTTGGCACTCACCCTCGTAGCCGACTTTTCCGACTTTCCACGACGCTCACGCTAGTGACAGCATTATTTATAGTTCGACGTCGCGCCAAAGCGAATGAGCACATTTCGCCTACGGCTTAGGCCGCCCTCCTAGTGTGGCTGCTCGGTGTCTGCAGGCAGCGAGGGTCTGCAAGCTCCCTGTGTTCGCACCTATGTCACCTGTGCTTGCTTGTCAGAGACACACTATCGCAAAACATACAACTCACTCCATGAATTGATTGCTACGGCATCTGTTATCAGCAGTCACAACTAGCAACACCAGTAGGAGCTGACTGCACGCAAAGAATAGAAATGTGCAGTGGGATTTACTCTCTATGTATCCGTTAGGGTGTCTTTCAGGTTTCGTACATTCTGTATCAAATCGTAGTTGGCCACAATGAAAGTGGCACGTATAACGTCGAAAATAGAATTCGGACACCGCTCTGAGTAAGACCAACGTGTTGTCCACCCTCTAGACTTCAATGGGGTTAAGCCGTGATACCTAAGACAGATCTGCACTCGATGACACCTCGATAACAGCCGGTCCCCACACTTACATCTTCCTCTCCTTACGTCAGTATACATCATATCAGTCTGTGACGCTGGCTTTGCAACATCTTGCGTGCCTTTAGGTTCGCCGCGACCAATTCTTACCATGCACTGACCACAAAAAATGGAGGCCCTGCGGCTTGAACCCTGGACCTTTCACATGCGAAGCGAACGCTCTACCAACTGAGCTACGCCCCTTGCACGAGAAACCTGCCCTATTCCCCATTCTTTGCGAATCAGATGCGCACAACAAGTTTCCGCGTCTCCATTGCACTGCGCATACTACGAAACGCTCCCCAAACTTGGCACTCACCCACGCAGGCGACTTTTCCGACTTAGTGACAGCATTATTTATAGTTCGACGTCGCGCCAAAGCGAATGAGCACATTTCGCCTACGGCTTAGGCCGCCCTCCTAGTGTGGCTGCTCGGTGTCTGCAGGCAGCGAGGGTCTGCAAGCTCCCTGTGTTCGCACCTATGTCACCTGTGCTTGCTTGTCAGAGACACACTATCGCAAAACATACAACTCACTCCATGAATTGATTGCTACGGCATCTGTTATCACAGTCACAACTAGCAACACCAGTAGCAGCTGACTGCACGCAAAGAATAGGAATGTGCAGTGGGATTTACGTGAACTCGGCGCAAGCTTGTATCTTCCTAGACACATCTGCTGGCTGTGAATTATTCCACTTGCAGGGAAAGGTGCGCATGTAGGTGTGTTAAAAATTCTGGAGGCACTGGGTATTGATCCCAGTACCTCTCGCATACTAAGCGAGCACTCTACCATCTGAGCTACGCCCGCACCCCCCGAAGACTTAAGGTGCTACATACAGCCATATAGACAACACAGACCCTTGCACTCCCATTATTCAGCAGACAAACACTACTCTCTATGTATCCGTTAGGGTGTCTTTCAGGTTTCGTACATTCTGTATCAAATCGTAGTTGGCCACAATGAAAGTGGCACGTATAACGTCGAAAATAGAATTCGGACACCGCTCTGAGTAAGACCAACGTGTTGTCCACCCTCTAGACTTCAATGGGGTTAAGCCGTGATACCTAAGACAGATCTGCACTCGATGACACCTCGATAACAGCCGGTCCCCACACTTACATCTTCCTCTCCTTACGTCAGTATACATCATATCAGTCTGTGACGCTGGCTTTGCAACATCTTGCGTGCCTTTAGGTTCGCCGCGACCAACACTTACCATGCACTGACCACAAAAAATGGAGGCGCCGCGGCTTGAACCCTAAACCTTTCACATGCCAAGCGAACGCTCTACCAACTGTGCTACGCCCCATGCACGAGCAAACTGCGCTATTCCCCATTCTTTGCAACTCAGATGCGCACGGACACGATGGTTGGTTGGTTTGTAGCGGTGAAGGGAGCAGAGTACAAAGGCGCGGACCCGTTCATGTACACAAAAGTTCCAAGTAGTTTCGATGCTCTGGTATTACAAATGCAAATTCCGTCTGTTTTTAGCGTCTTAAATTGAAAGAGCCGTCACAAATTGCTCCGTTTTCACTCCTTGTCGACAATCATACAGCACCTGGGGTAAGAAACACATCTCGAGCCCCATTGTGCACTCCATTATTCATGCCAACTCAGTGCCTCGCTCTTTACTACTGTGTACCAATCATGTCCTCCAACTGCAAAACACTGGGCCACAACAAGTTTCCGCGTCTCCATTGCACTGCGCATACTACGAAACGCTCCCCAAACTTGGCACTCACCCTCGCAGCCGACTTTTCCGACTTTCCACGACGCTCACGCTAGTGACAGCATTATTTATAGTTTGACATCGCGCCAAAGCGAATGAGCACATTTCGCCTACGGCTTATGCCGCCCTCCTAGTGTGGCTGCTCGGTGTCTGCAGGCAGCGAGGGTCTGCAAGCTTCCTGTGTTCGCACCTATGTCACCTGTGCTTGCTTGTCAGAGACACACTATCGCAAAACATACAACTCACTCCATGAATTGATTGCTACGGCATCTGTTATCAGCAGTCACAACTAGCAACACCAGTAGCAGCTGACTGCACGCAAAGAATAGGAATGTGCAGTGGGATTTACGTGAACTCGGCGCAAGCTTGTATCTTCCTAGACACATCTGCTGGCTGTGAATTATTCCACTTGCAGGGCAAGGTGCGCATGTAGGTGTGTTAAAAATTCTGGAGGCACTGGGTATGGATCCCAGTACCTCTCGCATACCAAGCGAGCACTCTACCATCTGAGCTACGGCCGCCCCCACGAAGACTTATGGTGCTACATACAGCCATATAGACAACACAGACCCTTGCACTCCCATTATTCAGCAGACAAACACTACTCTCTATGTATCCGTTAGGGTGTCTTTCAGGTTTCGTACATTCTGTATCAAATCGTAGTTGGCCACAATCAAAGTGGCACGTATAACGTCGAAAATAGAATTCGGACACCGCTCTGAGTAAGACCAACGTGTTGTCCACACTCTAGACTTCATCTTCCTCTCCTTACGTCAGTATACATCATATCAGTCTGTGACGCTGGCTTTGCAACATCTTGCGTGCCTTTAGGTTCGCCGCGACCAATACTTACCATGCACTGACCACAAAAAATGGAGGCGCCGCGGCTTGAACCCTGGACCTTTCAAATGCGAAGGGAACGCTCTACCAACTGAGCTACGCCCGATGCACGAGCAAACTGCCCTATTCCCCATTCTTTGCGACTCAGATGCTCACAACAAGTTTCCGCGTCTCCATTGCACTGCGCATACTACGAAACGCTCCCCAAACTTGGCACTCACCCGCGCAGCCGACTTTTCCGACTTTCCACGACGCTCACGCTAGTGACAGCATTATTTATAGTTCGACGTCGCGCCAAAGCGAATGAGCACATTTCGCCTACGGCTTAGGCCGCCCTCCTAGTGTGGCTGCTCGGTGTCTGCAGGCAGCGAGGGTCTGCAAGCTTCCTGTGTTCGCATCTATGTCACCAGTGCTTGCTTGTCAGAGACAGACTATCGCAAAACATACAACTCACTCCATGAATTGATTGCTACGGCATCTGTTATCAGCAGTCACAACTAGCACACCAGTAGCAGCCGACTGCACGCAAAGAATAGGAATGTGCAGTGGAATTTACGTGAACTCGGCGCAAGGCAGATCTTTCCGACATAGGCTTGAGAATCTTACGGGAACACTTGTACTGTTTCTAAATTAGGCGTGAGAGGAGGGTGCTTCCTGCGCACTGATAACAGCACGCTTGTCAATTGTGGATGCTAATCATTCGCTTGTATCTTCCTAGACACATCTGCTGGCTGTGAATTATTCCACTTGCATGGCAAGGTGCGCATGTAAGTGTTTTAAAAATTCTGGAGGCACTGGGTATTGATCCCAGTACCTCTCGCATACTAACCGAGCGCTCTACCATCTGAGTTCCCCCCCCCCCCCCCCCCCCGAAGACTAATGGTGCTACATACAGCCATATAGACGACACAGACCCTTGCACTCCCATTATTCAGCAGACAAACACTACTATGTATCCGTTAGGGTGTCTTTCAGGTTTCGTGCATTCTGTATCGAATCGTAGTTGGCCACAATGAAAGTGGCACGTATAACGTCGAAAATAGAATTCGGACACCGCTCTGAGTAAGACCAGCGTGTTGTCCACTCTCTAGACTTCTATGAGGTTAAGCCGCGATACCTAAGACAGATCTGCACTCGATGACACCTCGATAACAGCCGGTCCCCACACTTACATCTTGCTCTCCTTACGTCAGTATACATCATATCAGTCTGTGATGCTGGCTTTGCAACATCTTGCGTGCCTTTAGGTTCGCCACGACAAACACTTGCCATGCACTGACCACAAAAATTTACGCGCCGCGGCTTGAACCCTGGACCTTTCACATGCGAAGCGAACGCTCTACCAACTGAGCTACGACCCATGCACGAGCAAATTGCGCTATTCCCCATTCTTTCCGACTCAGATGCGCACGGACACGATGCTTGGTTGGTTTGTAGCGGCGAAGGGAGCAGAGTACAAAGGCGCGGACCCGTTCATATACACAAAAGTTCCAAGTAGTTTCGATGCTCTGGTATTACAAATGCAAATTCCGTCTGTTTTTAACGTCTTAAATTGAAGGAGCCGTCACAAATTGCTCCGTTTTCACTCCTTGTCGACAATCATACTGCACCTGAGGTATCAAACACATCTCGAGCCCCATTGTGCACTCCATTATTCATGCCAACTCAGTGCCTCGCTCTTTACTACTGTGTACCAATCTTGTCGTCCAAGTGCAAAACACTGGGCGACAACAAGTTTACGCGTCTCCATTCACTGCGCATACTACGAAACGCTCCCCAAACTTGGCACTCACCCACGCAGCCGACTTTTCCTACTTTCCACGACGCTCACGCAACGCTCACGCTAGTGACAGCATTATCTATAGTTCGACGTCGCGCCAAAGCGAATGAGCACAATTCGCCTACGGCTTAGGCCGCCCTCCTAGTGTGGCTGCTCGGTGTCTGCAGGCAGCGAGTGTCTGCAAGCTTCCTGTGTTCGCACCTATGTCACCTGTGCTTGCTTGTCAGAGATTGACTATCGCAAAACATACAACTCACTCCATGAATTGATTGCTACGGCATCTGTTATCAGCAGTCACAACTAGCAACACCAGTAGCAGCCGACTGCACGCAAAGATTAGGAATGTGCAGTGGGATTTACGTGAACTCGGCGCAAGGCAGATCTTTCCGACATAGGCTTGAGAATCTTACGGGAACACTTGTACTGTTTCTAAATTAAGTGTAGGCGTGGGAGGAGGGTGCTTCCTGCGCACTAATAACAGCACGCTTGTCAATTGTGGATGCTAATCATTCGCTTGTATCTTCCTAGACACATCTGCTGGCTGTGAAATATTCCACTTGCATGGCAAGGTGCGCATGTACGTGTGTTAAAAATTCTGGATGCAGTGGGTATTGATCCCAGTACCTCTCGCATACTAACCGAGCGCTCTACCATCTGAGCTACGCCAACCCCCCCCCCCCCCCCCCAAAGACTAATGGTGCTAAATTCAGACATATAGACGACACAGACCCTTGCACTCCCATTATTCAGCAGACAAACACTACTCTCTATGTATCCGTTAGGGTGTCTTTCAGGTTTCGTGCATTCTGTATCGAATCGTAGTTGGCCACAATGAAAGTGGCACGTATAACGTCGAAAATAGAATTCGGACACCGCTCTGAGTAAGACCAACGTGTTGTCCACTCTCTAGACTTCAATGAGGTTAAGCCGCGATACCTAAGACAGATCTGCACTCGATGACACCTCGATAACAACCGGTCCCCACACCTACATCTTGCTCTCCTTACGTCAGTATACATCATATCAGTCTGTGACGCTGGCTTTGCAACATCTTGCGTGCCTTTAGGTTCGCCGCGACCAACACTTACCATGCACTGACCACAAAAAATGGAGGCGCCGCGGCTTCAACCCTGGACCTTTCACATGCGAAGCGAACGCTCTACCAACTGAGTTACGCCCCATGCACGACCAAACTGCGCTATTCCCCATTCTTTGCGACTCAGATGTGCACGGACACGATGGTTGGTTGGTTTGTAGCGGTGAAGGGAGCTGAGTACAAAGGCGCGGACCCGTTCATATACACAAAAGTTCCAAGTAGTTTCGATGCTCTGGTATTAAAAATGCAAATTCCGTCTGTTTTTAACCTCTTAAATTGAAAGAGCCGACACAAATTGCTCCGTTTTCACTCCTTGTCGACAATCATACAGCACCTGAGGTAACAAACACATCTCGAGCCCCATTGTGCACTCCATTATTCATGCCAACTCAGTGCCTCGCTCTTTACTACTGTGTACCAATCTTGTCGTCCAACTGCAAAACACTGGGCCACAACAAGTTTCCGCGTCTCCATTGCACTGCGCATACTACGAAACGCTCCCCAAACTTGGCACTCACCCACGCAGCCGACTTTTCCGACTTTCCACGACGCTCACGCTAGTGACAGCATTATTTATAGTTCGACGTCGCGCCAAAGCGAATGAGCACATTTCGCCTACGGCTTAGGCCGCCCTCCTAGTGTGGCTGCTCGGTGTCTGCAGGCAGCGAGGGTCTGCAAGCTTCCTGTGTTCGCACCTATGTCACCTGTGCTTGCTTGTCAGAGACTGACTATCGCAAAACATACAACTCACTCCATGAATTGATTGCTACAGCATCTGTTATCAGCAGTCACAACTAGCAACACCAGTAGCAGCCGACTGCCCGCAAAGAATAGGAATGTGCAATGGAATTTACGTAAACTCGGCGCAAGGCAGATCTTTCCGACATAGGCTTAAGAATCTTACGGGAACACTTGTACTGTTTCTAAATTAAGTGTAGGCGTGGGAGGAGGGTGCTTCCTGCGCACTAATAACAGCACGCTTGTCAATTGTGGATGCTAATCATTCACTTGTATCTTCCTAGACACATCGGCTGGCTAAGAATTATTCCACTTGCATGGCAAGGTGCGGATGTAGGTGTGTTAAAAATTCTGGAGGCACAGGGTATTGATCCCAGTAACTCTCGCATACTAACCGAGCGCTCTACCATCTGAGTTACGCCCGCCCCCCCCCCCCCCCCCCCCCCGAAGACTAATGGTGCTACATACAGCCATATAGACGACACAGACCCTTGCACTCCCATTATTCAGCAGACAAACACTACTCTCTATGTATCCGTTAGGGTGTCTTTCAGGTTTCGTGCATTCTGTATCGAATCGTTGTTGGCCACAATCAAAGTGGCACGTATAACGTCGAAAATAGAATTCGGACACCGCTCTGAGTAAGACCAACGTGTTGTCCACTCTCTAGACTTCAATGAGGTTAAGCCGCGATACCTAAGACAGATCTGCACTCGATGACACCTCGATAACAGCCGGTCCCCACACTTACATCCTGCTCTCCTTACGTCAGTATACAGCATATCAGTCTGTGACGCTGGCTTTGCAACATCTTGCGTGCCTTTAGGTTCGCCGCGACCAACACTTACCATGCACTGACCACAAAATATGGTGCTGAAGCGGCTTGAATCCTGTACCTTTCACATGCAAGGCGAACGATCTACCAACTGAGCTACGCCCCATGCACGACCAAACTGCTGTATTCCCCATTCTTTGAGACTCAGATGCGCACGGACACGATGGTTGGTTGCTTTGTAGCGGTGAAGGGAGCAGAGTACAAAGGCGCGGACACGTTCATACACACAAAAGTTCCAAGTAGATTCGATGCTCTGGTATTACAAATGCAAATTCCGTCTGTTTTTAACGTCTTAAATTGAAAGAGCCGTCACAAATTGCTCCGTTTTCACTCCTTGTCGACAGTCATACAGCACCTGAGGTAACAAGCACATCTCGAGCCCCATTGTGCACTCCATTGTTCATGCCAACTCAGTGCCTCGCTCTTTACTACTGTGTACCAAACTTGTCGTACAACTGCAAAACACTGGGCCACAACAAGTTCCCGCGTCTCCATTGCACTGCGCATACTACGAAACGCTCCCAAAACTTGGCACTCACCCACGCAGCCGAATTTTCCACGACGCTCACGCAACGCTTACGCTAGTGACAGCATTAATTATAGTTCGACGTTGCGCCAAAGCGAATGAGCACATTTCGCCTACGGCTTAGGCCGCGATCCTACTGTGGCTGCTCGTTGTCTGCAGGCAGCGAAGGTCTGCAAGCTTCCTGTGTTCGCACCTATGTCACCTGTGCTTGCTTGTCAGAGACAGACTATCGCAAAACATACAACTCACTCCATGAATTGATTGCTACGGCCTCTGTTATCAGCAGTCACAACTAGCAACACTAGTAGCAGCCGACTGCACGCAAAGTATATGAATGTGCAGTGGGATTTACGTGAACTCGGCGCAAGGCAGATCTTTCCGACATAGGCTTGAGAATCTTACGGGAACACTTGTACTGTTTCTAAATTAAGTGTAGGCGTGAGAGGAGGGTGCTTCCTGCGCACTAATAACAGCACGCTTGTCAATTGTGGATGCTAATCATTCACTTGTATCTTCCTAGACACATCTGCTGGCTGTGAATTATTCCACTTGCATGGCAAGGTGCGCATGTAGGTGTGTTAATAATTCTGGAGGCACTGGGTATTGACCCCAGTAACTCTCGCATACTAACCGAGCGCTCTACCATCTGAGTTACGCCCGCCCCCCCGAAGACTAATGGTGCTACATACAGCCATATAGACGACACAGACCCTTGCACTCCCATTATTCAGCAGACAAACACTACTCTCTATGTATCCGTTAGGGTGTCTTTCAGGTTTCGTGCATTCTGTATCGAATCGTAGTTGGCCACAATGAAAGTGGCACGTATAACGTCGAAAATAGAATTCGGACACCGCTCTGAGTAAGACCAACGTGTTGTCCACTCTCTAGACTTCAATGAGGTTAAGCCGCGATACCTAAGACAGATCTGCACTCGATGACACCTCGATAACAGCCGGTCCCCTCACTTACATCTTGCTCTCCTTACGTCAGTATACATCATATCAGTCTGTGACGCTGGCTTTGCAACATCTTGCGTGCCTTTAGGTTCGCCGCGACCAACACGTACCATGCACTGACCACAAAAAATGGAGGCGCCGCGGCTTGAACCCTGGACCTTTCACATGAGAAGCGAACGCTCTACCAACTGAGCTACGCCCCATGCACGACCAAACTGCGCTATTCCCCATTCTTTGCGACTCAGATGCGCACGGACACGATGTTTGGTTGGTTTGTAGCGGTGAAGGGAGCAGAGTACAAAGGAGCGGACCCGTTCATATACACAAAAGTTCCAAGTAGTTTCGTTGCTCTGGTATTAAAAATGCAAATTCCGTCTGTTTTTAACGTCTTAAATTGAAAGAGCAGTCACAAATTGCTCCGTTTTCTCTCCTTGTCGACAATCATACAGCACCTGAGGTAACAAACACATCTCGAGCCCCATTGTGCACTCCATTATTCTTGCCAACTCAGTGCCTCGCTCTTTACTACTGTGTACCAATCTTGTCGTCCAACTGCAAAACACTGGGCCACAACAAGTTTCCGCGTCTCCATTGCACTGCGCATACTACGAAACGCTCCCCAAACTTGGCACTCACCCACGCAGCCGACTTTTCCGACTTTCCACGACGCTCACGCTAGTGACAGCATTATTTATAGTTCGACGTCGCGCCAAAGCGAATGAGCACATTTCGCCCACTGCTTAGGCCGCCCTCCTAGTGTGGCTGCTCGGTGTCTGCAGGCAGCGAGGGTCTGCAAGCTTCCTGTGTTCGCATCTATGTCACCTGTGCTTGCTTGTCAGAGACTGACTATCGCAAAACATACAACTCACTCCATGAATTGATTGCTACAGCATCTGTTATCAGCAGTCACAACTAGCAACACCGGTAGCAGCCGACTGCCCGCAAAGAATAGGAATGTGCAATGGAATTTACGTAAACTCGGCGCAAGGCAGATCTTTCCGACATAGGCTTGAGAATCTTACGGGAACACTTGTACTGTTTCTAAATTAAGTGTAGGCGTGGGAGGAGGGTGCTTCCTGCGCACAAATAACAGCACGCTTGTCAATTGTGGATGCTAATCATTCGCTTGTATCTTCCTAGACACAACTGCTGGTCGTGAATTATTCCACTTGCATGGCAAGGTGCGGATGTAGGTGTGTTAAAAATTCTGGAGGCACAGGGTATTGATCCCAGTAACTCTCGCATACTAACCGAGCGCTCTACCATCTGAGTTACGCCCGCCCCCCCCCTCCCCCCCCCCCGAAGACTAATGGTGCTACATACAGCCATATAGACGACACAGACCCTTGCACTCCCATTATTCAGCAGACAAACACTACTCTCTATGTATCCGTTAGGGTGTCTTTCAGGTTTCGTGCAATCTGTATCGAATCGTAGTTGGCCACAATGAAAGTGGCACGTATAACGTCGAAAATAGAATTCGGACACCGCTCTGAGTAAGACCAACGTGTTGTCCACTCTCTAGACTTCAATGAGGTTAAGCCGCGATACCTAAGACAGATCTGCACTCGATGACACCTCGATAACAGCCGGTCCCCACACTTACATCCTGCTCTCCTTACGTCAGTATACAGCATATCAGTCTGTGACGCTGGCTTTGCAACATCTTGCGTGCCTTTAGGTTCGCCGCGACCAACACTTACCATGCACTGACCACAAAATATGGTGCCGAAGCGGCTTGAATCCTGTACCTTTCACATGCAAGGCGAACGATCTACCAACTGAGCTACGCCCCATGCACGACCAAACTGCTGTATTCCCCATTCTTTGCGACTCAGATGCGCACGGACACGATGGTTGGTTGCTTTGTAGCGGTGAAGGGAGCAGAGTACAAAGGCGCGGACACGTTCATACACACAAAAGTTCCAAGTAGATTCGATGCTCTGGTATTACAAATGCAAATTCCGTCTGTTTTTATCGTCTTAAATTGAAAGAGCCGTCACAAATTGCTCCGTTTTCACTCCTTGTCGACAGTCATACAGCACCTGAGGTAACAAGCACATCTCGAGCCCCATTGTGCACTCCATTGTTCATGCCAACTCAGTGCCTCGCTCTTTACTACTGTGTACCAAACTTGTCGTACAACTGCAAAACACTGGGCCACAACAAGTTCCCGCGTCTCCATTGCACTGCGCATACTACGAAACGCTCCCAAAACTTGGCACTCACCCACGCAGCCGAATTTTCCACGACGCTCACGCAACGCTTACGCTAGTGACAGCATTAATTATAGTTCGACGTTGCGCCAAAGCGAATGAGCACATTTCGCCTACGGCTTAGGCCGCGATCCTACTGTGGCTGCTCGTTGTCTGCAGGCAGCGAAGGTCTGCAAGCTTCCTGTGTTCGCACCTATGTCACCTGTGCTTGCTTGTCAGAGACACACTATCGCAAAACATACAACTCACTCCATGAATTGATTGCTACGGCATCTGTTATCAGCAGTCACAACTAGCAACACTAGTAGCAGCCGACTGCACGCAAAGTATAGGAATGTGCAGTGGGATTTACGTGAACTCGGCGCAAGGCAGATCTTTCCGACATAGGCTTGAGAATCTTACGGGAACACTTGTACTGTTTCTAAATTAAGTGTAGGCGTGAGAGGAGGGTGCTTCCTGCGCACTAATAACAGCACGCTTGTCAATTGTGGATGCTAATCATTCACTTGTATCTTCCTAGACACATCTGCTGGCTGTGAATTATTCCACTTGCATGGCAAGGTGCGCATGTAGGTGTGTTAAAAATTCTGGGGCACTGGGTATTGATCCCAGTAACTCTCGCATACTAACCGAGCGCTCTACCATCTGAGTTACGCCCGCCCCCCCGAAGACTAATGGTGCTACATACAGCCATATAGACGACACAGACCCTTGCACTCCCATTATTCAGCAGACAAACACTACTCTCTATGTATCCGTTAGGGTGTCTTTCAGGTTTCGTGCATTCTGTATCGAATCGTAGTTGGCCACAATGAAAGTGGCACGTATAACGTCGAAAATAGAATTCGGACACCGCTCTGAGTAAGACCAACGTGTTGTCCACTCTCTAGACTTCAATGAGGTTAAGCCGCGATACCTAAGACAGATCTGCACTCGATGACACCTCGATAACAAGCGGTAACCACACTTACATCTTGCTCTCCTTACGTCAGTATACACCATATCAGTCTGTGACGCTGGCTTTGCAACATCTTGCGTGCCTTTAGGTTCGCCGCGACCAACACTTACCATGCACTGACCACAAAAAGTGGAGGCGCCGCGGCTTGAACCCTGGACCTTTCACATGCGAAGCGAACGCTCTACCAACTGAACTACGCCCCATTCGCGAACTAACTGCGCTATTCCCCATTCTTTGCGACTCAGATGCGCACGGACACGATGGTTGGTTGGTTTGTAGCGGTGAAGGGAGCAGAGTACAAAGGCGCGGACCCGTTCATATACACAAAAGTTCCAAGTAGTTTCGAAGCTCTGGTATTACAAATGCAAATTCCGTCTGTTTTTAACGTCTTAAATTGAAAGAGCCGTCACAAATTGCTCCGTTTTCACTCCTTGTCGACAATCATACAGCACCTGAGGTAACAAACACATCTCGAGCCCCATTGTGCACTCCATTGTTCATGCCAACTCAGTGCCTCGCTCTTTACTACTGTGTACCAATCTTGTCGTCCGACTGCAAAACACTGGGCCACAACAAGTTTCCGCTCCTCCATTGCACTGCGCATACTACGAAACGCTCCCCAAACTTGGCACTCACCCACGCAGCCGACTTTTCCGACTTTCCACGACGCTCACGCTAGTGACAGCATTATTTATAGTTTGACGTCGCGCCAAAGCGAATGAGCACATTTCGCCTACGGCTTAGGCCGCCCTCCTAGTGTGGCTGCACGGTGTCTGCAGGCAGCGAGGGTCTGCAAGCTTCCTGTGTTCGCACCTATGTCACCTGTGCTTGCTAGTCAGAGACAGACTATCGCAAAACATACAACTCACTCCATGAATTGATTGCTACGGCATCTGTTATCAGCAGTCACAACTAGCAACACCAGAAAAAGCTGACTGCACGCAAAGAATAGGAATGTGCAGTGGGATTTACGTGAACTCGGCGCAAGGCAGATCTTTCCGACATAGGCTTGAGAATCTTACGGGAACACTTGTACTGTTTCTAAATTAAGTGTAGGCGTGGGAGGAGGGTGCTTCCTGCGCACAAATAACAGCACGCTTGTCAATTGTGGATGCTAATCATTCGCTTGTATCTTCCTAGACACAACTGCTGGTCGTGAATTATTCCACTTGCATGGCAAGGTGCGGATGTAGGTGTGTTAAAAATTCTGGAGGCACAGGGTATTGATCCCAGTAACTCTCGCATACTAACCGAGCGCTCTACCATCTGAGTTACGCCCGCCCCCCCCCCTCCCCCCCCCCCGAAGACTAATGGTGCTACATACAGCCATATAGACGACACAGACCCTTGCACTCCCATTATTCAGCAGACAAACACTACTCTCTATGTATCCGTTAGGGTGTCTTTCAGGTCTCGTGCATTCTGTATCGAATCGTAGTTGGCCACAATGAAAGTGGCACGTATAACGTCGAAAATAGAATTCGGACACCGCTCTGAGTAAGACCAACGTGTTGTCCACTCTCTAGACTTCAATGAGGTTAAGCCGCGATACCTAAGACAGATCTGCACTCGATGACACCTCGATAACAGCCGGTCCCCTCACTTACATCTTGCTCTCCTTACGTCAGTATACATCATATCAGTCTGTGACGCTGGCTTTGCAACATCTTGCGTGCCTTTAGGTTCGCCGCGACCAACACGTACCATGCACTGACCACAAAAAATGGAGGCGCCGCGGCTTGAACCCTGGACCTTTCACATGAGAAGCGAACGCTCTACCAACTGAGCTACGCCCCATGCACGACCAAACTGCGCTATTCCCCATTCTTTGCGACTCAGATGCGCACGGACACGATGTTTGGTTGGTTTGTAGCGGTGAAGGGAGCAGAGTACAAAGGAGCGGACCCGTTCATATACACAAAAGTTCCAAGTAGTTTCGATGCTCTGGTATTAAAAATGCAAATTCCGTCTGTTTTTAACGTCTTAAATTGAAAGAGCAGTCACAAATTGCTCCGTTTTCTCTCCTTGTCGACAATCATACAGCACCTGAGGTAACAAACACATCTCGAGCCCCATTGTGCACTCCATTATTCTTGCCAACTCAGTGCCTCGCTCTTTACTACTGTGTACCAATCTTGTCGTCCAACTGCAAAACACTGGGCCACAACAAGTTTCCGCGTCTCCATTGCACTGCGCATACTACGAAACGCTCCCAAATCTTGGCACTCACCCACGCAGCCGACTTTTCCACGACGCTCACGCAACGCTTACGCTAGTGACAGCATTATTTATAGTTCGACGTCGCGCCAAAGCGAATGAGCACATTTCGCCTACGGCTTAGGCCGCTCTCCTAGTGTGGCTGCTCGGTGTCTGCAGGCAGCGAGGGTCTGCAAGCTTCCTGTGTTCGCACCTATGTCACCTGTGCTTGCTTGTCAGAGACAGACTATCGCAAAACATACAACTCACTCCATGAATTGATTGCTACGGCATCTGTTATCAGCTGTCACAACTAGCAACACCAGTAGCAGCCGACTGCACGCAAAGAATAGGAATGTGCAGTGGGATTTACGTGAACTCGGCGCAAGGCAGATCTTTCCGACATAGGCTTGAGAATCTTACGGGAACACTTGTACTGTTTCTAAATTAAGTGTAGGCGTGAGAGGAGGGTGCTTCCTGCGCACTAATAACAGCACGCTTGTCAATTGTGGATGCTAATCATTCGCTTGTATCTTCCTAGACACATCTGCTGGCTGTGAATTATTCCATTTGCATGGCAAGTTACGCATGTAGGTGTGTTAAAAATTCTGGAGGCACTGGGTATTGATCCCAGTGATTCTCGCATACTAACCGAGCGCTCTACCATCTGAGCTACACCCGCCCCCCCGAAGACTAATGGTGCTACATGCAGCCATATAGACGACACAGACCCTTGCACTCCCATTATTCAGGAGACAAACACTACTCTCTATGTATCCGTTAGGGTGTCTTTCAGGTTTCGTGCATTCTGTATCGAATCGTAGTTGGCCACAATGAAAGTGGCACGTATAACGTCGAAAATAGAATTCGGACACCGCTCTGAGTAAGACCAACGTGTTGTCCACTCTCTAGACTTCAATGAGGTTAAGCCGCGATACCTAAGACAGATCTGCACTCGATGACACCTCGATAACAAGCGGTAACCACACTTACATCTTGCTCTCCTTACGTCAGTATACACCATATCAGTCTGTGACGCTGGCTTTGCAACATCTTGCGTGCCTTTAGGTTCGCCGCGACCAACACTTACCATGCACTGACCACAAAAAGTGGAGGCGCCGCGGCTTGAACCCTGGACCTTTCACATGCGAAGCGAACGCTCTACCAACTGAACTACGCCCCATTCGCGAACTAACTGCGCTATTCCCCATTCTTTGCGACTCAGATGCGCACGGACACGATGGTTGGTTGGTTTGTAGCGGTGAAGGGAGCAGAGTACAAAGGCGCGGACCCGTTCATATACACAAAAGTTCCAAGTAGTTTCGAAGCTCTGGTATTACAAATGCAAATTCCGTCTGTTTTTAACGTCTTAAATTGAAAGAGCCGTCACAAATTGCTCCGTTTTCACTCCTTGTCGACAATCATACAGCACCTGAGGTAACAAACACATCTCGAGCCCCATTGTGCACTCCATTATTCATGCCAACTCAGTGCCTCGCTCTTTACTACTGTGTACCAATCTTGTCGTCCGACTGCAAAACACTGGGCCACAACAAGTTTCCGCTCCTCCATTGCACTGCGCATACTACGAAACGCTCCCCAAACTTGGCACTCACCCACGCAGCCGACTTTTCCGACTTTCCACGACGCTCACGCTAGTAACAGCATTATTTATAGTTTGACGTCGCGCCAAAGCGAATGAGCACATTTCGCCTACGGCTTAGGCCGCCCTCCTAGTGTGGCTGCACGGTGTCTGCAGGCAGCGAGGGTCTGCAAGCTTCCTGTGTTCGCACCTATGTCACCTGTGCTTGCTAGTCAGAGACAGACTATCGCAAAACATACAACTCACTCCATGAATTGATTGCTACGGCATCTGTTATCAGCAGTCACAACTAGCAACACCAGAAAAAGCTGACTGCACGCAAAGAATAGGAATGTGCAGTGGGATTTACGTGAACTCGGCGCAAGGCAGATCTTTCCGACATAGGCTTGAGAATCTTACGGGAACACTTGTACTGTTTCTAAATTAAGTGTAGGCGTGAGAGTAGGGTGCTTCCTGCGCACTAATAACAGCACGCTTGTCAATTGTGGATGCTAATCATTCGCTTGTATCTTCCTAGACACATCTGCTGGCTGTGAATTATTCCATTTGCATGGCAAGTTACGCATGTAGGTGTGTTAAAAATTCTGGAGGCACTGGGTATTGATCACAGTGATTCTCGCATACTAACCGAGCGCTCTACCATCTGAGCTACACCCGCCCCCCCCGAAGACTAATGGTGCTACATGCAGCCATATAGACGACACAGACCCTTGCACTCCCATTATTCAGGAGACAAACACTACTCTCTATGTATCCGTTAGGGTGTCTTTCAGGTTTCGTGCATTCTGTATCGAATCGTAGTTGGCCACAATGAAAGTGGCACGTATAACGTCGAAAATAGAATTCGGACACCGCTCTGAGTAAGACCAACGTGTTGTCCACTCTCTAGACTTCAATGAGGTTAAGCCGCGATACCTAAGACAGATCTGCACTCGATGACACCTCGATAACAAGCGGTAACCACACTTACATCTTGCTCTCCTTACGTCAGTATACACCATATCAGTCTGTGACGCTGGCTTTGCAACATCTTGCGTGCCTTTAGGTTCGCCGCGACCAACACTTACCATGCACTGACCACAAAAAGTGGAGGCGCCGCGGCTTGAACCCTGGACCTTTCACATGCGAAGCGAACGCTCTACCAACTGAGCTACGCCCCATGAACGACCGAACTGCGCTATTCCCCATTCTTTGCGACCCAGATGCGCACGGACACGATGGTTGGTTGGTTTGTAGCGGTGAAGGGAGCAGAGTACAAAGGCGCGGACCCGTTCATATACACAAAAGTTCCAAGTAGTTTCGATGCTCTGGTATTAAAAATGCAAATACCGTCTGTTTTTAACGTCTTAAATTGAAAGAGCCGTCACAAATTGCTCCGTTTTCACTCCTTGTCGAAAATCATACAGCACCTGAGGTAACAAACACATCTCGAGCCCCATTGTGCACTCCATTATTCTTGCCAACTCAGTGCCTCGCTCTTTACTACTGTGTACCAATTTTGTCGTCCAACTGCAAAACACTGTGCCACAACAAGTTTCCGCGTCTCCATTGCACTGCGCATACTACGAAACGCTCCCCAAACTTGGCACTCACCCACGCACCCGACTTTTCCGGCTTTCCACGACGCTCACGCAACGCTTACGCTAGTGACAGCATTATTTATAGTTCGACGTTGCGCCAAAGCGAATGAGCACATTTCGCCTACGGCTTAGGCCGCCCTCCTAGTGTGGCTGCTCGGTGTCTGCAGGCAGCGAGGGTCTGCAAGCTTCCTGTGTTCGAACCTATGTCACCTGTGCTTGCTTGTCAGAGACAGACTATCGCAAAATATACAACTCACTCCATGAATTGATTGCTACGGCATCTGTTATCAGCAGTCACAACTAGCAACACCAGTAGCAGACGACTGCACGCAAAGAATAGGAATGTGCATTGGGATTTACGTGAACTCGGCGCAAGGCAGATCTTTACGACATAGGCTTGAGAATCTTACGGGAACACTTGTACTGTTTCTAAATTAAGTGTAGGCGTGGGAGGAGGGTGCTTCCTGCGCACTAATAACAGCACGCTTGTCAATTGTGGATGCTAATCATTCGCTTGTATCTTCCTAGACACATCTGCTGGCTGTGAATTATTCCACTTGCATGGCAAGGTGCGCATGTAGGTGTGTTAAAAATTATGGTGGCACTGGGTATTGATCCCAGTACCTCTCGCATACTAAGCGAGCGCTCTACCATCTGAGCTAGGGCGCGGCTTGAACCCTGGACCTTTCACATGTGAAGCGAACGCTCTACCAACTGAGCTACGCCCCATGCACGACCAAACTGCGCTATTCCCCGTTCTTTGCGACTCAGATGCGCACGGGCAGGATGGTTGGTTGATTTGTAGCGGTGAAGGGAGCAGAGTACAAAGGCGCGGACACGTTCATATACACAAAAGTTCCAAGTTGTTTCGATGCTCTGGTATTACAAATGCAAATTCCGTCTGTTTTTAACGTCTTAAATTGAAAGAGCCGTCACAAATTGCTCCGTTTTCACTCCTTGTCGACAATCATACAGCACCTGAAGTAACAAGCACATCTCGAGCCCCATTGTGCACTCCATTGTTCATGCCAACTCAGTGCCTCGCTCTTTACTACTGTGTACCAATACTGTCGTCCAACTGCAAAACACTGGGCCACAACAAGTTTCCGCGTCTCCATTGCACTGCGCATACTACGAAACGCTCCCCAAACTTGGCACTCACCCACACAGCCGACTTTTCCGACTTTCCACGACGCTCACGCTAGTGACAGCATTATTTATAGTTCGACGTCGCGCCAAAGCGAATGAGCACATTTCGCCTACGGCTTAGGCCACCCTCCTAGTGTGGCTGCTCGGTGTCTGCAGGCAGCGAGGGTCAGCAAGCTTCCTGTGTTCGCACCTATGTCACCTGTGCTTGCTTGTCAGAGACAGACAATCGCAAAACATACAACTCACTCCATGAATTGATTGCTACGGCATCTGTTATCAGCAGTCACAACTAGCAACACCAGTAGCAGCCGACTGCACGCAAAGAATAGGAATGTGCAGTGGGATTTACGTAAACTCGGCGCAAGGCAGATCTTTCCGACATAGGCTTGAGAATCTTACGGGAACACTTGTACTGTTTCTAAATTAAGTGTAGGCGTGAGAGGAGGGTGCTTCCTGCGCACTAATAACAGCAAGCTTGCCAATTGTGGATGCTAATCATTCGCTTGTATCTTCCTAGACACATCTGCTGGCTGTGAATTATTCCACTTGCATGGCAAGGTGCGCATGTAGGTGTGTTAAAATTTCCGGAGGCACTGGGTATTGATCCCAGTACCTATCGCATACTAAGCGAGCGCTCTACCATCTGAACTACGCTAGCCCCCACCGAAGACTAATGGTGCTACATACAGCCATATAGACGGCACAGAACCTTGCACTCCCATTATTCAGCAGACCAACACTACTCTCTATGTATCCGTTAGGGTGTCTTTCAGGTTTCGTGCATTCTATATCGAATCATAGTTGGCCACAATGAAAGTGGCACGTATAACGTCGAAAATAGAAATCGGACACCGCTCTGAGTAAGACCAACGTGTTGTCCACCCTCTAGACTTCAATGAGGTTAAGCCGTGATACCTAAGACAGCTCTGCACTCGATGACACCTCGATAACAGCCGGTCCCCACACTTACATCCTGCTCTCCTTACGTCAGTATACAGCATATCAGTCTGTGACGCTGGCTTTGCAACATCTTGCGTGCCTTTAGGTTCGCCGCGACCAACACTTACCATGCACTGACCACAAAAAATGGTGCCGAAGTGGCTTGAACCCTGTACCTTTCACATGCAAGGCGAACGATCTACCAACTGAGCTACGCCCCATGCACGACCAAACTGCTGTATTCCCCATTCTTTGCGACTCAGATGCGCACGGACACGATGGTTGGTTGCTTTGTAGCGGTGAAGGGAGCGGAGTACAAAGGCGCGGACACGTTCATACACACAAAAGTTCCAAGTAGATTCGATGCTCTGGTATTACAAATGCAAATTCCGTCTGTTTTTAACGTCTAAAATTGAAAGAGCCGTCACAAATTGCTCCGTTTTCACTCCTTGTCGACAGTCATACAGCACCTGAGGTAACAAGCACATCTCGAGCCCCATTGTGCACTCCATTGTTCATGCCAACTCAGTGCCTCGCTCTTTACTACTGTGTACCAATCTTGTCGTCCAACTGCAAAACACTGGGCCACAACAAGTTTCCGCGTCTCCATTGCACTGCGCATACTACGAAACGCTCCCCAAACTTGGCACTCACCCACACAGCCGACTTTTCCGACTTTCCACGACGCTCACGCTAGTGACAGCATTATTTATAGTTCGACGTCGCGCCAAAGCGAATGAGCACATTTCGCCTACGGCTTAGGCCGCCCTCCTAGTGTGGCTGCTCGGTGTCTGCAGGCAGCAAGGTTCTGCAAGCTTCCTGTGTTCGCACCTATGTCACCTGTGCTTGCTTGTCAGAGACAGACTATCGCAAAACATACAACTCACTCCATGACTTGATTGCTGCGGCATCTGTTATCAGCAGTCACAACTATCAACACCAGTAGCAGCCGACTGCACGCAAAGGATAGGAATGTGCAGTGGGATTTACGTGAACTCGGCGCAAGGCAGATCTTTCCGACATAGGCTTGAGAATCTTACGGGAACACTTGTACTGTTTCTAAATTAAGTGTAGGCGTGGGAGGAGGGTGCTTCCTGCGCACTAATAACAGCACGCTTGCCAATTAATGGATGCTAATCATTCGCTTGTATCTTCCTAGACACATCTGCTAGCTGTGAATTATTCCACTTGCATGGCAAGTTGCGCATGTAGGTGTGTTAAAAATTATGGAAGCACTGGGTATTGATCAATGTACCTACCGCCTACTAAGCGAGCGCTCTACCATCTGAGCTACGCCATTCCCCCTGAAGAGTAATGGTGCCACATACAGCCATATAGACGACACAGACCCTTGCACTCCCATTATTCAGCAGACAAACACTACTCTCTATGTATCCGTTAGGGTGTCTTTCAGGTCTCGTGCATTCTGTATCGAATCGTAGTTGGCCACAATGAAAGTGGGACGTATAACGTCGAAAATTGAATTCGGACACCGCTCTGAGTAAGACCAACGTGTTGTCCACCCTCTAGACTTCAATGAGGTTAAGCCGTGATACCTAAGACAGATCTGCACTCGATGACACCTCGACAACAGCCGGTCCCCACACTTACATCTTGATCTCCTTACGTCAGTATACATCATATCAGTCTGTGACGCTGGCTTTGCAACATCTTGCGTGCCTTTAGGTTCGCCGCGACCAACACTTACCATGCACTGACCACAAAAAATGGAGGCGCCACGGCTTGAACCCTGGACCTTTCACATACGAAGCGAACGCTCTACCAACTGACCTACGCCCCATGCACGACCAAACTGCCCTATTCCCCATTCTTTGCGACTCAGATGCGCCCGGACACAATGGTTGGTTGGTTTGTAGCGGTGAAGGGAGCAGAGTACAAAGGCGCGGACACGTTCATATACACAAAAGTTCCAAGTAGTTTCGATGTTCTGGTATTACAAATGATAATTCCGTCTGTTTTTAACGTCTCAAATTGAAAGAGCCGTCCCAAATTGCTCCGTTTTCACTCCTTGTCGACAATCATACAGCTCCTGAGGTAACAAGCACATCTCGAGCCCCATTGTGCGCTCCATTGTTCATGCCAACTCAGTGCCTCGCTCTTTACTACTGTGTACCAATCTTGTCGTACAACTGCAAAACACTGGGCCACAACAAGTTTCCGCGTCTCCATTGCACTGCGCATACTACGAAACGCTCCCCGAAATTGGCACTCACCCACGCAGCCGACTTTTCCGACTTTCCACGACGCTCACCCTAGTGACAGCATTATTTATAGCTCGACGTCGCGACAAAGCGAATGAGCACATTTCGCCTACGGCTTAGGCCGCCCTCCTAGTGTGGCTGCTCGGTGTCTGCAGGCAGCGAGGGTCTGCAAGCTTCCTGTGTTCGCACCTATGTCACCTGTGCTTGCTTGTCAGAGACAGACTATCGCAAAACATACAACTCACTCCATGAATTGATTGCTACGGCATCTGTTATCAGAAGTCACAACTAGCAACACCAGTAGCAGCCGACTGCACGCAAAGAATAGGAATGTGCAGTGGGATTTACGTGAACCCTTGCGCAAGGCAGATCTTTCCGACATAGGCTTGAGAATCTTACGGGAACACTTGTACTGTTTCTAAATTAAGTGTAGGCGTGGGAGGAGGGTGCTTCCTGCGCACTAATAACAGCACGCTTGTCAATTGTGGATGCTAATCACTCGCTTGTATCTTCCTAGACACATCTGCTGGCTGTGAATTATTCCACTTGCATGGCAAGGTGCGCATGTAGGTGTGTTAAAAATTCTGGGGCACTGGGTATTGATCCCAGTACCTCCCGCTTACTAAGCGAGCGCTCTAACATCTGAGCTACGCCCGCCCCCACGAAGACTAATGGTGCTACATACAGCCATATAGACGACACAGACCCTTGCACTCCCATTATTCAGCAGACAAACACTACTCTCTATGTATCCGTTAGGGTGTCTTTCAGGTCTCGTGCATTCTGTATCGAATCGTAGTTGGCCACAATGAAAGTGGGACGTATAACGTCGAAAATTGAATTCGGACACCGCTCTGAGTAAGACCAACGTGTTGTCCACCCTCTAGACTTCAATGAGGTTAAGCCGTGATACCTAAGACAGATCTGCACTCGATGACACCTCGACAACAGCCGGTCCCCACACTTACATCTTGATCTCCTTACGTCAGTATACATCATATCAGTCTGTGACGCTGGCTTTGCAACATCTTGCGTGCCTTTAGGTTCGCCGCGACCAACACTTACCATGCACTGACCACAAAAAATGGAGGCGCCACGGCTTGAACCCTGGACCTTTCACATACGAAGCGAACGCTCTACCAACTGACCTACGCCCCATGCACGACCAAACTGCCCTATTCCCCATTCTTTGCGACTCAGATGCGCCCGGACACAATGGTTGGTTGGTTTGTAGCGGTGAAGGGAGCAGAGTACAAAGGCGCGGACACGTTCATATACACAAAAGTTCCAAGTAGTTTCGATGTTCTGGTATTACAAATGATAATTCCGTCTGTTTTTAACGTCTCAAATTGAAAGAGCCGTCCCAAATTGCTCCGTTTTCACTCCTTGTCGACAATCATACAGCACCTGAGGTAACAAGCACATCTCGAGCCCCATTGTGCGCTCCATTGTTCATGCCAACTCAGTGCCTCGCTCTTTACTACTGTGTACCAATCTTGTCGTACAACTGCAAAACACTGGGCCACAACAAGTTTCCGCGTCTCCATTGCACTGCGCATACTACGAAACGCTCCCCGAAATTGGCACTCACCCACGCAGCCGACTTTTCCGACTTTCCACGACGCTCACCCTAGTGACAGCATTATTTATAGCTCGACGTCGCGACAAAGCGAATGAGCACATTTCGCCTACGGCTTAGGCCGCCCTCCTAGTGTGGCTGCTCGGTGTCTGCAGGCAGCGAGGGTCTGCAAGCTTCCTGTGTTCGCACCTATGTCACCTGTGCTTGCTTGTCAGAGACAGACTATCGCAAAACATACAACTCACTCCATGAATTGATTGCTACGGCATCTGTTATCAGAAGTCACAACTAGCAACACCAGTAGCAGCCGACTGCACGCAAAGAATAGGAATGTGCAGTGGGATTTACGTGAACCCTTGCGCAAGGCAGATCTTTCCGACATAGGCTTGAGAATCTTACGGGAACACTTGTACTGTTTCTAAATTAAGTGTAGGCGTGGGAGGAGGGTGCTTCCTGCGCACTAATAACAGCACGCTTGTCAATTGTGGATGCTAATCACTCGCTTGTATCTTCCTAGACACATCTGCTGGCTGTGAATTATTCCACTTGCATGGCAAGGTGCGCATGTAGGTGTGTTAAAAATTCTGGGGCACTGGGTATTGATCCCAGTACCTCCCGCTTACTAAGCGAGCGCTCTAACATCTGAGCTACGCCCGCCCCCACGAAGACTAATGGTGCTACATACAGCCATATAGACGACACAGACCCTTGCACTCCCATTATTCAGCAGACAACCACTACTCTCTATGTATCCGTTAGGGTGTCTTTCTGGTTTCGTGCATTCTGTATCGAATCGTAGTTGGCCACAATGAAAGTGGGACATATAACGTCGAAAATAGAGTTCGGACACCGCTCTGAGTAAGACCAACGTGTTGTCCACCCTCTAGACTTCAATGAGGTTAAGCCGTGATACCTAAGACAGATCTGCACTCGATGACACCTCGATAACAGCCGGTCCCCACACTTACATCTTGCTCTCCTTACGTCAGTATACATCATATCAGTCTGTGACGCTGGCTTTGCAACATCTTGCGTGCCTTTAGGTTCGCCGCGACCAACACTTACCATGCACTGACCACAAAAAATGGAGGCGCCACGGCTTGAACCCTGGACCTTTCACATACGAAGCGTACGCTCTACCAACTGACCTACGCCCCATGCACGAGCAAATTGCACTATTCCCCATTTTTTGCGACTCAGATGCGCCCGGACACAATGGTTGGTTGGTTTGTAGCGGTGAAGGGAGCAGAGTACAAAGGCGCGGACACGTTCATATACACAAAAGTTCCAAGTAGTTTCGATGTTCTGGTATTACAAATGATAATTCCGTCTGTTTTTAACGTCTCAAATTGAAAGAGCCGTCACAAATTGCTCCGTTTTCACTCCTTGTCGACAATCATACAGCACCTGAGGTAACAAGCACATCTCGAGCCCCATTGTGCGCTCCATTGTTCATGCCAACTCAGTGCCTCGCTCTTTACTACTGTGTACCAAACTTGTCGTACAACTGCAAAACACTGGGCCACAACAAGTTTCCGCGTCTCCATTGCACTGCGCATACTACGAAACGCTCCCCAAACTTGGCACTCACCCACGCAGCCGACTTTTCCGACTTTCCACGACGCTCACGCAAGTGACACCATTATTTATAGTTCGACGTCGCGCCAAAGCGAATGAGCACATTTCGCCTACGGCTTAGGCCGCCCTCCTAGTGTGGCTGCTCGGTGTCTGCAGGCAACGAGGGTCTGCAAGCTTCCTGTGTTCGCACCTATGTCACCTGTGCTTGCTTGTCAGAGACAGACTATCGCAAAACATACAACTCACTCCATGAATTGATTGCTACGGCATATGTTATCAGAAGTCACAACTAGCAACACCAGTAGCAGCCGACTGCACGCAAAGAATAGGAATGTGCAGTGGGATTTACGTGAACGCGGCGCAAGGCAGATCTTTCCGACATAGGCTTGAGAATCTTACGGGAACACTTGTACTGTTTCTAAATTAAGTGTAGGCGTGGGAGGAGGGTGCTTCCTGCGCACAAATAACAGCACGCTTGTCAATTGTGGATGCTAATCACTCGCTTGTATCTTCCTAGACACATCTGCTGGCTGTGAATTATTCCACTTGCATGGCAAGGTGCGCATGTAGGTGTGTTAAAAATTCTGGGGCACTGGGTATTGATCCCAGTACCTCCCGCATACTAAGCGAGCGCTCTAACATCTGAGCTTCGCCCGCCCCCACGAAGACTAATGGTGCTACATACAGCCATATAGACGACACAGACCCTTGCACTCCCATTATTCAGCAGACAAACACTACTCTCTATGTATCCGTTAGGGTGTCTTTCAGGTTTCGTGCATTCTGTATCGAATCGTAGTTGGCCACAATGAAAGTGGGGCATATAACGTCGAAAATAGAGTTCGGACACCGCTCTGAGTAAGACCAACGTGTTGTCCACCCTCTAGACTTCAATGAGGTTAAGCCGTGATACCTAAGACAGATCTGCACTCGATGACACCTCGATAACAGCCGGTCCCCACACTTAAATCTTGCTCTCCTTACGTCAGTATACATCATATCAGTCTGTGACGCTGGCTTTGAAACATCTTGCGTGCCTTTAGGTTCGCCGCGACCAACACTTGCCATGCACTGACCACAAAACATTTAGGCGCCGCGGCTTGAACCCTGTACCTTTCACATACGAAGCGAACGCTCTACCAACTGAGCTACGCCCCATGCACGACCAAACTGCTCTATTCCCCATTCTTTGGACTCAGATGCGCACGGACACGATGGTTGGTTGCTTTGTAGCGGTGAAGGGAGCAGAGTACAAAGGCGCGGACCCGTTCATATACACAAAAGTTCCAAGTAGTTTCGATGCTCTGGTATTACAAATGCAAATTCCGTCTGTTTTTAACGTCTAAAATTGAAAGAGCATTCACAAATTGCTCCGTTTTCACTCCTTGTCGACAATCGTACAGCACCTGAGGTAACAAGCACATCTCGAGCCCCATTGTGCACTCCATTATTCATGCCAACTCAGTGCCTCGCTCTTTACTACTGTGTACCAATCTTGTCGTCCAACTGCAAAACACTGTCCACAACAAGTTTCCGCGTCTCCACATCACTGCGCATACTACGAAACGCTCCCCAAACTTGGGACTCACCCACGCAGCCGACTTTTCCGACATTCCACGACGCCCACGCTAGTGACAGCATTATTTATAGTTCGACGTCGCGCCAAAGCGAATGAGCACATTTCGCCTACGGCTTAGGCCGCCCTCCTAGTGTGGCTGCTCGGTGTCTGCAGGCAGCGAGGGTCTGCAAGCTTCCTGTGTTCGCACCTATGTCACCTGTGCTTGCTTGTCAGAGACAGACTATCGCAAAACATACAACTCACTCCATGAATTGATTGCTACGGCATCTGTTATCAGCAGTCACAACTAGCAACACCAGTAGCAGCCCACTGCACGCAAAGGATAGGAATGTGCAGTGGGATTTACGTGAACTCGGCGCAAGGCAGATCTTTCCGACATAGGCTTGAGAATCTTACGGGAACACTTGTACTGTTTCTAAATTAAGGGTAGGCGTCTGAGGAGGGTGCTTCCTGCGCACTAATAACAGCACGCTTGCCAATTGTGGATGCTAATCATTCGCTTGTATCTTCCTAGACACATCTGCTGGCTGTGAATTATTCCACTTGCATGGCAATGTGCGCATGTAGGTGTGTTAAAAATTCTGGGGCACTGGGTATTGATCCCAGTACCTCCCGCTTACTAAGCGAGCGCTCTAACATCTGAGCTACGCCCGCCCCCACGAAGACTAATGGTGCTACATACAGCCATATAGACGACACAGACCCTTGCACTCCCATTATTCAGCAGACAAACACTACTCTCTATGTATCCGTTAGGGTGTCTTTCTGGTTTCGTGCATTCTGTATCGAATCGTAGTTGGCCACAATGAAAGTGGGACATATAACGTCGAAAATAGAGTTCGGACACCGCTCTGAGTAAGACCAACGTGTTGTCCACCCTCTAGACTTCAATGAGGTTAAGCCGTGATACCTAAGACTGATCTGCACTCGATGACACCTCGATAACAGCCGGTCCCCACACTTACATCTTGCTCTCCTTACGTCAGTATACATCATATCAGTCTGTGACGCTGGCTTTGCAACATCTTGCGTGCCTTTAGGTTCGCCGCGACCAACACTTACCATGCACTGACCACAAAAAATGGAGGCGCCACGGCTTGAACCCTGGACCTTTCACATACGAAGCGTACGCTCTACCAACTGACCTACGCCCCATGCACGAGCAAATTGCACTATTCCCCATTTTTTGCGACTCAGATGCGCCCGGACACAATGGTTGGTTGGTTTGTAGCGGTGAAGGGAGCAGAGTACAAAGGCGCGGACACGTTCATATACACAAAAGTTCCAAGTAGTTTCGATGTTCTGGTATTACAAATGATAATTCCGTCTGTTTTTAACGTCTCAAATTGAAAGAGCCGTCACAAATTGCTCCGTTTTCACTCCTTGTCGACAATCATACAGCACCTGAGGTAACAAGCACATCTCGAGCCCCATTGTGCGCTCCATTGTTCATGCCAACTCAGTGCCTCGCTCTTTACTACTGTGTACCAAACTTGTCGTACAACTGCAAAACACTGGGCCACAACAAGTTTCCGCGTCTCCATTGCACTGCGCATACTACGAAACGCTCCCCAAACTTGGCACTCACCCACGCAGCCGACTTTTCCGACTTTCCACGACGCTCACGCAAGTGACACCATTATTTATAGTTCGACGTCGCGCCAAAGCGAATGAGCACATTTCGCCTACGGCTTAGGCCGCCCTCCTAGTGTGGCTGCTCGGTGTCTGCAGGCAACGAGGGTCTGCAAGCTTCCTGTGTTCGCACCTATGTCACCTGTGCTTGCTTGTCAGAGACAGACTATCGCAAAACATACAACTCACTCCATGAATTGATTGCTACGGCATATGTTATCAGAAGTCACAACTAGCAACACCAGTAGCAGCCGACTGCACGCAAAGAATAGGAATGTGCAGTGGGATTTACGTGAACGCGGCGCAAGGCAGATCTTTCCGACATAGGCTTGAGAATCTTACGGGAACACTTGTACTGTTTCTAAATTAAGTGTAGGCGTGGGAGGAGGGTGCTTCCTGCGCACAAATAACAGCACGCTTGTCAATTGTGGATGCTAATCACTCGCTTGTATCTTCCTAGACACATCTGCTGGCTGTGAATTATTCCACTTGCATGGCAAGGTGCGCATGTAGGTGTGTTAAAAATTCTGGGGCACTGGGTATTGATCCCAGTACCTCCCGCATACTAAGCGAGCGCTCTAACATCTGAGCTTCGCCCGCCCCCACGAAGACTAATGGTGCTACATACAGCCATATAGACGACACAGACCCTTGCACTCCCATTATTCAGCAGACAAACACTACTCTCTATGTATCCGTTAGGGTGTCTTTCAGGTTTCGTGCATTCTGTATCGAATCGTAGTTGGCCACAATGAAAGTGGGACATATAACGTCGAAAATAGAGTTCGGACACCGCTCTGAGTAAGACCAACGTGTTGTCCACCCTCTAGACTTCAATGAGGTTAAGCCGTGATACCTAAGACAGATCTGCACTCGATGACACCTCGATAACAGCCGGTCCCCACACTTAAATCTTGCTCTCCTTACGTCAGTATACATCATATCAGTCTGTGACGCTGGCTTTGAAACATCTTGCGTGCCTTTAGGTTCGCCGCGACCAACACTTGCCATGCACTGACCACAAAACATTTAGGCGCCGCGGCTTGAACCCTGTACCTTTCACATACGAAGCGAACGCTCTACCAACTGAGCTACGCCCCATGCACGACCAAACTGCTCTATTCCCCATTCTTTGGACTCAGATGCGCACGGACACGATGGTTGGTTGGTTTGTAGCGGTAAAGGAGCAGAGTACAAAGGTGTTGACACGTTCATATACACAAAAGTTCCAAGTAGTTTCGATGCTCTGGTATTACAAATGCAAATTCCGTCTGTTTTTAACGTCTAAAATTGAAAGAGCATTCACAAATTGCTCCGTTTTCACTCCTTGTCGACAATCGTACAGCACCTGAGGTAACAAGCACATCTCGAGCCCCATTGTGCACTCCATTATTCATGCCAACTCAGTGCCTCGCTCTTTACTACTGTGTACCAATCTTGTCGTCCAACTGCAAAACACTGTCCACAACAAGTTTCCGCGTCTCCACATCACTGCGCATACTACGAAACGCTCCCCAAACTTGGGACTCACCCACGCAGCCGACTTTTCCGACATTCCACGACGCCCACGCTAGTGACAGCATTATTTATAGTTCGACGTCGCGCCAAAGCGAATGAGCACATTTCGCCTACGGCTTAGGCCGCCCTCCTAGTGTGGCTGCTCGGTGTCTGCAGGCAGCGAGGGTCTGCAAGCTTCCTGTGTTCGCACCTATGTCACCTGTGCTTGCTTGTCAGAGACAGACTATCGCAAAACATACAACTCACTCCATGAATTGATTGCTACGGCATCTGTTATCAGCAGTCACAACTAGCAACACCAGTAGCAGCCCACTGCACGCAAAGGATAGGAATGTGCAGTGGGATTTACGTGAACTCGGCGCAAGGCAGATCTTTCCGACATAGGCTTGAGAATCTTACGGGAACACTTGTACTGTTTCTAAATTAAGGGTAGGCGTCTGAGGAGGGTGCTTCCTGCGCACTAATAACAGCACGCTTGCCAATTGTGGATGCTAATCATTCGCTTGTATCTTCCTAGACACATCTGCTGGCTGTGAATTATTCCATTTGTATGGCAAGTTAGGCATGTAGGTGTGTTAAAAATTCTGGAGGCACTGGGTATTGATCCCAGTACCTCTCGCATACTAACCGAGCGCTCAACCATCTAGGCTACGACCCCCCCCCCCCTCCCCGGGGTGACGTATGGTGCTACATACAGCCATATAGACGACACAGACTCTTGCACTCCCATTATTCAGCAGACAAATCCTACTCTCTATGTATCAGTGAGGGTGTCTTTCAGGTTTCGTGCATTCTGTATCGAATCGTAGTTGGCCACAATGAAAGTGGCACTCATAACGTCGAAAATAGAGTTCGGACATTGCTCTGAGTATGACGATCGTGTTGTCCACTCTCTAGACTTCAATGACGTCAAGCCTTGATACCTTAGACAGATCTGCACTCGATAACACCTCGATAACAGCCGGTCCCCACACTTACATCTTGCTCTCCTTATGTCAGTACACATCATATCAGTCGGTGACGCTGGTTTGGTTTTGCAACTTCTTGCGTGCCTTTAGGTTCGCCGCGACCAACACTTACCATGCACTGACAACAAAACATGGAGGCGCCGGGGCTTGAACCCGAGATCTTTCACACACTTAGCGAACGATCTGCCAACTGAGCTACGGCTGCACACACGACCGAGCCTGCCTATTCTCCATTCTTTGCGACTCTAATGTGCACGGACACGATGGTTTGTTGGTTTGCAGCGCCGAAGGTACCAGAGTACAAAGGCGCGGACATGTTCATATACACACTAGTTCCAAGTAGTTTCGATGCTCTGGTATTACGAATGCAAATTCCGTCTGTTTTTAACGTCTTAAATTGAAAGGGCGGTCACAAATTGGTCCGTTTCACTCCTTGTCGACAATCACACAGCACCTGAGATAACAAGCACATCTCGAGCCCCATTGTGCACTCCATTGTTCATGCCAACTCAGTGCCTCGCTCTTTGCTACTGTGTACCACTCTTGTCGTACAACTGCAACACACTGGGCCACAACAAGTTTCCTCGCCTCCATTGCACTGATCATACTCCGAAACGCTCCCCAAAGTTGGCAATCAGCCGACTTTACACGACGCTCACGCTAGTGACAGCCTTATTTATAGTTCGACGCCGCGCCAAAGCGAATGAGCACATTTCGCCTACGGCATAGGCCGCTCTCCTAGTGTGGCTGCTCTGTGTCTGCAGGCAGCGAGGGGCTGCAAGCTTCCTGTGTTCGCACCTATGTCACCTGTGCTTGCTTGTCAGAGACAGACTTTCCCAAAATATACAACTCACTCCATGAATTGATTGCTACGGCATCTGTTATCAGCAGTCACAACCAGCAACACCAGTAGCAGCCGACTGCACGCAAACAATGGGAACGTGCAGAGGGATTTTCGTGAACTCGGCAAAAGGCATATCTTTCCGACGTAGGCTTGAGAATATTATGGGAACACTAATCCTGTTTCTAAATTAAGTGTAGGTGTGGGAGGAGGGTGCTTCCTGCGCACGAATAAAAGCACGCTTGCCAATTGTGCTGCTAATCGTTCGCTTGTATCTGCCTAGACACCTCTGCTAGTTGTGAATTATTCCACTTGCATGGCAAGGTGCGCATGTAGGCGTGTTAAAAATTCTGGAGGCGCTGGGTATCGATCCCAGTACCTCTCGCACTCCAACCGGTCGATCTACCATCTGAGCTACGCCCACATCCCGATGACTAATAGTACTACATACAGCCATATCAACGTCACAGACCCTTCCACTCCCATTATTCCGCAGACAAATCCTACTCTCTATGTATCAGTGAGGGTGTCTTTCAGGTTTCGTGCATTCTGTATCGAATCGTAGTTGGCCACAATGAAAGTGGCACGCATAACGTCGAAAATAGAGTTCGGACATCGCTCTGAGTATGACGAACGTGTTGTCCACTCTCTAGACTTCAATGACGTTAAGCCTTGATACCTTAGACAGATCTGCACTCGATGACACCTCGATAACAGCCGGTCCACACACTTACATCTTGCTCTCCTTATGTCAGTACACATCATATCAGTCTGTGACGCTGGTTTTGCAACTTCTTGCGTGCCTTTAGGTTCGCCGCGACCAACACTTACCATGCACTGACAACAAAACATAGAGGCGCCGGGGCTTGAACCCGAGACCTTTCACACACTAAGCGAACGATCTGCCAACTGAGCTACGGCTGCACACACGACCAAGACTGCCTATTCTCCATTCTTTGCGACTCTGATGTGCACGGACACGATGGTTGGTTGGTTTGTAGCGGCGAAGGTACCAGAGTACAAAGGCGCGGACACGTTCACATACAGAAGAATTCCAAGTAGTTTCGATGCTGTGGTATTACGAATGCAAATTCCGTCTGTTTTTAACGTCTTAAATTGAAAGGGCGGTCACAAATTGGTCCGTTTCACTCCTTGTCGACAATCACACAGCACCTGAGATAACAAGCACATCTCGAGCCCCATTGTGCACTCCATTGTTCATGCCAACTCAGTGCCTCGCTCTTTGCTACTGTGTACCACTCTTGTCGTCCAACTGCAAAACACTGGGCCACAACAAGTTTCCGCGTCTCCATTGCACTGATCATACTCCGAAACGCTCCCCAAACTTGGCAATCACCCATGCAGCCGACTTTTCCGACTTTACACGACGCTCACGCTAGTGACAGCCTCATTTATAGTTCGACGTCGGGCCAAAGCGAATGAGCACATTCGACTACGGCTTAGGCCGCTCTCCTAGTGTGGCTGCTCTGTGTCTGCAGGCAGCGAGAGTTTGCAAGCTTCCTGTGTTCGCACCTATATCACCTGTGCTTGCTTGTCAGAGACAGACTATCCCAAAACATACAACTCACTCCATGAATTGATTGCTACGCCATCTGTTATCAGCAGTCACAACCAGCAACACCAGTAGCAGCCGACTGCACGCAAAGAATGGGAAGGTGCAGTGGGATTTACGTGAACTCGGCAAAAGGCATATCTTTCCGACGTAGGCTTGAGAATATTATGGGAACACTTGTACTGTTTCTAAATTAAGTGTAGGTGTGGGAGGAGGGGGCTTCCTGCACACGAATAAAAGCACGCATGCCAATTGTGGATGCTAATCGTTCGCTTGTATCTGCCTAGACACCTCTGCTAGTAGTGAGTTATTCCAGTTGCATGGCAAGGTGCGCATGTAGGTGTGTTAAAAATTCTGGAGGCGCTGAGTATTGATCCCAGTACCTCTCGCACGCCAACCGAGCGCTCAACCATCTGAGCTACGCCCACCGCCATCACCGAAGATTAACAGTGCTACATACAGCGATATCAACGTCACAGACCCTTGCACTCCCATTATTCCGCAGACAAATCCTACTCTCTATGTATCAGTGAGGGTGTCTTTCAGGTTTCGTGCATTCTGTATCGAATCGTAGTTGGCCACAATGAAAGTGGCACGCATAACGTCGAAAGTAGAGTTCGGACATCGCTCTGAGTATGACGAACGTGTTGTCCACTCTCTAGACTTCAATGACGTTAAGCCTTGATACCTTAGACAGATCTGCACTCGATGACACCTCGATAACAACCGGTCCCTACACTTACATCTTGCTCTCCTTATGTCAGTACACATCATATCAGTTTGTGACGCTCGTTTTGCAACTTCTTGCGTGCCTTTAGGTTCGCCGCGACCAACACTTACCATGCACTGACCACAAAACATGGAGGCGCCGGGGCTTGAACCCGAGACCTTTCACACACTAAGCGAACGATCTGCCAACTTTTTTTTTTTTTTTTTTTTTTTTTTTGGGCCTCCCACACCCCTTTTAGCCCATCCTTTCGCTCTCCATAATTCGCCTTCATCGGCGTCGGCTTCTCACGCCATGGACATAACCATAAACTGATGAGACAAAGTTAATCCCTTTATCGTGGAGAAACTGATGTACCCCTTCTTCTGGCTTATTGATAATGTGAAAAAAGAATGAAGTCTGCAGTAGATAGAAAGAGAAGTTATGTTCAGTTTGTTTCCTTCTTCATCGCTGTTTTTTGTTGTCACACTTAAAGCAAATAGGCTTCCTTGACAAAGAAACGTCAGAGGGCATTCCGAAACTGCCTCTCCTCTCTTAAAATGCTTAAAAAACAAACCAAAATCGGTGAGAAGCAACTATTTATAATGGCTTCTTGATAAATAAATTAATGAACGTTGAACTCAAAGAACGGCAATTCCGGTAAAAACTAAAATATTTTTTTTTCCACGATTGTAAAGTAAGTTAGTAGTGGTGAACACTCTCTTACGTTTGTCTTCTGTGTCCGCAGATATTTCTTGTTAATTCTTTTACATCAATTTCTTGATTAAAAAATTTGCGTATGTTTCTTTATATTTACTAGTCTTCAGTAACATGCGATGCTCAGTTAGCAGATAGATCCAAAAATCCTCTTGGCTTTTCTCTTCCTTCGTGAAGAGGTAATGTACCGTTGCCGCTTTCAGCCAACTGACTGCGTTGCGTTTCGTGTTAGGAAAGGGTACATCATCCAGTGTCAAAAAGTCCGCAGGCGTTATAGCGTTAGGTGACGTTCGAAGGATGAGTGCCAGCTTTCGTCGGACATGCAGCCATATATCTTTAACCTTGTCACACACGAAACGATGTTCTTCGTTATCAATTAAACTACACGTTGCACACAAAGGCGAATCCGCTAAGTGGATCGTATGAAGTTTCGAGTTTGTTGCAACTTTCCTATTTACAACAAAGTACCATGTTGCTTTCAGATGAGTAGCTAAGTTACGGTTATGAATATTTGCCCATATCACTTTCCAGTTAGAACATGGATAGTTTTGTTCTATTTTGTTGTTCTTCTTTTCTCCCATCAATTTGGCATATATTTCTTTTACGTTTTTCATGTCTTTTTCCGGAATTCTTGAATGTAGGTAGCTATATTCTATTAAAAACCATCGTAAATGGTAAAGTCCGCTCGGTATGTGCTGCACATCAATGGGTGGAGAGAGGTCATCTGGAGCTATTTCAGATAGCAAGTGCGCGGCGATACAGCTGCCGGATTGTCTCCATTGTCGAAACGTATAGGAGATGTACAGAGCCTGCGACTTTTTAGTAACATTCGTTAAGTTTAAGCCGCCATTATTAGTGGCGAGCGTCAGAGTGTCATACTGGATTTTAAATATGTGGCCACGGCTCACAAAATAGCCTATTGCTGACATAATTTGTTTGGCGATGCCGGCGAGTATTGGCAGTATCTGGGCGACATAATTGACTTTGGAAGTAATAGAGACGTTCGCTAAAGACACTCTCTGAATTTCATTTAATTGTCGAATACTATGTGTCCGTACACTAGCTCGTATGGTAGTTAGTACTTGTCTATAGTTGGCCGCAATAGTTTGACGTATATTTTTTCGGAAATCAATGCCGAGACACTTCAAGGCTGTTAGCTCACGTAACTGACCGTGTGTGCGCATGCCAATGCCACGTCCGATATTGAATATGCCGGACTTGGTTTTGTTTAACCTCGCGGCTGACGCTCGTTCGTAGTTTTCTATTATGTGCATTGCCGTCTCGACTTCCGCTACATTCATAACGAGAAACCCAACATCGTCCGCATAAGCTTTACATATTATTTTGTTTCCTCGTATTTGCAATCCTTGTAACCGCTGAGTCAAGGTAGCGAGCAAAGGTTCGATGGCCATGGCAAAAAGTGCCATGGACAACGGACAACCTTGCCTGACAGAACATGCGATCTCGACTGGCCGGCTAGGCTGTCCATTTATGATGATTCTGGAGGAGTTATTCGTTACCAAACGTCGTATGAGGTCAACGAATCTCGGCGGAAAACCCATTGCGCCTATCGTTTTCAGGAGGTAGGAGTGGCTGATCCTGTCGAAGGCTTTATCGAAATCTAACGACATGATGGCACATTTTAGTCGACGTACTTCTGCTATTGAAATTATGTCGCGGTAGTCGGACAGCGTCTGCTGAATTTTCCTACCCTTGCCCACGCTAGACTGATATGAGCCGGTGACGCTGGCCATTACATTTTTAAGTCTGTGGACTATGAGCCGCGAAAAAATTTTATAGTCACTGTTCAGCAGGGTGATTGGTCTCAAATTTCCAATTTTCTTGCCAGCCGATTTTTTTGCGGTTAACACTATCATACCTTCGCGAAAATCTTTCGGTATCTCCTTATTGAGGTTCAGAAGTTCATTACAGATGCATGTAATTCTATGTTTTATATGTTCCCAGTAGACTTGATAAAATTCCGCTGGTATGCCGTCAGCTCCAGGGGATTTATTTTTTGCACTTTGATATACAGCATAGTGTACATCGTCTTCGGTCGCCTCCGCTATTAGAGCTTCCGCGTACGCGTTACCAACGCGTCCTTGCAGGTGGGTCAGTAAATCGTCCTGTGCTTTTTCGTCTACCTCTTTATGTGAAAACAAGTTGTCGAAATGAGTTAGTATTTCTGCTTTTATGTCGTTGTGCATTGTCAAGGTGGTTCCATTATCAGTTTTAAGCTCCGTCAGTATTTTGAGGAATCCTCGTTTAGTTTCACGAATCACATGATATACTGAAGTGGCTTCTTTTTGCGCCACAGTCTCTGCTCTTGACCTTATTTGGTATCCTTCAAGCTGTTGTCGCCTTAATGTCAGTATTTTTGCCTGGATTTTTTTAATTCTCCCATGGTTCCCAATAGCTGTAGCACCTTGCAGGTAGAGTTCTCGGAGACAATGACAGTAAAATTCTATCGTTCTTTTCCGCCAAAAGCTCTTCTCCCGGGAGTAGTTGATGAAACATCTTCGGATCTGAGGTTTGGCGCATTTGAGCCACCAATCCAAAGTCGAGTGGTAAGAGATGAGTTTGGTCTCGCAGGCTCTCCAAGTGGTGAGAAAGGCTTCTCGACAGGCAGGATCTTTTAAGTGTGAAACATTAAGTTTCCATGGCCCTTTATATCGACAGGTTCCTTGTCGTTCCAAATTTAATGTGCATATATATGCAGCGTGGTCCGAAAAAACGGTTGGCCAAACTTCAGACTGCAGGTTGCGGTGTTTCAGATTGGGCGAGACATATATTCGATCCAACCGGCTCGCTGAATGATTAGTGAGGTGGGTAAAGCCGGGTGCCGCGCCGTGCTTTTGCTCCCACGAATCAGTTAAACGGAGGTTGGTGACGATACGTTCCAGGTCCGGCGATTTGTTGTAGTTCGGAGTTTGGTCTTTGGCATGTATGACACTGTTAAAGTCGCCTCCAAGGATGGTATGGGTGCAGTGTACACCAAACAAAGGAACAATTCCCTCCTTAAAAAACTGTGCTCGTTGGCACCGATTGGTAGAACCAGATGGGGCATAGACATTAATAATCCTGGTGTTATAAAGCGTGCCGGCAATGCCTCTGCCGTTAGGCAGTTTTGTTACGTCTGTAATGACGACGCCCTCTTTGAAAAGAAATGCGGTACCCAAATCACATCCAATTCCAGGATTGACTATAGCATTATACCCCTGTATGAAGTCAAGTTTGATGTTTGTTACTTCTTGTAAAAACAAAATGTCCACATAAGCTGCATACAGGAAATCTTTTAAATTTTGTAAATTAAATGGGCTACAAATTTTATTGATGTTCAGCGTAGCGATCTTATAGGCCTGCAACGGAACTACGTTAGCCAAGACGGGAGTGTAATTAGGAAAAACTCTGGCAACATATCATTTCGAAAAAACATTAAGAAATCTCACCCGAGAGACATGTGGACACAAGTCAGTAAAACCGTTCGCGGCGATAACATTCAAGACGACGTCATCTCGTGGTGTGGCCATCGTGGTGACTGTAACGGTTCCTGTGGTGACCATAATTGCGTCCTCCTTTGTAGTGTCATCGACATCGTCTGCCCACGGATTCGACAGCCCTGTCATCGGTTGGTCATTAAGTGGTGCACTATATTCAGGTGTTTGCTGGTGATTTTTATCTTCGGTTCGGGTAATTGCTACGTCATCGGAGGGCAAACTGGCAGAACCTGAGGTACTATCCAAGGACACAGGGTCTTCGTTAGATGACTGCTGATTGCACTGCAAGTTCTCAGATGCAGATTGACGTATTTTGCCCCCTATTTACTTCGCCTGTTCACGCAGTTGTGGTGCAGTCTGCTCTGCACCTTGACGCGCGATCCTCCGTTTTCTAGATTTCTTGGGAGATGCGTGCCGGCCGCGGTGGTCTCGCGGTTCTAGGCGCGCAGTCCGGAACCGTGCGACTGCTACGGTCGCAGGTTCGAATCCTGCCTCGGGCATGGATGTGTGTGATGTCCTTAGGTTAGTTAGGTTTAAGTAGTTCTAAGTTCTAGGGGACTGATAACCACGGCAGTTGAGTCCCATAGTGCTCAGAGCCATTTGAACCATTTTTTGGAGATGCGTCTCGTGGTGGACTTTGGACGGTACCTGAAGAAGCCTCAGGTTGCAAAGTAGCACTACCCGAAATGACTGACGCCAGGTCTGATTTCATTGCACTTGACGGGCTGTGGTCAGTGCCTAAGGCAGCTGCAGGATTCGGAGGAGCACCAGTAGAAACGGCTGGTTGCGAGTCCGTTTTCTGTGCACCTGATACGCTTTTGATACCTCCTAAAGAAGCTCCAGGATGCAGAGGAGCACTACCCGAAGCGACTGAGGTCGCGTCCGTATCCATTGCCGCATTGGGCGATTCCACGGCGACAAGGGCAGGAGCAGATATGTCTTCGCAGGAGGGTTGAGTGTCTACAGATGCTACACCTGAGTCGGTCGGTTGGTCGGTCGCTTGTGGGTCGGTATTCGTAGTAACTTCGGGGGGCGCAGTGGCACTTGCAAAACCGCGCGCTACGGCGACATATGTCACGGGCAGCGTTGACATAGCAGGGGGCCTGACGGCATCGACGGCAGGCAGTTGCGCCATTCGCCTTTGAACACATTCTGCACGAACGTGGCCTGGTAAATTGCAGACAGCACACGTTTTCGGTTGGTCATCATACATCACAACAGCTCTATATCCGCAGACGTTTATAAACGACGGAATGTGCTTCTGCAATTCGACTTTTAATTGGCGCACACCATTCAAAACAGGGAACTTGTGTGCAGCAGACCACCGTTCGGCAATATTAATCAAAATTTTCCCGTATGGAGCAATAACAGCATTTATCTGGTCACTTGCAATTTCAAAGGGAAGTTCAAAGACTCGCACGGTCCGAATACCTAGACCAGCATCGGCAACGGTAACCTCCCCAACATTTCCGTCAGCATGTTTAAATTTCAGAATGCCACCACAAGATCGAACTATCCTTTCACACAATTCTGGACTGGCAAGTTTCACGAAAACCACACTGTTCATAATCTAGAAATGTATGCCGATAATAACATCAAGTCCTATTTTAATATCATCCTCTAACCACTGTTCAACATCAAATGACCTCGGTCGGACAAAGTTGCGATCAAACGTGACTTTCAAAGTATCTTTTCGTTGCGGTTGCGACATCTCTTAATTCTTTTTCATGTCTACACAAATACTATAGACAGCGACGCGTTGCAGCAAGAGCAGAGACTTACCACGTGGAGCTAACGCAGCACAGCACACAGCACGGCACTTCCGATCTCCAGCGCAGCCGCTGGCTGTCCACGCCAACTGAGCTACGGCTGCACACACGACCAAGCCTGCCTATTCTCCTTTCTTTGGACTCTGATGTGCACGGACACGATGGTTGGTTGGTTTGTAGCGGCGAAGGTACCAGAGTACAAAGGCGCGGACACGTTCATATACACAAGAGTTCCAAGTAGTTTCGATGCTCTGGTATTACGAATGCAAATTCCGTCTGTTTTTAACGTCTTAAATTGAAAGGGCGGTCACAAATTGGTCCGTTTCACTCCTTGTCGACAATCACACAGCACCTGAGATAACAAGCACATCTCGAGCCCCATTGTGCACTCCATTGTTCATGCCAACTCAGTGCCTCGCTCTTTGCTACTGTGTACCACTTTTGTCGTCCAACTGCAAAACACTGGGCCACAACAAGTTTCCGCGTCTCCATTGCACTGAACATACTCCGAAACGCTCCCCAAACTTGGCAATCACCCATGCAGCCGATTTTTCCGACTCTACACGACGCTCACGCTAGTGACAGCCTTATTTATAGTTCGACGTCGCGCCAAAGCGAATGAGCACATTTCGCCTACGGCTTAGGCCGCTCTCCTAGTGTGGCTGCTCTGTGTCTGCAGGCAGCAAGGGACTGCAAGCTTCCTGTGTTCGCACCTATATCACCTGTGCTTGCTTGTCAGAGACAGACTATCCCAAAACATACAACTCACTCCATGAATTGATTGCTACGCCATCTGTTATCAGCAGTCACAACCAGCAACACCAGTAGCAGCCGACTGCACGCAAAGAATGGGAATGTGCAGTGGGATTTACGTGAACTCGGCAAAAGGCATATCTTTCCGACGTAGGCTTGCGAATATTTTGGGAACACTTGTACTGTTTCTAAATTAAGTGTAGGTGTGGGAGGAGGGTGCTCCCTGCGCACGAATAAAAGCACGCTTGCCAATTGTGGATGCTAATCGTTCGCTTGTATCTGCCTAGACACCTCTGCTAGTTGTGAATTATTCCACTTGCATGGCAAGGTGCGCATGTAGGTGTGTAAAAATTCTGGAGGCGCTGGGTATCGATCCCAGTACCTCTCGCACGCCAAGCCAGCGCTCTACTATCTGAGCTACGCCCACCCCCTGGTGGCTAATAGTGCTACATACAGCGATATCAACGTCACAGACCCTTGCACTCCCATTATTCCGCAGACAAATCCTACTCTCTATGTATCAGTGAGGGTGTCTTTCAGGTTTCGTGCATTCTGTATCGAATCGTATTTGGCCACAATGAAAGTGGCACGTATAACGTCGAAAATAGAGTTCGGACATCGCTCTGAGTATGACGCACGTGTTGCCCACTCTCTAGACTTCAATGACGTTAAGCCTTAATACCTTAGACAGATTTGCACTCGATGACACCTCGATAACAGCCGGTCCCCACACTTACATCTTGATCTCCTTATGTCAGTACACATCATATCAGTCTGTGACGCTGGTTTTGCAACTTCTTGCGTGCCTTTAGGTTCGCCGCGACCAACACTTACCATGCACTGACCACAAAACATGGAGGCGCCGGGGCTTGAACCCGAGATCTTTCACACACTAAGCGAACGATCTGCCAACTGAGCTACGGCTGCACACACGACCAAGCCTGCCTATTCTACATTATTTGGACTCTGATGAGCACGGACACGATGGTTGGTTGGTTTGTAGCGGCGAAGGTACCAGAGTACAAAGGCGCGGACACGTTCATATACACAAGAGTTCCAAGTAGTTTCGATGCTCTGGTATTACGAATGCAAATTCCGTCTGTTTTTAACGTCTTAAATTGAAAGGGCGGTCACAAATTGGTCTGTTTCACTCCTTGTCGACAATCACACAGCACCTGAGATAACAAGCACATCTCGAGACCCATTGTGCACTCCATTGTTCATGCCAACTCAGTGCCTCGCTCTTTGCTACTGCGTACCACTCTTGTCGTCCATCCGATGCACATCTAGAGGCATTCTGTAATCTGCAGACCTTTAAAGTGTTGATGAAACACAGAAATTGCATCGGGATTGAATACAACAGTCACCATGCGCACTCTCCTCCATTGGAGTAATGTCTCAATCAGTCTACGCTTTGATCGATCCCTGGAAGACCAGTAGTAGTTTCAGATGCACATCTGGAGGCAATTTATAAACTGTGGGCTATCAGAGTGTTGATGAAACACAGAAATTGCATCGGGATTGAATACAACAGTCACCATGCGCACATTCATCCATGGGAGTAATGTCTCAAACAGTCTACGCTTTGATCGTTCCCTGAAGACCAGTAGTAGTTTCAGGTTCACATCTGGAGGCATCCTGTAATCAGTGGACTTACAGAGTGTTGATGAAACACAGAAATTGCATCGGGATTGAATACAACAGTCACCATGCGCACTTTCATCCATGGGAGTAATGTCTCAAACAGTCTACGCTTTGATCGTTCCCTGGAAAACCAGTAGTAGTTTCCCATGCACATCTCTAGGCATTGTGTAATCTGTGGACTATCCGATTGTTAATGTAACATAGAAATTGCATCGGGATTGAATACAACAGTCACCATGCGCACTTTCCTCCATGGGAGTAATGTCTCAAACAGTCTACGCTTTGATCGTTCCCTGGAAAACCAGTAGTAGTTTCCAAAGCATATCTGGAGGCATTCTGTAATCTGTGGACTATCAGAGTGTTGATGTAACACGGAAATTGGATCGGGATTGAATTCAACGGTCACCATGCGCACTTAACTCCATGGGAGTAATGTCTCAAACAGTCTACGCTTTGATCGTTCACTGGAAGACCAGTAGTGGTTTCCGAGGCACATCTGGAGGCATTCTATAATCAGTGGACTATCAGAGTGTAGATGAAACACAGAAATTGCATCGGGATTGAATACAACAGTCACCATGTGCATTTTCATCCATGGGAGTAATGTCTCAAACAGTCTACGCTTTGATTCGTCCCTGGAAAACCAGTAGTAGTTTCCGATGCACATCTGGAGGCATTCTGTAATCTGTGAACTATCAGAGTGTTGCATCGGGATCGATTACAACAGTCACCATGCGCACTTTCTTCCATGGGAGTAATGTCTCAAACAGTCTACGCTTTGACCGTTCCCTGGAAGACCAGTAGTAGATTCCGATGCACATCTGGAGGCATTCTGTAACCTGTGGACTATCAGAGTGTTGATGTAACACAGAAATTGCATCGGGATTGAATACAACAGTCACCATGCGCACTTTCCTCCATGCTAGTATTGTCTCATCGGGTCTACGCTTTGATCGTTCCCTGGAAGAACAGTAGTAGTTTCAGATGCCCATCTGGAGGCAATTTATAAACTGTGGGCTATCAGAGTGTTGATGAAACACAGAAATTGCATCGGGATTGAATACAACAGTCACCATGCGCACATGCATCCATGGGAGTAACGTCTCAAACAGTCTACGCTTTGATCGTTCCCTGGAAAACCAGTAGTAGTTTCCGATGCACATCTGGAGGCATTCTGTAATCTGTGGACTATCAGAGTGTTGTTGAAACACAGATATTACATCGGAATTGAATACAACAATCACCATGCGCACTTTCCTCCATGGGAGTAATGTCTCAAACTGTCATCGCTTTGATCGTTCCCTGAAGACCAGTAGTAGCTTCAGGTTCACATCTGGAGGCATTCTGTAATCAGTGGACTTACAGAGTGTTGATGAAACACAGAAATTGTATCTGGATTGAATACAACAGTCACCATGCGCACTTTCATCAATGGGAGTAATGTCTCAAACAGCCTACGATTTGATCGTTCCCTAGAAAACCCGTAGTAGTTTCCGATGCACATCTCTAGGCATTGTGTAATCTGTGGACTATCAGATTGTTAATGTAACACAGAAATTGCATCGGGATTGAATACAACAGTCACCATGCGCACTTTCCTCCATGGGAGTAATGTCTCAAACAGTCTACGCTTTGATCGTTCCCTGGAAAACCAGTAGTAGTTTCCAAAGCACATCTGGAGGCATTCTGTAATCTGTGGACTATCAGAGTGTTGATGTAACACGGAAATTGGATCGGGATTGAATTCAACAGCCACCATACGCAAATTCCTCCATGGGAGTAATGTCTCAAACAGTCTACGCTTTAATCGTTCACTGGAAGACCAGTAGTAGTTTCCGAGGCACATCTGGAGGCATTCTGTAATCAGTGGACTATCAGAGTGTAGATGAAACACAGAAATTGCATCGGGATTGAATACAACAGTCACCATGTGCATTTCCATCCATGGGAGTAATGTCTCAAACAGTCTACGCTTTGATTCGTCCCTGGAAAACCAGTAGTAGTTTCCGATGCACATCTGGAGGCATTCTGTAATCTGTGAACTATCAGAGTGTTGTTGAAACACAGAATTTGCATCGGGATTGATTACAACAGTCACCATTCGCACTATCCTCCATGGGAGTAATGTCTCAAACAGTCAACGCTTTGACCATTCCCAGGAAGACCAGTAGTAGATTCCGATGCACATCTGGAGGCATTCTGTAATCTGTGGACTATCAGAGTGTTGATGTAACACAGAAATTGCATAGGGATTGAATACAACAGTCACCATGCGCACTTTCCTCCATGGGAGTAATGTCTCAAAGAGTCTACGCTTTTTTCGTTCCCTGGAAGACCAGTAGTAGAGTCCGATGCACATCTGGAGGCATTCTGTAATCTGTGGACTATCAGAGTGTTGTTGAAACACAGATATTGCATCGGGATTGAATACAACAGTCACCATTCGCACTTTCCTGAATGGGAATAATGTCGCAAACTGTCATCGCTTTGATCGTTCCCTGAAGACCAGTAGTAGTTTCCCAGGCAGATCTGGAGGCATTCTGTAATCAGTGGACTATCAGAGTGTTGATGAAACACAGAAATTGCATCGGGATTGATTACAACAGTCACCATGCACACTTTCATCCATGGGTGTAACGTCTCAAACAGTCTACGCTTTGATCGTTCCCTAAAAACCAGTAGTAGTTTCCGATGCACATCTGGAGGCATTCTGTAATCTGTGAACTATCCGAGTGTTGTTGATACACAGAAATTGCATCGGGATTGATTACAACAGTCACCAGGCGCACTTTCCTCCATGGGAATAATGTCTCAAACTGTCATCGCTTTGATCGTTCCTTGAAGACCAGTAGTAGTTTCCGAGGCACATCTGGAGGCATTGTGTATTCAGTGGACAATCAGAGTGTTGATGAAACACAGAAATTGTATCTGGATTGAATACAACAGTCACCATGCGCACTTTCATCAATGGGAGTAATGTCTCAAACAGCCTACGATTTGATCGTTCCCTAGAAAACCCGTAGTAGTTTCCGATGCACATCTCTAGGCATTGTGTAATCTGTGGACTATCAGATTGTTAATGTAACACAGAAATTGCATCGGGATTGAATACAACAGTCACCATGCGCACTTTCCTCCATGGGAGTAATGTCTCAAACAGTCTACGCTTTGATCGTTCCCTGGAAAACCAGTAGTAGTTTCCAAAGCACATCTGGAGGCATTCTGTAATCTGTGGACTATCAGAGTGTTGATGTAACACGGAAATTGGATCGGGATTGAATTCAACAGCCACCATACGCAAATTCCTCCATGGGAGTAATGTCTCAAACAGTCTACGCTTTAATCGTTCACTGGAAGACCAGTAGTAGTTTCCGAGGCACATCTGGAGGCATTCTGTAATCAGTGGACTATCAGAGTGTAGATGAAACACAGAAATTGCATCGGGATTGAATACAACAGTCACCATGCGCACATGCATCCATGGGAGTAACGTCTCAAACAGTCTACGCTTTGATCGTTCCCTGGAAAACCAGTAGTAGTTTCCGATGCACATCTGGAGGCATTCTGTAATCTGTGGACTATCAGAGTGTTGTTGAAACACAGATATTACATCGGAATTGAATACAACAATCACCATGCGCACTTTCCTCCATGGGAGTAATGTCTCAAACTGTCATCGCTTTGATCGTTCCCTGAAGACCAGTAGTAGCTTCAGGTTCACATCTGGAGGCATTCTGTAATCAGTGGACTTACAGAGTGTTGATGAAACACAGAAATTGTATCTGGATTGAATACAACAGTCACCATGCGCACTTTCATCAATGGGAGTAATGTCTCAAACAGCCTACGATTTGATCGTTCCCTAGAAAACCCGTAGTAGTTTCCGATGCACATCTCTAGGCATTGTGTAATCTGTGGACTATCAGATTGTTAATGTAACACAGAAATTGCATCGGGATTGAATACAACAGTCACCATGCGCACTTTCCTCCATGGGAGTAATGTCTCAAACAGTCTACGCTTTGATCGTTCCCTGGAAAACCAGTAGTAGTTTCCAAAGCACATCTGGAGGCATTCTGTAATCTGTGGACTATCAGAGTGTTGATGTAACACGGAAATTGGATCGGGATTGAATTCAACAGCCACCATACGCAAATTCCTCCATGGGAGTAATGTCTCAAACAGTCTACGCTTTAATCGTTCACTGGAAGACCAGTAGTAGTTTCCGAGGCACATCTGGAGGCATTCTGTAATCAGTGGACTATCAGAGTGTAGATGAAACACAGAAATTGCATCGGGATTGAATACAACAGTCACCATGTGCATTTCCATCCATGGGAGTAATGTCTCAAACAGTCTACGCTTTGATTCGTCCCTGGAAAACCAGTAGTAGTTTCCGATGCACATCTGGAGGCATTCTGTAATCTGTGAACTATCAGAGTGTTGTTGAAACACAGAATTTGCATCGGGATTGATTACAACAGTCACCATTCGCACTATCCTCCATGGGAGTAATGTCTCAAACAGTCAACGCTTTGACCATTCCCAGGAAGACCAGTAGTAGATTCCGATGCACATCTGGAGGCATTCTGTAATCTGTGGACTATCAGAGTGTTGATGTAACACAGAAATTGCATAGGGATTGAATACAACAGTCACCATGCGCACTTTCCTCCATGGGAGTAATGTCTCAAAGAGTCTACGCTTTTTTCGTTCCCTGGAAGACCAGTAGTAGAGTCCGATGCACATCTGGAGGCATTCTGTAATCTGTGGACTATCAGAGTGTTGTTGAAACACAGATATTGCATCGGGATTGAATACAACAGTCACCATTCGCACTTTCCTGAATGGGAATAATGTCGCAAACTGTCATCGCTTTGATCGTTCCCTGAAGACCAGTAGTAGTTTCCCAGGCAGATCTGGAGGCATTCTGTAATCAGTGGACTATCAGAGTGTTGATGAAACACAGAAATTGCATCGGGATTGATTACAACAGTCACCATGCACACTTTCATCCATGGGTGTAACGTCTCAAACAGTCTACGCTTTGATCGTTCCCTAAAAACCAGTAGTAGTTTCCGATGCACATCTGGAGGCATTCTGTAATCTGTGAACTATCCGAGTGTTGTTGATACACAGAAATTGCATCGGGATTGATTACAACAGTCACCAGGCGCACTTTCCTCCATGGGAATAATGTCTCAAACTGTCATCGCTTTGATCGTTCCTTGAAGACCAGTAGTAGTTTCCGAGGCACATCTGGAGGCATTGTGTATTCAGTGGACAATCAGAGTGTTGATGAAACACAGAAATTGTATCTGGATTGAATACAACAGTCACCATGCGCACTTTCATCAATGGGAGTAATGTCTCAAACAGCCTACGATTTGATCGTTCCCTAGAAAACCCGTAGTAGTTTCCGATGCACATCTCTAGGCATTGTGTAATCTGTGGGCTATCAGAGTGTTGATGAAACACAGAAATTGCATCGGGATTGAATACAACAGTCACCATGCGCACATTCATCCATGGGAGTAATGTCTCAAACAGTCTACGCTTTGATCGTTCCCTGAAGACCAGTAGTAGTTTCAGGTTCACATCTGGAGGCATCCTGTAATCAGTGGACTTACAGAGTGTTGATGAAACACAGAAATTGCATCGGGATTGAATACAACAGTCACCATGCGCACTTTCATCCATGGGAGTAATGTCTCAAACAGTCTACGCTTTGATCGTTCCCTGGAAAACCAGTAGTAGTTTCCCATGCACATCTCTAGGCATTGTGTAATCTGTGGACTATCCGATTGTTAATGTAACATAGAAATTGCATCGGGATTGAATACAACAGTCACCATGCGCACTTTCCTCCATGGGAGTAATGTCTCAAACAGTCTACGCTTTGATCGTTCCCTGGAAAACCAGTAGTAGTTTCCAAAGCATATCTGGAGGCATTCTGTAATCTGTGGACTATCAGAGTGTTGATGTAACACGGAAATTGGATCGGGATTGAATTCAACGGTCACCATGCGCACTTAACTCCATGGGAGTAATGTCTCAAACAGTCTACGCTTTGATCGTTCACTGGAAGACCAGTAGTGGTTTCCGAGGCACATCTGGAGGCATTCTATAATCAGTGGACTATCAGAGTGTAGATGAAACACAGAAATTGCATCGGGATTGAATACAACAGTCACCATGTGCATTTTCATCCATGGGAGTAATGTCTCAAACAGTCTACGCTTTGATTCGTCCCTGGAAAACCAGTAGTAGTTTCCGATGCACATCTGGAGGCATTCTGTAATCTGTGAACTATCAGAGTGTTGCATCGGGATCGATTACAACAGTCACCATGCGCACTTTCTTCCATGGGAGTAATGTCTCAAACAGTCTACGCTTTGACCGTTCCCTGGAAGACCAGTAGTAGATTCCGATGCACATCTGGAGGCATTCTGTAACCTGTGGACTATCAGAGTGTTGATGTAACACAGAAATTGCATCGGGATTGAATACAACAGTCACCATGCGCACTTTCCTCCATGCTAGTATTGTCTCATCGGGTCTACGCTTTGATCGTTCCCTGGAAGAACAGTAGTAGTTTCAGATGCCCATCTGGAGGCAATTTATAAACTGTGGGCTATCAGAGTGTTGATGAAACACAGAAATTGCATCGGGATTGAATACAACAGTCACCATGCGCACATGCATCCATGGGAGTAACGTCTCAAACAGTCTACGCTTTGATCGTTCCCTGGAAAACCAGTAGTAGTTTCCGATGCACATCTGGAGGCATTCTGTAATCTGTGGACTATCAGAGTGTTGTTGAAACACAGATATTACATCGGAATTGAATACAACAATCACCATGCGCACTTTCCTCCATGGGAGTAATGTCTCAAACTGTCATCGCTTTGATCGTTCCCTGAAGACCAGTAGTAGCTTCAGGTTCACATCTGGAGGCATTCTGTAATCAGTGGACTTACAGAGTGTTGATGAAACACAGAAATTGTATCTGGATTGAATACAACAGTCACCATGCGCACTTTCATCAATGGGAGTAATGTCTCAAACAGCCTACGATTTGATCGTTCCCTAGAAAACCCGTAGTAGTTTCCGATGCACATCTCTAGGCATTGTGTAATCTGTGGACTATCAGATTGTTAATGTAACACAGAAATTGCATCGGGATTGAATACAACAGTCACCATGCGCACTTTCCTCCATGGGAGTAATGTCTCAAACAGTCTACGCTTTGATCGTTCCCTGGAAAACCAGTAGTAGTTTCCAAAGCACATCTGGAGGCATTCTGTAATCTGTGGACTATCAGAGTGTTGATGTAACACGGAAATTGGATCGGGATTGAATTCAACAGCCACCATACGCAAATTCCTCCATGGGAGTAATGTCTCAAACAGTCTACGCTTTAATCGTTCACTGGAAGACCAGTAGTAGTTTCCGAGGCACATCTGGAGGCATTCTGTAATCAGTGGACTATCAGAGTGTAGATGAAACACAGAAATTGCATCGGGATTGAATACAACAGTCACCATGTGCATTTCCATCCATGGGAGTAATGTCTCAAACAGTCTACGCTTTGATTCGTCCCTGGAAAACCAGTAGTAGTTTCCGATGCACATCTGGAGGCATTCTGTAATCTGTGAACTATCAGAGTGTTGTTGAAACACAGAATTTGCATCGGGATTGATTACAACAGTCACCATTCGCACTATCCTCCATGGGAGTAATGTCTCAAACAGTCAACGCTTTGACCATTCCCAGGAAGACCAGTAGTAGATTCCGATGCACATCTGGAGGCATTCTGTAATCTGTGGACTATCAGAGTGTTGATGTAACACAGAAATTGCATAGGGATTGAATACAACAGTCACCATGCGCACTTTCCTCCATGGGAGTAATGTCTCAAAGAGTCTACGCTTTTTTCGTTCCCTGGAAGACCAGTAGTAGAGTCCGATGCACATCTGGAGGCATTCTGTAATCTGTGGACTATCAGAGTGTTGTTGAAACACAGATATTGCATCGGGATTGAATACAACAGTCACCATTCGCACTTTCCTGAATGGGAATAATGTCGCAAACTGTCATCGCTTTGATCGTTCCCTGAAGACCAGTAGTAGTTTCCCAGGCAGATCTGGAGGCATTCTGTAATCAGTGGACTATCAGAGTGTTGATGAAACACAGAAATTGCATCGGGATTGATTACAACAGTCACCATGCACACTTTCATCCATGGGTGTAACGTCTCAAACAGTCTACGCTTTGATCGTTCCCTAAAAACCAGTAGTAGTTTCCGATGCACATCTGGAGGCATTCTGTAATCTGTGAACTATCCGAGTGTTGTTGATACACAGAAATTGCATCGGGATTGATTACAACAGTCACCAGGCGCACTTTCCTCCATGGGAATAATGTCTCAAACTGTCATCGCTTTGATCGTTCCTTGAAGACCAGTAGTAGTTTCCGAGGCACATCTGGAGGCATTGTGTATTCAGTGGACAATCAGAGTGTTGATGAAACACAGAAATTGTATCTGGATTGAATACAACAGTCACCATGCGCACTTTCATCAATGGGAGTAATGTCTCAAACAGCCTACGATTTGATCGTTCCCTAGAAAACCCGTAGTAGTTTCCGATGCACATCTCTAGGCATTGTGTAATCTGTGGACTATCAGATTGTTAATGTAACACAGAAATTGCATCGGGATTGAATACAACAGTCACCATGCGCACTTTCCTCCATGGGAGTAATGTCTCAAACAGTCTACGCTTTGATCGTTCCCTGGAAAACCAGTAGTAGTTTCCAAAGCACATCTGGAGGCATTCTGTAATCTGTGGACTATCAGAGTGTTGATGTAACACGGAAATTGGATCGGGATTGAATTCAACAGCCACCATACGCAAATTCCTCCATGGGAGTAATGTCTCAAACAGTCTACGCTTTAATCGTTCACTGGAAGACCAGTAGTAGTTTCCGAGGCACATCTGGAGGCATTCTGTAATCAGTGGACTATCAGAGTGTAGATGAAACACAGAAATTGCATCGGGATTGAATACAACAGTCACCATGTGCATTTCCATCCATGGGAGTAATGTCTCAAACAGTCTACGCTTTGATTCGTCCCTGGAAAACCAGTAGTAGTTTCCGATGCACATCTGGAGGCATTCTGTAATCTGTGAACTATCAGAGTGTTGTTGAAACACAGAATTTGCATCGGGATTGATTACAACAGTCACCATTCGCACTATCCTCCATGGGAGTAATGTCTCAAACAGTCAACGCTTTGACCATTCCCAGGAAGACCAGTAGTAGATTCCGATGCACATCTGGAGGCATTCTGTAATCTGTGGACTATCAGAGTGTTGATGTAACACAGAAATTGCATAGGGATTGAATACAACAGTCACCATGCGCACTTTCCTCCATGGGAGTAATGTCTCAAAGAGTCTACGCTTTTTTCGTTCCCTGGAAGACCAGTAGTAGAGTCCGATGCACATCTGGAGGCATTCTGTAATCTGTGGACTATCAGAGTGTTGTTGAAACACAGATATTGCATCGGGATTGAATACAACAGTCACCATTCGCACTTTCCTGAATGGGAATAATGTCGCAAACTGTCATCGCTTTGATCGTTCCCTGAAGACCAGTAGTAGTTTCCCAGGCAGATCTGGAGGCATTCTGTAATCAGTGGACTATCAGAGTGTTGATGAAACACAGAAATTGCATCGGGATTGATTACAACAGTCACCATGCACACTTTCATCCATGGGTGTAACGTCTCAAACAGTCTACGCTTTGATCGTTCCCTAAAAACCAGTAGTAGTTTCCGATGCACATCTGGAGGCATTCTGTAATCTGTGAACTATCCGAGTGTTGTTGATACACAGAAATTGCATCGGGATTGATTACAACAGTCACCAGGCGCACTTTCCTCCATAGGAGTAATGTCTCAAACTGTCATCGCTTTGATCGTTCCTTGAAGACCAGTAGTAGTTTCCGAGGCACATCTGGAGGCATTGTGTATTCAGTGGACAATCAGAGTGTTGATGAAATACAGAAATTGCATCGGGATTGAATACAACAGTCACCATGCTCACTTTCATTTATGGGAGTAATGTCTCAAACCGTCTACGCTTTGATCGTTCCCTGGAAGACCAGTAGTAGTTTCCGAGGCACACCTGGAGGCATTCTGTAATCAGTGGACTATCAGAGTGTTGATGTAACTCAGAAATTGCATCGGGATTGAATACAACAGTCACCATGCGCACATGCATCCATGGGAGTAACGTCTCAAACAGTCTACGCTTTGATCGTTCCCTGGAAAACCAGTAGTAGTTTCCGATGCACATCTGGAGGCATTCTGTAATCTGTGGACTATCAGAGTGTTGTTGAAACACAGATATTACATCGGAATTGAATACAACAATCACCATGCGCACTTCCCTCCATGGGAGTAATGTCTCAAACTGTCATCGCTTTGATCGTTCCCTGAAGACCAGTAGTAGTTTCAGGTTCACATCTGGAGGCATTCTGTAATCAGTGGACTTACAGAGTGTTGATGAAACACAGAAATTGTATCTGGATTGAATACAACAGTCACCATGCGCACTTTCATCAATGGGAGTAATGTCTCAAACAGCCTACGATTTGATCGTTCCCTAGAAAACCCGTAGTAGTTTCCGATGCACATCTCTAGGCATTGTGTAATCTGTGGACTATCAGATTGTTAATGTAACACAGAAATTGCATCGGGATTGAATACAACAGTCACCATGCGCACTTTCCTCCATGGGAGTAATGTCTCAAACAGTCTACGCTTTGATCGTTCCCTGGAAAACCAGTAGTAGTTTCCAAAGCACATCTGGAGGCATTCTGTAATCTGTGGACTATCAGAGTGTTGATGTAACACGGAAATTGGATCGGGATTGAATTCAACAGCCACCATACGCAAATTCCTCCATGGGAGTAATGTCTCAAACAGTCTACGCTTTAATCGTTCACTGGAAGACCAGTAGTAGTTTCCGAGGCACATCTGGAGGCATTCTGTAATCAGTGGACTATCAGAGTGTAGATGAAACACAGAAATTGCATCGGGATTGAATACAACAGTCACCATGTGCATTTCCATCCATGGGAGTAATGTCTCAAACAGTCTACGCTTTGATTCGTCCCTGGAAAACCAGTAGTAGTTTCCGATGCACATCTGGAGGCATTCTGTAATCTGTGAACTATCAGAGTGTTGTTGAAACACAGAATTTGCATCGGGATTGATTACAACAGTCACCATTCGCACTATCCTCCATGGGAGTAATGTCTCAAACAGTCAACGCTTTGACCATTCCCAGGAAGACCAGTAGTAGATTCCGATGCACATCTGGAGGCATTCTGTAATCTGTGGACTATCAGAGTGTTGATGTAACACAGAAATTGCATAGGGATTGAATACAACAGTCACCATGCGCACTTTCCTCCATGGGAGTAATGTCTCAAAGAGTCTACGCTTTTTTCGTTCCCTGGAAGACCAGTAGTAGAGTCCGATGCACATCTGGAGGCATTCTGTAATCTGTGGACTATCAGAGTGTTGTTGAAACACAGATATTGCATCGGGATTGAATACAACAGTCACCATTCGCACTTTCCTGAATGGGAATAATGTCGCAAACTGTCATCGCTTTGATCGTTCCCTGAAGACCAGTAGTAGTTTCCCAGGCAGATCTGGAGGCATTCTGTAATCAGTGGACTATCAGAGTGTTGATGAAACACAGAAATTGCATCGGGATTGATTACAACAGTCACCATGCACACTTTCATCCATGGGTGTAACGTCTCAAACAGTCTACGCTTTGATCGTTCCCTAAAAACCAGTAGTAGTTTCCGATGCACATCTGGAGGCATTCTGTAATCTGTGAACTATCCGAGTGTTGTTGATACACAGAAATTGCATCGGGATTGATTACAACAGTCACCAGGCGCACTTTCCTCCATGGGAATAATGTCTCAAACTGTCATCGCTTTGATCGTTCCTTGAAGACCAGTAGTAGTTTCCGAGGCACATCTGGAGGCATTGTGTATTCAGTGGACAATCAGAGTGTTGATGAAATACAGAAATTGCATCGGGATTGAATACAACAGTCACCATGCTCACTTTCATTTATGGGAGTAATGTCTCAAACCGTCTACGCTTTGATCGTTCCCTGGAAGACCAGTAGTAGTTTCCGAGGCACACCTGGAGGCATTCTGTAATCAGTGGACTATCAGAGTGTTGATGTAACTCAGAAATTGCATCGGGATTGAATACAACAGTCACCATGCGCACTTTCCTCCATTGGAGTAATTCTCAAACAGTCTACGTTTTGATCGTTTCCGGGAAGACCAGTAGTAGGTTCCGATGCACATCTGGAGGCATTCTGTAATCTGTGGACTATCAGAGTGTTGATGAAACACAGAAATTGCATCGGGATTGAATTCAACAGTCACCATGCGCACTTTCCTCCATAGGAGTAATGACTCAAACAGTCTACGCTTTGATCGTTCCCTGGAAGACCAGCAGTAGTTTCCGATGCACATCTGGAGGCATTATGTAATCTGCGGACTATCAGAGTGTTGATGTAACACAGAAATTGCATCCGGATTGAATACAAAAGTCACCATGCGCACTTTCCTCCATGGGAGTAATGTCTCAAACAGTCTACGCTTTGATCGTTCCCTGGAAAACCAGTAGTAGTTTCCGATGCACATCTGGAGGCACTCTGTAATCTGTGGACTATCAGAGTGTTGATGTAACACAGAAATCCCATCGGGATTGAGTACAACAGTCACCATGCGCACTTTCCTCCATGGGAGTAATGTCTGAAACAGTCTACGCTTTGATCGTTCACTGGAGGACCATTAGCAGCTTCGAAGGCACATCTTTTGGCATTCTGTAATCAGTGGACTATCAGAGTGTTGATGAAACACAGAAATTGCATCGGGATTGATTACAACAGTCAGCATTCGCACTTTCCTCCATGGGAGTAATGTCTCAAACAGTCTACGATTTGACCGTTCCCTGGAAGACCAGTAGTAGATTCCGTTTCACATCTGGAGGCATTCTGTAATCTGTGGACTATCAGAGTGTTGATGTAACACAGAAATTGCATCGGGATTGATTACAACAGTAACCATGCGCACTTTCCTCCATGGGAGTAATGTCTCAAAGTGTCTACGCTTTTTTCGTTCCCTGGAAGACAAGTAGTAGAGTCCGATGCACATCTGGAGGCATTCTGAAATCTGTGGACTATGAGTGTGTGGTTCAAACACAGATATTGCATCGGGATTGAATACAACAGTCACCATGCGCACTTTCCTCCATGGGAATAATGTCTCAAACTGTCATCGCTTTGATCGTTCCCTGAAGACCAGTAGTAGTTTCCGAGGCACATCTGGAGGCATTCTGTAATCAGTGGACTATCAGAGTGTTGATGAAATACAGAAATTGCATCGGGATTGAATACAACAGTCACCATACGCACTTTCCTCCATGGGAGTAATGTCTCAAACAGTCTACGCTTTGATAGTTCCCTGGAAGACCAGTAGTAGTTTCCGTTGCACATCTGGAGGCATTCTGTAATCTGTGGACCTTCAAAGTATTAACGTAACTCAGAAATTGCATCGGGATTGAATACAACTGTCACCATGCGCACTTTCCTCCATGGGAGTAATTCTCAAACAGTCTACGTTTTGATCGTTCCCGGGAAGACCAGTAGTAGCTTCCGATGCACATCTGTAGGCATTCTGTAATCTGTGGACTATCAGAGTGTTGATGAAACACAGAAATTGCATCGGGATTGAATTCAACAGTCACCATGCGCACTTTCCTCCATGGGAGTAATCTCTCAAACAGTCTACGCTTTGATCGTTCCCTGGAAGACCAGTAGTAGTTTCCGATGCATATCTGGTGGTTCTGTAATCTGTGGACTATCAGAGTGTTGATGTAACACAGAAATTGCATCGGGATTGAATATAACATTTACCATGCGCACTTTCATCCATGGGTGTAATGTCTCAAACAGTCTACCCTTTGATCGTTCCCTGGAAAACCAGTAGTAGTTTCCGATGCACATCTGGAGGCATTGTGTAATCTGTGGACTATCAGAGTGTTGATGTAACACAGAAATTGCATCGGGATTGAATACAACAGTCACCATGCGCACATTCCTCCATGGGAGTAATGTCTCAAACAGTCTACGCTTCGATCGTTCGCTGAAAAACCAGTAGTAGTTTCCGATGCACATCTGGAGGCATTCTGTAATCTGTGGACTATCAGAGTGTTGATGTAACACAGAAATTGCATCGGGATTGAATACAACAGTCACCATGCGCATTTTGATCCATGGGAGTAATGTCTCAAACAGTCTACGCTTTGATCGTTCCCTGGAAAACCAGTAGTAGTTTCCGATGCACATCTGGAGGCATTCTGTAATCTGTGGACTATCAGAGTGTTGATGTAACACAGAAATTCCATCGGGATTGAGTACAACAGTCACCATGCGCACTTTCCTCCAAGGGAGTAATGTAAGAAACAGTCTACGCTTTGATCGTTCGCTGGAAGACCATTAGCAGCTTCCGAGGCACATCTTTTGGCATTCTGTAATCAGTGGACTATCAGAGTGTTGATGAAACACAGAAATTGCATCGGGATTGATTACAACAGTCACCATGCGCACTTTCCTCCATGGGACTAATCTCTCAAACAGTCTACGCTTTGATCGTTCCCTGGAAGACCAGTAGTAGATTCCGTTTCACATCTGGAGGCATTCTGTAATCTGTGGACTATCAGAGTGTTGATGTAACACAGAAATTGCATCGGGATTGATTACAACAGTAACCATGCGCACTTTCCTCCATGGGAGTAATGTCTCAAAGTGTCTACGCTTTTTTCTTTCCCTGGAAGACCAGTAGTAGAGTCCGATGCACATCTGGAAGCATTCTGAAATCTGTGGACTATGAGAGTGTGGTTCAAACACAGATATTGCATCGGGATTGAATTCAACAGTCACCATGCGCACTTTCCTCCATGGGAGTAATTCTCAAACAGTCTACGTTTTGATCGTTCCCGGGAAGACCAGTAGTAGCTTCCGATGCACATCTGGAGGCATTCTGTAATCTGTGGACTATCAGAGTGTTGATGAAACACAGAAATTGCATCGGGATTGAATTCAACAGTCACCATGCGCACTTTACTCCATGGGAGTAATCTCTCAAACAGTCTACGATTTGACCGTTCCCTGGAAGAACAGTAGTAGATTCCGTTGCTCATCTGGAGGCATTGTGTAATCTGTGGACTATCAGAGTGTTGATGTAACACAGAAATTGCATCGGGATTGAATACAACAGTCACCATGCGCACTTTCCTCCATGGGAATAATGTCCCAAACAGTCTACGCTTTAATCGCTCCCTGAAGACCAGTAGTAGTTTGCGAGGCAGATCTGGAGGCATTCTGTATTCAGTGGACTATCAGAGTGTTGATGAAACACAGAAATTGCATTGGGATTGAATACAACAGTCACCATGCACACTTTCATTCATGGGAGTAATGTCTCAATCAGTCTACGCTTTGATCGTTCCCTGGAAGACCAGTAGTAGTTTCCGATGCACATCTGGAGGCGTTCTGTAATCTGTGGACTAACAGAGTGTTGATGAAACACAGAAATTTCATCGGGATTGGATACAACAGTCACCATGCGCACTTTCCTCCATGGGAGTAATGTCTCAAACAGTCTACGCTTTGATAGTTCCCTGGAAGACCAGAAGTAGTTTCCGTTGCACATCTGGAGGCATTCTGTATTCTGTGGACCTTCAAAATATTAACGTAACTCAGAAATTGCATCGGGATTGAATACAACTGTCACCATGCGCACTTTCCTACATGGGAGTAATTCTCAAACAGTCTACGTTTTGATCGTTCCTGGGAAGACCAGTAGTAGCTTCCGATGCACATCTGGAGGCATTCTGTAATCTGTGGACTATCAGAGTGTTGATGAAACACAGATATTGCATCGGGATTGAATTCAACAGTCACAATGCGCACTTTCCTAAATGGGAGTAATCTCTCAAACAGTCTACGCTTTGATCGTTCCCAGGAAGACCAGTAGTAGTTTCCGATGCATATCTGGAGGTTCTGTAATCTGTGGACTATCAGAGTGTTGATGTTACTCAGAAATTGCATCGGGATTGAATATAACATTTACCATGCGCACTTTCATCCATGGGTGTAATGTCTCAAACAGTCTACGCTTTGATCGTTCCCTGGAAAACCAGTAGTAGTTTCCGATGCATATCTGGAGGCATTGTGTAATCTGTGGACTATCAGAGTGTTGATGTAACACAGAAATTGCATCGGGATTGAATACAACAGTCACCATGCGCATTTTCATCCATGGGAGTAATGTCTCAAACAGTCTACGATTTGATCGTTCCCTGCAAGAGCAGTTGTAGTTTCCGATGCACATCTGGGGGCATTCTGTAATCTGTGGACTATCAGAATGTTGGTGAACCACAGATATTGCATTGGGATTGAATACAACAGTATACATGCGACTTTCCTCCATAGGAGTAATGTCTCAAAGGGTCTACGCTTTGATCGTTCCCTGGAAGACCAGTAGTAGTATCCGATGCACAACTGGAGGCATTCTGTAATCTGTGGACTATCAGAGTGTTGATGAAACACAGAAATTACCTCGGGATTAAATACAACAGTCACCATGCGCACTTTCCTCCATGGGAGTAATGTCTCAAACAGTCTACGCTTTGATCGTTTCCTGGAAGACCAGCAGTAGTTTCCGATGAACGTCTGGGGGCATTCTGTAATCTGTGGTCTATCAGAGTGTTGATGAAACACAGAAATAGCATCGGCATTGAATGCAGCAGTCAGCTTGCGCACTTTCCTCCATGGGAGTAATGTCTCAAACAGTCTACGCTTTGATCGTTTCCTGGAAGTCCAGTGGTAGTTTCCGATTCATATCTGGAGGCATTCTGTAATACGTGGAATATCAGAGTGTTGATGAAACACAGAAATTGCATCGGGATTGAATACAACATTCACCATGCGCACGTTCCTCCATGGGAGTAATGTCTCAAACAGTCTACGCTTTGATCGTTCCCTGGTAGTCCAGTAGTAGTATCCGATGCACATCTGGAGGCATTCTGAAATCTGTGGACCTTCAAAATGTTGATTAAACACAGAAATTGCATCGGGATTGAGTACAACAGTCACCGTGCGCACTTTCCTCCATGGGAGTATGTCTCAAACTGTCATCGCTTTGATCGTTCCCTAAAGACCAGTAGTAGTTTCCGAGGCACATCTGGAGGCATTCTGTAATCAGTGGACTATCAGAGTGTTGATGAAATACAGAAATTGCATCGGGATTAAATACAACTGTCACCATGCGCACTTTCCTCCATGGGAGTAATTCTCAAACAGTCTACGTTTTGATCGTTCCCGGGAAGACCAGTAGTAGCTTCCGATGCACATCTGGAGGCATTCTGTAATCTGTGGACTATCAGAGTGTTGATGAAACACAGAAATTGCATCGGGATTAAATTCAACAGTCACCATGCGCACTTTCCTCCATGGGAGTAATCTCTCAAACAGTCTACGCTTTGATCGTTCCCTGGAAGACCAGTAGTAGTTTCCGATGCATATCTGGAGGTTCTGTAATCTGTGGACCTTCAAAGTATTAACGTAACTCAGAAATTGCATCGGGATTGAATATAACATTTACCATGCGCACTTTCATCCATGGGATTAATGTCTCAAACTGTCTACGCTTTGATCGTTCCCTGGAAAACCAGTAGTAGTTTCCGATGCACATCTGGAGGCATTGTGAAATCTGTGGACTATCAGAGTGTTGAAGTAACACAGAAATTGCATCGGGATTGAATACAACAGTCACCATGCGCACTTTCCCCCAAGGGAGTAATGTCTCAAACAGTCTACGCTTTGATCGTTCCCTGGAAAACCAGTAGTAGTTTCCGATGCACATCTGGAGGCATTCTGTAATCTGTGGACTATCAGAGTGTTGATGTAACACAGAAATTGCATCGGGATTGAGTACAACAGTCACCATGCGCACTTTCCTCCATGGGAGTAGTGTCTCAAACAGTCTACGCTTTCATCGTTCACTGGAAGACCATTAGTAGTTTCCGAGGCACATCTTTAGGCATTCTGTAATCAGTGGACTATCAGAGTGTTAATGAAACACAGAAATTGCATCGGGATTGAATACAACAGTCACCATGCGCATTTTCATCCATGGGAGTAATGTCTCAATCAGTCTACGCTTTGATCGTTCCCTGGAAAACCAGTAGTAGTTTCCGATGCACATCTGGAGGCATTCTGTAATCTGTGAACTATCAGAGTGTTGTCGAAACACAGAAATTGCATCGGGATTGATTACAACAGTCACCATGCGCACTTTCCTCCATGGGAGTAATGTCTCAAACAGTTACGATTTGACCGTTCCCTGGAAGAACAGTAGTAGATTCCGTTGCACATCTGGAGGCATTGTGTAATCTGTGGACTATCAGAGTGTTTGTTGAAACACAGAAATTGCATTGGTATCGGATACAACAGTCACGATGCGCACTTACCTCCATGGGAGTAATGTCTCAAACAGTCTACGCTTTGATCGTTCCCTGCAAGAGCAGTAGTAGTTTCCGATGCACATCTGGGGCATTCTGTAATCTGTGGACTATCAGAATGTTGGTGAACCACATATATTGCATCGTAATTGAATACAACAGTATACATGCGACTTTCCTCCATAGGAGTAATGTCTCAAAGGGTCTACGATTTGATCGTTCCCTCTAAGACCAGTAGCAGTATCCGATGCACAACTGGAGGCATTCTGTAATCTGTGGACTTTCTAAGTGTTGATGAAACACAGAAATTGCCTCGGGATTTAATACAACAGTCACCATGCGCACTTTCCTCCATGGGAGTAATGTCTCAAAGAGTCTACGCTTTTTTCGTTCCCTGGAAGACCAGTAGTAGATTCCGATGCACATCTGGAGACCTTCTGTAATCTGTGGACTGTCAGAGTGTTTGTTGAAACACAGAAATTGCATTGGTATCGGATACAACAGTCACCGTTCGCCCTTTCCTCCATGGGAGTAATGTCTCAAACAGTCTACGCTTTGATCGTTTCCTGGAAGACCAGCAGTAGTTTCCGATGCACGTCTGGGGGCATTCTGTAATCTGTGGTCTATCAGAGTGTTGATGAAACACAGAAATTGCATCGGGATTGAATACAACAGTCACCATGCGCACTTTCCTCATTGTGAGTAAGGTCTCATACAGTCTACGCTTCGATCGTTACCTGGAAGACCAGTAGTAGTTTCCGATGCACATCTGGAGGCATTCTGTAATCTGTGGACCTTCGAAGTGTTGATGTAACACAGAAATTGCCTCGGGATTGAATACAACAGTCACCATGAACACATTCTTCCATGGGAGAAATGTCTCAAACAGTCTACGCTTTGGTCGTTCACTGGAAGACCAGTAGTAATTTCCGACGCACATCTGGAGGCATTCTGTAATCTGTGGACTATCAGAGTGTTGATGAAACAAAGAAATTGCATCGGGATTGAATACAACAGTCACAATGCACACTTTATTCCATGGGAGTAATGTCTCAAACAGTCTACGCTTTGATCGTTCCCTGGAAGACCAGTAGTAGTTTCCGATGCACATCTGGAGGCATTCTGTAATCTGTGGACCATCAGAGTGTTGTTGAAACACAGAAATTGCATAGAGATTCAATACAACAGTTACCACGCGCACTTTCCTCCATGGGAGTTATGTCTCAAACAGTCTACGCTTTGATCGTTCCCTGGAAGACCAGTAGTAGTTTCCGTTGCGCATTGGAGACATTCTGTAATCTGTGGATCTTCAAAGTGTTGATGAAACACAAAAATTGCCTCGGGATTGAATACAACAGTCACCATGCGCACTTTCCACCATGGGAGTAATGTCTCAACTAGTCTACGCTTTGTTAGTTCCCTGGGAGACCAGTAGTAGTATCCCATGCACATCAGGAGGCATTTTGTAATCTGTGGACTATCAGAGTGTCGTTGAAACACAGAAATTGCATCGGGATTGAATACAACAGTTACCATGCGCACTTTCCTCCATGGGAGTAATGTCTCAAGGAGTCTACGCTTTGATCGTTCCCTGAAGACCAGTAGTAGTTTCCGATGCACATCTAGAGGACTTCTGCAATCAGTGGACTATCTGAGTGCTGATGAAACACAGCAATTGCATCGTTATTAAATATAACAGTCACCAAGCGCACTTCCCTCCATGGGAGTAATGTCTCAAACAGTCTACGCTTTGATCGTTCCCTGGAAGACCAGTAGTAGTTTCCGATGCACATCTGGAGGCATTCTGTAATCTGTGGACTATCAGAGTGTTGTTGAAACACAGATATTACATCGGGATTGAATACAACAATCACCATGCGCACTTTCCTCCATGGGAGTAATGTCTCAAACTGTCATCGCTTTGATCGTTCTCTGAAGACCAGTAGTAGTTTCAGGTTCACATCTGGAGGCATTCTGTAATCAGTGGACTTACAGAGTGTTGATGAAACACAGAAATTGCATCGGGATGGAATACAACAGTCACCATGCGCACTTTCATCCATGGGAGTTATGTCTCAAACAGTCTACGCTTTGATCGTTCCCAGGAAAACCAGTAGTAGTTTCCGATGCACATCTCTAGGCATTGTGTAATCTGTGGACTATCAGAGTGTTAATGTAACAGAGAAATTGCATCGGGATTGAATACAACAGTCACCATGCGCACTTTCCTCCATGGGAGTAATGTCTCAAACAGTCTACGCTTTGATTGTTCCCTGGAAAACCAGTAGTAGTTTCCAAAGCACATCTGGAGGCATTCTGTAATCTGTGGACTATCATTGTGTTGATGTAACACGGAAATTGGATCGGGATTGAATTCAACAGTCACCATGCGCACTTTCCTCCATGGTAGTAATGTCTCAAACAGTCTACGCTTTGATCGTTCACTGGAAGACCAGTAGTAGTGTCCGAGGCACATCTGGAGGCATTCTGTAATCAGTCGACTATCAGAGTGAAGATGAAAAACAGATATTGCATCGGGATTGAATACAACAGTCACCATGTGCATTTTCATCCATGTTAGTAATGTCTCAAACAGTCTACGCTTTGATTCGTCCCTGGAAAACCAGTAGTAGTTTCCGATGCACATCTGGAGGCATTCTGTAATCTGTGAACTATCAGAGTGTTGTTGAAACACAGAAATTGCATCGGGATTGATTACAACAGTCACCATTCGCACTATCCTCCATGGGAGTAATGTCTCAAACAGTCAACGCTTTGACCATTCCCAGGAAGACCAGTAGTAGATTCCGATGCACATCTGGAGGCATTCTGTAATCTGTGGACTATCAGAGTGTTGATGTAACACAGAAATTGCTTCGGGATTGAATACAACAGTCACCATGCGCACTTTCCTCCATGGGAGTAATGTCTCAAAGAGTATACGCTTTTTTCGTTCCCTGGAAGACCAGTAGTAGAGTCCGATGCACATCTGGAGGCATTCTGTTATCTGTGGACTATCAGAGTGTTGTTGAAACACAGATATTGCATCGGGATTGAATACAACAGTCACCATGCGCACTTTCCTCCATGGGAATAATGTCGCAAACTGTCATCGCTTTGATCGTTCCCTGAAGACCAGTAAGAGTTTCCGAGGCAGATCTGGAGGCATTCTGTAATCAGTGGACTATCAGAGTGTTGATGAAACACAGAAATTGCATCGGGATTGATTACAACAGTCACCATGCACACTTACCTCCATGGGAGTAATGTCTCAAACAGTCTACGCTTTGACCGTTCCCCGGAAGACCAGTAGTAGATTCCGATGCACATCTGGAGGCATTCTGTAATCTGTGGACCTTCGAAGTGTTGATGTAACACAGAAATTGCCTCGGGATTGAATACAACAGTCACCATGAACACATTCTTCCATGGGAGTAATGTCTCAAACAGTCTACGCTTTGGTCGTTCACTGGAAGACCAGTAGTAATTTCCGACGCACATCTGGAGGCATTCTCTAATCTGTGGACTATCAGAGTGTTGATGAAACAAAGAAATTGCATCGGGATTGAATACAACAGTCACAATGCACACTTTATTCCATGGGAGTAATGTCTCAAACAGTCTACGCTTTGATCGTTCCCTGGAAGACCTGTAGTAGTTTCCGATGCACATCTGGAGACATCCTGTAATCTGTGAACTATCAGAGTGTTATATCGGGATTGATTACAACAGTCACCATGCGCACTTTCTTCCATGGGAGTAATGTCTCAAACAGTCTACGCTTTGACCGTTCACTGGAAGACCAGTAGTAGTTTCCGAGGCACATCTGGAGGCATTCTGTAATCTGTGGACTATCAGAGTGCTGTTGAAACACAGAAAATGCATTGGTATTGGATACAACAGTAACCATTCGCACTTTCCTCCATGGGAGTATTGTCTCAAACAGTCTACGCTTTGGTCGTTCCCTGGAAGACCAGTAGTAGTTTCAGATGCACATCTGGAGGCAATTTATAAACTGTGGGCTATCAGAGTGTTGATGAAACACAGAAATTGCATCGGGATTGAATACAACAGTCACCATGCGCACATGCATCCATGGGAGTAACGTGTCAAACAGTCTACGCTTCGATCGTTCCCTGGAAAACCAGTAGTAGTTTCCGATGCACATCTGGAGGCATTCTGTAATCTGTGGACTATCAGAGTGTTGTTGAAACACAGATATTACATCGGAAGTGAATACAACAATCACTATGCGCACTTTCCTCCATGGGAGTAATGTCTCAAACTGTCATCGCTTTGATCTTTCCCTGAAGACCAGTAGTAGTTTCAGGTTCACATCTGGAGGCATTCTGTAATCAGTGGACTTACAGAGTGTTGATGAAACACAGAAATTGCATCGGGATTGAATACAACAGTCACCATGCGCACTTTCATCCATGGGAGTAATGTCTCAAACAGTCTACGATTTGATCGTTCCCTAGAAATCCAGTAGTAGTTTCCGATGCACATCTCTAGGCATTGTGTAATCTGTGGACTATCAGAGTGTTAATGTAACACAGAAATTGCATCGGGATTGAATACAACAGTCACCATGCGCACTTTCCTCCATGGGAGTAATGTCTCAAACAGTCTACGCTTTGATCGTTCCCTGGAAAACCAGTAGTAGTTTCCAAAGCACATCTGGAGGCATTCTGTAATCTGTGGACTATCAGAGTGTTGATGTAACACGGAAATTGGATCGGGATTGAATTCAACAGTCACCATGCGCACTTTCCTCCATGAGAGTAATCTCTCAAACAGTCTACGCTTTGATCGTTCACTGGAAGACCAGTAGTAGTTTCCGATGCACATCTGGAGGCATTCTGTAATCTGTGGACTATCAGAGTGTTGATGTAACACAGAAATTGCATCGGGATTGAATACAACAGTCACCATGCGCACTTTCCTCCATGGGAGTAATGTCTCAAAGAGTCTACGCTTTTTTCGTTCCCTGGAAGACCAGTAGTAGAGTCCGATGCACATCTGGAGGCATTCTGTAATCTGTGGACTATCAGAGTGCTGTTGAAACACAGAAATTGCATTGGTATTGGATACAACAGTTACCATTCGCACTTTCCTCCATGGGAGTATTGTCTCAAACAGTCTACGCTTTGATCGTTCCCTGGAAGACCAGTAGTAGTTTCAGATGCACATCTGGAGGCAATTTATAAACTGTGGGCTATCAGAGTGTTGATGAAACACAGAAATTGCATCGGGATTGAATACAACAGTCACCATGCGCACATGCATCCATGGGAGTAACGTGTCAAACAGTCTACGCTTTGATCGTTCCCTGGAAAACCAGTAGTAGTTTCCGATGCACATCTGGAGGCATTCTGTAATCTGTGGACTATCAGAGTGTTGTTGAAACACAGATATTACATCGGAAGTGAATACAACAATCACCATGCGCACTTTCCTCCATGGGAGTAATGTCTCAAACTGTCATCGCTTTCATCGTTCCCTGAAGACCAGTAGTAGTTTCAGGTTCACATCTGGAGGCATTCTGTAATCAGTGGACTTACAGAGTGTTGATGAAACACAGAAATTGCATCGGGATTGAATACAACAGTCACCATGCGCACTTTCATCCATGGGAGTAATGTCTCAAACAGTCTACGATTTGATCGTTCCCTAGAAAACCAGTAGTAGTTTCCGATGCACATCTCTAGGCATTGTGTAATCTGTGGACTATCAGAATGTTAATGTAACACAGAAATTGCATCGGGATTGAATACAACAGTCACCATGCGCACTTTCCTCCATGGGAGTAATGTCTCAAACAGTCTACGCTTTGATCGTTCCCTGGAAAACCAGTAGTAGTTTCCAAAGCACATCTGGAGGCATTCTGTAATCTGTGGACTATCAGAGCGTTGATGTAACACGGAAATTAGATCGGGATTGAATTCAACAATCACCATGCGCACTTTCCTCCATGGGAGTAATGTCTCAAACAGTCTACGCTTTGATCGTTGACTGGAAGACCAGTAGTAGTTTCCGAAGCACATCTGGAGGCATTCTGTAATCAGTGGACTATCAGAGTGTAGATGAAACACAGAAATTGCATCGGGATTGAATACAACAGTCACCATGTGCATTTTCATCCATGGGAGTAATGTCTCAAACAGTCTACGCTTTGATTCGTCCCTGGAAGACCAGTAGTAGATTCCGATGCACATCTGGAGGCATTCTGTAATCTGTGGACTATCAGAGTGTTGATGTAACACAGAAATTGCATCGGGATTGAATACAACAGTCACCATGCGCACTTTCCTCCATGGGAAAAATGTCTCAAAGAGTCTACGCTTTTTTCGTTCCCTGGAAGACCAGTAGTAGAGTCCGATGCACATCTGGAGGCATTCTGTAATCTGTGGACTATCAGAGTGCTGTTGAAACACAGATATTGCATTGGTATTGGATACAACAGTAACCATTCGCACTTTCCTCCATGGGAGTAATGTCTCAAACTGTCACCGATTTGATCGTTCCCTGGAAGACCAGTAGTAGTTTCAGATGCACATCTGGAGGCATTCTGTAATCAGTGGACTATCAGAGTGTTGATGAAACACAGAAATTGCATCGGGATTGAATACAACAGTCACCATGCGCACTTTCATCCATGGGAGTAGTGTCACAAACAGTCTACGCTTTGATCGTTCCCTGGAAAACCAGTGGTAGTTTCCGATGCACATCTGGAGGCATTCTGTAATCTGTGAACTATCAGAGTGTTGCATCGGGATTGAATACAACAGTCACCATGCGCACTTTCATCCATGGGAGTAATGTCTCAAACAGTCTACGGTTTGATCGTTCCCTGGAAAACCAGTAGTAGTTTCCAAAGCACATCTGGATGCATTCTGTAATCTGTGGACTATCAGAGTGTTGATGTAACACGGAAATTGGATCGGGATTGAATTCAACAGTCACCATGAACACTTTTCTCCATGGGAGTAATGTCTCCAACAGTCTACGCTTTGATCGTTCACTGGAAGACCAGTAGTAGTTTCCGAGGCACATCTGGAGGCATTCTGTAATCAGTGGACTATCAGAGTGTAGATGAAACACAGAAATTGCATCGGAATTGAATACAACAGTCACCATGTGCATTTTCCTCCATGGGAGTAATGTCTCAAAGAGTCTACGCTTTTTTCGTTCCCTGGAAGACCAGTAGTAGAGTCCGATGCACATCTGGAGGCATTCTGTAATCTGTGGACTATCAGAGTGCTGTTGAAACTCAGAAATTGCATTTGTATTGGATTCAACAGAAACCATTCGCACTTTCCTCCTTGGGAGTAATGTCTCAAACTGTCACCGCTTTGATCGTTCCCTGGAAGACCAGTAGTAGTTTCAGATGCACATCTGGAGGCATTCTGTAATCAGTGGACTATCAGAGTGTTGATGAAACACAGAAATTGCATCGGGATTGAATACAACAGTCACCATGCGCTCTTTCATCCATGGGAGTAGTGTCACAAACAGTCTACGTTTTGATCGTTCCCTGGAAAACCAGTGGTAGTTTCCGATGCACATCTGGAGGCATTCTGTAATCTGTGAACTATCAGAGTGTTGATGAAACACAGAAATTGCATCGGGATTGAATTCAACAGTCACCATGCGCACTTTCCTCCATGGGAGTAATGACTCAAACAGTCTATGCTTTGATCGTTCCCTGGAAAACCAGCAGTAGTTTCCGATGCACATCTGGAGGCATTGTGTAATCTGTGGACTATCAGAGTGTTGATGTAACACAGAAATTGCATCGGGATTGAGTACAACCATCACCATGCGCAATTTCCTGCATGGGAGTAATGTCTATAACAGTCTACGCTTTGATCGTTCACTGGAACTCCATTAGTAGCTTCCGAGGCACATCTTTTGGCATTGTGTAATCTGTGGACTATCAGAGTGTTGATGAAACACAGAAATTGCATCGGGATTGAATACAACAGTCACCATGCGCATTTTCATCCATGGGAGTAATGTCTCAAACAGTTTACGCTTCGATCGTTCCCTGGAAAGCCAGTAGTAGTTTCCGATGCACATCTGGAGGCATTCTGTAATCTGTGAACTATCAGAGTGTTGTTGAAACACACAAATTGCATCGGGATTGATTACAACAGTCACCATTCGCACTTTCCTCCATGGGAGTAATGTCTCAAACAGTCTACGATTTTACCGTTCCCTGGAAGACCAGTAGTAGATTCCGTTGCACATCTGGAGGCATTGTGTAATCTGTGGACTATCAGAGTGTTGATGTAACACAGAAATTGCATCGGGATTGATTACAACAGTCACCATGCGCACTTTCCTCCATGGGAGTAATGTCTCAAAGTGTCTACGCTTTTTTCGTTCCCTGGAAGACCAGTAGTAGAGTCCGATGCACATCTGGAGGCATTCTGTAATCTGTGGACAATGAGAGTGTTGTTCAAACACAGATATTGCATCGGGATTGAATACAACAGTCACCATGCGCACTTTCCTCCATGGGAATAATGTCTGAAACTGTCATCACTTTGATCGTTCCCTGAAGACCAGTAGTAGTTTCCGAGGCACATCTGCAGGCATTCTGTAATCAGTGGACCTTCAAAGTATTGATGTAACTCAGAAATTGCATCGGGATTGAATACAACTGTCACCATGCGCACTTTCCTCCATGGGAGTAATGTCTCAAACAATCTACGTTTTGATCGTTTCTTGGAAGTCCAGTAGTAGTTTCCGATGCATATCTGGGGGCATTCTGTAATCCGTGGACTATCAGAGTGTTGATGAAACACAGAAATTGCATCGGGATTGAATACAACAGTCACCATGCGCACGTTCCTCCATGGGAGTAATGTCTCAAACAGTCTACGCTTTGATCGTTCCCTGGAAGTCCAGTAGTAGTATCCGATGCACATCTGGAGGCATTCTGTAATCTGTGGACCTTCAAAATGTTGATGAAACACAGAAATTGCATCGGGATTGAATACAACAGTCCCCATGCCCACTTTCCTCCAAGGGAGTAATGTCTCAAACAGTCTACGCTTTGATCGTTTCCTGGAAGACCAGTAGTAGTTTCCGCTGCACATCTGGAGGCATTCTGTAATATGTGGACTATCAGAGTGTTCTTGAAACACAGAAATTACATTGGTATTGGATACAACAGTCACCATGCGCACATTCCTCCTTGGGAGTAATGTCTGAAACAGACTACGCTTTGATCGTTTCCTGGAAGACCAGCAGTAGTTTCCGATGCACATCTGGAGGCATTCTGTAATCTGTGGACTATCAGAGTGTTGATGAAACACAGAAATAGCATCGGCATTGAATACAACAGTCACCATGCGCACTTTCCTCCATGGGAGTAATGTGTCAAACAGTCTACGCTTTGATCGTTTCCTGGAAGTCCAGTAGTAGTTTCCGATGCATATCTGGAGGCATTCTGTAATCTGTGGACTATCAGAGTGTTGATAAAACACAGAAATTGCATCGGGATTGATTACAACAGTCACCATGCGCACGTTCCTCCATGGGAGTAATGTCTCAAACTGTCATCGCTTTGATCGTTCCCTGAAGACCAGTAGTAGTTTCAGGTTCACATCTGGAGGCATTCTGTAATCAGTGGACTTACAGAGTGTTGATGAAACACAGAAATTGCATCGGGATTGAATACAACAGTCACCATGCGCACTTTCATCCATGGGAGTAATGTCTCAAACAGTCTACGACTTCATCGTTCCCTAGAAAACCAGTAGTAGTTTCCGATGCACATCTCTAGGCATTGTGTAATCTGTGGACTATCAGAGTCTTAATGTAACACAGAAATTGCATCGGGATTGAATACATCAGTCACCATGCGCACTTTCCTCCATGGGAGTATTGTCTCAAACAGTCTACGCTTTGATCGTTCCCTGGAAGACCAGTAGTAGTTTCAGATGCACATCTGGAGGCAATTTATAAACTGTGGGCTATCAGAGTGTTGATGAAACACAGAAATTGCATCGGGATTGAATACAACAGTCACCATGCGCACATGCATCCATGGGAGTAACGTCTCAAACAGTCTACGCTTTGATCGTTCCCTGGAAAACCAGTAGTAGTTTCCAATGCACATCTGGAGGCATTCTGTAATCTGTGGACTATCAGAGTGTTGTTGAAACACAGATATTACATCGGAAGTGAATACAACAATCACCATGCGCACTTTCCTCCATGGGAGTAATGTCTCAAACTGTCATCGCTTTGATCGTTCCCTGAAGACCAGTAGTAGTTTCAGGTTCACATCTGGAGGCATTCTGTAATCAGTGGACTTACAGAGTGTTGATGAAACACAGAAATTGCATCGGGATTGAATACAACAGTCACCATGCGCACTTTCATCCATGGGAGTAATGTCTCAAACAGTCTACGATTTGATCGTTCCCTAGAAAACCAGTAGTAGTTTCCGATGCACATCTCTAGGCATTGTGTAATCTGTGGACTATCAGAGTGTTAATGTAACACAGAAATTGCATCGGGATTGAATACAACAGTCACCATGCGCACTTTCCTCCATGAGAGTAATGTCTCAAACAGTCTACGCTTTGATCGTTCCCGGGAAAACCAGTAGTAGTTTCCAAAGCACATCTGGAGGCATTCTGTAATCTGTGGACTATCAGAGTGTTGATGTAACACGGAAATTGGATCGGGATTGAATTCAACAGTCACCATGCGCACTTTCCTCCATGGAGTAATGTCTCAAACAGTCTACGCTTTGATCGTTCACTGGAAGACCAGTAGTAGTTTCCGAGGCACATCTGGAGGCATTCTGTAATCAGTGGACTATCAGAGTGTAGATGAACACAGAAATTGCATCGGTATTGAATACACCAGTCACCATGTGCATTTTCATCCATGGGAGTAATGTCTCAAACAGTCTACGCTTTGATTCGTCCCTGGAAGACCAGTAGTAGATTCCGATGCACATCTGGAGGCATTCTGTAATCTGTGGACTATCAGAGTGTTGATGTAACACAGAAATTGCATCGGGATTGAATACAACAGTCACCATGCGCACTTTCCTCCATGGGAGCAATGTCTCAAAGAGTCTACGCTTTTTTCGTTCCCTGGAAGACCAGTAGTAGAGTCCGATGCACATCTGGAGGCATTCTGTAATCTGTGGACTATCAGAGTGTTGTTGAAACACAGATATTACATCGGAAGTGAATACAACAATCACCATGCGCACTTTCCTCCATGGGAGTAATGTCTCAAACTGTCATCGCTTTCATCGTTCCCTGAAGACCAGTAGTAGTTTCAGGTTCACATCTGGAGGCATTCTGTAATCAGTGGACTTACAGAGTGTTGATGAAACACAGAAATTGCATCGGGATTGAATACAACAGTCACCATGCGCACTTTCATCCATGGGAGTAATGTCTCAAACAGTCTACGATTTCATCGTTCCCTAGAAAACCAGTTGTAGTTTCCGATGCACATTTCTAGGCATTGTGTAATCTGTGGACTATCAGAGTGTTAATGTAACACAGAAATTGCATCGGGATTGAATACATCAGTCACCATGCGCACTTTCCTCCATGGGAGTATTGTCTCAAACAGTCTACGCTTTGATCGTTCCCTGGAAGACCAGTAGTAGTTTCAGATGCACATCTGGAGGCAATTTATAAACTGTGGGCTATCAGAGTGTTGATGAAACACAGAAATTGCATCGGGATTGAATACAACAGTCACCATGCGCACATGCATCCATGGGAGTAACGTCTCAAACAGTCTACGCTTTGATCGTTCCCTGGAAAACCAGTAGTAGTTTCCAATGCACATCTGGAGGCATTCTGTAATCTGTGGACTATCAGAGTGTTGTTGAAACACAGATATTACATCGGAAGTGAATACAACAATCACCATGCGCACTTTCCTCCATGGGAGTAATGTCTCAAACTGTCATCGCTTTGATCGTTCCCTGAAGACCAGTAGTAGTTTCAGGTTCACATCTGGAGGCATTCTGTAATCAGTGGACTTACAGAGTGTTGATGAAACACAGAAATTGCATCGGGATTGAATACAACAGTCACCATGCGCACTTTCATCCATGGGAGTAATGTCTCAAACAGTCTACGATTTGATCGTTCCCTAGAAAACCAGTAGTAGTTTCCGATGCACATCTCAAGGCATTGTGTAATCTGTGGACTATCAGAGTGTTAATGTAACACAGAAATTGCATCGGGATTGAATACAACAGTCACCATGCGCACTTTCCTCCATGAGAGTAATGTCTCAAACAGTCTACGCTTTGATCGTTCCCGGGAAAACCAGTAGTAGTTTCCAAAGCACATCTGGAGGCATTCTGTAATCTGTGGACTATCAGAGTGTTGATGTAACACGGAAATTGGATCGGGATTGAATTCAACAGTCACCATGCGCACTTTCCTCCATGGGAGTAATGTCTCAAACAGTCTACGCTTTGATCGTTCACTGGAAGACCAGTAGTAGTTTCCGAGGCACATCTGGAGGCATTCTGTAATCAGTGGACTATCAGAGTGTAGATGAACACAGAAATTGCATCGGTATTGAATACACCAGTCACCATGTGCATTTTCATCCATGGGAGTAATGTCTCAAACAGTCTACGCTTTGATTCGTCCCTGGAAGACCAGTAGTAGATTCCGATGCACATCTGGAGGCATTCTGTAATCTGTGGACTATCAGAGTGTTGATGTAACACAGAAATTGCATCGGGATTGAATACAACAGTCACCATGCGCACTTTCCTCCATGGGAGTAATGTCTCAAACTGTCATCGCTTTCATCGTTCCCTGAAGACCAGTAGTAGTTTCAGGTTCACATCTGGAGGCATTCTGTAATCAGTGGACTTACAGAGTGTTGATGAAACACAGAAATTGCATCGGGATTGAATACAACAGTCACCATGCGCACTTTCATCCATGGGAGTAACGTCTCAAACAGTCTACGCTTTGATCGTTCCCTGGAAAACCAGTAGTAGTTTCCAAAGCACATCTGGAGGCATTCTGTAATCTGTGGACTATCAGAGCGTTGATGTAACACGGAAATTAGATCGGGATTGAATTCAACAATCACCATGCGCACTTTCCTCCATGGGAGTAATGTCTCAAACAGTCTACGCTTTGATCGTTGACTGGAAGACCAGTAGTAGTTTCCGAAGCACATCTGGAGGCATTCTGTAATCAGTGGACTATCAGAGTGTAGATGAAACACAGAAATTGCATCGGGATTGAATACAACAGTCACCATGTGCATTTTCATCCATGGGAGTAATGTCTCAAACAGTCTACGCTTTGATTCGTCCCTGGAAGACCAGTAGTAGATTCCGATGCACATCTGGAGGCATTCTGTAATCTGTGGACTATCATAGTGTTGATGTAACACAGAAATTGCATCGGGATTGAATACAATAGTCACCATGCGCACTTTCCTCCATGGGAAAAATGTCTCAAAGAGTCTACGCTTTTTTCGTTCCCTGGAAGACCAGTAGTAGAGTCCGATGCACATCTGGAGGCATTCTGTAATCTGTGGACTATCAGAGTGCTGTTGAAACACAGATATTGCATTGGTATTGGATACAACGGTAACCATTCGCACTTTCCTCCATGGGAGAAATGTCTCAAACTGTCACCGATTTGATCGTTCCCTGGAAGACCAGTAGTAGTTTCAGATGCACATCTGGAGGCATTCTGTAATCAGTGGACTATCAGAGTGTTGATGAAACACAGAAATTGCATCGGGATTGAATACAACAGTCACCATGCGCACTTTCATCCATGGGAGTAGTGTCACAAACAGTCTACGCTTTGATCGTTCCCTGGAAAACCAGTGGTAGTTTCCGATGCACATCTGGAAGCATTCTGTAATCTGTGAACTATCAGAGTGTTGCATCGGGATTGAATACAACAGTCACCATGCGCACTTTCCTCCATGGGAGTATTGTCTCAAACAGTCTACGCTTTGATCGTTCCCTGGAAAACCAGTGGTAGTTTCAGATGCACATCTGGTGCCAATCTGTAATCTGTGAACTATCAGAGTGTTGTTGATACACAGAAATTGCATCGGGATTGAATACAACAGTCACCATGCGCACTTTCATCCATGGGAGTAATGTCTCAAACAGTCTACGATTTGATCGTTCCCTAGAAAACCAGTAGTAGTTTCCGATGCACATCTCTAGGCATTGTGTAATCTGTGGACTATCAGAGTGTTAATGTAACACAGAAATTGCATCGGGATTGAATACAACATTCACCATGCGCACTTTCCTCCATGGGAGTAATGTCTCAAACAGTCTACGGTTTGATCGTTCCCTGGAAAACCAGTAGTAGTTTCCAAAGCACATCTGGATGCATTCTGTAATCTGTGGACTATCAGAGTGTTGATGTAACACGGAAATTGGATCGGGATTGAATTCAACAGTCACCATGAACACTTTTCTCCATGGGAGTAATGTCTCCAACAGTCTACGCTTTGATCGTTCACTGGAAGACCAGTAGTAGTTTCCGAGGCACATCTGGAGGCATTCTGTAATCAGTGGACTATCAGAGTGTAGATGAAACACAGAAATTGCATCGGAATTGAATACAACAGTCACCATGTGCATTTTCCTCCATGGGAGTAATGTCTCAAAGAGTCTACGCTTTTTTCGTTCCCTGGAAGACCAGTAGTAGAGTCCGATGCACATCTGGAGGCATTCTGTAATCTGTGGACTATCAGAGTGCTGTTGAAACACAGAAATTGCATTTGTATTGGATTCAACAGAAACCATTCGCACTTTCCTCCTTGGGAGTAATGTCTCAAACTGTCACCGCTTTGATCGTTCCCTGGAAGACCAGTAGTAGTTTCAGATGCACATCTGGAGGCACTCTGTAATCAGTGGACTATCAGAGTGTTGATGAAACACAGAAATTGCATCGGGATTGAATACAACAGTCACCATGCGCTCTTTCATCCATGGGAGTAGTGTCACAAACAGTCTACGTTGTGATCGTTCCCTGGAAAACCAGTGGTAGCTTCCGATGCACATCTGGAGGCATTCTGTAATCTGTGAACTATCAGAGTGTTGATGAAACACAGAAATTGCATCGGGATTGAATTCAACAGTCACCATGCGCACTTTCCTCCATGGGAGTAATGACTCAAACAGTCTATGATTTGATCGTTCCCTGGAAAACCAGCAGTAGTTTCCGATGCACATCTGGAGGCATTGTGTAATCTGTGGACTATCAGAGTGTTGATGTAACACAGAAATTGCATCGGGATTGAGTACAACAGTCACCATGCGCACTTTCCTCCATGGGAGTAATGTCTATAACAGTCTACGCTTTGATCGTTCACTGGAAGTCCATTAGTAGCTTCCGAGGCACATGTTTTGGCATTCTGTAATCAGTGGACTATCAGAGTGTTGATGAAACACAGAAATTGCATCGGGATTGAATACAACAGTCACCATGCGCATTTTCATCCATGGGAGTAATGTCTCAAACAGTTTACGCTTCGATCGTTCCCTGGAAAGCCAGTAGTAGTTTCCGATGCACATCTGGAGGCATTCTGTAATCTGTGAACTATCAGAGTGTTGTTGAAACACACAAATTGCATCGGGATTGATTACAACAGTCACCATTCGCACTTTCCTCCATGGGAGTAATGTCTCAAACAGTCTACGATTTGACCGTTCCCTGGAAGACCAGTAGTAGATTCCGTTGCACATCTGGAGGCATTGTGTAATCTGTGGACTATCAGAGTGTTGATGTAACACAGAAATTGCATCGGGATTGATTACAACAGTCACCATGCGCACTTTCCTCCATGGGAGTAATGTCTCAAAGTGTCTACGCTTTTTTCGTTCCTTGGAAGACCAGTAGTAGAGTCCGATGCACATCTGGAGGCATTCTGTAATCTGTGGACAATGAGAGTGTTGTTCAAACACAGATATTGCATCGGGATTGAATACAACAGTCACCATGCGCACTTTCCTCCATGGGAATAATGTCTGAAACTGTCATCGCTTTGATCGTTCCCTGAAGACCAGTAGTAGTTTCCGAGGCACATCTGCAGGCATTCTGTAATCAGTGGACCTTCAAAGTATTGATGTAACTCAGAAATTGCATCGGGATTGAATACAACTGTCACCATGCGCACTTTCCTCCATGGGAGTAATGTCTCAAACAATCTACGCTTTGATCGTTTCTTGGAAGTCCAGTAGTAGTTTCCGATGCATATCTGGGGGCATTCTGTAATCCGTGGACTATCAGAGTGTTGATGAAACACAGAAATTGCATCGGGATTGAATACAACAGTCACCATGCGCACGTTCCTCCATGGGAGTAATGTCTCAAACAGTCTACGCTTTGATCGTTCCCTGGAAGTCCAGTAGTAGTATCCGATGCACATCTGGAGGCATTCTGTAATCTGTGGACCTTCAAAATGTTGATGAAACACAGAAATTGCATCGGGATTGAATACAACAGTCCCCATGCCCACTTTCCTCCAAGGGAGTAATGTCTCAAACAGTCTACGCTTTGATCGTTTCCTGGAAGACCAGTAGTAGTTTCCGCTGCACATCTGGAGGCATTCTGTAATCTGTGGACTATCAGAGTGTTCTTGAAACACAGAAATTACATTGGTATTGGATACAACAGTCACCATGCGCACATTCCTCCATGGGAGTAATGTCTGAAACAGTCTACGCTTTGATAGTTTCCTGGAAGACCAGCAGTAGTTTCCGATGCACATCTGGAGGCATTCTGTAACCTGTGGACTATCAGAGTGTTGATGAAACACAGAAATAGCATCGGCATTGAATACAACAGTCACCATGCGCACTTTCCTCCATGGGAGTAATGTGTCAAACAGTCTACGCTTTGATCGTTTCCTGGAAGTCCAGTAGTAGTTTCCGATGCATATCTGGAGGCATTCTGTAATCTGTGAACTATCAGAGTGTTGATGAAACACAGAAATTGCATCGGGATTGAATTCAACAGTCACCATGCGCACTTTCCTCCATGGGAGTAATGTCTGAAACAGTCTACGCTTTGATCGTTCACTGGAAGTCCATTAGTAGCTTCCGAGGCACATCTTTTGGCATTCTGTAATCAGTGGACTATCAGAGTGTTGATGAAACACAGAAATTGCATCGGGATTGAATACAACAGTCACCATGCGCATTTTCATCCAAGGGAGTAATGTCTCAAACAGTCTACGTTTCGATCGTTCCCTGGAAAACCAGTAGTAGTTTCCGATGCACATCTGGAGGCATTCTGTAATCTGTGAACTATCAGAGTGTTGTTGAAACACAAAAATTGCATCGGGATTGATTACAACAGTCACCATTCGCACTTTCCTCCATGGGAGTAATGTCTCAAACAGTCTACGATTTGACCGTTCCCTGGAAGACCAGTAGTAGGTTCCGTTGCACATCTGGAGGCATTCTGTAATCTGTAGACTATCAGAGTGTTGATGTAACACAGAAATTGCATCGGGATTGATTACAACAGTCACCATGCGCACTTTCCTCCATGGGAGTAATGTCTCAAAGTGTCTACGCTTTTTTCGTTCCCTGGAAGACCAGTAGTAGAGTCCGATGCACATCTGGAGGCATTCTGTAATCTGTGGACTATGAGAGTGTTGTTCAAACACAGATATTGCATCGGGATTGAATACAAAAGTCACCATGCGCACTTTCCTCCATGGGATAATTTCTGAAACTGTCATCGCTTTGATCGTTCCCTGAAGACCAGTAGTAGTTTCCGAGGCACATCTGCAGGCATTCTTTAATCAGTGGACTATCAGAGTGTTGATGAAATACAGAAATTGCATCGGGATTGAATACAACAGTCACCATGCTCACTTTCATTCATGGGAGTAATGTCTCAAACAGTCTACGCTTTGATAGTTCCCTGGAAGACCAGTAATAGTTTCCGTTGCACATCTGGAGGCATTCTGTAATCTGTGGACCTTCAAAGTATTGATGTAACTCAGAAATTGCATCGGGATTGAATACAACTGTCACCATGCGCACTTTCCTCCATGGGAGTAATTCTCATACAGTCTACGTATTGATCGTTCCCGGGAAGACCAGTAGTAGCTTCCGATGCACATCTGGAGGCATTCTGTAATCTGTGGACTATCAGAGTGTTGATGTAACACTGAAATTGCATCGGGATTGAATACAACAGTCACCATGCGCACTTTCCTCCGTGGGAATAATGTCTCAAACAGTCTACGCTTTGATCGTTCCCTGAAGACCAGTAGTTGTTTCCGAGGCAGATCTGGAGGCATTCTGTAATCAGTGGACTATCAGAGTGTTGATGAAACACAGATATTGCATCGGGATTGAATACAACAGTCACCATGCACACTTTCATTCATGGGAGTAATGTCTCAAACAGTCTACGCTTTGATCGTTCCCTGGAAGACCAGTAGTAGTTCCCGATGGACATCTGGGGGCATTCTGTAATCTGTGGACTATCAGAATGTTGGTGAACCACAGATATTGCATCGGGATTGAATACAAGAGTATACATGCGACTTTCCTCCATAGGAGTAATGTCTCAAAGGGTCTACGCTTTGATCGTTCCCTGGAATACCAGTAGTAGTATCCGATGCACAACTGGAGGCATTCTGTAATCTGTGGACTTTCTAAGTGTTGATGAAAGACAGAAATTGCCTCGGGATTGAATACAACAGTCACCATGCGCACTTTCCTCCATGGGAGTAATGTCTCAAACAGTCTACGCTTTGACCGTTCCCTGGAAGACCAGTAGTAGATTCCGATGCACATCTGGAGACCTTCTGTAATCTGTGGACTATCAGAGTGTTTGGTGAAACACAGAAATTGCATTGGTATCGCATACAACAGTCACCGTTCGCCCTTTCCTCCATGGGAGTAATGTCTCAAACAGTCTACGCTTTGATCGTTTCCTGGAAGACCAGCAGTAGTTTCCGATGCACGTCTGGGGGCAATCTGTAATCTGTGGTCTATCAGAGTGTTGATGAAACACAGAAATAGCATCGGCATTGAATGCAGCAGTCACCTTGCGCACTTTCCTCCATGGGAGTAATGTCTCAAACAATCTACGCTTTGATCGTTTCCTGGAAGTCCAGTAGTAGTTTCCGATGCACAACTGGAGGCATTCTGTAATCCGTGGACTATCAGAGTGTTGATGAAACACAGAAATTGCATCGGGATTGAATACAACAGTCACCATGCGCACGTTCCTCCATGGGAGTAATGTCTCAAACAGTCTACGCTTTGATCGTTCCCTGGAAGTCCAGTAGTAGTATCCGATGCACATCTGGAGGCATTCTGTAATCTGTGGACCTTCAAAATGTTGATGAAACACAGAAATTGCATCGGGATTGAATACAACAGTCCCCTATGCCCACTTCCCTCCAAGGGAGTAATGTCTCAAACAGTCTACGCTTTGATCGTTTCCTGGAAGACCAGTAGTAGTTTCCGCTGCACATCTGGAGGCACTCTGTAATCTGTGGACTATCAGAGTGTTCTTGAAACACAGAAATTACATTGGTATTGGATACAACAGTCACCATGCGCACTTTCCTCCATGGGAGTAATGTCTGAAACAGTCTACGCTTTGATCGTTTCCTGGAAGACCAGCAGTAGTTTCCGATGCACATCTGGAGGCATTCTGTAATCTGTGGACTATCAGAGTGTTGATGAAACACAGAAATAGCATCGGCATTGAATACAACAGTCACCATGCGCACTTTCCTCCATGGGAGTAATGTGTCAAACAGTCTACGCTTTGATCGTTTCCTGGAAGTCCAGTAGTAGTTTCCGATGCATATCTGGAGGCATTCTGTAATCTGTGGACTATCAGAGTGTTGATAAAACACTGAAATTGCATCGGGATTGATTACAACAGTCACCATGCGCACGTTCCTCCATGGGAGTAATGTCTCAAACAGTCTACGCTTTGATCGTTCCCTGGAAGACCAGTAGTAGTATCCGATGCACATCAGGAGGCATTCTGTAATCTGTGGACCTTCAAAATGTTGATGAAACACAGAAATTGCATCGGGATTGAATACAACAGTCACCATGATCATTTTCCTCCAAGTGAGTAATGTCTCAAACAGTCTACGCTTTGATCGTTTCCTGGAAGACCAGCAGTAGTTTCCGATGCACATCTGGAGGCATTCTGTAATCTGTGGACTATCAGAGTGTTGATGAAACACTGAAATTGCATCGGGATTGAATACAACAGTCACAATGCCCACTTTCCTCCATGGGGGTAATGTCTCAAACAGTTTACGCCTTTATCGTTCCCTGGAAGACCAGTAGTAGTTTCAGATGCACATCTGGAGGCATTCTGTAATCTGTGGACTATCAGGGTGTTGATGAAACACGGAAATTGCATCGGGATTGAATACAACAGTCACCATGCGCACCTTCCTCATTGTGAGTAATGTCTCAAACAGTCTACGCTTTGATCGTTACCTGGAAGACCAGTAGTAGTTTCCGATGCACATCTGGAGGCATTCTGTTATCTGTGGACCTTCGAAGTGTTGATGTAACACAGAAATTGCCTCGGGATTGAATACAACAATCACCATGAACACATTCTTCCATGGGAGTAATGTCTCAAACAGTCTACGCTTTGGTCGTTCACTGGAAGACCAGTAGTAATTTCCGACGCACATCTGGAGGCATTCTGTAATCTGTGGACTATCAGAGTGTTGATGAAACAGAGAAATTGCATCGGGATTGAATACAACAGTCACCATGCACACTTTATTCCATGGGAGTAATGTCTCAAACAGTCTACGCTTTGATCGTTAACTGGAAGACCAGTAGTAGTTTCCGATGCACATCTGGAGTCATTCTGTAATCTGTGGACAATCAGAGTGTTGTTGAAACACAGAAATTGCATAGAGATTCAATACAACAGTTACCACGTTCACTTTCCTCCATGGGAGTTATGTCTCAAACTGTCTACGCTTTGATCGTTCCCTGGAAGACCAGTAGTAGTTTCCGTTGCGCATTGGAGACATTCTGTAATCTGTGGATCATCAAAGTGTTGATGAAACACAGAAATTGCCTCGGGATTGAATACAACAGTCACCATGCGCACTTTCCTCCATGGGAGTAATGTCTCAACTAGTCTACGCTTTGTTAGTTCCCTGGAAGACCAGTAGTAGTTTCCCATGCACATCTGGAGGCATTTTGTAATCTGTGGACTATCAGAGTGTCGTTGAAACACAGAAATTGCATCGGGATTGAATACAACAGTTACCATGCGCACTTTCCTCCATGGGAGTAATGTCTCAAGTAGTCTACGCTTTGATCGTTCCCTGAAGACCAGTAGTAGTTTCCGATGCACATCTAGAGGACTTCTGCAATCAGTGGACTATCTGAGTGTTGATGAAACACAGCAATTGCATCAGGATTAAATACAACAGTCACCATGCGCACTTCCCTCCATGGGAGTAATGTCTCAAACTGTCATCGCTTTGATCGTTCCCTGAAGACCAGTAGTAGTTTCCGAGGCACATCTGGAGGTATTCTGTAATCAGTGGACTATCAGAGTGTTGATGAAACACAGAAATTGCCTCAAGGTAGAATACAACAGTCACCATGCCACTTTCCTCCATGGGAGTAATGTCTCAAGTAGTCTACGCTTTGATCGTTCTTTGGAAGACCAGTAGTAGTTTCCGATGCACATCTGGAGGACTTTTGTAATCACTGGATTATCTGAGTGTTGATGGAACACAGAAATTGCATCGGAATTGAATACAACAGTCACCATACGCACTTTCCACAATGGGAGTAATGTCTCAAACAGTCTACGCTTTGATCGTCCTCTGAAAGAAGAGTAACAGTTTCCGATGCACATCTGGAGGCATTCTGTAGTCTGTGGACCTTCAAACTGTTGATAAAACACAGAAATTGCATCGGGATTCAATTCAACAGGCACCTTGCGGACTTTTCTCCATGGGAGTAATGTCTCAAACTGTCTACGTTTTGATCGTTCCCTGGAAGACCAGTAGTAGTTTCCGAAGCACATCTGGAGGCATTCTGGAAACTGTGGACCTACAGGATGTTGATGAAACACAAAAATTGCATCGGCATTGAATACAATAAGTTCCATGCGGACTTTTCTCCACGGGAGTAAAGTCTCAAACTGTCTACGATTCGATCGCTCCCTGGAAGACCAGTAGTAGTTTCCGAAGCACATCTGCAGGCATTCTGTGATCTGTGGACCTACAGAGAGTTGATGAAACACAAAAACTGCATCGGCATTGAATACAATAAGTACAATGCGGACTTTTCTCCATGGGAGTAATGTCTTAAACTGTCTACGCTTTAATCGTTCCATGAAAGACCAGTAGTAGTTTCCGAACCACTTCTGGAGGCATTGTGTAATATATGGAGCTTCAGAGTGGTGATGAAACGCAATTATAGCAGCGGCATTTTATACAATAACTACCATGCGGACTTTTCTCCATTGGAGTCATGTCTCAAACTGTCTACGCTTTGATCGTTCCCTTTAACACCCGTAGTAGTTTCCGAAGCACATCGGGAGCCATTTTGTAATCTGTGGACCTACAGAGTGTTGATGAAGCACAAAAATTGCATCGGCATTGTATACAATAAGTACCAGGCGGACGTTTCTTCATGGGAGTAATGTCTCAAACTGTCTACGATTTGATCGTTCCCTGGGAGACCAGTAGTAGTTTCCGAAGCACATCTGGAGGCATTCTGTAATCTCTGGACCTACAGAGTGTTGATAAACACAAAAATTGCATCCTCATTGAATACAATAATTACCATGCGGAGTTTTCTCCATGGGAGTAATGTATCAAATTGTCTACGCTTTGATCGCTTCCTGGAAAACCAGTAGTAGTTTCCGAAGCACATCTATAGGCATTCTGCAATCTGTGGACATACAGAGAGTTGATGAAACACAAGAATAGCATCGGCATTGAATACAATAAGTACCATGCGGACTTTTCTCGATGGGAGTAATGTCTTAAACTGTCTACGATTAGATCGTTCCCTGGAACACCAGTAGTAGATTCCGAAGCACATCTGGAAGCATTCTGTAATCCATGGAGCTTCAGAGTGGTGATGAAATACAATAATTGCATCGGCATTGAATACGATAAGTACCATGCAGACATTTCTCCATGGGAGTAATGTCTCAAACTGTCTACGTTTTGATCGTTCCCAGGAAGACCAGTAGTAGTTTCCAAAGCACATCTGGAGGCATTCTGTAATCTGTAGACCTACAGAGTGTTGATGAAACACAAAAATTGCATCGGCATTGAATACAATAAGTAACATGCTGACTTTTCTCCATGGAAGTAATGTCTCAAACTGTATACTTTTCGATCGTTCCCTGGAAGACCAGTAGTAGTTTCCAAAGCACATCTGGAGGCATTCTGGAATCTGTGGACCTACAGAGTGTTGATGAAACACAAAAATTGCATCGGCATTGAATACAATAAGTTCCATGAGGACTTTTCTCGACGGGAGTAATGTTTCAAACTGTCTACAATTTGATGGATCCATGGAAGACCAGTTGTAGTTTCCGAAGCACATCTGGAGGCATTCTGTGATCTGTGGTCCTACAGAGAGTTGACGAAACACAAAAACTGCATCGGCATTGAATACAATAAGTACCATGCAGACTTTTCTCCATGGGAGTAATGTCTTAAACTGTCTACGCTTTGATCGTACCATGGAAGACCAGTAGTAGTTTCCGAAGCACATCTGGATGCATTCCGTAATATATGGAGCTTCAGAGTGGTGATTAAACACAATAATAGCAACGGAATTGTATACAATAAGTACCATGCGGACTTTTCTCCATGGGAGTAATGTCTCAAACTGTCTACGCTTTGATCGTTCCCTGGAAGACCAGTAGTAGTTTCTGAAGCACTTCTGGAGGCATTCTGTAATCTGTGGACCTACGGAGTGTTGAGGAAACACAAAAATTGCATAGGCATTGAATACAATAAGTACCATGCAGACTTTCCTCCATGGGAGTAATGTCTTAAACTGTCTACGCTTTGATCGTACCAAGGAAGACCAGTAATAGTTTCCGAAGCACATCTGGATGCATTCTGTAATATATGGAGCTTCAGAGTGGTGTTGAAACACAATAATAGCATCTGCATTGAATACAATAAGTACCATGCGGACTTTTCTAGATGGGAGTAATGTCACAAACTGTCTATTATTTGATCGTTTTGTGGAAGGCCAGTAGTAGTTTCCGAAGCACATCTGGAGGTATTCTGTAATCTGTGGACCTACAGAGTGTTGATGAAACACAAAAATTGCATCGGCATTGATTGCAATAAGTACCATGCGGACTTTTCTCCATGGGAGTAATGTCTCAAACTGTCTACGTTTTGATCGTTCCCTGGAAGACCAGTAGTAGTTTCCGAAGCACATCTGGAATCATTCTGTAATCTGTGGACCTACAGAGTGTTGATGAAACACAAAAATTGCATCGGCATTGAATATAATAGGTACCATGCAAACTTTTCTCCATGGGAGGATTGTCTGAAACTGTCTACGCTTTGATCGATTCCAGGAAGACCAGTAGCAGTTTCCGAAGCACATCTGGAGGCATGCTGTAATCTGTGGACCTACAGAGTGTTGATGAAACACAAAAATTGCATCAGCATTCAAAACAATAATACCATGGGGACTTTTCTCCATCGGAGTAATGTCTCAAACTGTCTACGCTTTGATCGTTCCCTGGAAGACAAGTAGTAGTTTCCGAAGCACATCTGGAGGCATTCTGTAATCTATGGAGCTTATGAGTGGTGATGGAACACAAAAATTGAATCGGCATTGATTACGACAAGTACCATGCGGACTTTTCTCCATGGGAGTAATGTCTCAAACTGTCTACGTTTTGATCGCTCCCTAGAAGACCAGTAGTAGTTTCCCAACCACATCTGGAGGCATTTTGTAATTTGTGGACCTACAGAGTGTTGATGAAAGACAAAAATTGCATCGTAATTGAATACCATAAGTACCATGCGGACTTTTCTATATTGGAGTAATGTCTCAAACAGTCTACGTTTTGTTCGTTCCATGGAAGACCAGTAGTAGTTTCCGATGCACATCTGGAGGCATTCTATAATATATGGACCTACAGAGTGTTGATGAAGCACAAAAATTGCATCGGCATTGTATAAAATAAGTACCAGGCGGACTTTTCTTGATGGGAGTAATGTCTCAAACTGTTTACGATTTGATCGTTCCCTGGAAGATTAGTAGTAGTTTCCGAAGCAAATCTGGAGGCATTCTGTAATCTGTGGACCTACAGAGTGTTGATGAAACACAAAAATTGCATCGGAATTGTATACAATAAGTACCATGCAAACTTTTCTCCATGGGAGTAATGTCTCAAACTGTCTACGTTTCGATCGTTCCATGGAAGACCAGTAGTAGTTTCCAAAGCACATCTGGGGGCATTCAGGAATCTGTGTACCTACAGGATGTTGATGAAACACAAAAATTGCATCGGCATTGAATACAATAGGTACCATGCCGACTTTTCTCCATGGGAGTAATGTCTTAAACTGTCTACGCTTTGATCGTTCCATGGAAGACCAGTAGTAGTTTCCAATGCACATCTGGAGGCATTCTATAATATATGGACCTACAGAGTGTTGATGAAGCACAAAATTTGCATCGGCATTGTATACAATAAGTACCAGGCGGACTTTTCTTCATGGGAGTAATGTCTCAAACTGTCTACGATTTGATCGTTCCCTGGAAGATTAGTAGTAGTTTCCGAAGCAAATCTGGAGGCATTCTGTAATCTGTGGACCTACAGAGTGTTGATGAAACACAAAAATTGCATCGGCATTGAATACAATAAGTACCATGCGGACTTTTCTCCATTGGAGTAATGTCTCAAACAGTCTACGTTTTGATCGTTCCCTGGAAGACTAGTAGTAGTTTCCGAAGCACATCTCGAGGCATTCTGGAATCAGTGGACTTACAGGATGTTGATGAAACACAAAAATTGCATCGGCAATGAATACAATAACCACCATGCGGACTTTTCTACAGGGGAGTAGTGTCTCATACTCTCTGCGATTTGATCGCTCCCTGGAAGACCAGTAGTAGTTTCCGATGCACATCTGGAGGCATTCTACAATATATGGACCTACAGAGTGTTGATGAAGCACAAAAATTGCATCGGCATTGTATACAATAAGTACCAGGCGGACTATTCTTCATGGGAGTAATGCCTCAAACTGTTTACGCTTTGATCGTTCCCTGGAAGACCAGTAGTAGTCTCCGAAGCACATCTGGAGGCATTCTGTAATCTGTGGAGCTACAGAGTGTTGATGAAGCACAAAAATTGCATCGGCATTGAATACAATGAGTACCATGCGGACTTTTCTCCATAGGAGTAATGTCTCAAACTGTCTACGCTTTGATCGATTCCAGGAAGACCAGTAGTAGTTTCCGAAGCACATCTGGAGGCATTCTGTAATCTGTGCACCTACAGAGTGTTGATGAAACACAAAAATTTCATCGGCATTGAATACAATAAGTACCATGCGGACTTTTCTCCATGGGAGAATTGTCTCAAACTGTCTACGCTTTGATCGATTGCAGGAAGACCAGTAGTAGTTTCCGAAGCACATCTGGAGGCATGCTGTAATCTGTGGACCTACAGAGTGTTGATGAAACACAAAAATTGCATCGGCAGTGAATACAATAATTACCATGGGGACTTTTCTCCATGGGAGTAATGTCTCATACTGTCTACGCTTTGATCGTTCCCTGGAAGACCAGTAGTAGTTTCCGAAGCACATCTGGAGGCATTCTGTAATCTATGGAGCTTATGAGTGGTGATGGAACACAAAAATTGCATCGGCGTTGATTACGATAAGTACCATGCGGACTTTTCTCCATGGGAGTAATGTCTCAAACTGTCTACATTTTGATCGCTCCCTAGAAGACCAGTAGTAGTTTCCCAACCACATCTGGAGGCATTTTGTAATTTATGGACCTACAGAGTGTTGATGAAACACAAAAATTGCATCGGAATTGAATACCATAAGTACCATGCGGACTTTTCTCTATGGGAGTAATGTCTCAAACTGACTACGCTTTGATCGATTCCAGAGAAACCTTTAGTAGTTTCCGAAGCACATCTGGAGGCATTCTGTGATTTGTGGACCTACAGAGAGTTGATGAAACACAAAAATTGCATCTGCATTGAATACAATAAGTACCATGCAGACTTTTCTCCATGGGAGAAATGTCTCAAACTGTACGCTTTGATCGATTCCAGGAAGACCAGTAGTAGTTTCCGAAGCACATCTGGAGGCATGCTGTATCCTGTGGACCTACGTTGTGTTGATGAAACACAAAAATTGCATCGGCATTGAATAGAATAAGTACCACGCGGACTTTTCTCCATGGGAGTAATGTCTCAAACTTTCTACGATTTGATCGTCCCCTGGATACCAGTAGTAGTTTCCGAAGCACAACTGGAGGCATTCTGTAATCTATGGAGCTTCAGAGTGGTGATGAAACACAAAAATAGCATCGGCATTGAATACAATAAGTACCATGCGGACTTTTCTCCATTTGAGTATTGTCTCAAACTGTCTACGTTTTGATCGTTTCCTGGAAGACCAGTACTAGTTTCTGAAGCACATCTGGAAGCATTTTGTAATTTATGGACCTATAGAGTGTTGATGAAACACAAAAATTGCATCGGCATTGAATACAATAAGTTCCATGCGGACATTTCTCCAAGGGAGTAATGTCTAAAACTGTCTGCCATTTGATTGTTAACTGGAAGACCAGTAGTAGTTTCCGAAGCACATCTGGAGGCATTCTGTAATCTATGGATCTTCAGAGTGGTGATGAAACAGAAAAATAGCATCTTCATCGAATACAATAAGTACCATACGGACTTTTCTCCATGGGAGTAATGTCTCAACTGTCTACGTTTTGATCGTTCCCTGTAAAACCAGTAGTAGTTTCCGAAGCACATCTGGAGGCATTCTGTAATCTGTGGACCTACAGAGTGTTGATGAAACACAAATATTGCAACGGCATTAAATACAATTAGTGCCATACGGACCTCTCTTCATGGGAGTAATGTCTCAAACTGTCTACGCTTTGATCGTCCCTGGAAGACCAGTAGTAGTTTCTGAAGCACATCTGGAGGCATTCTGTAATATGTGGACCTACAGAGTGTTGATGAAACACAAAAATTGCATCGGCATTGAATACAATAAGTACCATGCGGACTTTTCTCCATGGGAGAATTGTCTCAAACTGTCTACTCTTTGATCGTCCCTGGAAGACCAGTAGTAGTTTCCGAAGCACATCTGGAGGCATTCTGTAATCTGTGGACCTACAGAGTGTTGATTAAACACAAAAATTGCATCGCATTGAATACAATAATTACCATGGGGACTCTTCTCCATGGGAGTAATGTCTCAAACTGTCTACGCTTTGATCGTTCATTGGAAGACAAGTAGTAGTTTCCGAAGCACATCTGGAGGCATTCTGTAATGTATGGAGCTTATGAGTGGTGACGGAACACAAAAATTGCATCGGCATTGATTACGATAAGTACCATGCGGACTTTTCTCCATGGGAGTAATGTCTCAAACTGTCTACGTTTTGATCGTTTCCTGGTAGACCAGTAATAGTTTCCGAAGCACATCTGGAAGCATTTTGTAATTTGTGGACCTACGGAATGTTGATGAAACACAAAAATTGCATCGGCATTGAATACAATAAGTTCCATGCGGACATTTCTCCAAGGGAGTAATGTCTCAAACTGTCTACGCTTTGATCGTTCCCTGGAAGACCAGTAGTAGTTTCCGAAGCACATCTGGAGGCATTCTGCAATCTATGGAGCTTCAGAGTGGTGATGAAACACAAAAATAGCATCTTCATTGTATACAATAAGTACCATGCGGACTTTTCTTCATGGGAGTAATGTCTCCAACTGTCTACGTTTTGATCGTTCCCTGGAAGACCAGTAGTTGTTTCCGAAGCACATCTGGAGGTATTCTGTAATCTGTGGACGTACAGAGTGTTGATGAAACACAAAAATTGCATCGGCATTGAATACAATAAATCCCATGCGGACTTTTCTCCATTGGAGTAATGTCTCAAACAGTCTACGATTTGATCGTTCCCTGGAAGACTAGTAGTAGTTTCCGAAGCACATCTCGAGGCATTCTGGGATCTGTGGACTTACAGGATGTTGATGAAACAAAAAAATTGCATCGGCATTGAATACAATATGTTCCATGTGGACTTTTCTCTACGGGAGTAATGTCTCAAACTGTCTACGATTTGATCGCTCCCTGGAAGACCAGTAGTAGTTTTCGAAGCACATCTGGAGGCATTCTGTGATCTGTGGACCTACAGAGAGTTGATGAAACACAAAAATTGCATCGGCATTGAATACAATAAGTACCATGCAGACTTTTCTCCATGGGATTAATGTCTCAAACTGTCTACGCTTTGATCGATTCCAGGAAGACCAGTAGTAGATTCCGAAGCACATGTGGAGGCATTCTGTAATCTGTGGACCTACATTGTGTTGATGAAACACAAAAATTGAATCGGCATTGAATAGAATAAGTACATCGCGGACTTTTCTCCATGGGAGTAATGTCTCAAACTTTCTACGATTTGATCGTCCCCTGGAAGACCAGTAGTAGTTTCCGAAGCACATCTGGAGGCATTCTGTAATCTATGGAGCTTCAGAGTGGTGATGAAACACAAAAATAGCATCGGCATTGAATACAATAGGTACCATGCGGACTTTTCTCCATGGGAGTAATGTCTCAAACTGTCTACGTTTTGATCGTTTCCTGGAAGACCAGTAGTAGTTTCTGAAGCACATCTGGAAGCATTTTGTAATTTATGGACCTACAGAGTGTTGATGAAACACAAAAATTGCATCGGCATTGAATACAATAAGTTCCATGCAGACTTTTCTCCAAGGGAGTAATGTCTAAAACTGTCTGCGCTTTGATTGTTCCCTGGAAGACCAGTAGTAGTTTCCGAAGCACATCTGGAGGCATTCTGTAATTTATGGATCTTCAGAGTGGTGATGAAACAGAAAAATAGCATCTTCATTGAATACATTTAGTGCCATGCGGACTTTTCTCCATGGGAGTAATGTCTCAAACTGTCTGCGTTTTGATCGTTCCCTGTAAAACCAGTAGTAGTTTCCGAAGCACATCTGGAGGCATTCTGTAATCTGTGGACCTACAGAGTGTTGATGAAACACAAAAATTGCATCGGCATTGAATACAATAAGTACCATGCGGACTTATCTCCATTGGAGTAATGTCTCAAACAGTCTACGTTTTGATCGTCCCCTGGAAGACTAGTAGTAGTTTCCGAAGCGCATCTAGAGGCATTCTGGAATCTGTGGACTTACAGGAAATTGATGAAACACAAAAATTGCATCGGCAATGAATACAATAAGCACCATGCGGTCTTTTCTCCACGGGAGTAGTGTCTCAAACTCTCTGCGATTTGATCGCTCCCTGGAAGACCAGTAGTAGTTTCCGAAGCACATCTGGAGGCATTCTGAGATCTGTGGACCTACAGAGAGTTGATGAAACAGAAAAATTGCATCGGCATTGAATACAATAAGTTCCATGAGGACTTTTCTCCACGGGAGTAATGTCTCAAGATGTCTACGATTTGATTGCTCCCTGGAAGGCCAGTAGTTGTTTCCGAAGCACATCTGGAGGCATTCTGTGATCTGTGGACCTACAGAGAGTTGATGAAACACAAAAATTGCATCGGCATTGAATACAATACATACCATGCGGACTTTTCTCCATGGGAGTAATGTCTCAAACTGTCTTCGTTTTGATCGCTCCCTAGAAGACCAGTAGAAGTTTCCCAACCACATCTGGAGGCATTTTGTAATTTGTGGACCTACAGAGTGTTGATGAAACACAAAAATTGCATCGGAATTGAATACCATAATTACCATGCGGACTTTTCTCTATGGGAGTAATGTCTCAAACTGACTACGCTTTGATCGATTCCAGAAAAACCTGTAGTAGTTTCCGAAGCACATCTGGGGGCATGCTGTAAAATGTGGAACTACAGAGTGTTGATGAAAGACAAATATTGCAACGGCATTAAATACAATTAGTGCCATGCGGACTTTTCTCCAATGGAGTAATGTCTCAAACTGTCTACGCTTTGATCGTCCCTGGAAGACCAGTAGTAGTTTCCGAAGCACATCTGGAGGCATTCTGTAGTATTTGGACCTACAGACTGTTGATGAAACACAAAAATTGCATCGGCATTGAATACAATAAGTACCATGCGGACTTTTCTCGATGGGAGTAATGTCTTAAACTGTCTACGATTTGATCGTTCCCTGGAACACCAGTAGTAGATTCCGAAGCACATCTGGATTCATTCTGTAATCTACGGAGCTTCAGAGTGGTGATGAAACACAATAATTGCATCGGCATTGAATACGATAAGTACCATGCGGACTTTTCTCCATGGGAGTAATGTCTCGAACTGTCTACGCTTTGATCGATTTTAGGAAGACCAGTAGTAGTTTCCGAAGCACATCTGGAGGCATGCTGTAAAATGTGGAACTACAGAGTGTTGATGAAACACAAATATTGCACCGGCATTACATACAATTAGTAACATGCGGACTTTTCTCCATGGGAGTAATGTCTCAAACTGTCTACGCTTTGATCGTCCCTGGACGACGAGTAGTAGTTTCCGAAGCACATCTGGAGGCATTCTGTAATATGTGGACCTACACAGTGTTGATGAAACACAAAAATTGCATCGGCATTGAATACAATAAGTACCATGCGGACTTTTCTCCATGGGAGAATTGTCTCAAACTGTCTACGCTTTGATCGATTGCAGAAAGACCATTACTAGTTTCCGAAGCACATCTGGAGGCATGCTGTAATCTGTGGACCTACAGAGTGTTGATGAAACACAATAATAGCAACGGCATGGTATACAATAATTACCATGCGGACTTTTCTCCATGGGAGTAATGTCTCAAACTGTCTACGTTTTGATCGTTGGCTGGAAAACTAGTAGTAGTTTCCGAAGCACTTCTGGAGGCATTTTGTAATCTGTGGACCTACAAAGTGTTGATGAAGCACAAAAATTGCACCGGCATTGAATACAATAAGTACTATGCGGACTTTTCTCCATGGGAGTAATGTCTCAAACTGTCTACGCTTTGATCGATTCCAGGAAGACCAGTAGTAGTTTCCGAAGCACATCTGGAGGCATGCTGTAATCTGTGGACCTACATTGTGTTGATGAAACACAAAAATTGCATCGGCATTGAATAGAATAAGTTCCATGCGGACTTTTCTCCATGGGAGTAATGTCTCAAACTGTCTACGATTTGATCGTTCCCTGGAAGACCAGTAGTAGTTTCCGACGCACATCTGGAGGCATTCTGTAATCTATGGAGCTACAGAGTGGTGATGAAACACAAAAATAGCATCGGCATTAAATACAATGGTACCATGCGGACTTTTCTCCATGGGAGTAATGTCTCAAACTGTCTACGTTTTAATCGTTTCCTGGAAGACCAGTAATAGTTTCCGAAGCAAATCTGGAAGCATTTTGTAATATGTGGACCTACAGAGTGTTGATGAAACACAAAATTTGCATCGGCATTGAATACAATAAGTACCATGCGGACTTTTCTCCATGGGAGAATTGTCTCAAACTTTCTACGCTTTGGTCGATTCCAGGAAGACCAGTAGTAGTTTTCGAAGCACATCTGGAGGCATGCTGTAATCTGTGGACCTACAGAGTGTTGATGAAACACCAAAATTGCATCGGCATTGAATACAATAACTTCCATGCGGACATTTCTCCAAGGGAGTAATGTCTCAAACAGTCTACGCTTTGATCGTTCCCTGGAAGACCAGTAGTAGTTTCCGAAGCACATCTGGAGGCATTCTGTAAACTATGGAGCTTCAGAGTGGTGATGAAACACAAAAATTGCATCTTCATTGAATACAATAAGTACCATGGGGACTTTTCTCCATGGGAGTAATGTCTCAAACTGTCTACGTTTTGATCGTTCCCTGGAAGACCAGTAGTAGTTTCCGAAGCACATCTGGAGGCATTCTGTAATCTGTGGACCTACAGAGAGTTGATGAAACACAATAATTGCATCGGCATTGAATACAATAAATACAATGCGGACTTTACTCCATTGGAGTAATGTCACAAACAGTCTACGTTTTGATCGTTCCCTGGAAGACTAGTAGTAGTTTCCGAAGTACATCTCGAGTCATTCTGGGATCTGTGGACTTACAGGATGTTGATGAAACACAAAAATTGCATCGGCATTGAATACAATAAGTTCCATGCGGACTTTTCTCATCGGGAGTAATGTCTAAACTGTCTACGATTTGATCGCTCCCTGGAAGACCAGTAGTAGTTTCCGAAGCACATCTGGATGCATTCTGTAATATATGGAGCTTCAGAGTGGTGACGAAAAACAATAATAGCAACGGCATCGTATACAATAAGTACCATGCGGACTTTTCTCCATGGGAGTAATGTCTCAAACTGTCTACGCTCTGATCGATCCCTGGAAGACCAGTAGTAGTTTCCGAAGCACTTCTGGAGGCATTCTGTGATCTGTGGACCTACAGAGAGTTGATGAGACACAAAAATTGCATCGGCATTGAATACAATGAGTACCATGCGGACTTTTCTCCATGCAAGTAATGTCTCAAAATGTCTACGTTGCGATCGTTACCTGGAAGACCAGTAGTTGTTTCCAAAGAACATCTGGTGGCATTCTGGAATCTATGGACCTACAGGATGTCGATGAAACACAAAATTGCATCGTCATTGAATATAATAAGTTCCATGCGGACTTTTCTCATCGGGAGTAATGTGTCAAACTGTCTACGATTTGATCGCTCCCTGGAAGACCAGTAGTTGTTTCCGAAGCACATCTGGAGGCATTCTGTGATCTGTGGAACTACATTGTGTTGATGAAACACAAATATTGCATCGGCATTGAATAGAATAAGTACCATGCGGACTTTTCTCCATGGGAGTAATGTCTCAAACTGTCTACGATTTGATCGTTCCCTGGAAGACCAGTAGTAGTTTCCGAAGCACATCTGGAGGCATTCTGTAATCTATGGAGCTTTAGAGGGGTGATGAAACACAAAAATAGCTTCGGCATTGAATACAATAAGTATCATGCGGACTTTTCTCCATGGGAGTAATGTCTCAAACTGTCTACGTTTTGATCGTTTCCTGGAAGACCAGTAATAGTTTCCGAAGCACATCTGGAAGCATTTTGTAATTTGTGGACCTACAGAGTGTTGTTGAAACACAAATGTTGAATCGGCATTGAATACAATAAGTACCATGCGGACTTTTCTCCATGGGAGAATTGTCTCAAACTGTCTACGCTTTGATCGATTCCAGGAAGACCAGTAGTAGTTTTCGAAGCACATCTGGAGGCATGCTGTAGTCTGTGGACCTACAGAGTGTTGATGAAACACAAAAATTGCATCGGCATTGAATACAATAAGTTCCATGCGGACATTTTTCCAAGGGAGTAATGTCTCAAACTGTCTACGTTTTGATCGTTCCCTGGAAGACTAGTAGTAGTTTCCGAAGCACATCTCGAGGCATTCTGGGATCTGTGGACTTACAGGATGTTGATGAAACACAAAAATTGCATCGGCATTGAATACAATAAGTTCCATGCGGACTTTTCTCCATGGGAGTAATGTCTCAAACTGTCTACGATTTGATCGCTCCCTGGAAGACCAGTAGTAGTTTCCGAAGCACATCTGGAGGAACTCTGTGATCTGTGGACCTACAGAGAGTTGATGAAACACAAAAATTGCATCGGCATTGAATACAATAAGTACCATGCAGACTTTTCTCCATTCGAGTAATGTCTTAAACTGTCTACGCTTTGATCTTACCATGGAAGACCAGTAGTAGTTTCCGAAGCACATCTGGATGCATTCTGTTTTATATGGAGCTTCAGAGGGGTGATGAAACACAATAATAGCATCGTCATTGAATAGAATAAGTACCACGCGGACTTTTCTCCATGGGAGTAATGTCTCAAACTTTCTACGATTTGATCGTCCCCTGGAAGCAAAGTAGTAGTTTCCGAAGCACATCTGGAGGCATTCTGTAATCTATGGAGGTTCATGGTGGTGATGAAACACAAAAATAGCATCGGCATTGAATACAATAAGTACCATGCGAACTTTTCACCATGGGAGTAATGTCTCAAACTGTCTACGCTTTGATCGTTTCCTGGAAGAGCAGTAGTAGTTCCCGAAGCACATCTCGAGGCATTCTGGAATCTGTGGACTTACAGGATGTTGATGAAACACAAAAATTGCATCGGCATTGATTACAATAAGTACCATGCAGACTTTTCTCCATGGGAGTAATGTCTTAAAGTGTCTACGCCTTGATCGGTCACTGGAAGACCAGTAGTAGTTTCCAAAGCACATCTGGGGGCATTGAGGAATCTGTGGACCTACAGAATGTTGATGAAACACAAAAATTGCATCGACATTGAATACAATAATTACCATGCGGACTTTTCTCCACGGGAGTAATGTCTCAAGCTGTCTACGATTTGATTGCTCCCTGGAAATCCAGTAGTTGTTTCCGAAGCACATCTGGAGGCATTCTGTGATCTGTGGACCTACAGAGAGTTGATGAAACACAAAAATTGCATCGGCATTGAATACAATAAATACCATGCGGGCTTTTCTCCATGGGAGTAATATCTTAAACTGTATACACTTTGATCGTTCCCTGGAAGACCAGCAGTAGTTTTGGAAGCAAACCTGGAGGCTTTCTGTAATATATGGATCTTCAGAGTGGTTATGAAACACAAATATAGCATCATCATTGTATACAATAAGTACCATGCGGACTTTTCTCCATGGGAGTAATGTCTCAAACAGTCTACGCTTTGATCGTTCCCTGGAAGACCAGTAGTAGTTTACGAAGCACATCTGGAGGCATTCTGTAATCTATGGAGCTTATGAATGGTGATGGAACACAAAAATTGCATCGGCATTGAATACGATAAGTACCATGCGGACTTTTCTCCATGGGAGTAATGTCTCAAACTGTCTACGTTTTGATCGCTCCCTAGAAGACCAGTAGTAGTTTCCGAACCACATCTGGAGGCATTCTGTAATCTGTGGACCTACAGAGTGTTGATGAAACACAAAAATTGCATAGGCATTGAATACCATAAGTAAAATTCGGAATTTTCTGTATGGGAGTAATGTCTCAAACTGACTACGCTTTGATACATTCCAGAAAAACCTGTAGTAGTTTCTGATGCACATCTGGAGGCATGCTGTAAAATGTGAAACTACAGAGTGTTGATGAAACACAAAAATTGCATCGGCATTGAAGACAATAAGTACCATGTGAACTTTTCTCCATGGGAGAATTGTCTCAAACTGTCTACGCTTTGATCGATTGCACGAAGACCAATAGTAGTTTCCGAAGCACATCTGGAGGCATGCTGTAATCTGTGGACTACAGAGTGTTGATGAAACACAAAAATTGCATCGGCATTGAATACAATAAGTACCGTGTGGACTTTTCTCCATGGGAGTAATGTCTCAAACTGTCTACGTTTCGATCGTTCCCTGGAAGACCAGTAGTAGTTTCCCAAGCACATCTGGGGGCATTCAGGAATCTGTGGACCTACAGGATGTTGAGGAAACACAAAAATTGCATCTACATTGAATACAATAAGTTCCATGCGGACTTTTCTCCACGGGAGTAATGTCTCAAACTGTCTACGATTTGATCGCTCCCTGGAAGACCAGTAGTTGTTTCCGAAGCACATATGGAGGCATTCTGTGATCTGTGGACCTACAGAGAGTTGCTGAAACACAAAAATTGCATCGGCATTGAATACAATAAATACCAAGCGGACTTTTCTCCATGGGAGTAATATCTTAAACTGTCTACGCTTTGATCGTTTCCTGGAAGACCAGTAATAGTTTCCGAAGCACATCTGGAGGCATTCTGAAATATATGGAGCTTCAGAGTGGTGATGAATCACAAATATAGCATCGGCATTGTATACAATAAGTACGATGCGGACTTTTCTCCACTGGAGTAATGTCTCAAACTGTCTACGCTTTGATCGTTCCCTGGAAGACCAGTAGTAGTTTCTGAAGCACATCTGGAGGCATTCTGTAATCTGTGGATCTACAGAGTGTTGATGAAGCACAAAAATTGCATCGGCATTGAATACAATAAGTACTATGCGGACTTTTCTTCATGGGAGTAATGTCTCAAACTGTCTACGATTTGATCGTTCCCTGGAAGATTAGTAGTAGTTTCCGAAGCAAATCTGGAGGCATTCTGTATTCTGTGGACCTACAGAGTGTTGATGAAACACAAAAATTGCATCGGCATTGAATACAATAAGTACCATGCGGACTTTTCTCCATGGGAGTAATGTCTCAAATTGTCTACGTTTTGATCATTCCATTAAAGACCAGTAATAGTTTCCGAAGCGCAACCGGTTGCACTCTGTAATCTGTGGACCTACAGAGTGTTAATGAAACACAAAAATTGCATCGACACTGATTACAATAAGTTCCATGCGGACTTTTCTCCACGGGAGTAATGTCTCAAACGGTCTACGATTTGATTGCTCCCTGGAAGACCAGTAGTTGTTTCCGAAGCACATCTGGAGGCAGTCTGTGATCTGTGGACCTACAGAGAGTTGATGAAACACAAAAATTGCATCGGCATTGAATACAATGAATACCATGCGGACTTATCTCCATGGGATTAATATCTTAAACTGTCTACGCTTTGATCGTTCCCTGGAAGACCAGTGGTAGTTTCCGAAGCACATCTGGAGGCATTCTGTAATATATGGAGCTTCAGAGTGGGGATGAAACACAAATATAGCATCGGCATTGTATACAATAAGTACGATGCGGACTTTTCTCCATGGGAGTAATGCCTCAAACTGTCTACGCTTTCATCGTTCCCTGGAAGACCAGTAGTAGTTTCCGAAGCACATCTGGATTCATTCTGTAATCTGTGGACCTACAGAGTGTTGATGAAGCACAAAAATTGCATCGGCATTGAATTCAATAAGTACCATGCGGACTTTTCTTCATGGGAGTAATGTCTCAAACTGTCTACGATTTGATCGTTCCCTGGAAGATTAGTAGTAGTTTCCGAAGCACATCTGGAGGCATTCTGTAATCTGTGGACCTACAGAGTGGTGATGAAACACAAATATAGCATCGGAATTGTATACAATAAGTACCATGCGGACTTTTCTCCATGTTAGAATTGTCTCAAACTGTCTACGCTTTGATCGATTCCAGAAAGACCAGTAGTAGTTTCCGAAACACATCTGAAGGAATGCTGTAATCTGTGGACCTACAGAGTGTTGATGAAGCAAAAAAATTGCATCGGCATTGAATAGAATACGTATCTTGCGGACTTTTCTCCATGGGAGAATTGTCTCAAACTGTCTACGCTTTGATCGATTCCAGGAAGACCAATAGTAGTTTCCGAAGCGCATCTGGAGGCATTCTGTAATCTGTGGACCTACAGAGTGTTGATGAAGCACAAAAATTTTATCGGCATTGAATACAATAAGCACCAAGAGGACTTTTCTTCATGGGAGTAATGTCTCAAACTGTCTACGATTTGATCGTTCCCTGGAAGATTAGTAGTAGTTTCCGAAGCACATCTGGAAGCATTCTGTAATCTGTGGACCTACAGAGTGTTGATGAAACACAAAAATTGCATCGGCATTGAATACAATAGGTACCATGCGAACTTTTCTCCATGGGAGTAATGTCTCAAATTGTCTACGTTTTGATCGTGCCATTAAAGACCAGTAGTAGTTTTCGAAGCGCATCTGGAGGCATTCTGTAATCTGTGGACCTACAGAGTGTTGATGAAACACAAAAATTGCATCGTCATTGAATACAATGAGTACCATGCAAACTTTTCTCCATGGGAGTAATGTCTCAAACTGTCTACGTTTCGATCGTTCCCTGGAAGACCAGTAGTAGTTTCGAAAGCACATCTGGGTTCATTCACGAATCTGTGGACCTACAGAGTGTTGATGAAACACAAAAATTGCATCGGCATTGAAGACAATAAGTACCATGTGGACTCTTCTCCATGGGAGAATTGTCTCAAACTGTCTACGATTTGATCGATTGCACGAAGACCATTAGTAGTTTCCGAAGGAAACCTGGAGGCATGCTGTAATCTGTGGACCTACTGAGTGTTGATGAAACACAAAAATTGCATCGGCATTGAATACAATAAGTACCGTGGGGACTTTTCTCCATGGGAGTTATGTCTCAAACTGTCTAGGTTTCGATCGTTCCCTGGAAGACCAGTAGTAGTTTCCCAAGCACATCTGGGGGCATTTAGGAATGTGTGGACCTACAGGATGTTGAGGAAACACAATAATTGCATCTACATTGAATACAATAAGTTCCATGCGGACTTTTCTCCACGGGAGTAATGTCTCAAACTGTCTACGACTTGATCGCTCCGTGGAAGACCAGTAGTTGTTTCCGAAGCACATATGAAGGCATTCTGTGATCTGTGGACCTACAGAGAGTTGATGAAACACAAAAATTGCATCTTCATTGAATTCAATAAATACCATGCGGACTTTTCTCCATGGGAGTAATATCTTAAACTGCCTACGCTTTGATCGTTCCCTGGAAGACCAGTAATAGTTTCCGAAGCACATCTGGAGGCATTCTGTAATCTGTGGACCTACAGAGTGTTGATGAAACACAAAAATTGCATCGTCATTGAATACAATAAGTACCATGCAAACTTTTCTCCATGGGAGTAATGTCTCAAATTGTCTACGTTTTGATCGTGCCATTAAAGACCAGTAGTAGTTTCCGAAGCGCATCTGGAGGCATTCTGTAATCTGTGGACCTACAGACTGATGATGAAACACAAAAATTGCATCGTCATTGAATACAATAAGTACCATGCGGACTTTTCTCCATGGGAGTAATGTCTCAAATTGTCTACGTTTTGATCGTGCCATTAAAGACCAGTAGTAGTTTCCGAAGCGCATCTGGAGGCATTCTGTAATCTGTGGACCTACAGAGTCTTGATGAAACACAAAAATTGCATCGTCATTGAATACAATAAGTACCATGCAAACTTTTCTCCATGGGAGTAATGTCACAAATTGTCTACGTTTTGATCGTGCCATTAAAGACCAGTAGTAGTTTCCGAAGCGCATCTGGAGGCATTCTGTAATCTGTGGACCTACAGAGTGTTGATGAAACACAAAAATTGCATCGGCATTGAATACAATAAGTACCAAGCAAACTTTTCTCCATGGGAGTAATGTCTCAAACTGTCTATGTTTCGATCGTTCCCTCTAAGACCAGTAGTAGTTTCGAAAGCACATCTGGGTTCATTCACGAATCTGTGGACATACAGGATGTTGATGAAACACAAAAATTGCATCGACATTGAATACAATAAGTTCCATGCGTACTTTTCTCCACGGGAGTAATGTCTCAAACTGTCTACGATTTGATTGCTCCCTGGAAGACCAGTAGTTGTTTCCGAAGCACTTCTGGAGTCATTCTGTGATCTGTGGACCTACAGAGAGTTGATGAAACACATAGTTGCATCGGCATTGAATACAATGAATACCATGCGGACTTATCTCCATGGGAGTAATATCTTAAACTGTCTACTCTTTGATCGTTCCCTGGAAGACCAGTAGTAGTTTCCGAAGCACATCTGGAGGCAATCTGTAATATATGAAGCATCAGAGTGGTGATGAAACACAAATATGGCATCGGCATTGTATACAATAAGTACCATGCGGACTTTTCTAAATGGGAGTAATGCCTCAAACTGACTACGCTTTGATCGTTCCCTGGAAGACCAGTAGTAGTTTCCGAAGCACATCTGGAGGAATTCTGTAATCTGTGGACCTACAGAGTGTTGATGAAGCACAAAAATTGCATCGGCATTGAATACAATAAGTACCATGCGGACTTTTCTTCATGGGAGTAATGTCTCAAACTGCCTACGATTTGATCGTTCCCTGGAAGATTAGTAGTAGTTTCCGAAGCACATCTGGAGGCATTCTGTAATCAGTGGACCTACAGAGTGGTGATGAAACACAAATATAGCATCGGAATTGTATACAATAAGTACCATGCGGACTTTTCTCCATGGGAGAATTGTCTCAAACTGTCTACGCTTTGATCGATTCCAGGAAGACCAGTAGTAGTTTCCGAAGCACATCTGGATTCAATCTGTAATATATGGAGCTTCAGAGTGGTGATGAAACACAAATATGGCATCGGCATTGTATACAATAAGTACCATGCGGACTTTTCTAAATTAGAGTAATGCCTCAAACTGACTACGCTTTGATCGTTCCCTGGAAGACCAGTAGTAGTTTCCGAAGCACATCTGGAGGCATTCTGTAATATATGGAGCTTCAGAGTGGGGATGAAACACAAATATAGCATCGGCATTGTATACAATAAGTACGATGCGGACTTTTCTCCATGGGAGTAATGCCTCAAACTGTCTACGCTTTCATCGTTCCCTGGAAGACCAGTAGTAGTTTCCGAAGCACATCTGGATTCATTCTGTAATCTGTGGACCTACAGAGTGTTGATGAAGCACAAAAATTGCATCGGCATTGAATTCAATAAGTACCATGCGGACTTTTCTTCATGGGAGTAATGTCTCAAACTGTCTATGATTTGATCGTTCCCTGGAAGATTAGTAGTAGTTTCCGAAGCACATCTGGAGGCATTCTGTAATCTGTGGACCTACAGAGTGGTGATGAAACACAAATATAGCATCGGAATTGTATACAATAAGTACCATGCGGACTTTTCTCCATGTTAGAATTGTCTCAAACTGTCTACGCTTTGATCGATTCCAGAAAGACCAGTAGTAGTTTCCGAAGCATATCTGAAGGAATGCTGTAATCTGTGGACCTACAGAGTGTTGATGAAGCAAAAAAATTGCATCGGCATTGAATACAATAAGTACCATGCGGACTTTTCTCCATGTTAGAATTGTCTCAAACTGTCTACGCTTTGATCGATTCCAGGAAGACCAATAGTAGTTTCCGAAGCGCATCTGGAGGCATTCTGTAATCTGTGGACCTACAGAGTGTTGATGAAGCACAAAAATTGCATCGGCATTGAATACAATAAGTACCATGAGGACTTTTCTTCATGGGAGTAATGTCTCAAACTGTCTACGATTTGATCGTTCCCTGGAAGATTAGTAGTAGTTTCCGAAGCACATCTGGAAGCATTCTGTAATCTGTGGACCTACAGAGTGTTGATGAAACACAAAAATTGCATCGGCATTGAATACAATAGGTACCATGCGAACTTTTCTCCATGGGAGTAATGTCTCAAATTGTCTACGTTTTGATCGTGCCATTAAAGACCAGTGGTAGTTTTCGAAGCGCATCTGGAGGCATTCTGTAATCTGTGGACCTACAGGGTGTTGATGAAACACAAAAATTGCATCGTCATTGAATACAATAAGTACCATGCAAACTTTTCTCCATGGGAGTAATGTCTCAAACTGTCTGCGTTTCGATCGTTCCCTGGAAGACCAGTAGTAGTTTCGAAAGCACATCTGGGTTCATTCACGAATCTGTGGACCTACAGAGTGGTGATGAAACACAAATATAGCATCGGAATTGTATACAATACGTACCATGCGGACTTTTCTCCATGGAAGAATTGTCTCAAACTGTCTACGCTTTGATCGATTCCAGGAAGACCAGTAGTAGTTTCCGAAGCACATCTGGAGGAATGCTGTAATCTGTGGACCTACAGAGTGTTGATGAAGCACAAAATTTGCATCGGCATTGAATACAATACGTACCTTGCGGACTTATCTCCATGGGAGAATTGTCCCAAACTGTCTACGCTTTGATCGATTCCATGAAGACCAGTAGTAGTTTCCGAAGCTCATCTGGAGGCATTCTGTAATCTTTTGACCTACAGGGTGTTGATGAAACACAAAAATTGCATCGGCATTGAATACAATAAATACCATGCGGACTTTTCTTCATGGCAGTCATGTCTCAAACTGTCTACGATTTGATCGTTCCCTGGAAGATTAGTAGTAGTTTCCGAAGCGCATCTGGAGGCATTCTGTAATCTGTGGACCTACAGAGAGTTGATGAAACACAAAAATTGCATCGGCATTGAATACAATGAATACCATGCGGACTTATCTCCATGGGATTAATATCTTAAACTGTCTACGCTTTGATCGTTCCCTGGAAGAGCAGTATTAGTTTCCGAAGCACATCTGGAGGCAATCTGTAATATATGGAGCTTCAGAGTGGTGATGAAACACAAATATGGCATCGGCATTGTATACAATAAGTACCATGCGGACTTTTCTAAATGGGAGTAATGCCTCAAACTGACTACGCTTTGATCGTTCCCTGGAAGACCAGTAGTAGTTTCCGAAGCACATCTGGAGGAATTCTGTAATCTGTGGACCTACAGAGTGTTGATGAAGCACAAAAATTGCATCGGCATTGAATACAATAAGTACCATGCGGACTTTTCTTCATGGGAGTAATGTCTCAAACTGCCTACGATTTGATCGTTCCCTGGAAGATTAGTAGTAGTTTCCGAAGCACATCTGGAGGCATTCTGTAATCAGTGGACCTACAGAGTGGTGATGAAACACAAATATAGCATCGGAATTGTATACAATAAGTACCATGCGGACTTTTCTCCATGGGAGAATTGTCTCAAACTGTCTACGCTTTGATCGATTCCAGGAAGACCAGTAGTAGTTTCCGAAGCACATCTGGATTCAATCTGTAATATATGGAGCTTCAGAGTGGTGATGAAACACAAATATGGCATCGGCATTGTATACAATAAGTACCATGCGGACTTTTCTAAATTAGAGTAATGCCTCAAACTGACTACGCTTTGATCGTTCCCTGGAAGACCAGTAGTAGTTTCCGAAGCACATCTGGAGGCATTCTGTAATATATGGAGCTTCAGAGTGGGGATGAAACACAAATATAGCATCGGCATTGTATACAATAAGTACGATGCGGACTTTTCTCCATGGGAGTAATGCCTCAAACTGTCTACGCTTTCATCGTTCCCTGGAAGACCAGTAGTAGTTTCCGAAGCACATCTGGATTCATTCTGTAATCTGTGGACCTACAGAGTGTTGATGAAGCACAAAAATTGCATCGGCATTGAATTCAATAAGTACCATGCGGACTTTTCTTCATGGGAGTAATGTCTCAAACTGTCTATGATTTGATCGTTCCCTGGAAGATTAGTAGTAGTTTCCGAAGCACATCTGGAGGCATTCTGTAATCTGTGGACCTACAGAGTGGTGATGAAACACAAATATAGCATCGGAATTGTATACAATAAGTACCATGCGGACTTTTCTCCATGTTAGAATTGTCTCAAACTGTCTACGCTTTGATCGATTCCAGAAAGACCAGTAGTAGTTTCCGAAGCATATCTGAAGGAATGCTGTAATCTGTGGACCTACAGAGTGTTGATGAAGCAAAAAAATTGCATCGGCATTGAATACAATAAGTACCATGCGGACTTTTCTCCATGTTAGAATTGTCTCAAACTGTCTACGCTTTGATCGATTCCAGGAAGACCAATAGTAGTTTCCGAAGCGCATCTGGAGGCATTCTGTAATCTGTGGACCTACAGAGTGTTGATGAAGCACAAAAATTGCATCGGCATTGAATACAATAAGTACCATGAGGACTTTTCTTCATGGGAGTAATGTCTCAAACTGTCTACGATTTGATCGTTCCCTGGAAGATTAGTAGTAGTTTCCGAAGCACATCTGGAAGCATTCTGTAATCTGTGGACCTACAGAGTGTTGATGAAACACAAAAATTGCATCGGCATTGAATACAATAGGTACCATGCGAACTTTTCTCCATGGGAGTAATGTCTCAAATTGTCTACGTTTTGATCGTGCCATTAAAGACCAGTGGTAGTTTTCGAAGCGCATCTGGAGGCATTCTGTAATCTGTGGACCTACAGGGTGTTGATGAAACACAAAAATTGCATCGTCATTGAATACAATAAGTACCATGCAAACTTTTCTCCATGGGAGTAATGTCTCAAACTGTCTGCGTTTCGATCGTTCCCTGGAAGACCAGTAGTAGTTTCGAAAGCACATCTGGGTTCATTCACGAATCTGTGGACCTACAGAGTGGTGATGAAACACAAATATAGCATCGGAATTGTATACAATACGTACCATGCGGACTTTTCTCCATGGAAGAATTGCCTCAAACTGTCTACGCTTTGATCGATTCCAGGAAGACCAGTAGTAGTTTCCGAAGCACATCTGGAGGAATGCTGTAATCTGTGGACCTACAGAGTGTTGATGAAGCACAAAATTTGCATCGGCATTGAATACAATACGTACCTTGCGGACTTATCTCCATGGGAGAATTGTCTCAAACTGTCTACGCTTTGATCGATTCCATGAAGACCAGTAGTAGTTTCCGAAGCTCATCTGGAGGCATTCTGTAATCTTTTGACCTACAGGGTGTTGATGAAACACAAAAATTGCATCGGCATTGAATACAATAAATACCATGCGGACTTTTCTTCATGGCAGTAATGTCTCAAACTGTCTACGATTTGATCGTTCCCTGGAAGATTAGTAGTAGTTTCCGAAGCGCATCTGGAGGCATTCTGTAATCTGTGGACCTACAGAGAGTTGATGAAACACAAAAATTGCATCGGCATTGAATACAATGAATACCATGCGGACTTATCTCCATGGGATTAATATCTTAAACTGTCTACGCTTTGATCGTTCCCTGGAAGACCAGTATTAGTTTCCGAAGCACATCTGGAGGCAATCTGTAATATATGGAGCTTCAGAGTGGTGATGAAACACAAATATGGCATCGGCATTGTATACAATAAGTACCATGCGGACTTTTCTAAATGGGAGTAATGCCTCAAACTGACTACGCTTTGATCGTTCCCTGGAAGACCAGTAGTAGTTTCCGAAGCACATCTGGAGGCATTCTGTAATATATGGAGCTTCAGAGTGGGGATGAAACACAAATATAGCATCGGCATTGTTTACAATAAGTACCATGCGGACTTTTCTCCATGGGAGTAATGCCTCAAACTGTCTACGATTTGATCGTTCCCTGGAAGACCAGTTGTAGTTTCCGAAGCACATCTGGAGGCATTCTGTAATCTGTGGACCTACAGAGTGTTGATGAAGCACAAAAATTGCATCGGCATTGAATACAATAAGTACCATGCGGACTTTTCTTCATGGGAGTAATGTCTCAAACTGTCTACGATTTGATCGTTCCCTGGAAGATTAGTAGTAGTTTCCGAAGCACATCTGCATTCATTCTGTAATCTGTGGACCTACAGAGTATTGATGAAACACAAAAATTGCATCGGCATTGAATACAATGAATACCATGCGGACTTATATCCATGGGAGTAATATCTTAAACTGTCTACTCTTTGATCGTTCCCTGGAAGGTCACTAGTAGTTTCCGAAGCACATCAGGAGGCAATCTGTAATATATGGAGCTTCAGAGTGGTGATGAAACACAAATATGGCATCGGCATTGTATACAATAAGTACCGTGGGGACTTTTCTCCATGGGAGTAATGTCTCAAACTGTCTACGTTTCGATCGTTCCCTGGAAGACCAGTAGTAGTTTCCCAAGCACATCTGGGGGCATTCAGGAATCTGTGGACCTACAGGATGTTGAGGAAACACAAAAATTGCATCTACATTGAATACAATAAGTTCCATGCGGACTTTTCTCCACGGGAGTAATGTCTCAAACTGTCTACGATTTGATCGCTCCCTGGAAGACCAGTAGTTGTTTCCGAAGCACATATAGAGGCATTCTGTGATCTGTGAACCTACAGAGAGTTGCTGAAACACAAAAATTGCATCGGCATTGAATACAATAAATACCATGCGGACTTTTCTCCATGGGAGTAATATCTTAAACTGTCTACGCTTTGATCGTTCCCTGGAAGACCAGTAATAGTTTCCGAAGCACATCTGGAGGCATTCTGTAATATATGGAGCTTCAGAGTGGTGATGAATCACAAATATAGCATCGGCATTGTATACAATAAGTACCATGCGGACTTTTCTCCATGGGAGTAATGCCTCAAACTGTCTACGCTTTGATCGTTCCATGGAAGACCAGTAGTAGTTTCTGAAGCACATCTGGAGGCATTCTGTAATCTGTGGATCTACAGAGTGTTGATGAAGCACAAAAATTGCATCGGCATTGAATACAATATGTACTATGCGGACTTTTCTTCATAGGAGTAATGTCTCAAACTGTCTACGATTTGATCGTTCCCTGGAAGATTAGTAGTAGTTTCCGAAGCACATCTGGAGGCATTCTGTATTCTGTGGACCTACAGAGTGTTGATGAAACACAAAAATTGCATCCGCATTGAATACAATAAGTACCATGCGGACTTTTCTCCATGGGAGTAATGTCTCAAATTGTCTACGTTTTGATCGTTCCATTAAAGACCAGTAGTAGTTTCCGAAGCGCAACCGGAGGCACTCTGTAATCTGTGGACCTACAGAGTGTTGATGAAACACAAATATGGCATCGGCATTGTATACAATAAGTACCATGCGGACTTTTCTAAATGGGAGAAATGCCTCAAACTGACTACGCTTTGATCGTTCCCTGGAAGACCAGTAGTAGTTTCCGAAGCACATCTGGAGGCATTCTGTGATCTGTGGACATACAGAGAGTTGATGAAACACAAAAATTGCATCGGCATTGAATACAATGAATACCATGCGGACTTATCTCCATGGGATTGATATCTTAAACTGTCTACGCTTTGATCGTTCCCTGGAAGACCAGTAGTAGTTTCCCAAGCACATCTGGGGGCATTCAGGAATCTGTGGACCTACAGGATGTTGAGGAAACACAAAAATTGCATCTACATTGAATACAATAAGTTCCATGCGGACTTTTCTCCACGGGAGTAATGTCTCAAACTGTCTACGATTTGATCGCTCCCTGGAAGTCCAGTAGTTGTTTCCGAAGCACATATAGAGGCATTCTTTGATCTGTGGACCTACAGAGAGAGTTGATGAAACACAAAAATTGCATCGGCATTGAATACAATAAATACCATGAGGACTTTTCTCCATGGGAGTAATATCTTAAACTGTCTATGCTTTGATCGTCCCCTGGAAGACCAGTAATAGTTTCCGAAGCACATCTGGAGGCATTCTGTAATATATGGAGCTTCAGAGTGTTGATGAATCACAAATATAGCATCGGCATTGTATACAATAAGTACCATGCGGACTTTTCTCCATGGGAGTAATGCCTCAAACTGTCTACGATTTGATCGTTCCCTGGAAGACCAGTACTAGTTTCCGAAGCACATCTGGAGGCATTCTGTAATCTGTGGACCTACAGAGTGTTGATGAAGCACAAAAATTGCAACGGCATTGAATACAATAAGTACCATGCGGACTTTTCTTCATGGGAGTAACGTCTCAATCTGTCTACGATTTGATCGTTCCCTGGAAGATTAGTAGTAGTTTCCGAAGCACATGTGGAGGCATTCTGTAATCTGTGGACCTACAGAGTGTTGATGAAACACAAAAATTGCATCGGCATTGAATACAATAAGTACCATGCGGACTTTTCTCCATGGGAGTAATGTCTCAAATTGTCTACGAATTGATTGCTCCCTGGAAGACCAGTAGTTGTTTCCGAAGCACATCTGGAGGCATTCTGTGATCTGTGGACCTACAGAGAGTTGATGAAACACAAAAATTGCATCGGCATTGAATACAATAAGTACCATGCGGACTTTTCTCCATGGAGTAATGTCTCAAACTGTCTACGTTTCGATCGTTCCCTGGAAGACCAGTAGTAGTTTCGAAAGCACATCTGGGTTCATTCACGAATCTGTGGACCTACAGGATGTTGATGAAACACAAAAATTGCATCGACATTGAATACAATAAGTTCCATGCGTACTTTTCTCCACGGGAGTAATGTCTCAAACGGTCTACGATTTGATTGCTCCCTGGAAGACCAGTAGTTGTTTCCGAAGCACATCTGGAGGCATTCTGTGATCTGTGGACCTACAGAGAGTTGATGAAACACAAAAATTGCATCGGCATTGAATACAATGAATACCATGCGGACTTATCTCCATGGGAGTAATATCTTAAACTGTCTACTCTTTGATCGTTCCCTGGAAGACCAGTAGTAGTTTCCGAAGCACATCTGGAGGCAATCTGTAATATATGGAGCTTCAGAGTGGTGATGAAACACAAATATGGCATCGGCATTGTATACAATAAGTACCGTGGGGACTTTTCTCCATGGGAGTAATGTCTCAAACTGTCTACGTTTCGATCGTTCCCTGGAAGACCAGTAGTAGTTTCCCAAGCACATCTGGGGGCATTCAGGAATCTGTGGACCTACAGGATGTTAAGGGAACACAAAAATTGAATCTACATTGAATACAATAAGTTCCATGCGGACTTTTCTCCACGGGAGAAATGTCTCAAACTGTCTACGATTTGATCGCTCCCTGGAAGACCAGTAGTTGTTTCCGAAGCACATATAGAGGCATTCTGTGATCTGTGGACCTACAGAGAGTTGCTGAAACACAAAAATTGCATCGGCATTGAATACAATAAGTACCATGCGGACTTTTCTCCATGGGAGTAATGTCTCAAATTGTCTACGTTTTGATCGTGCCATTAAAGACCAGTAGTAGTTTCCGAAGCGCAACCGGAGGCACTCTGTAATCTGTGGACCTACAGAGTGTTTATGAAACACAAAAATTGCATCGACACTGAATACAATAAGTTCCATGCGGACTTTTCTCCACGGGAGTAATGTCTCAAACTGTCAATGATTTGATTGCTCCCTGGAAGACCAGTAGTTGTTTCCGAAGCACATCTGGAGGCATTCAGTGATCTGTCGACCTACAGAGAGTTGATGAAACACAAAAATTGCATCGGCATTGAATACAATGAATACCATGCGGACTTATCTCCATGGGATTAATATCTTAAACTGTCTACGCTTTGATCGTTCCCTGGAAGTCCAGTATTAGTTTCCGAAGCACATCTGGAGGCAATCTGTAATATATGGAGCTTCAGAGTGTTGATGAAACACAAATATGGCGTCGGCATTGTATACAATAAGTACCATGCGGACTTTTCTAAATGGGAGTAATGCCTCAAACTGACTACGCTTTGATCGTTCCCTGGAAGACCAGTAGTAGTTTCCGAAGCACATCTGGAGGCATTCTGTAATATATGGAGCTTCAGAGTGGGGATGAAACACAAATATAGCATCGGCATTGTATACAATAAGTACGATGCGGACTTTTCTCCATGGGGGTAATGCCTCAAACTGTCTACGCTTTCATCGTTCCCTGGAAGACCAGTAGTAGTTTCCGAAGCACATCTGGATTCATTCTGTAATCTGTGGACCTACAGAGTGTTGTTGAAGCACAAACATTGCATCGGCATTGAATTCAATAAGTACCATGCGGACTTTTCTTCATGGGAGTAATGTCTCAAACTGTCTACGATTTGATCGTTCCCTGGAAGATTAGTAGTAGTTTCCGAAGCACATCTGGAGGCATTCTGTAATCTGTGGACCTACAGAGTGGTGATGAAACACAAATATAGCATCGGAATTGTATACAATAAGTACCATGTGGACTTTTCTCCATGGGAGAATTGTCTCAAACTGTCTACGCTTTGATCGATTCCAGAAAGACCAGTAGTAGTTTCCGAAGCACATCTGAAGGAATGCTGTAATCTGTGGACCTACAGAGTGTTGATGAAGCAAAAAAATTGCATCGGCATTGAATACAATACGTATCTTGCGGACTTTTCTCCATGGCAGAATTGTCTCAAACTGTCTACGCTTTGATCAATTCCAGGAAGCCCAGTAGTAGTTTCCGAAGCGCATCTGGAGGCATTCTGTAATCTGTGGACCTACAGAGTGTTGATGAAACACAAAAATTGCATCGGCATTGAATACAATAAGTACCAAGCAAACTTTTCTCCATGGGAGTAATGTCTCAATCTGTCAACGTTTCGATCGTTCCCTGGAAGACCAGTAGTAGTTTCCCAAGCACATCTGGGGGCATTCAGGAATCTGTGGACCTACAGGATGTTGAGGAAACACAAAAATTGCATCTACATTGAATACAATAAGTTCCATGCGGACTTTTCTCCACGGGAGTAATGTCTCAAACTGTCAATGATTTGATTGCTCCTTGGAAGACCAGTAGTTGTTTCCGAAGCACATCTGGAGGCATTCAGTGATCTGTCGACCTACAGAGAGTTGATGAAACACAAAAATTGCATCGGCATTGAATACAATGAATACCATGCGGACTTATCTCCATGGGATTAATATCTTAAACTGTCTACGCTTTGATCGTTCCCTGGAAGACCAGTATTAGTTTCCGAAGCACATCTGGAGGCAATCTGTAATATATGGAGCTTCAGAGTGTTGATGAAACACAAATATGGCGTCGGCATTGTATACAATAAGTACCATGCGGACTTTTCTAAAAGGGGGTAATGCCTCAAACTGACTACGCTTTGATCGTTCCCTGGAAGACCAGTAGTAGTTTCCGAAGCACATCTGGAGGCATTCTGTAATATATGGAGCTTCAGAGTGGGGATGAAACACAAATATAGCATCGGCATTGTATACAATAAGTACGATGCGGACTTTTCTCCATGGGGGTAATGCCTCAAACTGTCTACGCTTTCATCGTTCCCTGGAAGACCAGTAGTAGTTTCCGAAGCACATCTGGATTCATTCTGTAATCTGTGGACCTACAGAGTGTTGTTGAAGCACAAACATTGCATCGGCATTGAATTCAATAAGTACCATGCGGACTTTTCTTCATGGGAGTAATGTCTCAAACTGTCTACGATTTGATCGTTCCCTGGAAGATTAGTAGTAGTTTCCGAAGCACATCTGGAGGCATTCTGTAATCTGTGGACCTACAGAGTGGTGATGAAACACAAATATAGCATCGGAATTGTATACAATAAGTACCATGTGGACTTTTCTCCATGGGAGAATTGTCTCAAACTGTCTACGCTTTGATCGATTCCAGAAAGACCAGTAGTAGTTTCCGAAGCACATCTGAAGGAATGCTGTAATCTGTGGACCTACAGAGTGTTGATGAAGCAAAAAAATTGCATCGGCATTGAATACAATACGTATCTTGCGGACTTTTCTCCATGGCAGAATTGTCTCAAACTGTCTACGCTTTGATCAATTCCAGGAAGCCCAGTAGTAGTTTCCGAAGCGCATCTGGAGGCATTCTGTAATCTGTGGACCTACAGAGAGTTGATGAAACACAAAAATTGCATCGGCATTGAATACAATAAGTACCATGCGGACTTTTCTCCATGGAGTAATGTCTCAAACTGTCTACGTTTCGATCGTTCCCTGGAAGACCAGTAGTAGTTTCGAAAGCACATCTGGGTTCATTCACGAATCTGTGGACCTACAGGATGTTGATGAAACACAAGAATTGCATCGACATTGAATACAATAAGTTCCATGCGTACTTTTCTCCACGGGAGTAATGTCTCAAACAGTCTACGATTTGATTGCTCCCTGGAAGACCAGTAGTTGTTTCCGAAGCACATCTGGAGGCATTCTGTGATCTGTGGACCTACAGAGAGTTGATGAAACACAAAAATTGCATCGGCATTGAATACAATGAATACCATGCGGACTTATCTCCATGGGAGTAATATCTTAAACTGTCTACTCTTTGATCGTTCCCTGGAAGACCAGTAGTAGTTTCCGAAGCACATCTGGAGGCAATCTGTAATATATGGAGCTTCAGAGTGGTGATGAAACACAAATATGGCATCGGCATTGTATACAATAAGTACCGTGGGGACTTTTCTCCATGGGAGTAATGTCTCAAACTGTCTACGTTTCGATCGTTCCCTGGAAGACCAGTAGTAGTTTCCCAAGCACATCTGGGGGCATTCAGGAATCTGTGGACCTACAGGATGTTAAGGGAACACAAAAATTGCATCTACATTGAATACAATAAGTTCCATGCGGACTTTTCTCCACGGGAGAAATGTCTCAAACTGTCTACGATTTGATCGCTCCCTGGAAGACCAGTAGTTGTTTCCGAAGCACATATAGAGGCATTCTGTGATCTGTGGACCTACAGAGAGTTGCTGAAACACAAAAATTGCATCGGCATTGAATACAATAAGTACCATGCGGACTTTTCTCCATGGGAGTAATGTCTCAAATTGTCTACGTTTTGATCGTGCCATTAAAGACCAGTAGTAGTTTCCGAAGCGCAACCGGAGGCACTCTGTAATCTGTGGAACTACAGAGTGTTTATGAAACACAAAAATTGCATCGACACTGAATACAATAAGTTCCATGCGGACTTTTCTCCACGGGAGTAATGTCTCAAACTGTCAATGATTTGATTGCTCCTTGGAAGACCAGTAGTTGTTTCCGAAGCACATCTGGAGGCATTCAGTGATCTGTCGACCTACAGAGAGTTGATGAAACACAAAAATTGCATCGGCATTGAATACAATGAATACCATGCGGACTTATCTCCATGGGATTAATATCTTAAACTGTCTACGCTTTGATCGTTCCCTGGAAGACCAGTATTAGTTTCCGAAGCACATCTGGAGGCAATCTGTAATATATGGAGCTTCAGAGTGTTGATGAAACACAAATATGGCGTCGGCATTGTATACAATAAGTACCATGCGGACTTTTCTAAATGGGAGTAATGCCTCAAACTGACTACGCTTTGATCGTTCCCTGGAAGACCAGTAGTAGTTTCCGAAGCACATCTGGATTCATTCTGTAATCTGTGGACCTACAGAGTGTTGTTGAAGCACAAACATTGCATCGGCATTGAATTCAATAAGTACCATGCGGACTTTTCTTCATGGGAGTAATGTCTCAAACTGTCTACGATTTGATCGTTCCCTGGAAGATTAGTAGTAGTTTCCGAAGCACATCTGGAGGCATTCTGTAATCTGTGGACCTACAGAGTGGTGATGAAACACAAATATAGCATCGGAATTGTATACAATAAGTACCATGTGGACTTTTCTCCATGGGAGAATTGTCTCAAACTGTCTACGCTTTGATCGATTCCAGAAAGACCAGTAGTAGTTTCCGAAGCACATCTGAAGGAATGCTGTAATCTGTGGACCTACAGAGTGTTGATGAAGCAAAAAAATTGCATCGGCATTGAATACAATACGTATCTTGCGGACTTTTCTCCATGGCAGAATTGTCTCAAACTGTCTACGCTTTGATCAATTCCAGGAAGCCCAGTAGTAGTTTCCGAAGCGCATCTGGAGGCATTCTGTAATCTGTGGACCTACAGAGTGTTGATGAAACACAAAAATTGCATCGGCATTGAATACAATAAGTACCAAGCAAACTTTTCTCCATGGGAGTAATGTCTCAATCTGTCAACGTTTCGATCGTTCCCTGGAAGATCAGTAGTAGTTTCCCAAGCACATCTGGGGGCATTCAGGAATCTGTGGACCTACAGGATGTTGAGGAAACACAAAAATTGCATCTACATTGAATACAATAAGTTCCATGCGGACTTTTCTCCACGGGAGTAATGTCTCAAACTGTCTACGATTTGATCGCTCCCTGGAAGTCCAGTAGTTGTTTCCGAAGCACATATAGAGGCATTCTGTGATCTGTGGACCTACAGAGAGAGTTGATGAAACACAAAAATTGCATCGGCATTGAATACAATAAATACCATGAGGACTTTTCTCCATGGGAGTAATATCTTAAACTGTCTACGCTTTGATCGTCCCCTGGAAGACCAGTAATAGTTTCCGAAGCACATCTGGAGGCATTCTGTAATATATGGAGCTTCAGAGTGTTGATGAATCACAAATATAGCATCGGCATTGTATACAATAAGTACCATGCGGACTTTTCTCCATGGGAGTAATGCCTCAAATTGTCTACGCTTTGATCGTTCCCTGGAAGACCAGTAGTAGTTTCCGAATCACATCTGGAGGAATTCTGTAATCTGTGGACCTACTGAGTGTTGATGAAGCACAAAAATTGCATCGGCATTGAATACAATAAGTACCATGCGGACTTTTCTTCATGGGAGCAATGTCTCAAACTGTCTACGATTTGATCGTTCCCTGGAAGATTAGTAGTAGTTTCCGAAGCACATGTGGAGGCATTCTGTAATCTGTGGACCTACAGAGTGTTGATGAAACACAAAAATTGCATCGGCATTGAATACAATAAGTACCATGCGGACTTTTCTCCATGGGAGTAATGTCTCAAATTGTCTACGTTTTGATCGTGCCATTAAAGACCAGTAGTAGTTTTCGAAATGCATCTGGAGGCATTCTGTAATCTGTGGACCTACAGGGTGTTGATGAAACACAAAAATTGCATCGTCATTGAATACAATAAGTACCATGCAAACTTTTCTCCATGGGAGTAATGTCTCAAACTGTCTACGTTTCGATCGTTCCCTGGAAGACCAGTAGTAGTTTCGAAAGCACATCTGGGTTCATTCACGAATCTGTGGACCTACAGAGTGTTGATGAAACACAAAAATTGCATCGGCATTGAAGACAATAAGTACCATGTGGACTTTTCTCCATGGGAGAATTGTCTCAAACTGTCTACGCTTTGATCGATTGCACGAAGACCAGTAGTAGTTTCCGAAGCAAATCTGGAGGCATTCTGTAATCTGTGGACCTACAGAGAGTTGATGAAACACAAAAATTGCATCGGCATTGAATACAATAAGTACCATGCGGACTTTTCTCCATGGAGTAATGTCTCAAACTGTCTACGTTTCGATCGTTCCCTGGAAGACCAGTAGTAGTTTCGAAAGCACATCTGGGTTCATTCACGAATCTGTGGACCTACAGGATGTTGATGAAACACAAAAATTGCATCGACATTGAATACAATAAGTTCCATGCGTACTTTTCTCCACGGGAGTAATGTCTCAAACAGTCTACGATTTGATTGCTCCCTGGAAGACCAGTAGTTGTTTCCGAAGCACATCTGGAGGCATTCTGTGATCTGTGGACCTACAGAGAGTTGATGAAACACAAAAATTGCATCGGCATTGAATACAATGAATACCATGCGGACTTATCTCCATGGGAGTAATATCTTAAACTGTCTACTCTTTGATCGTTCCCTGGAAGACCAGTAGTAGTTTCCGAAGCACATCTGGAGGCAATCTGTAATATATGGAGCTTCAGAGTGGTGATGAAACACAAATATGGCATCGGCATTGTATACAATAAGTACCGTGGGGACTTTTCTCCATGGGAGTAATGTCTCAAACTGTCTACGTTTCGATCGTTCCCTGGAAGACCAGTAGTAGTTTCCCAAGCACATCTGGGGGCATTCAGGAATCTGTGGACCTACAGGATGTTAAGGGAACACAAAAATTGCATCTACATTGAATACAATAAGTTCCATGCGGACTTTTCTCCACGGGAGAAATGTCTCAAACTGTCTACGATTTGATCGCTCCCTGGAAGACCAGTAGTTGTTTCCGAAGCACATATAGAGGCATTCTGTGATCTGTGGACCTACAGAGAGTTGCTGAAACACAAAAATTGCATCGGCATTGAATACAATAAGTACCATGCGGACTTTTCTCCATGGGAGTAATGTCTCAAATTGTCTACGTTTTGATCGTGCCATTAAAGACCAGTAGTAGTTTCCGAAGCGCAACCGGAGGCACTCTGTAATCTGTGGACCTACAGAGTGTTTATGAAACACAAAAATTGCATCGACACTGAATACAATAAGTTCCATGCGGACTTTTCTCCACGGGAGTAATGTCTCAAACTGTCAATGATTTGATTGCTCCTTGGAAGACCAGTAGTTGTTTCCGAAGCACATCTGGAGGCATTCAGTGATCTGTCGACCTACAGAGAGTTGATGAAACACAAAAATTGCATCGGCATTGAATACAATGAATACCATGCGGACTTATCTCCATGGGATTAATATCTTAAACTGTCTACGCTTTGATCGTTCCCTGGAAGACCAGTATTAGTTTCCGAAGCACATCTGGAGGCAATCTGTAATATATGGAGCTTCAGAGTGTTGATGAAACACAAATATGGCGTCGGCATTGTATACAATAAGTACCATGCGGACTTTTCTAAATGGGAGTAATGCCTCAAACTGACTACGCTTTGATCGTTCCCTGGAAGACCAGTAGTAGTTTCCGAAGCACATCTGGATTCATTCTGTAATCTGTGGACCTACAGAGTGTTGTTGAAGCACAAACATTGCATCGGCATTGAATTCAATAAGTACCATGCGGACTTTTCTTCATGGGAGTAATGTCTCAAACTGTCTACGATTTGATCGTTCCCTGGAAGATTAGTAGTAGTTTCCGAAGCACATCTGGAGGCATTCTGTAATCTGTGGACCTACAGAGTGGTGATGAAACACAAATATAGCATCGGAATTGTATACAATAAGTACCATGTGGACTTTTCTCCATGGGAGAATTGTCTCAAACTGTCTACGCTTTGATCGATTCCAGAAAGACCAGTAGTAGTTTCCGAAGCACATCTGAAGGAATGCTGTAATCTGTGGACCTACAGAGTGTTGATGAAGCAAAAAAATTGCATCGGCATTGAATACAATACGTATCTTGCGGACTTTTCTCCATGGCAGAATTGTCTCAAACTGTCTACGCTTTGATCAATTCCAGGAAGCCCAGTAGTAGTTTCCGAAGCGCATCTGGAGGCATTCTGTAATCTGTGGACCTACAGAGTGTTGATGAAACACAAAAATTGCATCGGCATTGAATACAATAAGTACCAAGCAAACTTTTCTCCATGGGAGTAATGTCTCAATCTGTCAACGTTTCGATCGTTCCCTGGAAGATCAGTAGTAGTTTCCCAAGCACATCTGGGGGCATTCAGGAATCTGTGGACCTACAGGATGTTGAGGAAACACAAAAATTGCATCTACATTGAATACAATAAGTTCCATGCGGACTTTTCTCCACGGGAGTAATGTCTCAAACTGTCTACGATTTGATCGCTCCCTGGAAGTCCAGTAGTTGTTTCCGAAGCACATATAGAGGCATTCTGTGATCTGTGGACCTACAGAGAGAGTTGATGAAACACAAAAATTGCATCGGCATTGAATACAATAAATACCATGAGGACTTTTCTCCATGGGAGTAATATCTTAAACTGTCTACGCTTTGATCGTCCCCTGGAAGACCAGTAATAGTTTCCGAAGCACATCTGGAGGCATTCTGTAATATATGGAGCTTCAGAGTGTTGATGAATCACAAATATAGCATCGGCATTGTATACAATAAGTACCATGCGGACTTTTCTCCATGGGAGTAATGCCTCAAATTGTCTACGCTTTGATCGTTCCCTGGAAGACCAGTAGTAGTTTCCGAATCACATCTGGAGGAATTCTGTAATCTGTGGACCTACTGAGTGTTGATGAAGCACAAAAATTGCATCGGCATTGAATACAATAAGTACCATGCGGACTTTTCTTCATGGGAGCAATGTCTCAAACTGTCTACGATTTGATCGTTCCCTGGAAGATTAGTAGTAGTTTCCGAAGCACATGTGGAGGCATTCTGTAATCTGTGGACCTACAGAGTGTTGATGAAACACAAAAATTGCATCGGCATTGAATACAATAAGTACCATGCGGACTTTTCTCCATGGGAGTAATGTCTCAAATTGTCTACGTTTTGATCGTGCCATTAAAGACCAGTAGTAGTTTTCGAAATGCATCTGGAGGCATTCTGTAATCTGTGGACCTACAGGGTGTTGATGAAACACAAAAATTGCATCGTCATTGAATACAATAAGTACCATGCAAACTTTTCTCCATGGGAGTAATGTCTCAAACTGTCTACGTTTCGATCGTTCCCTGGAAGACCAGTAGTAGTTTCGAAAGCACATCTGGGTTCATTCACGAATCTGTGGACCTACAGAGTGTTGATGAAACACAAAAATTGCATCGGCATTGAAGACAATAAGTACCATGTGGACTTTTCTCCATGGGAGAATTGTCTCAAACTGTCTACGCTTTGATCGATTGCACGAAGACCAGTAGTAGTTTCCGAAGCAAATCTGGAGGCATGCTGTAATCTGTGGACCTACAGAGTGTTGATGAAACACAAAAATTGCATCGGCATTGAATACAATAAATACCATGCGGACTTTTCTCCATGGGAGTAATATCTTAAACTGTCTACGCTTTGATCGTTCCCTGGAAGACCAGTAATAGTTTCCGAAGCACATCTGGAGGCATTCTGTAATATATGGAGCTTCAGAGTGGTGATGAATCACAAATATAGCATCGGCATTGAATACAATAAGTACCATGCGGACTTTTCTTCAAGGGAGTAATGTCTCAAACTGTCTACGATTTGATCGTTCCCTGGAAGATTAGTAGTAGTTTCCGAAGCACATCTGGAGGCATTCTGTAATCTGTGGACCTACAGAGTGTTAATGAAACACAAAAATTGCATCGGCATTGAATACAATAAGTACCATGCGGACTTTTCTCCATGGGAGTAATGTCTCAAAGTGTCTACGATTTGATTGCTCCCTGGAAGACCAGTAGTTCTTTCCGAAGCACATCTGGAGGCATTCTGTAATCTGTGGACCTACAGAGTGGTGATGAAACACAAATATAGCATCGGAATTGTATACAATAAGTACCATGCGGACTTTTCTCCATGGGAGAATTGTCGCAAATTGTCTACGCTTTGATCGATTCCAGGAAGACCAGTAGTAGTTTCCGAAGCACATCTGGAGGCAATCTCTAATATATGGAGCTTCAGAGTGTTGATGAAACACAAATATGGCGTCGGCATTGTATACAATAAGTACCATGCGGACTTTTCTAAATGGGAGTAATGCCTCAAACTGACTACGCTTTGATCGTTCCCTGGAAGACCAGTAGTAGTTTCCGAAGCACATCTGGAGGCATTCTGTAATATATGGAGCTTCAGAGTGGGGATGAAACACAAATATAGCATCGGCATTGTATACAATAAGTACGATGCGGACTTTTCTCCATGGGGGTAATGCCTCAAACTGTCTACGCTTTCATCGTTCCCTGGAAGACCAGTAGTAGTTTCCGAAGCACATCTGGATTCATTCTGTAATCTGTGGACCTACAGAGTGTTGTTGAAGCACAAACATTGCATCGGCATTGAATTCAATAAGTACCATGCGGACTTTTCTTCATGGGAGTAATGTCTCAAACTGTCTACGATTTGATCGTTCCCTGGAAGATTAGTAGTAGTTTCCGAAGCACATCTGGAGGCATTCTGTAATCTGTGGACCTACAGAGTGGTGATGAAACACAAATATAGCATCGGAATTGTATACAATAAGTACCATGTGGACTTTTCTCCATGGGAGAATTGTCTCAAACTGTCTACGCTTTGATCGATTCCAGAAAGACCAGTAGTAGTTTCCGAAGCACATCTGAAGGAATGCTGTAATCTGTGGACCTACAGAGTGTTGATGAAGCAAAAAAATTGCATCGGCATTGAATACAATACGTATCTTGGGGACTTTTCTCCATGGCAGAATTGTCTCAAACTGTCTACGCTTTGATCAATTCCAGGAAGCCCAGTAGTAGTTTCCGAAGCGCATCTGGAGGCATTCTGTAATCTGTGGACCTACAGAGTGTTGATGAAACACAAAAATTGCATCGGCATTGAATACAATAAGTACCAAGCAAACTTTTCTCCATGGGAGTAATGTCTCAATCTGTCAACGTTTCGATCGTTCCCTGGAAGATCAGTAGTAGTTTCCCAAGCACATCTGGGGGCATTCACGAATCTGTGGACCTACAGGATGTTGAGGAAACACAAAAATTGCATCTACATTGAATACAATAAGTTCCATGCGGACTTTTCTCCACGGGAGTAATGTCTCAAACTGTCTACGATTTGATCGCTCCCTGGAAGTCCAGTAGTTGTTTCCGAAGCACATATAGAGGCATTCTGTGATCTGTGGACCTACAGAGAGAGTTGATGAAACACAAAAATTGCATCGGCATTGAATACAATAAATACCATGAGGACTTTTCTCCATGGGAGTAATATCTTAAACTGTCTACGCTTTGATCGTCCCCTGGAAGACCAGTAATAGTTTCCGAAGCACATCTGGAGGCATTCTGTAATATATGGAGCTTCAGAGTGTTGATGAATCACAAATATAGCATCGGCATTGTATACAATAAGTACCATGCGGACTTTTCTCCATGGGAGTAATGCCTCAAATTGTCTACGCTTTGATCGTTCCCTGGAAGACCAGTAGTAGTTTCCGAATCACATCTGGAGGAATTCTGTAATCTGTGGACCTACTGAGTGTTGATGAAGCACAAAAATTGCATCGGCATTGAATACAATAAGTACCATGCGGACTTTTCTTCATGGGAGCAATGTCTCAAACTGTCTACGATTTGATCGTTCCCTGGAAGATTAGTAGTAGTTTCCGAAGCACATGTGGAGGCATTCTGTAATCTGTGGACCTACAGAGTGTTGATGAAACACAAAAATTGCATCGGCATTGAATACAATAAGTACCATGCGGACTTTTCTCCATGGGAGTAATGTCTCAAATTGTCTACGTTTTGATCGTGCCATTAAAGACCAGTAGTAGTTTTCGAAATGCATCTGGAGGCATTCTGTAATCTGTGGACCTACAGGGTGTTGATGAAACACAAAAATTGCATCGTCATTGAATACAATAAGTACCATGCAAACTTTTCTCCATGGGAGTAATGTCTCAAACTGTCTACGTTTCGATCGTTCCCTGGAAGACCAGTAGTAGTTTCGAAAGCACATCTGGGTTCATTCACGAATCTGTGGACCTACAGAGTGTTGATGAAACACAAAAATTGCATCGGCATTGAAGACAATAAGTACCATGTGGACTTTTCTCCATGGGAGAATTGTCTCAAACTGTCTACGCTTTGATCGATTGCACGAAGACCAGTAGTAGTTTCCGAAGCAAATCTGGAGGCATGCTGTAATCTGTGGACCTACAGAGTGTTGATGAAACACAAAAATTGCATCGGCATTGAATACAATAAATACCATGCGGACTTTTCTCCATGGGAGTAATATCTTAAACTGTCTACGCTTTGATCGTTCCCTGGAAGACCAGTAATAGTTTCCGAAGCACATCTGGAGGCATTCTGTAATATATGGAGCTTCAGAGTGGTGATGAATCACAAATATAGCATCTGCATTGAATACAATAAGTACCATGCGGACTTTTCTTCATGGGAGTAATGTCTCAAACTGTCTACGATTTGATCGTTCCCTGGAAGATTAGTAGTAGTTTCCGAAGCACATCTGGAGGCATTCTGTAATCTGTGGACCTACAGAGTGTTAATGAAACACAAAAATTGCATCGGCATTGAATACAATAAGTACCATGCGGACTTTTCTCCATGGGAGTAATGTCTCAAAGTGTCTACGATTTGATTGCTCCCTGGAAGACCAGTAGTTCTTTCCGAAGCACATCTGGAGGCATTCTGTAATCTGTGGACCTACAGAGTGGTGATGAAACACAAATATAGCATCGGAATTGTATACAATAAGTACCATGCGGACTTTTCTCCATGGGAGAATTGTCGCAAATTGTCTACGCTTTGATCGATTCCAGGAAGACCAGTAGTAGTTTCCGAAGCACATCTGAAGGAATGCTGTAATCTGTGGACCTACAGAGTGTTGATGAAACACAAAAATTGCATCGGCATTGAATACAATAAATACCATGCGGACTTTTCTCCATGGGAGTAATATCTTAAACTGTCTACGCTTTGATCGTTCCCTGGAAGACCAGTAATAGTTTCCGAAGCACATCTGGAGGCATTCTGTAATATATGGAGCTTCCGAGTGGTGATGAAACACAAATATAGCATCGTCACTGTATACAATAAGTACGATGCGGACTTTTCTCCATGGGAGTAATGCCTCAAACTGTCTACGCTTTCATCGTTCCCTGGAAGACCAGTAGTAGTTTCCGAAGCACATCTGGATTCATTCTGTAATCTGTGGACCTACAGGGTGTTGATGAAGCACAAAAATTGCATCGGCATTGAATTCAATAAGTACCATGCGGACTTTTCTTCATGGGTGTAATGTCTCAAACTGTCTACGATTTGATCGTTCCCTGGAAGATTAGTAGTAGTTTCTGAAGCACATCTGGAGGCATTCTGTAATCTGTGGACCTACAGAGTGGTGATGAAACACAAATATAGCATCGGAATTGTATACAATAAGTACCATGCGGACTTTTCTCCATGGGAGAATTGTCGCAAATTGTCTACGCTTTGATCGATTCCAGGAAGACCAGTAGTAGTTTCCGAAGCACATCTGAAGGAATGCTGTAATCTGTGGACCTACAGAGTGTTGATGAAGCACAAAAATTGCATCGGCATTGAATACAATACGTATCTTGCGGACTTTTCTCCATGGGAGAATTGTCTCAAATTGTCTACGCTTTGATCGATTCCAGGAAGACCAGTAGTAGTTTCCGAAGCGCATCTGGAGGCAATCTGTAATCTGTGGACCTACAGAGTGTTGATGAAACACAAAAATTGCATCGGCATTGAATACAATAAGTACCAGGCAACCTTTTCTCCATGGGAGTAATGTCTCAAACTGTCTACGTTTCGATCGTTCCCTGGAAGACCAGTAGTAGTTTCCCAAGCACATCTGGGGGCATTCAGGAATCTGTGGACCTACAGGATGTTGAGGAAACACAAAAATTGCATCGACATTGAATACAATAAGTTCCATGCGGACTTTTCTTTACGGGAGTAATGTCTCAAACTGTCTACGATTTGATCGCTCCCTGGAAGACCAGTAGTTGTTTCCGAAGCACATATGGAGGCATTCTGTGATCTGTGGACCTACAGAGAGTTGATGAAACACAAAAATTGCAACGGCATTGAATACAATAAATACCATGCGGACTTTTCTCCATGGGAGTAATATCTTAAACTGTCTACGCTTTGATCGTTCCCTGGAAGACCAGTAATAGTTTCCGAAGCACATCTGGAGGCATTCTGTAATATATGGAGCTTCAGAGTGTTGATGAATCACAAATATAGCATCGGCATTGTATACAATAAGTACCATGCGGACTTTTCTCCATGGGAGTAATGCCTCAAACTGTCTACGCTTTGTCGTTCCCTGGAAGACCAGTAGTAGTTTCCGAAGCACATCTGGAGGCATTCTGTAATCTGTGGACCTACAGAGTGTTGATGAAGCACAAAAATTGCATCGGCATTGAATAGAATAAGTACCATGCGGACTTTTCTTCATGGGAGTAATGTCTCCAACTGTCTACGATTTGATCGTTCCCTGGAAGATTAGTAGTAGTTTCCGAAGCACATCTGGAGTCATTCTGTAATCAGTGGACCTACAGAGTGTTGATGAAACACAAAAATTGCATCGGCATTAAATACAATTAGTACCATGCGGACTTTTCTCCATGGGAGTAATGTCTCAAATTGTCTACGTTTTGATCGTGCCATTAAAGACCAGTAGTAGTTTCCGAAGCGCATCTGGAGGCATTCTGTAATCTGTGGACCTACAGAGTGTTGATGAAGCACAAAAATTGCATCGGCATTGAATTCAATAAGTACCATGCGGACTTTTCTTCATGGGAGTAATGTCTCAAACTGTCTACGATTTGATCGTTCCCTGGAAGATTAGTAGTAGTTTCCGAAGCACATCTGGAGGCATTCTGTAATCTGTGGACCTACAGAGTGGTGATGAAACACAAATATAGGATCGGAATTGTATACAATAAGTACCATGCGGACTTTTCTCCATGGGAGAATTGTCTCCAACTGTCTACGCTTTGATCGATTCCAGGAAGACCAGTAGTAGTTTCCGAAGCACATCTGAAGGAATGCTGTAATCTGTGGACCTACAGAGTGTTGATGAAGCACAAAAATTGCATCGGCATTGAATACAATACGTATCTTGCGGACTTTTCTCCATGGGAGAATTGTCTCAAACTGTCTACGCTTTGATCGATTCCAGGAAGACCAGTAGTAGTTTCCGAAGCGCATCTGGAGGCATTCTGTAATCTGTGGACCTACAGAGTGTTGATGAAACACAAAAATTGCATCGGCATTGAATACAATAAGTACCAAGCAAACTTTTCTCCATGGGAGTAATGTCTCAAACTGTCTACGTTTCGATCGTTCCCTGGAAGACCAGTAGTAGTTTCCCAAGCACATCAGGGGGCATTCAGGAATCTGTGGACCTACAGGATGTTGAGGAAACACAAAAATTGCATCTACATTGAATACAATAAGTTCCATGCGGACTTTTCTCCACGGGAGTAATGTCTCAAACTGTCTACGATTTGATCGCTCCCTGGAAGTCCAGTAGTTGTTTCCGAAGCACATATAGAGGCATTCTGTGATCTGTGGACCTACAGAGAGAGTTGATGAAACACAAAAATTGCATCGGCATTGAATACAATAAATACCATGAGGACTTTTCTCCATGGGAGTAATATCTTAAACTGTCTACGCTTTGATCGTCCCCTGGAAGACCAGTAATAGTTTCCGAAGCACATCTGGAGGCATTCTGTAATATATGGAGCTTCAGAGTGTTGATGAATCACAAATATAGCATCGGCATTGAATACAATAAGTACCATGCGGACTTTTCTCCATGGGAGTAATGTCTCAAATTGTCTACGAATTGATTGCCCCCTGGAAGACCAGTAGTTGTTTCCGAAGCACATCTGGAGGCATTCTGTGATCTGTGGACCTACAGAGAGTTGATGAAACACAAAAATTGCATCGGCATTGAATACAATAAGTACCATGCGGACTTTTCTCCATGGAGTAATGTCTCAAACTGTCTACGTTTCGATCGTTCCCTGGAAGACCAGTAGTAGTTTCGAAAGCACATCTGGGTTCATTCACGAATCTGTGGACCTACAGGATGTTGATGAAACACAAAAATTGCATCGACATTGAATACAATAAGTTCCATGCGTACTTTTCTCCACGGGAGTAATGTCTCAAACAGTCTACGATTTGATTGCTCCCTGGAAGACCAGTAGTTGTTTCCGAAGCACATCTGGAGGCATTCTGTGATCTGTGGACCTACAGAGAGTTGATGAAACACAAAAATTGCATCGGCATTGAATACAATGAATACCATGCGGACTTATCTCCATGGGAGTAATATCTTAAACTGTCTACTCTTTGATCGTTCCCTGGAAGACCAGTAGTAGTTTCCGAAGCACATCTGGAGGCAATCTGTAATATATGGAGCTTCAGAGTGGTGATGAAACACAAATATGGCATCGGCATTGTATACAATAAGTACCGTGGGGACTTTTCTCCATGGGAGTAATGTCTCAAACTGTCTACGTTTCGATCGTTCCCTGGAAGACCAGTAGTAGTTTCCCAAGCACATCTGGGGGCATTCAGGAATCTGTGGACCTACAGGATGTTAAGGGAACACAAAAATTGCATCTACATTGAATACAATAAGTTCCATGCGGACTTTTCTCCACGGGAGAAATGTCTCAAACTGTCTACGATTTGATCGCTCCCTGGAAGACCAGTAGTTGTTTCCGAAGCACATATAGAGGCATTCTGTGATCTGTGGACCTACAGAGAGTTGCTGAAACACAAAAATTGCATCGGCATTGAATACAATAAGTACCATGCGGACTTTTCTCCATGGGAGTAATGTCTCAAATTGTCTACGTTTTGATCGTGCCATTAAAGACCAGTAGTAGTTTCCGAAGCGCAACCGGAGGCACTCTGTAATCTGTGGACCTACAGAGTGTTTATGAAACACAAAAATTGCATCGACACTGAATACAATAAGTTCCATGCGGACTTTTCTCCACGGGAGTAATGTCTCAAACTGTCAATGATTTGATTGCTCCTTGGAAGACCAGTAGTTGTTTCCGAAGCACATCTGGAGGCATTCAGTGATCTGTCGACCTACAGAGAGTTGATGAAACACAAAAATTGCATCGGCATTGAATACAATGAATACCATGCGGACTTATCTCCATGGGATTAATATCTTAAACTGTCTACGCTTTGATCGTTCCCTGGAAGACCAGTATTAGTTTCCGAAGCACATCTGGAGGCAATCTGTAATATATGGAGCTTCAGAGTGTTGATGAAACACAAATATGGCGTCGGCATTGTATACAATAAGTACCATGCGGACTTTTCTAAATGGGAGTAATGCCTCAAACTGACTACGCTTTGATCGTTCCCTGGAAGACCAGTAGTAGTTTCCGAAGCACATCTGGAGGCATTCTGTAATATATGGAGCTTCAGAGTGTTGATGAAACACAAAAATTGCATCGGCATTGAATACAATAAATACCATGCGGACTTTTCTCCATGGGAGTAATATCTTAAACTGTCTACGCTTTGATCGTTCCCTGGAAGACCAGTAATAGTTTCCGAAGCACATCTGGAGGCATTCTGTAATATATGGAGCTTCAGAGTGGTGATGAATCACAAATATAGCATCGGCATTGAATACAATAAGTACCATGCGGACTTTTCTTCATGGGAGTAATGTCTCAAACTGTCTACGATTTGATCGTTCCCTGGAAGATTAGTAGTAGTTTCCGAAGCACATCTGGAGGCATTCTGTAATCTGTGGACCTACAGAGTGTTAATGAAACACAAAAATTGCATCGGCATTGAATACAATAAGTACCATGCGGACTTTTCTCCATGGGAGTAACGTCTCAAAGTGTCTACGATTTGATTGCTCCCTGGAAGACCAGTAGTTCTTTCCGAAGCACATCTGGAGGCATTCTGTAATCTGTGGACCTACAGAGTGGTGATGAAACACAAATATAGCATCGGAATTGTATACAATAAGTACCATGCGGACTTTTCTCCATGGGAGAATTGTCGCAAATTGTCTACGCTTTGATCGATTCCAGGAAGACCAGTAGTAGTTTCCGAAGCACATCTGAAGGAATGCTGTAATCTGTGGACCTACAGAGTGTTGATGAAACACAAAAATTGCATCGGCATTGAATACAATAAATACCATGCGGACTTTTCTCCATGGGAGTAATATCTTAAACTGTCTACGCTTTGATCGTTCCCTGGAAGACCAGTAATAGTTTCCGAAGCACATCTGGAGGCATTCTGTAATATATGGAGCTTCCGAGTGGTGATGAAACACAAATATAGCATCGTCACTGTATACAATAAGTACGATGCGGACTTTTCTCCATGGGAGTAATGCCTCAAACTGTCTACGCTTTCATCGTTCCCTGGAAGACCAGTAGTAGTTTCCGAAGCACATCTGGATTCATTCTGTAATCTGTGGACCTACAGAGTGTTGATGAAGCACAAAAATTGCATCGGCATTGAATTCAATAAGTACCATGCGGACTTTTCTTCATGGGTGTAATGTCTCAAACTGTCTACGATTTGATCGTTCCCTGGAAGATTAGTAGTAGTTTCCGAAGCACATCTGGAGGCATTCTGTAATCTGTGGACCTACAGAGTGGTGATGAAACACAAATATAGCATCGGAATTGTATACAATAAGTACCATGCGGACTTTTCTCCATGGGAGAATTGTCGCAAATTGTCTACGCTTTGATCGATTCCAGGAAGACCAGTAGTAGTTTCCGAAGCACATCTGAAGGAATGCTGTAATCTGTGGACCTACAGAGTGTTGATGAAGCACAAAAATTGCATCGGCATTGAATACAATACGTATCTTGCGGACTTTTCTCCATGGGAGAATTGTCTCAAATTGTCTACGCTTTGATCGATTCCAGGAAGACCAGTAGTAGTTTCCGAAGCGCATCTGGAGGCAATCTGTAATCTGTGGACCTACAGAGTGTTGATGAAACACAAAAATTGCATCGGCATTGAATACAATAAGTACCAGGCAACCTTTTCTCCATGGGAGTAATGTCTCAAACTGTCTACGTTTCGATCGTTCCCTGGAAGACCAGTAGTAGTTTCCCAAGCACATCTGGGGGCATTCAGGAATCTGTGGACCTACAGGATGTTGAGGAAACACAAAAATTGCATCGACATTGAATACAATAAGTTCCATGCGGACTTTTCTTTACGGGAGTAATGTCTCAAACTGTCTACGATTTGATCGCTCCCTGGAAGACCAGTAGTTGTTTCCGAAGCACATATGGAGGCATTCTGTGATCTGTGGACCTACAGAGAGTTGATGAAACACAAAAATTGCAACGGCATTGAATACAATAAATACCATGCGGACTTTTCTCCATGGGAGTAATATCTTAAACTGTCTACGCTTTGATCGTTCCCTGGAAGACCAGTAATAGTTTCCGAAGCACATCTGGAGGCATTCTGTAATATATGGAGCTTCAGAGTGTTGATGAATCACAAATATAGCATCGGCATTGTATACAATAAGTACCATGCGGACTTTTCTCCATGGGAGTAATGCCTCAAACTGTCTACGCTTTGTCGTTCCCTGGAAGACCAGTAGTAGTTTCCGAAGCACATCTGGAGGCATTCTGTAATCTGTGGACCTACAGAGTGTTGATGAAGCACAAAAATTGCATCGGCATTGAATAGAATAAGTACCATGGGGACTTTTCTTCATGGGAGTAATGTCTCCAACTGTCTACGATTTGATCGTTCCCTGGAAGATTAGTAGTAGTTTCCGAAGCACATCTGGAGTCATTCTGTAATCAGTGGACCTACAGAGTGTTGATGAAACACAAAAATTGCATCGGCATTAAATACAATTAGTACCATGCGGACTTTTCTCCATGGGAGTAATGTCTCAAATTGTCTACGTTTTGATCGTGCCATTAAAGACCAGTAGTAGTTTCCGAAGCGCATCTGGAGGCATTCTGTAATCTGTGGACCTACAGAGTGTTGATGAAGCACAAAAATTGCATCGGCATTGAATTCAATAAGTACCATGCGGACTTTTCTTCATGGGAGTAATGTCTCAAACTGTCTACGATTTGATCGTTCCCTGGAAGATTAGTAGTAGTTTCCGAAGCACATCTGGAGGCATTCTGTAATCTGTGGACGTACAGAGTGGTGATGAAACACAAATATAGAATCGGAATTGTATACAATAAGTACCATGCGGACTTTTCTCCATGGGAGAATTGTCTCCAACTGTCTACGCTTTGATCGATTCCAGGAAGACCAGTAGTAGTTTCCGAAGCACATCTGAAGGAATGCTGAAATCTGTGGACCTACAGAGTGTTGATGAAGCACAAAAATTGCATCGGCATTGAATACAATACGTATCTTGCGGACTTTTCTCCATGGGAGAATTGTCTCAAACTGTCTACGCTTTGATCGATTCCAGGAAGACCAGTAGTAGTTTCCGAAGCGCATCTGGAGGCATTCTGTAATCTGTGGACCTACAGAGTGTTGATGAAACACAAAAATTGCATCGGCATTGAATACAATAAGTACCAAGCAAACTTTTCTCCATGGGAGTAATGTCTCAAACTGTCTACGTTTCGATCGTTCCCTGGAAGACCAGTAGTAGTTTCCCAAGCACATCAGGGGGCATTGAGGAATCTGTGGACCTACAGGATGTTGAGGAAACACAAAAATTGCATCTACATTGAATACAATAAGTTCCATGCGGAATTTTCTCCACGGGAGTAATGTCTCAAACTGTCTACGATTTGATCGCTCCCTGGAAGACCGGTAGTTGTTTCCGAAGCACATATGGAGGCATTCTGTGATCTGTGGACCTACAGAGAGTTGATGAAACACAAAAATTGCATCGGCATTGAATACAATAAATACCATGCGGACTTTTCTCCATGGGAGTAATATCTTAAACTGTCTACGCTTTGATCGTTCCCTGGAAGACCAGTAATAGTTTCCGAAGCACATCTGGAGGCATTCTGTAATATATGGAGCTTCAGAGTGTTGATGAATCACAAATATAGCATCGGCATTGTATACGATAAGTACCATGCGGACCTTTCTCCATGGGAGTAATGCCTCAAACTGTCTACGCTTTATCGTTCCCTGGAAGACCAGTAGTAGTTTCCGAAGCACATCTGGAGGCATTCTGTAATCTGTGGACCTACAGAGTGTTGATGAAGCACAAAAATTGCATCGGCATTGAATACAATAAGTACCATGCGGACTTTTCTTCATGGGAGTAATGTCTCAAACTGTCTACGATTTGATCGTTCCCTGGAAGATAGTAGTAGTTTCCGAAGCACATCTGGAGGCATTCTGTAATCTGTGGACCTACAGAGTGTTGATGAAACACAAAAATTGCATCGGCATTGAATACAATAAGTACCATGCGGACTTTTCTCCATGGGAGTAATATCTCAAATTGTCCACGTTTTGATCGTGCCATTAAAGACCACTAGTAGTTTCCGAAGCGCATCTGGAGGCATTCTGTAATCTGTCGACCTACAGAGTGTTGATGAAACACAAAAATTGCATCGTCATTGAATACAATAAGTACCATGCAAACTTTTCTCCATGGGAGTAATGTCTCAAATTGTCTACGTTTTGATCGTGCCATTAAAGACCAGTAGTAGTTTCCGAAGCGCATCTGGAGGCATTCTGTAAACTGTGGACCTACAGAGTGTTGATGAAACACAAAAATTGCATCGGAATTGAATACAATAAGTACCAAGCAAACTTTTCTCCATGGGAGTAATGCCTCAAACTGACTACGCTTTGATCGTTCCCTGGAAGACCAGTAGTAGTTTCCGAAGCACATCTGGAGGCATTCTGTAATCTGTGGACCTACAGAGTGTTGATGAAGCACAAAAATTGCATCGGCATTGAATACAATAAGTTCCATGCGGACTTTTCTTCATGGGAGTAATGTCTCAAACTGTCTACGATTTAATCGTTCCCTGGAAGATTAGTAGTAGTTTCCGAAGCACATCTGGAGGCATTCTGTAATCTGTGGACCTACAGAGTGGTGATGAAACACAAATATAGCATCGTAATTGTATACAATAAGTACCATGCGGACTTTTCTCCATGGGAGAATTGTCTCAAACTGTCTACGCTTTGATCGATTCCAGGAAGACCAGTAGTAGTTTCCGAAGCACATCTGGAGGAATGCTGTAATCTGTGGACCTACAGAGTGTTGATGAAGTACGAAAATTGCATCGGCATTGAATACAATACGTACCTTGCGGACTTATCTCCATGGGAGTATTGTCTCAAACTGTCTGCGCTTTGATCGATTCCAGGAAGACCAGTAGTAGTTTGCGAAGCTCATCTGGAGGCATTCTGTAATCTGTTGACCGACAGGGTGTTGATGAAACACAAAAATTGCGTCGGCATTGAATACAATAAGTACCAAGCAAACTTATCTCCATGGGAGTAATGTCTCAAACTGTCTACGGTTCGATCTTTCCCTGGAAGACCAGTAGTAGTTTCCAAAGCACAACTGGGAGCATTCATGAATCTGAGGACCTACAGGTTGTTGATGAAACACAAAAATTGCATCGACATTGAATACAATAAGTTCCATGCGCACTTTTCTAGACGGGAGTAATGTCTCAAACTGCCTACGATTTGATTGCTCCCTGGAAGACCGGTAGTTGTTTCCGAAGCACATCTGGAGGCATTCTGTGATCTGTGGACCTACAGAGAGTTGATGAAACACAAAAATTGCATCGGTATTGAATACAATAAATACCATGCGGACTTTTCTTCATGGCAGTAATGTCTCAAACTGTCTACTATTTGATCGTACCCTGGAAGATTAGTAGTAGTTTCCGAAGCGCATCTGGAGGCATTCTGTAATCTGTGGACCTACAGAGTGGTGATGAAACACAAATATAGCATCGGAATTGTATACAATAAGTACCATGCGGACTTTTCTCCATGGGAGAATTGTCTCAAACTGTCTACGCTTTGATCGATTCCAGGAAGACCAGTAGTAGTTTCCGAAGCACATCTGAAGGAATGCTGTAATCTGTGGACCTACAGAGTGTTGATGAAGCACAAAAATTGCATCGGCATTGAATACAATACGTATCTTGCGGACTTTTCTCCATGGGAGAATTGTCTCAAACTGTCTACGCTTTGATCCATTCCAGGAAGACCAGTAGTAGTTTCCGAAGCGCATCTGGAGGCATTCTGTAATCTGTGGACCTACAGAGTGTTGATGAAACACAAAAATTGCATCGGCATTGAATACAATAAGTACCAAGCAAACTTTTCTCCATGGGAGTAATGCCTCAAACTGTCTACGCTTTGTCGTTCCCTGGAAGACCAGTAGTAGTTTCCGAAACACATCTGGAGGCATTCTGTAATCTGTGGACCTACAGAGTGTTGATGAAGCACAAAAATTGCATCGGCATTGAATACAATAAGTACCATGCGGACTTTTCTTCATGGGAGTAATGTCTCAAACTGTCTACGATTTGATCGTTCCCTGGAAGATAGTAGTAGTTTCCGAAGCACATCTGGAGGCATTCTGTAATCTGTGGACCTACAGAGTGTTGATGAAACACAAAAATTGCATCGGCATTGAATACAATAAGTACCATGCAGACATTTCTCCATGGGAGTAATGTCTCAAATTGTCTATGTTTTGATCGTGCCATTAAAGACCACTAGTAGTTTCCGAAGCGCATCTGGAGGCATTCTGTAATCTGTCGACCTACAGAGTGTTGATGAAACACAAAAATTGCATCGTCATTGAATACAATAAGTACCATGCAAACTTTTCTCCATGGGAGTAATGTCTCAAATTGTCTACGTTTTGATCGTGCCATTAAAGACCAGTAGTAGTTTCCGAAGCGCATCTGGAGGCATTCTGTAATCTGTGGACCTACAGAGTGTTGATGAAACACAAAAATTGCATCGGAATTGAATACAATAAGTACCAAGCAAACTTTTCTCCATGGGAGTAATGCCTCAAACTGACTACGCTTTGATCGTTCCCTGGAAGACCAGTAGTAGTTTCCGAAGCACATCTGGAGGCATTCTGTAATCTGTGGACCTACAGAGTGTTGATGAAGCACAAAAATTGCATCGGCATTGAATACAATAATTTCCATGCGGACTTTTCTTCATGGGAGTAATGTCTCAAACTGTCTACGATTTTATCGATCCCTGGAAGATTAGTAGTAGTTTCCGAAGAACATCTGGAGGCATTCTGTAATCTGTGGACCTACAGAGTGGTGATGAAACACAAATATAGCATCGGAATTGTATACAATAAGTACCATGCGGACTTTTCTCCATGGGAGAATTGTCTCAAACTGTCTACGCTTTGATCGATTCCAGGAAGACCAGTAGTAGTTTCCGAAGCACATCTGGAGGAATGCTGTAATCTGTGGACCTACAGAGTGTTGATGAAGCACGAAAATTGCATCGGCATTGAATACAATACGTACCTTGCGGACTTATCTCCATGGGAGAATTGTCTCAAACTGTCTGCGCTTTGATCGATTCCAGGAAGACCAGTAGTAGTTTGCGAAGCTCATCTGGAGGCATTCTGTAATCTGTTGACCTACAGGGTGTTGATGAAACACAAAAATTGCATCGACATTGAATACAATAATTTCCATGCGCACTTATCTAGACGGGAGTAATGTCTCAAACTGTCTACGATTTGATTGCTCCCTGGAAGACCGGTAGTTGTTTCCGAAGCACATCTGGAGGCATTCTGTGATCTGTGGACCTACAGAGAGTTGATGAAACACAAAAATTGCATCGGCATTGAATACAATAAATACCATGCGGACTTTTCTTCATGGCAGTAATGTCTCAAACTGTCTACTATTTGATCGTACCCTGGAAGATTAGTATTAGTTTCCGAAGCACATCTGGAGGCATTCTGTAATCTGTGGACCTACAGAGTGGTGATGAAACACAAATATAGCATCGGAATTGTATACAATAAGTACAATGCGGACTTTCCTCCATGGGAGAATTGTCTCAAACTGTCTACGCTTTGATCGATTCCAGGAAGACCAGTAGTAGTTTCCGAAGCACATCTGAAGGAATGCTGTAATCTGTGGACCTACAGAGTGTTGATGAAGCACAAAAATTGCATCGGCATTGAATACAATACGTATCTTGCGGACTTCTCTCCATGGGAGAATTGTCTCAAACTGTCTACGCTTTGATCGATTCCAGGAAGACCAGTAGTAGTTTCCGAAGCGCATCTGGAGGCATTCTGTAATCTGTGGACCTACAGAATGTTGATGAAAAACAAATATGGCATCGGCATTGTGTACAATAAGTACCATGCGGACTTTTCTAAATGGGAGTAATGCCTCAAACTGACTACGCTTTGATCGTTCCCTGGAAGACCAGTAGTAGTTTCCGAAGCACATCTGGAGGCATTCTGTAATCTGTGGACCTACAGAGTGTTGATGAAGCACAAAAATTGCATCGGCATTGATTACAATAAGTTCCATGCGGACTTTTCTTCATGGGAGTAATGTCTCAAACTGTCTAAGATTTGATCGTTCCCTGGAAGATTAGTAGTAGTTTCCGAAGCACATCTGGAGGCATTCTGTAATCTGTGGACCTACAGAGTGGTGATGAAACACAAATATAGCATCGGAATTGTATACAATAAATACAATGCGGACTTTTCTCCTTGGAGTAATATCTTAAACTGACTACGGATTGATCGTTCCCTGGAAAACCAGTAATAGTTTCCGAAGCACATCTGGAGGCATTCTGTAATATATGGAGCTTCAGAGTGTTGATGAATCACAAATATAGCATCGGCATTGTATACAATAAGTACCATGCGGACTTATCTCCATGGGATAATTGTCTCAAACTGTCTGCGCTTTGATCGATTCCAGGAAGACCAGTAGTAGTTTGCGAAGCTCATCTGGAGGCATTCTGTAATCTGTGGACCTACAGGGTGTTGATGAAACACAAAAATTGCATCGGCATTGAATACAATAAGTACCAAGCAAACTTATCTCCATGGGAGTAATGTCTCAAACTGTCTACGTTTCGATCTTTCCCTGGAAGACCAGTAGTAGTTTCCAAAGCTCATCTGGGAGCATTCAGGTATCTGAGGACCTACAGGTTGTTGATGAAACACAAAAATTGCATCGACATTGAATACAATAAGTTCCATGCGCACTTTTCTAGATGGGAGTAATGTCTCAAACTGTCTACGATTTGATTGCTCCCTGGAAGACCGGTAGTTGTTTCCGAAGCACATTTGGAAGCATTCTGTGATCTGTGGACCTACAGAGAGTTGATGAAACACAAAAATTGCATCGGCATTGAATACAATAAATACCATGCGGACTTTTCTTCATGGCAGTAATGTCTCAAACTGTCTACTATTTGATCGTTCCCTGGAAGATTAGTAGTAGTTTCCAAAGCGCATCTGGAGGCATTCTGTAATCTGTGGACCTACAGAGTGTTGATGAAACACAAAAATTGCATCGGCATTGAATACAATAAATACAATGCGGACTTTTCTCCTTGGAGTAATATCTTAAACTGACTACGGATTGATCGTTCCCTGGAAAACCAGTAATAGTTTCCGAAGCACATCTGGAGGCATTCTGTAATATATGGAGCTTCAGAGTGTTGATGAATCACAAATATAGCATCGGCATTGTATACAATAAGTACCATGCGGACTTTTCTCCATGGGAGTAATGCCTCAAACTGTCTACGATTTGATCGTTCCCTGGAAGACCAGTAGTAGTTTCCGAAGCACATCTGGAGCCATACTGTAATCTGTGGACCTACAGAGTGTTGATGAAGCACAAAAATTGCATCGGCATTGAATACAATAAGTACCATGCGGACTTTTCTTCATGGGAGTAATGTCTCAAACTGTCTACGATTTGATCGTTCCCTGGAAGATTAGTAGTAGTTTCCGAAGCACATCTGGAGGCATTCTGTAATCTGTGGACCTACAGAGTGTTGATGAAACACAAAAATTGCATCGGCATTGAATACAATAAGTACCATTCGGACTTTTCTCCATGGGAGTAATGTCTCAAATTGTCTATGTTTTGATCGTGCCATTAAAGACCAGTAGTAGTTTCCGAAGCGCATCTGGAGGCATTCTGTAATCTGTGGACCTACAGAGTGTTGATGAAACACAAAAATTGCATCGTCATTTAATACAATAAGTACCATGCAAACTTTTCTCCATGGGAGTAATGTCTCAAACTATCTACGTTTCGATCGTTCCCTGGAAGACCAGTAATAGTTTCGAAAGCACATCTGGGTTCATTCACGAATCTGTGGACCTACAGGATGTTGATGAAACACAAAAATTGCATCGACATTGAATACAATAAGTTCCATGCGGACTTTTCTCCATGGGAGAATTGTCTCAAACTGTCTACGCTTTGATCGATTCCAGGAAGACCAGTAGTAGTTTCCGAAGCACATCTGGAGGCATTCTGTAATATATGGAGCTTCAGAGTGGTGATGAAACACAAATATAGCATCGGAACTGTATACAATAAGTACCATGCGGACTTTTCTCATTGGGAGTAATGCCTCAAACTGTCTACGCTTTGATCGGTCCCTGGAAGACCAGTGGTAGTTTGCGAAGCACATCTGGAGGCATTCTGTTATATATGGAGCTTCTGAGTGGTGATGAAACACAAATATGGCATCGGCATTGTATTCAATAAGTACCATGCGGAGTTTTCTAAATGGGAGTAATGCCTCAAACTGACTACGCTTTGATCGTTCCCTGGAAGATTAGTAGTAGTTTCCGAAGCACATCTGGAGGCATTCTGTAATCTGTGGACCTACAGAGAGTTGATGAAACACAAAAATTGCATCGGCATTGAATACAATAAGTACCATGCGGACTTTTCTTCATGGGAGTAATGTCTCAAACTGTCTACGATTTGATCGTTCCCTGGAAGATTAGTAGTAGTTTCCGAAGCACATCTGGAGGCATTCTGTAATCTGTGGACCTACAGAGAGTTGATGAAACACAAAAATTGCATCGGCATTGAATACAATAAATACCATGCGGACTTTTCTTCATGGCAGTAATGTCTCAAACTGTCTACTATTTGATCGTTCCCTGGAAGATTAGTAGTAGTTTCCAAAGCGCATCTGGAGGCATTCTGTAATCTGTGGACCTACAGAGAGTTGATGAAACACAAAAATTGCATCGGCCTTGAATACAATAAGTACCATGCGGACTTTTCTCCATGGCAGAATTGTCTCAAACTGTCTACGATTTGATCGTTCCATGGAAGACCAGTAGTAGTTTCCGAAGCACATCTGGAGGCATTCTGTGATCTGTGGACCTCCTGAGAGTTGATAAAACACAAAAATTGCATCGGAATTGAATACAATAAATACCATGCGGACTTTTCTTCATGGGAGTAATGTCTCAAACTCTCTACGATTTGATCGTTCCCTGGAAGATTAGTAGTAGATTCCGAAGCGCATCTGGAGGCATTCTGTAATCTGTGGACCTACAGAGTGTTGATGAAACACAAAAATTTCATCGGCATTGAATACAATAAGTACCATGCGGACTTTTCTCCATGGGAGAATTGTCTCAAACTGTCTACGCTTTGATCGATTCCAGGAAGACCAGTAGTAGTTTCCGAAGCACATCTGGAGGCATTCTGTAATATATGGAGCTTCAGAGTGGTGATGAAACACAAATATAGCATCGGAACTGTATACAATAAGTACCATGCGGACTTTTCTCATTGGGAGTAATGCCTCAAACTGTCTACGCTTTGATCGGTCCCTGGAAGACCAGTGGTAGTTTGCGAAGCACATCTGGATGCATTCTGTTATATATGGAGCTTCAGAGTGGTGATGAAACACAAATATAGCATCGGCATTGTATACAATAAGTACCATGCGGACTTTTATCCATGGCAGTAATGCCTCAAACTGTCTACGCTTTGATCGTTCCCTGGAAGACCAGTAGTAGTTTTCGAAGCACATCTGGAGGCATGCTGTAATCTGTGGACCTACAGAGTGTTGATGAAGCACAAAAATTGCATCGGCATTGACTACAATAAGTACCATGCGGACTTTTCTCCATGGGAGAATTGTCTCAAACTGTCTATGCTTTGATCGATTCCAGGAAGAAGAGTAGTAGTTTCAGAAGCACATCTGGAGGCATTCAGGAATCTATGGACCTACAGGATGTTGATGTAACAAAAATTGCATCGACATTGAATACAATAAGTTCCATGCGCACTTTTCTAGACGGGAGTAATGTCTCAAACTGTCTACGATTTGATTGCTCCCTGGAAGACCAGTAGTTCTTTCCGAAGCACATCTGGAGGCATTCTGTGATCTGTGGACCTACTGAGAGTTGATGAAACACAAAAATTGCATCGGCATCGAATACAATAAATACCATGCGGGCTTTTCTCCAAGGGAGTAATATCTTAAACTATCTACGCTTTGATCGTTCCCTGGAAGACCAGTAGTAGTTTCCGAAGCACATCTGGAGGCATTCTGTAATATATGGAGCTTCAGAGTGGTGATGAAACACAAATATAGCATCGGCATTGTATACAATAAGTACCATGCGGACTTTTCTCCATGGGAGTAATGTCTCAAACTGTCTACACGTTGATCGTTTCCAGGAAGACCAGTAGTAGTTTCCGAAGCACATCTGGAGGCATTCTGTAATCTGTGGTCCTACAGAGTGTTGATGAAACACAAAAATTTTATCGGCATTGAATACAATAAGTGACATGCTGACTTTTCTCCATGGGAGAATTGTCTCAAACTGTGTACTCTTTGATCGACTCCTGGAAGACCAGTAGTAGTTTCCGAAGCACATCTGGAGGAATGCTGTAATCTGTGGACCTACAGAGTGTTGATGAAACACAAAAATTTCATCGGCATTGAATACAATAAGTACCATGCGAACTTTTCTCCATAGGAGTAATGACTCAAACTGTCTACGCTTTGATCGTTCCCTGGAAGACCAGTAGTAGTTTCCGAAGCACATCTGCAGGCATTACATAATATATAGATCTACAGAGTGTTGATGAAGCACAAAAATTGCATCGGCATTGTATAAAATAAGTACCATGCGGACTTTTCTTCATGGGAGTAATGTCTCAAACTGTCTACAATTTGAACGTTCCCTGGAAGATTAGTAGTAATTTCCGAAGCACATCTGAAGGCATTCTGTAATCTGTGGACCTACAGAGTGTTGATGAAACACAAAAATTGCATCGGCATTGAATACAATAAGTACCATGCAAACTTTTCTCCATGGGAGTAATGTCTCAAACTGTCTACGTTTCGATCGTTCCCTGGAAGACCAGTAGTAGTTTCCAAAGCACATCTGGGGGCATTCAGGAATCTGTGGACCTACAGGATGTTGATGTAACACAAAAATTGCATCGACATTGAATACAATAAGTTCCACGAGGACTTTTCTCCACGGGAGTAATGTCTCAAACTGTCTACGATTTGATTGCTCCCTGGAAGACCAGTAGTTGTTTCCGAAGCACATCTGGAGGCATTCTGTGATCTGTGGACCTACAGAGAGTTGATGGAACACAAAAATTGCATCGGCATTGATTGCAATAAATTCCATGCGGACTTTTCTCCATGGGAGTAATATCTTAAAGTGTCTACGCTTTGATCGTTCCCTGGAAGACCAGTAGTAGTTTCCGAAGCACATCTGGAGGCATTCTGTAATATATGGAGCTTCAGAGTGGTGATGAAACACAAATATAGCATCGGAATTGTATACAATAAGTACCATGCGGACTTTTCTGCATGGGAGAATTGTCTCAAACTGTCTACGCTTTGATCGATTCCAGGAAGACCAGTAGTAGTTTCCGAACCACATCTGGAGGCATTCAGGAAACTGTGGACCTACAGGATGTTGATGAAACACAAAAATTGCATCGACATTGAATACAATAAGTTCCATGCGCAGTTTTATAGACGGGAATAATGTCTCAAACTGTCTACGATTTGATTGCTCCCTGGAAGACCAGTAGTTGTCTCCGAAGTACATCTGGAGGCATTCTATAATCTGTGGACCTACAGAGTGTTGATGAAGCACAAAAATTGCATCGGCATTGAATACAATACGTACCTTGCGGACTTTTCTCCATGGGAGAATTGTCTCAAACTGTCTACGCATTGATCGATTCCAGGAAGACCAGTAGTAGTTTCCGAAGCACATCTGGAGGAATGCTGTAATCTGTGGACCAACAGAGTGTTGATGAAACACAAAAATTTCATCGGCATTCAATACCATAAGTACCATGCGGACTTTCCTCCATAGGAGTAATGACTCAAACTGTCTACGCTTCGATCGTTCCCTGGAAGACCAGTAGTAGTTTCCGAAGCACATCTGGAGGCATTCTATAATATATGGACCTACAGAGTGTTGATGAAGCACAAAAATTCCATCGGCATTGTATACAATAAGTACCATGCGGACTTTTCTTCATGGGAGTAATGTTTCAAACTGTCTACGATTTGATCGTTCCATGGAAGACCAGTAGTAGTTTCCGAAGCGCATCTGGAGGCATTCTGTAATCTGTGGACCTACAGAGTGTTGATGAAACACAAAAATTGCATCGGCATTGAATACAATAAGTACCAAGCAAACTTTTCTCCATGGGAGCAATGACTTAAACTATCTACGTTTCGATCTTTCCCTGGAAGACCAGTAGTAGTTTCCAAAGCACATCTGGGAGCATTCAGGAATCTGAGGACCTAAAGGTTGTTGATGAAACACAAAAATTTCATCGGCATTGAATACAATAAGTACCATGCAAACTTTTCTCCATGGGAGTAATGTCTCAAACTGTCTACGTTTCGATCGTTCCCTGGAAGACCAGTAGTAGTTTCCAAAGCACATCTGGGGGCATTCAGGAACCTTCGGACCTACAGGATGTTGATGAAACACAAAAATTGCATCGACATTGAATACAATAAGTTCCATGAGGACTTTTTCCACGGGAGTAATGTCTCAATCTGTCTACGATTTGATTGCTCCCTGGAAGACCATTAGTTGTTTCCGAAGAACATCTGGAGGCATTCTGTGATCGGTGGACCTACAGAGAGTTGAAGAAACAAAAAAATTGCATCGGCATTGATTACAATAAATTCCATGCGGACTTTTCTCCATGGGAGTAATATCTTAAAGTGTCTACGCTTTGATCGTTCCCTGGAAGACCAGTAGTAGTTTCCGAAGCACATCTGGAGGCATTCTGTAATATATGGAGCTTCAGAGTGGTGATGAAACACAAATATAGCATCGGAATTGTATACAATAAGTACCATGCGGACTTTTCTCATTGGGAGTAATGCCTCAAACTGTCTACGCTTTGATCGGTCCCTGGAAAACCAGTAGTAGTTTGCGAAGCACATCTGGAGGCATTCTGATATATATGGAGCTTCAGAGTGGTGTTGAAACACAAATATAGCATCGGCATTGTATACAATAAGTACCATGCGGACTTTTATCCATGGCAGTAATGCCTCAAACTGTCTACGCTTTGATCGTTCCCTGGAAGACCAGTAGTAGTTTTGAAGCACATCTGGAGGCATGCTGTAATCTGTGGACCTACAGAGTGTTGATGAAGCACAAAAATTGCATCGGCATTGAATACAATAAGTACCTTGCGGACTTTTCTCCATGGGAGTAATGTCTCAAACTGTCTACGCATTGATCGATTCCAGGAAGACCTGTATTAGTTTCCGAAGCTCATCTGGAGGCGTTCTGTAATCTGTGGACCGAAAGAGTGTTGATGAAACACAAAAATTGCATCGGCATTGACTACAATATGTACCATGCAGACTTTTCTCCATGGGAGAATTGTCTCAAACTGTCTACGCTTTGATCGATTCCAGGAAGACCAGTAGTAGTTTCCGAAGCACACCTGGAGGCATTCAGGAATCTGTGGACCTACAGGATGTTGATGAAACACAAAAATTGCATCGACATTGAATACAATATGTTCCATGCGCACTTTTCTAGACGGGAGTAATGTCTCAAACTGTCTACGATTTGATTGCGCCCTGGAAGACCAGTAGTTGTTTCCGAAGCACATCTGGAGGCATTCTGTGATCTGTGGACCTACTGTGAGTTGATGAAACACAAAAATTGCATCGGCATCGAATACAATAAATACCATGCGGACTTTTCTCCAAGGGAGTAATATCTTAAACTGTCTACGCTTTGATCGTTCCCTGGAAGACCAGTAGTAGTTTCAGAAGCACATCTGGAGGCATTCTGTAATATATGGAGCTTCAGAGTGGTGATGAAACACAAATATAGCATCGGCATTGTATACAATAAGTACCATGCGGACTTTTCTCCATGATAGTAATGCCTCAAACTGTCTACAATTTGATCGTTCCCTGGAAGACCAGTTGTAGTTTGCGAAGCACATCTGTAGGCATTCTGCAATCTGTGGACCTACAGAGTGTTGATGAAGCACTAAAATTGCATCGGATTGAATACAATAAGTACCATGCGGACTTTTCTCCATGGGAGTAATGTCTCAAACTGTCTACGCGTTGATCGATTCCATGAAGACCAGTAGTAGTTTCCGAAGCACATCTGGAGGAATGCTGTAATCTGTGGACCTACAGAGTGTTGATGAAACACAAAATTTGCATCGGCATTGAATACAATAAGTACCATGCGGACTTTTCTCCATGGGAGAATTGTCTCAAACTGTCTACACTTTGATCGATTCCAGGAAGACCAGTAGTAGTTTCCGAAGCACATCTGGAGGAATGCTGTAATCTGTGGACCTACAGAGTGTTGATGAAACACAAAATTTGCATCGGCATTGAATACAATAAGTACCATGCGGACTTTCCTTCATGGGAATAATGTCTCAAACTGTCTACAATTTTATCGTTCCCTGGAAGATTAGTAGTAATTTCCGAAGCTCATCTGAAGGCATTCTGTAATCTGTGAACCTACAGAGTGTTGATGAAACACAAAAATTGCATCGGCATTGAATACAATAAGTACCATGCGGACTTTTCTCCATGGGAGTAATGTCTCAAACTGCCTACGTTTTGATCGTTCCATGGATGACCAGTAGTAGTTTCCGAAGCGCATCTGGAGGCATTCTGTAATCTGTGGACCTACAGAGTGTTGATGAAACACAAAAATTGCATCGGCATTGAATACAATAAGTACCAAGCAAACTTTTCTCCATGGGAGTAATGTCTCAAACTGTCTACGTTTCGATCGTTCCCTGGAAGACCAGTAGTAGTTTCCAAAGCACATCTGGGAGCATTCAGGAATCTGAGGACCTACAGGTTGTTGATGAAACACAAAAATTGCATCGACATTGAATACAATAAGTTCCATGCGCACTTTTCTAGACGGGAGTAATGTCTCAAACTGTCTACGATTTGATTGCTCCCTGGAAGACCAGTAGTTGTTTCCGAAGCACATCTGGAGGCATTCTGTGATCTGTGGACCTACTGAGAGTTGATAAAACACAAAAATTTCATCGGCATGAATACAATAAATACCATGCGGACTTTTCTCAATGGGAGTAATAAATTAAACTATCTACGCTTTGATCGTTCCCTGGAAACCAGTAGTAGTTTCCGAAGCACATCTGGAGGAATTCTGTAATATATGGAGCTTCAGAGTGGTGATGAAACACAAATATAGCATCGGCATTGTATACAATAAGTACCATGCGGACTTTTCTAGATGGGAGTAATGCCTCAAACTGTCTACGGTTTGATCGTTCCCTGGAAGACCAGTAGTAGTTTCCGAAGCACATCTGGAGGCATGCTGTAATCTGTGGACTTACAGAGTGTTGATGAAGCACAAAAATTTCATCGGCATTGACTACAATAAGTACCATGCGGACTTTTCTCCATGGGAGAATTGTCTCAAACTGTCTACGCTTTGATCGATTCCAGGAAGACCAGTAGTAGTTTCCGAAGCACATCTGGAGGCATTCTGTAATATATGGAGCTTCAGAGTGGTGATGAAACACAAATATAGCATCGTCATTGTATACAATAAGTACCATGCGGACTTTTCTCCATAGGAGTAATGACTCAAACTGTCTACGCTTTGATCGTTCCCTGGAAGACCAGTAGTAGTTTCCGAAGAACATCTGGAGGCATTATATAAAATATAGACCTACAGAGTGTTGATGAAGCACAAAAATTGCATCGGCATTGTATACAATAAGTACCATGCGGACTTTTCTAGATGGGAGTAATGCCTCAAACTGTCTACGCTTTGATCGTTCCCTGGAAGACCAGTAGTAGTTTCCGAAGCACATCTGGAGGCATGCTGTAATCTGTGGACTTACAGAGTGTTGATGAAGCACAAAAATTGCATCGGCATTGGATACAATACGTACCTTGCGGACTTTTCTCTATGGGAGTAATGTCTCAGACTGTCTACGCATTGATCGATTCCAGAAAGACCAGTAGTAGTTTCCGAAGCACATCTGGAGGCATTCTGTAATCTGTGGACCTACAGAGTGATGATGAAACACAAAAATTGCATCGGCATTGACTACAATAAGTACCATGCGGACTTTTCTCCCTGGGAGAATTGTCTCAAACTGTCTACGCTTTGATCGATTCAAGGAAGACCAGTAGTAGTTTCCGAAGCACATCTGGAGGCATTCTGTAATATATGGAGCTTCAGAGTGGTGATGAAACACAAATATAGCATCGGCATTGTATACAATAAGTACCATGCGGACTTTTCTCCATGGGAGTAATGCCTCAAACTGTCCACAATTTGATCGTTCCCTGGAAGACCAGTTGTAGTTTGCGAAGCACATCTGGAATCATTCTGCAATCTGTGGACCTACAGAGTGTTGATGAAGCACTAAAATTGCATCGGCATTGAATACAATACGTACCTTGCGGACTTTTCTCTATGGGAGTAGTGTCTCAAACTGTCTACGCGTTGATCGATTCCAGGAAGACCAGTTGTAGTTTCCGAAGCACATCTGGAGGCATTCTGTAATCTGTGGACCTACAGAGTGTTGATGAAACACAAAAATTTCATCGGCATTGAATACAATAAGTACCATGCGGACTTTTCTCCATGGGAGAATTGTCTCAAACTGTCTACGCTTTGATCGATTCCAGGAAGACCAGTAGTAGTTTCCGAAGCACATCTGGAGGAATGCTGTAATCTGTGGACCTACAGAGTGTTGATGAAACACAAAAATTGCATCGGCATTGAATACAATAAGTACCATGCGGACTTTTCTCCATAGGAGTAATGACTCTAACAGTCTACGCTTTGATCGTTCCCTGGAAGACCAGAAGTAGTTTCCGAAGCACATCTTTAGGCATTATATAATATATAGACCTACAGAGTGTTGATGAAGCACAAAAATTGCATCGGCATTGTATACAGTAAGTACCATGCGGACTTTTCTTCATGGGAGTAATGTCTCAAACTGTCTACAATTTTATCGTTCCCTGGAAGATTAGTAGTAATTTCCGAAGCACATCTGAAGGTATTCTGTAATCTGTGAACCTACAGAGTGTTGATGAAACACAAAAATTGCATCGGCATTGAATACAATAAGTACCATGCGGACTTTTCTCCATGGGAGTAATGTCTCAAACTGTCTACGTTTTGATCGTTCCATGGAAGACCAGTAGTAGTTTCCGAAGCGCATCTGGAGGCATTCAGTAATCTGTGGACCTACAGAGTGTTGATGAAACACAAAAATTGCATCGGCATTGAATACAATAAGTACCAAGCAAACTTATCTCCATGGGAGTAATGTCTCAAACTGTCTACGTTTCGATCGTTCCCTGGAAGACCAGTAGTAGTTTCCAAAGCACATCGTTCAGGAATCTGAGGACCTACAGGTTGTTGATGAAACACAAAAATTGCATCGATATTGAATACAATAAGTTCCATGCGCACTTTTCTAGACGGCAGTAATGTCTCAAACTGTCTACGATTTGATTGCTCCCTGGAAGACCAGTAGTTGTTTCCGAAGCACATCTGGAGGCATTCTATAATCTGTGGACTATCAGAGTGTTGATGAAACACAGAAATTGCATCGGGATTCAATACAACAGTCACCATGCGCACTTTCCTCCATGGGAGTAATGCCTCTAACAGCCTACGCTTTGATCGATTCCTGGAAGTCCAGTAGCATTTTCCGATGCACATCTGGAGGCACTCTGTAATCTGTGCACTATCAGAGTGTTGATGAAACACAGTAATTGCATCGGGATTGAATACAACAGTCACCATGCGCCCTTTCCTCCATGGGAGTAATGTCTCAAACAGTCTACGATTTGATCGTTCCCTGGAAGACAAGTAGTAGTTTCCGATGCACATCTGGAGGCATTCTGTAAACCTTGGACCATCAGAGTGTTGATGAAACACAGAAATTGCATCGGGATTGCATACAACAGTCACCATGCGCACTTTCCTCCATGGGAGTAATGTCTCAAACAGTCTACGCTTTGATCATTCCCTGGAAGACCAGTAGTAGTTTCCGATACACATCTGGAGGCATTCTGTAACCTGTGGACTATCAGAGTGTTGATGAAACACAGATATTGCATCGGGATTGAATACAACAGTCACCATGCGCTCTTTCCGCCATGGGAGTCATGTCTCAAACAGTCTAAGCTTTGATCGTTCCCTGGAAAACCAATAGTAGTTTCCGATGCACATCTGAAGGCATTCTGTAATCTGTGGACTTTCAAAGTGTTGATGAAACAAAGAAATTGCATCGGGATTGAATACAACAGTCACCAGGCGCACTTTCCTCCATGGGAGTAATGTCTCAAACAGTCTACGCTTTGATCGTTTCCTGGAAGTCCAGTAGCATTTTCCGATGCACATCTGGAGGCATTCTGTAATCTGTGGAACATCAGAGTGCTGATGAAACACAGAAATTGCATCGGGATTGAATACAACAGCCACCATGCGCACTTTCCTCCATGGGAGTAATGTCTCAAACAGTCTACGCTTTGATCGTTCCCCGGAAGACCAGTAGTAGTTTCCGATTCACATCTGGAGGCATTCTGAAATCTGTGGACTATCTGAGTGTTGATGAGACACAGATATTGCATCGGGATTGTATTAGACAGTCACCATGCGCACTTACCTCCATGGGAGTAATGTCTCAAACAGTCTACGCTTTGATCGTTCCCTGGAAAGCAGTAGTAGTTTACGATGCACTTCTGGAGGCATTCTGTAATCTGTGGACTATCTGAGTGTTGATGAAACACAGAAATGGCATCGGGATTGAAACCAACAGTCACCATGCACACTTTTCTCCACGGGAGTAATGTCTCAAACAGTCTACACTTTGATCATTCCCTGGAACACCAGTAGTAGTTTCCGATGCACATCTGGAGGCATTCTGTAATCTGTGGACTATGAGAGTGTTGATGAAACAAAGAAATTGCATCGGGATTCAATACAACAGTAACCATGCGCACTTTCCTCCATGGGAGTAATGCCTCAAACAGTCTACGGTTTGATCGTTTCCTGGAAGTCCAGTAGTAGATTCCGATGCACATCTGGAGGCATTCTGTAATCTGTGGACTATCAGAGTGTTGATGAAACACAGAAATTGCATCGGGATTGAATACAACAGCCACCATGCGCACTTTCCTCCATGGGAGTAATGTCTCAGACAGTCTAAGCTTTGATCGTTCCCTGAAAGACCAGTAGTAGTTTCCGATGCACATCTGGAGGCATTCTGTAATCTGTGGACTATCAGAGTGTTGATGAAACACAGAAATTGCATCGTGATTGAATACAACGTTCACCATGCGCAGTTACCTCCATGGGAGTAATGTCTCAACAGTCTACGCTTTCATCGTTTCCTATAAGTCCAGTAGCAGTTTCCGATGCACATCTGGAGGCATTCCGTAGTCTGTGCACTATCAGAGTGTTGATGAAACACAGTAATTGCATCGGGATAGAATACAACAGTCACCATGCAGACTTTCCTCCATGGGAGAAATGTCTCAAACAGTCTACGCTTTGATCGTTCCCTGGAGACAGGTAGTAGTTTCCGAAGCACATCTGGAGGCATTCTGTAATCCTTGGACCATCAGAGTGTTGATGAAACACAGAAATTGCATCGGGATTGTATACAACAGTCACCATGCGCACTTTCCTCCATGGGAGTAAAGTCTCAAACAGTCTACGCTTTGATCGTTCCCTGGAAGACCAGTAGTAGTTTCAGATGCACATCTGGAGGTATTCTGTAATCTGCGGACTATCAGAGTGTTGATGAAACACTGTAATTGCATCGGGATTCAATACAACAGTCACCATGCGCATTTTCCGCCATGGGAGTAATGTCTCAAACAGTCCACGATTTGATCGTTCCCTAGAAGACCAGTAGTAGTTTCCGATGCACATCTGGAGGCATTCTGTAATCAGTGGACTATCAGAGTGTTGATGAAACACAGAAATTGCATCGGGATTGAATACAATAGTCACCATGCGCACTTTCCGCCACGGGAGTAATGTCTCAAACAGTCTACGGTTTGATCAATCCCTGGAGACCAGTACTAGATTCCGATGCACATCTGGAGGTATTCTGTAATCCTTGGACCATCAGAGTGTTGATGAAACACAGAAATTGCATCGTGATTGAATACAACGTTCACCATGGGCAGTTACCTCCATGGGAGTAATGTCTCAAACAGTCTACGCTTTCATCGTTTCCTATAAGTCCAGTAGCAGTTTCCGATGCACATCTGGAGGCATTCCGTAGTCTGTGCACTATCAGAGTGTTGATGAAACACAGTAATTGCATCGGGATAGAATACAACAGTCACCATGCAGACTTTCCTCCATGGGAGAAATGTCTCAAACAGTCTACGCTTTGATCGTTCCCTGGAGACAGGTAGTAGTTTCCGAAGCACATCTGGAGGCATTCTGTAATCCTTGGACCATCAGAGTGTTGATGAAACACAGAAATTGCATCGGGATTGTATACAACAGTCACCATGCGCACTTTCCTCCATGGGAGTAAAGTCTCAAACAGTCTACGCTTTGATCGTTCCCTGGAAGACCAGTAGTAGTTTCAGATGCACATCTGGAGGTATTCTGTAATCTGCGGACTATCAGAGTGTTGATGAAACACTGTAATTGCATCGGGATTCAATACAACAGTCACCATGCGCATTTTCCGCCATGGGAGTAATGTCTCAAACAGTCCACGATTTGATCGTTCCCTAGAAGACCAGTAGTAGTTTCCGATGCACATCTGGAGGCATTCTGTAATCAGTGGACTATCAGAGTGTTGATGAAACACAGAAATTGCATCGGGATTGAATACAATAGTCACCATGCGCACTTTCCGCCACGGGAGTAATGTCTCAAACAGTCTACGGTTTGATCAATCCCTGGAGACCAGTACTAGATTCCGATGCACATCTGGAGGTATTCTGTAATCCTTGGACCATCAGAGTGTTGATGAAACACAGAAATTGCATCGGGATTGCATACAACAGTCACCATGCGCACTTTCCTCCATGTTAGTAATGTCTGAAACAGTCTACGCTTTGATCGTTCCCTGGAAGACCAGTAGTAGTTTCAGATGCACATCTGGAGGTATTCTGTAATCTGCGGACTATCAGAGTGTTGATGAAACACTGTAATTGCATCGGGATTCAATACAACAGTCACCATGCGCACTTTCCGCCATGGGAGTAATGTCTCAAACAGTCCACGATTTGATCGTTCCCTAAAAGACTAGTAGTAGTTTCCGATGCACATCTGGAGGCATTCTGTAATCAGTGGACTATCAGAGTGTTGATGAAACACAGAAATTGCATCGGGACTGAATACAATAGTCACCATGTGCACTTTCCGCCATGGGAGTAATGTCTCAAACAGTCTACGCTATGATCGTTCCCTGGAAGACCAGTAGTAGTTTCCGATTCACATTTGGAGGCATTCTGAAATCTGTGGACTATCTGAGTGTTGATGAAACACAGAAATTGCATCGGGATTGAATTAGACAGTCACCATGCGCACTTACCTCCATGGGAGTAATGTCTCAAACAGTCTACGCTTTGATCGTTTCCTGGAAGACCAGTAGTAGTTTCCGATGCACATCTGAAAGCATTCTGTAATCTGTGTACTATCAGAGAGTTGATGAAACCAAAATTGCATCGGGATTGAATACAACAGTCACCATGCGTACTTTCCCCCAAGGGAGTAATGTCTCAAACAGTCTACGTATTGATCGTTCCCTAGAAGACCAGTAGTAGTTTACGATGCACATCTGGAGGCATTCTGTAATCTGTGGACTATCTGAGTGCTGATGAAACACAGAAATTGCATCGGGATTGAATACAACAGTCACCATGCGCATTTTCCTCCACGGGAGTTATGTCTCAAAGAGTCTACGCTTTGATCATTCCCTGGAACACCAGTAGTAGTTTCCGTTACACATCTGGAGGCATTCTATAATCTGCGGACTATCAGAGTGTTGATGAAACACAGAAATTGCATTGGGTTTCAATACAACAGTCACCATGCGCACTTTCCTCCATGGGAGTAATGCCTCAAACAGTCTACGGTTTGATCGTTTCCTGGAAGTCCAGTAGTAGTTTCCGATGCACATCTGGAGGCATTCTGTAATCTGTGGTCTATCAGAGTGTTGATGAAACACAGAAATTGCATCGGGATTGAATACAACAGACACAATGCGCAGTTTCCTCCTTGGGAGTAATGTCTCAAACAGTCTACGCTTTGATCGTTTCCTGGAAGACCAGTAGTAGTTTCCGATGCACATCTGGAGGCATTCTGTAATCTGTGGACTGTCAGAGTGTTGATGAAACACAGAAATTGCATCGGGATTGAATACAACAGTCACCATGCGCATTTTTCTCCACGGGAGTAATGTCTCAAAGAGTCTACCCTTTGATCATTCCCTGGAACACCAGTAGTAGTTTCCGTTGCACATCTGGAGGCATTCTATAATCTGTGGACTATCAGAGTGTTGATGAAACACAGAAATTGCATCGGGAATCAATACAACAGTCACCATGCGCACTTTCCTCCATGGGAGTAATGCCTCAAACAGTCTACGCTTTGATCGTTTCCTGGAAGTCCAGTAGTAGTTTCCGACGCACATCTGGAGGCATTCTGTAATCTGTGGGCTATCAGAGTGTTGATGAAACACAGAAATTGCATCGGGATTGCATACAACAGTCACTATGCGCACTTTCCTCCATGGGAGTAATGTCTCAAACAGTCTACGCTTTGATCGTTCTCTGGAAGACCAGTAGTAGTTTCAGATGCACATCTGGAGGTATTCTGTAATCTGCGGACTATCAGAGTGTTGATGAAACACTGTAATTGCATCGGGATTCAATACAACAGTCACCATGCGCACTTTCCGCCATGGGAGTAATGTCTCAAACAGTCCACGATTTGATCGTTCCCTAGAAGACTAGTAGTAGTTTCCGATGCACATCTGTAGGCATTCTGTAATCAGTGGACTATCAGAGTGTTGATGAAACACAGAAATTGCATCGGGATTGAATACAACAGTCCCCATGCGCACTTTCCTCCATGGGAGTAATGTCTCAAACAGTCTACGCTTTGATCGTTTCCTGGAAGACCAGTAGTAGTTTCCGATGCACATCTGGAGGCATTCTGTAATCTGTGGACTGTCACAGTGTTGATGAAACACAGAAATTGCATCGGGATTGTATACAACAGTCACCATGCGCATTTTCCTCCACGGGAGTAATGTCTCAAAGAGTCTACCCTTTGATCATTCCCTGGAACACCAGTAGTAGTTTCCGTCGCACATCTGGAGGCATTCTATAATCTGTGGACTATCAGAGTGTTGATGAAACACAGAAATTGCATCGGGATTCAATACAACAGTCACCATGCGCACTTTCCTCCATGGGAGTAATGTCTCAAACAGTCTACGCTTTGATCGTTTCCTGGAAGTCCAGTAGCATTTTCCGATGCACATCTGGAGGCATTCTGTAATCTGTGGAACATCAGAGTGCTGATGAAACACAGAAATTGCATCGGGATTGAATACAACAGCCACCATGCGCACTTTCCTCCATGGGAGTAATGTCTCAAACAGTCTACGCTTTGATCGTTCCCCGGAAGACCAGTAGTAGTTTCCGATTCACATCTGGAGGCATTCTGAAATCTGTGGACTATCTGAGTGTTGATGAGACACAGATATTGCATCGGGATTGTATTAGACAGTCACCATGCGCACTTACCTCCATGGGAGTAATGTCTCAAACAGTCTACGCTTTGATCGTTGCCTGGAAAGCAGTAGTAGTTTACGATGCACTTCTGGAGGCATTCTGTAATCTGTGGACTATCTGAGTGTTGATGAAACACAGAAATGGCATCGGGATTGAAACCAACAGTCACCATGCACACTTTTCTCCACGGGAGTAATGTCTCAAACAGTCTACACTTTGATCATTCCCTGGAACACCAGTAGTAGTTTCCGATGCACATCTGGAGGCATTCTGTAATCTGTGGACTATGAGAGTGTTGATGAAACAAAGAAATTGCATCGGGATTCAATACAACAGTAACCATGCGCACTTTCCTCCATGGGAGTAATGCCTCAAACAGTCTACGGTTTGATCGTTTCCTGGAAGTCCAGTAGTAGTTTCCGATGCACATCTGGAGGCATTCTGTAATCTGTGGACTATCAGAGTGTTGATGAAACACAGAAATTGCATCGGGATTGAATACAACAGCCACCATGCGCACTTTCCTCCATGGGAGTAATGTCTCAGACAGTCTAAGCTTTGATAGTTCCCTGAAAGACCAGTAGTAGTTTCCGATGCACATCTGGAGGCATTCTGTAATCTGTGGACTATCAGAGTGTTGATGAAACACAGAAATTGCATCGTGATTGAATACAACGTTCACCATGCGCAGTTACCTCCATGGGAGTAATGTCTCAAACAGTCTACGCTTTCATCGTTTCCTATAAGTCCAGTAGCAGTTTCCGATGCACATCTGGAGGCATTCCGTAGTCTGTGCACTATCAGAGTGTTGATGAAACACAGTAATTGCATCGGGATAGAATACAACAGTCACCATGCAGACTTTCCTCCATGGGAGAAATGTCTCAAACAGTCTACGCTTTGATCGTTCCCTGGAGACAGGTAGTAGTTTCCGAAGCACATCTGGAGGCATTCTGTAATCCTTGGACCATCAGAGTGTTGATGAAACACAGAAATTGCATCGGGATTGTATACAACAGTCACCATGCGCACTTTCCTCCATGGGAGTAAAGTCTCAAACAGTCTACGCTTTGATCGTTCCCTGGAAGACCAGTAGTAGTTTCAGATGCACATCTGGAGGTATTCTGTAATCTGCGGACTATCAGAGTGTTGATGAAACACTGTAATTGCATCGGGATTCAATACAACAGTCACCATGCGCATTTTCCGCCATGGGAGTAATGTCTCAAACAGTCCACGATTTGATCGTTCCCTAGAAGACCAGTAGTAGTTTCCGATGCACATCTGGAGGCATTCTGTAATCAGTGGACTATCAGAGTGTTGATGAAACACAGAAATTGCATCGGGATTGAATACAATAGTCACCATGCGCACTTTCCGCCACGGGAGTAATGTCTCAAACAGTCTACGGTTTGATCAATCCCTGGAGACCAGTAGAAGATTCCGATGCACATCTGGAGGTATTCTGTAATCCTTGGACCATCAGAGTGTTGATGAAACACAGAAATTGCATCGTGATTGAATACAACGTTCACCATGCGCAGTTACCTCCATGGGAGTAATGTCTCAAACAGTCTACGCTTTCATCGTTTCCTATAAGTCCAGTAGCAGTTTCCGATGCACATCTGGAGGCATTCCGTAGTCTGTGCACTATCAGAGTGTTGATGAAACACAGTAATTGCATCGGGATAGAATACAACAGTCACCATGCAGACTTTCCTCCATGGGAGAAATGTCTCAAACAGTCTACGCTTTGATCGTTCCCTGGAGACAGGTAGTAGTTTCCGAAGCACATCTGGAGGCATTCTGTAATCCTTGGACCATCAGAGTGTTGATGAAACACAGAAATTGCATCGGGATTGTATACAACAGTCACCATGCGCACTTTCCTCCATGGGAGTAAAGTCTCAAACAGTCTACGCTTTGATCGTTCCCTGGAAGACCAGTAGTAGTTTCAGATGCACATCTGGAGGTATTCTGTAATCTGCGGACTATCAGAGTGTTGATGAAACACTGTAATTGCATCGGGATTCAATACAACAGTCACCATGCGCATTTTCCGCCATGGGAGTAATGTCTCAAACAGTCCACGATTTGATCGTTCCCTAGAAGACCAGTAGTAGTTTCCGATGCACATCTGGAGGCATTCTGTAATCAGTGGACTATCAGAGTGTTGATGAAACACAGAAATTGCATCGGGATTGAATACAATAGTCACCATGCGCACTTTCCGCCACGGGAGTAATGTCTCAAACAGTCTACGGTTTGATCAATCCCTGGAGACCAGTACTAGATTCCGATGCACATCTGGAGGTATTCTGTAATCCTTGGACCATCAGAGTGTTGATGAAACACAGAAATTGCATCGGGATTGCATACAACAGTCACCATGCGCACTTTCCTCCATGTTAGTAATGTCTCAAACAGTCTACGCTTTGATCGTTCCCTGGAAGACCAGTAGTAGTTTCAGATGCACATCTGGAGGTATTCTGTAATCTGCGGACTATCAGAGTGTTGATGAAACACTGTAATTGCATCGGGATTCAATACAACAGTCACCATGCGCACTTTCCGCCATGGGAGTAATGTCTCAAACAGTCCACGATTTGATCGTTCCCTAAAAGACTAGTAGTAGTTTCCGATGCACATCTGGAGGCATTCTGTAATCAGTGGACTATCAGAGTGTTGATGAAACACAGAAATTGCATCGGGACTGAATACAATAGTCACCATGTGCACTTTCCGCCATGGGAGTAATGTCTCAAACAGTCTACGCTATGATCGTTCCCTGGAAGACCAGTAGTAGTTTCCGATTCACATTTGGAGGCATTCTGAAATCTGTGGACTATCTGAGTGTTGATGAAACACAGAAATTGCATCGGGATTGAATTAGACAGTCACCATGCGCACTTACCTCCATGGGAGTAATGTCTCAAACAGTCTACGCTTTGATCGTTTCCTGGAAGACCAGTAGTAGTTTCCGATGCACATCTGAAAGCATTCTGTAATCTGTGTACTATCAGAGAGTTGATGAAACCAAAATTGCATCGGGATTGAATACAACAGTCACCATGCGTACTTTCCCCCAAGGGAGTAATGTCTCAAACAGTCTACGTATTGATCGTTCCCTAGAAGACCAGTAGTAGTTTACGATGCACATCTGGAGGCATTCTGTAATCTGTGGACTATCTGAGTGCTGATGAAACACAGAAATTGCATCGGGATTGAATACAACAGTCACCATGCGCATTTTCCTCCACGGGAGTTATGTCTCAAAGAGTCTACGCTTTGATCATTCCCTGGAACACCAGTAGTAGTTTCCGTTACACATCTGGAGGCATTCTATAATCTGCGGACTATCAGAGTGTTGATGAAACACAGAAATTGCATCGGGATTGAATACAACAGACACAATGCGCAGTTTCCTCCTTGGGAGTAATGTCTCAAACAGTCTACGCTTTGATCGTTTCCTGGAAGACCAGTAGTAGTTTCCGATGCACATCTGGAGGCATTCTGTAATCTGTGGACTGTCAGAGTGTTGATGAAACACAGAAATTGCATCGGGATTGAATACAACAGTCACCATGCGCATTTTTCTCCACGGGAGTAATGTCTCAAAGAGTCTACCCTTTGATCATTCCCTGGAACACCAGTAGTAGTTTCCGTTGCACATTAAGGAGGCATTCTATAATCTGTGGACTATCAGAGTGTTGATGAAACACAGAAATTGCATCGGGATTCAATACAACAGTCACCATGCGCACTTTCCTCCATGGGAGTAATGCCTCAAACAGTCTACGCTTTGATCGTTTCCTGGAAGTCCAGTAGTAGTTTCCGACGCACATCTGGAGGCATTCTGTAATCTGTGGGCTATCAGAGTGTTGATGAAACACAGAAATTGCATCGGGATTGCATACAACAGTCACTATGCGCACTTTCCTCCATGGGAGTAATGTCTCAAACAGTCTACGCTTTGATCGTTCTCTGGAAGACCAGTAGTAGTTTCAGATGCACATCTGGAGGCATTCTGTAATCTGTGGACTATCAGAGTGTTGATGAAACACAGAAATTGCATCGGGATTGAATACAACAGTCACCATGCTCTCTTTCCGCCATGGGAGTCATGTCTCAAACAGTCTAAGCTTTGATCGTTCCCTGGAAAACCAATAGCAGTTTCCGATGCACATCTGAAGGCATTCTGTAATCTGTGGACTTTCAAAGTGTTGATGAAACACAGAAATTGCATCGGGATTGAATACAACAGTCACCAGGCGCACTTTCCTCCATGTTAGTAATGTCTCAAACAGTCTACGCTTTGATCGTTCCCTGGAAGACCAGTAGTAGTTTCAGATGCACATCTGGAGGTATTCTGTAATCTGCGGACTATCAGAGTGTTGATGAAACACTGTAATTGCATCGGGATTCAATACAACAGTCACCATGCGCACTTTCCGCCATGGGAGTAATGTCTCAAACAGTCCACGATTTGATCGTTCCCTAGAAGACTAGTAGTAGTTTCCGATGCACATCTGGAGGCATTCTGTAATCAGTGGACTATCAGAGTGTTGATGAAACACAGAAATTGCATCGGGATTGAATACAACAGTCCCCATGCGCACTTTCCTCCATGGGAGTAATGTCTCAAACAGTCTACGCTTTGATCGTTTCCTGGAAGACCAGTAGTAGTTTCCGATGCACATCTGGAGGCATTCTGTAATCTGTGGACTGTCAGAGTGTTGATGAAACACAGAAATTGCATCGGGATTGTATACAACAGTCACCATGCGCATTTTCCTCCACGGGAGTAATGTCTCAAAGAGTCTACCCTTTGATCATTCCCTGGAACACCAGTAGTAGTTTCCGTCGCACATCTGGAGGCATTCTATAATCTGTGGACTATCAGAGTGTTGATGAAACACAGAAATTGCATCGGGATTCAATACAACAGTCACCATGCGCACTTTCCTCCATGGGAGTAATGCCTCAAACAGTCTACGCTTTGATCGTTTCCTGGAAGTCCAGTAGTAGTTTCCGACGCACATCTGGAGGCATTCTGTAATCTGTGGGCTATCAGAGTGTTGATGAAACTCAGAAATTGCATCGGGATTGCATACAACAGTCACTATGCGCACTTTCCTCCATGGGAGTAATGTCTCAAACAGTCTACGCTTTGATCGTTCTCTGGAAGACCAGTAGTAGTTTCAGATGCACATCTGGAGGCATTCTGTAATCTGTGGACTATCAGAGTGTTGATGAAACACAGAAATTGCATCGGGATTGAATACAACAGTCACCATGCTCTCTTTCCGCCATGGGAGTCATGTCTCAAACAGTCTAAGCTTTGATCGTTCCCTGGAAAACCAATAGTAGTTTCCGATGCACATCTGAAGGCATTCTGTAATCTGTGGACTTTCAAAGGGTTGATGAAACACAGAAATTGCATCGGGATTGAATACAACAGTCACCAGGCGCACTTTCCTCCATGTTAGTAATGTCTCAAACAGTCTACGCTTTGATCGTTCCCTGGAAGACCAGCAGTAGTTTCAGATGCACATCTGGAGGTATTCTGTAATCTGCGGACTATCAGAGTGTTGATGAAACACTGTAATTGCATCGGGATTCAATAAAACAGTCACCATGCGCACTTTCCGCCATGGGAGTAATGTCTCAAACAGTCTACGCTATGATCGTTCCCTGGAAGACCAGTAGTAGTTTCCGATTCACATTTGGAGGCATTCTGAAATCTGTGGACTATCTGAGTGTTGATGAAACACAGAAATTGCATCGAGATTGAATTAGACAGTCACCATGCGCACTTACCTCCATGGGAGTAATGTCTCAAACAGTCTACGCTTTGATCGTTTCCTGGAAGACCAGTAGTAGTTTCCGATGCACATCTGAAAGCATTCTGTAATCTGTGTACTATCAGAGAGTTGATGAAACCAAAATTGCATCGGGATTGAATACAACAGTCACCATGCGTACTTTCCCCCAAGGGAGTAATGTCTCAAACAGTCTACGCATTGATCGTTCCCTAGAAGACCAGTAGTAGTTTACGATGCACATCTGGAGGCATTCTGTAATCTGTGGACTATCTGAGTGTTGATGAAACCCAGAAATTGCATCGGGATTGAATACAACAGTCACCATGCGCATTTTCCTCCACGGGAGTTATGTCTCAAAGAGTCTACGCTTTGATCATTCCCTGGAACACCAGTAGTAGTTTCCGTTACACATCTGGAGGCATTCTATAATCTGTGGACTATCAGAGTGTTGATGAAACACAGAAATTGCATCGGGATTCAATACAACAGCCACCATGCGCACTTTCCTCCATGGGAGTAATGCCTCAAACAGTCTACGGTTTGATCGTTTCCTGGAAGTCCAGTAGTAGTTTCCGATGCACATCTGGAGGCATTCTGTAATCTGTGGACTATCAGAGTGTTGATGAAACACAGAAATTGCATCGGGATTGAATACAACAGTCACCATGCTCTCTTTCCGCCATGGGAGTCATGTCTCAAACAGTCTAAGATTTTGATCGTTCCCTGGAAAACCAATAGTAGTTTCCGATGCACATCTGAAGGCATTCTGTAATCTGTGGACTTTCAAAGTGTTGATGAATCACAGAAATTGCATCGGGATTGAATACAACAGTCACCAGGCGCACTTTCCTCCATGTTAGTAATGTCTCAAACAGTCTACGCTTTGATCGTTCCCTGGAAGACCAGTAGTAGTTTCAGATGCACATCTGGAGGTATTCTGTAATCTGCGGACTATCAGAGTGTTGATGAAACACTGTAATTGCATCGGGATTCAATACAACAGTCACCATGCGCACTTTCCGCCATGGGAGTAATGTCTCAAACAGTCCACGATTTGATCGTTCCCTAGAAGACTAGTAGTAGTTTCCGATGCACATCTGGAGGCATTCTGTAATCAGTGGACTATCAGAGTGTTGATGAAACACAGAAATTGCATCGGGATTGAATACAATAGTCACCATGCGCACTTTCCGCCATGGGAGTAATGTCTCAAACAGTCTACGCTATGATTGTTCCCTGGAAGACCAGTAGTAGTTTCCGATTCACATTTGGAGGCATTCTGAAATCTGTGGACTATCTGAGTGTTGATGAAACACAGAAATTGCATCGGGATTGAATTAGACAGTCACCATGCGCACTTACCTCCATGGGAGTAATGTCTCAAACAGTCTACGCTTTGATCGTTTCCTGGAAGACCAGTAGTAGTTTCCGATGCACATCTGAAAGCATTCTGTAATCTGTGTACTATCAGAGAGTTGATGAAACCAAAATTGCATCGGGATTGAATACAACAGTCACCATGCGTACTTTCCCCCCAGGGAGTAATGTCTCAAACAGTCTACGCATTGATCGTTCCCTAGAAGACCAGTAGTAGTTTACGATGCACATCTGGAGGCATTCTGTAATCTGTGGACTATCTGAGTGTTGATGAAACCCAGAAATTGCATCGGGATTGAATACAACAGTCACCATGCGCATTTTCCTCCACGGGAGTTATGTCTCAAAGAGTCTACGCTTTGATCATTCCCTGGAAGACCAGTAGTAGTTTCCGTTACACATCTGGAGGCATTCTATAATCTGTGGACTATCAGAGTGTTGATGAAACACAGAAATTGCATCGGGATTCAATACAACAGTCACCATGCGCACTTTCCTCCATGGGAGTAATGTCTCAAACAGTCTACGCTTTGATCGTTTCCTGGAAGTCCAGTAGCATTTTCCGATGCACATCTGGAGGCATTCTGTAATCTGTGGACTATGAGAGTGTTGATGAAACAAAGAAATTGCATCGGGATTCAATACAACAGTAACCATGCGCACTTTCCTCCATGGGAGTAATGCCTCAAACAGTCTACGGTTTGATCGTTTCCTGGAAGTCCAGTAGTAGTTTCCGATGCACATCTGGAGGCATTCTGTAATCTGTGGACTATCAGAGTGTTGATGAAACACAGAAATTGCATCGGGATTGAATACAACAGCCACCATGCGCACTTTCCTCCATGGGAGTAATGTCTCAGACAGTCTAAGCTTTGATAGTTCCCTGAAAGACCAGTAGTAGTTTCCGATGCACATCTGGAGGCATTCTGTAATCTGTGGACTATCAGAGTGTTGATGAAACACAGAAATTGCATCGTGATTGAATACAACGTTCACCATGCGCAGTTACCTCCATGGGAGTAATGTCTCAAACAGTCTACGCTTTCATCGTTTCCTATAAGTCCAGTAGCAGTTTCCGATGCACATCTGGAGGCATTCCGTAGTCTGTGCACTATCAGAGTGTTGATGAAACACAGTAATTGCATCGGGATAGAATACAACAGTCACCATGCAGACTTTCCTCCATGGGAGAAATGTCTCAAACAGTCTACGCTTTGATCGTTCCCTGGAGACAGGTAGTAGTTTCCGAAGCACATCTGGAGGCATTCTGTAATCCTTGGACCATCAGAGTGTTGATGAAACACAGAAATTGCATCGGGATTGTATACAACAGTCACCATGCGCACTTTCCTCCATGGGAGTAAAGTCTCAAACAGTCTACGCTTTGATCGTTCCCTGGAAGACCAGTAGTAGTTTCAGATGCACATCTGGAGGTATTCTGTAATCTGCGGACTATCAGAGTGTTGATGAAACACTGTAATTGCATCGGGATTCAATACAACAGTCACCATGCGCATTTTCCGCCATGGGAGTAATGTCTCAAACAGTCCACGATTTGATCGTTCCCTAGAAGACCAGTAGTAGTTTCCGATGCACATCTGGAGGCATTTTGTAATCAGTGGACTATCAGAGTGTTGATGAAACACAGAAATTGCATCGGGATTGAATACAATAGTCACCATGCGCACTTTCCGCCACGGGAGTAATGTCTCAAACAGTCTACGGTTTGATCAATCCCTGGAGACCAGTAGAAGATTCCGATGCACATCTGGAGGTATTCTGTAATCCTTGGACCATCAGAGTGTTGATGAAACACAGAAATTGCATCGTGATTGAATACAACGTTCACCATGCGCAGTTACCTCCATGGGAGTAATGTCTCAAACAGTCTACGCTTTCATCGTTTCCTATAAGTCCAGTAGCAGTTTCCGATGCACATCTGGAGGCATTCCGTAGTCTGTGCACTATCAGAGTGTTGATGAAACACAGTAATTGCATCGGGATAGAATACAACAGTCACCATGCAGACTTTCCTCCATGGGAGAAATGTCTCAAACAGTCTACGCTTTGATCGTTCCCTGGAGACAGGTAGTAGTTTCCGAAGCACATCTGGAGGCATTCTGTAATCCTTGGACCATCAGAGTGTTGATGAAACACAGAAATTGCATCGGGATTGTATACAACAGTCACCATGCGCACTTTCCTCCATGGGAGTAAAGTCTCAAACAGTCTACGCTTTGATCGTTCCCTGGAAGACCAGTAGTAGTTTCAGATGCACATCTGGAGGTATTCTGTAATCTGCGGACTATCAGAGTGTTGATGAAACACTGTAATTGCATCGGGATTCAATACAACAGTCACCATGCGCATTTTCCGCCATGGGAGTAATGTCTCAAACAGTCCACGATTTGATCGTTCCCTAGAAGACCAGTAGTAGTTTCCGATGCACATCTGGAGGCATTCTGTAATCAGTGGACTATCAGAGTGTTGATGAAACACAGAAATTGCATCGGGATTGAATACAATAGTCACCATGCGCACTTTCCGCCACTGGAGTAATGTCTCAAACAGTCTACGGTTTGATCAATCCCTGGAGACCAGTACTAGATTCCGATGCACATCTGGAGATATTCTGTAATCCTTGGACCATCAGAGTGTTGATGAAACACAGAAATTGCATCGGGATTGCATACAACAGTCACCATGCGCACTTTCCTCCATGTTAGTAATGTCTCAAACAGTCTACGCTTTGATCGTTCCCTGGAAGACCAGTAGTAGTTTCAGATGCACATCTGGAGGTATTCTGTAATCTGCGGACTATCAGAGTGTTGATGAAACACTGTAATTGCATCGGGATTCAATACAACAGTCACCATGCGCACTTTCCGCCATGGGAGTAATGTCTCAAACAGTCCACGATTTGATCGTTCCCTAAAAGACTAGTAGTAGTTTCCGATGCACATCTGGAGGCATTCTGTAATCAGTGGACTATCAGAGTGTTGATGAAACACAGAAATTGCATCGGGACTGAATACAATAGTCACCATGTGCACTTTCCGCCATGGGAGTAATGTCTCAAACAGTCTACGCTATGATCGTTCCCTGGAAGACCAGTAGTAGTTTCCGATTCACATTTGGAGGCATTCTGAAATCTGTGGACTATCTGAGTGTTGATGAAACACAGAAATTGCATCGGGATTGAATTAGACAGTCACCATGCGCACTTACCTCCATGGGAGTAATGTCTCAAACAGTCTACGCTTTGATCGTTTCCTGGAAGACCAGTAGTAGTTTCCGATGCACATCTGAAAGCATTCTGTAATCTGTGTACTATCAGAGAGTTGATGAAACCAAAATTGCATCGGGATTGAATACAACAGTCACCATGCGTACTTTCCCCCAAGGGAGTAATGTCTCAAACAGTCTACGTATTGATCGTTCCCTAGAAGACCAGTAGTAGTTTACGATGCACATCTGGAGGCATTCTGTAATCTGTGGACTATCTGAGTGCTGATGAAACACAGAAATTGCATCGGGATTGAATACAACAGTCACCATGCGCATTTTCCTCCACGGGAGTTATGTCTCAAAGAGTCTACGCTTTGATCATTCCCTGGAACACCAGTAGTAGTTTCCGTTACACATCTGGAGGCATTCTATAATCTGCGGACTATCAGAGTGTTGATGAAACACAGAAATTGCATCGGGATTGAATACAACAGACACAATGCGCAGTTTCCTCCTTGGGAGTAATGTCTCAAACAGTCTACGCTTTGATCGTTTCCTGGAAGACCAGTAGTAGTTTCCGATGCACATCTGGAGGCATTCTGTAATCTGTGGACTGTCAGAGTGTTGATGAAACACAGAAATTGCATCGGGATTGAATACAACAGTCACCATGCGCATTTTTCTCCACGAGAGTAATGTCTCAAAGAGTCTACCCTTTGATCATTCCCTGGAACACCAGTAGTAGTTTCCGTTGCACATTAAGGAGGCATTCTATAATCTGTGGACTATCAGAGTGTTGATGAAACACAGAAATTGCATCGGGATTCAATACAACAGTCACCATGCGCACTTTCCTCCATGGGAGTAATGCCTCAAACAGTCTACGCTTTGATCGTTTCCTGGAAGTCCAGTAGTAGTTTCCGACGCACATCTGGAGGCATTCTGTAATCTGTGGGCTATCAGAGTGTTGATGAAACACAGAAATTGCATCGGGATTGCATACAACAGTCACTATGCGCACTTTCCTCCATGGGAGTAATGTCTCAAACAGTCTACGCTTTGATCGTTCTCTGGAAGACCAGTAGTAGTTTCAGATGCACATCTGGAGGCATTCTGTAATCTGTGGACTATCAGAGTGTTGATGAAACACAGAAATTGCATCGGGATTGAATACAACAGTCACCATGCTCTCTTTCCGCCATGGGAGTCATGTCTCAAACAGTCTAAGCTTTGATCGTTCCCTGGAAAACCAATAGCAGTTTCCGATGCACATCTGAAGGCATTCTGTAATCTGTGGACTTTCAAAGTGTTGATGAAACACAGAAATTGCATCGGGATTGAATACAACAGTCACCAGGCGCACTTTCCTCCATGTTAGTAATGTCTCAAACAGTCTACGCTTTGATCGTTCCCTGGAAGACCAGTAGTAGTTTCAGATGCACATCTGGAGGTATTCTGTAATCTGCGGACTATCAGAGTGTTGATGAAACACTGTAATTGCATCGGGATTCAATACAACAGTCACCATGCGCACTTTCCGCCATGGGAGTAATGTCTCAAACAGTCCACGATTTGATCGTTCCCTAGAAGACTAGTAGTAGTTTCCGATGCACATCTGGAGGCATTCTGTAATCAGTGGACTATCAGAGTGTTGATGAAACACAGAAATTGCATCGGGATTGAATACAACAGTCCCCATGCGCACTTTCCTCCATGGGAGTAATGTCTCAAACAGTCTACGCTTTGATCGTTTCCTGGAAGACCAGTAGTAGTTTCCGATGCACATCTGGAGGCATTCTGTAATCTGTGGACTGTCAGAGTGTTGATGAAACACAGAAATTGCATCGGGATTGTATACAACAGTCACCATGCGCATTTTCCTCCACGGGAGTAATGTCTCAAAGAGTCTACCCTTTGATCATTCCCTGGAACACCAGTAGTAGTTTCCGTCGCACATCTGGAGGCATTCTATAATCTGTGGACTATCAGAGTGTTGATGAAACACAGAAATTGCATCGGGATTCAATACAACAGTCACCATGCGCACTTTCCTCCATGGGAGTAATGCCTCAAACAGTCTACGCTTTGATCGTTTCCTGGAAGTCCAGTAGTAGTTTCCGACGCACATCTGGAGGCATTCTGTAATCTGTGGGCTATCAGAGTGTTGATGAAACTCAGAAATTGCATCGGGATTGCATACAACAGTCACTATGCGCACTTTCCTCCATGGGAGTAATGTCTCAAACAGTCTACGCTTTGATCGTTCTCTGGAAGACCAGTAGTAGTTTCAGATGCACATCTGGAGGCATTCTGTAATCTGTGGACTATCAGAGTGTTGATGAAACACAGAAATTGCATCGGGATTGAATACAACAGTCACCATGCTCTCTTTCCGCCATGGGAGTCATGTCTCAAACAGTCTAAGCTTTGATCGTTCCCTGGAAAACCAATAGTAGTTTCCGATGCACATCTGAAGGCATTCTGTAATCTGTGGACTTTCAAAGGGTTGATGAAACACAGAAATTGCATCGGGATTGAATACAACAGTCACCAGGCGCACTTTCCTCCATGTTAGTAATGTCTCAAACAGTCTACGCTTTGATCGTTCCCTGGAAGACCAGTAGTAGTTTCAGATGCACATCTGGAGGTATTCTGTAATCTGCGGACTATCAGAGTGTTGATGAAACACTGTAATTGCATCGGGATTCAATAAAACAGTCACCATGCGCACTTTCCGCCATGGGAGTAATGTCTCAAACAGTCTACGCTATGATCGTTCCCTGGAAGACCAGTAGTAGTTTCCGATTCACATTTGGAGGCATTCTGAAATCTGTGGACTATCTGAGTGTTGATGAAACACAGAAATTGCATCGAGATTGAATTAGACAGTCACCATGCGCACTTACCTCCATGGGAGTAATGTCTCAAACAGTCTACGCTTTGATCGTTTCCTGGAAGACCAGTAGTAGTTTCCGATGCACATCTGAAAGCATTCTGTAATCTGTGTACTATCAGAGAGTTGATGAAACCAAAATTGCATCGGGATTGAATACAACAGTCACCATGCGTACTTTCCCCCAAGGGAGTAATGTCTCAAACAGTCTACGCATTGATCGTTCCCTAGAAGACCAGTAGTAGTTTACGATGCACATCTGGAGGCATTCTGTAATCTGTGGACTATCTGAGTGTTGATGAAACCCAGAAATTGCATCGGGATTGAATACAACAGTCACCATGCGCATTTTCCTCCACGGGAGTTATGTCTCAAAGAGTCTACGCTTTGATCATTCCCTGGAACACCAGTAGTAGTTTCCGTTACACATCTGGAGGCATTCTATAATCTGTGGACTATCAGAGTGTTGATGAAACACAGAAATTGCATCGGGATTCAATACAACAGCCACCATGCGCACTTTCCTCCATGGGAGTAATGCCTCAAACAGTCTACGGTTTGATCGTTTCCTGGAAGTCCAGTAGTAGTTTCCGATGCACATCTGGAGGCATTCTGTAATCTGTGGACTATCAGAGTGTTGATGAAACACAGAAATTGCATCGGGATTGAATACAACAGTCACCATGCTCTCTTTCCGCCATGGGAGTCATGTCTCAAACAGTCTAAGATTTTGATCGTTCCCTGGAAAACCAATAGTAGTTTCCGATGCACATCTGAAGGCATTCTGTAATCTGTGGACTTTCAAAGTGTTGATGAATCACAGAAATTGCATCGGGATTGAATACAACAGTCACCAGGCGCACTTTCCTCCATGTTAGTAATGTCTCAAACAGTCTACGCTTTGATCGTTCCCTGGAAGACCAGTAGTAGTTTCAGATGCACATCTGGAGGTATTCTGTAATCTGCGGACTATCAGAGTGTTGATGAAACACTGTAATTGCATCGGGATTCAATACAACAGTCACCATGCGCACTTTCCGCCATGGGAGTAATGTCTCAAACAGTCCACGATTTGATCGTTCCCTAGAAGACTAGTAGTAGTTTCCGATGCACATCTGGAGGCATTCTGTAATCAGTGGACTATCAGAGTGTTGATGAAACACAGAAATTGCATCGGGATTGAATACAATAGTCACCATGCGCACTTTCCGCCATGGGAGTAATGTCTCAAACAGTCTACGCTATGATTGTTCCCTGGAAGACCAGTAGTAGTTTCCGATTCACATTTGGAGGCATTCTGAAATCTGTGGACTATCTGAGTGTTGATGAAACACAGAAATTGCATCGGGATTGAATTAGACAGTCACCATGCGCACTTACCTCCATGGGAGTAATGTCTCAAACAGTCTACGCTTTGATCGTTTCCTGGAAGACCAGTAGTAGTTTCCGATGCACATCTGAAAGCATTCTGTAATCTGTGTACTATCAGAGAGTTGATGAAACCAAAATTGCATCGGGATTGAATACAACAGTCACCATGCGTACTTTCCCCCCAGGGAGTAATGTCTCAAACAGTCTACGCATTGATCGTTCCCTAGAAGACCAGTAGTAGTTTACGATGCACATCTGGAGGCATTCTGTAATCTGTGGACTATCTGAGTGTTGATGAAACCCAGAAATTGCATCGGGATTGAATACAACAGTCACCATGCGCATTTTCCTCCACGGGAGTTATGTCTCAAAGAGTCTACGCTTTGATCATTCCCTGGAACACCAGTAGTAGTTTCCGTTACACATCTGGAGGCATTCTATAATCTGTGGACTATCAGAGTGTTGATGAAACACAGAAATTGCATCGGGATTCAATACAACAGCCACCATGCGCACTTTCCTCCATGGGAGTAATGCCTCAAACAGTCTACGGTTTGATCGTTTCCTGGAAGTCCAGTAGTAGTTTCCGATGCACATCTGGAGGCATTCTGTAATCTGTGGGCTATCAGAGTGTTGATGAAACACAGAAATTGCATCGGGATTGCATACAACAGTCACTATGCGCACTTTCCTCCATGGGAGTAATGTCGCAAACAGTCTACGCTTTGATCGTTCTCTGGAAGACCAGTAGTAGATTCAGATGCACATCTGGAGGCATTCTGTAATCTGTGGACTATCAGAGTGTTGATGAAACACAGAAATTGCATCGGGATTGAATACAACAGTCACCATGCGCTCTTTCCGCCATGGGAGTCATGTCTCAAACAGTCTAAGCTTTGATCGTTCCCTGGAAAACCAATAGTAGTTTCCGATGCACATCTGAAGGCATTCTGTAATCTGTGGAATTTCCAAGTGTTGATGAAACACAGAAATTGCATCGGGATTGAATACAACAGTCACCAGGGGCACTTTCCTCCATGGGAGTAATGTCTCAAACAGTCTACGCTTTGATCGTTTCCTGGAAGTCCAGTAGCATTTTCCGATGCACATCTGGAGGCATTCTGTAATCTGTGGAACATCAGAGTGCTGATGAAACACAGAAATTGCATCGGGATTGAATACAACAGCCACCATGCGCACTTTCCTCCATGGGAGTAATGTTTCAAACAGTCTACGCTTTGATCGTTCCCCGGAAGACCAGTAGTAGTTTCCGATTCACATCTGGAGGCATTCTGAAATCTGTGGACTATCTGAGTGTTGATGAAACACAGATATTGCATCGGGATTGTATTAGACAGTCACCATGCGCACTTACCTCCATGGGAGTAATGTCTCAAACAGTCTACGCTTTGATCGTTCCCTGGAAGAGCAGTAGTAGTATACGATGCACATCTGGAGGCATTCTGTAATCTGTGGACTATCTGAGTGTTGATGAAACACAGAAATTGCATCGGGATTGAATACAACAGTCACCATGCGCACTTTTCTACATGGGAGTAATGTCTCAAACAGTCTACCCTTTGATCATTCCCTGGAAAACCAGTAGTAGTTTCCGATGCATATCTGGAGGCATTCTGTAATCTGTGGACTATCAGAGTGTTAATGAAACACAGAAATTGCATCGGGATTCAATACAACAGTCACCATGCGCACTTTCCGCCATGGGAGTAATGTCTCAAACAGTCAAAGCTTTGATCGTTCCCTGGAAAACCAATAGTAGTTTCCGTTGCACATCTGAAGGCATTCAGTAATCTGTGGACTATCAAAGAGTTGATGAGACACAGCAATTGCGTCGGGATTGAATACAACAGTCACCAGGCGCTATTTCCTCCATGGGAGTAATGTCTCAATCAGTCTACGCTTTGATCGTTTCCTATAAGTCCAGTAGCAGTTTCCGATGCACATCTGGAGGCATTCTGTAGTCTGTGCACTATCAGAGTGTTGATGAAACACAGTAATTGCATCGGGATAGAATACAACAGTCACCATGCAGCCTTTCCTCCATGGGAGAAATGTCTCAAACAGTCTACGCTTTGATCGTTCCCTGGAGACCAGTAGTAGTTTCCGAAGCACATCTGGAGGCATTCTGTAATCCTTGGACCATCAGAGAGTTGATGAAACACAGAAATTGCAATGGGATTGTATACAACAGTCACCATGCGCACTTTCCTCCATGGGAGTAATGTCTCAAACAGTCTACGCTTTGATCGTTCCCTGGAAGACCAGTAGTAGTTTCAGATGCACATCTGGAGGTATTCTGTAATCTGCGGACTATCAGAGTGTTGATGAAACACTGTAATTGCATTGGGATTCAATACAACAGTCACCATGCGCACTTTCCGCCATGGGAGTAATGTCTCAAACAGTCTACGCTTTGATCGTTCCCTGGAGACCAGTAGTAGATTCCGATGCACATCTGGAGGTATTCTGTAATCTGCAGACTATCAGAGTGTTGATGAAACACTGTAATTGCATCGGGATTGAATACAGCAGTCACCATGCACACTTTCCTCCATGGGAGTAATGTCTCAACACAGTCTACGCTTTGATCGTTCCCCGGAAGACCAGTAGTAGTTTCCGATTCACATCTGGAGGCATTCTGAAATCTGTGGACTATCTGAGTGTTGATGAAACACAGATATTGCATCGGGATTGTATTAGACAGTCACCATGCGCACTTACCTCCATGGGAGTAATGTCTCAAACAGTCTACGCTTTGATCGTTCCCTGGAAGACCAGTAGTAGTTTCCGATGCACATCTGGAGGCATTCTGTAATCTGTGGACTATCAGAGTGTTAATGAAACACTGAAATTGCATCGGGATTCAATACAACAGTAACCATGCGCACTTTCCTCCATGGGAGTAATGTCTCAGACAGTCTAAGCTTTGATCGTTCCCTGAAAGACCAGTAGTAGTTTCCGATGCACATCTGGAGGCATTCTGTAATCTGTGGACTATCAGAGTGTTGATGAAACACAGAAATTGCATCGTGATTGAATACAACGTTCACCATGCGCACTTACCTCCATGGGAGTAATGTCTCAAACAGTCTACACTTTGATCGTTACCTGGATGACCAGTAGTAGTTTCCGATGCACATCTGGAGGCATTCTGTAATCTGTGGACTATCAGAGTGTTGATGAAACACAGAAATTGCATCGGGATTGAATACAACAGTCACCATGCGCACTTTCCGCCATGGGAGTAATGTCTCAAACAGTCTACGCTTTGATCGTTCCCTGGAGACCAGTAGTAGATTCCGATGCACATCTGGAGGTATTCTGTAATCCTTGGACCATCAGAGTGTTGATAAAACACAGAAATTGCATCGGGATTGCATACAACAGTCACCATGCGCACTTTCCTCCATGTTAGTAATGTCTCAAACAGTCTACGCTTTGATCGTTCCCTGGATGACCAGTAGTAGTTTCAGATGCACATCTGGAGGTATTCTGTAATCTGCAGACTATCAGAGTGTTGATGAAACACTGTAATTGCATCGGGATTCAATACAACAGTCACCATGCGCACTTTCCGCCATGGGAGTAATGTCTCAAACAGTCCACGATTTGATTGTTCCCTAGAAGACTAGTAGTAGTTTCCGATGCACATCTGGATGCATTCTGTAAACAGTGGACTATCAGAGTGTTGATGAAACACAGAAATTGCATCGGGATTGAATACAATAGTCACCATGCGCAGTTTCCGCCATGGGAGTAATGTCTCAAACAGTCTACGCTATGATCGTTCCCTGGAAGACCAGTAATAGTTTCCGATTCACATTTGGAGGCATTCTGAAATCTGTGGACTATCTGAGTGTTGATGAAACACAGAAATTGCATCGTGATTGAATTAGACAGTCACCATGCGCACTTACCTCCATGGGAGTAATGTCTCAAACAGTCTACGCTTTGATCGTTTCCTGGAGGACCAGTAGTAGTTTCCGATGCACATCTGAAAGCATTCTGTAATCTGTGGACTATCAGAGTGTTGATGAAACACAGAAATTGCATCGGGATTCAATACAACAGTCACCATGCGCACTTTCCTCCATGGGAGTAATGCCTCAAACAGTCTACGGTTTGATCGTTTCCTGGAAGTCCAGTAGTAGTTTCCGATGCACATCTGGAGGCATTCTGTAATCTGAGGTCTATCAGAGTGTTGATGAAACACAGAAATTGCATCGGGATTGCATACAACAGTCACCATGCGCACTTTCCTCCATGTTAGTAATGTCTCAAACAGTCTACGCTTTGATCGTTCCCTGGAAGAACAGTAGTAGTTTCAGATGCACATCTGGAGGTATTCTGTAATCTGCAGACTATCAGAGTGTTGATGAAACACTGTAATTGCATCGGGATTGAATATAGCAGTCACCATGCACACTTTCCTCCATGGGAGTAATGTCTCAACACAGTCTACGCTTTGATCGTTCCCCGGAAGACCAGTAGTAGTTTCCGATTCACATCTGGAGGCATTCTGAAATCTGTGGACTATCTGAGTGTTGATGAAACACAGATATTGCATCGGGATTGTATTAGACAGTCACCATGCGCACTTACCTCCATGGGAGTAATGTCTCAAACAGTCTACGCTTTGATCGTTCCCTGGAAGAGCAGTAGTAGTTTACGATGCACATCTGGAGGCATTCTGTAATCTGTAAACTCTCGGAGTGTTGATGAAACACAGAAATTGCATCGGGATTGAATACAACAGTCGCCATGCGCACATTTCTCCACGGGAGTAATGTCTCAAACAGTCTACCCTTTGATCATTCCCTGGAACACCAGTAGTAGTTTCCGATGCACATCTGGAGGCATTCTGTAATCTGTGGACTATCAGAGTGTTAATGAAACACTGAAATTGCATCGGGATTCAATACAACAGTAACCATGCGCACTTTCCTCCATGGGAGTAATGTCTCAAACAGTCTACGCTTTGATCGTTCCCTGGAGACCAGTAGTAGATTCCGATGCACATCTGGAGGTATTCTGTAATCCTTGGACCATCAGAGTGTTGATAAAACACAGAAATTGCATCGGGATTGCATACAACAGTCACCATGCGCACTTTCCTCCATGTTAGTAATGTCTCAAACAGTCTACGCTTTGATCGTTCCCTGGATGACCAGTAGTAGATTCAGATGAACATCTGGAGGTATTCTGTAATCTGCAGACTATCAGAGTGTTGATGAAACACTGTAATTGCATCGGGATTCAATACAACAGTCACCATGCGCACTTTCCGCCATGGGAGTAATGTCTCAAACAGTCCACGATTTGATCGTTCCCTAGAAGACTAGTAGTAGTTTCCGATGCACATCTGGAGGCATTCTGTAATCAGTGGACTATCAGAGTGTTGATGAAACACAGAAATTGCATCGGGATTGAATACAATAGTCACCATGCGCAGTTTCCGCCATGGGAGTAATGTCTCAAACAGTCTACGCTATGATCGTTCCCTGGAAGACCAGTAATAGTTTCCGATTCACATTTGGAGGCATTCTGAAATCTGTGGACTATCTGAGTGTTGATGAAACACAGAAATTGCATCGTGATTGAATTAGACAGTCACCATGCGCACTTACCTCCATGGGAGTAATGTCTCAAACAGTCTACGCTTTGATCGTTTCCTGGAGGACCAGTAGTAGTTTCCGATGCACATCTGAAAGCATTCTGTAATCTGTGGACTATCAGAGTGTTGATGAAACACAGAAATTGCATCGGGATTCAATACAACAGTCACCATGCGCACTTTCCTCCATGGGAGTAATGCCTCAAACAGTCTACGGTTTGATCGTTTCCTGGAAGTCCAGTAGTAGTTTCCGATGCACATCTGGAGGCATTCTGTAATCTGAGGTCTATCAGAGTGTTGATGAAACACAGAAATTGCATCGGGATTGAATACAACAGTCACCATGCGCAGTTTCCTCCTTGGGAGTAGTGTCTCAAACAGTCTACGCTTTGATCGTTTCCTGGAAGACCAGTAGTAGTTTCCGATGCACATCTGGAGGCATTCTGTAATCTGTGGACTGTCAGAGTGTTGATGAAACACAGAAATTGCATCGGGATTGAATACAACAGTCATTATGCGCACTTTCCTCCATGGGAGTATTGGCTCAAAAAGTCTAAGCTTTGATCGTTCCCTGGAAGACCAGTAGTAGTTTCCGATGCATATCTGGAGGCATTCTGTAATCTGTGGACTATCTGAGTGTTGATGAAACACAGAAATTGCATCGGGATTGAATACAACAGTCACAATGCGCACTTTCCGCTATGGGAGTAATGTCTCAAACAGTTTAAGCTTTGATCGTTACCTGGAAGACCAGTAGTAGTTTCCGATGCACATCTGGAGGCATTCTGTAATCTGTGGACTATCAGAGTGTTGATGAAACACAGAAATTTCATCGGGATTGCATACAACAGTCACCATCGGCACTTTCCTGCATGGGATTAATGTCTCAAACAGTCTACGTTTGATCGTTCCCTGCAAGACCAGTAGTAGTTTCCGATGCACATCTGGAGGCATTCTGTAATCCTTGGACCTTCAAAGTGTTGATGAAACACAGAAATTGCATCGGGATTGAATACAACAGTCACCATGCGCAGTTTCCTCCTTGGGAGTAATGTCTCAAACAGTCTACGCTTTGATCGTTTCCTGGAAGACCAGTAGTAGTTTCCGATGCACATCTCGAGGCATTCTGTAATCTGTGGACTGTCAGAGTGTTGATGAAACACAGAAATTGCATCGGGATTGTATACAACAGTCACCATGCGCACTTACCTCCATGGGAGTAATGTCTCAAACAGTCTACGCTTTGATCGTTTCCTGTAAGACCAGAAGTAGTTTCGGATGCACAACTGGAATCATTCTGTAATCTGTGGACTATCAGAGTGTTGATGAAACCAAAATTGCATCGGATTGAATACAACAGTCACCATGCGCACATTCCTCCACGGGAGTAGTGTCTCAAACAGTTTACGCTTTGATCGTTCCCTCGAAGACCAGTAGTAGTTTCCGATGCACATCTGGAGGCATTCTGTAATCTGCGGACTATCTGAGTGTTGATGAAACACGGTAATTGCATCGGGATTCAATACAACAGTCACCATGCGCAATTTCCTCCATGGGTGTAATGTCTCAAACAGTCTAAGCTTTGATCGTTCCCTGGAAGACCAGTAGTAGTTTCCGATGCACATCTGGAGGCATTCTGTAATCTGTGGACTATCAGAGTGTTGATGAAAGAAAAATTGCATCGGGATTGAATACAACAGTCACCATGCATACTTTCCTCCATGGGAGTAATGTCTCAAACAGTCTACGCTTTGATCGTTCCCTGGAAGGCCAGTAGTAGTTTCCGATGCACATCTGCACGCAATCTGTATTCCTTGGACCTTCAATGTGTTGATGAAACACAGAAATTTCCTCGCGATGAATACAACAGTCACCATGCGCACTTTCCTCCATGGGAGTAATGTCTCAAACAGTCTACGCTTTGATCGTTCCCTGGAAGACCAGTAGTATTCCGATGCACATCTGGAGACATTCTGTAATCTGTGGACTATCAGAGTGTTGATGAAACACAGAAATTGCATCGGGATTGAATACAACAGTCACCATTGGCACCTTCCTCCATGGGAGTAATGTCTCAAACAGTCTACGCTTTGATCGTTCCCTGGAAGACCAGTAGTAGTTTCCGATGCACATCTGGAGGCATTCTGTAATCCTTGGACCTTCAAAGTGTTGATGAAACACAGTAATTGCATCGGGATTGAATACAACGGTCACCACGCGCACTTTCCTCCATGGAAGTAATGTCTCAAACAGTCTACGCTTTGATCGTTTCCTGGAAGACCAGTAGTAGTTTCCGATGCACATCTGGAGGCATTCTGTAATCTGTGTACTATCAGAGAGTTGATGAAACCAAAATTGCATCGGGATCGAATACAACAGTCACCATGCGTACTTTCCCCCAAGGGAGTAATGTCTCAAACAGTCTACGCTTTGATCGTTCCCTAGAAGACCAGTAGTAGTTTACGATGCACATCTGGAGGCATTCAGTAATTTGTGGACTATCTGAGTGTTGATGAAACACAGAAATTGCATCGGGATTGAATACAACAGTCACCATGCGCATTTTTCTCCACGGGAGTAATGTCTCAAAGAGTCTACATTTGATCATTCCCTGGAACACCAGTAGTAGTTTCCGTTGCACATCTGGAGGCATTCTATAATCTGTGGACTATCTGAGTGTTGATGAAACACAGAAATTGCATCGGGATTGAATACAACAGTCACCATGCGCATTTTCCTCCACGGGAGTAATGTCTCAAAGAGTCTACCCTTCGATCATTCCCTGGTACACCAGTAGTAGTTTCCGTTGCACATCTGGAGGCATTCTATAATCTGTGGACTATCAGAGTGTTGATGAAACACAGAAATTGCATCGGGATTCAATACAACAGTCACCATGCGCACTTTTCTCCATGGGAGTAATGCCTCAAACAGTCTACGGTTTGATCGTTTCTTGGACGTCCAGTAGTAGTTTCCGATGCACATCTGGAGGCATTCTGTAATCTGTGGTCTATCAGAGTGTTGATGAAACACAGAAATTGCATCGGGATTGAATACAACAGTCACCATGCGCACTTTCCTCCATGGGTGTAATGCCTCAAACAGTCTACGCTTTGATCGTTTCCTGGAAGCCCAGTAGTAGTTTCCGATGCACATCTGGAGTCATTCTGTAATCTGTGGGCTATCAGAGTGTTAATCAAACACAGAAATTGCAGCGGGATTGAATACAATAGTCACCATGCGCACTTTCCTCCATGGGAGTAATGTCTCAGGCAGTCTACGCTTTGATCGTTCCCTGGAAGACCAGTAGTAGTTTCCGGTGCACATCTGGAGGCATTCTGTAATCCTTGGACCTTTAAAGTGTTGATGAAACACAGAAATTGCATCGGGATTGAGTACAACGGTCACCACGCGCACTTTCCTCCATGGAAGTAATGTCTCAAACAGTCTACGCTTTGATCGTTTCCTGGAAGACCAGTAGTAGTTTCCGATTCACATCTGGAGGCATTCTGTAATCTGTGGACTATCTGAGTGTTGATGAAACACAGAAATTGCATCGGGATTGAATACAACAGTCACAATGCGCACTTTCCGCTATGGGAGTAATGTCTCAAACAGTTTAAGCTTTGATCGTTACCTGGAAGACCAGTAGTAGTTTCCGATGCACATCTGGAGGCATTCTGTAATCTGGTGACTATCAGAGTGTTGATGAAACACAGAAATTTCATCGGGATTGCATACAACAGTCACCATCGGCACTTTCCTCCATGGGAGTAATGTCTCAAACAGTCTACGCTTTGATCGTTCCCTGCAAGGCCAGTAGTAGTTTCCGATGCACATCTGGAGGCATTCTGTAATCCTTGGACCTTCAAAGTGTTGATGAAACACAGAAATTGCATTGGGATTGAATACAACAGTCACCATGCGCACTTTCCTCCATGGGAGTAATGTCTCAGGCAGTCTACGCTTTGATCGTTCCCTGGAAGACCAGTAGTAGTTTCCGATGCACATCTGGAGGCATTCTGTAATCTGTGGACTATCAGAATGTTGATGAAACACAGAAATTGCATCGGGATTGAATACAACAGTCACTATGCGCACTTTCCTCTATGGGAGTATTGGCTCAAACAGTCTACGCTTTGATCGTTCTCTGGAAGACCAGTAGTAGTTTCCGATTCACATCTGGAGGCATTCTGTAATCTGTGGATTATCAGAGTGTTGATGAAACACAGAAATTGCTTCGGGATTGGATACAACACAAAACATGCGCACTTTCCCCCATGGGAGTAGTGTCTCAAACAGTTTACGCTTTGATCGTTCCCTCGAAGACCAGTAGTAGTTTCCGATGCACATCTGGAGGCATTCTGTAATCTGTGCACTATCAGAGTGTTGATGAAACAAAAATTGCATCGGGATTGAATACAACAGTCACCATGCATACTTTCCTCCATGCGAGTAATGTCTCAAACAGTCTACGCTTTGTTAGTTCCCTGGAAGGCCAGTAGTAGTTTCCGATGCACATCTGCACGCAATCTGTATTCCTTGGACCTTCAAAGTGTTGATGAAACACAGAAATTTCCTCGTGATGAATACAACAGTCACCATGCGCACTTTCCTCCATGGGAGTAATGTCTCAAACAGTCTACGCTTTGATCGTTCCCTGGAAGACCAGTAGTATTCCGATGCACATCTGGAGGCATTCTGTAATCTGTGGACTATCAGAGTGTTGATGAAACACAGAAATTGCATCGGGATTGAATACAACAGTCACCATTGGCACCTTCCTCCATGGGAGTAATGTCTCAAACAGTCTACGCTTTGATCGTTCCCTGGAAGACCAGTAGTAGTTTCCGGTGCACATCTGGAGGCATTCTGTAATCCTTGGACCTTCAAAGTGTTGATGAAACACAGAAATTGCATCGGGATTGAATACAATGGTCACCACGCGCACTTTCCTCCATGGAAGTAATGTCTCAAACAGTCTACGCTTTGATCGTTTCCTGGAAGACCAGTAGTAGTTTCCGATGCACATCTGGAGGCATTCTGTAATCTGTGTACTATCAGAGACTTGATGAAACCAAAATTGCATCGGGATCGAATACAACAGTCACCATGCGTACTTTCCCCCAAGGGAGTAATGTCTCAAACAGTCTACGCTTTGATCGTTCCCTAGAAGACCAGTAGTAGTTTACGATGCACATCTGGAGGCATTCAGTAATCTGTGGACTATCTGAGTGTTGATGAAACACAGAAATTGCATCGGGATTGAATACAACAGTCACCATGCGCATTTTCCTCCACGGGAGTAATGTCTCAAAGAGTCTACATTTGATCATTCCGTGGAACACCAGTAGTAGTTTCCGTTGCACATCTGGAGGCATTCTATAATCTGTGGACTATCTGAGTGTTGATGAAACACAGAAATTGCATCGGGATTGAATACAACATTCACCATGCGCATTTTCCTCCACGGGAGTAATGTCTCAAAGAGTCTACCCTTTGATCATTCCCTGGTACACCAGTAGTAGTTTCCGTTGCACATCTGGAGGCATTCTATAATCTGTGGACTATCAGAGTGTTGATGAAACACAGAAATTGCATCGGGATTCAATACAACAGTCACCATGCGCACTTTTCTCCATGGGAGTAATGCCTCAAACAGTCTACGGTTTGATCGTTTCTTGGAAGTCCAGTAGTAGTTTCCGATGCACATCTGGAGGCATTCTGTAATCTGTGGTCTATCAGAGTGTTGATGAAACACAGAAATTCCATCGGGATTGAATACAACAGTCACCATGCGCAGTTTCCTCCTTGGGAGTAATGTCTCAAACAGTCTACGCTTTGATCGTTTCCTGGAAGACCAGTAGTAGTTTCCGATGCACATCTGGAGGCATTCTGTAATCTGTGGACTGTCAGAGTGTTGATGAAACACCGAAATTGCATCGGGATTGAATACAACAGTCACCATGCGCACTTTCCTCCATGGGAGTAATGCCTCAAACAGTCTACGCTTTGATCGTTTCCTGGAAGACCAGTAGTAGTTTCCGATGCACATCTGGAGGCATTCTGTAATCTGTGGGCTATCAGAGTGTTAATGAAACACAGAAATTGCAGCGGGATTGAATACAATAGTCACCATGCGCACTTTCCTCCATGGGAGTAATGTCACAGGCAGTCTACGCTTTGATCGTTCCCTGGAAGACCAGTAGTAGTTTCCGATGCACATCTGGAGGCATTCTGTAATCTGTGGACTATCAGAGTGTTGATGAAACACAGAAATTGCATCGGGATTGAATACAACAGTCACTATGCGCACTTTCCTCTATGGGAGTATTGGCTCAAACTGTCTACGCTTTGATCGTTCTCTGGAAGACCAGTAGTAATTTCCGATTCACATCTGGAGGCATTCTGTAATCTGTGGACTATCTGAGTGTTGATGAAACACAGAAATTGCATCGGGATTGAGTACAACAGTCACAATGCGCACTTTCCGCTATGGGAGTAATGTCTCAAACAGTTTAAGCTTTGATCGTTACCTGGAAGACCAGTAGTAGTTTCCGATGCACATCTGGAGGCATTCTGTAATCTGGTGACTATCAGAGTGTTGATGAAACACAGAAATTTCATCGGGATTGCATACAACAGTCACCATCGGCACTTTCCTCCATGGGAGTAATGTCTCAAACAGTCTACGCTTTGATCGTTCCCTGCAAGGCCAGTAGTAGTTTCCGATGCACATCTGGAGGCATTCTGTAATCCTTGGACCTTCAAAGTGTTGATGAAACACAGAAATTGCATCGGGATTGAATACAACAGTCACCATGCGCACTTTCCTCCATGGGAGTAATGTCTCAGGCAGTCTACGCTTTGATCGTTCCCTGGAAGACCAGTAGTAGTTTCCGATGCACATCTGGAGGCATTCTGTAATCTGTGGACTATCAGAGTGTTGATGAAACACAGAAATTGCATCGGGATTGAATACAACAGTCACTATGCGCACTTTCCTCTATGGGAGTATTGGCTCAAACAGTCTACGCTTTGATCGTTCTCTGGAAGACCAGTAGTAGTTTCCGATTCACATCTGGAGGCATTCTGTAATCTGTGGATTATCAGAGTGTTGATGAAACACAGAAATTGCTTCGGGATTGGATACAACACAAAACATGCGCACTTTCCCCCATGGGAGTAGTGTCTCAAACAGTTTACGCTTTGATCGTTCCCTCGAAGACCAGTAGTAGTTTCCGATGCACATCTGGAGGCATTCTGTAATCTGTGCACTATCAGAGTGTTGATGAAACAAAAATTGCATCGGGATTGAATACAACAGTCACCATGCATACATTCCTCCATGGGAGTAATGTCTCAAACAGTCTACGCTTTGTTAGTTCCCTGGAAGGCCAGTAGTAGTTTCCGATGCACATCTGCACGCAATCTGTATTCCTTGGACCTTCAAAGTGTTGATGAAACACAGAAATTTCCTCGTGATGAATACAACAGTCACCATGCGCACTTTCCTCCATGGGAGTAATGTCTCAAACAGTCTACGCATTGATCGTTCCCTGGAAGACCAGTAGTATTCCGATGCACATCTGGAGGCATTCTGTAATCTGTGGACTATCAGAGTGTTGATGAAACACAGAAATTGCATCGGGATTGAATACAACAGTCACCATTGGCACCTTCCTCCATGGGAGTAATGTCTCAAACAGTCTACGCTTTGATCGTTCCCTGGAAGACCAGTAGTAGTTTCCGGTGCACATCTGGAGGCATTCTGTAATCCTTGGACCTTCAAAGTGTTGATGAAACACAGAAATTGCATCGGGATTGAATACAACGGTCACCACGCGCACTTTCCTCCATGGAAGTAATGTCTCAAACAGTCTACGCATTGATCGTTCCCTGGAAGACCAGTAGTATTCCGATGCACATCTGGAGGCATTCTGTAATCTGTGTACTATCAGAGAGTTGATGAAACCAAAATTGCATCGGGATTGAATACAACAGTCACCATGCGTACTTTCCCCCAAGGGAGTAATGTCTCAAACAGTCTACGCTTTGATCGTTCCCTAGAAGACCAGTAGTAGTTTACGATGCACATCTGGAGGCATTCTGTAATCTGTGGACTATCTGAGTGTTGATGAAACACAGAAATTGCATCGGGATTGAATACAACAGTCACCATGCGCATTTTCCTCCACGGGAGTAATGTCTCAAAGAGTCTACCCTTTGATCATTCCCTGGAACACCAGTAGTAGTTTCCGTTGCACATCTGGAGGCATTCTATAATCTGTGGACTATCTGAGTGTTTATGAAACACAGAAATTGCATCGGGATTGAATACAACAGTCACCATGCGCATTTTCCTCCACGGGAGTAATGTCTCAAAGAGTCTACCCTTTGATCATTCCCTGGAACACCAGTAGTAGTTTCCGTTGCACATCTGGAGGCATTCTATAATCTGTGGACTATCAGAGTGTTGATGAAACACAGAAATTGCATCGGGATTCAATACAACAGTCACCATGCGCACTTTTCTCCATGGGAGTAATGCCTCAAACAGTCTACGGTTTGATCGTTTCCTGGAAGTCCAGTAGTAGTTTCCGATGCACATCTGGAGGCATTCTGTAATCTGTGGTCTATCAGAGTGTTGATGAAACACAGAAATTGCATCGGGATTGAATACAACAGTCACCATGCGCAGTTTCCTCCTTGGGAGTAATGTCTCAAACAGTCTACGCTTTGATCGTTTCCTGGAAGACCAGTAGTAGTTTCCGATGCACATCTGGAGGCATTCTGTAATCTGTGGACTGTCAGAGTGTTGATGAAACACAGAAATTGCATCGGGATTAAATACAACAGTCACCATGCGCATTTTCCTCCACGGGAGTAATGTCTCAATGAGTCTACCCTTTGATCATTCCCTGGAACACCAGTAGTAGTTTCCGTTGCACATCTGGAGGCATTCTATAATCTGTGGACTATCAGAGTGTTGATGAAACACAGAAATTGCATCGGGATTCAATACAACAGTCACCATGCGCACTTTCCTCCATGGGAGTAATGCCTCAAACAGTCTACGCTTTGATCGTTTCCTGGAAGTCCAGTAGTAGTTTTCGATGCACATCTGGAGGCATTCTGTAATCTGTGGGCTGTCAGAGTGTTAATGAAACACAGAAATTGCAGCGGGATTGAATACAACAGTCACCATGCGCACTTTCCTCCATGAGAGTAATGTCTCAGGCAGTCTACGCTTTGATCGTTCCCTGGAAGACCAGTAGTAGTTTCCGATGCACATCTGGAGGCATTCTGTAATCTGTGGACTATCAGAGTGTTGATGAAACACAGAAATTGCATCGGGATTGAATACAACAGTCACTATGCGCACTTTCCTCCATGGGAGTATTGGCTCAAACAGTCTACGCTTTGATCGTTCCCTGGAAGACCAGTAGTAGTTTCCGTTGCACATCTGGAGGCATTCTGTAATCTGTGGACTATCTGAGTGTTGATGAAACACAGAAATTGCATTGGGATTGAATACAACAGTCACAATGCGCACTTTCCGCTATGGGAGTAATGTCTCAAACAGTTTAAGCTTGATCGTTACCTGGAAGACCAGTAGTAGTTTCCGATGCACATCTGGAGGCATTCTGTAATCTGTGGACTATCAGAGTGTTGATGAAACACAGAAATTTCATCGGGATTGCATACAACAGTCACCATCGGCACTTTCCTCCATGGGAGTAATGCCTCAAATAGTCTACGCTTTGATCGTTTCCTGGAAGTCCAGTAGTAGTTTCCGATGCACATCTGGAGGCATTCTGTAATCTGTGGACTATCTGAGTGTTGATGAAACACAGAAATTGCATCGGGATTGAATACAACAGTCACCATGCGCATTTTCCTCCACGGGAGTAATGTCTCAAAGAGTCTACCTTTTGATCATTCCCTGGAACACCAGTAGTAGTTTCCGTTGCACATCTGGAGGCATTCTGTAATCTGTGGGTTATCAGAGTGTTAATGAAACACAGAAATTGCAGCGGGATTGAATACAACAGTCACCATGCGCACTTTCCTCCATGGGAGTAATGTCTCAGGCAGTCTACGCTTTGATCGTTCCCTGGAAGACCAGTAGTAGTTTCCGATGCACATCTGGAGGCATTCTGTAATCTGTGGACTATCAGAGTGTTGATGAAACACAGAAATTGCATCGGGATTGAATACAACAGTCACTATGCGCACTTTCCTCCATGGGAGTATTAGCTCAAACAGTCTACGCTTTGATCGTTCCCTGGAAGACCAGTAGTAGTTTCCGTTGCACATCTGGAGGCATTCTGTAATCTGTGGACTATCTGAGTGTTGATGAAACACAGAAATTGCATCGGGATTGAATACAACAGTCACAATGCGCACTTTCCGCTATGGGAGTAATGTCTCAAACAGTTTAAGCTTCATCGTTACCTGGAAGACCAGTAGTAGTTTCCGATGCACATCTTGAGGCATTCTGTAATCTGTGGACTATCAGAGTGTTGATGAAACACAGAAATTTCATAGGGATTGCATACAACAGTCACCATCGGCACTTTCCTCCATGGGAGTAATGTTTCAAACAGTCTACGCTTTGATCGTTTCCTGTAAGACCAGTAGTAGTTTCCGATGCACAACTGGAATCATTCTGTAATCTGTGGACTATCAGAGTGATGATGAAACCAAAATTGCATCGGATTGAATACAACAGTCACCATGCGCACATTCCTCCACAGGAGTAATGTCTCAAACACTCTACGCTTTGATCGTTCCAAGGAAGACCAGTAGTAGTTTCCGACGCACATCTGGAGCCGTTCTGTAATCTGTGGATTATCAGAGTGTTGATGAAACACAGAAATTGCTTCGGGATTGGATACAACACAAAACATGCGCACTTTCCCCCATGGGAGTAGTGTCTCAAACAGTTTACGCTTTGATCGTTCCCTCGAAGACCAGTAGTAGTTTCCGATGCACATCTGGAGGCATTCTGTAATCTGCGGACTATCTGAGTGTGGATTAAACACAGTAATTGCATCGGGATTCAATACAACAGTCACCATGCGCACTTTCCTCCATGGGTGTAATGTCTCAAACAGTCTAAGCTTTGATCGCTCCCTGGAAGACCAGTAGTAGTTTCCGATGCACATCTGGAGGCATTCTGTAATCAGTGGACTATCAGAGTGTTGATGAAACAAAAATTGCATCGGGATTGAATACAACAGTCACCATGCATACTTTCCTCCATGGGAGTAATGTCTCAAACAGTCTACGATTTGATCGTTCCCTGGAAGGCCAGTAGTAGTTTCGGATGCACATCTGCACGCAATCTGTATTCCTTGGACCTTCAAAGTGTTGATGAAACACAGAAATTTCCTCGTGATGAATACAACAGTCACCATGCGCACTTTCCTCCATGGGAGTAATGTCTCAAACAGTCTACGCTTTGATCGTTCCCTGGAAGACCAGTAGTATTCCGATGCACATCTGGAGGCATTCTGTAATCTGTGGACTATCAGAGTGTTGATGAAACACAGAAATTGCATCGGGATTGAATACAACAATGGCCATTGGCACCTTCCTCCATGGGAGTAATGTCTCAAACAGTCTACGCTTTGATCGTTCCCTGGAAGACCTGTAGTAGTTTCCGATGCACATCTGAAGGCATTCTGTAATCCTTGGACCTTCAAAGTGTTGATGAAACACAGAAATTGCATCGGTATTGAATACAACAGCCACCACGCGCACTTTCCTCAATGTAAAGTAATGTCTCAAACAGTCTACGCTTTGATCGTTTCCTGGAAGACCAGAATTGTTTCCGATGCACATCTGGAGGCATTCTGTAATCTGTGGACTATCAGAGTGTTGATAAAACACTGATATTGCATCGGGATTGAATACAACAGTAACCATGCGCACTTACCTCCATGGGAGTAATGTCTGAAACAGTTTACTCTTTGTTCGTTCCCTGGAAGACCTGTAGTAGTTTCCGATGCACATCTGGAGGCATTCTGTAATCTGCGGACTATCAAAGTGTTGATGAAACAAAGAAATTGCATCGGGATTGAATACAACAGTCACCATGCGCACTTACCTCAATGGGAGTAATGTCTCAAACAGTCTACGCTTTGATCGTTCCCTCGAAGACCAGTAGTAGTTTCCGATGCACATCTGGAGGCATTCTGTAAGCTGCGGACTAAATGAGTGTTGATGAAACATAGTAATTGCATCGGGATTGAATACAACAGTCACCATGCGCACTTTCCTCCATGGGTGTAATGTCTCAAACAGTCTAAGTTTTGATCGTTCCCTGGAAGACCAGTAGTAGTTTCCGATGCACATCTGGAGGCATTCTGTAATCTGTGGACTATCAGAGTGTTGATGAAACAAAAATTGCATCGGGATTGAATACAACAGTCACCATGCATACTTTCCTCCATGGAAGTAATGTCTCAAACAGTCTACGCTTTGATCGTTCCCTGGAAGACCAGTAGTAGTTTCCGATGCACATCTGCACGCAATCTGTATTCCTTGGACCTTCAAAGTGTTGATGAAACACAGAAATTTCCTAGTGATGAATACAACAGTCACCATACGCACTTTCCTCCATGGGAGTAATGTCTCAAACAGTCTACGCTTTGATCGTTCCCTGGAAGACCAGTAGTAGTTCCGATGCACATCTGGAGCCATTCCGTAAACTGTGGACTATCTGAGTGTTGATGAAACACAGAAATTGCATCGGGATTGAATACAACAGTCACCTTGCGCACTTTCCGCCATGGGAGTAATGTCTCAAACAGTCTACGCTTTGATCGTTTCCTGGAAGACCAGTAGTAGTTTCCGATGCACATCTGGAGGCATTCTGTAATCTGTGGACTATCAGAGTGATGATGAAACACAGAAATTGCATCGGGATTGAATACAACAGTCACCATGCGCACTTACCTCCATGGGAGTAATGTCTCAAACAGTCTACGCTTTGATCGTTTCCTGGTAGCCCAGTAGTAGTTTCCGATGCACATCTGGAGGCATTCTGTAATCTGTGGACTATCAGAGTATTGATGAAACAAAAATTGCATCGGGATTGAACACAACAGTCACCATGCACACTTTCCTCCATGGGAGTAATGTCTCAAACAGTCTACGCTTTGATCGTTCCCTGGAAGGCCAGTAGTAGTTCCGATGCACATCTGGAGGCATTCTGTAATCTGTGGACTATCAGAGTGTTGATGAAACCAAAATTGCATCGGGATTCAATACAACAGTCACCATACGCACTTTCCTCCATGGTTGTAATGTCTCAAACAGTCTAAGCTTTGATCGTTCCCTGAAAGACCAGTAGTAGTTTCCGATGCACATCTGGAGGCATTCTGTAATCTGTGGACTATCAGAGTGTTGATGAAACAAAAATTGCATCAGGATTGAATACAACAGTCACCATGCGTACTTTCCTCCATAGGAGTAATGTCTCAAACAGTCTACGCTTTGATCGTTCCCTGGAAGGCCAGTAGTAGTTCCGATGCACATCTGGAGGCATTCTGTAATCTGTGGACTATCTGAGTGTTGATGAAACACAGAAATTGCATCGGGATTGAATACAACAGTTACCTTGCGCACTTTCCTCCATGGGAGGAACGTCTCAAACAGTCTACGCTTTGATCGTTTCCTGGAAGACCAGTAGTAGTTTCCGATGCACATCTGGAAGCATTATGTAGTCTGTGGATTATCAGAGTGTTGATGAAACACAGACATTGCATCGGGATTGAATACAACAGTCACCATGCGCACTTACCTCCATGGGAGTAATGTCTCAAACAGTTTAATCTTTGATCGTTCCCTGGAAGACCAGTAGTAGTTTCCGATGCACATCTGGAGGCATTCTGTAATCTGTGGACTATCAGAGTGTTCATGAAACACAGAAATTGCATCGGGATTGAATACAACAGTCACCATGCGCACTTACCTCCATGGGAGTAATGTCTCAAACAGTCTACGATTTGATCGTTCCCTGCAAGACCAGTAGTAGTTTCCGATGCACATCTGGAGGCATTCTGTAATCCTTGGACCTTCAAAGTGTTGATGAAACACAGAAATTGCATCGGGATTGAATACAACAGTCACCACGCGCACTTTCCTCCATGGAAGTAATGTCACAAACAGTCTACGCTTTGATCGTTCCCTGGAAGACCAGTAGTAGTTTCCGATGCACATCTGTAGGCATTCTGTAACCTGTGGACTATCAGAGTGTTGATGAAACACTGATATTGCATCGGGATTGAATACAACAGTCACCATGCGCAATTACGTCCATGGGAGTAATGTCTGAAACAGTCTACGCTTTGATCGTTTCCTGTAAGACCAGTAGTAGTTTCCGATGCACAACTGAAGGCATTCTGTAATCTGTGGACTATCAGAGTGTTGATGAAACACAGAAATTGCTTCGGGATTGGATACAACACTCAACATGCGCACTTTCCCCCATGGGAGTAGTGTCTCAAACAGTTTACGCTTTGATCGTTCCCTCGAAGAAGAGAAGTAGTTTCCGATGCACATCTGGAGGAATTCTGTAATCTGTGGACTATCAGAGTGTTGATGAAACAAAAATTGCATCGGGATTGAATACAACAGTCACCATGCATACTTTCCTCCATGGGAGTAATGTATCAAACAGTCAACGCTTTGATCGTTGAAGGCCAGTAGTAGTTTCCGATGCACATCTGCACGCAATCTGTATTCCTTGGACCTTCAAAGTGTTGATGAAACACAGAAATTGCCTCGTGATGAATACAACAGTCATCATGCGCACTTTCCTCCATGGGAGTAATGTCTCAAACAGTCTACGCTATGATCGTTCCCTGGAAGACCAGTAGTAGTTCTGATGCACATCTGGATGCATTCTGTAATCTGTGGACTATGTGAGTGTTGATGAAACACAGAAATTGCATCGGGATTGAATACAACAGTCACCATGCGCACTTACCTCCATGGGAGTAATGTCTCAAACAGTCTACGCTTTGATCGTTTCCTGGAAGACCAGTAGTAGTTTCCGATGCACATCTGGAGGCATTCTGTAATCTGTGGACTATCAGAGTGTTGATGAAACAAAAATTGCACCGGGATTGAATACAACAGTCACCATGCATACTTTCCTCCATGGGAGTAATGTGTCAAACAGTCTACGCTTTGATCGTACCCTGGAAGGCCAGTAGTAGTTCCGATGCACATCTGGAGGCATTCTGTAATCTGTGGACTATCTGAGTGTTGATGAAACACAGAAATTGCATCGGGATTGAATACAACAGTTACCTTGCGCACTTTCCTCCATGGGAGGAACGTCTCAAACAGTCTACGCTTTGATCGTTTCCTGGAAGACCAGTAGTAGTTTCCGATGCACATCTGGAAGCATTCTGTAGTCTGTGGATTATCAGAGTGTTGATGAAACACAGACATTGCATCGGGATTGAATACAACAGTCACCATGCGCAATTACGTCCATGGGAGTAATGTCTGAAACAGTCTACGTTTTGATCGTTTCCTGGAAGACCAGTAGTAGTTTCCGATGCACAACTGAAGGCATTCTGTAATCTGTGGACTATCAGAGTGTTGATGAAACACAGAAATTGCTTCGGGATTGGATACAACACTCAACATGCGCACTTTCCCCCATGGGAGTAGTGTCTCAAACAGTTTACGCTTTGATCGTTCCCTCGAAGAAGAGAAGTGGTTTCCGATGCACATCTGGAGGAATTCTGTAATCTGTGGACTATCAGAGTGTTGATGAAACAAAAATTGCATCGGGATTGAATACAACAGTCACCATGCATACTTTCCTCCATGGGAGTAATGTATCAAACAGTCAACGCTTTGATCGTTGAAGGCCAGTAGTAGTTTCCGATGCACATCTGCACGCAATCTGTATTCCTTGGACCTTCAAAGTGTTGATGATACACAGAAATTGCCTCGTGATGAATACAACAGTCATCATGCGCACTTTCCTCCATGGGAGTAATGTCTCAAACAGTCTACGCTATGATCGTTCCCTGGAAGACCAGTAGTAGTTCTGATGCACATATGGATGCATTCTGTAATCTGTGGACTATGTGAGTGTTGATGAAACACAGAAATTGCATCGGGATTGAATACAACAGTCACCATGCGCACTTACCTCCATGGGAGTAATGTCTCAAACAGTCTACGCTTTGATCGTTTCCTGGAAGACCAGTAGTAGTTTCCGATGCACATCTGGAGGCATTCTGTAATCTGTGGACTGTCAGAGTGTTGATGAAACAAAAATTGCACCGGGATTGAATACAACAGTCACCATGCATACTTTCCTCCATGGGAGTAATGTCTCAAACAGTCTACGCTTTGATCGTTCCCTGGAAGGCCAGTAGTAGTTCCGATGCACATCTGGAGGCATTCTGTAATCTGTGGACTATCTGAGTGTTGATGAAACACAGACATTGCATCGGGATTGAATACAACAGTTACCTTGCGCACTTTCCTCCATGGGAGGAACGTCTCAAACAGTCTACGCTTTGATCGTTTCCTGGAAGACCAGTAGTAGTTTCCGATGCACATCTGGAAGCATTCTGTAGTCTGTGGATTATCAGAGTGTTGATGAAACACAGAAATTGCATCGGGATTGAATACAACAGTCACCATGCGCACTTACCTCCATGGGAGTAATGTCTCAAACAGTTTAATCTTTGATCGTTCCCTGGAAGACCAGTAGTAGTTTCCGATGCACATCTGGAGGCATTCTGTAATCTGTGGACTATCAGAGTGTTGTTGAAACACAGAAATTGCATCGGGATTGAATACAACAGTCACCATGCGCACTTACCTCCATGGGAGTAATGTCTCAAACAGTCTACGATTTGATCGTTCCCTGGAAGACCAGTAGTAGTTTCCGATGCACATCTGTAGGCATTCTGTAATCTGTGGACTATCAGAGTGTTGATGAAACACTGATATTGCATCGGGATTGAATACAACAGTCACCATGCGCACTTACGTCCATGGGAGTAATGTCTGAAACAGTCTACGTTTTGATCGTTTCCTGGAAGACCAGTAGTAGTTTCCGATGCACAACTGGGGGCATTCTGTAATCTGTGGACTATCAGAGTGTTGATGAAACACAGATATTGCTTCGGGATTGGATACAACACTCAACATGCGCACTTTCCCCCATGGGAGTAGTGTCTCAAACAGTTTACGCTTTGATCGTTCCCTCGAAGAAGAGAAGTAGTTTCCGATGCACATCTGGAGGCATTCTGTAATCTGTGGACTATCAGAGTGTTGATGAAACAAAAATTGCAATGGGATTGAATACAACAGTCACCATGCATACTTTCCTCCATGGGAGTAATGTATCAAACAGTCTACGCTTTGATCGTTGAAGGCCAGTAGTAGTTTCCGATGCACATCTGCACGCAATCTGTATTCCTTGGACCTTCAAAGTGTTGATGAAACACAGAAATTGCCTCGTGATGAATACAACAGTCACCATGCGCACTTTCCTCCATGGGAGTAATGTCTCAAACAGTCTACGCTTTGATCGTTCCCTGGAAGACCAGTAGTAGTTCTGATGCACATCTGGATGCATTCTGTAATCTGTGGACTATGTGAGTGTTGATGAAACACAGAAATTGCATCGGGATTGAATACAACAGTCACCATGCGCACTTACCTCCATGGGAGTAATGTCTCAAACAGTCTACGCTTTGATCGTTTCCTGGAAGACCAGTAGTAGTTTCCGATGCACATCTGGAGGCATTCTGTAATCTGTGGACTATCAGAGTGTTGATGAAACACAGAAATTGCATCGGGATTGAATACAACAGTCCCAATCGGCACCTTCCTCCATGGGAGTAATGTCTCAAACAGTGTACGCTTTGATCGTTTCCTGGAAGACCAGTAGTAGTTTCCGATGCACATCTGGAGGCATTCTGTAATCTGTGGACTATCAGAGTGTTGATGAAACAAAAATTGCATCGGGATTGAATACAACAGTCACCATGCATACTTTCCTCCATGGGAGTAATGTATCAAACAGTCAACGCTTTGATCGTTGAAGGCCAGTAGTAGTTTCCGATGCACATCTGCACGCAATCTGTATTCCTTGGACCTTCAAAGTGTTGATGAAACACAGAAATTGCCTCGTGATGAATACAACAGTCATCATGCGCACTTTCCTCCATGGGAGTAATGTCTCAAACAGTCTACGCTTTGATCGTTCCCTGGAAGACCAGTAGTAGTTCTGATGCACATCTGGATGCATTCTGTAATCTGTGGACTATGTGAGTGTTGATGAAACACAGAAATTGCATCGGGATTGAATACAACAATCACCATGCGCACTTACCTCCATGGGAGTAATGTCTCAAACAGTCTACGCTTTGATCGTTTCCTGGAAGACCAGTAGTAGTTTCCGATGCACATCTATAGGCATTCTGTAATCTGTGGACTATCAGAGTGTTGATGAAACAAAAATTGCATCGGGATTGAATACAACAGTCACCATGCATACTTTCCTCCATGGGAGTAATGTCTCAAACAGTCTACGCTTTGATCGTTCCCTGGAAGGCCAGTAGTAGTTCCGATGCACATCTGGAGGCATTCTGTAATCTGTGGACTATCAGAGTGTTGATGAAACCAAAATTGCATCGGATTGAATACAACAGTCACCATGCGCACATTCCTCCACGGGAGTAATGTCTCGAACAGTCTACGATTTGATCGTTCCAAGGAAGACCAGTAGTAGTTTCCGACGCACATCTGGATCCGTTCTGTAATCTGTGGACTATAAGAGTGTTGATGAAACACAGAAATTGCTTCGGGATTGGATACAACACTCAACATGCGCACTTTCCCCCATGGGAGTAGTGTCTCAAACAGTTTACGCTTAGATCATTCCCTCGAAGACCAGTAGTAGTTTCCGATGCACATCTGGAGGCATTCTGTAATCTGCGGACTATCTGAGTGTTGATGAAACACAGTAATTGCATCGGGATTCAATACAACAGTCACCATACGCACTTTCCTCCATGGGTGTAATGTCTCAAACAGTCTAAGCTTTGATCGTTCCCTGAAAGACCAGTAGTAGTTTCCGATGCACTTCTGGAGGCATTCTGTAATCTGTGGACTATCAGAGTGTTGATGAAACAAAAATTGCATCGGGATTGAATACAACAGTCACCATGCATACTTTCCTCCATGGGAGTAATGTCTCAAACAGTCTACGCTTTGATCGTTCCCTGGAAGGCCAGTAGTATTTCCGATGCTCATCTGGAGGCATTCTGTAATCTGTGGACTATCTGAGTGTTGATGAAACACAGAAATTGCATCGGGTTGAATACAACAGTTACCTTGCGCACTTTCCTCCATGGGAGGAACGTCTCAAACAGTCTACGCTTTGATCGTTTCCTGGAAGACCAGTAGTAGTTTCCGATGCACATCTGGAAGCATTCTGTAGTCTGTGGATTATCAGAGTGTTGATGAAACACAGAAATTGCATCGGGATTGAATACAACAGTCACCATGCGCACTTACCTCCATGGGAGTAATGTCTCAAAGAGTTTAATCTTTGATCGTTCCCTGGAAGACCAGTAGTAGTTTCCGATGCACATCTGGAGGCATTCTGTAATCTGTGGACTATCAGAGTGTTCATGAAACACAGAAATTGCATCGGGATTGAATACAACAGTCACCATGCGCACTTACCTCCATGGGAGTATTGTCTCAAACAGTCTACGATTTGATCGTTCCCTGCAAGACCAGTAGTAGTTTCCGATGCACATCTGGAGGCATTCTGTAATCTGTGGACTATCAGAGTGTTGATGAAACACAGAAATTGCATCGGGATTGAATACAACAGTCACCACGCGCACTTTCCTCCATGGAAGTAATGTCACAAACAGTCTACGCTTTGATCGTTCCCTGGAAGACCAGTAGTAGTTTCCGATGCACATCTGTAGGCATTCTGTAATCTGTGGACTATCAGAGTGTTGATGAAACACTGATATTGCATCGGGATTGAATACAACAGTCACCATGCGCACTTACGTCCATGTGAGTAATGTCTGAAACAGTCTACGTTTTGATCGTTTCCTGGAAGACCAGTAGTAGTTTCCGATGCACAACTGGGGGCATTCTGTAATCTGTGGACTATCAGAGTGTTGATGAAACACAGAAATTGCTTCGGGATTGGATACAACACTCAACATGCGCACTTTCCCCCATGGGAGTAGTGTCTCAAACAGTTTACGCTTTGATCGTTCCCTCGAAGAAGAGAAGTAGTTTCCGATGCTCATCTGGAGGCATTCTGTAATCTGTGGACTATCAGAGTGTTGATGAAACAAAAATTGCAACGGGATTGAATACAACAGTCACCATGCATACTTTCCTCCATGGGAGTAATGTATCAAACAGTCTACGCTTTGATCGTTGAAGGCCAGTAGTAGTTTCCGATGCACATCTGCACGCAATCTGTATTCCTTGGACCTTCAAAGTGTTGATGAAACACAGAAATTTCCTCGTGATGAATACAACAGTCACCATGCGCACTTTCCTCCATGGGAGTAATGTCTCAAACAGTCTACGCTTTGATCGTTCCCTGGAAGACCAGTAGTAGTTCTGATGCACATCTGGATGCATTCTGTAATCTGTGGACTATGTGAGTGTTGATGAAACACAGAAATTGCATCGGGATTGAATACAACAGTCACCATGCGCACTTACCTCCATGGGAGTAATGTCTCAAACAGTCTACGCTTTGATCGTTTCCTGGAAGACCAGTAGTAGTTTCCGATGCACATCTGGAGGCATTCTGTAATCTGTGGACTATCAGAGTGTTGATGAAACACAGAAATTGCATCGGGATTGAATACAACAGTCCCAATCGGCACCTTCCTCCATGGGAGTAATGTCTCAAACAGTGTACGCTTTGATCGTTTCCTGGAAGACCAGTAGTAGTTTCCGATGCACATCTGGAGGCATTCTGTAATCTGTGGACTATCAGAGTGTTGATGAAACACAGTAATTGCATCGGGATTGAATACAACAGTCCCCATGCGCATATACCTCCATGGGAGTACCATCTGAAACAGTTTACTCTTTGATCGTTCCCTGGAAGACCAGTAGTGGTTTCCGATGCACATCTGGAGGTATACTGTAATCCTTGGACCTTCAAAGTGTTGATGAAACACAGAAATTGCCTTGGGATTGAATACAACAGTCACCATGCGCACTTTCCTCCATGGGAGTAATGTCTCAATCATTCTACTATTTGATCGTTTCCTGGAAGACCAGTAATACTTTCCGATCCACATCTGGAGGCATTCTGTAATCTGTGGACTATCAGAGTGTTGATGAAACACAGTAATTGCATCGGGATTGAATACAACAGTCCCCATGCGCACTTACCTCCATTGGGGTACCGTCTGAAACAGTTTACTCTTTGATCGTTCCCTGGAAGACCAGTAGTAGTTTCCGATGCACATCTGGAGGCATTCTGTAATCTGTGGACTATCAGAGTGTTGATGAAACACAGAAATTGCATCGGGATTGAATACAACAGTCACCAAGCGCACTTACTTCCATGGGAGTAATGTCTCAAACAGTCTACGCTTTGATCGTTTCCTATAAGACCAGTAGTAGTTTCCGATGCACATCTGGAGGCATTCTGTAATCTGTGGACTATCAGAGTGTTGATGAAACACAGTAATTGCATCGGGATTGAATACAACAGTCCCCAAGCGCACTTACCTCCATTGGGGTACCGTCTGAAACAGTTTACTCTTTGATCGTTCCCTGGAAGACCAGTAGTAGTTTCCGATGCACATCTAGAGGCATTCTGTAATCTGTGGACTATCAGAGTGTTGATGAAACAGAGAAATTGCATCGGGATTGAATACAACAGTCACCATCGGCACCTTCCTCCATGGGAGTAATGTCTCAAACAGTCTACGATTTGATCGTTCCCTGCAAGACCAGTAGTAGTTTCCGATGCACATCTGGAGGCATTCTGTAATCCTTGGACCTTCAAAGTGTTGATGAAACACAGAAATTGCATCGGGATTGAATACAACAGTCACCACGCGCACTTTCCTCCATGGAAGTAATGTCACAAACAGTCTACGCTTTGATCGTTCCCTGGAAGACCAGTAGTAGTTTCCGATGCACATCTGTAGGCATTCTGTAATCTGTGGACTATCAGAGTGTTGATGAAACACTGATATTGCATCGGGATTGAATACAACAGTCACCATGCGCACTTACGTCCATGGGAGTAATGTCTGAAACAGTCTACGTTTTGATCGTTTCCTGGAAGACCAGTAGTAGTTTCCGATGCACAACTGGAGGCATTCTGTAATCTGTGGACTATCAGAGTGTTGATGAAACACAGAATTTGCTTCGGGATTGGATACAACACTCAACATGCGCACTTTCCCCCATGGGAGTAGTGTCTCAAACAGTTTACGCTTTGATCGTTCCCTCGAAGAAGAGAAGTAGTTTCCGAAGCACATCTGGAGGCATTCTGTAATCTGTGGACTATCAGAGTGTTGATGAAACAAAAATTGCATCGGGATTGAATACAACAGTCACCATGCATACTTTCCTCCATGGGAGTAATGTATCAAACAGTCTACGCTTTGATCGTTGAAGGCCAGTAGTAGTTTCCGATGCACATCTGTACGCAAACTGTATTCCTTGGACCTTCAAAGTGTTGATGAAACACAGAAATTGCCTCGTGATGAATACAACAGTCACCATGCGCACTTTCCTCCATGGGAGTAATGTCTCAAACAGTCTACGCTTTGATCGTTCCCTGGAAGACCAGTAGTAGTTCTGATGCACATCTGGATGCATTCTGTAATCTGTGGACTATGTGAGTGTTGATGAAACACAGAAATTGCATCGGGATTGAATACAACAGTCACCATGCGCACTTACCTCCATGGGAGTAATGTCTCAAACAGTCTACGCTTTGATCGTTTCCTGGAAGACCAGTAGTAGTTTCCGATGCACATCTGGAGGCATTCTGTAATCTGTGGACTATCAGAGTGTTGATGAAACAAAAATTAAATCGGGATTGAATACAACAGTCACCATGCATACTTTCCTCCATGGGAGTAATGTCTCAAACAGTCTACGCTTTGATCGTTCCCTGGAAGACCAGTAGTAGTTTCCGATGCACATCTGAAGGCATTCTGTAATCTGTGGACTATCACAGTGTTGATGAAACACAGAAATTGCATAGGGATTGAATACAACAGTCACCAGGCGCTATTTCCTCCATGGGTGTAATGTCTCAAACAGCCTACGATTTGATCGTTCCCTGGAAGAACAGTAGTAGTTTCCGATGCACATCTGGAGATATTCTGTAATCTGTGGACTATCAGAGTGTTGATGAAACACAGAAATTGCATCGGGATTGAATACAACAGTCCCAATCGGCACCTTCCTCCATGGGAGTAATGTCTCAAACAGTGTACGCTTTGATCGTTTCCTGGAAGACCAGTAGTAGTTTCCGATGCACATCTGGAGGCATTCTGTAATCTGTGGACTATCAGAGTGTTGATGAAACACAGTAATTGCATCGGGATTGAATACAACAGTCCCCATGCGCACATACCTCCATGGGAGTACCATCTGAAACAGTTTACTCTTTGATCGTTCCCTGGAAGACCAGTAGTGGTTTCCGATGCACATCTGGAGGTATACTGTAATCCTTGGACCTTCAAAGTGTTGATGAAACACAGAAATTGCCTCGGGATTGAATACAACAGTCACCATGCGCACTTTCCTCCATGGGAGTAATGTCTCAATAATTCTACTATTTGATCGTTTCCTGGAAGACCAGTAATAGTTTCCGATCCACATCTGGAGGCATTCTGTAATCTGTGGACTATCAGAGTGTTGATGAAACACAGTAATTGCATCGGGATTGAATACAACAGTCCCCATGCGCACTTACCTCCATTGCGGTACCGTCTGAAACAGTTTACTCTTTCATCGTTCCCTGGAAGACCAGTAGTAGTTTCCGATGCACATCTGGAGGCATTCTGTAATCTGTGGACTATCAGAGTGTTGATGAAACACAGAAATTGCATCGGGATTGAATACAACAGTCACCAAGCGCACTTACCTCCATGGGAGTAATGTCTCAAACAGTCTACGCTTTGATCATTTCCTATAAGACCAGTAGTAGTTTCCGATGCACATCTGGAGGCATTCTGTAATCTATGGACTATCAGAGTGTTGATGAAACACAGTAATTGCATCGGGATTGAATACAACAGTCCCCAAGCGCACTTACCTCCATTGGGGTACCGTCTGAAACAGTTTACTTTTTGATCGTTCCCTGGAAGACCAGTAGTAGTTTCCGATGCACATCTAGAGGCATTCTGTAATCTGTGGACTATCAGAGTGTTGATGAAACAGAGAAATTGCATCGGGATTGAATACAACAGTCACCATCGGCACCTTCCTCCATGGGAGTAATGTCTCAAACAGTCTACGATTTGATCGTTCACTGCAAGACCAGTAGTAGTTTCCGATGCACATCTGGAGGCATTCTGTAATCCTTGGACCTTCAAAGTGTTGATGAAACACAGAAATTGCATCGGGGTTGAATACAACAGTCACCACGCGCACTTTCCTCCATGGAAGTAATGTCACAAACAGTCTACGCTTTGATCGTTCCCTGGAAGACCAGTAGTAGTTTCCGATGCACATCTGTAGGCATTCTGTAATCTGTGGACTATCAGAGTGTTGATGAAACACTGATATTGCATCGGGATTGAATACAACAGTCACCATGCGCACTTACGTCCATGGGAGTAATGTCTGAAACAGTCTACGTTTTGATCATTTCCTGGAAGACCAGTAGTAGTTTCCGATGCACAACTGGAGGCATTCTGTAATCTGTGGACTATCAGAGTGTTGATGAAACAAAAATTGCATCGGGATTGAATACAACAGTCACCATGCATACTTTCCTCCATGGGAGTAATGTATCAAACAGTCTACGCTTTGATCGTTGAAGGCCAGTAGTAGTTTCCGATGCACATCTGCACGCAATCTGTATTCCTTGGACCTTCAAAGTGTTGATGAAACACAGAAATTGCCTCGTGATGAATACAACAGTCACCATGCGCACTTTCCTCCATGGGAGTAATGTCTCAAACAGTCTACGCTTTGATCGTTCCCTGGAAGACCAGTAGTAGTTCCGATGCACATCTGGATGCATTCTGTAATCTGTGGACTATGTGAGTGTTGATGAAACACAGAAATTGCATCGGGATTGAATACAACAGTCACCATGCGCACTTACCTCCATGGGAGTAATGTCTCAAACAGTCTACGCTTTGATCGTTTCCTGGAAGACCAGTAGTAGTTTCCGAAGCACATCTGGAGGCATTTTGTAATCTGTAGACTATCTGAGTGTTGATGAAACAAAAATTGCATCGGGATTGAATACAACAGTCACCATGCATACTTTCCTCCATGGGAGTAATGTCTCAAACAGTCTACGCTTTGATCGTTTCCTGGAAGACCAGTAGTAGTTTCCGATGCACATCTGGAGGCACTCTGTAATCTGCGGACTATCAGAGTGTTGATGAACACTGTAATTGCATCGGGATTGAATACAGCAGTCACCATGCACACTTTCCTACCTGGGAGTAATGTCTCAAACAGTCTACGATTTGATCGTTCCCTGGAAGACCAGTAGTAGTTTCCGATGCACATCTGGAGGCATTCTGTAATCTGTGGACTATCAGAGTGTTGATGAAACACAGTAATTGCATCGGGATTGAATACAACAGTCACCATGCGCATCATTCTCCACGGGAGTAATGTCTCAAACAGTCTACGCTTTTATCGGTCCAAGGAAGAAGGGTAGTAGTTTCCGACGCACGTCTGGAGCCGTTCTGTAATCTGTGGACTATCTGAGTGTTGATGAAACACAGAAATTGCATCGGGATTGAATACAACAGTCACCTTGCGCACTTTCCTCCATGGGAGTAATGTCTCAAACAGTCTACGCTTTGATCGTTCCCTGGAAGACCAGTAGTAGTTTCCGATGCACATCTGTAGGCATTCTGTAATCTGTGGAATATCAGAGTGTTGATGAAACACTGATATTGCATCGGGATTGAATACAACAGTCACCATGCGCACTTACGTCCATGGGAGTAATGTCTGAAACAGTCTACGTTTTGATCGTTTCCTGGAAGACCAGTAGTAGTTTCCGATGCACAACTGGAGGCATTCTGTAATCTGTGGACTATCAGACTGTTGATGAAACACAGAAATTGCTTCGGGATTGGATACAACACTCAACATGCGCACTTTCCCCCATGGGAGTAGTGTCTCAAACAGTTTACGCTTTGATCGTTCCCTCGAAGAAGAGAAGTAGTTTCCGATGCACATCTGGAGGCATTCTGTAATCTGTGGACTATCAGAGTGTTGATGAAACAAAAATTGCATCGGGATTGAATACAACAGTCACCATGCATACTTTCCTCCATGGCAGTAATGTATCAAACAGTCTACGCTTTGATCGTTGAAGGCCAGTAGTAGTTTCCGATGCACATCTGCACGCAATCTGTATTCCTTGGACCTTCAAAGTGTTGATGAAACACAGAAATTGCCTCGTGATGAATACAACAGTCACCATGCGCACTTTCCTCCATGGGAGTAATGTCTCAAACAGTCTACGCTTTGTTCGTTCCCTGGAAGACCAGTAGTAGTTCCGATGCACATCTGGATGCATTCTGTAATCTGTGGACTATGTGAGTGTTGATGAAACACAGAAATTGCATCGGGATGGAATACAACAGTCACCATGCGAACTTACCTCCATGGGAGTAATGTCTCAAACAGTCTACGCTTTGATCGTTTCCTGGAAGACCAGTAGTAGTTTCCGATGCACATCTGGAGGCATTCTGTAATCTGTGGACTATCTGAGTGTTGATGAAACAAAAATTGCATCGGGATTGAATACAACAGTCACCATGCATACTTTCCTCCATGGGAGTAATGTCTCAAACAGTCTACGCTTTGATCGTTCCCTGGAAGACCAGTAGTAGTTTCCGACGCACATCTGAAGGCATTCTGTAATCTGTGGACTATCACAGTGTTGATGAAACACAGAAATTGCATAGGGATTGAATACAACAGTCACCAGGCGCTATTTCCTCCATGGGTGTAATGGGTCAAACAGCCTACGATTTGATCGTTCCCTGGAAGAACAGTAGTAGTTTCCGATGCACATCTGGAGGCATTCTGTAATCTGTGGACTATCAGAGTGTTGATGAAACACAGAAATTGCATCGGGATTGAATACAACAGTCCCAATCGGCACCTTCCTCCATGGGAGTAATGTCTCAAACAGTGTACGCTTTGATCGTTTCCTGGGAGACCAGTAGTAGTTTCCGATGCACATCTGGAGGCATTCTGTAATCTGTGGACTATCAGAGTGTTGATGAAACACAGTAATTGCATCGGGATTGAATACAACAGTCCCCATGCGCACTTACCTCCATGGGAGTACCATCTGAAACAGTTTACTCTTTGATCGTTCCCTGGAAGACCAGTAGTGGTTTCCGATGCACATCTGGAGGCATACTGTAATCCTTGGACCTTCAAAGTGTTGATGAAACACAGAAATTGCCTCGGGATTGAATACAACAGTCACCATGCGCACTTTCCTCCATGGGAGTAATGTCTCAATCATTCTACTGTTTGATCGTTTCCTGGAAGACCAGTAATAGTTTCCGATCCACATCTGGAGGCATTCTGTAATCTGTGGACTATCAGAGTGTTGATGAAACACAGTAATTGCATCGGGATTGAATACAACAGTCCCCATGCGCACTTACCTCCATTGGGGTACCGTCTGAAACAGTTCACTCTTTGATCGTTCCCTGGAAGACCAGTAGTAGTTTCCGATGCACATCTAGAGGCATTCTGTAATGTGTGGACTATCAGAGTGTTGATGAAACAGAGAAATTGCATCGGGATTGAATACAACAGTCACCATGTGCACTTACGTCCATGGGAGTAATGTCTCAAACAGTCTACGCTTTGATGGTTTCCTGGAAGACCAGTAGTAGTTTCCGATGCACATTTGGAGGCACTCTGTAATCTGCGGACTATCAGAGTGTTGATGAACACTGTAATTGCATCGGGATTGAATACAGCAGTCACCATGCACACTTTCCTACATGGGAGTAATGTCTCAAACAGTCTACGATTTGATCGTTCCCTGGAAGACCAGTAGTAGTTTCCGATGCACATCTGGAGGCAATCTGTAATCTGTGGACTATCAGAGTGTTGATGAAACACAGTAATTGCATCGGGATTGAATACAACATTCACCATGCGCATCATTCTCCACGGGAGTAATGTCTCAAACAGTCTACGCTTTTATCGTTCCAAGGAAGAAGGGTAGTAGTTTCCGACGCACGTCTGGAGCCGTTCTGTAATCTGTGGACTATCTGAGTGTTGATGAAACACAGAAATTGCATCGGGATTGAATACAACAGTCACCTTGCGCACTTTCCTCCATGGGAGTAATGTCTCAAACAGTCTACGCTTTGATCGTTTCCTGGAAAACCAGTAGTTTTTTCCGATGCACATCTGGAGGCATTCTGTAATCTGTGGACTATCAGAGTGTTGACGAAACACAGAATTTGCATCGGGATTGAATACAACAGTCACCATTCGCACTACCTCCATGGGAGTAATGTCTCAAACAGTTTAATCTTTGATCGTTCCCTGGAAGACCAGTAGTAGATTCCGATGTACATCTGGAGGCATTCTGTAATCTGTGGAGTATCAGAGTGTTGATGAAACACTGAAATTGCACCGGGATTGAATACAACAGTCACCACGCGCACTTTCCTCCATGGGAGTAATGTCTCAAACAGTCTACGCTTTGATCGTTTCCTGGAAGACCAGTAGTAGTTTCCGATGTACATCTGGAGGCACTCTGTAATCTGCGGACTATCAGAGTGTTGATGAAACACTGTAATTGCATCGGGATTGAATACAGCAGTCACCATGCACACTTTCCTCCATGGGAGTAATGTCTCAGACAGTCTACGCTTTGATCGTTCCCTGGAAGACCAGTAGTAGTTTTCGATGCACATCTCATTCTGTAATCTGTGGACTATCAGAGTGTTGATGAAACACAGTAATTGCATCGGGATTGAATACAACAGTCCCCAAGCGCACTTACCTCCATTGGGGTACCGTCTGAAAGAGTTTACTCTTTGATCGTTCCCTGGAAGACCAGTAATAGTTTCCGATGCACATCTAGAGGCATTCTGTAATCTGTGGACTATCAGAGTGTTGATGAAACAGAGAAATTGCATCGGGATTGAATACAACAGTCACCATCGGCACCTTCCTCCATGGGAGTAATGTCTCAAACAGTCTACGATTTGATCGTTCCTTGCAAGACCAGTAGTAGTTTCCGATGCACATCTGGAGGCATTCTGTAATCCTTGGACCTTCAAAGTGTTGATGAAACACAGAAATTGCATCGGGATTGAATTCAACAGTCACCACGCGCACTTTCCTCCATGGAAGTAATGTTACAAACAGTCTACGCTTTGATCGTTCCCTGGAAGACCAGTAGTAGTTTCCGATGCACATCTGTAGGCATTCTGTAATCTGTGGACTATCAGAGTGTTGATGAAACACTGATATTGCATCGGGATTGAATACAACAGTCACCATGCGCACTTACGTCCATGGGAGTAATGTCTGAAACAGTCTACGTTTTGATCGTTTCCTGGAAGACCAGTAGTAGTTTCCGATGCACAACTGGAGGCATTCTGTAATCTGTGGACTATCAGAGTGTTGATGAAACACAGAAATTGCTTCGGGTTTGGATACAACACTCAACATGCGCACTTTCCCCCATGGGAGTAGTGTCTCAAACAGTTTACGCTTTGATCGTTCCCTCGAAGAAGAGAAGTAGTTTCCGATCCACATCTGGACGCATTCTGTAATCTGTGGACTATCAGAGTGTTGATGAAACAAAAATTGCATCGGGATTGAATACAACAGTCACCATGCATACTTTCCTCCATGGGAGTAATGTATCAAACAGCCTACGCTTTGATCGTTGAAGGCCAGTAGTAGTTTCCGATGCACATCTGCACGCAATCTGTATTCCTTGGACCTTCAAAGTGTTGATGAAACACAGAAATTGCCTCGTGAGGAATACAACAGTCACCATGCGCACTTTCCTCCATGGGAGTAATGTCTCAAACAGTTTACGCTTTGATCGTTCCCTGGAAGACCAGTAGTAGTTCCGATGCCCATCTGGATGCATTCTGTAATCTGTGGACTATGTGAGTGTTGATGAAACACAGAAATTGCATCGGGATTGAATACAACAGTCACCAGGCGCTATTTCCTCCATGGGTGTAATGTCTCAAACAGCCTACGATTTGATCGTTCCCTGGAAGAACAGTAGTAGTTTCCGATGCACATCTGGAGGCATTCTGTAATCTGTGGACTATCAGAGTGTTGATGAAACACAGAAATTGCCTCGGGATTGAATACAACAGTCACCATGCGCACTTTCCTCCATGGGAGTAATGTCTCAATCATTCTACTATTTGATCGTTTCCTGGGAGACCAGTAATAGTTTCCGATCCACATCTGGAGGCATTCTGTAATCTGTGGACTATCAGAGTGTTGATGAAACACAGTAATTGCATCGGGATTGAATACAACAGTCCCCATGCGCACTTACCTCCATTGGGGTTCCGTCTGAAACAGTTTACTCTTTGATCGTTCCCTGGAAGACCAGTAGTAGTTTCCGATGCACATCTAGAGGCATTCTGTAATCTGTGGACTATCAGAGTGTTGATGAAACAGAGAAATTGCATCGGGATTGAATACAACAGTCACCATGTGCACTTACCTCCATGGGAGTAATGTCCCAAAAAGTCTACGCTTTGATCGTTTCCTGGAAGACCAGTAGTAGTTTCCGATGCACATCTGGAGGCACTCTGTAATCTGCGGACTATCAGAGTGTTGATGAACACTGTAATTGCATCGGGATAGAATACAGCAGTCACCATGCACACTTTCCCACATGGGAGTAATGTCTCAAACAGTCTACGATTTGATCGTTCCCTGGAAGACCAGTAGTAGTTTCCGATGCACATCTGGAGGCATTCTGTAATCTGTGGACTATCAGAGTGTTGATGAAACACAGTAATTGCATCGGGATTGAATACAACAGTCACCATGCGCACTCTCCTCCATGGGAGTAATGTCTCAAACAGTCTACGCTTTGATCGTTCCCAGGAAAACCAGTAGTAGTTTCCGATGCACATCTGGGGGCATTCTGTAATCTGTGGACTATCTGAGTGTTGATAAAACACAGAAATTGCATCGAGATTGAATACAACATTCACCATGCGCACTTTCCTCCATGGCAGTAATATCTCAAAGAGTCTAAGTTTTGACCGTTCCCTGGAAGACCAGTAGGCGTTTCCGATGCACATATGAAGGCTTTCTGTAATCTGTGGACCATCACAGTGTTGATGAAACACAGAAATTTGCATCGGGATTGAATACAACAGTCAGCATTCGCTATTTCCTCCATGGGAGTAATGTCTCAAACAGTCTACGCTTTGATCGTTCCCAGGAAAACCAGTAGTAGTTTCCGATGCACATTTGGGGGGCATTCTGTAATCTGTGGACTATCTGAGTGTTGATAAAACACAGAAATTGCATCGAGATTGAATACAACATTCACCATGCGCACTTTCCTCCATGGAAGTAATATCTCAAACAGTCTAAGCTTTGATCGTTCCCTGGAAGACCAGTAGTAGTTTCCGATGCACATCTGGAGGCATTCTAAAATCCTTGGACCTTCAAAGTGTTGATGAAACACAGAAATTGCCTCGAGATTGAATACAACAGTCACCATGCGCACATTCCTCCATGGGAGTAATGTCTCAAACAGTCTACGCTTTGATCGTTCCCTGGAAGACCAGTAGTAGTTTCCGATGCACATCTGTAGGCATTCTGTAATCTGTGGACTATCAGAGTGTTGATGAAACAGTGATATTGCAACGGGATTGAACACAACAGTCCCGATGCGCACTTTCTTCCATGGAAGTAATGTCTCAGACAGTCTACACTTTGCCCGTTCCCTGGAAGACTAGTAGTAGTTTCCGATGCACATCTGGGGGCATTCTGTAATCTGTGGACTATCAGAGTGTTGATGAAACACAGAAATTGCATCGGGATTGAATACAACAGTCACCATGCGCACTTTCCTCCATGGGAGTAATGTCTCAAACAGTCTAAGCTTTGATCGTTCCCTGGAAGACCAGTACTAGTTTCCGATGCTCATCTGGAGGCATTTTATAATCTGTGAACTATCAGAGTGTTGATGAAACACAGAATTTGCATCAGGATTGAATACAACAGTCACCAGGCGCTATTTCCTCAATGGGAGTAATGTCTCAAACAGTCTATTCTTTGATCGTTCCCCTGAAGGCCAGTAGTAGTTTCCGATGCACATCTGGACGCAATCTGTAATCCTTGGACCTTCAAACTGTTGATGAAACACAGAAATATCCTCGGGATTGAATACAACAGTCACCATGCGCACTTTCCTCCATGCGAGCAATGTCTCAAACAGTCTACGCTTTGATCGTTCCCTGGAAGACCAGTAGTAGTTCCGATGCACATCTGGAGGCATTCTGTAATCTGTGGACTATCTGAGTGTTGATAAAACACAGAAATTGCATCGAGATTGAATACAACATTCACCATGCGCACTTTCCTCCATGGAAGTAATATCTCAAACAGTCTAAGATTTGATCGTTCCCTGGAAGACCAGTAGTAGTTTCCGATGCACATCTGGAGGCATTCTAAAATCCTTGGACCTTCAAAGTGTTGATGAAACACAGAAATTGCCTCGAGATTGAATACAACAGTCACCATGCGCACATTCCTCCATGGGAGTAATGTCTCAAACAGTCTACGCTTTGATCGTTCCCTGGAAGACCAGTAGTAGTTTCCGATGCACATCTGTAGGCATTCTGTAATCTGTGGACTATCAGAGTGTTGATGAAACAGTGATATTGCAACGGGATTGAACACAACAGTCCCGATGCGCACTTTCTTCCATGGAAGTAATGTCTCAGACAGTCTACACTTTGCCCGTTCCCTGGAAGACTAGTAGTAGTTTCCGATGCACATCTGGGGGCATTCTGTAATCTGTGGAGTATCAGAGTGTTGATGAAACACAGAAATTGCATCGGGATTGAATACAACAGTCACCATGCGCACTTTCCTCCATGGGAGTAATGTCTCAAACAGTCTAAGCTTTGATCGTTCCCTGGAAGACCAGTACTAGTTTCCGATGCTCATCTGGAGGCATTTTATAATCTGTGAACTATCAGAGTGTTGATGAAACACAGAATTTGCATCAGGATTGAATACAACAGTCACCAGGCGCTATTTCCTCAATGGGAGTAATGTCTCAAACAGTCTATTCTTTGATCGTTCCCCTGAAGGCCAGTAGTAGTTTCCGATGCACATCTGGACGCAATCTGTAATCCTTGGACCTTCAAACTGTTGATGAAACACAGAAATATCCTCGGGATTGAATACAACAGTCACCATGCGCACTTTCCTCCATGCGAGCAATGTCTCAAACAGTCTACGCTTTGATCGTTCCCTGGAAGACCAGTAGTAGTTCCGATGCACATCTGGAGGCATTCTGTAATCTGTGGACTATCTGAGTGTTGATGAAACACAGAAATTGCATCGGGATTGAATACAACAGTCATATTGCGCACTTTCCTCCATGGGAGTAATGTCTCAAACAGTCTACGCTTTGATCGTTTCCTGGAAGACCAGTAGTAGTTTCCGATGCACATCTGGAGGCATTCTGTAATCTGTGGACTATCAGAGTGTTGATGAAACACAGAAATTGCATCGGGATTGAATACAACAGTCAACATGCGCACTTACCTCCATGGGAGTAATGTCTCAAACAGTTTAATCTTTGATCGTTCCCTGGAAGACCAGTAGTAGTTTCCGATGCACATCTGGAGGCATTCTGTAATCTGTGGACTATCACAGTGTTGATGAAACACTGAAATTGCACCGGGATTGAATACAACAGTCACCATGTTCACTTACCTCCATGGGAGTAATGTCTCAAACAGTCTACGCTTTGATCGTTTCCTGGAAGACCAGTAGTAGTTTCCGATGCACATCTGGAGGCACTCTGTAATCTGCGGACTAACAGAGTGTTGATGAAACACTGTAATTGTATCGGGATTGAATACAACAGTCACCATGCACACTTTCCTCCATGGGAGTAATGTCTCAAACAGTCTACGATTTGATCGTTCCCTGGAAGACCAGTAGTAGTTTCCGATGCACATCTGGAGGCATTCTGTAATCTTTGGACTATCAGAGTGTTGATGAAACCAAAATTGCATCGGGATTGAATACAACAGTCACCATGCGCACTCTCCTCCATGGGAGTAATGTCTCAAACACTCTACGCTTTGATCGTTCCCAGGAAAACCAGCAGTAGTTTCCGATGCACATCTGGGGGGCATTCTGTAATCTGTGGACTATCTGAGTGTTGATAAAACACAGAAATTGCATCGAGATTGAATACAACATTCACCATGCGCACTTTCCTCCATGGAAGTAATATCTCAAACAGTCTAAGCTTTGATCGTTCCCTGGAAGACCAGTAGTAGTTTCCGATGCACATCTGGAGGCATTCTAAAATCCTTGGACCTTCAAAGTGTTGATGAAACACAGAAGTTGCCTCGAGGTTGAATACATCAGTCACCATGCGCACATTCCTCCATGGGAGTAATGTCTCAAACAGTCTACGATTTGATCGTTACCTGGAAGACCAGTAGTAGTTTCCGATGACCATCAGGAGGCATTCTGTAATCTGTGGACTATCAGAGTGTTGATGCAACACAGAAATTGCATCGGGATTGAATACAACAGTCACCATCGGCACCTTCCTCCATGGGAGTAATGTCTGAAACAGTCTACGCTTTGATCGTTTCCTGGAAGACCAGTAGTAGTTTCCGATGCACATCTGGAGGCATTCTGTAATCTGTGGACTATCAGAGTGTTGATGAAACACAGTAATTGCATCGGGATTGAATACAACAGTCCCGGTGCGCACTTTCTTCCATGGGAGTAATGTCTCAGACAGTCTACACCTTGCCCGTTCCCTGGAAGTCCAGTAGTAGTTTCCGATGCACATCTGGAGGCATTCTGTAACCTGTGGACTATCAGAGTGTTGATGAAACACAGAAATTGCATCGGGATTGAATACAACAGTCACCATGCGCACTTTCCTCCATGGGAGTAATGTCTCAAACAGTCTAAGCTTTGATCGTTCCCTGAAAGACCAGTACTAGTTTCCGATGCACATCTGGAGGCATTCTATAATCTGTGAACTATCAGAGTGTTGATGAAACACAGAAATTGCATCAGGATTGAATACAACAGTCACCAGGCGCTATTTCCTCAATGGGAGTAATGTCTCAAACAGTCTATTCTTTGATCGTTCCCCTGAAGGCCAGTAGTAGTTTCCGATGCACATCTGGACGCAATCTGTAATCCTTGGACCTTCAAACTGTTGATGAAACACAGAAATATCCTCGGGATTGAATACAACAGTCACCATGCGCACTTTCCTCCATGCGAGCAATGTCTCAAACAATCTACGCTTTGATCGTTCCCTGGAAGACCAGTAGTAGTTCCGATGCACATCTGGAGGTATTCTGTAATCTGTGGACTATCTGAGTGTTGATGAAACACAGAAATTGCATCGGGATTGAATACAATAGTCACATTGCGCACTTTCCTCCATGGGAGTAATGTCTCAAACAGTCTACGCTTTGATCATTTCCTGGAAGACCAGTAGTAGTTTCCGATGCACATCTGGAGGCATTCTGAAATCTGTGGACTATCAGAGTGTTGATGAAACACAGAAATTGCATCGGGATTGAATACAACAGTCAACATGCGCACTTACCTCCATGGGAGTAATGTCTCAAACAGTTTAATCTTTGATCGTTCCCTGGAAGACCAGTAGTAGTTTCCGATGCACATCTGGAGGCATTCTGTAATCTGTGGACTATCAGAGTGTTGATGAAACACTGAAATTGCACCGGGATTGAATACAACAGTCACCATGTGCACTTACCTCCATGGGAGTAATGTCTCAAACAGTCTACGATTTGATCGTTAGCTGGAAGACCAGTAGTAGTTTCCGATGCACATCTGGAGGCATTCTGTAATCTGTGGACTATCAGAGTGTTGATGAAACACAGAAAGTGCATCGGGATTGAATACAACAGTCACCATCGGCACCTTACTCCATGGGAGTAATGTCTGAAACAGTCTACGCTTTGATCGTTTCCTGGAAGACCAGTAGTAGTTTCCGATGCACATCTGGAGGCATTCTGTAATCTGTGGACTATCAGAGTGTTGATAAAACACTGTAATTGCATCGGGATTGAATACAACAGTCACCATGCGCACTTTCCGCCATGTGAGTAATGTCTCAAACAGTCTACGATTTGATCGTTCCCTACTAGACCAGTAGTAGTTTCCGATTCACATCTGGAGGCATTCTGTTATCTGTGGACTATCAGAGTGTTGATGAAACACTGAAATTGCACCGGGATTGAATACAACAGTCACCATGTGCACTTACCTCCATGGGAGTAATGTCTCAAACAGTCTACGATTTGATCGTTAGCTGGAAGACCAGTAGTAGTTTCCGATGCACATCTGGAGGCATTCTGTAATCTGTGGACTATCAGAGTGTTGATGAAACACAGAAAGTGCATCGGGATTGAATACAACAGTCACCATCGGCACCTTCCTCCATGGGAGTAATGTCTGAAACAGTCTACGCTTTGATCGTTTCCTGGAAGACCAGTAGTAGTTTCCGATGCACATCTGGAGGCATTCTGTAATCTGTGGACTATCAGAGTGTTGATGAAACACAGAAATTGCATCGGGATTGAATACAACAGTCACCATCGGCACCTTCCTCCATGGGAGTAATGTCTCAAACAGTCTACGCTTTGATCGCTCCCTGCAAGACCAGTAGTAGTTTCCGATCCACATCTGGAGGCATTCTGTAATCCTTGGACCTTCAAAGTGTTGATGAAACACAGAAATTGCATCGGGATTGAATACAACAGTCACCACGCGCACTTTCCTCCAAGGAAGTAATGTCACAAACAGTCTACGCTTTGATCGTTTCCTGGAAGACCAGTAGTAGTTTCCGATGCACATCTGTAGGCATTCTGTAATCTGTGGACTATCAGAGTGTTGATGAAACAGTGATATTGCATCGGGATTGAATACAACAGTCACCATGCGCACTTACCTCCATGGGAGTAATGTCTGAAACAGTTTACTCTTTGATCGTTCCCTGGAACACCAGTAGTAGTTTCTGATGCACATCTGGAGATATTCTGTAATCTGTGGACTATCAGAGTGTTGATGAAAAAAAGAAATTTCATCGGGATTGAATACAACAGTCACCATGCGCACTTACGTCCATGGGAGTAATGTCTCAAACAGTCTACGCTTTGATCGTTTCCTGGAGGACCAGTAGTAGTTTCCGATGCACATCTGGAGGCATTCTGTAATCTGTGGACTATCAGAGTGTTGATGAAACACAGAAATTGCATCGGGATTGAATACAACAGTCACCATCGGCACCTTCCTCCATGGGAGTAATGTCTCCAACAGTCTACGCTTTGATCGTTCCCTGCAAGACCAGTAGTAGTTTCCGATGCACATCTGGAGGCATTCTGTAATCCTTGGTCCTTCAAAGCGTTGATGAAACACAGAAATTGCATCGGGATTGAATACAACAGTCACCACGAGCACTTTCCTCCATGGAAGTAATGTCACAAACAGTCTACGCTTTGATCGTTCCCTGGAAGACCAGTAGTAGTTTCCGATGCACATCTGTAGGTATTCTGTAATCTGTGGACTATCAGAGTGTTGATGAAACAGTGATATTGCAACGGGATTGAATACAACAGTCACCATGCGCACTTACCTCCATGGGAGTAATGTCTGAAACAGTTTACTCTTTGATCGTTCCCAGGAAGACCAGTAGTAGTTTCTCATGCACATCTGGAGACATTCTGTAATCTGTGGACTATCAGAGTGTTGATGAAACACAGAAATTGCATCGGGATTGAATACAACAGTCACCTTGTGCACTTTCCTCCATGAGAGGAACGTCTCAAACAGTCTACGCTTTGATCGTTTCCTGGAAGACCAGTAGTAGTTTCCGATGCACATCTGGAGGCATTCTGTAGTCTGTGGACTATCAGAGTGTTGATGAAACACAGATATTGCATCGGGATTGAATACAACAGTCACCATGCGCACTTACCTCCATGGGAGTAATGTCTCAAACAGTTTAATTTTTGATCGTTCCCTGGAAGACCAGTAGTAGTTTCCGATGCACATCTGGAGGCATTCTGTAATCTGTGGACTATCAGAGTGTTGATGAAACACAGAAATTGCATCGGGATTGAATACAACAGTCACCATGCGCACTTACCTCCATGGGAGTAATGTCTCAAACAATCTACGCTTTGATCGTTTCCTATAAGACCAGTAGTAGTTTCCGATGCACATCTGGAGGCATTCTGTAATCTGTGGACTATCAGAGTGTTGATGAAACACAGAAATTGCATCGGGATTGAATACAACAGTCATTATCGGCACCTACCTCCATGGGAGTAATGTCTCAAACAGTCTACGCTTTGATCGTTCCCTGGAAGACCAGTAGTAGTTCCGATGCACATCTGGATGCATTCTGTAATCTGTGGACTATGTGAGTGTTGATGAAACACAGAAATTGCATCGGGATTGAATACAAAAGTCACCATGCGCACTTACCTCCATGGGAGTAATGTCTCAAACAGTCTACGCTTTGATCGTTTCCTGGAAGACCAGTAGTAGTTTCCGATGCACATCTGGAGGCATTCTGTAATCTGTGGACTATCAGAGTGTTGATGAAACAAAAATTGCATCGGGATTGAATACAACAGTCACCATGCATACTTTCCTCCATGGGAGTAATGTCTCAAACAGTCTACGCTTTGATCGTTCCCTGGAAGACCAGTAGTAGTTTCCGATGCACATCTGAAGGCATTCTGTAATCTGTGGACTATCACAGTGTTGATGAAACACAGAAATTGCATCTGGATTGAATACAACAGTCACCAGGCGCTATTTCCTCCATGGGAGTAATGTCTCAAACGCCTACGATTTGTTCGTTCCCTGGAAGAACAGTAGTAGTTTCCGATGCACATCTGGAGGCATTCTGTAATCTGTGGACTATCAGAGTGTTGTTGAAACACAGAAATTGCATCGGGATTGAATACAACAGTCACCATCGGCACCTTCCTCCATGGGAGTAATGTCTCAAACAGTGTACGCTTTGATCGTTTCCTGGAAGACCAGTAGTGGTTTCCGATGCACATCTGGAGGCATTCTGTAATCCTTGGACCTTCAAAGTGTTGATGAAACACAGAAATTGCCTCGGGATTGAATACAACAGTCACCATGCGCACTTTCCTCCATGGGAGTAATGTCTCAAACATTCTACGATTTGATCGTTCCCTGGAAGACCAGTAATAGTTTCCGATCCACATCTGGAGGCATTCTGTAATCTGTGGACTATCAGAGTGTTGATGAAACACAGTAATTGCATCGTTATTGAATACAACAGTCCCCATGCGCACTTACCTCCATTGGGGTACCGTCTGAAACAGTTTACTCTTTGATCGTTCCCTGAATGACCAGTAGTAGTTTCCGATGCACATCTGGAGGCATTCTGTAATCTGTGGACTATCAGAGTGTTGATGAAACAGAGAAATTGCATCGGGACTGAATACAACAGTCACCATGTGCACTTACCTCCATGGGAGTAATGTCTCAGACAGTCTACGCTTTGATCGTTTCCTGGAAGACCAGTAGTAGTTTCCGATGCACATCTGGAGGCACTCGGTAATCTGCGGACTATCAGAGTGTTGATGAACACTGTAATTGCATCGGGATTGAATACAGCAGTCACCATGCACACTTTCCTCCATGGGAGTAATGTCTCAAACAGTCTACGATTTGATCGTTCCCTGGAAGACCAGTAGTAGTTTCCGATGCACATCTGGAGGCATTCTGTAATCTGTGGACTATCAGAGTGTTGATGAAACACAGTAATTGCATCGGGATTGAATACAACAGTCACCATGCGCATCATTCTCCACGGGAGTAATGTCTCAAACAGTCTACTCTTTTATCGTTTTAAGGAAGAAGAGTAGTAGTTTCCGACGCACATCTGGAGCCGTTCTGTAATCTGTGTACTATCTGAGTGTTGATGAAACACAGTAATTGCATCGGGATTGAATACAACAGTCACCTTGCGCACTTTCCTCCATGGGAGTAATGTCTCAAACAGCCTACGCTTTGATCGTTTCCTGGAAGACCAGTAGTTTTTTCCGATGCACACCTGGAGGCATTCTGTAATCTGTGGACTATCAGAGTGTTGATGAAACACTGAAATTGCACCGGGATTGAATACAACAGTCACCATGTGCACTTACCTCCATGGGAGTAATGTCTCAAACAGTCTGCGCTTTGATCGTTTCCTGGAAGACCAGTAGTAGTTTCCGATGCACATCTGGAGGCACTCTGTAATCTGCGGACTATCAGAGTGTTGATGAAACACTGTAATTGCATCGGGATTGAATACAGCAGTCACCATGCACACTTTCCTCCATGGGAGTAATGTCTCAGACAGTCTACGCTTTGATCGTTCCCTGGAAGACCAGTAGTAGTTTTCGATGCACATCTGGAGGCATTCTGTAATCTGTGGACTATCAGAGTGTTAATGAAACCAAAATTGCATCGGGATTGAATACAACGGTCACCATGCGCACTCTCCTCCATGGGAGTAATGTCTCAAACAGTCTACGCTTTGATCGTTCCCAGGAAAACCAGTAGTAGTTTCCGATGCACATCTGGTGCATTCCGTAATCTGTGGACTATCACAGTGTTGATGAAACACAGAAATTGCATCGGGATTGAATACAACAGTCACCAGGCGCTATTTCCTCCATGGGAGTAATGTCTCAAACAGCCTACGATTTGTTCGTTCCCTGGAAGAACAGTAGTAGTTTCCGATGCACATCTGGAGGCATTCTGTAATCTGTGGACTATCAGAGTGTTGATGAAACACAGAAATTGCATCGGGATTGTATACAACAGTCACCATCGGAACCTTCCTCCATGGGAGTAATGTCTCAAACAGTGTACGCTTTGATCGTTTCCTGGAAGACCAGTAGTAGTTTCCGATGCACTTCTGGAGGCATTCTGTAATCTGTGGACTATCAGAGTGTTGATGAAACACAGTAATTGCATCGGGATTGAATACAACAGTCCCCATGCGCACTTACCTCCATGGGAGTACCATCTGAAACAGTTTACTCTTTGATCGTTCCCTGGAAGACCAGTAGTGGTTTCCGACGCACATCTGGAGGCATTCTGTAATCCTTGGACCTTCAAAGTGTTGATGAAACACAGAAATTGCCTCGGGATTGAATACAACAGTCACCATGCACACTTTCCTCCATGGGAGTAATGTCTCAATCATTCTACTATCTGATCGTTCCCTGGAAGACCAGTAATAGTTTCCGATCCACATCTGGAGGCATTCTGTAATCTGTGGACTATCAGAGTGTTGATGAAACACAGTAATTGCATCGGGATTGAATACAACAGTCACCATGCACACTTTCCTCCATGGGAGTAATGTCTCAGACAGTCTACGCTTTGATCGTTCCCTGGAAGACCAGTAGTAGTTTTCGATGCACATCTGGAGGCATTCTGTAATCTGTGGACTATCAGAGTGTTAATGAAACTAAAATTGCATCGGGATTGAATACAACGGTCACCATGCGCACTCTCCTCCATGGGAGTAATGTCTCAAACAGTCTACGCTTTGATCGTTCCCAGGAAAACCAGTAGTAGTTTCCGATGCACATCTGGTGCATTCTGTAATCTGTGGACTATCACAGTGTTGATGAAACACAGAAGTTGCATCGGGATTGAATACAACAGTCACCAGGCGCTATTTCCTCTATGGGAGTAATGTCTCAAACAGCCTACGATTTTATCGTTCCCTGGAAGAACAGTAGTAGTTTCCGATGCACATCTGGAGGCATTCTGTAATCTGGGGACTATCAGAGTGTTGATGAAACACAGAAATTGCATCGGGATTGTATACAACAGTCACCATCGGCACCTTCCTCCATGGGAGTAATGTCTCAAACAGTGTACGCTTTGATCGTTTCCTGGAAGACCAGTAGTAGTTTCCGATGCCCATCTGAAGGCATTCTGTAATCTGTGGACTATCACATTGTTGATGAAACACAGAAATTGCATCGGGATTGAATACAACAGTCACCAGGCTCTATTTCCTCCATGGGAGTAATGTCTCAAACAGCCTACGATTTGATCGTTCCCTGGAAGAACAGTAGTAGTTTCCTGATGCACATCTGGAGGCATTTTGTAATCTGTGGACTATCAGAGTGTTGATGAAACACAGAAATTGCATCGGGATTGAATACAACAGTCACCATCGGCAACTCCCTCCATGGGAGTAATGTCTCAAACAGTGTACGCTTTGATCGTTCCCTGGAAGACCAGTAGTAGTTTCCGATGCACATCTAGAGGCATTCTGTAATCTGTGGACTATCAGAGTGTTGATGAAACAGATAAATTGCATCGGGATTGAATACAACAGTCACCATGTGCACTTACCTCCATAGGAGTAGTGTCTCAAACAGTCTACGCTTTTATCGTTTTAAGGAAGAAGAGTAGTAGTTTCCGACGCACATCTGGAACCGTTCAGTAATCTGTGGACTATCTGAGTGTTGGTGAAACACAGAAATTGCATCGGGATTGAATACAACAGTCACCTTGCGCACTTTCCTCCATGGGAGTAATGTCTCAAACAGTCTACGCTTTAATCGTTCCCTGGAAGACCAGTAGTAGTTTCCGATGCACATCTGGAGGCATTCTGTAATCTGTGGACTATCAGAGTGTTGATGAAACAAAAATTGCATCGGGATTGAATACAACAGTCACCATGCATACTTTCCTCCATTGGAGTAATGTCTCAAACAGTCTACGCTTTGATCGTTCCCTGGAAGACCAGTAGTAGTTTCCGATGCACATTTGAAGGCATTCTGTAATCTGTGGACTATCACAGTGTTGATGAAACACAGAAATTGCATCTGGTTTGAATACAACAGTCACCAGGTGCTATTTCCTCCATGGGAGTAATGTCTCAAACAGCCTACGATTTGTTCGTTCCCTGGAAGAACAGTAGTAGTTTCCGATGCACATCTGGAGGCATTCTGTAATCTGTGGACTATCAGAGTGTTGATGAAACACAGTAATTGCATCGGGATTGAATACAACAGTCCCCATGCGCACTTACCCCCATGGGAGTACCATCTGAAACAGTTTACTCTTTGATCGTTCCCTGGAAGACCAGTAGTGGTTTCCGATGCACATCTTTAGGCATTCTGTAATCCTTGGACCTTCAAAGTGTTGATGAAACACAGAAATTGCCTCGGGATTGAATACAACAGTCACCATGCACACTTTCCTCCATGGGAGTAATGTCTCAATCATTCTACGATCTGATCGTTCCCTGGAAGACCAGTAATAGTTTCCGATCCACATCTGGAGGCATTCTGTAATCTGTGGACTATCAGAGTGTTGATGAAACACAGTAATTGCATCGGGATTGAATACAACAGTCACCATGTGCACTTACCTCCATGGGAGTAATGTCTCAAACAGTCTACGCTTTGATCGTTTCCTGGAAGACCAGTAGTAGTTTCCGATGCACATCTGGAGGCACTTGGTAATCTGCGGACTATCAGAGTGTTGATAAACACTGTAATTGCATCGGGATTGAATACAGCAGTCACCATGCACACTTTCCTCCATGGGAGTAATGTCTCAAACAGTCTACGATTTGATCGTTCCCTGGAAGACCAGTAGTAGTTTCCGATGCACATCTGGAGGCATTCTGTAATCTGTGGACTATCAGAGTGTTGATGAAACACAGTAATTGCATCGGGATTGAATACAACAGTCACCATGCGCATCATTCTCCACGGGAGTAATGTCTCAAACAGTCTACTCTTTTATCGTTTTAAGGAAGAAGAGTAGTAGTTTCCGACGCACATCTGGAGCCGTTCTGTAATCTGTGGACTATCTGAGTGTTGATGAAACACAGTAATTGCATCGGGATTGAATACAACAGTCACCTTGCGCACTTTCCTCCATGGGAGTAATGTCTCAAACAGCCTACGCCTTGATCGTTTCCTGGAAGACCAGTAGTTTTTTCCGATGCACACCTGAAGGCATTCTGTAATCTGTGAACTATCAGAGTGTTGATGAAACACTGAAATTGCACCGGGATTGAATACAACAGTCACCATGTGCACTTACCTCCATGGGAGTAATGTCTCAAACAGTCTACGCTTTGATCGTTTCCTGGAAGACCAGTAGTAGTTTCCGATGCACATCTGGAGGCACTCTGTAATCTGCGGACTATCAGAGTGTTGATGAAACACTGTAATTGCATCGGGATTGAATACAGCAGTCACCATGCACACTTTCCTCCATTGGAGTAATGTCTCAAACAGTTTAATCTTTGATCGTTCCCTGGAAGACCAGTAGTAGTTTCCGATGCACATCTGGAGGCATTCTGCAATCTGTGGACTATCAGAGTGTTGATGAAACACTGAAATTGCACCGGGATTGAATACAACAGTCACCATGTGCACTTACCTCCATGGGAGTAATATCTAAAACAGTCTACGCTTTGATCGTTTCCTGGAAGACCAGTAGTAGTTTCCGATGCACATCTGGAGGCATTCTGTAATCTGTGGACTATCAGAGTGTTGATGAAACACAGTAATTGCATCGGGATTGAATACAACAGTCCCCATGCGCACTTTCTTCCATGGGAGTAATGTCTCAGACAGTCTACACTTTGCCCGTTCCCTGGATGACCAGTAGTAGTTTCCGATGCACATCTGGAGACATTCTGTAATCTGTGGACTATCAGAGTGTTGATGAAACACAGAAATTGATCGGGATTGAATACAACAGTCAGCATGCGCACTTTCCTCCATGGGAGTAATGTCTCAAACAGTCCAAGCTTTGATCGTTCCCTGGAAGACCAGTAGTAGTTTCCGATGCACATCTGGAGGCATTCTGTAATCTGTGGACTATCAGAGTGTTGATGAAACACAGAAATTGCATCGGGATTGAATACAACAGTCACCATGCGCACTCTCCTCCATGGGAGTAATGTTTGAAACAGTTTACTCTTTGATCGTTCCCTGGAAGACCAGTAGTAGTTTCTGATGCACATCTGGAGACATTCTGTAATCTGTGGACTATCAGAGTGTTGATGAAACAAAGAAATTGCATCGGGATTGAATACAACAGTCACCATGCGCACTTACCTCCATGGGAGTAATGTCTCAAACAGTCTACGCTTTGATCGTTTCCTGGAACACCAGTAGTAGTTTCCGATGCACAACTGGAGGCATTCTGTAATCTGTGGACTATCAGAGTGTTGATGAAACCAAATTGCATCGGATTGAATACAACAGTCACCATGCGCACATTCCTCCACGTGAGTAATGTCTCAAACAGTCTACGCTTTGATCGTTCCAAGGAAGACCAGTAGTAGTTTCCGACGCACATCTGTAGCCGTTCTGTACTCTGTGGACTATCAGAGTGTTGATGAAACACAGAAATTGCTTCGGGATTGGATACAACACTCAACATGCGCACTTTTTCCCATGGGAGTAGTGTCTCAAACAGTTTACGCTTTGATCGTTCCCTCGAAGACCAGTAGTAGTTTCCGATGCACATCTGGAGGCATTCTGTAATCTGTGGACTATCAGAGTGTTAATGAAACCAAAATTGCATCGGGATTGAATACAACAGTCACCATGCGCACTCTCCTCCATGGGAGTAATTCTCAAACAGTCTACGCTTTGATCGTTCCCAGGAAAACCAGTAGTAGTTTCCGATGCACATCTGGGGGTATTCTGTAATCTGTGGACTATCACAGTGTTGATGAAACACAGAAAATGCATCGGGATTGAATACAACAGTCACCATGCGCACTTTCCTCCATGGGAGTAATGTCTCAAACAGTCTACGCTTTGATCGTTTCCTGGAAGACCAGTAGTAGTTTCCGATGCACATCTGGAGGCATTCTGTAATCTGTGGAGTATCAGAGTGTTGATGAAACAAAAATTGCATCGGGATTGAATACAACACTCACCATGCATACTTTCCTCCATGGGAGTAATGTCTCAAACAGTCTACGCTTTGATCGTTCCCTGGAAGACCAGTAGTAGTTTCCGATGCACATCTGAAGGCATTCTGTAATCTGTGGACTATCACAGTGTTGATGAAACACTGAAATTGCATCTGGATTGAATACAACAGTCACCAGGCGCTATTTCCTCCATGGGAGTAATGTCTCAAACAGCCTACGCTTTGATCGTTCCCTGGAAGACCAGTAGTAGTTTCCGATGCACATCTGAAGGCATTCTGTAATCTGTGGACTATCACAGTGTTGATGAAACACAGAAATTGCATCTGGATTGAATACAACAGTCACCAGGCGCTATTTCCTCCATGGGAGTAATGTCTCAAACAGCCTACGATTTGATCGATCCCTGCAAGAACAGTAGTAGTTTCCGATGCACATCTGGAGGCATTCTGTAATCTGTGGACTATCAGAGTGTTGATGAAACACAGAAATTGCATCGGGATTGAATACAACTGTCACCATCGGCACCTTCCTCCATGGGAGTAATGTCTCAAACAGTGTACGCTTTGATCGTTTCCTGGAAGACCAGTAGTAGTTTCCGATGCACATCTGGAGGCATTCTGTAATCTGTGGACTATCAGAGTGTTAATGAAACCAAAATTGCATCGGGATTGAATACAACAGTCACCATGCGCACTCTCCTCCATGGGAGTAATGTCTCAAAGAGTCTACGCTTTGATCGTTCCCAGGAAAACCAGTAGTAGTTTCCGATGCACATCTGGGGGCATTCTGTAATCTGTGGACTATCACAGTGTTGATGAAACACAGAAATTGCATCGGGATTGAATACAACAGTCACCAGGCGCTATTTCCTCCATGGGAGTAACGTCTCAAACAGCCTACGATTTGATCGTTCCCTGGAAGAACAGTAGTAGTTTCCGATGCACATCTGGAGGCATTCTGTAATCTGTGGACTATCAGAGTGTTAATGAAACCAAAATTGCATCGGGATTGAATACAACATTCACCAGGCGCTATTTCCTCCATGGGAGTAACGTCTCAAACAGCCTACGATTTGATCGTTCCCTGGAAGAACAGTAGTAGTTTCCGATGCACATCTGGTGGCATTCTGTAATCTGTGGACTATCAGAGTGTTAATGAAACCAAAATTGCATCGGGATTGAATACAACAGTCACCATGCGCACTTACCTCCATGGGAGTAATGTCTCAAACAGTCTACGATTTGATCGTTTCCTGGTAGTCCAGTAGTAGTTTCCGATGCACATCTGGAGGCATTCTGTAATCTGTGGAGTATCAGAGTGTTGATGAAACAAAAATTGCATCGGGATTGAATACAACAGTCACCATGCATACTTTCCTCCATGGGAGTAATGTCTCAAACAGTCTACGCTTTGATCGTTCCCTGGAAGACCAGTAGTAGTTTCCGATGCACATCTGAAGGCATTCTGTAATCTGTGGACTATCACAGTGTTGATGAAACACAGAAATTGCATCTGGATTGAATACAACAGTCACCAGGCGCTATTTCCTCCATGGGAGTAATGTCTCAAACAGCCTACGATTTGATCGTTCACTGGAAGAACAGTAGTAGTTTCCGATGCACATCTGGAGGCATTCTGTAATCTGTGGACTATCAGAGTGTTGATGAAACACAGAAATTGCATCGGGATTGAATTCAACTGTCACCATCGGCACCTTCCTCCATGGGAGTAATGTCTCAAACAGTGTACGCTTTGATCGTTTCCTGGAAGACCAGTAGTAGTTTCCGATGCACATCTGGAGGCATTCTGTAATCTGTGGACTATCAGAGTGTTAATGAAACCAAAATTGCATCGGGATTGAATACAACAGTCACCATGCGCACTCTCCTCCATGGGAGTAATGTCTCAAAGAGTCTACGCTTTGATCGTTCCCAGGAAAACCAGTAGTAGTTTCCGATGCACATCTGGGGGCATTCTGTAATCTGTGGACTATCACAGTGTTGATGAAACACAGAAATTGCATCGGGATTGAATACAACAGTCACCAGGCGCTATTTCCTCCATGGGAGTAACGTCTCAAACAGCCTACGATTTGATCGTTCCCTGGATGAACAGTAGTAGTTTCCGATGCACATCTGGAGGCATTCTGTAATCTGTGGACTATCAGAGTGTTGATGAAACACAGAAATTGCATCGGGATAGTATACAACAGTCACCCTCGGCACATTCCTCCATGGGAGTAATGTCTCAAACAGTGTACGCTTTGATCGTTTCCTGGAAGACCAGTACTAGTTTCCGATGCACATCTGAAGGCATTCTGTAATCTGTGGACTATCACAGTGTTGATGAAACACAGAAATTGCATCGGGCGTGAATACAACAGTCACCAGGCGCTATTTCCTCCATGGGAGTAATGTCTCAAACAGCCTACGATTTGATCGTTCCCTGGAAGAACAGTAGTAGTTTCCGATGCACATCTGGAGGCATTCTGTAATCTGTGGACTATCAGAGTGTTGATGTAACACAGAAATTGCATCGGGATTGAATACAACAGTCACCATCGGCACCTTCCTCCATGGGAGTAATGTCTCAAACAGTCTACGCTTTTATCGTTTTAAGAAAGAAGAGTAGTAGTTTCCGACACACATATGGAGCCGTTCTGTAATCTGTGGACTATCTGAGTGTTGGTGAAACACAGAAATTGCATCGGGATTGAATACAACAGTCACCTTGCGCACTTTCCTCCATGGGAGTAATGTCTCAAACAGTCTACGCTCTGATCGTTTCCTGGAAGACCAGTAGTTATTTCCGATGCACATCTGGAGGCATTCTGTAATCTGTGGACTATCGGAGTGTTGATGAAACACAGAATTTGCATCGGGATTGAATACAACAGTCCCCATGCGCACTTTCTTCCATGGGAGTAATGTCTCAGACAGTCTAAACTTTGCCCGTTCCCTGGAAGACCAGTAGTAGTTTCCGATACACATCTGGAGACATTCTGTAATCTGTGGACTATCAGAGTGTTGATGAAACACAGAAATTGCATCGGGATTGAATACAACAGTCACCATGCGCACTTTCCTCCATGGGAGTAATGTCTCAAACAGTCCAAACTTTGATCGTTCCCTGGAAGACCAGTAGTAGTTTCCGATACACATCTGGAGGCATTCTGTAATCTGTGGACTATCAGACTGTTGAGGAAACACAGAAATTGCATCGGGATTGAATAAAACAGTCACCATGCGCACTTACCTCCATCGGAGTAAAGTCTCAAACAGTCTACGCTTTGATCGTTTCCTATAAGATCTGTAGTAGTTTCCGATGGACATCTAGAGGCATTCTGTAATCTGTGGACTATCAGAGTGTTGATGAAACACAGATATTGCATTAGGACTGAATACAACAGTCACCAGGGGCAACTTCCTCAATGGGAGAAATGTCTCAAACAGTCTACGCTTTGATCGGTCCCTGGGAGTCCAGTAGTAGTTTCCGATGCACATCTGTACGCAATCTGTAATCTGTGGACTATCAGAGTGTTGATGAAACACAGTAATTGCATCGGGATTGAATACAACAGTCACCATGCGCATCATTCTCCACGGGAGTAATGTCTCAAACAGTCTACTCTTTTATCGTTTTAAGGAAGAAGAGTAGTAGTTTCCGACGCACTTCTGGAGCCGTTCTGTAATCTGTGGACTATCTGAGTGTTGATGAAACACAGTAATTGCATCGGGATTGAATACAACAGTCACCTTGCGCACTTTCCTCCATGGGAGTAATGTCTCAAACAGCCTACGCTTTGATCGTTTCCTGGAAGACCAGTAGTTTTTTCCGATGCACACCTGGAGGCATTCTGTAATCTGTGGACTATCAGAGTGTTGATGAAACACTGAAATTGCACCGGGATTGAATACAACAGTCACCATGTGCACTTACCTCCATGGGAGTAATGTCTCAAACAGTCTGCGCTTTGATCGTTTCCTGGAAGACCAGTAGTAGTTTCCGATGCACATCTGGAGGCACTCTGTAATCTGCGGACTATCAGAGTGTTGATGAAACACTGTAATTGCATCGGGATGGAATACAGCAGTCACCATGCACACTTTCCTCCATGGGAGTAATGTCTCAGACAGTCTACGCTTTGATCGTTCCCTGGAAGACCAGTAGTAGTTTTCGATGCACATCTGGAGGCATTCTGTAATCTGTGGACTATCAGAGTGTTAATGAAACCAAAATTGCATCGGGATTGAATACAACGGTCACCATGCGCACTCTCCTCCATGGGAGTAATGTCTCAAACAGTCTACGCTTTGATCGTTCCCAGGAAAACCAGTAGTAGTTTCCGATGCACATCTGGTGCATTCCGTAATCTGTGGACTATCACAGTGTTGATGAAACACAGAAATTGCATCGGGATTGAATACAACAGTCACCAGGCGCTATTTCCTCCATGGGAGTAATGTCTCAAACAGCCTACGATTTTATCGTTCCCTGGAAGAACAGTAGTAGTTTCCGATGCACATCTGGAGGCATTCTGTAATCTGGGGACTATCAGAGTGTTGATGAAACACAGAAATTGCATCGGGATTGTATACAACAGTCACCATCGGCACCTTCCTCCATGGGAGTAATGTCTCAAACAGTGTACGCTTTGATCGTTTCCTGGAAGACCAGTAGTAGTTTCCGATGCCCATCTGAAGGCATTCTGTAATCTGTGGACTATCACAGTGTTGATGAAACACAGAAATTGCATCGGGATTGAATACAACAGTCACCAGGCTCTATTTCCTCCATGGGAGTAATGTCTCAAACAGCCTACGATTTGATCGTTCCCTGGAAGAACAGTAGTAGTTTCCTGATGCACATCTGGAGGCATTTTGTAATCTGTGGACTATCAGAGTGTGGATGAAACACAGAAATTGCATCGGGATTGAATACAACAGTCACCATCGGCAACTTCCTCCATGGGAGTAATGTCTCAAACAGTGTACGCTTTGATCGTTCCCTGGAAGACCAGTAGTAGTTTCCGATGCACATCTAGAGGCATTCTGTAATCTGTGGACTATCAGAGTGTTGATGAAACAGATAAATTGCATCGGGATTGAATACAACAGTCACCATGTGCACTTACCTCCATAGGAGTAGTGTCTCAAACAGTCTACGCTTTTATCGTTTTAAGGAAGAAGAGTAGTAGTTTCCGACGCACATCTGGAACCGTTCAGTAATCTGTGGACTATCTGAGTGTTGGTGAAACACAGAAATTGCATCGGGATTGAATACAACAGTCACCTTGCGCACTTTCCTCCATGGGAGTAATGTCTCAAACAGTCTACGCTTTGATCGTTCCCTGGAAGACCAGTAGTAGTTTCCGATGCACATCTGGAGGCATTCTGTAATCTGTGGACTATCAGAGTGTTGATGAAACAAAAATTGCATCGGGATTGAATACAACAGTCACCATGCATACTTTCCTCCATGGGAGTAATGTCTCAAACAGTCTACGCTTTGATCGTTCCCTGGAAGACCAGTAGTAGTTTCCGATGCACATTTGAAGGCATTCTGTAATCTGTGGACTATCACAGTGTTGATGAAACACAGAAATTGCATCTGGATTGAATACAACAGTCACCAGGCGCTATTTCCTCCATGGGAGTAATGTCTCAAACAGCCTACGATTTGTTCGTTCCCTGGAAGAACAGTAGTAGTTTCCGATGCACATCTGGAGGCATTCTGTAATCTGTGGACTATCAGAGTGTTGATGAAACACAGAAATTGCATCGGGATTGTATACAACAGTCACCATCGGAACCTTCCTCCATGGGAGTAATGTCTCAAACAGTGTACGCTTTGATCGTTTCCTGGAAGACCAGTAGTAGTTTCCGATGCAATTCTGGAGGCATTCTGTAATCTGTGGACTATCAGAGTGTTGATGAAACACAGTAATTGCATCGGGATTGAATACAACAGTCCCCATGCGCACTTACCTCCATGGGAGTACCATCTGAAACAGTTTACTCTTTGATCGTTCCCTGGAAGACCAGTAGTGGTTTCCGACGCACATCTGGAGGCATTCTGTAATCCTTGGACCTTCAAAGTGTTGATGAAACACAGAAATTGCCTCGGGATTGAATACAACAGTCACCATGCACACTTTCCTCCATGGGAGTAATGTCTCAATCATTCTACTATCTGATCGTTCCCTGGAAGACCAGTAATAGTTTCCGATCCACATCTGGAGGCATTCTGTAATCTGTGGACTATCAGAGTGTTGATGAAACACAGTAATTGCATCGGGATTGAATACAACAGTCACCATGCACACTTTCCTCCATGGGAGTAATGTCTCAGACAGTCTACGCTTTGATCGTTCCCTGGAAGACCAGTAGTAGTTTTCGATGCACATCTGGAGGCATTCTGTAATCTGTGGACTATCAGAGTGTTAATGAAACTAAAATTGCATCGGGATTGAATACAACGGTCACCATGCGCACTCTCCTCCATGGGAGTAATGTCTCAAACAGTCTACGCTTTGATCGTTCCCAGGAAAACCAGTAGTAGTTTCCGATGCACATCTGGTGCATTCTGTAATCTGTGGACTATCACAGTGTTGATGAAACACAGAAGTTGCATCGGGATTGAATACAACAGTCACCAGGCGCTATTTCCTCTATGGGAGTAATGTCTCAAACAGCCTACGATTTTATCGTTCCCTGGAAGAACAGTAGTAGTTTCCGATGCACATCTGGAGGCATTCTGTAATCTGGGGACTATCAGAGTGTTGATGAAACACAGAAATTGCATCGGGATTGTATACAACAGTCACCATCGGCACCTTCCTCCATGGGAGTAATGTCTCAAACAGTGTACGCTTTGATCGTTTCCTGGAAGACCAGTAGTAGTTTCCGATGCCCATCTGAAGGCATTCTGTAATCTGTGGACTATCACATTGTTGATGAAACACAGAAATTGCATCGGGATTGAATACAACAGTCACCAGGCTCTATTTCCTCCATGGGAGTAATGTCTCAAACAGCCTACGATTTGATCGTTCCCTGGAAGAACAGTAGTAGTTTCCTGATGCACATCTGGAGGCATTTTGTAATCTGTGGACTATCAGAGTGTTGATGAAACACAGAAATTGCATCGGGATTGAATACAACAGTCACCATCGGCAACTCCCTCCATGGGAGTAATGTCTCAAACAGTGTACGCTTTGATCGTTCCCTGGAAGACCAGTAGTAGTTTCCGATGCACATCTAGAGGCATTCTGTAATCTGTGGACTATCAGAGTGTTGATGAAACAGATAAATTGCATCGGGATTGAATACAACAGTCACCATGTGCACTTACCTCCATAGGAGTAGTGTCTCAAACAGTCTACGCTTTTATCGTTTTAAGGAAGAAGAGTAGTAGTTTCCGACGCACATCTGGAACCGTTCAGTAATCTGTGGACTATCTGAGTGTTGGTGAAACACAGAAATTGCATCGGGATTGAATACAACAGTCACCTTGCGCACTTTCCTCCATGGGAGTAATGTCTCAAACAGTCTACGCTTTAATCGTTCCCTGGAAGACCAGTAGTAGTTTCCGATGCACATCTGGAGGCATTCTGTAATCTGTGGACTATCAGAGTGTTGATGAAACAAAAATTGCATCGGGATTGAATACAACAGTCACCATGCATACTTTCCTCCATGGGAGTAATGTCTCAAACAGTCTACGCTTTGATCGTTCCCTGGAAGACCAGTAGTAGTTTCCGATGCACATTTGAAGGCATTCTGTAATCTGTGGACTATCACAGTGTTGATGAAACACAGAAACTGCATCTGGTTTGAATACAACAGTCACCAGGTGCTATTTCCTCCATGGGAGTAATGTCTCAAACAGCCTACGATTTGTTCGTTCCCTGGAAGAACAGTAGTAGTTTCCGATGCACATCTGGAGGCATTCTGTAATCTGTGGACTATCAGAGTGTTGATGAAACACAGTAATTGCATCGGGATTGAATACAACAGTCCCCATGCGCACTTACCTCCATGGGAGTACCATCTGAAACAGTTTACTCTTTGTTCGTTCCCTGGAAGACCAGTAGTGGTTTCCGATGCACATCTGGAGGCATTCTGTAATCCTTGGACCTTCAAAGTGTTGATGAAACACAGAAATTGCCTCGGGATTGAATACAACAGTCACCATGCACACTTTCCTCCATGGGAGTAATGTCTCAATCATTCTACGATCTGATCGTTCCCTGGAAGACCAGTAATAGTTTCCGATCCACATCTGGAGGCATTCTGTAATCTGTGGACTATCAGAGTGTTGATGAAACACAGTAATTGCATCGGGATTGAATACAACAGTCACCATGTGCACTTACCTCCATGGGAGTAATGTCTCAAACAGTCTACGCTTTGATCGTTTCCTGGAAGACCAGTAGTAGTTTCCGATGCACATCTGGAGGCACTTGGTAATCTGCGGACTATCAGAGTGTTGATAAACACTGTAATTGCATCGGGATTGAATACAGCAGTCACCATGCACACTTTCCTCCATGGGAGTAATGTCTCAAACAGTCTACGATTTGATCGTTCCCTGGAAGACCAGTAGTAGTTTCCGATGCACATCTGGAGGCATTCTGTAATCTGTGGACTATCAGAGTGTTGATGAAACACAGTAATTGCATCGGGATTGAATACAACAGTCACCATGCGCATCATTCTCCACGGGAGTAATGTCTCAAACAGTCTACTCTTTTATCGTTTTAAGGAAGAAGAGTAGTAGTTTCCGACGCACATCTGGAGCCGTTCTGTAATCTGTGGACTATCTGAGTGTTGATGAAACACAGTAATTGCATCGGGATTGAATACAACAGTCACCTTGCGCACTTTCCTCCATGGGAGTAATGTCTCAAACAGCCTACGCCTTGATCGTTTCCTGGAAGACCAGTAGTTTTTTCCGATGCACACCTGGAGGCATTCTGTAATCTGTGAACTATCAGAGTGTTGATGAAACACTGAAATTGCACCGGGATTGAATACAACAGTCACCATGTGCACTTACCTCCATGGGAGTAATGTCTCAAACAGTCTACGCTTTGATCGTTTCCTGGAAGACCAGTAGTAGTTTCCGATGCACATCTGGAGGCACTCTGTAATCTGCGGACTATCAGAGTGTTGATGAAACACTGTAATTGCATCGGGATTGAATACAGCAGTCACCATGCACACTTTCCTCCATTGGAGTAATGTCTCAAACAGTTTATCTTTGATCGTTCCCTGGAAGACCAGTAGTAGTTTCCGATGCACATCTGGAGGCATTCTGCAATCTGTGGACTATCAGAGTGTTGATGAAACACTGAAATTGCACCGGGATTGAATACAACAGTCACCATGTGCACTTACCTCCATGGGAGTAATATCTAAAACAGTCTACGCTTTGATCGTTTCCTGGAAGACCAGTAGTAGTTTCCGATGCACATCTGGAGGCATTCTGTAATCTGTGGACTATCAGAGTGTTGATGAAACACAGTAATTGCATCGGGATTGAATACAACAGTCCCCATGCGCACTTTCTTCCATGGGAGTAATGTCTCAGACAGTCTACACTTTGCCCGTTCCCTGGATGACCAGTAGTAGTTTCCGATGCACATCTGGAGACATTCTGTAATCTGTGGACTATCAGAGTGTTGATGAAACACAGAAATTGATCGGGATTGAATACAACAGTCAGCATGCGCACTTTCCTCCATGGGAGTAATGTCTCAAACAGTCCAAGCTTTGATCGTTCCCTGGAAGACCAGTAGTAGTTTCCGATGCACATCTGGAGGCATTCTGTAATCTGTGGACTATCAGAGTGTTGATGAAACACAGAAATTGCATCGGGATTGAATACAACAGTCACCATGCGCACTCTCCTCCATGGGAGTAATGTTTGAAACAGTTTACTCTTTGATCGTTCCCTGGAAGACCAGTAGTAGTTTCTGATGCACATCTGGAGACATTCTGTAATCTGTGGACTATCAGAGTGTTGATGAAACAAAGAAATTGCATCGGGATTGAATACAACAGTCACCATGCGCACTTACCTCCATGGGAGTAATGTCTCAAACAGTCTACGCTTTGATCGTTTCCTGGAACACCAGTAGTAGTTTCCGATGCACAACTGGAGGCATTCTGTAATCTGTGGACTATCAGAGTGTTGATGAAACCAAATTGCATCGGATTGAATACAACAGTCACCATGCGCACATTCCTCCACGTGAGTAATGTCTCAAACAGTCTACGCTTTGATCGTTCCAAGGAAGACCAGTAGTAGTTTCCGACGCACATCTGTAGCCGTTCTGTACTCTGTGGACTATCAGAGTGTTGATGAAACACAGAAATTTCTTCGGGATTGGATACAACACTCAACATGCGCACTTTTTCCCATGGGAGTAGTGTCTCAAACAGTTTACGCTTTGATCGTTCCCTCGAAGACCAGTAGTAGTTTCCGATGCACATCTGGAGGCATTCTGTAATCTGTGGACTATCAGAGTGTTAATGAAACCAAAATTGCATCGGGATTGAATACAACAGTCACCATGCGCACTCTCCTCCATGGGAGTAATTCTCAAACAGTCTACGCTTTGATCGTTCCCAGGAAAACCAGTAGTAGTTTCCGATGCACATCTGGGGGTATTCTGTAATCTGTGGACTATCACAGTGTTGATGAAACACAGAAAATGCATCGGGATTGAATACAACAGTCACCATGCGCACTTTCCTCCATGGGAGTAATGTCTCAAACAGTCTACGCTTTGATCGTTTCCTGGAAGACCAGTAGTAGTTTCCGATGCACATCTGGAGGCATTCTGTAATCTGTGGAGTATCAGAGTGTTGATGAAACAAAAATTGCATCGGGATTGAATACAACACTCACCATGCATACTTTCCTCCATGGGAGTAATGTCTCAAACAGTCTACGCTTTGATCGTTCCCTGGAAGACCAGTAGTAGTTTCCGATGCACATCTGAAGGCATACTGTAATCTGTGGACTATCACAGTGTTGATGAAACACAGAAATTGCATCTGGATTGAATACAACAGTCACCAGGCGCTATTTCCTCCATGGGAGTAATGTCTCAAACAGCCTACGATTTGATCGATCCCTGCAAGAACAGTAGTAGTTTCCGATGCACATCTGGAGGCATTCTGTAATCTGTGGACTATCAGAGTGTTGATGAAACACAGTAATTGCATCGGGATTGAATACAACAGTCCCCATGCGCACTTACCTCCATGGGAGTACCATCTGAAACAGTTTACTCTTTGTTCGTTCCCTGGAAGACCAGTAGTGGTTTCCGATGCACATCTGGAGGCATTCTGTAATCCTTGGACCTTCAAAGTGTTGATGAAACACAGAAATTGCCTCGGGATTGAATACAACAGTCACCATGCACACTTTCCTCCATGGGAGTAATGTCTCAATCATTCTACGATCTGATCGTTCCCTGGAAGACCAGTAATAGTTTCCGATCCACATCTGGAGGCATTCTGTAATCTGTGGACTATCAGAGTGTTGATGAAACACAGTAATTGCATCGGGATTGAATACAACAGTCACCATGTGCACTTACCTCCATGGGAGTAATGTCTCAAACAGTCTACGCTTTGATCGTTTCCTGGAAGACCAGTAGTAGTTTCCGATGCACATCTGGAGGCACTTGGTAATCTGCGGACTATCAGAGTGTTGATAAACACTGTAATTGCATCGGGATTGAATACAGCAGTCACCATGCACACTTTCCTCCATGGGAGTAATGTCTCAAACAGTCTACGATTTGATCGTTCCCTGGAAGACCAGTAGTAGTTTCCGATGCACATCTGGAGGCATTCTGTAATCTGTGGACTATCAGAGTGTTGATGAAACACAGTAATTGCATCGGGATTGAATACAACAGTCACCATGCGCATCATTCTCCACGGGAGTAATGTCTCAAACAGTCTACTCTTTTATCGTTTTAAGGAAGAAGAGTAGTAGTTTCCGACGCACATCTGGAGCCGTTCTGTAATCTGTGGACTATCTGAGTGTTGATGAAACACAGTAATTGCATCGGGATTGAATACAACAGTCACCTTGCGCACTTTCCTCCATGGGAGTAATGTCTCAAACAGCCTACGCCTTGATCGTTTCCTGGAAGACCAGTAGTTTTTTCCGATGCACACCTGGAGGCATTCTGTAATCTGTGAACTATCAGAGTGTTGATGAAACACTGAAATTGCACCGGGATTGAATACAACAGTCACCATGTGCACTTACCTCCATGGGAGTAATGTCTCAAACAGTCTACGCTTTGATCGTTTCCTGGAAGACCAGTAGTAGTTTCCGATGCACATCTGGAGGCACTCTGTAATCTGCGGACTATCAGAGTGTTGATGAAACACTGTAATTGCATCGGGATTGAATACAGCAGTCACCATGCACACTTTCCTCCATTGGAGTAATGTCTCAAACAGTTTATCTTTGATCGTTCCCTGGAAGACCAGTAGTAGTTTCCGATGCACATCTGGAGGCATTCTGCAATCTGTGGACTATCAGAGTGTTGATGAAACACTGAAATTGCACCGGGATTGAATACAACAGTCACCATGTGCACTTACCTCCATGGGAGTAATATCTAAAACAGTCTACGCTTTGATCGTTTCCTGGAAGACCAGTAGTAGTTTCCGATGCACATCTGGAGGCATTCTGTAATCTGTGGACTATCAGAGTGTTGATGAAACACAGTAATTGCATCGGGATTGAATACAACAGTCCCCATGCGCACTTTCTTCCATGGGAGTAATGTCTCAGACAGTCTACACTTTGCCCGTTCCCTGGATGACCAGTAGTAGTTTCCGATGCACATCTGGAGACATTCTGTAATCTGTGGACTATCAGAGTGTTGATGAAACACAGAAATTGATCGGGATTGAATACAACAGTCAGCATGCGCACTTTCCTCCATGGGAGTAATGTCTCAAACAGTCCAAGCTTTGATCGTTCCCTGGAAGACCAGTAGTAGTTTCCGATGCACATCTGGAGGCATTCTGTAATCTGTGGACTATCAGAGTGTTGATGAAACACAGAAATTGCATCGGGATTGAATACAACAGTCACCATGCGCACTCTCCTCCATGGGAGTAATGTTTGAAACAGTTTACTCTTTGATCGTTCCCTGGAAGACCAGTAGTAGTTTCTGATGCACATCTGGAGACATTCTGTAATCTGTGGACTATCAGAGTGTTGATGAAACAAAGAAATTGCATCGGGATTGAATACAACAGTCACCATGCGCACTTACCTCCATGGGAGTAATGTCTCAAACAGTCTACGCTTTGATCGTTTCCTGGAACACCAGTAGTAGTTTCCGATGCACAACTGGAGGCATTCTGTAATCTGTGGACTATCAGAGTGTTGATGAAACCAAATTGCATCGGATTGAATACAACAGTCACCATGCGCACATTCCTCCACGTGAGTAATGTCTCAAACAGTCTACGCTTTGATCGTTCCAAGGAAGACCAGTAGTAGTTTCCGACGCACATCTGTAGCCGTTCTGTACTCTGTGGACTATCAGAGTGTTGATGAAACACAGAAATTTCTTCGGGATTGGATACAACACTCAACATGCGCACTTTTTCCCATGGGAGTAGTGTCTCAAACAGTTTACGCTTTGATCGTTCCCTCGAAGACCAGTAGTAGTTTCCGATGCACATCTGGAGGCATTCTGTAATCTGTGGACTATCAGAGTGTTAATGAAACCAAAATTGCATCGGGATTGAATACAACAGTCACCATGCGCACTCTCCTCCATGGGAGTAATTCTCAAACAGTCTACGCTTTGATCGTTCCCAGGAAAACCAGTAGTAGTTTCCGATGCACATCTGGGGGTATTCTGTAATCTGTGGACTATCACAGTGTTGATGAAACACAGAAAATGCATCGGGATTGAATACAACAGTCACCATGCGCACTTTCCTCCATGGGAGTAATGTCTCAAACAGTCTACGCTTTGATCGTTTCCTGGAAGACCAGTAGTAGTTTCCGATGCACATCTGGAGGCATTCTGTAATCTGTGGAGTATCAGAGTGTTGATGAAACAAAAATTGCATCGGGATTGAATACAACACTCACCATGCATACTTTCCTCCATGGGAGTAATGTCTCAAACAGTCTACGCTTTGATCGTTCCCTGGAAGACCAGTAGTAGTTTCCGATGCACATCTGAAGGCATACTGTAATCTGTGGACTATCACAGTGTTGATGAAACACAGAAATTGCATCTGGATTGAATACAACAGTCACCAGGCGCTATTTCCTCCATGGGAGTAATGTCTCAAACAGCCTACGATTTGATCGATCCCTGCAAGAACAGTAGTAGTTTCCGATGCACATCTGGAGGCATTCTGTAATCTGTGGACTATCAGAGTGTTGATGAAACACAGAAATTGCATCGGGATTGAATACAACTGTCACCATCGGCACCTTCCTCCATGGGAGTAATGTCTCAAACAGTGTACGCTTTGATCGTTTCCTGGAGGACCAGTAGTAGTTTCCGATGCACATCTGGAGGCATTCTGTAATCTGTGGACTATCAGAGTCTTAATGAAACCAAAATTGCATCGGGATTGAATACAACAGTCACCATGCGCACTCTCCTCCATGGGAGTAATGTCTCAAAGAGTCTACGCTTTGATCGTTCCCAGGAAAACCAGTAGTAGTTTCCGATGCACATCTGGGGGCATTCTGTAATCTGTGGACTATCACAGTGTTGATGAAACACAGAAATTGCATCGGGATTGAATACAACAGTCACCAGGCGCTATTTCCTCCATGGGAGTAACGTCTCAAACAGCCTACGATTTGATCGTTCCCTGGAAGAACAGTAGTAGTTTCCGATGCACATCTGGAGGCATTCTGTAATCTGTGGACTATCAGAGTGTTAATGAAACCAAAATTGCATCGGGATTGAATACAACATTCACCAGGCGCTATTTCCTCCATGGGAGTAACGTCTCAAACAGCCTACGATTTGATCGTTCCCTGGAAGAACAGTAGTAGTTTCCGATGCACATCTGGTGGCATTCTGTAATCTGTGGACTATCAGAGTGTTAATGAAACCAAAATTGCATCGGGATTGAATACAACAGTCACCATGCGCACTCTCCTCCATGGGAGTAATTCTCAAACAGTCTACGCTTTGATCGTTCCCAGGAAAACCAGTAGTAGTTTCCGATGCACATCTGGGGGCATTCTGTAATCTGTGGACTATCACAGTGTTGATGAAACACAGAAAATGCATCGGGATTGAATACAACAGTCACCATGCGCACTTTCCTCCATGGGAGTAATGTCTCAAACAGTCTACGCTTTGATCGTTCCCTGGAGGACCAGTAGTAGTTCCGATGCACATCTGGAGGCATTCTGTAATCTGTGGACTATGTGAGTGTTGATAAAACACAGAAATTGCATCGGGATTGAATACAACAGTCACCATGCGCACTTACCTCCATGGGAGTAATGTCTCAAACAGTCTACGCTTTGATCGTTTCCTGGTAGTCCAGTAGTAGTTTCCGATGCACATCTGGAGGCATTCTGTAATCTGTGGAGTATCAGAGTGTTGATGAAACAAAAATTGCATCGGGATTGAATACAACAGTCACCATGCATACTTTCCTCCATGGGAGTAATGTCTCAAACAGTCTACGCTTTGATCGTTCCCTGGAAGACCAGTAGTAGTTTCCGATGCACATCTGAAGGCATTCTGTAATCTGTGGACTATCACAGTGTTGATGAAACACAAAAATTGCATCTGGATTGAATACAACAGTCACCAGGCGCTATTTCCTCCATGGGAGTAATGTCTCAAACAGCCTACGATTTGATCGTTCCCTGGATGAACAGTAGTAGTTTCCGATGCACATCTGGAGGCATTCTGTAATCTGTGGACTATCAGAGTGTTGATGAAACACAGAAATTGCATCGGGATAGTATACAACAGTCACCCTCGGCACATTCCTCCATGGGAGTAATGTCTCAAACAGTGTACGCTTTGATCGTTTCCTGGAAGACCAGTAGTAGTTTCCGATGCACATCTGAAGGCATTCTGTAATCTGTGGACTATCACAGTGTTGATGAAACACAGAAATTGCATCGGGCGTGAATACAACAGTCACCAGGCGCTATTTCCTCCATGGGAGTAATGTCTCAAACAGCCTACGATTTGATCGTTCCCTGGAAGAACAGTAGTAGTTTCCGATGCACATCTGGAGGCATTCTGTAATCTGTGGACTATCAGAGTGTTGATGTAACACAGAAATTGCATCGGGATTGAATACAACAGTCACCATCGGCACCTTCCTCCATGGGAGTAATGTCTCAAACAGTCTACGCTTTTATCGTTTTAAGAAAGAAGAGTAGTAGTTTCCGACGCACATCTGGAGCCGTTCTGTAATCTGTGGACTATCTGAGTGTTGGTGAAACACAGAAATTGCATCGGGATTGAATACAACAGTCACCTTGCGCACTTTCCTCCATGGGAGTAATGTCTCAAACAGTCTACGCTCTGATCGTTTCCTGGAAGACCAGTAGTTATTTCCGATGCACATCTGGAGGCATTCTGTAATCTGTGGACTATCGGAGTGTTGATGAAACACAGAATTTGCATCGGGATTGAATACAACAGTCCCCATGCGCACTTTCTTCCATGGGAGTAATGTCTCAGACAGTCTAAACTTTGCCCGTTCCCTGGAAGACCAGTAGTAGTTTCCGATACACATCTGGAGACATTCTGTAATCTGTGGACTATCAGAGTGTTGATGAAACACAGAAATTGCATCGGGATTGAATACAACAGTCACCATGCGCACTTTCCTCCATGGGAGTAATGTCTCAAACAGTCCAAACTTTGATCGTTCCCTGGAAGACCAGTAGTAGTTTCCGATACACATCTGGAGGCATTCTGTAATCTGTGGACTATCAGAGTGTTGAGGAAACACAGAAATTGCATCGGGATTGAATAAAACAGTCACCATGCGCACTTACCTCCATCGGAGTAAAGTCTCAAACAGTCTACGCTTTGATCGTTTCCTATAAGATCTGTAGTAGTTTCCGATGGACATCTAGAGGCATTCTGTAATCTGTGGACTATCAGAGTGTTGATGAAACACAGATATTGCATTAGGACTGAATACAACAGTCACCAGGCGCAACTTCCTCAATGGGAGAAATGTCTCAAACAGTCTACGCTTTGATCGGTCCCTGGGAGTCCAGTAGTAGTTTCCGATGCACATCTGTACGCAATCTGTAATCTGTGGACTATCAGAGTGTTGATGAAACACTGATATTGCATCGGGATTGAATACAACAGTCACCATAAGCACTTACCTCCATGGGAGTAATGTTTGAAACAGTTTACTCTTTAATCGTTCCCTGGAAGACCAGTAGTAGTTTCAGATGCACATCTGGAGACATTCTGTAATCTGTGGACTATCAGAGTGTTGATGAAACAAAGAAACTGCATCGGGATTGAATACAACAGTCACCATGCGCACTTACCTCCATGGGAGTAATGTCTCAAACAGTCTGCGCTTTGATCGTTCCCTGGAAGACCAGTAGTAGTCTCCGATGCACAACTGGAGGCATTCTGTAATCTGTGGACTATCAGAGTGTTGATGAAACCAAAATTGCATCGGATTGAATACAACAGTCACCATGCGCACATTCCTCCACGTGAGTAATGTCTCAAACAGTCTACGCTTTGATCGTTCCAAGGAAGACCAGTAGTAGCTTCCGACGCACATCTGGAGCCGTTCTGTAATCTGTGGACTATCAGAGTGTTGATGAAACACAGAAATTGCTTCGGGATTGGATACAACACTCAACATGCGCACTTTTTCCCATGGGAGTAGTGTCTCAAACAGTTTACGCTTTGATCGTTTCCTCGAAGACCAGTAGTAGTTTCCGATGCACATCTGGAGGCATTCTGTAATCTGTGGTCTATCAGTGTGTTGATGAAACAAAAATTGCATCGGGATTGAATACAACAGTCACCATGCATACTTTCCTCCATGGGAGTAATGTATCAAACGGTCTACGCTTTGATCGTTCCCTGGAAGGCCAGTAGTAGTTTCCGATGCACATCTGCACGCAATCTGTATTCCTTGGACCTTCAAAGTGTTGATGAAACACAGAAATTGCCTCGTGATGAATACAACAGTCACCATGCGCACTTTCCTCCATGGGAGTAATGTCTCAAACAGTCTACGCTTTGATCGTTCCCTGGAAGACCAGTAGTAGTTGCGATGCACATCTGGAGGCATTCTGTAATCTGTGGACTATGTGGCTGTTGATGAAACACAGAAATTGCATCGGGATTGAATACAACAGTCACCATGCGCACTTACCTCCATGGGAGTAATGTGTCAAACAGTCTACGCTTTGATCGTTTCCTGGAAGACCAGTAGTAGTTTCCGATGCACATCTGGAGGCATTCTGTAATCTGTGGACTATCAGAGTGTTGATGAAACAAAAATTGCATCGGGATTGAATACAACAGTCACCATGCATACTTTCCTCCATGGGAGTAATGTCTCAAACAGTCTACGCTTTGATCGTTCCCTGGAAGACCAGTAGTAGTTTCCGATGCACATCTGGAGGCATTCTGTAATCTGTGGACTATCAGAGTGTTGATGAAACAGAGAAATTGCATCGGGATTGAATACAACAGTGACCATGTGCACTTACCTCCATGGAAGTAATGTCTCAAACAGTCTACGCTTTGATCGTTTCCTGGAAGACCAGTAGTAGTTTCCGATGCACATCTGGAGGCACTCTGTAATCTGCGGACTATCAGAGTGTTGATGAACACTGTAATTGCATCGGGATTGAATACAACAGTCACCATGCTCACTTTCCTCATTGGGAGTAATGTCTCAATCAGTCTACGATTTGATCGTTCCCTGGAAGACCAGTAATAGTTTCCGATCCACATCTGGAGGCATTCTGTAATCTGTGGACTATCAGAGTGTTGATGAAACACAGTAATTGCATTGGGATTGAATACAACAGTCCCCTTGCGCACTTACCTCCATTGGGGTACCGTCTGAAAGAGTTTACTCTTTGATCGTTCCCTGGAAGACCAGTAGTAGTTTCCGATGCACATCTAGAGGCATTATGTAATCTGTGGACTATCAGAGTGTTGATGAAACAGAGAAATTGCATCGGGATTGAATACAACAGTCACCATGTGCACTTACCCCCATGGGAGTAATGTCTCAATCAGCCTACGCTTTGATCGTTTCCGGGAAGACCAGTAGTAGTTTCCGATGCACATCTGGAGGCACTCTGTAATCTGCGGACTATCAGAGTGTTGATGAACACTGTAATTGCATCGGGATTGAATACAGCAGTCACCATGCACACTTTCCTCCATGGGAGTAATGTCTCAAACAGTCTACGATTTGATCGTTCCCTGGAAGAACAGTAGTAGTTTCCGATGCACATCTGGAGGCATTCTGTAATCTGTGGACTATCAGAGTGCTGATGAAACACAGTAATTGCATCGGGATTGAATACAACAGTCACCATGCGCATCATTCTCCACGGAGTAATGTCTCAAACAGTCTACGCTTTTATCGTTCCAAGGAAGAAGAGTAGTAGTTTCCGACGCACATCTGGAGCCGTTCTGTAATCTGTGGACTATCAGAGTGTTGATGAAACAAAAATTGCATCGGGATTGAATACAACAGTCACCATGCATACTTTCCTCCATGGGAGTAATGTATCAAACAGTCTACGCTTTGATCGTTACCTGGAAGGCCAGTAGTAGTTTCCGATGCACATCTGCAAGCAATCTGTATTCCTTGGACCTTCAAAGTGTTGATGAAACACAGAAATTGCCTCGTGATGAATACAACAGTCACCATGCGCACTTTCCTCCATGGGAGTAATGTCTCAAACAGTCTACGCTTTGATCGTTCCCTGGAAGACCAGTAGTAGTTTCCGATGCACATCTGGAGGCATTCTGTAATCCTTGGACCTTCAAAGTGTTGATCAAACACAGATATTGCCTCAGGATAGAATACAACAGTCACCATGCGCACTTTCCTCCATGGGAGTAATGTCTCAAACAGTCTACGCTTTGATCGTTTCCTGGAAGACCAGTAGTAGTTTCCGATGCACATCTGGAGGCATTCTGTAATCTGTGGACTATGTGAGTGTTGATGAAACACTGTAATTGCATCGGGATTGAATACAACAGTCACCATGCGCACTTACCTCCATGGGAGTAATGTCTCAAACAGTCTACGCTTTGATCGTTTCCTGGAAGACCAGTAGTAGTTTCCGATGCACATCTGGAGGCATTCTGTAATCTGTGGACTATCAGAGTGTTGATGAAACAAAAATTGCATCGGGATTGAATACAACAGTCGCCATGCATACTTTCCTCCATGGGAGTAATGTCTCAAAGAGTCTACGCTTTGATCGTTCCCTGGAAGACCAGTAGTAGTTTCCGATGCACATCTGGAGGCATTCTGTAATCTGTGGACTATCAGAGTGTTGATGAAACACTGAAATTGCACCGGGATTGAATACAACAGTCACCATGTGCACTTACCTCCATGGGAGTAATGTCTCAAACAGTCTACGCTTTGATCGTTTCCTGGAAGACCAGTAGTAGTTTCCGATGCACATCTGGACGCACTCTGTAATATGCGGACTATCAGAGTGTTGATGAAACACTGTAATAGCATCGGGATTGAATACAGCAGTCACCATGCACACTTTCCTCAATGGGAGTAATGTCTCAGACAGTCTACGCTTTGATCGTTCCCTGGAAGACCAGTAGTAGTTTTCGATGCACATCTGGAGGCATTCTGTAATCTGTGGACTATCAGAGTGTTGATGAAACCAAAATTGCATCGGGATTGAATACAACAGTCACCATGCGCACTCTCCTCCATGGGAGTAATGTCTCAAACAGTCTACGCTTTGATCGTTCCCAGGAAAACCAGTAGTAGTTTCCGATGCACATCTGGGGGCATTCTGTAATCTGTGGACTATCTGAGTGTTGATAAAACACAGCAATTGCATCGAGATTGAATACAACATTCTCCATGCGCACTTTCCTCCATGGAAGTAATATCTCAAACAGTCTAAGCGTTGATCGTTCCCTGGAAGACCAGTAGGCGTTTCCGATGACATATGAAGGCTTTCTGTAATCTGTGGACAATCACAGTGTTGATGAAACACAGAAATTGCATCGGGATTGAATACAACAGTCAGCAGGCGCTATTTCCTCAATGGGTGTAATGTCTCAAACAGTCTACGCTTTGATCGTTCCCAGGAAGACCAGTAGTAGTTTCCGATGCACATCTGGGGGGCATTCTGTAATCTGTGGACTATCTGAGTGTTGATGAAACACAGAAATTGCTTAAAGATTGAATACAACAGTCACCATCGGCACCTTCCTCCATGGGAGTAATGTCTGAAACAGTCTACGCTTTTATCGTTTCCTGGAAGACCAGTAGTAGTTTCCGATGCACATCTGGAGGTATTCTGTAATCTGTGGAATATCAGAGTGTTGATGAAACAGAGTAATTGCATCGGGATTGAATACAACAGTCCCCATACGCACTTTCTTCCATGGGAGTAAGGTCTCAGACAGTCTACACTTTGCCCGTTCCCTGGAAGACCAGTAGTAGTTTCCGATGCACATCTGGAGGCATTCTGTAATCTGTGGACTATCAGAGTGTTGATGAAAGACAGAAATTGCATCGGGATTGAATACAACAGTCACCATGCGCACTTTCCTCCATGGAGTAATGTCTCAAACAGTCTAAGCTTTGATCGTTCCCTAGAAGACCAGTACTAGTTTCCGACGCACATCTGGAGGCATTCTATAATCTGTGAACTATCAGAGTGTTGATGAAACACAGATATTGCATCAGGATTGAATACAACTGTCACCAGGCGCTATTTCCTCAATGGGAGTAATGTCTCAAACAGTCTACGCTTTGACCGTTCCCCTGAAGGCCAGTTGTAGTTTCGGATGCACATCTGGACGCAATCTGTATTCCTTGGACCTTCAAAGTGTTGATGAAACACAGAAATTGCCTCGGGATTGAATACAACAGTCACCATGCGCACATTCCTCCATGGGAGTAATGTCTCAAACAGTCTACGATTTGATCGTTACCTGGAAGACCAGTAGTAGTTTCCGATGCACATGTGGAGGCATTCTGTAATCTGTGGACTATCTGAGTGTTGATGAAACCCAGAAATTGCATCGTGATTGAATACAACAGTCACATTGCGCACTTTCCTCCATGGGAGTAATGTCTCAAACAGTCTACGCTTTGATCGTTTCCTGGAAAACCAGTAGTAGTTTCCGATGCACATCTGGAGGCATTCTGTAATCTGTGGACTATCAGAGTGTTGATGAAACACAGAAATTGCATCGGGATTGAATACAACAGTCACCATGCGCACTTACCCCCATGGGAGTAATGTCTCAAACAGTTCAATCTTTGATCGTTCCCTGAAAGACCAGTAGTAGTTTCCGATGCACATCTGAAGGCATTCTGTAATCTGTGGACTATCAGAGTGTTGATGAAACACTGAAATTGCACCGGGATTGAATACAACAGTCACCATGTGCACTTACCTCCATGGGAGTAATGTCTCAAACAGTCTACGCTTTGATCGTTTCCTGGAAGACCAGTAGTAGTTTCCGATGCACATCTGGAGGCACTCTGTAATCTGCGGACTAACAGAGTGTTGATGAAACACTGTAATTGCATCGGATTGAATACAACAGTCACCATGCACACTTTCCTCCATGGGAGAAATGTCTCAAACAGTCTACGATTTGATCGTTCCCTGGAAGACCAGTAGTAGTTTCCGATGCACATCTGGAGGCATTCTGTAATCTTTGGACTATCAGAGTGTTGATGAAACGAAAATTGCATCGGGATTGAATACAACAGTCACCATGCGCACTCTCCTCCATGGGAGTAATGTCTCAAACAGTCTACGCTTTGATCGTTCCCAGGAAAACCAGTAGTAGTTTCCGATGCACATCTGGGGGCATTCTGTAATCTGTGGACTATCTGAGTGTTGATAAAACACAGAAATTGCATCGGGATTGAATACAACAGTCACAATGCGCACTTTCCTCCATGGGAGTAATATCTCAAACAGTCTACGCTTTGATCGTTTCCTGGAAGACCAGTAGTAGTTTCCGATGCACATCTGGACGCACTCTGTAATATGCGGACTATCAGAGTGTTGATGAAACACTGTAATTGCATCGGGATTGAATACAGCAGTCACCATGCACACTTTCCTCAATGGGAGTAATGTCTCAGACAGTCTACGCTTTGATCGTTCCCTGGAAGACCAGTAGTAGTTTTCGATGCAAATCTGGTGGCATTCTGTAATCTGTGGACTATCAGAGTGTTGATGAAACCAAAATTGCATCGGGATTGAATACAACAGTCACCATGCGCACTCTCCTCCATGGGAGTAATGTCTCAAACAGTCTACGCTTTGATCGTTCCCAGGAAAACCAGTAGTAGTTTCCGATGCACATCTGGGGGCATTCTGTAATCTGTGGACTATCTGAGTGTTGATAAAACACAGAAATTGCATCGAGATTGAATACAACATTCACCATGCGCACTTTCCTCCATGGAAGTAATATCTCAAACAGTCTAAGCTTTGATCGTTCCCTGGAAGACCAGTAGGCGTTTCCGATGCACATATGAAGGCTTTCTGTAATCTGTGGACTATCACAGTGTTGATGAAACACAGAAATTGCATCGGGATTGAATACAACAGTCAGCAGGCGCTATTTCCTCCATGGGAGTAATGTCTCAAACAGTCTACGCTTTGATCGTTCCCAGGAAGACCAGTAGTAGTTTCCGATGCACATCTGGGGGGCATTCTGTAATCTATGGACTATCTGAGTGTTGATAAAACACAGAAATTGCTTAAAGATTGAATACAACAGTCACCATCGGCACCTTCCTCCATGGGAGTAATGTCTGAAACAATCTACGCTTTTATCGTTTCCTGGAAGACCAGTAGTAGTTTCCGATGCACATCTGGAGGCATTCTGTAATCTGTGGAATATCAGAGTGTTGATGAAACAGAGTAATTGCATCGGGATTGAATACAACAGTCCCCATGCGCACTTTTTTCCATGGGAGTAATGTCTCAGACAGTCTACACTTTGCCCGTTCCCTGGAAGACCAGTAGTAGTTTCCGATGCACATCTGGAGGCATTCTGTAATCTGTGGACTATCAGAGTGTTGATGAAACACAGAAATTGCATCGGGATTGAATACAACAGTCACCATGCGCACTTTCCTCCATGGGAGTAATGTCTCAAACAGTCTAAGCTTTGATCGTTCCCTGGAAGACCAGTACTAGCTTCCGATGCACATCTGGAGGCATTCTATAATCTGTGAACTATCAGAGTGTTGATGAAGCACAGATATTGCATCAGGATTGAATACAACAGTCACCAGGCGCTATTTCCTCAATGGGAGTAATGTCTCAAACAGTCTACGCTTTGATCGTTCCCAGGAAGACCAGTAGTAGTTTCCGATGCACATCTGGGGGGCATTCTGTAATCTATGGACTATCTGAGTGTTGATAAAACACAGAAATTGCATAAAGATTGAATACAACAGTCACCATCGGCACCTTCCTCCATGGGAGTAATGTCTCAAACAGTCTACGCTTTGATCGTTTCCTGGAAAACCAGTAGTAGTTTCCGATGCACATCTGGAGGCATTCTGTAATCTGTGGACTATCAGAGTGTTGATGAAACACAGAAATTGCATCGGGATTGAATACAACAGTCACCATGCGCACTTACCTCCATGGGAGTAATGTCTCAAACAGTTCAATCTTTGATCGTTCCCTGGAAGACCAGTAGTAGTTTCCGATGCACATCTAGAGGCATTCTGTAATCTGTGGACTATCAGAGTGTTGATGAAACACTGAAATTGCACCGGGATTGAATACAACAGTCACCATGTGCACTTACCTCCATGGGAGTAATGTCTCAAACAGTCTACGCTTTGATCGTTTCCTGGAACACCAGTAGTAGTTTCCGATGCACATCTGGAGGCACTCTGTAATCTGCGGACTAACAGAGTGTTGATGAAACACTGTAATTGTATCGGATTGAATACAGCAGTCACCATGCACACTTTCCTCCATGGGAGAAATGTCTCAAACAGTCTACGATTTGATCGTTCCCTGGAAGACCAGTAGTAGTTTCCGATGCACATCTGGAGGCATTCTGTAATCTTTGGACTATCAGAGTGTTGATGAAACGAAAATTGCATCGGGATTGAATACAACAGTCACCATGCGCACTCTCCTCCATGGGAGTAATGTCTCAAACAGTCCACGCTTTGATCGTTCCCAGGAAAACCAGTAGTAGTTTCCGATGCACATCTGGGGGCATTCTGTAATCTGTGGACTATCTGAGTGTTGATAAAACACAGAAATTGCATCGGGATTGAATACAACAGTCACCATGCGCACTTTCCTCCATGGGAGTAATATCTCAAACAGTCTAAGCTTTGATCGTTCCCTGGGAGACCAGTAGTTGTTTCCGATGCACATCTGAAGGCATTCTGTAATCTCTGGACTATCACAGTGTTGATGAAACACAGAAATTGCATCGGGATTGAATACAACAGTCAGCAGGCGCTATTTCCTCCATGGGAGTAATGTCTCAAACAGTCTACGCTTTGATCGTTCCAAGGAAAACCAGTAGTAGTTTCCGATGCACATCTGGGGGCCATTCTGTAATCTGTGGACTATCTGAGTGTTGATAAAACAAAGAAATTGCATCGAGATTGAATACAACATTCACCATGCGCACTTTCCTCCATGGAAGTAATATCTCAAACAGTGTAAGCTTTGATCGTTCCCTGGAAGACCAGTAGTAGTTTCCGATGCACATCTGGAGGCATTCTAAAATTCTTGGACCTTCAAAGTGTTGATGAAACACAGAAATTGCCTCGGGATTGAATACAACAGTCACCATGCGCATATTCCTCCATAGGAGTAATGTCTCAAACAGACTACGATTTGATCGTTACCTGGAAGACCAGTAGAAGTTTCCGATGCACATCTGGAGGCATTCTGTAATCTGTGGACTATCAGAGTGTTGATGCAACACAGAAATTGCATCGGGATTGAATACAACAGTCACCATCGGCACCTTCCTCCATGGGAGTAATGTCTGAAACAGTCTACGCTTTTATCGTTTCCTAAAAGACCAGTAGTAGTTTCCGATGAACGTCTGGAGGCATTCTGTAATGTGTGGACTATCAGAGTGTTGATGAAACACAGCAATTGCATCGGGATTGAATACAACAGTCCCCATGCGCACTTTCTTCCATGGGAGTAATGTCTCAGAGAGTCTACACTTTGCCCGTTCCCTGGAAGACCAGTAGTAGTTTCCGATGCACATCTGGAGGCATTCTGTAATCTGTGGACTATCAGAGTGTTGATGAAACACAGAAATTGCATCGGGATTGAATACAACAGTCACCATGCGCACTTTCCTCCATGGGAGTAATGTCTCAAACAGTCTAAGCTTTGATCGTTCCCTGGAAGACCAGTACTAGTTTCCGATGCACATCTGGAGGCATTCTATAATCTGTGAACTATCAGAGTGTTGATGAAACACAGAAATTGCATCAGGATTTTATACAACAGTCACCATTCGCTATTTCCTCCATGGGAGTAATGTCTGAAACAGTCTACGCTTTTATCGTTTCCTGGAAGACCAGTGTAGTTTCCGATGCACATCTGGAGGCATTCTGCCATCTGTGGACTATCAGAGTGTTGATGAAACACAGAAATTGCATCGGGATTGAATACAACAGTCACCATGCGCACTTACCTCCATGGGAGTAATGTCTCAAACAGTTTAACCTTTGATCGTTCCCTGGAAGACCAGTAGTGGTTTCCGATGCACATCTGGAGGCATTCTGTAATCTGTGGACTATCAGAGTGTTGATGAAACACTGAAATTGCACCGGGATTGAATACAACAGTCACCATGTGCACGTACCTCCATGGGAGTAATGTCTCAAACTGTCTACGCTTTGATCGTTTCCTGGAAGACCAGTAGTAGTTTCCGATGCACATCTGGAGGCACTCTGTAATCTGCGGACTAACAGAGTGTTGATGAAACACTGTAATTGCATCGGGATTGAATACAACAGTCACCATGCGCACTCTCCTCAATGGGAGTAATGTCTCAAACAGTCTACGCTTTGATCGTTCCCAGGAAAACCAGTAGTAGTTTCCGATGCACATCTGGGGGCCTTCTGTAATCTGTGGACTATCTGAGTGTTGATAAAACACAGAAATTGCATCGGGATTGAATACAACAGTCACAATGCGCACTTTCCTCCATGGGAGTAATATCTCAAACAGTCTAAGCTTTGATCGTTCCCTGGAAGACCAGTAGTAGTTTCCGATGCACATCTGAAGGCATTCTGTAATCTCTGGACTATCACAGTGTTGATGAAACACAGAAATTGCAACGGGATTGAATACAACAGTCACCAGGCGCTATTTCCTCCATGGGAGTAATGTCTCAAACAGTCTACCCTTTGATCGTTCCCTGGAAGACCAGTAGTAGTTTCCGATGCACATCTGGAGGCATTCTAAAATCCTTGGACCTTCAAAGTGTTGATGAAACACAGAAATTGCCTCGGGATTGAATACAACAGTCACCATCGGCACCTTCCTCCATGGGAGTAATGTCTGAAACAGTCTACGCTTTGATCGTTTCCTGGAAGACCAGTAGTAGTTTCCGATGCACATCTGGAGGCATTCTGTAATCTGTGGACTATCAGAGTGTTGATGAAACACAGTAATTGCATCGGGATTGAATACAACAGTCCCCATGCGCATTTTCCTCCATGGGAGTAATGTCTCAGCCAGTCTACGATTTGATCGTTCCCTGGAAGACCAGTAGTAGTTTCCGATGCACATCTGGATTCATTCTGTAATCTGTGGACTATCAGAGTGTTGATGAAACACAGAAATTGCATCGGGATTGAATACAGCAGTCACCAGGCGCTATTTCCTCCATGGGAGTAATGTCTCAAACAGTCTACGCGTTGATCGTTTCCTGGACGTCCTGTAGCAGTTTCCGATGCACATCTGGAGGCATTCTGTAATCTGTGGACTATCAGAGTGTTGATGAAGCACTGATATTGCATCGGGATTGAATACATCAGTAACTATGCGCACTTACCTCCATGGGAGTAATGTCTCAAACAGTTTACTTTTTGATCGTTCCCTGAAAGACCAGTAGTAGTTTCCGATGCACATCTGGAGTCATTCTGTAATCTGTGGACTATCAGAGTATTGATGAAACAAAGAAATTGCATCGGGATTGAATACAACAGTCACCATGCGCACTTTCCTCCATGGGAGTAATGTCTCAGACATTCTACACTTTGATCGTTCCCTGGAAGACCAGTAGTAATTTCCGATGCACATCTGGAGGCATTCTGTAATCTGTGGACTATCAGAGTATTGATGAAACACAGAAATTGCATCGGGATTGAATACAACAGTCACCATGCGCACTTTAATCCATGGGAGTAATGGCTCAAACAGTCTACGCTTTGATCGTTTCCTGGAAGACCAGTAGAAGTTTCCGATGCACATCTGGAGGCATTCTGTAATCTGTGGACTATCTGAGTGTTGATGAAACACAGAAATTGCATCGGGATTGAATACAAGAGTCACCATGCGCACTTTCCTCCATGGGAGTAATATCTCAAACAGTCTAAGATTTGATCGTTACCTGGAAGACCAGTAGTAGTATCCGATGCACATCTGGAGGAATTCTGTAATCTGTGGACTATCAGAGTGTTGATGAAACACAGAAATTGCATCGGGATTGAATACAACAGTCACCATCGTCCCTTTCCTCCATGGAGTAATGTCTCAAACAGTCTACGCTTTGATCGTTCCCTGCAACACCAGTAAAAGTTTCCGATGCACATCTGGAGGCATTCTGTAATCCTTGGACCTTCAAAGTGTTGATGAAACACAGAAATTGCATCGGGATTGAATACTACAGTCACCATGCGCACTTTCCTCCATGGGAGTAATGTCTCAAACAGTCTACGCTTTGATCGTTTCCTGGAAGTCCAGTAGTAGTTTCCGATGCACATCTGGAGGCATTCTATAATCTGTGGACAATCAGAGTGTTGATGAAACACTGATATTGCATCGGGATTGAATACAACAGTCACCATGCGCACTTACCTCCATGGGAGTAATGTCTGTAACAGTTTACTCTTTGATCGTTCCCTGGAAGACCAGTAGTAGTTTCCGATGCACATCTGGAGGCATTCTGTAATCTGTGGACTATCAGAGTGTTGATGAAACAAAGAAATTGCATCGGGATTGAATACAACAGTCACCATGCGCACTTACTTTCATGGGAGTAATGTCTCAAACAGTCTACGCTTTGATCGTTTCCTGGAAGACCAGTAGTAGTTTCCGATGCACAACTGGAGGCATTCTGTAATCTGATAACTATCAGGGTGTTGATGAAACACAGTAATTGCATCGGGATTTAATACAACAGTCACCATGCGCACTTTCCTCCATGGGAGTAATGTCTCAGACAGTCTACGCTTTGATCGTTCCCTGGAAGACCAGTAGTAGTTTCCGATGCACATCTGGAGGCATTCTGTAATCCTTGGACCATCAGAGTGTTGATGAAACACAGAAATTGCATCGGGATTGAATACAACAGTCACCATGCACACTTTCGTCCATGGGAGTAATGTCTCAAACAGTCTACGCTTTGATTGTTCCCTGGAAGATCAGTAGTAGTTTCCGATGCCCATCTGGAGGCATTCTGTAATCTGCGGACTGTCAGAGTGTTGATGAAACACAGAAATTGCATCGGGATTGAATATAACAGTCACCATGCGCACTTTTCTAAACGGGAGTTATGTCTCAAACAGTCTACAATTTGATCATTCCCTGGAAGACCAGTAGTAGTGTCCGATGCACATCTGGAGGCATTCTGTATTCTGTGGACTATCAGAGTGTTGCTGAAACACAGAAATTGCATCGGGATTCAATACAACAGTCACCATGCGCACTTCCCTCCATGGGAGTAATGCCTCAAACAGTCTACGGTTTCATCGTATCCTGGTAGTCCAGTAGTAGTTTCCGATGCACATCTGGAGGCATTCTGTAATCTGTGGACTATCAGAGTGTTGATGAAACACAGTAATTGCATCGGGATTAAATACAACATTCACCATGCGCACTTTCCTCCATGGGAGTAATGTCTCAGGCAGTGTACGCTTTGATCGTTCCCTGGAAGACCAGTAGTAGTTTCCGATGCACATCTGAAGGCATTCTGTAATCTGTGGACTATCAGAGTTTTGATGAAATACAGAAATTGCATCGAAATTGAATACAACAGTCACCATGCGAACTTTCCTCCATGGGAGTAATGGCTCAAACCGTCTACGCTTTGATCGTTCCCTGGAAGACCAGTAGTAGCTTCTGATGCACATCTGGAGGCATTCTGTAATCTGTGGACTATCAGAATGTTGATGAAACACAGAAATTGCATCGGGATTGAGTACAACAGTCACCATCGGCACTTTCCTCCATGGAGTAATGTCTCAAACAGTCTACGCTTTGATCGTTCCCTGCAAGACCAGTAGTAGTTTCCGATGCACATCTGGAGGCATTCTGTAATCCTTGGACCTTCAAAGTGTTGATGAAAAACAGAAATAGAATCGGGATTGAATACAACAGTCACCATGCGAACTTTCCTCCATGGAAGTAATGTCTCAAACTGTCTACGCTTTGATCGTTACCTGGAAGACCAGTAGTAGTTTCCGATGCACATCTGGAGGCATTCCGTAATCTGTGAACTATCAGAGTGTTGATGAAACACAGAAATTGCATCGGGATTGAATACAACAGTCACCATGCGCACTTTCCTCCATGGGAGTAATGTCTCAAACAGTCTAAGTTTTGATCGTTCCCTGGAAGTCCAGTACTAGTTTCCGATGCACATCTGGAGGCATTCTATAATCTGTGAACTATCAGAGTGTTGATGAAACACAGAAATTGCATCAGGATTTTATACAACAGTCACCAGGCGCTATTTCCTCCATGGGAGTAATGTCTCAGACAGTCTACGATTTGATCGTTCCCTGGAAGACCAGTAGAAGTTTCCGATGCACATCTGGAGGCATTCTGTAATCTTTGGACTATCAGAGTGTTGATGAAACCAAAATTGCATCGGGATTGAATACAACAGACACCATGCGCACTCTCCTCCATGGGAGTAATGTCTCAAACAGTCTACGCTTTGATCGTTCCCAGGAAAACCAGTAGTAGTTTCCGATGCACATCTGGGGGCCTTCTGTAATCTGTGGACTATCACAGTGTTGATGAAACACAGAAATTGCAACGGGATTGAATACAACAGTCACCAGGCGCTATTTCCTCCATGGGAGTAATGTCTCAAACAGTGTACCCTTTGACCTTTCCCTGGAAGACCAGTAGTAGTTTCCGATGCACATCTGGAGGCATTCTAAAATCCTTGGACCTTCAAAGTGTTGATGAAACACAGAAATTGCCTCGGGATTGAATACAACAGTCACCATGCGCACTTTCCTCCATGGGAGTAATGTCTCAAACAGTCTACGATTTGATCTTTACCTGGAAGACCAGTAGTAGTTTCCGATGCACATCTGGAGGCATTCTGTAATCTGTGGACTATCAGAGTGTTGATGAAACACAGAAATTGCATCGGGATTGAATACAACAGTCACCATCGTCACCTTCCTCCATGGGAGTAATGTCTGAAACAGTCTACGCTTTGATCGTTTCCTGGAAGACCAGTAGTAGTTTCCGATGCACATCTGGAGGCATTCTGTAATCTGTGGACTATCATAGTGTTGATGAAACACAGAAATTGCATCGGGATTGAATACAACAGTCACCATGCGCACTTTAATCCATGGGAGTAATGGCTCAAACAGTCTACGCTTTGATCGTTCCCTGGAAGACCAGTAGAATTTTCCGATGCACATCTGGAGGCATTCTGTAATCTGTGGACTATCTGAGTGTTGATGAAACACAGAAATTGCATCGGGATTGAATACAACAGTCACCATGCGCACTTTCCGCCATGGGAGTAATATCTCAAACAGTCTAAGATTTGATCGTTACCTGGAAGACCAGTAGTAGTATCCGATGCACATCTGGAGGAATTCTGTAATCTGTGGACTATCAGAGTGTTGATGAAACACAGAAATTGCATCGGGATTGAATACAACAGTCACCATCGTCCCTTTCCTCCATGGAGTAATGTCTCAAACAGTCTACGCTTTGATCGTTCCCTGCAACAGCAGTAGTAGTTTCCGATGCACATCTGGAGGCATTCTGTAATCCTTGGACCTTCAAAGTGTTGATGAAACACAGAAATTGCATCGGGATTGAATACTACAGTCACCATGCGCACTTTCCTCCATGGGAGTAATGTCTCAAACAGTCTACGCTTTGATCGTTTCCTGGAAGACCAGTAGTAGTTTCCGATGCACATCTGGAGGCATTCTGTAATCTGTGGACAATCAGAGTGTTGATGAAACACTGATATTGCATCGGGATTGAATACAACAGTCACCATGCGCACTTACCTCCATGGGAGTAATGTCTGAAACAGTTTACTCTTTGATCGTTCCCTGGAAGACCAGTAGTAGTTTCCGATGCACATCTGGAGGCATTCTGTAATCTGTGGACTATCAGAGTGTTGATGAAACAAAGAAATTGCATCGGGATTGAATACAACAGTCACCATGCGCACTTACTTTCATGGGAGTAATGTCTCAAACAGTCTACGCTTTGATCGTTTCCTGGAAGACCAGTAGTAGTTTCCGATGCACAACTGGAGGCATTCTGTAGTCTGATGACTATCAGGGTGTTGATGAAACACAGTAATTGCATCGGGATTTAATACAACAGTCACCATGCGCACTTTCCTCCATGGGAGTAATGTCTCAGACAGTCTACGCTTTGATCGTTCCCTGGAAGACCAGTAGTAGTTTCCGATGCACATCTGGAGGCATTCTGTAATCCTTGGACAATCAGAGTGTTGATGAAACACAGAAATTGCATCGGATTGAATACAACAGTCACCATGCGCACTTTCGTCCATGGGAGTAATGTCTCAAACAGTCTACGCTTTGATCGTCCCCTGGAAGATCAGTAGTAGTTTCCGATGCACATCTGGAGGCATTCTGTAATCTGCGGACTGCCAGAGTGTTGATGAAACACTGTAATTGCATCGGGATTGAATACAACAGTCACCATGCGCACTTTCCACCATGTGAGTAATGTCTCAAACAGTCTACGATTTGATAGTTCCCTACTAGACCAGTAGTAGTTTCCGATGCACATCTGGAGGCATTCTTTAATCAGTGGACTCCCCGAGTGTTGATGAAACACAGAAATTGCATCGGGATTGAATACAACAGTCACCATGCGCACTTTCCGCCAAGGGAGTAATGTCTGAAACAGTTTACTCTTTGATCGTTCCCTGGAAGACCAGTAGTAGTTTCCGATGCACATCTGGAGGCATTCTGTAATCTGTGGACTATCTGAGTGTTGATGAAACAAAGAAATTGCATCGGGATTGAATACAACAGTCACCATGCGCACTTTTCTAAACGGGAGTAATGTCTCAAACAGTCTACAATTTGATCATTCCCTGGAAGACCAGTAGTAGTGTCCGATGCACATCTGGAGGCATTCTGTAATCTGTGGACTATCAGAGTGTTGCTGAAACACAGAAATTGCATCGGGATTCAATACAACAGTCACCATGCGCACTTCCCTCCATGGGAGTAATGCCTCAAACAGTCTACGGTTTCATCGTTTCCTGGTAGTCCAGTAGTAGTTTCCGATGCACATCTGGAGGCATTCTGTAATCTGTGGACTATCAGAGTGTTGATGAAACACAGTAATTGCATCGGGATTAAATACAACATTCACCATGCGCACTTTCCTCCATGGGAGTAATGTCTCAGGCAGTGTACGCTTTGATCGTTCCCTGGAAGACCAGTAGTAGTTTCCGATGCACATCTGGAGGCATTCTGTAATCTGTGGACTATCAGAGTTTTGATGAAACACAGAAATTGCATCGAAATTGAATACAACAGTCACCATGCGAACTTTCCTCCATGGGAGTAATGGCTCAAACCGTCTACGCTTTGATCGTTCCCTGGAAGACCAGTAGTAGTTTCTGATGCACATCTGGAGGCATTCTGTAATCTGTGGACTATCAGAGTGTTGATGAAACACAGAAATTGCATCGGGATTGAGTACAACAGTCACCATCGGCACTTTCCTCCATGGAGTAATGTCTCAAACAGTCTACGCTTTGATCGTTCCCTGCAAGACCAGTAGTAGTTTCCGATGCACATCTGGAGGCATTCTGTAATCCTTGGACCATCAGAGTGTTGATGAAACACAGAAATTGCATCGGGATTGAATACAACAGTCACCATGCGCACTTTCCTCCATGGGAGTAATGTCTCAAGCAGTCTACGCTTTGAACGTTCCCTGGAAGACCAGTAGTAGTTTCCGATGCACATCTGGAGGCATTCTGTAATCTGCGGACTATCAGAGTGTTGATGAAACACAGAAATTGCATCGGGATTGAATACAACAGTCACCATGCGCACTTTCCGCCATGGGAGTAATGTCTCAAACAGTCTACGCTTTGATTGTTATCTGGAAGACGAGTAGTAGTTTCCGATTCACATCTGGAGGCATTCTGAAATCTGTGGACTATCTGAGTGTTGATGAAACACAGAAATTGCATCGGGATTGAATACAACAGTCACCATGCGCACTTTCCTCCATGGGAGTAATGTCTCAAACTGTCTAAGATTTGATCGTTACCTGGAAGACCAGTAGTAGTTTCCGATGCACATCTGGAGGAATTCTGTAATCTGTGGACTATCAGAGTGTTGATGAAACACTGAAATTGCAACGGGATTGAATACAACAGTCACCATCGTCACTTTCCTCCATGAGAGTAATGTCTCAAACAGTCTACGCTTTGATCGTTCCCTGCAAGACCAGTAGTAGTTTCCGATGTACATCTGGAGGCATTCTTTAATGCTTGGACTTTCAAAGTGTTGATGAAACACAGAAATTGCATCGGGATTGAATACAACAGTCACCATGCGCACTTTCCTCCATGGAAGTAATGTCTCAAACAGTCTACGCTTTGATCGTTACCTGGAAGACCAGTAGTAGTTTCCGATGCACATCTGGAGGCATTCCGTAATCTGTGGACTATCAGAGTGTTGATGAAACACAGAAATTGCATCGGGATTGAATACAACAGTCACCATGCGCAGTTTCCTCCATTTGAGTAATGTCTCAAACAGTCTACGCTTTGATCGTTTCCTGGAAGACCAGTAGTAGTTTCCGATTCACATCTGGAGGCATTCTGTAATCTGTGGACTATCTGAGTGTTGATGAAACACAGAAATTGCATCGGGATTAAATACAACAGTCACCATGCGCACTTACCTCCATGGGAGTTATGTCTCAAACAGTTTACTCTTTGATCGTTCCCTGGAAGACCAGTAGTAGTTTCCGATGCACATCTGGAGGCATTATGTAATCTGTGGACCTTCAAAGTGTTGATGAAACAAAGAAATTGCATCGGGATTGAATACAACAGTCACCATGCGCACCTACCTCCATGGGAGTAATGTCTCAAACAGTCTACGCTTTGATCGTTTCCTGGAAGACCAGTAGTAGGTTCCGATGCACATCTGGAGGCATTCTGTAATCTGTGGACTATCAGAGTGTTGATGAAACCAAAGTTGCATCGGATTGAATACAGCAGTCACCATGCGCACTTTCCTCCATGGGAGTAAAGTCTTAAACAGTCTACGATTCGATCATTCCAAGGAAGACCAGTAGTAGTTTCCGATGCACATCTGGAGCCGTTCTGTAATCTGTGGACTATCAGACTGTTGATGAAACACAGAAATTGCTTCGGGATTGGATACAACAGTCACCAGGCGCTATTTCCTCCATGGGAGTAATGTCTCAAACAGTCTACGCTTTGATCGTTTCCTGGAAGTCCAGTAGCAGTTTCCGATGCACATCTGGAGGCATTCTGTAATCTGTGGACTATCAGAGTGTTGATGAAACACTGATATTGCATCGGGATTGAATACAACAGTCACCATGCGCACTTACCTCCATGGGAGTAATGTCTCAAACAGTTTACTGTTTGATCGTTCCCTGAAAGACCAGTAGTAGTTTCCGATGCACATCTGGAGGCCTTCTGTAATCTGTAGACTATCAGAGTGTTGATGAAACAAAGAAATTGCATCGGGATTGAATACAACAGTCACCATGCGCACTTTCCTCCATGGGAGTAATGTCTCAGACAGTCTACACTTTGATCGTTCCCTGAAAGACCAGTAGTAGTTTCCGATGCACATCTGGGGGCATTCTGTAATCTGTGGACTATCAGAGAGTTGATGAAACACAGAAATTGCATCGGGATTGAATACAACAGTCACCATGCGCACTCTCCTCCGTGGGAGTAATGTCTCAAACAGTCTACGCTTTGATCGTTCCCAAGAAGACCAGTAGTAGTTTCCGACGCACATCTGGGGGCATTCTGTAATCTGTGGACTATCTGAGTGTTGATGAAACACAGAAATTGCATCATGATTGAATACAACAGTCACCATGAGCACTTTCCTCCATGGGAGTAATGTCTCAGACAGTCTACACTTTGATCGTTCCCTGGAAGACCAGTAGTAGTTTCCGATGCACATCTGGGGGCATTCTGTAATCTGTGGACTATCAGAGTGTTGATGAAACACAGAAATTGCATCGGGATTGAATACAACACACCATGCGCACTTTCCTCCATTGGAGTAATGTATCAAACAGTCTAAGATTTGATCGTTACCTGGAAGACCAGTAGTAGTTTCCGATGCACATGTGGAGGAATTCTGTAATCTGTGGACTATCAGAGTGTTGTTGAAACACAGAAATTGCTTTGGGATTGAATACAGCAGTCACCATCGGCACTTTCCTCAATGAGAGTAATGTCTCAAACAGTCTACAATTTGATCATTCCATGGAAGACCAGTAGTAGTTTCCGATGCACATCTGGAGGCATTCTGTAATCCGTGGACTATCAGAGTGTTGCTGAAACACAGAAATTGCATCGGGATTGAATACAACCGTCACCATGCGCACTTTCCGCCATGGGAGTAAAGTCTTAAACAGTCTACGATTCGATCATTCCAAGGAAGACCAGTAGTAGTTTCCGATGCACATCTGGAGCCGTTCTGTAATCTGTGGACTATCAGACTGTTGATGAAACACAGAAATTGCTTCGGGATTGGATACAACAGTCACCAGGCGCTATTTCCTCCATGGGAGTAATGTCTCAAACAGGCTACGCTTTGATCGTTTCCTGGAAGTCCAGTAGCAGTTTCCGATGCACATCTGGAGGCATTCTGTAATCTGTGGACTATCAGAGTGTTGATGAAACACTGATATTGCATCGGGATTGAATACAACAGTCACCATGCGCACTTACCTCCATGGGAGTAATGTCTCAAACAGTTTACTGTTTGATCGTTCCCTGAAAGACCAGTAGTAGTTTCCGATGCACATCTGGAGGCCTTCTGTAATCTGTAGACTATCAGAGTGTTGATGAAACAAAGAAATTGCATCGGGATTGAATACAACAGTCACCATGCGCACTTTTCTCCATGGGAGTAATGTCTCAGACAGTCTACACTTTGATCGTTCCCTGGAAGACCAGTAGTAGTTTCCGATGCACATCTGGGGGCATTCTGTAATCTGTGGACTATCAGAGAGTTGATGAAACACAGAAATTGCATCGGGATTGAATACAACAGTCACCATGCGCACTCTCCTCCGTGGGAGTAATGTCTCAAACAGTCTACGCTTTGACCGTTCCCAAGAAGACCAGTAGTAGTTTCCGACGCACATCTGGGGGCATTCTGTAATCTGTGGACTATCTGAGTGTTGATGAAACACAGAAATTGCATCATGATTGAATACAACAGTCACCATGAGCACTTTCCTCCATGGGAGTAATGTCTCAGACAGTCTACACTTTGATCGTTCCCTGGAAGACCAGTAGTAGTTTCCGATGCACATCTGGGGGCATTCTGTAATCTGTGGACTATCAGAGTGTTGATGAAACACAGAAATTGCATCGGGATTGAATACAACACACCATGCGCACTTTCCTCCATTGGAGTAATGTATCAAACAGTCTAAGATTTGATCGTTACCTGGAAGACCAGTAGTAGTTTCCGATGCACATGTGGAGGAATTCTGTAATCTGTGGACTATCAGAGTGTTGTTGAAACACAGAAATTGCTTTGGGATTGAATACAGCAGTCACCATCGGCACTTTCCTCAATGAGAGTAATGTCTCAAACAGTCTACAATTTGATCATTCCATGGAAGACCAGTAGTAGTTTCCGATGCACATCTGGAGGCATTCTGTAATCCGTGGACTATCAGAGTGTTGCTGAAACACAGAAATTGCATCGGGATTGAATACAACAGTCACCATGCGCACTTTCCGCCATGGGAGTAATGCCTCAGACAGTCTACGCTTTGATCGTTCCCTGGAAGACCAGTAGTGGTTTCCGATGCACACCTGGAGGCATTCTTTAATCCTTGGACTTTCAAAGTGTTGATGAAACACAGAAATTGCATCGGGATTGAATACGTCACCATGCGCACTTTCCTCCATCGTAGTAATGTCTTAAACAGTCTACGCTTTGATCGTTACCTGGAAGACCAGTAGTAGTTTCCGATGCACATCTGGAGGCATTCCGTAATCTGTGGACTATCAGAGTGTTGATGAAACACAGAAATTGCATCGGGATTGAATACAACAGTCACCATGCCCAGTTTCCTCCATTTGAGTAATGTCTCAAACAGTCTACGCTTTGATCGTTTCCTGGAAGACCAGTAGTAGTTTCCGATGCACATCTGGAGGCATTCTGTAATCTGTGTACTATCAGAGTGTTGATGAAACACTGATATTGCATCGGGATTGAATACAACAGACACCATGCGCACTTACCTCCATGGGAGTTATGTCTCAAACAGTTTACTCTTTGATCGTTCCCTGGAAGACCAGTAGTAGTTTCCGATGCTTATCTGGAGGCATTCTGTAATCTGTGGACCTTCAAATTGTTGATGAAACAAAGAAATTGCATCGGGATTGAATACAACAGTCACCATGCGCACTTACCTCCATGGGAGTAGTGTCTCAAACAGTCTACGCTTTGATCTTTTCCTGGAAGACCAGTAGTAGTTTCCGATGCACATCTGGAGGCATTCTGTAATCTGTGGACTATCAGAGTGTTGATGAAACCAAAATTGCATCGGATTGAATACAGCAGTCACCATGCGCACTTTCCTCCATTTGAGTAATGTCTTAAACAGTCTACGATTCGATCATTCCAAGGAAGACCAGTAGTAGTTTCCGATGCACATCTGGAGGCATTCTGTATCTGCGGACTAGCAGAGTGTTGATGACACGCAGTAATTGCATCGGGATTGGATACAACACTCACCATGCGCACTTTCCCCCATGGGAGTAGTGTCTCAAACAGTTTACGCTTTGATCGTTCCCTCGAAGACCAGTAGTAGTTTCCGATGCACATCTGGAGGCATTCTGTAATCTGCGGACTAGCAGAGTGTTGATGAAACACGGTAATTGCATCGGGATTGAATACAACAGTCACCATGCGCACTTACCTCCATGGGAGTAATGTCTCAAACAGTCCAAGCTTTGATCGTTCCCTGGAAGACCAGTAGTAGTTTCCGATGCACATCTGGATGCATTCTGTAATCTGCGGACTATCAGAGTGTTGATGAAACACAGAAATTGCATCAGGATTGAATACAACAGTCACCAGGCGCTATTTCCTCCATGGGAGTAATGTCTCAAACAGTCTACGCTTTGATCGTTCCCAAGAAGACCAGTAGTAGTTTCCGACGCACATCTGGGGGAATTCTGTAATCTGTGGACCATCTGAGTGTTGATGAAACACAGAAATTGCATCATGATTTAATACAACAGTCACCATGCGCACTTTCCTCCATGGGAGTAATATCTCAAACATTCTAAGCTTAGATTGTTCCCAGGAAGACCAGTAGTAGTTTCCGATGCACATCTGAAGGCATTATGTAATCTGTGGAGTATCAGAGTGTTGATGAAACGCAGAAATTGCATCGGGATTCAATACAACGGTCACCATGCGCACTTTCCTCCATGGGAGTAATGGCTCAAACAGTCTACGCTTTGATCGTCCCCTGGAAGACCAGTAGTGGTTCCCGATGCACATCTGGAGGCATTCTGTAATCTGTGGACTATCAGAGTGTTGATGAAACACAGAAATTGCATCGGGATTGAATACAACAGTCACCATGCGCACTCTCCTCCGTGGGAGTAATGTCTCAAACAGTCTACGCTTTGATCGTTCCCAAGAAGACCAGTAGTAGTTTCCGACGCACATCTGGGGGCATTCTGTAATCTGTGGACTATCTGAGTGTTGATGAAACACAGAAATTGCATCGGGATTGAATACAACAGTCACCATGTACACTTTCCGCCATGGGAGTAATGCCTCAAACAGTCTACGGTTTGATCTTTTCCTGGAAGTCCAGTAGTAGTTTCCGATGCACATCTGGTGTCATTCTGTAATCTGTGGACTATCAGAGTGTTGATGAAACACAGTAATTGCATCGGTATTGAATACAACAGTCACCATGCGCACTTTCTTCCATGGCAGTAATGTCTCAGACAGTCTACGCTTTGATCGTTCCCTGGAAGACCAGTAGTAGTTTCCGATGCACATCTGGAGGAATTCTGTAATATGTGGACTATCAGAGTGTTGATGAAACATAGAAATTGCATCGGGATTGAATACAACAGTCACCATGCGCACTTTCTTCCATGGGAGTAATGGCTCAAACAGTCTACGCTTTGATCGTTCCCTGCAAGACCAGTAGTGGTTCCCGATGCACATCTGGAGGCATTCTGTAATCTGTTGACTATCTGAGTGTTGATGAAACACAGAAATTGCATCGGGATTGAATACAACAGTCACCATGCGCACTTTCCTCCATGGGAGTAATGTCTCAAACAGTCTACGCTTTGATCGTTCCCTGGAAGACCAGTAGTAGTTTCCGATGCACATCTGTAGGCATTCCGTAATCTGTGGACTATCAGTGTTGATGAAACACAGAAATTGCATCGCGATTGAATACAACAGTCACCATGCGCAGTTTCCTCCATGGGAGTAATGTCTCAAACAGTCTACGCTTTAATCGTTTCCTGGAAGACCAGTAGTAGATTCCGGTGCACATCTGGAGGCATTCTGTAATCTGTGGACTATCAGAGTGTTGATGAAACACTGATATTGCATCGGGATTGAATACAACAGTCACCATGCGCACTTACCTCCATGGGAGTTATGTCTCAAACAGTTTACTCTTTGATCGGTCCCTGGAAGACCAGTAGTAGTTTCCGATGCACATCTGGAGGCTTTCTGTAATCTGTGGACCTTCAAAGTGTTGATGAAACACAGAAATTGCATCGGGATTGATTACAACAGTCACCATGCGCACTTACCCTCATGGGAGTAATGTCTCAAACAGTCTAAGCTTTGTCCGTTCCCTGGAAGACCAGTAGTAGTTTCCGATGCACATCTGGAGGCATTCTGTAATCTGTGGACTATCAGAGTGTTGATGAAACACAGAAATTGCATCGGAATTGATTACAACAGTCACCATGCGCACTTACCTCCATGGGAGTAATGTCTCAAACAGTCTACGGTTTGATCTTTTCCTGGAAGTCCAGTAGTAGTTTCCGATGCACATCTGGAGTCATTCTGTAATCTGTGGACTATCAGAGTGTTGATGATACACAGTAACTGCATCGGTATTGAATACAACAGTCACCATGCGCACTTTCTTCCATGGGAGTAATGTCTCAGACAGTCTACGCTTTGATCGTTCCCTGGAAGACCAGTAGTAGTTTCCGATGCACATCTGGAGGATTTCAGTAATCTGTGGACTATCAGAGTGTTGATGAAACACAGAAATTGCATCGGGATTGAATACAACAGTCACCATGCGCACTTTCCTCCATGGGAGTAATGGCTCAAACAGTCTACCCTTTGATCGTTCCCTGGAAGACCAGTAGTGGTTCCCGATGCACATCTGGAGGCATTCTGTAAACTGTTGACCATCTGAGTGTTGATGAAACACAGAAATTGCATCGGGATTGAATACAACAGTCACCATGCGCACTTTCCTCCATGGGAGTAATGTCTCAAACAGTCTACGCTTTGATCGTTCCCTGGAAGACCAGTAGTAGTTTCCGATGCACATCTGTAGGCATTCCGTAATCTGTGGACTATCAGAGTGTTGATGAAACACAGAGATTGCATCGCGATTGAATACAACAGTCACCATGCGCAGTTTCCTCCATGGGAGTAATGTCTCAAATAGTCTACGTTTTAATCGTTTCCTGGAAGACCAGTAGTAGATTCCGGTGCACATCTGGAGGCATTCTGTAATCTGTGGATTATCAGAGTGTTGATGAAACACTGATATTGCAACCGGATTGAATACAACAGTCACCATGCGCACTTACCTCCATGGGATTTATGTCTCAAACAGTTTACTCTTTGATCGTTCCCTGGAAGACCAGTAGTAGTTTCCGATGCACATCTGGAGGCATTCTGTAATCTGTGGACCTTCAAAGTGTTGATGAAACAAAGAAATTGCATCGGGATTGAATACAACAGTCACCATGCGCACTTACCTCCATGGGAGTAATGTCTCAAACAGTCTACGCTTTGATCGTTTTCTGGAAGACCAGTAGTAGTTTCCGATTCACATCTGGAGGCATTCTGTAATCTGTGGACTATCAGAGTGTTGATGAAACCAAAATTGCATCGGATTGAATACAGCAGTCACCATGCGCACTTTCCTCCATGGTAGTAATGTTTTAAACAGTCTAAGATTCGATCATTCCAAGGAAGACCTGTAGTAGTTTCCGATGCACATCTGAAGCCGTTCTGTATTCTGTGGACTATCAGAGTGTTGATGAAACACAGAAATTGCTTCGGGATTGGATACAACACTCACCATGCGCACTTTCCCCCATGGGAGTAGTGTCTCAATTAGTTTACGCTTTGATCGTTCCCTCGAAGACCAGTGGTAGTTTCCGATGCACATCTGGAGGCATTCTGTAATCTGCGGACTAGCAGAGTGTTGATGAAACACAGTAATTGCATCGGGATTGAATACAACAGTCACCATGCGCACTTTCCTCCATGGGAGTAATGTCTCAGACAATCTACACTTTGAACGTTCCCTGGAAGACCAGTAGTAGTTTCCGATGCACATCTGGAGGCATTCTGTAATCTGTGGACTATCAGAGTGTTGATGAAACACAGAAATTGCATCAGGATTGAATACAACAGTCACCATGCGCTATTTCCTCCATGGGAGTAATGTCTCAAACAGTCTACGCTTTGATCGTTTCCTGGAAGTCCAGTAGCAGTTTCCGATGCACATCTGGAGGCATTCTGTAATCTGTGGACTATCAGAGTGTTGATGAAACACTGATATTGCATCGGGATTGAATACAACAGTCACCATGCGCACTTACCTCCATGGGAGTAATGTCTCAAACAGTTTACTGTTTGATCGTTCCCTGGAAGACCAGTAGTAGTTTCCGATGCACATCTGGAGGCTTTCTGTAATCTGTAGACTATCAGAGTGTTGATGAAACAAAGAAATTGCATCGGAATTGAATACAACTGTCACCATGCGCACTTTCCTACATAGGGGTAATGTCTCAGACAGTCTACACTTTGATCGTTCCCTGGAAGACCAGTAGTAGTTTCCGATGCACATCTGGGGGCATTCTGTAATCTGTGGACTATCAGAGTGTTGATGAAACACAGAAATTGCATCGGGATTCAATACAACAGTCACCATGCGCACTCTCCTCCGTGGGAGTAACGTCTCAAACAGTCTACGCTTTGATCGTTCCCAAGAAGACCAGTAGTAGTTTCCGACGCACATCTGGGGGCATTCTGTAATCTGTGGACTATCTGAGTGTTGATGAAACACAGAAATTGCATCGGGATTGAATACAACAGTCACCATGCGCACTTTCCTCCATGGGAGTAATGTCTCAAACAGTCTAAGATTTGATCGTTACCTGGAAGACCAGTAGTAGTTTCCGATGCACATCTGGAGGAATTCTGTAATCTGTGGACTATCAGAGTGTTGATGAAACACAGAAACTGCTTTGGGATTGAATACAGCAGTCACCATCTTCACTTTCCTCCATGAGAGTAATGTCTCAAACAGTCTACAATTTGATCATTCCATGGAAGACCAGTAGTAGTTTCCGATGCACATCTGGAGGAATTCTGTAATCTGTGGACTATCAGAGTGTTGATGAAACACAGAAATTGCATCGGGATTGAATACAACAGTCACCATGCGCACTTTCCGCCATGGGAGTAATGGCTCAAACATTCTACGCTTTGATCGTTCCCTGGAAGACCAGTAGTGGTTCCCGATGCACATCTGGAGGCATTCTGTAATCTGTTGACTATCTGAGTGTTGATGAAACACAGAAATTGCATCGGGATTGAATACAACAGTCACCATGCGCACTCTCCTCCATGGGAGTAATGTCTCAGACAGTCTACACTTTGAACGTTCCCTGGAAGACCAGTAGTAGTTTCCGATGCACATCTGGAGGCATTCTGTAATCTGTGGACTATCAGAGTGTTGATGAAACACAGAAATTGCATCGGGATTGAATACAACAGTCACCATGCGCAGTTACCTCCATGGGAGTAATGTCTCAAACAATCTACGCTTTGATCGATCCCAGGAAGACCAGTAGAAGTTTCCGATGCACATCTGGATGCATTCTGTAATCTGTGGACTACCAGAGTGTTGATGAAACACAGTAATTGTATCGGGATTCAATACAACAGTCACCATGCGCACTTTCCTCCATGGGAGTAGTGTCTCAGACAGTGTACGCTTTGATCGTTCCCTGGAAGACCAGTAGTAGTTTCCGATGCACATCTGGAGGCATTCTGTAATCTGTGGACTATCAGAGTTTTGATGAAACACAGAAATTGCATCGAAATTGAATACAACAGTCACCATGCGAACTTTCCTCCATGGGAGTAATGGCTCAAACAGTCTACGCTTTGATCGTTCCCTGGAAGACCAGTAATAGTTTCTGATGCATATCTGGAGGCATTCTGTAATCTGTGGACTATCAGAGTGTTGATGAAACACAGAAATTGCATCGGGATTGAATACAACATTCACCATGCGCACTTTCCTCCATGGGAGTAATGTCTCAAACAGTCTACGCTTTGATCATTCCGTGGAAGACCAGTAGTGGTTCCCGATGCACATCTGGAGGCATTCTGTAATCCTTGGACCATCAGAGTGTTGATGAAACACAGAAATTGCATCGTGATTGAATACAACAGTCACCATGCGCACTTTCCTCCATGGGAGTAATGTCTCAAACAGTCTACGCTTTGATCGTTCCCTGGAAGACCAGTAGTAGTTTCCGATGCACATCTGGAGGCACTCTGTAATCTGCGGACTATCAGAGTTTTGATGAAACACAGACATTGCATCGGGATTGAATACAACAGTCACCATGCGCACTTTCCGCCATGGGAGTAATGTCTCAAACAGTCTACGCTTTGATCGTTATCTGGAAGACGAGTAGTAGGTTCCGATTCACATCTGGAGGCATTCTGAAATCTGTGGACTACCTGAGTGTTGATGAAACACAGAAATTGCATCGGGATTGAATACAACAGTCACCAGGCGCTATTTCCTCCATGGGAGTAATGTCTCAAACAGTCTACGCTTTGATCGTTCCCTGGAAGACCAGTAGTACTTTCCGATGCACTTCTGGAGGAATTCTGTAATCTGTGGACTATCAGAGTGTTGATGAAACACAGTAATTGCAACGGGATTGAATACAACTGTCACCATGCGCACTTTCCTCCATTGGAGTAATGGCTCAAACAGTCTACGTTTTGATCGTTCCTTGGAAGACCAGTAGTGGTTCCCGATGCACATCTGGAGACATTCTGTAATCTGTGGACTATCTGAGTGTTGATGAAACACAGAAATTGCATCGGGATTGAATACAACAGTCACCATGCGTACTTTCCTCCATGGGAGTAATGTCTCAAACAGTCTAAGGTTTGATCGTTACCTGGAAGACCAGTAGCAGTTTCCGATGCACATCTGGAGGAATTCTGTAATCTGTGGACTATCAGAGTGTTGATGAAACACAGAAATTGCAACGGGATTGAATACAACAGTCACCATCGGCACTTTCCTCCATGAGAGTAATGTCTCAAACAGTCTACGCTTTGATCGTTCCCTGCAAGACCAGTAGTAGTTTCCGATGTACATCTGGAGGCATTCTTTAATGCTTGGACTTTCAAAGTGTTGATGAAACACAGAAATTGCATCGGGATTGAATACAACAGTCACCATGCGCACTTTCCTTCATGGAAGTAATGTCTCAAACAGTCTACGCTTTGATCGTTACCTGGAAGACCAGTAGTAGTTTCCGATGCACATCTGGAGGCATTCCGTAATCTGTGGACTATCAGAGTGTTGATGAAACACAGAAATTGCATCGGGATTGAATACAACAGTCACCATGCCCAGTTTCCTCCATTTGAGTAATGTCTCAAACAGTCTACGCTTTGATCGTTTCCTGGAAGACCAGTAGTAGTTTCCGATGCACATCTGGAGGCATTCTGTAATCTGTGGACTATCAGAGTGTTGATGAAACAAAGAAATTGCATCGGGATTGAATACAACAGTCACCATGCGCACTTACCTCCATGGGAGTAATGTCTCAAACAGTCTACGCTTTGATCGTTTCCTGGAAGACCAGTAGTAGTTTCCGATGCACATCTGGAGGCATTCTGTAATCTGTGGACTATCAGAATGTTGATGAAACCAAAATTGCATCGGATTGAATACAGCAGTCACCATGCGCTCTTTCCTCCATGGGAGTAATGTCTTAAACAGTCTACGATTCGATCATTCCAAGGAAGACCAGTAGTAGTTTCCGATGCACATCTGGAGCCGTTCTGTAATCTGTGGACTATCAGAGTGTTGATGAAACACAGAAATTGCTTCGGGATTGAATACAACAGTCACCATGCGCATTTTCCTCCATGGGAGTAATGTCTCGTACAGTCTACACTTTGATCGTTCCCTGGATGACCAGTAGTAGTTTCCGATGCACATCTGGGGGCATTCTGTAATCTGTGGACTATCAGAGTGTTGATGAAACACAGAAATTGCATCGGGATTGAATACAACAGTCACCATGCGCACTTTCCTCCATGGGAGTAATGTCTCAAACAGTCTAAGATTTGATCGTTACCTGGAAGTCCAGTAGTAGTTTCCGATGCACATCTGGAGGAATTCTGTAATCTGTGGACTATCAGAGTGTTGATGAAACGCAGAAATTGCTTTGGGATTGAATACAGCAGTCACCATCGGCACTTTCCTCAATGAGAGTAATGTCTCAAACAGTCTACAATTTGATCATTCCATGGAAGACCAGTAGTAGTTTCCGATGCACATCTGGAAGCATTCTGTAATCCGTTTACTATCAGAGTGTTGCTGAAACACAGAAATTGCATCGGGATTGAATACAACAGTCACCATGCGCACTTTCCGCCATGGGAGTAATGCCTCAGACAGTCTACGCTTTGATCGTTCCCTGGAAGACCAGTAGTAGTTTCCGATGCACATCTGGAGGAATTCTGTAATCTGTGGACTATCAGAGTGTTGATGAAACACAGAAATTGCATCGGGATTGAATACAACAGTCACCATGCGCACTTTCCTCCATGGGAGTAATGGCTCAAACAGTCTACGCTTTGATCGTTCCCTGGAAGACCAGTAGTGGTTCCCGATGCACATCTGGAGGCATTCTGTAATCTGTGGACTATCTGAGAGTTGATGAAACACAGAAATTGCATCGGGATTGAATACAACAGTCACCATGCGCACTTTCCTCCATGGGAGTAATGTCTCAAACAGTCTAAGATTTGGTCGTTACCTGGAAGACCAGTAGTAGTTTCCGATGCACATCTGGAGGAATTCTGTAATCTGTGGACTATCAGAGTGTTGATGAAACACAGAAATTGCAACGGGATTGAATACAACAGTCACCATCGGCACTTTCCTCCATGAGAGTAATGTCTCAAACAGTCTACGCTTTGATCGTTCCCTGCAAGACCAGTAGTAGTTTCCGATGTACATCTGGAGGCATTCTTTAATCCTTGGACTTTCAAAGTGTTGATGAAACACAGAAATTGCATCGGGATTGAATACAACAGTCACCATGCGCACTTTCCTCCATGGGAGTTATGTCTCAAACAGTTTACTGTTTGATCGTTCCCTGGAAGACCAGTAGTACATTCCGATGCACATCTGGAGGCAATCTGTAATCTGTGGACCTTCAAAGTGTTGATGAAACAAAGAAATTGCATCGGGATTGAATACAACAGTCACCATGCGCACTTACCTCCATGGGAGTAATGTCTCAAACAGTCTACGCTTTGATCGTTTCCTGGAAGACCAGTAGTAGTTTCCGATGCACATCTGGAGGCATTCAGTAATCTGTGGACTGTCAGAGTGTTGATGAAACCAAAATTGCATCGGATTGAATACAGCAGTCACCATGCGCACTTTCCTCCATTTGAGTAATGTCTTAAACAGTCTACGATTCGATCATTCCAAGGAAGACCAGTAGTAGTTTCCGATCTACATCTGGAGCCGTTCTGTAATCTGTGGACTATCAGAGTGTTGATGAAACACAGAAATTGCATCATGATTGAATACAACAGTCACCATGCGCACTTTCCTCCATGGGAGTAATATCTCAAACAGTCTAAGCTTTGATTGTTCCCAGGAAGACCAGTAGTTGTTTCCGATGCACATCTGAACGCATTATGTAATCTGTGGAGTATCAGAGTGTTGATGAAACACAGAAATTGCATCGGGATTCAATACAACGGTTACCATGCGCACTTTCCTCCATGGGAGTAATGGCTCAAACAGTCTACGCTTTGATCGTCCCCTGGAAGACCAGTAGTGGTTCCCGATGCACATCTGGAGGCATTCTGTAATCTGTGGACTATCAGAATGTTGATGAAACCAAAATTGCATCGGATTGAATACAGCAGTCACCATGCGCACTTTCCTCCATGGGAGTAATGTCTTAAACAGTCTACGATTCGATCATTCCAAGGAAGACCAGTAGTAGTTTCCGATGCACATCTGGAGCCGTTCTGTAATCTGTGGACTATCAGAGTGTTGATGAAACACAGAAATTGCTTCGGGATTGGATACAACAGTCACCAGGCGCTATTTCCTCCATGGGAGTAATGTCTCAAACAGTCTACGCTTTGATCGTTTCCTGGAAGTCCAGTAGCAGTTTCCGATGCACATCTGGAGGCATTCTGTAATCTGTGGACTATCAGAGTGTTGATGAAACACTGATATTGCATCGGGATTGAATACAACAGTCACCATGCGCACTTACCTCCATGGGAGTAATGTCTCAAACAGTTTACTGTTTGATCGTTCCCTGAAAGACCAGTAGTAGTTTCCGATGCACATCTGGAGGCCTTCTGTAATCTGTAGACCATCAGAGTGTTGATGAAACAAAGAAATTGCATCGGGATTGAACACAACAGTCACCATGCGCACTTTCCTCCATGGGAGTAATGTCTCAGACAGTCTACACTTTGATCGTTCCCTGGAAGACCAGTAGTAGTTTCCGATGCACATCTGGGAGCATTCTGTAATCTGTGGACTATCAGAGTGTTGATGAAACACAGAAATTGCATCGGGATTTAATACAACAGTCACCATGCGCACTTTCCGCCATGGGAGTATTGCCTCAGACAGTCTACGCTTTGATCGTTCCCTGGAAGACCAGTAGTAGTTTCCGATGCACATCTGGAGGAATTCTGTAATCTGTGGACTATCAGAGTGTTGATGAAACACAGAAATTGCATCGGGATTGAATACAACAGTCACCATGCGCACTCTCCTCCGTGGGAGTAATGTCTCAAACAGTCTACGCTTTGATCGTTCCCAAGAAGACCAGTAGTAGTTTCCGACGCACATCTGGGTGCATTCTGTTATCTGTGGACTATCTGAGTGTTGATGAAACACAGAAATTGCATTATGATTGAATACAACAGTCACCATGAGCACTTTCCTCCATGGGAGTAATGTCTCAGACAGTCTACACTTTGATCGTTCCCTGGAAGACCAGTAGTAGTTTCCGATGCACATCTGGAGGCATTCTGTAATCTGTGGACTATCAGTGTGTTGATGAAACCAAAATTGCATCGGATTGAATACAGCAGTCACCATGCGCACTTTCCTCCATTTGAGTAATGTCTTAAACAGTCTACGATTCGATCATTCCAAGGAAGAGCAGTAGTAGTTTCCGATGCACATCTGTAGGCATTCCGTAATCTGTGGACTATCAGTGTTGATGTAACACAGAAATTGCATCGCGATTGAATACAACAGTCGTCATGCGCAGTTTCCTCCATGGGAGTAATGTCTCAAACAGTCTACGTTTTAATCGTTTCCTGGAAGACCAGTAGTAGTTTCCGATGCACATCTGGAGGCATTCTGTAATCTGTGGACCTTCAAAGTGTTGATGAAACAAAGAAATTGCATCGGGATTGAATACAACAGTCTCCATGCGCACTTACCTCCACGGGAGTAATGTCTCAAACAGTCTACGCTTTGATCGTTTTCTGGAAGACCAGTAGTAGTTTTCGATGCACATCTGGAGGCATTCTGTAATCTGTGGACTATCAGAGTGTTGATGAAACCAAAATTGCATCGGATTGAATACAGCAGTCACCATGCGCACTTTCCTCCATGGGAGTAATGTTTTAAACAGTCTAAGATTAGATCATTCCAAGGAAGACCAGTAGTAGTTTCCGATGCACATTTGGAGCCGTTCTGTAATCTGTGGACTATCAGAGTGTTGATGAAACACAGAAATTGCTTCGGGATTGGATACAACACTCACCATGCGCACTTTCCCCCATGGGAGTAGTATCTCAAACAGTTTACGCTTTGATCGTTCCCTCGAAGATCAGTAGTAGTTTCCGATGCACATCTGGAGGCATTCTGTAATCTGCGGCCTAGCAGAGTTTTGATGAAACATAGTAATTGCATCGGGATTGAATACAACAGTCACCATGCGCACTTTCCTCCATGGGCGTAATGTCTCAGACAATCTACACTTTGAACGTTCCCTGGAAGACCCGTAGTAGTTTCCGATGCACATCTGGAGGCATTCTGTAATCTGTGGACTATCAGAGTGTTGATGAAACACAGAAAGTGCATCGGGATTGAATACAACAGTCACCATGCGCACTTACCTCCATGGGAGTAATGTCTCAAACAGTCTAAGCTTTGTTCGTTCCCTGGAAGACCAGTAGTAGTTTCCGATGCACATCTGGAGGCATTCTGTAATCTGTGGACTATCAGAGTGTTGATGAAACACAGAAATTGCATCGAAATTGAATACAACAGTCACCATGCGCACTTACCTCCATGGGAGTAATGTCTCAAACAGTCTACGATTTGATCGATCCCAGGAAGACCAGTAGTAGTTTCCGATGCACATCTGGAGGCATTCTGTAATCTGTGGACTATCAGAGTGTTGATGAAACACAGAAATTGCATCAGGATTGAATACAACAGTCACCAGGCGCTATTTCCTCCATGGGAGTAATGTCTCAAACAGTCTACGCTTTGATCGTTTCCTGGAAGTACAGTAGCAGTTTCCGATGCACATCTGGAGGCATTCTGTAATCTGTGGACTATCAGAGTGTTGATGAAACACTGATATAGCATCGGGATTGAATACAACAGTCACCATGCGCACTTACCTCCATGGGAGTAATGTCTCAAACAGTTTACTGTTTGATCGTTCCGTGGAAGACCAGTAGTAGTTTCCGATGCACATCTGGAGCCCTTCTGTACTCTGTAGACTATCAGAGTGTTGATGAAACAAAGAAATTGCATCGGGATTGAATACAACTGTCACCATGCGCACTTTCTTCCATGGCAGTAATGTCTCAGACTGTCTACACTTTGATCGTTCCCTGGAAGACCAGTAGTAGTTTCCGATGCACATCTGGGGGCATTCCGTAATCTGTGGACTATCAGAGTGTTGATGAAACAAAGAAATTGCATCGGGATTGAATACAACAGTCACCATGCGCACTCTCCTCCGTGGCAGTAATGTCTCAAACAGTCTACGCTTTGATCGTTCCCAAGAAGACCAGTAGTAGTTTCCGACGCACATCTGGGGGCATTCTGTAATCTGTGGACTATCTGAGTGTTGATGAAACACAGAAATTGCATCATGATTGAATACTACAGTCACCATGCGCACTTTCCTCCATGGGAGTAATATCTCAAACAGTCTAAGCTTTGATTGTTCCCAGGAAGACCAGTAGTAGTTTCCGATGCACATCTGGAGGCATTCTGTAATCCGTGGACTATCAGAGTGTTACTGAAACACAGAAATTGCATCGGGATTGAATACAACAGTCACCTTGCGCACTTTCCGCCATGGGAGTAATGCGTCAAACAGTCTACGGAATGATCTTTTCCTGGAAGTCCAGTAGTAGTTTCCGATGCATATCTGGAGTCATTCTGTAATCTGTGGACTATCAGGGTGTTGATGAAACACAGTAATTGCATCGGTATTGAATACAACAGTCACCATGCGCACTTTCTTCCATGGGAGTAATGTCTCAGACAGTCTACGCTTTGATCGTTCCCTGGAAGACCAGTAGTAGTTTCCGATGCACATCTGGAGGAATTCTGTAATCTGTGGACTATCAGAGTGTTGATGAAACACAGAAATTGCATCGGGATTGAATACATATTCACCATGCGCACTTTCCTCCATGGGAGTAATGGTTCAAACAGTCTACGCTTTGATCGTTCCCTGGAAGACCAGTAGTGGTTCCCGATGCACATCTGGAGGCATTCTGTAATCTGTTGACTATCTGAGTGTTGATGAAACACAGAAATTGCATCGGGATTGAATACAACAGTCACCATGCGCTCTTTCCTCCATATGAGTAATGTCTCAAACAGTCTACGCTTTGATCGTTCCCTGGAAGACCAGTAGTAGTTTCCGATGCACATCTGTAGGCATTCCGTAATCTGTGGACTATCAGAGTGTTGATGAAACACAGAAATTGCATCGCGATTGAATACAACAGTCCCCATGCGCAGTTTCCTCCATGGGAGTAATGTCTCAAACAGTCTACGTTTTAATCGTTTCCTGGAAGACCAGTAGTAGATTCCGGTGCACATCTGGAGGCATTCTGTAATCTGTGGACTATCAGAGTGATGATGAAACACAGAAATTGCTTCGAGATTGGATACAACACTCACCATGCGCACTTTCCCCAATGGGAGTAGTGTCTCAAACAGTTTACGCTGTGATCGTTCCCTCGAAGACCAGTAATAGTTTACGATGCACATCTGGAGGCTTTCTGTAATCTGCGGACTATCAGAGTGTTGATGAAACACAGTAATTGCATCGGGATTGAATACAACAATCACCATGCGCACTTTCCTCCATGGAAGTAATGTCTCAGACAGTCTACACTTTGAACGTTCCCTGGAAGACCAGTAGTAGTTTCCGATGCACATCTGGAGGCATTCTGTTATCTGTGGACTAGCAGAGTGTTGATGAAACACAGTAATTGCATCGGGATTGAATACAACAGACACCATGCGCACTTTCCTCCATAGGAGTAATGTCTCAGACAATCTACACTTTGAACGTTCCCGGGAAGACCAGTAGTAGTTTCCGATGCACATCTGGAGGCATTCTGTAATCTGTGGACTATCAGAGTGTTGATGAAACACAGAAATTGCATCGGGATTGAATACAACAGTCACCATGCGCACTTACCTCCATGGGAGTAATGTCTCAAACAGTCTAAGCTTTGTTCGTTTGCTGGAAGACCAGTAGTAGTTTCCGATGCACATCTAGAGGCATTCTGTAATCTGTGGACTATCAGAGTGTTGATGAAACACAGAAATTGCATCGGGATTAATTACAACAGTCACCATGCGCACTTTCCTCCATGGGAGTAATGGCTCAAACAGTCTACGCTTTGATCGTCCCCTGGAAGTCCAGTAGTGGTTCCCGATGCACATCTGGAGGCATTCTGTAATCTGTGGACTATCTGAGTGTTGATGAAACACAGAAATTGCATCGGGATTGAATACAACAGTCACCATGCGCACTTTCCTCCATGGGAGTAATGTCTCAAATAGTCTAAGATTTGATCGTTACCTGGAAGACCAGTAGTAGTTTCCGATGCACATCTGGAGGAATTCTGTAATCTGTGGACTATCAGAGTGTTGATGAAACACAAAAATTGCTTTGGGATTGAATACAGCAGTCACCATCGGCACTTTCCTCCATGGGAGTAATGTCTCAGACAGTCTACAATTTGATCGTTCCCTGGAAGACCAGTAGTAGTTTCCGATGCACATCTGGGGCCATTCTGTAATCTGTGGACTATCAGAGTGTTGATGATAGACAGAAATGGCATCGGGATTGAATACAACAGTCACCATGCGCACTCTCCTTAGTGGGAGTAATGTCTCAAACAGTCTACGCTTTGATCGTCCCCTGGAAGACCAGTAGTGGTTCCCGATGCACATCTGGAGGCATTCTGTAATCTGTGGACTATCTGAGTGTTGATGAAACACAGAAATTGCATCGGGATTGAATACAACAGTCACCATGCGCACTTTCCTCCATGGGAGTAATGTCTCAAACAGTCTAAGATTTGATCGTTACCTGGAAGACCAGTAGTAGTTGCCGATGCACATCTGGAGGCATTCTGTAATCCGTGGACTATCAGAGTGTTACTGAAACACAGAAATTGCATCGGGATTGAATACAACAGTCACCTTGCGCACTTTCCGCCATGGGAGTAATGACTCAAACAGTCTACGGAATGATCTTTTCCTGGAAGTCCAGTAGTAGTTTCCGATGCACATCTGGAGTCATTCTGTAATCTGTGCACTATCAGGGTGTTGATGAAACACAGTAATTGCATCGGTATTGAATACAACAGTCACCATGCGCACTTTCTTCCATGGGAGTAATGTCTCAGACAGTCTACGCTTTGATCGTTCCCTGGAAGACCAGTAGTAGTTTCCGATGCACATCTGGAGGAATTCTGAAATCTGTGGACTATCAGGGTGTTGATGAAACACAGAAATTGCATCGGGATTGAATACAACAGTCACCATGCGCACTTTCCTCCATGGGAGTAATGGCTCAAACAGTCTACGCATTGATCGTTCCCTGGAAGACCAGTAGTGGTTCCCGATGCACATCTGGAGGCATTCTGTAATCTGTTGACTATCTGAGTGTTGATGAAACACAGAAATTGCATCGGGATGGAATACAACAGTCACCATGCGCTCTTTCCTCCATGGGAGTAATGTCTCAATCAGTTTACTGTTTGATCGTTCCCTGAAAGACCAGTAGTAGTTTCCGATGCACATCTGGAGGCCTTCTGTAATCTGTAGACCATCAGAGTGTTGATGAAACAAAGAAATTGCATCGGGATTGAATACAACAGTCACCATGCGCACTCTCCTCCGTGGGAGTAATGTCTCAAACAGTCTACGCTTTGATCGTTCCCAAGAAGACCAGTAGTAGTTTCCGACGCACATCTGGGTGCATTCTGTTATCTGTGGACTATCTGAGTGTTGATGAAACACAGAAATTGCATTATGATTGAATACAACAGTCACCATGAGCACTTTCCTCCATGGGAGTAATGTCTCAGACAGTCTACACTTTGATCGTTCCCTGGAAGACCAGTAGTAGTTTCCGATGCACATCTGGAAGCATTCTGTAATCTGTGGACTATCAGTGTGTTGATGAAACCAAAATTGCATCGGATTGAATACAGCAGTCACCATGCGCACTTTCCTCCATTTGAGTAATGTCTTAAACAGTCTACGATTCGATCATTCCAAGGAAGAGCAGTAGTAGTTTCCGATGCACATCTGTAGGCATTCCGTAATCTGTGGACTATCAGTGTTGATGTAACACAGAAATTGCATCGCGATTGAATACAACAGTCGTCATGCGCAGTTTCCTCCATGGGAGTAATGTCTCAAACAGTCTACGTTTTAATCGTTTCCTGGAAGACCAGTAGTAGTTTCCGATGCACATCTGGAGGCATTCTGTAATCTGTGGACCTTCAAAGTGTTGATGAAACAAAGAAATTGCATCGGGATTGAATACAACAGTCTCCATGCGCACTTACCTCCACGGGAGTAATGTCTCAAACAGTCTACGCTTTGATCGTTTTCTGGAAGACCAGTAGTAGTTTTCGATGCACATCTGGAGGCATTCTGTAATCTGTGGACTATCAGAGTGTTGATGAAACCAAAATTGCATCGGATTGAATACAGCAGTCACCATGCGCACTTTCCTCCATGGGAGTAATGTTTTAAACAGTCTAAGATTAGATCATTCCAAGGAAGACCAGTAGTAGTTTCCGATGCACATTTGGAGCCGTTCTGTAATCTGTGGACTATCAGAGTGTTGATGAAACACAGAAATTGCTTCGGGATTGGATACAACACTCACCATGCGCACTTTCCCCCATGGGAGTAGTATCTCAAACAGTTTACGCTTTGATCGTTCCCTCGAAGATCAGTAGTAGTTTCCGATGCACATCTGGAGGCATTCTGTAATCTGCGGCCTAGCAGAGTTTTGATGAAACATAGTAATTGCATCGGGATTGAATACAACAGTCACCATGCGCACTTTCCTCCATGGGCGTAATGTCTCAGACAATCTACACTTTGAACGTTCCCTGGAAGACCAGTAGTAGTTTCCGATGCACATCTGGAGGCATTCTGTAATCTGTGGACTATCAGAGTGTTGATGAAACACAGAAAGTGCATCGGGATTGAATACAACAGTCACCATGCGCACTTACCTCCATGGGAGTAATGTCTCAAACAGTCTAAGCTTTGTTCGTTCCCTGGAAGACCAGTAGTAGTTTCCGATGCACATCTGGAGGCATTCTGTAATCTGTGGACTATCAGAGTGTTGATGAAACACAGAAATTGCATCGAAATTGAATACAACAGTCACCATGCGCACTTACCTCCATGGGAGTAATGTCTCAAACAGTCTACGCTTTGATCGATCCCAGGAAGACCAGTAGTAGTTTCCGATGCACATCTGGAGGCATTCTGTAATCTGTGGACTATCAGAGTGTTGATGAAACACAGAAATTGCATCAGGATTGAATACAACAGTCACCAGGCGCTATTTCCTCCATGGGAGTAATGTCTCAAACAGTCTACGCTTTGATCGTTTCCTGGAAGTACAGTAGCAGTTTCCGATGCACATCTGGAGGAATTCTGTAATCTGTGGACTATCAGAGTGTTGATGAAACACAGAAATTGCATCGGGATTGAATACAACATTCACCATGCGCACTTTCCTCCATGGGAGTAATGGTTCAAACAGTCTACGCTTTGATCGTTCCCTGGAAGACCAGTAGTGGTTCCCGATGCACATCTGGAGGCATTCTGTAATCTGTTGACTATCTGAGTGTTGATGAAACACAGAAATTGCATCGGGATTGAATACAACAGTCACCATGCGCTCTTTCCTCCATATGAGTAATGTCTCAAACAGTCTACGCTTTGATCGTTCCCTGGAAGACCAGTAGTAGTTTCCGATGCACATCTGTAGGCATTCCGTAATCTGTGGACTATCAGAGTGTTGATGAAACACAGAAATTGCATCAGGATTGAATACAACAGTCACCAGGCGCTATTTCCTCCATGGGAGTAATGTCTCAAACAGTCTACGCTTTGATCGTTTCCTGGAAGTACAGTAGCAGTTTCCGATGCACATCTGGAGGAATTCTGTAATCTGTGGACTATCAGAGTGTTGATGAAACACAGAAATTGCATCGGGATTGAATACAACATTCACCATGCGCACTTTCCTCCATGGGAGTAATGGTTCAAACAGTCTACGCTTTGATCGTTCCCTGGAAGACCAGTAGTGGTTCCCGATGCACATCTGGAGGCATTCTGTAATCTGTTGACTATCTGAGTGTTGATGAAACACAGAAATTGCATCGGGATTGAATACAACAGTCACCATGCGCTCTTTCCTCCATATGAGTAATGTCTCAAACAGTCTACGCTTTGATCGTTCCCTGGAAGACCAGTAGTAGTTTCCGATGCACATCTGTAGGCATTCCGTAATCTGTGGACTATCAGAGTGTTGATGAAACACAGAAATTGCATCGGGATTGAATACAACATTCACCATGCGCACTTTCCTCCATGGGAGTAATGGTTCAAACAGTCTACGCTTTGATCGTTCCCTGGAAGACCAGTAGTGGTTCCCGATGCACATCTGGAGGCATTCTGTAATCTGTTGACTATCTGAGTGTTGATGAAACACAGAAATTGCTTCGAGATTGGATACAACACTCACCATGCGCACTTTCCCCAATGGGAGTAGTGTCTCAAACAGTTTACGCTGTGATCGTTCCCTCGAAGACCAGTAATAGTTTACGATGCACATCTGGAGGCTTTCTGTAATCTGCGGACTATCAGAGTGTTGATGAAACACAGTAATTGCATCGGGATTGAATACAACAATCACCATGCGCACTTTCCTCCATGGAAGTAATGTCTCAGACAGTCTACACTTTGAACGTTCCCTGGAAGACCAGTAGTAGTTTCCGATGCACATCTGGAGGCATTCTGTAATCTGTGGACTAGCAGAGTGTTGATGAAACACAGTAATTGCATCGGGATTGAATACAACAGACACCATGCGCACTTTCCTCCATAGGAGTAATGTCTCAGACAATCTACACTTTGAACGTTCCCGGGAAGACCAGTAGTAGTTTCCGATGCACATCTGGAGGCATTCTGTAATCTGTGGACTATCAGAGTGTTGATGAAACACAGAAATTGCATCGGGATTGAATACAACAGTCACCATGCGCACTTACCTCCATGGGAGTAATGTCTCAAACAGTCTAAGCTTTGTTCGTTTGCTGGAAGACCAGTAGTAGTTTCCGATGCACATCTAGAGGCATTCTGTAATCTGTGGACTATCAGAGTGTTGATGAAACACAGAAATTGCATCGGGATTAATTACAACAGTCACCATGCGCACTTTCCTCCATGGGAGTAATGGCTCAAACAGTCTACGCTTTGATCGTCCCCTGGAAGTCCAGTAGTGGTTCCCGATGCACATCTGGAGGCATTCTGTAATCTGTGGACTATCTGAGTGTTGATGAAACACAGAAATTGCATCGGGATTGAATACAACAGTCACCATGCGCACTTTCCTCCATGGGAGTAATGTCTCAAATAGTCTAAGATTTGATCGTTACCTGGAAGACCAGTAGTAGTTTCCGATGCACATCTGGAGGAATTCTGTAATCTGTGGACTATCAGAGTGTTGATGAAACACAAAAATTGCTTTGGGATTGAATACAGCAGTCACCATCGGCACTTTCCTCCATGGGAGTAATGTCTCAGACAGTCTACAATTTGATCGTTCCCTGGAAGACCAGTAGTAGTTTCCGATGCACATCTGGGGCCATTCTGTAATCTGTGGACTATCAGAGTGTTGATGAAAGACAGAAATGGCATCGGGATTGAATACAACAGTCACCATGCGCACTCTCCTTAGTGGGAGTAATGTCTCAAACAGTCTACGCTTTGATCGTCCCCTGGAAGACCAGTAGTGGTTCCCGATGCACATCTGGAGGCATTCTGTAATCTGTGGACTATCTGAGTGTTGATGAAACACAGAAATTGCATCGGGATTGAATACAACAGTCACCATGCGCACTTTCCTCCATGGGAGTAATGTCTCAAACAGTCTAAGATTTGATCGTTACCTGGAAGACCAGTAGTAGTTGCCGATGCACATCTGGAGGCATTCTGTAATCCGTGGACTATCAGAGTGTTACTGAAACACAGAAATTGCATCGGGATTGAATACAACAGTCACCTTGCGCACTTTCCGCCATGGGAGTAATGACTCAAACAGTCTACGGAATGATCTTTTCCTGGAAGTACAGTAGTAGTTTCCGATGCACATCTGGAGTCATTCTGTAATCTGTGCACTATCAGGGTGTTGATGAAACACAGTAATTGCATCGGTATTGAATACAACAGTCACCATGCGCACTTTCTTCCATGGGAGTAATGTCTCAGACAGTCTACGCTTTGATCGTTCCCTGGAAGACCAGTAGTAGTTTCCGATGCACATCTGGAGGAATTCTGAAATCTGTGGACTATCAGGGTGTTGATGAAACACAGAAATTGCATCGGGATTGAATACAACAGTCACCATGCGCACTTTCCTCCATGGGAGTAATGGCTCAAACAGTCTACGCATTGATCGTTCCCTGGAAGACCAGTAGTGGTTCCCGATGCACATCTGGAGGCATTCTGTAATCTGTTGACTATCTGAGTGTTGATGAAACACAGAAATTGCATCGGGATGGAATACAACAGTCACCATGCGCACTTTCCTCCATGGGAGTAATGTCTCAATCAGTTTACTGTTTGATCGTTCCCTGAAAGACCAGTAGTAGTTTCCGATGCACATCTGGAGGCCTTCTGTAATCTGTAGACCATCAGAGTGTTGATGAAACAAAGAAATTGCATCGGGATTGAATACAACAGTCACCATGCGCACTTTCCTCCATGGGAGTAATGTCTCAGACAGTCTACACTTTGATCGTTCCCTGGAAGACCAGCAGTAGTTTCCGATGCACATCTGGGAGCATTCTGTAATCTGTGGACTATCAGAGTGTTGATGAAACACAGAAATTGCATCGGGATTTAATACAACAGTCACCATGCGCACTTTCCGCCATGGGAGTATTGCCTCAGACAGTCTACGCTTTGATCGTTCCCTGGAAGACCAGTAGTAGTTTCCGATGCACATCTGGAGGAATTCTGTTATCTGTGGACTATCAGAGTGTTGATGAAACACAGAAATTGCATCGGGATTGAATACAACAGTCACCATGCGCACTCTCCTCCGTGGGAGTAATGTCTCAAACAGTCTACGCTTTGATCGTTCCCAAGAAGACCAGTAGTAGTTTCCGACGCACATCTGGGTGCATTCTGTTATCTGTGGACTATCTGTGTGTTGATGAAACACAGAAATTGCATTATGATTGAATACAACAGTCACCATGAGCACTTTCCTCCATGGGAGTATTGTCTCAGACAGTCTACACTTTGATCTTTCCCTGGAAGACCAGTAGTAGTTTCCGATGCACATCTGGAGGCATTCTGTAATCTGTGGACTATCAGTGTGTTGATGAAACCAAAATTGCATCGGATTGAATACAGCAGTCACCATGTGCACTTTCCTCCATTTGAGTAATGTCTTAAACAGTCTACGATTCGATCATTCCAAGGAAGACCAGTAATAGTTTCCGATGCACATCTGTAGGCATTCCGTAATCTGTGGACTATCAGTGTTGATGTAACACAGAAATTGCATCGCGATTGAATACAACAGTCGTCATGCGCAGTTTCCTCCATGGGAGTAATGTCTCAAACAGTCTACGTTTTAATCGTTTCCTGGAAGACCAGTAGTAGTTTCCGATGCACATCTGGAGGCATTCTGTAATCTGTGGACCTTCAAAGTGTTGATGAAACAAAGAAATTGCATCGGGATTGAATACAACAGTCTCCATGCGCACTTACCTCCACGGGAGTAATGTCTCAAACAGTCTACGCTTTGATCGTTTTCTGGAAGACCAGTAGTAGTTTCCGATGCACATCTGGAGGCATTCTGTAATCTGTGGACTATCAGAGAGTTGATGAAACCAAAATTGCTTCGGGATTGAATACAACAGTCACCATGCGCACTTTCCTCCATGGGCGTAATGTCTCAGACAATCTACACTTTGAACGTTCCCTGGAAGACCAGTAGTAGTTTCCGATGCACATCTGGAGGCATTCTGTAATCTGTGGACTATCAGAGTGTTGATGAAACACAGAAATTGCATCGGGATTGAATACAACAGTCACCATGCGCACTTACCTCCATGGGAGTAATGTCTCAAACAGTCTAAGCTTTGTTCGTTCCCTGGAAGACCAGTAGTAGTTTCCGATGCACATCTGGAGGCATTCTGTAATCTGTGGACTATCTGATTGTTGATGAAACACAGAAATTGCATCGAAATTGAATACAACAGTCACCATGCGCACTTACCTCCATGGGAGTAATGTCTCAAACAGTCTACGCTTTGATCGATCCCAGGAAGACCAGTAGTAGTTTCCGATGCACATCTGGAGGCATTCTGTAATCTGTGGACTATCAGAGTGTTGATGAAACACAGAAATTGCATCAGGATTGAATACAACAGTCACCAGGCGCTATTTCCTCCATGGGAGTAATGTCTCAAACAGTCTACGCTTTGATCGTTTCCTGGAAGTCCTGTAGCAGTTTCCGATGCACATCTGGAGGCATTCTGTAATCTGTGGACTATCAGTGTGTTGATGAAACACTGATATAGCATCGGGATTGAATACAACAGTCACCATGCGCACTTACCTCCATGGGAGTAATGTCTCAAACAGTTTACTGTTTGATCGTTCCGTGGAAGACCAGTAGTAGTTTCCGATGCACATCTGGAGGCCTTCTGTAATCTGTAGACTATCAGAGTGTTGATGAAACAAAGAAATTGCATCGGGATTGAATACAACTGTCACCATGCGCACTTTCTTCCATGGGAGTAATGTCTCAGACTGTCTACACTTTGATCGTTCCCTGGAAGACCAGTAGTAGTTTCCGATGCACATCTGGGGGCATTCTGTAATCTGTGGACTATCAGAGTGTTGATGAAACACAGAAATTGCATCGGGATTGAATACAACAGTCACCATGCGCACTCTCCTCCGTGGGAGTAATGTCTCAAACAGTCTACGCTTTGATCGTTCCCAAGAAGACCAGTAGTAGTTTCCGACGCACATCTGGGGGCATTCTGTAATCTGTGGACTATCTGAGTGTTGATGAAACACAGAAATTGCATCATGATTGAATACTACAGTCACCATGCGCACTTTCCTCCATGGGAGTAATATCTCAAACAGTCTAAGATTAGATTGTTCCCAGGAAGACCAGTAGTAGTTTCCGATGCAACTCTGGAGGCATTCTGTAATCCGTGGACTATCAGAGTGTTACTGAAACACAGAAATTGCATCGGGATTGAATACAACAGTCACCTTGCGCACTTTCCGCCATGGGAGTAATGCGTCAAACAGTCTACGGAATGATCTTTTCCTGGAAGTCCAGTAGTAGTTTCCGATGCACATCTGGAGGCATTCTGTAATCTGTGGACTATCAGAGTGTTGATGAAACACAGAAATTGCATCAGGATTGAATACAACAGTCACCAGGCGCTATTTCCTCCATGGGAGTAATGTCTCAAACAGTCTACGCTTTGATCGTTTCCTGGAAGTCCAGTAGCAGTTTACGATGCACATCTGGAGGCATTCTGTAATCTGTGGTCTATCAGAGTGTTGATGAAACACTGATATAGCATCGGGATTGAATACAACAGTCACCATGCGCACTTACCTCCATGGGAGTAATGTCTCAAACAGTTTACTGTTTGATCGTTCCCTGGAAGACCAGTAGTGGTTCCTGATGCACATCTGGAGGCATTCTGTAATCTGTTGACTATCTGAGTGTTGATGAAACACAGAAATTGCATCGGGATTGAATACAACAGTCACCATGCGCTCTTTCCTCCATATGAGTAATGTCTCAAACAGTCTACGCTTTGATCGTTCCCTGGAAGACCAGTAGTAGTTTCCGATGCACATCTGTAGGCATTCCGTAATCTGTGGACTATCAGAGTGTTGATGAAACACAGAAATTGCATCGCGATTGAATACAACAGTCCCCATGCGCAGTTTCCTCCATGGGAGTAATGTCTCAAACAGTCTACGTTTTAATCGTTTCCTGGAAGACCAGTAGTAGATTCCGGTGCACATCTGGAGGCATTCTGTAATCTGTGGACTATCAGAGTGTTGATGAAACACAGAAATTGCTTCGAGATTGGATACAACACTCACCATGCGCACTTTCCCCAATGGGAGTAGTGTCTCAAACAGTTTACGCTGTGATCGTTCCCTCGAAGACCAGTAATAGTTTACGATGCACATCTGGAGGCTTTCTGTAATCTGCGGACTATCAGAGTGTTGATGAAACACAGTAATTGCATCGGGATTGAATACAACAATCACCATGCGCACTTTCCTCCATGGAAGTAATGTCTCAGACAGTCTACACTTTGAACGTTCCCTGAAAGACCAGTAGTAGTTTCCGATGCACATCTGGAGGAATTCTGTAATCTGTGGACTAGCAGAGTGTTGATGAAACACAGTAATTGCATCGGGATTGAATACAACAGTCACCATGCGCACTTTCCTCCATAGGAGTAATGTCTCAGACAATCTACACTTTAAACGTTCCCGGGAAGACCAGTAGTAGTTTGCGATGCACATCTGGAGGCATTCTGTAATCTGTGGACTATCAGAGTGTTGATGAAACACAGAAATTGCATCGGGATTGAATACAACAGTCACCATGCGCACTTACCTCCATGGGAGTAATGTCTCAAACAGTCTAAGCTTTGTTCGTTTGCTGGAAGACCAGTAGTAGTTTCCGATGCACATCTAGAGGCATTCTGTAATCTGTGGACTATCAGAGTGTTGATGAAACACAGAAATTGCATCGGGATTGATTACAACAGTCACCATGCGCACTTTCCTCCATGGGAGTAATGGCTCAAACAGTCTACGCTTTGATCGTCCCCTGGAAGTCCAGTAGTGGTTCCCGATGCACATCTGGAGGCATTCTGTAATCTGTGGACTATCTGAGTGTTGATGAAACACAGAAATTGCATCGGGATTGAATACAACAGTCACCATGCGCACTTTCCTCCATGGGAGTAATGTCTCAAACAGTCTAAGATTTGATCGTTACCTGGAAGACCAGTAGTAGTTTCCGATGCACATTTGGAGGAATTCTGTAATCTGTGGACTATCAGAGTGTTGATGAAACACAAAAATTGCTTTGGGATTGAATACAGCAGTCACCATCGGCACTTTCCTCCATGAGAGTAATGTCTCAAATAGTCTACAATTTGATCATTCCATGGAAGACCAGTAGTAGTTTCCGATGCACATCTGGAGGCATTCTGTAATCCGTGGACTATCAGAGTGTTACTGAAACACAGAAATTGCATCGGGATTGAATACAACAGTCACCATGCGCACTTTCCGCCATGGGAGTAATGCCTCAAACAGTCTACGCTTTGATCGATCCCAGGAAGACCAGTAGTAGTTTCCGATGCACATCTGGAGGCATTCTGTAATCTGTGGACTATCAGAGTGTTGATGAAACACAGAAATTGCATCAGGATTGAATACAACAGTCACCAGGCGCTATTTCCTCCATGGGAGTAATGTCTCAAACAGTCTACGCTTTGATCGTTTCCTGGAAGTCCAGTAGCAGTTTACGATGCACATCTGGAGGCATTCTGTAATCTGTGGTCTATCAGAGTGTTGATGAAACACTGATATAGCATCGGGATTGAATACAACAGTCACCATGCGCACTTACCTCCATGGGAGTAATGTCTCAAACAGTTTACTGTTTGATCGTTCCCTGGAAGACCAGAAGTAGTTTCCGATGCACATCTGCAGGCCTTCTGTAATCTGTAGACTATCAGAGTGTTGATGAAACAAAGAAATTGCATCGGGATTGAATACAACTGTCACCATGCGCACTTTCCTCCATGGGAGTAATGTCTCAGACAGTCTACACTTTGATCGTTCCCTGGAAGACCAGTAGTAGTTTCCGATGCACATCTGGGGCCATTCTGTAATCTGTGGACTATCTGAGTGTTGATGAAACACAGAAATTGCATCATGATTGAATACTACAGTCACCATGCGCACTTTCCTCCATGGGAGTAATATCTCAAACAGTCTAAGCTTTGATTGTTCCCAGGAAGACCAGTAGTAGTTTCCGATGCACATCTGAATTCATTATGTAATCTGTGGACTATCAGAGTGTTGATGAAACACAGAAATTGCATCGGGATTCAATACAACGGTCACCATGCGCACTTTCCTCCATGGGAGTAATGGCTCAAACAGTCTACGCTTTGATCGTCCCCTGGAAGACCAGTAGTGGTTCCCGATGCACATCTGGAGGCATTCTGTAATCTGTGGACCATCTGAGTGTTGATGAAACACAGAAATTGCATCGGGATTGAATACAACAGTCACCATGCGCACTTTCCTCCATGGGAGTAATGTCTCAAACAGTCTAAGATTTGATCGTTACCTGGAAGACCAGTAGTAGTTGCCGATGCACATCTGGAGGCATTCTGTAATCCGTGGACTATCAGAGTGATACTGAAACACAGAAATTGCATCGGGATTGAATACAACAGTCACCTTGCGCACTTTCCGCCATGCGAGTAATGCGTCAAACAGTCTACGGAATGATCTTTTCCTGGAAGTCCAGTAGTAGTTTACGATGCACATCTGGAGTCATTCTGTAATCTGTGGACTATCAGGGTGTTGATGAAACACAGTAATTGCATCGGTATTGAATACAACAGTCACCATGCGCACTTTCTTCCATGGAAGTAATGTCTCAGACAGTCTACGCTTTGATCGTTCCCTGGAAGACCAGTAGTAGTTTCCGATGCACATCTGGAGGAATTCTGTAATCTGTGGACTATCAGAGTGTTGATGAAACACAGAAATTGCATCGGGATTGAATACAACATTCACCATGCGCACTTTCCTCCATGGTAGTAATGGCTCAAACAGTCTACGCTTTGATCGTTCCCTGGAAGACCAGTAGTGGTTCCCGATGCACATCTGGAGGCATTCTGTAATCTGTTGACTACCTGAGTGTTGATGAAACGCAGAAATTGCATCGGGATTGAATACAACAGTCACCATGCGCAGTTTCCTCCATATGAGTAATGTCTCAAACAGTCTACGTTTTAATCGTTTCCTCGAAGACCAGTAGTAGATTCCGGTGCACATCTGGAGGCATTCTGTAAAATGTGGACTATCAGAGTGTTGATGAAACACAGAAATTGCTTCGAGATTGGATACAACACTCACCATGCGCACTTTCCCCAATGGGAGTAGTGTCTCAAACAGTTTACGCTGTGATCGTTCCCTCGAAGACCAGTAATAGTTTACGATGCACATCTGGAGGCTTTCTGTAATCTGCGGACTATCAGAGTGTTGATGAAACACAGTAATTGCATCGGGATTGAATACAACAATCACCATGCGCACTTTCCTCCATGGAAGTAATGTCTCAGACAGTCTACACTTTGAACGTTCCCTGGAAGACCAGTAGTAGTTTCCGATGCACATCTGGAGGCATTCTGTAATCTGTGGACTAACAGAGTGTTGATGAAACACAGTAATTGCATCGGGAATGAATACAACAGTCACCATGCGCACTTTCCTCCATAGGAGTAATGTCTCAGACAATCTACACTTTGAACGTTCCCGGGAAGACCAGTAGTAGTTTCCGATGCACATCTGGAGGCATTCTGTAATCTGTGGACTATCAGAGTGTTGATGAAACACAGAAATTGCATCGGGATTGAATACAACAGTCACCATGCGCACTTACCTCCATGGGAGTAATGTCTCAAACAGTCTAAGCTTTGTTCGTTTGCTGGAAGACCAGTAGTAGTTTCCGATGAACATCTAGAGGCATTCTGTAATCTGTGGACTATCAGAGTGTTGATGAAACACAGAAATTGCATCGGGATTGATTACAACAGTCACCATGCGCACTTTCCTCCATGGGAGTAATGGCTCAAACAGTCTACGCTTTGATCGTCCCCTGGAACTCCAGTAGTGGTTCCCGATGCACATCTGGAGGCATTCTGTAATCTGTGGACTATCTGAGTGTTGATGAAACACAGAAATTGCATCGGGATTGAATACAACAGTCACCATGCGCACTTTCCTCCATGGGAGTAATGTCTCAAACAGTCTAAGATTTGATCGTTACCTGGAAGACCAGTAGTAGTTTCCGATGCACATCTGGAGGAATTCTGTAATCTGTGGACTATCAGAGTGTTGATGAAACACAAAAATTGCTTTGGGATTGAATACAGCAGTCACCATCGGCACTTTCCTCCATGAGAGTAATGTCTCAAATAGTCTACAATTTGATCATTCCATGGAAGACCAGTAGTAGTTTCCGATGCACATCTGGAGGCATTCTGTAATCCGTGGACTATCAGAGTGTTACTGAAACACAGAAATTGCATCGGGATTGAATACAACAGTCACCATGCGCACTTTCCGCCGTGGGAGTAATGCCTCAAACAGTCTACGCTTTGATCGATCCCAGGAAGACCAGTAGTAGTTTCCGATGCACATCTGGAGGCATTCTGTAATCTGTGGACTATCAGGGTGTTGATGAAACACAGAAATTGCATCAGGATTGAATACAACAGTCACCAGGCGCTATTTCCTCCATGGGAGTAATGTCTCAAACAGTCTACGCTTTGATCGTTTCCTGGAAGTCCAGTAGCAGTTTACGATGCACATCTGGAGGCATTCTGTAATCTGTGGTCTATCAGAGTGTTGATGAAACACTGATATAGCATCGGGATTGAATACAACAGTCACCATGCGCACTTACCTCCATGGGAGTAATGTCTCAAACAGTTTACTGTTTGATCGTTCCCTGGAAGACCAGAAGTAGTTTCCGATGCACATCTGCAGGCCTTCTGTAATCTGTAGACTATCAGAGTGTTGATGAAACAAAGAAATTGCATCGGGATTGAATACAACTGTCACCATGCGCACTTTCCTCCATGGGAGTAATGTCTCAGACAGTCTACACTTTGATCGTTCCCTGGAAGACCAGTAGTAGTTTCCGATGCACATCTGGGGCCATTCTGTAATCTGTGGACTATCAGAGTGTTGATGAAACACAGAAATGGCATCGGGATTGAATACAACAGTCACCATGCGCACTCTCCTCCGTGGGAGTAATGTCTCAAACAGTCTAAGCTTTGATTGTTCCCAGGAAGACCAGTAGTAGTTTCCGATGCACATCTGAATTCATTATGTAATCTGTGGACTATCAGAGTGTTGATGAAACACAGAAATTGCATCGGGATTCAATACAACGGTCACCATGCGCACTTTCCTCCATGGGAGTAATGGCTCAAACAGTCTACGCTTTGATCGTCCCCTGGAAGACCAGTAGTAGTTTCCGATGCACATCTGGAGGAATTCTGTAATCTGTGGACTATCAGAGTGTTGATGAAACACAGAAATTGCATCGGGATTGAATACAACATTCACCATGCGCACTTTCCTCCATGGTAGTAATGGCTCAAACAGTCTACGCTTTGATCGTTCCCTGGAAGACCAGTAGTGGTTCCCGATGCACATCTGGAGGCATTCTGTAATCTGTTGACTATCTGAGTGTTGATGAAACACAGAAATTGCATCGGGATTGAATACAACAGTCACCATGCGCTCTTTCCTCCATATGAGTAATGTCTCAAACAGTCTACACTTTGATCGTTCCCTGGAAGACCAGTAGTAGTTTCCGATGCACATCTGTAGGCATTCCGTAATCTGTGGACTATCAGAGTGTTGATGAAACACAGAAATTGCATCGCGATTGAATACAACAGTCCCCATGCGCAGTTTCCTCCATGGGAGTAATGTCTCAAACAGTCTACGTTTTAATCGTTTCCTCGAAGACCAGTAGTGGATTCCGGTGCACATCTGGAGGCATTCTGTAATCTGTGGACTATCAGAGTGTTGATGAAACACAGAAATTGCTTCGAGATTGGATACAACACTCACCATGCGCACTTTCCCCAATGGGAGTAGTGTCTCAAACAGTTTACGCTGTGATCGTTCCCTCGAAGACCAGTAATAGTTTACGATGCACATCTGGAGGCTTTCTGTAATCTGCGGACTATCAGAGTGTTGATGAAACACAGTAATTGCATCGGGATTGAATACAACAATCACCATGCGCACTTTCCTCCATGGAAGTAATGTCTCAGACAGTCTACACTTTGAACGTTCCCTGGAAGACCAGTAGTAGTTTCCGATGCACATCTGGAGGCATTCTGTAATCTGTGGACTAGCAGAGTGTTGATGAAACACAGTAATTGCATCGGGATTGAATACAACAGTCACCATGCGCACTTTCCTCCATAGGAGTAATGTCTCAGACAATCTACACTTTGAACGTTCCCGGGAAGACCAGTAGTAGTTTCCGATGCACATCTGGAGGCATTCTGTAATCTGTGGACTATCAGAGTGTTGATGAAACACAGAAATTGCATCGGGATTGAATACAACAGTCACCATGCGCACTTACCTCCATGGGAGTAATGTCTCAAACAGTCTAAGCTTTGTTCGTTTGCTGGAAGACCAGTAGTAGTTTCCGATGCACATCTAGAGGCATTCTGTAAACTGTGGACTATCAGAGTGTTGATGAAACACAGAAATTGCATCGGGATTGATTACAACAGTCACCATGCGCACTTTCCTCCATGGGAGTAATGGCTCAAACAGTCTACGCTTTGATCGTCCCCTGGAAGTCCAGTAGTGGTTCCCGATGCACATCTGGAGGTATTCTGTAATCTGTGGACTATCTGAGTGTTGATGAAACACAGAAATTGCATCGGGATTGAATACAACAGTCACCATGCGCACTTTCCTCTATGGGAGTAATGTCTCAAACTGTCTAAGATTTGATCGTTACCTGGAAGACCAGTAGTAGATCCGATGCACATCTGGAGGAATTCTGTAATCTGTGGTCTATCAGAGTGTTGATGAAACACAAAAATTGCTTTGGGATTGAATACAGCAGTCACCATCGGCACTTTCCTCCATGAGAGTAATGTCTCAAATAGTCTACAATTTGATCATTCCATGGAAGACCAGTAGTAGTTTCCGATGCACATCTGGAGGCATTCTGTAATCCGTGGACTATCAGAGTGTTACTGAAACACAGAAATTGCATCGGGATTGAATACAATAGTCACCATGCGCACTTTCCGCCATGGGAGTAATGCCTCAAACAGTCTACGCTTTGAACGATCCCAGGAAGACCAGTAGTAGTTTCCGATGCACATCTGGAGGCATTCTGTAATCTGTGGACTATCAGGGTGTTGATGAAACACAGAAATTGCATCAGGATTGAATACAACAGTCACCAGGCGCTATTTCCTCCATGGGAGTAATGTCTCAAACAGTCTACGCTTTGATCGTTTCCTGGAAGTCCAGTAGCAGTTTACGATGCACATCTGGAGGCATTCTGTAATCTGTGGTCTATCAGAGTGTTGATGAAACACTGATATAGCATCGGGATTGAATACAACAGTCACCATGCGCACTTACCTCCATGGGAGTAATGTCTCAAACAGTTTACTGTTTGATCGTTCCCTGGAAGACCAGAAGTAGTTTCCGATGCACATCTGCAGGCCTTCTGTAATCTGTAGACTATCAGAGTGTTGATGAAACAAAGAAATTGCATCGGGATTGAATACAACTGTCACCATGCGCACTTTCCTCCATGGGAGTAATGTCTCAGACAGTCTACACTTTGATCGTTCCCTGGAAGACCAGTAGTAGTTTCCGATGCACATCTGGGGCCATTCTGTAATCTGTGGACTATCAGAGTGTTGATGAAACACAGAAATTGCATCGGGATTCAATACAACTGTCACCATGCGCACTTTCCTCCATGGGAGTAATGGCTCAAACAGTGTACGCTTTGATCGTCCCCTGGAAGACCAGTAGTGGTTCCCGATGCACATCTGGAGGCATTCTGTAATCTGTGGACTATCTGAGTGTTGATGAAACCCAGAAATTGCATCGGGATTGAATACAACAGTCACCATGCGCACTTTCCTCCATGGGAGTAATGTCTCAAACAGTCTAAGATTTGATCGTTACCTGGAAGACCAGTAGTAGTTGCCGATGCACATCTGGAGGCATTCTGTAATCCGTGGACTATCAGAGTGTTGCTGAAACACAGAAATTGCATCGGGATTGAATACAACAGTCACCTTGCGCACTATCCGCCATGGGAGTAATGCGTCAAACAGTCTACGGAATGATCTTTTCCTGGAAGTCCAGTAGTAGTTTCCGATGCACATCTGGAGTCATTCTGTAATCTGTGGACTATCAGGGTGTTGATGAAACACAGTAATTGCATCGGTATTGAATACAACAGTCACCATGCGCACTTTCTTCCATGGAAGTAATGTCTCAGACAGTCTACGCTTTGATCGTTCCCTGGAAGACCAGTAGTAGTTTCCGATGCACATCTGGAGGAATTCTGTAATCTGTGGACTATCAGAGTGTTGATGAAACACAGAAATTGCATCGGGATTGAATACAACATTCACCATGCGCATTTTCCTCCATGGTAGTAATGGCTCAAACAGTCTACGCTTTGATCGTACCCTGGAAGACCAGTAGTGGTTCCCGATGCACATCTGGAGGCATTCTGTAATCTGTTGACTATCTGAGTGTTGATGAAACACAGAAATTGCATCGGGATTGAATACAACAGTCACCATGCGCTCTTTCCTCCATATGAGTAATGTCTCAAACAGTCTACGCTTTGATCGTTTCCTGGAAGACCAGTAGTAGATTCCGGTGCACATCTGGAGTCATTCTGTAATCTGTGGACTATCAGAGTGTTGATGAAACACAGAAATTGCTTCGAGATTGGATACAACACTCACCATGCGCTCTTTCCCCAATGGGAGTAGTGCCTCAAACAGTTTACGCTGTGATCGTTCCCTCGAAGACCAGTAATAGTTTACGATGCACATCTGGAGGCTTTCTGTAATCTGCGGACTATCAGAGTGTTGATGAAACACAGTAATTGCATCGGGATTGAATACAACAATCACCATGCGCACTTTCCTCCATGGAAGTAATGTCTCAGACAGTCTACACTTTGAACGTTCCTTGGAAGACCAGTAGTAGTTTCCGATGCACATCTGGAGGCATTCTGTAATCTGTGGACTAGCAGAGTGTTGATGAAACACAGTAATTGCATCGGGATTGAATACAACAGTCACCATGCGCACTTTCCTCCATAGGAGTAATGTCTCAGACAATCTACACTTTGAACGTTCCCGGGAAGACCAGTAGTAGTTTCCGATGCACATCTGGAGGCATTCTGTAATCTGTGGACTATCAGAGTGTTGATGAAACACAGAAATTGCATCGGGATTGAATACAACAGTCACCATGCGCACTTACCTCCATGGGAGTAATGTCTCAAACAGTCTAAGCTTTGTTCGTTTGCTGGAAGACCAGTAGTAGTTTCCGATGCACATCTAGAGGCATCCTGTAATCTGTGGACTATCAGAGTGTTGATGAAACACAGAAATTGCATCGGGATTGATTACAACAGTCACCATGCGCACTTTCCTCCATGGGAGTAATGGCTCAAACAGTCTACGCTTTGATCGTCCCCTGGAAGTCCAGTAGTGGTTCCCGATGCACATCTGGAGGCATTCTGTAATCTGTGGACTATCTGAGTGTTGATGAAACACAGAAATTGCATCGGGATTGAATACAACAGTCACCATGCGCACTTTCCTCCATGGGAGTAATGTTTCAAACAGTCTAAGATTTGATCGTTACCTGGAAGACCAGTAGTAGTTTCCGATGCACATCTGGAGGAATTCTGTAATCTGTGGACTATCAGAGTGTTGATGAAACACAAAAATTGCTTTGGGATTGAATACAGCAGTCACCATCGGCACTTTCCTCCATGAGAGTAATGTCTCAAATAGTCTACAATTTGATCATTCCATGGAAGACCAGTAGTAGTTTCCGATGCACATCTGGAGGCATTCTGTAATCCGTGGACTATCAGAGTGTTACTGAAACACAGAAATTGCATCGGGATTGAATACAACAGTCACCATGCGCACTTTCCGCCATGGGAGTAATGCCTCAAACAGTCTACGCTTTGATCGATCCCAGGAAGACCAGTAGTAGTTTCCGATGCACATCTGGAGGCATTCTGTAATCTGTGGACTATCAGAGTGTTGATGAAACACAGAAATTGCATCAGGATTGAATACAACAGTCACCAGGCGCTATTTCCTCCATGGGAGTAATGTCTCAAACAGTCTACGCTTTGATCGTTTCCTGGAAGTCCAGTAGCAGTTTACGATGCACATCTGGAGGCATTCTGTAATCTGTGGTCTATCAGAGTGTTGATGAAACACTGATATAGCATCGGGATTGAATACAACTGTCACCATGCGCACTTTCCTCCATGGGAGTAATGTCTCAGAAAGTCTACACTTTGATCGTTCCCTGGAAGACCAGTAGTAGTTTCCGATGCACATCTGGGGCCATTCTGTAATTTGTGGACTATCAGAGTGTTGATGAAACAAAGAAATGGCATCGGGATTGAATACAACCGTCACCATGCGCACTCTCCTCCGTGGGAGTAATGTCTCAAACAGTCTACGCTTTGATCGTTCCCAAGAAGACCAGTAGTAGTTTCCGACGCACAGCTGGGGGTATTCTGTAATCTGTGGACTATCTGAGTGTTGATGAAACACAGAAATTGCATCATGATTGAATACTACAGTCACCATGCGCACTTTCCTCCATGGGAGTAATATCTCAAACAGTCTAAGCTTTGATTGTTCCCAGGAAGACCAGTAGTAGTTTCCGATGCACATCTGAATTCATTATGTAATCTGTGGACTATCAGAGTGTTGATGAAACACAGAAATTGCATCGGGATTCAATACAACGGTCACCATGCGCACTTTCCTCCATGGGAGTAATGGCTCAAACAGTCTACGCTTTGATCGTCCCCTGGAAGACCAGTAGTGGTTCCCGATGCACATCTGGAGGCATTCTGTAATCTGTGGACTATCTGAGTGTTGATGAAACACAGAAATTGCATCGGGATTGAATACAACAGTCACCATGCGCACTTTCCTCCATGGGAGTAATGTCTCAAACAGTCTAAGATTTGATCGTTACCTGGAAGACCAGTAGTAGTTGCCGATGCACATCTGGAGGCATTCTGTAATCCGTGGACTATCAGAGTGTTACTGAAACACAGAAATTGCATCGGGATTGAATACAACAGTCACCTTGCGCACTTTCCGCCATGGGAGTAATGCCTCAAACAGTCTACGGAATGATCTTTTCCTGGAAGTCCAGTAGTAGTTTCCGATGCACATCTGGAGTCATTCTGTAATCTGTGGACTATCAGGGTGTTGATGAAACACAGTAATTGCATCGGTATTGAATACAACAGTCACCATGCGCACTTTCTTCCATGGGAGTAATGTCTCAGACAGTCTACGCTTTGATCGTTCCCTGGAAGACCAGTAGTAGTTTCCGATGCACATCTGGAGGAATTCTGAAATCTGTGGACTATCAGAGTGTTGATGAAACACAGAAATTGCATCGGGATTGAATACAACAGTCACCATGCGCACTTTCCTCCATGGGAGTAATGGCTCAAACAGTCTACGCTTTGATCGTTCCCTGGAAGACCAGTAGTGGTTCCCGATGCACATCTGGAGGCATTCTGTAATCTGTTGACTATCTGAGTGTTGATGAAACACAGAAATTGCATAGGGATGGAATACAACAGTCACCATGCGCACTTTCCTCCATGGGAATAATGTCTCAATCAGTCTACGCTTTGATCGTTCCCTGGAAGACCAGTAGTAGTTTCCGATGCACATCCGTAGGCATTCCGTAATCTGTGGACTATCAGAGTGTTGATGACACACAGAAATTGCATCGCGATTGAATACAACAGTCACCATTCGCAGTTTCCTCCATGGAGTAATGTCTCAAACAGTCTACGTTTTAATCGTTTCCTGGAAGACCAGTAGTAGATTCCGGTGCACATCTGGAGGCATTCTGTAATCTGTGGACTATCAGAGTGTTGATGAAACACAGAAATTGCTTCGGGATTGGATACAACACTCACCATGCGCACTTTCCCCAATGGGAGTAGTGTCTCAAACAGTTTACGCTGTGATCGTTCCCTCGAAGACCAGTAATAGTTTACGATGCACATCTGGAGGCATTCTGTAATCTGCGGACTATCAGAGAGTTGATGAAACACAGTAATTGCATCGGGATTGAATACAACAATCACCATGCGCACTTTCCTCCATGGGAGTAATGTCTCAGACAGTCTACACTTTGAACGTTCCCTGGAAGACCAGTAGTAGTTTCCGATGCACATCTGGAGGCATTCTGTAATCTGTGGACTATCAGAGTGTTGATGAAACACAGAAATTGCATCGAGATTGAATACAACAGTCACCATGCGCAGTTACCTCCATGGGAGTAATGTCTCAAACAATCTACGCTTTGATCGATCCCAGGAAGACCAGTAGTAGTTTCCGATGCACATCTGGAGGCATTCTGTAATCTGTGGACTAGCAGAGTGTTGATGAAACACAGTAATTGCATCGGGATTGAATACAACAGTCACCATGCGCACTTTCCTCCATAGGAGTAATGTCTCAGACAATCTACACTTTGAACGTTCCCGGGAAGACCAGTAGTAGTTTCCGATGCACATCTGGAGGCATTCTGTAATCTGTGGACTATCAGTGTGTTGATGAAACACAGAAATTGCATCGGGATTGAATACAACAGTCACCATGCGCACTTACCTCCATGGGAGTAATGTCTCAAACAGTCTAAGCTTTGTTCGTTTGCTGGAAGACCAGTAGTAGTTTCCGATGCACATCTGGAGGCATTCTGTAATCTGTGGACTATCAGAGTGTTGATGAAACACAGAAATTGCATCGGGATTGTTTACAACAATCACCATGCGCACTTTCCTCCATGGGAGTAATGGCTCAAACAGTCTACGATTTGATCGTCCCCTGGAAGTCCAGTAGTGGTTCCCGATGCACATCTGGAGGCATTCTGTAATCTGTGGACTATCTGAGTGTTGATGAAACACAGAAATTGCATCGGGATTGAATACAACAGTCACCATGCGCACTTTCCTCCATGGGAGTAATGTCTCAAACAGTCTAAGATTTGATCGTTACCTGGAAGACCAGTAGTAGTTTCCGATGCACATCTGAATTCATTATGTAATCTAAGGACTAACAGAGTGTTGATGAAACACAGATATTGCATCGGGATTCAATACAACGGTCACCATGCGCACTTTCCTCCATGGGAGTAATGGCTCAAACAGTCTACGCCTTGATCGTCCCCTGGAAGACCAGTAGTGGTTCCCGATGCACATCTGGAGGCATTCTGTAATCTGTGGACTATCTGAGTGTTGATGAAACACAGAAATTGCATCGGGATTGAATACAACAGTCACCATGCGCACTTTCCTCCATGGGAGTAATGTCTCAAACAGTCTAAGATTTGATCGTTACCTGGAAGACCAGTAGTAGTTGCCGATGCACATCTGGAGGCATTCTGTAATCCGTGGACTATCAGAGTGTTACTGAAACACAGAAATTGCATCGGGATTGAATACAACAGTCACCTTGCGCACTTTCCGCCATGGGAGTAATGCCTCAAACAGTCTACGGAATGATCTTTTCCTGGAAGTCCAGTAGTAGTTTCCGATGCACATCTGGAGTCATTCTGTAATCTGTGGACTATCAGGGTGTTGATGAAACACAGTAATTGCATTGGTATTGAATACAACAGTCACCATGCGCACTTTCTTCCATGGGAGTAATGTCTCAGACAGTCTACGCTTTGATCGTTCCCTTGAAGACCAGTAGTAGTTTCCGATGCACATCTGGAGGAATTCTGTAATCTGTGGACTATCAGAGTGTTGATGAAACACAGAAATTGCATCGGGATTGAATACAACAGTCACCATGCGCACTTTCCTCCATGGGAGTAATGGCTCAAACAGTCTACGCTTTGATCGTTCCCTGGAAGACCAGTAGTGGTTCCCGATGCACATCTGGAGGCATTCTGTAATCTGTTGACTATCTGAGTGTTGATGAAACACAGAAATTGCATCGGGATTGAATACAACAGTCACCATGCGCACTTTCCTCCATGGGAGTAATGTCTCAAACAGTTTACTGTTTGATCGTTCCCTGGAAGACCAGTAGTAGTTTCCGATGCACATCTGTAGGCATTCCGTAATCTGTGGACTATCAGAGTGTTGATGAAACACAGAAATTGCATCGCGATTGAATACAACAGTCACCATGCGCAGTTTCCTCCATGGGAGTAATGTCTCAAACAGTCTACGTTTTAATCGTTTCCTGGAAGACCAGTAGTAGATTCTGGTGCACATCTGGAGGCATTCTGTAATCTGTGGACTATCAGAGTATTGATGAAACACAGAAATTGCTTCGGGATTGGATACAACACTCACCATGCGCACTTTCCCCAATGGGAGTAGTGTCTCAAACAGTTTACGCTGTGATCGTTCCCTCGAAGACCAGTAATAGTTTACGATGCACATCTGGAGGCATTCTGTAATCTGCGGACTATCAGAGAGTTGATGAAACACAGTAATTGCATCGGGATTGAATACAACAATCACTATGCGCACTTTCCTCCATGGGAGTAATGTCTCAGACAGTCTACACTTTGAACGTTCCCTGGAAGACCAGTAGTAGTTTCCGATGCACATCTGGAGGCATTCTGTAATCTGTGGACTATCAGAGTGTTGATGAAACACAGAAATTGCATCGGGATTGAATACAACAGTCACCATGCGCAGTTACCTCCATGGGAGTAATGTCTCAAACAATCTACGCTTTGATCGATCCCAGGAAGACCAGTAGTAGTTTCCGATGCACATCTGGAGGCATTCTGTAATCTGTGGACTAGCAGAGTGTTGATGAAACACAGTAATTGCATCGGGATTGAATACAACAGTCACCATGCGCACTTTCCTCCATAGGAGTAATGTCTCAGACAATCTACACTTTGAACGTTCCCGGGAAGACCAGTAGTAGTTTCCGATGCACATCTGGAGGCATTCTGTAATCTGTGGACTATCAGAGTGTTGATGAAACACAGAAATTGCATCGGGATTGAATACAACAGTCACCATGCGCACTTACCTCTATGGGAGTAATGTCTCAAACAGTCTAAGCTTTGTTCGTTTGCTGGAAGACCAGTAGTAGTTTCCGATGCACATCTGGAGGCATTCTGTAATCTGTGGACTATCAGAGTGTTGATGAAACACAGAAATTGCATCGGGATTGATTACAACAGTCACCATGCGCACTTTCCTCCATGGGAGTAATGGCTCAAACAGTCTACGCTTTGATCGTCCCCTGGAAGTCCAGTAGTGATTCCCGATGCACATCTGGAGGCATTCTGTAATCTGTTTACTATCTGAGAGTTGATGAAACACAGAAATTGCATCGGGATTGAATACAACAGTCACCATGCGCACTTTCCTCCATGGGAGTAATGTCTCAAACAGTCTAAGATTTGATCGTTACCTGGAAGACCAGTAGTAGTTTCCGATGCACATCTGGAGGAATTCTGTAATCTGTGGACTATCAGAGTGTCGATGAAACACAAAAATTGCTTTGGGATTGAATACAGCAGTCACCATCGGCACTTTCCTCCATGAGAGTAATGTCTCAAATAGTCTATAATTTGATCATTCCATGGAAGACCAGTAATAGTTTCCGATGCACATCTGGAGGCATTCTGTAATCCGTGGACTATCAGAGTGTTACTGAAACACAGAAATTGCATCGGGATTGAATACAACAGTCACCATGCGCACTTTCCGCCATGGGAGTAATGCCTCAAACAGTCTACGGTTTGGCTTTTCCTGGAAGTCCAGTAGTAGTTTCCGATGCACATCTGGAGTCATTCTGTAATCTGTGGACTATCAGAGTGTTGATGAAACACAGTAATTGCATCGGTATTGAATACAACAGTCACCATGCGCACTTTCTTCCATGGGAGTAATGTCTCAGACAGTCTACGCTTTGATCGTTTCCTGGAAGACCAGTAGTAGTTTCCGATGCACATCTGGAGGAATTCTGTAATCTGTGGACTATCAGAGTGTTGATGAAACACAGAAATTGCATCGGGATTGAATACAACAGTCACCATGCGCACTTTCCTCCATGGGAGTAGTGTCTCAAACAGTTTACTCTTTGATCGTTCCCTGGAAGACCAGTAGTAGTTTCCGATGCACATCTGGAGGCATTCTGTAATCTGTGGACTATCAGAGTGTTGAAGAAACAAAGAAATTGCATCGGGAATGAATACAACAGTCAGCATGCACACTTTCCTCGCTGGGAGTAATGTCTCAAACAGTCTACGATTTGATCATTCCAAGGAAGACCAGTAGCAGTTTCCGATGCACATCTGGAGCTGTTCTGTAAAATGTGGACTATCAGAGTGTTGATGAAACACAGAAATTGCTTCGGGATTGGATACAACACTCACCATGCGCACTTTCCCCCATGGGAGTAGTGTCTCAAACAGTTTACGCTGTGATCGTTCCCTCGAAGACCAGTAATAGTTTACGATGCACATCTGGAGGCATTCTGTAATCTGCGGACTATCAGAGTGTTGATGAAACACAGTAATTGCATCGGGATTGAATACAACAGTCACCATGCGCACTTTCCTCCATGGGAGTAATGTCTCAGACAGTCTACACTTTGAACGTTCCCTGGAAGACCAGTAGTAGTTTCCGATGCACATCTGGAGGCATTCTGTAATCTGTGGACTATCAGAGTGTTGATGAAACACAGAAATTGCATCAGGATTGAATACAACAGTCACCATGCGCAGTTACCTCCATGGGAGTAATGTCTCAAACAATCTACGCTTTGATCGATCCCAGGAAGACCAGTAGTAGTTTCCAATGCACATCTGGAGGCATTCTGTAATCTGTGGACTAGCAGAGTGTTGATGAAACACAGTAATTGCATCGTGATTGAATACAACAGTCACCATGCGCACTTTCCTCCATGGGAGTAATGTCTCAGACAATCTACACTTTGAACGTTCCCTGGAAGACCAGTAGTAGTTTCCGATGCACAGCTGGAGGCATTCTGTAATCTGTGGACTATCAGAGTGTTGATGAAACACAGAAATTGCATCGGGATTGAATACAACAATCACCATTCGCACTTACCTCCATGGGAGTAATGTCTCAAACAGTCTAAGCTTTGTTCGTTCCCTGGAAGACCAGTAGTAGTTTCCGATGCACATTTGGAGGCATTCTGTAATCTGTGGACTATCAGAGTGTTGATGAAACACAGAAATTGCATCCGGATTGAATACAACACTCACCATGCGCACTTACCTCCATGGGGGTAATGTCTCAAACAGTTTACTGTTTGATCGTTCCCTGGAAGACAGTAGTAGTTTCCGATGCACATCTGGAGGCCTTCTGTAATCTGTAGACTATCAGAGTGTTGATGAAACACAGAAATTGCATCGGGATTGAATACAACAGTCACCATGCGCACTTTCCGCCATGGGAGTAATGCCTCAAACAGTCTACGGTTTGATCTTTTCCTGGAAGTCCAGTAGTAGTTTACGATGCACATCTGGAGTCATTCTGTAATCTGTGGACTATCAGAGTGTTGATGAAACACAGTAATTGCATCGGTATTGAATACAAGAGTCACCATGCGCACTTTCTTCCATGGGAGTAATGTCTCAGACAGTCTACGCTTTGATCGTTCCCTGGAAGACCAGTAGTAGTTTCCGATGCACATCTGGAGGAATTCTGTAATCTGTGGACTATCAGAGTGATGATGAATCACTGAAATTGCATCGGGATTGATTACAACAGTCACCATGCGCACTTTCCTCCATGGGAGTAAGGCTCAAACAGTCTACGCTTTGATCGTCCCCTGGAAGTCCAGTAGTGGTTCCCGATGCACATCTGGAGGCATTCTGTAATCTGTGGACAATCTGAGTGTTGATGAAACACAGAAATTGCATCGGGATTGAATACAACAGTCACCATGCGCACTTTCCTCCATGTTAGTAATGTCTCAAACAGTCTAAGATTTGATCGTTACCTGGAAGACCAGTAGTAGTTTCCGATGCACATCTGGAGGAATTCTGTCATCTGTGGACTATCGGAGTGTTGATGAAACACAGAAATTGCTTTGGGATTGAATACAGCAGTCACCATGCGCACTTTCCTCCATGAGAGTAAAGTCTCAAATAGTCTACAATTTGATCATTCCATGGAAGACCAGTAGTAGTTTCCGATGCACATCTGGAGGCATTCTGTAATCCGTGGACTATCAGAGTGTTACTGAAACACAGAAATTGCATCGGGATTGAATACAACAGTCACCATGCGCACTTTCCGCCATGGGAGTAATGCCTCAAACAGTCTACGAGTTGATCTTTTCCTGGAAGTCCAGTAGTAGTTTCCGATGCACATCTGGAGTCATTCTGTAATCTGTGGACTATCAGAGTGTTGATGAAACACAGTAATTGCATCGGTATTGAATACAACAGTCACCATGCGCACTTTCTTCCATGGGAGTAATGTCTCAGACAGTCTACGCTTTGATCGTTACCTGGAAGACCAGTAGTAGTTTCCGATGCACATCTGGAGGAATTCTGTAATCTGTGGACTATCAGAGTGTTGATGAAACACAGAAATTGCATCGGGATTGAATACAACAGTCACCATGCGCACTTTCCTCCATGGGAGTAATGGCTCAAACAGTCTACGCTTTGATCGTTCCCTGGAAGACCAGTAGTGGTTCCCGATGCACATCTGGAGGCATTCTGTAATCTGTTGACTATCGGAGTGTTGATGAAACACAGAAATTGCATCGGGATTGAATACAACAGTCACCATGCGCACTTTCCTCCATGGGAGTAATGTCTCAAACAGTCTACGCTTTGATCGTTCCCTGGAAGACCAGTAGTAGTTTCGGTTGCATATCTGTAGGCATTCCGTAATCTGTGGACTATCAGAGTGTTGATGAAACACAGAAATTGCATCGCGATTGAATACAACAGTCACCATGCGCAGTTTCCTCCATGGGAGTATGTCTCAAACAGTCTACGTTTTAATCGTTTCCTGGAAGACCAGTAGTAGATTCCGGTGCACATCTGGAGGCATTCTGTAATCTGTGGACTATCAGAGTGTTGATGAAACACTGATATTGCATCGGGATTGAATACAACAGTCACCATGCGCACTTACCTCCATGGGAGTAAATGTCTCAAACAGTCTACTCTTTGATCGTTCCCTGGAAGACCAGTAGTAGTTTCCGATGCACATCTGGATTCATTCTGTAATCTGTGGACTATCAGATTGTTGAAGAAACAAAGAAATTGCATCGGGATTGAATACAACAGTCAGCATGCACACTTTCCTCCATGGGAGTAATGTCTCAAACAGTCTACGATTTGATCATTCCAAGGAAGACCATTAGCAGTTTCCGATGCACATCTGGAGCTGTTCTGTAAAATGTGGACTATCAGAGTGTTGATGAAACACAGAAATTGCTTCGGGATTGGATACAACACTCACCATGCGCACTTTCCCCCATGGGAGTAGTGTCTCAAACAGTTTACGCTGTGATCGTTCCCTCGAAGACCAGTAATAGTTTACGATGCACATCTGGAGGCATTCTATAATCTGCGGACTATCAGAGTGTTGATGAAACACAGTAATTGCATCGGGATTGAATACAACAGTCACCATGCGCCCTTTCCTCCATGGGAGTAATGTCTCAGACAGTCTACACTTTGAACGTTCCCTGGAAGACCAGTAGTAGTTTCCGATGCACATCTGGAGGCATTCTGTAATCTGTGGACTATCAGAGTGTTGATGAAACACAGAAATTGCATCAGCATTGAATACAACAGTCACCATGCGCAGTTACCTCCATGGGAGTAATGTCTCAAACAATCTACGCTTTGATCGATCCCAGGAAGACCAGTAGTAGTTTCCGATGCACATCTGGAGGCATTCTGTAATCTGTGGACAAGCAGAGTGTTGATGAAACACAGTAATTGCATCGGGATTGAATACAACAGTCACCATGCGCACTTTCCTCCATGGGAGTAATGTCTCAGACAATCTACACTTTGAACGTTCCCTGGAAGACCAGTATTAGTTTCCGATGCACAGCTGGAGGCATTCTGTAATCTGTGGACTATCAGAGTGTTGATGAAACACAGAAATTGCATCGGGATTGAATACAACAGTCACCATGCGCTCTTACCTCCATGGGAGTAATGTCTCAGACAGTCTACACTTTGATCGTTCCCTGGAAGACCAGTAGTAGTTTCCGATGCACATCTGGAGGCATTCTGTAATCTGTGGACTAGCAGAGTGTTGATGAAACACAGTAATTGCATCGTGATTGAATACAACAGTCACCATGCGCACTTTCCTCCATGGGAGTAATGTCTCAGACAATCTACACTTTGAACGTTCCCTGGAAGACCAGTAGTAGTTTCCGATGCACAGCTGGAGGCATTCTGTAATCTGTGGACTATCAGAGTGTTGATGAAACACAGAAATTGCATCGGGATTGAATACAACAGTCACCATGCGCACTTACCTCCATGGGAGTAATGTCTCAAACAGTCTAAGCTTTGTTCGTTCCCTGGAAGACCAGTAGTAGTTTCCGATGCACATCTGGAGGCATTCTGTAATCTGTGGACTATCAGAGTGTTGATGAAACACAGAAATTGCATCCGGATTGAATACAACAGTCACCATGCGCACTTACCTCCATGGGAGTAATGTCTCAAACAGTTTACTGTTTGATCGTTCCCTGAAAGACCAGTAGTAGTTTCCGATGCACATCTGGAGGCCTTCTGTAATCTGTAGACTATCAGAGTGTTGATGAAACAAAGAAATTGCATCGGGATTGAATACAACAGTCACCATGCGCACTTTCCGCCATGGGAGTAATGCCTCAAACAGTCTACGGTTTGATCTTTGCCCTGAAGTCCAGTAGTAGATTCCGATGCACATCTGGAGTCATTCTGTAATCTGTGGACTATCAGAGTGTTGATGAAACACAGTAATTGCATCGTTATTGAATACAACAGTCACCATGTGCACTTTCTTCCATGGGAGTAATGTCTCAGACAGTCTACGCTTTGATCGTTCCCTGGAAGACCAGTAGTAGTTTCCGATGCACATCTGGAGGAATTCTGTAATCTGTGGACTATCAGAGTGTTGATGAAACACAGAAATTGCATCGGGATTGATTACAACAGTCACCATGCGCACTTTCCTCCATGGGAGTAATGGCTCAAACATTCTACGCTTTGATCGTCCCCTGGAAGTCCAGTAGTGGTTCCCGATGCACATCTGGAGGCATTCTGTAATCTGTGGACTATCAGAGTGTTGATGAAACACAGAAATTGCATTGGGATTGAATACAACAGTCACCATGCGCACCTTCCTCCATGGGAGTAATGGCTCAAACAGTCTACGCTTTGATCGTTCCCTGGAAGACCAGTAGTGGTTCCCGATGCACATCTGGAGGCATTCTGTAATCTGTTGACTATCGGAGTGTTGATGAAACACAGAAATTGCATCGGGATTGAATACAACAGTCACCATGCGCACTTTCCTCCATGGGAGTAATGTCTCAAACAGTCTACGCTTTGATCGTTCCCTGGAAGACCAGTAGTAGTTTCCGATGCACATCTGTAGGCATTCCGTAATCTGTGGACTATCAGAGTGTTGATGAAACACGGAAATTGCATCGCGATTGAATACAACAGTCACCATGCGCAGTTTCCTCCATGGGACTATGTCTCAAACAGTCTACATTTTAATCGTTTCCTGGAAGACCAGTAGTAGATTCCGGTGCACACCTGGAGGCATTCTGTAATCTGTGGACTGTCAGAGTGTTGATGAAACACTGATATTGCATCGGGATTGAATACAACAGTCACCATGCGCACTTACCTCCATGGGAGTAATGTCTCAAACAGTTTACTCATTGATCGTTTCCTGGAAGACCAGTAGTAGTTTCCGATGCACATCTGGATTCATTCTGTAATCTGTGGACTATCAGAGTGTTGAAGAAACAAAGAAATTGCATCGGGATTGAATACAACAGTCAGCATGCACACTTTCCTCCATGGGAGTAATGTCTCAAACAGTCTACGATTTGATCATTCCAAGGAAGACCAGTAGCAGTTTCCGATGCACATTTGGAGCTGTTCTGTAAAATGTGGACTATCAGAGTGTTGATGAAACACAGAAATTGCTTCGGGATTGGATACAACACTCACCATGCGCACTTTCTCCCATGGGAGTAGTGTCTCAAACAGTTTACGCTGTGATCGTTCCCTCGAAGACCAGTAATAGTTTACGATGCACATCTGGAGGCATTCTGTAATCTGCGGACTATCAGAGTGTTGATGAAACACAGTAATTGCATCGGGATTGAATACAACAGTCACCATGCGCACTTTCCTCCATGGGAGTAATGTCTCAGACAGTCTACACTTTGAACGTTCCCTGGAAGACCAGTAGTAGTTTCCGATGCACATCTGGAGGCATTCTGTAATCTGTGGACTATCAGAGTGTTGATGAAACACAGAAATTGCATCAGCATTGAATACAACAGTCACCATGCGCAGTTACCTCCATGGGAGTAATGTCTCAAACAATCTACGCTTTGATCGATCCCAGGAAGACCAGTAGTAGTTTCCGATGCACATCTGGAGGCATTCTGTAATCTGTGGACTAGCAGAGTGTTGATGAAACACAGTAATTGCATCGGGATTGAATACAACAGTCACCATGCGCACTTTCCTCCATGGGAGTAATGTCTCAGACAATCTACACTTTGAACGTTCCCTGGAAGACCAGTAGTAGTTTCCGATGCACAGCTGGAGGCATTCTGTAATCTGTGGACTATCAGAGTGTTGATGAAACACAGAAATTGCATCGGGATTGAATACAACAGTCACCATGCGCTCCTACCCCCATGGGAGTAATGTCTCAAACAGTCTAAGCTTTGTTCGTTCCCTGGAAGACCAGTAGTAGTTTCCGATGCACATCTGGAGGCATTCTGTAATCTGTGGACTATCAGAGTGTTGATGAAACACAGAAATTGCATCCGGATTGAATACAACAGTCACCATGCGCACTTACCTCCATAGGAGTAATGTCTCAAACAGTTTACTGTTTGATCGTTCCCTGGAGGACCAGTAGTAGTTTCCGATGCACATCTGGAGGCCTTCTGTAATCTGTAGACTATCAGAGTGTTGATGAAACAAAGAAATTGCATTGGGATTGAATACAACAGTCACCATGCGCACTTTCCTCCATGGGAGTAATGTCTCAGACAGTCTACACTTTGATCGTTCCCTGGAAGACCAGTAGTAGTTTCCGATGCACATCTGGGGGCATTCTGTAATCTGTGGACTATCAGAGTGTTGATGAAACACAGAAATTGCATCGGGATTGAATACAACGGTCACCATGCGCACTTTCCTCCGTGGGAGTAATGTCTCAGACAGTCTACACTTTGATCGTTCCCTGGAAGACCAGTAGTAGTTTCCGATGCACATCTGGGGGCATTCTGTAATCTGTGGACTATCAGAGTGTTGATGAAACAAAGAAATAGCATCGGGATTGAATACAACAGTCACCATGCGCACTCTCCTCCGTGGGAGTAATGTCTCAAACAGTCTACGCTTTGATCGTTCCCAAGAAGACCAGTAAAGGTTTCCGACGCACATCTGGGGGCATTCTGTAATCTGTGGACTATCTGAGTGTTGATGAAACACAGAAATTGCATCATGATTGAATACAACAGTCACCATGCGCACTTTCCTCCATGGGAGTAATATCTCAAACAGTCTAAGCTTTGATTGTTCCCAGGAAGACCAGTAGTAGTTTCCGATGCACATCTGAAGGCATTATGTAATCTGTGGACTATCAGAGTGTTGATGAAACACAGAAATTGCATCGGGATTCAATACAACGGTCACCATGCGCACTTTCCTAAATGGGAGTAATAGCTCAAACAGTCTACGCTTTGATCGTTCCCTGGTAGACCAGTAGTGGTTCCCGATGCACATCTGGATGCATTCTGTAATCTGTGGACTATCTGAGTGTTGATGAAACTCAGATATTGCATCGGGATTGAATACAACAGTCACTATGCGCACTTTCCTCCATGGGAGTAATGTCTCAAACAGTCTAAGATTTGATCGTTACCTGGAAGACCAGTAGAAGTTTCCGATGCACATCTGGACTAATTCTGTAATCTGTGGACTATCAGAGTGTTGATGAAACACAGAAATTGCTTTGCGATTAAATACAGCAGTCACCATCGACACTTTCCTCCATGAGAGTAATGTCTCAAACAGTCTACAATTTGATCATTCCATGGAAGACCAGTAGTAGCTTCCGATGCACATCTGGAGGCATTCTGTAGTCCGTGGACTATCAGAGTGTTGCTGAAACACAGAAATTGCATCGGGATTGAATACAACAGTCACCATGCGCACTTTCCGCCATGGGAGTAATGCCTCAAACAGTCTACGGTTTGATCTTTTCCTGGAAGTCCAGTAGTAGTTTCCGATGCACATCTGGAGTCATTCTGTAATCTGTGGACTATCAGAGTGTTGATGAAACACAGTAATTGCATCGGTATTGAATACAACAGTCACCATGCGCACTTTCTTCCATGGGAGTAATGTCTCAGACAGTCTACGCTTTGATCGTTCCCTGGAAGACCAGTAGTAGTTTCCGATGCACATCTGGAGGAATTCTGTAATCTGTGCACTATCAGAGTGTTGATGAAACACAGAAATTGCATCGGGATTGAATACAACAGTCACCATGCGCACTTTCCTCCATGGGAGTAATGTCTCAAACAGTCTACGCTTTGATCGTTCCCTGGAAGACCAGTAGTAGTTTCCGATGCACATCTGTAGGCATTCCGTAATCTGTGGACTATCAGAGTGTTGATGAAACACAGAAATTGCATCGCGATTGAATACAACAGTCACCATGCGCAGTTTCCTCCATGGGAGTAATGTCTCAAACAGTCTACGTTTTAATCGTTTCCTGGAAGACCAGTAGTAGATTCCGGTGCACATCTGGAGGCATTCTGTAATCTGTGTACTATCAGTGTGTTGATGAAACACTGATATCGCATCGGGATTGAATACAACAGTCAACATGCGCACTTACATTCATGGGAGTAATGTCTCAAACAGTTTACTCTTTGATCGTTCCCTGGAAGACCAGTAGTAGTTTCCGATGCATATCTGGAGCCATTCTGTAATCTGTGGACTATCAGAGTGTTGAAGAAACAAAGAAATTGCATCGGGATTGAATACAACAGTCAGCATGCGCACTTTCCTCCATGGGAGTAATGTCTCAAACAGTCTACGCTTTGATCGTTTCCTGGAAGTCCAGTAGTAGTTTCCGATGCACATCTGGAGGCATTCTGTAATCTGTGGACTATCAGAGTGTTGATGAAACCAAAATTGCATCGGATTGCATACAACAGTCACCATGCACACTTTCCTCCGTAGGAGTAATGTCTCAAACAGTCTACGATTTGATCATTCCAAGGAAGACCAGTAGTAGTTTCCGATGCACATCTGGAGCTGTTCTGTAATCTGTGGACTATCAGAGTGTTGATGAAACACAGAAATTGCTTCGGGATTGGATACAACACTCACCATGCGCACTTTCCCCCATGGGAGTAGTGTCTCAAACAGTTTACGCTGTGATCGTTCCCTCGAAGACCAGTAATAGTTTACGATGCACATCTGGAGGCATTCTGTAATCTGCGGACTACCAGAGTGTTGATGAAACACAGTAATTGCATCGGGATTTAATACAACAGGCACCATGCGCACTTTCCTCCATGGGAGTAATGTATCAGACAGTCTACACTTTGAACGTTCCCTGGAAGACCAGTAGTAGTTTCCGATGCACATCTGGAGGCATTCTGTAATCTGTGGACTATCTGAGTGTTGATGAAACACAGAAATTGCATCGGGATTGAATACAATAGTCACCATGCGCCCTTTCCTCCATGGGAGTAATGTCTCAAACAGTCTAAGCTTTGATCGTTCCCTGGAAGACCAGTAGTTGTTTCCGATGCACATCCGAAGACATTCTGTAATATGTGGACTATCACAGTGTTTATGAAACACAGAAATTGCATCGGGATTTAATACAACAGGCACCATGCGCACTTTCCTCCATGGGAGTAATTTCTCAAACAGTCTACGCTTTGATCGTTTCCTGGAAGACCAGTAGTAGCTCCCGATGCACATCTGGAGGCATTCTGTAATCTGTGGACTATCAGAGTGTTGATGAAACACAGTTATTGCATCGGGATTGAATACAACAGTCCCCATGCGCACTTTCCTCCATGGGAGTAATGTATCAGACTGTCTACGCTTCGATCGTTCCGTGGAAGACCAGTAGTAGTTTCCGATGCACATCTGGAGGCATTCTGTATTCTGTGGACTATCAGAGTATTGATGAAACACAGAAATTGCATCGGGATTGAATAAAACAGTCACCATGCGCACTTTCCTCCATGGGAGTAATGTCTCAAACAGTCTAAGCTTTGATCGTTCCCTGGAAGACCAGTAGTAGTTTCCGATGCACATCTGAAGGCATTCTGTATTCTGTGACTATCAGAGTGTTGATGAAACACAGATATTGCATCAGGATTGAATACAACAGTCACCAGGCGGTATTTCCTCAATGGGAGTTATGTCTCAAACAGTCTACGCTTTGATCGTTCCCTGGAAGGCCAGTAGTAGTTTCCGATGCACATCTGGACGCAATGTGTAATCCTTGGACCTTCAAAGTGTTGATGAAACACAGAAATTGCATCGGGATTGTATACAACAGTCACCATGCGCTCTTTCCTCCATGGGAGTAATGTCTCAAACAATCTACGCTTTTATCGTTTCCTGGAAGACCAGTAGTAGTTTCCGACGCACATCTGGAGGCATTCTGTAATCTGCGGACTATCAGTGTGTTGATGAAACACTGTAATTGCATCGGGATTGAATACAACAGTCACCATGCGCACTTTCCGCCATGTGAGTATTGTTTCAAACAGTCTACGGTTTGATCGTTCCCTGGAAAACCAATAGTAGTTTCCGATGCACATCTGAAGGCATTCTGTAATCTGCGGACTATCAGAGTGTTGATGAAACACTGTAATTGCATCGAGATTGAATACAACAGTCACCAGGCGCACTTTCCTCCATGGGAGTAATGTCTCAAACAGTCTACGCTTTGATCGCTTCCCGGAAGTACAGTAGCGGTTTCCGTTGCACATCTGGAGGCATTCTGTAATCTGTGGACTATCAGGGTGTTGATGAAACACAGTAATTGCATCGGGATTTAATACAACAGTCACCATGCGCACTTTCCTCCATGGGAGTAATGTCTCAGACAGTCTACGCTTTGATCGTTACCTGGAAGACCAGTAGTAGTTTCCGATGCACATCTGGAGGCATTCTGTAATCCTTGGACCATCAGAGTGTTGATGAAACACAGAAATTGCATCGGGATTGAATACAACAGTCACCATGCGCACTTTCCTCCATGGGAGTAATGTCTCAAACAGTCTACGCTTTGATCGTTCCCTGGAAGACCAGTAGTAGTTTCCGATGCACATCTGTAGGCATTCCGTAATCTGTGGACTATCAGAGTGTTGATGAAACACAGAAATTGCATCGCGATTGAATACAACAGTCACCATGCGCAGTTTCCTCCATGGGAGTAATGTCTCAAACAGTCTACGTTTTAATCGTTTCCTGGAAGACCAGTAGTAGATTCCGGGGCACATCTGGAGGCATTCTGTAATCTGTGGACTATCAGTGTGTTGATGAAACACTGATATCGCATCGGGATTGAATACAACAGTCACCATGCGCACTTACCTCCATGGGAGTAATGTCTCAAACAGTTTACTCTTTGATCGTTCCCTGGAAGACCAGTAGTAGTTTCCGATGCATATCTGGTGCCATTCTGTAATCTGTGGACTATCAGAGTGTTGAAGAAACAAAGATATTGCATCGGGATTGAATACAACAGTCAGCATGCGCACTTACCTCCATGGGAGTAATGTCTCAAACAGTCTACGCTTTGATCGTTTCCTGGAAGTCCAGTAGTAGTTTCTGATGCACATCTGGAGGCATTCTGTAATCTGTGGACTATCAGAGTGTTGATGAAACCAAAATTGCATCGGATTGAATACAACAGTCACCATGCACACTTTCCTCCATAGGAGTAATGTCTCAAACAGTCTACGATTTGATCATTCCAAGGATGACCAGTAGTAGTTTCCGATGCACATCTGGAGCTGTTCTGTAATCTGTGGACTATCAGAGTGTTGATAAAACACAGAAATTGCTTCGGGATTGGATACAACACTCACCATGCGCACTTTCCCCCATGGGAGTAGTGTCTCAAACAGTTTACGCTGTGATCGTTCCCTCGAAGACCAGTAATAGTTTACGATGCACATCTGGAGGCATTCTGTAATCTGCGGACTATCAGAGTGTTGATGAAACACAGTAATTGCACCGGGATTTAATACAACAGGCACCATGCGCACTTTCCTCCATGGGAGTAATGCATCAGACAGTCTACACTTTGAACGTTCCCTGGAAGACCAGTAGTAGTTTCCGATGCACATCTGGAGGCATTCTGTAATCTGTGGACTATCTGAGTGTTGATGAAACACAGAAATTGCATCGGGATTGAATACAATAGTCACCATGCGCCCTTTCCTCCATGGGAGTAATGTCTCAAACGGTCTAAGCTTTGATCGTTCCCTGGAAGACCAGTAGTTGTTTCCGATGCACATCCGAAGACATTCTGTAATATGTGGACTATCAGAGTGTTTATGAAACACAGAAATTGCATCGGGATTGATTACAACAGTCACCATGCGCTCTTTCCTCCATGGCAGTAATGTCTCAAACAGTCTACGCTTTGATCGTTCCCTGGAAGACCAGTAGTAGTTTCCGATGCACATCTGGAGGCATTCTGTAATCCTTGGACGTTCAAAGTGTTGATGAAACACAGAAATTGCCTCGGGATTGAATACAACAGTCACCATCGGCACTTTCCTCCATGGGAGTAATTTCTCAAACAGTCTACGCTTTGATCGTTTCCTGGAAGACTAGTAGTAGCTTCCGATGCACATCTGGAGGCATTCTGTAATCTGTGGACTATCAGAGTGTTGATGAAACACAGTTATTGCATCGGGATTGAATACAACACTCCCCATGCGCACTTTCCTCCATGGGAGTAATGTATCAGACTGTCTACGCTTCAATCGTTCCGTGGAAGACCAGTAGTAGTTTCCGATGCACATCTGGAGGCATTCTGTATTCTGTGGACTATCAGAGTGTTGATGAAACACAGAAATTGCATCGGGATTGAATAAAACAGTCACCATGCGCACTTTCCTCCATGGGAGTAATGTCTCAAACAGTCTAAGCTTTGATCGTTCCCTGGAAGACCAGTAGTAGTTTCCGATGCACATCTGAAGGCATTCTGTATTCTAGGACTATCAGAGTGTTGATGAAACACAGATATTGCATCAGGATTGAATACAACAGTTACCAGGCGCTATTTCCTCAATGGGAGTAATGTCTCAAACAGTCTACGCTTTGATCGTTCCCTGGAAGGCCAGTAGTAGTTTCCGATGCACATCAGGACGCAATGTGTAATCCTTGGACCTTCAAAGTGTTGATGAAACACAGAAATTGCATCGGGATTGAATACAACAGTCACCATGCGCACTTTCCGCCATGTGAGTATTGTTTCAAACAGTCCCCGGTTTGATCGTTCCCTGGAAAACCAATAGTAGTTTCCGATGCACATCTGAAGGCATTCTGTAATCTGCGGACTATCAGAGTGTTGATGAAACACTGTAATTGCATCGAGATTGAATACAACAGTCACCAGGCGCACTTTCCTCCATGGGAGTAATGTCTCAAACAGTCTACGCTTTGATCGCTTCCCGGAAGTACAGTAGCAGTTTCCGTTGCACATCTGGAGGCATTCTGTAATCTGTGGACTATCAGGGTGTTGATGAAACACAGTAATTGCATCGGGATTTAATACAACAGTCACCATGCGCACTTTCGTCCATGGGAGTAATGTCTCAGACAGTCTACGCTTTGATCGTTCCCTGGAAGACCAGTAGTAGTTTCCGATGCACATCTCTAGGCATTCTGTAATCAGTGGACTCTCAGAGTGTTGATGAAACACAGAAATTGCATCGGGATTGAATACAACAGTCACCATGCGCACTCTCCGCCAAGGGAGTAATGTCTCAAACAGTTTACTCTTTGATCGTTCCCTGGAAGACCAGTAGTAGTTTCCGATGCACATCTGGAGGCATTCTGTAATCTGTGGACTATCTGAGTGTTGATGAAACAAAGAAATTGCATCGGGATTGAATACAACAGTCACCATGCGCACTTTTCTAAACTGGAGCAATGTCTCAAACAGTCTACAATTTGATCATTCCCTGGAAGACCAGTAGTAGTATCCGATGCACATCTGGAGGCATTCTGTAATCTGTGGACTATCAGAGTGTTGCTGAAACACTGAAATTGCATCGGGATTGAATACAACAGTCACCATCCGCACTTTTCTAAACGCGAGCAATGTCTCAAACAGTCTACAATTTGATCATTCCCTGGAAGACCAGTAGTAGTCTCCGATGCACATCTGGAGGCATTCTGTAATCTGTGGACTATCAGAGTGTTGCTGAAACATAGAAATTGCATCGGGATTCAATACAACAGTCACCATGCGCACTTCCCTCCATGGGAGTAATGCCTCAAACAGTCTACGGTTTGATCGTTTCATGGAAGTCCAGTAGTAGTTTCCGATGCACATCTGGAGGCATTCTGTAATCTGTGGACTATCAGAGTGTTGATGAAAAACAGTAATTGCATCGGGATTGAATACAACAGTCACCATGCGCACTTTCCTCCATCCGAGTAATGTCTCAGACAGTCTACGCTTTGATCGTTCCCTGGAAGACCAGTAGTAGTTTCCGATGCACATCTGGAGGCATTCTGTAATCTCCGGACTATCAGAGTGTTGATGAAACACAGAAATTGCATCGAAATTGAATACAACAGTCACCATGCGAACTTTCCTCCATGGGAGTAATGGCTCAAACAGTCTACGCTTTGATCGTTCCCTGGAAGACCAGTAATAGTTTCCGATGCACATCTGGAGGCATTCTGTAATCTGTGGACTATCAGAGTGTTGATGAAACACAGAAATTGCATCGGGATTGAATACAACAGTCACCATCGGCACTTTCCTCCATGGAATAATGTCTCAAACAGTCTACGCTTTGATCGTTCCCTGCAAGACCAGTAGTAGTTTCCGATGCACATCTGGAGCCTTTCTGTAATCCTTGGACCTTCAAAGTGTTGATGAAAAACAGAAATAGCATCGGGATTGAATACAACAGTCACCATGCGAACTTTCCTCCATGGAAGTAATGTCTCAAACTGTCTACGCTTTGATCGTTACCTGGAAGACCAGTAGTAGTTTCCGATGCACATCTGGAGGCATTCCGTAATCTGTGGACTATCAGAGTGTTGATGAAACACAGAAATTGCATCGGGATTGAATACAACAGTCACCATGCGCACTTTCCTCCATGGGATTAATGTCTCAAACAGTCTACGCTTTGATCGTTTCCTGGAAGACCAGTAGTAGTTTCCGATGCACATCTGAAGGCATTCTGTAATCTGTGGACTATCAGAGTGTTGATGAAACACAGAAATTGCATCGGGATTGAATACAAAAGTCACCATGCGCACTCTCCTCCATGGGAGTAATATCTCAAACAGTCTAAGCTTTGATCGTACCCTGGAAGACCAGTAGTAGTTTCCGATGCACATCTGGAGGCATTCGGTAATCTGTGGACTATCAGAGTGTTGATGAAACAAAGTAATTGCATCGGGATTGAATACAACAGTCACCATGCGCACTTACCTCCATGGGAGTAATGTCTCAAACAGTCTACGCTTTGATCGTTTCCTGGAAGACCAGTAGTAATTTCCGATGCACAACTGGAGGCATTCTGTAATCTGTGGACTATCAGAGTGTTGATGAAACACAGAAATTGCATCGGGATTGAATACAACATTCACCATGCGCACTTTCGTCAATGGGAGTAATGTCTCAAACAGTCTACGCTTTGACCGTTCCCTGGAAGACCAGTAGTAGTTTCCGATCAACATCTGGAGGCATTCTGTAATCCTTGGCCCGTCAGAGTGTTGATGAAACACAGAAATTGCATCGTGATTGAATACAACAGTCACCATGCGCACTTTCCACCATGGGAGTAATGTCTCAAACAGTCTACGCTTTGATCGTTCCCTGGAAGACCAGTAGTAGTTTCCGATGCACATCTGGAGGCATTCTGTAATCTGCGGACTATCAGAGTGTTGATGAAACACAGAAATTGCATCGGGATTGAATACAACAGTCACCATGCGCACTTTCCGCCATGGGAGTAATGTCACAAACAGTCTACGCTTTGATCGTTATCTGGAAGACGAGTAGTAGTTTCCGATTCACATCTGGAGGCATTCTGAAATCTGTGAACTATCTGAGTGTTGATGAAACACAGAAATTGCATTGGGATTGAATACAACAGTCACCAGGCGCTATTTCCTCCATGGGAGTAATGTCTCAAACAGTCTACGCTTTGATCGTTCCCTGGAAGACCAGTAGTAGTTTCCGATGCACATCTGGAGGCATTCTGTAATCCTTGGACCTTCAAAGTGTTGATGAAACACAGAAATTGCCTCGGGATTAAATACAACAGTCACCATGCGCACTTTCCTCCATGGGAGTAATGTCTCAACAGCCTACGCTTTGATCGTTCCCTGGAAGACCAGTAGTAGTTTCTGATGCACATCTGGAGGCATTCTGTATTCTATTGACTATCAGAGTGTTGATGAAACACAGTTATTGCATCGGGATTGAATACAACAGTCACCATGCGCACTTTCTTCCATGGGAGTAATGTCTCAGACAGTCTACGCTTTGATCGTTCCCTGGAAGACCAGTAGTCGTTTCCGATGCACATCTGGAGGAATTCTGTAATCTGTGGACTATCTGAGTGTTGATGAAACACAGAAATTGCATCGGGATTGAATACAACAGTCACCATGCGCACTTGCCTCCATGGGAGTAATGTCTCAAACAGTCTAAGATTTGATCAGTACCTGGAAGACCAGTAGTAGTTTCCGATGCACATCTGGAGGAATTCTGTAATCTGTGGACTATCAGAGTGTTGATGAAACACAGAAATTGCATCGGGATTGAATACAACAGTCACCATCGGCACTTTCCTCCTTGAGAGTAATGTCTCAAACAGTCTACGCTTTGATCGTTCCCTGCAAGACCAGTAGTAGTTTCCGATGTACATCTGGAGGCATTCTTTAATCCTTGGACTTTCAAAGTGTTGATGAAACACAGAAATTGCATCGGGATTGAATACAACAGTCACCATGCGCACTTTCCTCCATGGAAGTAATGTCTCAAACAGTCTACGATTTGATCGTTACCTGGAAAACCAGTAGTAGTTTCCGATGCACATCTGGAGGCATTCCGTAATCTGTGGACTATCAGAGTGTTGATGAAACACAGAAATTGCATCGGGATTGAATACAACAGTCACCATGCGCACTTTCCTCCATGGGAGTAATGTCTCAAACAGTCTACGCTTTGATCGTTTCCTGGAAGACCAGTAGTAGTTTCCGATGCACATCTGGAGGCATTCTGTAATCTGTGGACTATCAGAGTGTTGATGAAACACTGATATTGCATCGGGATTGAATACAACAGTCACCATGCACTCTTACCTCCATGGGAGTTATGTCTCAAACAGTTTACTCTTTAATCGTTCCCTGGAAGACCAGTAGTAGTTTCCGATGCACATCTGGAGGCATTCTGTAATCCTTGGACCTTCAAAGTGTTGATGAAACACAGAAATTGCCTCGGGATTAAATACAACAGTCACCATGCGCACTTTCCTCCATGGGAGTAATGTCTCAACAGTCTACGCTTTGATCGTTCCCTGGAAGACCAGTAGTAGTTTCTGATGCACATCTGGAGGCATTCTGTAATCTGTGGACTATCAGAGAGTTGATGAAATACAGTTATTGCATCGGGATTGAATACAACAGTCACCATGCGCACTTTCTTCCATGGGAGTAATGTCTCAGACAGTCTACGCTTTGATCGTTCCCTGGCAGACCAGTAGTCGTTTCCGATGCACATCTGGAGGAATTCTGTAATCTGTGGACTATCAGAGTGTTGATGAAACACAGAAATTGCATCGGGATTGAATACAACAGTCACCATCGGCACTTTCCTCCATGAGAGTAATGTCTCAAACAGTCTACGCTTTGATCGTTCCCTGCAAGACCAGTAGTAGTTTCCGATGTACATCTGGAGGCATTCTTTAATCCTTGGACTTTCAAAGTGTTGATGAAACACAGAAATTGCATCGGGATTGAATACAACAGTCACCATGGGCACTTTCCTCCATGGAAGTAATGTCTCAAACAGTCTACGATTTGATCGTTTCCCGGAAAACCAGTAGTAGTTTCCGATGCACATCTGGAGGCATTCCGTAATCTGTGGACTATCAGAGTGTTGATGAAATACAGAAATTGCATCGGGATTGAATACAACAGTCACCATGCGCACTTTCCTCCATGGGAGTAATGTCTCAAACAGTCTACGCTTTGATCTTTTCCTGAAAGACCAGTAGTAGTTTCCGATGCACATCTGGAGGCATTCTGTAATCTGTGGACTATCAGAGTGTTGATGAAACACTGATATTGCATCGGGATTGAATACAACAGTCACCATGCGCTCTTACCTCCATGGGAGTTATGTCTCAAACAGTTTACTCTTTGATCGTTCCCTGGAAGACCAGTAGTAGTTTCCGATGCACATCTGGAGGCATTCTGTAAACCTTGGACCTTCAAAGTGTTGATGAAACACAGAAATTGCCTCGGGATTAAATACAACAGTCACCATGCGCACTTTCCTCCATGGGAGTAATGTCTCAACAGTCTACGCATTGATCGTTCCCTGGAAGACCAGTAGTAGTTTCTGATGCACATCTGGAGGCATTCTGTAATCTGTGGACTATCAGAGTGTTGATGAAATACAGTTATTGCATCGGGATTGAATACAACAGTCACCATGCGCACTTTCTTCCATGGGAGTAATGTCTCAGACAGTCTACGCTTTGATCGTTCCCTGGCAGACCAGTAGTCGTTTCCGATGCACATCTGGAGGCATTCTGTAATCTGTGGACTATCATGGTGTTGATGAAACACAGAAATTGCATCGGGATTGAATACAACAGTCACCATGCGCACTTTCCTCCATGGGAGTAATGGCTCAAACAGTCTACGCTTTGATCGTTCCCTGGAAGACCAGTAGTGGCTAGCGATGCACATCTGGAGGCATTCTGTAATCTGTGGACTATCTGAGTGTTGATGAAACACAGAAATTGCATCGGGATTGAATACAACAGTCACCATGCGCACTTTCCTCCATGGGAGTAATGTCTCAAACAGTCTAAGATTTGATCGTTACCTGGAAGACCAGTAGTAGTTTCCGATGCACATCTGGAGGAATTCTGTAATCTGTGGACTATCAGAGTGTTGATGAAACACAGAAATTGCATCGGGATTGAATACAACAGTCGCCATCGGCACTTTCCTCCATGACAGTAATGTCTCAAACAGTCTACGCTTTGATCGTTCCCTGCAAGACCAGTAGTAGTTTCCGATGTACATCTGGAGGTATTCTTTAATCCTTGGACTTTCAAAGTGTTGATGAAACACAGAAATTGCATCGGGATTGAATATAACAGTCACCATGCGCACTTTCCTCAATGGAAGTAATGTCTCAAACAGTCTACGATTTGATCGTTACCTGGAAAACCAGTAGTAGTTTCCGATGCACATCTGGAGGCATTCCGTAATCTGTGGACTATCAGAGTGTTGATGAAACACAGAAATTGCATCGGGATTGAATACAACAGTCACCATGCGCACTTTCCTCCATGGGAGTAATGTCTCAAACAGTCTACGCTTTGATCGTTTCCTGGAAGACCAGTAGTAGTTTCCGACGCACATCTGGAGGCATTCTGTAATCTGTGGACTATCAGAGTGTTGATGAAACACTGATATTGCATCGGGATTGAATACAACAGTCACCATGCGCTCTTACCTCCATGGGAGTTATGTCTCAAACAGTTTACTTTTTGATCGTTCCCTGGAAGACCAGTAGTAGTTTCCGATGCACATCTGGAGGCATTCTGTAATCTGTGGACCTTCAAAGTTTTGATGAAACAAAGAAATTGCATCGGGATTGAATACAACAGTCACCATGCGCCATTACCTCCATGGGAGTAATGTCTCAAACAGTCTACGCTTTGATCGTTTCCTGGAAGACCAGTAGTAGTTTCCGATGCACATCTGGAGGCATTCTGTAATCTGTGGACTATCAGAGTGTTGATGAAACCAAAATTGCATCGGATTGAATACAACAGTCACCATGCGCACTTTCCTCCATGGGAGTAATGTCTTAAACAGTCTACGATTCGATCATTCCAAGGAAGACCAGTAGTAGTTTCCGATGCACATCTTTAGCCGTTCTGTAATCTGTGGACTATCAGAGTGTTGATGAAACACAGAAATTGCATCGGGATTGAATACAACAGTCACCATCGGCACTTTCCTCCATGAGAGTAATGTCTCAAACAGTCTACGCTTTGATCGTTCCCTCGAAGACCAGTAGTAGTTTCCGATGCACATCTGGAGGCATTCTGTAATCTGCGGACTAGCAGAGTGTTTATGAAACACAGTAATTACATCGGGATTGAATACAACAGTCACCATGCGCACTTTCCTCCATGGGAGTAATGTCTCAGACAATCTACACTTTCAACGTTCCCTGGAAGACCAGTAGTAGTTTCCGATGCACATCTGGAGGCATTCTGTAATCTGTGGACTATCAGAGTGTTGATGAAACACAGAAATTGCATCGGGATTGAATACAACAGTCACCATGCGCACTTACCTCCATGGGAGTAATGTCTCAAACAGTCCAAGCTTTGTTCGTTCCCTGGACGACCAGTAGTAGTATCCGATGCACATCTGGAGGCATTCTGTAATCTGTGGACTATCAGAGTGTTGATGAAACACAGAAATTGCATCGGGATTGAATACAACAGTCACCATGCGCACTTACCTCCATGGGAGTAATGTCTCAAACAGTCTACGCTTTGATCGATCCCAGGAAGTCCAGTAGTAGTTTCCGATGCACATCTGTAGCCATTCTGTAATCTGTGGACTATCAGAGTGTTGATGAAAGACAGAAATTGCATCAGGATTGAATACAACAGTCACCAGGCGCTATTTCCTCCATGGGAGTAATGTCTCAAACAGTCTACGCTTTGATCGTTTCCTGGAAGTCCAGTAGCTGTTTCCGATGCACATCTGGAGGCATTCTGTAATCTGTGGACTATCAGAGTGTTGATGAAACACTGAAATTGCATCGGGATTGAATACAACAGTCACCATGCGCACTTTCCTCCATGGGAGTAATGTCTCAAACAGTCTACGCTTTGATCGTTTCCTGGAAGACCAGTAGTAGTTTCCGATGCACATCTGGAGGCATTCTGTAATCTGTGGACTATCAGAGTGTTGATGAAACACTGATATTGCATCGGGATTGAATACAACAGTCACCATGCACTCTTACCTCCATGGGAGTTATGTCTCAAACAGTTTACTCTTTAATCGTTCCCTGGAAGACCAGTAGTAGTTTCCGATGCACATCTGGAGGCTTTCTGTAATCCTTGGACCTTCAAAGTGTTGATGAAACACAGAAGTTGCCTCGGGATTAAATACAACAGTCACCATGCGCACTTTCCTCCATGGGAGTAATGTCTCAACAGTCTACGCTTTGATCGTTCCCTGGAAGACCAGTAGTAGTTTCTGATGCACATCTGGAGGCATTCTGTAATCTGTGGACTATCAGAGTGTTGATGAAATACAGTTATTGCATCGGGATTGAATACAACAGTCACCATGCGCACTTTCTTCCATGGGAGTAATGTCTCAGACAGTCTACGCTTTGATCGTTCCCTGGCAGACCAGTAGTCGTTTCCGATGCACATCTGGAGGAATTCTGTAATCTGTGGACTATCAGAGTGTTGATGAAACACAGAAATTGCATCGGGATTGAATACAACAGTCACCATCGGCACTTTCCTCCATGAGAGTAATGTCTCAAACAGTCTACGCTTTGATCGTTCCCTGCAAGACCAGTAGTAGTTTCCGATGTACATCTGGAGGCATTCTTTAATCCTTGGACTTTCAAAGTGTTGATGAAACACAGAAATTGCATCGGGATTGAATACAACAGTCACCATGGGCACTTTCCTCCATGGAAGTAATGTCTCAAACAGTCTACGATTTGATCGTTTCCCGGAAAACCAGTAGTAGTTTCCGATGCACATCTGGAGGCATTCCGTAATCTGTGGACTATCAGAGTGTTGATGAAATACAGAAATTGCATCGGGATTGAATACAACAGTCACCATGCGCACTTTCCTCCATGGGAGTAATGTCTCAAACAGTCTACGCTTTGATCTTTTCCTGGAAGACCAGTAGTAGTTTCCGATGCACATCTGGAGGCATTCTGTAATCTGTGGACTATCAGAGTGTTGATGAAACACTGATATTGCATCGGGATTGAATACAACAGTCACCATGCGCTCTTACCTCCATGGGAGTTATGTCTCAAACAGTTTACTCTTTGATCGTTCCCTGGAAGACCAGTAGTAGTTTCCGATGCACATCTGGAGGCATTCTGTAATCCTTGGACCTTCAAAGTGTTGATGAAACACAGAAATTGCCTCGGGATTAAATACAACAGTCACCATGCGCACTTTCCTCCATGGGAGTAATGTCTCAACAGTCTACGCATTGATCGTTCCCTGGAAGACCAGTAGTAGTTTCTGATGCACATCTGGAGGCATTCTGTAATCTGTGGACTATCAGAGTGTTGATGAAATACAGTTATTGCATCGGGATTGAATACAACAGTCACCATGCGCACTTTCTTCCATGGGAGTAATGTCTCAGACAGTCTACGCTTTGATCGTTCCCTGGCAGACCAGTAGTCGTTTCCGATGCACATCTGGAGGCATTCTGTAATCTGTGGACTATCATGGTGTTGATGAAACACAGAAATTGCATCGGGATTGAATACAACAGTCACCATGCGCACTTTCCTCCATGGGAGTAATGGCTCAAACAGTCTACGCTTTGATCGTTCCCTGGAAGACCAGTAGTGGCTCCCGATGCACATCTGGAGGCATTCTGTAATCTGTGGACTATCTGAGTGTTGATGAAACACAGAAATTGCATCGGGATTGAATACAACAGTCACCATGCGCACTTTCCTCCATGGGAGTAATGTCTCAAACAGTCTAAGATTTGATCGTTACCTGGAAGACCAGTAGTAGTTTCCGATGCACATCTGGAGGAATTCTGTAATCTGTGGACTATCAGAGTGTTGATGAAACACAGAAATTGCATCGGGATTGAATACAACAGTCGCCATCGGCACTTTCCTCCATGACAGTAATGTCTCAAACAGTCTACGCTTTGATCGTTCCCTGCAAGACCAGTAGTAGTTTCCGATGTACATCTGGAGGTATTCTTTAATCCTTGGACTTTCAAAGTGTTGATGAAACACAGAAATTGCATCGGGATTGAATATAACAGTCACCATGCGCACTTTCCTCAATGGAAGTAATGTCTCAAACAGTCTACGATTTGATCGTTACCTGGAAAACCAGTAGTAGTTTCCGATGCACATCTGGCGGCATTCCGTAATCTGTGGACTATCAGAGTGTTGATGAAACACAGAAATTGCATCGGGATTGAATACAACAGTCACCATGCGCACTTTCCTCCATGGGAGTAATGTCTCAAACAGTCTACGCTTTGATCGTTTCCTGGAAGACCAGTAGTAGTTTCCGACGCACATCTGGAGGCATTCTGTAATCTGTGGACTATCAGAGTGTTGATGAAACACTGATATTGCATCGGGATTGAATACAACAGTCACCATGCGCTCTTACCTCCATGGGAGTTATGTCTCAAACAGTTTACTCTTTGATCGTTCCCTGGAAGACCATTAGTAGTTTCCGATGCACATCTGGAGGCATTCTGTAATCTGTGGACCTTCAAAGTTTTGATGAAACAAAGAAATTGCATCGGGATTGAATACAACAGTCACCATGCGCCATTACCTCCATGGGAGTAATGTCTCAAACAGTCTACGCTTTGATCGTTTCCTGGAAGACCAGTAGTAGTTTCCGATGCACATCTGGAGGCATTCTGTAATCTGTGGACTATCAGAGTGTTGATGAAACCAAAATTGCATCGGATTGAATACAACAGTCACCATGCGCACTTTCCTCCATGGGAGTAATGTCTTAAACAGTCTACGATTCGATCATTCCAAGGAAGACCAGTAGTAGTTTCCGATGCACATCTGGAGCCGTTCTGTAATCTGTGGACTATCAGAGTGTTGATGAAACACAGAAATTGCATCGGGATTGAATACAACAGTCACCATCGGCACTTTCCTCCATGAGAGTAATGTCTCAAACAGTCTACGCTTTGATCGTTCCCTCGAAGACCAGTAGTAGTTTCCGATGCACATCTGGAGGCATTCTGTAATCTGCGGACTAGCAGAGTGTTTATGAAACACAGTAATTACATCGGGATTGAATACAACAGTCACCATGCGCACTTTCCTCCATGGGAGTAATGTCTCAGACAATCTACACTTTGAACGTTCCCTGGAAGACCAGTAGTAGTTTCCGATGCACATCTGGAGGCATTCTGTAATCTGTGGACTATCAGAGTGTTGATGAAACACAGAAATTGCATCGGGATTGAATACAACAGTCACCATGCGCACTTACCTCCATGGGAGTAATGTCTCAAACAGTCCAAGCTTTGTTCGTTCCCTGGACGACCAGTAGTAGTATCCGATGCACATCTGGAGGCATTCTGTAATCTGTGGACTATCAGAGTGTTGATGAAACACAGAAATTGCATCGGGATTGAATACAACAGTCACCATGCGCACTTACCTCCATGGGAGTAATGTCTCAAACAGTCTACGCTTTGATCGATCCCAGGAAGTCCAGTAGTAGTTTCCGATGCACATCTGTAGCCATTCTGTAATCTGTGGACTATCAGAGTGTTGATGAAAGACAGAAATTGCATCAGGATTGAATACAACAGTCACCAGGCGCTATTTCCTCCATGGGAGTAATGTCTCAAACAGTCTACGCTTTGATCGTTTCCTGGAAGTCCAGTAGCAGTTTCCGATGCACATCTGGAGGCATTCTGTAATCTGTGGACTATCAGAGTGTTGATGAAACACTGAAATTGCATCGGGATTGAATACAACAGTCACCATGCCCACTTACCTTCATTGGAGTAATGTCTCAAACAGTTTACTGTTTGATCGTTCCCTGGAAGACCAGTAGTAGTTTCCGATACACACCTGGAGGCCTTCTGTAATCTGTAGACTATCAGAGTGTTGATGAAACAAAGAAATTGCATCGGGATTGAATACAACAACAGTCACCATGCGCACTTTCCTCCATGGGAGTTATGTCTCAAACAGTTTACCCTTTGATCGTTCCCTGGAAGACCAGTAGTAGTTTCCGATGCACATCTGGAGGCATTCTGTAATCTGTGGACCTTCAAAGTTTTGATAAAACAAAGAAATTGCATCGGGATTGAATACAACAGTCACCATGCGCCATTACCTCCATGGGAGTAATGTCTCAAACAGTCTACGCTTTGATCGTTTCCTGGAAGACCAGTAGTAGTTTCCGATGCACATCTGGAGGCATTCTGTAATCTGTGGACTATCAGAGTGTTGATGAAACCAAAATTGCATCGGATTGAATACAACAGTCACCATGCGCACTTTCCTCCATGGGAGTAATGTCTTAAACAGTCTACGATTCGATCATTCCAAGGAAGACCAGTAGTAGTTTCCGATGCACATCTGGAGCCGTTCTGTAATCTGTGGACTATCAGAGTGTTGATGAAACACAGAAATTGCATCGGGATTGAATACAACAGTCACCATCGGCACTTTCCTCCATGAGAGTAATGTCTCAAACAGTCTACGCTTTGATCGTTCCCTCGAAGACCAGTAGTAGTTTCCGATGCACATCTGGAGGCATTCTGTAATCTGCGGACTAGCAGAGTGTTTATGAAACACAGTAATTACATCGGGATTGAATACAACAGTCACCATGCGCACTTTCCTCCATGGGAGTAATGTCTCAGACAATCTACACTTTGAACGTTCCCTGGAAGACCAGTAGTAGTTTCCGATGCACATCTGGAGGCATTCTGTAATCTGTGGACTATCAGAGTGTTGATGAAACACAGAAATTGCATCGGGATTGAATACAACAGTCACCATGCGCACTTACCTCCATGGGAGTAATGTCTCAAACAGTCCAAGCTTTGTTCGTTCCCTGGACGACCAGTAGTAGTATCCGATGCACATCTGGAGGCATTCTGTAATCTGTGGACTATCAGAGTGTTGATGAAACACAGAAATTGCATCGGGATTGAATACAACAGTCACCATGCGCACTTACCTCCATGGGAGTAATGTCTCAAACAGTCTACGCTTTGATCGATCCCAGGAAGTCCAGTAGTAGTTTCCGATGCACATCTGTAGCCATTCTGTAATCTGTGGACTATCAGAGTGTTGATGAAAGACAGAAATTGCATCAGGATTGAATACAACAGTCACCAGGCGCTATTTCCTCCATGGGAGTAATGTCTCAAACAGTCTACGCTTTGATCGTTTCCTGGAAGTCCAGTAGCAGTTTCCGATGCACATCTGGAGGCATTCTGTAATCTGTGGACTATCAGAGTGTTGATGAAACACTGAAATTGCATCGGGATTGAATACAACAGTCACCATGCCCACTTACCTTCATTGGAGTAATGTCTCAAACAGTTTACTGTTTGATCGTTCCCTGGAAGACCAGTAGTAGTTTCCGATACACACCTGGAGGCCTTCTGTAATCTGTAGACTATCAGAGTGTTGATGAAACAAAGAAATTGCATCGGGATTGAATACAACAGTCACCATGGCACTTTCCTCCATGGGAGTAATGTCTCAGACAGTCTACACTTTGATCGTTCTCTGGAAGACCATTAGTAGTTTCCGACGCACATCTGGGGGCATTCTGTAATCTGTGGACTATCAGAGTGTTGATGAAACACAGAAATTGCATCATGATTGAATACAACAGTCACCATGCGCACTTTCCTCCATGGGAGTAATATCTCAAACAGTCTAAGCTTTGATTGTTCCCAGGAAGACCAGTAGTAGTTTCCGATGCACATGTGAAGGCATTATGTTATCTGTGGACAATCTGAGTGTTGATGAAACAAAGAAATTGCATCGGGATTCAATACAACGGTCACCATGCGCACTTTCCTCCATGGGAGTAATGGCTCAAACAGTCTACGCTTTGATCGTTCCCTGGAAGACCAGTAGTGGTTCCCGATGCACATCTGGAGGCATTCTTTAATCTGTGGACTATCTGAGTGTTGATGAAGCACAGAAATTGCATCGGGATTGAATACAACAGTCACCATGCGCACTTTCCTCCATGGGAGTAATGTCTCAAACAGTCTAAGATTTGATCGTTACCTGGAAGACCAGTAGTAGTTTCCGATACACATCTGGAGGAATTCTGTAATCTGTGGACTATCAGAGTGTTGATGAAACACAGAAATTGCTTTGGGATTGAATACAGCAGTCACCATCGGCACTTTCCTCCATGAGAGTAATGTCTCAAACAGTCTACAATTTGATCATTCCATGGAAGACCAGTAGTAGTTTCCGATGCACATCTGGAGGCATTCTGTAATCCGTGGACTATCAGAGTGTTGATGAAACACAGAAATTGCATCGGGATTTAATACAACAGTCACCATGTGCACTTTCCGCCATGGGAGTAATGCCTCAAACAGTCTACGGTTTGATCTTTTCCTGGAAGTCCAGTAGTAGTTTGCGATGCACATCTGGAGTCATTCTGTAATCTGTGGACTATCAGAGTGTTGATGAAACACAGTAATTGCATCGGTATTGAATACAACAGTCACCATGCGCACTTTCTTCCATGGGAGTAATGTCTCAGACAGTCTACGCTTTCATCGTTCCCTGGAAGACCAGTAGTAGTTTCCGATGCACATCTGGAGGAATTCTGTAATCTGTGGACTATCAGAGTGTTGATGAAACATAGAAATTGCATCGCGATTGAATACAACAGTCACCATGCGCACTTTCCTCCATGGGAGTAATGGCTCAAAGAGTCTACGCTTTGATCGTTCCCTGGAAGACCAGTAGTGGTTCCCGATGTACATCTGGAGGCATTCTGTAATCTGTGGACTATCTGAGTGTTGATGAAACACAGAAATTGCATCGGGATTGAATACAACAGTCACCATGCGCACTTTCCTCCATGGGAGTAAAGTCTCAAACAGTCTACGCTTTGATCGTTCCCTGGAAGACCAGTAGTAGTTTCCGATGCACAGCTGTAGGCATTCCGTAATCTGTGGACTATCAGAGTGTTGATGAAACACAGAAATTGCATCGCGATTGAATACAACAGTCACCATGCGCAGTTTCCTCCATGGGAGTAATGTCTCAAATAGTCTACGTTTTAATCGTTTCCTGGAAGACCAGTATTAGATTCCGGTGCACATTTGGAGGCATTCTGTAATCTGTGGACTATCAGAGTGTTGATGAAACACTGATATTGCATCGGGATTGAATACAACAGTCACCATGCGCACTTACCTCCATGGGAGTAATGTCTCAAACAGTTTACTCTTAAATCGTTCCCTGGAAGACCAGTAGTAGTTTCCGATGCACATCTGGAGGCATTTTGTAATCTGTGGACTATCAGAGTGTTGAAGAAACAAAGAAATTGCATCGGGATTGAATACAACAGTCAGCATGCGCACTTACCTCCATGGTAGTAATGTCTCAAAGAGTCTACGCTTTGATCGTTTCCTGGAAGACCAGTAGTAGTTTCCGATGCACATCTGGAGGAATTCTGTAATCTGTGGACTATCAGAGTGTTGATGAAACACAGAAATTGCATCGGGATTGAATACAACAGTCACCATGCGCACTTTCCTCCATGGGAGTAATGGCTCAAACAGTCTACGCTTTGATCGTTCCCTGGAAGACCAGTAGTGGTTCCCGATGCACATCTGGAGGCATTCTGTAATCTGTAGACTATCTGAGTGTTGATGAAACACAGAAATTGCATCGGGATTGAATACAACAGTCACCATGCGCACTTTCCTCCATGGGAGTAATGTCTCAAATAGTCTACGTTTTAATCGTTTCCTGGAAGACCAGTATTAGATTCCGGTGCACATTTGGAGGCATTCTGTAATCTGTGGACTATCAGAGTGTTGATGAAACACTGATATTGCATCGGGATTGAATACAACAGTCAGCATGCGCACTTACCTCCATGGGAGTAATGTCTCAAACAGTCTACGCTTTGATCGATCCCAGGAAGTCCAGTAGTAGTTTCCGATGCACATCTGTAGCCATTCTGTAATCTGTGGACTATCAGAGTGTTGATGAAAGACAGAAATTGCATCAGGATTGAATACAACAGTCACCAGGCGCTATTTCCTCCATGGGAGTAATGTCTCAAACAGTCTACGCTTTGATCGTTTCCTGGAAGTCCAGTAGCAGTTTCCGATGCACATCTGGAGGCATTCTGTAATCTGTGGACTATCAGAGTGTTGATGAAACACTGAAATTGCATCGGGATTGAATACAACAGTCACCATGCCCACTTACCTTCATTGGAGTAATGTCTCAAACAGTTTACTGTTTGATCGTTCAGTGGAAGACCAGTAGTAGTTTCCGATACACATCTGGAGGCCTTCTGTATTCTGTAGACTATCAGAGTGTTGATGAAACAAAGAAATTGCATCGGGATTGAATACAACAGTCACCATGCGCACTTTCCTCCATGGGAGTAATGTCTCAGACAGTCTACACTTTGATCGTTCTCTGGAAGACCATTAGTAGTTTCCGACGCACATCTGGGGGCATTCTGTAATCTGTGGACTATCTGAGTGTTGATGAAACACAGAAATTGCATCATGATTGAATACAACAGTCACCATGCGCACTTTCCTCCATGGGAGTAATATCTCAAACAGTCTAAGCTTTGATTGTTCCCAGGAAGACCAGTAGTAGTTTCCGATGCACATGTGAAGGCATTATGTTATCTGTGGACTATCAGAGTGTTGATGAAACAAAGAAATTGCATCGGGATTCAATACAACGGTCACCATGCGCACTTTCCTCCATGGGAGTAATGGCTCAAACAGTCTACGCTTTGATCGTTCCCTGGAAGACCAGTAGTGGTTCCCGATGTACATCTGGAGGCATTCTGTAATCTGTGGACTATCTGAGTGTTGATGAAACACAGAAATTGCATCGGGATTGAATACAACAGTCACCATGCGCACTTTCCTCCATGGGAGTAATGTCTCAAACAGTCTAAGATTTGATCGTTACCTGGAAGACCAGTAGTAGTTTCCGATACACATCTGGAGGAATTCTGTAATCTGTGGACTATCAGAGTGTTGATGAAACACAGAAATTGCTTTGGGATTGAATACAGCAGTCACCATCGGCACTTTCCTCCATGAGAGTAATGTCTCAAACAGTCTACAATTTGATCATTCCATGGAAGACCAGTAGTAGTTTCCGATGCACATCTGGAGGCATTCTGTAATCCGTGGACTATCAGAGTGTTGATGAAACACAGAAATTGCATCGGGATTTAATACAACAGTCACCATGTGCACTTTCCGCCATGGGAGTAATGCCTCAAACAGTCTACGGTTTGATCTTTTCCTGGAAGTCCAGTAGTAGTTTGCGATGCACATCTGGAGTCATTCTGTAATCTGTGGTCTATCAGAGTGTTGATGAAACACAGTAATTGCATCGGTATTGAATACAACAGTCACCATGCGCACTTTCTTCCATGGGAGTAATGTCTCAGACAGTCTACGCTTTCATCGTTCCCTGGAAGACCAGTAGTAGTTTCCGATGCACCTCTGGAGGAATTCTGTAATCTGTGGACTATCAGAGTGTTGATGAAACATAGAAATTGCATCGCGATTGAATACAACAGTCACCATGCGCACTTTCCTCCATGGGAGTAATGGCTCAAAGAGTCTACGCTTTGATCGTTCCCTGGAAGACCAGTAGTGGTTCCCGATGTACATCTGGAGGCATTCTGTAATCTGTGGACTATCTGAGTGTTGATGAAACACAGAAATTGCATCGGGATTGAATACAACAGTCACCATGCGCACTTTCCTCCATGGGAGTAATGTCTCAAACAGTCTAAGATTTGATCGTTACCTGGAAGACCAGTAGTAGTTTCCGATACACATCTGGAGGAATTCTGTAATCTGTGGACTATCAGAGTGTTGATGAAACACAGAAATTGCTTTGGGATTGAATACAGCAGTCACCATCGGCACTTTCCTCCATGAGAGTAATGTCTCAAACAGTCTACAATTTGATCATTCCATGGAAGACCAGTAGTAGTTTCCGATGCACATCTGGAGGCATTCTGTAATCCGTGGACTATCAGAGTGTTGATGAAACACAGAAATTGCATCGGGATTTAATACAACAGTCACCATGTGCACTTTCCGCCATGGGAGTAATGCCTCAAACAGTCTACGGTTTGATCTTTTCCTGGAAGTCCAGTAGTAGTTTGCGATGCACATCTGGAGTCATTCTGTAATCTGTGGACTATCAGAGTGTTGATGAAACACAGTAATTGCATCGGTATTGAATACAACAGTCACCATGCGCACTTTCTTCCATGGGAGTAATGTCTCAGACAGTCTACGCTTTCATCGTTCCCTGGAAGACCAGTAGTAGTTTCCGATGCACATCTGGAGGAATTCTGTAATCTGTGGACTATCAGAGTGTTGATGAAACATAGAAATTGCATCGCGATTGAATACAACAGTCACCATGCGCACTTTCCTCCATGGGAGTAATGGCTCAAAGAGTCTACGCTTTGATCGTTCCCTGGAAGACCAGTAGTGGTTCCCGATGTACATCTGGAGGCATTCTGTAAACTGTGGACTATCTGAGTGTTGATGAAACACAGAAGTTGCATCGGGATTGAATACAACAGTCACCATGCGCACTTTCCTCCATGGGAGTAAAGTCTCAAACAGTCTACGCTTTGATCGTTCCCTGGAAGACCAGTAGTAGTTTCCGATGCACAGCTGTAGGCATTCCGTAATCTGTGGACTATCAGAGTGTTGATGAAACACAGAAATTGCATCGCGATTGAATACAACAGTCACCATGCGCAGTTTCCTCCATGGGAGTAATGTCTCAAATAGTCTACGTTTTAATCGTTTCCTGGAAGACCAGTATTAGATTTCGGTGCACATTTGGAGGCATTCTGTAATCTGTGGACTATCAGAGTGTTGATGAAACACTGATATTGCATCGGGATTGAATACAACAGTCACCATGCGCACTTACCTCCATGGGAGTAATGTCTCAAACAGTTTACTCTTAAATCGTTCCCTGGAAGACCAGTAGTAGTTTCCGATGCACATCTGGAGGCATTTTGTAATCTGTGGACTATCAGAGTGTTGAAGAAACAAAGAAATTGCATCGGGATTAAATACAACAGTCAGCATGCGCACTTACCTCCATGGGAGTAATGTCTCAAACAGTCTACGCTTTGATCGTTTCCTGGAAGACCAGTAGTAGTTTTCGATGCACATCTGGAGGAATTCTGTAATCTGTGGACTATCAGAGTGTTGATGAAACACAGAAATTGCATCGGGATTGAATACAACAGTCACCACGCGCACTTTCCTCCATGGGAGTAATGGCTCAAACAGTCTACGCTTTGATCGTTCCCTGGAAGACCAGTAGTGGTTCCCGATGCACATCTGGAGGCATTCTGTAATCTGTGGACTATCTGAGTGTTGATGAAACACAGAAATTGCATCGGGATTGAATACAACAGTCACCATGCGCACTTTCCTCCATGGGAGTAATGTCTCAAACAGTCTACGATTTGATCGTTACCTGGAAAACCAGTAGTAGTTTCCGATGCACATCTGGAGGCATTCCGTAATCTGTGGACTATCAGAGTGTTGATGAAACACAGAAATTGCATCGGGATTGAATACAACAGTCACCATGCGCACTTTCCTCCATGGGAGTAATGTCTCAAACAGTCTACGCTTTGATCGTTTCCTGGAAGACCAGTAGTAGTTTCCGATGCACATCTGGAGGCATTCTGTAATCTGTGGACTATCAGAGTGTTGATGAAACACTGATATTGCATCGGGATTGAATACAACAGTCACCATGTGCTCTTACCTCCATGGGAGTTATGTCTCAAACAGTTTACTCTTTGATCGTTCCCTGGAAGACCAGTAGTAGTTTCCGATGCACATCTGGAGGCATTCTGTAATCTGTGGACCTTCAAAGTTTTGATGAAACAAAGAAATTGCATCGGGATTGAATACAACAGTCACCATGCGCCATTACCTCCATGGGAGTAATGTCTCAAACAGTCTACGCTTTGATCGTTTCCTGGAAGACCAGTAGTAGTTTCCGATGCACATCTGGAGGCATTCTGTAATCTGTGGACTATCAGAGTGTTGATGAAACACAGAAATTGCTTCGGGATTGGATACAACACTCACCATGCGCACTTTCCCCCATGGGAGTAGTGTCTCAAACAGTTTACGCTTTGATCGTTCCCTCGAAGACCAGTAGTAGTTTCCGATGCACATCTGGAGGCATTCTGTAATCTGCGGACTAGCAGAGTGTTGATGAAACACAGTAATTACATCGGGATTGAATACAACAGTCACCATGCGCACTTTCCTCCATGGGAGTAATGTGTCAGACAATCTACAATTTGAACGTTCCCTGGAAGACCAGTAGTAGTTTCCGATGCACATCTGGAGGCATTCTGTAATCTGTGGACTATCAGAGTGTTGATGAAACACAGAAATTGCATCGGGATTGAATACAACAGTCACCATGCGCACTCACCTCCATGGGAGTAATGTCTCAAACAGTCCAAGCTTTGTTCGTTCCCTGGACGACCAGTAGTAGTTTCCGATGCACATCTGGAGGCATTCTGTAATCTGTGGACTATCAGAGTGTTGATGAAACACAGAAATTGCATCGGGATTGAATACAACAGTCACCATGCGCACTTACCTCCATGGGAGTAATGTCTCAAACAGTCTACGCTTTGATCGATCCCAGGAAGTCCAGTAGTAGTTTCCGATGCACATCTGGAGCCATTCTGTAATCTGTGGACTATCAGAGTGTTGATGAAAGACAGAAATTGCATCAGGATTGAATACAACAGTCACCAGGCGCTATTTCCTCCATGGGAGTAATGTCTCAAACAGTCTACGCTTTGATCGTTTCCTGGAAGTCCAGTAGCAGTTTCCGATGCACATCTGGAGGCATTCTGTAATCTGTGGACTATCAGACTGTTGATGAAACACTGAAATTGCATCGGGATTGAATACAACAGTCACCATGCCCACTTTCCTCCATGGGAGTAATATCTCAGATTGTCTACACTTTGATCGTTCTCTGGAAGACCAGTAGTAGTTTCCGACGCACATCTGGGGGCATTCTGTAATCTGTGGACTATCTGAGTGTTGATGAAACACAGAAATTGCATCATGATTGAATACAACAGTCACCATGCGCACTTTCCTCCATGGGAGTAATATCTCAAACAGTCTAAGCTTTGATTGTTCCCAGGAAGACCAGTAGTAGTTTCCGATGCACATCTGAAGGCATTATGTAATCTGTGGACTATCAGAGTGTTGATGAAACAAAGAAATTGCATCGGGATTCAATACAACGGTCACCATGCGCACTTTCCTCCATGGGAGTAATGGCTCAAACAGTCTACGCTTTGATCGTTCCCTGGAAGACCAGTAGTGGTTCCCGATGCACATCTGGAGGCATTCTTTAATCTGTGGACTATCTGAGTGTTGATGAAACACAGAAATTGCATCGGGATTGAATACAACAGTCACCATTCGCACTTTCCTCCATGGGAGTAATGTCTCAAACAGTCTAAGATTTGATCGTTACCTGGAAGACCAGTAGTAGTTTCCGATACACATCTGGAGGAATTCTGTAATCTGTGGACTATCAGAGTGTTGATGAAACACAGAAATTGCTTTGGGATTGAATACAGCAGTCACCATCGGCACTTTGCTCCATGAGAGTAATGTCTCAAACAGTCTACAATTTGATCATTCCATGGAAGACCGGTAGTAGTTTCCGATGCACATCTGGAGGCATTCTGTAATCCGTGGACTATCAGAGTGTTGCTGAAACACAGAAATTACATCGGGATTGAATACAACAGTCACCATGCGCACTTTCCGCCATGGGAGTAATGCCTCAAACAGTCTACGGTTTGATCTTTTCCAGGAAGTCCAGTAGTAGTTTCCGATGCACATCTGGAGTCATTCTGTAATCTGTGGACTATCAGAGTGTTGATGAAACACAGTAATTGCATCGGTATTGAATACAACAGTCACCATGCGCACTTTCTTCCATGGGAGTAATGTCTCAGACAGTCTACGCTTTCATCGTTCCCTGGAAGACCAGTAGTAGTTTCCGATGCACATGTGGAGGAATTCTGTAATCTGTGGACTATCAGAGTGTCGATGAAACATAGAAATTGCATCGGGACTGAATACAACAGTCACCATGCGCACTTTCCTCCATGGGAGTAATGGCTCAAAGAGTCTACGCTGTGATCGTTCCCTGGAAGACCAGTAGTGGTTCCCGATGTACATCTGGAGGCATTCTGTAATCTGTGGACTATCTGAGTGTTGATGAAACACAGAAATTGCATCGGGATTGAATACAACAGTCACCATGCGCACTTTCCTCCATGGGAGTAATGTCTCAATCAGTCTACGCTTTGAACGTTCCCTGGAAGACCAGTAGTAGTTTCCGATGCACAGCTGTAGGCATTCCGTAATCTGTGGACTATCAGAGTGTTGATGAAACACAGAAATTGCATCGCGATTGAATACAACAGTCACCATGCGCAGTTTCCTCCATGGGAGTAATGTCTCAAACAGTCTACGTTTTAATCGTTTCCTGGAAGACCAGTAGTAGATTCCGGTGCACATTTGGAGGCATTCTGTAATCTGTGGACTATCAGAGTGTTGATGAAACACTGATATTGCATCGGGATTGAATACAACAGTCACCATGCGCAGTTACCTCCATGGGAGTAATGTCTCAAACAATCTACGCTTTGATCGAACCCAGGAAGACCAGTAGTAGTTTCCGATGCACATCTGGAGGCATTCTGTAATCTGTGGACTATCTGAGTGTTGATGAAACACAGAAATTACATCGGGATTGAATACAATAGTCACCATGCGCACTTTCCTCCATGGGAGTAATGTGTCAAACAGTCTAAGCTTTGATCGTTCCCTGGAAGACCAGTAGTTGTTTCCGATGCACATCCGAAGACATTCTGTAATCTGTGGACTATCAGAGTGTTTATGAAACACAGAAATTGCATCGGGATTGATTACAACAGTCACCATGCGCTCTTTCCCCCATGGGAGTAATGTCTCAAACAGTCTACGCTTTGATCGTTCCCTGGAAGACCAGTAGTAGTTTCCGATGCACATCTGGAGGCATTCTGTAATCCTTGGACATTCAAAGTGTTGATGAAACACAGAAATTGCCTCGGGATTGATTACAACAGTCACCATGCGCACTTTCTCCATGGGAGTAATGTCTCAAACAGTCTACGATTTGATCGTTCCCTGGAAGACCAGTAGTAGTTTCCGATGCACATCTGGAGGCATTCTGTAATCTGTGGACTATCAGAGTGTTGATGAAACACAGAAATTGCATCGGGATTGAATACAACAGTCACCATCGGCACTTTCCTCCATGGGAGTAATTTCTCAAACAGTCTACGCTTTGATCGTTTCCTGGAAGACCAGTAGTAGTTTCCGATGCACATCTGGGGGCATTCTGTAATCTGTGGACTATCTGAGTGTTGATGATACACAGAAATTGCATCGGGATTGAATACAACAGTCACCATGCGCACTTTCCTCCATGGGAGTAGTATCTCAAACAGTCTAAGCTTTGATCGTTCCCTGGAAGACCAGTAGTAGTTTCCGATGCACATCTGAAGGCATTCTGTAATCTGTGGACTATCACAGTGTTGATGAAACACAGAAATTGCATCGGGATTGAATACAACAGTCACCAGGCACTATTTCCTCCATGGGAGTAAAGTCTCAAACAGTCTACGCTTTGATCGTTCCCTGGAAGACCAGTAGTAGTTTCCGATGCATTCTGTAATCTGCGGACTATCAGAGTGTTGATGAAACACTGTAATTGCATCGGGATTGAATACAACAGTCACCATACGCACTTTCCGCCATTAGAGTAAAGTCTCAAACAGTCTACGCTTTTATCGTTCCCTGGAAGACCAGTAGTAGTTTCCGATGCACATCTGGAGGAATTCTATAAACTGTGGACTGTCAGTGTGTTGATGAAACACAGAAATTGCATCGGGATTGAATACAACAGTCACCATGCGCACTTTCCGCCATGGGACAAATGTCTCAAACAGTCCAAGCTTTGATCGTTCCCTGGAAAACCAGTAGTAGTTTCCGATGCACATCTGAAGGCATTCTGTAATCTGTGGACTTTCAGAGTGTTTATGAAACACAGAAATTGCATCGGGATTGAATACAACAGTCACCATGCGCACTCTCCTGCATGGGAGTAATTTCTCAAACTGTTTACGCTTTGATCGTTTCCTGGAGGACCATTAGAAGTTTCCGATGCACATCTGGAGGCATTCTGTAATCTGTGGACTATCAGAGTGTTGATGAAACACAGAAATTGCATCGGGATTGAATACAACAGTCACCATGCGCACTCTCCTGCATGGGAGTAATTTCTCAAACTGTTTACGCTTTGATCGTTTCCTGGAGGACCATTAGAAGTTCCCGATGCACATCAGGAGGTATTCTGTAATCTGTGGGCTATCAGAGTGTTGATGAAACAAAGAAATTGCATCGGGATTGAATACAACAGTCACCATGCGCACTTTCCTCCATGGGAGTAATGTCTCAGACAGTTTACACTTCGATCGTTCCCTGGAATACCAGTAGTAGTTTCCGATGCACATCTGGAGGCATTCTCTAATATGTGGACTATCTGAGTGTAAATGAAACACAGAAATTGCATCGGGATTGAATACAATAGTCACCAAGCGCACTTCCCTCTGTGCGAGTAATTTCTCAAACAGTCTAGCTTTGATCGTTCCCTGGAAGACCAGTAGTAGTTTCCGATGCACATCCGAAGGCATTCTGTAATCTGTGGACTATCAGAGTGTTGATGAAACACAGAAATTGCATCGGGATTGAATACAACAGTAACCAGGCGCTATTTCCTCCATGGGAGTAATGTCTCAAACAGTCTACGCTTTGATCGTTCCCTGGAAGACGAGTAGTAGTTTCCGATGGACATCTGGAGGCATTCTGTAATCCTTGGACCTTCAAATTTTTGATGAAACACAGAAATAGCCTCGGGATTGAATACAACAGTCACCATGCGTACTTTCCTCCATGGGAGTAATTTCTCAAACAGTCTACGCTTTGATTGTTTCCTGGAAGACCAGTAGTAGTTCCCGATGCACATCTGGAGGCATTCTGTAATCTGTGGACTATCAGAGTGTTGATGAAACACAGTTATTGCATCGGGATTAAATACAACAGTCCCCATGCGCACATTCCTCCATGGGAGTAATGTATCAGACAGTCTACGCTTTGATCGTTCCCTGGAAGACCAGTAGTAGTTTCCGATGCACATCTGGAGGCATTCTGTAATCTGTGGACTATCAGAGTGTTGATGCAACACAGAAATTGCATCAGGATTGAATACAACAGTCACCTGGGGCTATAGCCTCAATGGGAGTAATGTCTCAAACAGTCTACGCTTTGATCGTTCCCTGGAAGGCCAGTAGTAGTTTCAAATGCACATCTGGACGCAATCTTTATACCTTGGACCTTCAAAGTGTTGATGAAACACAGAAATTGCCTCGGGATTGAATACAACAGTCACCATGCGCACTTTCCTCCATGGGAGTAATGTCTCAATCAGTCTACGCTTTGATCGTTCCGTGGAAGACCAGTAGTAGTTCCGATGCACATCTGGAGGCATTCTGTAATCTGTGGACTATCTGAGTGTTGATGAAACACAGAAATTGCATCGGGATTGCATACAACAGTCACCATGCGCACTTTCCTTTATGGGAGTAATGTCTCAAACAATCTACGCTTTGATCGTTTCCTGGAAGAAAAGTAGTAGTTTCCGATGCACATCTGGAGGCACTCTGTAATCTGTGGACTATCAGAGTGTTGATGAAACAATGAAATTGCATCGGGATTAAATACAACAGTCACCATGCGCACTTACCTCCATGGGAGTAATGTCTCAAACACTTTACTCTTTGATCGTTCCCTGGAAGACCAGTAGTAGTTTCCGATGCACATCTGGAGGCATTCTGTAATCTGTGGACTATCAGAGTGTTGATGAAACACAGAAATTGCATCGGCATTGAATACAACAGTCACCATGCGCACTCTCCTCCATGGGAGTAATGTCTCAAACAGTCTACTCTTTGATCGTTCCCTGGATGACCAGTAGTAGTTTCCGATGCACATCTGGGGTCATTCTGTAATCTGTGGACTATCTGAGTGTTGCTGAAACACAGAAATTGCATCAGGATTGAATACAACAGTCACCATGCGCACTTTCCGCCATGGGAGTAATGTCTCAAACAGTCTAAACTTTGATCGTTCCCTGGAAAACCAGTAGTAGTTTCCGATGCACATCTGAAGGCATTGTGTAATCTGTGGACTATGAGAGTGTTGATGAAACACAGAAATTGCATCGGGATTGAATACAACAGTCACCAGGCGCACTTTCCTCCATGGGAGTATTGTCTCAAACAGTCTACGCTTTGATCGTTTCCTGGAAGTCCAGTAGCAGTGTCCGATGCACATCTGGAGGCATTCTGTAATCTGTGGACTATCAGAGTGTTGATGAAACACTGATATTGCATCAGGATTGAATACAACACTCACCATGCGCACTTTCCTCCATGGGAGTAATGTCTCAGACAGTCTACACTTCGATCGTTCCCTGGAAGGCCAGTAGTAGTTTCAAATGCACATCTGGACGCAATCTGTATACCTTGGACCTTCAAAGTGTTGATGAAACACAGAAATTGCCTCGGGATTGAATACAACAGTCACCATGCGCACTTTCCTCCATGGGAGTAATGTCTCAATCAGTCTACGCTTTGATCGTTCCCTGGAAGACCGGTAGTAGTTCCGATGCACATCTGGAGGCTTTCTGTAATCTGTGGACTATCTGAGTGTTGATGAAACACAGAAATTGCATCGGGATTGAATACAACAGTCACCATGCGCACTTTCCTCCATGGGAGTAATGTCTCAGACAATCTACACTTTGAACGTTCCCTGGAAGACCAGTAGTAGTTTCCGATGCACATCTGGAGGCATTCTGTAATCTGTGGACTATCAGAGTGTTGATGAAACACAGAAATTGCATCAGGATTGAATACAACAGTCACCAGGCGCTATAGCCTCAATGGGAGTAATGTCTCAAACAGTCTACGCTTTGATCGTTCCCTGGAAGGCCAGTAGTAGTTTCAAATGCACATCTGGACGCAATCTGTATACCTTGGACCTTCAAAGTGTTGATGAAACACAGAAATTGCCTCGGGATTGAATACAACAGTCACCATGCGCACTTTCCTCCATGGGAGTAATGTCTCAATCAGTCTACGCTTTGATCGTTCCCTGGAAGACCAGTAGTAGTTCCGATGCACATCTGGAGGCTTTCTGTAATCTGTGGACTATCTGAGTGTTGATGAAACACAGAAATTGCATCGGGATTGAATACAACAGTCACCATGCGCACTTTCCTTTATGGGAGTAATGTCTCAAACAATCTACGCTTTGATCGTTTCCTGGAAGACCAGTAGTAGTTTCCGATGCACATCTGGAGGCACTCTGTAATCTGTGGACTATCAGAGTGTTGATGAAACACAGAAATTGCATCGGGATTGAATACAACAGTCACCATGCGCACTTAACTCCATGGGAGTAATGTCTCAAACAGTTTACTCTTTGATCGTTCCCTGGAAGACCAGTAGTAGTTTCCGATGCACATCTGGAGGCATTCTGTAATCTGTGGACTATCTGAGAGTTGATGAAACACAGAAATTGCATCGGGATTGAATACAACAATCACCATGCGCACTTTCCTTTATGGGAGTAATGTCTCAAACAATCTACGCTTTGATCGTTTATTGGAAGACCAGTAGTAGTGTCCGATGCACATCTGGAGGCATTCTGTAATCTGTGGACTATCAGAGTGTTGATGAAACACAGAAATTGCATCGGCATTGAATACAACAGTCAGCATGAGCACTCTCCGCCATGGGAGTAATGTCTCAAACAGTCTACGCTTTGATCGTTCCCTGGAAGACCAGTAGTAGTTTCCGAAGCACATCTGGGGTCATTCTGTAATCTGTGGACTATCTGAGTGTTGATGAAACACAGAAATTGCATCGGGATTGAATACAACAGTCACCATGCGCACTCTCCTCCATGGGAGTAATATCTCAAACAGTCTAAGCTTTGACCGTTCCCTGGAAGACCAGTAGTAGTTTCCGATGTACATCTGGAGGCATTCTGTAATTTGTGGACTATCAGAGTGTTGATGAAACACAGAAATTGCATCGGGATTGAATACAACAGTCACCAGGCGCTATTTCCTCCATGGGAGTAATGTCCCAAACAGTCTACGCTTTGATCGTTCCCTGGAAGACCAGTAGTAGTAGTTTCCGATGCACATCTGGAGGCATTCTGTAATCTGCGGACTATCAGAGTGTTGATGAAACACTGTAATTGCATCGGGATTGAATACAACAGTCACCATGCGCACTTCCCGCCATTAGAGTAATGTCTCAGTCTACGCTTTGATCGTTCCCTGGAAGACCAGTAGTAGTTTCCGATGCACATCTGGAGGCATTCTATAATCTGTGGTCTAGCAGAGTGTTGATGAAACACAGAAATTGCATCGGGATTGAATACAACAGTCACCATGCTCACTTTCCGCCATGGGAGTAATGTCTCAAACAGTCTAAACTTTGATCGTTCCCTGGAAAACCAGTAGTAGTTTCCGATGCACATCTGAAGGCATTCTGTAATCTGTGGACCATCAGAGTGTTGATGAAACACAGAAATTGCATCGGGATTGAATACAACAGTCACCAGGCGCTATTTCCTCCATGGGAGTGATGTCTCAAACAGTCCACGCTTTGATAGTTTCCTGGAAGTCCAGTAGCAGTTTCCGATGCACATCTGGAGGCATTCTGTAATCTGTGGACTATCAGAGTGTTGATGAAACAAAGAAATTGCACCGGGATTGAATACAACAGTCACCATGCGCAGTTTCCTCCATGGGAGTAATGTCTCAGATAGTCCACACTTCGATCGTTCCCTGGAAGACCAGTAGTAGTTTCCGATGCACATCTGGAGGAATTCTGTAATCTGAGGACCATCAGAGTGTTTATGAAACACAGAAATTGCATCGGGATTGAATACAACAGTCACCATGCGCACTGTCCTCAATGGGAGTAATGTCTCAAACAGTCTACGCTTTGATCGTTCCCAGGAAGACCAGTATTACTTTCCGACGCACATCTGTGGGCATTCTGTAATCTGTGGACTATCTGAGTGTTGATGAAAAACAGAAATTGCATCTTGATTGAATACAACAGTCACCATGCGCACTTTCCTCCATGGGAGTAATATCTCAAACAGTCTAAGCTTTGATCGTTCCCTGGAAGACCAGTAGTAGTTTCCGATGCACATCTGAAGGCATTCTGTAATCTGTGGACTATCAGAGTGTTGATGAAACACAGAAATTGCATCGGGATTGAATACAACAGTCACCAGGCGCTATTTCCTCCATGGGAGTAATGTCTGAAACAGTCTAAGTTTTTGATCGTTACCTGGGAGACAAGTAGTAGTTTCCGAAGCACATCTGAAGGCATTCTGTAATCCTTGGACCTTCAAAGTGTTGATGAAACACAGAAATTGCCTCGGGATTGAATACAACAGACACCATGCGCATTTTCCTCCATGTGAGTAATGCCTCAAACAGTCTACGCTTTGATCGTTCCCTGGAAGACCAGTAGTAGTTTCCGGTGCACATCTGGAGGCATTATGTAATCTGTGGACTATCAGAGTGTTGATGAAACACAGAAATTGCATCGGGATTGAATACAACAGTCACCATCGGCACTTTCCTCCATGGGAGTAATGTCTCAAGCAGTCTACGCTTTGATCGTTTCCTGGAAGACCAGTAGTAGTTTGCGATGCACATCAGGAGGCATTCTGTAATCTGTGGACTATCAGAGTGTTGATGAAACACAGTAATTGCATCGGGATTGAATACAACAGTCCCCATGCGCACTTTCCTCCATGGGAGTAATGTCTCAGACAATCTAGGCCTTGATCGTTCCCTGGATCACCAGTAGTAGTTTCCGATGCACATCTGGAGGCAATCTGTAATCTGTGATCTATCAGAGTGTTGATGAAACACAGAAATTGCATCGGTATTGAATACAACATTCACCATGCGCACTTTCCTTTATGGGTGTAATGTCTCAAACAGTCTACGCTTTGATCGTTCCCTGGAAGACCAGTAGTAGTTCCCGATGCACATGTGGAGGCATTCTGTAATCTGCGGACTATCTGAGTGTTGATGAAACACTGTAATTGCATCGGGATTGAATGCAACAGTCACCATGCGCACTTTCCTCCATGGGAGTAATGTCTCAAACAGTCTAAGCTTTGATCGTTCCCTGGAAGACCAGTAGTAGTTTCCGATGCACTTCTGGAGGCATTCTGTAATCTGTGGACTATCAGAGTGTTGATGAAACACAGAAATTGCATCAGGATTGAATACAACAGTCACCAGGCGCTATAGCCTCAAAGGGAGTAATGTCTCAAACAGTCTACGCTTTGATCGTTCCCTGGAAGGCCAGTAGTAGTTTCAAATGCACATCTGGACGCAATCTGTATACCTTGGGCCTTCAAAGTGTTGATGAAACACAGAAATTGCCTCGGGATTGAATACAACAGTCACCATGCGCACTTTCCTCCATGGGAGTAATGTCTCAAGCAGTCTAAACTTTGATCGTTCCCTGGAAAACCAGTAGTTGTTTCCGATGCACATCTGAAGGCATTCTGTAATCTGTGGACTATCAGAGTGTTGATGAAACACAGAAATTGCATCGGGATTGAATACAACAGTCACCAGGCGCTATTTCCTCCATGGGAGTGATGTCTCAAACAGTGTACGCTTTGATAGTTTCCTGGAAGTCCAGTAGCAGTTTCCGATGCACATCTGGAGGCATTCTGTAATCTGTGGACTATCAGAGTGTTGATGAAACACTGATATTGCATCAGGATTGAATACAACAGTCACCATGCGCACTTTCCTCCATGGGAGTAATATCTCAAACAGTCTAAGCTTTGATCGTTCCCTGGAAGACCAGTAGTAGTTTCCGATGCACATCTGAAGGCATTCTGTAATCTGTGGACTATCAGAGTGTTGATGAAACACAGAAATTGCATCGGGATTGAATACAACAGTCACCAGGCGCTATTTCCTCCATGGGAGTTATGTCTGAAACAGTGTAAGTTTTTGATCGTTACCTGGGAGACAAGTAGTAGTTTCCGAAGCACATCTGGAGGCATTCTGTAATCCTTGGACCTTCAAAGTGTTGATGAAACACAGAAATTGCCTCGGCATTGAATACAACAGACACCATGCGCATTTTCCTCCATGTGAGTAATGCCTCAAACAGTCTACGCTTTGATCGTTCCCTGGAAGACCAGTAGTAGTTTCCGATGCACATCTGGAGGCATTCTGTAATCTGTGGACTATCAGAGTGTTGATGAAACACAGAAATTGCATCGGGATTGAATACAACAGTCACCATCAGCACTTTCCTCCATGGGAGTAATGTCTCAAGCAGTCTACGCTTTGATCGTTTCCTGGAAGACCAGTAGTAGTTTCCGATGCACATCAGGAGGCATTCTGTAATCTGTGGACTATCAGAGTGTTGATGAAACACAGTAATTGCATCGGGATTGAATATAACAGTCCCCATGCGCACTTTCCTCCATGGGAGTAATGTCTCAGACAATCTACGCCTTGATCGTTCCCTGGATCACCAGTAGTAGTTTCCGATGCACATCTGGAGGCAATCTGTAATCTGTGATCTATCAGAGTGTTGATGAAACACAGAAATTGCATCGGTATTGAATACAACATTCACCATGCGCACTTTCCTTTATGGGTGTAATATCTCAAACAGTCTACGCTTTGATCGTTCCCTGGAAGACCAGTAGTAGTTCCCAATGCACATGTGGAGGCATTCTGTAATCTGCGGACTATCTGAGTGTTGATGAAACACTGTAATTGCATCGGGATTGAATGCAACAGTCACCATGCGCACTTTCCTCCATGGGAGTAATGTCTCAAACAGTCTAAGCTTTGATCGTTCCCTGGAAGACCAGTAGTAGTTTCCGATGCACATCTGGAAGCATTCTGTAATCTGTGGACTATCAGAGTGTTGATGAAACACAGAAATTGCATCAGGATTGAATACAACAGTCACCAGCGCTATAGCGTCAATGGGAGTAATGTCTCAAGCAGTCTACGCTTTGATCGTTCCCTGGAATGCCAGTAGTAGTTTCCGATGCACATCTGGAGGAATTCTGTAATCTGAGGACTATCAGAGTGTTTATGAAACACAGAAATTGCAATGGGATTGAATACAACAGTCACCATGCGCACTCTCCTCAATGGGAGTAATGTCTCAAACAGTCTACGCTTTGATCGTTCCCAGGAAGACCAGTAGTAGTTTCCGATGCACATCTGCAGGCATTCTGTAAACTGAGGACTATCAGAGTGTTTATGAAACACAGAAATTGCATCGGGATTGAATACAACAGTCACCATGCGCACTCTCCTCAATGGGAGTAATGTCTCAAACAGTCTACGCTTTGATCGTTCCCAGGAAGACCAGTATTAGTTTCCGACGCACATCTGGGGCATTCTGTAATCTGTGGACTATCAGAGTGTTGATGTAACAAAGAAATTGCATCGGGATTGAATACAACAGTCACCATGCGCAGTTTCCTCCATGGGAGTAATGTCTCAGACAGTCTACACTTCGATCGTTCCCTGGAAGACCAGTAGTAGTTTCCGATGCACATCTGGAGGAATTCTGTAATCTGAGGACTATCAGAGTGTTTATGAAACACAGAAATTGCATTGGGATTGAATACAACAGTCACCATGCGCACTCTCCTCAATGGGAGTAATGTCTCAAACAGTCTACGCTTTGATCGTTCCCAGGAAGACCAGTAGTAGTTTCCGATGCACATCTGCAGGCATTCTGTAATCTGTGGACTATCAGAGTGTTGATGAAACACAGAAATTGCATCGGGATTGAATACAACAGTCACCAGGCGCTATTTCCTCCATGGGAGTAATGTCTCAAACAGTCTAAGCTTTTGATCGTTCCCTGGGAGACAAGTAGTAGTGTCCGAAGCACATCTGGAGGCATTCTGTAATCCTTGGACCCTCAAAGTGTTGATGAAACACAGAAATTGCCTCGGGATTGAATACAATAGACACCATCGGCACTTTCCTCCATGGGAGTAATGTCTCAAGCAGTCTACGCTTTGATCGTTTCCTGGAACACCAGTAGTAGTTTCCGATGCACATCAGGAGGCATTCTGTAATCTGTGGACTATCAGAGTGTTTATGAAACACAGAAATTGCATCGGGATTGAATACAACAGTCCCCATGCGCACTTTCCTCCATGGGAGTAATGTCTGAGACAATCTACGCCTTGATCGTTCCCTGGATCACCAGTAGTAGTTCCCGATGCACATGTGGAGGCATTCTGTAATCTGCGGACTATCTGAGTGTTGATGAAACACTGTAATTGCATCGGGATTGAATACAACAGTCACTATGCGCACTTTCCACCATGGGAGTAATGTCTCAATCAGTCTACGCTTTGATCGTTCCCTGGAAGACCAGTAGTAGTTCCGATGCACATCTGGAGGCATTCTGTAATCTGTGGACTATCTGAGTGTTGATGAAACACAGAAATTGCATCAGGATTGAATACAACAGTCACCAGGCGCTATAGCCTCAATGGGAGTAATGTCTCAAACAGTCTACGCTTTGATCGTTCCCTGGAAGGCCAGTAGTAGTTTCAAATGCACATCTGGACGCAATCTGTATACCTTGGACCTTCAAAGTGTTGATAAAACACAGAAATTGTTTCGGGATTGAATACAACAGTCACCATGCGCATTTTCCTCCATGGGAGTAATGTCTCAATCAGTCTACGCTTTGATCGTTCCCTGGAAGACCAGTAGTAGTTCCGATGCACATCTGGAGGCATTCTGTAATCTGTGGACTATCTGAGTGTTGATGAAACACAGAAATTGCATCGGGATTGAATACAACAGTCACCATGGGCAGTTTCCTCCATGGGAGTAATGTCTCAGACAGTCTACACTTCGATCGTTCCCTGGAAGACCAGTAGTAGTTTCCGATGCACATCTGGAGGAATTCTGTAATCTGAGGACTATCAGAGTGTTTATGAAACACAGAAATTGCATCGGGATTGAATACAACAGTCACCATGCGCACTCTCCTCAATGGGAGTAATGTCTCAAACAGTCTACGCTTTGATCGTTCCCAGGAAGACCAGTATTACTTTCCGACGCACATCTGTGGGCATTCTGTAATCTGTGGACTATCTGAGTGTTGATGAAACACAGAAATTGCATCGGGATTGAATACAACAGTCACCAGGCGCTATTTCCTCCATGGGAGTAATGTCCCAAACAGTCTACGCTTTGATCGTTCCCTGGAAGACCAGTAGTAGTAGTTTCCGATGCACATCTGGAGGCATTCTATAATCTGCGGACTATCAGAGTGTTGATGAAACACTGTAATTGCATCGGGATTGAATACAACAGTCACCATGCGCACTTCCCGCCATTAGAGTAATGTCTCAGTCTACGCTTTGATCGTTCCCTGGAAGACAGGTAGTAGTTTCCGATGCACATCTGGAGGCATTCTATAATCTGTGGTCTATCAGAGTGTTGATGAAACACAGAAATTGCATCGGGATTGAATACAACAGTCACCATGCGCACTTTCCGCCATGGGAGTAATGTCTCAAAGAGTCTACGCTTTGATAGTTTCCTGGAAGTCCAGTAGCAGTTTCCGATGCACATCTGGAGGCATTCTGTAATCTGTGGACTATCAGAGTGTTGATGAAACACTGATATTGCATCAGGATTGAATACAACAGTCACCATGCGCACCTACCTCCATGGGAGTAATGTCTCAAACAGTTTACTCTTTGATCGTTCCCTGGAAGACCAGTAGTAGTTTCCGATGCACATCTGGAGGCATTCTGTAATCTGTGGACTATCAGAGTGTTGATGAAACAAAGAAATTGCATCGGGATTGAATATAACAGTCACCATGCGCACTTTCCTCCATGGGAGTAATGTCTCAAGCAGTCTACACTTCGATCGTTCCCAGGAAGACCAGTATTAGTTTAAGACGCACATCTGGGGCATTCTGTAATCTGTGGACTATCAGAGTGTTGATGAAACAAAGAAACTGCACCGGGATTGAATACAACAGTCACCATGCGCAGTTTCCTCCATGGGAGTAATGTCTCAAACAGTCTACGCTTTGATCGTCCCCAGGAAGACCAGTATTACTTTCCGACGCACATCTGTGGGCATTCTGTAATCTGTGGACTATCTGAGTGTTGATGAAACACAGAAATTGCATCTTGATTGAATACAACAGTCACCATGGGCACTTTCCTCCATGGGAGTAATATCTCAAACAGTCCAAGCTTTGATCGTTCCCTGGAAGACCAGTAGTAGTTTCCGATGCACATCTGAAGGCATTCTGTAATCTGTGGACTATTAGAGTGTTGATGAAACACAGAAATTGCATCGGGACTGAATACAACAGTCACCAGGCGCTATTACCTCCATGGGAGTAATGTCTCAAACAGTCTAAGATTTGATCGTTACCTGGGAGACAAGTAGTAGTTTCCGAAGCGCATCTGGAGGCATTCTGTAATCCTTGGACCTTCAAAGTGTTGATGAAACACAGAAATTGCCTCGGGATTGAATACAATAGACACCATGCGCATTTTCCTCCATGTGAGTAATGCCTCAAACAGTCTACGCTTTGATCGTTCCCTGGAAGACCAGTAGTAGTTTCCGATGCACATCTGGAGGCATTCTGTAATCTGTGGACTATCAGAGTGTTGATGAAACACAGAAATTGCATCGGGATTGAATACAACAGTCACCATCGGCACTTCCCTCCATGGGAGTAATGTCTCAAGCAGTCTACGCTTTGATCGTTTCCTGGAAGACCAGTAGTAGTTTCCGATGCACATCAGGAGGCATTCTGTAATCTGTGGACTATCAGAGTGTTGATGAAACATAGTAATTGCATCGGGATTGAATACAACAGTCCCAATGCGCACTTTCCTCCATGGGAGTATTGTCTCAGAAAATCTACGGCTTGATCGTTCCCTGGATCACCAGTAGTAGTTTCCGATGCACATCTCGAGGCAATCTGTAATCTGTGATCTATCAGAGTGTTGATGAAACACAGAAATTGCATCGGTATTGAATACAACATTCACCATGCGCACTTTCCTTTATGGGTGTAATGTCTCAAACAGTCTACGCTTTGATCGTTCCCTGGAAGACCAGTAGTAGTTCCCGATGCACATGTGGAGGTATTCTGTAATCTGCGGACTATCTGAGTGTTGATGAAACACAGATATTGCATCGGGATTGAATACAACAGTCACCAGGCGCGATTTCCTCCATGGGAGTAATGTCTCAAACAGTCTAAGCTTTTGATCGTTCCCTGGGAGACAGGTAGTAGTTTCCGAAGCACATCTGGAGGCATTCTGTAATCCTTGGACCCTCAAAGTGTTGATGAAACACAGAAATTGCCTCGGGATTGAATACAACAGACACCATCGGCACTTTCCTCCATGGGAGTAATGTCTCAAGCAGTCTACGCTTTGATCGTTTCCTGGAACACCAGTAGTAGTTTCCGATGCACATCAGGAGGCATTCTGTAATCTGTGTACTATCAGAGTGTTTATGAAACACAGAAATTGCATCGGGATTGAATACAACAGTCCCCATGCGCACTTTCCTCCATGAGAGTAATGTCTCAGACAATCTACGCCTTGATCGTTCCCTGGATCACCAGTAGTAGTTCCCGATGAACATGTGGAGGCATTCTGTAATCTGCGGACTATCTGAGTGTTGATGAAACACTGTAATTGCATCGGGATTGAATACAACAGTCACTATGCGCACTTTCCACCATGGGAGTAATGTCTCAATCAGTCTACGCTTTGATCGTTAACTGGAAGACCAGTAGTAGTTCCGATGCACATCTGGAGGCATTCTGTAATCTGTGGACTATCTGAGTGTTGATGAAACACAGAAATTGCATCAGGATTGAATACAACAGTCACCAGGCGCTATAGCCTCAATGGGAGTAATGTCTCAAACAGTCTACGCTTTGATCGTTCCCTGGAAGGCCAGTAGTAGTTTCAAATGCACATCTGGACGCAATCTGTATACCTTGGACCTTCAAAGTGTTGATGAAACACAGAAATTGTTTCGGGATTGAATACAACAGTCACCATGCGCACTTTCCTCCATGGGAGTAATGTCTCAATCAGTCTACGCTTTGATCGTTCCCTGGAAGACCAGTAGTAGTTCCGATGCACATCTGGAGGCATTCTGTAATCTGTGGACTATCTGAGTGTTGATGAAACACAGAAATTGCATCGGGATTGAATACAACAGTCACCATGGTTAGTTTCCTCCATGGGAGTAATGTCTCAGACAGTCTACACTTCGATCGTTCCCTGGAAGACCAGTAGTAGTTTCCGATGCACATCTGGAGGAATTCTGTAATCTGAGGACTATCAGAGTGTTTATGAAACACAGAAATTGCATCGGGATTGAATACAACAGTCACCATGCGCACTCTCCTCAATGGGAGTAATGTCTCAAACAGTCTACGCTTTTATCGTTCCCAGGAAGACCAGTATTACTTTCCGACGCACATCTGTGGGCATTCTGTAATCTGTGGACTATCTGAGTGTTGATGAAACACAGAAATTGCATCTTGATTGAATACAACAGTCACCATGCGCACTTTCCTCCATGGGAGTGATATCTCAAACATTCTAAGCTTTGATCGTTCCCTGGAAGACCAGTAGTAGTTTCCGATGCACATCTGAAGGCATTCTGTAATCTGTGGACTATCAGAGTGTTGATGAAACACAGAAATTGCATCGGGATTGAATACAACAGTAACCAGGCGCTATTTCCTCCATGGGAGTAATGTCTCAAACAGTCTAAGCTTTTGATCGTTCCCTGGGAGACAAGTAGTAGTTTCCGAAGCACATCTGGAGGCATTCTGTAATCCTTGGACCTTCAAAGTGTTGATGAAACACAGAAATTGCCTCGGGATTGAATACAACAGACACCATGCGCACTTTCCTCCATGGGAGTAATGCCTCAAACAGTCTACGCTTTGATCGTTCCCTGGAAGACCGGTAGTAGTTTCCGATGCACATCTGGAGGCATTCTGTAATCTGTGGACTATCAGAGTGTTGATGAAACACAGAAATTGCATCGGGATTGAATACAACAGTCACCATCGGCACTTTCCTCCATGGGATTAATGTCTCAAGCAGTCTACGATTTTATCATTTCCTGGAAGACCAGTAGTAGTTTCCGATGCACATCAGGAGGCATTCTGTAATCTGTGGACTATCAGAGTGTTGATGAAACTCATTAATTGCATCGGGATTGAATACAACAGTCCCCATGCGCACTTTCCTAGGTGGGAGTAATGTCTCAGACAATCTACGCCTTGATCGTTCCCTGGATCACCAGTAGTAGTTTCCGATGCACATCTGGAGGCAATCTGTAATCTGTGATCTATCAGAGTGTTGATGAAACACAGAAATTGCATCGGTATTGAATACAACGTTCACCATGCGCACTTTCCTCCATGGGTGTAGTGTCTCTAACAGTCTACGCTTTGATCGTTCCCTGGAAGACCAGTAGTAGTTCCGATGCACATATGGAGGCATTCTGTAATCTGTGGACTATCTGAGTGTTGATGAAACACAGAAATTGCATCGGGATTGCATACAACAGTCACCATGCGCACTTTCGTTTATGGGAGTAATGTCTCAAACAATCTACGCTTTGATCGTTTCCTGGAAGACCAGTATTAGTTTCCGATGCTCATCTGGAGGCCCTCTGTAATCTGTGGACTATCAGAGTGTTGATGAAACACAGAAATTGCATCGGTATTGAATACAACAGTCACCATGCGCACTTAACTCCATGGGAGTAATGTCTCAAACAGTTTACTTTTTGATCGTTCCCTGGAAGACCAGTAGTATTTTCCGATGCACATCTGGTGTCATTCTGTAATCTGTGGACTATCAGAGTGTTGATGAAACACAGAAATTGCATCGGGATTAAATACAACAGTCCCCATGCGCACTTTCCTCCATGGGAGTAATGTCTCAGACAATCTACGCCTTGATCGTTCCCTGGATCACCAGTAGTAGTTCCCGATGCACATGTGGAGGCATTCTGTAATCTGCGGACTATCTGAGTGTTGATGAAACACTGTAATTGCATCGGGATTGAATACAACAGTCACTATGCGCACTTTCCACCATGGGAGTAATGTCTCAAACAGTCTAAGCTTTGATCGTTACCTGGAAGACCAGTAGTAGTTTCCGATGCACATCTGGAGGCATTCTGTAATCTGTGGACTATCAGAGTGTTGATGAAACACAGAAATTGCATCAGGATTGAATACAACAGTCACCAGGCACTATAGCCTCAATGGGAGTAATGTCTCAAACAGTCTACGCTTTGATCGTTCCCTGGAAGGCCAGTAGTAGTTTCAAATGCACATCTGGACGCAATCTGTATACCTTGGACCTTCAAAGTGTTGATGAAACACAGAAATTGTTTCGGGATTGAATACAACAGTCACCATGCGCACCTTCCTCCATGGGAGTAATGTCTCAATCAGTCTACGCTTTGATCGTTCCCTGGAAGACCAGTAGTATTTCCGATGCACATCTGGAGGCATTCTGTAATCTGTGGACTATCTGAGTGTTGATGAAACACAGAAATTGCATCGGGATTGAATACAACAGTCACCATGGGCAGTTTCCTCCATGGGAGTAATGTCTCAGACAGTCTACACTTCGATCGTTCCCTGGAAGACCAGTAGTAGTTTCCGATGCACATCTGGAGGAATTCTGTAATCTGAGGACTATCAGAGTGTTTATGAAACACAGAAATTGCATCGGGATTGAATACAACAGTCACCATGCGCACTCTCCTCAATGGGAGTAATGTCTCAAACAGTCTACGCTTTGATCGTTCCCAGGAAGACCAGTATTACTTTCCGACGCACATCTGTGGGCATTCTGTAATCTGTGGACTATCTGAGTGTTGATGAAACACAGAAATTGCATCTTGATTGAATACAAAAGTCACCATGCGCACTTTCCTCCATGGGAGTAATATCTCAAACATTCTAAGCTTTGATCGTTCCCTGGAAGACCAGTAGTAGTTTCCGATGCACATCTGAAGGCATTCTGTAATCTGTGGACTATCAGAGTGTTGATGAAACACAGAAATTGCATCGGGATTGAATACAACAGTCACCAGGCGCTATTTCCTCCATGGGAGTAATGTCTCAAACAGTGTAAGATTTGATCGTTCCCTGGGAGACAAGTAGTAGTTTCCGAAGCACATCTGGAGGCATTCTGTAATCCTTGGACCTTCAAAGTGTTGATGAAACACAGAAATTGCATCGCGATTGAATACAACAGACACCATGTGCACTTTCCTACATGGGAGTAATGCCTCAAACAGTCTACGCTTTGATCGTTCCCTGGAAGACCGGTAGTAGTTTCCGATGCACATCTGGAGGCATTCTGTAATCTGTCGACTATCAGAGTGTTGATGAAACACAGAAATTGCATCGGGATTGAATACAACAGTCACCATCGGCACTTTCCTCCATGGGAGTAATGTCTCAAGCAGTCTACGCTTTGATCATTTCCTGGAAGACCAGTAGTAGTTTCCGATGCACATCAGGAGGCATTCTGTAATCTGTGGACTATCAGAGTGTTGATGAAACACATTAATTGCATCGGGATTGAATACAACAGTCCCCATGCTCACTTTCCTAGATGGGAGTAATGTCTCAGACAATCTACGCCTTGATCGTTCCCTGGATCACCAGTAGTAGTTTCCGATGCACGTCTGGAGGCAATCTGTAATCTGTGATCTATCAGAGTGTTGATGAAACACAGAAATTGCATCGGTATTGAATACAACATTCACCATGCGCACTTTCCTCCATGGGTGTAATGTCTCAAACAGTCTACGCTTTGATCGTTCCCTGGAAGACCAGTAGTAGTTCCCGATGCACATGTGGAGGCATTCTGTAATCTGCGGACTATCTGAGAGTTGATGAAACACAGAAATTGCATCGGGATTGAATACAACAGTCACCATGCGCACTTTCCTCCATGGGAGTAATGTCTCAAACAGTCTAAGCTTTGATCGTTCCCTGGAAGGCCAGTAGTAGTTTCAAATGCACATCTGGACGCAATCTGTATACCTTGGACCTTCAAAGTGTTGATGAAACACAGAAATTGCCTCGGGATTGAATACAACAGTCACCATGCGCACTTTCCTCCATGGGAGTAATGTCTCAATCAGTCTACGCTTTGATCGTTCCCTGGAAGACCAGTAGTAGTTCCGATGCACATCTGGAGGCATTCTGTAATCTGTGGACTATCTGAGTGTTGATGAAACACAGAAATTGCATCGGGATTGCATACAACAGTCACCATGCGCACTTTCGTTTATGGGAGTAATGTCTCAAACAATCTACGCTTTGATCGTTTCCTGGAAGACCAGTAGTAGTTTCCGATGCACATCTGGAGACCCTCTGTAATCTGTGGACTATCAGAGTGTTGATGAAACACAGAAATTGCATCGGGATTGAATACAACAGTCACCATGCGCACTTAACTCCATGCGAGTAATGTCTCAAACAGTTTACTCTTTGATCGTTCCCTGGAAGACCAGTAGTAGTTTCCGATGCACATCTGGAGGCAATCTGTAATCTGTGATCAATCAGAGTGTTGATGAAACACAGAAATTGCATCGGTATTGAATACAACATTCACCATGCGCTCTTTCCTCCATGGGAGTAATGTCTCAAACAGTCTACGCTTTGATCGTTCCCTGGAAGACCAGTAGTAGTTCCCGACGCACATGTGGAGGCATTCTGTAATCTGCGGACTATCTGAGTGTTGATGAAACACAGAAATTGCATCGGGATTGAATACAACAGTCACCATGCGCGCTTTCCTCCATGGGAGTAATGTCTCAAACAGTCTACGCTTTGATCGTTCCCTGGAAGGCCAGTAGTAGTTTCAAATGCACATCTGGACGCAATCTGTATACCTTGGACCTTCAAAGTGTTGATGAAACACAGAAATTGCCTCGGGATTGAATACAACAGTCACCATGCGCACTTTCCTCCATGGCAGTAATGTCTCAATCAGTCTACGCTTTGATCGTTCCCTGGAAGACCAGTAGTAGTTCCGATGCACATCTGGAGGCATTCTGTAATCTGTGGACTATCTGAGTGTTGATGAAACACAGAAATTGCATCGGGATTGAATACAACAGTCACCATGGGCAGTTTCCTCCATGGTAGTAATGTCTCAGACAGTCTACACTTCGATCGTTCCCTGGAACACCAGTAGTAGTTTCCGATGCACATCTGGAGGAATTCTGTAAACTGAGGACTATCAGAGTGTTTATGAAACACAGAAATTGCATCGGGATTGAATACAGCAGTCACCATGCGCACTCTCCTCAATGGGAGTAATGTCGCAAACAGTCTACGCTTTGATCGTTCCCAGGAAGACCAGTATTACTTTCCGACGCACATCTGTGGGCATTCTGTAATCTGTGGACTATCTGAGTGTTGATGAAACACAGAAATTGCATCTTCATTGAATACAACAGTCACCATGCGCACTTTCCTCATGGGAGTAATATCTCAAACAGTCTAAGCTTTGATCGTTCCCTTGAAGACCAGTAGTAGTTTCCGATGCACATCTGAAGGCATTCTGTAATCTGTGGACTATCAGAGTGTTGATGAAACACAGAAATTGCATCGGGATTGAATACAACAGTCACCAGGCGCTATTTCCTCCATGGGAGTAATGTCTCAAACAGTCTAAGCTTTTGATCGTTCCCTGGGAGACAAGTAGTAGTTTCCGAAGCACATCTGGAGGCATTCTGTAATCCTTGGACCTTCAAAGTGTTGATGAAACACAGAAATTGCCTCGGGATTGAATACAACAGACACCATGCGCACTTTCCTCCATGGGAGTAATGTCTCAACCAGTCTACGCTTTGATCGTTCCCTGGAAGACCAGTACTAGTTCCGATGCACATCTGGAGGCATTCTGTAATCTGTGGACTATCTGAGTGTTGATGAAACACAGAAATTGCATCGGGATTGCATACAACAGTCACCATGCGCACTTTCCTTTATGGGAGTAATGTCTCAAACAATCTACGCTTTGATCGTTTCCTGGAAGACAAGTAGTAGTTTCCGATGCACATCTGGAGGCATTCTGTAATCTGTGGACTATCAGAGTGTTGATGAAACACAGAAATTGCATCGGGATTGAATACAACAGTCACCATGCGCACTTACCTCCATGGGAGTAATGCCTCAAACAGTCTACGCTTTGATCGTTCCCTGGAAGACCGGTAGTAGTTTCCGATGCACATCTGGAGGCATTCTGTAATCTGTGGACTATCAGAGTGTTGATGAAACACAGAAATTGCATCGGGATTGAATACAACAGTCACCATCGGCACTTTCCTCCATGGGAGTAATGTCTCAAGCAGTCTACGTTTTGATCGTTTCCTGGAACCCCAGTAGTAGTTTCCGATGCACATCAGGAGGCATTCTGTAATCTGTGGATTATCAGAGTGTTGATGAAACACAGTAATTGCATCGGGATTGAATACAACAGTCCCCATGCGCATTTTCCTCCATGGGAGTAATGTCTCAGAATCTACGCCTTGATCGTTCCCTGGATCACCAGTAGTAGTTCCCGATGCACATGTGGTGGCATTCTGTAATCTGCGGACTATCTGAGTGTTGATGAAACACTGTAATTGCATCGGGATTGAATACGACAGTCACCATGAGCACTTTCCTCCATGGGAGTAATGTCTCAAACAGTCTAAGCTTTGATCGTTCCCAGGAAGACCAGTAGCAGTTCCCGATGCACATGTGGAGGCATTCTGTAATCTGCGGACTATCTGAGTGTTGATGAAACACTGTAATTGCATCGGGATTGAATACAACAGTCACCATGAGCACTTTCCTCCATGGGAGTAATGTCTCAAACAGTCTAAGCTTTGATCGTGCCCAGGAAGACCAGTAGTAGTTTCCGATGCACATCTGGAGGCATTCTGTAATCTGTGGACTATCAGAGTGTTGATGAAACACAGAAATTGCATCAGGATTGAATACAACAGTCACCAGGCGCCATAGCCTCAATGGGAGTAATGTCTCAAACAGTCTACGCTTTGATCGTTCCCTGGAAGGCCAGTAGTAGTTTCAAATGCACATCTGGACGCAATCTGTATACCTTGGACCTTCAAAGTGTTGATGAAACACAGAAATTGCCTCGGGATTGAATACAACAGTCACCATGCGCACTTTCCTCCATGGCAGTAATGTCTCAATCAGTCTACGCTTTGATCGTTCCCTGGAAGACCAGTAGTAGTTCCGATGCACATCTGGAGGCATTCTGTAATCTGTGGACTATCTGAGTGTTGATAAAACACAGAAATTGCATCGGGATTGAATACAACAGTCACCATGGGCAGTTTCCTCCATGGGAGTAATGTCTCAGACAGTCTACACTTCGATCGTTCCCTGGAAGACCAGTAGTAGTTTCCGATGCACATCTGGAGGAATTCTGTAATCTGAGGACTATCAGAGTGTTTATGAAACACAGAAATTGCATCGGGATTGAATACAGCAGTCACCATGCGCACTCTCCTCAATGGGAGTAATGTCTCAAACAGTCTACGCTTTGATCGTTCCCAGGAAGACCAGTATTACTTTCCGACGCACATCTGTGGGCATTCTGTAATCTGTGGACTATCTGAGTGTTGATGAAACACAGAAATTGCATCTTCATTGAATACAACAGTCACCATGCGCACTTTCCTCATGGGAGTAATATCTCAAACAGTCTAAGCTTTGATCGTTCCCTGGAAGACCAGTAGTAGTTTCCGATGCACATCTGAAGGCATTCTGTAATCTGTGGACTATCAGAGTGTTGATGAAACACAGAAATTGCATCAGGATTGAATACAACAGTCACCAGGCGCTATTTCCTCCATGGGAGTAATGTCTCAAACAGTCTAAGCTTTTGATCGTTCCCTGGGAGACAAGTAGTAGTTTCCGAAGCACATCTGGAGGCATTCTGTAATCCTTGGACCTTCAAAGTGTTGATGAAACACAGAAATTGCCTCGGGATTGAATTCAACAGACACCATGCGCACTTTCCTCCATGGGAGTAATGCCTCAAACAGTCTACGCTTTGATCGTTCCCTGGAAGACCGGCAGTAGTTTCCGATGCACATCTGGAGTCATTCTGTAATCTGTGGACTATCAGAGTGTTGATGAAACACAGAAATTGCATCGGGATTGAATACAACAGTCACCATCGGCACTTTCCTCCATGGGAGTAATGTCTCAAGCAGTCTACGCTTTGATCATTTCCTGGAAGACCAGTAGTAGTATCCGATGCACATCAGGAGGCATTCTGTAATCTGTGGACTATCAGAGTGTTGATGAAACACGTTAATTGCATCGGGATTGAATACAACAGTCCCCATGCGCACTTTCCTAGATGGGAGTAATGTCTCAGACAATCTACGCCTTGATCGTTCCCTGGATCACCAGTAGTAGTTTCCGATGCACATCTGGAGGCAATCTGTAATCTGTGATCTATCAGAGTGTTGATGAGACACAGAAATTGCATCGGTATTGAATACAACATTCACCATGCGCACTTTCCTCCATTGGTGTAATGTCTCAAACAGTCTACGCTTTGATCGTTCCCTGGAAAACCAGTAGTAGTTTCCGATGCACATCTGGGGTCATTCTATAATCTGTGGACTATCTGAGTGTTGATGAAACACAGAAATTGCATCGGGATTGAATACAACAGTCACCATGCGCACTCTCCTCCATGGGAGTAATATCTCAAACAGTCTAAGCTTTGATCGTTCCCTGGAAGACCAGTAGTAGTTTCCGATGCACTTCTGGAGGCATTCTGTAATCTGTGGACTATCAGAGTGTTGATGAAACACAGAAATTGCATCGGGATTGAATACAACAGTCACCATGCGCACTTTCGTATGGGAGTAATGTCTCAAGCAGTCTACACTTCGATCGTTCCCTGGAAGACCAGTAGTAGTTACTGATGCACATCAGGAGGCATTCTGTAATCTGAGGACTATCAGAGTGTTTATGAAACACAGAAATTGCATCAGGATTGAATACAACAGTCACCATGCGCACTCTCCTCAATGGGAGTAATGTCTCAAACAGTCTACGCTTTGATCGTTCCCAGGAAGACCAGTATTAGTTTCCGACGCACATCTGAAGGCATTCTGTAATCTGTGGACTATCAGAGTGTTGATGAAACACAGAAATTGCATCGGGATTGAATACAACAGTCACCAGGCGCTATTTCCTCCATGGGAGTAATGTCTCAAACAGTCTAAGTTTTGATCGTTCCCTGGGAGACAAGTAGTAGTTTCCGAAGCACATCTGGAGGCATTCTGTCATCCTTGGACCTTCAAAGTGTTGATGAAACACAGAAATTGCCTCGGGATTGAATACAACAGACACCATGCGCACTTTCCTCCATGGGAGTAATTCCTCAAACAGTCTACGCTTTGATCGTTCCCTGGAAGACCGGTAGTAGTTTCCGATGCACATCTGGAGGCATTCTGTAATCTGTGGACTATCAGAGTGTTGATGAAACACAGAAATTGCATCGGGATTGAATACAACAGTCACCATCGGCACTTTCCTCCATGGGAGTAATGTCTCAAGCAGTCTACGCTTTGATCGTTTCCTGGAAGACCAGTAGTAGTTTAAGATGCTCATCAGGAGGCATTCTGTAATCTGTGGACTATCAGAGTGTTGATGAAACACAGTAATTGCATCGGGATTGAATACAACAGACCCCATGCGCACTTTCCTCCATGGGAGTAATGTCTCAGACAATCTACGCCTTGATCGTTCCCTGGATCACCAGTAGTAGTTTCCGATGCACATCTGGAGGCAATCTGTAATCTGTGATCTATCAGAGTGTTGATGAAACACAGAAATTGCATCGGTATTGAATACAACATTCACCATGCGCACTTTCCTCCATGGGTGTAAAGTCTCAAACAGTCTACGCTTTGATCGTTCCCTGGACGACCAGTAGTAGTTTCAGATGCACATCTGGAGAAATTCTGTAATCTGTGGACTATCTGAGTGTTGATGAAACACTGTAATTGCATCGGGATTCAATACAACAGTCACCATGCGCACTTTCCTCCATGGGAGTAATCTCTCAAACAGTCTAAGCTTTGATCGTTCCCTGGAAGACCAGTAGTAGTTTCCGATGCACATCTGGAGGCATTCTGTAATCTGTGGACTATCAGAGTGTTGATGAAACACAGAAATTGCATCAGGATTGAATACAACAGTCACCAGGCGCTATAGCCTCAATGGGAGTAATGTCTGAAACAGTCTAAGCTTTGATCGTTCCCTGGAAGGCCAGTAGTAGTTTCAAATGCACATCTGGACGCAATCTGTATACCTTGGACCTTCAAAGTGTTGATGAAACACTGAAATTGCCTCGGGATTGAATACAACAGTCACCATGCGCACTTTCCTCCATGGGAGTAATGTCTCAATTAGTCTACGCTTTGATCGTTCCCTGGAAAACCAGTAGTAGTTCCGATGCACATCTGGAGGCATTCTGTAATCTGTGGACTATCTGAGTGTTGATGAAACACAGAAATTGCATCGGGATTGCATACAACAGTCACCATGCGCACTTTCCTTTATGGGAGTAATGTCTCAAACATTCTACGCTTTGATCGTTTCCTGGAAGACCAGTAGTAGTTTCCGATGCACATCTGGAGGCACTCTGTAATCTGTGGACTATCTGAGTGTTGATGAAACACAGAAATTGCATCGGGATTGAATACAACAGTCACCATGCGCACTTAACTCCATGGGAGTAATGTCTCAAACAGTTTACTCTTTGATCGTTCCCTGGAAGACCAGTAGTAGTTTCCGATGCACATCTGGAGGCATTCTGCAATCTGTGGACTATCTGAGTGTTGATGTAACACAGAAATTGCATCGGGATTGAATACAACAGTCACCATGCGCACTTTCCTTTATGGGAGTAATGTCTCAAACAATCTACGATTTGATCGTTTCCTGGAAGACCAGTAGTAGTTTCCGATGCACATCTGATGTCATTCTGTAATCTGTGGACTATCTAAGTGTTGATGAAACACAGAAGTTGCATCGGGATTGAATACAAAAGTCACCATGCGCACTCTCCTCCATGGGAGTATTATCTCAAACAGTCTAAGCTTTGATCGATCCCTGGAAGACCAGTAGTAGTTTCCGATGCACATCTGGAGGCATTCTGTAATCTGTGGACTATCAGAGTGTTGATGAAACACAGAAATTGCATCGGGATTGAATACAACAGTCACCAGGCACTATTTCCTCCATGGGAGTAATGTCTCAAACAGTCTACGCTTTGATCATTCCCTGGAAGACCAGTAGTAGTTTCCGATGCACATCTGGAGGCATTCTGTAATCTGCGGACTATCAGAGTGTTGATGAAACACTGTAATTGCATCGGGATTGAATACAACAGTCACCATACGCACTTCCCGCCATGGGAGTAATGTCTCAAACAGTCTAAACTTTGATCGTTCCCTGGAAAACCAGTAGTAGTTTCCGATGCACATCTGAAGGCATTCTGTAATCTGTGGACTATCTGAGTGTTGATGAAACACAGAAATTGCATCGGGATTGAATACAACAGTCACCAGTCGATATTTCCTCCATGGGAGTAATATCTCAAACAGTCTAAGCTTTTGATCGTTCCCTGGGAGACAAGTAGTAGTTTCCGAAGCACATCTGGAGGCATTCTGTAATCCTTGGACCTTCAAAGTGTTGATGAAACACAGAAATTGCCTCGGGATTGAATACAAAAGTCACCATGCGCACTTTCCTCAATGGGAGTAATATGTCAAACAGTCTAAGCTTTGATCGTTCCCTGGAAGACCAGTAGTAGTTTCCGATGCACATCTGAAGGCATTCTGTAATCTGTGGACTATCAGAGTGTTGATGAAACACAGTAATTGCATCGGGATTGAATACAACAGTCCCCATGCGCACTTTCCTCCATGGGAGTAATGTCTCAGACAATCTACGCCATGATCGTTCCCTGGATCACCAGAAGTAGTTTCCGATGCACATCTGGAGGCAATCTGTAATCTGTGATCTATCAGAGTGTTGATGAAACACAGAAATTGCATCGGTACTGAATACAACATTCACCATGCGCACTTTCCTCCATGGGTGTAATGTCTCAAACAGTCTACGCTTTGATCGTTCCCTGGAAGACCAGTAGTAGTTCCCGATGCACATGTGGAGGCATTCTGTAATCTGCGGACTATCTGGGTGTTGATTAAACACTGTAATTGCATCGGGATTGAATACAACAGTCACCAAGCGCACTTTCATCCATGGGAGTAATGTCTCAAACAGTCTAAGCTTTGATCGTTCCCTGGAAGACCAGTAGTAGTTTCCGATGCACATCTGGAGGCATTATGTAATCTGTGGACTATCAGAGTGTTGATGAAACACAGAAATTGCATCAGGATTGAATACAACAGTCACCAGGCGCTATAGCCTCAATGGGAGTAATGTCTCAAACAGTCTACGCTTTGATCGTTCCCTGGAATTCCAGTAGAAGTTTCAAATTCACATCTGGACGCAATCTGTATACCTTGGACCTTCGAAGTGTTGATGAAACACAGAAATTGCCTCGGGATTGAATACAACAGTCACCATGCGCACTTTCCTCCATGGGAGTAATGTCTCAATCAGTCTACGCTTTGATCGTTCCCTGGAAGACCAGTAGTAGTTCCGATGCACATCTGGAGGCATTCTGTAATCTGTGGACTATCTGAGTGTTGATGAAACACAGAAATTGCATCGGGATTGAATACAAAAGTCACCTTGCGCACTCTCCTCCATGGGAGTAATATCTTAAACAGTCTAAGCTATGATCGTTCCCTGGAAGACCAGTAGTAGTTTCCGATGCACATCTGGAGGCATTCTGTAACCTGTGGACTATCAGAGTGTTGATGAAACACAGAAATTGCATCGGGATTGAATACAACAGTCACCATCGGCACTTTCCTCCATGGGAGTAATGTATCAAGCAGTCTACGCTTCGATCGTTTCCTGGAAGACCAGTAGTAGTTTCCGATGCACATCAGGAGGCATTCTGTAATCTGTGGACTATCAGAGTGTTGATGAAACATAGAAATGGCATCGGTATTGAATACAACATTCACCATGCGCACTTTCCTCCATGGGTGTAATGTCTCAAACAGTCTACGCTTTGATCGTTCCCTGGAAGACCAGTAGTAGTTCCCGATGCACATGTGGAGGCATTCTGTAATCTGCGGACTATCTGAGTGTTGATGAAACAATGTAATTGCATCGGGATTGAATACAACAGTCACCATGCGCACTTTCCTCCATGGGAGTAATGTCTCAAACAGTCTAAGCTTTGATCGTTCCCTGGAAGACCAGTAGTAGTTTCCGATGCACATCTGGAGGCATTCTGTAATCTGTGGACTATCTGAGTGTTGATGAAACACAGAAATTGCATCAGGATTGAATACAACAGTCACCATCGGCACTTTCCTCCATGGGAGTTATGTCTCAAGCAGTCTACGCTTTGATCGTTTCCTGGAAGACCAGTAGTAGTTTAAGATGCTCATCAGGAGGCATTCTGTAATCTGTGGACTATCAGAGTGTTGATGAAACACAGTAATTGCATCGGGATTGAATACAACAGACACCATGCGCATTTTCCTCCATGGGAGTAATGTCTCAGACAATCTACGCCTTGATCGTTCCCTGGATCACCAGTAGTAGTTTCCGATGCACATCTGGAGGCAATCTGTAAACTGTGATCTATCAGAGTGTTGATGAAACACAGAAATTGCATCGGTATTGAATACAACATTCACCATGCGCACTTTCCTCCATGGGTGTAAAGTCTCAAACAGTCTACGCTTTGATCGTTCCCTGGACGACCAGTAGTAGTTTCAGATGCACATCTGGAGAAATTCTGTAATCTGTGGACTATCTGAGTGTTGATGAAACACTGTAATTGCATCGGGATTCAATACAACAGTCACCATGCGCACTTTCCTCCATGGGAGTAATCTCTCAAACAGTCTAAGCTTTGATCGTTCCCTGGAAGACCAGTAGTAGTTCCGATGCACATCTGGAGGCATTCTGTAATCTGTGGACTATCTGAGTGTTGATGAAACACAGAAATTGCATCGGGATTGCATACAACAGTCACCATGCGCACTTTCCTTTATGGGAGTAATGTCTCAAACAATCTACGCTTTGATCGTTTCCTGGAAGACCAGTAGTAGTTTCCGATGCACATCTGGAGGCACTCTGTAATCTGTGGACTATCTGAGTGTTGATGAAACACAGAAATTGCATCGGGATTGAATACAACAGTCACCATGCGCACTTAACTCCATGGGAGTAATGTCTCAAACAGTTTACTCTTTGATCGTTCCCTGGAAGACCAGTAGTAGTTTCCGATGCACATCTGGAGGCATTCTGCAATCTGTGGACTATCTGAGTGTTGATGTAAAACAGAAATTGCATCGGGATTGAATACAACAGTCACCATGCGCACTTTCCTCCATGGGAGTAATGTCTCAAACAATCTACGCTTTGATCGTTTCCTGGAAGACCAGTAGTAGTTTCCGATGCACATCTGGGGTCATTCTGTAATCTGTGGACTATCTGAGTGTTGATGAAACACAGAAGTTGCATCGGGATTGAATACAAAAGTCACCATGCGCACTCTCCTCCATGGGAGTATTATCTCAAACAGTCTAAGCTTTGATCGATCCCTGGAAGACCAGTAGTAGTTTCCGATGCACATCTGGAGGCATTCTGTAATCTGTGGACTATCAGAGTGTTGATGAAACACAGAAATTGCATCGGGATTGAATACAACAGTCACCAGGCACTATTTCCTCCATGGGAGTAATGTCTCAAACAGTCTACGCTTTGATCATTCCCTGGAAGACCAGTAGTAGTTTCCGATGCACATCTGGAGGCATTCTGTAATCTGCGGACTATCAGAGTGTTGATGAAACACAGTAATTGCATCGGGATTGAATACAACAGTCCCCATGCGCACTTTCCTCCATGGGAGTAATGTCTCAGACAATCTACGCCATGATCGTTCCCTGGATCACCAGAAGTAGTTTCCGATGCACATCTGGAGGCAATCTGTAATCTGTGATCTATCAGAGTGTTGATGAAACACAGAAATTGCATCGGTACTGAATACAACATTCACCATGCGCACTTTCCTCCATGGGTGTAATGTCTCAAACAGTCTACGCTTTGATCGTTCCCTGGAAGACCAGTAGTAGTTCCCGATGCACATGTGGAGGCATTCTGTAATCTGCGGACTATCTGGGTGTTGATGAAACACTGTAATTGCATCGGGATTGAATACAACAGTCACCAAGCGCACTTTCCTCCATGGGAGTAATGTCTCAAACAGTCTAAGCTTTGATCGTTCCCTGGAAGACCAGTAGTAGTTTCCGATGCACATCTGGAGGCATTATGTAATCTGTGGACTATCAGAGTGTTGATGAAACACAGAAATTGCATCAGGATTGAATACAACAGTCACCAGGCGCTATAGCCTCAATGGGAGTAATGTCTCAAACAGTCTACGCTTTGATCGTTCCCTGGAATTCCAGTAGAAGTTTCAAATTCACATCTGGACGCAATCTGTATACCTTGGACCTTCGAAGTGTTGATGAAACACAGAAATTGCCTCGGGATTGAATACAACAGTCACCATGCGCACTTTCCTCCATGGGAGTAATGTCTCAATCAGTCTACGCTTTGATCGTTCCCTGGAAGACCAGTAGTAGTTCCGATGCACATCTGGAGGCATTCTGTAATCTGTGGACTATCTGAGTGTTGATGAAACACAGAAATTGCATCGGGATTGAATACAACAGTCACCTTGCGCACTCTCCTCCATGGGAGTAATATCTTAAACAGTCTAAGCTATGATCGTTCCCTGGAAGACCAGTAGTAGTTTCCGATGCACATCTGGAGGCATTCTGTAACCTGTGGACTATCAGAGTGTTGATGAAACACAGAAATTGCATCGGGATTGAATACAACAGTCACCATCGGCACTTTCCTCCATGGGAGTAATGTATCAAGCAGTCTACGCTTTGATCGTTTCCTGGAAGACCAGTAGTAGTTTCCGATGCACATCAGGAGGCATTCTGTAATCTGTGGACTATCAGAGTGTTGATGAAACATAGAATTTGCATCGGTATTGAATACAACATTCACCATGCGCACTTTCCTCCATGGGTGTAATGTCTCAAACAGTCTACGCTTTGATCGTTCCCTGGAAGACCAGTAGTAGTTCCCGATGCACATGTGGAGGCATTGTGTAATCTGCGGACTATCTGAGTGTTGATGAAACAATGTAATTGCATCGGGATTGAATACAACAGTCACCACGCGCACTTTCCTCCATGGGAGTAATGTCTCAAACAGTCTAAGCTTTGATCGTTCCCTGGAAGACCAGTAGTAGTTTCCGATGCACATCTGGTGGCATTCTGTAATCTGTGGACTATCTGAGTGTTGATGAAACACAGAAATTGCATCAGGATTGAATACAACAGTCACCAGGCGCTATAGCCTCAATGGGAGTAATGTCTCAAACAGTCTACGCTTTGATCGTTCCCTGGAAGGCCAGTAGTAGTTTCAAATGCACATCTGGACGCAATCTGTATACCTTGGACCTTCAAAGTGTTGATGAAGCACAGAAATTGCCTCGGGATTGAATACAACAGTCACCATGCGCACTTTCCTCCATGGGAGTAATGTCTCACTCAGTCTACGCTTTGATCGTTCCCTGGAAAACCAGTAGTAGTTCCGATGCACATCTGGAGGCATTCTGTAATCTGTGGACTATCTGAGTGTTGATGAAACACAGAAATTGCATCGGGATTGAATACAACAGACACCATGCGCACTTTCCTCCATGGGAGTAATGCCTCAAACAGTCTACGCTTTGATCGTTCCCTGGAAGACCGGTAGTAGTTTCCGATGCACATCTGGAGGCATTCTGTAATCTGTGGACTATCAGAGTGTTGATGAAACACAGAAATTGCATCGGGATTGAATACAACAGTCACCATCGGCACTTTCCTCCATGGGAGTAATGTATCAAGCAGTCTACGCTTTGATCGTTTCCTGGAAGACCAGTAGTAGTTTCCGATGCACATCGGGAGGCATTCTGTAATCTGTGGACTATCAGAGTGTTGATGAAACACGGTAATTGCATCGGGATTGAATACAACAGTCCCCATGCGCACTTTCCTCCATGGGAGTAATGTCTCAGACAATCTACGCCTTGATCGTTCCCTGGATCACCAGTAGTAGTTTCCGATGCACATCTGGAGGCAATCTGTAATCTGTGATCTATCAGAGTGTTGATGAAACACAGAAATTGCATCGGTATTGAATACAACATTCACCATGCGCACTTTCCTCCATGGGTGTAATGTCTCAAACAGTCTACGCTTTGATCGTTCCCTGGAAGACCAGTAGTAGTTCCCGATGCACATGTGGAGGCATTCTGTAATCTGCGGACTATCTGAGTGTTGATGAAACACTGTAATTGCATCGGGATTGAATACAACAGTCACCATGCGCACTTTCCTCCATGGGAGTAATTTCTCATACAGTCTAAGCTTTGATCGTTCCCTGGAAGACCAGTAGTAGTTTCCGATGCACATCTGGAGGCATTCTGTAATCTGTGGACTATCAGAGTGTTGATGAAACCCAGAAATTGCATCGGCATTGAATACAACAGTCACCATGCGCACTCTCCTCCATGGGAGTAATGTCTCAAACAGTCTACGCTTTGATCGTTCCCTGGAAGACCAGTAGTATTTTCCGATGCACATCTGGGGTCATTCTGTAGTCTGTGGACTATCTGAGTGTTGATGAAACACAGAAATTGCATCGGGATTGAATACAAAAGTCACCATGCGCACTCTCCTCCATGGGGGTAATATCTCAAACAGTCTAAGCTTTGATCGTTCCCTGGAAGACCAGTAGTAGTTTCCGATGCACATCTGGAGGCATTCTGTAATCTGTGGACTATCAGAGTGTTGATGAAACACAGAAATTGCATCGGGATTGAATACAACAGTCACCATCGGCACTTTCCTCCATGGGAGTAATGTCTCAGACAGTCTACATTTCGATCGTTCCCTGGAAGACGAGTAGTAGTTACCGATGCACATCTGGAGGCATTCTGTAAACTGAGGACTATCAGAGTGTTGATGAAACAAAAATTGCATCGGGATTGAATACAACAGTCACCATGCGCACTTTCCTCCATGGGCGTAATCTCTCAAACAGTCTAAGCTTTGATCGTTCCCTGGAAGACCAGTAGTAGTTCCGATGCACATCTGGAGGCATTCTGTAATCTGTGGACTATCTGAGTGTTGATGAAACACAGAAATTGCATCGGGATTGCATACAACAGTCACCATGCGCACTTTCCTTTATGGGAGTAATGTCTCAAACAATCTACGCTTTGATCGTTTCCTGGAAGACCAGTAGTAGTTTCCGATGCACATCTGGAGGCACTCTGTAATCTGTGGACTATCTGAGTGTTGATGAAACACAGAAATTGCATCGGGATTGAATACAACAGTCACCATGCGAACTTAACTCCATGGGAGTAATGTCTCAAACAGTTTACTCTTTGATCGTTCCCTGGAAGACCAGTAGTAGTTTCCGATGCACATCTGGAGGCATTCTGCAATCTGTGGACTATCTGAGTGTTGATGTAAAACAGAAATTGCATCGGGATTGAATACAACAGTCACCATGCGCACTTTCCTTTATGGGAGTAATGTCTCAAACAATCTACGCTTTGATCGTTTCCTGGAAGACCAGTAGTAGTTTCCGATGCACATCTGGGGTCATTCTGTAATCTGTGGACTATCTGAGTGTTGATGAAACACAGAAGTTGCATCGGGATTGAATACAAAGGTCACCATGCGCACTCTCCTCCATGGGAGTATTATCTCAAACAGTCTAAGCTTTGATCGATCCCTGGAAGACCAGTAGTAGTTTCCGATGCACATCTGGAGGCATTCTGTAATCTGTGGACTATCAGAGTGTTGATGAAACACAGAAATTGCATCGGGATTGAATACAACAGTCACCAGGCACTATTTCCTCCATGGGAGTAATGTCTCAAACAGTCTACGCTTTGATCATTCCCTGGAAGACCAGTAGTAGTTTCCGATGCACATCTGAAGGCATTCTGTAACCCTTGGACCTTCAAAGTGTTGATGAAACACAGAAATTGCCTCGGGATTGAATACAAAAGTCACCATGCGCACTTTCCTCCATGGGAGTAATATGTCAAACAGTCTAAGCTTTGATCGTTCCCTGGAAGACCAGTAGTAGTTTCCGATGCACATCTGAAGGCATTCTGTAATCTGTGGACTATCAGAGTGTTGATGAATCACAGTAATTGCATCGGGATTGAATACAACAGTCCCCATGCGCACTTTCCTCCATGGGAGTAATGTCTCAGACAATCTACGCCATGATCGTTCCCTGGATCACCAGAGGTAGTTTCCGATGCACATCTGGAGGCAATCTGTAATCTGTGATCTATCAGAGTGTTGATGAAACACAGAAATTGCATCGGTACTGAATACAACATTCACCATGCGCACTTTCCTCCATGGGTGTAATGTCTCAAACAGTCTACGCTTTGATCGTTCCCTGGAAGACCAGTAGTAGTTCCCGATGCACATGTGGAGGCATTCTGTAATCTGCGGACTATCTGGGTGTTGATGAAACACTGTAGTTGCATCGGGATTGAATACAACAGTCACCAAGCGCACTTTCCTCCATGGGAGTAATGTCTCAAACAGTCTAAGCTTTGATCGTTCCCTGGAAGACCAGTAGTAGTTTCCGATGCACATCTGGAGGCATTATGTAATCTGTGGACTATCAGAGTGTTGATGAAACACAGAAATTGCATCAGGATTGAATACAACAGTCACCAGGCGCTATAGCCTCAATGGGAGTAATGTCTCAAACAGTCTACGCTTTGATCGTTCCCTGGAATTCCAGTAGAAGTTTCAAATTCACATCTGGACGCAATCTGTATACCTTGGACCTTCGAAGTGTTGATGAAACACAGAAATTGCCTCGGGATTGAATACAACAGTCACCATGCGCACTTTCCTCCATGGGAGTAATGTCTCAATCAGTCTACGCTTTGATCGTTCCCTGGAAGACCAGTAGTAGTTCCGATGCACATCTGGAGGCATTCTGTAATCTGTGGACTATCTGAGTGTTGATGAAACACAGAAATTGCATCGGGATTGAATACAACAGTCACCTTGCGCACTCTCCTCCATGGGAGTAATATCTTAAACAGTCTAAGCTATGATCGTTCCCTGGAAGACCAGTAGTAGTTTCCGATGCACATCTGGAGGCATTCTGTAACCTGTGGACTATCAGAGTGTTGATGAAACACAGAAATTGCATCGGGATTGAATACAACAGTCACCATCGGCACTTTCCTCCATGGGAGTAATGTATCAAGCAGTCTACGCTTTGATCGTTTCCTGGAAGACCAGTAGTAGTTTCCGATGCACATCAGGAGGCATTCTGTAATCTGTGGACTATCAGAGTGTTGATGAAACATAGAAATTGCATCGGTATTGAATACAACATTCACCATGCGCACTTTCCTCCATGGGTGTAATGTCTCAAACAGTCTACGCTTTGATCGTTCCCTGGAAGACCAGTAGTAGTTCCCGATGCACATGTGGAGGCATTGTGTAATCTGCGGACTATCTGAGTGTTGATGAAACAATGTAATTGCATCGGGATTGAATACAACAGTCACCACGCGCACTTTCCTCCATGGGTGTAATGTCTCAAACAGTCTAAGCTTTGATCGTTCCCTGGAAGACCAGTAGTAGTTTCCGATGCACATCTGGTGGCATTCTGTAATCTGTGGACTATCTGAGTGTTGATGAAACACAGAAATTGCATCAGGATTGAATACAACAGTCACCAGGCGCTATAGCCTCAATGGGAGTAATGTCTCAAACAGTCTACGCTTTGATCGTTCCCTGGAAGGCCAGTAGTAGTTTCAAATGCACATCTGGACGCAATCTGTATACCTTGGACCTTCAAAGTGTTGATGAAGCACAGAAATTGCCTCGGGATTGAATACAACAGTCACCATGCGCACTTTCCTCCATGGGAGTAATGTCTCACTCAGTCTACGCTTTGATCGTTCCCTGGAAAACCAGTAGTAGTTCCGATGCACATCTGGAGGCATTCTGTAATCTGTGGACTATCTGAGTGTTGATGAAACACAGAAATTGCATCGGGATTGAATACAACAGACACCATGCGCACTTTCCTCCATGGGAGTAATGCCTCAAACAGTCTACGCTTTGATCGTTCCCTGGAAGACCGGTAGTAGTTTCCGATGCACATCTGGAGGCATTCTGTAATCTGTGTACTATCAGAGTGTTGATGAAACACAGAAATTGCATCGGGATTGAATACAACAGTCACCATCGGCACTTTCCTCCATGGGAGTAATGTATCAAGCAGTCTACGCTTTGATCGTTTCCTGGAAGACCAGTAGTAGTTTCCGATGCACATCGGGAGGCATTCTGTAATCTGTGGACTATCAGAGTGTTGATGAAACACGGTAATTGCATCGGGATTGAATACAACAGTCCCCATGCGCACTTTCCTCCATGGGAGTAATGTCTCAGACAATCTACGCCTTGATCGTTCCCTGGATCACCAGTAGTAGTTTCCGATGCACATCTGGAGGCAATCTGTAATCTGTGATCTATCAGAGTGTTGATGAAACACAGAAATTGCATCGGTATTGAATACAACATTCACCATGCGCACTTTCCTCCATGGGTGTAATGTCTCAAACAGTCTACGCTTTGATCGTTCCCTGGAAGACCAGTAGTAGTTCCCGATGCACATGTGGAGGCATTCTGTAATCTGCGGACTATCTGAGTGTTGATGAAACACTAATTGCATCGGGATTGAATACAACAGTCACCATGCGCACTTTCCTCCATGGGAGTAATTTCTCATACAGTCTAAGCTTTGATCGTTCCCTGGAAGACCAGTAGTAGTTTCCGATGCACATCTGGAGGCATTCTGTAATCTGTGGACTATCAGAGTGTTGATGAAACCCAGAAATTGCATCGGCATTGAATACAACAGTCACCATGCGCACTCTCCTCCATGGGAGTAATGTCTCAAACAGTCTACGCTTTGATCGTTCCCTGGAAGACCAGTAGTATTTTCCGATGCACATCTGGGGTCATTCTGTAGTCTGTGGACTATCTGAGTGTTGATGAAACACAGAAATTGCATCGGGATTGAATACAAAAGTCACCATGCGCACTCTCCTCCATGGGAGTAATATCTCAAAGAGTCTAAGCTTTGATCGTTCCCTGGAAGACCAGTAGTAGTTTCCGATGCACATCTGGAGGCATTCTGTAATCTGTGGACTATCAGAGTGTTGATGAAACACAGAAATTGCATCGGGATTGAATACAACAGTCACCATCGGCACTTTCCTCCATGGGAGTAATGTATCAAGCAGTCTACGCTTCGATCGTTTCCTGGAAGACCAGTAGTAGTTTCCGATGCACATCAGGAGGCATTCTGTAATCTGTGGACTATCAGAGTGTTGATGAAACATAGAAATTGCATCGGTATTGAATACAACATTCACCATGCGCACTTTCCTCCATGGGTGTAATGTCTCAAACAGTCTACGCTTTGATCGTTCCCTGGAAGACCAGTAGTAGTTCCCGATGCACATGTGGAGGCATTCTGTAATCTGCGGACTATCTGAGTGTTGATGAAACAATGTAATTGCATCGGTATTGAATACAACATTCACCATGCGCACTTTCCTCCATGGGTGTAATGTCTCAAACAGTCTACGCTTTGATCGTTCCCTGGATCACCAGAGGTAGTTTCCGATGCACATCTGGAGGCAATCTGTAATCTGTGATCTATCAGAGTGTTGATGAAACACAGAAATTGCATCGGTACTGAATACAACATTCACCATGCGCACTTTCCTCCATGGGTGTAATGTCTCAAACAGTCTACGCTTTGATCGTTCCCTGGAAGACCAGTAGTAGTTCCCGATGCACATGTGGAGGCATTCTGTAATCTGCGGACTATCTGGGTGTTGATGAAACACTGTAGTTGCATCGGGATTGAATACAACAGTCACCAAGCGCACTTTCCTCCATGGGAGTAATGTCTCAAACAGTCTAAGCTTTGATCGTTCCCTGGAAGACCAGTAGTAGTTTCCGATGCACATCTGGAGGCATTATGTAATCTGTGGACTATCAGAGTGTTGATGAAACACAGAAATTGCATCAGGATTGAATACAACAGTCACCAGGCGCTATAGCCTCAATGGGAGTAATGTCTCAAACAGTCTACGCTTTGATCGTTCCCTGGAATTCCAGTAGAAGTTTCAAATTCACATCTGGACGCAATCTGTATACCTTGGACCTTCGAAGTGTTGATGAAACACAGAAATTGCCTCGGGATTGAATACAACAGTCACCATGCGCACTTTCCTCCATGGGAGTAATGTCTCAATCAGTCTACGCTTTGATCGTTCCCTGGAAGACCAGTAGTAGTTCCGATGCACATCTGGAGGCATTCTGTAATCTGTGGACTATCTGAGTGTTGATGAAACACAGAAATTGCATCGGGATTGAATACAACAGTCACCTTGCGCACTCTCCTCCATGGGAGTAATATCTTAAACAGTCTAAGCTATGATCGTTCCCTGGAAGACCAGTAGTAGTTTCCGATGCACATCTGGAGGCATTCTGTAACCTGTGGACTATCAGAGTGTTGATGAAACACAGAAATTGCATCGGGATTGAATACAACAGTCACCATCGGCACTTTCCTCCATGGGAGTAATGTATCAAGCAGTCTACGCTTTGATCGTTTCCTGGAAGACCAGTAGTAGTTTCCGATGCACATCAGGAGGCATTCTGTAATCTGTGGACTATCAGAGTGTTGATGAAACATAGAAATTGCATCGGTATTGAATACAACATTCACCATGCGCACTTTCCTCCATGGGTGTAATGTCTCAAACAGTCTACGCTTTGATCGTTCCCTGGAAGACCAGTAGTAGTTCCCGATGCACATGTGGAGGCATTGTGTAATCTGCGGACTATCTGAGTGTTGATGAAACAATGTAATTGCATCGGGATTGAATACAACAGTCACCACGCGCACTTTCCTCCATGGGTGTAATGTCTCAAACAGTCTAAGCTTTGATCGTTCCCTGGAAGACCAGTAGTAGTTTCCGATGCACATCTGGTGGCATTCTGTAATCTGTGGACTATCTGAGTGTTGATGAAACACAGAAATTGCATCAGGATTGAATACAACAGTCACCAGGCGCTATAGCCTCAATGGGAGTAATGTCTCAAACAGTCTACGCTTTGATCGTTCCCTGGAAGGCCAGTAGTAGTTTCAAATGCACATCTGGACGCAATCTGTATACCTTGGACCTTCAAAGTGTTGATGAAGCACAGAAATTGCCTCGGGATTGAATACAACAGTCACCATGCGCACTTTCCTCCATGGGAGTAATGTCTCACTCAGTCTACGCTTTGATCGTTCCCTGGAAAACCAGTAGTAGTTCCGATGCACATCTGGAGGCATTCTGTAATCTGTGGACTATCTGAGTGTTGATGAAACACAGAAATTGCATCGGGATTGAATACAACAGACACCATGCGCACTTTCCTCCATGGGAGTAATGCCTCAAACAGTCTACGCTTTGATCGTTCCCTGGAAGACCGGTAGTAGTTTCCGATGCACATCTGGAGGCATTCTGTAATCTGTGTACTATCAGAGTGTTGATGAAACACAGAAATTGCATCGGGATTGAATACAACAGTCACCATCGGCACTTTCCTCCATGGGAGTAATGTATCAAGCAGTCTACGCTTTGATCGTTTCCTGGAAGACCAGTAGTAGTTTCCGATGCACATCGGGAGGCATTCTGTAATCTGTGGACTATCAGAGTGTTGATGAAACACGGTAATTGCATCGGGATTGAATACAACAGTCCCCATGCGCACTTTCCTCCATGGGAGTAATGTCTCAGACAATCTACGCCTTGATCGTTCCCTGGATCACCAGTAGTAGTTTCCGATGCACATCTGGAGGCAATCTGTAATCTGTGATCTATCAGAGTGTTGATGAAACACAGAAATTGCATCGGTATTGAATACAACATTCACCATGCGCACTTTCCTCCATGGGTGTAATGTCTCAAACAGTCTACGCTTTGATCGTTCCCTGGAAGACCAGTAGTAGTTCCCGATGCACATGTGGAGGCATTCTGTAATCTGCGGACTATCTGAGTGTTGATGAAACACTGTAATTGCATCGGGATTGAATACAACAGTCACCATGCGCACTTTCCTCCATGGGAGTAATTTCTCATACAGTCTAAGCTTTGATCGTTCCCTGGAAGACCAGTAGTAGTTTCCGATGCACATCTGGAGGCATTCTGTAATCTGTGGACTATCAGAGTGTTGATGAAACCCAGAAATTGCATCGGCATTGAATACAACAGTCACCATGCGCACTCTCCTCCATGGGAGTAATGTCTCAAACAGTCTACGCTTTGATCGTTCCCTGGAAGACCAGTAGTATTTTCCGATGCACATCTGGGGTCATTCTGTAGTCTGTGGACTATCTGAGTGTTGATGAAACACAGAAATTGCATCGGGATTGAATACAAAAGTCACCATGCGCACTCTCCTCCATGGGAGTAATATCTCAAAGAGTCTAAGCTTTGATCGTTCCCTGGAAGACCAGTAGTAGTTTCCGATGCACATCTGGAGGCATTCTGTAATCTGTGGACTATCAGAGTGTTGATGAAACACAGAAATTGCATCGGGATTGAATACAACAGTCACCATCGGCACTTTCCTCCATGGGAGTAATGTATCAAGCAGTCTACGCTTCGATCGTTTCCTGGAAGACCAGTAGTAGTTTCCGATGCACATCAGGAGGCATTCTGTAATCTGTGGACTATCAGAGTGTTGATGAAACATAGAAATTGCATCGGTATTGAATACAACATTCACCATGCGCACTTTCCTCCATGGGTGTAATGTCTCAAACAGTCTACGCTTTGATCGTTCCCTGGAAGACCAGTAGTAGTTCCCGATGCACATGTGGAGGCATTCTGTAATCTGCGGACTATCTGAGTGTTGATGAAACAATGTAATTGCATCGGTATTGAATACAACATTCACCATGCGCACTTTCCTCCATGGGTGTAATGTCTCAAACAGTCTACGCTTTGATCGTTCCCTGGAAGACCAGTAGTAGTTCCCGATGCACATGTGGAGGCATTCTGTAATCTGCGGACTATCTGAGTGTTGATGAAACAATGTAATTGCATCGGGATTGAATACAACAGTCACCATGCGCACTTTCCTCCATGGGAGTAATGTCTCAAACAGTCTAAGCTTTGATCGTTCCCTGGAAGACCAGTAGTAGTTTCCGATGCACATCTGGAGGCATTCTGTAATCTGTGGACTATCTGAGTGTTGATGAAACACAGAAATTGCATCAGGATTGAATACAACAGTCACCATCGGCACTTTCCTCCATGGGAGTTATGTCTCAAGCAGTCTACGCTTTGATCGTTTCCTGGAAGACCAGTAGTAGTTTAAGATGCTCATCAGGAGGCATTCTGTAATCTGTGGACTATCAGAGTGTTGATGAAACACAGTAATTGCATCGGGATTGAATACAACAGACCCCATGCGCATTTTCCTCCATGGGAGTAATGTCTCAGACAATCTACGCCTTGATCGTTCCCTGGATCACCAGTAGTAGTTTCCGATGCACATCTGGAGGCAATCTGTAAACTGTGATCTATCAGAGTGTTGATGAAACACAGAAATTGCATCGGTATTGAATACAACATTCACCATGCGCACTTTCCTCCATGGGTGTAAAGTCTCAAACAGTCTACGCTTTGATCGTTCCCTGGACGACCAGTAGTAGTTTCAGATGCACATCTGGAGAAATTCTGTAATCTGTGGACTATCTGAGTGTTGATGAAACACTGTAATTGCATCGGGATTCAATACAACAGTCACCATGCGCACTTTCCTCCATGGGAGTAATCTCTCAAACAGTCTAAGCTTTGATCGTTCCCTGGAAGACCAGTAGTAGTTCCGATGCACATCTGGAGGCATTCTGTAATCTGTGGACTATCTGAGTGTTGATGAAACACAGAAATTGCATCGGGATTGCATACAACAGTCACCATGCGCACTTTCCTTTATGGGAGTAATGTCTCAAACAATCTACGCTTTGATCGTTTCCTGGAAGACCAGTAGTAGTTTCCGATGCACATCTGGAGGCACTCTGTAATCTGTGGACTATCTGAGTGTTGATGAAACACAGAAATTGCATCGGGATTGAATACAACAGTCACCATGCGCACTTAACTCCATGGGAGTAATGTCTCAAACAGTTTACTCTTTGATCGTTCCCTGGAAGACCAGTAGTAGTTTCCGATGCACATCTGGAGGCATTCTGCAATCTGTGGACTATCTGAGTGTTGATGTAAAACAGAAATTGCATCGGGATTGAATACAACAGTCACCATGCGCACTTTCCTTTATGGGAGTAATGTCTCAAACAATCTACGCTTTGATCGTTTCCTGGAAGACCAGTAGTAGTTTCCGATGCACATCTGGGGTCATTCTGTAATCTGTGGACTATCTGAGTGTTGATGAAACACAGAAGTTGCATCGGGATTGAATACAAAAGTCACCATGCGCACTCTCCTCCATGGGAGTATTATCTCAAACAGTCTAAGCTTTGATCGATCCCTGGAAGACCAGTAGTAGTTTCCGATGCACATCTGGAGGCATTCTGTAATCTGTGGACTATCAGAGTGTTGATGAAACACAGAAATTGCATCGGGATTGAATACAACAGTCACCAGGCACTATTTCCTCCATGGGAGTAATGTCTCAAACAGTCTACGCTTTGATCATTCCCTGGAAGACCAGTAGTAGTTTCCGATGCACATCTGAAGGCATTCTGTAACCCTTGGACCTTCAAAGTGTTGATGAAACACAGAAATTGCCTCGGGATTGAATACAAAAGTCACCATGCGCACTTTCCTCCATGGGAGTAATATGTCAAACAGTCTAAGCTTTGATCGTTCCCTGGAAGACCAGTAGTAGTTCCCGATGCACATCTGAAGGCATTCTGTAATCTGTGGACTATCAGAGTGTTGATGAATCACAGTAATTGCATCGGGATTGAATACAACAGTCCCCATGCGCACTTTCCTCCATGGGAGTAATGTCTCAGACAATCTACGCCATGATCGTTCCCTGGATCACCAGAAGTAGTTTCCGATGCACATCTGGAGGCAATCTGTAATCTGTGATCTATCAGAGTGTTGATGAAACACAGAAATTGCATCGGTACTGAATACAACATTCACCATGCGCACTTTCCTCCATGGGTGTAATGTCTCAAACAGTCTACGCTTTGATCGTTCCCTGGAAGACCAGTAGTAGTTCCCGATGCACATGTGGAGGCATTCTGTAATCTGCGGACTATCTGGGTGTTGATGAAACACTGTAATTGCATCGGGATTGAATACAACAGTCACCAAGCGCACTTTCCTCCATGGGAGTAATGTCTCAAACAGTCTAAGCTTTGATCGTTCCCTGGAAGACCAGTAGTAGTTTCCGATGCACATCTGGAGGCATTATGTAATCTGTGGACTATCAGAGTGTTGATGAAACACAGAAATTGCATCAGGATTGAATACAACAGTCACCAGGCGCTATAGCCTCAATGGGAGTAATGTCTCAAACAGTCTACGCTTTGATCGTTCCCTGGAATTCCAGTAGAAGTTTCAAATTCACATCTGGACGCAATCTGTATACCTTGGACCTTCGAAGTGTTGATGAAACACAGAAATTGCCTCGGGATTGAATACAACAGTCACCATGCGCACTTTCCTCCATGGGAGTAATGTCTCAATCAGTCTACGCTTTGATCGTTCCCTGGAAGACTAGTAGTAGTTCCGATGCACATCTGGAGGCATTCTGTAATCTGTGGACTATCTGAGTGTTGATGAAACACAGAAATTGCATCGGGATTGAATACAACAGTCACCTTGCGCACTCTCCTCCATGGGAGTAATATCTTAAACAGTCTAAGCTATGATCGTTCCCTGGAAGACCAGTAGTAGTTTCCGATGCACATCTGGAGGCATTCTGTAACCTGTGGACTATCAGAGTGTTGATGAAACACAGAAATTGCATCGGGATTGAATACAACAGTCACCATCGGCACTTTCCTCCATGGGAGTAATGTATCAAGCAGTCTACGCTTTGATCGTTTCCTGGAAGACCAGTAGTAGTTTCCGATGCACATCGGGAGGCATTCTGTAATCTGTGGACTATCAGAGTGTTGATGAAACATAGAAATTGCATCGGTATTGAATACAACATTCACCATGCGCACTTTCCTCCATGGGTGTAATGTCTCAAACAGTCTACGCTTTGATCGTTCCCTGGAAGACCAGTAGTAGTTCCCGATGCACATGTGGAGGCATTGTGTAATCTGCGGACTATCTGAGTGTTGATGAAACAATGTAATTGCATCGGGATTGAATACAACAGTCACCACGCGCACTTTCCTCCATGGGAGTAATGTCTCAAACAGTCTAAGCTTTGATCGTTCCCTGGAAGACCAGTAGTAGTTTCCGATGCACATCTGGTGGCATTCTGTAATCTGTGGACTATCTGAGTGTTGATGAAACACAGAAATTGCATCAGGATTGAATACAACAGTCACCAGGCGCTATAGCCTCAATGGGAGTAATGTCTCAAACAGTCTACGCTTTGATCGTTCCCTGGAAGGCCAGTAGTAGTTTCAAATGCACATCTGGACGCAATCTGTATACCTTGGACCTTCAAAGTGTTGATGAAGCACAGAAATTGCCTCGGGATTGAATACAACAGTCACCATGCGCACTTTCCTCCATGGGAGTAATGTCTCACTCAGTCTACGCTTTGATCGTTCCCTGGAAAACCAGTAGTAGTTCCGATGCACATCTGGAGGCATTCTGTAATCTGTGGACTATCTGAGTGTTGATGAAACACAGAAATTGCATCGGGATTGAATACAACAGACACCATGCGCACTTTCCTCCATGGGAGTAATGCCTCAAACAGTCTACGCTTTGATCGTTCCCTGGAAGACCGGTAGTAGTTTCCGATGCACATCTGGAGGCATTCTGTAATCTGTGGACTATCAGAGTGTTGATGAAACACAGAAATTGCATCGGGATTGAATACAACAGTCACCATCGGCACTTTCCTCCATGGGAGTAATGTATCAAACAGTCTACGCTTTGATCGTTTCCTGGAAGACCAGTAGTAGTTTCCGATGCACATCGGGAGGCATTCTGTAATCTGTGGACTATCAGAGTGTTGATGAAACACGGTAATTGCATCGGGATTGAATACAACAGTCCCCATGCGCACTTTCCTCCATGGGAGTAATGTCTCAGACAATCTACGCCTTGATCGTTCCCTGGATCACCAGTAGTAGTTTCCGATGCACATCTGGAGGCAATCTGTAATCTGTGATCTTTCAGAGTGTTGATGAAACACAGAAATTGCATCGGTATTGAATACAACATTCACCATGCGCACTTTCCTCCATGGGTGTAATGTCTCAAACAGTCTACGCTTTGATCGTTCCCTGGAAGACCAGTAGTAGTTCCCGATGCACATGTGGAGGCATTCTGTAATCTGCGGACTATCTGAGTGTTGATGAAACACTGTAATTGCATCGGGATTGAATACAACAGTCACCATGCGCACTTTCCTCCATGGGAGTAATTTCTCATACAGTCTAAGCTTTGATCGTTCCCTGGAAGACCAGTAGTAGTTTCCGATGCACATCTGGAGGCATTCTGTAATCTGTGGACTATCAGAGTGTTGATGAAACCCAGAAATTGCATCGGCATTGAATACAACAGTCACCATGCGCACTCTCCTCCATGGGAGTAATGTCTCAAACAGTCTACGCTTTGATCGTTCCCTGGAAGACCAGTAGTATTTTCCGATGCACATCTGGGGTCATTCTGTAGTCTGTGGACTATCTGAGTGTTGATGAAACACAGAAATTGCATCGGGATTGAATACAAAAGTCACCATGCGCACTCTCCTCCATGGGAGTAATATCTCAAACAGTCTAAGCTTTGATCGTTCCCTGGAAGACCAGTAGTAGTTTCCGATGCACATCTGGAGGCATTCTGTAATCTGTGGACTATCAGAGTGTTGATGAAACACAGAAATTGCCTCGGGATTGAATACAACAGTCACCATGCGCACTTTCCTCAATGGGAGTAATGTCTCAATCTGTCTACGCTTTGATCGTTCCCTGGAAGACCAGTAGTAGTTCCGATGCACATCTGGAGGCATTCTGTAATCTGTGGACTATCAGAGTGTTGATGAAACACAGAAATTGCATCGGGATTGCATACAACAGTCACCATGCGCACTTTCCTTTATGGGAGTAATGTTTCAAACAATACACGCTTTGATCGTTTCCTGGAAGACCAGTAGTAGTTTCCGATACACATCTGGAGGCACTCTGTAATCTGTGGACTATCAGAGTGTTGATGAAACACAGAAATTGCATCGGGATTGAGTACAACAGTCACCATGCGCACTTAACTCCATAGGAGTAATGTCTCAAACAGTTTACTCTTTGATCGTTCCCTGGAAGACCAGTAGTAGTTTCCGATGCACATCTGGAGGCATTCTGTAATCTGTGGACTATCTGAGTGTTGATGAAACACAGAAGTTGCATCGGGATTGAATACAACAGTCACCATGCGCACTTTCCTCCATGGGTGTAATGTCTCAAACAGTCTACTCTTTGATCGTTCCCTGGAAGACCAGTAGTAGTTCCCGATGCACATGTGGAGGCATTCTGTAACCTGTGGACTATCTGAGTGTTGATGAAACACTGTAATTGCATCGGGATTGAATACAACAGTCACCATGCGCACTTTCCTCCATGGGAGTAATGTCTCAAACAGTCTAAGCTTTGATCGTTCCCTGGAAGACCAGTAGTAGTTTCCGATGCACATCTGGAGGCATTCTGTAATCTGTGGACTATCAGAGTGTTGATGAAACACAGAAATTGCATCAGGATTGAATACAACAGTCACCAGGCGCTATAGCCTCAATGGGAGTAATGTCTCAAACAGTCTACGCTTTGATCGTTCCCTGGAAGGCCAGTAGTAGTTTCAAATGCTCATCTGCAAGCAATCTGTATACCTTGGACCTTCAAAGTGTTGATGAAACACAGAAATTGCCTCGGCATTGAATACAACAGTCACAATGCGCACTTTCCTCCATGGGAGTAATGTCTCAATCAGTCTACGCTTTGATCGTTCCCTGGAAGACCAGTAGTAGTTCCGATGCACATCTGGAGGCATTCTGTAATCTGTGGACTATCTGAGTGTTGATGAAACACAGAAATTGCATCGGGATTGCATACAACAGTCACCATGCGCTCTTTCCTTTATTTGAGTAATGTCTCAAACAATCTACGCTTTGATCGTTTCCTGGAAGACCAGTAGTAGTTTCCGATGCACATCTGGAGGCACTCTGTAATCTGTGGACTATCAGAGTGTTGATGAAACACAGAAATTGCATCGCTATTGAATACAACAGTCACCATGCGCACTTTCCTCCATGGGAGTAATGTCTCAAACAGTCTATACTTCGATCGTTCCCTGGAAGACCAGTAGTAGTTACCGATGCACATCAGGAGGCATTCTGTAAACTGAGGACTATCAGAGTGTTTATGAAACACAGAAATTGAATCGGGATTGAATACAACAGTCACCTTGGGCACTCTCCTCCATGGGAGTAATATCTCAAACAGTCTAAGCTTTGATCGTTCCCTGGAAGACCAGTAGTAGTTTCCGATGCACATCTGGAGGCATTCTGTAATCTGTGGACTATCAGAGTGTTGATGAAACACAGAAATTGCATCGCGATTGAATACAACAGTCACCATGCGCACTTTCCTCCATGGGAGTAATGTCTCAAACAGTCTATACTTCGATCGTTCCCTGGAAGACCAGTAGTAGTTACCGATGCACATCAGGAGGCATTCTGTAAACTGAGGACTATCAGAGTGTTTATGAAACACAGAAATTGAATCGGGATTGAATACAACAGTCACCATGCGCACTCTCCTCAATGGGAGTAATGTCTCAAACAGTCTACGCTTTGATCGTTCCCAGGAAAACCAGTAGTAGTTCCGATGCACATCTGGAGGCATTCTGTAATCTGTGGACTATCTGAGTGTTGATGAAACACAGAAATTGCATCGGGATTGAATACAACAGACACCATGCGCACTTTCCTCCATGGGAGTAATGCCTCAAACAGTCTACGCTTTGATCGTTCCCTGGAAGACCGGTAGTAGTTTCCGATGCACATCTGGAGGCATTCTGTAATCTGTGGACTATCAGAGTGTTGATGAAACACAGAAATTGCATCGGGATTGAATACAACAGTCACCATCGGCACTTTCCTCCATGGGAGTAATGTATCAAGCAGTCTACGCTTTGATCGTTTCCTGGAAGACCAGTAGTAGTTTCCGATGCACATCGGGAGGCATTCTGTAATCTGTGGACTATCAGAGTGTTGATGAAACACGGTAATTGCATCGGGATTGAATACAACAGTCCCCATGCGCACTTTCCTCCATGGGAGTAATGTCTCAGACAATCTACGCCTTGATCGTTCCCTGGATCACCAGTAGTAGTTTCCGATGCACATCTGGAGGCAATCTGTAATCTGTGATCTATCAGAGTGTTGATGAAACACAGAAATTGCATCGGTATTGAATACAACATTCACCATGCGCACTTTCCTCCATGGGTGTAATGTCTCAAACAGTCTACGCTTTGATCGTTCCCTGGAAGACCAGTAGTAGTTCCCGATGCACATGTGGAGGCATTCTGTAATCTGCGGACTATCTGAGTGTTGATGAAACACTGTAATTGCATCGGGATTGAATACAACAGTCACCATGCGCACTTTCCTCCATGGGAGTAATTTCTCATACAGTCTAAGCTTTGATCGTTCCCTGGAAGACCAGTAGTAGTTTCCGATGCACATCTGGAGGCATTCTGTAATCTGTGGACTATCAGAGTGTTGATGAAACCCAGAAATTGCATCGGCATTGAATACAACAGTCACCATGCGCACTCTCCTCCATGGGAGTAATGTCTCAAACAGTCTACGCTTTGATCGTTCCCTGGAAGACCAGTAGTATTTTCCGATGCACATCTGGGGTCATTCTGTAGTCTGTGGACTATCTGAGTGTTGATGAAACACAGAAATTGCATCGGGATTGAATACAAAAGTCACCATGCGCACTCTCCTCCATGGGAGTAATATCTCAAACAGTCTAAGCTTTGATCGTTCCCTGGAAGACCAGTAGTAGTTTCCGATGCACATCTGGAGGCATTCTGTAATCTGTGGACTATCAGAGTGTTGATGAAACACAGAAATTGCCTCGGGATTGAATACAACAGTCACCATGCGCACTTTCCTCAATGGGAGTAATGTCTCAATCTGTCTACGCTTTGATCGTTCCCTGGAAGACCAGTAGTAGTTCCGATGCACATCTGGAGGCATTCTGTAATCTGTGGACTATCAGAGTGTTGATGAAACACAGAAATTGCATCGGGATTGCATACAACAGTCACCATGCGCACTTTCCTTTATGGGAGTAATGTTTCAAACAATACACGCTTTGATCGTTTCCTGGAAGACCAGTAGTAGTTTCCGATACACATCTGGAGGCACTCTGTAATCTGTGGACTATCAGAGTGTTGATGAAACACAGAAATTGCATCGGGATTGAGTACAACAGTCACCATGCGCACTTAACTCCATAGGAGTAATGTCTCAAACAGTTTACTCTTTGATCGTTCCCTGGAAGACCAGTAGTAGTTTCCGATGCACATCTGGAGGCATTCTGTAATCTGTGGACTATCTGAGTGTTGATGAAACACAGAAATTGCATCGGGATTGAATACAACAGTCACCATGCGCACTTTCCTCCATGGGTGTAATGTCTCAAACAGTCTACTCTTTGATCGTTCCCTGGAAGACCAGTAGTAGTTCCCGATGCACATGTGGAGGCATTCTGTAACCTGTGGACTATCTGAGTGTTGATGAAACACTGTAATTGCATCGGGATTGAATACAACAGTCACCATGCGCACTTTCCTCCATGGGAGTAATGTCTCAAACAGTCTAAGCTTTGATCGTTCCCTGGAAGACCAGTAGTAGTTTCCGATGCACATCTGGAGGCATTCTGTAATCTGTGGACTATCAGAGTGTTGATGAAACACAGAAATTGCATCAGGATTGAATACAACAGTCACCAGGCGCTATAGCCTCAATGGGAGTAATGTCTCAAACAGTCTACGCTTTGATCGTTCCCTGGAAGGCCAGTAGTAGTTTCAAATGCTCATCTGCAAGCAATCTGTATACCTTGGACCTTCAAAGTGTTGATGAAACACAGAAATTGCCTCGGCATTGAATACAACAGTCACCATGCGCACTTTCCTCCATGGGAGTAATGTCTCAATCAGTCTACGCTTTGATCGTTCCCTGGAAGACCAGTAGTAGTTCCGATGCACATCTGGAGGCATTCTGTAATCTGTGGACTATCTGAGTGTTGATGAAACACAGAAATTGCATCGGGATTGCATACAACAGTCACCATGCGCTCTTTCCTTTATTTGAGTAATGTCTCAAACAATCTACGCTTTGATCGTTTCCTGGAAGACCAGTAGTAGTTTCCGATGCACATCTGGAGGCACTCTGTAATCTGTGGACTATCAGAGTGTTGATGAAACACAGAAATTGCATCGCTATTGAATACAACAGTCACCATGCGCACTTTCCTCCATGGGAGTAATGTCTCAAACAGTCTATACTTCGATCGTTCCCTGGAAGACCAGTAGTAGTTACCGATGCACATCAGGAGGCATTCTGTAAACTGAGGACTATCAGAGTGTTTATGAAACACAGAAATTGAATCGGGATTGAATACAACAGTCACCTTGGGCACTCTCCTCCATGGGAGTAATATCTCAAACAGTCTAAGCTTTGATCGTTCCCTGGAAGACCAGTAGTAGTTTCCGATGCACATCTGGAGGCATTCTGTAATCTTTGGACTATCAGAGTGTTGATGAAACACAGAAATTGCATCGCGATTGAATACAACAGTCACCATGCGCACTTTCCTCCATGGGAGTAATGTCTCAAACAGTCTATACTTCGATCGTTCCCTGGAAGACCAGTAGTAGTTACCGATGCACATCAGGAGGCATTCTGTAAACTGAGGACTATCAGAGTGTTTATGAAACACAGAAATTGAATCGGGATTGAATACAACAGTCACCATGCGCACTCTCCTCAATGGGAGTAATGTCTCAAACAGTCTACGCTTTGATCGTTCCCAGGAAGACCAGTATTAGTTTCCGAGGCACATCTGGGGCATTCTGTAATCTGTGGACTATCAGAGTGTTGATGAAACAAAGAAATTGCATCGGGATTGAATACAACAGTCACCATGCGCAGTTTCCTCCATGGGAGTAATGTCTCAGACAGTCTACACTTCGATCGTTCCCTGGAAGACCAGTAGTAGTTTCCGATGCACATCTGGAGGAATTCTGTAATCTGAGGACTATCAGTGTGTTTATGAAACACAGAAATTTGCATCGGGATTGAATACAACAGTCACCATGCGCACTCTCCTCAATGGGAGTAATGTCTCAAACAGTGTACGCTTTGATCGTTCCCAGGAATACCAGTATTACTTTCGGACGCACATCTGTGGGCATTCTGTAATCTGTGGACTATCTGAGTGTTGATGAAACACAGAAATTGCATCTTGATTGAATACAACAGTCACCATGCGCACTTTCCTCCATGGGAGTAATATCTCAAACAGTCTAAGCTTTGATCGTTCCCTGGAAGACCAGTAGTAGTTTCCGATGCACATCTGGAGGCATTCTGTAATCTGTGGACTATCAGAGTGTTGATGAAACACAGAAATTGCATCGGGATTGAATACAACAGTCACCATCGGCACTTTCCTCCATGGGAGTAATGCCTCAAACAGTCTACGCTTTGATCGTTCCCTGGAAGACCGGTAGTAGATTCCGATGCACATCTGGAGGCATTCTGTAATCTGTGGACTATTAGAGTGTTGATGAAACACAGAAATTGCATCGGGATTGAATACAACAGTCACCATCGGCACTTTCCTGAATGGGAGTAATGTATCAAGCAGTCTACGCTTTGATCGTTTCCTGGAAGACCAGTAGTAGTTTCCGATGCCCATCAGGAGGCATTCTGTAATCTGTGGACTATCAGAGTGTTGATGAAACACAGTAATTGCATCGGGATTGAATACAACAGTCCCCATGCGCACTTTCCTCCATGGGAGTAATATCTCAGACAATCTACGCCTTGTTCGTTCCCTGGATCACCAGTAGTAGTTTCCGATGCACATCTGGAGGCAATCTGTAATCCTTGGACCTTCAAAGTGTTGATGAAACACAGAAATTGCCTCGGGATTGAATACAACTGACACCATGCGCACTTTCCTCCATGGGAGTAATGCCTCAAACAGTCTACGCTTTGATCGTTCCCTGGAAGACCGGTAGTAGTTTCCGATGCACATCTGGAGGCATTCTGTAATCTGTGGACTATCAGAGTGTTGATGAAACACAGAAATTGCATCGGGATTGAATACAACAGTCACCATCGGCACTTTCCTCCATGGGAGTAATGTATCAAGCAGTCTACGCTTTGATCGTTTCCTGGAAGACCAGTAGTAGTTTCCGATGCACATCAGGAGGCATTCTGTAATCTGTGGACTATCAGAGTGTTGATGAAACACAGTAATTGCATCGGGATTGAATACAACAGTCCCCATGGGCACTTTCCTCCATGGGAGTAATGTCTCAGACAATCTACACCTTGATCGTTCCCTGGATCACCAGTAGTAGTTTCCGATGCACATCTGGAGGCAATCTGTAATCTGTGATCTATCAGAGTGTTGATGAAACACAGAAATTGCATCGGTATTGAATACAACATTCACCATGCGCACTTTCCTCCATGGGTGGAATGTCTCAAACAGTCTACGCTTTGATCGTTCCCTGGAAGACCAGTAGTAGTTCCCGATGCACATGTGGAGGCTTTCTGTAATCTGCGGACTATCTGAGTGTTGATGAAACACTGTAATTGCATCGGGATTGAATACAACAGTCACCATGCGCACTTTCCTCCATGGGAGTAATGTCTCAAACAGTCTAAGCTTTGATCGTTCCCTAGAAGACCAGTAGTACTTTCCGATGCACATCTGGAGGCATTCTGTAATCTGTGGACTATCTGAGTGTTGATGAAACACAGAAATTGCATCAGGATTGAATACAACAGTCACCAGGCGCTATAGCCTCAATGGGAGTAATGTCTCAAACAGTCTACGCTTTGATCGTTCCCTGGAAGGCCAGTAGTAGTTTCAAATGCACATCTGGACGCAATCTGTATACCTTGGACCTTCAAAGTGTTGATGAAACACAAAAATTGCCTCGGGATTGAATACAACAGTCACCATGTGCACTTTCCTCCATGGGAGTAATGTCTCATTCAGTCTACGCTTTGATCGTTCCCTGGAAGACCAGTAGTAATTCCGATGCACATCTGGAGGCATTCTGTAATCTGTGGACTATCAGAGTGTTGATGAAACACAGAAATTGCATCGGGATTGAATACAACAGTCACCATGCGCCCTTACCTCCATGGGAGTAATGTCTCAAACAGTTTACTCTTTGATCGTTCCCTGGAAGACCAGTAGTAGTTTCCGATGCACATCTGGAGGCATTCTGTAATCTGTGGACTATCAGAGTGTTGATGAAACCCAGAAATTGCAACGGCATTGAATACAACAGTCACCATGCGCACTCTCCTCCATGGGAGTAATGTCTCAAACAGTCTACGCTTTGATCGTTCCCTGGAAGACCAGTAGTAGTTTCCGATGCACATCTGGGGTCATTCTGTAGTCTGTGGACTATCTGAGTGTTGATGAAACACAGAAATTGCATCGGGATTGAATACAAAAGTCACCATGCGCACTCTCCTCCATGGGAGTAATATCTCAAACAGTCTAAGCTTTGATCGTTCCCTGGAAGACCAGTAGTAGTTTCCGATGCACATCTGGAGGCATTCTGTAATCAGTGGACTATCAGGGTGTTGATGAAACACAGAAATTGCATCGGGATTGAATACAACAGTCACCAGTCGGTATTTCCTCCATGGGAGTAATGTCTCAAACAGTCTAAGCTTTTGATCGTTCCCTGGGAGACCAGTAGTAGTTTCCAAAGCACATCTGGAGGCATTCTGTAATCCTTGAACCTTCAAAGTGTTGATGAAACACAGAAATTGCCTCGGGATTGAATACAACAGACACCATGCGCACTTTCCTCCATGGGAGTAATGCCTCAAACAGTCTACGCTTTGATCGTTCCCTGGAAGACCGGTTGTAGTTTCCGATGCACATCTGGAGGCATTCTGTAATCTGTGGACTATCAGAGTGTTGATGAAACACAGAAATTGCATCGGGATTGAATACAACAGTCACCATCGGCACTTTCCTCCATGGGAGTAATGTCTCAAGTAGTCTACGCTTTGATCGTTTCCTGGAAGACCAGTAGTAGTTTCCGATGCACATCAGGAGGCATTCTGTAATCTGTGGACTATCAGAGTGTTGATGAAACACAGAAATTGCATCAGGATTGAATACAACAGTCACCAGGCGCTATAGCCTCAATGGGAGTAATGTCTCAAACAGTCTACGCTTTGATCGTTCCCTGGAAGGCCAGTAGTACTTTCAAATGCAAATCTGGACGCAATCTGTATACCTTGGACCTTCAAAGTGTTGATGAAACACAGAAATTGCCTCGGGATTGAATGCAACAGTCACCATGCGCACTTTCCTCCATGGGAGTAATGTCTCAATCAGTTTACTCTTTGATCGTTCCCTGGAAGACCAGTAGTAGATTCCGATGCACATCTGGAGGCATTCTGTAATCTGTGGACTATCAGAGTGTTGATGAAACCCAGAAATTGCATCGGCATTGAATACAACAGTCACCATGCGCACTCTCCTCCATGGGAGTAATGTCTCAAACAGTCTACGCTTTGATCGTTCCCTGGAAGACCAGTAGTAGTTTCCGATGCACATCTGGGGTCATTCTGTAGTCTGTGGACTATCTGAGTGTTTATGAAACACAGAAACTGCATCGGGATTGAATACAAAAGTCACCATGCGCACGCTCCTCCATGGGAGTAATATCTCAAACAGTCTAAGCTTTGATCGTTCCCTGGAAGACCAGTAGTAGTTTCCGATGCACATCTGGAGGCATTCTGTAATCAGTGGACTATCAGAGTGTTGATGAAACACAGAAATTGCATCGGGATTGAGTACAACAGTCACCATGCGCACTTAACTCCATAGGAGTAATGTCTCAACCAGTTTACTCTTTGATCGTTCCCTGGAAGACCAGTAGTAGTTTCCGATGCACATCTGGAGGCATTCTGTAATCTGTGAACTATCTGAGTGTTGATGAAACACAGAAATTGCATCGGGATTGAATACAACAGTCACCATGCGCACTTTCCTAAATGGGTGTAATGTCTCAAACAGTCAACGCTTTGATCGTTCCCTGGAAGACCAGTAGTAGTTCCCGATGCACATGTGGAGGCATTCTGTAAACTGCGGACTATCTGAGTGTTGATGAAACACTGTAATTGCATCGGGATTCAATACAACAGTCACCATGCGCACTTTCCTCCATGGGAGTAATGTCTCAAACAGTCTAAGCTTTGATCGTTCCCTGGAAGACCAGTAGTAGTTTCCGATGCACATCTGGAGGCATTCTGTAATATGTGGACTATCAGAGTGTTGATGAAACACAGAAATTGCATCAGGATTGAATACAACAGTCACCAGGCGCTATAGCCTCAATGGGAGTAATGTTTTAAACAGTCTACGCTTTGATCGTTCCCTGGAAGGCCAGTAGTAGTTTCAAATGCACATCTGGACGCAATCTGTATACCTTGGACCTTCAAAGTGTTGATGAAACACAGAAATTGCCTCGGGATTGAATACAACAGTCACCATGCGCACTTTCCTCCATGGGAGTAAAGTCTCAAACAGTCTACGCTTTGATCGTTCCCTGGAAGACCAGTAGTAGTTTCCGATGCACATCTGGAGGCATTCTGTAATCTGTGGACTATCTGAGTGTTGATGAAACACAGAAATTGCATCGGGATTGAATACAACAGTCACCATGCGCACTTTCCTTTATGGGAGTAATGTCTCAAACAATCTACGCTTTGATCGTTTCCTGGGAGACCAGTAGTAGTTTCCGATGCACATCTGGAGGCATTCTGTAATCTGTGGACTATCAGAGTGTTGATGAAACACAGAAATTGCATCGGGATTGAATACAACAGTCACCATGCGCACTTACCTCCATGGGAGTAATGTCTCAAACAGTTTACTCTTTGATCGTTCCCTGGAAGACCAGTAGTAGTTTCCGATGCACATCTGGATTCATTCTGTAATCTGTGGACTATCAGAGTGTTGATGAAACACAGAAATTGCATCGGCATTGAATACAACAGTCACCATGCGCACTCTCCTCCATGGGAGTAATGTCTCAAACAGTCTACGCTTTGATCGTTCCCTGGAAGACCAGTAGTAGTTTCCGATGCACATATGGGGTCATTCTGTAATCTGTGGACTATCTGAGTGTTGTTGAAACACAGAAATTGCATCGGGATTGAATACAACAGTCACCATGCGCACTCTCCTCCATGGGAGTAATATCTCAAACAGTCTAAGCTTTGATCGTTCCCTGGAAGACCAGGAGTAGTTTCCGATGCACATCTGGAGGCATTCTGTAATCTGTGGACTATCAGAGTGTTGATGATACACAGAAATTGCATCGGGATTGAATACAACAGTCACTATGCGCACTTTCCTCCATGGGAGTAATGTCTCAAGCAGTCTACACTTCGATCGTTCACTGGAAGACCAGTAGTAGTTACCGATGCACATCAGGAGGCATTCTGTAAACTAAGGACTATCAGAGTGTTTATGAAACACAGAAATTTCATCGGGATTGAATACAACAGTCACCATGCGCACTCTCCTCAATGGGAGTAATGTCTCAAACAGTCTACGCTTTGATCGTTCCCAGGAAGACCAGTATTAGTTTCCGACGCACATCTGGGGCATTCTGTAATCTGTGGACTATCAGAGTGTTGATGAAACAAAGAAATTGCATCGGGATTGAATACAACAGTCACCATGCGCTGTTTGCTCCATGGGAGTAATGTCTCAGACCGTCTACACTTCGATCATTCCCTGGAAGACCAGTAGTAGTTTCTGATGCACATCTGGAGGAATTCTGTAATCTGAGGACTATCAGAGTGTTGATGAAACACAGATATTGCATCGGGATTGAATACAACAGTCACCATGCGCACTTACCTCCATGGGAGTAATGTCTCAAACAGTTTACTCTTTGATCGTTCCCTGGAAGACCAGTAGTAGTTCCCGATGCACATCTGGATTCATTCTGTAATCTGTGGACTATCAGAGTGTTGATGAAACACAGAAATTGCATCGGGATTGAATACAACAGTCACCATGCGCACTCTCCTCAATGGGGGTTATGTCTCAAACAGTCTACGCTTTGATCGTTCCCAGGAAGACCAGTATTACTTTCCGACGCACATCTGTGGGCATTCTGTAATCTGTGGACTATCCGAGTGTTGATGAAACACAGAAATTGCATCTTGATTGAATACAACAGTCACCATGCGCACTTTCCTCCATGGGAGTAATATCTCAAACAGACTAAGCTTTGATCGTTCCCTGGAAGACCAGTAGTAGTTTCCGATGCACATCTGGAGGCATTCTGTAATCTGTGGACTATCAGTGTGTTAATGAAACACAGAAATTGCATCGGGATTGAATACAACAGTCACCAGGCGCTATTTCCTCCATGGGAGTAATGTCTCAAACAGTCTAAGCTTTTGATCGTTCCCTGGGAGACAAGTAGTAGTTTCCGAAGCACATCTGGAGGCATTCTGTTATCCTTGGACCTTCAAAGTGTTGATGAAACACAGAAATTGCCTCGGGATTGAATACAACAGACACCATGCGCACTTTTCTCCATGGGAGTAATACCTCAAACAGTCTACGCTTTGATCGTTCCCTGGAAGAGCGGTAGTAGTTTCCGATGCACATCTGGAGGCATTCTGTAATCTGTGGACTATCTGAGTGTTGATGCAACACAGAAATTGCATCGGGATTGCATACAACAGTCACCATGCGCACTTTCCTTTATGTGAGTAATGTCTAAAACAATCTACGCTTTGATCGTTTCCTGGAAGACCAGTAGTAGTTTCCGATGCACATCTGGAGGCACTCTGTAATCTGTGGACTATCAGAGTGTTGATGAAACACAGAAATTGCAACGGGATTGAATACAACAGTCACCATGCGCACTTAACTCCATGGGAGTAATGTCTCAAACAGTTTACTCTTTGATCGTTCCCTGGAAGACCAGTAGTAGTTTCCGATGCACATCTGGAGGCATTCTGTAATCTGTGGACTATCTGAGTGTTGATGAAACACAGAAATTGCATCGGGATTGAATACAACAGTCACCATGCGCACTTTCCTTTATGGGAGTAATGTCTCAAACAATCTACGCTTTGATCGTTTCCTGGGAGACCAGTAGTAGTTTCCGATGCACATCTGGAGGCATTCTGTAATCTGTGGACTATCAGAGTGTTGATGAAACACAGAAATTGCATCGGGATTGAATACAACAGTCACCATGCGCACTTACCTCCATGGGAGTAATGTCTCAAACAGTTTACTCTTTGATCGTTCCCTGGAAGACCAGTAGTAGTTTCCGATGCACATCTGGATTCATTCTGTAATCTGTGGACTATCAGAGTGTTGATGAAACACAGAAATTGCATCGGCATTGAATACAACAGTCACCATGCGCACTCTCCTCCATGGGAGTAATGTCTCAAACAGTCTACGCTTTGATCGTTCCCTGGAAGACCAGTAGTAGTTTCCGATGCACATATGGGGTCATTCTGTAATCTGTGGACTATCTGAGTGTTGTTGAAACACAGAAATTGCATCGGGATTGAATACAACAGTCACCATGCGCACTCTCCTCCATGGGAGTAATATCTCAAACAGTCTAAGCTTTGATCGTTCCCTGGAAGACCAGGAGTAGTTTCCGATGCACATCTGGAGGCATTCTGTAATCTGTGGACTATCAGAGTGTTGATGATACACAGAAATTGCATCGGGATTGAATACAACAGTCACTATGCGCACTTTCCTCCATGGGAGTAATGTCTCAAGCAGTCTACACTTCGATCGTTCACTGGAAGACCAGTAGTAGTTACCGATGCACATCAGGAGGCATTCTGTAAACTAAGGACTATCAGAGTGTTTATGAAACACAGAAATTTCATCGGGATTGAATACAACAGTCACCATGCGCACTCTCCTCAATGGGAGTAATGTCTCAAACAGTCTACGCTTTGATCGTTCCCAGGAAGACCAGTATTAGTTTCCGACGCACATCTGGGGCATTCTGTAATCTGTGGACTATCAGAGTGTTGATGAAACAAAGAAATTGCATCGGGATTGAATACAACAGTCACCATGCGCTGTTTGCTCCATGGGAGTAATGTCTCAGACCGTCTACACTTCGATCATTCCCTGGAAGACCAGTAGTAGTTTCTGATGCACATCTGGAGGAATTCTGTAATCTGAGGACTATCAGAGTGTTGATGAAACACAGATATTGCATCGGGATTGAATACAACAGTCACCATGCGCACTTACCTCCATGGGAGTAATGTCTCAAACAGTTTACTCTTTGATCGTTCCCTGGAAGACCAGTAGTAGTTCCCGATGCACATCTGGATTCATTCTGTAATCTGTGGACTATCAGAGTGTTGATGAAACACAGAAATTGCATCGGGATTGAATACAACAGTCACCATGCGCACTCTCCTCAATGGGGGTTATGTCTCAAACAGTCTACGCTTTGATCGTTCCCAGGAAGACCAGTATTACTTTCCGACGCACATCTGTGGGCATTCTGTAATCTGTGGACTATCCGAGTGTTGATGAAACACAGAAATTGCATCTTGATTGAATACAACAGTCACCATGCGCACTTTCCTCCATGGGAGTAATATCTCAAACAGACTAAGCTTTGATCGTTCCCTGGAAGACCAGTAGTAGTTTCCGATGCACATCTGGAGGCATTCTGTAATCTGTGGACTATCAGTGTGTTAATGAAACACAGAAATTGCATCGGGATTGAATACAACAGTCACCAGGCGCTATTTCCTCCATGGGAGTAATGTCTCAAACAGTCTAAGCTTTTGATCGTTCCCTGGGAGACAAGTAGTAGTTTCCGATGCACATCTGGAGGCATTCTGTATTCTGTGGACTATCAGAGTGTTGATCAAACACAGAAATTGCCTCGGGATTGAATACAACAGACACCATGCGCACTTTTCTCCATGGGAGTAATGCCTCAAACAGTCTACGCTTTGATCGTTCCCTGGAAGAGCGGTAGTAGTTTCCGATGCACATCTGGGGGCATTCTGTAATCTGTGGACTATCAGAGTGTTGATGAAACACAGAAATTGCATCGGGATTGAATACAACAGTCACCTTCGGCACTTTCCTCCATGGGAGTAATGTCTTAAGCAGTCTTCGCTTTGATCGTTTCCTGGAAGACCAGTAGTAGTTTCCGATGCACATCAGGAGGCATTCTGTAATCTGTGGACTATCAGAGTGTTGATGAAACACAGTAATTGCATCGGGATTGAATACAACAGACACCATGCGCACTTTTCTGCATGGGAGTAATGCCTCAAACAGTCTACGCTTTGATCGTTTCCTGGAAGACCAGTAGTAGTTTCCGATGCACATCTGGAGGCATTCTGTAATCTGTGGACTATCAGAGTGTTGATGAAACACAGAAATTGCATCAGGATTGAATACAACAGTCACCAGGCGCTATAGCCTCAATGGGAGTAATGTCTCAAACAGTCTACGCTTTGATCGTTCCCTGGAAGGCCAGTAGTAGTTTCAAATGCACATCTGGACGCAATCTGTATACCTTGGACCTTCAAAGTGTTGATGAAACACAGAAATTGCCTCGGGATTGAATACAACAGTCACCATGCGCACTTTCCTCCATGGGAGTAATGTCTCAAACAGTTTACTCTTTGATCGTTCCCTGGAAGACCAGTAGTAGTTTCCGATGCACATCTGGAGGCATTCTGTAATCTGTGGACTATCTGAGTGTTGATGAAACACAGAAATTGCATCGGGATTGAATACAACAGTCACCATGCGCACTTTCCTTTATGGGAGTAATGTCTCAAACAATCTACGCTTTGATCGTTTCCTGGAAGACCAGTAGTAGTTTCCGATGCACATCTGGAGGCATTCTGTAATCTGTGGACTATCAGAGTGTTGATGAAACACAGAAATTGCATCGGGATTGAATACAACAGTCACCATGCGCACTTTCCGCCATGGGAGTAATGTCTCAAACAGTCTAAACTTTGATCGTTCCCTGGAAAACCAGTAGTAGTTTCCGATGCACATCTGAAGTCATTCTGTAATCTGTGGACTATCAGAGTGTTGATGAAACACAGAAATTGCATCGGGATTGAATACAACAATCACCAGGCGCTATTTCCTCCATGGGAGTAATGTCTCAAACAGTTTACTCTTTGATCGTTCCCTGGAAGACCAGTAGTAGTTTCCGATGCACATCTGGAGGCATTCTGTAATCTGTGGACTATCAGAGTGTTGATGAAACAAAGAAATTGCATCGGGATTGAATACAACAGTCACCATGCGCACTTTCCTCCATGGCAGTAATGTCTCAAGCAGTCTACACTTCGATTATTCCCTGGAAGACCAGTAGTAGTTACCGATGCACATCAGGAGGCATTCTGTAAACTGAGGACTATCAGAGTGTTTATGCAACACAGAAATTGCATCGGGATTGAATACAACAGTCACCATGCGCGCTCTCCTCAATGGGAGTAATGTCTCAAACAGTCTACGCTTTGATCGTTCCCAGGAAGACCAGTATTAGTTCCCGACGCACATCTGGGGCATTCTGTAATCTGTGGACTATCAGAGTGTTGATGAAACAAAGAAATTGCATCGGGATTGAATACAACAGTCACCATGCGCACTTTCCTCCATGGGAGTAATGTCTCAGACAGTCTACACTTCGATCGTTCCCTGGAAGACCAGTAGTAGTTTCCGATGCACATCTGGAGGAATTCTGTAATCTGAGGACTATCAGAGTGTTTATGAAACACAGAAATTGCATCGGGATTGAATACAACAGTCACCATGCGCACTCTCCTCAATGGGAGTAATGTCTCAAAACAGTCTACGCTTTGATCGTTCCCAGGAAGACCAGTATTACTTTCCGACGCACATCTGTGGGCATTCTGTAATCTGTGGACTATCTGAGTGTTGATGAAACGCCGAAATTGCATCTTGATTGAATACAACAGTCACCATGCGCACTTTCCTCCATGGGAGTAATATCTCAAACAGTCTAAGCTTTGATCGTTCCCTGGAAGACCAGTAGTAGTTTCCGATGCATATCTGAAATCATTCTGTAATCTGTGGACTATCAGAGTGTTGATGAAACACAGAAATTGCATCGGGATCGAATACAACAGTCACCAGTCGCTATTTCCTCCATGGGAGTAATGTCTCAAACAGTCTAAGCTTTTGATCGTTCCCTGGGAGACTAGTAGTTTCCGAAGCACATCTGGAGGCATTCTGTAATAATTCAACCTTCAAAGTGTTGATGAAACACAGAAATTGCATCGGGATTGAATACAACAGACACCATGCGCCCTTTCCTCCATGGGAGTAATGCCTCAAACAGTCTACGCTTTGATCGTTCCCTGGAAGACCAGTAGTAGTTTCCGATGCACATCTGGAGGCATTCTGTAATATGTGGACTATCAGAGTGTTGATGAAACACAGAAATTGCATCGGGATTGAATACAACAGTCACCATCGGCACTTTCCTCCATGGGAGTAATGTCTCAAGCAGTCTACGCTTTGATCGTTTCCTGGAAGACCAGTAGTAGTTTCCGATGCACATCAGGAGACATTCTGTAATCTGTGGACTATCAGAGTGTTAATGAAACACAGTAATTGCATCGGGATTGAATACAACAGTCACCATGCGCACTTTCCTCCATGGGAGTAATGTCTCACACAATCTACGCCTTGATCGTTCCCTGGATCACCAGTAGTAGTTTCCGATGCACATCTGGAGGCAATCTGTAATCTCTGGAACATCAGAGTGTTGATGAAACACAGAAATTGCATCGCGATTGAATACAACAGTCACCATGTGCGCTTTCCTCCATGGGAGTAATGTCTCAAACAGCCTAGGCCTTGATCCATCCCTGGAAGACAAGTAGTAGTTTCCAATGCACATCTGGAGGTATTCTGTAATCTGTGGACCTTCAAAGTGTTGAAGAAACACAGAAAGTGCCTCGGGATGGAATACAACAGTCACCACGCGCTCTTTCCTTAATGGGAGTAATGTCTCAAACTGTCATCGCTTTGCTCGTTAGCTGAAGACCAGTTTCCGATGCACATCTGGTGGCATTCTGTAATCAGTGGACTATCAGAGTGTTGATGATAACAGAAATTGCGTCGGGATTGAATACAACAGCCACCATTCGCACTTTCCTCCATGGGAGTAATGTCTCAAACAGTCTACCCTTTGATCGTTCCCTGGAAGACCAGTAGTAGTTTCCGATGCACATCTGGACGCATTCTGTAATCTGTCGAATGTCAGTGTGTTGGAAGACCAGTAGTAGTTTCCGTTGCACATCTGGACGCATTCTGTAATCTGTGGACTATCTGAGTGTTGATGAAACACAGAAATTGCATCGGGATTGAATACAACAGTCACCATGCCCACTTAACTCCATGGGAGTAATGTCTCAAACATTTTACTCTTTGATCGTTCCCTGGAAGACCAGTAGTAGTTTCCGATGCACATCTGGAGGCATTCTGTAATCTGTGGACTATCAGAGTGTTGATGAAACACAGAAATTGCATCGGGATTGAATACAACAGTCACCATGCGCACTTACCTCCATGGGAGTAATGTCTCAAACAGTTTACTCTTTGATCGTTCCCTGGAAGACCAGTAGTAGTTTCCGTTGCACATCTGGAGGCATTCTGTAATCAGTGGACTATCTGAGTGTTGATGAAACACAGAAATTGCATCGGGATTGAATACAACAGTCACCATGCGCACTTTCCTTTATGGGAGTAATGTCTCAAACAATCTACGCTTTGATCGTTTCCTGGAAGACCAGTAGTAGTTTCCGATGCACATCTGGAGGCATTCTGTAATCTGTGGACTATCAGAGTGTTGATGAAACACAGAAATTGCATCGGGATTGAATACAACAGTCACCATGCGCACTTACCTCCATGGGAGTAATGTCTCAAACAGTTTACTCTTTGATCGTTCCCTGGAAGACCAGTAGTAGTTTCCGATGCACATCTGGAGGCATTCTGTAATCTGTGGACTATCAGAGTGTTGATGAAACCCAGAAATTGCATCGGCATTGAATACAACAGTCACGATGCGCACTCTCCTCCATGGGAGTAATGTCTCAAACAGTCTACGCTTTGATCGTTCCATGGAAGACCAGTAGAAGTTTCCGATGCACATCTGGGGTCATTCTGTAGTCTGTGGACTATCTGAGTGTTGATGAAACACAGAAATTGCATCGGGATTGAATACAAAAGTCACCATGCGCACTCTCCTCCATGGGAGTAATATCTCAAACAGTCTAAGCTTTGATCGTTCCCTGGAAGACCAGTAGTAGTTTCCGATGCACATCTGGAGGCATTCTGTAATCAGTAAACTATCAGAGTGTTGATGAAACACAGAAATTGCATCGGGATTGAATACAACAGTCACCAGTCGCCATTTCCTCCATGGGAGTAATGTCTCAAACAGTCTAAGCTTTTGATCGTTCCCTGGGAGACAAGTAATAGTTTCCAAAGCACATCTGGAGGCATTCTGTAATCCTTGGACCTTCAAAGTGTTGATGAAACACAGAAATTGCCTCGGGATTGAATACAACAGACACCATGCGCACTTTCCTCCATGGGAGTAATGCCTCAAACAGTCTACGCTTTGATCGTTCCCTGGAAGACCGGTAGTAGTTTCCGATGCACATCTGGAGGCATTCTGTAATCTGTGGACTATCAGAGTGTTGATGAAACACAGAAATTGCATCGGGATTGAATACAACAGTCACCATCGGCACTTTCCTCCATGGGAGTAATGTCTCAAGCAGTCTACGCTTTGATCGTTTCCTGGAAGACCAGTAGTAGTTTCCGATGCACATCAGGAGGCATTCTGTAATCTGTGGACTATCAGAGTGTTGATGAAACACAGAAATTGCATCAGGATTGAATACAACAGTCACCAGGCGCTATAGCCTCAATGGGAGTAATGTCTCAAACAGTCTACGCTTTGATCGTTCCCTGGAAGGCCAGTAGTAGTTTCAAATGCAAATCTGGACGCAATCTGTATACCTTGGACCTTCAAAGTGTTGATGAAACACAGAAATTGCCTCGGGATTGAATGCAACAGTCACCATGCGCACTTTCCTCCATGGGAGTAATGTCTCAATCAGTTTACTCTTTGATCGTTCCCTGGAAGACCAGTAGTAGTTTCCGATGCACATCTGGAGGCATTCTGTAATCTGTGGACTATCAGAGTGTTGATGAAACCCAGTAATTGCATCGGCATTGAATACAACAGTCACCATGCGCACTCTCCTTAATGGGAGTAATGTCTCAAACAGTCTACGCTTTGATCGTTCCCTGGAAGACCAGTAGTAGTTTCCGATGCACATCTGGGGTCATTATGTAGTCTGTGGACTATCTGAGTGTTGATGAAACACAGAAATTGCATCGGGATTGAATACAACAGTCACCATGCGCACTCTCCTCCATGGGAGTAATATCTCAAACAGTCTAAGCTTTGACCGTTCCCTGGAAGACCAGTAGTTTCCGATGCACATCAGGAGGCATTCTGTAATCTGTGGACTATCAGAGTGTTGATGAAACACAGAAATTGCATCAGGATTGAATACAACAGTCACCAGGCGCTATAGCCTCAATGGGAGTAATGTCTCAAACAGTCTACGCTTTGATCGTTCCCTGGAAGGCCAGTAGTAGTTTCAAATGCAAATCTGGAGGCAATCTGTATACCTTGGACCTTCAACGTGTTGATGGAACACAGAAATTGCCTCGGGATTGAATGCAACAGTCACCATGCGCACTTTCCTCCATGGGAGTAATGTCTCAATCAGTTTACTCTTTGATCGTTCCCTGGAAGACCAGTAGTAGTTTCCGATGCACATCTGGAGGCATTCTGTAATCTGTGGACTATCAGAGTGTTGATGAAACCCAGAAATTGCATCGGCATTGAATACAACAGTCACCATGCGCACTCTCCTCCATGGGAGTAATGTCTCAAACAGTCTACGCTTTGATCGTTCCCTGGAAGACCAGTAGTAGTTTCCGATGCACATCTGGGGTCATTCTGTAGTCTGTGGACTATCTGAGTGTTGATGAAACACAGAAATTGCATCGGGATTGAATACAAAAGTCACCATGCGCACTCACCTCCATGGGAGTAATATCTCAAACAGTCTAAGCTTTGATCGTTCCCTGGAAGACCAGTAGTAGTTTCCGATGCACATCTGGAGGCATTCTGTAATCAGTGGACTATCAGAGTGTTGATGAAACACAGAAATTGCATCGGGATTGAGTACAACAGTCACCATGCGCACTTAACTCCATAGGAGTAATGTCTCAACCAGTTTACTCTTTGATCGTTCCCTGGAAAAACAGTAGTAGTTTCCGATGCACATCTGGAGGCATTCTGTAATCTGTGGACTATCTGAGTGTTGATGAAACACAGAAATTGCATCGGGATTGAATACAACAGTCACCATGCGCACTTTCCTCCATGGGTGTAATGTCTCAAACAGTCTACGCTTTGATCGTTCCCTGGAAGACCAGTAGTAGTTCCCGATGCACATGTGGAGGCATTCTGTAAACTGCGGACTATCTGAGTGTTGATGAAACACTGTAATTGCATCGGGATTGAATACAACAGTCACCATGCGCACTTTCCTCCATGGGAGTAATGTCTCAAACAGTCTAAGCTTTGATCGTTCCCTGGAAGACCAGTAGTAGTTTCCGATGCACAGCTGGAGGCATTCTGTAATATGTGGACTATCAGAGTGTTGATGAAACACAGAAATTGCATCAGGATTGAATACAACAGTCACCAGGCGCTATAGCCTCAATGGGAGTAATGTTTTAAACAGTCTACGCTTTGATCGTTCCCTGGAAAGCCAGTAGTAGTTTCAAATGCACATCTGGACGCAATCTGTATACGTTGGACCTTCAAAGTGTTGATGAAACACAGAAATTGCCTCGGGATTGAATACAACAGTCACCATGCGCACTTTCCTCCATGGGAGTAATGTCTCAAACAGTCTACGCTTTGATCGTTCCCTGGAAGACCAGTAGTAGTTCCGATGCACATCTGGAGGCATTCTGTAATCTGTGGACTATCTGAGTGTTGATGCAACACAGAAATTGCATCGGGATTGCATACAACAGTCACCATGCGCACTTTCCTTTATGTGAGTAATGTCTCAAACAATCTACGCTTTGATCGTTTCCTGGAAGACCAGTAGTAGTTTCCTATGCACATCTGGAGGCACTCTGTAATCTGTGGACTATCAGAGTGTTGATGAAACACAGAAATTGCATCGGGATTGAATACAACAGTCACCATGCGCACTTAACTCCATGGGAGTAATGTGTCAAACTGTTTACTCTTTGATCGTTCCCTGGAAGACCAGTAGTAGTTTCCGATGCACATCTGGAGGCATTCTGTAATCTGTGGACTATCTGAGTGTTGATGAAACACAGAAATTGCATCGGGATTGAATACAACAGTCACCATGCGCACTTTCCTTTATGGGAGTAATGTCTCAAACAATCTACGCTTTGATCGTTTCCTGGAAGACCAGTAGTAGTTTCCGATGCACATCTGGAGGCATTCTGTAATCTGTGGACTATCAGAGTGTTGATGAAACACAGAAATTGCATCGGGATTGAATACAACAGTCACCATGCGCACTTACCTCCATGGGAGTAATGTCTCAAACAGTTTACTCTTTGATCGTTCCCTGGAAGACCAGTAGTAGTTTCCGATGCACATCTGGATTCATTCTGTAATCTGTGGACTATCAGAGTGTTGATGAAACACAGAAATTGCATCGGCATTGAATACAACAGTCACCATGCGCACTCTCCTCCATGGGAGTAATGTCTCAAACAGTCTACGCTTTGATCGTTCCCTGGAAGACCAGTAGTAGTTTCCGATGCACATATGGGGTCATTCTGTAATCTGTGGACTATCTGAGTGTTGATGAAACACAGAAATTGCATCGGGATTGAATACAACAGTCACCATGCGCACTCTCCTCCATGGGAGTAATATCTCAAACAGTCTACGCTTTGATCGTTCCCTGGAAGACCAGTAGTAGTTTCCGATGCACATCTGGAGGCATTCTGTAATCAGTGGACCTTCAAAGTGTTGAAGAAACACAGAAAGTGCCTCGGGATTGAATACAACAGTCACCACGCGCTCTTTCCTCAATGGGAGTAATGTCTCAAACTGTCATCGCTTTGCTCGTTAGCTGAACACCAGTTTCCGATGCACATCTGGTGGCATTCTGTAATCAGTGGACTATCAGAGTGTTGATGATAACAGAAATTGCGTCGGGATTGAATACAACAGCCACCATTCGCACTTTCCTCCATGGGAGTAATGTCTCAAACAGTCTACCCTTTGATCGTTCCCTGGAAGACCAGTAATAGTTTCCGATGCACATCTGGACGCATTCTGTAATCTGTCGAATGTCAGTGTGTTGGAAGACCAGTAGTAGTTTCCGATGCACATCTGGACGCATTCTGTAATCTGTGGACTATCAGAGTGTTGATGAAACACAGAAATTGCATCGGGATTGAATAGAACAGTCGCCATGTGCACTTAACTCCATGGGAGTAATGTCTCAAACATTTTACTCTTTGATCGTTCCCTGGAAGACCAGTAGTAGTTTCCGATGCACATCTGGAGGCATTCTATAATCTGTGGACTATCTGAGTGTTGATGAAACACAGAAATTGCATCGCGATTGAATACAACAGTCACCATGCGCACCTTCCTTTATGGGAGTAATGTCTCAAACAATCTACGCTTTGATCGTTTCCTGGAAGACCAGTAGTAGTTTCCGATGCACATCTGGAGGCATTCTGTAATCTGTGGACTATCAGAGTGTTGATGAAACACAGAAATTGCATCGGGATTGAATACAACAGTCACCATGCGCACTTACCTCAATGGGAGTAATGTCTCAAACAGTTTACTCTTTGATCGTTCCCTGGAAGACCAGTAGTAGTTTCCGATGCACATCTGGAGGCATTCTGTAATCTGTGGACTATCAGAGTGTTGACGAAACCCAGAAATTGCATCGGCATTGAATACAACAGTCACCATGCGCACTCTCCTCCATGGGAGTAATGTCTCAAACAGTCTACGCTTTGATCGTTCCCTGGAAGACCAGTAGTAGTTTCCGATGCACATCTGGGGTCATTCTGTAGTCTGTGGACTATCTGAGTGTTGATGAAACACAGAAATTGCATCGGGATTGAATACAAAAGTCACCATGCGCACTCTCCTCCATGGGAGTAATATCTCAAACAGTCTAAGCTTTGATCGTTCCCTGGAAGACCAGTAGTAGTTTCCGATGCACATCTGGAGGCATTCTGTAATCAGTGGACTATCACAGTGTTGATGAAACACAGAAATTGCATCGGGATTGAGTACAACAGTCACCATGCGCACTTAACTCCATAGGAGTAATGTCTCAACCAGTTTACTCTTTGATCGTTCCCTGGAAGACCAGTAGTAGTTTCCGATGCACATCTGGAGGCATTCTGTAATCTGTATACTATCTGAGTGTTGATGAAACACAGAAATTGCATCGGGAATGAATACAACAGTCACCATGCGCACTTTCCTCCATGGGTGTAATGTCTCAAACAGTCTACGCTTTGATCGTTCCCTGGAAGACCAGTAGTAGTTCCCGATGCACATGTGGAGGCATTCTGTAAACTGCGGACTATCTGAGTGTTGATGAAACACTGTAATTGCATCGGGATTGAATACAACAGTCACCATGCGCACTTTCCTCCATGGGAGTAATGTCTCAAACAGTCTAAGCTTTGATCGTTCCCTGGAAGACCAGTAGTAGTTTCCGATGCACATCTGGAGGCATTCTGTAATATGTGGACTATCAGAGTGTTGATGAAACACAGAAATAGCATCAGGATTGAATACAACAGTCACCAGGCGCTATAGCCTCAATGGGAGTAATGTTTTAAACAGTCTACGCTTTGATCGTTCCCTGGAAGGCCAGTAGTAGTTTCAAATGCACATCTGGACGCAATCTGTATACCTTGGACCTTCAAAGTGTTGATGAAACACAGAAATTGCCTCGGGATTGAATACAACAGTCACCATGCGCACTTTCCTCCATGGGAGTAATGTCTCAAACAGTCTACGCTTTGATCGTTCCCTGGAAGACCAGTAGTAGTTCCGATGCACATCTGGAGGCATTCTGTAATCTGTGGACTATCTGAGTGTTGATGCAACACAGAAATTGCATCGGGATTGCATACAACTGTCACCATGCGCACTTTCCTTTATGTGAGTAATGTCTCAAACAATCTACGCTTTGATCGTTTCCTGGAAGACCAGTAGTAGTTTCCGATGCACATCTGGGGTCATTATGTAGTCTGTGGACTATCTGAGTGTTGATGAAACACAGAAATTGCATCGGGATTGAATACAACAGTCACCATGCGCACTCTCCTCCATGGGAGTAATATCTCAAACAGTCTAAGCTTTGATCGTTCCCTGGAAGACCAGTAGTTTCCGATGCACATCTGGAGGCATTCTGTAATCAGTGGACTATCAGAGTGTTGATGAAACACAGAAATTGCATCGGGATTGAATACAACAGTCACCAGTCGCTATTTCCTCCATGGGAGTAATGTCTCAAAGAGTCTAAGCTTTTGATCGTTCCCTGGGAGACAAGTAGTAGTTTCCAAAGCACATCTGGAGGCATTCTGTAATCCTTGGACCTTCGAAGTGTTGATGAAACACAGAAATTGTCTCGGGATTGAATACAACAGACACCATGCGCACTTTCCTCCATGGGAGTAATGCCTCAAACAGTCTACGCTTTGATCGTTCCCTGGAAGACCGGTAGTAGTTTCCGATGCACATCTGGAGGCATTCTGTAATCTGTGGACTATCAGAGTGTTGATGAAACACAGAAATTGCATCGGGATTGAATACAACAGTCACCATCGGCACTTTCCTCCATGGGAGTAATGTCTCAAGCAGTCTACGCTTAGATCGTTTCCTGGAAGACCAGTAGTAGTTTCCGATGCACATCAGGAGGCATTCTGTAATCTGTGGACTATCAGAGTGTTGATGAAACACAGAAATTGCATCAGGATTGAATACAACAGTCACCAGGCGCTATAGCCTCAATGGGAGTAATGTCTCAAACAGTCTACGCTTTGATCGTTCCCTGGAAGGCCAGTAGTAGTTTCAAATACAAATCTGGACGCAATCTGTATACCTTGGACCTTCAAAGTGTTGATGGAACACAGAAATTGCCTCGGGATTGAATGCAACAGTCACCATGCGCACTTTCCTCCATGGGAGTAATGTCTCAATCAGTTTACTCTTTGATCGTTCCCTGGAAGACCAGTAGTAGTTTCCGATGCACATCTGGGGTCATTCTGTAGTCTGTGGACTATCTGAGTGTTGATGAAACACAGAAATTGCATCGGGATTGAATACAAAAGTCACCATGCGCACTCTCCTCCATGGGAGTAATATCTCAAACAGTCTAAGCTTTGATCGTTCCCTGGAAGACCAGTAGTAGTTTCCGATGCACATCTGGAGGCATTCTGTAATCAGTGGACTATCAGAGTGTTGATGAAACACAGAAATTGCATCGGGATTGAGTACAACAGTCACCATGCGCATTTAACTCCATAGGAGTATTGTCTCAACCAGTTTACTCTTTGATCGTTCCCTGGAAGAACAGTAGTAGTTTCCGATGCACATCTGGAGGCATTCTGTAATCTGTGGACTATCTGAGTGTTGATGAAACACAGAAATTGCATCGGGATTGAATACAACAGTCACCATGCGCACTTTCCTCCATGGGTGTAATGTCTCAAACAGTCTACGCTTTGATCGTTCCCTGGAAGACCAGTAGTAGTTCCCGATGCACATGTGGAGGCATTCTGTAAACTGCGGACTATCTGAGTGTTGATGAAACACTGTAATTGCATCGGGATTGAATACAACAGTCACCATGCGCACTTTCCTCCATGGGAGTAATGTCACAAACAGTCTAAGCTTTGATCGTTCCCTGGAAGACCAGTAGTAGTTTCCGATGCACATCTGGAGGCATTCTGTAATATGTGGACTATCAGAGTGTTGATGAAACACAGAAATTGCATCAGGATTGAATACAACAGTCACCAGGCGCTATAGCCTCAATGGGAGTAATGTTTTAAACAGTCTACGCTTTGATCGTTCCCTGGAAGGCCAGTAGTAGTTTCAAATGCACATCTGGACGCAATCTGTATACGTTGGACCTTCAAAGTGTTGATGAAACACAGAAATTGCCTCGGGATTGAATACAACAGTCACCATGCGCACTTTCCTTTATGGGAGTAATGTCTCAAACAATCTACGCTTTGATCGTTTCCTGGAAGACCAGTAGTAGTTTCCGATGCACATCTGGAGGCATTCTGTAATCTGTGGACTATCAGAGTGTTGATGAAACACAGAAATTGCATCGGGATTGAATACAACAGTCACCATGCGCACTTACCTCCATGGGAGTAATGTCTCAAACAGTTTACTCTTTGATCGTTCCCTGGAAGACCAGTAGTAGTTTCCGATGCACATCTGGATTCATTCTGTAATCTGTGGACTATCAGAGTGTTGATGAAACACAGAAATTGCATCGGGATTGAATACAACAGTCACCATGCGCACTCTCCTCCATGGGAGTAATGTCTCAAACAGTCTACGCTTTGATCGTTCCCTGGAAGACCAGTAGTAGTTTCCGATGCACATATGGGGTCATTCTGTAATCTGTGGACTATCTGAGTGTTGATGAAACACAGAAATTGCATCGGGATTGAATACAACAGTCACCATGCGCACTCTCCTCCATGGGAGTAATATCTCAAACAGTCTACGCTTTGATCGTTCCCTGGAAGACCAGTAGTAGTTTCCGATGCACATCTGGAGGCATTCTGTAATCAGTGGACCTTCAAAGTGTTGAAGAAACACAGAAAGTGCCTCGGGATTGAATACAACAGTCACCACGCGCTCCTTCCTCAATGGGAGTAATGTCTCAAACTGTCATCGCTTTGCTCGTTAGCTGAACACCAGTTTCCGATGCACATCTGGTGGCATTCTGTAATCAGTGGACTATCAGAGTGTTGATGATAACAGAAATTGCGTCGGGATTGAATACAACAGCCACCATTCGCACTTTCCTCCATGGGAGTAATGTCTCAAACAGTCTACCCTTTGATCGTTCCCTGGAAGACCAGTAGTAGTTTCCGATGCACATCTGGACGCATTCTGTAATCTGTCGAATGTCAGTGTGTTGGAAGACCAGTAGTAGTTTCCGATGCACATCTGGACGCATTCTGTAATCTGTGGACTATCTGAGTGTTGATGAAACACAGAAATTGCATCGGGATTGAATAGAACAGTCGCCATGCGCACTTAACTCCATGGGAGTAATGTCTCAAACATTTTACTCTTTGATCGTTCCCTGGAAGACCAGTAGTAGTTTCCGATGCACATCTGGAGGCATTCTATAATCTGTGGACTATCTGAGTGTTGATGAAACACAGAAATTGCATCGCGATTGAATACAACAGTCACCATGCGCACTTTCCTTTATGGGAGTAATGTCTCAAACAATCTACGCTTTGATCGTTTCCTGGAAGACCAGTAGTAGTTTCCGATGCACATCTGGAGGCATTCTGTAATCTGTGGACTATCAGAGTGTTGATGAAACACAGAAATTGCATCGGGATTGAATACAACAGTCACCATGCGCACTTACCTCCATGGGAGTAATGTCTCAAACAGTTTACTCTTTGATCGTTCCCTGGAAGACCAGTAGTAGTTTCCGATGCACATCTGGAGGCATTCTGTAATCTGTGGACTATCAGAGTGTTGATGAAACCCAGAAATTGCATCGGCATTGAATACAACAGTCACCATGCGCACTCTCCTCCATGGGAGTAATGTCTCAAACAGTCTACGCTTTGATCGTTCCCTGGAAGACCAGTAGTAGTTTCCGATGCACATCTGGGGTCATTCTGTAGTCTGTGGACTATCTGAGTGTTGATGAAACACAGAAATTGCATCGGGATTGAATACAAAAGTCACCATGCGCACTCTCATCCATGGGAGTAATATCTCAAACAGTCTAAGCTTTGATCGTTCCCTGGAAGACCAGTAGTAGTTTCCGATGCACATCTGGAGGCATTCTGTAATCAGTGGACTATCAGAGTGTTGATGAAACACAGAAATTGCATCGGGATTGAGTACAACAGTCACCATGCGCACTTAACTCCATAGGAGTAATGTCTCAACCAGTTTACTCTTTGATCGTTCCCTGGAAGACCAGTAGTAGTTTCCGATGCACATCTGGAGGCATTCTGTAATCTGTATACTATCTGAGTGTTGATGAAACACAGAAATTGCATCGGGAATGAATACAACAGTCACCATGCGCACTTTCCTCCATGGGTGTAATGTCTCAAACAGTCTACGCTTTGATCGTTCCCTGGAAGACCAGTAGTAGTTCCCGATGCACATGTGGAGGCATTCTGTAAACTGCGGACTATCTGAGTGTTGATGAAACACTGTAATTGCATCGGGATTGAATACAACAGTCACCATGCGCACTTTCCTCCATGGGAGTAATGTCTCAAACAGTCTAAGCTTTGATCGTTCCCTGGAAGACCAGTAGTAGTTTCCGATGCACATCTGGAGGCATTCTGTAATATGTGGACTATCAGAGTGTTGAAGAAACACAGAAATAGCATCAGGATTGAATACAACAGTCACCAGGCGCTATAGCCTCAATGGGAGTAATGTTTTAAACAGTCTACGCTTTGATCGTTCCCTGGAAGGCCAGTAGTAGTTTCAAATGCACATCTGGACGCAATCTGTAAACCTTGGACCTTCAAAGTGTTGATGAAACACAGAAATTGCCTCGGGATTGAATACAACAGTCACCATGCGCACTTTCCTCCATGGGAGTAATGTCTCAAACAGTCTACGCTTTGATCGTTCCCTGGAAGACCAGTAGTAGTTCCGATGCACATCTGGAGGCATTCTGTAATCTGTGGACTATCTGAGTGTTGATGCAACACAGAAATTGCATCGGGATTGCATACAACTGTCACCATGCGCACTTTCCTTTATGTGAGTAATGTCTCAAACAATCTACGCTTTGATCGTATCCTGGAAGACCGGTAGTAGTTTCCGATGCACATCCGGAGGCACTCTGTAATCTGTGGACTATCAGAGTGTTGATGAAACACAGAAATTGCATCGGGATTGAATACAACAGTCACCATGCGCACTTAACCCCATGGGAGTAATGTCTCAAACAGTTTACTCTTTGATCGTTCCCTGGAAGACCAGTAGTAGTTTCCGATGCACATCTGGAGGCATTCTGTAATCTGTGGACTATCTGAGTGTTGATGAAACACAGAAATTGCATCGGGATTGAATACAACTGTCACCATGCGCACTTTCCTTTATGGGAGTAATGTCTCAAACAATCTACGCTTTGATCGTTTCCTGGAAGACCAGTAGTAGTTTCCGATGCACATCTGGAGGCATTCTGTAATCTGTGGACTATCAGAGTGTTGATGAAACACAGAAATTGCATCGGGATTGAATACAGCAGTCACCATGCGCACTTACCTCCATGGGAGTAATGTCTCAAACAGTTTACTCTTTGATCGTTCCCTGGAAGACCAGTAGTAGTTTCCGATGCACATCTGGATTCATTCTGTAATCTGTGGACTATCAGAGTGTTGATGAAACACAGAATTTGCATCGGCATTGAATACAACAGTCACCATGCGCACTCTCCTCCATGGGAGTAATGTCTCAAACAGTCTACGCTTTGATCGTTCCCTGGAAGACCAGTAGTAGTTTCCGATGCACATATGGGGTCATTCTGTAATCTGTGGACTATCTGAGTGTTGATGAAACACAGAAATTGCATCGGGATTGAATACAACAGTCACCATGCGCACTCTCCTCCATGGGAGTAATATCTCAAACAGTCTAAGCTTTGATCGTTCCCTGGAAGACCAGTAGTAGTTTCCGATGCACATCTGGAGGCATTCTGTAATCTGTGGACTATCAGAGTGTTGATGAAACACAGAAATTGCATCGGGATTGAATACAACAGTCACTATGCGCACTTTCCTCCATGGGAGTAATGTCTCAAGCAGTCTACACTTCGATCGTGCCCTGGAAGACCAGTAGTAGTTACCGATGCACATCAGGAGGCATTCTGTAAACTGAGGACTATCAGAGTGTTTATGAAACACAGAAATTGCATCGGGATTGAATACAACAGTCACCATGCGCACTCTCCTCAATGGGAGTAATGTCTCAAACAGTCTACGCTTTGATCGTTCCCAGGAAGACCAGTATTAGTTTCCGACGCACATCTGGGGCATTCTGTAATCTGTGGACTATCAGAGTGTTGATGAAACAAAGAAATTGCATCGGGATTGAATACAACAGTCACCATGTGCACTTACCTCCATGGGAGTAATGTCTCAAGCAGTTTACTCTTTGATCGTTCCCTGGAAGACCAGTAGTAGTTTTCGATGCACATCTGGATTCATTCTGTAATCTGTGGACTATCAGAGTGTTGATGAAACACAGAAATTGCATCGGGATTGAATACAACAGTCACCATGCGCACTCTCCTCAATGGGAGTTATGTCTCAAACAGTCTACGCTTTGATCGTTCCCAGGAAGACCAGTATTACTTTCCGACGCACATCTTTGGGCATTCTGTAATCTGTGGACTATCCGAGTGTTGATGAAACACAGAAATTGCATCTTGATTGAATACAACAGTCACCATGCGCACTTTCCTCCATGGGAGTAATATCTCAAACAGTCTAAGCTTTGATCGTTCCCTGGAAGACCAGTAGTAGTTTCCGATGCACATCTGGAGGCATTCTGTAATCTGTAGACTATCAGTGTGTTAATGAAACACAGAAATTGCATCGGGATTGAATACAACAGTCACCAGGCGCTATTTCCTCCATGGGAGTAATGTCTTAAACAGTCTAAGCTTTTGATCGTTCCCTGGGAGACAAGTAGTCGTTTCCGAAGCACATCTGGAGGCATTCTGTAATCCTTGGACCTTCAAAGTGTTGATGAAACACAGAAATTGCCTCGGGATTGAATACAACAGACACCATGCGCACTTTTCTCCATGGGAGTAATGCCTCAAACAGTCTACGCTTTGATCGTTCCCTGGAAGAGCGGTAGTAGTTTCCGATGCACGTCTGGAGGAATTCTGTAATCTGTGGACTATCAGAGTGTTGATGAAACACAGAAATTGCATCGGGATTGAATACGACAGTCACCTTCGGCACTTTCCTCCATGGGAGTAATGTCTTAAGCAGTCTACGCTTTGATCGTTTCCTGGAAGACCAGTAGTAGTTTCCGATGCACATCAGGAGGCATTCTGTAATCTGTGGACTATCAGAGTGTTGATGAAACACAGTAATTGCATCGGGATTGAATACAACAGACACCATGCGCACTTTTCTCCATGGGAGTAATGCCTCAAACAGTCTACACTTTGATCGTTCCCTGGAAGACCGGTAGTAGTTTCCGATGCACATCTGGAGGCATTCTGTAATCTGTGGACTATCAGAGTGTTGATGAAACCCAGTAATTGCATCGGCATTGAATACAACAGTCACCATGCGCACTCTCCTCCATGGGAGTAATGTCTCAAACAGTCTACGCTTTGATCGTTCCCTGGAAGACCAGTAGTAGTTTCCGATGCACATCTGGGGTCATTATGTAGTCTGTGGACTATCTGAGTGTTGATGAAACACAGAAATTGCATCGGGATTGAATACAACAGTCACCATGCGCACTCTCCTCCATGGGAGTAATATCTCAAACAGTCTAAGCTTTGATCGTTCCCTGGAAGACCAGTAGTTTCCGATGCACATCTGGAGGCATTCTGTAATCAGTGGACTATCAGAGTGTTGATGAAACACAGAAATTGCATCGGGATTGAATACAACAGTCACCAGTCGCTATTTCCTCCATGGGAGTAATGTCTCAAAGAGTCTAAGCTTTTGATCGTTCCCTGGGAGACAAGTAGTAGTTTCCAAAGCACATCTGGAGGCATTCTGTAATCCTTGGACCTTCGAAGTGTTGATGAAACACAGAAATTGCCTCGGGATTGAATACAACAGACACCATGCGCACTTTCCTCCATGGGAGTAATGCCTCAAACAGTCTACGCTTTGATCGTTCCCTGGAAGACCGGTAGTAGTTTCCGATGCACATCTGGAGGCATTCTGTAATCTGTGGACTATCAGAGTGTTGATGAAACACAGAAATTGCATCGGGATTGAATACAACAGTCACCATGCGCACTCTCCTCAATGGGAGTTATGTCTCAAACAGTCTACGCTTTGATCGTTCCCAGGAAGACCAGTATTACTTTCCGACGCACATCTTTGGGCATTCTGTAATCTGTGGACTATCCGAGTGTTGATGAAACACAGAAATTGCATCTTGATTGAATACAACAGTCACCATGCGCACTTTCCTCCATGGGAGTAATATCTCAAACAGTCTAAGCTTTGATCGTTCCCTGGAAGACCAGTAGTAGTTTCCGATGCACATCTGGAGGCATTCTGTAATCTGTAGACTATCAGTGTGTTAATGAAACACAGAAATTGCATCGGGATTGAATACAACAGTCACCAGGCGCTATTTCCTCCATGGGAGTAATGTCTCAAACAGTCTAAGCTTTTGATCGTTCCCTGGGAGACAAGTAGTCGTTTCCGAAGCACATCTGGAGGCATTCTGTAATCCTTGGACCTTCAAAGTGTTGATGAAACACAGAAATTGCCTCGGGATTGAATACAACAGACACCATGCGCACTTTTCTCCATGGGAGTAATGCCTCAAACAGTCTACGCTTTGATCGTTCCCTGGAAGAGCGGTAGTAGTTTCCGATGCACATCTGGAGGCATTCTGTAATCTGTGGACTATCAGAGTGTTGATGAAACACAGAAATTGCATCGGGATTGAATACGACAGTCACCTTCGGCACTTTCCTCCATGGGAGTAATGTCTTAAGCAGTCTACGCTTTGATCGTTTCCTGGAAGACCAGTAGTAGTTTCCGATGCACATCAGGAGGCATTCTGTAATCTGTGGACTATCAGAGTGTTGATGAAACACAGTAATTGCATCGGGATTGAATACAACAGACACCATGCGCACTTTTCTCCATGGAAGTAATGCCTCAAACAGTCTACACTTTGATCGTTCCCTGGAAGACCGGTAGTAGTTTCCGATGCACATCTGGAGGCATTCTGTAATCTGTGGACTATCAGAGTGTTGATGAAACCCAGTAATTGCATCGGCATTGAATACAACAGTCACCATGCGCACTCTCCTCCATGGGAGTAATGTCTCAAACAGTCTACGCTTTGATCGTTCCCTGGAAGACCAGTAGTAGTTTCTGATGCACATCTGGGGTCATTATGTAGTCTGTGGACTATCTGAGTGTTGATGAAACACAGAAATTGCATCGGGATTGAATACAACAGTCACCATGCGCACTCTCCTCCATGGGAGTAATATCTCAAACAGTCTAAGCTTTGATCGTTCCCTGGAAGACCAGTAGTTTCCGATGCACATCTGGAGGCATTCTGTAATCAGTGGACTATCAGAGTGTTGATGAAACACAGAAATTGCATCGGGATTGAATACAACAGTCACCAGTCGCTATTTCCTCCATGGGAGTAATGTCTCAAAGAGTCTAAACTTTTGATCGTTCCCTGGGAGACAAGTAGTAGTTTCCAAAGCACATCTGGAGGCATTGTGTAATCCTTGGACCTTCGAAGTGTTGATGAAACACAGAAATTGCCTCGGGATTGAATACAACAGACACCATGCCCACTTTCCTCCATGGGAGTAATGCCTCAAACAGTCTACGCTTTGATCGTTCCCTGGAAGACCGGTAGTAGTTTCCGATGCACATCTGGAGGCATTCTGTAATCTGTGGACTATCAGAGTGTTGATGAAACACAGAAATTGCATCGGGATTGAATACAACAGTCACCATCGGCACTTTCCTCCATGGGAGTAATGTCTCAAGCAGTCTACGCTTTGATCGTTTCCTGGAAGACCAGTAGTAGTTTCCGATGCACATCAGGAGGCATTCTGTAATCTGTGGACTATCAGAGTGTTGATGAAACACAGAAATTGCATCAGGATTGAATACAACAGTCACCAGGCGCTATAGCCTCAATGGGAGTAATGTCTCAAACAGTCAACGCTTTGATCGTTCCCTGGAAGGCCAGTAGTAGTTTCAAATGCAAATCTGGACGCAATCTGTATACCTTGGACCTTCAAAGTGTTGATGGAACACAGAAATTGCCTCGGGATTGAATGCAACAGTCACCATGCGCACTTTCCTCCATGGGAGTAATGTCTCAATCAGTTTACTCTTTGATCGTTCCCTGGAAGACCAGTAGTAGTTTCCGATGCACATCTGGAGGCATTCTGTAATCTGTGGACTATCAGAGTGTTGATGAAACCCAGAAATTGCATCGGCATTGAATACAACAGTCACCATGCGCACTCTCCTCCATGGGAGTAATGTCTCAAACAGTCTACGCTTTGATCGTTCCATGGAAGACCAGTAGTAGTTTCCGATGCACATCTGGGGTCATTCTGTAGTCTGTGGATTATCTGAGTGTTGATGAAACACAGAAATTGCATCGGGATTGAATACAACAGCCACCATTCGCACTTACCTCCATGGGAGTAATGTCTCAAACAGTTTACTCTTTGATCGTTCCCTGGAAGACCAGTAGTAGTTTCCGATGCACATCTGGAGGCATTCTGTAATCTGTGGACTATCAGAGTGTTGATGAAACCCAGAAATTGCATCGGCATTGAATACAACAGTCACGATGCGCACTCTCCTCCATGGGAGTAATGTCTCAAACAGCCTAGGCCTTGATCCATCCCTGGAAGACAAGTAGTAGTTTCCAATGCACATCTGGAGGTATTCTGTAATCTGTGGACCTTCAAAGTGTTGAAGAAACACAGAAAGTGCCTCGGGATGGAATACAACAGTCACCACGCGCTCTTTCCTCAATGGGAGTAATGTCTCAAACTGTCATCGCTTTGCTCGTTAGCTGAAGACCAGTTTCCGATGCACATCTGGTGGCATTCTGTAATCAGTGGACTATCAGAGTGTTGATGATAACAGAAATTGCGTCGGGATTGAATACAACAGCCACCATTCGCACTTTCCTCCATGGGAGTAATGTCTCAAACAGTCTACCCTTTGATCGTTCCCTGGAAGACCAGTAGTAGTTTCCGATGCACATCTGGACGCATTCTGTAATCTGTCGACTGTCAGTGTGTTGGAAGACCAGTAGTAGTTTCCGATACACATCTGGACGCATTCTGTAATCTGTGGACTATCTGAGTGTTGATGAAACACAGAAATTGCATCGGGATTGAATACAACAGTCACCATGCGCACTTAACTCCATGGGAGTAATGTCTCAAACATTTTACTCTTTGATCGTTCCCTGGAAGACCAGTAGTAGTTTCCGATGCACATCTGGAGGCATTCTGTAATCAGTGGACTATCTGAGTGTTGATGAAACACAGAAATTGCATCGGGATTGAATACAACAGTCACCATGCGCACTTTCCTTTATGGGAGTAATGTCTCAAACAATCTACGCTTTGATCGTTTCCTGGAAGACCAGTAGTAGTTTCCGATGCACATCTGGAGGCATTCTGTAATCTGTGGACTATCAGAGTGTTGATGAAACACAGAAATTGCATCGGGATTGAATACAACAGTCACCATGCGCACTTACCTCCATGGGAGTAATGTGTCAAACAGTTTACTCTTTGATCGTTCCCTGGAAGACCAGTAGTAGTTTCCGATGCACATCTGGAGGCATTCTGTAATCTGTGGACTATCAGAGTGTTGATGAAACCCAGAAATTGCATCGGCATTGAATACAACAGTCACGATGCGCACTCTCCTCCATGGGAGTAATGTCTCAAACAGTCTACGCTTTGATCGTTCCATGGAAGACCAGTAGTAGTTTCCGATGCACATCTGGGGTCATTCTGTAGTCTGTGGACTATCTGAGTGTTGATGAAACACAGAAATTGCATCGGGATTGAATACAAAAGTCACCATGCGCACTCTCCTCCATGGGAGTAATATCTCAAACAGTCTAAGCTTTGATCGTTCCCTGGAAGACCAGTAGTAGTTTCCGATGCACATCTGGAGGCATTCTGTAATCAGTGGACTATCAGAGTGTTGATGAAACACAGAAATTGCATCGGGATTGAATACAACAGTCACCAGTCGCCATTTCCTCCATGGGAGTAATGTCTCAAACAGTCTAAGCTTTTGATCGTTCCCTGGGAGACAAGTAGTAGTTTCCAAAGCACATCTGGAGGCATTCTGTAATCCTTGGACCTTCAAAGTGTTGATGAAACACAGAAATTGCCTCGGGATTGAATACAACAGACACCATGCGCACTTTCCTCCATGGGAGTAATGCCTCAAACAGTCTACGCTTTGATCGTTCCCTGGAAGACCGGTAGTAGTTTCCGATGCACATCTGGAGGCATTCTGTAATCTGTGGACTATCAGAGTGTTGATGAAACACAGAAATTGCATCGGGATTGAATACAACGGACACCATCGGCACTTTCCTCCATGGGAGTAATGTCTCAAGCAGTCTACGCTTTGATCGTTTCCTGGAAGACCAGTAGTAGTTTCCGATGCACATCAGGAGGCATTCTGTAATCTGTGGGCTATCAGAGTGTTGATGAAACACAGAAATTGCATCAGGATTGAATACAACAGTCACCAGGCGCTATAGCCTCAATGGGAGTAATGTCTTAAACAGTCTACGCTTTGATCGTTCCCTGGAAGGCCAGTAGTAGTTTCAAATGCAAATCTGGACGCAATCTGTATACCTTGGACCTTCAAAGTGTTGATGAAACACAGAAATTGCCTCGGGATTGAATGCAACAGTCACCATGCGCACTTTCCTCCATGGGAGTATTGTCTCAATCAGTTTACTCTTTGATCGTTCCCTGGAAGACCAGTAGTAGTTTCCGATGCACATCTGGAGGCATTCTGTAATCTGTGGACTATCAGAGTGTTGATGAAACCCAGATATTGCATCGGCATTGAATACAACAGTCACCATGCGCACTCTCCTCCATGGGAGTAATGTCTCAAACAGTCTACGCTTTGATCGTTCCCTGGAAGACCAGTAGTAGTTTCCGATGCACATCTGGAGGCATTCTGTAATCTGTGGACTATCTGAGTGTTGATGAAACACAGAAATTGCATCGGGATTGAATACAACAGTCACCATGCGCACTTTCCTCCATGGGTGTAATGTCTCAAACAGTCTACGCTTTGATCGTTCCCTGGAAGACCAGTAGTAGTTCCCGATGCACATGTGGAGGCATTCTGTAAACTGCGGACTATCTGAGTGTTGATGAAACACTGTAATTGCATCGGGATTGAATACAACAGTCACCATGCGCACTTTCCTCCATGGGAGTAATGTCTCAAACAGTCTAAGCTTTGATCGTTCCCTGGAAGACCAGTAGTAGTTTCCGATGCACATCTGGAGGCATTCTGTAATATGTGGACTATCAGAGTGTTGATGAAACACAGAAATTGCATCAGGATTGAATACAACAGTCACCAGGCGCTATAGCCTCAATGGGAGTAATGTCTTAAACAGTCTACGCTTTGATCGTTCCCTGGAAGGCCAGTAGTAGTTTCAAATGCACATCTGGACGCAATCTGTATACCTTGGACCTTCAAAGTGTTGATGAAACACAGAAATTGCCTCGGGATTGAATACAACAGTCACCATGCGCACTTTCCTCCATGGGAGTAATGTCTCAAACAGTCTACGCTTTGATCGTTCCCTGGAAGACCAGTAGTAGTTCCGATGCACATCTGGAGGCATTCTGTAATCTGTGGACTATCTGAGTGTTGATGCAACACAGAAATTGCATCGGGATTGCATACAACTGTCACCATGCGCACTTTCCTTTATGTGAGTAATGTCTCAAACAATCTACGCTTTGATCGTTTCCTGGAAGACCAGTAGTAGTTTCCGATGCACATCCGGAGGCACTCTGTAATCTGTGGACTATCAGAGTGTTGATGAAACACAGAAATTGCATCGGGATTGAATACAACAGTCACCATGCGCACTTAACTCCATGGGAGTAATGTCTCAAACAGTTTACTCTTTGATCGTTCCCTGGAAGACCAGTAGTAGTTTCCGATGCACATCTGGATTCATTCTGTAATCTGTGGACTATCAGAGTGTTGAAGAAACACAGAATTTGCATCGGCATTGAATACAACAGTCACCATGCGCACTCTCCTCCATGGGAGTAATGTCTCAAACAGTCTACGCTTTGATCGTTCCCTGGAAGACCAGTAGTAGTTTCCGATGCACATATGGGGTCATTCTGTAATCTGTGGACTATCTGAGTGTTGATGAAACACAGAAATTGCATCGGGATTGAATACAACAGTCACCATGCGCACTCTCCTCCATGGGAGTAATATCTCAAACAGTCTAAGCTTTGATCGTTCCCTGGAAGACCAGTAGTAGTTTCCGATGCACATCTGGAGGCATTCTGTAATCTGTGGACTATCAGAGTGTTGATGAAACACAGAAATTGCATCGGGATTGAATACAACAGTCACTATGCGCACTTTCCTCCTTGGGAGTAATGTCTCAAGCAGTCTACACTTCGATCGTTCCCTGGAAGACCAGTAGTAGTTACCGATGCACATCAGGAGGCATTCTGTAAACTGAGGACTATCAGAGTGTTTATGAAACACAGAAATTGCATCGGGATTGAATACAACAGTCACCATGCGCACTCTCCTGAATGGGAGTAATGTCTCAAACAGTCTACGCTTTGATCGTTCCCAGGAAGACCAGTATTAGTTTCCGACGCACATCTGGGGCATTCTGTAATCTGTGGACTATCAGAGTGTTGATGAAACAAAGAAATTGCATCGGGATTGAATACAACAGTCACCATGTGCACTTACCTCCATGGGAGTAATGTCTCAAACAGTTTACTCTTTGATCGTTACCTGGAAGACCAGTAGTAGTTTTCGATGCACATCTGGATTCATTCTGTAATCTGTGGACTATCAGAGTGTTGATGAAACACAGAAATTGCATCGGGATTGAATACAACAGTCACCATGCGCACTCTCCTCAATGGGAGTTATGTCTCAAACAGTCTACGCTTTGATCGTTCCCAGGAAGACCAGTATTACTTTCCGACGCACATATTTGGGCATTCTGTAATCTGTGGACTATCCGAGTGTTGATGAAACACAGAAATTGCATCTTGATTGAATACAACAGTCACCATGCGCACTTTCCTCCATGGGAGTAATATCTCAAACAGTCTAAGCTTTGATCGTTCCCTGGAAGACCAGTAGTAGTTTCCGATGCACATCTGGAGGCATTCTGTAATCTGTGGACTATCAGTGTGTTAATGAAACACAGAAATTGCATCGGGATTGAATACAACAGTCACCAGGCGCTATTTCCTCCATGGGAGTAATGTCTCAAACAGTCTAAGCTTTTGATCGTTCCCTGGGAGACAAGTAGTCGTTTCCGAAGCACATCTGGAGGCATTCTGTAATCCTTGGACCTTCAAAGTGTTGATGAAACACAGAAATTGCCTCGGGATTGAATACAACAGACACCATGCGCACTTTTCTCCATGGGAGTAATGCCTCAAACAGTCTACGCTTTGATCGTTCCCTGCAAGAGCGGTAGTAGTTTCCGATGCACATCTGGAGGCATTCTGTAATCTGTGGACTATCAGAGTGTTGATGAAACACAGAAATTGCATAGGGATTGAATACAACAGTCACCTTCAGCACTTTCCTCCATGGGAGTAATGTCTTAAGCAGTCTACGCTTTGATCGTTTCCTGGAAGACCAGTAGTAGTTTCCGATGCACATCAGGAGGCATTCTGTAATCTGTGGACTATCAGAGTGTTGATGAAACACAGTAATTGCATCGGGATTGAATACAACAGACACCATGCGCACTTTTCTCCATGGGAGTAATGCCTCAAACAGTCTACACTTTGATCGTTAGCTGGAAGACCGGTAGTAGTTTCCGATGCACATCTGGAGGCATTCTGTAATCTGTGGACTATCAGAGTGTTGATGAAACACAGAAATTGCATCGGTATTGAATACAACATTCACCATGCGCACTTTCCTCCATGGGTGTAATGTCTCAAACCGTCTACGCTTTGATCGTTCCCTGGGAGACCAGTAGTAGTTCCCGATGCACATGTGGAGGCATTCTGTAATCTGCGGACTATCTGAGTGTTGATGAAACACTGTAATTGGATCGGGATTGAATACAACAGTCACCATGCGCACTTTCCTCCATGGGAGTAATGTCTCAAACAGTCTAAGCTTTGATCGTTCCCTGGAAGACCAGTAGTAGTTTCCGATGCACACCTGGAGGCATTCTGTAATCTGTGGACTATCAGAGTGTTGATGAAACACAGAAATTGCATCAGGATTGAATACAACAGTCACCAGGCGCTATAGCCTCAATGGGAGTAATGTCTCAAACAGTCTACGCTTTGATCGTTCCCTGGAAGGCCAGTAGTAGTTTCAAATGCACATCTGGACGGAATCTGTATACCTTGGACCTTCAAAGTGTTGATGAAACTCAGAAATTGCCTCGGGAGTGAATACAACAGTCACCATGCGCACTTTCCTCCATGGGAGTAATGTCTCAATCAGTCTACGCTTTGATCGTTCCCTGGAAGACCAGTAGTAGTTCCGATGCCCATCTGGAGGCATTCTGTAATCTGTGGACTATCTGAGTGTTGATGAAACACTGAAATTGCATCGGGATTGTATACAACAGTCACCATGCGCACTTTCCTTTATGGGAGTAAGGTCTCAAACAATCGACGCTTTGATCGTTTCCTGGAAGACCAGTAGTAGTTTCCGATGCACATCTGGATGCACTCTGTAATCTGTGGACTATCTGAGTGTTGATGAAACATAGAAATTGCATCGGGATTGAATACAACAGTCACCATGCGCACTTAACTCCATAAGAGTAATGTCTCAAACAGTTTACTCTTTGATCGTTCCCTGGAAGACCAGTAGTAGTTTCCGATGCACATCTGGAGGCATTCTGTAATCTGTGGACTATCTGAGTGTTGATGAAACACAGAAATTGCATCGGAATTGAATACAACAGTCACCATGCGCACTTTTCTTTATGGGAGTAATGTCTCAAACAATCTACGCTTTGATCGTTTCTTGGAAGACCAGTAGTAAATTCCGATGCACATCTGGAGGCATTCTGTAATCTGTTGACTATCAGAGTGTTGATGAAACACAGAAATTGCATCGGGATTGAATACAACAGTCACCATGCGCACTTACCTCCATGGGAGTAATGTCTCAAACAGTTTACTCTTTGATCTTTCCCTGGAAGACCAGTAGTGGTTTCCGATGCACATCTGGAGGCATTCTATAATCTCTGGAACATCACAGTGTTGATGAAACACAGAAATTGCATCGGGATTGAATACAACAGTCACCATGCACACTTTCCGCCATGGGAGTAATGTCTCAAACAGTCTAAACTTTGATCGTTCCCTGGAAAACCAGTAGTAGTTTCCGATGCACATCTGAAGTCATTCTGTAATCTGTGGACTATCAGAGTGTTGATGAAACACAGAAATTGCATCGGGATTGAATACAACAGTCACCAGGCGCTATTTCCTCCATGGGAGTAATGTCTCAAACAGTTTACTCTTTGATCGTTCCCTGGAAGACCAGTAGTAGTTTCCGATGCACATCTGGAGGCATTCTGTAATCTGTGGACTATCAGAGTGTTGATGAAACAAAGAAATTGCTTCGGGATTGAATACAACAGTCACCATTTGCACTTTCCTCCATGGGAGTAATGTCTCAAGCAGTCTACACTTCGATCGTTCCCTGGAAGACCAGTAGTAGTTACCGATGCACATCAGGAGGCATTCTGTAAACTGAGGACTATCAGAGTGTTTATGCAACACAGAAATTGCATCGGGATTGAATACAACAGTCACCATGCGCACTCTCCTCAATGGGAGTAATGTCTCAAACAGTCTACGCTTTGATCGTTCCCAGGAAGGCCAGTATTAGTTTCCGACGCACATCTGGGGCATTCTGTAATCTGTGGACTATCAGAGTGTTGATGAAACAAAGAAATTGCATCGGGATTGAATACAACAGTCACCATGCGCACTTTCCTCCATGGGAGTAATGTCTCAGACAGTCTACACTTCGATCGTTCCCTGGAAGACCAGTAGTAGTTTCCGATGCACATCTGGAGGAATTCTGTAATCTGAGGACTATCAGAGTGTTTATGAAACACAGAAATTGCATCGTGATTGAATACAACAGTCACCATGCGCACTCTCCTCAATGGGAGTAATGTCTCAAACAGTCTACGCTTTGATCGTTCCCAGGAAGACCAGTATTACTTTCCGACGCACATCTGTGGTCATTCTGTAATATGTGGACTATCAGAGTGTTGATGAAACACAGTAATTGCATCGGGATTGAATACAACAGTCACCATGCGCACTTTCCTCCATGGGAGTAATGTCTCACACAATCTACGCCTTGATCGTTCCCTGGATCACCAGTAGTAGTTTCCGATGCACATCTGGAGGCAATCTGTAATCTCTGGAACATCAGAGTGTTGATGAAACACAGAAATTGCATCGCGATTGAATACAACAGTCACCATGTGCGCTTTCCTCCATGGGAGTAATGTCTCAAACAGTCTAGGACTTGATCCTTCCCTGGAAGACAAGTAGTAGTTTCCAATGCACATCTGGAGGTATTCTGTAATCTGTGGACCTTCAAAGTGTTGAAGAAACACAGAAAGTCCCTCGGGATGGAATACAACAGTCACCACGTGCTCTTTCCTCAATGGGAGTAATGTCTCAAACTGTCATCGCATTGCTCGTTAGCTGAAGTCCAGTTTCCGATGAACATCTGGTGGCATTCTGTAATCAGTGGACTATCAGAGTGTTGATGATAACAGAAATTGCGTCGGGATTGAATACAACAGCCACCATTCGCACTTTCCTCCATGGGAGTAATGTCTCAAACAGTCTACCCTTTGATCGTTCCCTGGAAGACCAGTAGTAGTTTCCGATGCACATCTGGACGCATTCTGTAATCTGTCGAATGTCAGTGTGTTGTTGAAACACAGAAATTGAATCGGGATTGAATACAACAGACACCATGCGCACTTTCCTCCATGGGAGTAATGTCTCAAACAGTCTACGCTTTAATCGTTCCCTGGAGGACCAGTAGTAGTTTCCGATGCACATCTGGAGGCATTCTGTAATCAGTGGACTATCAGAGTGTTGATGAAACACAGAAATCGCATCGCGATTGAATACAACAGTCACCATGCGCACTTTCCTCCATGGGAGTAATGGCTCAAAGAGTCTACGCTTTCGTCGTTCCCTGGAAGACCAGTAGTAGTTTCCGATGCACATCTGGAGGCATTCTGTAAACTGTGGACTATCAGAGTGTTGATGAAACACAGAAATTGCATCGGGATTGAATACAACATTCACCATTCGCACGTTCTTCCATGGGAGTAATGACTCAAACAGTCTACGCTTTGATCGTTCCCTGGAAGACCAGTAGTAGTTTCTGATGCACACCAGGAGGCATTCTGTAATCTGTGGACCTTCAAAGTGTTGAAGAAACACAGAAAGTGCCTCGGGATTGAACACAACAGTCACCATGCGCACTATCCTCCATGAGAATAATGTCTCAAACAGTCTCCGCATTGATCGTTCCCTGGAAGACCAGTAGTAGTTTCCGATGCACATCTGGAGGCATTCTGTAATCTGTGGACTATCTGAGTGTTGATGAAACACAGAAATTGCATCGGGATTGAATACAACAGTCGCCATGCGCACTTTCCTTTATGGAAGTAATGTCTCAAACAATCTACGCTTTGATCGTTTCCTGGAAGACCAGTAGTAGTTTCCGATGCACATCTGGAGGCATTCTGTAATCTGTGGACTATCAGAGTGTTGATGAAACACAGAAATTGCATCGGGATTAAATACAACAGTCACCATGCTTATGTTCCTCCATGGGAGTAATGTCTCAAACAATCTACGCTTTGATCGTTTCCTGAAAGACCAGTTGTAGTTTCCGATGGACATCTGGAGGCATTCTGTAATCTGTGGACATTAAAAGTGTTGATGAAACACAGAAATTGCATCGGGACTGAATACAACATTCACCATGTGCACTTTCCTTCATGAAAGTAAAGTCTCAAACAGTCTACGCTTTGATCATTCCCTGGATGGCCAGTAGTAGTATCCGATGCACATCTGGAGGCATTCTGTAATCAGTGGACTATCAGAGTGTTGATGATACACAGAAATTGCGTCGGGATTGAATACAACAGTCACCATTAGCACTTTCCTCCTTGGGAGTAATGTCTCAAACAGTCAACCCTTTGATCGTTCATTGGAAGACCAGTAGTAGTTTCCGATGCACATCTGGAGGCATTCTGTAATCTGTCGAATGTTAGTGTGTTGTTTAAACACAGAAATTGCATCGGGATTGAATACAACAGACACCATGCGCACTTTCTTTCACGGGAGTAATGTCTCAAACAGTCTACGCTTTGGTCGTTCCCTGGAAGACCAGTAGTAGTTTAAGATGCACATCTGGAGGCATTCTGTAATCTGTGGACTATCAGATTGTTGTACAAACACCGAAATTGCATCGGGATTGAATACAACAGTCACCATGCGCACTTTCCTCCATAGGAGTAATGTCTCAAACAGTCTACGCTTTGATCGTTTCCTGGAAGACCAGTAGTAGTTTCCGAAGCACATCTGGGGGCATTCTGTAATCTGTGGACTATCTGAGTGTTGATGAAACACAGAAATTGCATCGGGATTGCATACAACAGTCACCATGCGCACTTTCCTTTATGGGAGTAATGTCTCAAACAATCTACGCTTTGATCGTTTCCTGGAAGACCAGTAGTAGTTTCCGATGCACATCTAAAGGCACTCTGTAGTCTGTGGACTATCAGAGTGTTGATGAAACACAGAAATATCATCGGGATTGAATACAACAGTCACCATGCGCACTTAACTCCATGGGAGTAATGTCTCAAACACTTTACTCTTTGATCGTTCCTTGGAAGACCAGTAGTAGTTTCCGATGCACATCTGGAGGCATTCTGTAATCTGTGGACTATCTGAGTGTTGATGAAACACAGAAATTGCATCGGGATTGAATACAACAGTCACCATGCGCACTTTCCTTTATGGGAGTAATGTCTCAAACAATCTACGATTTGATCGTTTCCTGGAAGACCAGTAGTAGTTTCCGATGCACATCTGGAGGCATTCAGTAATCTGTGGACTATCAGAGTGTTGATGAAACACAGAAATTGCATCGGGATTGAATACAACAGTCACCATGCGCTCTTACCTCCATGGGAGTAATGTCTCAAACAGTTTACTCTTTGATCGTTCCCTGGAAGACCAGTAGTAGTTTCCGATGCACATCTGGAGGCATTCTGTAATCTGTGGACTATCAAAGTGTTGATGAAACACAGAAATTGCATCGGCATTGAATACAACAGTCACCATGCGCACTCTCCTCCATTTGAGTAATGTCTCAAAAAGTCTACGCTTTGATCGTTCCCTGGAAGACCAGTAGTAGTTTCCGATGCACATCTGGGGTCATTTTGTAATCTGTGGACTATCAGAGTGTTGATGAAACACAGAAATTGCATCGGGATTGAATGCAACAGTCACCATGCGCACTCTCCTCCATGGGAGTAATATCTCAAACAGTCTAAGCTTTGATCGTTCCCTGGAAGACCAGTAGTAGTTTCCGATGCACATCTGGAGGCGTTCTGTAATCTGTGGACTATCAGAGTGTTGATGAAACACAGAAATTGCATCGGGATTGAATACAACAGTCACCAGCCGCTATTTCCTCCATGGGAGTAATGTCTCAAACAGTCTAAGCTTTGATCGTTCCTTGGAAGACCAGTAGTAGTTTCCGATGCACATCTGGAGGCATTCTGTAATCTGCGGACTATCAGAGTGTTGATGAAACACTGTAATTTCATCGGGATTGAATACAACAGTCACCATGCGCACTTATCGCCATTAGAGTAATGTCTCAAACAGTCTACGCTTTGATCGTTCCCTGGAAGACCAGTAGTAGTTTCCGATGCACATCTGGAGGCATTCTATAATCTGTGGACTATCAGAGTGTTGATGAAACACAGAAATTGCATCGGGATTGAATACAACAGTCACCATGCGTACTTTCCGCCATAGGAGTAATGTCTCAAACAGTCTAAACTTTGATCGTTCCCTGGAAAACCAGTAGTAGTTTCCGATGCACATCTGAAGGCATTCTGTAATCTGTGGACTATCAGAGTGTTGATGAAACACAGAAATTGCATCGGGATTGAATACAACAGTCACCAGGCGCTATTTCCTCCATGGGAGTAATGTCTCAAACAGTCTACGCTTTGATCGTTTCCAGTAGCAGTTTCCGATGCACATCTGGAGGCATTCTGTAATCTGTCGACTATCCGAGTGTTGATGAAACACTGATATTGCATCAGGATTGAATACAACAGTCACCATGCGCACCTACCTCCATGGGAGTAATGTCTCAAACAGTTTACTATTTGATCGTTCCCTGGAAGGCCAGTAGTAGTTTCCGATGCACATCTGGAGGCATTCTGTAATCTGTGGACTATCAGAGTGTTGATGAAACAAAGAAATTGCATCGGGATTGAATACAACAGTCACCATGCGCACTTTCCTCCATGGGAGTAATGTCTCAGACAGTCTACACTTCGATCGTTCCCTGGAAGACGAGTAGTAGTTACCGATGCACATCTGGAGGCATTCTGTAAACTGAGGACTATCAGAGTGTTTATGAAACACAGACATTGCATCGAGATTGAATACAACAGTCACCATGCGCACTCTCCTCAATGGGAGTAATGTCTCAAACAGTCTACGCTTTGATCGTTCCCAGGAAGACCAGTATTAGTTCCCGACGCACATCTGGGGGCATTCTGTAATCTGTGGACTATCAGAGTGTTGATGAAACAAAGAAATTGCATCGGGATTGAATACAACAGTCACCATGCGCACTCTCCTCAATGGGAGTAATGTCTCAAACAGTCTACTCTTTGATCGTTCCCTTGGAGACCAGTAGTAGTTTCCGATGCACATCTGGAGGCATTCTGTAATCTTTGGACTATCAGAGTGTTGATGAAACACAGAAATTGCATCGGCATTGAATACAACAATCACCATGCGCACTCTCCTCCATGGGAGTAATGTCTCAAACAGTCTACGCTTTGATCGTTCCCTGGAAGACAAGTAGTAGTTTCCGATGCACATCTGGGGTCATTCTGTAATCTGTTGACTATCTGAGTGTTGATGAAACACAGAAATTGCATCGGGATTGAATACAACAGTCACCATGCGCACTCTCCTCCATGGGAGTAATATCTCAAACAGTCTAAGCTTTGATCGTTCCCTGGAAGACCAGTAGTAGTTTCCGATGCACATCTGGAGGCATTCTGTAATCTGTGGACTATCAGAGTGTTGATGAAACACAGAAATTGCATCGGGGTTGAATACAACAGTCACCAGGCGCTATTTCCTCCATGGGAGTAATGTCTCAAACAGTCTAAGCTTTGATCGTTCCCTGGAAGACCAGTAGTAGTTTCCGATGCACATCTGGAGGCATTCTGTAATCTGCGGACTATCAGAGTGTTGATGAAACACTGTAATTGCATCGGGATTGAATACAACAGTCACCATGCGCAATTTCCTCCATGGGTGTAATGTCTCAAACAGTCTACGCTTTGATCGTTCCCTGGAAGACCAGTATTAGTTTCCGATGCATATCTGGAGGCATTCTGTAATCTGTGGACTATGAGAGTGTTATAAAACACAGAAATTACATCGGGATTGAATACAACAGTCACCATGCGCACGTTCCTTGATGGGAGTAATTTCTCAAACAGACTACGCTTTGATCGTTCCCTGGAAGGCCAGCAGTAGTTTCCAATACACATCTGGAGGCATTCTGTAATCTCTGGAACATCAGAGTGTTGATGAAACACAGAAATTGCATCGCGAATGAATCCAACAGTCACCATGTGCGCTTTCCTCCATGGGAGTAATGTCTCAAACAGTCTAGGACTTGATCGTTCCCTGGAAGACAAGTAGTAGTTTCCGATGCACATCTGGAGGTATTCTGTAATCTGTGGACCTTCAAAGTGTTGAAGAAACACAGAAAGTGCCTCGGGATGGAATACAACAGTCAACATGCGCTCTTTCCTCCATGGGAGTAATGTCTCAAACTGTCATCGCTTTGCTCGTTAGCTGAACACCAGTTTCCGATGCACATCTGGTGGCATTCTGTAATCAGTGGACTATCAGAGTGTTGATGATAACAGAACTTGCGTCGGGATTGAATACAACAGTCACCATTCGCACTTTCCTCCATGGGAGTAATGTCTCAAACAGTCTACCCTTTGATCGTTCCCTGGAAGACCAGTAGTAGTTTCCGATGCACATCTGGAGGCATTCTGCAATCTGCGGACTATCAGATTGTTGTAGAAACACAGAAATTGCATCGGGATTGAATACAACAGTCACCATGCACACATTCCTCCATGGGAGTAATGTCTCAAACAGTCTACGCTTTAATCGTTCCCTGGAGGACCAGTAGTAGTCTCCGATGCACATCTGGAGGCATTCTGCAATCTGTGGGCTATCCGAGTGTTATGAAACACAGAAATTGCATCGGGATTGAATACAACCGTCACCATGCGTACGTTCCTCCATGGGAGTAATTTCTCAAACAGTCTACGCTTTGATCGTTCCCTGGAAATCCAGTAGTAGTTTAGAATTCACATCTGGAGGCATTCTGTAATCTCTGGAACATCAGTGTGTTGATGAAACACAGAAATTGCATCGCGATTGAATACAACCGTCACCATGCGCACTTTCCTCCATGGGAGTAATGTCTCAAAGAGTCTACGCTTTCGTCGTTCCCTGGAAGACCAGTAGTAGTTTCGGATGCACATCTGGAGGCATTCTGTAATCAGAGGACTATCAGAGTGTTGATGAAACACAGAAATTGCATCGGGATTGAATACAACAGTCACCATTCGCACGTTCCTCCATGGGAGTAATGACTCAAACAGTCTACGCTTTGATCATCCCCTGGAAGACCAGTTGTAGCTTCCGATGCACATCTGGAGGCATTCTGTAATCTGTTGACCTTCAAAGTGTTGATGAAACACAGAAATAGCATCGGGATTGAATACAACAGTCACCATACGAACTTTCCTCCATGGGAGCAATGTCTCAAACAGTCTAAGTTTTAATTGTTCCCTGGATGACCACTAGTAGTTTCCGATGCACATCTGGAGGCATTCTGTAATCTGTGGACTATCAGATTGTTGATGAAACACTGAAATTGCATCGGGATTGAATACAACAGTCACCATGCTTATGTTCCTCCATGGGAGTAATGTCTCAAACAATCTACGCTTTGATCGTTTCCTGAAAGACCAGTTGTAGTTTCCGATGCACATCTGGAGGCGTTCTGTAATCTGTGGACCTTCAAAGTGTTGATGAAACACAGAAATGGCATCGGGCTTGAATACAACAATCACCATGTGCACTTTCCTTCATGAAAGTAAAGTCTCAAACAGTCTACGCTTTGATCATTCCCTGGAAGACCAGTAGTAGTATCCGATGCACATCTGGAGGCATTCTGTAATCAGTGGACTATCAGAGTGTTGATGATACACAGAAACTGCGTCGGGATTGAATACAACAGTCACCATTAGCACTTTCCTCCTTGGGAGTAATGTCTCAAACAGTCAACCCTTTGATCGTTCCCTGGAAGACCAGTAGTAGTTTCCGATGCACATCTGGAGGCATTCCGTAATCTGTCGAATGTCAGTGTGTTGTTGAAATACAGAAATTGCATCGGGATTGAATACAACAGACACCATGCGCACTTTCCTTCACGGGAGTAATGTCTCAAACAGTCTAAGCTTTGATCGTTCCCTGGAAGACCAGTAGTAGTTTAAGATGCACATCTGGAGGCATTCTGCAATCTGTGGACTATCAGATTGTTGTAGAAACACCGAAATTGCATCGGGATTGAATACAACAGTCACCATGCGCACTTTCCTCCATAGGAGTAATGTCTCAAACAGTCTACGCTTTGATCGTTCCCTAGAAGACCATTAGTAGTTTCCGATGCACATCTGGAGGCATTCTGTAATCTGTGGACTATCAGAGTGTTGTTGAAACCCGAAATTGCATTGGGATTGAATACAACAGTCACCATGCGCACTTTCCTATATTGGAGTAATGTCTCAAACAGTCTACGCTTTGATCGTTTCCTGGAAGACCAGTAGTAGTTTCCGATGCACGTCTGGAGGCATTCTGTAATCTGTGGACCTTCCAGATGTTAATGAAACACAGAAATTGCATCGGGATTGATACTACAGTCACCATGCGCACTTTCCTCCATGGGAGTAATGTCTCAAACAGTCTCCGCTTTGATCGTTCCCTGGAAGGCCAGTATTAGTTTCCAATGCACATCTGGAGGCATTCTGTTATCTGTGGAACATCAGAGTGTTGATGAAACACAGAAATTGCATCGGGATTAAATACAACAGTCACCATGCGCACTTTCCTCCATGGGAGTAATGTCTCAAAGAGTCTGCGCTTTGATCGTTCCCTGGAAGACCAGTAGTAGTTTCTGATGCACATCAGGAGGCATTCTGTAATCAGTGGTCTATCAGAGTGTTGATGAAACACAGAAATTGCGTCGGGATTGAATACAACAGTCACCATGCGCACTTTAATCCATGGGAGTAATGTCTCAAACAGTTTAGGCTTTGATCGTTCCCTGGAAGACCAGTAGTGGTTTCCGATTCACATCTGGAGGCATTCTGAAACCTGTCGAATGTCAGTGTGTTGTTGAAACACAGAAATTGCCTCGGGATTGAATACAACAGTCACCATGCGCACTTTCCTCCATGGGAGTAATGTCTCAAACAGTCTACGCTTTGATCGTTCCCTGGAAGACCAGTAGTAGTTTCCGATGCACATCTGGAGGCATTCTGTAATCTGTGGACTATCAGAGTGTTGATGAAACACAGAAATTGCATCGGGATTGAATACAACAGTCACCATCGGCACTTTCCTCCATGGGAGTAATGTCTGAAGCAGTCTACGCTTTGATCGTTTCCTGGAAGACCAGTAGTAGTTTCCGATGCACATCAGGAGGCATTCTGTAATCTGTGGACTATCAGTGTGTTGATGAAACACAGTAATTGCATCGGGATTGAATACAACAGTCCCCATGCGCACTTTCCTCCATGGGAGTAATGTCTCAGACAATCTACGCCTTGATCGTTCCCTGGATCACCATTAGTAGTTTCCGATGCACATCTGGAGGCAATCTGTAATCTGTGATCTATCAGAGTGTTGATGAAACACAGAAATTGCATCGGTTATGATTACAACATTCGACATGCGCACTTTCCTCCATGGGTGTAATGTCTCAAACAGTCTACGCTTTGATCGTTCCCTGGAAGACCAGTAGTAGTTCCCGATGCACATGTGGAGGCATTCTGTAATCTGCGGACTATCTGAGTGTTGATGAAACACCGTAATTGCATCGGGATTGAATACAACAGTCACCATGCGCACTTTCCGCCATGGGGGTAATGTCTCAAACAGTCTACGCTTTGATCGTTCCCTGGAAGACCAGTATTAGTTTCCGATGCACATCTGGAGGCATTCTGTAATCTGTGGACTATGAGAGTGTTATAAAACACAGAAATTGCATCGGGTTTGGATACAACAGTCACCATGCGCACGTTCCTCGATGGGAGTAATTTCTCAAAGAGACTACGCTTTGATCGTTCCCTGGAAGGCCAGTAGTAGTTTCCAATACACATCTGGAGGCATTCTGTAATCTCTGGAACATCAGAGTGTTGATGAAACACAGAAATTGCATCGCGATTGAATCCAACAGTCACCATGTGCGCTTCCTCCATGGGAGTAATGTCTCAAACAGTCTAGGACTTGATCGTTCCCTGGAAGACAAGTAGTAGTTTCCGATGCATATCTGGAGGTATTCTGTAATTTGTGGACCTTCAAAGTGTTGAAGAAACACAGAAAGTGCCTCGGGATGGAATACAACAGTCACCATGCGCTCTTTCCTCCATGGGAGTAATGTCTCAAACTGTCATCGCTTTGCTCGTTCCCTGGAGGACCAGTAGTAGTCTCCGATGCACATCTGGAGGCATTCTGCAATCTGTGGGCTATCCGAGTGTTATGAAACACAGAAATTGCATCGGGATTGAATACAACAGTCACCATGCGCATGTTCCTCCATGGGAGTAATTTCTCAAACAGTCTACGCTTTGATCGTTCCCTGGAAATCCAGTAGTAGTTTAGAATTCACATCTGGAGGCATTCTGTAATCTCTGGAACATCAGTGTGTTGATGAAACACAGAAATAGCATCGCGATTGAATACAACAGTCACCATGCGCACTTTCCTCCATGGGAGTAATGTCTCAAAGAGTCTACGCTTTCGTCGTTCCCTGGAAGACCAGTAGTAGTTTCCGATGCACATCTGGAGGCATTCTGTAATCAGTGGACTATCAGAGTGTTGTTGAAACACAGAAATTGCATCGGGAATGAATACAACAGTCACCATGCACACTTTCCTCCATGGGAGTAATGTCTCAAAGAGTCTACGCTTTCGTCGTTTCCTGGAAGACCAGTAGTAGTTTCCAATGCACATCTGGAGGCATTCTGAAATCTCTGGATCATCATTGTGTTGATGAAACACAGAAATTGCATCGCGATTGAATACAACCGTCACCATGCGCACTTTCCTCCATGGGAGTAATGTCTCAAAGAGTCTACGCTTTCGTCGTTCCCTGGAAGACCAGTAGTAGTTTCCGATGCACATCTGGAGGCATTCTGTAATCAGAGGACTATCAGAGTGTTGATGAAACACAGAAATTGCATCGGGATTGAATACAACAGTCACCATTCGCACGTTCCTCCATGGGATTAATGACTCAAACAGTCTACGCTTTGATCATCCCCTGGAAGACCAGTTGTAGCTTCCGATGCACATCTGGAGGCATTCTGTAATCTGTTGACCTTCAAAGTGTTGATGAAACACAGAAATTGCATCGGGATTGAATATAACTTTCACCATGCGCTCTTTCCTCCATGGGAGTAATGTCTCAAAGAGTCTACGCTTTGATCGTTCCCTGGAAGACCAGTAGTAGTTTCTGATGCACATCAGGAGGCATTCTGTAATCTGTGGACCTTCAAAGTGTTGAAGAAACACAGAAAGTGATTCGGGATTGAACACAACAGTCACCATGCGCACTTTCCTCCATGAGAATAATGTCTCAAACTGTCTCCGCTTTGATCGTTCCCTGGAAGACCAGTAGTAGTTTCCGATGCACATCTGGAGGTATTCTGTAATCTGTGGACCTTCAAAGTGTTGATGAAACACAGAGATTGCATCGGGATTGAATACAACAGTCACCATACGAACTTTCCTCCATGGGAGCAATGTCTCAAACAGTCTAAGTTTTAATTGTTCCCTGGATGACCACTAGTAGTTTCCGATGCACATCTGGAGGCATTCTGTAATCTGTGGACTATCAGATTGTTGATGAAACACTGAAATTGCATCGGGATTGAATACAACAGTCACCATGCTTATGTTCCTCCATGGGAGTAATGTCTCAAACAATCTACGCTTTGATCGTTTCCTGAAAGACCAGTTGTAGTTTCCGACGCACATCTGGAGGCATTCTGTAATCTGTGGACCTTCAAAGTGTTGATGAAACACAGAAATGGCATCGGGATTGAATACAACAATCACCATGTGCACTTTCCTTCATGAAAGTAAAGTCTCAAACGGTCTACGCTTTGATCATTCCCTGGAAGACCAGTAGTAGTATCCGATGCACATCTGGAGGCATTCTGTAATCAGTGGACTATCAGAGTGTTGATGATACACAGAAACTGCGTCGGGATTGAATACAACAGTCACCATGCTCACTTTCCTCCATAGGAGTAATGTCTCAAACTATCTACGCTTTGATCGTTCCCTAGAAGACCAGTAGTAGTTTCCGATGCACATCTGGAGGCATTCCGTAATCTGTCGAATGTCAGTGTGTTGTTGAAACACAGAAATTGCATCGGGATTGAATACAACAGACACCATGCGCACTTTCCTTCACGGGAGTAATGTCTCAAACAGTCTAAGCTTTGATCGTTCCCTGGAAGACCAGTAGTAGTTTAGGATGCACATCTGGAGACATTCTGCAATCTGTGGACTATCAGATTGTTGTAGAAACACCGAAATTGCATCGGGATTGAATACAACAGTCACCATGCGCACTTTCCTCCATAGGAGTAATGTCTCAAACAGTCTACGCTTTGATCGTTCCCTAGAAGACCATTAGTAGTTTCCGATGCACATCTGGAGGCATTCTGTAATCTGTGGACTATCAGAGTGTTGTTGAAACCCGAAATTGCATTGGGATTGAATACAACAGTCACCATGCGCACTTTCCTATATTGGAGTAATGTCTCAAACAGTCTACGCTTTGATCGTTTCCTGGAAGACCAGTAGTAGTTTCCGATGCACGTCTGGAGGCATTCTGTAATCTGTGGACCTTCCAGATGTTATTGAAACACAGAAATTGCATCGGGATTGATACTACAGTCACCATGCGCACTTTCCTCCATGGGAGTAATGTCTCAAACAGTCTCCGCTTTGATCGTTAAATGGAAGGCCAGTATTAGTTTCCAATGCACATCTGGAGGCATTCTGTTATCTGTGGAACATCAGAGTGTTGATGAAACACAGAAATTGCATCGGGATTAAATACAACAGTCACCATGCGCACTTTCCTCCATGGGAGTAATGTCTCAAAGAGTCTGCGCTTTGATCGTTCCCTGGAAGACCAGTAGTAGTTTCTGATGCACATCAGGAGGCATTCTGTAATCAGTGGTCTATCAGAGTGTTGATGAAACACAGAAATTGCGTCGGGATTGAATACAACAGTCACCATGCGCACTTTAATCCATGGGAGTAATGTCTCAAACAGTTTAGGCTTTGATTGTTCCCTGGAAGACCAGTAGTGGTTTCCGATTCACATCTGGAGGCATTCTGTAACCTGTCGAATGTCAGTGTGTTGTTGAAACACAGAAATTGCCTCGGGATTGAATACAACAGTCACCATGCGCACTTTCCTCCATGGGAGTAATGTCTCAAAGAGTCTACGCTTTGATCGTTCCCTGGAAGACCAGTAGTAGTTTCTGATGCACATCAGGAGGCATTCTGTAATCTGTGGACCTTCAAAGTGTTGAAGAAACACAGAAAGTGATTCGGGATTGAACACAACAGTCACCATGCGCACTTTCCTCCATGAGAATAATGTCTTAAACTGTCTCCGCTTTGATCGTTCCCTGGAAGACCAGTAGTAGTTTCCGATGCACATCTGGAGGTATTCTGTAATCTGTGGACCTTCAAAGTGTTGATGAAACACAGAGATTGCATCGGGATTGAATACAACAGTCACCATACGAACTTTCCTCCATGGGAGCAATGTCTCAAACAGTCTAAGTTTTAATTGTTCCCTGGATGACCACTAGTAGTTTCCGATGCACATCTGGAGGCATTCTGTAATCTGTGGACTATCAGATTGTTGATGAAACACTGAAAATGCATCGGGATTGAATACAACAGTCACCATGCTTATGTTCCTCCATGGGAGTAATGTCTCAAACAATCTACGCTTTGATCGTTTCCTGAAAGACCAGTTGTAGTTTCCGATGCACATCTGGAGGCATTCTGTAATCTGTGGACCTTCAAAGTGTTGATGAAACACAGAAATGGCATCGGGATTGATTACAACAATCACCATGTGCACTTTCCTTCATGAAAGTAAAGTCTCAAACAGTCTACGCTTTGATCATTCCCTGGAAGACCAGTAGTAGTATCCGATGCACATCTGGAGGCATTCTGTAATCAGTGGACTATCAGAGTGTTGATGATACACAGAAACTGCGTCGGGATTGAATACAACAGTCACCATTAGCACTTTCCTCCTTGGGAGTAATGTCTCAAACAGTCAACCCTTTGATCGTTCCCTGGAAGACCAGTAGTAGTTTCCGATGCACATCTGGAGGCATTCCGTAATCTGTCGAATGTCAGTGTGTTGTTGAAACACAGAAATTGCATCGGGATTGAATACAACAGACACCATGCGCACTTTCCTTCACGGGAGTAATGTCTCAAACAGTCTAAGCTTTGATCGTTCCCTGGAAGACCAGTAGTAGTTTAAGATGCACATCTGGAGACATTCTGCAATCTGTGGACTATCAGATTGTTGTAGAAACACCGAAATTGCATCGGGATTGAATACAACAGTCACCATGCGCACTTTCCTCCATAGGAGTAATGTCTCAAACAGTCTACGCTTTGATCGTTCCCTAGAAGACCATTAGTAGTTACCGATGCACATCTGGAGGCATTCTGTAATCTGTGGACTATCAGAGTGTTGTTGAAACCCGAAATTGCATTGGGATTGAATACAACAGTCACCATGCGCACTTTCCTATATTGGAGTAATGTCTCAAACAGTCTACGCTTTGATCGTTTCCTGGAAGACCAGTAGTAGTTTCCGATGCACGTCTGGAGGCATTCTGTAATCTGTGGACCTTCCAGATGTTAATGAAACACAGAAATTGCATCGGAATTGATACTACAGTCACCATGCGCACTTTCCTCCATGGGAGTAATGTCTCAAAGAGTCTGCGCTTTGATCGTTCCCTGGAAGACCAGTAGTAGTTTCTGATGCACATCAGGAGGCATTCTGTAATCAGTGGTCTATCAGAGTGTTGATGAAACACAGAAATTGCGTCGGGATTGAATACAACAGTCACCATGCGCACTTTAATCCATGGGAGTAATGTCTCAAACAGTTTAGGCTTTGATCGTTCCCTGGAAGACCAGTAGTGGTTTCCGATTCACATCTGGAGGCATTCTGTAACCTGTCGAATGTCAGTGTGTTGTTGAAACACAGAAATTGCCTCGGGATTGAATACAACAGTCACCATGCGCACTTTCCTCCATGGGAGTAATGTCTCAAACAGTCTACGCTTTGATCGTTCCCTGGAAGACCGGTAGTAGTTTCCGATGCACATCTGGAGGCATTCTGTAATCTGTGGACTATCAGAGTGTTGATGAAACACAGAAATTGCATCGGGATTGAATACAACAGTCACCATCGGCACTTTCCTCCATGGGAGTAATGTCTCAAGCAGTCTACGCTTTGATCGTTTCCTGGAAGACCAGTAGTAGTTTCCGATGCACATCAGGAGGCATTCTGTAATCTGTGGACTATCAGAGTGTTGATGAAACACAGTAATTGCATCGGGATTGAATACAACAGTCCCCATGCGCACTTTCCTCCATGGGAGTAATGTCTCAGACAATCTACGCCTTGATCGTTCCCTGGATCACCATTAGTAGTTTCCGATGCACATCTGGAGGCAATCTGTAATCTGTGATCTATCAGAGTGTTGATGAAACACAGAAATTGCATCGGTTATGATTACAACATTCACCATGCGCACTTTCCTCCATGGGTGTAATGTCTCAAACAGTCTACGCTTTGATCGTTCCCTGGAAGACCAGTAGTAGTTCCCGATGCACATGTGGAGGCATTCTGTAATCTGCGGACTATCTGAGTGTTGATGAAACACCGTAATTGCATCGGGATTGAATACAACAGTCACCATGCGCACTTTCCGCCATGGGGGTAATGTCTCAAACAGTCTACGCTTTGATCGTTCCCTGGAAGACCAGTATTAGTTTCCGATGCACATCTGGAGGCATTCTGTAATCTGTGGACTATGAGAGTGTTATAAAACACAGAAATTGCATCGGGATTGAATACAACAGTCACCATGCGCACGTTCCTCGATGGGAGTAATTTCTCAAACAGACTACGCTTTGATCGTTCCCTGGAAGGCCAGTAGTAGTTTCCAATACACATCTGGAGGCATTCTGTAATCTCTGGAACATCAGTGTGTTGATGAAACACAGAAATTGCATCGCGATTGAACACAACAGTCACCATGCGGACTTTGATCCATGGGAGTAATGTCTGAAAGAGTCTACGCTTTCGTCGTTCCCTGGAATACCAGTAGTAGTTTACGATGCACATCTGGAGGCATTCTGTAATCAGTGGACTATCTGAGTGTTGATGAAACACAGAAATCGCATCGCGATTGAATACAACATTCACCATGCGCACTTTCCTCCATGGGAGTAATGTCTCAAAGACTCTACGCTTTCGTCGTTCCCTGGAAGACCAGTAGTAGTTTCCGATGCACATCTGGTGGCATTCTGTAATCTGTGGACTATCAGAGTGTTGTTGAAACACAGAAATTGCATCGGGAATGAATACAAAAGTCACCATGCACACTTTCCTCCATGGGAGTAATGTCTCAAAGAGTCTACGCTTTCGTCGTTCCCTGGAAGACCAGTAGTAGTTTCCAATGCACATCTGGAGGCATTCTGAAATCTCTGGATCATCAGTGTGTTGATGAAACACAGAAATTGCATCGCGATTGAATACAACAGTCACCATTCGCACGTTCCTCCATGGGAGTAACGACTCAAACAGTCTACGCTTTGATCATCCCCTGGAAGACCAGTTGTAGCTTCCGAAGCACATCTATAGGCATTCTGTAATCTGTTGACCTTCAAAGTGTTGATGAAACACAGAAATTGCATCGGGATTGAATATAACTTTCACCTTGCGCACTTTCCTCCATGACAATAATGTCTCAAACTGTCTCCGCTTTGATCGTTCCCTGGAAGACCAGTAGTAGTTTCCGATGCACATCTGGAGGCATTCTGTAATCTGTGGACCTTCAAAGTGTTGATGAAACACAGAGGTTGCATCGGGATTGAATACAACAGTCACCATACGAACTTTCCTCCATGGGAGTAATGTCTCAAACAGTCTAAGCTTTAATTGTTCCCTGGATGACCACTAGTAGTTTCCGATGCACATCTGGAGGCATTCTGTAATCTGTGGACTATCAGATTGTTGATGAAACACTGAAATTGCATCGGGATTGAATACAACAGTCAATATGCTTATGTTCCTCCATGGGAGTAATGTCTAAAACAATCTACGCTTTGATCGTTTCCTGAAAGACCAGTTGTAGTTTCCGATGCACATCTGGAGGCATTCTGTAATCTGTGGACCTTCAAAGTGTTGATGAGACACAGAAATGGCATCGGGATTGAATACAACAATCACCATGTTCACTTTCCTTCATGAAAGTAAAGTCTCAAACAGTCTACGCTTTGATCATTCCCTGGAAGGCCAGTAGTAGAATCCGATGCACATCTGGAGGCATTCTGTAATCAGTGGACTATCAGAGTGTTGATGATACACAGAAACTGCGTCGGGATTGAATAAAACAGTCACCATTAGCACTTTCCTCCTTGGGAGTAATGTCTCAAGCAGTCAACCCTTTGATCGTTCCCTGGAAGACCAGTAGTAGTTTCCGATGCACATCTGGAGGCATTCTGTAATCTGTCGAATGTCAGTGTGTTGTTGAAACACAGAAATTGCATCGGGATTGAATACAACAGACACCATGCGCACTTTCCTTCACGGGAGTAATGTCTCAAACAGTCTACGCTTTGATCGTTCCCTGGAAGACCAGTAGTAGTTTAAGATGCACATCTGGAGGCATTCTGTAATCTGTGGACTATCAGATTGTTGTAGAAACACCGAAATTGCATCGGGATTGAATGCAAACGTCACCATGCGCACTTTCCTCCATAGGAGTAATGTCTCAAACAGTCTACGCTTTGATCGTTCCCTAGAAGACCATTAGTAGTTTCTGATGCACATCTGGAGGCATTCTGTAATCTGTGGACTATCAGAGTGTTGTTGAAACCCGAAATTGCATTGGGATTGAATACAACAGTCACCATGCGCACTTTCCTATATTGGAGTAATGTCTCAAACAGTCTACGCTTTGATCGTTTCCTGGAAGACCAGTAGTAGTTTCCGATTCACGTCTGGAGGCATTCTGTAATCTGTGGACCTTACAGATGTTAATGAAACACAGAAATTGCATCGGGATTGATACTACAGTCACCATGCGCACTTTCCTCCATGGGAGTAATGTCTCAAACAGTCTCCGCTTTGATCGTTCCCTGGAAGGCCAGTATTAGTTTCCAATGCACATCTGGAGGCATTCTGTAATCTGTGGACCTTACAGATGTTAATGAAACACAGAAATTGCATCGGGATTGATACTACAGTCACCATGCCCACTTTCCTCCATGGGAGTAATGTCTCAAACAGTCTACGCTTTGATCGTTTCCTGGAAGACCAGTAGTAGTCTCCGATGCACATCTGGAGGCATTCTGCAATCTGTGGGCTATCGGAGTGTTATGAAACACAGAAATTGCATCGGGATTGAATACAACAGTCACCATGCGCACGTTTCTCCATGGGAGTAATTTCTCAAACATTCTACGCTTTGATCGTTCCCTGGAAGGCCAGTAGTATTTTCTAATGCACATCTGGAGGCATTCTGTAATCTCTGGATCATCAGTGTGTTGATGAAACACAGAAATTGCATTGCGATTGAATTCAACAGTCACCATGCGCACTTTCCTCCATGGGAGTAATGTCTCAAAGATTCTACGCTTTCGTCGTTCCCTGGAAGACCAGTAGTAGTTTCCGATGCACATCTGGAGGCATTCTGTATTCAGTGGACTATCAGAGTGTTGATGAAACAGAGAAATCGCATCGCGATTGAATACAACAGTCACCATGCGCACTTTCCTCCATGGGAGTAATGTCTCAATGAGTCTACATTTTGATCGTTTCCTGGAAGACCAGTAGTAGTATCCGATGCACATCTGGAGGCATTCTGTAATCTGTGGACTATCAGAGTGTTGTTGAAACACTGAAATTGCATCGGGATTGAATACAACAGTCACCATGCACACTTTCCTCCATGGGAGTAATGTCTCAAACAGTCTACGCTTTGATCGTTCCCTGGAAGACCAGTAGTAGTTTCCGATGCACATCTGGTGGCATTCTGTAAACTGTGGACTATCAGAGTGTTGATGAAACACAGAAATTGCATCGGGATTGAATACAACAGTCACCATTCGCACGTTCCTCCATGGGAGTAATGTCTCAAACAGTCTACGCTTTGATCAATCCCTGGAAGACCAGTTGTAGTTTCCGATGCACATCTGGAGACATTCTGTAATCTGTTGACCTGCAAAGTGTTAATGAAACACAGAAATTGCATCGGGATTCAATACAACTTTCACCTTGCGCACTTTCCTCCATGGAAGTAATGTCTCTAAGAGTCTACGATTTGATCGTTCCCTGGAAGACCAGTAGTAGTTTCTGATGCACATCAGGAGGCATTCTGTAATCTGTGGACCTTCAAAGTGTTGAAGAAACACAGAAAGTGCGTCGGGATTGATCACAACAGTCACTATGCGCACTTTCCTCCATGCGAATAATGTCTCAAACAGTCTCCGCTTTGATCGTTCCCTGGAAGACCAGTAGTAGTATCCGATGCACATCTGGAGGTATTCTGTAATCTGTGGACTATCAGATTGTTGATGAAACACTGAAATTGCATCGGGATTGAATACAACAGTCACCATGCTAATGTTCCTCCATGGGAGTAATGTCTCAAACAGTCTACGCTTTGATCGTTCCCTGAAAGACCAGTTGTAGTTTCCGATGCACATCTGGAGGCATTCTGTAATCTGTGGACCTTCAAAGTGTTGATGAAACACAGAAATTGCATCGGGATTGAATACAACAGTCACCATGTTCACTTTCCTTCATGAAAGTAAAGTCTCAAACAGTCTACGCTTTGATCATTCCCTGGAAGACCAGTAGCAGTTTCGATGCACATCTGGAGGCATTCTGTAATCAGTGGACTATCAGAGTGTTGATGATACACAGAAATTGCATCGGGATTAAATACAACAGTCACCATTAGCACTTTCCTCCTTGGGGGTAATGTCTCAAACAGTCTACCCTTTGATCGTTCCCTGGAAGACCAGTAGTAGTTTCCGATGCACATCTGGAGGCATTCCGTAATCTGTCGAATGTCAGTGTGTTGTTGAAACACAGAAATTGCATCGGGATTGAATACAACAGACACCATGCGCACTTTCCTCCACGGGAGGAATGTCTCAAACAGTCTACGCTTTGATCGTTCCCTGGAAGACCAGTAGTAGTTTAAGATGCACATCTGGAGGCATTTTGTAATCTGTGGACTATCAGAGTGTTGTCGAAACCCGAAATTGCATTGGGATTGAATACAACAATCACCATGCGCACTTTCCTATATTGGAGTAATGTCTCAAACAGTCTACGCTTTGATCGTTTCCTGGAAGACCAGTAGTAGTTTAAGATGCACATCTGGAGGCATTCTGCAATCTGTGGACTATCAGATTGTTGTAGAAACACAGAAATTGCATCGGGATTGAATACAACAGTCACCATGCGCACTTTCCTCCATGGGAGTAATGTCTCAAACAGTCTACGCTATGATCGTTCCCTGGAAGACCAGTAGTAGTTTCCGATGCACATCTGGAGGCATTCTGTAAACTGTGGACTATCAGAGTGTTGATGAAACACAGAAATTGCATCGGGATTGAATACAACAGTAACCATTCGCACGTTCTTCCATGGGAGTAATGTCTCAAACAGTCTGCGCTTTGATCATTCCCTGGAAGACCTGTTGTAGCTTCCGATGCACATCTGGAGGCATTCTGTAATCTGTTGACCTTCAAAGAGTTAATGAAACACAAGAAATTGCATCGGGATTGAATACAACTTTCACTATGCGCACTTTCCTCCATGAGAATAATGTCTCAAACAGTCTCCGTTTTGATCGTTCCCTGGAAGACCAGTAGTAGTTTCCGATGCACATCTGGAGGCATTCTGTAATCTGTGGACCTTCAAAGTGTTGAAGAAACACAGAGATTGCATTTGGATCGAATACAACAGTCACCATACGCACTTTCCTCCATGGGAGTAATGTCTCAAAGATTCTACGCTTTCGTCGTTCCCTGGAAGACCAGTAGTAGTTTCCGATGCACATCTGGAGGCATTCTGTATTCAGTGGACTATCAGAGTGTTGATGAAACACAGAAATCGCATCGCGATTGAATACAACAGTCACCATGCGCACTTTCCTCCATGGGAGTAATGTCTCAATGAGTCTACATTTTGATCGTTTCTTGGAAGACCAGTAGTAGTGTCCGATGCACATCTGGAGGCACTCTGTAATCTGTGGACTATCAGAGTGTTGTTGAAACACTGAAATTGCATCGGGATTGAATACAACAGTCATCATGCACACTTTCCTCCATGGGAGTAATGTCTCAAACAGTCTACGCTTTGATCGTTCCCTGGAAGACCAGTAGTAGTTTCCGATGCACATCTGGTGGCATTCTGTAAACTGTGGACTATCAGAGTGTTGATGAAACACAGAAATTGCATCGGGATTGAATACAACAGTCACCATTCGCACGTTCCTCCATGGGAGTAATGTCTCAAACAGTCTACGCTTTGATCATTCCCTGGAAGACCAGTTGTAGCTTCCGATGCACATCTGGAGACATTCTGTAATCTGTTGACCTTCAAAGTGTTAATGAAACACAGAAATTGCATTGGGATTCAATACAACATTCACCTTGCGCACTTTCCTCCATGGAAGTAATGTCTCTAAGAGTCTACGATTTGATCGTTCCCTGGAAGACCAGTAGTAGTTTCTGATGCACATCAGGAGGCATTCTGTAATCTGTGGACCTTCAAAGTGTTGAAGAAACACAGAAAGTGCGTCGGGATTGATCACAACAGTCACTATGCGCACTTTCCTCCATGCGAATAATGTCTCAAACAGTCTCCGCTTTGATCGTTCCCTGGAAGACCAGTAGTAGTATCCGATGCACATCTGGAGGTATTCTGTAATCTGTGGACTATCAGATTGTTGATGAAACACTGAAATTGCATCGGGATTGAATACAACAGTCACCATGCTAATGTTCCTCCATGGGAGTAATGTCTCAAACAGTCTACGCTTTGATCGTTCCCTGAAAGACCAGTTGTAGTTTCCGATGCACATCTGGAGGCATTCTGTAATCTGTGGACCTTCAAAGTGTTGATGAAACACAGAAATTGCATCGGGATTGAATACAACAGTCACCATGTGCACTTTCCTTCATGAAAGTAAAGTCTCAAACAGTCTACGCTTTGATCATTCCCTGGAAGACCAGTAGTAGTTTCGATGCACATCTGGAGGCATTCTGTATTCAGTGGACTATCAGAGTGTTGATGAAACACAGAAATCGCATCGCGATTGAATACAACAGTCACCATGCGCACTTTCCTCCATGGGAGTAATGTCTCAATGAGTCTACATTTTGATCGTTTCTTGGAAGACCAGTAGTAGTGTCCGATGCACATCTGGAGGCACTCTGTAATCTGTGGACTATCAGAGTGTTGTTGAAACACTGAAATTGCATCGGGATTGAATACAACAGTCATCATGCACACTTTCCTCCATGGGAGTAATGTCTCAAACAGTCTACGCTTTGATCGTTCCCTGGAAGACCAGTAGTAGTTTCCGATGCACATCTGGTGGCATTCTGTAAACTGTGGACTATCAGAGTGTTGATGAAACACAGAAATTGCATCGGGATTGAATACAACAGTCACCATTCGCACGTTCCTCCATGGGAGTAATGTCTCAAACAGTCTACGCTTTGATCATTCCCTGGAAGACCAGTTGTAGCTTCCGATGCACATCTGGAGACATTCTGTAATCTGTTGACCTTCAAAGTGTTAATGAAACACAGAAATTGCATTGGGATTCAATACAACATTCACCTTGCGCACTTTCCTCCATGGAAGTAATGTCTCTAAGAGTCTACGATTTGATCGTTCCCTGGAAGACCAGTAGTAGTTTCTGATGCACATCAGGAGGCATTCTGTAATCTGTGGACCTTCAAAGTGTTGAAGAAACACAGAAAGTGCGTCGGGATTGATCACAACAGTCACTATGCGCACTTTCCTCCATGCGAATAATGTCTCAAACAGTCTCCGCTTTGATCGTTCCCTGGAAGACCAGTAGTAGTATCCGATGCACATCTGGAGGTATTCTGTAATCTGTGGACTATCAGATTGTTGATGAAACACTGAAATTGCATCGGGATTGAATACAACAGTCACCATGCTAATGTTCCTCCATGGGAGTAATGTCTCAAACAGTCTACGCTTTGATCGTTCCCTGAAAGACCAGTTGTAGTTTCCGATGCACATCTGGAGGCATTCTGTAATCTGTGGACCTTCAAAGTGTTGATGAAACACAGAAATTGCATCGGGATTGAATACAACAGTCACCATGTGCACTTTCCTTCATGAAAGTAAAGTCTCAAACAGTCTACGCTTTGATCATTCCCTGGAAGACCAGTAGTAGTTTCGATGCACATCTGGAGGCATTCTGTAATCAGTGGACTATCAGAGTGTTGATGATACACAGAAATTGCGTCGGGATTAAATACAACAGTCACCATTAGCACTTTCCTCCTTGGGGGTAATGTCTCAAACAGTCTACCCTTTGATCGTTCCCTGGAAGACCAGTAGTAGTTTCCGATGCACATCTGGAGGCATTCCGTAATCTGTCGAATGTCAGTGTGTTGTTGAAACACAGAAATTGCATCGGGATTGAATACAACAGACACCATGCGCACTTTCCTCCACGGGAGGAATGTCTCAAACAGTCTACGCTTTGATCGTTCCCTGGAAGACCAGTAGTAGTTTAAGATGCACGTCTGGAGGCATTCTGCAATCTGTGGACTATCAGATTGTTGTAGAAACACAGAAATTGCGTCGGGATTGAATACAACAGTCACCATGCCCACTCTCCTTCATGGGAGTAATGTCTCAAACAGTCTACGATTTGATCGTTCCCTGGAAGACCAGTAGTGGTTTCCGATGCAAATCTGTAGTCATTCTGTATTCTGTGGACTATCAGAGTGTTGGTGAAACACAGAAACTGCATCGGGATTGAATACAACAGTCAAGATGCGCACTTTCCTCCATGGGAGTAATGTCTCAAACAGTCTACGCTTTGATCGTTCCCTAGAAGACCATTAGTAGTTTCCGATGCACATCTGGAGGCATTTTGTAATCTGTGGACTATCAGAGTGTTGTCGAAACCCGAAATTGCATTGGGATTGAATACAACAATCACCATGCGCACTTTCCTATATTGGAGTAATGTCTCAAACAGTCTACGCTTTGATCGTTTCCTGGAAGACCAGTAGTAGTTTAAGATGCACATCTGGAGGCATTCTGCAATCTGTGGACTATCAGATTGTTGTAGAAACACAGAAATTGCATCGGGATTGAATACAACAGTCACCATGCGCACTTTCCTCCATGGGAGTAATGTCTCAAACAGTCTACGCTATGATCGTTCCCTGGAAGACCAGTAGTAGTTTCCGATGCACATCTGGAGGCATTCTGTAAACTGTGGACTATCAGAGTGTTGATGAAACACAGAAATTGCATCGGGATTCAATACAACAGTCACCATTCGCACGTTCTTCCATGGGAGTAATGTCTCAAACAGTCTGCGCTTTGATCATTCCCTGGAAGACCTGTTGTAGCTTCCGATGCACATCTGGAGGCATTCTGTAATCTGTTGAACTGCAAAGTGTTGATGAAACACAGAAATTGCATCGGGATTGAATACAACTTTCACTATGCGCACTTTCCTCCATGAGAATAATGTCTCAAACAGTCTCCGTTTTGATCGTTCCCTGGAAGACCAGTAGTAGTTTCCGATGCACATCTGGAGGCATTCTGTAATCTGTGGACCTTCAAAGTGTTGATGAAACACAGAGATTGCATTGGGATCGAATACAACAGTCACCATACGCACTTTCCTCCATGGGAGTAATGTCTCAAACAGTCTAAGTTTTAATTGTTCCCTGGAAGACCTCTAATAGTTTCCGATGCACATCTGGAGGCATTCTGTAATCTGTGGACTATCTGATTGTTGATGAAACACTGAAATTGCATCGGGATTGAATACAACAGTCACCATGCTTATGTTCTTCCATGGGAGTAATGTCTCAAACAATCTACGCTTTGATCGTTCCCTGAAAGACCAGTTGTAGTTTCCGATGCACATCTGGAGGCATTCTGTAATCTGTGGACCTTCAAAGTGTTAATGAAACACAGAAATTGCATCGGGATTGAATACAACAGTCACCATGTGCACTTTCCTTCATGAAAGTAAAGTCTCAAACAGTCTACGCTTTGATCATTCCCTGGAAGACCAGTAGTAGTATCCGATGCACATCTGGAGGCATTCTGTAATCAGTGGACTATCAGAGTGTTGATGATACACAGAAGTTGCGTCGGGATTGAATGCAACAGTCACCATTAGCACTTTCCTCCTTGGGAGTAATGTCTCAAAAAGTCAACCCTTTGATCGTTCCCTGGAAGACCAGTAGTAGTTTCCGATGCACATCTGGAGGCTTTCTGTAATCTGTCGAATGTCAGTGTGTTGCTGAAACACAGAAATTGCATCGGGATTGAATACAACTGACACCATGCGCACTTTCCTTCACAGGAGTAATGTCTCAAACAGTCTACGCTTTGATCATTCCCTGGAAGACCAGTAGTAGTTTAAGATTCACATCTGGAGGCATTCTGCAATCTGTTGACTATCAGATTGTTGTAGAAACACCGAAATTGCATCGGGATTGAATACAACAGTCACCATGCACACTTTCCTTCATGGGAGTAATGTCTCAAACAGTCTACGCTTTGATCGTTCCCTGGAAGACCAGTAGTGGTTTCCGATGCAAATCTGGAGGCATTCTGTATTCTGTGGAGTATTAGAGTGTTAGTGAAACACAGAAATTGCATCGGGATTGAATACAACAGTCACCATGCTCACTTTCCTCCATAGGAGTAATGTCTCAAACTATCTACGCTTTGATCGTTCCCTAGAAGACCATTAGTAGTTTCCGATGCACATCTGGAGGCGTTCTGTAATCTGTGGACTATCAGAGTGTTGTTGAAACCCGAAATTGCTTTGGGATTGAATACAACAGTCACCATGCGCACTTTCCTATATTGGAGTAATGTCTCAAACAGTCTACGCTTTGATCGTTTCCTGGAAGACCAGTAATAGTTTCCGATGCACGTCTGGAGGCATTCTGTAATCTTTGGACCTTCCAGGTGTTAATGAAACACAGAAATTGCATCGGGATTAATACTACAGTCACCAGGCGCACTTTCCTCAATGGGAGTAATGTCTCAAACAGTCTCCGCTTTGATCGTTCCCTGGAAGGCCAGTAGTAGTTTCCAATGCACATCTGGAGGCATTCTGTTATCTGTGGAACATCAGAGTGTTGATGAAACACAGAAATTGCATCGGGATTAAATACAACAGTCACCATGCGCACTTTCCTCCATGGGAGTAATGTCTCAAAGAGTCTGCGCTTTGATCGTTCCCTGGAAGACCAGTAGTAGTTTCTGATGAACATCAGGAGGCATTCTGTAATCTGTGGACTATCTGAGTGTTGATGAAACACAGAAATTGCATCGCGATTGAATACAACAGTCACCATGCACACTTACCTCCATGGGAGTAATGTCTCAAAGAGTCTACGCTTTGATCGTTCCCTGGAAGACCAGTAGTAGTTTAAGATGCACATCAGGAGGCATTCTGTAATCTGTGGACTATCTGAGTGTTGATGAAACACAGAAATTGCATCGGGATTGAATACAACAGTCAAGATGCGCACTTTCCTCCATGGGAGTAATGTCTCAAACAGTCTACGCTTTGATCGTTCCCTAGAAGACCATTAGTAGTTTCCGATGCACATCTGGAGGCATTTTGTAATCTGTGGACTATCAGAGTGTTGTTGAAACCCGAAATTGCTTTGGGATTGAATACAACAATCACTATGCGCACTTTCCTATATTGGAGTAATGTCTCAAACAGTCTACGCTTTGATCGTTTCCTGGAAGACCAGTAGTAGTTTAAGATGCACATCTGGAGGCATTCTGCAATCTGTGGCCTATCAGATTGTTGTAGAAACACAGAAATTGCATCGGGATTGAATACAACAGTCACCATGCGCACTTTCCTCCATGGGAGTAATGTCTCAAACAGTCTTCGCTTTGATAGTTCCCTGGAAGACCAGTAGTAGTTTCCGATGCACATCTGGAGGTATTCTGTAATCTGTGGACTATCGGAGTGTTGATGAAACACAGAAATTGCATCGGGATTGAATACAACAGTCACCATGCGCATTTTCCTCCATCGAAATAATGTCTCAAACAGTCTCCGTTTTGATCGTTCCCTGGAAGACCAGTAGTAGATTCCGATGCACATCTGGAGGCATTCTGTAATCTGTGGACCTTCAAAGTGTTGAAGAAACACAGAGATTGCATTTGGATCGAATACAACAGTCACCATACGCACTTTCCTCCATGGGAGTAATGTCTCAAAGATTCTACGCTTTCGTCGTTCCCTGGAAGACCAGTAGTAGTTTCCGATGCACATCTGGAGGCATTCTGTATTCAGTGGACTATCAGAGTGTTGATGAAACACAGAAATCGCATCGCGATTGAATACAACAGTCACCATGCGCACTTTCCTCCATGGGAGTAATGTCTCAATGAGTCTACATTTTGATCGTTTCTTGGAAGACCAGTAGTAGTGTCCGATGCACATCTGGAGGCACTCTGTAATCTGTGGACTATCAGAGTGTTGTTGAAACACTGAAATTGCATCGGGATTGAATACAACAGTCATCATGCACACTTTCCTCCATGGGAGTAATGTCTCAAACAGTCTACGCTTTGATCGTTCCCTGGAAGACCAGTAGTAGTTTCCGATGCACATCTGGTGGCATTCTGTAAACTGTGGACTATCAGAGTGTTGATGAAACACAGAAATTGCATCGGGATTGAATACAACAGTCACCATTCGCACGTTCCTCCATGGGAGTAATGTCTCAAACAGTCTACGCTTTGATCATTCCCTGGAAGACCAGTTGTAGCTTCCGATGCACATCTGGAGACATTCTGTAATCTGTTGACCTGCAAAGTGTTAATGAAACACAGAAATTGCATTGGGATTCAATACAACATTCACCTTGCGCACTTTCCTCCATGGAAGTAATGTCTCTAAGAGTCTACGATTTGATCGTTCCCTGGAAGACCAGTAGTAGTTTCTGATGCACATCAGGAGGCATTCTGTAATCTGTGGACCTTCAAAGTGTTGAAGAAACACAGAAAGTGCGTCGGGATTGATCACAACAGTCACTATGCGCACTTTCCTCCATGCGAATAATGTCTCAAACAGTCTCCGCTTTGATCGTTCCCTGGAAGACCAGTAGTAGTATCCGATGCACATCTGGAGGTATTCTGTAATCTGTGGACTATCAGATTGTTGATGAAACACTGAAATTGCATCGGGATTGAATACAACAGTCACCATGCTAATGTTCCTCCATGGGAGTAATGTCTCAAACAGTCTACGCTTTGATCGTTCCCTGAAAGACCAGTTGTAGTTTCCGATGCACATCTGGAGGCATTCTGTAATCTGTGGACCTTCAAAGTGTTGATGAAACACAGAAATTGCATCGGGATTGAATACAACAGTCACCATGTGCACTTTCCTTCATGAAAGTAAAGTCTCAAACAGTCTACGCTTTGATCATTCCCTGGAAGACCAGTAGTAGTTTCGATGCACATCTGGAGGCATTCTGTATTCAGTGGACTATCAGAGTGTTGATGAAACACAGAAATCGCATCGCGATTGAATACAACAGTCACCATGCGCACTTTCCTCCATGGGAGTAATGTCTCAATGAGTCTACATTTTGATCGTTTCTTGGAAGACCAGTAGTAGTGTCCGATGCACATCTGGAGGCACTCTGTAATCTGTGGACTATCAGAGTGTTGTTGAAACACTGAAATTGCATCGGGATTGAATACAACAGTCATCATGCACACTTTCCTCCATGGGAGTAATGTCTCAAACAGTCTACGCTTTGATCGTTCCCTGGAAGACCAGTAGTAGTTTCCGATGCACATCTGGTGGCATTCTGTAAACTGTGGACTATCAGAGTGTTGATGAAACACAGAAATTGCATCGGGATTGAATACAACAGTCATCATGCACACTTTCCTCCATGGGAGTAATGTCTCAAACAGTCTACGCTTTGATCGTTCCCTGGAAGACCAGTAGTAGTGTCCGATGCACATCTGGAGGCACTCTGTAATCTGTGGACTATCAGAGTGTTGTTGAAACACAGAAATTGCATCGGGATTGAATACAACAGACACCATGCGCACTTTCCTCCACGGGAGGAATGTCTCAAACAGTCTACGCTTTGATCGTTCCCTGGAAGACCAGTAGTAGTTTAAGATGCACGTCTGGAGGCATTCTGCAATCTGTGGACTATCAGATTGTTGTAGAAACACAGAAATTGCGTCGGGATTGAATACAACAGTCACCATGCCCACTCTCCTTCATGGGAGTAATGTCTCAAATAGTCTACGATTTGATCGTTCCCTGGAAGACCAGTAGTGGTTTCCGATGCAAATCTGTAGTCATTCTGTATTCTGTGGACTATCAGAGTGTTGGTGAAACACAGAAACTGCATCGGGATTGAATACAACAGTCAAGATGCGCACTTTCCTCCATGGGAGTAATGTCTCAAACAGTCTACGCTTTGATCGTTCCCTAGAAGACCATTAGTAGTTTCCGATGCACATCTGGAGGCATTTTGTAATCTGTGGACTATCAGAGTGTTGTCGAAACCCGAAATTGCATTGGGATTGAATACAACAATCACCATGCGCACTTTCCTATATTGGAGTAATGTCTCAAACAGTCTACGCTTTGATCGTTTCCTGGAAGACCAGTAGTAGTTTAAGATGCACATCTGGAGGCATTCTGCAATCTGTGGACTATCAGATTGTTGTAGAAACACAGAAATTGCATCGGGATTGAATACAACAGTCACCATGCGCACTTTCCTCCATGGGAGTAATGTCTCAAACAGTCTACGCTATGATCGTTCCCTGGAAGACCAGTAGTAGTTTCCGATGCACATCTGGAGGCATTCTGTAAACTGTGGACTATCAGAGTGTTGATGAAACACAGAAATTGCATCGGGATTCAATACAACAGTCACCATTCGCACGTTCTTCCATGGGAGTAAAGTCTCAAACAGTCTGCGCTTTGATCATTCCCTGGAAGACCTGTTGTAGCTTCCGATGCACATCTGGAGGCATTCTGTAATCTGTTGAACTGCAAAGTGTTGATGAAACACAGAAATTGCATCGGGATTGAATACAACTTTCACTATGCGCACTTTCCTCCATGAGAATAATGTCTCAAACAGTCTCCGTTTTGATCGTTCCCTGGAAGACCAGTAGTAGTTTCCGATGCACATCTGGAGGCATTCTGTAATCTGTGGACCTTCAAAGTGTTGATGAAACACAGAGATTGCATTGGGATCGAATACAACAGTCACCATACGCACTTTCCTCCATGGGAGTAATGTCTCAAACAGTCTAAGTTTTAATTGTTCCCTGGAAGACCTCTAATAGTTTCCGATGCACATCTGGAGGCATTCTGTAATCTGTGGACTATCTGATTGTTGATGAAACACTGAAATTGCATCGGGATTGAATACAACAGTCACCATGCTTATGTTCCTCCATGGGAGTAATGTCTCAAACAATCTACGCTTTGATCGTTCCCTGAAAGACCAGTTGTAGTTTCCGATGCACATCTGGAGGCATTCTGTAATCTGTGGACCTTCAAAGTGTTAATGAAACACAGAAATTGCATCGGGATTGAATACAACAGTCACCATGTGAACTTTCCTTCATGAAAGTAAAGTCTCAAACAGTCTACGCTTTGATCATTCCCTGGAAGACCAGTAGTAGTATCCGATGCACATCTGGAGGCATTCTGTAATCAGTGGACTATCAGAGTGTTGATGATACACAGAAGTTGCGTCGGGATTGAATGCAACAGTCACCATTAGCACTTTCCTCCTTGGGAGTAATGTCTCAAAAAGTCAACCCTTTGATCGTTCCCTGGAAGACCAGTAGTAGTTTCCGATGCACATCTGGAGGCTTTCTGTAATCTGTCGAATGTCAGTGTGTTGCTGAAACACAGAAATTGCATCGGGATTGAATACAACTGACACCATGCGCACTTTCCTTCACAGGAGTAATGTCTCAAACAGTCTACGCTTTGATCATTCCCTGGAAGACCAGTAGTAGTTTAAGATTCACATCTGGAGGCATTCTGCAATCTGTTGACTATCAGATTGTTGTAGAAACACCGAAATTGCATCGGGATTGAATACAACAGTCACCATGCACACTTTCCTTCATGGGAGTAATGTCTCAAACAGTCTACGCTTTGATCGTTCCCTGGAAGACCAGTAGTGGTTTCCGATGCAAATCTGGAGGCATTCTGTATTCTGTGGAGTATTAGAGTGTTAGTGAAACACAGAAATTGCATCGGGATTGAATACAACAGTCACCATGCTCACTTTCCTCCATAGGAGTAATGTCTCAAACTATCTACGCTTTGATCGTTCCCTAGAAGACCATTAGTAGTTTCCGATGCACATCTGGAGGCGTTCTGTAATCTGTGGACTATCAGAGTGTTGTTGAAACCCGAAATTGCTTTGGGATTGAATACAACAGTCACCATGCGCACTTTCCTATATTGGAGTAATGTCTCAAACAGTCTACGCTTTGATCGTTTCCTGGAAGACCAGTAATAGTTTCCGATGCACGTCTGGAGGCATTCTGTAATCTTTGGACCTTCCAGGTGTTAATGAAACACAGAAATTGCATCGGGATTAATACTACAGTCACCAGGCGCACTTTCCTCAATGGGAGTAATGTCTCAAACAGTCTCCGCTTTGATCGTTCCCTGGAAGGCCAGTAGTAGTTTCCAATGCACATCTGGAGGCATTCTGTTATCTGTGGAACATCAGAGTGTTGATGAAACACAGAAATTGCATCGGGATTAAATACAACAGTCACCATGCGCACTTTCCTCCATGGGAGTAATGTCTCAAAGAGTCTGCGCTTTGATCGTTCCCTGGAAGACCAGTAGTAGTTTCTGATGAACATCAGGAGGCATTCTGTAATCTGTGGACTATCTGAGTGTTGATGAAACACAGAAATTGCATCGCGATTGAATACAACAGTCACCATGCACACTTACCTCCATGGGAGTAATGTCTCAAAGAGTCTACGCTTTGATCGTTCCCTGGAAGACCAGTAGTAGTTTAAGATGCACATCAGGAGGCATTCTGTAATCTGTGGACTATCTGAGTGTTGATGAAACACAGAAATTGCATCGGGATTGAATACAACAGTCAAGATGCGCACTTTCCTCCATGGGAGTAATGTCTCAAACAGTCTACGCTTTGATCGTTCCCTAGAAGACCATTAGTAGTTTCCGATGCACATCTGGAGGCATTTTGTAATCTGTGGACTATCAGAGTGTTGTTGAAACCCGAAATTGCTTTGGGATTGAATACAACAATCACTATGCGCACTTTCCTATATTGGAGTAATGTCTCAAACAGTCTACGCTTTGATCGTTTCCTGGAAGACCAGTAGTAGTTTAAGATGCACATCTGGAGGCATTCTGCAATCTGTGGCCTATCAGATTGTTGTAGAAACACAGAAATTGCATCGGGATTGAATACAACAGTCACCATGCGCACTTTCCTCCATGGGAGTAATGTCTCAAACAGTCTTCGCTTTGATAGTTCCCTGGAAGACCAGTAGTAGTTTCCGATGCACATCTGGAGGTATTCTGTAATCTGTGGACTATCGGAGTGTTGATGAAACACAGAAATTGCATCGGGATTGAATACAACAGTCACCATGCGCATTTTCCTCCATCGAAATAATGTCTCAAACAGTCTCCGTTTTGATCGTTCCCTGGAAGACCAGTAGTAGATTCCGATGCACATCTGGAGGCATTCTGTAATCTATTGACCTTCAAAGTGTTGATGAAACACAGAAATTGCATCGGGATTGAATATAACTTTCACCATGCGCACTTTCCTCCATGGGAGTAATGTCTCAAAGAGTCTACGCTTTGATCGTTCCCTGGAAGACCAGTAGTAGTTTAAGATGCACATCAGGAGGCATTCTGTAATCTGTGGACTATCTGAGTGTTGATGAAACACAGAAATTGCATCGGGATTGAATACAACAGTCAAGATGCGCACTTTCCTCCATGGGAGTAATGTCTCAAACAGTCTACGCTTTGATCGTTCCCTAGAAGACCATTAGTAGTTTCCGATGCACATCTGGAGGCATTTTGTAATCTGTGGACTATCAGAGTGTTGTTGAAACCCGAAATTGCTTTGGGATTGAATACAACAATCACTATGCGCACTTTCCTATATTGGAGTAATGTCTCAAACAGTCTACGCTTTGATCGTTTCCTGGAAGACCAGTAGTAGTTTAAGATGCACATCTGGAGGCATTCTGCAATCTGTGGACTATCAGATTGTTGTAGAAACACAGAAATTGCATCGGGATTGAATACAACAGTCACCATGCGCACTTTCCTCCATGGGAGTAATGTCTCAAACAGTCTACGCTATGATCGTTCCCTGGAAGACCAGTAGTAGTTTCCGATGCACATCTGGAGGCATTCTGTAAACTGTGGACTATCAGAGTGTTGATGAAACACAGAAATTGCATCGGGATTGAATACAACAGTCACCATTCGCACGTTCTTCCATGGGAGTAATGTCTCAAACAGTCTGCGCTTTGATCATTCCCTGGAAGACCTGTTGTAGCTTCCGATGCACATCTGGAGGCATTCTGTAATCTGTTGACCTTCAAAGTGTTGATGAAACACAGAAATTGCATCGGGATTGAATACAACTTTCACTATGCGCACTTTCCTCCATGAGAATAATGTCTCAAACAGTCTCCGTTTTGATCGTTCCCTGGAAGACCAGTAGTAGTTTCCGATGCACATCTGGAGGCATTCTGTAATCTGTGGACCTTCAAAGTGTTGATGAAACACAGAGATTGCATTGGGATCGAATACAACAGTCACCATACGCACTTTCCTCCATGGGGGTAATGTCTCAAACAGTCTAAGTTTTAATTGTTCCCTGGAAGACCACTAGTAGTTTCCGATGCACATCTGGAGGCATTCTGTAATCTGTGGACTATCTGATTGTTGATGAAACACTGAAATTGCATCGGGATTGAATACAACAGTCACCATGCTTATGTTCCTCCATGGGAGTAATGTCTCAAACAATCTACGCTTTGTTCGTTCCCTGAAAGACCAGTTGTAGTTTCCGATGCACATCTGGAGGCATTCTGTAACCTGTGGACCTTCAAAGTGTTAATGAAACACAGAAATTGCATCGGGATTGAATACAACAGTCACCATGTGCACTTTCCTTCATGAAAGTAAAGTCTCAAACAGTCTACGCTTTGATCATTCCCTGGAAGACCAGTAGTAGTATCCGATGCACATCTGGAGGCATTCTGTAATCAGTGGACTATCAGAGTGTTGATGATAAACAGAAGTTGCGTCGGGATTGAATACAACAGTCACCATTAGCACTTTCCTCCTTGGGAGTAATGTCTCAAACAGTCAACCCTTTGATCGTTCCCTGGAAGACCAGTAGTAGTTTCCGATGCACATCTGGAGGCTTTCTGTAATCTGTCGAATGTTAGTGTGTTGCTGAAACACAGAAATTGCATCGGGATTGAATACAACTGACACCATGCGCACTTTCCTTCACGGGAGTAATGTCTCAAACAGTCTACGCTTTGATCATTCCCTGGAAGACCAGTAGTAGTTTAAGATGCACATCTGGAGGCATTCTGCAATCTGTTGACTATCAGATTGTTGTAGAAACACCGAAATTGCATCGGGATTGAATACAACAGTCACCATGCACACTTTCCTTCATGGGAGTAATGTCTCAAACAGTCTACGCTTTGATCGTACCCTGGAAGACCAGTAGTGGTTTTCGATGCAAGTCTGGAGGCATTCTGTATTCTGTGGAGTATCAGAGTGTTAGTGAAACACAGAAATTGCATCGGGATTGAATAAAACAGTCATCATGCTCACTTTCCTCCATAGGAGTAATGTCTCAAACTATCTACGCTTTGATCGTTCCCTAGAAGACCATTAGTAGTTTCCGATGCACATCTGGAGGCGTTCTGTAATCTGTGGACTATCAGAGTGTTGTTGAAACCCGAAATTGCATTGGGATTGAATACAACAGTCACCATGCGCACTTTCCTATATTGGAGTAATGTCTCAAAAAGTCTACGCTTTGATCGTTTCCTGGAAGACCAGTAATAGTTTCCGATGCACGTCTGGAGGCATTCTGTAATCTTTGGACCTTCCAGGTGTTAATGAAACACAGAAATTGCATCGGGATTGATACTACAGTCACCATGCGCACTTTCCTCAATGGGAGTAATGTCTCAAACAGTCTCCGCTTTGATCGTTCCCTGGAAGGCCAGTAGTAGTTTCCAATGCACATCTGGAGGCATTCTGTTATCTGTGGAACATCAGAGTGTTGATGAAACACAGAAATTGTATCGGGATTAAATACAACAGTCACCATGCGCACTTTCCTCCATGGGAGTAATGTCTCAAAGAGTCTGCGCTTTGATCGTTCCCTGGAAGACCAGTAGTAGTTTCTGATGAACATCAGGAGGCATTCTGTAATCTGTGGACTATCTGAGTGTTGATGAAACACAGAAATTGCATCGCGATTGAATACAACAGTCACCATGCGCACTTGCCTCCATGGGAGTAATGTCTCAAACAGTCTACGCTTTGATCGTTCCCTGGAAGACCAGTAGTAGTTTCCGATGCACATCTGGAGGTACTCTGTAATCTGTGGACCTTCAAAGTGTTGAAGAAACACAGAAAGTGCCTCGGGATCGAACACAACAGTCACCATGCGCACTTTCCTCCATGGGAGTAATGTCTCAAACAGTCTAAGCTTTGATCGTTCCCTGGAAGACCAGTAGTAGTTACGATGCACATCTGGAGGCATTCTGCAATCTGTGCACTATCAGAGTGTTGTAGAAACACAGAAATTGCATCGGGATTGAATACAACAGTCACCATGCACACTTTCCTCCATGGGAGTAATGTCTCAAACAGTCTTCGCTTTGATAGTTCCCTGGAAGACCAGTAGTAGTTTCCGATGCACATCTGGAGGTATTCTGTAATCTGTGGACTATCGGAGTGTTGATGAAACACAGAAATTGCATCGGGATTGAAAACAACAGTCACCATGCGCATTTTCCTCCATCGAAATAATGTCTCAAACAGTCTCCGTTTTGATCGTTCCCTGGAAGACCAGTAGTAGATTCCGATGCACATCTGGAGGCATTCTGTAATCTGTTGACCTTCAAAGTGTTGATGAAACACAGAAATTGCATCGGGATTGAATATAACTTTACCATGCGCACTTTCCTCCATGGGAGTAATGTCTCAAAGAGTCTACGCTTTGATCGTTCCCTGGAAGACCAGTAGTAGTTTCTGATGCACATCAGGAGGCATTCTGTAATCTGTGGACCTTCAAAGTGTTGAAGAAACACAGAAAGTGCCTCGAGATTGAACACAACAGTCACCATGCGCACTTTCCACCATGAGAATAATGTCTCAAACAGTCTCCGCTTTGATCGTTCCCTGGAAGACCAGTAGTAGTTTCCGATGCACATCTGGAGGCATTCTGTAATCTGTGGACCTTCAAAGTGTTGATGAAACACAGAAATTGCATTGGGATTGAATACAACAGTCACCAAGCGCACTTTCCTCCATGGGAGTAATGTCTCAAACAGTCTAAGCTTTGATCGTTTTCTGGAAGACCAGTAGTAGTTTCCGATGCATATCTGTAGGCATTCTGTAATCTGTCGAATGTCAGTGTGTTGCTGAAACACAGAAATTGCATCGGGATTGAATACAACAGTCACCATGCGCACTTTCCTTCACAGGAGTAATGTCTCAAACAGTCTACGCTTTGATCGTTCCCTGGAAGACAAGTAGTCGTTTCCGATGCAAATCTGGAGGCATTCTGTATTCTGTGGGGTATCAGAGTGTTAGTGAAACACAGAAATTGCATCGGGATTCAATACAACAGTCACCATGCGCATTTTCCTTCACAGGAGTAATGTCTCAAACAGTCTACGCTTTGATCGTTCCCTGGAAGACCAGTAGTAGTTTAAGATGCACATCTGGAGGCATTCTGCAATCTGTGGACTATCAGATTGTTGTAGAAACACCGAAATTGCATCGTGATTGAATACAACAGTCACCATGCACACTTTCCTTCATGGGAGTAATGTCTCAAACAGTCTACGCTTTGATCGTTTCCTGGAAGACCAGTAGTGGTTTCCGATGCAAATCTGGAGGCATTCTGTATTCTGTGGAGTATCAGAGTGTTAGCGAAACACAGAAATTGCATCGGGATTCAATACAACAGTCACCATGCGCACTTTCCTCCATAGGAGTAATGTCTCAAACAGTCTACGCTTTGATCGTTCCCTAGAAGACCATTAGTAGTTTCCGATGCACATCTGGAGGCATTCTGTAATCTGTGGACTATCGGAGTGTTGTTGATACCCGAAATTGCATTGGGATTGAATACAACAGTCACCATGCGCACTTTCCTATATTGGAGTAATGTCTCAAACAGTCTACGATTTGATCGTTTCCTGGAAGACCAGTAGTAGTTTCCGATGCACGTCTGGAGGCATTCTGTAACCTTTGGACCCTCCAGGTGTTAATGAAACACAGAAATTGCATCGGGATTGATACTACAGTCACCATGCGCACTTTCCTCCATGGGAGTAATGTCTCAAACAGTCTCTTCTTTGATCGTTCCCTGGAAGCCCAGTAGTAGTTTCCAATGCACATCTGGAGGCATTCTGTTATCTGTGGAACATCAGAGTGTTGATGAAACACAGAAATTGCATCGGGATTAAATACAACAGTCACCATGCGCACTTTCCTCCATGGGGGTAATGTCTCAAAGAGTCTGCGCTTTGATCGTTCCTTGGAAGACCAGTAGTAGTTTCTGATGCACATCAGGAGGCATTCTGTAATCTGTGGAGTATCTGAGTGTTGATGAAACACAGAAATTGCATCGCGATTGAATACAACAGTCACCATGCGCACTTTCCTCCATGGGAGTAATGTCTCAAACAGTCTACGCTTTGATCGTTCCCTGGAAGACCAGTAGTAGTTTCCGATGCACATCTGGAGGTATTCTGTAATCTGTGGACCTTCAAAGTGTTGAAGAAACACAGAAAGTGCATCGGGATCGAACACAACAGTCACCATGCGCACTTTCCTCCATGTGAGTAATGTGTCAAACAGTCTCCGCTTTGATCGTTCTCTGGAAGACCAGTAGTAGTTTCCGATCCACATCTGGAGGCATTCTGTAATCTGTGGACTATCAGAGTGTTGTTGAAACACAGAAATTGCATCGAGATTGAGTACAACAGTCACCATGCGTACTTTCCTCCGTGGGAGTAATGTCTCAAACTTTCATCGCTTTGATCGTTAGCTGAAGACCAGTATTAGTTTCCGATGCACATCTGGTGGCATTCTGTAATCAGTGGTCTATCAGAGTGTTGATGAAACACAGAAATTGCGTCGGGATTGAATACAACAGTCACCATGCGCACTTTCCTCCGTGGGAGTAATGTCTCAAACAGTTTATTCTTTGATCGTTCCCTGGAAGACCAGTAGTGGTTTCCGATACACATCTGGAGGCATTCTGTAACCTGTCGAATGTCAGTGTGTTGTTGATACACAGAAATTGCATCGGGATTGAATACAACAGTCACCATGCGCACTTTCCTCCACGGGAGTAATGTCTCAAACAGTCTACGATTTGATCGTTCCCTGGAAGACCAGTAGTAGTTACGATGCACATCTGGAGGCATTCTGCAATCTGTGCACTATCAGAGTGTTGTAGAAACACAGAAATTGCATCGGGATCGAATACAAAAGTCACCATGCACACTTTCCTCCATGGGAGTAATGTCTCAAACAGTCTACGCTTTGATAGTTCCCTGGAAGACCAGTAGTAGTTTCCGATGCACATCTGGAGGTATTCTGTAATCTGTGGACTATCGGAGTGTTGATGAAACACAGAAATTGCATCGGGATTGAATACAACAGTCACCATGTGCACTTTCCTTCATGAAAGTAAAGTCTCAAACAGTCTACGCTTTGATCATTCCCTGGAAGACCAGTAGTAGTATCCGATGCACATCTGGAGGCATTCTGTAATCAGTGGACTATCACAGTGTTGATGATACACAGAAGTTGCGTCGGGATTGAATACAACAGTAACCATTAGCACTTTCCTCCATGGGAGTAATGTCTCAAACAGTCAACACTTTGATCTTTCCCTGGAAGACCAGTAGTAGTTTCCGATGCACATCTGGAAGCATTCTGTAATCTGTCGAATGTCAGTGTGTTGCTGAAACACAGAAATTGCATCGGGATTGATTACAACAGACACCATGCGCACTTTCCTTCACAGGAGTAATGTCTCAAACAGTCTACCCTTTGATCGTTCCCTGGAAGACCAGTAGTAGTTTCCGATGCACATCTGGAGGCATTCTGTAATCTGTCGAATGTCAGTGTGTTGTTGAAACACAGAAATTGCATCGGGATTGAATACAACAGACACCATGCGCACTTTCCTCCACGGGAGTAATGTCTCAAACAGTGCAGTAGTCTCAATGTAGTTGGTACTCTCCATAGTATCAACAATTTCACGAACGTTCCAGGTCCGGTATGCAATAACATCTCGAGGATGGAAACACTCCAAACCAGGAAGATTAGCAGATGTAGCGCGAACAATTGCACATGTAAACCATCCTCCACCACTCTTCTCAGAAACTCCCGTGAGAGTAAGGTACAATGTGCAACCGACGAAAGTAACGGGTCCTTTCAAAACTTCAGTATTGCCGACATTTTGATTGTCAAGGCTAATACCAACAGTCCTTATTTCTTTATAAACAGGCATTCTCTGACGCCTGTAATAACGTCTGCGCGCTCGTGGCATCCTGTGCTGTTGCCCGTGCGGCTGCCTCAGAGCGAATGAAGCAAGCCACGAGCAGCGCGGCGTGGCTGCGCGCACCTTATCAGCTGCTACTTCCTGCCCCCAAGCGTTCTTATCGCCGAGACCGGAAGGGCGTCGACTTGATTTGTCTCAAACAGTCTACGCTTTGATCGTTCCCTAGAAGACCATTAGTAGTTTCCGATGCACATCTGGAGGCATTCTGTAATCTGTGGACCTTCAAAGTGTTGACGAAACATAGAAATTGACTCGGGATTGAATACAACAGTCACCATGCATACTTTCCTCCGTGGGAGTAATGTCTCAAACAGTCTACATTTTGATCGTTCCCTGGAAGACCAGTAGTAGTTTCCGATGCACATCTGGAGGCATTCTGTACTCTGTGGACATTCAAATTGTTGATGAAACACAGAAATTGCATCGGGATTGAATACAACAGTCACCAAGCGCACTTTCCTCCATGGGAGTAATGTCTCAAACAGTCTACGTTTTGTCGTTCCCTGCAAGACCAGTAGTAGTTTCCGATGCACATCTGGAGGAATTCTGTAATCTGCGGACCTTCAAAGTGTTGATGAAACACAGAAATTGACTCGGGATTGAATACAACAGTCACCTTGCGCACTTTCCTTAATGGGAGTAATGTCTCAATCAGTCTACGCTTTGTCGTTTTCTGGAAGACCAGTAGTAGTTTCCGATGCACATCTGGAGGCATTCTGTAATCTGTGGACCTTCAAAGTGTTGATGAAACTCAGACATTGCCTCGAAATTGAATACAACAGTCATCAAGTGCACTTTCCTCCATGGGAGTAATGTCTCAAACAGTCTACGATTTGATCGTTTTCTGGAAGACCAGTAGTAGTTTCCGATGCATATCTGGAGGCATTCTGTAATCTGTGGACCTTCAAAGTGTTGATGAAACATAGAAATTGCATCGGGATTGAATACGACAGTCACCATGCGCACTTTCCTCCATGGGAGTAATGTCTCAAACAGTCTACATTTTGATCGTTCCCTGGAAGACCAGTAGTAGTTTCCGATGCACATCTGGAGGCATTCTGTACTCTGTGGACATTCAAATTGTTGATGAAACACAGAAATTGCATCGGGATTGAATACAACAGTCACCAAGCGCACTTTCCTCCATGGGAGTAATGTCTCAAACAGTCTACGTTTTGTCGTTCCCTGCAAGACCAGTAGTAGTTTCCGATGCACATCTGGAGGAATTCTGTAATCTGCGGACCTTCAAAGTGTTGATGAAACACAGAAATTGACTCGGGATTGAATACAACAGTCACCTTGCGCACTTTCCTTAATGGGAGTAATGTCTCAATCAGTCTACGCTTTGTCGTTTTCTGGAAGACCAGTAGTAGTTTCCGATGCACATCTCGAGGCATTCTGTAATCTGTGGACCCTCAAAGTGTTGATGAAACTCAGACATTGCCTCGAAATTGAATACAACAGTCACCAAGTGCACTTTCCTCCATGGGAGTAATGTCTCAAACAGTCTACGATTTGATCGTTTTCTGGAAGACCAGTAGTAGTTTCCGATGCATATCTGGAGGCATTCTGTAATCTGTGGACCTTCAAAGTGTTGATGAAACATAGAAATTGCATCGGGATTGAATACGACAGTCACCATGCGCACTTTCCTCCATGGGAGTAATGTCTCAAACAGTCTACGCTTTGATAGTTCCCTGGAGGACGAGTAGTAGTTTCCGATGCACATCTGGAGGCATTCTGTAATCTGTGGACTATCGGAGTGTTGATGAAACACAGAAATTGCATCGGGATTGAATACAATATTCACCATTCGCACGATCCTCCATGGGAGTAATGTCTCAAACAGTCTACGCATTGATCGTTCCCTGGAAGACCAGTTGTAGCTTCCGATGCACATCTGGAGGCATTCTGTAATCTGTGGACCTTCAAAGTGTTGATGAAACACAGAAATTGCATCGGGATTGAATACTACAGTCACCATGCGCATTTTCCTACATCGAAATAATGTCTCAAACAGTCTCCGTTTTGATCGTTCCCTGGAAGACCAGTAGTAGATTCCCATGCACATCTGGAGGCATTCTGTAATCTGTGGACCTTCAAAATGTTGATGAAACACAAAAATTGCATCGCGATTGAATACAACAGTCACCATGCGCTCGTTCCTCCATGGGAGTAATGTCTCAAACAGTCTGCACTTTGATCGTTCCCTGGAAGACCAGTTGTAGGTTCCGATGGACATCTGGAGGCATTCTGTAATCTGTAGACCTTCAAAGAGTTAATGAAACAGAGAAATTGCATCGGGATTGAATACAACAGTCACCATGCGTAGTTTAATATATGGGAGTAATGTCTCAAACAGTCTACGTTGTGATCGTTTCCTGGAAGACCAGTAGTAGTTTCCGATGAACATCTGGAGGCATTCTGTAATCTGTGGACCTTCAAAGTGTTGACGAAACATAGAAATTGACTCGGGATTGAATACAACAGTCACCATGCGCACTTTCCTCTATGGGAATAATGTCTCAAACTGTCATCGCTTTGATCGTTAGCTGAAGACCAGTATTAGTTTCCGATGCCCATCTGGTGGCATTCTGTAATCAGTGGTCTATCAGAGTGTTGATGATACACAGAAATTGCGTCGGGATTGAATACAACAGTCACCTTGCGCACTTTCCTCCATGGGAGTAATGTCACTAACAGTTTAGGCTTTGGTCGTTACCTGTAGGAACAGTAGTGGTTCCCGATGCACATTTGGAGGCATTCTGTAACCTGTTGAATGTCAGTGTGTTGTTGAAACACAGAAATTGCATCGGGATTGAATACAACAGTCACCATGCACACTTTCCGCCATGGGAGTAATGTCTCAAACAGTCTACGCTTTGATATTTCCCTGGAAGACCAGTTGTAGCTTCCGATGCACATCTGGAAGCATTCAGTAATCTGTGGACAATCAGAGTGTTGTTGAAACGCAGAAATTGCATCCGGATTGAATACAACAGTCACCATGCGTAGTTTAATAAATGGGAGTAATGTCTCAAACAGTCTACGTTGTGATCGTTTCCTGGAAGACCAGTAGTAGTTTCCGATGAACATCTGGAGGCATTCTGTAATCTGTGGACCTTCAAAGTGTTGATGAAACACAGAGATTGCATCGGGATTGAATACAACAGTCACCATGCGCACTTTCCTCCATGGGAGTAATGTCTCAAACAGTCTACGCTTTCATCGTTCCCTGGAAGACCAGTAGTAGTTTCCGTCGCACATCTGGAGGCATTCTGTAATCTGTGGACTATCAGACGGTTGTTGAAACACAGAAATTGCATCGGGATTGAATACAACAGTCACCATGTGCACTTTCCTTCATGAAAGTAAAGTCTCAAACAGTCTACGCTTTGATCATTCCCTGGAAGACCAGTAGTAGTTTCCGATGCACATCTGGAGGCATTCCGTAATCAGTGGACTATCAGAGTGTTGATGATACACAGAAATTGCGTCGGGATTGAATACAACAGTCACCATTAGCACTTTCCTCCTTGGGAGTAATGTCTCAAACAGTCTACCCTTTGATCTTTCCCTGGAAGACCAGTAGTAGTTTCCAATGCACATCTGGAGGCATTCTGTAATCTGTCGAATGTCAGTGTGTTGTTGAAACACAGAAATTGCATCGGGATTGAATACAACAGACACCATGCGCACTTTCCTCCACGGGAGTAATGTCTCAAACATTCTACGGTTTGATCGTTCCCTGGAAGACCAGTAGTAGTTTAAGATGCACATCTGGAGGCATTCTGCAATCTGTGGACTATCAGATTGTTGTAGAAACACAGAAATTGCATCGGGATTGAATATAACAGTCACCATAAACACTTTCCTTCATGGGAGTAATGTCTCAAACAGTCTACGCTTTGATCGTTCCCTGGAAGACCAGTAGTGGTTTCCGATGCAAATCTGGAGGCATTCTGTATTCTGTGGACTATCAGAGTGTTAGTGAAACACAGAAATTGCATCGGGATTGAATACAACAGACACCATACGCACTTTCCTCCATAGGAGTAATGTCTCAAACAGTCTACGTTTTGATCGTTCCCTAGAAGACCATTAGTAGTTTCCGATGCACATCTGGAGGCATTCTGTAATCTGTGGACTATCAGAGTGTTGTTGAAACCAGAAACTGCATTAATATTGAATACAACAGTCACCATGCGCACTTTCCTCCATGGGAGTAATGTCTCAAACAGTCTACGCTTTGATCGTTCCCTGGAAGACCAGTTGTAGCTTCCGATGCACATCTGGAGGCATTCTGTAATCAGTGGTCTATCAGAGTGTTGATGAAACACAGAAATTGCGTCGGGATTGAATACAACAGTCACCATGCGCACTTTCCTCCATGGGAGTAATGTCTCTAACAGTTTAGGCTTTGGTCGTTCCCTGTAAGAGCATTAGTGGTTTCCGATGCACATCTGGAGGCATTCTGCAACCTGTTGAATGTCAGTGTGTTGTTGAAACACAGAAATTGCATCGGGATTGAATACAACTGTCACCATTAGCACTTTCCTCCTTGGGAGTAATGTCTCAAACGGTATACCCTTTGATCGTTCCCTGGAAGACCAGTAGTAGTTTCCGATGCACATCTGGAGGCATTCTGTAATCTGTCGAATGTCAGTGTGTTGTTGAAACACAGAAATTGCATCGGGATTGAATACAACAGACACCATGCGCACTTTCCTCCACGGGAGTAATGTCTCAAACAGTCTACGCTTTGATCGTTCTCTGGATCACCAGTAGTACTTTCCGATGCAAATCTGGAGGCATTCTGTAATCTGTGGACTATCGGGGTGTTGATGAAACACAGAAATTGCATCGGGATTGAATACAACAGTCGTCATGCGCACGATCCTCCATGGGAGTAATGTCTCAAACAGTCTACGCTTTGATCGTTCCCTGGAAGACCAGTTGTAGCTTCCGATGCACATCTGGAGGCATTCTGTAAACTGTGGACAATCAGAGTGTTGTTGAAACACAGAAATTGCATCCGGATTGAATACAACAGTCACCATTTTTACTTTGATATATGGGAGTAATGTCTCAAACAGTCTACGTTGTGATCGTTTCCTGGAAGGCCAGTAGTAGTTTCCGATGAACATCTGGAGGCATTCTGTAATCTGTGGACCTTCAAAGTGTTGATGAAACACAAAAATTGCATCGGGATTGAATACAACAGTCACCAAGCAAACTTTCCTCCATGGGAGTAATGTCTCAAACAGACTACGTTTTGTCGTTCCCTGAAAGACCAGTAGTAGTTTCCGATGCACATCTGGAGGAATTCTGTAATCTGCGGACCTTCAAAGTGTTGATGAAACACAGAAATTGACTCTGGATTGAATGAAATCACCTTGCGCACTTTCCTATATGGGAGTAATGTCTCACACAGTCTATGCTTTGATCGTTCCCTGGAAGGCCAGTAGAGGTTTCCAATGCACATCTGGAAGCATTCTGTAATCTGTGGAACATCAGAGTGCTGATGAAACACAGAAATTGCATCGGGATAGAATACAAGAGTCACCATGCTTATGTTCCTCTAAGGGAGTAATGTCTCAAACAGTCTACGCTTTGATCGTTCCCTGAAAGACCAGTTATAGTTTCCGATGCACATCTTTAGGCATTCTGTAATCTGTGGACTTTCAAAGTGTTGATGAAACACAGAAATTGCATCGGGATTGAATATAACAGTCACCAAGCGCACTTTCCTTCATGAGAGTAAAGTCTCAAACAGTCTACGCTTTGATCATTCTGTGGAAGACCAGTAGTAGTTTCCGATGCACATCTCTAGGCATTCTGTAATCTGTGGACTATCAGAGTGTTGTTGAAACACAGAAATTGCATCGGGATTGAATACAACTGCCACCATGCGCACTTTCCTCCATGGGAGTAATGTCTCAAACAGTCTACGCTTTGATCGTTCCCTGGAAGACCAGTAGTAGTTTCCGTTGCACATCTGGAGGCATTCTGTAATCTGTGGACTATCAGACTGTTGTTGAAACACAGAAATTGCATCGGGATTGAATACAACAGTCACCATGTGCACTTTCCTTCATGAAAGTAAAGTCTCAAACAGTCTACGCTTTGATCATTCCCTGGAAGACCAGTAGTAGTTTCCGATGCACATCTGGAGGCATTCCGTAATCAGTGGACTATCAGAGTGTTGATGATACACAGAAATTGCGTCGGGATCGAATACAACAGTCACCATTAGCTCTTTCCTCCTTGGGAGTAATGTCTCAAACAGTCTACCCTTTGATCGTTCCCTGGAAGACCAGTAGTAGTTTCCGATGCACATCTGGAGGCATTCTGTAATCTGTCGAATGTCAGTGTGTTGTTGAAACACAGAAATTGCATCGGGATTGAATACAACAGACACCATGCGCACTTTCGTCCACGGGAGTAATGTCGCAAACAGTCTACGCTTTGATCGTTCCCTGGAAGACCAGTAGTAGTTTAAGATGCACATCTGGAGGCATTCTGCAATCTGTGGACTATCAGATTGTTGTAGAAACACAGAAATTGCATCGGGATTGAATATAACAGTCACCATGCACACTTTCCATCATGGGAGTAGTGTCTCAAACAGTCTACGCTTTGATCGTTCCCTGGAAGACCAGTAGTGGTTTCCGATGCAAATCTGGAGGCATTCTGTATTCTGTGGACTATCAGAGTGTTAGTGAAACACAGCAATTGCATCAGGATTGAATACAACAGTCACCATGCGCACTTTCCTCCATAGGAGTAATGTCTCAAACAGTCTACGCTTTGATCGTTCCCTAGAAGACCATCAGTAGTTTCCGATGCACATCTGGAGGCATTCTGTAATCTGTGGACCTTCAAAGTGTTGAAGAAACACAGTAAGTGCCCCGGGATCGAACACAACAGTCACCATGCGTACTTTCCTACATGGGAGTAATGTCTCAAACTGTCATCGCTTTGATCGTTAGCTGAAGACCAGTATTAGTTTCCGATGCCCATCTGGTGGCATTCTGTAATCAGTGGTCTATCAGAGTGTTGATGAAACACAGAAATGGCGTCGGGATTGAATACAACAGTCACCATGCGCACTTTCCTCCATGGGAGTAATGTCTCTAACAGTTTAGGCTTTGGTCGTTCCCTGTAAGACCTGTAGTGGTTTCCGATGCACATCTGGATGCATTCTCTAACCTGTTGAATGTCAGTGTGTTGTTGAAACACAGAAATTGCATCGGGATTGAATACAACAGTCACCATGCGCACTTTCCTCCATGGGAGTAATGTCTCAAACAGTCTACTATTTGATCGTTCCCTGGAAGACCAGTAGTAGTTACGATGCACATCTGGAGGCATTCTGCAATCTGTGGACTATCAGAGTGTTGTAGAAACACAGAAATTGCATCGGGATTGAATACAACAGTCACCATGCCCACTTTCCTCCATGGGAGTAATGTCACAAACAGTCTACGTTTGATCGATCCCTGGAAGACCAGTAGTAGTTTCCGGTGCAAATCTGGAGGTATTCTGTAATCTGTGGACTATCTGAGTGTTGATGAAACACAGAAATTGCATCGGGATTGAATACAACAGTCACCATGCGCAATTCCTCCATGGGAGTAATGTCTCAAACAGTCTACGATTTGATGGTTCCCTGGAAGACCAGTAGTAGTTTCCGATTCACATCTGGAGGCATTCTGTAATCTTTGGACTATCAGAGTGTTGATGAAACACAGAAAATGCATCGGGATTCAATACAACAGTCACCATGCGCACTTTCCTCCATGGGAGTGTTGTCTAACACAGTATACGCTTTGATCGTTCCCTCGAAGACCAGTAGTAGTTTCCGATGCACATCTGGAGGCGTTCTGTAATCTGTGGACTATCAGATTGTTGATGAAACACAGAAATTGCATCGGGATTGAATACTACAGTCACCATGCACACTTTCCTCCATGGGAGTAATGTCTCAAACTGTTTACGCTTTGATCGTTCCCTTGAAGACCAGTAGTAGTTTCCAATGCACATCTGGTGTCATTCTGTAATCTGTGGACTTTCAGAGTGTTGATGAAACACAGAAATTGCATCGGGATTGAATACAACAGTCACCAAGCGCACTTTCCTCCATGGGAGTAATGTCTCAAACAGTCTACGTTTTGTCGTTCCCTGCAAGACCAGTAGTAGTTTCCGATGCACATCTGGAGGAATTCTGTAATCTGCGGACCTTCAAAGTGTTGATGAAACACAGAAATTGACTCGGGATTGAATACAACAGTCACCTTGCGCACTTTCCTTAATGGGAGTAATGTCTCAATCAGTCTACGCTTTGTCGTTTTCTGGAAGAGCAGTAGTAGTTTCCGATGCACATCTGGAGGCATTCTGTAATCTGTGGACCTTCAAAGTGTTGATGAAACAGAAATTGCATCGGGATTGAATACGACAGTCACCATGCGCACTATCCTCCATGGGAGTAATGTCTCAAACAGTCTACGATTTGATCGTTCCCTGGAAGATCAGTAGTAGTTTCCAATGCACATCTGGTGTCATTCTGTAATCTGTGGACTATCAGAGTGTTGATGAAACACAGAAATTGCATCGGGATTGAATATAACAGTCACCAAGCGCACTTTCCTCCATGGGAGTAATGTCTCAAACAGTCTACGCTTTGACGGTTTTCCGGAACACCACTAGTAGTTTCCGATGCATATCTGGACTCATTCTGTAATGTGTGGACCATCAGAGTGATAATGAAACACAGAAATTGCATCGGCATTCAATACAACAGTCACCATCCACTCTTTCCTCTATGGGAGTAATGTCTCAAACAGTCTACGGTTTGATCGTTTCCTGGAAGTCCTGTAGTAGATTGCGATGCACATCTGGAGGCATTCTGTAATCTGTGGACTATCAGAGTGTTGTTGAAACACAGAAATTGCATCGGGATTGAATACAACTGCCACCATGCGCACTTTCCTCAATGGGAGTAATGTCTCAAACAGTCTACGCTTTGATCGTTCCCTGGAAGACCAGTAGTAGTTTCCGTTGCACATCTGGAGGCATTCTGTAATCTGTCGAATGTCAGGGTGTTGTTGAAACACAGAAATTGCATCGGGATTGAATACAACAGTCACCATGTGCACTTTCCTTCATGAAAGTAAAGTCTCAAACAGTCTACGCTTTGATCATTCCCTGGAAGACCAGTAGTAGTTTCCGATGCACATCTGGAGGCATTCTGTAATTAGTGGACTATCAGAGTGTTGATGATACACAGAAATTGCGTCGGGATTGAATACAACTGTCACCATTAGCACTTTCCTCCTTGGGAGTAATGTCTCAAACGGTATACCCTTTCATCGTTCCCTGGAAGACCAGTAGTAGTTTCCGATGCACATCTGGAGGCATTCTGTAATCTGTCGAATGTCAGGGTGTTGTTGAAACACAGAAATTGCATCGGGATGGAATACAACAGACACCATGCGCACTTTCCTCCACGGGAGTAATGTCTCAAACAGTCTACGCTTTGATCGTTCTCTGGATCACCAGTAGTAGTTTCCGATGCACATCTGGAGGCATTCTGTAATCTGTGGACTATCGGAGTGTTGATGAAACACAGAAATTGCATCGGGATTGAATACAACAGTCGTCATGCGCACGATCCCCCATGGGAGTAATGTCTTAAACAGTCTACGCTTTGATCGTTCCCTGGAAGACCAGTTGTAGCTTCCGATGCACATCTGGAGGCATTCTGTAATCTGTGGACAATCAGAGTGTTGTTGAAACACAGAAATTGCATCCGGATTGAATGCAACAGTCACCATTTTTACTATGATATATGGGAGTAATGTCTCAAACAGTCTACGTTGTGATCGTTTCCTGGAAGACCAGTAGTAGTTTCCGATGAACATCTGGAGGCATTCAGTAATCTGTGGACCTTCAAAGTGTTGATGAAACACAGAAATTGCATCGGGATTGAATACAACAGTCACCATGCGCACTTTCCTCCATGGGAATAATGTCTCAAACTGTCATCGCTTTGATCGTTAGCTGAAGACCAGTATTAGTTTCCGATGCACATCTGGTGGCATTCTGAAATCAGTGGTGTATCAGAGTGTTGATGAAACACAGAAATTGCGTCGGGATTGAATACAACAGTCACCATGCGCACTTTCCTCCACGGGAGTAATGTCTCAAACAGTCTACGATTTGATAGTTCCCTGGAAGACCAGTAGTAGTTAAGATGCACATCTGGAGGCATTCTGCAATCTGTGGACTATCAGAGTGTTGTAGAAACACAGAAATTGCATCGGGATTGAATACAACAGTCACCATGCGCACTTTCCTCCTCGGGAGTAATGTTTCAAACAGTCTACGCTTTGATCTTTCCTTGGAGGACCAGTTGTAGCTTCCGATGCACATCTGGAGGCATTCTGTAATCTGTGGACAATCAGAGTGTTGTTGAAACACAGAAATTGCATCCGGATTGAATACAACAGTCACCATGCGTACTTTCCTATGTGGGAGTAATGTCTCAAACAGTCTACGTTGTGATCGTTTCCTGTAAGACCAGTAGTAGTTTCCGATGCACATCTGGAGGTATTCTGTAATCTGTGGACCATCAAAGTGTTGATGAAACACAGAAATCGCATCGGGATTGAATACAACAGTCACTAAGCGCACTTTCCTCCATGGGAGTAATGTCTCATACAGTCTACGCTTTGTCGTTCCCTGCAAGACCAGTAGTAGTTTCCGATGCACATCTGGAAGAATTCTGTAATCTGCGGACCTTCAAAGTGTTGATGAAACACAGAAATTGACTCGGGATTGAATACAACAGTCACCTTGCGCATATTCCTTAATGGGAGTAACGTCTCAAACAGTCTACGCTTTGTCGTTTTCTGGAAGACCAGTAGTAGTTTCCGATGCACATCTGGAGGCATTCTGTAATCTGTGGACCTTCAAAGGGTTGATGAAACACAGAAATTGCTTCGAAATTGAATAGAACAGTCGCCAAGCGCACTTCCCTCCATGGGAGTAATGTCTCAAACAGTCTACTCTTTGATCGTTCCCTGGAAGACCAGTAGTAGTTTCCGATGCACATCTGGAGGCATTCTCTAATCTGTGGACCTTCAAAGTGTTGATGAAACATAGAAATTGCATCGGGATTGAATACGACAGTCACCATGCTCTTTTTCCTCCATGGGAGTAATGTCTGAAACAGTCTACGATTTGATTGTTTCCTGGAAGACCAGCCGTAGTTTCCTATGCACATCTGGTGGCATTCTGTAATCTGTGGACTATCAGAGTGTTGATGAGACACCGAAATTGAATCGGGATTGAATACAACAGTCACCATGCGCACTTTCCTCCATGGGAGTAATGTCTCAAACAGCCTACGCTTTGATCGTTCCCTGCAAGACCAGTAGTAGTTTCCGATGCACGTCTGGAGGCATTCTGTAATCTGTGGACCTTCCAGGTGTTAATGAAACACAGAAATTGCATCGTGATTGATACTACAGTCACCATGCGCACTTTCCTCCACGGGAGTAATGTCTCAAACAGTCTACGTTTTGTCGTTCCCTGCAAGACCAGTAGTAGTTTCCGATGCACATCTGGAGGAATTCTGTAATCTGCGGACCTTCAAAGTGTTGATGAAACACAGAAATTGACTCGGGATTGAATACAACAGTCACCTTGCGCACTTTCCTTAATGGGAGTAATGTCTCAATCAGTCTACGCTTTGTCGTTTTCTGGAAGACCAGTAGTAGTTTCCGATGAACATCTGGAGGCATTCTGTAATCTGTGGACCTTCAAAGTGTTGATGAAACACAAAAATTGCATCGCGATTGAATACAACAGTCACCATGCGCTCGTTCCTCCATGGGAGTAATGTCTCAAACAGTCTACGCTTTGATCGTTCCCTGAAAGACCAGTTATAGTTTCCGATGCACATCTTTAGGCATTCTGTAATCTGTGGTCTTTCAAAGTGTTGATGAAACACAGAAATTGCATCGGGATTGAATATAACAGTCACCATGCGCACTTTCCTTCATGAGAGTAAAGTCTCAAACAGTCTACGCTTTGATCATTCTGTGGAAGACCAGTAGTAGTTTCCGATGCACATCTTTAGGCATTCTGTAATCTGTGGATTATCAGAGTGTTGTTGAAACACAGAAATTGCATCGGGATTGAATACAACTGCCACCATGCGCACTTACCTCCATGGGAGTAATGTCTCTAACAGTCTACGGTTTTATCGTTCCCTGGAAGACCAGTAGTACTTTCCGTCGCACATCTGGAGGCATTCTGTAATCTGTGGACTATCAGACTGTTGTTGAAACACAGAAATTGCATCGGGATTGAATACAACAGTCACCATGTGCACTTTCCTTCATGAAAGTAAAGTCTCAAACAGTCTACGCTTTGATCATTCTGTGGAAGACCAGTAGTAGTTTCCGATGCACATCTCTAGGCATTCTGTAATCTGTGGATTATCAGAGTGTTGTTGAAATACAGAAATTGCGTCGGGATTGAATACAACAGTCACCATTAGCACTTTCCTCCTTGGGAGTAATGTCTCAAACAGTCTACCCTTTGATCGATCCCTGGAAGACCAGCAGTAGTTTCCGATGCACATCTGGAGGCATTCTGTAATCTGTCGAATGTCAGTGTGTTGTTGAAACACAGAAATTGCATCGGGATTGAATACAACAGACACCATGCGCACTTCCCTCCATGGGAGTAATGTCTCAAACAGTCTACGGTTAGATCGTTCCCTGGAAGACACGTAGTAGTTTAAGATGCACATCTGGAGGCATTCTGCAAACTGTGGACTATCAGACTGTTGTAGGAACACAGAAATTGCATCGGGATTGAATATAACAGTCACCATAAACACTTTCCTTCATGGGAGTATTGTCTCAAACAGTCTACGCTTTGATCGTTCCCTGGAAGACCAGTAGTGGTTTCCGATGCAAATCTGGAGGCATTCTGTATTCTGTGGACTATCAGTGTGTTAGTGAAACACAGAAATTGCATCGGGATTGAACACAACAGACACCATGCGCACTTTCCTCCATGGGAGTTATGTCTCAAACAGTCTACATTTTGATCGTTCCCTAGAAGACCAGTAGTAGTTTCCGATGCACATCTGGAGGTATTCTGTAATCTGTGGACCTTCAAAGTGTTGAAGAAACACAGAAAGTGCCTCGGGATCGAAGACAACAGTCACCATGCGCACTTTAATCGGAGGGAGTAATGTCGCAAACAGTCTCCGCTTTGATCGCTCTCTGGAAGACCAGCAGTAGTTTCCGATCCACATCTGGAGGCATTCTGTAATCTGTGGACTATACGAGTATTGTTGAAACACAGGAATTGCATCGGGATTGAATACAACAGTCACCATGCGCACTTTCCTCTATGGGAATAATGTCTCAAACTGTCATCGCTTTGATCGTTAGCTGAAGACCAGTATTAGTTTCCGATGCCCATCTGGTGGCATTCTGTAATCAGTGGTCTATCAGAGTGTTGATGAAACACAGACATTGCGTCGGGATTGAAAACAACAGTCACCATGCGCACTTTCCTCCATGGGAGTAATGTCTCTAACAGTTTAGGCTTTGGTCGTTTGCTGTAAGACCAGTAGTGGTTTCCGATGCACATCTGGAGGCATTCTGTAACCTGTTGAATGTCATTGTGTTGTTGAAACACAGAAATTGCATCGGGATTGAATACAATAGTCACCATGCGCACTTTCCTCCACGGGAGTAATGTCTCAAACTGTCTACGATTTGATCGTTCCCTGGAAGACCAGTAGTAGTTACGATGCACATCTGGAGGCATTCTGCAATCTGTGGACGATCAAAGTGTTGTAGAAACACAGAAATTGCATCGGGATTGAATACAACAGTCACCATGCACACTTTCCGCCATGGGAGTAATGTCTCAAACAGTCTACGCTTTGATAGTTCCCTGGAAGACCAGTAGTAGTTTCCGATGCACATCTGGAGGCATTCTGTAATCTGTGGACTATCGGAGTGTTGATGAAACACAGAAATTGCATCGGGATTGAATACAACAGTCGTCATGCGCACGATCCTCCATGGGAGTAATGTCTCAAACAGTCAACGCTTTGATCGTTCCCTGGAAGACCAGTTGTAGCTTCCGATGCACATCTGGAGGCATTCTGTAATCTGTGGACAATCAGAGTGCTGTTGAAACAAAGAAATTGCATCCGGATTGAATACAACAGTCACCATGCGTACTTTAATATATGGGAGTAATGTCTCAAACAGTCTACGTTGTGATCGTTTCCTGGAAGACGAGTAGTAGTTTCCGATGAACATCTGGAGGCATTCTGTAATCTGTGGACATTCAAAGTGTTGATGAAACACAGAAACGGCATCGGGATTGAATACAACAGTCCCCATGCGCAGTTTCCTCCGTGGGAATAATGTCTCAAACTGTCATCGCTTTGATCGTTAGCTGAAGACCAGTAATAGTTTCCGATGCACATCTGGTAGCATTCTGTAATCAGTGGTCTATCAGAGTGTTGATGAAACTCAGAAATTGCGTCGGGATTGAATACAACAGTCACCATGCGCACTTTCGTCCACGGGAGTAATGTCTCAAACAGTCTACGATTTGATCGTTCCCTGGAAGACCAGTAGTAGTTACGATGCACATCTGGAGGCATTCTGCAATCTGTGGACTATCAGAGTGTTGTAGAAACACAGAAATTGCATCGGGATTGAATACAACAGTCACCATGCGCACTTTCCTCCTCGAGAGTAATGTTTCAAACAGTCTACGCTTTGATCTTTCCCTGGAAGACCAGTTGTAGCTTCCGATGCACATCTGGAGAAATTCTGTAATCTGTGGACCTTCAAAGTGTTGATGAAACACAGAAATTGCATCGGGATTGAATACAACAGTCACCAAGCGCACTTTCCTCCATGGGAGTAATGTCTCAAACAGTCTACGGTTTGATCGTTTTCTGGAAGACCAGTAGTAGTTTCCGATGCATATCTGGAGGCATTCTGTAATCTGTGGACCTTCAAAGTGTTGATGAAACAGAAATTGCATCGGGATTGAATACGACAGTCACCATGCGCACTATCCTCCATGGGAGTAATGTCTCAAACAGTCTACGATTTGATCGTTCCCTGGAAGATCAGTAGTAGTTTCCAATGCACATCTGGTGTCATTCTGTAATCTGTGGACTATCAGAGTGTTGATGAAACACAGAAATTGCATCGGGATTGAATATAACAGTCACCAAGCGCACTTTCCTCCATGGGAGTAATGTCTCAAACAGTCTACGCTTTGATGGTTTTCCGGAACACCACTAGTAGTTTCCGATGCATATCTGGACTCATTCTGTAATGTGTGGACCATCAGAGTGATAATGAAACACAGAAATTGCATCGGCATTGAATACAACAGTCACCATCCACTCTTTCCTCTATGGGAGTAATGTCTCAAACAGTCTACGGTTTGATCGTTTCCTGGAAGTCCTGTAGTAGATTGCGATGCACATCTGGAGGCATTCTGTAATCTGTGGACTATCAGAGTGTTGTTGAAACACAGAAATTGCATCGGGATTGAATACAACTGCCACCATGCGCACTTTCCTCAATGGGAGTAATGTCTCAAACAGTCTACGCTTTGATCGTTCCCTGGAAGACCAGTAGTAGTTTCCGTTGCACATCTGGAGGCATTCTGTAATCTGTGGACTATCAGACTGTTGTTGAAACACAGAAATTGCATCGGGATTGAATACAACAGTCACCATGTGCACTTTCCTTCATGAAAGTAAAGTCTCAAACAGTCTACGCTTTGATCATTCCCTGGAAGACCAGTAGTAGTTTCCGATGCACATCTGGAGGCATTCTGTAATTAGTGGACTATCAGAGTGTTGATAATACACAGAAATTGCGTCGGGATTGAATACAACTGTCACCATTAGCACTTCCCTCCTTGGGAGTAATGTCTCAAACGGTATACCCTTTGATCGTTCCCTGGAAGACCAGTAGTAGTTTCCGATGCACATCTGGAGGCATTCTGTAATCTGTCGTATGTCAGAGTGTTGTTGAAACACAGAAATTGCATCGGGATGGAATACAACAGACACCATGCGCACTTTCCTCCACGGGAGTAATGTCTCAAACAGTCTACGCTTTAATCGTTCTCTGGATCACCAGTAGTAGTTTCCGATGCACATCTGGAGGCATTCTGTAATCTGTGGACTATCGGAGTGTTGATGAAACACAGAAATTGCATCGGGATTGAATACAACAGTCGTCATGCGCACGATCCCCCAGGGGAGTAATGTCTCAAACAGTCTACGCTTTGATCGTTCCCTGGAAGACCAGTTGTAGCTTCCGATGCACATCTGGAGGCATTCTGTAATCTGTGGACAATCAGAGTGTTGTTGAAACACAGAAATTGCATCCGGATTGAATGCAACAGTCACCATTTTTACTTTGATATATGGGAGTAATGTCTCAAACAGTCTACGTTATGATCGTTTCCTGGAAGACCAGTAGTAGTTTCCGATGAACATCTGGAGGCATTCAGTAATCTGTGGACCTTCAAAGTGTTGATGAAACACAGAAATTGCATCGGGATTGAATACAACAGTCACCATGCGCACTTTCCTCCATGGGAATAATGTCTCAAACTGTCATCGCTTTGATCGTTAGCTGAAGACCAGTATTAGTTTCCGATGCACATCTGGTGGCATTCTGAAATCAGTGGTCTATCAGAGTGTTGATGAAACACAGAAATTGCGTCGGGATTGAATACAACAGTCACCATGCGCACTTTCCTCCACGGGAGTAATGTCTCAAACAGTCTACGATTTGATAGTTCCCTGGAAGACCAGTAGTAGTTAAGATGCACATCTGGAGGCATTCAGTAATCTGTGGACCTTCAAAGTGTTGATGAAACACAGAAATTGCATCGGGATTGAATACAACAGTCACCATGCGCACTTTCCTCCATGGGAATAATGTCTCAAACTGTCATCGCTTTGATCGTTAGCTGAAGACCAGTATTAGTTTCCGATGCACATCTGGTGGCATTCTGAAATCAGTGGTCTATCAGAGTGTTGATGAAACACAGAAATTGCGTCGGGATTGAATACAACAGTCACCATGCTCACTTTCCTCCACGGGAGTAATGTCTCAAACAGTCTACGATTTGATCGTTCCCTGGAAGACCAGTAGTAGTTACGATGCACATCTGGAGGCATTCTGCAATCTGTGGACGATCAAAGTGTTGTAGAAACACAGAAATTGCATCGGGATTGAATACAACAGTCACCATGCACACTTTCCGCCATGGGAGTAATGTCTCAAACAGTCTACGCTTTGATAGTTCCCTGGAAGACCAGTAGTAGTTTCCGATGCACATCTGGAGGCATTCTGTAATCTGTGGACTATCGGAGTGTTGATGAAACACAGAAATTGCATCGGGATTGAATACAACAGTCGTCATGCGCACGATCCTCCATGGGAGTAATGTCTCAAACAGTCAACGCTTTGATCGTTCCCTGGAAGACCAGTTGTAGCTTCCGATGCACATCTGGAGGCATTCTGTAATCTGTGGACAATCAGAGTGCTGTTGAAACAAAGAAATTGCATCCGGATTGAATACAACAGTCACCATGCGTACTTTAATATATGGGAGTAATGTCTCAAACAGTCTACGTTGTGATCGTTTCCTGGAAGACGAGTAGTAGTTTCCGATGAACATCTGGAGGCATTCTGTAATCTGTGGACATTCAAAGTGTTGATGAAACACAGAAACGGCATCGGGATTGAATACAACAGTCCCCATGCGCAGTTTCCTCCGTGGGAATAATGTCTCAAACTGTCATCGCTTTGATCGTTAGCTGAAGACCAGTAATAGTTTCCGATGCACATCTGGTAGCATTCTGTAATCAGTGGTCTATCAGAGTGTTGATGAAACTCAGAAATTGCGTCGGGATTGAATACAACAGTCACCATGCGCACTTTCGTCCACGGGAGTAATGTCTCAAACAGTCTACGATTTGATCGTTCCCTGGAAGACCAGTAGTAGTTACGATGCACATCTGGAGGCATTCTGCAATCTGTGGACTATCAGAGTGTTGTAGAAACACAGAAATTGCATCGGGATTGAATACAACAGTCACCATGCGCACTTTCCTCCTCGAGAGTAATGTTTCAAACAGTCTACGCTTTGATCTTTCCCTGGAAGACCAGTTGTAGCTTCCGATGCACATCTGGAGAAATTCTGTAATCTGTGGACCTTCAAAGTGTTGATGAAACACAGAAATTGCATCGGGATTGAATACAACAGTCACCAAGCGCACTTTCCTCCATGGGAGTAATGTCTCAAACAGTCTACGGTTTGATCGTTTTCTGGAAGACCAGTAGTAGTTTCCGATGCATATCTGGAGGCATTCTGTAATCTGTGGACCTTCAAAGTGTTGATGAAACAGAAATTGCATCGGGATTGAATACGACAGTCACCATGCGCACTATCCTCCATGGGAGTAATGTCTCAAACAGTCTACGATTTGATCGTTCCCTGGAAGATCAGTAGTAGTTTCCAATGCACATCTGGTGTCATTCTGTAATCTGTGGACTATCAGAGTGTTGATGAAACACAGAAATTGCATCGGGATTGAATATAACAGTCACCAAGCGCACTTTCCTCCATGGGAGTAATGTCTCAAACAGTCTACGCTTTGATGGTTTTCCGGAACACCACTAGTAGTTTCCGATGCATATCTGGACTCATTCTGTAATGTGTGGACCATCAGAGTGATAATGAAACACAGAAATTGCATCGGCATTGAATACAACAGTCACCATCCACTCTTTCCTCTATGGGAGTAATGTCTCAAACAGTCTACGGTTTGATCGTTTCCTGGAAGTCCTGTAGTAGATTGCGATGCACATCTGGAGGCATTCTGTAATCTGTGGACTATCAGAGTGTTGTTGAAACACAGAAATTGCATCGGGATTGAATACAACTGCCACCATGCGCACTTTCCTCAATGGGAGTAATGTCTCAAACAGTCTACGCTTTGATCGTTCCCTGGAAGACCAGTAGTAGTTTCCGTTGCACATCTGGAGGCATTCTGTAATCTGTGGACTATCAGACTGTTGTTGAAACACAGAAATTGCATCGGGATTGAATACAACAGTCACCATGTGCACTTTCCTTCATGAAAGTAAAGTCTCAAACAGTCTACGCTTTGATCATTCCCTGGAAGACCAGTAGTAGTTTCCGATGCACATCTGGAGGCATTCTGTAATTAGTGGACTATCAGAGTGTTGATAATACACAGAAATTGCGTCGGGATTGAATACAACTGTCACCATTAGCACTTCCCTCCTTGGGAGTAATGTCTCAAACGGTATACCCTTTGATCGTTCCCTGGAAGACCAGTAGTAGTTTCCGATGCACATCTGGAGGCATTCTGTAATCTGTCGTATGTCAGAGTGTTGTTGAAACACAGAAATTGCATCGGGATGGAATACAACAGACACCATGCGCACTTTCCTCCACGGGAGTAATGTCTCAAACAGTCTACGCTTTAATCGTTCTCTGGATCACCAGTAGTAGTTTCCGATGCACATCTGGAGGCATTCTGTAATCTGTGGACTATCGGAGTGTTGATGAAACACAGAAATTGCATCGGGATTGAATACAACAGTCGTCATGCGCACGATCCCCCAGGGGAGTAATGTCTCAAACAGTCTACGCTTTGATCGTTCCCTGGAAGACCAGTTGTAGCTTCCGATGCACATCTGGAGGCATTCTGTAATCTGTGGACAATCAGAGTGTTGTTGAAACACAGAAATTGCATCCGGATTGAATGCAACAGTCACCATTTTTACTTTGATATATGGGAGTAATGTCTCAAACAGTCTACGTTATGATCGTTTCCTGGAAGACCAGTAGTAGTTTCCGATGAACATCTGGAGGCATTCAGTAATCTGTGGACCTTCAAAGTGTTGATGAAACACAGAAATTGCATCGGGATTGAATACAACAGTCACCATGCGCACTTTCCTCCATGGGAATAATGTCTCAAACTGTCATCGCTTTGATCGTTAGCTGAAGACCAGTATTAGTTTCCGATGCACATCTGGTGGCATTCTGAAATCAGTGGTCTATCAGAGTGTTGATGAAACACAGAAATTGCGTCGGGATTGAATACAACAGTCACCATGCGCACTTTCCTCCACGGGAGTAATGTCTCAAACAGTCTACGATTTGATAGTTCCCTGGAAGACCAGTAGTAGTTAAGATGCACATCTGGAGGCATTCTGCAATCTGTGGACTATCAGAGTGTTGTAGAAACACAGAAATTGCATCAGGATTGAATACAACAGTCACCATGCGCACTTTCCTCCTCGGGAGTAATGTTTCAAACAGTCTACGCTTTGATCTTTCCTTGGAGGACCAGTTGTAGCTTCCGATGCACATCTGGAGGCATTCTGTAATCTGTGGACAATCAGAGTGTTGTTGAAACACAGAAATTGCATCCGGATTGAATACAACAGTCACCATGCGTACTTTCCTACGTGGGAGTAAAGTCTCAAACAGTCTACGTTGTGATCGTTTCCTGTAAGACCAGTAGTAGTTTCCGATGCACATCTGGAGGTATTCTGTAATCTGTGGACCATCAAAGTGTTGATGAAACACAGAAATCGCATCGGGATTGAATACAACAGTCACTAAGCGCACTTTCCTCCATGGGAGTAATGTCTCATACAGTCTACGCTTTGTCGTTCCCTGCAAGACCAGTAGTAGTTTCCGATGCACATCTGGAGGAATTCTGTAATCTGCGGACCTTCAAAGTGTTGATGAAACACAGAAATTGACTCGGGATTGAATACAACAGTCACCTTGCGCATATTCCTTAATGGGAGTAACGTCTCAAACAGTCTACGCTTTGTCGTTTTCTGGAAGACCAGTAGTAGTTTCCGATGCACATCTGGAGGCATTCTGTAATCTGTGGACCTTCAAAGGGTTGATGAAACACAGAAATTGCTTCGAAATTGAATAGAACAGTCGCCAAGCGCACTTCCCTCCATGGGAGTAATGTCTCAAACAGTCTACTCTTTGATCGTTCCCTGGAAGACCAGTAGTAGTTTCCGATGCACATCTGGAGGCATTCTCTAATCTGTGGACCTTCAAAGTTTTGATGAAACATAGAAATTGCATCGGGATTGAATACGACAGTCACCATGCTCTTTTTCCTCCATTGGAGTAATGTCTGAAACAGTCTACGATTTGATTGTTTCCTGGAAGACCAGCAGTAGTTTCCGATGCACATCTGGTGGCATTCTGTAATCTGTGGACTATCAGAGTGTTGATGAGACACCGAAATTGAATCGGGATTGAATACAACAGTCACCATGCGCACTTTCCTCCATGGGAGTAATGTCTCAAACAGCCTACGCTTTGATCGTTCCCTGCAAGACCAGTAGTAGTTTCCGATGCACGTCTGGAGGCATTCTGTAATCTGTGGACCTTCCAGGTGTTAATGAAACACAGAAATTGCATCGTGATTGATACTACAGTCACCATGCGCACTTTCCTCCACGGGAGTAATGTCTCAAACAGTCTACGATTTGTTCGTTCCCTGGAAGACCAGTAGTAGTTACGATGCACATCTGGAGGCATTCTGCAAACTGTGGACTATCAGAGTGTTGTAGAAACATAGAAATTGCATCGGGATTGAATACAACAGTCACCATGCACACTTTCCTCCATGGGAGTAATGTCTCAAACAGTCTACGCTTTGATAGTTCCCTGGAAGACCAGTAGTAGTTTCCGATGCACATCTGGAGGCATTCTGTAATCTGTGGACTATCGGAGTGTTGATGAAACACAGAAATTTCATCGGGATTGAATACAACAGTCATCATGCGCACGATCCTCCATGGGAGTAATGTCTCAAACAGTCTACGCTTTGATCGTTCCCTGGAAGACCAGTTGTAACTTCCGATGCACATCTGGAGGCATTCTTTAATCTGTGGACCTTCAAAGTGTTGATGAAACAGCAGTTGCATCGGGATTGAATACAACAGTCACCATGCGCATTTTCCTCCATGGAAATAATGTCTCAAACAGTCTCCGTTTTGATCGTTCCCTGGAAGACCAGTAGTAGATTCCGATGCACATCTGGAGGCATTCTGTAAACTGTGGACCTTCAAAGTGTTGATGAAACACAAAAATTGCATCGGGATTGAATACGACAGTCACCATGCGCACTTTCCTACTTGGGAGTAATGTTTCAAACAGTCTACGCTTTGATCTTTCCCTGGAAGACCAGTTGTCGCTTCCGATGCACATCTGGAGGCATTCTGTAATCTGTGGACAATCAGAGTGTTGTTGAAACACAGAAATAGCATCGGGATTGAATACAACAGTCACCTTGCGCACATTCCTTTATGGGAATAATGTCTCAAACAGTCTACGCTTTGTCGTTTTCTGGAAGACCAGTAGTAGTTTACGATGCACATCTGGTGGCATTCTGTAATCTGTGGACTGTCAGAGTGTTGATAAAACACCGAAATTGAATCGGGATTGAATACAATAGTCACCAAGCGCACTTTCCTCCATGGGAGTAATGTCTCAAACAGTCTACATTTTGATCGTTTCCTGGAAGTCCTGTAGTAGGTTCCGATGCACATCTGGAGGCATTCTGTAATCTGTGGACTATCAGAGTGTTGTTGAAACACAGAAATTGCATCGCGATTGAATACAACAGTCACCATGCGCTCGTTCCCCCATGGGAGTAATGTCTCAAACAGTCTACACTTTGATCGTTCCTGGAAGACCAGTTGTAGCTTCCGATGCACATCTGGAGGCATTCTGTAATCTGTAGACCTTCAAAGTGTTAATGAAACACAGAAATTGCACCGGGATTGAATACAACAGTCACCATGCGCACTTTCCTCCATGGGAGTAATTTCTCAAACAGTCTACGATTTGATTGTTTCCTGGAAGACCAGTAGTAGTTTCCGATGCACATATGGTGGCATTCTGTAATCAGTGGACTATCAGAGTGTTGATCAAACACCGAAATTGAATCGGGATTGAATACAACAGTCACCATGCGCACTTTCCTCCATGGGAGTAATGTCTCAAACAGTCTACGATTTAATTGTTCCCTGGAAGACCACTAGTAGTTTCCGATGCACATCTGGAGGCATTCTGTAATCTGTGGACTATCAGAGTCTTGATGAAGCACTGAAATTGCATCGGGATTGAATACAACAGTCACCATGCTTACGTTCCTCAATGGGAGTAATGTCTCAAGCAGTCTACGCTTTGATCGTTCCCTGAAAGACCAGTTATAGTTTCCGATGCACATCTGGAGGCATTCTGTAATCAGTGGACCTTCAAAGTGTTGATGAAACACAGAAATTGCATTGGGATTGAATACAACAGTCACCATGCGCACTTTCCTTCATGAGAGTAAAGTCTCAAACAGTCTACGCTTTGATCGTTCCCTGGAAGACCAGTAGGAGTTTCCGTTGCACATCTGGAGGCATTCTGTAATCTGTGGACCTTCAAAGTGTTGAGGAAACACATATATTGCATCGGCATTGATACAACAGTCACCAGGCGCACTTTCGTCCACGGGAGTAATGTCTCAAACAGTCTACGATTTGATCGTTCCCTGGAAGACCAGTAGTGGTTTCCGATGCACATCTGGAGGCATTCTGTAACCTGTTGAATGTCAGTGTGTTGTTGAAACACAGAAATTGCATCGGGATCGAATGCAACAGTCACCATGCGCACTTTCCTCCACGGGAGTAATGTCTCAAACAGTCTACGATTTGATCGTTCCCTGGAAGACCAGTAGTAGTTACGATGCACATCTGGAGGCATTCTGCAATCTGTGGGCTATCGGAGTGTTGTAGAAACACAGAAATTACATCGGGATTGAATACAACAGTCACCATGCACACTTTCCTCCATGGGAGTAATGTCTCAAACAGTCTACGCTTTGATAGCTCCCTGGAAGAATAGTAGTAGTTTCCGATGCACATCTGGAGGCATTCTGTAATCTGTGGACTATCGGAGTGTTGATGAAACACAGAAATTTCATCGGGATTGTATACAACAGTCATCATGCGCACGATCCTCCATGGGAGTAATGTCTCAAACAGTCTACGCTTTGATCGTTCCCTGGAAGACCAGTTGTAGCTTCCGATGCACATCTGGAGGCATTCTGTAATCTGTGGACCTTCAAAGTGTTGATGAAACAGCAATTGCATCGGGATTGAATACGACAGTCACCATGCGCACTTTCCAACTTGGGAGTAATGTTTGAAACAGTCTACGCTTTGATCGTTCCCTGGAAGACCCGTTGTACCTTCCGATGCACATCTGGAGGCATTCTGTAATCTGTGGACAATCAGAGTGTTGTTGAAACACAGAAATAGCATCGGGATTGAATACAACAGTCACCATGCGCACTTTTCTATATGGGAGTAATGTCTCAAACGGTCTACGATGTGATCGTTTCCTGGAAGACTAGTAGTAGTTTCCGATGCACATCTGGAGGCAATCTGTAATCTGTGGACCTTCAAAGTGTTGATGACACACAGAAATCGCATCGGGATTGAATACAACAGTCACCAAGCGCACTTTCCTCCATGGGAGTAATGTCTCAAACAGTCTACGTTTTGTCGTTCCCTGCAAGACCAGTAGTAGTTTCCGATGCACATCTGGAGGAATTCTGTAATCTGCGGGCCTTCTAAGTGTTGATGAAACACAGAAATTGACTCGGGATTGAATTCAACAGTCACCTTGCGCACATTCCTTAATGGGAGTAATGTCTCAAACAGTCTACGCTTTTTCGTTTTCTGGAAGACCAGTAGTAGTTTACGATGCACATCTGGTGGCATTCTGTAATCTGTGGACTGTCAGAGTGTTGATGAAACACCGAAATTGAATCGGGATTGATACAACAGTGACCATGCGCACTTTTTTCCATGGGAGTAAAGTCTCAAACAGTCAACGCTTTGATCGTTCCTGGAAGACCAGTAGTAGTTTCCAATGCACATCTGGAGGCGTTCTGTAATCTGTGGAACATCAGATTGTTGATGAAGCACAGAAATTGCATCGGGATTGTATACAGCAGTCACCATGCGCACTTTCCTACATGGGAGTAATGTCTCAAACAGTCTACGTTTTGATCGTTTCCTGGAAGACCAGTAGTAGTTTCCGATGCACATCTGGAGGCGTTCTGTAATCTGTGGAACATCAGAGTGTTGATGAATCACAGAAATTGCATCGGGATTGAATAGAACAGTCACCATGCGCACTTTCCTCCATGGGGGTAATGTCTCAAACAGTCTACGATTTGATTGTTTCCTGGAAGACCAGTAGTAGTTTCCGATGCACATCTGGTGGCATTCTGTAATCTGTGGACTATCAGAGTGTTGATGAAACACCGAAATTGAATCGGGATTGAATACAACAATCACCATGCGCACTTACCTCCATGGGAGTAATGTCTCAAACAGTCTACGATTTAGTTGTTCCCTGGAAGACCACTAGTAGTTTCCGATGAACATCTGGAGGCATTCTGTAATCTGTGGACGTTCAAAGTGTTGATGAAACACAGAAATTCCATCGTGATTGAATACAACAGTCACCATGCGCACTTTCCTCCATGGGAGTAATATCCCAAACAGTCAACGCTTTGATCAATCCCTGTAAGACCAGTAGTAGTTTCCGATGCACATCTGGAGGCATTCTGTAATCTGTGGACAATCAGATTGTTGTTGAAACACAGAAATTGCGTCGGGATTGAATACAACAGTCACCATGCGCACTTTCCTATATGGGAGTAATGTCTCAAACAGTCTACATTTGGATCGTTTCCTGGAAGACCAGTAGTAGTTTCCGATGCACATCTGGAGGCATTCTGTAATCTGTGGACCTTCAAAGTGTTGCGGAAACACATATATTGCATCGGGATTGATACAACAGTGACCATGAGCACTTTTTTCCATGGGAGTAATGTCTCAAACAGTCAACGCTTTGCTCGTTACCTGGAAGACCAGTAGTAGTTTCCAATGCACATCTGGAGGCGTTCTGTAATCTGTGGAACATCAGATTGTTGATGAACCACAGAAATTGCATCGGGATTGTATACAGCAGTCACCATGCGCACTTTCCTACATGGGAGTAATGTCTCAAACAGTCTACGTTTTGATCGTTTCCTGGAAGACCAGTAGTAGTTTCCGATGCACATCTGGAGGCGTTCTGTAATCTGTGGAACATCAGAGTGTTGATGAATCACAGAAATTGCATCGGGATTGAATAGAACAGTCACCATGCGCACTTTCCTACATGGGAGTAATGTCTCAAACAGTCTACGTTTTGATCGTTTCCTGGAAGACCAGTAGTAGTTTCCAATGCACATCTGGAGGCGTTCTGTAATCTGTGGACCTTCAAAGTGTTGATGAAACACAGAAATTGCCTCGGGATTGAATACAACAGTCACCATGTGCACTTTCCTCCATGGGAGTAATGTCTTAAACAGTCTACGTTTTGATCGTTTCCTGGATGACCAGTAGTAGTTTCCAATGCACATCTGGAGGCGTTCTGTAATCTGTGGAACATCAGATTGTTGATGAACCACAGAAATTGCATCGGGATTGTATACAGCAGTCACCATGCGCACTTTCCTCCATGGGAGTAATGTCTCAAACAGTCTACGCTTTGATCCTTCCCTGGAAGACCAGCAGTTGTTTCCGATGCACATCTGGGGGCATTCTGTAATCTGTTGACTATTAGAGTTTTAATGAAACTCAGAAATTGCATCGCTATTGAATACAACATGCACCATGTGGACTTTTCTCCATGGGAATAATGTCTCAAAGAGTCTACGCTTTGATCGTTCCCTGGAAGACCAGTAGTAGTTTCCGATGCACATCTGGAGGCATTCTGTAATCTGTGGACGTTCAAAGAGTTGATGAAACACAGAAATTGCATCGGGATTGAATACAACAGTCTCCATGCGCACTTTCCTATATGGGAGTAATGTGTCAAACTGTCTACGATTTGATCGTTTCCTGGAAGACCAGTAGTAGTTTCCGATGCACATCTGGAGGCATTCTGTAATCTGTGGACCTTCAAAGTGTTGTTGAAACACAGATATTGCATCGGGATTGATACAACAATCACCATGCGCACTTTCCTCCATGGGAGTAATGTCTCAAACAGTCAACGTTTGATCGTTCCCTGGAAGACCAGTAGTAGTTTCCATTGCACATCTGGAGGCGTTCTCTAATCTGTGGAACATCAGAGTATTGATGAAACACAGAAATTGCATCGGGATTGAGTACGACAGTCACCATGCGCACTTTCCTCCATGGGACTAATGTCTCTGTCATCGCTTTGATAATTCCCTGGAAGACCAGTAGTAGTTTCCGATGCACATCTGGTGTCATTCTGTAATCTGTGGACTATCAGAGTGTTAATGAAACTCAGAAATTGCATCGGCATTGAATACAACTTGCACCATGCGGACTTTTCTCCATGGGAGTACTGTCTCAAAGAGTCTACGATATGTTCGTTTCCTGGAAGACCAGTAGTAGTTTCCGATGCACATCTGGTGTCATTCTGTAATCTGTGGACTATCAGAGTGTTGATGAAACACAGAAATTGCATCGGGATTCAATACAACGGTCACCAAGCGCACTTTCCTCCATGGGAGTAATGTCTCAAACAATTTAGGCTTTAATCGTTCCCTGGAGGACCAGTAGTAGTTTCCGATGCACCTTTGGAGGCATTCTGTAATCTGTGGACTATCAGAGTGTTGATGAAACACAGATATTGCATCGAGATTAAATACAACAGTCACCATGCGCACTTTCCTCCATGGGAGTAATGTCTCAAACAGTCTACGCTTTGATCATTCCCTGCAAGACCAGTAGTAGTTTCCGATGCACATCAGGAGGAATTCTGTAATCTAAGGACCTTCAAAGTGTTGATGAAACACAGAAATTGACTCGGGATTGATACAACAGTCACCATGCGCACTTTCCTCCATGGGAGTAATGTCTCAAACAGTCAACGTTTGATCGTTCCCTGGAATACCAGTAGTAGTTTCCCATGCACATCTGGAGGCGTTCTCTAATCTGTGGAACATCAGAGTATTGATGAAACACAGAAATTGCATCGGGATTGAGTACGACAGTCACCATGCGCACTTTCCTCCATGGGAGTAATGTCTCTGTCATCGCTTTGATCGTTCCCTGGAAGACCAGTAGGAGTTTCCGATGCACATCTGGGGGCATTCTGTAATCTGTGGACTATCAGAGTGTTGATGAAACACAGATATTGCATCGAGATTAAATACAACAGTACCATGCGCACTTTCCTCCATGGGAGTAATGTCTCAAACAGTCTACGCCTTGATCATTCCCTGCAAGACCAGTAGTAGTGTCCGATGCACATCTGGAGGAATTCTGTAATCTGCGGACCTTCAAAGTGTTGATGAAACACAGAAATTGCCTGGCGATTGAATACAACAGTCACAATGCGCACTTTCCTATATGGGAGTAATGTCTCACACAGTCTACATTTCGATCGTTTCCTGGAAGACCAGTAGTAGTTTCCGATGCACATCTGGGGGCATACTGTAATCTGTGGACCATCAGGGTGTTAATGAAACGTAGAAATTGCCTCGGGATTGAATACAACAGTCACCATGCGCACTTTCCTCAATGGGAGTGATGTTTTAAACAGTTTAGGCTTTGATCCTTACCTGGAAGACCAGTAGTAGTTTCCGATGCACATCTGGAGGCATTCTGTAATCTGTGGACAATCAGAGTGTTGTTGAAACACAGAAATTGCATCGGGATTGAATACAACAGTCACCATGCGCACTTTCCTCCATGGGAGTAATGTCTCAAACAGTCTGCGTTTTGATCGTTTCCTGGATGACCAGTAGTAGTTTCCAATGCACATCTGGAGGCGTTCTGTAATCTGTGGAACATCAGAGTGTTGATGAATCACAGAAACTGCATCGGGATTGAATAGAACAGTCACCATGCGCACTTTCCTACATGGGAGTAATGTCTCAAACAGTCTACGTTTTGATCGTTTCCTGGAAGACCAGTAGTAGTTTCCAAGGCACATCTGGCGGCGTTCTGTAATCTGTGGATCTTCAAAGTGATGATGAAACACAGAAACTGCGTCGGGATTGAATACAACAGTCACCATGCGCACTTTCCTCACTAGGAGTAATGTCTCAAACAGTCTACGCTTTGATCGTTTCTTGGAAGACCAGTAATAGTTTCCGATCCTCATCTGGAGGCAATCTGTAATCTGTGGACCTTCAAAGTTTTGACGAAACACAGAAATTACCTCGGGATTGAATACAACAGTCACCATGCGCACATTCCTCCGTGGGAGAAATGTCTCATACAGTCTACGATTTGATCGTTCCCTGGAAGACCAGTAGAGTTTCCAATACACATCTGGAGGCGTTCTGTAATCTGTGGAACATCAGAGTGTTGATGAACACAGAAATTGCATCGGGATTGAATACAACAGTCACCATGCGCACTTTCCTCCATGGGAGTAATGTTTAAAACAGTCTACGCTTTGATCCTTCCCTGGAAGACCAGTAGTTGTTTCCGATGCACATCTGGGGGCATTCTGTAATCTGTTGACTATCAGAGTTTTAAAGAAACTCAGAAATTGCATCGGTATTGAATACAACATGCACCATGTGGACTTTTCTCCATGGGAATAATGTCTCAAAGAGTCTACGCTTTGATCGTTACCTGGAAGACCAGTAGTAGTTTCCGATGCACATCTGGTGTCATTCTGTAATCTGTGGACTATCAGAGTGCTGATGAAACACAGAAATTGCATCGGGATTGAATACAACGGTCACCATGCGCACATTCCTCCATGGGAGTAATGTCTCAAACAATTTAGGCTTTAATCGTTCCCTGGAAGACCAGTAGTAGTTTCCAATACACATCTGGAGGCGTTCTGTAATCTGTGGACAATCAGAGTGTTGTTGAAACACAGAAATTGCATCGGGATTGAATACAACAGTCACCATGCGCACTTTTCTCCATGGGAGTAATGTCTCAAAGGTTCTACGCTTTGATACTTCCCTGGAAGACCAGTAGCTGTTTCCGATGCACATCTGGGGGCATTCTGTAATCTGTTGACTATCAGAGTATTAATGAAACTCAGAAATTGCATCGGTATTGAATACAACATGCACCATGTGGACTTTTCTCCATGGGAATAATGTCTCAAAGAGTCTACGCTTTGATCGTTCCCTGGAAGACCAGTAGTAGTTTCCGATGCACATCTGGAGGCATTCTGTAATCTGTGGACCTTCAAAGTGTTGATGAAACACATATATTGCATCGGGATTGAATACAACAGTCACCATGCGCACTTTCCTCCATTGGAGTAATGTCTCAAACAGTCTGCGTTTTGATCGTTTCCTGGATGACCAGTAGTAGTTTCCAATGCACATCTGGAGGCGTTCTGTAATCTGTGGAACATCAGAGTGTTGATGAATCACAGAAATTGCATCGGGATTGAATAGAACAGTCACCATGCGCACTTTCCTACATGGGAGTAATTCTCAAACAGTCTACGTTTTGATCGTTTCCTGGAAGACCAGTAGTAGTTTCCAATGCACATCTGGCGGCGTTCTGTAATCTGTGGACCTTCAAAGTGTTGATGAAACACAGAAACTGCCTCGGGATTGAATACAACAGTCACCATGCGCACTTTCCTCAATAGGAGTAATGTCTCAAACAGTCTACGCTTTGATCGTTTCTTGGAAGACCAGTAGTAGTTTCCGATCATCATCTGGAGGCAATCTGTAATCTGTCGACCTTCAAAGTTTTGATGAAACACAGAAATTACCTCGGGATTGAATACAACTGTCACCATGCGCACATTCCTCCGTGGGAGTAATGTCTCATACAGTCTACGATTTGATCGTTCCCTGGAAGACCAGTAGAGTTTCCAATACACATCTGGAGGCGTTCTGTAATCTGTGGAACATCAGAGTGTTGATGAAACACAGAAATTGCATCGGGATTGAATACAACAGTCACCATGCGCACTTTCCTCCATGGGAGTAATGTCTAAAACAGTCTACGCTTTGATCCTTCCCTGGAAGACCAGTAGTTGTTTCCGATGCACATCTGGGGGCATTCTGTAATCTGTTGACTATCAGAGTTTTAAAGAAACTCAGAAATTGCATCGGTATTGAATACAACATGCACCATGTGGACTTTTCTCCATGGGAATAATGTCTCAAAGAGTCTACGCTTTGATCGTTTCCTGGAAGACCAGTAGTAGTTTCCGATGCACATCTGGTGTCATTCTGTAATCTGTGGACTATCAGAGTGCTGATGAAACACAGAAATTGCATCGGGATTGAATACAACGGTCACCATGCGCACTTTCCTCAATGGGAGTAATGTCTCAAACAATTTACGCTTTAATCGTTCCCTGGAAGACCAGTAGTAGTTTCCAATACACATCTGGAGGCGTTCTGTAATCTGTGGACAATCAGAGTGTTGTTGAAACACAGAAATTGCATCGGGATTGAATACAACAGTCACCATGCGCACTTTTCTCCATGGGAGTATTGTCTCAAAGGGTGTACGCTTTGATACTTCCCTGGAAGACCAGTAGTTGTTTCCGATGCACATCTGGGGGCATTCTGAAATCTGTTGACTATCAGAGTATTAATGAAACTCAGAAATTGCATTGGTATTGAATACAACATGCACCATGTGGACTTTTCTCCATGGAAATAATGTCTCAAAGAGTCTACGCTTTGATCGTTACCTGGAAGACCAGTAGTAGTTTCCGATGCACATCTGGAGGAATTCAGTAATCTGTGGACCTTCAAAGTGTTGATGAAACACAGATATTGCATCGGGATTGATACAACAGTCACCATGCGCACTTTCCTCCATGGTAGTAATATCTCAAACAGTCAACGTTTGATCGTTCCCTGGAAGACCAGTAGTAGTTTCCAATGCACATCTGGAGGCGTTCTGTAATCTGTGGAACATCAGAGTATTGATGAAACACAGAAATTGCATCGGGATTGAATACAACAGTCACCATGCGCACTTTCCTCCATGGGAGTAATGTCTCAAGCAGTTTAGGCTTTAATCCTTCCCTGGAAGACCAGTAGTAGTTTTCGATGCACATCTGGGGGCATACTGTAATCTGTGGACCATCAGGGTGTTAATGAAACGTAGAAATTGCCTCGGGATTGAATACAACAGTCACCATGCGCACTTTCCTCCATGGGAGTAATGTCTCAAACAGTTTAGGCTTTGATCCTTACCTGGAAGACCAGTAGTAGTTTCCGATGCACATCTGGAGGCATTCTGTAATCTATGGACAATCAGAGTGTTGTTGAAACACAGAAATTGCATCGGGATTGAATACAACAGTCACCATGCGCACTTTCCTCAATAGGAGTAATGTCTCAAACAGTCTACGCTTTGATCGTTTCTTGGAAGACCAGTAGTAGTTTCCGATCCTCATCTGGAGGCAATCTGTAATCTGTGGACCTTCAAAGTTTTGATGAAACACAGAAATTACCTCGGGATTGAATACAACAGTCACCATGCGCACATTCCTCCGTGGGAGTAATGTCTCATACAGTCTACGATTTGTCGTTTTCTGGAAGACCAGTAGTAGTTTCCGATGCACATCTGGTGGCATTCTGTAATCTGTGGAACATCAGAGTATTGATGAAACACAGAAATTGCATCGGGATTAAATACAACAGTCACCATGCGCACTTTCCTCAATAGGAGTAATGTCTAAAACAGTCTACGCTTTGATCCTTCCCTGGAAGACCAGTAGTTGTTTCCGATGCACATCTGGGGGCATTCTGTAATCTGTTGACTATCAGAGTTTTAAAGAAACTCTGAAATTGCATCGGTATTGAATACAACATGCACCATGTGGACTTTTCTCCATGGGAATAATGTCTCAAAGTGTCTACGCTTTGATCGTTTCCTGGAAGACCAGTAGTAGTTTCCGATGCACATCTGGTGTCATTCTGTAATCTGTGGACTATCAGAGTGCTGATGAAACACAGAAATTGCATCGGGATTGAATACAACGGTCACCATGCGCACTTTCCTCCATGGGAGTAATGTCTCAAACAATTTAGGCTTTAATCGTTCCCTGGAAGACCAGTAGTAGTTTCCGATGCACCTCTGGAGGCATTCTGTAATCTGTGGACTATCAGAGTGTTGATGAAACACAGATATTGCATCGAGATTAAATACAACAGTCACCATGCGCACTTTCCTCCATGGGAGCAATGTCTCAAATAGTCTACGCCTTGATCATTCCCTGCAAGACCAGTAGTAGTTTCCGATGCAAATCTGGAGGAATTCTGTAATCTGCGGACCTTCAAAGTTTCGATGAAACACAGAAATTGACTCGGGATTGAATACAACAGTCACCTTGCGCACATTCCTTAATGGGAGTAATGTCTCAAACAGTCTACGCTTTGTCGTTTTCTGGAAGACCAGTAGTAGTTTCCGATGCACATCTGGTGGCATTCTGTAATCTGTGGACTATCAGAGTGTTGATGAAACACCGAAATTGAATCGGGATTGAATAGAACAGTCACCAAGCGCACTTTCCTCCATGGGAGTAATGTCTCAAACAGTCTACGCTTTGATACTTCCCTGGAAGACCAGTAGTTGTTTCCGATGCACATCTGGGGGCATTCTGTAATCTGTTGACTATCAGAGTATTAATGAAACTCAGAAATTGCATCGGTATTGAATACAACATGCACCATGTGGACTTTTCTCCATGGGAATAATGTCTCAAAGAGTCTACGCTTTGATCGTTACCTGGAAGACCAGTAGTAGTTTCCGATGCACATCTGGAGGAATTCTGTAATCTGTGGACCTTCAAAGTGTTGATGAAACACAGATATTGCATCTTGATTGATACAATAGTCACCATGCGCACTTTCCTCCATGGGAGTATTGTCTCAAACAGTTTAGGCTTTGATCGTTCCCTGGAAGACCAGTAGTAGTTTCCAATGCACATCTGGAGGCGTTCTGTAATATGTGGAACATCAGAGTACTGATGAAACACAGAAATTGCATCGGGATTGAATACAACAGTCACCATGCGCACTTTCCTCCATGGGAGTATTGTCTCAAACAGTTTAGGCTTTGATCGTTCCCTGGAAGACCAGTAGTAGTTTCCGATGCACATCTGGGGGCATTCTGTAATGTGTGGACTATCAGAGTGATGATGAAACACTGAAATTGCATCGGAATTGAATACAACAGTCACCATGCGCACTTTCCTCCATGGGAGTAATGTCTCAAGCAGTTTAGGCTTTAATCCTTCCCTGGAAGACCAGTACTAGTTTTCGATGCACATCTGGGGGCATGCTGTAATCTGTGGACCATCAGGGTGTTAATGAAACGTAGAAATTGCCTCGGGATTGAATACAACAGTCACCATGCGCACTTTCCTCCATGGGAGTAATGTCTCAAACAGTTTAGACTTTGATCCTTACCTGGAAGACCAGTAGTAGTTTCCGATGCACATCTGGAGGCATTCTGTAATCTGTGGACAATCAGAGTGTTGTTGAAACACAGAAATTGCATCGGGATTGAATACAACAGTCATCATGCGCACTTTCCTACATGGGGGTAATGTCTCAAACAGTCTACGTTTTGATCGTTTCCTGGATGACCAGTAGTAGTTTCCAATGCACATCTGGAGGCGTTCTGTAATCTGTGGAACATCAGAGTGTTGATGAATCACAGAAATTGCATCGGGATTGAATAGAACAGTCACCATGCGCACTTTCCTACATGGGAGTAATGTCTCAAACAGTCTACGTTTTGATCGTTTCCTGGAAGACCAGTAGTAGTTTCCAATGCACATCTGGCGGCGTTCTGTAATCTGTGGACCTTCAAAGTGTTGATGAAACACAGAAACTGCCTCGGGATTGAATACAACAGTCACCATGCGCACTTTCCTCAATAGGAGTAATGTCTCAAACCGTCTACGCTTTGATCGTTTCTTGGAAGACCAGTAGTAGTTTCCGATCCTCATCTGGAGGCAATCTGTAATCTGTGGACCTTCAAAGTTTTGATGAAACACAGAAATTACCTCGGGATTGAATACAACAGTCACCATGCGCACATTCCTCCGTGGGAGTAATGTCTCATACAGTCTACGTCTTGATCATTCCCTGCAAGACCAGTAGTAGTTTCCGATGCATATCTGGAGGAATTCTGTAATCTGCGGACCTTCAAAGTGTCGATGAAACACAGAAATTGACTCGGGATTGAATACAACAGTCACCTTGCGCACATTCCTTAATGGGAGTAATGTCTCAAACAGTCTACGCTTTGTCGTTTTCTGGAAGACCAGTAGTAGTTTCCGATGCACATCTGGTGGCATTCTGTAATCTGTGGACTATCAGAGTGTTGATGAAACACCGAAATTGAATCGGGATTGAATAGAACAGTCACCAAGCGCACTTTCCTCCATGGGAGTAATGTCTCAAACAGTCTACGGTTTGATCGTTCCCTGGAAGACCAGTAGTAGTTTCCGATCATCATCTGGAGGCAATCTGTAATCTGTCGACCTTCAAAGTTTTGATGAAACACAGAAATTACCTCGGGATTGAATACAACAGTCACCATGCGCACATTCCTCCGTGGGAGTAATGTCTCATACAGTCTACGATTTGATCGTTCCCTGGAAGACCAGTAGAGTTTCCAATACACATCTGGAGGCATTCTGTAATCTGTGGACAATCAGAGTGTTGTTGAAACACAGAAATTGCATCGGGATTGAATACAACAGTCACCATGCGCACTTTCCTCCATGGGATAATGTCTCAACAAGTCTACGCTTTAATCGTTAACCTCAAGTCCAGTAGTAGTTTCCGATGCACATCTGGAGGCATTCTGTAATCTGTGGACCTTCAAAGTGTTGATGAAACACAGATATTGCCTCGGGATTAAATACAACAGTCACCATGCGCACTTTCCTCAATAGGACTAATGTCTCAAACAGTCTACGCTTTGATCGTTTCTTGGAAGACCAGTAGTAGTTTGCAATGCTCATCTGGAGGCGTTCTGTAATCTGTGGAACATCAGAGTGTTGATGAAACACAGAAATTGCATCGTGATTGAATACAACAGTCACCATGCGCTCGTTCCTCCATGGGAGTAATGTCTCAAACAGTCTACACTTTGATCGTTCCCTGGAAGACCAGTTGTAGCTTCCGATGCACATCTGGAGGCATTCTGTAATCTGTAGACCTTCAAAGTGTTAATGAAACACAGAAATTGCATCGGGATTGAATACAACAGTCACCATGCGCAATTTTCCTCCGTGGGAGTGATGTCTCAAACAGTCAAAGATTTGATCGTTCCCTGGAAGACGAGTAGTAGTTTCCGATGCACATCTGGAGGCATTCTGTAATCTGTGGACAATCAGAGTGTTGTTGAAACACAGAAATTGCATCGGGATTGAATACAACAGTCACCATGCGCACTTTCCTCCATGGGGGTAATGTCACAAAGGGTCTACGCTCTGATACTTCCCTGGAAGACCAGTAGTTGTTTCCGATGCACATCTGGGGGCATTATGTAATCTGTTGACTATCAGAGTATTAATGAAACTCAGAAATTGCATCGGTATTGAATACAACATGCACCATGTGTACTTTTCTCCATGGGAATAATGTCTCAAAGAGTCTACGCTTTGATCGTTCCCTGGAAGACCAATAGTAGTTTCCGATGCACATCTGGAGGCATTCTGTAATCTGTGGACCTTCAAAGAGTTGATGAAACACAGATATTGCATCGGGATTGATACAACAGTCACCATGCGCACTTTCCTCCATGGGAGTAATGTCTCAAACAATTTAGGCTTTAATCGTTCCCTGGAAGACCAGTAGTAGTTTCCAATACACATCAGGAGGCGTTCTGTAATCTGTGGACAATCAGAGTGTTGTTGAAACACAGAAAATGCATCGGGATTGAATACAACAGTCACCATGCGCACTTTTCTCCATGGGAGTAATGTCTCAAAGGGTCTACGCTTTGATACTTCCCTGGAAGACCAGTAGTTGTTTCCGATGCACATCTGGGGGCATTCTGCAATCTGTTGACTATCAGAGTATTAATGAAACTCAGAAATTGCATCGGTATTGAATACAACATGCACCATGTGGACTTTTCTCCATGGGAATAATGTCTCAAAGAGTCTACGCTTTGATCGTTCCCTGGAAGACCAGTAGTAGTTTCCGATGCACATCTGGAGGCATTCTGTAATCTGTGGACCTTCAAAGAGTTGATGAAACACAGATATTGCATCGGGATTGATACAACAGTCACCATGCGCACTTTCCTCCATGGTAGTAATATCTCAAACAGTCAACGTTTGATCGTTCCCTGGAAGACCAGTAGTAGTTTCCAATGCACATCTGGAGGCGTTCTGTAATCTGTGGAACATCAGAGTATTGATGAAACACAGAAATTGCATCGGGATTGAATACAACAGTCACCATGCGCACTTTCCTCCATGGGAGTATTGTCTCAAACAGTTTAGGCTTTGATCGTTCCCTGGAAGACCAGTAGTAGTTTCCGATGCACATCTGGGGGCATTCTGTAATGTGTGGACTATCAGAGTGATGATGAAACACTGAAATTGCATCGGAATTGAATACAACAGTCACCATGCGCACTTTCCTCCATGGGAGTAATGTCTCAAGCAGTTTAGGCTTTAATCCTTCCCTGCAAGACCAGTAGTAGTTTTCGATGCACATCTGGGGGCATACTGTAATCTGTGGACCATCAGGGTGTTATTGAAACGTAGAAATTGCCTCGGGATTGAATACAACAGTCACCATGCGCACTTTCCTCCATGGGAGTAATGTCTCAAACAGTTTAGGCTTTGATCCTTACCTGGAAGACCAGTAGTAGTTTCCGTTGCACATCTGGAGGCATTCTGTAATCTGTGGACAATCAGAGTGTTGTTGAAACACAGAAATTGCATCGGGATTGAATACAACAGTCACCATGCGCACTTTCCTTCATGGGAGTAATGTCTCAAACAGTCTGCGTTTTGATCGTTTCCTGGATGACCAGTAGTAGTTTCCAATGCACATCTGGAGGCGTTCTGTAATCTGTGGAATATCAGAGTGTTGATGAATCACAGAAATTGCATCGGGATTGAATAGAACAGTCACCATGCGCACTTTCCTACATGGGAGTAATGTCTCAAACAGTCTACGTTTTGATCGTTTCCTGGAAGACCAGTAGTAGTTTCCAATGCACATCTGGCGGCGTTCTGTAATCTGTGGACCTTCAAAGTGTTGATGAAACACAGAAACTGCCTCGGGATTGAATACAACAGTCACCATGCGCACTTTCCTCAATAGGAGTAATGTCTCAAACAGTCTACGCTTTGATCGTTTCTTGGAAGACCAGCAGTAGTTTCCGATCCTCATCTGGAGGCAATCTGTAATCTGTGGACCTTCAAAGTTTTGATGAAACACAGAAATTACCTCGGGATTGAATACAACAGTCACCATGCGCACATTCCTCCGTGGGAGTAATGTCTCATACAGTCTACGATTTGATCGTTCCCTGGAAGACCAGTAGAGTTTCCAATACACATCTGGAGGCGTTCTGTAATCTGTGGAACATCAGAGTGTTGATGAAACACAGAAATTGCATCGGGATTGAATACAACAGTCACCATGCGCACTTTCCTCCATGGGAGTAATGTCTAAAACAGTCTACGCTTTGATCCTTCCCTGGAAGACCAGTAGTTGTTTCCGATGCACATCTGGGGGCATTCTGTAATCTGTTGACTATCAGAGTTTTAAAGAAACTCAGAAAGTGCATCGGTATTGAATACAACATGCACCATGTGGACTTTTCTCCATGGGAATAATGTCTGAAAGAGTCTACGCTTTGATCGTTTCCTGGAAGACCAGTAGTAGTTTCCGATGCACATCTGGTGTCATTCTGTAATCTGTGGACTATCAGAGTGCTGATGAAACACAGAAATTGCATCGGGATTGAATACAAAGGTCACCATGCGCACTTTCCTCCATGGGAGTAATGTCTCAAACAATTTAGGCTTTAATCGTTCCCTGGAAGACCAGTAGTAGTTTCCGATGCACCTCTGGAGGCAGTCTGTAATCTGTGGACTATCAGAGTGTTGATGAAACACAGATATTGCATCGAGATTAAATACAACAGTCACCATGCGCACTTTCCTCCATGGGAGCAATGTCTCAAACAGTCTACGCCTTGATCATTCCCTGCAAGACCAGTAGTAGTTTCCGATGCATATCTGGAGGAATTCCGTAATCTGCGGACCTTCAAAGTGTCGATGAAACACAGAAATTGACTCGGGATTGAATACAACAGTCACCTTGCGCACATTCCTTAATGGGAGTAATGTCTCAAACAGTCTACGCTTTGTCGTTTTCTGGAAGACCAGTAGTAGTTTCCGATGCACATCTGGTGGCATTCTGTAATCTGTGGACTATCAGAGTGTTGATGAAACACCGAAATTGAATCGGGATTGAATACAACAGTCACCAAGCGCACTTTCCTCCATGGGAGTAATGTCTCAAACAGTCTACGGTTTGATCGTTCCCTGGAAGACCAGTAGTAGTTTCCGATGCACATCTGGAGGCATTCTGTAATCTGTGGACAATCAGAGTGTTGTTGAAACACAGAAATTGCATCGGGATTGAATACAACAGTCACCATGCGCACTTTCCTATATGGGAGTAATGTCTCACACAGTCTACATTTTGATCGTTTCCTGGAAGACCAGTAGTAGTTTCCGATGCACATCTGGAGGCATTCTGTAATCTGTGGACCTTCAAAGTGTTGATGAAACACATATATTTCTTCGGGATTGATACAACAGTCACCATGCGCACTTTCCTCCATGGGAGTAATGTCTCAAACTGTCAACGCTTTGATCGTTCCCTGGAAAACCAGTAGTAGTTTCCAATGCACATCTGGAGGCGTTCTGTAATCTGTGGAACATCAGATTGTTGATGAAACACAGAAATTGCATCGGGATTGAATACAACAGTCACCATGCGCACTTTCCTCCATGGGAGTAATGTCTCAACAAGTCTACGCTTTAATCGTTAACCTCAAGTCCAGTAGTAGTTTCCGATGCACATCTGGAGGCATTCTGTAATCTGTCGACCTTCAAAGTGTTGATGAAACACAGATATTGCCTCGGGATTAAATACAACAGTCACCATGCGCACTTTCCTCAATAGGACTAATGTCTCAAACAGTCTACGCTTTGATCGTTTCTTGGAAGACCAGTAGTAGTTTGCAATGCTCATCTGGAGGCGTTCTGTAATCTGTGGAACATCAGAGTGTTGATGTAACACAGAAATTGCATCGTGATTGAATACAACAGTCACCATGCGCTCGTTCCTCCATGGGAGTAATGTCTCAAACAGTCTACACTTTGATCGTTCCCTGGAAGACCAGTTGTAGCTTCCGATGCACATCTGGAGGCATTCTGTAATCTGTAGACCTTCAAAGTGTTAATGAAACACAGAAATTGCATCGGGATTGAATACAACAGTCACCATGCGCAATTTTCCTCCATGGGAGTCATGTCTCAAACAGTCAAAGATTTGATCGTTCCCTGGAAGACGAGTAGTAGTTTCCGATGCACATCTGGAGGCATTCTGTAATCTGTGGACAATCAGAGTGTTGTTGAAACACAGAAATTGCATCGGGATTGAATACAACAGACACCATGCGCACTTTCCTCCATGACGGTAATGTCTCAAAGGGTCTACGCTTTGATACTTCCCTGGAAGACCAGTAGTTGTTTCCGATGCACATCTGGGGGCATTCTGTAATCTGTTGACTATCAGAGTATTAATGAAACTCAGAAATTGCATCGGGATTGAATACAACAGTCACCATGCGCACTTTCCTCCATGGGAGTATTGTCTCAAACAGTTTAGGCTTTGATCGTTCCCTGGAAGACCAGTAGTAGTTTCCGATGCAAATCTGTTGGCATTCTGTAATGTGTGGACTATCAGAGTGATGATGAAACACTGAAATTGCATCGGAATTGAATACAACAGTCACCATGCGCACTTTCCTCCATGGGAGTAATGTCTCAAGCAGTTTAGGCTTTAATCCTTCCCTGGAAGACCAGTAGTAGTTTTCGATGCACATCTGGGGGCATACTGTAATCTGTGGACCATCAGGGTGTTGATGAATCACAGAAATTGCATCGGGATTGAATAGAACAGTCACCATGCGCACTTTCCTCCATGGGAGTAATGTCTCAAACGGTCTGCGTTTTTATCGTTTCCTGGATGACCAGTAGTAGTTTCCAATGCACATCTGGAGGCCTTCTGTAATCTGTGGAACATCAGAGTGTTGATGAATCACAGAAATTGCATCGGGATTGAATAGAACAGTCACCATGCGCACTTTCCTACATGGGAGTAATGTCTCAAACAGTCTACGTTTTGATCGTTTCCTGGAAGAACAGTAGTAGTTTCCAATGCACATCTGGCGTCGTTCTGTAATCTGTGGACCTTCAAAGTGTTGATGAAACACAGAAACTGCCTCGGGATTGAATACAACAGTCACCATGCGCACTTTCCTCAATAGGAGTAATGTCTCAAACAGTCTACGCTTTGATCGTTTCTTGGAAGACCAGTAGTAGTTTCCGATCCTGATCTGGAGGCAATCTGTAATCTGTGGACCTTCAAAGTTTTGATGAAGCTCAGAAATTACCTCGGGATTGAATACAACAGTCACCATGCGCACATTCCTCCGTGGGAGTAATGTCTCATACAGTCTACGATTTGATCGTTCCCTGGAAGACCAGTAGAGTTTCCAATACACATCTGGAGGCGATCTGTAATCTGTGGAACATCAGAGTGTTGATGAAACACAGAAATTGCATCGGGATTGAATACAACAGTCACCATGCGCACTTTCCTCCATGGGAGTAATGTCTAAAACAGTCTAGGCTTTGATCCTTCCCTGGAAGACCAGTAGTTGTTTCCGATGCACATCTGGGGGCATTCTGTAATCTGTTGACTATCAGAGTTTTAAAGAAACTCAGAAATTGAATCGGTATTGAATACAACATGCACCATGTGGACTTTTCTCCATGGGAATAATGTCTCAAAGAGTCTACACTTTGATCGTTCCCTGGAAGACCAGTAGTAGTTTCCGATGCACATCTGGAGGCATTCTGTAATCTGTGGACGTTCAAAGTGTTGATGAAACACAGAAATTGCATCGGGATTGAATACAACAGTCACCATGCGCACTTACCTCCATGGGAGTAATGTCTCAAACAGTCAACGCTTTGATCGATCCCTGTGAGACCAGTAGTAGTTTCCGATGCACATCTGGAGGCATTCTGTAATCTGTGGACAATCAGAGTGTTGTTGTAACACAGAAATTGCATCGGGATTGACTACAACAGTCACCATACCCACTTTCCTATATGGGAGTAATGTGTCAAACTGTCTACGTTTTGATCGTTTACTGGAAGACCAGTAGTAGTTTCCGATGCACATCTGGAGGCATTCTGTAATCTGTGGATCTTCAAAGTGTTGATGAAACACAGATATTGCATCGGGATTGAAACAACCGTCTTCATGCGCACTTTCTTCCATGGGAGTAATGTCTCAAACTGTCAACGCTTTGATCGTTTCCTGGAAGACCAGTAGTAGTTTATAATGCACATCTGGAGGCGTTCTGTAATCTGTGGAACAACAGATTGTTGATGAAACACAGAAATTGCATCGGGATTGAATACAACAGTCACCATGCGCACTTTCCTCCATGGGAGTAATGTCTCAAAAAGTCTACGCTTTGATCGTTAACTGCAAGTCCAGTAGTAGTTTCTGATGCACGTCTGGAGGCATTCTGTAATCTGTGGACAATCAGAGTGTTGTTGAAACACAGAAATTGCATCGGGATTGAATACAACAGTCACCACGCGCACTTTCCTATATGGGAGTAATGTCTCAAGCAGTCTACATTTTGATCGTTTCCTGGAAGACCAGTAGTAGTTTCCAATGCACATCTGGAGGCGTTCTGTAATCTGTGGAACATCAGAGTGTTGATGAAACACAGAAATTGCTTCGTGATTGAATACAACAGTCACCATGCGCTCGTTCCTCCATGGGAGTAATGTCTCGAACAGTCAAAGTTTGATCGTTCCCTGGAAGACGAGTAGTAGTTTCCGATGCACATCTGGAGGCATTCTGTAATATGTGGACAATCAGAGTGTTGTTGAAACACAGAAATTGCATCGGGATTGAATACAACAGTCACCATGCGCACTTTCCTATATGGGAGTAATGTCTTACACAGTCTATGCTTTGATCGTCCCTGGAAGGCCAGTAGTATTTTCAAATGCACATCTGGAGGCATTCTGTAATCTGTGGAACATCGGAGTGCTGATGAAACACAGAAATTGCCTCGGGATTAAATACAACAGTCACCATGCGCACTTTCCTCCGTGGGAGTAATGTCTCATACAGTCAACGATTTGATCGTTCCCTGGAAGATCAGTAGTAGTTTCCAATGCACATCTGGATGCGTTCTGTAATCTGTGGAACATCAGAGTGTTGATGAAACACAGAAATTGCATCGGGATTAAATACAACAGTCACCATGCGCACTTTCCTCCATGGGAGTAATGTCTCAAAGAGTCTACGCTTTGATACTTCCCTGGAAGACCAGTAGTTGTTTCCGATGCACATCTGGGGGCATTCTGTAATCTGTTGACTATCAGAGTTTTAAAGAAACTCAGAAATTGAATCGGTATTGAATACAACATGCACCATGTGGACTTTTCTCCATGGGAATAATGTCTCAAAGATTCTACACTTTGATCGTTCCCTGGAAGACCAGTAGTAGTTTCCGATGCACATCTGGAGGCATTCTGTAATCTGTGGACGTTCAAAGTGTTGATGAAACACAGAAATTGCATCGGGATTGAATACAACAGTCACCATGCGCACTTACCTCAATGGGAGTAATGTCTCAAACAGTCAACGCTTTGATCGATCCCTGTGAGACCAGTAGTAGTTTCCGATGCACATCTGGAGGCATTCTGTAATCTGTGGACAATCAGAGTGTTGTTGTAACACAGAAATTGCATCGGGATTGACTACAAAAGTCACCATACCCACTTTCCTATATGGGAGTAATGTGTCAAACTGTCTACGTTTTGATCGTTTACTGGAAGACCAGTAGTAGTTTCCGATGCACATCTGGAGGCATTCTGTAATCTGTGGATCTTCAAAGTGTTGATGAAACACAGATATTGCATCGGGATTGATACAACAGTCACCATGCGCACTTTCCTCCATGGGAGTAATGTCTCAAACTATCAACGCTTTGATCGTTTCCTGTAAGACCATTAGTAGTTTCCAATGCACATCTGGAGGCGTTCTGTAATCTGTGGAACATCAGATTGTTGATGAAACACAGAAATTGCATCGGGATTGAATACAACAGTCACCATGCGCACTTTCCTCCATGGGAGTAATGTCTCAAAAAGTCTACGCTTTGATCGTTAACTGCAAGTCCAGTAGTAGTTTCCGATGCACGTCTGGAGGCATTCTGTAATCTGTGGACAATCAGAGTGTTGTTGAAACACAGAAATTGCATCGGGATTGAATACAACAGTCACCACGCGCACTTTCCTATATGGGAGTAATGTCTCAAATAGTCTACATTTTGATCGTTTCCTGGAAGACCAGTAGTAGTTTCCAATGCTCATCTGGAGGTGTTCTGTAATCTGTGGAACATCAGAGTGTTGATGAAACACAGAAATTGCTTCGTGATTGAATACAACAGTCACCATGCGCTCGTTCCTCCATGGGAGTAATGTCTCAAACAGTCTACATTTTTGATCGTTCCCTGGAAGACCAGTTGCAACTTCCGATGCACATCTGGAGGCATTCTGTAATCTGTAGACCTTCAAAGTGTTAATGAAACACAGAAATTGCATCGGGATTGAATACAACAGTCACCATGCGCAATTTTCGTCCATGGGAGTGATGTCTCAAACAGTCAAAGTTTGATCGTTCCCTGGAAGACGAGTAGTAGTTTCCGATGCACATCTGGAGGCATTCTGTAATCTGTGGACAATCAGAGTGTTGTTGAAACACAGAAATTGCATCGGGATTGAATACAACAGTCACCATGCGCACTTTCCTATATGGGAGTAATGTCTCACACAGTCTATGCTTTGATCGTTCCCTGGAAGGCCAGTAGTATTTTCAAATGCACATCTGGAGGCATTCTGTAACCTGTGGAACATCGGAGTGCTGATGAAACACAGAAATTGCCTCGGGATTAAATACAACAGTCACCATGCGCACTTTCCTCCGTAAGAGTAATGTCTCATACAGTCTACGATTTTATCGTTCCCTGGAAGATCAGTAGTAGTTTCCAATGCACATCTGGAGGCGTTCTGTAATCTGTGGAACATCAGAGTGTTGATGAAACACAGAAATTGCATCGGGATTAAATACAACAGTCACCATGCGCACTTTCCTCCATGGGAGTAATGTATCAAAGAGTCTACGCTTTGATACTTCCCTGGAAGACCAGTAGTTGTTTCCGATGCACATCTGGGGGCATTCTGAAATCTGTTGACTATCAGAGTATTAATGAAACTCAGAAATTGCATCGGTATTGAATACAACATGCACCATGTGGACTTTTCTCCATGGGAATAATGTCTCAAAGAGTCTACGCTTTGATCGTTCCCTGGAAGACCAGTAGTAGTTTCCGATGCACATCTGGAGGCATTCTGTAATCTGTGGACGTTCAAAGTGTTGATGAAACACAGAAATTGCATCGGGATTGAATACAACAGTCACCATGCGCACTTTCTTCCATGGGAGTAATATCTCAAACACTCAACGCTTTGATCGATCCCTGTGAGACCAGTAGTAGTTTCCGATGCACATCTGGAGGCATTCTGTAATCTGTGGACAATCAGAGTGTTGTTGGAAAACAGATATTGCATCGGGATTGACTACAACAGTCACTATACCCACTTTCCTATATGGGAGTAATGTGTCAAACTGTCTACGTTTTGATCGTTTCCTGGAAGACCAGTAGTAGTTTCCGATGCACATCTGGAGGCATTCTGTAATCTGTGGACCTTCAAAGTGTTGATGAAACACATATATTGCATCGGGATTGATACAACAGTCACCATGCGCACTTTCCTCCATGGAAGTAATGTCTCAAACAGTCAACGCTTTGATCGTTCCCTGGAAGACCAGTAGTAGTTTCCAATGCACATCTGGAGGCGTTCAGTAATCTGTGGAACATCAGATTGTTGATGAATCACAGAAATTGCATCGGGATTGAATACAACAGTCACCATGCGCACTTTCCTCCATGGGAGTAATGTCTCAAACAGTCTACGCTTTGATCGTTCCCTGCAAGTCCAGTAGTAGTTTCCGATGCACATCTGTAGGCATTCTGTAATCTGTGGACCTTCAAACTGTTGATGAAACACAGATATTGCCTCGGGATTAAATACAACAGTCACCATGCGCACTTTCCTCCGTGGGAGTAATGTCTCAAACAGTCTACGCTTTGATCGTTTCTTGGAAGACCAGTAGTAATTCCGATGCTCATCTGGAGGCATTCTGTAATCCGTGGACCTTCAAAGTGTTGATGAAACGCAGAAATTGCATCGGGATTGAGTACGATAGTCACCATGCGCACTTTCCACCATGGGAGTAATGTCTCAAACAGTCTACGACTTGATATTTCCCTGGAAGACCAGTAGTAGTTTGCGATGCACATCTGGAATCTTTCTGTAATCTGTGGACTATCAGAGTGATGATGAAACACAGACATTGCACCGTGATTGAATACAACAGTGACAATGCACACTTTCCTCCATGGGAGTAATGTCTATAAGAGTCTACGCTTTGATCGTTCCCTGGAAGACGAGTAGTAGTTTACGATGCACATCTGGAGGCACTCTGTAATCTGTGGACTATCAGAGTGTTGATGAAACACAGAAATTGCATCGGGATTGAATACAACAGTCACCATGCGCACTTTCCTCCATGGGAGTAATGTCTCAAAGAGTCTACGCTTTGATCCTTCCCTGTACGACCAGTAGTTGTTTCCGATGCCCATCTGGGGGCATTCTCTATTCTGTGGACAATCAGAGTGTTGTTGGAACACAGAAATTGCATCGGGATTGAATACAACAGTCACCATACCCACTTTCCTATATGGGAGTAATGTGTCAAACTGTCTACGTTTTGATCGTTTCCTGGAAGACCAGTAGTAGTTTCCGATGCACATCTGGAGGCATTCTGTAATCTGTGGACCTTCAAAGTGTTGATGAAACACATATATTTCTTCGGGATTGATACAACAGTCAACATGCGCACTTTCCTCCATGGGAGTAATGTCTCAAACAGTCAACGCTTTGATCGTTCCCTGGAAGACCAGTAGTAGTTTCCAATGCACATCTGGAGGCGTTCTGTAATCTGTGGAACATCAGATTGTTGATGAAACACAGAAATTGCATCGGGATTGAATACAAAAGTCACCATGCGCACTTTCCTCCATTTGAGTAATGTCTCAAACAGTTTAGGCTTTGATCGTTCCCTGGAAGACCAGTAGTAGTTTCTGATGCACATCTGGTGAAATTCTGTAATGTGTGGACCATCAGAGTGATGATGAAACACTGAAATTGCATCGGAATTGAATACAACAGTCACCATGCGCACTTTCCTCCATGGGAGTAATGTCTCAAACAGTTTAGGCTTTTATCCTTCCCTGAAAGACCAGTAGTAGTTTCCGATGCACATCTGGTGTCATTCTGTAATCTGTGGACCATCAGAGTGTTGATGAAACATAGAAATTGTATCGGGATTGAATACAACAGTCACCTTGCTCATTTTCCTCCATGGGGGTAATGTCTCAAACAGTCTACGCTTTGATCGTTCCCTGCAAGGCCAGTAGTAGTTTCCGATGCACATCTGGAGGCATTCTGTAATCTGTGTACCTTCAAAGTGTTGATGAAACACAGAAATTGGATCGGGATTGAATACAACAGTCACCATGCGCACTATCCTCCATGGGAGTAATGTCTCAAACAGTTTAGGCTTTGATCTTTCCCTGGAAGACCAGTAGTAGTTTCCGATGCAAATCTGGGGGCATTCTGTAATCTGTTGACTATCAGAGTGTTAATGAAACTCAGAAATTGCATCGGTATTGAATACAACATGCACCATGTGGACTTTACTCCATGGGAGTAATGTCTCTATCTTTGTACGATTTGATCGTTCATTGGAAGACCAGTAGTAGTTTCCGATGCACATCTGGGGGCATTCTGTAATCTGTGGACTATCAGAGTTTTGATGAAGCACTGAAATTGCATCTTGATTGAGTACAATAGCCACCATGCGCACATTCCTCCATGGGGGTAATGTCTCAAATAGTCTACGCTTTGATCGTTCCCTGGAAGTCTACTATTAGTTTCCGATGCACACCTGGAGGCATTCTGTAATCTGTGGACTAACAGACTGTTGATGAAATACAGAAATTGCATCGGAATTGAATAAAACAGTCACCACGCGCACTTTCCTATATGGGAGTAATGTCTCAAACAGTTTACATTTTGATCGTTTCCTGGAAGACCAGTAGTAGTTTCCGATGCACATCTGGAGGCATTCTGTAAACTGTGGACCTTCAAAGTGTTGATGAAACACATACATTGCATCGGGATTGATACAACAGTCACCATGCGCACTTTCCTCCATGGGAGTAATGTCTCAAACAGTCAACGCTTTGATCGTTCCCTGGAAGACCAGTAGTAGTTTCCAATGCACATCTGGAGGCGTTCTGTAATCTGTGGAACATCAGATTGTTGATGAAACACAGAAATTGCATCGGGATTGAATACAACAGTCACCATGCGCACTTTCCTCCATGGGAGTAATGTCTCAAACAGTCTACGCTTTGATCGTTTCTTGGAAGACCAGTAGTAGTTCCGATGCTCATCTGGAGGCATTCTGTAATCTGTGGACTATCAGAGTGCTGATGAAACACAGAAATTGTATCGGGATTGAATAAAACAGTCACCATGCGCACTTTCATAAATGGGAGTAATGTATCAAACAGTCTACGCTTTTATTGTTCCCTGGGAGACCTGAAGTAGTTTCCGATGCACATCTGGAGACATTCTGTAATGTGTGGACCATCAGAGTGTTGATGAAACTGAGAAATTGCTTCGGGATTGACTACAACAGTCACCATGCGCACTTTAATCCGTGGGAGTAATGTCTCAAACAGTCTACGCTTTGATCGTTTCTTGGAAGACCAGTAGTAGTTTACGATGCACATCTGGTGTCATTCTGTAATCTTTGGACTATCAGAGTGTTGATGAAACACAGAAATTGCATCGGGATTGAATACAACAGTCACCATGCGCACTTTCCTCCATGGGAGTAATGTCTCAAACAGTTTAGGCTTTGATGGTTCCCTGGAAGGCCAGTAGTAGTTTCCGATGCACATCTGGGGGCATTCTGTAATCTATGGACTATCAGAGTGTTAATGAAACTCAGAAATTGCATCGGGATTGAATACAACAGTAACCATGCACACTTTCCTCCATGGGAGTAATGTGTCAAACAGTTTAGGCTTTGATCGTTCCCTGGAAGACCAGTAGTAGTTTCCGATGCACATCCTGGGGCATTCTGTAATGTGTGGACCATCAGAGTGTTGATGAAACATAGAAAATGCATCGGGATTGAATACAACAGTCACCTTGCGCACTTTCCTCCATGGGCGTAATGTCTCAAACAGTCTACGCTTTAATCGTTCCCTGCAAAACCAGTAGGAGATTCCGATGCACATCTGGAAGCATTCTGTAATCTGTGGACCTTCGAAGTGTTGATGAAACACAGAAATTGCCTCGGGATTGAATACAACAGTAACCATGCGCACTTTCCTCCATGGGAGTAACGTCTCAATCAGTGTAGTCTTTAATCGTTGCCTGGAAGACTAGTAGTAGTTTTCGATGCACATCTGGGGTCATTCTGTAATGTGTGGACCATCAGAGTGATGATGAAACCCAAAAATTGCATCGGGATTGAATACAACAGTCACCATGCGCACTTTCCTCCGTGGGAGCAATGTCTCAAACACTGTAGCCTTTGATCCTTCCCTGGAAGACCAGTAGTAGTTTACGATGCACATCTGGTGACATTCTGTGATCTGTGGACTATCTGAGTGTCGATGAAACACAGAAATTGCATCGCGATTGAATACAACAGTCACCATGCGCACTTTCCTCCATGGGAGTAATGTCTCTAACAGCCTACGCTTTGATCGCTCCCTGGAAGACCAGTAGAAGTTTGCGATGCACATCTGGAATCTTTCTGTAATCTGTGGACTATCAGAGTGATGATGAAACACAGACATTGCACCGGGATTGAATACAACAGTGACAATGCACACTTTCCTCCATGGGAGTAATGTCTATAAGAGTCTACGCTTTGATCGTTCCCTGGAAGACGAGTAGTAGTTTACGATGCACATCTGGAGGCACTCTGTAATCTGTGGACTATCAGAGTGTTGATGAAACACAGAAATTGCATCGGGATTGAATACAACAGTCACCATGCGCACTTTTCTCCATGGGAGTAATGTCTCAAAGAGCCTACGCTTGTATCGTTCCCTGGAAGACCAGTAGTAGTTTCCGAGCTCATCTGGAGGATTTCTGTTGCCTTTGGACTATGAGACTGTTGATGAAACAGAGAAATGGCATCGGGATTGAATACAACAGTCACCATGCGCACTTTCCTCCATGGGAGTAATGTCTCAAAGAGTCTACGCTTTGATCGTTCCCTGGAATACCAATAGTAGGTTCCGATGCACATCTGGAGGCATTGTGTTACCTGTGGAGTATCAGAGTGTTGATGAAACACAGAAATTGCATCGGGATTGAATACAACAGTCACCATGCGCACTTTCCTACATGGGAGTAATGTCTCAAACAGTCTACGCTTTGGTCGTTCCCTGGAAGACCAGTAGTAGTTTCCGATGCATATCTGGTGGCATTCTGTAATCTGTGGACTATCAGAGTGTTGATGAAACACAGACATTGCATCGGGATTGAATACAACAGTGACAATTCACACTATCCTCCATGGGAGTAATGTCTCTAAGAGTCTACGCTTTGATCGTTCCCTGGAAGACCAGTAGTAGTTTCCGATGCACAATTGGAGGCTTTCTGTAATCTCTGGACTATCAGAGTGTTGATGAAACACAGAAATTGCATCGGTATTGAATACAGCAGTCACCATGCGCACTTTCCTCCACGGGAGTAATGTCTCAAAGAGTTTACGCTTTGATCGTTCCTTGGAAGACCAGTAGTTGTTTCCGACGGACATCTGGAGGCATTCTGTAATCTGTGGACTATCAGAGTGTTGAAGAAACACAGAAATTGCATCGGAATTGAATACAACAGTCACCATGCGCACTTACCTCCATGGGAATAATCCTCAAACAGTCTACGCTTTAATCTTTCCCTGGAAGTCCAGTAGTAGTTTCCGATGCACATCTGGATTCCTTCTGTAATCTGTGGACTATCAGAGTGTTGATGAAACACAGAAATTACATCGGGAAAGGAAACAACACTCATCATGCGCACTTTCCTCCACGGGAGTAATGTCTAAAACAATCTACCTTTTGATCGTTCCCTGGAAGACCAGTAGTAGTTTGCGATGCACATCTGGAGGCTTTCTGTAATCTGTGGACTATCAGAGTGTTGATGAAACACAGAAATAGCATCGGGATTGAATACAACAGTCACCATGCGCACTTTCCTCCATGAGAGTAGTGTCCCAAACAGGCTAGTCTTTGATCGTTCCCTGGTAGACCAGTAGTAGTTTCCGATTCACATCCGGAGATACTCTGTAATCTGTGGACTATCAAAATGTTGATGAAACACAGAAATTGCATCGGGATTGAATACAACAGTCAACATGCGAACTTTCCTCCATGGGAGCAATGTCTCAAACAGTCTACGCTTTGGTCGTTCCCTGGAAGACCAGTAGTAGTTTCCGATCCACATCTGGTGGCATTCTGTAATCTGTGGACTATCAGAGTGTTGATGAAACACAGATATTGCACCGGGATTGAATACAACAGTGACAATGCACACTTTCCTCCATGGGAGTAATGTCTATAAGAGTCTACGCTTTGATCGTTCCCTGGAAGACCAGTAGTAGTTTCCGATGCACATCTGGTGGCACTCTGTAATCTGTGGACTGTCAGAGTGTTGATGAAACACAGAAATTGCATCGGGATTGAATACAACAGTCACCATGCGCAATTTCTCCATGGGAGTAATGTCTCAAAGAGCCTACGCTTGTATCGCTCCCTGGAAGACCAGTAGTAGTTTCCGAGCTCATCTTGAGGATTTCTGTTACCTTTGGACTATGAGACTGTTGATGAAACAGAGAAATTGCATCGGGATTGAATACAACAGTCACCATGCGCACTTTCCTCCATGGGAGTAATGTCTCAAACAGTCTACGCTTTGATCGTTCCCTGGAATACAAATAGTAGGTTCCGATGCACATCTGGAGGCATTGTGTTACCTGTGGAGTATCAGAGTGTTGATGAAACACAGAAATTGCATCGGGATTGAATACAACAGTCACCATGCGCACTTTCCTACATGGGAGTAATGTCTCAAACTGTGTACACTTTGGTCGTTCCCTGGAAGACCAGTAGTAGTTTCCGATGCATATCTGGTGGCATTCTGTAATCTGTGGACTATCAGAGTGTTGATGAAACACAGACATTGCATCGGGATTGAATACAACAGTGACAATTCACACTATCCTCCATGGGAGTAATGTCTCTAAGAGTCTACGCTTTGATCGTTCCCTGGAAGACCAGTAGTAGTTTCCGATGCACATCTGGAGGCTTTCTGTATCCTGTGGACTATCAGAGTGTTGATGAAACACAGAAATTGCATCGGGATTGAATACATAAGTCACTATGCGCATATTCCTCTATCTGAGTAATTCTCAAACAGTCTACGCTTTGGTCGTTCCCTGGAAGACCAGTAGTAGTTTCGGATGCACATCTGGTGGCATTCTGTAACCTGTGGACTATCAGAGTATTGATGAAACACAGAAATTGCATCGCGATTGAATACAACAGTCACCATGCGCACTTTCCTCTACTGGAGGTATGTCTCAAACAGTCTACGCTTTGATCGTTCCCTGGAAGACCAGTGGTAGTTTCCGATTCACATCTAGAGGCACTCTGTAATCTGTGGACTATCAGAGTGTTGATGAAACACAGAAAATGCATCGGTATTGAATACAGCAGTCACCATGCGCACTTTCCTCCACGGGAGTAATGTCTCAAAGAGTTTACGCTTTGATCGTTCCTTGGAAGACCAGTAGTTGTTTCCGATGGACATCTGGAGGCATTCTGTAATCTGTGGACTATCAGAGTGTTGAAGAAACACAGAAATTGCATCGGAATTGAATACAACAGTCACCATGCGCACTTACCTCAATGGGAATAATCCTCAAACAGTCTACGCTTTAATCTTTCCCTGGAAGTCCAGTAGTAGTTTCCGATGCATATCTGGATTCCTTCTGTAATCTGTGGACTATCAGAGTGTTGATGAAACACAGAAATTACATCGGGAAAGGAAACAGCACTCATCATGCGCACTTTCCTCCACGGGAGTAATGTCTCAAACAGTCTACCTTTTGATCGTTCCCTGGACGACCAGTAGTAGTTTCCGATGCACATCTGGTGGCATTCTGTAATCTGTGGACTATCAGAGTGTTGATGAAACACAGACATTGCATCATGATTGAATTCAACAGTGACAATGCGCACGTTCCTCCATGGGAGTAATGTCTCTAACAGCGTACGCTTTGATCGTTCCCTGGAAGACCAGTAGTAGTTTGCGATGCACATCTGGAGGCTTTCTGTAATCTGTGGACTATCAGAGTGTTGATGAAACACAGAAATTGCATCGGGATTGAATACAACAGTCACCATGCGCACTTTCCTCCATGGGAGTAATGTCCCAAACAGTCTAGTCTTTGATCGTTCCCTGGAACACCAGTAGTAGTTTCCGATTCACATCCGGAGGCACTCTGTAATCTGTGGACCATCAAAATGTTGATGAAACACAGAAATTGCATCGGGATTGAATACAACACTCAACATGCGCACTTTCCTCCATGGGAGTAATGTCTCAAACAGTCTACGCTTTGGTCGTCCCCTGGAAGACGAGTAGTAGTTTCCGATGCACATCTGGTGGCATTCTGTAATCTGTGGACTATCAGAGTGTTGATGAAACACAGACATTGCACCGGGATTGAATACAACAGTGACAATGCACACTTTCCTCCATGGGAGTAATGTCTATAAGAGTCTACGCTTTGATAGTTCCCTGGAAGACCAGTAGTAGTTTCCGATGCACATCTGGAGGCACTCTGTAATCTGTGGACTATCAGAGTGTTGATGAAACACAGAAATTGCATCGGGATTGAATACAACTATCACCTTGCGCACTTTTCTCCATGGGAGTAATGTCTCAAAGAGCCTACGCTTGTATCGTTCCCTGGAAGACCAGTAGTAGTTTCCGAGCTCATCTGGAGGATTTCTGTTACCTTTGGACTATGAGACTGTTGATGAAACAGAGAAATTGCATCGGGTGTGAATACAACTGTCACCATGCGCACTTTCCTACGCTTTAATCGTTCCCTGGAATACCAATAGTAGGTTCCGATGCACATCTGGAGGCATTGTGTTACCTGTGGAGTATCAGAGTGTTGATGAAACACAGAAATTGCATCGGGATTGAATACAACAGTCACCATGCGCACTTTCCTACATGGGAGTAATGTCTCGAACAGTCTACGCTTTGGTCGTTCCCTGGAAGACCAGTAGTAGTTTCCGATGCATATCTGGTGGCATTCTGTAATCTGTGGACTATCAGAGTGTTGATGAAACACAGACATTGCATCGGGATTGAATACAACAGTGACAATTCACACTATCCTCCATGGGAGTAATGTCTCTAAGAGTCTACGCTTTGATCGTTCCCTGGAAGACCAGTAGTAGTTTCCGATGCACATCTGGAGGCTTTCTGTAATCTGTGGACTATCAGAGTGTTGATGAAACGCAGAAATTGCATCGGTATTGAATACAGCAGTCACCATGCGCACTTTCCTCCACTGGAGTAATGTCTCAAAGAGTTTACGATTTGATCATTCCTTGGAAGACCAGTAGTTGTTTCCGATGGACATCTGGAGGCATTCTGTAATCTGTGGACTATCAGAGTGTTGAAGAAACACAGAAATTGCATCGGAATTGAATAGAACAGTCACCATGCACACTTACCTCCATGGGAATAATCCTCAAACAGTCTACGCTTTAATCTTTCCCTGGAAGTCCAGTAGTAGTTTCCGATGCACATCTGGATTCCTTCTGTAATCTGTGGACTATCAGAGTGTTGATGAAACACAGAAATTACATCGGGAAAGGAAACAACACTCATCATGCGCACTTTCCTCCGCGGGAGTAATGTCTCAAACAGTCTACCGTTTGATCGTTCCCTGGACGACCAGTAGTAGTTTCCGATGCACATCTGGTGTCATTCTGTAATCTGTGGACAATCAGAGTGTTGATGAGACACAGACATTGCATCGGGATTGAATTCAACAGTGACAATGCGCACTTTCCTGCATGGGAGTAATGTCTCTAACAGCCTACGCTTTGATCGTTCCCTGGAAGACCAGTAGTAGTTTGCGATGCACATCTGGAGGCTTTCTGTAATCTGTGGACTATCAGAGTGTTGATGAAACACAGAAATTGCATCGGGATTGAATACAACAGTCACCATGCGCACTTTCCTCCATGGGAGTAATGTCCCAAACATTCTAGTCTTTGATCGTTCCCTGGAAGACCAGTAGTAGTTTCCGATTCACATCCGGAGGCACTCTGTAATCTGTGGACTATCAAAATGTTGATGGAACACAGAAATTGCATCGGGATTGAATACAACAGTCAACATGCGCACTTTCCTATATGGGAGTAATGTCTCAAACAGTCTACGCTTTGGTCGTTCCCTGGAAGACCAGTAGTAGTTTCCGATTCACATCCGGAGGCACTCTGTAATCTGTGGACTATCAAAATGTTGATGAAACACTGAAATTGCATCGGGATTGAATACAACACTCAACATGCGCACTTTCCTCCATGGGAGTAATGTCTCAAACAGTCTACGCTTTGGTCGTCCCCTGGAAGACGAGTAGTAGTTTCCGATGCACATCTGGTGGCATTCTGTAATCTGTGGACTATCAGATTGTTGATGAAACACAGACATTGCACCGGGATTGAATACAACAGTGACAATGCACACTTTCCTCCATGGGAGTAATGTCTATAAGAGTCTACGCTTTGATCGTTCCCTGGAAGACCAGTAGTAGTTTCCGATGCACATCTGGAGGCACTCTGTAATCTGTGGACTATCAGAGTGTTGATGAAACACAGAAATTGCATCGGGCTTGAATACAACAGTCACCTTGCGCACTTTTCTCCATGGGACTAATGTCTCAAAAAGCCTACGCTTGTATCTTTCCCTGGAAGACCAGTAGTAGTTTCCGAGCTCATCTGGAGGATTTCTGTTACCTTTGGACTATGAGACTGTTGATGAAACAGAGAAATTACATCGGGATTGAATACAACAGTCACCATGCGCACTTTCCTCCATGGGAGTAATGTCTCAAACAGTCTACGCTTTGATCGTTCCCTGGAATACCAATAGTAGGTTCCGATGCACATCTGGAGGCATTGTGTTACCTGTGGAGTATCAGAGTGTTGATGAAACACAGAAATTGCATCGGGATTGAATACAACAGTCACCATGCGCACTTTCCTACATGGGAGTAATGTCTCAAACAGTCTACGCTTTGGTCGTTCCCTGCAAGACCAGTAGTAGTTTCCGATGCATATCTGGTGGCATTCTGTAATCTGTGGACTATCAGAGTGTTGATGAAACACAGACATTGCATCGGGATTGAATACAACAGTGACAATTCACACTATCCTACATGGGAGTAATGTCTCTAAGAGTCTACGCTTTGATCGTTCCCTGGAAGACCAGTAGTAGTTTCCGATGCACATCTGGAGGCTTTCTGTAATCTGTGGACTATCAGAGTGTTGATGAAACACAGAACTTGCATCGGTATTGAATACAGCAGTCACCATGCGCACTTTCCTCCACAGGAGTAATGTCTCAAAGAGTTTACGCTTTGATCATTCCTTGGAAGACCAGTAGTTGTTTCCGATGGACATCTGGAGGCATTCTGTAATCTGTGGACTATCAGAGTGTTGAAGAAACACAGAAAATGCATCGGAATTGAATAGAACAGTCACCATGCACACTTACCTCCATGGGAATAATCCCCAAACAGTCTACGCTTTAATCTTTCCCTGGAAGTCCAGTAGTAGTTTCCGATGCACATCTGGATTCCTTCTGTAATCTGTGGACTATCAGAGTGTTGATGAAACACAGAAATTACATCGGGAAAGGAAACAACACTCATCATGCGCACTTTCCTCCGCGGGAGTAATGTCTCAAACAGTCTACCGTTTGATCGTTCCCTGGACGACCAGTAGTAGTTTCCGATGCACATCTGGTGTCATTCTGTAATCTGTGGACAATCAGAGTGTTGATGAAACACAGACATTGCATCGGGATTGAATTCAACAGTGACAATGCGCACTTTCCTGCATGGGAGTAATGTCTCTAACAGCCTACGCTTTGATCGTTCCCTGGAAGACCAGTAGTAGTTTGCGATGCACATCTGGAGGCTTTCTGTAATCTGTGGACTATCAGAGTGTTGATGAAACACAGAAATTGCATCGGGATTGAATACAACAGTCACCATGCGCACTTTCCTCCATGGGAGTAATGTCCCAAACATTCTAGTCTTTGATCGTTCCCTGGAAGACCAGTAGTAGTTTCCGATTCACATCCGGAGGCACTCTGTAATCTGTGGACTATCAAAATGTTGATGGAACACAGAAATTGCATCGGGATTGAATACAACAGTCAACATGCGCACTTTCCTATATGGGAGTAATGTCTCAAACAGTCTACGCTTTGGTCGTTCCCTGGAAGACCAGTAGTAGTTTCCGATTCACATCCGGAGGCACTCTGTAATCTGTGGACTATCAAAATGTTGATGAAACACTGAAATTGCATCGGGATTGAATACAACACTCAACATGCGCACTTTCCTCCATGGGAGTAATGTCTCAAACAGTCTACGCTTTGGTCGTCCCCTGGAAGACGAGTAGTAGTTTCCGATGCACATCTGGTGGCATTCTGTAATCTGTGGACTATCAGATTGTTGATGAAACACAGACATTGCACCGGGATTGAATACAACAGTGACAATGCACACTTTCCTCCATGGGAGTAATGTCTATAAGAGTCTACGCTTTGATCGTTCCCTGGAAGACCAGTAGTAGTTTCCGATGCACATCTGGAGGCACTCTGTAATCTGTGGACTATCAGAGTGTTGATGAAACACAGAAATTGCATCGGGCTTGAATACAACAGTCACCTTGCGCACTTTTCTCCATGGGACTAATGTCTCAAAAAGCCTACGCTTGTATCTTTCCCTGGAAGACCAGTAGTAGTTTCCGAGCTCATCTGGAGGATTTCTGTTACCTTTGGACTATGAGACTGTTGATGAAACAGAGAAATTACATCGGGATTGAATACAACAGTCACCATGCGCACTTTCCTCCATGGGAGTAATGTCTCAAACAGTCTACGCTTTGATCGTTCCCTGGAATACCAATAGTAGGTTCCGATGCACATCTGGAGGCATTGTGTTACCTGTGGAGTATCAGAGTGTTGATGAAACACAGAAATTGCATCGGGATTGAATACAACAGTCACCATGCGCACTTTCCTACATGGGAGTAATGTCTCAAACAGTCTACGCTTTGGTCGTTCCCTGCAAGACCAGTAGTAGTTTCCGATGCATATCTGGTGGCATTCTGTAATCTGTGGACTATCAGAGTGTTGATGAAACACAGACATTGCATCGGGATTGAATACAACAGTGACAATTCACACTATCCTACATGGGAGTAATGTCTCTAAGAGTCTACGCTTTGATCGTTCCCTGGAAGACCAGTAGTAGTTTCCGATGCACATCTGGAGGCTTTCTGTAATCTGTGGACTATCAGAGTGTTGATGAAACACAGAACTTGCATCGGTATTGAATACAGCAGTCACCATGCGCACTTTCCTCCACAGGAGTAATGTCTCAAAGAGTTTACGCTTTGATCATTCCTTGGAAGACCAGTAGTTGTTTCCGATGGACATCTGGAGGCATTCTGTAATCTGTGGACTATCAGAGTGTTGAAGAAACACAGAAAATGCATCGGAATTGAATAGAACAGTCACCATGCACACTTACCTCCATGGGAATAATCCCCAAACAGTCTACGCTTTAATCTTTCCCTGGAAGTCCAGTAGTAGTTTCCGATGCACATCTGGATTCCTTCTGTAATCTGTGGACTATCAGAGTGTTGATGAAACACAGAAATTACATCGGGAAAGGAAACAACACTCATCATGCGCACTTTCCTCCACGGGAGTAATGTCTCAAACAGTCTACCTTTTGATCGTTCCCTGGACGACCAGTAGTAGTTTCCGATGCACATCTGGTGGCATTCTGTAATCTGTGGACTATCAGAGTGTTGATGAAACACAGACATTGCATCGGGATTGAATTCAACAGTGACAATGCGAACTTTCCTACATGGGAGTAATGTCTCTAACAGCCTACGCTTTGATCGTTCCCTGGAAGACCAGTAGTAGTTTGCGCTGCACATCTGGAGGCTTTCTGTAATCTTAGGACTATCAGAGTGTTGATGAAACACAGAAATTGCATCGGGATTGAATACAACAGTCACCATGCGCACTTTCCTCCATGGGAGTAATGTCCCAAACATTCTAGTCTTTGATCGTTCCCTGGAAGACCAGTAGTAGTTTCCGATTCACATCCGGAGGCACTCTGTAATCTGTGGACTATCAAAATGTTGATGAAACACAGAAATTGCATCGGGATTGAATACAACAGTCAACATGCGCACTTTCCTATATGGGAGTAATGTCTCAAACAGTCTACGCTTTGGTCGTTCCCTGGAAGACCAGTAGTAGTTTCCGATGCACATCTGGTGGCATTCTGTAACCTGTGGACTATCAGAGTGTTGATGAAACACAGACATTGCACCGGGATTGAATATAACAGTGACAATGCACACTTTCCTCCATGGGAGTAATGTCTATAAGAGTCTACGCTTTGATCGTTCCCTGGAAGACCAGTAGTAGTTTCCGATGCACATCTGGTGGCACTCTGTAATCTGTGGACTATCAGAGTGTTGATGAAACACAGAAATTGCATCGGGATTGAATACAACAGTCACCATGTGCACTTTTCTCCATGGGAGTAATGTCTCAAAGAGCCTACGCTTGTATCGTTCCCTGGAAGACCAGTAGAAGTTTCCGAGCTCATCTGGAGGATTTCTGTTACCTTTGGACTATGAGACTGTTGATGAAACAGAGAAATTGCATCGGGATTGAATACAACAGTCACCATGCGCACTTTCCTCCATGGGAGTAATGTCTCAAACAGTCTACGCTCTGATCGTGCCCTGGAATACCAATAGTAGGTTCCGATGCACATCTGGAGGCATTGTGTTACCTGTGGAGTATCAGAGTGTTGATGAAACAAAGAAATTCCATCGGGATTGAATACAACAGTCACCATGCGCACTTTCCTACATGGGAGTAATGTCTCAAACTCTCTACTCTTTGGTCGTTCCCTGGAAGGCCAGTAGTAGTTTCCGATGCATATCTGGTGGCATTCTGTAATCTGTGGACTATCAGAGTGTTGATGAAACACAGACATTGGATCGGGATTGAATACAACAGTGACAATTCACACTATCCTCCATGGGAGTAATGTCTCTAAGAGTCTACGCTTTGGTCGTTCCCTGGAAGACCAGTAGTAGTTTCCGATGCACATCTGGAGGCTTTCTGTAATCTGTGGACTATCAGAGTGTTGATGAAACACTGAAATTGCATCGGGATTGAATACAACAGTCACTATGCGCATATTCCTCTGTCTGAGTAATTCTCAAACAGTCTACGCTTCGGTCGTTCCCTGGAAGTCCAGTAGTAGTTTCGGATGCACATCTGGTGGCATTCTGTAACCTGTGGACTATCAGAGTATTGATGAAACACAGAAATTGCATCGGGATTGAATACAACAGTCACCATGCGCACTTTCCTCTACTGGAGGTATGTCTCAAACAGTCTACGCTTTGATCGCTCCCTGGAAGACCAGTGGTAGTTTCCGATTCACATCTAGAGGCACTCTGTAATCTGTGGACTATCAGAGTGTTGATGAAACACAGAAATTGCATCGGTATTGAATACAGCAGTCACCATGCGCACTTTCCTCCACGGGAGTAATGTCTCAAAGAGTTTACGCTTTGATCGTTCCTTGGAAGACCAGTAGTTGTTTCCGATGGACATCTGGAGGCATTCTGAAATCTGTGGACTATCAGAGTGTTGAAGAAACACAGAAATTGCATCGGAATTGAATACAACAGTCACCATGCGCACTTACCTCCATGGAAATAATCCTCAAACAGTCTACGCTTTAATCTTTCCCTGGAAGTCCAGTAGCAGTTTCCGATGCACATCTGGATTCCTTCTGTAATCTGTGGACTATCAGAGTGTTGATGAAACACAGAAATTACATCGGGAAAGGAAACAACACTCATCATGCGCACTTTCCTCCACGGGAGTAATGTCTCAAACAGTCTACCTTTTGATCGTTAACTGGACGACCAGTCGTAGTTTCCGATGCACATCTGGTGGCATTCTGTAATCTGTGGACTATCAGAGTGTTGATGAAACACAGACATTGCATCGGGATTGAATTCAACAGTGACAATGCGCACTTTCCTCCATGGGAGTAATGTCTCTAACAGCCTACGCGTTGATCGTTCCCTGGAAGACCAGTAGTAGTTTGCGATGCACATCTGGAGGCTTTCTGTAATCTGTGGACTATCAGAGTGTTGATGAAACACAGAAATTGCATCGGGATTGAATACAACAGTCACCATGCGCACTTTCCTCCATGGGAGTAATGTCCCAAACAGTCTAGTCTTTGATCGTTCCCTTTAAGACCAGTAGTAGTTTCCGATTCACATCCGGAGGCACTCTGTAATGTGTGGACTATCCAAATGTTGATGAAACACAGAAACTGCATCGGGATTGAATACAACAGTCAACATGCGCACTTTCCTCCATGGGAGTAATGTCTCAAACAGTCTACGCTTTGGTCGTTCCCTGGAAGACCAGTAGTAGTTTCCGATGCACATCTGGTGGCATTCTGTAATCTGTGGACTATCAGAGTGTTGATGAAACACAGACATTGCACCGGGATTAAATACAACAGTGACAATGCACACTTCCCTCCATGGGAGTAATGTCTATAAGAGTCTACGCTTTGATCGTTCCCTGGAAGACCAGTAATAGTTTCCGATGCACATTTGGTGGCATTCTGTAATCTGTGGACTATCAGAGTGTTGAAGAAACACAGAAATTGCATCGGAATTGAATAGAACAGTCACCATGCACACTTACCTCCATGGGAATAATCCTCAAACAGTCTACGCTTTAATCTTTCCCTGGAAGTCCAGTAGTAGTTTCCGATGCACATCTGGATTCCTTCTGTAATCTGTGGACTATCAGAGTGTTGATGAAACACAGAAATTACATCGGGAAAGGAAACAACACTCATCATGCGCACTTTCCTCCACGGGAGTAATGTCTCAAACAGTCTACCGTTTGATCGTTCCCTGGACGACCAGTAGTAGTTTCCGATGCACATCTGGTGGCATTCTGTAATCTGTGGACAATCAGAGTGTTGATGAAACACAGACATTGCATCGGGATTGAATTCAACAGTGACAATGCGCACTTTCCTCCATGGGAGTAATGTCTCTAACAGCCTACGCTTTGATCGTTCCCTGGAAGACCAGTAGTAGTTTGCGATGCACATCTGGAGGCTTTCTGTAATCTGTGGACTATCAGAGTGTTGATGAAACACAGAAATTGCATCGGGATTGAATACAACAGTCACCATGCGCACTTTCCTCCATGGGAGTAATGTCCCAAACATTCTAGTCTTTGATCGTTCCCTGGAAGACCAGTAGTAGTTTCCGATTCACATCCGGAGGCACTCTGTAATCTGTGGACTATCAAAATGTTGATGGAACACAGAAATTGCATCGGGATTGAATACAACAGTCAAAATGCGCACTTTCCTATATGGGAGTAATGTCTCAAACAGTCTACGCTTTGGTCGTTCCCTGGAAGACCAGTAGTAGTTTCCGATGCACATCTGGTGGCATTCTGTAATCTGTGGACTATCAGAGTGTTGATGAAACACAGACATTACACCGGGATTGAATATAACAGTGACAATGCACACTTTCCTCCATGGGAGTAATGTCTATAAGAGTCTACGCTTTGATCGTTCCCTGGAAGACCAGTAGTAGTTTCCGATGCACATCTGGTGGCACTCTGTAATCTGTGGACTATCAGAGTGTTGATGAAACACAGAAATTGCATCGGGATTGAATACAACAGTCACCATGCGCACTTTTCTCCATGGGAGTAATGTCTCAAAGAGCCTACGCTTGTATCGTTCCCTGGAAGACCAGTAGAAGTTTCCGAGCTCATCTGGAGGATTTCTGTTACCTTTGGACTATGAGACTGTTGATGAAACAGAGAAATTGCATCGGGATTGAATACAACAGTCACCATGCGCACTTTCCTCCATGGGAGTAATGTCTCAAACAGTCTACGCTCTGATCGTTCCCTGGAATACCAATAGTAGGTTCCGATGCACATCTGGAGGCATTGTGTTACCTGTGGAGTATCAGAGTGTTGATGAAACACAGAAATTGCATCGGGATTGAATACAACAGTCACCATGCGCACTTTCCTACATGGGAGTAATGTCCCAAACAGTATAGTCTTTGATCGTTCCCTGGAACACCAGTAGTAGTTTCCGATTCACATCCGGAGGCACTCTGTAATCTGTGGACTATCAAAATGTTGATGAAACACTGAAATTGCATCGGGATTGAATACAACACTCAACATGCGCACTTTCCTCCATGGGAGTAATGTCTCAAACAGTCTACGCTTTGGTCGTCCCCTGGAAGACGAGTAGTAGTTTCCGATGCACATCTGGTGGCATTCTGTAATCTGTGGACTATCAGATTGTTGATGAAACACAGACATTGCACCGGGATTGAATACAACAGTGACAATGCACACTTTCCTCCATGGGAGTAATGTCTATAAGAGTCTACGCTTTGATCGTTCCCTGGAAGACCAGTAGTAGTTTCCGATGCACATCTGGAGGCACTCTGTAATCTGTGGACTATCAGAGTGTTGATGAAACACAGAAATTGCATCGGGCTTGAATACAACAGTCACCTTGCGCACTTTTCTCCATGGGACTAATGTCTCAAAAAGCCTACGCTTGTATCTTTCCCTGGAAGACCAGTAGTAGTTTCCGAGCTCATCTGGAGGATTTCTGTTACCTTTGGACTATGAGACTGTTGATGAAACAGAGAAATTGCATCGGGATTGAATACAACTGTCACCATGCGCACTTTCCTCCATGGGAGTAATGTCTCAAACAGTCTACGCTTTGATCGTTCCCTGGAATACCAATAGTAGGTTCCGATGCACATCTGGAGGCATTGTGTTACCTGTGGAGTATCAGAGTGTTGATGAAACACAGAACTTGCATCGGTATTGAATACAGCAGTCACCATGCGCACTTTCCTCCACAGGAGTAATGTCTCAAAGAGTTTACGCTTTGATCATTCCTTGGAAGACCAGTAGTAGTTTCCGATGCACATCTGGAGGCTTTCTGTAATCTGTGGACTATCAGAGTGTTGATGAAACACAGAACTTGCATCGGTATTGAATACAGCAGTCACCATGCGCACTTTCCTCCACAGGAGTAATGTCTCAAAGAGTTTACGCTTTGATCATTCCTTGGAAGACCAGTAGTTGTTTCCGATGGACATCTGGAGGCATTCTGTAATCTGTGGACTATCAGAGTGTTGAAGAAACACAGAAAATGCATCGGAATTGAATAGAACAGTCACCATGCACACTTACCTCCATGGGAATAATCCCCAAACAGTCTACGCTTTAATCTTTCCCTGGAAGTCCAGTAGTAGTTTCCGATGCACATCTGGATTCCTTCTGTAATCTGTGGACTATCAGAGTGTTGATGAAACACAGAAATTACATCGGGAAAGGAAACAACACTCATCATGCGCACTTTCCTCCACGGGAGTAATGTCTCAAACAGTCTACCTTTTGATCGTTCCCTGGACGACCAGTAGTAGTTTCCGATGCACATCTGGTGGCATTCTGTAATCTGTGGACTATCAGAGTGTTGATGAAACACAGACATTGCATCGGGATTGTATTCAACAGTGACAATGCGAACTTTCCTACATGGGAGTAATGTCTCTAACAGCCTACGCTTTGATCGTTCCCTGGAAGACCAGTAGTAGTTTGCGCTGCACATCTGGAGGCTTTCTGAAATCTTAGGACTATCAGAGTGTTGATGAAACACAGATATTGCATCGGGATTGAATACAACAGTCACCATGCGCACTTTCCTCCATGGGAGTAATGTCCCAAACATTCTAGTCTTTGATCGTTCCCTGGAAGACCAGTAGTAGTTTCCGATTCACATCCGGAGGCACTCTGTAATCTGTGGACTATCAAAATGTTGATGAAACACAGAAATTGCATCGGGATTGAATACAACAGTCAACATGCGCACTTTCCTATATGGGAGTAATGTCTCAAACAGTCTACGCTTTGGTCGTTCCCTGGAAGACCAGTAGTAGTTTCCGATGCACATCTGGTGGCATTCTGTAATCTGTGGACTATCAGAGTGTTGATGAAACACAGACATTGCACCGGGATTGAATATAACAGTGACAATGCACACTTTCCTCCATGGGAGTAATGTCTATAAGAGTCTACGCTTTGATCGTTCCCTGGAAGACCAGTAGTAGTTTCCGATGCACATCTGGTGGCACTCTGTAATCTGTGGACTATCAGAGTGTTGATGAAACACAGAAATTGCATCGGGATTGAATACAACAGTCACCATGCGCACTTTTCTCCATGGGAGTAATGTCTCAAAGAGCCTACGCTTGTATCGTTCCCTGGAAGACCAGTAGAAGTTTCCGAGCTCATCTGGAGGATTTCTGTTACCTTTGGACTATGAGACTGTTGATGAAACAGAGAAATTGCATCGGGATTGAATACAACAGTCACCATGCGCACTTTCCTCCATGGGAGTAATGTCTCAAACAGTCTACGCTCTGATCGTGCCCTGGAATACCAATAGTAGGTTCCGATGCACATCTGGAGGCATTGTGTTACCTGTGGAGTATCAGAGTGTTGATGAAACAAAGAAATTCCATCGGGATTGAATACAACAGTCACCATGCGCACTTTCCTACATGGGAGTAATGTCTCAAACTCTCTACTCTTTGGTCGTTCCCTGGAAGGCCAGTAGTAGTTTCCGATGCATATCTGGTGGCATTCTGTAATCTGTGGACTATCAGAGTGTTGATGAAACACAGACATTGCACCGGGATTAAATACAACAGTGACAATGCACACTTCCCTCCATGGGAGTAATGTCTCAAAGAGTTTACGCTTTGATCGTTCCTTGGAAGACCAGTAGTTGTTTCCGATGGACATCTGGAGGCATTCTGAAATCTGTGGACTATCAGAGTGTTGAAGAAACACAGAAATTGCATCGGAATTGAATACAACAGTCACCATGCGCACTTACCTCCATGGAAATAATCCTCAAACAGTCTACGCTTTAATCTTTCCCTGGAAGTCCAGTAGTAGTTTCCGATGCACATCTGGATTCCTTCTGTAATCTGTGGACTATCAGAGTGTTGATGAAACACAGAAATTACATCGGGAAAGGAAACAACACTCATCATGCGCACTTTCCTCCACGGGAGTAATGTCTCAAACAGTCTACCTTTTGATCGGTAACTGGACGACCAGTCGTAGTTTCCGATGCACATCTGGTGGCATTCTGTAATCTGTGGACTATCAGAGTGTTGATGAAACACAGACATTGCATCGGGATTGAATTCAACAGTGACAATGCGCACTTTCCTCCATGGGAGTAATGTCTCTAACAGCCTACGCGTTGATCGTTCCCTGGAAGACCAGTAGTAGTTTGCGATGCACATCTGGAGGCTTTCTGTAATCTGTGGACTATCAGAGTGTTGATGAAACACAGAAATTGCATCGGGATTGAATACAACAGTCACCATGCGCACTTTCCTCCATGGGAGTAATGTCCCAAACAGTCTAGACTTTGATCGTTCCCTTTAAGACCAGTAGTAGTTTCCGATTCACATCCGGAGGCACTCTGTAATCTGTGGACTATCCAAATGTTGATGAAACACAGAAACTGCATCGGGATTGAATACAACAGTCAACATGCGCACTTTCCTCCATGGGAGTAATGTCTCAAACAGTCTACGCTTTGGTCGTTCCCTGGAAGACCAGTAGTAGTTTCCGATGCACATCTGGTGGCATTCTGTAATCTGTGGACTATCAGAGTGTTGATGAAACACAGACATTGCACCGGGATTAAATACAACAGTGACAATGCACACTTCCCTCCATGGGAGTAATGTCTATAAGAGTCTACGCTTTGATCGTTCCCTGGAAGACCAGTAATAGTTTCCGATGCACATTTGGTGGCATTCTGTAATCTGTGGACTATCAGAGTGTTGATGAAACACAGACATTGCATCGGGATTGAATTCAACAGTGACAATGCGCACTTTCCTCCATGGGAGAAATGTCTCTAACAGCCTACGCTTTGATCGTTCCCTGGAAGACCAGTAGTAGTTTGCGATGCACATCTGGAGACTTTCTGTAACCTGTGGATTATCAGAGTGTTGATGAAACACAGAAATTGCTTCGGGATTGAATACAACAGTCACCATGCCCACCTTCCTCCATGGGAGTAATGTCTCAAAGGGTTTTCGCTTTGATCGTTCCCTGGAAGACCAGTAGTAGTTTCCGATGCACATCTTGAGGCATTCTGTAATCTGTGGACTATCAGGTTGTTGATGAAACACAGAAATTGCATCGGGATTGAATACAACAGTCTCCATGCGCACTTCCCTCCATGGGAGCAATGTCTCCAACACTCTACGCTTTGATCGTTCCCTGGAAGACCAGTATCAGTTACCGATGCACATCTGGAGGCATTCTGTAATCTATGGACCTTCAAAGTGTTGATGAAACACAGATGTTGAATCGGGATTAAATACAACAGTCACCATCGGCACTTACCTCCATGTTAGTAATGTCTCAAACAGTCTACGCTTTGATCGTTCCCTGGATGACCAGTGTTATTTTCCGATGCACATTTTTTAGGTATTCTGTAATCTGTGGACTATCAGAGAGTTGATGAAACACAGAAAATGCATCGGGATTGAATACAACAGTCACCATGCGCACTTTCCTCCATGGGAGTAATGTATCAAAGAGTTTACGCTTTGATCGTTCCCTGGAAGACCAGTAGCAGTTTCCGATGGACATCTGGAGGCATTCTGTAATCTGTGGACTATCCGAGTGTTGAAGAAACACAGAAATTGCATCGGAATTGAATACAACAGTCACCACGCCCACTTACCTCCATGGGAATAATCCTCAAACAGTCTACGCTTTAATCTTTCCCTGGAAGTCCAGTAGTAGTTTCCGTTGCACATCTTGATTCATTCTGTAATCTGTGGTCTATCAGAGTGTTGATGAAACACAGAAATTACATCGGGAAAGGAAACGACACTCATCATGCGCACTTTCCTCCACGGGAGTAATGTCTCAAACAGTCTACACTTTGATCGTTCCCTGGAAGACCAGTAGAAGTTTCCGATGCACATCTGGTGGCATTCTGTAATCTGTGGACTATCAGAGTGTTGATGAAACACAGACATTGCATCGGGATTGAATACAACAGTGACAATGCGCACTTTCCTCCATGGGAGTAATGTCTCAAACAGCCTACGCTTTGATCGTTCCCTGCAAGACCAGTAGTAGTTTGCGATGCACATCTGGAGACTTTCTGTAATCTGTGGACTATCAGAGTGTTGATGAAACGCAAAAATTGCATCGGGATTGAATACAACAGTCACCATGCGCACTTTCCTCCATGGGAGTAATGTCTCAAACAGTCTAGTCTTTGATCGTTTCCTGGAAGACCAGTAGTAGTTTCCGATTCACATCTGGAGGCACTCTGTAATCTGTGGACTATCAAAATGTTGATGAAACACAGAAATTGCATCGGGATTGAATACAACAGTCACCTTGCGCACTTTCCTCCATGGGAGTAATGTCTCAAACAGTCTACGCTTTGGTCGTTCCCTGGAAGACCAGTAGTAGTTTCCGATGCACATCTGGTGGCATTCTGTAATCTGTGGACTATCAGAGTGTTGATGAAACACAGACATTGCATCGGGATTGAAAAACAGTGACAATGCACACTTTCCTCCATGGGAGTAATGTCTATAAGAGTCTACGCTTTGATCGTTCCCTGGAAGACCAGTAGTAGTTACGGATGCACATCTGGAGGCTTTCTGTAATCTGTGGACTATCAGAGTGTTGATAAAACACAGAAATTGCATCGGGATTGAATACAACAGTCACCATGCGCACTTACCTCCATGGCAGTAATGTCGCAAACAGACTACGCTTTGATCGTTCCCTGGAAGACCAGTAGTAGTTTCCGATTCACATCTGGAGGCACTCTGTGATCTGTGGACTATCAGAGTGTTGATGAAACACAGAAATTGCATCGGGTTTGTATACAACAGTCACCATGCGCACTTTTCTCCATGGGAGTAATATCTCAAACAGCCTACGCTTTGATCGTTCCCTAGAAGACCAGTAGTAGTTTCCGAGGCCATCTGTAGGATTTCTGTTATCTTTGGACTATCAGACTGTTGATGAAAAACAGAAATTGCATCGTGATTGAATACAACAGTCACCATGCGCACTTTCCTATATGGAAGTAATGTCTCAAACAGTCTACGCTTTGATCGTTCCTTGGAAGACGAGTAGTAGTAGTTTCCGATGCACATCTGGAGGCATTGTGTAATCTGTGGAGTATCAGAGTGTTAATGAAACACAGAAATTGCATCGTGATTGAATACAACAGTCACCATGCGCACTTTCCTCCTTGGGAGTAATGTCTCAAACAGTCTACGATTTGATCGTTCCCCGGAAGACCAGTAGTAGTTACCGATGCACATCTGGATTCATTTTGAAATCTGTGGACTATCAGACTGTTGATGAAACACAGTAATTGCATCGTGATTGAATACAACAGTCACCATGCGCACTTTCCTCCATGGGAGTAATGTCTCAAACAGTCTAGTCTTTGATCGTTTCCTGCAAGACCAGTAGTAGTTTCCGATTCACATCTGGAGGCACTCTGTAATCTGTGGACTATCAAAATGTTGATGAAACACAGAAATTGCATCGGGATTGAATACAACAGTCACCATGCGCACTTTCCTCCATGGGAGTAATATCTCAAACAGCCTACGCTTTGATCGTTCCCTAGAAGACCAGTAGTAGTTTCCGAGGCCATCTGTAGGATTTCTGTTATCTTTGGACTATCAGACTCTTGATGAAATACAGAAATTGCATCGTGATTGAATACAACAGTCACCACGCGCACTTTCCTACATGGGAGTAATGTCTCAAACAGTCTACGCTTTGATCGTTCCCTGGAAGACCAATAGTAGTTTCCGATGCATATCTGGAGGCATTGTGTAACCTGTGGATTATCAGAGTGTTGATGAAACACAGAAATTGCTTCGGGATTGAATACAACAGTCACCATGCCCACCTTCCTCCATGGGAGTAATGTCTCAAAGGGTTGTCGCTTTGATCGTTCCCTGGAAGACCAGTAGTAGTTTCCGATGCACATCTTGAGGCATTCTGTAATCTGTGGACTATCAGGTTGTTGATGAAACACAGAAATTGCATCGGGATTGAATACAACAGTCTCCATGCGCACTTCCCTCCATTGGAGCAATGTCTCAAACAGTCTACGCTTTGATCGTTCCCTGGAAGACCAGTATCAGTTACCGATGCACATCTGGAGGCATTCTGTAATCTATGGACCTTCAAAGTGTTGGTGAAACACAGATATTGAATCGGGATTAAATACAACAGTCACCATCGGCACTTACCTCCATGTTAGTAATGTCACAAACAGTATACGCTTTGATCGTTCCCTGGATGACCAGTGTTATTTTCCGATGCACATTTTTTAGGCATTCTGTAATCTGTGGACTATCAGAGAGTTGATGAAACACAGAAAATGCATCGGGATTGAATACAACAGTGACAATGCGCACTTTCCTCCATGGGAGTAATGTCTCAAACAGCCTAGGCTTTGATCGTTCCCTGGAAGACCAGTAGTAGTTTGCGATGCACATCTGGAGACTTTCTGTAATCTGTGGACTATCAGAGTGTTGATGAAACACAGAAATTGCATCGGGATTGAATACAAGAGTCACCATGCGCACTTTCCTCCATGGGAGTAATGTCTCAAACAGTCTAGTCTTTGATCGTTTCCTGGAAGACCAGTAGTAGTTTCCGATTCACATCTGGAGGCACTTTGTAATCTGTGGACTATCAAAATGTTGATGAAACACAGAAATTGCATCGGGATTGAATACAACAGTCACCATGCGCACTTTCCTCCATGGGAGTAATGTCTCAAACAGTCTACGCTTTGGTCGTTCCCTGGAAGACCAGTAGTAGTTTCCGATGCACATCTGGTGGCATTCTGTAATCTGTGGACTATCAGAGTGTTGATGAAACACAGAAATTGCATCGGGATTGAATACAACAGTCACCATGCGCACTTTCCTCCATGGGAGTAATGTCTCAAACAGTCTAGTCTTTGATCGTTCCCTGGAAGACCAGTAGTAGTTTCCGATTCACATCTGGTAGGCACTCTGTAATCTGTGGACTATCAAATTGTTGATGAAACACAGAAATTGCATCGGGATTGAATACAACAATCACCATGCGCACTTTCCTCCATGGGAGTAATGTCTCAAACAGTCTACGCTTTGGTCGTTCCCTGGAAGACCAGTAGTAGTTTCCGATGCACATCTGGTGGCATTCTGTAATCTTTGGACTATCAGAGTGTTGATGAAACACAGACATTGCATCGGGATTGAATACAACAGTGACAATGCACACTTTCCTCCATGGGAGTAATGTCTATAAGAGTCTACGCTTTGATCGTTCCCTGGAAGACCAGTAGTAGTTACGGATGCACATCTGGAGGCTTTCTGTAATCTATGGACTATCAGAGTGTTGATAAAACACAGAAATTGCATCGGGATTGAATACAACAGTCACCATGCGCACTTACCTCCATGGGAGTAATGTCGCAAACAGTCTACGCTTTGATCGTTTCCTGGAAGACCAGTAGTAGTTTCCGATTCACATCTGGAGGCACTCTGTGATCTGTGGACTATCAGAGTGTTGATGAAACACAGAAATTGCATCGGGATTGTATACAACAGTCACCATGCGCACTTTTCTCCATGGGAGTAATATCTCAAACAGCCTACGCTTTGATCGTTCCCTAGAAGACCAGTAGTAGTTTCCGAGGCCATCTGTAGGATTTCTGTTATCTTTGGACTATCAGACTGTTGATGAAAAACAGAAATTGCATCGTGATTGAATACAACAGTCACCATGCGCACTTTCCTCCATGGAAGTAATGTCTCAAACAGTCTACGCTTTGATCGTTCCTTGGAAGACCAGTAGTAGTTTCCGATGCACATCTGGAGGCATTGTGTAATCTGTGGAGTATCAGAGTGTTAATGAAACACAGAAATTGCATCGGGATTGAATACAACAGTCACCATGCGCACTTTCCTCCTTGTGGGTAATGTCTCAAACAGTCTACGATTTGATCGTTGCCCGGAAGACCAGTAGTAGTTACCGATGCACATCTGGATTCATTTTGAAATCTGTGGACTATCAGACTGTTGATGAAACACAGAAATTGCATCGTGATTGAATACAACAGTCACCATGCCCACCTTCCTCCATGGGAGTAATGTCTCAAAAGGTTTTCGCTTTGATCGTTCCCTGGAAGACCAGTAGTAGTTTCCGATGCACATCTTGAGGCATTCTGTAATCTGTGGACTATCAGGTTGTTGATGAAACACAGAAATTGCATCGGGATTGAATACAACAGTCTCCATGCGCACTTCCCTCCATGGGAGCAATGTCTCAAACAGTCTACGCTTTGATCGTTCCCTGGAAGACCAGTATCAGTTACCGATGCACATCTGGAGGCATTCTGTAATCTATGGACCTTCAAAGTGTTGATGAAACACAGATATTGAATCGGGATTAAATACAACAGTCACCATCGGCACTTACCTCCATGTTAGTAATGTCTCAAACAGTCTACGCTTTGATCGTTCATTGGATGACCAGTGTTATTTTCCGATGCACATTTTTTAGGCATTCTGTAATCTGTGTACTATCAGAGTGTTGATGAAACACAGAAATTACATCGGGAAAGGAAACGACACTCATCATGCGCACTTTCCTCCACTTGAGTAATGTCTCAAACAGTCTACACTTTGATCGTTCACTGGAAGACCAGTAGAAGTTTCCGATGCACATCTGGTGGCATTCTGTAATCTGTGGACTATCAGAGTGTTGATGAAACACAGACATTGCATCGGGATTGAATACAACAGTGACAATGCGCACTTTCCTCCATGGGAGTAATGTCTCAAACAGCCTACGCTTTGATCGTTCCCTGGAAGACCAGTAGTAGTTTGCGATGCACATCTGGAGACTTTCTGTAATCTGTGGACTATCAGAGTGTTGATGAAACACAGAAATTGCATCGGGATTGAATACAACAGTCACCATGCGCACTTTCCTCCATGGGAGTAATGCCTCAAACAGTCTAGTCTTTGATCGTTTCCTGGAAGACCAGTAGTAGTTTCCGATTCACATCTGGAGGCACTCTGTAATCTGTGGACTATCAAAATGTTGATGAAACACAGAAATTGCATCGGGATTGAATACAACAGTCACCATGCGCACTTTCCTCCATGGGAGTAATGTCTCAAACAGTCTACGCTTTGGTCGTTCCCTGGAAGACCAGTAGTAGTTTCCGATGCACATCTGGTGGCATTCTGTAATCTGTGGACTATCAGAGTGTTGATGAAACACAGACATTGCATCGGGATTGAATACAACAGTGACAATGCACACTTTCCTCCATGGGAGTAATGTCTATAAGAGTCTACGCTTTGATTGTTCCCTGGAAGACCAGTAGTAGTTATGGATGCACATCTGGAGGCTTTCTGTAATCTGTGGACTATCAGAGTGTTGATAAAACACAGAAATTGCATCGGGATTGAATACAACAGTCACCATGCGCACTTACCTCCATGGGAGTAATGTCGCAAACAGTCTACGCTTTGATCGTTCCCTGGAAAACCAGTAGTAGTTTCCGATTCACATCTGGAGGCACTCTGTGATCTGTGGACTATCAGAGTGTTGATGAAACACAGAAATTGCATCGGGATTGTATACAACAGTCACCATGCGCACTTTTCTCCATGGGAGTAATATCTCAAACAGCCTACGCTTTGATCGTTCCCTAGAAGACCAGTAGTAGTTTCCGAGGCCATCTGTAGGATTTCTGTTATCTTTGGACTATCAGACTGTTGATGAAAAACAGAAATTGCATCGTGATTGAATACAACAGTCACCATGCGCACTTTCCTCCATGGAAGTAATGTCTCAAACAGTCTACGCTTTGATCGTTCCTTGGAAGACCAGTAGTAGTTTCCGATGCACATCTGGAGGCATTGTGTAATCTGTGGAGTATCAGAGTGTTAATGAAACACAGAAATTGCATCGGCATTGAATACAACAGTCACCATGCGCACTTTCCTCCTTGGGAGTAATGTCTCAAACAGTCTACGATTTGATCGTTCCCCGGAAGACCAGTAGTAGTTACCGATGCACATCTGGATTCATTTTGAAATCTGTGGACTATCAGACTGTTGATGAAACACAGAAATTGCATCGTGATTGAATACAACAGTCACCATGCGCACTTTCCTCCATGGAAGTAATGTCTCAAACAGTCGACGCTTTGATCGTTCCTTGGAAGACCAGTAGTAGTTTCCGATGCACATCTGGTGGCATTGTGTAATCTGTGGAGTATCAGAGTGTTAATGAAACACAGAAATTGCATCGGGATTGAATACAACAGTCACCATGCGCACTTTCTTCCATGAGAGTAATATCCCTAACAGTCCACGCTTTGATCATTCCCTGGAAGACCGTAAGTAGTTTCCGATGCACATCTGGAGGCATTCTGTAATCTGTGGACTGTCAGACTGTTGATGAAACATAGAAATTGCATCGGGATTTAATACAACAGTCACCATGCGCACTTTCCTCCATTGGAATAAGGTCGCAAACAGTCTACGCTTTTATTGTTCCCTGGAAGACCAGTAGTAGTTTCCGAGCTCTTCTGGAGGATTTCTGTTATCTCTGGACTATCAGACTGTTGATGAAACAGAGAAATTGCATCGGGATTGAATATAACAGTCACCATGCGCACTTTCCTCCATGGGAGTAATGTCTGAAACAGTCTACGCTTTGATCGTTCCCTGGAAGACCAATAGCAGGTTACGATGTACATCTGGAGGCATTGTGTAACCTGTGGAGTAGCAGAATGTTGATGAAGCACAGAAATTGCTACGGTATTGAATACAGCAGTCACCATGCCCACCTTCCTCCATGGGAGTAATGTCTCAAAGGGTTTTTGCTTTGATCGTTCCCTGGAAGACCAGTAGTAGTTTCCGATGCACATCTTGAGGCATTCTGTAATCTGTGGACTATCAGATTGTTGATGAAGCACAGAAATTGCATCGGGATTGAATACAACAGTCACCATGCGCACTTCCCTCCATGGGAGCAATGTCTCAAACAGTCTACGCTTTGATCGTTCCCTGGAAGACTAGTATCAGTTACCGATGCACATCTGGAGGCATTCTGTAATCTATGGACCTTCAAAGTGTTGATGAAACACAGAAATTGAATCGGGAATAAATACAACAGTCACCATCCGCACTTACCTCCATGTTAGTAATGTCTCAAACAGTCTACGCTTTGATCGTTCCCTGGATGACCAGTGTTAGTTCCCGATGCACATTTTTTAGGCATTCTGTAATCTGTGGACTATCAGAGAGTTGATGAAACACAGAAAATGCATCGGGATTGAATACAACAGTAACCATGCGCACTTTCCTCCATGGGAGTAATGTCTCAAAGAGTTTACGCTTTGATCGTTCCCTGGAAGACCAGTAGTAGTTTCCGATGGACATCTGGAGGCATTCTGTAATCTGTGGACTATCGGAGTGTTGAAGAAACACAGAAATTGCATCGGAATTGAATACAACAGTCACCATGCCCACTTACCTCCATGGGAATAATCCTCAAACAGTCCACGCTTTAATCTTTCCCTGGACGTCCAGTAGTAGTTTCCGATGCACATCTGGATTCATTCTGTAATCTGTGGACTATCAGAGTGTTGATGAAACACAGAAATTACATCGGGAAAGGAAACAACACTCATCATGCGCACTTTCCTCCACGGGAGTAATGTCTCAAACAGTCTACCCTTTGATCGTTCCCTGGATGACCAGTACTAGTTTCCGATGCACAACTGGTGGCATTCTGTAATCTGTGGACTATCGGAGTGTTGATGAAACACAGACATTGCGTCGGTATTGAATACAACAGTGACAATGCGCACTTTCCTCCATGGGAGTAATGTCTTTAACAGCCTACGCTTTGATCGTTCCCTGGAAGACCAGTAGTAGTTTGCGACGCACATCTGGAGGCTTTCTGTAATCTGTGGACTATCAGAGTGTTGATGAAACACAGAAATTGCATCGGGATTAAATACAACAGTCACCATGCGCACTTTCCTCCATGGGAGTAATGTCCCAAACAGTCTAGTCCTTGATCGTTCCCTGGAAGACCAGTAGTAGTTTCCGATTCACATCTGGAGGCACTCTGTAATCTGTGGACTATCAAAATTTTGATGAAACACAGAAATTGCATCGGGATTGAATACAACAGTCATCATGCGCACATTCCTCCATGGGAGTAATGTCTCAAACAGTCTACGCTTTGGTCGTTCCCTGGAAGACCAGTAGTAGTTTCCGATGCACATCTGGTGGCATTCTGTAACCTGTGGACTATCAGAGTGTTGATGAAACACAGACATTGCATCGGGATTGAATACAACAGTGACAATGCACACTTTCCTCCATGGGATTAATGTCTATAAGAGTCTACGCTTTGATCGTTCCCTAGAAGACCAGTAGTAGTTTCCGAGCTCATCTGGAGGATTTCTGTTATCTTTGGACTATCAGACTGTTGATGAAAAACAGAAATTGCATCGTGATTGAATACAACAGTCACCATGCGCACTTTCCTCCATGGAAGTAATGTCTCAAACAGTCTACGCTTTGATCGTTCCTTGGAAGACCAGTAGTAGTTTCCGATGCACATCTGGAGGCATTGTGTAATCTGTGGAGTATCAGAGTGTTGATGAAACACAGAAATTGCGTCGGGATTGAATACAACAGTCACCATGCGCACTTTCCTCCTTGGGAGTAATGTCTCAAACAGTCTACGATTTGATCGTTCCCCGGAAGACCAGTAGTAGTTACCGATGCACATCTGGAGGCATTTTGAAATCTGTGGACTATCTGAGTGTTGATGAAACACAGAAATTGCATCGGGATTGAATACAACAGTCACCATGCGCACTTTCTGCCATGAGAGTAATATCCCTAACAGTCCACGCTTTGATCATTCCCTGGAAGACCGTACGCAGTTTCCGATGCACATCAGGAAGCATTCTGTAATCTGTGGAATGTCAGACTGTTAATGAAACATAGAAATTACATCAGGATTTAATACAACAGTCCCCATGCGCACTTTCCTCCATGGGAGTAATGTCTCAAACAGTCTACGCTTTGATCGTTCCCTGGAAGACCAGTACTTGTTTCCGATGCACATCTGGAGGCTTTCTGTAATCTGTGGACTATCAGGGTGTTGATGAAACACAGAAATTGCATCGGGATTGAATACAACAGTCACCATGCGCACATTCCTCCATCTGAGTAATTCTCAAACAGTCTACGCTTTGATCGTTCCCTGGAAGGCCAGTAGTAGTTTCGGATGCACATCTGGTGGCATTCTGTAACCTGTGGACTATCAGAGTGTTCATGAAACACAGAAATTGCATCGGGATTGAATACAACAGTCACCATGCGCACTTTCCTCTATGGGAGTAATGTCTCAAACAGCCTACGATTTGATCGTTCCCTGGAAGACCAGTAGTAGATTCCGAGCTCATCTGGAGGATTTCTGTTATCTTTGGACTATCAGACTGTTGATGAAACAGAGAAATTGCATCGGGATTGAATACAACAGTCTCAATGCGCACATTCCTCCATGGAGTAATGTCTCAACAGTCTACGCTTTGATCGTTCCCTCGAAGACCAATAGTAGGTTCCGATGCACATCTGGAGGCATTGTGTACCCTGTGGAGTATCAGAGTGTTGATGAAACACAGAAATTGCTTCGGGATTGAATACAACAGTCACCATGCCCACCTTCCTCCATGGAACTAATGTCTCAAAGGGTTTTCGTTTTGAAGACCAGTAGTAGTTTCCGATGCACATCTTGAGGCATTCTGTAATCTGCGGACTGTCAGATTGTTGATGAAACACAGAAATTGCATCGGGATTGAATACAACAGTCACCATGCGCACTTTCCTCCATGGGAGTAATGTCTCAATCAGTCTACGCTTTCATCGTTCCCTGGAAGACCAGTAGTAGTTTCCGTTGCACATCTGGATTCATTCTGTAATCTGTGGACTATCAGAGTTTTGATGAAACACAGAAATTACATCGGGAAAGGAAACAACACTCATCATGCGCACTTTCCTCCACGGGAGTAATGTCTCAAACAGTCTACGCTTTCATCGTTCCCTGGAAGACCAGTAGTAGTTTCCGATGCACATCTGGAGGCACTCTGTAATCTGTGGACTATCAGAGTGTTCATGAAACACTGAAATTGCATCGGGATTGAATACAACAGTCACCATGCGCACTTTCCTCCATGGGAGTAATGTCTCAAACAGTCTACGCTTTGGTCGTTCCCTGGAAGACCAGTAGTAGTTTTCGATGCACATCTGGTGGCATTCTGTAATCTGTGGACTATCAGAGTGTTGATGAAACACAGACATTGCATCGGGATTGAATACAACAGTGACAATGCACACTATCCTCCATGGGAGTAATGTCTCTAAGAGTCTACGCTTTGATCTTTCCCTGGAAGACCAGTAGTAGTTTCCGATGCACATCTTGAGGCATTCTGTAATCTGTGGACTATCAGATTGTTGATGAAGCACAGAAATTGCATCGGGATTGAATACAACAGTCACCATGCGCACTTCCCTCCATGGGAGCAATGTCTCAAACAGTCTACGCTTTGATCGTTCCCTGGAAGACCAGTATCAGTTACCGATGCACATCTGGAGGCATTCTGTAATCTATGGACCTTCAAAGTGTTGATGAAACACAGAAATTGAATCGGGAATAAATACAACAGTCACCATCCGCACTTACCTCCATGTTAGTAATGTCTCAAACAGTCTACGCTTTGATCGTTCCCTGGATGACCAGTGTTAGTTCCCGATGCACATTTTTTAGGCATTCTGTAATCTGTGGACTATCAGAGAGTTGATGAAACACAGAAAATGCATCGGGATTGAATACAACAGTAACCATGCCCACTTACCTCCATGGGAATAATCCTCAAACAGTCTACGCTTTAATCTTTCCCTGGAAGTCCAGTAGTAGTTTCCGATGCACATCTGGATTCATTTTGAAATCTGTGGACTATCAGACTGTTGATGAAACACAGAAATTGCATCGTGATTGAATACAACAGTCACCATGCGCACTTTCCTCCATGGAAGTAATGTCTCAAACAGTCGACGCTTTGATCGTTCCTTGGAAGACCAGTAGTAGTTTCCGATGCACATCTGGAGGCATTATGTAATCTGTGGAGTATCAGAGTGTTGATGAAACACAGAAATTGCATCGGGATTGAATACAACAGTCACCATGCGCACTTTCTTCCATGAGAGTAATATCCCTAACAGTCCACGCTTTGATCATTCCCTGGAAGACCGTAAGTAGTTTCCGATGCACATCTGGAGGCATTCTGTAATCTGTGGACTGTCAGACTGTTGATGAAACATAGAAATTGCATCGGGATTTAATACAACAGTCACCATGCGCACTTTCCTCCATTGGAATAAGGTCGCAAACAGTCTACGCTTTTATTGTTCCCTGGAAGACCAGTAGTAGTTTCCGAGCTCTTCTGGAGGATTTCTGTTATCTCTGGACTATCAGACTGTTGATGAAACAGAGAAATTGCATCGGGATTGAATATAACAGTCACCATGCGCACTTTCCTCCATGGGAGTAATGTCTCAAACAGTCTACGCTTTGATCGTTCCCTGGAAGACCAATAGCAGGTTACGATGTACATCTGGAGGCATTGTGTAACCTGTGGAGTAGCAGAATGTTGATGAAGCACAGAAATTGCTACGGTATTGAATACAGCAGTCACCATGCCCACCTTCCTCCATGGGAGTAATGTCTCAAAGGGTTTTTGCTTTGATCGTTCCCTGGAAGACCAGTAGTAGTTTCCGATGCACATCTTGAGGCATTCTGTAATCTGTGGACTATCAGATTGTTGATGAAGCACAGAAATTGCATCGGGATTGAATACAACAGTCACCATGCGCACTTCCCTCCATGGGAGCAATGTCTCAAACAGTCTACGCTTTGATCGTTCCCTGGAAGACCAGTATCAGTTACCGATGCACATCTGGAGGCATTCTGTAATCTATGGACCTTCAAAGTGTTGATGAAACACAGGAATTGAATCGGGAATAAATACAACAGTCACCATCCGCACTTACCTCCATGTTAGTAATGTCTCAAACAGTCTACGCTTTGATCGTTCCCTGGATGACCAGTGTTAGTTCCCGATGCACATTTTTTAGGCATTCTGTAATCTGTGGTCTATCAGAGAGTTGATGAAACACAGAAAATGCATCGGGATTGAATACAACAGTAACCATGCGCACTTTCCTCCATGGGAGTAATGTCTCAAAGAGTTTACGCTTTGATCGTTCCCTGGAAGACCAGTAGTAGTTTCCGATGGACATCTGGAGGCATTCTGTAATCTGTGGACTATCGGAGTGTTGAAGAAACACAGAAATTGCATCGGAATTGAATACAACAGTCACCATGCCCACTTACCTCCATGGGAATAATCCTCAAACAGTCTACGCTTTAATCTTTCCCTGGAAGTCCAGTAGTAGTTTCCGATGCACATCTGGATTCATTCTGTAATCTGTGGACTATCAGAGTGTTGATGAAACACAGAAATTACATCGGGAAAGGAAACAACACTCATCATGCGCACTTTCCTCCACGGGAGTAATGTCTCAAACAGTCTACCCTTTGATCGTTCCCTGGAAGACCAGTACTAGTTTCCGATGCACATCTGGTGGCATTCTGTAATCTGTGGACTATTTGAGTGTTGATGAAACACAGACATTGCGTCGGTATTGAATACAACAGTGACAATGCGCACTTTCCTCCATGGGAGTAATGTCTTTAACAGCCTACGCTTTGATCGTTCCCTGGAAGACCAGTAGTAGTTTGCGACGCACATCTGGAGGCTTTCTGTAATCTGTGGACTATCAGAGTGTTGATGAAACACAGAAATTGCATCGGGATTAAATACAACAGTCACCATGCGCACTTTCCTCCATGGGAGTAATGTCCCAAACAGTCTAGTCCTTGATCGTTCCCTGGAAGACCAGTAGTAGTTTCCGATTCACATCTGGAGGCACTCTGTAATCTGTGGACTATCAAAATTTTGATGAAACACAGAAATTGCATCGGGATTGAATACAACAGTCATCATGCGCACATTCCTCCATGGGAGTAATGTCTCAAACAGTCTACGCTTTGGTCGTTCCCTGGAAGACCAGTAGTAGTTTCCGATGCACATCTGGTGGCATTCTGTAATCTGTGGACTATCAGAGTGTTGATGAAACACAGACATTGCATCGGGATTGAATACAACAGTGACAATGCACACTTTCCTCCATGGGATTAATGTCTATAAGAGTCTACGCTTTGATCGTTCCCTAGAAGACCAGTAGTAGTTTCCGAGCTCATCTGGAGGATTTCTGTTATCTTTGGACTATCAGACTGTTGATGAAAAACAGAAATTGCATCGTGATTGAATACAACGGTCACCATGCGCACTTTCCTCCATGGAAGTAATGTCTCAAACAGTCTACGCTTTGATCGTTCCTTGGAAGACCAGTAGTAGTTTCCGATGCACATCTGGAGGCATTGTGTAATCTGTGGAGTATCAGAGTGTTGATGAAACACAGAAATTGCATCGGGATTGAATACAACAGTCACCATGCCCACTTTCCTCCTTGGGAGTAATGTCTTAAACAGTCTACGATTTGATCGTTCCCCGGAAGACCAGTAGTAGTTACCGATGCACATCTGGAGGCATTTTGAATTCTGTGGACTATCAGAGTGTTGATGAAACACAGAAATTGCATCGGGATTGAATACAACAGTCACCATGCGCACTTTCTGCCATGAGAGTAATATCCCTAACAGTCCACGCTTTGATCATTCCCTGGAAGACCGTACGCAGTTTCCGATGCACATCAGGAAGCATTCTGTAATCTGTGGAATGTCAGACTGTTAATGAAACATAGAAATTACATCAGGATTTAATACAACAGTCCCCATGCGCACTTTCCTCCATGGGAGTAATGTCTCAAACAGTCTACGCTTTGATCGTTCCCTGGAAGACCAGTACTTGTTTCCGATGCACATCTGGAGGCTTTCTGTAATCTGTGGACTATCAGGGTGTTGATGAAACACAGAAATTGCATCGGGATTGAATACAACAGTCACCATGCGCACATTCCTCCATCTGAGTAATTCTCAAACAGTCTACGCTTTGATCGTTCCCTGGAATTCCAGTAGTAGTTTCGGATGCACATCTGGTGGCATTCTGTAACCTGTGGACTATCAGAGTGTTCATGAAACACAGAAATTGCATCGGGATTGAATACAACAGTCACCATGCGCACTTTCCTCTATGGGAGTAATGTCTCAAACAGCCTACGATTTGATCGTTCCCTGGAAGACCAGTAGTAGATTCCGAGCTCATCTGGAGGATTTCTGTTATCTTTGGACTATCAGACTGTTGATGAAACAGAGAAATTGCATCGGGATTGAATACAACAGTCTCAATGCGCACATTCCTCCATGGAGTAATGTCTCAACAGTCTACGCTTTGATCGTTCCCTGGAAGACCAATAGTAGGTTCCGATGCACATCTGGAGGCATTGTGTACCCTGTGGAGTATCAGAGTGTTGATGAAACACAGAAATTGCTTCGGGATTGAATACAACAGTCACCATGCCCACCTTTCTCCATGGAACTAATGTCTCAAAGGGTTTTCGTTTTGAAGACCAGTAGTAGTTTCCGATGCACATCTTGAGGCATTCTGTAATCTGTGGACTGTCAGATTGTTGATGAAACACAGAAATTGCATCGGGATTGAATACAACAGTAACCATGCGCACTTTCCTCCATGGGAGTAATGTCTCAATCAGTCTACGCCTTCATCGTTCCCTGGAAGACCAGTAGTAGTTTCCGATGCACATCTGGATTCATTCTGTAATCTGTGGACTATCAGAGTTTTGATGAAACACAGAAATTACATCGGGAAAGGAAACAACACTCATCATGCGCACTTTCCTCCACGGGAGTAATGTCTCAAACAGTCTACGCTTTCATCGTTCCCTGGAAGACCAGTAGTAGTTTCCGATGCACATCTGGAGGCACTCTGTAATCTGTGGACTATCAGAGTGTTCATGAAACACAGAAATTGCATCGGGATTGAATACAACAGTCACCATGCGAACTTTCCTCCATGGGAGTAATGTCTCAAACAGTCTACGCTTTGGTCGTTCCCTGGAAGACCAGTAGTAGTTTCCGATGCACATCTGGTGGCATTCTGTAATCTGTGGACTATCAGAGTGTTGATGAAACACAGACATTGCATCGGGATTGAATACAACAGTGACAATGCACACTTTCCCCCATGAGATTAATGTCTATAAGAATCTACGCTTTGATCGTTCCCTAGAAGACCAGTAGTAGTTTCCGAGCTCATCTGGAGGATTTCTGTTATCTTTGGACTATCAGACTGTTGATGAAAAACAGAAATTGCATCGTGATTGAATACAACAGTCACCATGCGCACTTTCCACCATGGAAGTAATGTCTCAAAGAGTCTACGCTTTGATCGTTCCTTGGAAGACCAGTAGTAGTTTCCGATGCACATCTGGAGGCATTGTGTAATCTGTGGAGTATCAGAGTGTTGATGAAACACAGAAATTGCATCGGGATTGAATACAACAGTCACCATGCGCACTTTCCTCCTTGGGAGTAATGTCTCAAACAGTCTACGATTTGATCGTTCCCCGGAAGACCAGTAGTAGTTACCGATGCACATCTGGAGGCATTTTGAATTCTGTGGACTATCAGAGTGTTGATGAAACACAGAAATTGCATCGGGATTGAATACAACAGTCACCATGCGCACTTTCTGCCATGAGAGTAATATCCCTAACAGTCCACGCTTTGATCATTCCCTGGAAGACCGTACGCAGTTTCCGATGCACATCAGGAAGCATTCTGTAATCTGTGGAATGTCAGACTGTTAATGAAACATAGAAATTACATCAGGATTTAATACAACAGTCCCCATGCGCACTTTCCTCCATGGGAGTAATGTCTCAAACAGTCTACGCTTTGATCGTTCCCTGGAAGACCAGTACTTGTTTCCGATGCACATCTGGAGGCTTTCTGTAATCTGTGGACTATCAGGGTGTTGATGAACCACAGAAATTGCATCGGGATTGAATACAACAGTCACCATGCGCACATTCCTCCATCTGAGTAATTCTCAAACAGTCTACGCTTTGATCGTTCCCTGGAATTCCAGTAGTAGTTTCGGATGCACATCTGGTGGCATTCTGTAACCTGTGGACTATCAGAGTGTTCATGAAACACAGAAATTGCATCGGGATTGAATACAACAGTCACCATGCGCACTTTCCTCTATGGGAGTAATGTCTCAAACAGCCTACGATTTGATCGTTCCCTGGAAGACCAGTAGTAGATTCCGAGCTCATCTGGAGGATTTCTGTTATCTTTGGACTATCAGACTGTTGATGAAACAGAGAAATTGCATCGGGATTGAATACAACAGTCTCAATGCGCACATTCCTCCATGGAGTAATGTCTCAACAGTCTACGCTTTGATCGTTCCCTGGAAGACCAATAGTAGGTTCCGATGCACATCTGGAGGCATTGTGTACCCTGTGGAGTATCAGAGTGTTGATGAAACACAGAAATTGCTTCGGGATTGAATACAACAGTCACCATGCCCACCTTTCTCCATGGAACTAATGTCTCAAAGGGTTTTCGTTTTGAAGACCAGTAGTAGTTTCCGATGCACATCTTGAGGCATTCTGTAATCTGTGGACTGTCAGATTGTTGATGAAACACAGAAATTGCATCGGGATTGAATACAACAGTAACCATGCGCACTTTCCTCCATGGGAGTAATGTCTCAATCAGTCTACGCCTTCATCGTTCCCTGGAAGACCAGTAGTAGTTTCCGATGCACATCTGGATTCATTCTGTAATCTGTGGACTATCAGAGTTTTGATGAAACACAGAAATTACATCGGGAAAGGAAACAACACTCATCATGCGCACTTTCCTCCACGGGAGTAATGTCTCAAACAGTCTACGCTTTCATCGTTCCCTGGAAGACCAGTAGTAGTTTCCGATGCACATCTGGAGGCACTCTGTAATCTGTGGACTATCAGAGTGTTCATGAAACACAGAAATTGCATCGGGATTGAATACAACAGTCACCATGCGCACTTTCCTCCATGGGAGTAATGTCTCAAACAGTCTACGATTTGGTCGTTCCCTGGAAGACCAGTAGTAGTTTCCGATGCACATCTGGTGGCATTCTGTAATCTGTGGACTATCAGAGTGTTGATGAAACACAGACATTGCATCGGGATTGAATACAACAGTGACAATGCACACTATCCTCCATGGGAGTAATGTCTCTAAGAGTCTACGCTTTGATCTTTCCCTGGAAGACCAGTAGTAGTTTCCGATGCACATCTTGAGGCATTCTGTAATCTGTGGACTATCAGATTGTTGATGAAGCACAGAAATTGCATCGGGATTGAATACAACAGTCACCATGCGCACTTCCCTCCATGGGAGCAATGTCTCAAACAGTCTACGCTTTGATCGTTCCCTGGAAGACCAGTATCAGTTACCGATGCACATCTGGAGGCATTCTGTAATCTATGGACCTTCAAAGTGTTGATGAAACACAGAAATTGAATCGGGAATAAATACAACAGTCACCATCCGCACTTACCTACATGTTAGTAATGTCTCAAACAGTCTACGCTTTGATCGTTCCCTGGATGACCAGTGTTAGTTCCCGATGCACATTTTTTAGGCATTCTGTAATCTGTGGACTATCAGAGAGTTGATGAAACACAGAAAAAGCATCGGGATTGAATACAACAGTAACCATGCCCACTTACCTCCATGGGAATAATCCTCAAACAGTCTACGTTTTAATCTTTCCCTGAAAGTCCAGTAGTAGTTTCCGATGCACATCTGGATTCATTCTGTAATCTGTGGACTATCAGAGTGTTGATGAAACACAGAAATTACATCGGGAAAGGAAACAACACTCATCATGCGCACTTTCCTCCACGGGAGTAATGTCTCAAACAGTCTACCCTTTGATCGTTCCCTGGAAGAACAGTACTAGTTTCCGATGCACATCTGGTGGCATTCTGTAATCTGTGGACTATCGGAGTGTTGATGAAACACAGACATTGCGTCGGTATTGAATACAACAGTGACAATGCGCACTTTCCTCCATAAGAGTAATGTCTTTAACAGCCTACGCTTTGATCGTTCCCTGGAAGACCAGTAGTAGTTTGCGACGCACATCTGGAGGCTTTCTGTAATCTGTGGACTATCAGAGTGTTGATGAAACACAGAAATTGCATCGGGATTAAATACAACAGTCACCATGCGCACTTTCCTCCATGGGAGTAATGTCCCAAACAGTCTAGTCCTTGATCGTTCCCTGGAAGACCAGTAGTAGTTTCCGATTTACATCTGGAGGCACTCTGTAATCTGTGGACTATCAAAATTTTGATGAAACACAGAAATTGCATCGGGATTGAATACAACAGTCATCATGCGCACATTCCTCCATGGGAGTAATGTCTCAAACAGTCTATGCTTTGGTCGTTCCCTGGAAGACCAGTAGTAGTTTCCGATGCACATCTGGTGGCATTCTGTAATCTGTGGACTATCAGAGTGTTGATGAAACACAGACATTGCATCGGGATTGAATACAACAGTGACAATGCACACTTTCCCCCATGAGATTAATGTCTATAAGAATCTACGCTTTGATCGTTCCCTAGAAGACCAGTAGTAGTTTCCGAGCTCATCTGGAGGATTTCTGTTATCTTTGGACTATCAGACTGTTGATGAAAAACAGAAATTGCATCGTGATTGAATACAACAGTCACCATGCGCACTTTCCACCATGGAAGTAATGTCTCAAAGAGTCTACGCTTTGATCGTTCCTTGGAAGACCAGTAGTAGTTTCCGATGCACATCTGGAGGCATTGTGTAATCTGTGGAGTATCAGAGTGTTGATGAAACACAGAAATTGCATCGGGATTGAATACAACAGTCACCATGCGCACTTTCCTCCTTGGGAGTAATGTCTCAAACAGTCTACGATTTGATCGTTCCCCGGAAGACCAGTAGTAGTTACCGATGCACATCTGGAGGCATTTTGAAATCTGTGGACTATCAGAGTGTTGATGAAACACAGAAATTTCATCGGGATTGAATACAACAGTCACCATGCGCACTTTCTGCCATGAGAGTAATATCCCTAACAGTCCACGCTTTGATCATTCCCTGGAAGACCGTACGCAGTTTCCGATGCACATCAGGAGGCATTCTGTAATCTGTGGACTGTCAGACTGTTGATGAAACATAGAAATTACATCAGGATTTAATACAACAGTCCCCATGCGCACTTTCCTCCATGGGAGTAATGTCTCAAACAGTCTACGCTTTGATCGTTCCCTGGAACACCATACTTGTTTCCGATGCACATCTGGAGGCATTCTGTAATCTGTGGACTATCAGGGTGTTGATGAAACACAGAAATTGCATCGGGATTGAATACAACAGTCACCATGCGCACATTCCTCCATCTGAGTAATTCTAAACAGTCTACGCTTTGATCGTTCCCTGGAAGGCCAGTAGTAGTTTCGGATGCACATCTGGTGGCATTCTGTAACCTGTGGACTATCAGAGTGTTCATGAAACACAGAAATTGCATCGGGATTGAATACAACAGTCACCATGCGCACTTTCCTCCATGGGAGTAATGTCTCAAACAGCCTACGATTTGATCGTTCCCTGGAAGACCAGTAGTAGTTTCCGAGCTCATCTGGAGGATTTCTGTTATCTTTGGACTATCAGACTGTTGATGAAACAGAGAAATTGCATCGGGATTGAATACAACAGTCTCCATGCGCACTTTCCTCCCTGGAGTAATATCTCAACAGTCTACGCTTTGATCGTTCCCTGGAAGACCAATAGTAGGTTCCGATGCACATCTGGAGGCATTGTGTAACCTGTGGAGTATCAGAGTGTTGATGAAACACAGAAATTGCTTCGCGATTGAATACAACAGTCACCATGCCCACCTTCCTCCATGGGACTAATGTCTCAAAGGGTTTTCGTTTTGAAGACCAGTAGTAGTTTCCGATGCACATCTTGAGGCATTCTGTAATCTGTGGACTGTCAGATTGTTGATGAAACACAGAAATTGCATCGGGATTGAATACAACAGTCACCATGCGCACTTTCCTCCATGGGAGTAATGTCTCAAACAGTCTACACTTTCATCGTTCCCTGGAAGACCAGTAGTAGTTTCCGATGCACATCTGGATTCATTCTGTAATCTGTGGACTATCAGAGTGTTGATGAAACACAGAAATTACATCGGGAAAGGAAACAACACTCATCATGCGCACTTTCCTCCACGGGAGTAATGTCTCAAACAGTCTACGCTTTCATCGTTCCCTGGAAGACCAGTAGTAGTTTCCGATGCACATCTGGAGGCACTCTGTAATCTGTGGACTATCAGAGTGTTGATGAAACACAGAAATTGCATCGGGGTTGAATACAACAGTCACCATGCGCACTTTCCTCCATGGGAGTAATGTCTCAAACAGTCTACGCTTTGGTCGTTCCCTGGAAGACCAGTAGTAGTTTCCGATGCACATCTGGTGGCATTCTGTAATCTGTGGACTATCAGAGTGTTGATGAAACACAGACATTGCATCGGGATTGAATACAACAGTGACAATGCACACTATCCTCCATGGGAGTAATGCCTCTAAGAGTCTACGCTTTGATCTTTCCCTGGAAGACCAGTAGTAGTTTCCGATGCTCATCTGGAGGCTTTGTGTAATCTGTGGACTATCAGAGTGTTGATGAAACACAGAAATTGCATCGGGATTGAATACAACAGTCACCATGCGCACATTCCTCCATCTGAGTAATTCTCAAACAGTCTAAGAGTCTAAGAGTCTACGCTTTGATCGTTTCCTGGAAGACCAGTAGTAGTTTCCGATCCACATCTGGAGGCATTCTGTAAACTGTGGACTATCAGAGTGTTGATTAATCACAGAAATTGCATCGGGATTGAATACAACAGTCACCACCCGCTCTTTCCTCCATGGGAGTAATGTCTGAAACAGGCTACGCATTGATCGTTCCCTGGAAGACCAGTAGTAGTTTTCGATGCACGTCTGGAGGCATTCTGTAATCTGTGGACTATCAGAGTGTTGATGGAACACAGAAAATGCATCGGGATTAAATACAACAGTCACCATGTGCACTTTCCTCCATAAAAGTAATGTCTCAAACAGTCTACAATTTGATCGTTCCCTAGATGACAAGTGTTAGTTTCCGATGCACATTTGGAGGCAATTGTGTAATCTGTGGACTATCAGAGAGTTGATGAAACACAGAAAATGCATCGGGATTGAATACAACAGTCACCATGCGAAATTTCCTCCATGGGAGTAATGTCTCAAAGAGGTTACGCTTTGATCGTTCCCTGGAAGACCAGTAGTAGTTTCCGATGGACATCTGGAGGCACTCTGTAATCAGTGGACTATCAGAGTGTTGAAGAAACACAGAAATTGCATCGGGATTGAATACAACAGTCACCATGCGCACTTACCTCCATGGGAATAATCTTCAAACAGTCTACGCTTTAATCTTTCCCTGGAAGTCCAGTAGTGGATTCCGATGCACATCTGGATTCATTCTGTAATCTGTGGACTATCAGAGTGTTGAAGAAACACAGAAATTACATCGGGAAAGGAAACAACACTCATCATGCGCACTTTCCTCCACGCGAGTAATGTCTCAAACAGTATACCCTTTGATCGTTCCCTGGAAGACCAGTAGAAGTTTCCGATGCACATCTGGTGGCATTCTGTAATCTGTGGACTATCAGAGTGTTGATGAAACACAGACATTGCATCGGGATTGAATACAACAGTGACAATGCGAACTTTCCTACATGGGAGTAATGTCTCTAACAGCCTACGCTTTGTTCGTTCCCTGGAAGACCTGTAGTAGTTTGCGATGCACATCTGGAGGCTTTCTGTAATCTGTGGACTATCAGAGTGTTGATGAAACACAGAAATTGCATCGGGATTGAATACAACAGTCACCATGCGCACTTTCCTCCATGGGAGTAATGTCTCAAACAGTCTACTCTTTGATCGTTCCCTGGAAGACCAGTAGTAGTTTCCGATTCACATCTGGAGGCACTCTGTAATCTGTGGACTATCAAAATGTTGATGAAACACAGAAATTGCATCGGGATTGAATACAACAGTCACCATGCGCACTTTCCTCCATGGGAGTAATGTCTCAAACAGTCTACGCTTTGGTCGTTCCCTGGATGACCAGTAGTAGTTTCCGATGCACATCTGGTGGCATTCTGTAATCTGTGGACTATCAGAGTGTTGATGAAACACAGACATTGCATCGGGATTGAATACAACAGTGACAATGCACACTTTCCTCCATGGGATTAATGTCTATAAGAGTCTACGCTTTGATCGTTCCCTAGAAGACCAGTAGTAGTTTCCGAGCTCATCTGGAGGATTTCTGTTATCTTTGGACTATCAGACTGTTGATGAAAAACAGAAATTGCATCGTGATTGAATACAACAGTCACCATGCGCACTTTCCACCATGGAAGTAATGTCTCAAACAGTCTACGCTTTGATCGTTCCTTGGAAGACCAGTAGTAGTTTCCGATGAACATCTGGAGGCATTGTGTAATCTGTGGAGTATCAGAGTGTTGATGAAACACAGAAATTGCATCGGGATTGAATACAACAGTCACCATGCGCACTTTCCTCCTTGGGAGTAATGTCTCAAACAGTCTACGATTTGATCGTTCCCCGGAAGACCAGTAGTAGTTACCGATGCACATCTGGAGGCATTCTGTAATCTGTGGACTATCAGGGTGTTGATGAAACACAGAAATTGCATCGGGATTGAATACAACAGTCACCATGCGCACATTCCTCCATCTGAGTAATTCTAAACAGTCTACGCTTTGATCGTTCCCTGGAAGGCCAGTAGTAGTTTCGGATGCACATCTGGTGGCATTCTGTAACCTGTGGACTATCAGAGTGTTCATGAAACACAGAAATTGCATCGGGATTGAATACAACAGTCACCATGCGCACTTTCCTCCATGGGAGTAATGTCTCAAACAGCCTACGATTTGATCGTTCCCTGGAAGACCAGTAGTAGTTTCCGAGCTCATCTGGAGGATTTCTGTTATCTTTGGACTATCAGACTGTTGATGAAACAGAGAAATTGCATCGGGATTGAATACAACAGTCTCCATGCGCACTTTCCTCCCTGGATTAATGTCTCAACAGTCTACGCTTTGATCGTTCCCTGGAAGACCAATAGTAGGTTCCGATGCACATCTGGAGGCATTGTGTAACCTGTGGAGTATCAGAGTGTTGATGAAACACAGAAATTGCTTCGGGATTGAATACAACAGTCACCATGCCCACCTTCCTCCATGGGACTAATGTCTCAAAGGGTTTTCGTTTTGAAGACCAGTAGTAGTTTCCGATGCACATCTTGAGGCATTCTGTAATCTGTGGACTGTCAGATTGTTGATGAAACACAGAAATTGCATCGGGATTGAATACAACAGTCACCATGCGCACTTTCCTCCATGGGAGTAATGTCTCAAACAGTCTACGCTTTCATCGTTCCCTGGAAGACCAGTAGTAGTTTCCGATGCACATCTGGATTCATTCTGTAATCTGTGGACTATCAGAGTGTTGATGAAACACAGAAATTACATCGGGAAAGGAAACAACACTCATCATGCGCACTTTCCTCCACGGGAGTAATGTCTCAAACAGTCTACGCTTTCATCGTTCCCTGGATGACCAGTAGTAGTTTCCGATGCACATCTGGAGGCACTCTGTAATCTGTGGACTATCAGAGTGTTGATGAAACACAGAAATTGCATCGGGGTTGAATACAACAGTCACCATGCGCACTTTCCTCCATGGGAGTAATGTCTCAAACAGTCTACGCTTTGGTCGTTCCCTGGAAGACCAGTAGTAGTTTCCGATGCACATCTGGTGGCATTCTGTAATCTGTGGACTATCAGAGTGTTGATGAAACACAGACATTGCATCGGGATTGAATACAACAGTGACAATGCACACTATCCTCCATGGGAGTAATGTCTCTAAGAGTCTACGCTTTGATCTTTCCCTGGAAGACCAGTAGTAGTTTCCGATGCTCATCTGGAGGCTTTGTGTAATCTGTGGACTATCAGAGTGTTGATGAAACACAGAAATTGCATCGGGATTGAATACAACAGTCAACATGCGCACATTCCTCCATCTGAGTAATTCTCAAACAGTCTAAGAGTCTAAGAGTCTACGCTTTGATCGTTTCCTGGAAGACCAGTAGTAGTTTCCGATCCACATCTGGAGGCATTCTGTAAACTGTGGACTATCAGAGTGTTGATTAATCACAGAAATTGCATCGGGATTGAATACAACAGTCACCACCCGCTCTTTCCTCCATGGGAGTAATGTCTGAAACAGGCTACGCATTGATCGTTCCCTGGAAGACCAGTAGTAGTTTTCGATGCACGTCTGGAGGCATTCTGTAATCTGTGGACTATCAGAGTGTTGATGGAACACAGAAAATGCATCGGGATTAAATACAACAGTCACCATGTGCACTTTCCTCCATAAAAGTAATGTCTCAAACAGTCTACAATTTGATCGTTCCCTAGATGACAAGTGTTAGTTTCCGATGCACATTTGGAGGCAATTGTGTAATCTGTGGACTATCAGAGAGTTGATGAAACACAGAAAATGCATCGGGATTGAATTCAACAGTCACCATGCGAAATTTCCTCCATGGGAGTAATGTCTCAAAGAGGTTACGCTTTGATCGTTCCCTGGAAGACCAGTAGTAGTTTCCGATGGACATCTGGAGGCACTCTGTAATCAGTGGACTATCAGAGTGTTGAAGAAACACAGAAATTGCATCGGGATTGAATACAAAAGTCACCATGCGCACTTACCTCCATGGGAATAATCCTCAAACAGTCTACGCTTTAATCTTTCCCTGGAAGTCCAGTAGTGGGTTCCGATGCACATCTGGATTCATTCTGTAATCTGTGGACTATCAGAGTGTTGAAGAAACACAGAAATTACATCGGGAAAGGAAACAACACTCATCATGCGCACTTTCCTCCACGCAAGTAATGTCTCAAACAGTATACCCTTTGATCGTTCCCTGGAAGACCAGTAGTAGTTTCCGATGCACATCTGGTGGCATTCTGTAATCTGTGGACTATCAGAGTGTTGATGAAACACAGACATTTTATCGGGATTGAATACAACAGTGACAATGCGAACTTTCCTACATGGGAGTAATGTCTCTAACAGCCTACGCTTTGTTCGTTCCCTGGAAGACCTGTAGTAGTTTGCGATGCACATCTGGAGGCTTTCTGTAATCTGTGGACTATCAGAGTGTTGATGAAACACAGAAATTGCATCGGGATTGAATACAACAGTCACCATGCGCACTTTCCTCCATGGGAGTAATGTCTCAAACAGTCTACTCTTTGATCGTTCCCTGGAAGACCAGTAGTAGTTTCCGATTCACATCTGGAGGCACTCTGTAATCTGTGGACTATCAAAATGTTGATGAAACACAGAAATTGCATCGGGATTGAATACAACAGTCACCATGCGCACTTTCCTCCATGGGAGTAATGTCTCAAACAGTCTACGCTTTGGTCGTTCCCTGGATGACCAGTAGTAGTTTCCGATGCACATCTGGTGGCATTCTGTAATCTGTGGACTATCAGAGTGTTGATGAAACACAGACATTGCATCGGGATTGAATACAACAGTGACAATGCACACTTTCCTCCATGGGATTAATGTCTATAAGAGTCTACGCTTTGATCGTTCCCTAGAAGACCAGTAGTAGTTTCCGAGCTCATCTGGAGGATTTCTGTTATCTTTGGACTATCAGACTGTTGATGAAAAACAGAAATTGCATCGTGATTGAATACAACAGTCACCATGCGCACTTTCCACCATGGAAGTAATGTCTCAAACAGTCTACGCTTTGATCATTCCTTGGAAGACCAGTAGTAGTTTCCGATGCACATCTGGAGGCATTGTGTAATCTGTGGAGTATCAGAGTGTTGATGAAACACAGAAATTGCATCGGGATTGAATACAACAGTCACCATGCGCACTTTCCTCCTTGGGAGTAATGTCTCAAACAGTCTACGATTTGATCGTTCCCCGGAAGACCAGTAGTAGTTACCGATGCACATCTGGAGGCATTTTGAAATCTGTGGACTATCAGAGTGTTGATGAAACACAGAAATTGCATCGGGATTGAATACAACAGTCACCATGCGCACTTTCTGCCATGAGGGTAATATCCCTAACAGTCCACGCTTTGATCATTCAGTGGAAGACCGTACGCAGTTTCCGATGCACATCAGGAGGCATTCTGTAATCTGTGGACTGTCAGACTGTTGATGAAACATAGAAATTACATCAGGATTTAATACAACAGTCCCCATGCGCACTTTCCTCCATGGGAGTAATGTCTCAAACAGTCTACGCTTTGATCGTTCCCTGGAACACCAGTACTTGTTTCCGATGCACATCTGGAGGCATTCTGTAATCTGTGGACTATCAGGGTGTTGATGAAACACAGAAATTGCATCGGGATTGAATACAACAGTCACCATGCGCACATTCCTCCATCTGAGTAATTCTAAACAGTCTACGCTTTGATCGTTCCCTGGAAGGCCAGTAGTAGTTTCGGATGCACATCTGGTGGCATTCTGTAACCTGTGGACTATCAGAGTGTTCATGAAACACAGAAATTGCATCGGGATTGAATACAACAGTCACCATGCGCACTTTCCTCCATGGGAGTAATGTCTCAAACAGCCTACGATTTGATCGTTCCCTGGAAGACCAGTAGTAGTTTCTGAGCTCATCTGGAGGATTTCTGTTATCTTTGGACTATCAGACTGTTGATGAAACAGAGAAATTGCATCGGGATTGAATACAACAGTCTCCATGCGCACTTTCCTCCCTGGAGTAATGTCTCAACAGTCTACGCTTTGATCGTTCCCTGGAAGACCAATAGTAGGTTCCGATGCACATCTGGAGGCATTGTGTAACCTGTGGAGTATCAGAGTGTTGATGAAACACAGAAATTGCTTCGGGATTGAATACAACAGTCACCATGCCCACCTTCCTCCATGGGACTAATGTCTCAAAGGGTTTTCGTTTTGAAGACCAGTAGTAGTTTCCGATGCACATCTTGAGGCATTCTGTAATCTGTGGACTGTCAGATTGTTGATGAAACACAGAAATTGCATCGGGATTGAATACAACAGTCACCATGCGCACTTTCCTCCATGGGAGTAATGTCTCAAACAGTCTACGCTTTCATCGTTCCCTGGAAGACCAGTAGTAGTTTCCGATGCACATCTGGATTCATTCTGTAATCTGTGGACTATCAGAGTGTTGATGAAACACAGAAATTACATCGGGAAAGGAAGCAACACTCATCATGCGCACTTTCCTCCACGGGAGTAATGTCTCAAACAGTCTACGCTTTCATCGTTCCCTGGAAGACTAGTAGTAGTTTCCGATGCACATCTGGAGGCACTCTGTAATCTGTGGACTATCAGAGTGTTGATGAAACACAGAAATTGCATCGGGGTTGAATACAACAGTCACCATGCGCACTTTCCTCCATGGGAGTAATGTCTCAAACAGTCTACGCTTTGGTCGTTCCCTGGAAGACCAGTAGTAGTTTCCGATGCACATCTGGTGGCATTCTGTAATCTGTGGACTATCAGAGTGTTGATGAAACACAGACATTGCATCGGGATTGAATACAACAGTGACAATGCACACTATCCTCCATGGGAGTAATGTCTCTAAGAGTCTACGCTTTGATCTTTCCCTGGAAGACCAGTAGTAGTTTCCGATGCTCATCTGGAGGCTTTGTGTAATCTGTGGACTATCAGAGTGTTGATGAAACACAGAAATTGCATCGGGATTGAATACAACAGTCACCATGCGCACATTCCTCCATCTGAGTAATTCTCAAACAGTCTAAGAGTCTAAGAGTCTACGCTTTGATCGTTTCCTGGAAGACCAGTAGTAGTTTCCGATCCACATCTGGAGGCATTCTGTAAACTGTGGACTATCAGAGTGTTGATTAATCACAGAAATTGCATCGGGATTGAATACAACAGTCACCACCCGCTCTTTCCTCCATGGGAGTAATGTCTGAAACAGGCTACGCATTGATCGTTCCCTGGAAGACCAGTAGTAGTTTTCGATGCACGTCTGGAGGCATTCTGTAATCTGTGGACTATCAGAGTGTTGATGGAACACAGAAAATGCATCGGGATTAAATACAACAGTCACCATGTGCACTTTCCTCCATAAAAGTAATGTCTCAAACAGTCTACAATTTGATCGTTCCCTAGATGACAAGTGTTAGTTTCCGATGCACATTTGGAGGCAATTGTGTAATCTGTGGACTATCAGAGAGTTGATGAAACACAGAAAATGCATCGGGATTGAATACAACAGTCACCATGCGAAATTTCCTCCATGGGAGTAATGTCTCAAAGAGGTTACGCTTTGATCGTTCCCTGGAAGACCAGTAGTAGTTTCCGATGCACATCTGGATTCATTCTGTAATCTGTGGACTATCAGAGTGTTGAAGAAACACAGAAATTACATCGGGAAAGGAAACAACACTCATCATGCGCACTTTCCTCCACGCGAGTAATGTCTCAAACAGTATACCCTTTGATCGTTCCCTGGAAGACCAGTAGTAGTTTCCGATGCACATCTGGTGGCATTCTGTAATCTGTGGACTATCAGAGTGTTGATGAAACACAGACATTGCATCGGGATTGAATACAACAGTGACAATGCGAACTTTCCTACATGGGAGTAATGTCTCTAACAGCCTACGCTTTGTTCGCTCCCTAAAAGACCTGTAGTAGTTTGCGATGCACATCTGGAGGCTTTCTGTAATCTGTGGACTATCAGAGTGTTGATGAAATACAGAAATTGCATCGGGATTGAATACAACAGTCACCATGCGCACTTTCCTCCATGGGAGTAATGTCTCAAACAGTCTACTCTTTGATCGTTCCCTGGAAGACCAGTAGTAGTTTCCGATTCACATCTGGAGGCACTCTGTAATCTGTGGACTATCAGAATGTTGATGAAACACAGAAATTGCATCGGGATTGAACACAACAGTCACCATGCGCACTTTCCTCCATGGGAGTAATGTCTCAAACAGTCTACGCTTTGGTCGTTCCCTGGATGACCAGTAGTAGTTTCCGATGCACATCTGGTGGCATTCTGTAATCTGTGGACTATCAGAGTGTTGATGAAACACAGACATTGCATCGGGATTGAATACAACAGTGACAATGCACACTTTCCTCCATGGGATTAATGTCTATAAGAGTCTACGCTTTGATCGTTCCCTAGAAGACCAGTAGTAGTTTCCGAGCTCATCTGGAGGATTTCTGTTATCTTTGGACTATCAGACTGTTGATGAAAAACAGAAATTGCATCGTGATTGAATACAACAGTCACGATGCGCACTTTCCTCCATGGAAGTAATGTCTCAAACAGTCTACGCTTTGATCGTTCCTTGGAAGACCAGTAGTAGTTTCCGATGCACATCTGGAGGCATTGTGTAATCTGTGGAGTATCAGAGTGTTGATGAAACACAGAAATTGCATCGGGATTGAATACAACATTCACCATGCGCACTTTTCTCCTTGGGAGTAATGTCTCAAACAGTCTACGATTTGATCGTTCCCCGGAAGACCAGTGGTAGTTACCGATGCACATCTGGAGGCATTTTGAAATCTGTGGATTATCAGAGTGTTGATGAAACACAGAAATTGCATCGGGATTGAATACAACAGTCACCATGCGCACTTTCTGCCATGAGAGTAATATCCCTAACAGTCCACGCTTTGATCATTCCCTGGAAGGTCGTACGCAGTTTCCGATGCACATCAGGAGGCATTCTGTAATCTGTGGACTGTCAGACTGTTGATGAATCATAGAAATTACATCAGGATTTAATACAACAGTCCCCATGCGCACTTTCCTCCATGGGAGTAATGTCTCAAACAGTCTACGCTTTGATCGTTCCCTGGAAGACCAGTACTTGGTTCCGATGCACATCTGGAGGCATTCTGTAATCTGTGGACTATCAGGGTGTTGATGAAACACAGAAATTGCATCGGGATTGAATACAACAGTCACCATGCGCACATTCCACCATTTGAGTAATACTCAAACAGTCTACGCTTTGATCGTTCCCTGGAAGGCCAGTAATAGTTTCGGATGCACATCTGGTGGCATTCTGTAACCTGTGGACTATCAGAGTGTTCATGAAACACAGAAATTGCGTAGGGATTGAATGCAACAGTCACCATGCGCACTTTCCTCCATGGGAGTAATGTCTCAAACAGCCTACGATTTGATCGTTCCCTGGAAGACCAGTAGTAGTTTCCGAGCTCATCTGGAGGATTTCTGTTATCTTTGGACTATCAGACTGTTGATGAAACAGAGAAATTGCATCGGGATTGAATACAACAGTCTCCATGCGCACTTTCCTCCATGGAGTAATGTCTCAACAGTCTACGCTTTGATCGTTCCCTGGAAGACCAATAGTAGGTTCCGATGCACATCTGGAGGCATTGTGTAACCTGTGGAGTATCAGAGTGTTGATGAAACACAGAAATTGCTTCGGGATTGAATACAACAGTCACCATGCCCACCTTCCTCCATGGGACTAATGTCTCAAAGGGTTTTCGTTTTGAAGACCAGTAGTAGTTTCCGATGCACATCTTGAGGCATTCTGTAATCTGTGGACTGTCAGATTGTTGATGAAACACAGAAATTGCATCGGGATTGAATACAACAGTCACCATGCGCACTGTCCTCCATGGGAGTAATGTCTCAAACAGTCTACGCTTTCATCGTTCCCTGGAAGACCAGTAGTAGTTTCCGATGCACATCTGGATTCATTCTGTAATCTGTGGACTATCAGAGTGTTGATGAAACACAGAAATTACATCGGGAAAGGAAACAACACTCATCGTGCGCACTTTCCTCCACGGGAGTAATGTCTCAAACAGTCTACGCTTCCATCGTTCCCTGGAAGACCAGTAGTAGTTTCCGATGCACATCTGGAGGCACTCTGTAATCTGTGGACTATCAGAGTGTTGATGAAACACAGAAATTGCATCGGGATTGAATACAACAGTCACCATGCGCACTTTCCTCCGTGGGAGTAATGTCTCAAACAGTCTACGTTTTGGTCGTTCCCTGGAAGACCAGTAGTAGTTTCCGATGCACATATGGTGGCATTCTGTAATCTGTGGACTATCAGAGTGTTGATGAAACACAGACATTGCATCGGGATTGAATACAACAGTGACAATGCACACTATCCTCCATGGGAGTAATGTCTCTAAGAGTCTACGCTTTGATCTTTCCCTGGAAGACCAGTAGTAGTTTCCGATGCACATCTGGAGGCTTTCTGTAATCTGTGGACTATCAGAGTGTTGATGAAACACAGAAATTGCATCGGGATTGAATACAACAGTCACCATGCGCACATTCCTCCATCTGAGTAATTCTCAAACAGTCTAAGAGTCTAAGAGTCTACGCTTTGATCGTTTCCTGGAAGACCAGTAGTAGTTTCCGATCCATATCTGGAGGCATTCTGTAAACTGTGGACTATCAGAGTGTTGATTAATCACAGAAATTGCATCGGGATTGAATACAACAGTCACCACCCGCTCTTTCCTCCATGGGAGTAATGTCACAAACAGGCTACGCATTGATCGTTCCCTGGAAGACCAGTAGTAGTTTTCGATGCACGTCTGGAGGCATTCTGTAATCTGTGGACTATCAGAGTGTTGATGGAACACAGAAAATGCATCGAGATTGAATACAACAGTCACCATGTGCACTTTCTTCCATAAAAGTAATGTCTCAAACAGTCTACGATTTGATCGTTCCCTAGATGACCAGTGTTAGTTTCCGATGCACATTTGGAGGCAATTGTGTAATCTGTGGACTATCAGAGAGTTCATGAAACACAGAAAATGCATCGGGATTGAATACAACAGTCACCATGCGAAATTTCCTCCATGGGAGTAATGTCTCAAAGAGGTTACGCTTTGATCGTTCCCTGGAAGACCAGTAGTAGTTTCCGATGGACATCTGGAGGCACTCTGTAATCAGTGGACTATCAGAGTGTTGAAGAAACACAGAAATTGCATCGGGATTGAAAACAACAGTCACCATGCGCACTTACCTCCATGGGAATAATCCTCAAACAGTCTACGCTTTAATCTTTCCCTGGAAGTCCAGTAGTAGTTTCCGATGCACATCTGGATTCATTCTGTAATCTGTGGACTATCAGAGTGTTGATGAAACACAGAAATTACATCGGGAAAGGAAACAACACTCATCATGCGCACTTTCCTCCACGCGAGTAATGTCTCAAACAGTATACCCTTTGATCGTTCCCTGGAAGACCAGTAGTAGTTTCCGATGCACCTCTGGTGGCATTCTGTAATCTGTGGACTATCAGAGTGTTGATGAAACACAGACATTGCATCGGGAGTGAATACAACAGCGACAATGCGCACTTCCCTACATGGGAGTAATGTCTCTAACAGCCTACGCTTTGTTCGTTCCCTGGAAGACCTGTAGTAGTTTGCGATGCACATCTGGAGGCTTTCTGTAATCTGTGGACTATCAGAGTGTTGATGAAAAACAGAAATTGCATCGGGATTGAATACAACAGTCACTATGCGCACTTTCCTCCATGGGAGTAATGTCTAAACAGTCTACTCTTTGATCGTTCCCTGTAAGACAAGTAGTAGTTTCCGATTCACATCTGGAGGCACTCTGTAATCTGTAGACTATCAAAATGTTGATGAAACACAGAAATTGCATCGGGATTGAATACAACAGTCACCATGCGCACTTTCCTCCATGGGAGTAATGTCTCAAACAGTCTACGGTTTGGTCGTTCCCTGGATGACCAGTAGTAGTTTCCGATGCACATCTGGTGGCATTCTGTAATCTGTGGTCTATCAGAGTGTTGATGAAACACAGACTTTGCATCGGGATTGAATACAACAGTGACAATGCACACTTTCCTCCATGGGAGTAATGTCTATAAGAGTCTACGCTTTGATCGTTCCCTGGAAGACCAGTAGTAGTTTCCGACGCACATCTGGAGGCTTTCTGTAATCTGTGGACTATCAGGGTGTTGATGAAACACAGAAATTGCATCGGGATTGAATACAACACTCAACATGCGCACTTTCCTCCATGGGAGTAATGTCTCAAACAGTCTACGCTTTGATCGTTCCCTGGATAACCAGTAGTAGTTTCCGAGGCACAACTGGTGGCAATCTGTAATCTTTGGACTATCAGAGTGTTGATGAAACACAGACATTGCATCGGGATTGAATACAACAGTGACAATGCACACTTTCCTCCATGGGAGTAATTTCTATAAGAGTCTACGCTTTGATCGTTCCCTGGAAGACCAGTAGTAGTTTCCGATGCACATCTGGAGGCACTCTGTAATCTGTGGACTATCAGAGTGTTGATGAAACACAGAAAATGCATCGGGATTGAATACAAGAGTCACCATGCGCACTTTCCTCGTTGGGAGTTATGTCTCAAACAGTCTACGATTTGATCGTTCCCCGGAAGACCAGTAGTAGTTACCGATGCACATCTGGAGGCATTTTGAAATCTGTGGACTCTCAGAGTGTTGATGAAACACAGAAATTGCTTCGGGATTGAATACAACAGTCACCATGCCCACCTTCCTCCATGGGACTAATGTCTCAAAGGGTTTTCGTTATGAAGACCAGTAGTAGATTCCGATGCACATCTTGAGGCATTCTGTAATCTGTGGACTGTCAGATTGTTGATGAAACACAGAAATTACATCAGGAAAGGAAACAACACTCATCATGCGCACTTTCCTCCACGGAGTAATGTCTCAAACAGTCTACGCTTTCATCGTTCCCTGGAAGACCAGTAGTAGTTTCCGATGCACATCTGGAGGCACTCTGTAATCTGTGGACTATCAGAGTGTTGATGAAACACAGAAATTGCATCGGGATTGAATACAACAGTCACCATGCGCACTTTCCTCCATGGGAGTAATGTCTCAAACAGTCTACGTTTTGGTCGTTCCCTGGAAGACCAGTGGTAGTTTCCGATGCACATCTGGTGGCATTCTGTAATCTGTGGACTATCAGAGTGTTGATGAAACACAGACATAGCATCGGGATTGAATACAACAGTGACAATGCACACTATCCTCCATGGGAGTAATGTCTCTAAGAGTCTACGCTTTGATCTTTCCCTGGAAGACGAGTAGTAGTTTCCGATGCACATCTGGAGGCTTTCTGTATTCTGTGGACTATCAGAGTGTTGATGAAACACAGAAATTGCATCGGGATTGAATACAACAGTCACCATGCCGACATTCCTCCATCTGAGTAATTCTCAAACGGTCTAAGAGTCTAAGAGTCTACGCTTTGATCGTTTCCTGGAAGACCAGTAGTAGTTTCCGATCCACATCTGGAGGCATTTTGTAAACTGTGGACTATCAGAGTGTTGATTAATCACAGAAATTGCATCGGGATTGAATACAACAGTCACCACCCGCTCTTTCCTCCATGGGAGTAATGTCACAAACAGGCTACGCATTGATCGTTCCCTGGAAGACCAGTAGTAGTTTTCGATGCACGTCTGGAGGCATTCTGTAATCTGTGGACTATCAGAGTGTTGATGGAACACAGAAAATGCATCGAGATTGAATACAACAGTCACCATGTGCACTTTCTTCCATAAAAGTAATGTCTCAAACAGTCTACGATTTGATCGTTCCCTAGATGACCAGTGTTAGTTTCCGATGCACATTTGGAGGCAATTGTGTAATCTGTGGACTATCAGAGAGTTCATGAAACACAGAAAATGCATCGGGATTGAATACAACAGTCACCATGCGAAATTTCCTCCATGGGAGTAATGTCTCAAAGAGGTTACGCTTTGATCGTTCCCTGGAAGACCAGTAGTAGTTTCCGATGGACATCTGGAGGCACTCTGTAATCAGTGGACTATCAGAGTGTTGAAGAAACACAGAAATTGCATCGGGATTGAAAACAACAGTCACCATGCGCACTTACCTCCATGGGAATAATCCTCAAACAGTCTACGCTTTAATCTTTCCCTGGAAGTCCAGTAGTAGTTTCCGATGCACATCTGGATTCATTCTGTAATCTGTGGACTATCAGAGTGTTGATGAAACACAGAAATTACATCGGGAAAGGAAACAACACTCATCATGCGCACTTTCCTCCACGCGAGTAATGTCTCAAACAGTATACCCTTTGATCGTTCCCTGGAAGACCAGTAGTAGTTTCCGATGCACATCTGGTGGCATTCTGTAATCTGTGGACTATCAGAGTGTTGATGAAACACAGACATTGCATCGGGAGTGAATACAACAGCGACAATGCGCACCTCCCCTACATGGGAGTAATGTCTCTAACAGCCTACGCTTTGTTCGTTCCCTGGAAGACCTGTAGTAGTTTGCGATGCACATCTGGAGGCTTTCTGTAATCTGTGGACTATCAGAGTGTTGATGAAACACAGAAATTGCATCGGGATTGAATACAACAGTCACTATGCGCACTTTCCTCCATGGGAGTAATGTCTAAACAGTCTACTCTTTGATCGTTCCCTGTAAGACAAGTAGTAGTTTCCAATTCACATCTGGAGGCACTCTGTAATCTGTAGACTATCAAAATGTTGATGAAACACAGAAATTGCATCGGGATTGAATACAACAGTCACCATGCGCACTTTCCTCCATGGGAGTAATGTCTCAAACAGTCTACGGTTTGGTCGTTCCCTGGATGACCAGTAGTAGTTTCCGATGCACATCTGGTGGCATTCTGTAATCTGTGGTCTATCAGAGTGTTGATGAAACACAGACTTTGCATCGGGATTGAATACAACAGTGACAATGCACACTTTCCTCCATGGGAGTAATGTCTATAAGAGTCTCCCTCTGATCGTTCCCTGGAAGACCAGTAGTAGTTTCCGACGCACATCTGGAGGCTTTCTGTAATCTGTGGACTATCAGAGTGTTGATGAAACACAGAAATTGCATCGGGATTGAATACAACACTCAACATGCGCACTTTCCTCCATGGGAGTAATGTCTCAAACAGTCTACGCTTTGATCGTTCCCTGGATAACCAGTAGTAGTTTCCGAGGCACAACTGGTGGCAATCTGTAATCTTTGGACTATCAGAGTGTTGATGAAACACAGACATTGCATCGGGATTGAATACAACAGTGACAATGCACACTTTCCTCCATGGGAGTAATTTCTATAAGAGTCTACGCTTTGATCGTTCCCTGGAAGACCAGTAGTAGTTTCCGATGCACATCTGGAGGCACTCTGTAATCTGTGGACTATCAGAGTGTTGATGAAACACAGAAAATGCATCGGGATTGAATACAAGAGTCACCATGCGCACTTTCCTCGTTGGGAGTTATGTCTCAAACAGTCTACGATTTGATCGTTCCCCGGAAGACCAGTAGTAGTTACCGATGCACATCTGGAGGCATTTTGAAATCTGTGGACTCTCAGAGTGTTGATGAAACACAGAAATTGCTTCGGGATTGAATACAACAGTCACCATGCCCACCTTCCTCCATGGGACTAATGTCTCAAAGGGTTTTCGTTATGAAGACCAGTAGTAGTTTCCGATGCACATCTTGAGGCATTCTGTAATCTGTGGACTGTCAGATTGTTGATGAAACACAGAAATTACATCGGGAAAGGAAACAACACTCATCATGCGCACTTTCCTCCACGGAGTAATGTCTCAAACAGTCTACGCTTTCATCGTTCCCTGGAAGACCAGTAGTAGTTTCCGATGCACATCTGGAGGCACTCTGTAATCTGTGGACTATCAGAGTGTTGATGAAACACAGAAATTGCATCGGGATTGAATACAACAGTCACCATGCGCACTTTCCTCCATGGGAGTAATGTCTCAAACAGTCTACGTTTTGGTCGTTCCCTGGAAGACCTGTGGTAGTTTCCGATGCACATCTGGTGGCATTCTGTAATCTGTGGACTATCAGAGTGTTGATGAAACACAGACATAGCATCGGGATTGAATACAACAGTGACAATGCACACTATCCTCCATGGGAGTAATGTCTCTAAGAGTCTACGCTTTGATCTTTCCCTGGAAGACCAGTAGTAGTTTCCGATGCACATCTGGAGGCTTTCTGTATTCTGTGGACTATCAGAGTGTTGATGAAACACAGAAATTGCATCGGGATTGAATACAACAGTCACCATGCGCACATTCCTCCATCTGAGTAATTCTCAAACGGTCTAAGAGTCTACGCTTTGATCGTTTCCTGGAAGACCAGTAGTAGTTTCCGATCCACATCTGGAGGCATTTTGTAAACTGTGGACTATCAGAGTGTTGATTAATCACAGAAATTGCATCGGGATTGAATACAACAGTCACCACCCGCTCTTTCCTCCATGGGAGTAATGTCTCAAACAGGCTACGCATTGATCGTTCCCTGGAAGACCAGTAGTAGTTTTCGATGCACGTCTGGAGGCATTCTGTAATCTGTGGACTATCAGAGTGTTGATGGAACACAGAAAATGCATCGGGATTGAATACAACAGTCACCATGTGCACTTTCCTCCATAAAAGTAATGTCTCAAACAGTCTACGATTTGATCGTTCCCTAGATGACCACTGTTAGTTTCCGATTCACATTTGGAGGCAATTGTGTAATCTGTGGACTATCAGAGAGTTGATGAAACACAGAAAATGCATCGGGATTGAATACAACAGTCACCATGCGAAATATCCTCCATGGGAGTAATGTCTCAAAGAGGTTACGCTTTGATCGTTCCCTGGAAGCCCAGTAGTAGTTTCCGATGGACATCTGGAGGCACTCTGTAATCAGTGGACTATCAGAGAGTTGAAGAAACACAGATATTGCATCGGGATTGAATACAACAGTCACCATGCGCACTTACCTCCATGAGAATAATCCTCAAACAGTCTACGCTTTAATCTTTCCCTGGAAGTCCTGTAGTAGTTTCCTATGCACATCTGGATTTATTCTGTAATCTGTGGACTATCAGAGTGTTGATGAAACACAGAAATTACATCGGGAAAGGAAACAACACTCATCATGCGCACTTTCCTCTACGCGAGTAATGTCTCAAACAGTATACCCTTTGATCGTTCCCTGGAAGACCAGTAGTAGTTTCCGATGCACATCTGTTGGCATTCTGTAATCTGTGGACTATCAGAGTGTTGATGAAACACAGACAATGCATCGGGATTGAATACAACAGTTACAATGCGCACTTTCCTACATGGGACTAATGTCTCTAACAGCCTACGCTTTGTTCGTTCCCTGGAAGACCTGTAGTAGTTTGCGATGCACATCTGGAGGCTTTCTGTAATCTGTGGACTATCAGAGTGTTGATGAAACACCGAAATTGCATCGGGATTGAATACAACAGTCACTATGCGCACTTTCCTCCATGGGAGTAATGTCTAAACAGTCTACTCTTTGATCGTTCCCTGGAAGACCAGTAGTAGTTTCCGATTCACATCTGGAGGCACTCTGTAATCTGTGGACTATCAAAATGTTGATGAAACACAGAAATTGCATCGGGATTGAATACAACAGTCACCATGCGCACGTTCCTCCATGGGAGTAATGTCTCAAACAGTCTACGCTTTGGTCGTTCCCTGGATGACCAGTAGTAGTTTCCGATGCACATCTGGTGGCATTCTGTAATCTGTGGACTATCAGAGTGATGATGAAACACAGACATTGCATCGGGATTGAATACAACAGTGACAATGGACACTTTCCTCCATGGGAGTAATGTCTATAAGAGTCTACGCTTTGATCGTTCCCTGGAAGACCAGTAGTAGTTTCCGACGCACATCTGGAGGCTTTCTGTAATCTGTGGACTATCAGAGTGTTGATGAAACACAGATATTGCATCGGGATTGAATACAACAGTGACAATTCACACTTTCCTCCATGGGAGTAATTTCTATAAGAGTCTACGCTTTGATCGTTCCCTGGAAGACCAGTAGTAGTTTCCGATGCACATCTGGAGGCACTCTGTAATCTGTGGACTATCAGAGTGTTGATTAAACACAGAAAATGCGTCGGGATTGAATACAAGAGTCACCATGCGCACTTTCCTCGTTGGGAGTTATGTCTCAAACAGTCTACGATTTGATCGTTCCCCGGAAGACCAGTAGTAGTTACCGATGCACATCTGGTGGCATTTTGAAATCTGTGGACTCTCAGAGTGTTGATGAAACACAGAAATTGCATCGGGATTGAGTACAACAGTCACCATGCGCACTTTCTTCCATGACAGTAATATCCCTAACAGTCCACGGTTTGATCATTCCCTGGAAGACCGTAAGTAGTTTCCGATGCACATCTCGAGGCATTCTGTAATCAGTGGACTATCAGAGTGTTAATGGAACACAGAAATTGCATTGGGATTGATTACAACAGTCACCATGCGCACATTCCTCCATCTGAGTAATTCTCAATCAGTATACGCTTTGATCGTTCCCTGGAAGACCAGTAGTAGTTTCGGATACACATCTGGTGGCATTCTGTAACCTGTGGACTATCAGAGTGTTGATGAAACACAGAAATTGCATCGGGATTGAATACAACAGTCACCTTCCTACATGGGAGTAATGTGTCAAAGGGTTTTCGCTTTGATCGTGCCCTTGAAGACCAGTAGTAGTTTCCGATGCACATCTTGAGGCATTCTGTAATCTGTGGACTATCAGATTGTTGATGAAACACAGAAATTGCATCGGGATTGAATACAACAGTCACCATGCGCACTTTCCTCCATGGGGGCAATGTCTCAAACAGACTACGCTTTGATCGTTCCCTGGAAGACCAGTATTAGTTACCGATGCACATCTGGAATCATTCTGTAATCTATGGACCTTCAAAGTGTTGATGAAACACAGAAATTGAATCGGGATTAAATACAACAGTCACCATCCCCACTTACCTCCATTTTAGTAATGTCTCAAACAGTCTACGCTTTGATCGTTCCCTGGACGACCAGTGTTAGTTTCCGATGCACATTTGGAGGCATTTTGTAATCTGTGGACTATCAGAGTGTTGATGACACACAGAAATTGCATCGGGATTGAATACAACAGTCACCATGCGCCCTTTCCTCCATGGGAGGAAAGTCTCAAACAGTTTACGCTTTGATCGTTCCCTGGAAGACCAGTAGTATTTTCCGATGGACATCTGGAGGCATTCTGTAATCTGTGGACTATCAGAGTGTTGATGAAACACAGAAATTGCATCGGGATTAAATACAACAGTCACCATGCGCTCTTACCTCCATGGGAATAATCGACAAACAGCCCACGTTTTATTCTTTCCCTGGAAGTCCTGTAGTACTTTCCGATGTACATCTGGATTCATTCTGTAATCTGTGGACTATCAGAGTGTTGATGAAACACAGACATTGCATCGGGATTGAATACAACAGTGAGAATGCGCACTTTCCTCCATGGGAGTAATGTCTCTAACAGTCTACGCTTTGATCCTTCCCTGGAAGACCAGTTGTAGTTTCCGATTCACATCTGGAGGCACTCTGTAATCTGTGGACTATCAAAATGTTGATGAAACACAGAAATTGCATCGGGATTGAATACAACAGTCACCATGCGCACTTTCTTCCATGGGAGTAATGTCTCAAGCAGTCTACGCTTTGTCGTTCCCTGGATGACCAGTAGTAGTTTCCGATGCACATCTGGTGGCATTCTGTAAACTGTGGACTATCAGAGTGTTGATGAAACACAGACATTGCATAGGGATTGAATACAACAGTGACAATGCACACTTTCCTCCATGGGAGTAATGTCTGTAAGAGTCTACGCTTTGATCGTTCCCTGGAAGACCAGTAGTAGTTTCCGACGCACATCTGGAGGCTTTCTGTAATCTGTGGACTATCAGAGTGTTGATGAAACACAGAAATTGCATCGGGATTGAATACAACAGTCACCATGAGCACTTTCCTCCATGGGAGTAATGTCTCAAACAGTCTACGCTTTGATCGTTCCCTGGATAACCAGTAGTAGTTTCCGATGCACATCTGGTGGCATTCTGTAATCTTTGGACTATCAGAGTGTTGATGAAACACAGACATTGCATCGGGATTGAATACAACAGTGACAATGCACACTTTCCTCCATGGGAGTAGTTTCTATAAGAGTCTACGCTTTGATCGTTCCCTGGAAGACCAGTAGTAGTTTCCGATGCACATCTGGAGGCACTCTGTAATGTGTGGACTATCAGAGTGTTGATGAAACACAGAAAATGCATCGGGATTGAATACAACAGTCACCATGCGCACTTTCCTCGTTGGTAGTTATGTCTCAAACAGTTTACGATTTGATCGTTCCCCGGAAGACCAGTAGTAGTTACCGATGCACATCTGGAGGCATTTTGAAATCTGTGGACTATCAGAGTGTTGATGAAACACAGAAATTGCATCGGGATTGAGTACAACAGTCACCATGCGCACTTTCTTCCATGACAGTAATATCCCTAACAGTCCACACTTTGATCTTTCCCTGGAAGACCGTAAGTAGTTTCCGATGCACATCTGGGGCATTCTGTAATCAGTGGACTATCAGAGTGTTAATGAAACACAAAAAATTGCATCGGGATTGAATACAACAGTCACCATGCGCACATTCCTCCATCTGAGTAATTCTCAATCAGTATACGCTTTGATCGTTCCCTGGAAGACCAGTAGTAGTTTCGGATACACATCTGGTGGCATTCTGTAACCTGTGGACTATCAGAGTGTTGATGAAACACAGAAATTGCATCGGGATTGAATACAACAGTCACCTTCCTACATTGGAGTAATGTGTCAAAGGGTTTTCGCTTTGATCGTTCCCTTGAAGACCAGTAGTAGCTTCCGATGTACATCTTGAGGCATTCTGTAATCTGTGGACTATCAGATTGTTGATGAAACACAGAAATTGCATCGGGATTGAATACAAGAGTCACCATGCGCACTTTCCTCCATGGGAGCAATGTCTCAAACAGACTACGCTTTGATCGTTCCTTGGAAGACCAGTAGTAGTTTCCGATGCACATCTGGAGGCATTCTGTAATCTGTGGACTATCTGAGTGTTGATGAAATATAGAAATTGCATCGGGATTTAATACAACAGTCACCATGCGCACTTTCCTCCATGGGAGTAATGTCTCTAACAGTCTACGCTTTGATCGTTCCCTGGAAGACCAGTAGTAGTTTCCGATTCACATCTGGAGGCTTTCTGTAATCTGTGGACTATCAGAGTGTTGATGAAACACAGAAATTGCATCGGGATTGAATACAACAGTCACCATGCGCACTTTCCTCCATGGGACTAATGTCTCAAACAGTCTACGCTTTGGTCGTTCCCAGGAAGACCAGTAGTAGTTTCCGATGCACATCTGGTGGCATTCTGTAATCTGTGGACTATCAGAGTGTTGATGAAACACAGACATTGCATCAGGATTGAATAAAACAGTGACAATGCACACTTTCCTCCATAGGAGTAATGTCTTTAAGAGTCTACGCTTTGATCGTTCCCTTGAAGACCAGTAGTAGTTTCCGATTCACATCTGGAGGCTTTCTGTAATCTGTGGACTATCAGAGTGTTGATGAAACACAGAAATTGCATCGGGATTGCATACAACAGTCACCATGCGCACTTTCCTCCATGGGAGTAATGTCTCAAACAGTCTACGCATTAATCGTTCCCTGGAAGACCAGTAGTAGTTTCCGAGATCATCTGGAAGATTTCTGTTATCTTTGGACTATCAGACTGTTGATGAAACACAGAAATTGCATCGTGATTGAATACAACAGTCGCCATGCGCACTTTCCTCCATGGAAGTAATGTCTCAAACAGTCTACGCTTTGATCGTTCCTTGGAAGACCAGTAGTAGTTTACGATGCACATCTGGAGGCAATCTGTAATCTGTGGACCATCAGAGTGTTGATGAAACACAGAAATTGCATCGGGATTGAATACATCAGTCGCCATACGCACTTTCCTCCTTGGGAGTAATGTCTCAAACAGTCTACTCTTTGATCGTTCCCTGGAATACCAGTAGTAGTTTCCGATTCACATCTGGAGGCATTCTGTAATCTGTGGACCTTCAAAGTGTTGAGGAAACTCAGAATTTGCTTCGGGAGTGAATACAACAGTCACAATCCGCTCTTTCCTCCATGGGGTATTGTCTGATACAGTCTACGCTTTGATCGTTCCCAGGAAGACCTGTAGTAGATTCCGATGCACATCTGGAGACAATCTGTAATCTGTGGACTATCAGAGTGTTGATGAAACACAGAAATTGCATCGGGATTGAATACAACAGTCACCATCCGCACTTTCCTCCATGGGAGTAACGTCTGAAACAGTCTACGCTTTGATCGTTCCCTGGTAGACCAGTGGTAGTTTCCGATGCAGATCTGGTGGCTTCTGTAATCTGTGGACTGTCAGAGTGTTGATGAAACACAGAAATGGCATCGGGATTAGATACAACAGTCACCATGCGCACTTTCCTCCATGTTAGTAATATCTCAAACAGTCTACGATTTGATCGTTCCCTGGAAGACCAGTAAAGGTTTCCGATGCACAACTGGTGGCATTCTGTAATCTGTGGACAATCAGAGTGTTGATGAAACACAGAAAATGCTTCGTCATTGAATACAACAATCACCATGCGCACTTTCCTCCACGGGAGTGATATCTCAAACAGTCTATCCTTTGATCATTCCCTGGAATACCAGTAGTAGTTTCAGATGCACATCTGGTGGCATTCTGTAATCTGTGGACTATCAGTTTGTTGATGAAACACAGAAATTGCATCGGGATTGAGTATAACAGTCACCATGCGCACTTTCCTCCATGGGACAAATTCTCAAACATTGTACGCTTTGATCGTTCATTGGAAGACCAGTAGTAGTTTCCGATGCGCATCTGGCGGCATTCTGTAATCTTTGGACTATCAGAGTGTTGATGAAACACAGAAATTGCATCGGGAGTGAATACAACAGTCACAATCCGCTCTTTCCTCCATGGGGTAATGTCTGATACAGTCTACGCTTTGATCGTTCCCAGGAAGACCTGTAGTAGTTTCCGATGCACATCTGGAGACAATCTGTAATCTGTGGACTATCAGAGTATTGATGAAACACAGAAATTGCATCGGGATTGAATACAACAGTCACCATCCGCACTTTCCTCCATGGGAGTAACGTCTGAAACAGTCTACGCTTTGATCGTTCCATGGTAGACCAGTGATAGTTTCCGATGCACACCTGGTGGCATTCAGTAATCTGTGGACTGTCAGAGTGTTGATGAAACACAGAAATGGCATCGGGATTAGATACAACAGTCACCATGCGGACTTTCCGCCATTTGAGTAATGTCTCAAACAGTCTACGCTTTGATCGTTCCCTGCAAGACCAGTAGTAGTTTCCGATGCACATCTGGTGTCATTCTGTAATCTGTCTACAATCAGAGTGTTGATGAAACACAGAAATTCCATCGGGATTGAATACAACAGTCACCTTGCGCACTTTCCTCCATGGGTGTAATTCTCAAACAGTCTACGCTTTGATCGTTCCCTGGAAGACCAGTAGTAGTTTCCGATGCACATCTGGTGGCATTCTGTAATCTGTGGACTATCAGAGTGTTGATGAAAAACAGAAATAGCATCGGATTGAATACAACAGTCACCATGCGCACTTCCCTTATGGGAGTAATGTCTCAGACAGTCTACGCTTTGATCGTTCTCTGGAAGACCAGTAGTAGTCTCCGATGCACATCTGGTGGCATTCTGTATTCTGTGGACTAACAGAGTGTTGATGAAACACAGAAATTGCATCGGGATTGAATACAACAGTCAATATTGGCACTTTCCTCAATGGGAGTAATGTCTCAAACAGTCTACGATTTGATCGTTCCCTGGAAGACCAGTAGTAGTTTCCGATGCACATCTTGTCGCATTCTGTAATCTGTGGACAATCAGAGTGTTGATGAAACACAGAAATTGCATCGGGATTGAATACAACAGTCACCATCCGCACTTTCCTCCATGGGAGTAACGTCTGAAACAGTCTACGCTTTGATCGTTCCCTGGTAGACCAGTGGTAGTTTCCGATGCAGATCTGGTGGCTTCTGTAATCTGTGGACTGTCAGAGTGTTGATGAAGCACAGAAATGGCATCGGGATTAGATACAACAGTCACCATGCGCACTTTCCTCCATGGGAGTAATGTCTCAAACAGTCTACGCTTTGATCGTTCCCTGCAAGACCTGTAGTAGTTTCCGATGCACATCTGGTGTCATTCTGTAATCTGTCTACAATCAGAGTGTTGATCAAACACAGAAATTGCATCGGGAATGAATACAACAGTCACCATGCGCACTTTCCTCCATGGGACTAATGTCTCAAACAGTCTACGATTTGATTGTTCCCTGGAAGACCAGTAGTGGTTTCCGATGCACATCTGGAGGCATTCTCTAATCTGTGGACTATCAGAGTGCTGATGAAACACAGAAATTGCATCGTTACTGAATACAACAGTCACCATGCGCACTTTCCTCCATGGGAGTAATGTCTCAAACAGTCTACGATTTGATCGTTCCCTGGAAGACCAGTAGTAGTTTCCGATGCACATCTGGTGGCAATCTGTAATCTGTGGACTATCAGAGTGTTGATGAAACACAGAAATAGCATCGGGATTGAATACAACAGTCACCATGGGCACTTTCCTCCATGGGAGTAACGTCTCAAACAGTCTACGCTTTGATCGTTCCCTGGAAGACCAGTAGTAGTTTCCGATGCACATCTGGTGGCATTCTGTAATCTGTGGACTTTCAGAATGTTGATGAAAATCAGAAATAGCATCGGATTGAATACAACAGTCACCATGCGCACTTTCCCCATGGGAGTAATGTCTCAGACAGTCTACGCTTTGATCGTTCTCTGGAAGACCAGTAGTAGTCTCCGATGCATATCTGGTGGTGTTCTGTAATCTGTGGACAATCAGAGTGTTGATGAAACACAGAAATTGCATCGGGATTGAATACAACAGTCATCATGTGCACTTTCCTCCATGAAAGTAATGTCTCAAACATTCAACGCTTTGATCGTTCCCTGGAAGACCAGTAGTGGTTTCCGATGCACAACTGGTGGCATTCTGTAATCTGTGGACTATCAGAGTGTTGATGAAACACAGAAAATGCATCATGATTGAATACAACAATCACCATGCGCACTTCCCTCCACGGGAGTGATATCTCAAACAGTCTAGCCTTTGATCGCTCCCTGGAAGACCAGTAGTACTTTCCGATGCACATCTGGAGGCATTCTGTTATCTGTGGACTATCAGAGTGTTGATGAAACACAGAAATTGCATATGGATTGAATACAACATACACCATGCGCATTTTCCTCCATGGGAATAATGTCTCTAACAGTCTACGCTTTGATCGTTCCCTGGAAGACCAGTAGTAGTTTCCTATGCACATCTGGTGGCATTCTGTAATCTGTGGACTATTAGAGTGTTGATGAAACACAGAAATTGCATCGGGATTGAATACAACAGTCACCATGCGCACTTTCCTATATAGGACTAATTCTCAATCATTCTACGCTTTGATCGTTCCCTGGAAGACCAGTAGTAGTTTCCGATGCACATCTGGAGGCATTCTCTAATCTGTGGACTATCAGAGTGTTGATGAAACACAGAAATTGCATCGGGATTGAATACAACAGACACCATGCGCACTTTCCTCCATGGGAGTAATGTCTCAAACAGTCTACGCTTTGATCGTTCCCTGGAAGACCAGTAGTAGTTTCCGATGCACATTTGGTGGCATTCTGTAACCTGTGGACTATCAGATTGTTGATAAAACACAGAAATTGCATCGGGATTGAATACAACAGTCACTATGCGCACTTTCCTCCATGGGACTAATTCTCAAACATTCTACGCTTTGATCGTTCCCTGGAAGACCAGTAGTAGTTTCCGATGCACATCTCGTGGCATTCTGTAACCTGTGGACTATCAGAGTGTTGATGAAACACAGATATTGCATCGGGATTGAATACAACAGTCGCCATACGCACTTTCCTCCTTGGGAGTAATGTCTCAAACAGTCTACTCTTTGATCGTTCCCTCTAATACCAGTAGTAGTTTCCGATGCACATCTGGAGGCATTGTGTAATCTGTGGACCTTCAAAGTGTTGAGGAAACTCAGAATTTGCTTCGGGAGTGAATACACAGTCACAATCCGCTCTTTCCTCCATGGGGTAATGTCTGATACAGTCTACGATTTGATCGTTCCCAGGAAGACCAGTAGTAGATTCCGATGCACATCTGGAGACAATCTGTAAACTGTGGACTATCAGAGTGTTGATGAAACACATCAATTGCATCGGGATTGAATACAACAGTCACCATCCGCACTTTCCTCCATGGGAGTAACGTCTGAAACAGTCTACGCTTTGATCGTTCCCTGGTAGACCAGTGGTAGTTTCCGATGCAGATCTGGTGGCTTCTGTAATCTGTGGACTGTCAGAGTGTTGATGAAGCACAGAAATGGCATCGGGATTAGATACAACAGTCACCATGCGCACTTTCCTCCATGGGAGTAATGTCTCAAACAGTCTACGCTTTGATCGTTCCCTGCAAGACCTGTAGTAGTTTCCGATGCACATCTGGTGTCATTCTGTAATCTGTCTACAATCAGAGTGTTGATCAAACACAGAAATTGCATCGGGAATGAATACAACAGTCACCATGCGCACTTTCCTCCATGGGACTAATGTCTCAAACAGTCTACGATTTGATTGTTCCCTGGAAGACCAGTAGTGGTTTCCGATGCACATCTGGAGGCATTCTCTAATCTGTGGACTATCAGAGTGCTGATGAAACACAGAAATTGCATCGTTATTGAATACAACAGTCACCATGCGCACTTTCCTCCATGGGAGTAATGTCTCAAACAGTCTACGATTTGATCGTTCCCTGGAAGACCAGTAGTAGTTTCCGATGCACATCTGGTGGCAATCTGTAATCTGTGGACTATCAGAGTGTTGATGAAACACAGAAATAGCATCGGGATTGAATACAACAGTCACCATGGGCACTTTCCTCCATGGGAGTAACGTCTCAAACAGTCTACGCTTTGATCGTTCCCTGGAAGACCAGTAGTAGTTTCCGATGCACATCTGGTGGCATTCTGTAATCTGTGGACTTTCAGAATGTTGATGAAAATCAGAAATAGCATCGGATTGAATACAACAGTCACCATGCGCACTTCCCCCATGGGAGTAATATCTCAGACAGTCTACGCTTTGATCGTTCTCTGGAAGACAAGTAGTAGTCTCCGATGCATATCTGGTGGTGTTCTGTAATCTGTGGACAATCAGAGTGTTGATGAAACACAGAAATTGCATCGGGATTGAATACAACAGTCATCATGTGCACTTTCCTCCATGAGAGTAATGTCTCAAACAGTCAACGCTTTGATCGTTCCCTGGAAGACCAGTAGTGGTTTCCGATGCACAACTGGTGGCATTCTGTAATCTGTGGACTATCAGAGTGTTGATGAAACACAGAAAATGCATCATGATTGAATACAACAATCACCATGCGCACTTCCCTCCACGGGAGTGATATCTCAAACAGTCTAGCCTTTGATCGCTCCCTGGAAGACCAGTAGTACTTTCCGATGCACATCTGGAGGCATTCTGTTATCTGTGGACTATCAGAGTGTTGAAGAAACACAGAGATTGCATATGGATTGAATACAACATACACCATGCGCATTTTCCTCCATGGGAATAATGTCTCTAACAGTCTACGCTTTGATCGTTCCCTGGAAGACCAGTAGTAGTTTCCTATGCACATCTGGTGGCATTCTGTAATCTGTGGACTATTAGAGTGTTGATGAAACACAGAAATTGCATCGGGATTGAATACAACAGTCACCATGCGCACTTTCCTATGTAGGACTAATTCTCAATCATTCTACGCTTTGATCGTTCCCTGGAAGACCAGTAGTAGTTTCCGATGCACATCTGGAGGCATTCTGTAATCTGTGGACTATCAGAGTGTTGATGAAACACAGAAATTGCATCGGGATTGAATACAACAGTCACCATACGCACTTTCCTCCATGGGTGTGATATCTCAAACAGTCTAGACTTTGATCGTTCCCTGGAATACCAGTAGTAGTTTCCGATGCACATCTGGTGGCATTCTGTAATCTGTGGACAATAAGCGTGTTGATGATACACAGAAATTGCATCGGGATTGAATACAACAGTCACCATGCCCACTTTCCTCCATGAGAGTAATGTCTCAAACAGTCTACGCCTTGATCGTTCCCTGGAAGACCAGTAGTGGTTTGCGATGCACAACTGGTGGCATTCTGTAATCTGTGGACTATCAGAGTGATGATGAAACACACAGAAATTGCATCGGGATTGAATACAACAGTCACCATGCGCACTTCCCCCATGGGAGTAATGTCTCAGACAGTCTACGCTTTGATCGTTCTCTGGAAGACCAGTAGTAGTCTCCGATGCATATCTGGTGGCGTTCTGTAATCTGTGGACAATCAGAGTGTTGATGAAACACAGAAATTGCATCGGGATTGAATACAACAGTCATCATGTGCACTTTCCTCCATGAGAGTAATGTCTCAAACAGTCTACGCTTTGATCGTTCCGTGGTAGACCAGTGGTAGTTTCCGATGCACATCTGGTGGCATTCTGTATTGTGTGGACTGTCAGAGTATTGATGAAACACAGAAATGGCATCGGGATTAGATACAACAGACAACATGCGCACTTTCCTCCATGGGAGTAACGTCTCAAACAGTCCAAGTTGTTATCGCTCCCTGGAAGACCAGTAGTACTGTCCGATGCACATCTGGAGGCATTCTGTAATCTGTGGACTATCAGAGTGTTGATGAAACACAGAAATTACATCGGGATTGAATACAACAGACAACATGCGCACTTTCCTCCATGGGAGTAATGTCTCAAACAGTCTACGCTATGATCGTTCCCTGGAAGACCAGTAGTACTGTCCGATGCCCATCTGGAGGCATTCTGTAGTCTGTGGACTATCAGAGTGTTGATGAAACACAGAAATTACATCGGGATTGAATACAACAGACAACATGCGCACTTTCCTCCATGGGAGTAATGTCTCAAACAGTCTACGCTTTGATCGTTCCCTGGAAGACCAGTAGTAGTTTCTGATGCACATCTGGTGGCATTCTGTAATCTGTGGACTATTAGAGTGTTGATGAAACACAGAAATTGCATCGGGATTGAATACAACAGTCACCATGCGCACTTTCCTATATAGGACTAATTCTCAATCATTCTACGCTTTGATCGTTCCCTGGAAGACCAGTAGTAGTTTCCGATGCACATCTGGAGGCATTCTCTAATCTGTGGACTATCAGAGTGTTGATGAAACACAGAAATTGCATCGGGATTGAATACAACAGACACCATGCGCACTTTCCTCCATGGGAGTAATGTCTCAAACAGTCTACGCTTTGATCGTTCCCTGGAAGACCAGTAGTAGTTTCCGATGCACATTTGGTGGCATTCTGTAACCTGTGGACTATCAGATTGTTGATAAAACACAGAAATTGCATCGGGATTGAATACAACAGTCACTATGCGCACTTTCCTCCATGGGACTAATTCTCAAACATTCTACGCTTTGATCGTTCCCTGGAAGACCAGTAGTAGTTTCCGATGCACATCTCGTGGCATTCTGTAACCTGTGGACTATCAGAGTGTTGATGAAACACAGATATTGCATCGGGATTGAATACAACAGTCGCCATACGCACTTTCCTCCTTGGGAGTAATGTCTCAAACAGTCTACTCTTTGATCGTTCCCTCTAATACCAGTAGTAGTTTCCGATGCACATCTGGAGGCATTGTGTAATCTGTGGACCTTCAAAGTGTTGAGGAAACTCAGAATTTGCTTCGGGAGTGAATACAACAGTCACAATCCGCTCTTTCCTCCATGGGGTAATGTCTGATACAGTCTACGATTTGATCGTTCCCAGGAAGAGCTGTAGTAGATTCCGATGCACATCTGGAGACAATCTGTAAACTGTGGACTATCAGAGTGTTGATGAAACACATCAATTGCATCGGGATTGAATACAACAGTCACCATCCGCACTTTCCTCCATGGGAGTAACGTCTGAAACAGTCTACGCTTTGATCGTTCCCTGGTAGACCAGTGGTAGTTTCCGATGCAGATCTGGTGGCTTCTGTAATCTGTGGACTGTCAGAGTGTTGATGAAGCACAGAAATGGCATCGGGATTAGATACAACAGTCACCATGCGCACTTTCCTCCATGGGAGTAATGTCTCAAACAGTCTACGCTTTGATCGTTCCCTGCAAGACCTGTAGTAGTTTCCGATGCACATCTGGTGTCATTCTGTAATCTGTCTACAATCAGAGTGTTGATCAAACACAGAAATTGCATCGGGAATGAATACAACAGTCACCATGCGCACTTTCCTCCATGGGACTAATGTCTCAAACAGTCTACGATTTGATTGTTCCCTGGAAGACCAGTAGTGGTTTCCGATGCACATCTGGAGGCATTCTCTAATCTGTGGACTATCAGAGTGCTGATGAAACACAGAAATTGCATCGTTATTGAATACAACAGTCACCATGCGCACTTTCCTCCATGGGAGTAATGTCTCAAACAGTCTACGATTTGATCGTTCCCTGGAAGACCAGTAGTAGTTTCCGATGCACATCTGGTGGCAATCTGTAATCTGTGGACTATCAGAGTGTTGATGAAACACAGAAATAGCATCGGGATTGAATACAACAGTCACCATGGGCACTTTCCTCCATGGGAGTAACGTCTCAAACAGTCTACGCTTTGATCGTTCCCTGGAAGACCAGTAGTAGTTTCCGATGCACATCTGGTGGCATTCTGTAATCTGTGGACTTTCAGAATGTTGATGAAAATCAGAAATAGCATCGGATTGAATACAACAGTCACCATGCGCACTTCCCCCATGGGAGTAATATCTCAGACAGTCTACGCTTTGATCGTTCTCTGGAAGACCAGTAGTAGTCTCCGATGCATATCTGGTGGTGTTCTGTAATCTGTGGACAATCAGAGTGTTGATGAAACACAGAAATTGCATCGGGATTGAATACAACAGTCATCATGTGCACTTTCCTCCATGAGAGTAATGTCTCAAACAGTCAACGCTTTGATCGTTCCCTGGAAGACCAGTAGTGGTTTCCGATGCACAACTGGTGGCATTCTGTAATCTGTGGACTATCAGAGTGTTGATGAAACACAGAAAATGCATCATGATTGAATACAACAATCACCATGCGCACTTCCCTCCACGGGAGTGATATCTCAAACAGTCTAGCCTTTGATCGCTCCCTGGAAGACCAGTAGTACTTTCCGATGCACATCTGGAGGCATTCTGTTATCTGTGGACTATCAGAGTGTTGAAGAAACACAGAGATTGCATATGGATTGAATACAACATACACCATGCGCATTTTCCTCCATGGGAATAATGTCTCTAACAGTCTACGCTTTGATCGTTCCCTGGAAGACCAGTAGTAGTTTCCTATGCACATCTGGTGGCATTCTGTAATCTGTGGACTATTAGAGTGTTGATGAAACACAGAAATTGCATCGGGATTGAATACAACAGTCACCATGCGCACTTTCCTATGTAGGACTAATTCTCAATCATTCTACGCTTTGATCGTTCCCTGGAAGACCAGTAGTAGTTTCCGATGCACATCTGGAGGCATTCTGTAATCTGTGGACTATCAGAGTGTTGATGAAACACAGAAATTGCATCGGGATTGAATACAACAGTCACCATACGCACTTTCCTCCATGGGTGTGATATCTCAAACAGTCTAGACTTTGATCGTTCCCTGGAATACCAGTAGTAGTTTCCGATGCACATCTGGTGGCATTCTGTAATCTGTGGACAATAAGCGTGTTGATGATACACAGAAATTGCATCGGGATTGAATACAACAGTCACCATGCCCACTTTCCTCCATGAGAGTAATGTCTCAAACAGTCTACGCCTTGATCGTTCCCTGGAAGACCAGTAGTGGTTTGCGATGCACAACTGGTGGCATTCTGTAATCTGTGGACTATCAGAGTGATGATGAAACACACAGAAATTGCATCGGGATTGAATACAACAGTCACCATGCGCACTTCCCCCATGGGAGTAATGTCTCAGACAGTCTACGCTTTGATCGTTCTCTGGAAGACCAGTAGTAGTCTCCGATGCATATCTGGTGGCGTTCTGTAATCTGTGGACAATCAGAGTGTTGATGAAACACAGAAATTGCATCGGGATTGAATACAACAGTCATCATGTGCACTTTCCTCCATGAGAGTAATGTCTCAAACAGTCTACGCTTTGATCGTTCCGTGGTAGACCAGTGGTAGTTTCCGATGCACATCTGGTGGCATTCTGTATTGTGTGGACTGTCAGAGTATTGATGAAACACAGAAATGGCATCGGGATTAGATACAACAGACAACATGCGCACTTTCCTCCATGGGAGTAACGTCTCAAACAGTCCAAGTTGTTATCGCTCCCTGGAAGACCAGTAGTACTGTCCGATGCACATCTGGAGGCATTCTGTAATCTGTGGACTATCAGAGTGTTGATGAAACACAGAAATTACATCGGGATTGAATACAACAGACAACATGCGCACTTTCCTCCATGGGAGTAATGTCTCAAACAGTCTACGCTATGATCGTTCCCTGGAAGACCAGTAGTACTGTCCGATGCCCATCTGGAGGCATTCTGTAGTCTGTGGACTATCAGAGTGTTGATGAAACACAGAAATTACATCGGGATTGAATACAACAGACAACATGCGCACTTTCCTCCATGGGAGTAATGTCTCAAACAGTCTACGCTTTGATCGTTCCCTGGAAGACCAGTAGTAGTTTCTGATGCACATCTGGTGGCATTCTGTAATCTGTGGACTATCAGAGTGTTGATGAAACACAGAAATTGCAACGGGATTGAATACAACAGTCACCATGCGCACTTTCCTAGATGGGACTAATTCTCAAACACTCTACGCTTTGATCGTTCCCTGGAATACCAGTAGTAGTTTCCGATGCACATCTGGAGGCATTCTGTAATCTGTGGACCTTTAAAGTGTTGAGGAAACACAGAATTTGCATCGGGAGTGAATACCACAGTCACAATCCGCTCTTTCCTCCATGGGGTAATGTCTGATACAGTCTACGCTTTGATCGTTCTCTGGAAGACCTGTAGTAGTTTCCGATGCACATCTGGAGACAATCTGTAATCTGTGGACTATCAGAGTGTTGATGAAACACAGAAATTGCATCAGGATTGAATACAACAGTCACCTTCCGCACATTCCTCCATGGGTGTAAGGTCTGAAACATTCTACGCTTTGATCGTCCCTGGTGGACCAGTGGTAGTTTCCGATGCACATCTGGTGGCATTCTGTGATCTGTGGACTGTCAGAATGTTGATGAAACACAAAAATGACATCGGGATTAGATACAACAGTCACCATGCGCACTTTCCTCCATGGGAGTAATGTCTCAAACAGTCTACGCTTTGATCGTTCCCTGGAAGACCTGTAATAGTTTCCGATGCACATCTGGAGACAATATGTAATCTGTGGACTATCAGAGTGTTGATGAAACACAGAAATTGCTTCGGGATTGAATACAACAGTCAACATCCGCACTTTCCTCCATTGGAGTAACTTCTGAAACTGTCTACGCTTTGATCGTTCCCTGGTAGACCAGTGGTAGTTTCCGATGCACATCTGGTGGCATTCTGTAATGTGTGGACTGTCAGAGTGTTGATGAAACACAGAAATGGCATAGGGATTAGATTCAACAGTCACCATGCGCACTTTCCTCCATGGGAGTAATGTCTCAAACAGTCTACGCTTTAATCGTTCCCTGGAAGACCAGTAGTGGTTTCCGATGCACAACTGGTGGCATTCTGTAATCTGTCGACTAACAGAGTGTTGATGAAAAACAGAAATTGCATCGGGGTTGAATACAACAGTCAATATTGGCACTTTCCTGGATGGGATTAATGTCTCAAACAGTCTACGATTTGATCGCTCCCTGAAAGACCACTAGTACATTCCGATGCACATCTGGAGGCATTCTGTAATCTGTGGACGATCAGAGTGTTGATGAAACACAAAAATTGCATCGGGATTGAATACAACAGACACCATGCGCACTTTCCTAAGTGGGAGTAATGCCTCAAACAGTCTACGCTTTGATCGTTCCCTGGAAGACCAGTAGTAGTTTGTGATGCCCATCTGGTTTCATTCTGTAATCTGTGGACTATCAGAGTGTTGATGAAACACAGAAATTGCATCGGGATTGAATACAACAGTCACCACGTTCACCTTCCTCCACAGGACTAATTCTCAAACATTCTACGCTTTGATCGTTCCCTGGAAGACCAGTAGTAGTTTCCGATGCACATCTGGTGGCATTCTGTAATCTGTGGACTATCAGAGTGCTGATGAAACACAGAAATTGCATCGTTATTGAATACAACAGTCACCATGCGCACTTTCCTCCATGGGAGTAATGTCTCAAACAGTCTACGATATGATCGTTCCCTGGAAGACCAGTAGTAGTTTCCGATGCACATCTGGTGGCAATCTGTAATCTGTGGACTATCACAGTGTTGATGAAACACAGAAATAGCATCGGGATTGAATAGAACAGTCACCATGGGCACTTTCCTCCATGGGAGTAACGTCTCAAACAGTCTACGCTTTGATCGTTCCCTGGAAGACCAGTAGTAGTTTCCGATGCACATCTGGTTTCATTCTGTAATCTGTGGACTTTCAGAATGTTGATGAAAAACAGAAATAGCATCGGATTGAATACAACAGTCACCATGCGCACTTCCCCCATGGGAGTAATGTCTCAGACAGTCTACGCTTTGATCGTTCTCTGGAAGACCAGTAGTAGTCTCTGATGCATATCTGGTGGCGTTCTGTAATCTGTGGACAATCAGAGTGTTGATGAAACACAGAAATTGCATCGGGATTGAGTACAACAGTCACCATGTGCACTTTCCTCCATGAGAGTAATGTCTCAAACAGTCAACGCTTTGATCGTTCCCTGGAAGACCAGTAGTGGTTTCCGATGCACAACTGGTGGCATTCTGTAATCTGTGGACTATCAGAGTGTTGATGAAACACAGAAAATGCATCATGATTGAATACAACAATCACCATGCGCACTTCCCTCCACAGGAGTGATATCTCAAACAGTCTAGCCTTTGATCGCTCCCTGGAAGACCAGTAGTACTTTCCGATGCACATCTGGAGGCATTCTGTTATCTGTGGACTATCAGAGTGTTGATGAAACACAGAAATTGCATATGGATTGAATACAACATACACCATGCGCATTTTCCTTCATGGGAATAATGTCTCAAACAGTCTACGCTTTGATAGTTCCCTGGAAGACCAGTAGTAGTTTCCTATGCACATCTGGTGGCATTCTGTAATCTGTGGACTATTAGAGTGTTGATGAAACACAGAAATTGCATCGGGATTGAATACAACAGTCACCATGCGCACTTTCCTATATAGGACTAATTCTCAATCATTCTACGCTTTGATCGTTCCCTGGAAGACCAGTAGTAAATTCCGATGCACATCTGGAGGCATTCTGTAATCTGTGGACTATCAGAGTGTTGATGAAACACAGAAATTGCATCGGGATTGAATACAACAGTCACCATACGCACTTTCCTCCATGGGTGTGATATCTCAAACAGTCTAGACTTTGATCGTTCCCTGGAATACCAGTAGTAGTTTCCGATGCACATCTGGTGGCATTCTGTAATCTGTGGACAATAAGCGTGTTGATGATACACAGAAATTGCATCGGGATTGAATACAACAGTCACCATGCCCACTTTCCTCCATGAGAGTAATGTCTCAAACAGTCTACGCCTTGATCGTTCCCTGGAAGACCAGTAGTGGTTTGCGATGCACAACTGGTGGCATTCTGTAATCTGTGGACTATCAGAGTGATGATGAAACACACAGAAATTGCATCGGGATTGAATACAACAGTCACCATGCGCACTTCCCCCATGGGAGTAATGTCTCAGACAGTCTACGCTTTGATCGTTCTCTGGAAGACCAGTAGTAGTCTCCGATGCATATCTGGTGGCGTTCTGTAATCTGTGGACAATCAGAGTGTTGATGAAACACAGAAATTGCATCGGGATTGAATACAACAGTCATCATGTGCACTTTCCTCCATGAGAGTAATGTCTCAAACAGTCTACGCTTTGATCGCTCCGTGGTAGACCAGTGGTAGTTTCCGATGCACATCTGGTGGCATTCTGTATTGTGTGGACTGTCAGAGTATTGATGAAACACAGAAATGGCATCGGGATTAGATACAACAGACAACATGCGCACTTTCCTCCATGGGAGTAACGTCTCAAACAGTCCAAGTTGTTATCGCTCCCTGGAAGACCAGTAGTACTGTCCGATGCACATCTGGAGGCATTCTGTAATCTGTGGACTATCAGAGTGTTGATGAAACACAGAAATTACATCGGGATTGAATACAACAGACAACATGCGCACTTTCCTCCATGGGAGTAATGTCTCAAACAGTCTACGCTATGATCGTTCCCTGGAAGACCAGTAGTACTGTCCGATGCCCATCTGGAGGCATTCTGTAGTCTGTGGACTATCAGAGTGTTGATGAAACACAGAAATTACATCGGGATTGAATACAACAGACAACATGCGCACTTTCCTCCATGGGAGTAATGTCTCAAACAGTCTACGCTTTGATCGTTCCCTGGAAGACCAGTAGTAGTTTCTGATGCACATCTGGTGGCATTCTGTAATCTGTGGACTATCAGAGTGTTGATGAAACACAGAAATTGCAACGGGATTGAATACAACAGTCACCATGCGCACTTTCCTAGATAGGACTAATTCTCAAACACTCTACGCTTTGATCGTTCCCTGGAATACCAGTAGTAGTTTCCGATGCACATCTGGAGGCATTCTGTAATCTGTGGACCTTTAAAGTGTTGAGGAAACACAGAATTTGCATCGGGAGTGAATACAACAGTCACAATCCGCTCTTTCCTCCATGGGGTAATGTCTGATACAGTCTACGCTTTGATCGTTCTCTGGAAGACCTGTAGTAGTTTCCGATGCACATCTGGAGACAATCTGTAATCTGTGGACTATCAGAGTGTTGATGAAACACAGAAATTGCATCAGGATTGAATACAACAGTCACCTTCCGCACATTCCTCCATGGGTGTAAGGTCTGAAACATTCTACGCTTTGATCGTCCCTGGTGGACCAGTGGTAGTTTCCGATGCACATCTGGTGGCATTCTGTGATCTGTGGACTGTCAGAATGTTGATGAAACACAAAAATGACATCGGGATTAGATACAACAGTCACCATGCGCACTTTCCTCCATGGGAGTAATGTCTCAAACAGTCTACGCTTTGATCGTTCCCTGGAAGACCTGTAATAGTTTCCGATGCACATCTGGAGACAATATGTAATCTGTGGACTATCAGAGTGTTGATGAAACACAGAAATTGCTTCGGGATTGAATACAACAGTCAACATCCGCACTTTCCTCCATTGGAGTAACTTCTGAAACTGTCTACGCTTTGATCGTTCCCTGGTAGACCAGTGGTAGTTTCCGATGCACATCTGGTGGCATTCTGTAATGTGTGGACTGTCAGAGTGTTGATGAAACACAGAAATGGCATAGGGATTAGATTCAACAGTCACCATGCGCACTTTCCTCCATGGGAGTAATGTCTCAAACAGTCTACGCTTTAATCGTTCCCTGGAAGACCAGTAGTGGTTTCCGATGCACAACTGGTGGCATTCTGTAATCTGTCGACTAACAGAGTGTTGATGAAAAACAGAAATTGCATCGGGGTTGAATACAACAGTCAATATTGGCACTTTCCTGGATGGGATTAATGTCTCAAACAGTCTACGATTTGATCGCTCCCTGAAAGACCACTAGTACATTCCGATGCACATCTGGAGGCATTCTGTAATCTGTGGACGATCAGAGTGTTGATGAAACACAAAAATTGCATCGGGATTGAATACAACAGACACCATGCGCACTTTCCTAAGTGGGAGTAATGCCTCAAACAGTCTACGCTTTGATCGTTCCCTGGAAGACCAGTAGTAGTTTGTGATGCCCATCTGGTTTCATTCTGTAATCTGTGGACTATCAGAGTGTTGATGAAACACAGAAATTGCATCGGGATTGAATACAACAGTCACCACGTTCACCTTCCTCCACAGGACTAATTCTCAAACATTCTACGCTTTGATCGTTCCCTGGAAGACCAGTAGTAGTTTCCGATGCACATCTGGTGGCATTCTGTAATCTGTGGACTATCAGAGTGCTGATGAAACACAGAAATTGCATCGTTATTGAATACAACAGTCACCATGCGCACTTTCCTCCATGGGAGTAATGTCTCAAACAGTCTACGATATGATCGTTCCCTGGAAGACCAGTAGTAGTTTCCGATGCACATCTGGTGGCAATCTGTAATCTGTGGACTATCACAGTGTTGATGAAACACAGAAATAGCATCGGGATTGAATAGAACAGTCACCATGGGCACTTTCCTCCATGGGAGTAACGTCTCAAACAGTCTACGCTTTGATCGTTCCCTGGAAGACCAGTAGTAGTTTCCGATGCACATCTGGTTTCATTCTGTAATCTGTGGACTTTCAGAATGTTGATGAAAAACAGAAATAGCATCGGATTGAATACAACAGTCACCATGCGCACTTCCCCCATGGGAGTAATGTCTCAGACAGTCTACGCTTTGATCGTTCTCTGGAAGACCAGTAGTAGTCTCTGATGCATATCTGGTGGCGTTCTGTAATCTGTGGACAATCAGAGTGTTGATGAAACACAGAAATTGCATCGGGATTGAATACAACAGTCACCATGTGCACTTTCCTCCATGAGAGTAATGTCTCAAACAGTCAACGCTTTGATCGTTCCCTGGAAGACCAGTAGTGGTTTCCGATGCACAACTGGTGGCATTCTGTAATCTGTGGACTATCAGAGTGTTGATGAAACACAGAAAATGCATCATGATTGAATACAACAATCACCATGCGCACTTCCCTCCACGGGAGTGATATCTCAAACAGTCTAGCCTTTGATCGCTCCCTGGAAGACCAGTAGTACTTTCCGATGCACATCTGGAGGCATTCTGTTATCTGTGGACTATCAGAGTGTTGATGAAACACAGAAATTGCATATGGATTGAATACAACATACACCATGCGCATTTTCCTTCATGGGAATAATGTCTCAAACAGTCTACGCTTTGATAGTTCCCTGGAAGACCAGTAGTAGTTTCCTATGCACATCTGGTGGCATTCTGTAATCTGTGGACTATTAGAGTGTTGATGAAACACAGAAATTGCATCGGGATTGAATACAACAGTCACCATGCGCACTTTCCTATATAGGACTAATTCTCAATCATTCTACGCTTTGATCGTTCCCTGGAAGACCAGTAGTAAATTCCGATGCACATCTGGAGGCATTCTGTAATCTGTGGACTATCAGAGTGTTGATGAAACACAGAAATTGCATCGGGATTGAATACAACAGTCACCATACGCACTTTCCTCCATGAGAGTAATGTCTCAAACAGTCTACGCTTTGATCGTTCCCTGGAAGACCAGTAGTGGTTTCCGATGCACAACTGGTGGCATTCTGTAATCTGTGGACTAACAGAGTGTTGATGAAACACAGAAATTGCATCGGGGTTGAATACAACAGTCAATATTGGCACTTTCCTCCATGGGATTAATGTCTTAAACAGTCTACGATTTGATCGCTCCCTGGAAGACCACTAGTACTTTCCGATGCACATCTGGAGGCATTCTGTAATCTGTGGACTATCAGAGTGTTGATGAAACACAAAAATTATATCGGGATTGAATACAACAGACACCATGCGCACTTTCCTCCATTGCAGTAACGTCTGAAACAGTCTACGCTTTGATCGTTCCCTGGTAGACCAGTGGTAGTTTCCGATGCACATCTGGTGGCATTCTGTAATCTGTGGACTATCAGAGTGTTGATGAAACACATAAATAGCATCGGGATTGAATACAACAGTCACCATGCGCACTTTCCTCCATGGGAGTAACGTCTCAAACAGTCCAAGTTTTTATCGCTCCCTGGAAGACCAGTAGTACTGTCCGTTGCACATCTGGAGGCATTCTGTAATCTGTGGACTATCAGAGTGTTGATGAAACACAGAAATTACATCGGGATTGAATACAACAGACAACATGCGCACTTTCCTCCATGGGAGTAATGTCTCAAACAGTCTACGCTATGATCGTTCCCTGGAAGACCAGTAGTACTGTCCGATGCCCATCTGGAGGCATTCTGTAGTCTGTGGACTATCAGAGTGTTGATGAAACACAGAAATTACATCGGGATTGAATACAACAGACAACATGCGCACTTTCCTCCATGGGAGTAATGTCTCAAACAGTCTACGCTTTGATCGTTCCCTGGAAGACCAGTAGTAGTTTCTGATGCACATCTGGTGGCATTCTGTAATCTGTGGACTATCAGAGTGTTGATAAAACACAGAAATTGCAACGGGATTGAATACAACAGTCACCATGCGCACTTTCCTAGATAGGACTAATTCTCAAACACTCTACGCTTTGATCGTTCCCTGGAATACCAGTAGTAGTTTCCGATGCACATCTGGAGGCATTCTGTAATCTGTGGACCTTTAAAGTGTTGAGGAAACACAGAATTTGCATCGGGAGTGAATACAACAGTCACAATCCGCTCTTTCCTCCATGGGGTAATGTCTGATACAGTCTACGCTTTGATCGTTCTCTGGAAGACCTGTAGTAGTTTCCGATGCACATCTGGAGACAATCTGTAATCTGTGGACTATCAGAGTGTTGATGAAACACAGAAATTGCATATGGATTGAATACAACAGTCACCATCCGCACATTCCTCCATGGGTGTAAGGTCTGAAACATTCTACGCTTTGATCGTTCCCTGGTAGACCAGTGGTAGTTTCCGATGCACATCTGGTGGCATTCTGTAATCTGTGGACTGTCAGAGTGTTGATGAAACACAGAAATGACATCGGGATTAGATACAACAGTCACCATGCGCACTTTCCTCCATGGGAGTAATGTCTAAAACAGTCTACGCTTTGATCGTTCCCTGGAAGACCTGTAATAGTTTCCGATGCACATCTGGAGACAATATGTAATCTGTGGACTATCAGAGTGTTGATGAAACACAGAAATTGCATCGGGATTGAATACAACAGTCAACATCCGCACTTTCCTCCATTGGAGTAACGTCTGAAACTGTCTACGCTTTGATCGTTCCCTGGTAGACCAGTGGTAGTTTCCGATGCACATCTGGTGGCATTCTGTAATATGTGGACTGTCAGAGTGTTGATGAAACACAGAAATGGCATCGGGATTAGATTCAACAGTCACCATGCGCACTTTCCTCCATGGGAGTAATGTCTCAAACAGTCTACGCTTTAATCGTTCCCTGGAAAGCCAGTAGTGGTTTCCGATGCACAACTGGTGGCATTCTGTAATCTGTGGACTAACAGAGTGTTGATGAAAAACAGAAATTGCATCGGGGTTGAATACAACAGTCAATATTGGCACTTTCCTGGATGGGATTAATGTCTCAAACAGTCTACGATTTGATCGCTCCCTGAAAGACCACTAGTACATTCCGATGCACATCTGGGGGCATTCTGTAATCTGTGGACCATCAGAGTGTTGATGAAACACAAAAATTGCATCGGGATTGAATACAACAGACACCATGCGCATTTTCCTCCATGGGAGTAATGCCTCAAACAGTCTACGCTTTGATCGTTCCCTGGAAGACCAGTAGTAGTTTGTGATGCCCATCTGGTTTCATTCTGTAATCTGTGGACTATCAGAGTGTTGATGAAACACAGAAATTGCATCGGGATTGAATACAACAGTCACCACGTTCACCTTCCTAGACAGGACTAATTCTCAAACATTCTACGCTTTGATCGTTCCCTGGAAGACCAGTAGTAGTTTCCGATGCACATCTGGTGGCATTCTGTAATCTGTGGACCATCAGAGTGTTGATGAAACAAAGAAATTGCATCGGGATTACATACAACAGTCACCATGCGCACTTTCCTCCATGGGAGTAATGTCTCAAACAGTCTACGCTTTGATCGTTCCCTGGAAGACCAGTAGTGTTTTCCGATGCACAACTGGTTGCATTCTGTAATCTGTGGACTATCAGAGTGTTGATGAAAGACAAAAATTGCATCGGGATTGAATACAACAGACACCATGCGCACTTTCCTCCATGGGAGTAATGTCTCAAACAGTCTACGCTTTGATCGTTCCCGATGCACATTTGGTGGCATTCTGGAATCTGTGGACTAACAGAGTGTTGATGAAACACAGAAATTTCATCGGGAGTGAATACAACAGTCAATATTGTCCATTTCCTCCATGGCAGTAATGTCTCAAACATTCTACGATTTGATCGTTCCCTGGAAGACCAGTAGTAGTTTCCGATGCACATCTGGTGGCATTCTGTAATCTGTGGACCATCAGAGTGTTGATGAAACAAAGAAATTGCATCGGGATTAGATACAACAGTCACCATGCGCACTTTCCTCCATGGGAGTAATGTCTCAAACAGTCTACGCTTTGATCGTTCCCTGGAAGACCAGTAGTGTTTTCCGATTCACAACTGGTTGTATTCTGTAATCTGTGGACAACCAGAGTGTTGATGAAACACAGAAATTGCATCGGGATTGAATACAACAGTCACCATGCGCACTTTCCTCCATGAGAGTAATGTCTCAAACAGTCTACGTGTTGGTCGTTCCCTGGAAGACCAGTAGTGGTTTCCGATGCACAACTGGTCTCATTCTGTAATCTGTGGACTATCAGAGTGTTGATGAAACACAGAAAATGCATCGGGATTGAATACAACAATCACCATGCGCACTTTCCTCCACGGGAGTGATATCTCAAACAGTCTAGCCTTTGATCGTTCCCTGGAATACCAGTAGTAGTTTCCGATGCACATCTGGTGGCATTCTGTAATCTGTGGACTATCAGAGTGTTGATGAAACACAGAAATTGCATCGGGATTGAATACAACAGTCAACATCCGCACTTTCCTCCATTGGAGTAACGTCTGAAACTGTCTACGCTTTGATCGTTCCCTGGTAGACCAGTGGTAGTTTCCGATGCACATCTGGTGGCATTCTGTAATGTGTGGACTGTCAGAGTGTTGATGAAACACAGAAATGGCATCGGGATTAGATTCAACAGTCACCATGCGCACTTTCCTCCATGGGAGTAATGTCTCAAACAGACTACGCTTTAATCGTTCCCTGGAAGGCCAGTAGTGGTTTCCGATGCACAACTGGTGGGATTCTGTAATCTGTGGACTAACAGAGTGTTGATGAAAAACAGAAATTGCATCGGGGTTGAATACAACAGTCAATATTGGCACTTTCCTGGATGGGATTAATGTCTCAAACAGTCTACGATTTGATCGCTCCCTGAAAGACCACTAGTACATTCCGATGCACATCTGGAGGCATTCTGTAATTTGTGGACTATCAGAGTGTTGATGAAACACAGACATTACATCGGGATTGAATACAACAGACAACATGCGCACTTTCCTCCATGGGAGTACTGTCTCAAACAGTCTACGCTATGATAGTTCCCTAAAAGACCAGTAGTACTGTCCGATGCACATCTGGAGGCATTCTGTAATCTGTGGACTATCAGAGTGTTGATGAAACACAGAAATTACATCGGGATTGAATACAACAGACAACATGCGCACTTTCCTCCATGGGAGTAATGTCTCAAACAGTCTACGCTTTGATCGTTCCCTGGAAGACCAGTAGTAGTTTCCGATGCACATCTGGTGGCATTCTGTAATCTGTGGACTATCAGAGTGTTGATGAAACACAGAAATTGCAACGGGATTGAATACAACAGTCACCATGCGCACATTCCTAGATAGGACTAATTCTCAAACACTCTACTCTTTGATCGTTCCCTGGAAGACCAGTAGTAGTTTCCGACGCACATCAGGTGGAATTCTGTAATCTGTGGACAATCAGAGTGTTGATGAAACACAGAAATTGCATCGGGATTGAATACAACAGTCTCCATACGCACTTTCCTCCATGGGAGTAATGTCTCAAACAGTCTACGCTTTGATCGTTCCCTGGAATACCAGTAGTAGTTTCCGATGCACATCTGGTGGCATTCTGTAATCTGTGGACAATAAGCGTGTTGATGATACACAGAAATTGCATCGGGATTGAATACAACAGTCATCATGTGCACTTTCCTCCATGAGAGTAATGTCTCAAACAGTCTACGCTTTGATCGTTCCGTGGTAGACCAGTGGTAGTTTCCGATGCACATCTGGTGGCATTCTGTATTGTGTGGACTGTCAGAGTGTTGATGAAACACAGAAATGGCATCGGGATTAGATACAACAGTCACCATGCGCACTTTCCTCCATGGGAGTAATGTCTGATACAGTCTACGCTTTGATCGTTCCCTGGAAGACCAGTAGTAGTTTTCGATGCACATCTGGTGGCATTCTGTAATCTGTGGACTATCAGAGTGTTGATGAAACACAGAAATTGCATCGGGATTGAATACAAAAGTCAACATCCGCACTTTCCTCCATTGTAGTAACGTCTGAAACAGTCTACGCTTTGATCGTTCCCTGGTAGACCAGTGGTAGTTTCCGATGCACATCTGGTGGCATTCTGTAATCTGTGGACTATCAGAGTGTTGATGAAACACATAAATAGCATCGGGATTGAATACAACAGTCACCATGCGCACTTTCCTCCATGGGAGTAACGTCTCAAACAGTCCAAGTTTTTATCGCTCCCTGGAAGACCAGTAATACTGTCCGATGCACATCTGGAGGCATTCTGTAATCTGTGGACTATCAGAGTGTTGATGAAACACAGAAATTACATCGGGATTGAATACAACAGACAACATGCGCACTTTCCTCCATGGGAGAAATGTCTCAAACAGTCTACGCTATGATCTTTCCCTGGAAGACCAGTAGTACTGTCCGATGCCCATCTGGAGGCATTCAATAGTCTGTGGACTATCAGAGTGTTGATGAAACACAGAAATTACATCGGGATTGAATACAACAGACAACATGCGCACTTTCCTCCATGGGAGTAATGTCTCTAACAGTCTACGCTTTGATCGTTCCCTGGAAGACCTGTAATAGTTTCCGATGCACATCTGGAGACAATATGTAATCTGTGGACTATCAGAGTGTTGATGAAACACATAAATAGCATCGGGATTGAATACAACAGTCACCATGCGCACTTTCCTCCATGGGAGTAACGTCTCAAACAGTCCAAGTTTTTATCGCTCCCTGGAAGACCAGTAATACTGTCCGATGCACATCTGGAGGCATTCTGTAATCTGTGGACTATCAGAGTGTTGATGAAACACAGAAATTACATCGGGATTGAATACAACAGACAACATGCGCACTTTCCTCCATGGGAGAAATGTCTCAAACAGTCTACGGTATGATCTTTCCCTGGAAGACCAGTAGTACTGTCCGATGCCCATCTGGAGGCATTCAGTAGTCTGTGGACTATCAGAGTGTTGATGAAACACAAAAATTGCATCGGGATTGAATACAACAGACACCATGCGCACTTTCCTCCATGGGAGTAATGCCTCAAACAGTCTACGCTTTGTTCGTTCCCTGGAAGACCAGTAGTAGTTTGTGATGCCCATCTGGTTTCATTCTGTAATCTGTGGACTATCAGAGTGTTGATGAAACACAGAAATTGCATCGGGATTGAATACAACAGTCACCACGTTCACCTTCCTCCACAGGACTAATTCTCAAACATTCTACGCTTTGATCGTTCCCTGGAAGACCAGTAGTAGTTTCCGATGCACATCTGGTGGCATTCTGTAATCTGTGGACCATCGGAGTGTTGATGAAACAAAGAAATTGCATCGGGATTAGATACAACAGTCACCATGCGCACTTTCCTCCATGGGAGTAATGTCTCAAACAGTCTACGCTTTGATCGTTCCCTGGAAGACCAGTAGTGTTTTCCGATGCACAACTGGTTGCATTCTGTATTCTGTGGACTATCAGAGTGTTGATGAAACACAAAAATTGCATCGGGATTGAATACAACAGACACCATGCGCACTTTCCTCCATGGGAGTAATGTCTCAAACAGTCTACGCTTTGATCGTTCCCGATGCACATTTGTTGGCATTCTGGAATCTGTGGACTAACAGAGTGTTGATGAAACACAGAAATTTCATCGGGATTGAATACAACAGTCAATATTGTCCCTTTCCTCCATGGCAGTAATGTCTCAAACATTCTACGATTTGATCGTTCCCTGGAAGACCAGTAGTAGTTTCCGATGCAAATCTAGTGGCATTCTGTTATCTGTGGAGAACCAGAGTGTTGATGAAACACAGAAATTGCATCGGGATTGAATACAACAGTCACCATGCGCACTTTCCTCCATGAGAGTAATGTCTCAAACAGTCTACGTGTTGGTCGTTCGCTGGAAGACCAGTAGTGGTTTCCGATGCACAACTGGTCTCATTCTGTAATCTGTGGACTATCAGAGTGTTGATGAAACACAGAAAATGCATCGGGATTGAATACAACAATCACCATGCGCACTTTCCTCCACGGGAGTGATATCTCAAACAGTCTAGCCTTTGATCGTTCCCTGGAATACCAGTAGTAGATTCCGCTGCACATCTGGTGGCATTCTGTAATCTGTGGACTATCAGAGTGTTGATGAAACACATAAATAGCATCGAGATTGAATACAACAGTCACCATGCGCACTTTCCTCCATGAGAGTAACGTCTCAAACAGTCCAAGTTTTGATCGCTCCCTGGAAGACCAGTAGTACTGTCCGATGCACATCTGGAGGCATTCTGTAATTTGTGGACTATCAGAGTGTTAATGAAACACAGACATTACATCGGGATTGAATACAACAGACAATATGCGCACTTTCCTCCATGGGAGTACTGTCTCAAACTGTCTACGCTATGATAGTTCCCTAAAAGACCAGTAGTACTGTCCGATGCACATCTGGAGGCATTCTGTAATCTGTGGACTATCAGAATGTTGATGAAACACAGAAATTACATCGGGATTGAATACAACAGACAACATGCGCACTTTCCTCCATGGGAGTAATGTCTCAAACAGTCTACGCTTTGATCGTTCCCTGGAAGACCAGTAGTAGTTTCCGATGCACATCTGGTGGCATTCTGTAATCTGTGGACTATCAGAGTGTTAATGAAACACAGAAATTGCAACGGGATTGAATACAACAGTCACCATGCGCACATTCCTAGATAGGACTAATTCTCAAACACTCTACTCTTTGATCGTTCCCTGGAAGACCAGTAGTAGTTTCCGACGCACATCTGGTGGAATTCTGTAATCTGTGGACTATCAGAGTTTTGATGAAACACAGAAATTGCATCGGGATTGAATACAACAGTCTCCATACGCACTTTCCTCCATGGGAGTAATGTCTCAAACAGTCTACGCTTTGATCGTTCCCTGGAATACCAGTAGTAGTTTCCGATGCACATCTGGAGGCATTCTGTAATCTGTGGACCTTCTAAGTGTTGAGGAAACACAGAATTTGCATCGGGAGTGAATACAACAGTCACAATACGCTCTTTCCTCCATGGGGTAATGTCTGATACAGTCTACGCTTTGATCGTTCTCTATAAGACCTGTAGTAGTTTCCGATGCACATCTGGAGACAATCTGTAATCTGTGGACTATCAGAGTGTTGATGAAACACAGAAATTGCATCAGGATTGAATACAACAGTCACCATCCGCACACTCCTCCATTGGTGTAACGTCTGAAACATTCTACGCTTTGATCGTTCCCTGGTAGACCAGTGGTAGTTTCCGATGTACATCTGGTGGCGTTCTGTAATCTGTGGACTGTCAGAGTGTTGATGAAACACAGAAATGGCATCGGGATTAGATACAACAGTCACCATGCGCACTTTCCTCCATGGGAGTAATGTCTCAAACGGTCTACGTTGTGATCGTTCCCTGGAAGACCAGTAGTAATTTCCGATGCTCATCTGGAGGCATTCTGTAACCTGTGGACTATCAGAGTGTTGATGAAACACAGAAATTGCATCAGGATTGAATACAACAGTCACCATGCGCACTTTCCACCATGGGAGTAATGTCTCAAACAGTCTACGCTTTGATCGTTCCCTGGAAGACCAGTAGTAGTTTACGTTGCACATCTGGAGGCATTCTGTAATCTGTGGACTATCAGAGTGTTGATGAAACAAAGAAATTTAATCGGGATTGAATACAACAGTCACCTTGCGCACTTTCCTCCATGGGAGTAATTCTCAAACAGTCTACGCTTTGATCGTTCCCTGGAAGACCAGTAGTAGTTTCCGATGCACATCTGGTGGCATTCTGTAATCTGTGGACTATCAGAGTGTTGATGAAAAGAGAAATAGCATCGGGATTGAATACAACAGTCACCATGCGCACTTCCCCCATGGGAGTAATGTCTCAGACAGTCTACGCTTTGATCGTTCTCTGGAAGACCAGTAGTAGTTTCCGATGCACATCTGATGGCATTCAGTAATCTGTGGACTATCAGAGTGTTGATGAAACACAGAAATTGCATCGGGATTGAATACAACAGTCACCATGCGCACTTTCCTCCATGGGAGTAATGTCTCAAACAGTCTAGATTTGATCGTTCCCTGGAAGACCAGTAATAGTTTCCGATGCACATCTGGTGGTATTTTGTATTCTGTGGACTATCGGAGTGTTGATTAAACACAGAAATTGCATCGGGATTGATTACAACAGTCACCATGCACACTTTACTCCATGGGTGTAATGTCTCAAACAGTCTACGCTTTGATCGTTCCCTAGAAGACCAGTAGTGGTTTCCTATGCACAACTGGTGGCATTCTGTAATCTGTGGACTATCAGAGTGTTGATGAAACACAGAAATTGCATCGGGATTGAATACAACATTCACCATCGCATTTTCCTCCATATGAGTAATCTCTCAAACAGTCTACGCTTTGATCGTTCCCTGGAAAACCAGTAGTACTCTCCGATGCATATCTGGTGGCATTCTGTAATCTGTGGACTAACAGAGTGTTGATGAAACACAGAAGTGGCATCGGGGTTGAATACAACAGTCAATATTCCCACTTTCCTCCATGGGAGTAATGTCTCAAACAGTCTACGCTTTGATCGTTCCCTGGAAGACCAGTAGTAATTTCCGATGCACATCTGGAGGCATTCTGTAATCTGTGGACTATCAGAGTGTTTATGAAACACAGAAATTGCATCAGGATTGAATACAACAGTCACCATGCGCACTTTCCTCTATGGGAGTAATGTCTCAAACAGTCTACGCTTTGATCGTTCGCTGGAAGACCAGTAGTAGTTTCCGATGCACATCTGGATGCATTCTGTCATCTGTGGACTATCAGAGTGTTGATGAAACACAGAAATGGCATCGGGATTAGATACAACAGTCACCATGCGCACTTTCCTCCATGGGAGTAATGTCTCAAACAGTCTACGATTTGATCGTTCCCTGGTAGACCAGTGGTAGTTTCCGATGCACATCTGGTGGCATTCTGTAATCTGTGGACTATCAGAGTGTTGATGAAACAAAGAAATTTAATCGGGATTGAATACAACAGTCACCTTGCGCACTTTCCTCCATGGGAGTAATTCTCAAACAGTCTACGCTTTGATCGTTACCTGGAAGACCAGTAGTAGTTTCCGATGCACATCTGGTGGCATTCTGTAATCTGTGGACTATCAGAGTGTTGATGAAAAGAGAAATAGCATCGGGATTGAATACAACAGTCACCATGCGCACTTCCCCCATGGGAGTAATGTCTCTGACAGTCTACGCTTTGATCGTTCTCTGGAAGACCAGTAGTAGTTTCCGATGCACATCTGATGGCATTCAGTAATTTGTGGAGTATCAGAGTGTTGATGAAACACAGAAATTGCATCGGGATTAAATACAACAGTCACCATGCGCACTTTCCTCCATGGGAGTAATGTCTCAAACAGTCTAAGATTTGATCGTTCCCTGGAAGACCAGTAATAGTTTCCGATGCACATCTGGTGGTATTTTCTAATCTGTGGACTATCAGAGTGTTGAAGAAACACAGAAATTGCATCGGGATTGATTACAACAGTCACCATGCGCACTTTACTCCATGGGTGTAATGTCTCAAACAGTCTACGCTTTGATCGTTCCCTAGAAGACCAGTAGTGGTTTCCTATGCACAACTGGTGGCATTCTGTAATCTGTGCACTATCAGAGTGTTGATGAAACACAGAAATTGCATCGGGATTGAATACAACAGTCACCATCGCATTTTCCTCCATATGAGTAATGTCTCAAACAGTCTACGCTTTGATCGTTCCCTGGAAAACCAGTAGTACTCTCCGATGCATATCTGGTGGCATTCTGTAATCTGTGGACTAACAGAGTGTTGATGAAACACAGAAATGGCATCGGTATTGAATACAACAGTCAATATTCCCACTTTCCTCCATGGGAGTAATGTCTCAAACAGTCTACGCTTTGATCGTTCCCTGGAAGACCAGTAGTAATTTCCGAAGCACATCTGGAGGCATTCTGTAATCTGTGGACTATCAGAGTGTTTATGAAACACAGAAATTGCATCAGGATTGAATACAACAGTCACCATGCGCACTTTCCTCTATATGAGTAATGTCTCAAACAGTCTACGCTTTGATCGTTCGCTGGAAGACCAGTAGTAGTTTCCGATGCACATCTGGATGCATTCTGTCATCTGTGGACTATCAGAGTGTTGATGAAACACAGAAATGGCATCGGGATTAGATACAACAGTCACCATGCGCACTTTCCTCCATGGGAGTAATGTCTCAAACAGTCTACGCTTTGATCGTTCCCTGGAAGACCAGTAGTAGTTTACGTTGCACATCTGGAGGCCTTCTGTAATCTGTGGACTATCAGAGTGTTTATGAAACACAGAAATTGCATCGGGATTAAATACAACAGTCACCATGCGCACTTTCCTCCATGGGAGTAATGTCTCAAACAGTCTAGATTTGATCGTTCCCTGGAAGACCAGTAATAGTTTCCGATGCACATCTGGTGGTATTTTGTATTCTGTGGACTATCGGAGTGTTGATTAAACACAGAAATTGCATCGGGATTGATTACAACAGTCACCATGCACACTTTACTCCATGGGTGTAATGTCTCAAACAGTCTACGCTTTGATCGTTCCCTAGAAGACCAGTAGTGGTTTCCTATGCACAACTGGTGGCATTCTGTAATCTGTGGACTATCAGAGTGTTGATGAAACACAGAAATTGCATCGGGATTGAATACAACATTCACCATCGCATTTTCCTCCATATGAGTAATCTCTCAAACAGTCTACGCTTTGATCGTTCCCTGGAAAACCAGTAGTACTCTCCGATGCATATCTGGTGGCATTCTGTAATCTGTGGACTAACAGAGTGTTGATGAAACACAGAAGTGGCATCGGGGTTGAATACAACAGTCAATATTCCCACTTTCCTCCATGGGAGTAATGTCTCAAACAGTCTACGCTTTGATCGTTCCCTGGAAGACCAGTAGTAATTTCCGATGCACATCTGGAGGCATTCTGTAATCTGTGGACTATCAGAGTGTTTATGAAACACAGAAATTGCATCAGGATTGAATACAACAGTCACCATGCGCACTTTCCTCTATGGGAGTAATGTCTCAAACAGTCTACGCTTTGATCGTTCGCTGGAAGACCAGTAGTAGTTTCCGATGCACATCTGGATGCATTCTGTCATCTGTGGACTATCAGAGTGTTGATGAAACACAGAAATGGCATCGGGATTAGATACAACAGTCACCATGCGCACTTTCCTCCATGGGAGTAATGTCTCAAACAGTCTACGATTTGATCGTTCCCTGGTAGACCAGTGGTAGTTTCCGATGCACATCTGGTGGCATTCTGTAATCTGTGGACTATCAGAGTGTTGATGAAACAAAGAAATTTAATCGGGATTGAATACAACAGTCACCTTGCGCACTTTCCTCCATGGGAGTAATTCTCAAACAGTCTACGCTTTGATCGTTACCTGGAAGACCAGTAGTAGTTTCCGATGCACATCTGGTGGCATTCTGTAATCTGTGGACTATCAGAGTGTTGATGAAAAGAGAAATAGCATCGGGATTGAATACAACAGTCACCATGCGCACTTCCCCCATGGGAGTAATGTCTCTGACAGTCTACGCTTTGATCGTTCTCTGGAAGACCAGTAGTAGTTTCCGATGCACATCTGATGGCATTCAGTAATTTGTGGAGTATCAGAGTGTTGATGAAACACAGAAATTGCATCGGGATTAAATACAACAGTCACCATGCGCACTTTCCTCCATGGGAGTAATGTCTCAAACAGTCTAAGATTTGATCGTTCCCTGGAAGACCAGTAATAGTTTCCGATGCACATCTGGTGGTATTTTCTAATCTGTGGACTATCAGAGTGTTGAAGAAACACAGAAATTGCATCGGGATTGATTACAACAGTCACCATGCGCACTTTACTCCATGGGTGTAATGTCTCAAACAGTCTACGCTTTGATCGTTCCCTAGAAGACCAGTAGTGGTTTCCTATGCACAACTGGTGGCATTCTGTAATCTGTGCACTATCAGAGTGTTGATGAAACACAGAAATTGCATCGGGATTGAATACAACAGTCACCATCGCATTTTCCTCCATATGAGTAATGTCTCAAACAGTCTACGCTTTGATCGTTCCCTGGAAAACCAGTAGTACTCTCCGATGCATATCTGGTGGCATTCTGTAATCTGTGGACTAACAGAGTGTTGATGAAACACAGAAATGGCATCGGTATTGAATACAACAGTCAATATTCCCACTTTCCTCCATGGGAGTAATGTCTCAAACAGTCTACGCTTTGATCGTTCCCTGGAAGACCAGTAGTAATTTCCGAAGCACATCTGGAGGCATTCTGTAATCTGTGGACTATCAGAGTGTTTATGAAACACAGAAATTGCATCAGGATTGAATACAACAGTCACCATGCGCACTTTCCTCTATATGAGTAATGTCTCAAACAGTCTACGCTTTGATCGTTCGCTGGAAGACCAGTAGTAGTTTCCGATGCACATCTGGATGCATTCTGTCATCTGTGGACTATCAGAGTGTTGATGAAACACAGAAATGGCATCGGGATTAGATACAACAGTCACCATGCGCACTTTCCTCCATGGGAGTAATGTCTCAAACAGTCTACGCTTTGATCGTTCCCTGGAAGACCAGTAGTAGTTTACGTTGCACATCTGGAGGCCTTCTGTAATCTGTGGACTATCAGAGTGTTTATGAAACACAGAAATTGCATCGGGATTAAATACAACAGTCACCTTGCGCACTTTCCTCCATGGGAGTAATTCTCAAACAGTCTACGCTTTGATCGTTACCTGGAAGACCAGTAGTAGTTTCCGATGCACATCTGGTGGCATTCTGTAATCTGTGGACTATCAGAGTGTTGATGAAAAGAGAAATAGCATCGGGATTAAATACAACAGTCACCATGCGCACTTTCCTCCATGGGAGTAATGTCTCAAACAGTCTAAGATTTGATCGTTCCCTGGAAGACCAGTAATAGTTTCCGATGCACATCTGGTGGTATTTTCTAATCTGTGGACTATCAGAGTGTTGAAGAAACACAGAAATTGCATCGGGATTGATTACAACAGTCACCATGCGCACTTTACTCCATGGGTGTAATGTCTCAAACAGTCTACGCTTTGATCGTTCCCTAGAAGACCAGTAGTGGTTTCCTATGCACAACTGGTGGCATTCTGTAATCTGTGGACTATCAGAGTGTTGATGAAACACAGAAATTGCATCGGGATTGAATACAACATTCACCATCGCATTTTCCTCCATATGAGTAATCTCTCAAACAGTCTACGCTTTGATCGTTCCCTGGAAAACCAGTAGTACTCTCCGATGCATATCTGGTGGCATTCTGTAATCTGTGGACTAACAGAGTGTTGATGAAACACAGAAATGGCATCGGGGTTGAATACAACAGTCAATATTCCCACTTTCCTCCATGGGAGTAATGTCTCAAACAGTCTACGCTTTGATCGTTCCCTGGAAGACCAGTAGCAGTTTCCGATGCACATCTGGAGGCATTCTGTAATCTGTGGACTATCAGAGTGTTTATGAAACACAGAAATTGCATCAGGATTGAATACAACAGTCACCATGCGCACTTTCCACTATGGGAGTAATGTCTCAAACAGTCTACGCTTTGATCGTTCGCTGGAAGACCAGTAGTAGTTTCCGATGCACATCTGGATGCATTCTGTCATCTGTGGACTATCAGAGTGTTGATGAAACACAGAAATGGCATCGGGATTAGATACAACAGTCACCATGCGCACTTTCCTCCATGGGAGTAATGTCTCAAACAGTCTACGATTTGATCGTTCCCTGGTAGACCAGTGGTAGTTTCCGATGCACATCTGGTGGCATTCTGTAATCTGTGGACTATCAGAGTGTTGATGAAACAAAGAAATTTAATCGGGATTGAATACAACAGTCACCTTGCGCACTTTCCTCCATGGGAGTAATTCTCAAACAGTCTACGCTTTGATCGTTACCTGGAAGACCAGTAGTAGTTTCCGATGCACATCTGGTGGCATTCTGTAATCTGTGGACTATCAGAGTGTTGATGAAAAGAGAAATAGCATCGGGATTGAATACAACAGTCACCATGCGTACTTCCCCCATGGGAGTAATGTCTCTGACAGTCTACGCTTTGATCGTTCTCTGGAAGACCAGTAGTAGTTTCCGATGCACATCTGATGGCATTCAGTAATCTGTATAGTATCAGAGTGTTGATGAAACACAGAAATTGCATCGGGATTAAATACAACAGTCACCATGCGCACTTTCCTCCATGGGAGTAATGTCTCAAACAGTCTAAGATTTGATCGTTCCCTGGAAGACCAGTAATAGTTTCCGATGCACATCTGGTGGTATTTTGTAATCTGTGGACTATCAGAGTGTTGAAGAAACACAGAAATTGCATCGGGATTGATTACAACAGTCACCATGCGCACTTTACTCCATGGGTGTAATGTCTCAAACAGTCTACGCTTTGATCGTTCCCTAGAAGACCAGTAGTGGTTTCCTATGCACAACTGGTGGCATTCTGTAATCTGTGCACTATCAGAGTGTTGATGAAACACAGAAATTGCATCGGGATTGAATACAACAGTCACCATCGCATTTTCCTCCATATGAGTAATGTCTCAAACAGTCTACGCTTTGATCGTTCCCTGGAAAACCAGTAGTACTCTCCGATGCATATCTGGTGGCATTCTGTAATCTGTGGACTAACAGAGTGTTGATGAAACAAAGAAATGGCATCGGGATTGAATACAACAGTCAATATTCCCACTTTCCTCCATGGGAGTAATGTCTCAAACAGTCTACGCTTTGATCGTTCCCTGGAAGACCAGTAGTAATTTCCGATGCACATCTGGAGGCATTCTGTAATCTGTGGACTATCAGAGTGTTTATGAAACACAGAAATTGCATCAGGATTGAATACAACAGTCACCATGCGCACTTTCCTCTATGGGAGTAATGTCTCAAACAGTCTACGCTTTGATCGTTCGCTGGAAGACCAGTAGTAGTTTCCGATGCACATCTGGATGCATTCTGTCATCTGTGGACTATCAGAGTGTTGATGAAACACAGAAATGGCATCGGGATTAGATACAACAGTCACCATGCGCACTTTCCTCCATGGGAGTAATGTCTCAAACAGTCTACGCTTTGATCGTTCCCTGGAAGACCAGTAGTAGTTTACGTTGCACATCTGGAGGCCTTCTGTAATCTGTGGACTATCAGAGTGTTGATGAAACACAGAAATTTAATCGGCATTGAATACAACAGTCACCTTGCGCACTATCTTCCATGGGAGTAATTCTCAAACAGTCTACGTTTTGATCGTTCCTTGGAAGACCAGTAGTAGTTTCCGATGCACATCTGGTGGCATTCTGTAATCTGTGGACTATCAGAGTGTTGATGAAAAACAGAAATAGCATCGGGATTGAATACAACAGTCACCATGCGCACTTCCCCCATGGGAGTAATGTCTCAGACAGTCTACGCTTTGATCTTTCTCTGGAAGACCAGTAGTAGTTTCCGATGCACATCTGATGGCATTCTGTAATCTGTGGACTAACAGAGTGTTGATGAAGCACAGAAATTGTATCGGGATTGAATACAACAATCAATATTCCCACATTCCTCCATGGGAGTAATGTCTCAAACAGTCTACGCTTTGATCGTTCCCTGGAAGACCAGTAGTAATTTTCGATGCACATCTGGAGGCATTCTGTAATCTGTGGACTATCAGAGTGTTGATGAAACACAGAAATTGCATCGGGATTGAATACAACAGTCACCATCCGCACTTTCCCCCGTAGGAGTAATTCTCAAACATTCTACGCTTTGATCGTTCCCTGGAAGACCAGTACTAGTTTCCGATGCACATCTGTTGGCATTCTGTAATCTGTGGACTATCAGAGTGTTGGTGAAACACAGAAATAGCATCGGGATTGAATACAACAGTCACCATGCGCACTTTCCTCCACGGGAGTAATGTCTCAAACAGTCTACGATTTGATCGTTCCCTGGAAGACCAGTAGTAGTTTCCGATGCACATCTGGAGGCATTCTGTAATCTGTGGATTATCTGAGTGTTGATGAAACACAGACATTGCATAGGGATGGAATACAACAGTCACCTTGCGCACTTACCTCCATGAAAGTAATGTCTCAAACGGTCTACGCTTTGATCGTTCCCTGGAAAACCAGTAGTAATTTCCGATGCACATCTGGAGGCATTCTGTTATCTGTGGACTATCAGAGTGTTGAGGAAACACAGAATTTGCATCGGGAGTGAATACAACAGTCACAATCCGCTTTTTCCTCAATAGGGTAATGTCTAATACGGTCTACACTTTCATCGTTCCCAGGAAGACCTGTAGTAGTTTCCGATGCACATCTGGTGACAATCTGTAATCTGTGGACCATCAGAGTGTTGATGAAACACAAAAATTGCATCGGGAGTGAATTCAACAGTCACAATCCGCTCTTTCCTACATGGGGTAATGTCTGATACAGTCTACGCTTTGATCGTTCCCTGGAAGACCAGTAGTAGTTTTCGATGCACATCTGGTGGCATTCTGTAATCTGTGGACTATCAGAGTGTTGATGAAACACAGAAATTGCATCGGGATTGAATACAACAGTCAACATCCGCACTTTCCTCCATTGCAGTAACGTCTGAAACAGTCTACGCTTTGATCGTTCCCTGGTAGACCAGTGGTAGTTTCCGATGCACATCTGGTGGCATTCTGTAATCTGTGGACTATCAGAGTGTTGATGAAACACATAAATAGCATCGGGATTGAATACAACAGTCACCATGCGCACTTTCCTCCATGGGAGTAACGTCTCAAACAGTCCAAGTTTTTATCGCTCCCTGGAAGACCAGTAGTACTGTCCGATGCACATCTGGAGGCATTCTGTAATCTGTGGACTATCAGAGTGTTGATGAAACACAGAAATTACATCGGGATTGAATACGACAGACAACATGCGCACTTTCCTCCATGGGAGTAATGTCTCAAACAGTCTACGCTATGATCGTTCCCTGGAAGACCAGTAGTACTGTCAGATGCCCATCTGGAGGCATTCTGTAGTCTGTGGACTATCAGAGTGTTGATGAAACACAGAAATTACATCGGGATTGAATACAACAGACAACATGCGCACTTTCCTCCATGGGAGTAATGTCTCAAACAGTCTACGCTTTGATCGTTCCCTGGAAGACCAGTAGTAGTTTCCGATGCACATCTGGATGCATTCTGTCATCTGTGGACTATCAGAGTGTTGATGAAACACAGAAATGGCATCGGGATTAGATACAACAGTCACCATGCGCACTTTCCTCCATGGGAGTAATGTCTCAAACAGTCTACGATTTGATCGTTCCCTGGTAGACCAGTGGTAGTTTCCGATGCACATCTGGTGGCATTCTGTAATCTGTGGACTATCAGAGTGTTGATGAAACAAAGAAATTTAATCGGGATTGAATACAACAGTCACCTTGCGCACTTTCCTACATGGGAGTAATTCTCAAACAGTCTACGCTTTGATCGTTACCTGGAAGACCAGTAGTAGTTTCCGATGCACATCTGGTGGCATTCTGTAATCTGTGGACTATCAGAGTGTTGATGAAAAGAGAAATAGCATCGGGATTGAATACAACAGTCACCATGCGCACTTCCCCCATGGGAGTAATGTCTCTGACAGTCTACGCTTTGATCGTTCTCTGGAAGACCAGTAGTAGTTTCCGATGCACATCTGATGGCATTCAGTAATCTGTGGAGTATCAGAGTGTTGATGAAACACAGAAATTGCATCGGGATTAAATACAACAGTCACCATGCGCACTTTCCTCCATCGGAGTAATGTCTCAAACAGTCTAAGATTTGATCGTTCCCTGGAAGACCAGTAATAGTTTCCGATGCACATCTGGTGGTATTTTGTAATCTGTGGACTATCAGAGTGTTGAAGAAACACAGAAATTGCATCGGGATTGATTACAACAGTCACCATGCGCACTTTACTCCATGGGTGTAATGTCTCAAACAGTCTACGCTTTGATCGTTCCCTAGAAGACCAGTAGTGGTTTTCTATGCACAACTGGTGGCATTCTGTAATCTGTGCACTATCAGAGTGTTGATGAAACACAGAAATTGCATCGGGATTGAATACAACAGTCACCATCGCATTTTCCTCCATATGAGTAATGTCTCAAACAGTCTACGCTTTGATCGTTCCCTGGAAAACCAGTAGTACTCTCCGATGCATATCTGGTGGCATTCTGTAATCTGTGGACTAACAGAGTGTTGATGAAACACAGAAATGGCATCGGGATTGAATACAACAGTCAATATTCCCACTTTCCTCCATGGGAGTAATGTCTCAAACAGTCTACGCTTTGATCGTTCCCTGGAAGACCAGTAGTAATTTCCGATGCACATCTGGAGGCATTCTGTAATCTGTGGACTATCAGAGTGTTTATGAAACACAGAAATTGCATCAGGATTGAATACAACAGTCACCATGCGCACTTTCCTCTATGGGAGTAATGTCTCAAACAGTCTACGTTTTGATCGTTCGCTGGAAGACCAGTAGTAGTTTCCGATGCACATCTGGATGCATTCTGTCATCTGTGGACTATCAGAGTGTTGATGAAACACAGAAATGGCATCGGGATTAGATACAACAGTCACCATGCGCACTTTCCTCCATGGGAGTAATGTCTCAAACAGTCTACGCTTTGATCGTTCCCTGGAAGACCAGTAGTAGTTTACGTTGCACATCTGGAGGCCTTCTGTAATCTGTGGACTATCAGAGTGTTTATGAAACACAGAAATTGCATCGGGATTAAATACAACAGTCACCATGCGCACTTTCCTCCATGGGAGTAATGTCTCAAACAGTCTAGATTTGATCGTTCCCTGGAAGACCAGTAATAGTTTCCGATGCACATCTGGTGGTATTTTGTATTCTGTGGACTATCGGAGTGTTGATTAAACACAGAAATTGCATCGGGATTGATTACAACAGTCACCATGCGCACTTTACTCCATGGGTGTAATGTCTCAAACAGTCTACGCTTTGATCGTTCCCTAGAAGACCAGTAGTGGTTTCCTATGCACAACTGGTGGCATTCTGTAATCTGTGGACTATCAGAGTGTTGATGAAACACAGAAATTGCATCGGGATTGAATACAACAGTCACCATCGCATTTTCCTCCATATGAGTAATGTCTCAAACAGTCTACGCTTTGATCGTTCCCTGGAAAACCAGTAGTACTCTCCGATGCATATCTGGTGGCATTCTGTAATCTGTGGACTAACAGAGTGTTGATGAAACACAGAAATGGCATCGGGGTTGAATACAACAGTCAATATTCCCACTTTCCTCCATGGGAGTAATGTCTCAAACAGTCTACGCTTTGATCGTTCCCTGGAAGACCAGTAGTAATTTCCGATGCACATCTGGAGGCATTCTGTAATCTGTGGACTATCAGAGTGTTTATGAAACACAGAAATTGCATCAGGATTGAATACAACAGTCACCATGCGCACTTTCCTCTATGGGAGTAATGTCTCAAACAGTCTACGCTTTGATCGTTCGCTGGAAGACCAGTAGTAGTTTCCGATGCACATCTGGATGCATTCTGTCATCTGTGGACTATCAGAGTGTTGATGAAACACAGAAATGGCATCGGGATTAGATACAACAGTCACCATGCGCACTTTCCTCCATGGGAGTAATGTCTCAAACAGTCTACGATTTGATCGTTCCCTGGTAGACCAGTGGTAGTTTCCGATGCACATCTGGTGGCATTCTGTAATCTGTCGACTATCAGAGTGTTGATGAAACAAAGAAATTTAATCGGGATTGAATACAACAGTCACCTTGCGCACTTTCCTCCATGGGAGTAATTCTCAAACAGTCTACGCTTTGATCGTTACCTGGAAGACCAGTAGTAGTTTCCGATGCACATCTGGTGGCATTCTGTAATCTGTGGACTATCAGAGTGTTGATGAAAAGAGAAATAGCATCGGGATTGAATACAACAGTCACCATGCGCACTTCCTCCATGGGAGTAATGTCTCTGACGATCTACGCTTTGATCGTTCTCTGGAAGACCAGTAGTAGTTTCCGATGCACATCTGATGGCATTCAGTAATCTGTGGAGTATCAGAGTGTTGATGAAACACAGAAATTGCATCGGGATTAAATACAACAGTCACCATGCGCACTTTCCTCCATGGGAGTAATGTCTCAAACAGTCTAAGATTTGATCGTTCCCTGGAAGACCAGTAATAGTTTCCGATGCACATCTGGTGGTATTTTGTAATCTGTGGACTATCAGAGTGTTGAAGAAACACAGAAATTGCATCGGGATTGATTACAACAGTCACCATGCGCACTTTACTCCATGGGTGTAATGTCTCAAACAGTCTACGCTTTGATCGTTCCCTAGAAGACCAGTAGTGGTTTCCTATGCACAACTGGTGGCATTTTGTAATCTGTGCACTATCAGAGTGTTGATGAAACACAGAAATTGCATCGGGATTGAATACAACAGTCACCATCGCATTTTCCTCCATATGAGTAATGTCTCAAACAGTCTACGCTTTGATCGTTCCCTGGTAAACCAGTAGTACTCTCCGATGCATATCTGGTGGCATTCTGTAATCTGTGGACAAACAGAGTGTTGATGAAACACAGAAATGGCATCGGGATTGAATACAACAGTCAATATTCCCACTTTCCTCCATGGGAGTAATGTCTCAAACAGTCTACGCTTTGATCGTTCCCTGGAAGACCAGAAGTAATTTCCGATGCACATCTGGAGGCATTCTGTAATCTGTGGACTATCAGAGTGTTTATGAAACACAGAAATTGCATCAGGATTGAATACAACAGTCACCATGCGCACTTTCCTCCATGGGAGTAATGTCTCAAACAGTCTACGCTTTGATCGTTCGCTGGAAGACCAGTAGTAGTTTCCGATGCACATCTGGATGCATTCTGTCATCTGTGGACTATCAGAGTGTTGATGAAACACAGAAATGGCATCGGGATTAGATACAACAGTCACCATGCGCACTTTCCTCCATGGGAGTAATGTCTCAAACAGTCTACGCTTTGATCGTTCCCTGGAAGACCAGTAGTAGTTTACGTTGCACATCTGGAGGCCTTCTGTAATCTGTGGACTATCAGAGTGTTGATGAAACACAGAAATATAATCGGCATTAAATACAACAGTCACCTTGCGCACTTTCTTCCATGGGAGTAATTCTCAAACAGTCTACGTTTTGATCGTTCCTTGGAAAACCAGTAGTAGTTTCCGATGCACATCTGGTGGCATTCTGTAATCTGTGGACTATCAGAGTGTTGATGAAAAACAGAAATAGCATCGGGATTGAATACAACAGTCACCATGCGCACTTCCCCCATGGGAGTAATGTCTCAGACAGTCTACGCTTTGATCTTTCTCTGGAAGACCAGTAGTAGTTTTCGATGCACATCTGATGGCATTCTGTAATCTGTGGACTATCAGAGTGTTGATGAAACACAGAAAATTCTTCGGGATTGAATACAACAGTCACCATGCGCACTTTCCTCCATGGGAGTAATGTCTCAAACAGTCTTTGATTTGATCGTTCCCTGGAAGACCAGTAGTAGTTTCCGATGCACATCTGGTGGTATTTTGTAATCTGTGGACTATCAGAGTGTTGATGAAACACAGAAATTGCATCGGGATTGAATACAACAGTCACCATCGCATTTTCCTCCATATGAGTAATGTCTCAAACAGTCTACGCTTTGATCGTTCCCTGGAAAACCAGTAGTACTCTCCGATGCATATCTGGTGGCATTCTGTAATCTGTGGACTAACAGAGTGTTGATGAAACACAGAAATGGCATCGGGATTGAATACAACAGTCAATATTCCCACTTTCCTCCATGGGAGTAATGTCTCAAACAGTCTACGCTTTGATCGTTCCCTGGAAGACCAGTAGTAATTTCCGATGCACATCTGGAGGCATTCTGTAATCTGTGGACTATCAGAGTGTTTATGAAACACTGAAATTGCATCAGGATTGAATACAACAGTCACCATGCGCACTTTCCTCTATGGGAGTAATGTCTCAAACAGTCTACGCTTTGATCGTTCGCTGGAAGACCAGTAGTAGTTTCCGATGCACATCTGGATGCATTCTGTCATCTGTGGACTATCAGAGTGTTGATGAAACACAGAAATGGCATCGGGATTAGATACAACAGTCACCATGCGCACTTTCCTCCATGGGAGTAATGTCTCAAACAGTCTACGCTTTGATCGTTCCCTGGAAGACCAGTAGTAGTTTACGTTGCACATCTGGAGGCCTTCTGTAATCTGTGGACTATCAGAGTGTTGATGAAACACAGAAATTTAATCGGCATTGAATACAACAGTCACCTTGCGCACTTTCTTCCATGGGAGTAATTCTCAAACAGTCTACGTTTTGATCGTTCCTTGGAAGACCAGTAGTAGTTTCCGATGCACGTCTGGTGGCATTCTGTAATCTGTGGACTATCAGAGTGTTGATGAAAAACAGAAATAGCATCGGGATTGAATACAACAGTCACCATGCGCACTTCCCCCATGGGAGTAATGTCTCAGACAGTCTACGCTTTGATCTTTCTCTGGAAGACCAGTAGTAGTTTCCGATGCACATCTGATGGCATTCTGTAATCTGTGGACTATCAGAGTGTTGATGAAACACAGAAAATTCTTCGGGATTGAATACAACAGTCACCATGCGCACTTTCCTCCATGGGAGTAATGTCTCAAACAGTCTCCGATTTGATCGTTCCCTGGAAGACCAGTAGTAGTTTCCGATGCACATCTGGTGGTATTTTGTAATCTGTGGACTATCAGAGTGTTGATGAAACACAGAAATTGCATCGGGATTGATTGCAACAGTCACCATGCGCACTTTGCTCCATGGGAGTAATGTCTCAAACAGTCTACGCTTTGATCGTTCCCTAGAAGGCAGTAGTGGTTTCCTATGCACAACTGGTTTCATTCTGTAATCTGTGGACTATCAGAGTGTTGATGAAACACAGAAATTGCATCGGGATTGAATACAACAATCACCATGCGCATTTTCCTCCATATGAGTAATGTCTCAAACAGTCTACGCTTTGATCGTTCCCTGGAAAACTAGTAGTACTCTCCGATGCATATCTGGTGGCATTCTCTAATCTGTAGACTAACAGAGTGTTGATGAAGCACAGAAATTGCATCGGGATTGAATACAACAATCAATATTCCCACATTCCTCAGTGGGAGTAATGTCTCAAACAGTCTACGCTTTGATCGTTCCCTGGAAGACCAGTAGTAATTTTCGATGCACATCTGGAGGCATTCTGTAATCTGTGGACTATCAGAGTGTTGATGAAACTCAGAAATTGCATCGGGATTGAATACAACAGTCACCATCCGCACTTTCCCCCGTAGGAGTAATTCTCAAACATTCTACGCTTTGATCGTTCCCTGGAAGACCAGTACTAGTTTCCGATGCACATCTGTTGGCATTCCGTAATCTGTGGACTATCAGAGTGTTGGTGAAACACAGAAATAGCATCGGGATTGAATACAACAGTCACCATGCGCACTTTCCTCCACGGGAGTAATGTCTCAAACAGTCTACGATTTGATCGTTCCCTGGAAGACCAGTAGTAGTTTCCGATGCACATCTGGAGGCATTCTGTAATCTGTGGATTATCTGAGTGTTGATGAAACACAGACATTGCATAGGGATGGAATACAACAGTCACCTTGCGCACTTACCTCCATGAAAGTAATGTCTCAAACGGTCTACGCTTTGATCGTTCCCTGGAAAACCAGTAGTAATTTCCGATGCACATCTGGAGGCATTCTGTTATCTGTGGACTATCAGAGTGTTGAGGAAACACAGAATTTGCATCGGGAGTGAATACAACAGTCACAATCCGCTCTTTCCTCAATAGGGTAATGTCTGATACGGTCTACACTTTCATCGTTCCCAGGAAGACCTGTAGTAGTTTCCGATGCACATCTGGTGACAATCTGTAATCTGTGGACTATCACAGTGTTGATGAAACACAAAAATTGCATCGGGATTGAATACAACAGTCACCATCTGCACTTTCCTCCATGGGAGTAACGTCTGAAACAGTCTACGATTTGATCGTTCCCTGGTAGACCAGTGGTAGTTTCCGAAGCACATCTGGTGGCATTCTGTAATCTGTGGACTATCAGAGTGTTGATGAAACACATAAATAGCATCGGGATTGAATACAACAGACACCATGCGCACTTTCCTCCATGGGAGTAATGCCTCAAACAGTCTACGCTTTGATCGTTCCCTGGAAGACCAGTAGTAGTTTGCGATGCCCATCTGGTGGCATTCTGTAATCTGTGGACTATCAGAGTGTTGATGAAACACAGAAATTGCATCGGGAATGAATACAACAGTCACCACGTTCACTTTCCTCCATAGGACTAATTCTCAAACATTCTACGCTTTGATCGTTCCCTGGAGACCGGTAGTAGATTCCGATGCACATCTGGTGGCATTCTGTAATCTGTGGACCATCAGAGTGTTGATGAAACACAGAAATTGCATCGGGAGTGAATTCAACAGTCACAATCCGCTCTTTCCTCCATGGGGTAATGTCTGATACAGTCTACGCTTTGATCGTTCCCTGGAAGACCAGTAGTAGTTTTCGATGCACATCTGGTGGCATTCTGTAATCTGTGGACTATCAGAGTGTTGATGAAACACAGAAATTGCATCGGGATTGAATACAACAGTCACCATGCGCACTTTCCTCCATGGGAGTAACGTCTCAAACAGTCCAAGTTTTTATCGCTCCCTGGAAGACCAGTAGTACTGTCCGATGCACATCTGGAGGCATTCTGTAATCTGTGGACTATCAGAGTGTTGATGAAACACAGAAATTACATCGGGATTGAATACAACAGACAACATGCGCACTTTCCTCCATGGGAGTAATGTCTCAAACAGTCTACGCTTTGATCGTTCCCTGGAAGACCAGTAGTAGTTTCTGATGCACATCTGGTGGCATTCTGTAATCTGTGGACTATCAGAGTGTTGATGAAACACAGAAATTGCTTCGGGATTGAATACAACAGTCACTATGCGCACTTTCCTAGATAGGACTAATTCTCAAACACTCTACGCTTTGATCGTTCCCTGGAATACCAGTAGTAGTTTCCGATGCACATCTGGAGGCATTCTGTAATCTGTGGACCTTTAAAGTGTTGAGGAAACACAGAATTTGCATCGGGAGTGAATACAACAGTCACAATCCGCTCTTTCCTCCATGGGGTAATGTCTGATACAGTCTACGCTTTTATCGTTCTCTGGAAGACCTGTAGTAGTTTCCGATGCACATCTGGAGACAATCTTTAATCTGTGGACTATCAGAGTGTTGATGAAACACAGAAATTGCATCAGGATTAAATACAACAGTCACCATCCGCACATTCCTCCATGGGTGTAACGTCTGAAACATTCTACGCTTTGATCGTTCCCTGGAAGACCAGTGGTAGTTTCCGATGCACAGCTGGTGGCATTCTGTAATCTGTGGACTGTCAGAGTGTTGATGAAACACAGAAATGACATCGGGATTAGATACAACAGTCACCATGCGCAATTTCCTCCATGGGAGTAATGTCTCAAACAGTCTACGCTATGATCGTTCCCTGGAAGACCTGTAATAGTTTCCGATGCACATCTGGAGACAATATGTAATCTGTGGACTATCAGAGTGTTGATGAAACACAGAAATTGCATCGGGATTGAATACAACAGTCAACATCCGCACTTACCTCCATTGGAGTAACGTCTGAAACTGTCTACGCTTTGATCGTTCCCTGGTAGACCAGTGGTAGTTTCCGATGCACATCTGGTGGCATTCTGTAATGTGTGGACTGTCAGAGTGTTGATGAAACACAGAAATGGCATCGGGATTAGATTCAACAGTCACCATGCGCACTTTCCTCCATGGGAGTAATGTCTCAAACTGTCTACGCTTTAATCGTTCCCTGGAAGACCAGTAGTGGTTTCCGATGCACATCTGTTGGCATTCTGTAATCTGTGGACTATCAGAGTGTTGGTGAAACACAGAAATAGCATCGGGATTGAATACAACAGTCACCATGCGCACTTTCCTCCACGGGAGTAATGTCTCAAACAGTCTACGATTTGATCGTTCCCTGGAAGACCAGTAGTAGTTTCCGATGCACATCTGGAGGCATTCTGTAATCTGTGGATTATCTGAGTGTTGATGAAACACAGACATTGCATAGGGATGGAATACAACAGTCACCTTGCGCACTTACCTCCATGAAAGTAATGTCTCAAACGGTCTACGCTTTGATCGTTCCCTGGAAAACCAGTAGTAATTTCCGATGCACATCTGGAGGCATTCTGTTATCTGTGGACTATCAGAGTGTTGAGGAAACACAGAATTTGCATCGGGAGTGAATACAACAGTCACAATCCGCTCTTTCCTCAATAGGGTAATGTCTGATACGGTCTACACTTTCATCGTTCCCAGGAAGACCTGTAGTAGTTTCCGATGCACATCTGGTGACAATCTGTAATCTGTGGACTATCACAGTGTTGATGAAACACAAAAATTGCATCGGGATTGAATACAACAGTCACCATCTGCACTTTCCTCCATGGGAGTAACGTCTGAAACAGTCTACGATTTGATCGTTCCCTGGTAGACCAGTGGTAGTTTCCGAAGCACATCTGGTGGCATTCTGTAATCTGTGGACTATCAGAGTGTTGATGAAACACATAAATAGCATCGGGATTGAATACAACAGACACCATGCGCACTTTCCTCCATGGGAGTAATGCCTCAAACAGTCTACGCTTTGATCGTTCCCTGGAAGACCAGTAGTAGTTTGCGATGCCCATCTGGTGGCATTCTGTAATCTGTGGACTATCAGAGTGTTGATGAAACACAGAAATTGCATCGGGAATGAATACAACAGTCACCACGTTCACTTTCCTCCATAGGACTAATTCTCAAACATTCTACGCTTTGATCGTTCCCTGGAGACCGGTAGTAGATTCCGATGCACATCTGGTGGCATTCTGTAATCTGTGGACCATCAGAGTGTTGATGAAACACAGAAATTGCATCGGGAGTGAATTCAACAGTCACAATCCGCTCTTTCCTCCATGGGGTAATGTCTGATACAGTCTACGCTTTGATCGTTCCCTGGAAGACCAGTAGTAGTTTTCGATGCACATCTGGTGGCATTCTGTAATCTGTGGACTATCAGAGTGTTGATGAAACACAGAAATTGCATCGGGATTGAATACAACAGTCAACATCCGCACTTTCCTCCATTGCAGTAACGTCTGAAACAGTCTACGCTTTGATCGTTCCCTGGTAGACCAGTGGTAGTTTCCGATGCACATCTGGTGGCATTCTGTAATCTGTGGACTATCAGAGTGTTGATGAAACACATAAATAGCATCGGGATTGAATACAACAGTCACCATGCGCACTTTCCTCCATGGGAGTAACGTCTCAAACAGTCCAAGTTTTTATCGCTCCCTGGAAGACCAGTAGTACTGTCCGATGCACATCTGGAGGCATTCTGTAATCTGTGGACTATCAGAGTGTTGATGAAACACAGAAATTACATCGGGATTGAATACAACAGACAACATGCGCACTTTCCTCCATGGGAGTAATGTCTCAAACAGTCTACGCTTTGATCGTTCCCTGGAAGACCAGTAGTAGTTTCTGATGCACATCTGGTGGCATTCTGTAATCTGTGGACTATCAGAGTGTTGATGAAACACAGAAATTGCTTCGGGATTGAATACAACAGTCACTATGCGCACTTTCCTAGATAGGACTAATTCTCAAACACTCTACGCTTTGATCGTTCCCTGGAATACCAGTAGTAGTTTCCGATGCACATCTGGAGGCATTCTGTAATCTGTGGACCTTTAAAGTGTTGAGGAAACACAGAATTTGCATCGGGAGTGAATACAACAGTCACAATCCGCTCTTTCCTCCATGGGGTAATGTCTGATACAGTCTACGCTTTTATCGTTCTCTGGAAGACCTGTAGTAGTTTCCGATGCACATCTGGAGACAATCTTTAATCTGTGGACTATCAGAGTGTTGATGAAACACAGAAATTGCATCAGGATTAAATACAACAGTCACCATCCGCACATTCCTCCATGGGTGTAACGTCTGAAACATTCTACGCTTTGATCGTTCCCTGGAAGACCAGTGGTAGTTTCCGATGCACATCTGGTGGCATTCTGTAATCTGTGGACTGTCAGAGTGTTGATGAAACACAGAAATGACATCGGGATTAGATACAACAGTCACCATGCGCAATTTCCTCCATGGGAGTAATGTCTCAAACAGTCTACGCTATGATCGTTCCCTGGAAGACCTGTAATAGTTTCCGATGCACATCTGGAGACAATATGTAATCTGTGGACTATCAGAGTGTTGATGAAACACAGAAATTGCATCGGGATTGAATACAACAGTCAACATCCGCACTTACCTCCATTGGAGTAACGTCTGAAACTGTCTACGCTTTGATCGTTCCCTGGTAGACCAGTGGTAGTTTCCGATGCACATCTGGTGGCATTCTGTAATGTGTGGACTGTCAGAGTGTTGATGAAACACAGAAATGGCATCGGGATTTGATTCAACAGTCACCATGCGCACTTTCCTCCATGGGAGTAATGTCTCAAACTGTCTACGCTTTAATCGTTCCCTGGAAGACCAGTAGTGGTTTCCGATGCACAACTGGGGGCATTCTGTAATCTGTGGACTAACAGAGTGTTGATGAAACACAGAAATTGCATCGTGGGTTGAATACAACAGTCAATATTGGCACTTTCCTAGATCGGATTAATGTCTCAAACAGTCTACGATTTGATCGCTCCCTGAAAGACCACTAGTACATTCCGATGCACATCTGGAGGCATTCTGTAATCTGTGGACGATCAGAGTGTTGATGAAACACAAAAATTGCATCGGGATTGAATACAACAGACACCATGCGCACTTTCCTCCATGGGAGTAATGCCTCAAACAGTCTACGCTTTGATCGTTCCCTGTAAGACCAGTAGTAGTTTGTGATGCCCATCTGGTTTCATTCTGTAATCTGTGGACTATCAGAGTGTTGATGAAACACAGAAATTGCATCGGGATTGAATACAACAGTCACCACGTTCACCTTCCTCCACAGGACTAATTCTCAAACATTCTATGCTTTGATCGTTCCCTGGAAGACCAGTAGTAGTTTCCGATGCACATCTGGTGGCATTCTGTAATCTGTGGACCATCAGAGTGTTGATGAAACAAAGAAATTGCATCGGGATTAGATACAACAGTCACCATGCGCACTTTCCTCCATGGGAGTAATGTCTCAAACAGACTACGCTTTGATCGTTCCCTGGAAGACCAGTAGTGTTTTCCGATGCACAACTGGTTGCATTCTGTAATCTGTGGACTATCAGAGTGTTGGTGAAACACAAAAATTGCATCGGGATTGAATACAACAGACACCATGCGCACTTTCCTCCATGGGAGTAATGTCTCAAACAGTCTACGCTTTGATCGTTCCCGATGCACATTTGGTGGCATTCTGGAATCTGTGGACTAACAGAGTGTTGATAAAACACAGAAATTTCATCGGGATTGAATACAACAGTCAATATTGTCCCTTTCCTCCATGGCAGTAATGTCTCAAACATTCTACGATTTGATTGTTCCCTGGAAGACCAGTAGTAGTTTCCGATGCAAATCTAGTGGCATTCTGTAATCTGTGGACAACCAGAGTGTTGATGAAACACAGAAATTGCATCGGGATTGAATACAACAGTCACCATGCGCACTTTCCTCCATGAGAGTAATGTCTCAAACAGTCTACGTTTTGGTCGTTCCCTGGAAGACCAGTAGTGGTTTCCGATGCACAACTGGTCTCATTCTGTAATCTGTGGACTATCAGAGTGTTGATGAAACACAGAAAATGCATCGGGATTGAATACAACAATCACCATGCGCACATTCCTCCACGGGAGTGATATCTCAAACAGTCTAGCCTTTGATCGTTCCCTGGAATACCAGTAGTGGTTTCCGATGCACATCTGGTGGCATTCTGTAATCTGTGGACAACCAGAGTGTTGATGAAACACATAAATAGCATCGAGATTGAATACAACAGTCACCATGCGCACTTTCCTCCATGAGAGTAACGTCTCAAACAGTCCAAGTTTTGATCGCTCCCAGGAAGACCAGTAGTACTGTCCGATGCACATCTGGAGGCATTCTGTAATTTGTGGACTATCAGAGTGTTGATGAAACTTAGACATTACATCGGGATTGAATACAACAGACAACATGCGCACTTTCCTCCATGGGAGTACTGTCTCAAACAGTCTACGCTATGATAGTTCCCTAAAAGACCAGTAGTACTGTCTGGTGCACATCTGGAGGCATTCTGTAATCTGTGGACTATCAGAGTGTTGATGAAACACAGAAATTACATCGGGTTTGAATACAACAGACAACATGCGCACTTTCCTCCATGGGAGTAATGTCTCAAACAGTCTACGCTTTGATCGTTCCCTGGAAGACCAGTAGTAGATTCCGATGCACATCTGGTGGCATTCTGTAATCTGTGGACTATCAGAGTGTTGATGAAACACAGAAATTGCAACGGGATTGAATACAACAGTCACCATGCGCACATTCCTAGATAGGACTAATTCTCAAACTCTCTACTCTTTGATCGTTCGCTGGAAGACCAGTAGTAGTTTCCGACGCACATCTGGTGGCACTCTGTAATCTGTGGACTATCAGAGTGTTGATGAAACACAGAAATTGCATCGGGATTGAATACAACAGTCTCCATACGCACTTTCCTCCATGGGAGTAATGTCTCAAACAGTCTACGCTTTGATCGTTCCCTGGAATACCAGTAGTAGTTTCCGATGCACATCTGGAGGCATTCTGTAATCTGTGGACTATCACAGTGTTGATGAAACACAGAAATTGCATCGGGATTGAATACAACAGTCTCCATACGCACTTTCCTCCATGGGAGTAATGTCTCAAACAGTCTACGCTTTGATCGTTCCCTGGAAGACCAGTAGTAGTTTACGTTGCTCATCTGGAGGCATTCTGTAATCTGTGGACTATCAGAGTGTTGATGAAACAAAGAAATGTAATCGGGATTGAATACAACAGTCACCTTGCGCACTTTCCTCCATGGGAGTAATTCTCAAACAGTCTACGCTTTGATCGTTCCCTGGAAGACCAGTAGTAGTTTCCGATGCACATCTGGTGGCATTCTGTAATCCGTGGACTATCAGAGTGTTGATGAAAAGAGAAATAGCATCGGGATTGAATACAACAGTCACCATGCGCACTTCCCCTATGGGAGTAATGTCTCAGACAGTCTACGCTTTGATCGTTCTCTGGAAGACCAGTAGTAGTTTCCGATGCACATCTGATGGCATTCAGTAATCTGTGGACTATCAGAGTGTTGATGAAACACAGATATAGCATCGGGATTGAATACAACAGTCACCATGCGCACTTTCCTCCATGGGAGTAATGTCTCAAACAGTCTAGATTTGATCGTTCCCTGGAAGACCAGTAATAGTTTCCGATGCACATCTGGTGGTATTTTGTAATCTGTGGACTATCAGAGTGTTGATGAAACACAGAAATTGCATCGGGATTGATTACAACAGTCACCATGCGCACTTTACTCCATGGGTGTAATGTCTCAAACAGTCTACGCTTTGATCGTTCCCTAGAAGACCAGTAGTTGTTTCCTATGCACAACTGGTGGCATTCTGTAATCTGTGGACTATCAGAGTGTTGATGAAACACAGAAATTGCATCGGGATTAAATACAACAGTCACCATCGAATTTTCCTCCATATGAGTAATGTCTCAAACAGTCTACGCTTTGATCGTTCCCTGGAAAACCAGTAGTACTCTCCGATGCATATCTGGTGGCATTCTGTAATCTGTGGACTAACAGAGTGTTGATGAAACACAGAAATGGCATCGGGATTGAATACAACAGTCAATATACCCACTTTCCTCCATGGGAGTAATGTCTCAAACAGTCTACGCTTTGATCGATCCCTGGAAGACCAGTAGTAATTTCCGATGCACATCGGGAGGCATTCTGTAATCTGTGGACTATCAGAGTGTTTATGAAACACAGAAATTGCATCAGGATTGAATACAACAGTCACCATGCGCACTTTCCTCTATGGGAGTAATGTCTCAAACAGTCTACGCTTTGATCGTTCGCTGGAAGACCAGTAGTAGTTTCCGATGCACATCTGGATGCATTCTGTCATCTGTGGACTATCAGAGTGTTGATGAAACACAGAAATGGCATCGGGATTAGATACAACAGTCACCATGCGCACTTTCCTCCATGGGAGTAATGTCTCAAACAGTCTACGATTTGATCGTTCCCTGGTAGACCAGGGGTAGTTTCCGATGCACATCTGGTGGCATTCTGTAATCTGTGGACTGTCAGAGTGTTGATGAAACACAGAAATGGCATCGGGATTAGATACAACAGTCACCATGCGCACTTTCCTCCATGGGAGTAATGTCTCAAACGGTCTACGTTTTGATCGTTCCCTGGAAGACCAGTAGTAATTTCCGATGCACATCTGGAGGCATTCTGTAACCTGTGGACTATCAGAGTGTTGATGAAACACAGAAATTGCATCAGGATTGAATACAACAGTCACCATGCACACTTTCCACCATGGGAGTAATGTCTCAAACAGTCTACGCTTTGATCGTTCCCTGGAAGACCAGTAGTAGTTTACGTTGCACATCTGGAGGCATTCTGTAATCTGTGGACTATCAGAGTGTTGATGAAACAAAGAAATTTAATCGGGATTGAATACAACAGTCACCTTGCGCACTTTCCTCCATGGGAGTAATTCTCAAACAGTCTACGCTTTGATCGTTCCCTGGAAGACCAGTAGTAGTTTCCGATGCACATCTGGTGGCATTCTGTAATCTGTGGACTATCAGAGTGTTGATGAAAAGAGAAATAGCATCGGGATTGAATACAACAGTCACCATGCGCACTTCCCCCATGGGAGTAATGTCTCAGACAGTCTACGCTTTGTTCGTTCTCTGGAAGACCAGTAGTAATTTCCGATGCACATCTGATGGCATTCAGTAATCTGTGGACTATCAGAGTGTTGATGAAACACAGAAATTGCATCGGGATTGAATACAACAGTCACCATGCGCACTTTCCTCCATGGGAGTAATGTCTCAAACAGTGTAAGATTTGATCGTTCCCTGGAAGACCAGTAATAGTTTCCGATGCACATCTGGTGGTATTTTGTAATCTGTGGACTATCAGAGTGTTGATGAAACACAGAAATTGCATCGGGATTGATTACAACAGTCACCATGCGCACTTTACTCCATGGGTGTAATGTCTCAAACAGTCTACGCTTTGATCGTTCCCTAGAAGACCAGTAGTGGTTTCCTATGCACAACTGGTGGCATTCTGTAATCTGTGGACTATCAGAGTGTTGATGAAACACAGAAATTGCATCGGGATTGAATACAACAGGCACCATCGCATTTTCCTCCATATGAGTAATGTCTCAAACAGTCTACGCTTTGATCCTTCCCTGGAAAACCAGTAGTACTCTCCGATGCATATCTGGTGGCATTCTGTAATCTGTGGACTAACAGAGTGTTGATGAAACACAGAAATGGCATCGAGATTGAATACAACAGTCAATATTCCCACTTTCCTCCATGGGAGTTATGTCTCAAACAGTCTACGATTTGATCGTTCCCTGGAAGACCAGTAGTAATTTCCGATGCACATCTTGAGGCATTCTGTAATCTGTGGACTATCAGAGTGTTGATGAAACACAGAAATTGCATCAGGATTGAATACAACAGTCACCATCCACACTTTCCTCCATGGGAGTAATGTCTCAAACAGTCTACGCTTTGATCGTTCCCTGGAAGACCAGTAGTAGTTTACGTTGCACATCTGGAGGCCTTCTGTAATCTGTGGACTATCAGAGTGTTGATGAAACACAGAAATTTAATCGGCATTGAATACAACAGTCACCTTGCGCACTTTCTTCCATGGGAGTAATTCTCAAACAGTCTACGTTTTGATCGTTCCTTGGAAGACCAGTAGTAGTTTCCGATGCACATCTGGAGGCATTCTGTAATCTGTGGACTATCAGAGTGTTGATGAAACACAGAAAATTCTTCGGGATTGAATACAACAGTCACCATGCGCACTTTCCTCCATGGGAGTAATGTCTCAAACAGTCTCCGATTTGATCGTTCCCTGGAAGACCAGTAGTAGTTTCCGATGCACATCTGGTGGTATTTTGTAATCTGTGGACTATCAGAGTGTTGATGAAACACAGAAATTGCATCGGGATTGATTGCAATAGTCACCATGCGCACTTTGCTCCATGGGAGTAATGTCTCAAACAGTCTACGCTTTGATCGTTCCCTAGAAGGCAGTAGTGGTTTCCTATGCACAACTGGTTTCATTCTGTAATCTGTGGACTATCAGAGTGTTGATGAAACACAGAAATTGCATCGGGATTGAATACAACAGTCACCATGCGCATTTTCCTCCATATGAGTAATGTCTCAAACAGTCTACGCTTTGATCGTTCCCTGGAAAACTAGTAGTACTCTCCGATGCATATCTGGTGGCATTCTCTAATCTGTGGACTAACAGTGTGTTGATGAAACACAGAAATTGCATCGGGATAGAATACAACAATCAATATTCCCACATTCCTCCATGGGAGTAATGTCTCAAACAGTCTACGCTTTGATCGTTCCCTGGAAGACCAGTAGTAATTTCCGATGCACATCTGGACGCATTCTGTAATCTGTGGACTATCAGAGTGTTGATGAAACACAGAAATTGCATCGGGATTGAATACAACAGTCACCATCCGCACTTTCCCCCGTAGGAGTAATTCTCAAACATTCTACGCTTTGATTGTTCCCTGGAAGACCAGTACTAGTTTCCGATGCACATCTGGTGGCATTCTGTAATCTGTGGACTATCAGAGTGTTGGTGAAACACAGAAATAGCATCGGGATTGAATACAACAGTCACCATGCGCACTTTCGTCCACGGGAGTAAGGTCTCAAACAGTCTACGATTTGATCGTTCCCTGGAAGACCAGTAGTAGTTTCCGATGCACATCTGGAGGCATTCTGTAATCTGTGGATTATCTTAGTGTTGATGAAACACAGACATTGCATAGGGATGGAATACAACAGTCACCTTGCGCACTTACCTCCATGAAAGTAATGTCTCAAACGGTCTACGCTTTGATCGTTCCCTGGAAAACCAGTAGTAATTTCCGATGCACATCTGGAGGCATTCTGTTATCTGTGGACTATCAGAGTGTTGATGAAACACGGAAATTGCATCGGGATTGAATACAACAGTCACCATACGCACTTTCCTCCATGGGAGTAATGTCTCAAAGAGTCTACGCTTTGATCGCTCCCTGGAATACCAGTAGTAGTTTCCGATGCACATCTGGAGGCATTCTGTAATCTGTGGACCTTCAAAGTGTTGAGGAAACGCAGAATTTGCATCGGGAGTGAATTCAACAGTCACAATCCGCTCTTTCCTCAATAGGGTAATGTCTGATACAGTCTACACTTTGATCGTTCCCAGGAAGACCTGTAGTAGTTTCCGATGCACATCTGGTGACAATCTGTAATCTGTGGACTATCACAGTGTTGATGAAACACAGAAATTGCATCGGGATTGAATACAACAGTCACCATCTGCACTTTCCTCCATGGGAGTAACGTCTGAAACAGTTTACGCTTTGATCGTTCCCTGGTAGAGCAGTGGTAGTTTCCGATGCACATCTGGTGGCATTCTGTAATCTGTGGACTTTCAGAGTGTTGATGAAACACAGAAATGGCATCGGGATTAGATACAAAATACACCATGTGCACTTTCCTCCATGGGAGTAATGACTCAAACAGTCTACGCTTTGATCGTTCCCTGGAAGACCAGTAGTGGTTTCCGATGCACAACTGGTGGCATTCTGTAATCTGTGGACTATCAGAGTGTTGATGAAACACAGAAAATGCATCGGCATTTAATACAAGAGTCACCATGCGCACATTCCTCCACGGGAGTGATATCTCAAACAGTCTACACTTTGATCGTTCCCTGGAATACCAGTAGTAGTTTCCGATCTACATCTGGTGGCATTCTGTAATCTGTGGACTATCAGAGTGTTGATGAATCACAGAAATTGCATCGGGATTGAATACAACAGTCACCATGCGCATTTTCCTCCAAATGAGTAGTGTCTCAAACAGTCTATGCTTTGATCGTTCCCTGAAATACCAGTAGTACTCTCCGATGCACATCTGGTGGCATTCTGTAATCTGTGGACTAACAGAGTGTTGATGAAACACAAAAACTGCATCGGGATTCAATACAACAGTCAATACTCCCACTTTCCTCCATGGGAGTAATGTCTCAAGCAGTCTACGATTTGATCGTTCCCTGGAAGAGCAGTAGTAGTTTCCGATGCACATCTGGAGGCATTCTGTAATCTGTGGATTATCTGAGTGTTGATGAAACACAGAAATTGCATAGGGATTGAATACAACAGTCACCATGCGCACTCTGTTCCATGGGAGTAATGTATCAAACAGTCTACGCTATGATCGTTCCCTAGAAGGCCAGTAGTGGTTTCCTATGCACAACTGGTGGCAATCTGTAATCTGTGGACTATCAGAGTGTTGATGAAACACAGAAATTGCATCGGGATTGAATACAACAGTCACCATGCGCATTTTCCTCCATATGAGTAATGTCCCAAACAGTCTACGCTTTGATCGTTCCCTGGAAAACCAGTTGTACTCTCCGATGCATATCTGGTGGCATTCTCTAATCTGTGGACTAACAGAGTGTTGATGAAACACAGAAATTGCATCGGGATTTAATACAACAGTCAATATTCCCACATTCGTCCATGGGAGTAATGTCTCAAACAGTCTACGCTTTGATCGTTTCCTGGAAGACCAGTAGTAATTTCCGATGCACATCTGGAGGCATTCTGTAATCTGTGGACTATCAGAGTGTTGATGAAACACAGAAATTGCATCGGGATTGAATACAACAGTCACCATCCGCACTTTCCCCCGTGGGAGTAATTCTCAAACATTCTACGCTTTGATCGTTCCCTGGAAATCCAGTAGCAGTTTCCGATGCACATCTGGTGGCATTCTGTTATCTGAGGACTATCAGAGTGTTGGTGAAACACAGAAATAGTATCGGGATTGAATTCAACAGTCACCATGCGCACTTTCCTCCACGGGAGTAATGTCTCAAACAGTCTACGATTTGATCGTTCCCTGGAAGACCAGTAGTAGTTTCCGATGCACATCTGGAGGCAGTCTGTAATCTGTGGATTATCTGAGTGTTGATGGAACACAGAAATTGCATAGGGATTGAATACAACAGTCACCATGCGCACTTACCTCCATGAAAGTAATGTCTCAAACGGTCTACGCTTTGATCGTTCCCTGGAAGACCAGTAGTAATTTCCGATGCACATCTGGAGGCATTCTGTAATCTGTGGACTATCAGAGTGTTGATAAAACACAGAAATTGCATCAGGATTGAATACAACAGTCACCATGCGCACTTTCCTCCATGGGAGTAATGTCTCAAACAGTCTACGCTTTGATCGTTCCCTGAAAGACCAGTAGCAGTTTCCGATGCACATCTGGAGGCATTCTGCAATCTGTGGACTATCAGAGTGTTGATGAAACACAGAAATTGCATCGGGATTGAATACAACAGTCACCATACGCACTTTCCTCCATGGGAGTAATGTCTCAAGGAGTCTACGCTTTGATCGCTCCCTGGAATACCAGTAGTAGTTTCCGATGCACATCTGGAGGCATTCTGTAATCTGTGGACCTTCAAAGTGTTGAGGAAACACAGATTTTGCATCGGGAGTGAATACAACAGTCACAATCCCCTCTTTCCTCAATAGGGTAATGTCTGATACAGTCTACACTTTGATCGTTCCCAGGAAGACCTGTAGTAGTTTCCGATAGACATCTGGAGGCATTCTGTAATCGGTGGACTATCAGAGTGTTGATGAAACACAGAAATTGCATCGGGATTGAATACAACAGTCACCATGCGCACTTTCCTCCATGGGAGTAATATCTCAAACAGTCCACGATTTGATCGTTCCCTGGAAGACCAGTAGTAGTTTCCGATGCACATCTGGTGGTATTTTGTAATCTGTATACTATCAGAGTGTTGATGAAACACAGAAATTGCATCGGGATTGAATACAACAGTCACCATATGCTTTTTCCTAAATGGAAGGTATGTCGCAAACAGTCTACGCTTTGATCGTTCCCTAGAAGACCAGTAGTGGTTTCCGTTGCACAACTGGTGGCATTCTGTAATCTGTGGACTATCAGAGTGTTGAAACACAGAAAATGCATCGGCATTGAATACAAGAGTCACTATGCGCACATTCCTCCACGGGAGTGATATCTCAAACAGTCTACGCTTTGATCGTTCCCTGGAATACCAGTAGTAGTTTCCGATCCACATCTGGTGGCATTCTGTAATCTGTGGACTATCAGAGTGTTGATGAAACACAGAAATTGCATCGGGATTGAATACAACAGTCACCATGCGCATTTTCCTCCAAATGAGTAGTGTCTCAAACAGTCTATGCTTTGATCGTTCCCTGAAATACCAGTAGTACTCTCCGATGCACATCTGGTGGCATTCTGTAATCTGTAGACTAACAGAGTGTTGATGAAACAGAGAAATTGCATCGGGATTCAATACAACAGTCAATACTCCCACTTTCCTCCATGGGAGTAATGTCTCAAACAGTCTACGATTTGATCGTTCCCTGGAAGAGCAGTAGTAGTTTCCGATGCACATCTGGAGGCATTCTGTAATCTATGGATTATCTGAGTGTTGATGAAACACAGAAATTGCATAGAGATTGAATACAACAGTCACCATGCGCACTTTGCTCCATGGGAGTAATGTATCAAACAGTCTACGCTTTGATCGTTCCCTAGAACACCAGTAGTGGTTTCCTATGCACAACTGGTGGCAATCTGTAATCTGTGGACAATCAGAGTGTTGATGAAACACAGAAATTGCATCGGGATTGAATACAACAGTCACCATGCGCATTTTCCTCCATATGAGTAATGTCTCAAACAGTCTACGCTTTGATCGTTCCCTGGAAAACCAGTTGTACTCTCCGATGCAAATCAGGTGGCATTCTCTAATCTGTGGACTAACAGAGTGTTGAAGAAACACAGAAATTGCATCGGGATTTAATACAACAGTCAATATTCCCACATTCGTCCATGGGAGTAATGTCTCAAACAGTCTACGCTTTGATCGTTTCCTGGAAGACCAGTAGTAATTTCCGATGCACATCTGGAGGCATTCTGTAATCTGTGGACTATCAGAGTGTTGATGAAACACAGAAATTGCATCGGGATTGAATACAACAGTCACCATCCGCACTTTCCCCCGTGGGAGTAATTCTCAAACATTCTACGCTTTGATCGTTCCCTGGAAGACCGGTAGTAGTTTCCGATGCAAATCTGGTGGCATTCTGTAATCTGTGGACTATCAGAGTGTTGGTGAAACACAGAAATAGCATCGGGATTGAATTCAACAGTCACCATGCGCACTTTCCTCCACGGGAGTAATGTCTCAAACAGTCTACGATTTGATCGTTCCCTGGAAGACCAGTAGTAGTTTCCGATGCACATCTGGAGGCATTCTGTAATCTGTGGATTATCTGAGTGTTGATGGAACACAGAAATTGCATAGGGATTGAATACAACAGTCACCATGCGCACTTACCTCCATGAAAGTAATGTCTCAAACGGTCTACGCTTTGATCGTTCCCTGGAAGACCAGTAGTAATTTCCGATGCACATCTGGAGGCATTCTGTAATCTGTGGACTATCAGAGTGTTGATAAAGCACAGAAATTGCATCAGGATTGAATACAACAGTCACCATGCGCACTTTCCTCCATGGGAGTAATGTCTCAAACAGTCTACGCTTTGATCGTTCCCTGAAAGACCAGTAGCAGTTTCCGATGCACATCTGGAGGCATTCTGCAATCTGTGGACTATCAGAGTGTTGATAAAACACAGAAATTGCATCAGGATTGAATACAACAGTCACCATGCGCACTTTCCTCCATGGGAGTAATGTCTGATACAGTCTACACTTTGATCGTTCCCAGGAAGACCTGTAGTAGTTTCCGATGCACATCTGGTGACAATCTGTAATCTGTGGACTATCAGAGTGTTGATGAAACGCAGAAATTGCATCGGGATTGAATACAACAGTCACCATCTGCACTTTCCTCCATGGGAGTAACGTCTGAAACAGTCTACGCTTTGATCGTTCCCTGGTAGACCAGTGGTAGTTTCCGATTCACATCTGGTGGCATTCTGTAATCTGTGGACTGTCAGAGTGTTGATGAAACACAGAAATGGCATCGGGATTAGATACAAAAGACACCATGCGCACTTTCCTCCATGGGAGTAATGACTCAAACAGTCTACGCTTTGATCGTTCCCTGGAAGACCAGTAGTAGTTTCCGATGCACATCTGGTGGCATTCTGTAATCTGTGGACTATCAGAGTGTTGATGAGAAACAGAAATAGCATCGGGATTGAATACAACAGTCACCATGCGCACCTCCCCCATGGGAGTAATGTCTCAGACAGTCTCCGCTTTGATCGTTCTCTTGAAGACCAGTAGTAGTTTCCGATGCACATCTGATGGCATTCTGTAATCTGTGGACTATCAGAGTGTTGATGAAACACAGAAATTGCATCGGGATTGAATACAACAGTCACCATGCGCACTTTCCTCCATGGGAGTAATGTCTCAAACAGTCCACGATTTGATCGTTCCCTGGAAGACCAGTAGTAGTTTCCGATGCACAGCTGGTGGTATTTTGTAATCTGTATACTATCAGAGTGTTGATGAAACACAGAAATTGCATCTGGATTGAATACAACAATCACCATATGCACTTCCTTAAAAGGAAGGTATGTCGCAAACAGTCTACGCTTTGATCGTTCCCTAGAAGACCAGTAGTGGTTTCCGATGCACAACTGGTGGCATTCTGTAATCTGCGGACTATCAGAGTGTTGAAACACAGAAAATGCATCGGCATTGAATACAAGAGTCACCATGCGCACATTCCTCCACGGGAGTGATATTTCAAACAGTCTACGCTTTGATCGTTCCCTGGAATACCATTAGTAGTTTCCGATCCACATCTGGTGGCATTCTGTAATCTGTGGACTATCAGAGTGTTGATGAAACACAGAAATTGCATCGGGATTGAATACAACAGTCACCATGCGCATTTTCCTAGAAATGAGTAGTGTCTCAAACAGTCTATGCTTTGATCGTTCCCTGAAATACCAGTAGTACTCTCCGATGCACATCTGGTGGCATTCTGTAATCTGTGGACTAACAGAGTGTTGATGAAACACAGAAATTGCATCGGGATTCAATACAACAGTCAATACTCCCACTTTCCTCCATGGGAGTAATGTCTCAAACAGTCTACGATTTGATCGTTCCCTGGAAGAGCAGTAGTAGTTTACGTTGCACATCTGGAGGCCTTCTGTAATCTGTGGACTATCAGAGTGTTGATGAAACACAGAAATTTAATCGGCATTGAATACAACAGTCACCTTGCGCACTTTCTTCCATGGGAGTAATTCTCAAACAGTCTACGTTTTGATCGCTTCTTGGAAGACCAGTAGTAGTTTCCGATGCACATCTGGTGGCATTCTGTAATCTGTGGACTATCAGAGTGTTGATGAAAAACAGAAATAGCATCGGGATTGAATACAACAGTCACCATGCGCACTTCCCCCATGGGAGTAATGTCTCAGACAGTCTACGCTTTGATCTTTCTCTGGAAGACCAGTAGTAGTTTCCGATGCACATCTGATGGCATTCTGTAATCTGTGGACTATCAGAGTGTTGATGAAACACAGAAAATTCATCGGGATTGAATACAACAGTCACCATGCGCACTTTCCTCCATGGGAGTAATGTCTCAAACAGTCTCCGATTTGATCGTTCCCTGGAAGACCAGTAGTAGTTTCCGATGCACATCTGGTGGTATTTTGTAATCTGTGGACTATCAGAGTGTTGATGAAACACAGAAATTGCATCGGGATTGATTACAACAGTCACCATGCGCACTTTGCTCCATGGGAGTAATGTCTCAAACAGTCTACGCTTTGATCGTTCCCTAGAAGGCAGTAGTGGTTTCCTATGCACAACTGGTTTCATTCTGTAATCTGTGGACTATCAGAGTGTTGATGAAACACAGAAATTGCATCGGGATTGAATACAACAGTCACCATGCGCATTTTCCTCCATATGAGTAATGTCTCAAACAGTCTACGCTTTGATCGTTTCCTGGAAGACCAGTAGTAATTTCCGATGCACATCTGGAGGCATTCTGTAATCTGTGGACTATCAGAGTGTTGATGAAACACAGAAATTGCATCGGGATTGAATACAACAGTCACCATCCGCACTTTCCCCCGTGGGAGTAATTCTCAAACATTCTACGCTTTGATCGTTCCCTGGAAGACCGGTAGTAGTTTCCGATGCAAATCTGGTGGCATTCTGTAATCTGTGGACTATCAGAGTGTTGGTGAAACACAGAAATAGCATCGGGATTGAATTCAACAGTCACCATGCGCACTTTCCTCCACGGGAGTAATGTCTCAAACAGTCTACGATTTGATCGTTCCCTGGAAGACCAGTAGTAGTTTCCGATGCACATCTGGAGGCATTCTGTAATCTGTGGATTATCTGAGTGTTGATGGAACACAGAAATTGCATAGGGATTGAATACAACAGTCACCATGCGCACTTACCTCCATGAAAGTAATGTCTCAAACGGTCTACGCTTTGATCGTTCCCTGGAAGACCAGTAGTAATTTCCGATGCACATCTGGAGGCATTCTGTAATCTGTGGACTATCAGAGTGTTGATAAAGCACAGAAATTGCATCAGGATTGAATACAACAGTCACCATGCGCACTTTCCTCCATGGGAGTAATGTCTCAAACAGTCTACGCTTTGATCGTTCCCTGAAAGACCAGTAGCAGTTTCCGATGCACATCTGGAGGCATTCTGCAATCTGTGGACTATCAGAGTGTTGATAAAACACAGAAATTGCATCAGGATTGAATACAACAGTCACCATGCGCACTTTCCTCCATGGGAGTAATGTCTGATACAGTCTACACTTTGATCGTTCCCAGGAAGACCTGTAGTAGTTTCCGATGCACATCTGGTGACAATCTGTAATCTGTGGACTATCAGAGTGTTGATGAAACGCAGAAATTGCATCGGGATTGAATACAACAGTCACCATCTGCACTTTCCTCCATGGGAGTAACGTCTGAAACAGTCTACGCTTTGATCGTTCCCTGGTAGACCAGTGGTAGTTTCCGATTCACATCTGGTGGCATTCTGTAATCTGTGGACTGTCAGAGTGTTGATGAAACACAGAAATGGCATCGGGATTAGATACAAAAGACACCATGCGCACTTTCCTCCATGGGAGTAATGACTCAAACAGTCTACGCTTTGATCGTTCCCTGGAAGACCAGTAGTAGTTTCCGATGCACATCTGGTGGCATTCTGTAATCTGTGGACTATCAGAGTGTTGATGAGAAACAGAAATAGCATCGGGATTGAATACAACAGTCACCATGCGCACCTCCCCCATGGGAGTAATGTCTCAGACAGTCTCCGCTTTGATCGTTCTCTTGAAGACCAGTAGTAGTTTCCGATGCACATCTGATGGCATTCTGTAATCTGTGGACTATCAGAGTGTTGATGAAACACAGAAATTGCATCGGGATTGAATACAACAGTCACCATGCGCACTTTCCTCCATGGGAGTAATGTCTCAAACAGTCCACGATTTGATCGTTCCCTGGAAGACCAGTAGTAGTTTCCGATGCACAGCTGGTGGTATTTTGTAATCTGTATACTATCAGAGTGTTGATGAAACACAGAAATTGCATCTGGATTGAATACAACAATCACCATATGCACTTTCCTAAAAGGAAGGTATGTCGCAAACAGTCTACGCTTTGATCGTTCCCTAGAAGACCAGTAGTGGTTTCCGATGCACAACTGGTGGCATTCTGTAATCTGTGGACTATCAGAGTGTTGAAACACAGAAAATGCATCGGCATTGAATACAAGAGTCACCATGCGCACATTCCTCCACGGGAGTGATATTTCAAACAGTCTACGCTTTGATCGTTCCCTGGAATACCAGTAGTAGTTTCCGATCCACATCTGGTGGCATTCTGTAATCTGTGGACTATCAGAGTGTTGATGAAACACAGAAATTTAATCGGCATTGAATACAACAGTCACCTTGCGCACTTTCTTCCATGGGAGTAATTCTCAAACAGTCTACGTTTTGATCGCTTCTTGGAAGACCAGTAGTAGTTTCCGATGCACATCTGGTGGCATTCTGTAATCTGTGGACTATCAGAGTGTTGATGAAAAACAGAAATAGCATCGGGATTGAATACAACAGTCACCATGCGCACTTCCCCCATGGGAGTAATGTCTCAGACAGTCTACGCTTTGATCTTTCTCTGGAAGACCAGTAGTAGTTTCCGATGCACATCTGATGGCATTCTGTAATCTGTGGACTATCAGAGTGTTGATGAAACACAGAAAATTCATCGGGATTGAATACAACAGTCACCATGCGCACTTTCCTCCATGGGAGTAATGTCTCAAACAGTCTCCGATTTGATCGTTCCCTGGAAGACCAGTAGTAGTTTCCGATGCACATCTGGTGGTATTTTGTAATCTGTGGACTATCAGAGTGTTGATGAAACACAGAAATTGCATCGGGATTGATTACAACAGTCACCATGCGCACTTTGCTCCATGGGAGTAATGTCTCAAACAGTCTACGCTTTGATCGTTCCCTAGAAGGCAGTAGTGGTTTCCTATGCACAACTGGTTTCATTCTGTAATCTGTGGACTATCAGAGTGTTGATGAAACACAGAAATTGCATCGGGATTGAATACAACAGTCACCATGCGCATTTTCCTCCATATGAGTAATGTCTCAAACAGTCTACGCTTTGATCGTTCCCTGGAAGACCAGTAGTAATTTCCGATGCACATCTGGAGGCATTCTGTAATCTGTGGACTATCAGAGTGTTGATGAAACACAGAAATTGCATCGGGATTGAATACAACAGTCACCATCCGCACTTTCCCCCGTAGGGTTAATTCTCAAACATTCTACGCTTTGATCGTTCCCTGGAAGACCAGTAGTAGTCTCCGATGCACATCTTTTGGCATTCTGTAATCTGTGGACTATCAGAGTGTTGATGAAACACAGAAATTGCATCGGGATTGAATACAACAGACACCATGCGCACTTTCCTCATCGGGAGTAATATCTCATACAGTCTACGCTTTGATCGTTCCCTGGAAGCCCAGTAGTAGTTTCCAATGCACATCTGGTGGCATTCTGTAATCTGTGGACTATCAGAGTGTTGATGAGGCACAGAAATTGCATCGGGATTGAATACAACAGTCACCATGCGCACTTTTTTCCATGGGAGTAATGTCTCTAAAGGTCTGCGCTTTGATCGTTCCCTGGAAGACCAGTAGTAGTTTCCGATGCGCATCTGGTGGCATTCTATGATTTGTGGACTATCAGAGCGTTGATGAAACACAGAAATTGCATCGGGATTGAATACAACAGTCACCACGCGCACTTTCCTTCCACGGGAGTAATGTCTCAAACAGTCTACGCTTTGACCGTTCCCTGGAATACCAGTAGTAGTTTCTGATGCACATCTGGTGGCATTCTGTAATCTGTGGACTATCAGAGTGTTGATGAAACACAGAACTTGCTTCGAGATTGAATACAACAGTCACAATGCGCACTTTCCTCCACGAGAGTAATGTCTCAAACAGTCTACGCTTTGATCGTTCCCTGGAAGACCAGTAGTAGTTCCCGATGTACATCTGGTGGCATTCTGTAATCTGTGGACTATCAGAGTGTTGATGAAACACAGAAATTGCATCGGGATTGAATACAACAGTCACCATGCGCACTTTCCTCCACGGGAGTAATGTATCAAACAGTCTACGCTATGATCGTTCCCTGGAAGACCAGTAGTAGTTTCCGATGCACATCTGGTGGCATTCTGTAATCTGTGGACTATCAGAGTGTTGATGAGAAACAGAAATAGCATCGGGATTGAATACAACAGTCACCATGCGCACACCTCCATGGGTTTAATGTCTCAGACAGTGTACGCTTTGATCGTTCTCTGGAAGACCAGTAGTAGTTTCCGATGCACATCTGATGGCATTCTGTAATCTGTGGACTATCAGAGTGTTGATGAAACACAGAAATTGCATCGGGATTGAATACAACAGTCACCATGCGCACTTCCCCCATGGGGGTAATGTCTCAGACAGTGTACGCTTTGATCGTTCTCTGGAAGACCAGTAGTAGTTTCCGATGCACATCTGATAACATTCTGTAATCTGTGGACTATCAGAGTGTTGATGAAACACAGAAATGGCATCGGGATTGAATACAACAGTCACCATGCGCACTTTCCTCCATGGGAGTAATGTCGCAAACAGTCTACGCTTTGATCGTTCCCTAGAAGACCAGTAGTGGTTTCCGATGCACAACTGGTGGCATTCTGTAATCTGTGGACTATCAGAGTGTTGATGAAACACAGAAAATGCATCGGCATTGAATACAAGAGTCACCATGCGCACATTCCTCCACGGGAGTGATATCTCAAACAGTCTACGCTTTGATCGTTCCCTGGAATACCAGTAGTAGTTTCCGATCTACATCTGGTGGCATTCTGTAATCTGTGGACTATCAGAGTGTTGATGAAACACAGAAATTGCATCGGGATTGAATACAACAGTCACCATGCGCATTTTCCTCCAAATGAGTAGTGTCTCAAACAGTCTATGCTTTGATCGTTCCCTGAAATACCAGTAGTACTCTCCGATGCACATCTGGTGGCATTCTGTAATCTGTGGACTAACAGAGTGTTGATGAAATACAGAAATTGCATCGGGATTCAATACAACAGTCAATACTCCCACTTTCCTCCATGGGAGTAATGTCTCAAACAGTCTACGATTTGATCGTTCCCTGGAAGAGCAGTAGTAGTTTCCGATGCACATCTGGAGGCATTCTGTAATCTGTGGATTATCTGAGTGTTGATGAAACACAGAAATAGCATCGGGATTGAATACAACAGTCACCATGCGCACTTCCCCCATGGGAGTAATGTCTCAGACAGTCTACGCTTTGATCTTTCTCTGGAAGACCAGTAGTAGTTTCCGATGCACATCTGATGGCATTCTGTAATCTGTGGACTATCAGAGTGTTGATGAAACACAGAAAATTCATCGGGATTGAATACAACAGTCACCATGCGCACTTTCCTCCATGGGAGTAATGTCTCAAACAGTCTCCGATTTGATCGTTCCCTGGAAGACCAGTAGTAGTTTCCGATGCACATCTGGTGGTATTTTGTAATCTGTGGACTATCAGAGTGTTGATGAAACACAGAAATTGCATCGGGATTGATTACAACAGTCACCATGCGCACTTTGCTCCATGGGAGTAATGTCTCAAACAGTCTACGCTTTGATCGTTCCCTAGAAGGCAGTAGTGGTTTCCTATGCACAACTGGTTTCATTCTGTAATCTGTGGACTATCAGAGTGTTGATGAAACACAGAAATTGCATCGGGATTGAATACAACAGTCACCATGCGCATTTTCCTCCATATGAGTAATGTCTCAAACAGTCTACGCTTTGATCGTTCCCTGGAAGACCAGTAGTAATTTCCGATGCACATCTGGAGGCATTCTGTAATCTGAGGACTATCAGAGTGTTGATGAAACACAGAAATTGCATCGGGATTGAATACAACAGTCACCATCCGCACTTTCCCCCGTAGGGGTAATTCTCAAACATTCTACGCTTTGATCGTTCCCTGGAAGACCAGTAGTAGTCTCCGATGCACATCTTTTGGCATTCTGTAATCTGTGGACTATCAGAGTGTTGATGAAACACAGAAATTGCATCGGGATTGAATACAACAGACACCATGCGCACTTTCCTCATCGGGAATAATATCTCATACAGTCTACGCTTTGATCGTTCCCTGGAAGACCAGTAGTAGTTTCCAATGCACATCTGGTGGCATTCTGTAATCTGTGGACTATCAGAGTGTTGATGAGGCACAGAAATTGCATCGGGATTGAATACAACAGTCACCATGCGCACTTTTTTCCATGGGAGTAATGTCTCTAAAGGTCTACGCTTTGATCGTTCCCTGGAAGACCAGTAGTAGTTTCCGATGCGCATCTGGTGGCATTCTATGATTTGTGGACTATCAGAGCGTTGATGAAACACAGAAATTGCATCGGGATTGAATACAACAGTCACCACGCGCACTTTCCTTCCACGGTAGTAATGTCTCAAACAGTCTACGCTTTGACCGTTCCCTGGAATACCAGTAGCAGTTTCTGATGCACATCTGGTGGCATTCTGTAATCTGTGGACTATCAGAGTGTTGATGAAACACAGAAATTGCATCGGGATTGAATACAACAGTCACCATGCGCACTTTCCTCCACGGGAGTAATGTATCAAACAGTCTACGCTTTGATCGTTCCCTGGAAGACCAGTAGTAGTTTCCGATGCACATCTGGTGGCATTCTGTAATCTGTGGACTATCAGAGTGTTGATGAGAAACAGAAATAGCATCGGGATTGAATACAACAGTCACCATGCTCACACCTCCATGGGTTTAATGTCTCAGACAGTGTACGCTTTGATCGTTCTCTGGAAGACCAGTAGTAGTTTCCGATGCACATCTGATGGCATTCTGTAATCTGTGGACTATCAGAGTGTTGATGAAACACAGGAATTGCATCGGGATTGAATACAACAGTCACCATGCGCACTTCCCCCATGGGGGTAATGTCTCAGACAGTGTACGCTTTGATCGTTCTCTGGAAGACCAGTAGTAGTTTCCGATGCACATCTGATAACATTCTGTAATCTGTGGACTATCAGAGTGTTGATGAAACACAGAAATGGCATCGGGATTGAATACAACAGTCACCATGCGCACTTTCCTCCATGGGAGTAATGTCGCAAACAGTCTACGCTTTGATCGTTCCCTAGAAGTCCAGTACTGGTTTCCGATGCACAACTGGTGGCATTCTGTAATCTGTGGACTATCAGAGTGTTGATGAAACACAGAAAATGCATCGGCATTGAATACAAGAGTCACCATGCGCACATTCCTCCACGGGAGTGATATCTCAAACAGTCTACGCTTTGATCGTTCCCTGGAATACCAGTAGTAGTTTCCGATCTACATCTGGTGGCATTCTGTAATCTGTGGACTATCAGAGTGTTGATGAAACACAGAAATTGCATCGGGATTGAATACAACGGTCAACATGCGCATTTTCCTCCAAATGAGTAGTGTCTCAAACAGTCTATGCTTTGATCGTTCCCTGAAATACCAGTAGTACTCTCCGATGCACATCTGGTGGCATTCTGTAATCTGTGGACTAACAGAGTGTTGATGAAATACAGAAATAGCATCGGGATTCAATACAACAGTCAATACTCCCACTTTCCTCCATGGGAGTAATGTCTCAAACAGTCTACGATTTGATCGTTCCCTGGAAGAGCAGTAGTAGTTTCCGATGCACATCTGGAGGCATTCTGTAATCTGTGGATTATCTGAGTGTTGATGAAACACAGAAATAGCATCGGGATTGAATACAACAGTCACCATGCGCACTTCCCCCATGGGAGTAATGTCTCAGACAGTCTACGCTTTGATCTTTCTCTGGAAGACCAGTAGTAGTTTCCGATGCACATCTGATGGCATTCTGTAATCTGTGGACTATCAGAGTGTTGATGAAACACAGAAAATTCATCGGGATTGAATACAACAGTCACCATGCGCACTTTCCTCCATGGGAGTAATGTCTCAAACAGTCTCCGATTTGATCGTTCCCTGGAAGACCAGTAGTAGTTTCCGATGCACATCTGGTGGTATTTTGTAATCTGTGGACTATCAGAGTGTTGATGAAACACAGAAATTGCATCGGGATTGATTACAACAGTCACCATGCGCACTTTGCTCCATGGGAGTAATGTCTCAAACAGTCTACGCTTTGATCGTTCCCTAGAAGGCAGTAGTGGTTTCCTATGCACAACTGGTTTCATTCTGTAATCTGTGGACTATCAGAGTGTTGATGAAACACAGAAATTGCATCGGGATTGAATACAACAGTCACCATGCGCATTTTCCTCCATATGAGTAATGTCTCAAACAGTCTACGCTTTGATCGTTCCCTGGAAGACCAGTAGTAATTTCCGATGCACATCTGGAGGCATTCTGTAATCTGTGGACTATCAGAGTGTTGATGAAACACAGAAATTGCATCGGGATTGAATACAACAGTCACCATCCGCACTTTCCCCCGTAGGGGTAATTCTCAAACATTCTACGCTTTGATCGTTCCCTGGAAGACCAGTAGTAGTCTCCGATGCACATCTTTTGGCATTCTGTAATCTGTGGACTATCAGAGTGTTGATGAAACACAGAAATTGCATCGGGATTGAATACAACAGACACCATGCGCACTTTCCTCATCGGGAATAATATCTCATACAGTCTACGCTTTGATCGTTCCCTGGAAGACCAGTAGTAGTTTCCAATGCACATCTGGTGGCATTCTGTAATCTGTGGACTATCAGAGTGTTGATGAGGCACAGAAATTGCATCGGGATTGAATACAACAGTCACCATGCGCACTTTTTTCCATGGGAGTAATGTCTCTAAAGGTCTACGCTTTGATCGTTCCCTGGAAGACCAGTAGTAGTTTCCGATGCGCATCTGGTGGCATTCTATGATTTGTGGACTATCAGAGCGTTGATGAAACACAGAAATTGCATCGGAATTGAATACAACAGTCACCACGCGCACTTTCCTTCCACGGTAGTAATGTCTCAAACAGTCTACGCTTTGACCGTTCCCTGGAATACCAGTAGTAGTTTCTGATGCACATCTGGTGGCATTCTGTAATCTGTGGACTATCAGAGTGTTGATGAAACACAGAAATTGCATCGGGATTGAATACAACAGTCACCATGCGCACTTTCCTCCACGGGAGTAATGTATCAAACAGTCTACGCTTTGATCGTTCCCTGGAAGACCAGTAGTAGTTTCCGATGCACATCTGGTGGCATTCTGTAATCTGTGGACTATCAGAGTGTTGATGAGAAACAGAAATAGCATCGGGATTGAATACAACAGTCACCATGCTCACACCTCCATGGGTTTAATGTCTCAGACAGTGTACGCTTTGATCGTTCTCTGGAAGACCAGTAGTAGTTTCCGATGCACATCTGATGGCATTCTGTAATCTGTGGACTATCAGAGTGTTGATGAAACACAGGAATTGCATCGGGATTGAATACAACAGTCACCATGCGCACTTCCCCCATGGGGGTAATGTCTCAGACAGTGTACGCTTTGATCGTTCTCTGGAAGACCAGTAGTAGTTTCCGATGCACATCTGATAACATTCTGTAATCTGTGGACTATCAGAGTGTTGATGAAACACAGAAATGGCATCGGGATTGAATACAACAGTCACCATGCGCACTTTCCTCCATGGGAGTAATGTCGCAAACAGTCTACGATTTGATCGTTCCCTAGAAGACCAGTACTGGTTTCCGATGCACAACTGGTGGCATTCTGTAATCTGTGGACTATCAGAGTGTTGATGAAACACAGAAAATGCATCGGCATTGAATACAAGAGTCACCATGCGCACATTCCTCCACGGGAGTGATATCTCAAACAGTCTACGCTTTGATCGTTCCCTGGAATACCAGTAGTAGTTTCCGATCTACATCTGGTGGCATTCTGTAATCTGTGGACTATCAGAGTGTTGATGAAACACAGAAATTGCATCGGGATTGAATACAACGGTCAACATGCGCATTTTCCTCCAAATGAGTAGTGTCTCAAACAGTCTATGCTTTGATCGTTCCCTGAAATACCAGTAGTACTCTCCGATGCACATCTGGTGGCATTCTGTAATCTGTGGACTAACAGAGTGTTGATGAAATACAGAAATTGCATCGGGATTGAATACAACAGTCACCATCCGCACTTTCCCCCGTGGGACTAATTCTCAAACATTCTACGCTTTGATCGTTCCCTGGAAGACCAGTAGTAGTTCCGATGCACATCTGGTGGCATTCTGTAATCTGTGGACTATCAGAGTGTTGGTGAAACACAGAAATAGCATCGGGATTGAATTCAACAGTCACCATGCGCACTTTCCTCCACGGGAGTAATGTCTCAAACAGTCTACGATTTGATCGTTCCCTGGAAGACCAGTAGTAGTTTCCGATGCACATCTGGAGGCATTCTATAATCTGTGGATTATCTGAGTGTTGATGGAACACAGAAATTGCATAGGGATTGAATACAACAGTCACCATGCGCACTTACCTCCATGAAAGTAATGTCTCAAACGGTCTACGCTTTGATCGCTCCCTGGAAGACCAGTAGTAATTTCCGATGCACATCTGGAGGCATTCTGTAATCTGTGGACTATCAGAGTGTTGATAAAACACAGAAATTGCATCAGGATTGAATACAACAATCACCATGCGCACTTTCCTCCATGGGAGTAATGTCTCAAACAGTCTACGCTTTGATCGTTCCCTGAAAGACCAGTAGCAGTTTCCGATGCACATCTGGAGGCATTCTGCAATATGTGGACTATCAGAGTGTTGATGAAACACAGAAATTGCATCGGGATAGAATACAACAGTCACCATACGCACTTTCCTCCATGGGAGTAATGTCTCAAGGAGTCTACGCTTTGATCGCTCCCTGGAATACCGGTAGTAGTTTCCGATGCACATCTGGAGGCATTCTGTAATCTGTGGACCTTCAAAGTGTTGAGGAAACACAGAATTTGCATCGGGAGTGAATACAACAGTCACAATCCCCTCTTTCCTCAATAGGGTAATGTCTGATACAGTCTACACTTTGATCGTTCCCAGGAAGACCTGTAGTAGTTTCCGATGCACATCTGGTGACAATCTGTAGTCTGTGGACTATCAGAGTGTTGATGAAACACAGAAATTTCATCGGGATTGAATACAACATTCACCATCTGCACTTTCCTCCATGGGAGTAACGTCTGAAACAGTCTACGCTTTGATCGTTCCCTGGTAGACCAGTGGTAGTTTCCGATGCACATCTGGTGGCATTCTGTAATCTGTGGACTGTCAGAGTGTTGATGAAACACAGAAATGGCATCGGGATTAGATACAAAAGACACCATGCGCACTTTCCTCCATGGGAGTAATGACTCAAACAGTCTACGCTTTGATCGTTCCTTGGAAGACCAGTAGTAGTTTCCGATGCACATCTGGTGGCATTCTGTAATCTGTGGACTATCAGAGTGTTGATGAGAAACAGAAATAGCATCGGGATTGAATACAACAGTCACCATGCGCACCTCCACCATGGGAGTAATGTCTCAGACAGTCTCCGCTTTGATCGTTCTCTTGAAGACCAGTAGTAGTTTCCGATGCACATCTGATGGCATTCTGTAATCTGTGGACTATCAGAGTGTTGATGAAACACAGAAATTGCATCGGGATTGAATACAACAGTCACCATGCGCACTTTCCTCCATGGGAGTAATGTCTCAAACAGTCCACGATTTGATCGTTCCCTGGAAGACCAGTAGTAGTTTCCGATGCACATCTGGTGGTATTTTGTAATCTGTATACTATCAGAGTGTTGATGAAACACAGAAATTGCATCGGGATTGAATACAACAGTCACCATATGCACTTTCCTAAATGGAAGGTATGTCGCAAACAGTCTACGCTTTGATCGTTCCCTTGAAGACCAGTAGTGGTTGCCGATGCACAACTGGTGGCATTCTGTAATCTGTGGACTATCAGAGTGTTGAAACACAGAAAATGCATCGGCATTGAATACAAGAGTCACCATGCGCACATTCCTCCACGGGAGTGATATCTCAAACAGTCTACGCTTTGATCGTTCCCTGGAATACCAGTAGTAGTTTCCGATCCACATCTGGTGGCATTCTGTAATCTGTGGACTATCAGAGAGTTGATGAAATACAGAAATTGCATCGGGATTGAATACAACAGTCACCATGCGCATTTTCCTCCATATGAGTAATGTCTCAAACAGTCTACGCTTTGATCGTTCCCTGGAAAACCAGTTGTACTCTCCGATGCATATCTGGTGGCATTCTCTAATCTGTGGACTAACAGAGTGTTGAAGAAACACAGAAATTGCATCGGGATTTAATACAACAGTCAATATTCCCACATTCGTCCATGGGAGTAATGTCTCAAACAGTCTACGCTTTGATCGTTTTCTGGAAGACCAGTAGTAATTTCCGATGCACATCTGGAGGCATTCTGTAATCTGTGGACTATCAGAGTGTTGATGAAACACAGAATTTGCATCGGGAGTGAATACAACAGTCACGATCCCCTCTTTCCTCAATAGGGTAATGTCTGATACAGTCTACACTTAGATCGTTCCCAGGAAGACCTGTAGTAGTTTCCGATGCACATCTGGTGACAATCTGTAATCTGTGGACTATCAGAGTGTTGATGAAACACAGAAATTGCATCGGGATTGAATACAACAGTCACCATCTGCACTTTCCTCCATGGGAGTAACGTCTGAAACAGATTACGCTTTGATCGTTCCCTGGTAGACCAGTGGTAGTTTCCGATGCACATCTGGTGGCATTCTGTAATCTGTGGACTGTCAGAGTGTTGATGAAACACAGAAATGGCATCGGGATTAGATACAAAAGACACCATGCGCACTTTCCTCCGTGGGAGTAATGACTCAAACAGTCTACGATTTGATCGTTCCCTGGAAGACCAGTAGTAGTTTCCGATGCACATCTGGTGTCATTCTGTAATCTGTGGACTATCAGAGTGTTGATGAGAAACAGAAATAGCATCGGGATGAATACAACAGTCACCATGCGCACCTCCCCCATGGGAGTAATGTCTCAGACAGTCCCCGCTGTAATCGGTCTCTTGAAGACCAGTAGTAGTTTCCGATGCACATCTGATGGCATTCTGTAATCTGTGGACTATCAGAGTGTTGATGAAACACAGAAATTGCATCGGGATTGAATACAACAGTCACCATGCGCACTTTCCTCCATGGGAGTAATGTCTCAAACAGTCCACGATTTGATCGTTCCCTGGAAGACCAGTAGTAGTTTCCGATGCACATCTGGTGGTATTTTGTAATCTGTATACTATCAGAGTGTTGATGAAACACAGAAATTACATCGGGATTGAATACAACAGTCACCATATGCACATTCCTAAATGGAAGGTATGTCGCAAACAGTCTACGCTTTGATCGTTCCCTAGAAGACCAGTAGTGGTTTCCGATGCACAACTGGTGGCATTCTGTAATCTGTGGACTATCAGAGTGTTGAAACACAGAAAATGCATCGGCATTGAATACAAGAGTCACCATGCGCACATTCCTCCACGGGAGTGATATCTCAAACAGTCTACGCTTTGATCGTTCCCTGGAATACCAGTAGTAGTTTCCGATCCACATCTGGTGGCATTCTGTAATCTGTGGACTATCAGAGTGTTGATGAAACACAGAAATTGCATCGGGATTGAATACAACAGTCACCATGCGCATTTTCCTCCAAATGAGTAATGTCTCAATTAGTCTACGCTTTGATCGTTCCCTGGAATACCAGTAGTACTCTCCGATGCACATATGGTGGCATTCTGTAATCTGTGGACTATCAGAGTGTTGATGAAACACAGAAATTGCATCGGGATTCAATACAACAGTCAATATTCCCACTTTCCTCCGTGGGAGTAATGTCTCAAACAGTCTACGATTTGATCGTTCCCTGGAAGACCAGTAATACTCTCCGATGCACATCTGGTGGCATTCTGTAATCTGTGGACTATCAGATTGTTGATGAAGAACAGAAATAGCATCGGGATTGAATACAACAGTCACCATGCGCACTTCCCCCATGTAAGTAATGTCTCAGACAGTCTACGCTTTGATCGTTCTCTGGAAGACCAGTAGTAGTTTCCGATGCACATCTGGAGGCATTCTGTAATCTGTGGACTATCAGAGTGTTGATGAAACACAGAAAATGCATCGGGATTGAATACAACAGTCACTATGCGCACTTTCCTCCATGGGAGTAATGTCTCAAACAGTCTACGATTTGATCGTTCCCTGGAAGACCAGTAATACTCTCCGATGCACATCTGGTGGCATTCTGTAATCTGTGGACTATCAGATTGTTGATGAAGAACAGAAAAAGCATCGGGATTGAATACAACAGTCACCATGCGCACTTCCCCCATGGGAGTAATGTCTCAGACAGTCTATGCTTTGATCGTTCTCTGGAAGACCAGTAGTAGTTTCCGATGCACATCTGGAGGCATTCTGTAATCTGTGGACTATCAGAGTGTTGATGAAACACAGAAAATGCATCGGGATTGAACACAACAGTCACCTTGCGCACTTTCCTCCATGGGAGTAATTCTCAAACAGTCTACGCTTTGATCGTTCCTTGGAAGATCAGTAGTAGTTTCCGATGCACATCTGGTGGCATTCTGTAACCTGTGGACTATCAGAGTGTTGATGAAACACAGAAATTCCATTGGGATTGAATACAACAGTAACCATGCGCACTTTCCTCCATGGGAGTAATTCTCAAACATTCTACGCTTTGATCGTTCCCTGGAAGACCAGTAGTAGTTTCCGACGCACACCTGGTGGCATTCTGTAATCTGTGGACTATCAGAGTGTTGATGAAACACACAAGTTGCATCGGGATTGATTACAACAGTCACCATGCGCACTTTGCTCCATGGGAGTAATGTCTCAAACAGTCTACGCTTTGATCGTTCCCTAGAAGACCAGTAGTGGTTTCCTATGCACAACTGGTGGCATTCTGTAATCTGTGGACTAGCAGAGTGTTGATGAAACACAGAAATTGCATCGGGATTGAATACAACAGTCAATATTCCCACATTCCTCCATGGGAGTAATGTCTCAAACAGTCTACGCTTTGATCGTTCCCTGGAAGACCAGTAGTAATTTCCGATGCACATCTGGAGGCATTCTGTAATCTGTGGACTATCAGAGTGTTGATGAAACACAGAAATTGCATCGGGATTTAATACAACACTCACCATGCGCACTTTCCTCTGTGGGTGTAATGTTTCAAACAGTCTACGGTTTTATCGTTCCCTGGAACACCAGTAGTAGTTTCCGATGCACATCTGGAGGCATTCTGTAACCTGTGGACTATCAGAGTGTTGATGAAACACCGAAATTCCATTGGGATTGAATACAACAGTAACCATGCGCACTTTCCTCCATGGGAGTAATTCTCAAACATTCTACGCTTTGATCGTTCCCTGGACGACCAGTAGTAGTTTCCGATGCACATCTGGTGGCATTCTGTAATCTGTGGACTATCAGAGTGTTGGTGAAACACAGAAATAGCATCGGGATTGAATACAACAGTCACCATGCGAACTTTCCTCCACGGGAGTAATGTCTCAAACAGTCTACGATTTGGTCGTTCCCTGGAAGACCAGTAGTAGTTTCCGATGCACACCTGGTGGCATTCTGTAATCTGTGGACTATCAGAGTGTTGGTGAAACACAGAAATAGCATCGGGATTGAATACAACAGTCACCATGCGAACTTTCCTCCACGGGAGTAATGTCTCAAACAGTCTGCGCTTTGATCGTTCCCTGGAAAACCAGTAGTACTCTACGATGCATATCTGGTGGCATTCTGTAATCTGTGGACTAACAGAGTGTTGATGAAACACAGAAATTGCATCGGGATTGAATACAACAGTCAATATTCCCACTTTCCTCCATGGGAGTAATGTCTCAAACAGTCTACGCTTTGATCGTTCCCTGGAAGACCAGTAGTAATTTCCGATGCACATCTGGAGGCATTCTGTAATCTGTGGACTATCAGAGTGTTGATGAAACACAGAAATTGCATCGGGATTGAATACAACAGTAACCATGCGCACTTTCCTCCGTGGTAGTAATTCTCAAACATTGTACGCTTTGATCGTTCCCTGGAAGACCAGTAGTAGTTTCCGATGCACATCTGGTGGCATTCTGTAATCTGTGGACTATCAGAGTGTTGGTGAAACACAGAAATAGCATCGGGATTGAATACAACAGCCACCATGCGCACTTACCTCCATGGGAGTAATGTCTCAAACGGTCTACGCTTTGATCGTTCCCTGGAAGACCAGTAGTAGTTTCCGATGCACACCTGGTGGCATTCTGTAATCTGTGGACTATCAGAGTGTTGATGAAACACACAAGTTGCATCGGGATTGATTACAACAGTCACCATGCGCACTTTGCTCCATGGGAGTAATGTCTCAAACAGTCTACGCTTTGATCGTTCCCTAGAAGACCAGTAGTGGTTTCCTATGCACAACTGGTGGCATTCTGTAATCTGTGGACTAGCAGAGTGTTGATGAAACACAGAAATTGCATCGGGATTGAATACAACAGTCAATATTCCCACATTCCTCCATGGGAGTAATGTCTCAAACAGTCTACGCTTTGATCGTTCCCTGGAAGACCAGTAGTAATTTCCGATGCACATCTGGAGGCATTCTGTAATCTGTGGACTATCAGAGTGTTGATGAAACACAGAAATTGCATCGGGATTTAATACAACACTCACCATGCGCACTTTCCTCTGTGGGTGTAATGTTTCAAACAGTCTACGGTTTTATCGTTCCCTGGAACACCAGTAGTAGTTTCCGATGCACATCTGGAGGCATTCTGTAACCTGTGGACTATCAGAGTGTTGATGAAACACAGAAATTCCATTGGGATTGAATACAACAGTAACCATGCGCACTTTCCTCCATGGGAGTAATTCTCAAACATTCTACGCTTTGATCGTTCCCTGGAAGACCAGTAGTAGATTCCGATGCACACCTGGTGGCATTCTGTAATCTGTGGACTATCAGAGTGTTGGTGAAACACAGAAATAGCATCGGGATTGAATACAACAGTCACCATGCGAACTTTCCTCCACGGGAGTAATGTCTCAAACAGTCTACGATTTGGTCGTTCCCTGGAAGACCAGTAGTAGTTTCCGATGCACACCTGGTGGCATTCTGTAATCTGTGGACTATCAGAGTGTTGGTGAAACACAGAAATAGCATCGGGATTGAATACAACAGTAACCATGCGCACTTTCCTCCGTGGTAGTAATTCTCAAACATTCTACGCTTTGATCGTTCCCTGGAAGACCAGTAGTAGTTTCCGATGCACATCTGGTGGCATTCTGTAATCTGTGGACTATCAGAGTGTTGGTGAAACACAGAAATAGCATCGGGATTGAATACAACAGCCACCATGCGCACTTACCTCCATGGGAGTAATGTCTCAAACGGTCTACGCTTTGATCGTTCCCTGGAAGACCAGTAGTAATTTCCGATGCACATCTGGAGGCATTCTGTAATCTGTGGACTATCAGAGTGTTGATGAAACACAGAAATTGCATCAGGATTGAATACAACATTTACCATGCCCACTTTCCTCCAATGGAGTAATGTCTCAAACGGTCTACGATTTCATCGTTCCCTGGAAGACCAGTAGCAGTTTCCGAAGCACATCTGGAGGTATTCTGTAATCTGTGGACTATCAGAGTGTTGATGAAACACAGAAATTGCATCGGGATTGAATACAACAGTCACCATACGCACTTTCCTCCATGGGAGTAATGTCTCAAAGAGTCTACGCTTTGATCGTTCCCTGGAAAACCAGTAGAACTCTCCGATGCACATCTGGAGGCATTCTGTAATCTGTGGACCTTCAAAGTGTTGAGGAAACACAGAATTTGCATCGGGAGTGAATACAACAGTCTCAATCCGCTCTTTCCTCAATAGGGTATTGTCTGATACAGTCTACACTTTGATCGTTCCCAGGAAGACCTGTAGTAGTTTCCGATGCGCATCTGGAGACAATCTGTAATCTGTGGACTATCAGAGTGTTGATGAAACACAGAAATTGCATCGGGATTGAATACAACAGTCACCATCCGCACTTTCCTCCATGGGAGTAACGTCTGAAACAGTCTACGCTTTGATCGTTCCCTGGTAGACCAGTGGTAGTTTCCGATGCACATCTGGTGGCATTCTGTAATCTGTGGACTGTCAGAGTGTTGATGAAACATAGAAATGGCATCGGGATTAGATACAAAAGTCACCATGCGCACTTTCCTCCATGGGAGTAATGACTCACACAGTCTACGCTTTGATCGTTCCCTGGAAGACCAGTAGTAGTTTCCGATGGACATCTGGCGGCATTCTGTAATCTGTGGACTATCAGAGTGTTGATGAGAAACAGAAATAGCATCGGGATTGAATACAACAGTCACCATGCGCACTTCCCCCATGGGAGTAATGTCTCAGACAGTCTACGTTTTGATCCTTTTCTGGAAGACCAGTAGTGGTTTCCGATGCACATCTGGTGGTATTTTGTAATCTGTGGACTATCAGAGTGTTGATGAAACACAGAAATTGCATCGGGATTGAACACAAAAGTCACCATACGCACTTTCCTAAATGGGAGTAATGTCGCAAACAGTCTACGCTTTGATCGTTCCTTAGAATACCAGTAGTTTTTTCCGATGCACAACTGGTGGCATTCTGTAATCTGTGGACTAACAGAGTGTTGATGAAACACAGAAATTGCATCGGGATTCAATACAGCAGTCAATATTCCCACTTTCCTCCATGGGAGTAATGTCTCAAACAGTCTACGATTTGATCGTTCCCTGGAAGACCAGTAGTAGTTTCCGATGCACATCTGGTGGCATTCTGTAATCTGTGGACTATCAGAGTGTTGATGAAACACAAAAATTCCATCGGGGTTAAATACAACAGTCACCTTGCGCACTTTGTTCCATGGGAGTAATTCTCAAACAGTCTACGCTTTCATCGTTCCCTGGGGGACCAGTAGTAGTTTCCGATGCACATCTGGTGGCATTATGTAATCTGTGGACTATCAGAGTGTTGATGAAACACAGAAATTGCATCGGGATGAATTCAACAGTCACCATGTGCATTTTCCTCCATATGAGTAATGTCTCAAACAGTCTACGTTTTGATCGTTCCCTGGAAAACCAGTAGTAGTTTCCGATGCACATCTGGAGGCATTCTGTAATCTGTGGATTATCTGAGTGTTGATGAAACACAGAAATTGCATAAGGAGTGAATACAACAGTCACCATGCGCACTTTCCTAGATGGGAGTAATGTCTCAAACGGTCTACGCTTTGATCGTTCCCTCGAAGACCAGTAGTAATTTCCAATGCACATCTGGAGGCATTCTGTAATCTGTGGACTATCAGAGTGTTGATGAAACACAGAAATTCCATCGGGTTTTAATACAACAGTCACCTTGCGCACTTTGCTCCATGTGAGTAATTCTCAAACAGTCTACGCTTTGATCGTTCCCTGGAAGACCAGTAGTAGTTTCCGATGCACATCTGGTGGCATTCTGTAATCTGTGGACTATCAGAGTGTTGATGAAAAACAGAAATAGCATCGGGATTGAATATAACAGTCACCATGCGCACTTCCCGCATGGGAGTAATGTCTCAGACAGTCTACGCTTTGATCGTTCTCTGGAAGACCAGTAGTAGTTTCCGATGCACATCTGATGGCATTCTGTAATCTGTGGACTATCAGAGTGTTGATGAAACACAGAAAATGCATCGGGATTGAATACAACAGTCACCATGCGCACTTTCCTCCATGGGAGTAATGTCTCAAACAGTCTACGATTTGATCGTTCCCTGGAAGACCAGTAGTAGTTTCCGATGCACATCAGGTGGCATTGTGTAATCTGTGGACTATCAGAGTTTTGAGAAAAACAGAAATTGCTTCCGGATTGAATACAACAGTTACCATGCCTACTTTCCTCCATGGGAGTGACGTCTCAGACAGTCTACGCTTTGATCGTTCTCTGGAAGACCAGTAGTAGATTCCCATGGACAACTGGTGGCATTCTGTAATCTGTGGAATATCAGAGTGTTGATGAAACACAGAAAATGCATCGGGATTGAATACAAAAGTCACCATGCGCACTTTCCTCCAGGGGAGTAATATCTCAAACAGTCTACGCTTTGATCGTTCCCTGGAAGACCAGTAGTAATCTCCGATGCACATCTGGAGGCATTCTGTAATCTGTGGACTATCAGAGTGTTTATGAAACACAGAAATTGCATCGGGATTGAATACAACAGTCACCATGCGCACTTTCCTCTATAGGAGTAATGTCTCAAACAGTCTACGATTTGATCGTTCACTGGAAGACCAGTAGTAGTTTCCGATGCACATCTGGAGGCATTCTGTAATCTGTGGACTATCAGAGTGTTGATGAAACACAGAAATGGCATCGGGATTGGATACAACGGTCACCATGCACACTTGCCTCCATGGGAGTAATGTCTCAAACAGTCTACGATTTGATCGTTCCCTGGAAGACCAGTAATAATTTCCGATGCACATCTGGAGGCATTCTGTAATCTGTGGACTATCAGAGTGTTGATGAAACACAGAAATTGCATCAGGATTGAATAAAACAGTCACCATTCGCACTTTCCTCCATGGGATTAATGTCTCAAACAGTCTACGCTTTGATCGTTCCCTGGAAGACCAGTAGTAGTTTCCGATGCACATCTGGTGGCATTGTGTAATCTGTGGACTATCAGAGTTTTGAGAAAAAAAAAATTGCTTCGGGATTGAATACAACAGTCACCATGCCTACTTTCCTCCATGGGAGTGACGTCTCAGACAGTCTACGCTTTGATCGTTCTCTGGAAGACCAGTAGTAGATTCCGATGGACAACTGGTGGCATTCTGTAATCTGTGGACTATCAGAGGGTTGAAACACAAAAATTTAATCGGGATTGAATACAACAGTCACCTTACGCACTTTCCTCCGTGGGGGTAATTCTCAAACAGTCTACGCTTTGATCGTTCCTTGGAAGACCAGTAGTAGTTTCCGATGCACATCTGGTGGCATTCTGTAATCTGTGGACTATCAGAGTGTTGATGAAAAACAGAAATAGCATCGGGATTGAATATAACAGTCACCATGCGCACTTCCCCCATGGGAGTAATGACTCAGACAGTCTACGCTTTGATCGTTCTCTGGAAGACCGGTAGTAGTTTCCGATGCACATCTGATGGCATTCTGTAATCTGTGGACTATCAGAGTGTTGATGAAACACAGAAAATGCATCGGGATTGAATACAACAGTCACCATGCGCACTTTCCTCCATGGGAGTAATGTACCAAACAGTCTACGATTTGATCGTTATCTGGAAGACCAGTAGTAGTTTCCGATGCACATCAGGTGGCATTGTGTAATCTGTGGACTATCAGAGTTTTGAGAAAAACAGAAATTGCTTCCGGATTGAATACAACAGTCACCATGTCTACTTTCCTCCATGGGAGTGAGGTCTCAGACAGTCTACGCTTTGATCGTTCCCTGGAAGACCAGTAGTAATCTCCGATGCACATCTGGAGGCATTCTGTAATCTGTGGACTATCAGAGTGTTTATGAAACACAGAAATTGCATCGGGATTGAATACAACAGTCACCATGCGCACTTTCCTCTATAGGAGTAATGTCTCAAACAGTCTACGATTTGATCGTTCACTGGAAGACCAGTAGTAGTTTCCGATGCACATCTGGAGGCATTCTGTAATCTGTGGACTATTAGAGTGTTGATGAAACACAGAAATGGCATCGGGATTAGATACAACGGTCACCATGCGCACTTGCCTCCATGGGAGTAATGTCTCAAACAGTCTACGATTTGATCGTTCCCTGGAAGACCAGTAATAATTTCCGATGCACATCTGGAGGCATTCTGTAATCTGTGGACTATCAGAGTGTTGATGAAACACAGAAATTGCATCAGGATTGAATACAACAGTCACCATGCGCACTTTCCTCCATGGGATTAATGTCTCAAACAGTATACGCTTTGATCGTTCCTGGAAGACCAGTAGAAGTTTACGTTGCACATTTGGAGGCATTCTGTAATCTGTGGACTATCAGAGTGTTGATGAAACACAAATATTTAATCGGGATTGAATACAACAGTCATCTTGCGCACTTTCCTCCATGGGAGTAATTCTCAAACAGTCTACGATTTGATCGTTCCTTGTAAGACCAGTAGTAGTTTCCGATGCACATCTGGTGGCATTCTGTAATCTGTGGACTATCAGAGTGTTGATGAAAAACAGAAATAGCATCGGGATTGAACACAACAGTCACCATGCGCACTTCCCCCATGGGAGTAATGTCTCAGACAGTCTACGCTTTGATCGTTCTCTGGAAGACCAGTAGTAGTTTCCGATGCACACCTGGTGGCATTCTGTAATCTGTGGACTATCAGAGTGTTGATGAAACATAGAAAATGCATCGGGATTGAATACAACAGTCACCATGCGCACTTTCCTCCATGGGAGGAATGTCTCAGACAGTCTACGATTTGATCGTTCCCTGGAAGACCAGTAGTAGTTTCCGATGCACATCTGGAGGCATTCTGTAATCTGTGGACCTTCGAAGTGTTGAGGAAACACAGAATTTGCATCGGGATTGAATACAACAGACAATATTCCCACTTTCCTCCATGGGAGTAATGTCTCAAACAGTCTACGCTTTGATCGATCCCTGGAAGACCAGTAGCAATTTCCGATGCACATCTGGAGGCATTCTGTAATCTGTGGACTATCAGAGTGTTGATGAAACACAGAAATTGCATCTGGATTGAATACAACAGTAACCATGCGCACTTTCCTCCGTGGGAGTAATTCTTAAACATTCTACGATTTGATCTTTTCCTGGAAGACCAGTAGTAGTTTCCGATGCACATCTGGTGGCATTCTGTAATCTGTGGACTATCAGAGTGTAGGTGAAACACAGAAATAGCATCGGGATTAAATACAACAGTCACCATGCGCACTTACCTCTATGGGAGTAATGTCTCAAACGGTCTACGCTTTGATCGTTCCCTGGAAGACCAGTAGTAATTTCCGATGCACATCTGGAGAAATTCTGTAATCTGTGGACTATCAGAGTGTTGATGAAACACAGAAATTGCATCAGGATTGAATACAACAGTCACCATGCGCACATTCCTCAATGGGAGTAATGTCTCAAACGGTCTACGCTTTGATCGTTCCCTGCAAGACCAGTAGCAGTATCCGATGCACATCTGGAGGCATTCTGTATTCTGTGGTCTATCAGAGTGTTGATGAAACACAGAAATTGCATCGGGATTGAATACAACAGTCACCATACGCACTTTCCTCCATGGGAGTAATGTCTCAAACAGTCTACGATTTGATCGCTCCCTGGAATACCAGTAGTAGTTTCCGATGCACATCTGGAGGCATTCTGTAATCTGTGGACCTTCAAAGTGTTGAGGAAACACAGAATTTGCATCGGGAGTGAATACAACAGTCACAATCCGCTCTTTCCTCAATAGGGTAATGTCTGATACAGTCTACACTTTGATCGCTCCCAGGAAGACCTGTAGTAGTTTCCGATGCACATCTGGAGACAATCTGTAATCTGTGGACTATCAGAGTGTTGATGAAGCACAGAAATTCAATCGGGGTTGAATACAACAGTCACCTTGCGCACTTTGCTCCATGGGAGTAATTCTCAAACAGTCTACGCTTTGATCGTTCCCTGGAATACCAGTAGTACTCTCCGATGCACATCTGGTGGCATTCTGTAATCTGTGGACTAACAGAGTGTTGATGAAACACAGAAATTGCATCGGGATTCAATACAACAGTCAATATTCCCACTTTCCTCCATGGGAGTAATGTCTCAAAGAGTCTACGCTTTGATCGTTCCCTGGAAGAGCAGTAGTAATTTCCGATGCACATCTGGAGGTATTCTGTAATCTGTGGACTATCAGAGTGTTGATGAAACACAGAAATTCCATTGGGATTGAATACAACAGTAACCATGCGCACTTTCCTCCATGGGAGTAATTCTCAAACATTCTACGCTTTGATCGTTCCCTGGGGGACCAGTAGTAGTTTCCGATGCACACCTCGTGGCATTCTCTAATCTGTGGACTATCAGAGTGTTGGTGAAACACAGAAATAGCATCGGGATTGAATACAACAGTCAACATGCGCACTTTCCTCCACGGGAGTAATGTCTCAAACAGTCTACGATTTGATCGTTCCCTGGAAGACCAGTAGTAGTTTCCGATTCACATCTGCAGGCATTCTGTAATCTGTGGACTATCAGAGTGTTGATGAAACAGAGAAATTGCATCGGGATTGAATACAACAGTACCATGAGCACTTTAATCCATGGGAGTAATGTCTCAAAGAGTCTACGCTTTGATCGCTCCCTGGAATACCAGTAGTAGTTTCCGATGCACATCTGGAGGCATTCTGTAATCTGTGGACCTTCGAAGTGTTGAGGAAACACAGAATTTGCATCGGGAGTGAATACAACAGTCACAATCTGCTCTTTCCTCCATGGGGTAATGTCTGATACATTCTACGCTTTGATCGTTCCCATTAAGACCTGTAGTAGTTTCCGATGCACATCTGGAGACAATCTGTAATCTGTGTACTATCAGACTGTTGATGAAAGACAGAAATTGCATCGGGATTGAATACAACAGTCACCATCCGCACTTTCCTCCATGGGAGTAGTGTCGCAAACAGTCTACGCTTTGATCGTTCCCTAGAAGACTAGTAGTGGTTTCCGATGCGCAACTGGTGGCATTCTGTAATCTGTGGACTATCAGAGTGTTGATGAAACACAGAAAATGCATCGGCATTGAATACAACAGTCACCATGCGCACTTTCCTCCACGGGAGTGATATCTCAAACAGTCTACGCTTTGATCGTTCCCTGGAATACCAGTGGTAGTTTCCGATGCACATCTGGTGGCATTCTGTAGTCTGTGGACTATCAGAGTGTTGATGAAACACAGAAATTGCATCGGGATTGAATACAAAAGTCACCATGCGCATTTTTCTCCATATGAGTAATGTCTCAAACAGTCTGCGCTATGATCGTTCCCTGGAAAACCAGTAGTACTCTACGATGCACATCTGGTGGCATTCTGTAATCTGTGGACTATCAGACTGGTGATGAAACACAGAAATTGCATCGGGATTGAATACAACAGTCACCATCCGCACTTTACTCCATGGGAGTAGTGTCGCAAACAGTCTACGCTTTGATCGTTCCCTAGAAGACTAGTAGTGGTTTCCGATGCACCTCTGGAGACAATCTGTAATCTGTGTACTATCAGACTGTTGATGAAACACAGAAATTGCATCGGGATTGAATACAACAGTCACAATGCGCAGTTTCCTCCATGGGAGTAATGTCTCAAACAGTCTACGTTTGATCGTTCCCTGGAAGACCAGTATTAGTTTCCGATGCACATCTGGAGGCATTCTGTAATCTGTGGACTATCAGAGTGTTGATGAAACACAGAAATTGCAGCAGGATTGAATACAACAGTTACCATGCGCACTTTCCTCAATGGGAGTAATGTCTCAAACGGTCTACGCTTTGATCGTTCCCTGGAAGACCAGTAGCAGGTTCCGATGCACATCTGGAGGCATTCTGTAATCTGTGGTCTATCAGAGTGTTGTTGAAACACAGAAATTGCATCGGGATTGTATACAACAGTCACCATACGCACTTTCCTCCATGGGAGTAATGTCTCAAACAGTCTACGCTTTGATCGCTCCCTGGAAGACCAGTAGTAGTTTCCGATGCACATCTGGAGGCATTCTGTAATCTGTGGACCTTCAAAGTGTTGAGGAAACACAGAATTTGCATCGGGAGTGAATACAACAGTCATAATCCGCTCTTTCCTCAATAGGGTAATGTCTGATACAGTCTACACTTTGATCGCTCCCAGGAAGACCTGTAGTAGTTTCCGATGCACATCTGGAGACAATCTGTAATCTGTGATCTATCAGAGTGTTGATGAAGCACAGAAATTCCATCGGGGTTGAATACAACAGTCACCTTGCGCACTTTGCTCCATGGGAGTAATTCTCAAACAGTCTACAATTTGATCGTTCCCTGGAAGACCAGTAATAGTTTCCGATGCACATCTGGTGGCATTCTGTAATCTGTGGACTATCAGATTGTTGATGAAGTGCAGAAATAGCATCGGGATTGAATACAACAGTCACCATGCGCACTTCTCCCATGGGAGTATTGTCTCAGACAGTCTACGCAATGATCGTTCTCTGTAAGACCAGTAGTAGTTTCCGATGCACATCTGATGGCATTCTGTAATCTGTGGACTATCAGAGTGTTGATGAAACACAGAAATTCCATCGGGGTTGAATACAACAGTCACCTTGCGCACTTTGCTCCATGGGAGTAATTCTCAAACAGTCTACGCTTTGATCGTTCCCTGGGGGACCAGTAGTAGATTCCGATGCACATCTGGTGGCATTCTGTAATCTGTGGACTAACAGAGTGTTGATAAAACACAGAAATTGCTTCGGGATTGAATACAACAGTCACCATGCCTACTTTCTTCCATGGGAGTGACGTCTCAGACAGTCTACGCTTTGATCGTTCTCTGGAAGACCAGTAGTAGATTCCGATGGACAACTAGTGGCATTCTGTAATCTGTGGACAATCAGAGTGTTGATGAAACACAGAAAATGCATCGGGATTGAATACAAAAGTCACCATGCGCACTTTCCTCCACGGGAGTGATATCTCAAACAGTCTACGCTTTGATCGTTCCCTGGAATACCAGTAGTAGTTTACTTTGCACATGTGGTGGCATTCCGTAATCTGTGGACTATCAGAGTGTTGATGAAACACAGAAATTGCATCGGGATTGAATTCAACAGTCACCATCAGCACTTTCCTCCATGGAAATAACGTCTGAAACAGTCTACGCTTTGATCGTTCCCTGGAAGACCAGGAGTAGTTTCCGATGCACATCTGATGGCAATCTGTAATCTGTGGACTGTCACAGTGTTGATAACACAGAAATTGCATCGGATTTGAATACAACAGTCAGCATGCGCACTTTCCTCCATGGGATTAATGTCTCAAACAGTCTACGCTTTGATCGTTCCCTGGAAGACCAGTAGTAGTTTCCGATGAACATCTGGTATCATTCTGTAATCTATGGACTATCAGAGTGTTGATGAAACACAGAAATTGCATCGGGAGTGAAAACAACAGTCACCATCAGCACTTTCATCCAAGGGAGTAACGTCTGAAACAGTCTACGCTTTGATCGTTCCCTGGAAGACCAGTAGTAGTTTCCGATGCACATCTGATGGCATTCTGTAATCTGTGGACTGTCAGAGTGTTGATGAAACACAGAAATTGCATCAGGGTTGAATACAACAGTCACCATCCGCACTTTCCTCCATGGGAGTAATGTCTGAAACAGTCTACGTTTTGATCGTTACCTGGAAGACCATTAGTACTTTCCGGTGCACATCTGGAAGCATTCTGTAATCTGTGGACCTTCAAAATGTTGATGAAACACAGAAATTGCATCGGGAGTGAAAACAACAGTCACCATCAGCACTTTCATCCATGGGAGGAACGTCTGAAACTGTCTACGTTTTGATCGTTCCCTGGAAGACCAGTAGTAGTTTCCGATGCACATCTGGTGGTATTCTGTAATCTGTGGACTATCAGAGTGTTGTTGAAACACAGAAATTGCATCGGGGTTGATTACAACAGTCACCATGCGCACTTTGCTCCATGGGGGTAATGTCTCAAACAGACTACGCTTTGATCGTTCCCTAGAAGACCAGTAGTGGTTTCCTATGCACAACTGGTGGCATTCTGTAATCTGTGGACTATCAGCGTGTTGATGAAACACAGAAATTGCATCGGGATTGAATACAACAGTCACCATGCGCATTTTCCTCCATATGAGTAATGTCTCAAACAGTCTACGCTTTGATCGTTCTTTGGAAAACCAGTAGTACTCTCCGATGCATATCTGGTGGCATTGTCTAGTCTGTGGACTAACAGAGCGTTGATGAAACACAGAAATTGCATCGGGATTGAATACAACAGTCAATATTCCCACATTCCTCCATGGGAGTAATGTCTCAAACAGTCTACGCTTTGATCGTTCCCTGGAAGAGCAGTAGTAATTTCCGATGCACATCTGGAGGTATTCTGTAATCTGTGGACTATCAGAGTGTTGATGAAACACAGAAATTGCATCGGGATTGAATACAACACTCACCATGCGCACTTTCCTCTATGGGAGTAATGTCTCAAATAGTCTACGCTTTGATCGTTCCCTGGAACACCAGTAGTAGTTTCCGATGCACATCTGGAGGCATTCTGTAATCTGTGGACTATCAGAGTGTTGATGAAACACAGAAATTCCATTGGGATTGAATACAACAGTAACCATGCGCACTTTCCTCCATGGGAGTAATTCTCAAACATTCTACGCTTTGATCGTTCCCTGGAAGACCAGTAGTAGTTTCCGATGCAGACCTCGTGGCATTCTGTAATCTGTGGACTATCAGAGTGTTGGTGAAACACAGAAATAGCATCGGGATTGAATACAACAGTCATCAAGCGCACTTTCCTCAATGGGAGTAATGTCACAAACGGTCTACGCTTTGATCGTTCCCTGGAAGACCAGTAGCAGTTTCCGATGCACATCTGGAGGCATTCTGTAATCTGTGGTCTATCAGAGTGTTGATGAAACACAGAAATTGCATCGGGATTGAATACAACAGTCACCATACGCACTTTCCTCCATGGGAGTAACGTCTCAAACAGTCTACGCATTGATCGCTCCCTGGAATACCAGTAGTAGTTTCCGATGCACATCTGGAGGCATTCTGTAATCTGTGGACCTTCAAAGTGTTGAGGAAACACAGAATTTGCATCGGGAGTAAATACAACAGTCACAATCCGCTCTTTCCTCAATAGGGTAATGTCTGATACAGTCTACAATTTGATCGCTCCCAGGAAGACCTGTAGTAGTTTCCGATGCACATCTGATGGCATTCTGTAAACTGTGGACTATCAGAGTGTTGATGAAACACAGAAATTCCATCGGGGTTGAATACAACAGTCACCTTGCGCACTTTGCTCCATGGGAGTAATGTCTCAAACAGTCTACGCTTTGATCGTTCCCTGGAATACCAGTAGTACTCTCCGATGCACATCTGATGGCATTCTGTAAACTGTGGACTATCAGAGTGTTGATGAAACACAGAAATTGCATCGGGATTCAATACAACAGTCAATATTTTCACTTTGCTCTATGGGAGTAATGTCTCAGACAGTCTACGCTTTGATCGTTCTCTGGAAGACCAGTAGTAGATACCGATGGACAACTGGTGGCATTCTGTAATCTGTGGACTATCAGAGTGTTGATGAAACACAGAAAATGCATCGGGATTGAATACAAAGTCACCATGCGCACTTTCCCCCACGGGAGTGATATCTCAAACAGTCTGCGCTTTGATCGTTACCTGGAATACCAATAGTAGTTTCCGATGCACATCTGGTGGCATTCTGCAATCTGTGGACTATCACAGTGTTGATGAAACACAGAAATTGCATCGGGATTGAATACAACAGTCACCATGCGCATTTTTCTCCAAATGAGTAATGTCTCAATCAGTCTACGCTTTGATCGTTCCCTGGAAAACCAGTAGTACTCTCCGATGCACATCTGGTGGCATTCTGTAATCTGTGGACTAACAGAGTGTTGATGAAACACAGAAATTGCATCGGGATTCAATACAACAGTCAATATTCCCACTTTCCTCCATGGGAGTAATGTCTCAAACAGTCTACGATTTGATCGTTCCCTGGAAGACCAGTAGTAGTATCCGATGCACATCTGGTGGCATTCTGTAATCTGTGGACTATCAGATTGTTGATGAAGTACAGAAATAGCATCGGGATTGAATACAACAGTCACCATGCGCACTTCCCCCATGGGAGTATTGTCTCAGACAGTCTACGCAATGATCGTTCTCTGGAAGACCAGTAGTAGTTTCCGATGCACATCTGATGGCATTCTGTAATCTGTGGACTATCAGAGTGTTGATGAAACACAGAAATTCCATCGGGGTTGAATACAACAGTCACCTTGCGCACTTTGCTCCATTCGAGTAATTCTCAAACAGTCTACGCTTTGATCGTTCCCTGGGGGACCAGCAGTAGTTTCCGATGCACATCTGGTGGCATTCCGTAATCTGTGGACTAACAGAGTGTTGATGAAACACAGAAATTGCATCGGGATTGAATACAACAGTCACCATGTGCATTTTCCTCCATATGAGTAATGTCTCAAACAGTCTACGCTTTGATCGTTCCCTGGAAAACCAGTAGTAGTTTCCGATGCACATCTGGAGGCATTCTGTAATCTGTGGATTAACTGAGTGTTGATGAAACACAGAAATTGCATAGGGAGTGAATACAACAGTCACCATGCGCACTTTCCTAGATGGGAGTAATGTCTCAAACGGTCTACGCTTTGATCGTTCCCTCGAAGACCAGTATTAATTTCCAATGCACATCTGGAGGCATTCTGTAATCTGTGGACTATGAGAGTGTTGATGAAACACAGATATTGCATCAGGATTGAATACAACACTCACCATGCGCACTTTCCTCCATGGGTGTAATATCTCAAACAGTCTACGCTTTGATCGTTCCCTGGAAGACCAGTAGCAGTTTCCGATGCACATCTGGAGGCATTCTGTAATCTGTGGACTATCAGAGTGTTGATGAAACACAGAAATTGCATCGGGATTGAATATAACAGTCACAATAAGCACTTTCCTTCATGGGAGTAATGTCTCAAACAGTCTACGCTTTGATCGTTCCCAGGAAGACCAGTAGTAGTTTCTGATGCACATCTGGAGACAATCTGTAATCTGTGGACTATCAGAGTGTTGATGAAACACAGAAATTGCATCGGGATTGAATTCAACCGTCACCATCCTCACTTTCCTCCATGGAAGTAACGTCTGAAACAGTCTACGCTTTGATCGTTCCCTGGAAGACCAGTAGTAGTTTCCTATGCACATCTGATGGCATTCTGTAATCTGTGGACTGTCAGAGTGTTGATTAAACAAAGAAATTGCATCGGGTTTGAATACAACAGTCAGCATGCGCACTTTCCTCCATGGGATTAATGTCTCAAACAGTCTACGCTTTGATCGTTCCCTGGAAGACCAGTAGTAGTTTCCGATGAACATCTGGAATCATTCTGTAATCTATGGACTATCAGAGTGTTGATGAAACACTGAAATTGCATCGGGAGTGAAAACAACAGTCACCATCAGCACTTTCATCCTTGGGAGTAACGCCTGAAACAGTCTACGTTTTGATCGTTCCCAGGAAAACCAGTAGTAGTTTCCGATGCACATCTGGAGGCAATCTGTAATCTGTGGACTATCAGAGTGTTGATGAAACACAGAAATTGCATCAGGGTTGAATACAACAGTCACCATGCGCACTTTCCTCCATGGGAGTAATGTCACAAAGAGTCTACTCTTTGATCGTTCGCAGGAGGACCAGTAGTAGTTGCCAATGCACGTCTGGTTGCATTCTGTAATCCGTGGACTATCAGAGTGTTGATGAAACAGAGAAATTGCATCGGGATTTAATACAAAAGTCACCATGCGCACTTTCCTCCACAGGAGTAATGTCTCAAACAGTCTATGCTTTGATCGTTCCCTGGAAGACCAGTAACTGTTTCCGATGCACATCTGGAGGTATTCTCTTATCTGTGGACTATCAGAGTGTTGATGAAACACAGAAATTGAATCGGGATTGAATACAACAGTCACCATCCGCACTTTCCTCCATGGGAGTAATGTCTGAAACAGTCTACGCTTTGATCGTTACCTGGAAGACCATTAGTACTTTCCGGTGCACATGTGGAAGCATTCTGTAATCTGTGGACCTTCAAAATGTTGATGAAACACAGAAATTGCATCGGGAGTGAAAACAACAGTCACCATCAGCACTTTCATCCATGGGAGTAACGTCTGAAACAGTCTACGTTTTGATCGTTCCCAGGAAAACCAGTAGTAGTTTCCGATGCACATCTGGTGGCAATCTGTAATCTGTGGACTATCAGAGTGTTGATGAAACACAGAAACTCCATCGGGATTGAATACAACAGTCACCATGCGCACTTTCCTCCATGGGAGTAATTCTCAAACAGTCTAGGCTTTGATCGTTCCCTGAAAGACCAGTAGTAGTCTCCGATGCATATCTGGTGGCATTCTGTAATCTGTGGACTAACAGAGTGTTGATGAAACACAAAAATTGCATCGGCATTGAATACAACAGTCAATATTGGCACTTTCCTCCATGGGAGTAATGTCTCAAGCAGTCTACGATTTGATCGTTCCCTGGAAGACCAGTAGTAGTTTCCGATGCACATCTGGTGGCATTCTGTAATCTGTGGACAATCAGAGTGTTGATGAAACACAGAAATAGCATCGGGATTGAATACAACAGTCACCATGCGCACTTTCCTCCATGAGAATAATGTCTCAAACAGTCAACGCTTTGATCGTTCCCTGGAAGACCAGTAGTGATTTCCGATGCACATCTGGTGGCAATCTGTAATCTGTGGACTATCAGTGTGTTGATGAAATACAGAAAATGCATCGGGATTGAATACAACAGTCACCATGCGCATTTTCCTCCATGGGAGTATTGTCTCAAACAGTCTACTCTTTGATCGTTCCCTGGAAGACCAATGTTGTTTTACGATGCACATCTGGAAGCATTCTGTAATCTGTGGACTAACAGAGTGTTGATGAAACACAGAAATTGCATCGGGATTGAATACAACAGTCAATATTCGTACTTTCCTCCATGGGAGTAATGTCTCAAACAGTCTACGCTTTGATCGTTCCCTGGAAGACCAGTAGTAATTTCCGATGCACATCTGGAGGCATTCTGTAATCTGTGGACTATCAGAGTGTTGATGAAACACAGAAATTGCATCGGGATTGAATATAACAGTCACAATAAGCACTTTCCTCCATGGGAGTAATGTCTCAAACAGTTTACGCTTTGATCGTTCCCTGGAAGACCAGTAGTAGTTTCCGATGCACATCTGGAGGCATTCTGTAAACTGTGGACAATCCGTGTGTTGATGAAACACAGAAATTCCATTGGGATTGAATACAACAGTCACCATGCGCACTTTCCTCCATGGGAGTAATGTCTGAAACAGTCTACGCTTTGATCGGTCCCTGGAAGACCATTAGTACTTTCCGGTGCACATCTGGAAGCATTCTGTAATCTGTGGACCATCAAAATGTTGATGAAACATAGGAATTGCATCGGGATTGAATACAACAGTCACCATGCGCACTTTCCTCCATGGGAGTAATTCTCAAACAGTCTACGCTTTGATCGTTCCCTGGAAGACCAGTGGTAGTTTCCGATGCACATCTGGTGGCATACTGTACTCTATGGACCATCAGAGTGTTGATGAAACACAGAAATAGCATCGGGATTGAATACAACATTCACCATGTGCACTTTCCTCCATGGGAGTAATGTCTGAAACAGTCTACGCTTTGATCGTTCCCAGGAAGACCAGTAGTAGTCTCCGATGCACATCTGGTGGCATTCTGTAATCTGTGGACTAACAGAGTGTTGATGAAACACAGAAATTGCATCGGGATTCAATACAACATCCAATATTGGCACTTTCCTCCATGGGAGTAATGTCTCAAACAGTCTACGATTTGATCGATGCCTGGAAGACCAGTAGTAGTTTCCGATGCACATCTGGTGGCATTCTGTAGTCTGTGGACAATCAGAGTGTTGATGAAACACAGAAATTGCATCGCGATTGAATACAACAATCACCATTCGCACTCTCCTACACGGGAGTGATACCTCAAACAGTGTACGCTTTGATCGTTCCCTGGAATGCCAGTAGTAGTTTCCGATGCACATCTGGTGGCATTCTGTAATCTGTGGACTATCAGAGTGTTGATGAAACACAGAAATAGCATCGGAATTGAATACAACAGTCACCATGCGCACTTTCCTCCATAGGACTAATTCTCAAACATTCTACGCTTTGATCGTTCCCTGGAAGACCAGTAGTAGTTTCCGATGCACATCTGGTGGCATTCTGTAATCTGTGGACTATCAGAGTGTTGATGAAACACAGAAAATGCATCGGGATTGAATACAACAGTCACCATGCGCATTTTCCTCCAGGGGAGTAATGTCTCAAACAGCCTACGCTTTGATCGTTCCCTGGAAGACCAGTAGTAGTCTCCGATGCACATCTGGTGGTATTCTGTAATCTGTGGACTATCAGAGTGTTGATGAAACACAGAAATTGCATCGGGATTGAATACAACAGTCAATATTCGTACTTTCTTCCATGGGAGTAATGTCTCAAACAGTCTACGCTTTGATCGTTCCCTGGAAGACCAGTAGTAATTTCCCATGCACATCTGGAGGCATTCTGTAATCTGTGGACTATCAGAGTGTTGATGAAACACAGAAATTGCATCGGGATTGAACATAACAGTCACAATAAGCACTTTCCTCCATGGGAGTAATATCTCAAACAGTCTACGCTTTGATCGTTCCCTGGAAGACCAGTAGTAGTTTCCGATGCACATCTGGAGGCATTCTGTAGTCTGTGGACTATCAGAGTGTTGATGAAACACGGAAATTCCATCGGGATTGAATACAACAGTCACCATGCGCACATTCCTACACGGGAGTAATGTCTCAAACAGTCTATGCTTTGATCGTTCCCTGGAAGACCATTAGTACCTTCCGTTGCTCATCTGGAAGCATTCTGTAATCTGTGGACCTTCAAAATGTTGATGAAACACAGAAATTGCATCGGGAGTGCAAACAACAGTCAACATCAGCACTTTCATCCATGGGAGTAACGTCTGAAACAGTCTACGTTTTGATCGTTTCCAGGGAAACCAGTAGTAGTTTCCGATACACATATGGAGGCAATCTGTAATCTGTGGACTATCAGAGTGATGATGAAAATCAGAAATTGCATCGGGATTGAATACAACAGTCACCATGCGCACTTTCCTCCGTGGGAGTAGTGTCTCAAACAGTCTACGCTTTGATCGTTCCCTGGAAGACCAGTAGTAGTTTCCGATGCACATCTGGAGGCATTCTTTAATCTGTGGACTATCAGAGTGTTGATGGAACACAGAAATTCCATCGGGATTGAATCCAACAGTCACCATGCGCACTATCCTCCATGGGAGTAATGTCACAAAGAGTCTACGCTTTGATCGTCCCTGGAAGACCAGTAACAGTTTCCGATGCACATCTGGAGGCATTCTGTAATCTGCGGACTATCAGAGTGTTGATGAAAGACAGAGATTGCCTCTTGATTGAATATAACAGTCACAATAAGCACTTTCCTCCATGGGAGTAATGTCTCAAACAGTCTACGCTTTGATCGTTCCCTGGAAGACCAGTAGAAGTCTCCGATGCACATCTGGGGGCATTCTGTAATCTGTGGACTAACAGAGTGTTGATGAAACACAGAAATTGCATCGGGATTGAATACAACAGTCAATATTGGCACTTTCCTCCATGGGAGTAATGTCTCAAAGAGTCTACGATTTGATCGATCCCTGGAAGACCAGTAGTAGTTTCCGATGCACATCTGGTGGCATTCTGTAATCTGTGGACAATCAGAGTGTTGATGAAACACAGAAATTGCATCGGGATTGTATACAACAGTCACCATGCGCACTTTCCTCCATGAGAATAATGTCTCAAACTGTCTACGCTTTGATCGTTCCCTGGAAGACCAGTAGTGGTTTCCGATGCACAACTGGTGGCAATCTGTAATCTGTGGACAAACAGAGTGTTGATGAAACACAGAAATTGCATCGGGATTCAATACAACAGCCACCATCCGCACTTTCCTCCATGGAAGTAACATCTGAAACAGTCTACGCTTTGATCGTTGCGTGGAAGACCAGTAGTAGTTTCCGATGCACATCTGATGGCATTCTGTAATCTGTGGACTGTCAGAGTGTGGATGAAACACAGAAATTGCATCCATGCGCAATTTCCTCCATGGGAGTAATGTCTCAAACAGTCTACGCTTTGATCGTTCCCTGGAAGACCAGTAGTAGTTTCCGATGATCAGCTGGAGGCATTCTGTAATCTGTGGACTATCACAGTGTTGATGAAACACAGATATTCCATCGGGATTGAATACAACAGTCAACATCCACACTTTCCGTAATAGGAGTAATGTCTGAAAGAGTCCTCGCTTTAATCGTTCCCTGGAAGACCAGTAGTAGTTTACGATGCACATTTGGTGGCATTCTGTAATCTGTGGACTATCAGAGTGTTGGTGAAACACAGAAATAGCATCGGGATTGAATACAACAGTCACCATGCATACTTCCCTGCACGGGAGTAATGTCTCAAACTGTCTACGATTTGATCGTTCCCTGGAAGACCAGTAGTAGTTTCCGATGCACATCTGGAGGCATTTTGTAATCTGTGGAATATCTTAGTGTTGATGAAACACAGAAATTGCATAGGGATTGAATACAACAGTCACCATGCGCACTTTCCTCCATCGGAGTAATGTCTCAAACGGTCTACGCTTTTATCGTTCTCTAGAAGACCAGTAGTAATATCCAAACCACATCTGGAGGCATTCTGATATCTGTGGACTATCAGAGTGTTGATGAAACACAGATATTGCATCAGGATTGAATACAACAGTCACCATGCGCACTTTCCTCCATGGGAGTAATGTCTCAAACAGTCTACGCTTTGATCGTTCCCTGGAAGACCAGTAGCAGTTTCCGATGCACATCTGGAGGCATTCTGTAATCTGTGGACTATCAGAGTGTTGATGAAACACCGAAATTCCATCGGGGTTGAATACAACAGTCACCATGCGCACTTTCCTCCATGGGAGTAATGTGTCAAACAGTCTACGCTTTGATCGCTCCCAGGAAGACCAGTAGTAGATTCCAATGCACATCTGGTGGCATTCTGTAATCTGTGGACTATCAGAGTGTTGATGAAACAGAGAAATTGCGTCTGGATTTAATACAACTGTCACCATGCGCACATTCCTCCACGGGAGTAATGTCTCAAACAGTCTATGCTTTGATCGTTCCCTGGAAGACCATTAGTACCTTCCGTTGCTCATCTGGAAGCATTCTGTAACCTGTGGACTTTCAAAATGTTGATGAAACACAGAAATTGCATCGGGAGTGTAAACAACAGTCACCATCAGCACTTTCATCCATGGGAGTAACGTCTGAAACAGTCTACGATTTGATCGTTTCCAGGGAAACCAGTAGTAGTTTCCGATGCACATATGGAGGCAATCTGTAATCTGTGGACTATCAGAGTGATGATGAAAATCAGAAATTGCATCGGGATTGAATACAACAGTCACCATGCGCACTTTCCTCCGTGGGAGTAATGTCTCAAACAGTCTACGCTTTGATCGTTCCCTGGATGAAGAGTAGTAGTTTCCGATGTACATCTGGAGGCATTCTGTAATCTGTAGACTATCAGAGTGTTGATGAAACACAGAAATTCCATCGGGATTGAATACAACAGTACCATACGCACTTTCCTCCATGAGAATAGTGTCTCAAAAATTCTACGCTTTGATCGTTCCCTGGAAGACCAGTAGTAGTCTCCGATGCACATCTGGTGGCATTCTGTAATCTGTGGACTAACAGAGTGTTGATGCAACACAGTAATTGCATCGAGATTGAATACAATAGTCAATATTCGCACATTCCTCCATGGGAGTGATTTCTCAAACAGTCTACGCATTGATCGTTCCCTTGAGGGCCAGTAGTAATTTCTGATGCACATCTGGAGGCATTCTGTAATCTGTGACTATCAGAGTGTTGATGAAACACAGAAATTGCATCGGGATTGAATATAACAGTCACCATGCGCACTTTCCTGAGTGGGAGTAATGTCTCAAACAGTCTACGCTTTGATCGTTCCCTGGATGACAAGTAGTAGTTTCCGATGAACATCAGGAGGCATTCTGTAATCTGTAGACTATCAGAGTGTTGATGAAACACAGAAATTCCATCGGGATTGAATACAACAGTCACCATGCGCACTTTCCTCAATGGGAGTAGTCCTCAAACAGTCTACGCTTTGATCGTTCCCTAGAAGACCAGTGGTAGTTTTCGATGCACACCTGGTGGCATACTGTAATCTGTGGACTACCAGAGTGTTGATGAATCACAGAAAATGCATCGGGAATGAATACAACAATCACCATACGCACTTTCCTTCATGGGAGTAATGTCTAAAACGGTCTACGCTTTGATCGTTACCTGGAAGACCAGTACTAATTTCCAATGCACATCTGGATGCATTCTGTAATCTGTGGACTATCAGAGTGTTGATGAAACACAGATATTGCATCAGGATTGAATACAACAGTCACCATGCGCACTTTCCTCCATGTGAGTAATGTCTCAAAGAGTCTACGCTTTGATCGTTCCCTGGAAGACCAGTAGCAGTTTCCGATGCACATCTGGAGGCATCCTGTAATCTGTGGACTATCAGAGTTTTGATGAAACACATAAATTCCATCGGGGTTGAATACAACAGTCACCTTGCGCCCTTTGCTCCATGGGAGTAATTCTCAAACAGTATAAGCTTTAATCGTTCCCTGGAAGACCAGTAGTAGTATCCGATGCACATCAGGTGGCATTCTGTAATCTGTGGACTATCAGAGTGTTGATGAAACACAGAAATTGCATCGGGATTTAATACAACAGCCTATATTCCCACTTTCCTCCATGGGAGTAATGTCTCAAACAGTCTACGCTTTGATCGTTCCCTGGAAGACCAGTAGTAGTTTCCGATGCACATCTGGTGACATTCTGTAATCTATAGACTATCAGAGTGTTGATGAAACACAGAAATTTCATCGGGATTGAATACAACAGTCACCATCCACACTTTCCGTAATAGGAGTAATGTCTGAAAGAGTCCTCGCTTTAATCGTTCCCTGGAAGACCAGTAGTAGTTTCCGATGCACATTTGGTGGCATTCTGTAATCTGTGGACTATCAGAGTGTTGGTGAAACACAGAAATAGCATCGGGATTGAATACAACAGTCACCATGCATACTTTCCTGCACGGGAGTAATGTCTCAAACTGTCTACGATTTGATCGTTCCCTGGAAGACCAGTAGTAGTTTCCGATGCACATCTGGAGGCATTTTGTAATCTGTGGATTATCTTAGTGTTGATGAAACACAGAAATTGCATAGGGATTGAATACAACAGTCACCATGCGCACTTTCCTCCATGGGAGTAATGTCTCAAACGGTCTACGCTTTTATCGTTCTCTAGAAGACCAGTAGTAATATCCAAACCACATCTGGAGGCATTCTGATATCTGTGGACTATCAGAGTGTTGATGAAACACAGATATTGCATCAGGATTGAATACAACAGTCACCATGCGCACTTTCCTCCATGGGAGTAATGTCTCAAACAGTCTACGCTTTGATCGTTCCCTGGAAGACCAGTAGCAGTTTCCGATGCACATCTGGAGGCATTCTGTAATCTGTGGACTATCAGAGTGTTGATGAAACACAGAAATTCCATCGGGGTTGAATACAACAGTCACCATGCGCACTTTCCTCCATGGGAGTAATGTGTCTAACAGTCTACGCTTTGATCGCTCCCAGGAGGACCAGTAGTAGATTCCAATGCACATCTGGTGGCATTCTGTAATCTGTGGACTATCAGAGTGTTGATGAAACAGAGAAATTGCATCTGGATTTAATACAACTGTCACCATGCGCACATTCCTCCACGGGAGTAATGTCTCAAACAGTCTATGCTTTGATCGTTCCCTGGAAGACCATTAGTACCTTCCGTTGCTCATCTGGAAGCATTCTGTAACCTGTGGACATTCAAAATGTTGATGAAACACAGAAATTGCATCGGGAGTGTAAACAACAGTCACCATCAGCACTTTCATCCATGGGAGTAACGTCTGAAACAGTCTACGTTTTGATCGTTTCCAGGGAAACCAGTAGTAGTTTCCGATGCACATATGGAGGCAATCTGTAATCTGTGGACTATCAGAGTGATGATGAAAATCAGAAATTGCATCGGGATTGAATACAACAGTCACCATGCGCACTTTCCTCCGTGGGAGTAATGTCTCAAACAGTCTACGCTTTGATCGTTCCCTGGATGAAGAGTAGTAGTTTCCGATGTACATCTGGAGGCATTCTGTAATCTGTAGACTATCAGAGTGTTGATGAAACACAGAAATTCCATCGGGATTGAATACAACAGTACCATACGCACTTTCCTCCATGAGAATAGTGTCTCAAAAATTCTACGCTTTGATCGTTCCCTGGAAGACCAGTAGTAGTCTCCGATGCACATCTGGTGGCATTCTGTAATCTGTGGACTAACAGAGTGTTGATGCAACACAGTAATTGCATCGAGATTGAATACAACAGTCAATATTCGCACATTCCTCCATGGGAGTGATTTCTCAAACAGTCTACGCATTGATCGTTCCCTTGAAGGCCAGTAGTAATTTCTGATGCACATCTGGAGGCATTCTGTAATCTGTGACTATCAGAGTGTTGATGAAACACAGAAATAGCATCGGGATTGAATATAACAGTCACCATGCGCACTTTCCTGAGTGGGAGTAATGTCTCAAACAGTCTACGCTTTGATCGTTCCCTGGATGACCAGTAGTAGTTTCCGATGAACATCAGGAGGCATTCTGTAATCTGTAGACTATCAGAGTGTTGATGAAACACAGAAATTCCATCGGGATTGAATACAACAGTCACCATGCGCACTTTCCTCAATGGGAGTAGTCCTCAAACAGTCTACGCTTTGATCGTTCCCTAGAAGACCAGTGGTAGTTTTCGATGCACATCTGGTGGCATACTGTAATCTGTGGACTACCAGAGTGTTGATGAATCACAGAAAATGCATCGGGAATGAATACAACAATCACCATGCGCACTTTCCTTCATGGGAGTAATGTCTAAAACGGTCTACGCTTTGATCGTTACCTGGAAGACCAGTACTAATTTCCAATGCACATCTGGATGCATTCTGTAATCTGTGGACTATCAGAGTGTTGATGAAACACAGATATTGCATCAGGATTGAATACAACAGTCACCATGCGCACTTTCCTCCATGTGAGTAATGTCTCAAACAGTCTACGCTTTGATCGTTCCCTGGAAGACCAGTAGCAGTTTCCGATGCACATCTGGAGGCATCCTGTAATCTGTGGACTATCAGAGTGTTGATTAAACACATAAATTCCATCAGGGTTGAACACAACAGTCACCTTGCGCCCTTTGCTCCATGGGAGTAATTCTCAAACAGTCTACGCTTTAATCGTTCCCTGGAAGACCAGTAGTAGTATCCGATGCACATCTGGGGGCATTCTGTAATCTGTGGACTATCAGAGTGTTGTTGAAACACAGAAATTGCATCGGGATTTAATACAACAGCCTATATTCCCACTTTCCTCCATGGGAGTAATGTCTCAAACAGTCTACGCTTTGATCGTTCCCTGGAAGACCAGTAGTTATTTCCGATGCACATCTGGATTCATTCTGTAACCTGTGGACTATCAGAGTGTTGATGAAACACAGAAATTGGATCGGGATTGAATACAACAGTCACCTTGCGCACTTTCCTCCATGGGAGTAATGTCTCAAACAGTCTACGCTTTGATCGTTCCCTGGAAGACCAGTAGTAGTTTCCGATGCACATCTGGTGGCATTCTGTAATCTATAGACTATCAGAGTGTTGATGAAACACAGAAATTTCATCGGGATTGAATACAACAGTTACCATACGCACTTTCCTCCATGGGAGTAATGTCTCAAACAGTCTACGCTTTGATCGTTCCCTGGAAGACCAGTAGTAGTTTCCGATGCACAACTGGTGGCATTCTGTAATCTGTGGACTATCAGAGTGTTGATGAAACACAGAAAATGCATCGGGATTGAATACAACAATCACCATGCGCACTTTCCATCACAGGAGTGATATCTCAAACAGTCTACGCTTTGATCATTGCCTGGAATACCGGTAGTAGTTTCCGATGCACATCTGGTGGCATTCTGTAATCTGTGGACTATCAGAGTGTTGATGAAACACAGAAATAGCATCGGGATTGAATACAACAGTCACCATGCGCAGTTTCTTCCATAGGACTAATTCTCAAACATTCTACGCTTTGATCGTCCCTGGAAGACCAGTAGTAGTTTCCGATGCACATCTGGTGGCATTCTGTAATCTGTGGACTATCAGAGTGTTGATGAAACACAGAAATTGCATCGCGATTAAATACAACAGTCACCATGCGTACTTTCCTCCATGGGAGTAATGACTCAGACAGTCTACGATTTGATCGTTCTCTGGATGACCAGTAGTAGATTCCGATGGACAACTGATGGCAATCTGTAATCTGTGGACTATCAGAGTGTTGATGAAACTCAGAAAATGCATCGGGATTGAATACAACAGTCACCATGGGCATTTTCCTCCATGGGAGTAATGTCTCAAACAGTCTACGCTTTGATCATTCCCTGGAAGACCAGTGGTAGTCGCCGATGCACATCTGGTGGCATTCTGTAATCTGTGGACTAACAGAGTGTTGATGCAACACAGAAATTGCATCGAGATTGAATACAACAGTCAAAATTCGCACCTTCCTCCATGGGAGTAATATCTCAAACAGTCTACGCTTTGATCGTTCCCTGGAAGACCAGTAGCAATTTCCGATGCACATCTGGAGGCATTCTGTAATCTGTGACTATCAGAGTGTTGATGAAACACAGAAATTGCATCGGGATTGAATATAACAGTCACCATGCGCACTTTCCTCCGTGGGAGTAATGTCTCAAACAGTCTACGCTTTGATCGTTCCCTGGAAGGCCAGTAGTAGTTTCCGATGCACATGCTGGAGGCATTCTGTAATCAGGGGACTATCAGAGTGATGATGAAACACAGAAATTCCATCGGGATTGAATACAAGAGTAACCATGCGCACTTTCCTCCATGGGAGAAATTATCAAACATTCTATGCTTTGATCGTTCCCTGGAAGACCAGTAGTAGTTTCCGATGCACATCTGGTGGCATTCTGTAACCTGTGGAATATCAGAGTGTTGGTAAAACATAGAAATAGCATCGGGATTTAATACATCAGTCACCATGCGCACTTTCCTCCATGGGAGTAATGTCTGATACAGTCTACGCTTCGATCGTTCCCAGGAAGACCAGTAGTAGTTTCCGATGCACATCTGGAAACAATCTGTAATCTGTGGACTATCAGAGTGTTGATGAAACACAGAAATTGCATCGGGATTGAATACAACAGTCAACATCCGCACTTTCCTCCATGGAAGTAACGTCTGAAACAGTGTACGCTTTGATCGTTCCCTGGAAGACCAGTAGTAGTTTCCGATGCACATCTGGTGGCATTCTGTAATTTGTGGACTATCAGAGTGTTGATGAAACACAGAAATTGCATCGGGATTGAATAAAACTGTCACCATACGCACTTTCCTCCATGGGAGTAATTTCTCAAACAGTCTACGCTTTGATCGTTCCCTGGAAGACCAGTAGTAATTTCCGATGCACATCTGGAGGCATTCTGTAATCAGTGGACTATCAGAGTGATGATGAAACACAGAAATTCCATCGGGATTGAATGTAACAGTCACCATAAGCACTTTCCTCGATGGGAGTAATGTCTCAAACAGTCTACGCTTTGATCGTTCCCTGGAAGACCAGTAGTAGTTTCCGATGCACATCTGGAGGCATTCTGTAATCAGTGGACTATCAGAGTGATGATGAAACACAGAAATAGCATCGGGATTGAATACAACAGTCATCATGCGCACTTTCTTCCATAGGGCTAATTCTCAAAAATTCTACGCTTTGATCGTCCCTGGAAGACCAGTAGTAGATTCCGATGCACATCTGGTGGCATTCTGTAATCAGTGGACTATCAGAGTGATGATGAAACACAGAAATTCCATCCGGATTGAATACAAGAGTAACCATGCGCACTTTCCTCCATGGGAGAAATTATCAAACATTCTATGCTTTGATCGTTCCCTGGAAGACCAGTAGTAGTTTCCGATGCACATCTGGAAACAATCTGTAATCTGTGGACTATCAGAGTGTTGATGAAACACAGAAATTGCATCGGGATTGAATACAACAGTCAACATCCGCACTTTCCTCCATGGAAGTAACGTCTGAAACAGTGTACGCTCTGATCGTTCAATGGAAGACCAGTAGTGATTTCCGATTCACAACTGGTGGCATTCTGTAATCTGTGGACTATCAGAGTGATGATGAAACACAGAAAATGCATCGGGATTGAATACAACAATCAGCATGCGCACTTTCCTTCACAGGAGTGATATCTCAAACAGTCTACGCTTTGATCGTTCCCTGGAATACCGGTAGTAGTTTCCGATGCACATCTGGTGGCATTCTGTAATCTGTGGCTATCAGAGTGTTGATGAAACACAGAAATAGCATCGGGATTGAATACAACAGTCACCTTGCGCACTTTCTTCCATAAGACTAATTCTCAAACATTCTACGCTTTGATCGTCCCTGGAAGACCAGTAGTAGATTCCGATGCACACCTGGTGGCATTCTGTAATCCGTGGACAATCAGAGTGTTGATGATACACAGAAATTGCATCGCGATTAAATACAACAGTCACCATGCGTACTTTCCTCCATGGGAGTAATGTCTCAGACAGTCTACGCTTTGATCGTTTTCTGGATGACCAGTAGTAGATTCCGATGCACATCTGGAAACAATCTGTAATCTGTGGACTATCAGAGTGTTGATGAAACACAGAAATTGCATCGGGATTGAAAACAACAGTCAACATGGGCATTTTCCTCCATGGGAGTAATGTCTCAAACAGTCTACGCTTTGATCGTTCCCTGGAAGACCAGTAGTAATTTCCGATGCACATCTGGAGGCATTCTGTAATCTGTGACTATCAGAGTGTTGATGAAACACAGAAATTGCATCGGGATTGAATATAACAGTCACCATGCGCACTTTCCTCCATGGGAGTAATGTCTGATACAGTCTACGCTTCGATCGTTCCCAGGAAGACCAGTAGTAGTTTCCGATGCACATCTGGAAACAATCTGTAATCTGTGGACTATCAGAGTGTTGATGAAACACAGAAATTGCATCGGGATTGAATACAACAGTCAACATCCGCACTTTCCTCCATGGAAGTAACGTCTGAAACAGTGTACGCTTTGATCGTTCCCTGGCGGACCAGTAGTAGTTTCCGATGCACATCTGGTGGCATTTTGTAATCTGTGGACTATCAGAGTGTTGATGAAACACAGAAATTGCATCGGGATTGAATACAACAGTCACCATACGCACTTTCCTCCATGGGCGTAATTTCTCAAACAGTCTACGCTTTGATCGTTCCCTGGAAGACCAGTAGTAATTTCCGATGCACATCTGGAGGCATTCTGTAATCTGTGACTATCAGAGTGTTGATGAAACACAGAAATTGCATCGGGATTGAATATAACAGTCACAATAAGCACTTTCCTCGATGGGAGTAATGTCTCAAACAGTCTACGCTTTGATCGTTCCCTGGAAGACCAGTAGTAATTTCCGATGCACATCTGGAGGCATTCTGTAATCTGTGACTATCAGAGTGTTGATGAAACACAGAAATTGCATCGGGATTGAATACAACAGTCACCATCCGCACTTTCCTCCATGGAAGTAACGTCTGAAACAGTGTACTCTTTGATCGTTCCCTGGAAGACCAGTAGTAGTATCCGATGCACATCTGGTGGCATTCTGTAATCTGTGGACTATCAGAGTGTTGATGAAACACAGAAATTGCATCGGCATTGAATACAACAGTCACCATGCGCATTTTCCTCCATATGAGTAATGTCTCAAACAGTCTACGCTTTGATCGTTCCCTGGAAAACCAGTAGTACTCTCCGATGCACATCTGGTAGCATTCTGTAATCTGTAAACAGAGTGTTGATGAAACACAGAAATTGCATCGGGATTGAATACAACAGCCAATATTCCCACTTTCCTCCATGGGAGTAATGTCTCAAACAGTCTACGCTTTGATCGTTCCCTGGAAGACCAGTAGTAATTTCCGATGCACATCTGGAGGCATTCTGTAATCTGTGGACTATCAGAGTGTTGATGAAACACAGAAATTGGATCGGGATTGAATACAACAGTCACCTTGCGCACTTTCCTCCATGGGAGTAATGTCTCATACAGTCTAGGCTTTGATCGTTCCCTGGAAGACCAGTAGTAGTTTCCGATGCACATCTGGTGGCATTCTGTAATCTGTGGACTATCAGAGTGATGATGAAACACAGAAATTGCATCGGGATTGTATACAACAGCCACCATACGCACTTTCCTCCATGAGAACAGTGTCTCAAACAGTCTACGCTTTGATCGTTCCCTGGAAAACCAGTAGTGATTTCCGATGCACAACTGGTGGCATTCTGTAATCTGTGGACTATCAGAGTGTTGATGAAACACAGAAAATGCATCGGGATTGAATACAACAATCACCATGCGCACTTTCCATCACAGGAGTGATATCTCAAACAGTCTACGCTTTGATCCTTCCCTGGAATACCGGTAGTAGTTTCCGATGCACATCTGGTGGCATTCTGTAATTTGTGGACTATCAGAGTGTTGATGAAACACAGAAATAGCATCGGGATTGAATACAACAGTCACCATGCGCACTTTCCTCCATAGGACTAATTCTCAAACATTCTACGCTTTGATCGTCCCTGGAAGACCAGTAGTAGTTTCCGATGCACATCTGGTGGCATTCTGTAATCTGTGGACTATCAGAGTGTTGATGAAACACAGAAATTGCATCGCGATTAAATACAACAGTCACCATGCGTACTTTCCTAGATGGGAGTAATGTCTCAGACAGTCTACGCTTTGATCGTTCTCTGGATGACCAGTAGTAGATTCCGATGGACAACTGATGGCATTCTGTAATCTGTGGACTATCAGAGTGTTGATGAAACACAGAAAATGCATCGGGATTGAATACAACAGTCAGCATGGGCATTTTCCTCCATGGGAGTAATGTCTCAAACAGTCTACGCTTTGATCGTTCCCTGGAAGACCAGTAGTAGTCGCCGATGCACATCTGGTGGCATTCTGTAATCTGTGGACTAACAGAGTGTTGATGCAACGCAGAAATTGCAACGAGATTGAATACAACAGTCAATATTCGCACTTTCCTCCATGGGAGTAATTTCTCAAACATACTATGCTTTGATCGTTCCCTGGAAGACCAGTAGTAATTTCCGATGCACATCTGGAGGCATTCTGTAATCTGTGACTATCAGAGTGTTGATGAAACACAGAAATTGCATCGGGATTGAATATAACAGTCACAATAAGCACTTTCCTCGATGGGAGTAATGTCTCAAACAGTCTACGCTTTGATCGTTCCCTGGAAGACCAGTAGTAGTTTCCGATGCACATCTGGTGGCATCCTATAACCTGTGGACTATCAGAGTGTTGATGAAACATAGGAATAGCATCGGGATTTAACACAACAGTCACCTTGCGCACTTTCCTCCATGGGAGTAATGTCTCAAACAGTCTACGCTTTGATCGTTCCCTGGAAGACCAGTAGTAGTCGCCGATGCACATCTGGTGGCATTCTGTAATCTGTGGACTAACAGAGTGTTGATGCAACGCAGAAATTGCATCGAGATTGAATACAACAGTCAATATTCGCACTTTCCTCCATGGGAGTAATTTCTCAAACATACTACGCTTTGATCGTTCCCTGGAAGACCAGTAGTAATTTCCGATGCACATCTGGAGGCATTCTGTAATCTGTGACTATCAGAGTGTTGATGAAACACAGAAATTGCATCGGGATTGAATATTACAGTCACAATAAGCACTTTCCTCGATGGGAGTAATGTCTCAAACAGTCTACGCTTTGATCGTTCCCTGGAAGACCAGTAGTAGTTTCCGATGCACATCTGGTGGCATTCTGTAACCTGTGGACTATCAGAGTGTTGATGAAACATAGGAATAGCATCGGGATTTAACACAACAGTCACCTTGCGCACTTTCCTCTTTGGGAGTAGTGTCTCATACAGTCTACGCTTTGATCGTTCCCTGGAAAGCCAGTAGTAGTTTCCGATGCACATCTGGTGGCAATCTGTAATCTGTGGACTACCAGAGTGTTGATGAAACACAGAAATTGCATCGGGATTGAATACAACAGTCACCATCCGCACTTTCCTGCATGGAAGTAACGTCTGAAACAGTGTACGCTTTGATCGGTCCCTGGAAGACCAGTAGTAGTTTCCGATGCACATCTGATGGCAGTCTGTAATCTGTGGACTGTCAGAGTGTTGATGAAACACAGAAATTGCATCGGGTTTGAATACAACAGTCAGCATAAGCACTTACCTCCATGGGATTAATGTCTCAAACAGTCTACGCTTTGATCGTTCCCTGGAAGACCAGTAGTAGTTTCCGATGCACATCTGGTATCATTCTGTAATCTATGGACTATCAGAGTGTTGTTGAAACACAGAAATTGCATGGGGATTGATAACAACAGTCACTATGCGCATTTTCTTCCACGGGAGTAATGTCTCAAACAGTGTACGCTTTGATTATTCGATGGAAGACCAGTAGTAGTTTCCGATGCACATCTGGAGGCATTCTGTAATCTGTGGACTATCTGAGTGTTGATGAAACACAGAAATAGCATCGGGATTGAATACAACAGTCACCATGCGCTCTTTCCTCCATAGGACTAATTCTCAAACATTCTACGCTTTGATCGTCCCTGGAAGACCAGTAGTAGTTTCCGATGCACATCTGGTGGCATTCTGTAATCTGTGGACTATCAGAGTGTTGATGAAACACAGAAATTGCATCGCGATTAAATACAACAGTCACCATGCGTACTTTCCTCCATGGGAGTAATGTCTCAGACAGTCTACGCTTTGATCGTTTTCTGGATGACCAGTAGTAGATTCCGATGCACATCTGGAAACAATCTGTAATCTGTGGACTATCAGAGTGTTGATGAAACACAGAAATTGCATCGGGATTGAAAACAACAGTCAACATGGGCATTTTCCTCCATGGGAGTAATGTCTCAAACAGTCTACGCTTTGATCGTTCCCTGGAAGACCAGTAGTAATTTCCGATGCACATCTGGAGGCATTCTGTAATCTGTGACTATCAGAGTGTTGATGAAACACAGAAATTGCATCGGGATTGAATATAACAGTCACCATGCGCACTTTCCTCCATGGGAGTAATGTCTGATACAGTCTACGCTTCGATCGTTCCCAGGAAGACCAGTAGTAGTTTCCGATGCACATCTGGAAACAATCTGTAATCTGTGGACTATCAGAGTGTTGATGAAACACAGAAATTGCATCGGGATTGAATACAACAGTCAACATCCGCACTTTCCTCCATGGAAGTAACGTCTGAAACAGTGTACGCTTTGATCGTTCCCTGGCGGACCAGTAGTAGTTTCCGATGCACATCTGGTGGCATTTTGTAATCTGTGGACTATCAGAGTGTTGATGAAACACAGAAATTGCATCGGGATTGAATACAACAGTCACCATACGCACTTTCCTCCATGGGCGTAATTTCTCAAACAGTCTACGCTTTGATCGTTCCCTGGAAGACCAGTAGTAATTTCCGATGCACATCTGGAGGCATTCTGTAATCTGTGACTATCAGAGTGTTGATGAAACACAGAAATTGCATCGGGATTGAATATAACAGTCACAATAAGCACTTTCCTCGATGGGAGTAATGTCTCAAACAGTCAACGCTTTGATCGTTCCCTGGAAGACCAGTAGTAGTTTCCGATGCACATCTGGAGGCATTCTGTAATCAGTGGACTATCAGAGTGATGATGAAACACAGAAATTCCATCGGGATTGAATACAAGAGTAACCATGCGCACTTTCCTCCAGGGGAGAAATTATCAAACATTCTATGCTTTGATCGTTCCCTGGAAGACCAGTAGTAGTTTCCGATGCACATCTGGTGGCATTCTGTAACCTGTGGACTATCAGAGTGTTGGTGAAACATAGAAATAGCATCGGGATTTAATACAACAGTCACCATGCGCACATTCCTCCATGGGAGTAATGTCTGATACAGTCTATGCTTCGATCGTTCCCAGGAAGACCAGTAGTAGTTTCCGATGCACATCTGGAAACAATCTGTAATCTGTGGACTATCAGAGTGTTGATGAAACACAGAAATTGCATCGGGATTGAATACAACAGTCACCATCCGCACTTTCCTCCATGGAAGTAACGTCTGAAACAGGGTACTCTTTGATCGTTCCCTGGAAGACCAGTAGTAGTATCCGATGCACATCTGGTGGCATTCTGTAATCTGTGGACTATCAGAGTGTTGATGAAACACAGAAATTGCATCGGCATTGAATACAACAGTCACCATGCGCATTTTCCTCCATATGAGTAATGTCTCAAACAGTCTACGCTTTGATCGTTCCCTGGAAAACCAGTAGTACTCTCCGATGCACATCTGGTAGCATTCTGTAATCTGTAGACTAACAGAATGTTGATGAAACACAGAAATTGCATCGGGATTGAATACAACAGCCAATATTCCCACTTTCCTCCATGGGAGTAATGTCTCAAACAGTCTACGCTTTGATCGTTCCCTGGAAGACCAGTAGTAATTTCCGATGCACATCTGGAGGCATTCTGTAATCTGTGGACTATCAGAGTGTTGATGAAACACAGAAATTGGATCGGGATTGGATACAACAGTCACCTTGCGCACTTTCCTCCATGGGAGTAATGTCTCATACAGTCTAGGCTTTGATCGTTCCCTGGAAGACCAGTAGTAGTTTCCGATGCACATCTGGTGGCATTCTGTAATCTGTGGACTATCAGAGTGATGATGAAACACAGAAATTGCATCGGGATTGTATACAACAGCCACCATACGCACTTTCCTCCATGAGAACAGTGTCTCAAACAGTCTACGCTTTGATCGTTCCCTGGAAAACCAGTAGTGATTTCCGATGCACAACTGGTGGCATTCTGTAATCTGTGGACTATCAGAGTGTTGATGAAACACAGAAAATGCATCGGGATTCAATACAACAATCACCATGCGCACTTTCCATCACAGGAGTGATATCTCAAACAGTCTACGCTTTGATCGTTCCCTGGAATACCGGTAGTAGTTTCCGATGCACATCTGGTGGCATTCTGTAATCTGTGGACTATCAGAGTGTTGATGAAACACAGAAATAGCATCGGGATTGAATACAACAGTCACCATGCGCACTTTCCTCCATAGGACTAATTCTCAAACATTCTACGCTTTGATCGTCCCTGGAAGACCAGTAGTAGTTTCCGATGCACATCTGGTGGCATTCTGTAATCTGTGGACTATCAGAGTGTTGATGAAACACAGAAATTGCATCGCGATTAAATACAACAGTCACCATGCGTACTTTCCTAGATGGGAGTAATGTCTCAGACAGTCTACGCTTTGATCGTTCTCTGGATGACCAGTAGTAGATTCCGATGGACAACTGATGGCATTCTGTAATCTGTGGACTATCAGAGTGTTGATGAAACACAGAAAATGCATCGGGATTGAATACAACAGTCAGCATGGGCATTTTCCTCCATGGGAGTAATGTCTCAAACAGTCTACGCTTTGATCGTTCCCTGGAAGACCAGTAGTAGTCGCCGATGCACATCTGGTGGCATTCTGTAATCTGTGGACTAACAGAGTGTTGATGCAACGCAGAAATTGCATCGAGATTGAATACAACAGTCAATATTCGCACTTTCCTCCATGGGAGTAATTTCTCAAACATACTACGCTTTGATCTTTCCCTGGAAGACCAGTAGTAATTTCCGATGCACATCTGGAGGCATTCTGTAATCTGTGACTATCAGAGTGTTGATGAAACACAGAAATTGCATCGGGATTGAATATAACAGTCACAATAAGCACTTTCCTCGATGGGAGTAATGTCTCAAACAGTCTACGCTTTGATCGTTACCTGGAAGACCAGTAGTAGTTTCCGATGCACATCTGGTGGCATTCTATAACCTGTGGACTATCAGAGTGTTGATGAAACATAGGAATAGCATCGGGATTTAACACAACAGTCACCTTGCGCACTTTCCTCCATGGGAGTAATGTCTCAAACAGTCTACGCTTTGATCGTTCCCTGGAAGACCAGTAGTAGTCGCCGATGCACATCTGGTGGCATTCTGTAATCTGTGGACTAACAGAGTGTTGATGCAACGCAGAAATTGCATCGAGATTGAATACAACAGTCAATATTCGCACTTTCCTCCATGGGAGTAATTTCTCAAACATACTACGCTTTGATCGTTCCCTGGAAGACCAGTAGTAATTTCCGATGCACATCTGGAGGCATTCTGTAATCTGTGACTATCAGTGTGTTGATGAAACACAGAAATTGCATCGGGATTGAATATTACAGTCACAATAAGCACTTTCCTCGATGGGAGTAATGTCTCAAACAGTCTACGCTTTGATCGTTCCCTGGAAGACCAGTAGTAGTTTCCGATGCACATCTGGTGGCATTCTGTAACCTGTGGACTATCAGAGTGTTGATGAAACATAGGAATAGCATCGGGATTTAACACAACAGTCACCTTGCGCACTTTCCTCTTTGGGAGTAGTGTCTCATACAGTCTACGCTTTGATCGTTCCCTGGAAAGCCAGTAGTAGTTTCCGATGCACATCTGGTGGCAATCTGTAATCTGTGGACTACCAGAGTGTTGATGAAACACAGAAATTGCATCGGGATTGAATACAACAGTCACCATCCGAACTTTCCTGCATGGAAGTAACGTCTGAAACAGTGTACGCTTTGATCGGTCCCTGGAAGACCAGTAGTAGTTTCCGATGCACATCTGATGGCAGTCTGTAATCTGTGGACTGTCAGAGTGTTGATGAAACACAGAAATTGCATCGGGTTTGAATACAACAGTCAGCATAAGCACTTACCTCCATGGGATTAATGTCTCAAACAGTCTACGCTTTGATCGTTCCCTGGAAGACCAGTAGTAGTTTCCGATGCACATCTGGTATCAATCTGTAATCTATGGACTATCAGAGTGTTGTTGAAACACAGAAATTGCATGGGGATTGATAACAACAGTCACTATGCGCATTTTCTTCCACGGGAGTAATGTCTCAAACAGTGTACGCTTTGATTATTCGATGGAAGACCAGTAGTAGTTTCCGATGCACATCTGGAGGCATTCTGTAATCTGTGGACTATCTGAGTGTTGATGAAACACAGAAATAGCATCGGGATTGAATACAACAGTCACCATGCGCTCTTTCCTCCATAGGACTAATTCTCAAACATTCTACGCTTTGATCGTCCCTGGAAGACCAGTAGTAGTTTCCGATGCACATCTGGTGGCATTCTGTAATCTGTGGACTATCAGAGTGTTGATGAAACACAGAAATTGCATCGCGATTAAATACAACAGTCACCATGCGTACTTTCCTCCATGGGAGTAATGTCTCAGACAGTCTACGCTTTGATCGTTTTCTGGATGACCAGTAGTAGATTCCGATGCACATCTGGAAACAATCTGTAATCTGTGGACTATCAGAGTGTTGATGAAAGACAGAAATTGCATCGGGATTGAAAACAACAGTCAACATGGGCATTTTCCTCCATGGGAGTAATGTCTCAAACAGTCTACGCTTTGATCGTTCCCTGGAAGACCAGTAGTAATTTCCGATGCACATCTGGAGGCATTCTGTAATCTGTGACCATCAGAGTGTTGATGAAACACAGAAATTGCATCGGGATTGAATATAACAGTCACCATGCGCACTTTCCTCCATGGGAGTAATGTCTGATACAGTCTACGCTTCGATCGTTCCCAGGAAGACCAGTAGTAGTTTCCGATGCACATCTGGAAACAATCTGTAATCTGTGGACTATCAGAGTGTTGATGAAACACAGAAATTGCATCGGGATTGAATACAACAGTCAACATCAGCACTTTCCTCCATGGAAGTAACGTCTGAAACAGTGTACGCTTTGATCGTTCCCTGGCGGACCAGTAGTAGTTTCCGATGCACATCTGGTGGCATTTTGTAATCTGTGGACTATCAGAGTGTTGATGAAACACAGAAATTGCATCGGGATTGAATACAACAGTCACCATACGCACTTTCCTCCATGGGCGTAATTTCTCAAACAGTCTACGCTTTGATCGTTCCCTGGAAGACCAGTAGTAATTTCCGATGCACATCTGGAGGCATTCTGTAATCTGTGACTATCAGAGTGTTGATGAAACACAGAAATTGCATCGGGATTGAATATAACAGTCACAATAAGCACTTTCCTCGATGGGAGTAATGTTTTAAACAGTCTACGCTTTGATCGTTCCCTGGAAGACCAGTAGTAGTTTCCGATGCACATCTGGAGGCATTCTGTAATCAGTGGACTATCAGAGTGATGATGAAACACAGAAATTCCATCGGGATTGAATACAAGAGTAACCATGCGCACTTTCCTCCAGGGGAGAAATTATCAAACATTCTATGCTTTGATCGTTCCCTGGAAGACCAGTAGTAGTTTCCGATGCACATCTGGTGGCATTCTGTAACCTGTGGACTATCAGAGTGTTGGTGAAACATAGAAATAGCATCGGGATTTAATACAACAGTCACCATGCGCACATTCCTCCATGGGAGTAATGTCTGATACAGTCTATGCTTCGATCTTTCCCAGGAAGACCAGTAGTAGTTTCCGATGCACATCTGGAAACAATCTGTAATCTGTGGACTATCAGAGTGTTGATGAAACACAGAAATTGCATCGGGATTGAATACAACAGTCACCATCCGCACTTTCCTCCATGGAAGTAACGTCTGAAACAGTGTACTCTTTGATCGTTCCCTGGAAGACCAGTAGTAGTATCCGATGCACATCTGGTGGCATTCTGTAATCTGTGGACTATCAGAGTGTTGATGAAACACAGAAATTGCATCGGCATTGAATACAACAGTCACCATGCGCATTTTCCTCCATATGAGTAATGTCTCAAACAGTCTACGCTTTGATCGTTCCCTGGAAAACCAGTAGTACTCTCCGATGCACATCTGGTAGCATTCTGTAATCTGTAGACTAACAGAGTGTTGATGAAACACAGAAATTGCATCGGGATTGAATACAACAGCCAATATTCCCACTTTCCTCCATGGGAGTAATGTCTCAAACAGTCTACGCTTTGATCGTTCCCTGGAAGACCAGTAGTAACTTCCGATGCACATCTGGAGGCATTCTGTAATCTGTGGACTATCAGAGTGTTGATGAAACACAGAAATTGGATCGGGATTGAATACAACAGTCACCTTGCGCACTTTCCTCCATGGGAGTAATGTCTCATACAGTCTAGGCTTTGATCGTTCCCTGGAAGACCAGTAGTAGTTTCCGATGCACATCTGGTGGCATTCTGTAATCTGTGGACTATCAGAGTGATGATGAAACACAGAAATTGCATCGGGATTGTATACAACAGCCACCATACGCACTTTCCTCCATGAGAACAGTGTCTCAAACAGTCTACGCTTTGATCGTTCCCTGGAAAACCAGTAGTGATTTCCGATGCACAACTGGTGGCATTCTGTAATCTGTGGACTATCAGAGTGTTGATGAAACACAGAAAATGCATCGGGATTGAATACAACAATCACCATGAGCACTTTCCATCACAGGAGTGATATCTCAAACAGTCTACGCTTTGATCGTTCCCTGGAATACCGGTAGTAGTTTCCGATGCACATCTGGTGGCATTCTGTAATCTGTGGACTATCAGAGTGTTGATGAAACACAGAAATAGCATCGGGATTGAATACAACAGTCACCATGCGCACTTTCCTCCATAGGACTAATTCTCAAACATTCTACGCTTTGATCGTCCCTGGAAGACCAGTAGTAGTTTCCGATGCACATCTGGTGGCATTCTGTAATCTGTGGACTATCAGAGTGTTGATGAAACACAGAAATTGCATCGCGATTAAATACAACAGTCACCATGCGTACTTTCCTAGATGGGAGTAATGTCTCAGACAGTCTACGCTTTGATCGTTCTCTGGATGACCAGTAGTAGATTCCGATGGACAACTGATGGCATTCTGTAATCTGTGGACTATCAGAGTGTTGATGAAACACAGAAAATGCATCGGGATTGAATACAACAGTCAGCATGGGCATTTTCCTCCATGGGAGTAATGTCTCAAACAGTCTACGCTTTGATCGTTCCCTGGAAGACCAGTAGTAGTCGCCGATGCACATCTGGTGGCATTCTGTAATCTGTGGACTAACAGAGTGTTGATGCAACGCAGAAATTGCATCGAGATTGAATACAACAGTCAATATTCGCACTTTCCTCCATGGGAGTAATTTCTCAAACATAGTACGCTTTGATCGTTCCCTGGAAGACCAGTAGTAATTTCCGATGCACATCTGGAGGCATTCTGTAATCTGTGATTATCAGAGTGTTGATGAAACACAGAAATTGCATCGGGATTGAATATAACAGTCACAATAAGCACTTTCCTCGATGGGAGTAATGTCTCAAACAGTCTACGCTTTGATCGTTCCCTGGAAGACCAGTAGTAGTTTCCGATGCACATCTGGTGGCATTCTATAACCTGTGGACTATCAGAGTGTTGATGAAACATAGGAATAGCATCGGGATTTAACACAACAGTCACCCTGCGCACTTTCCTCCATGGGAGTAATGTCTCAAACAGTCTACGCTTTGATCGTTCCCTGGAAGACCAGTAGTAGTCGCCGATGCACATCTGGTGGCATTCTGTAATCTGTGGACTAACAGAGTGTTGATGCAACGCAGAAATTGCATCGAGATTGAATACAACAGTCAATATTCGCACTTTCCTCCATGGGAGTAATTTCTCAAACATACTACGCTTTGATCGTTCCCTGGAAGACCAGTAGTAATTTCCGATGCACATCTGGAGGCATTCTGTAATCTGTGACTATCAGAGTGTTGATGAAACACAGAAATTGCATCGGGATTGAATATTACAGTCACAATAAGCACTTTCCTCGATGGGAGTAATGTCTCAAACAGTCTACGCTTTGATCGTTCCCTGGAAGACCAGTAGTAGTTTCCGATGCACATCTGGTGGCATTCTGTAACCTGTGGACTATCAGAGTGTTGATGAAACATAGGAATAGCATCGGGATTTAACACAACAGTCACCTTGCGCACTTTCCTCTTTGGGAGTAGTGTCTCATACAGTCTACGCTTTGATCGTTCCCTGGAAAGCCAGTAGTAGTTTCCGATGCACATCTGGTGGCAATCTGTAATCTGTGGGCTACCAGAGTGTTGATGAAACACAGAAATTGCATCGGGATTGAATACAACAGTCACCATCCGCACTTTCCTGCATGGAAGTAACGTCTGAAACAGTGTACGCTTTGATCGGTCCCTGGAAGACCAGTAGTAGTTTCCGATGCACATCTGATGGCAGTCTGTAATCTGTGGACTGTCAGAGTGTTGATGAAACACAGAAATTGCATCGGGTTTGAATACAACAGTCAGCATAAGCACTTACCTCCATGGGATTAATGTCTCAAACAGTCTACGCTTTGATCGTTCCCTGGAAGACCAGTAGTAGTCGCCGATGCACATCTGGTGGCATTCTGTAATCTGTGGACTAACAGAGTGTTGATGCAACGCAGAAATTGCATCGAGATTGAATACAACAGTCAATATTCGCACTTTCCTCCATGGGAGTAATTTCTCAAACATACTACGCTTTGATCGTTCCCTGGAAGACCAGTAGTAATTTCCGATGCACATCTGGAGGCATTCTGTAATCTGTGACTATCAGAGTGTTGATGAAACACAGAAATTGCATCGGGATTGAATATTACAGTCACAATAAGCACTTTCCTCGATGGGAGTAATGTCTCAAACAGTCTACGCTTTGATCGTTCCCTGGAAGACCAGTAGTAGTTTCCGATGCACATCTGGTGGCATTCTGTAACCTGTGGACTATCAGAGTGTTGATGAAACATAGGAATAGCATCGGGATTTAACACAACAGTCACCTTGCGCACTTTCCTCTTTGGGAGTAGTGTCTCATACAGTCTACGCTTTGATCGTTCCCTGGAAAGCCAGTAGTAGTTTCCGATGCACATCTGGTGGCAATCTGTAATCTGTGGACTACCAGAGTGTTGATGAAACACAGAAATTGCATCGGGATTGAATACAACAGTCACCATCCGCACTTTCCTGCATGGAAGTAACGTCTGAAACAGTGTACGCTTTGATCGGTCCCTGGAAGACCAGTAGTAGTTTCCGATGCACATCTGATGGCAGTCTGTAATCTGTGGACTGTCAGAGTGTTGATGAAACACAGAAATTGCATCGGGTTTGAATACAACAGTCAGCATAAGCACTTACCTCCATGGGATTAATGTCTCAAACAGTCTACGCTTTGATCGTTCCCTGGAAGACCAGTAGTAGTTTCCGATGCACATCTGGTATCATTCTGTAATCTATGGACTATCAGAGTGTTGTTGAAACACAGAAATTGCATGGGGATTGATAACAACAGTCACTATGCGCATTTTCTTCCACGGGAGTAATGTCTCAAACAGTGTACGCTTTGATTATTCGATGGAAGACCAGTAGTAGTTTCCGATGCACATCTGGAGGCATTCTGTAATCTGTGGACTATCTGAACGTTGATGAAACACAGAAATAGCATCGGGATTGAATACAACAGTCACCATGCGCTCTTTCCTCCATAGGACTAATTCTCAAACATTCTACGCTTTGATCGTCCCTGGAAGACCAGTAGTAGTTTCCGATGCACATCTGGTGGCATTCTGTAATCTGTGGACTATCAGAGTGTTGATGAAACACAGAAATTGCATCGCGATTAAATACAACAGTCACCATGCGTACTTTCCTCCATGGGAGTAATGTCTCAGACAGTCTACGCTTTGATCGTTCTCTGGATGACCAGTAGTAGATTCCGATGGACAACTGATGGCATTCTGTAATCTGTGGACTGTCAGAGTGTTGATGAAACACAGAAAATGCATCGGGATTGAATACAACAGTCAGCATGGGCATTTTCCTCCATGGGAGTAATGTCTCAAACAGTCTACGCTTTGATCGTTCCCTGGAAGACCAGTAGTAGTGTCCGATGCACATCTGGTGGCATTCTGTAATCTGTGGACTAACAGAGTGTTGATGCAACGCAGAAATTGCATCGAGATTGAATACAACAGTCAATATTCGCACTTTCCTCCATGGGAGTAATTTCTCAAACATACTACGCTTTGATCGTTCCCTGGAAGACCTGTAGTAATTTCCGATGCACATCTGGAGGCATTCTGTAATCTGTGACTATCAGAGTGTTGATGAAACACAGAAATTGCATCGGGATTGAATATAACAGTCACAATAAGCACTTTCCTCGATGAGAGTAATGGCTCAAACAGTCTACGCTTTGATCGTTCCCTGGAAGACCAGTAGTAGTTACCGATGCACATCTGGTGGCATTCTATAACCTGTGGACTATCAGTGTTGATGAAACATAGGAATAGCATCGGGATTTAACACAACAGTCACCTTGCGCACTTTCCTCTTTGGGAGTAGTGTCTCATACAGTCTACGCTTTGATCGTTCCCTGGAAAGCCAGTAGTAGTTTCCGATGCACATCTGGTGGCAATCTGTAATCTGTGGACTACCAGAGTGTTGATGAAACACAGAAATTGCATCGGGATTGAATACAACAGTCACCATCCGCACTTTCCTGCATGGAAGTATCGTCTGAAACAGTGTACGCTTTGATCGGTCCCTGGAAGACCAGTAGTAGTTTCCGATGCACATCTGATGGCAGTCTGTAATCTGTGGACTGTCAGAGTGTTGATGAAACACAGAAATTGCATCGGGTTTGAATACAACAGTCAGCATAAGCACTTACCTCCATGGGATTAATGTCTCAAACAGTCTACGCTTTGATCGTTCCCTGGAAGACCAGTAGTAGTTTCCGATGCACATCTGGTATCATTCTGTAATCTATGGACTATCAGAGTGTTGATGAAACATAGGAATAGCATCGGGATTTAACACAACAGTCACCTTGCGCACTTTCCTCTTTGGGAGTAGTGTCTCATACAGTCTACGCTTTGATCGTTCCCTGGAAAGCCAGTAGTAGTTTCCGATGCACATCTGGTGGCAATCTGTAATCTGTGGACTACCAGAGTGTTGATGAAACACAGAAATTGCATCGGGATTGAATACAACAGTCACCATCCGCACTTTCCTGCATGGAAGTAACGTCTGAAACAGTGTACGCTTTGATCGGTCCCTGGAAGACCAGTAGTAGTTTCCGATGCACATCTGATGGCAGTCTGTAATCTGTGGACTGTCAGAGTGTTGATGAAACACAGAAATTGCATCGGGTTTGAATACAACAGTCAGCATAAGCACTTACCTCCATGGGATTAATGTCTCAAACAGTCTACGCTTTGATCGCTCCCTGGAAGACCAGTAGTAGTTTCCGATGCACATCTGGTATCATTCTGTAATCTATGGACTATCAGAGTGTTGTTGAAACACAGAAATTGCATGGGGATTGATAACAACAGTCACTATGCGCATTTTCTTCCACGGGAGTAATGTCTCAAACAGTGTACGCTTTGATTATTCGATGGAAGACCAGTAGTAGTTTCCGATGCACATCTGGAGGCATTCTGTAATCTGTGGACTATCTGAGTGTTGATGAAACACAGAAATTGCATCGGGATTGAATACAACAGTCACCATGCGCACTTTCCTCCATAAGAGTAATTCTCAAACAGTATACGCTTTGATCGTTCCCTGGAAGACCAGTGGTAGTTTCCGATGCACATCTGGCGGCATACTGTAATCTGTGGATTACCAGAGAGTTGATGAAACACAGAAAATGCATCGGGATTGAATACAACAATGACCGTGCGCACTTTCCTCCACGGGAGTGATATCTCAAACAGTCTACGCTTTGATCGTTCCCTGGAATACCAGTAGTAGTTTCCGATGCACATCTAGTGGCATTCTGTAATCTGTGCACTATCAGAGTGTTGATGAAACACAGAAATAGCATCGGGATTGAATACAACAGTCACCATGCGTACTTTCCTCCATGGGAGTAATGTCTGATACAGTCTACGCTTCGATCGTTCCCAGGAAGACCAGTAGTAGTTTCCGATGCACATCTGGAAAAAATCTGTAATCTGTGGACTATCAGAGTGTTGATGAAACACAGAAATTGCATCGGGATTGAATACAACAGTCACCATACGCACTTTCCTCCATGAGAATAGTGTCTCAAACAGTCTACGCTCTGATCGTTCTCTGGATGACCAGTAGTAGATTCCGATGGACAACTGATGGCATTCTGTAATCTGTGGACTATCAGAGTGTTGATGAAACACAGAAAATGCATCGGGATTGAATACAACAGTCAGCATGGGCATTTTCCTCCATGGGAGTAATGTCTCAAACAGTCTACGCTTTGATCGTTCCCTGGAAGACCAGTAGTAGTCGCCGATGCACATCTGGTGGCATTCTGTAATCTGTGGACTAACAGAGTGTTGATGCAACGCAGAAATTGCATCGAGATTGAATACAACAGTCAATATTCGCACTTTCCTCCATGGGAGTAATTTCTCAAACATACTACGCTTTGATCGTTCCCTGGAAGACCAGTAGTAGTTTCCGATGCACATCTGGTATCATTCTGTAATCTATGGACTATCAGAGTGTTGTTGAAACACAGAAATTGCATGGGGATTGATAACAACAGTCACTATGCGCACTTTCTTCCACGGGAGTAATGTCTCAAACAGTGTACGCTTTGATTATTCGATGGAAGACCAGTAGTAGTTTCCGATGCACATCTGGAGGCATTCTGTAATCTGTGGACTATCTGAGTGTTGATGAAACACAGAAATTGCATCGGGATTGAATACAACAGTCACCATGCGCACTTTCCTCCATAAGAGTAATTCTCAAACAGTATACGCTTTGATCGTTCCCTGGAAGACCAGTGGTAGTTTCCGATGGTCATCTGGTGGCATACTGTAATCTGTGGATTACCAGAGAGTTGATGAAACACAGAAAATGCATCGGGATTGAATACAACAATCACCGTGCGCACTTTCCTCCACGGGAGTGATATCTCAAACAGTCTACGCTTTGATCGTTCCCTGGAATACCAGTAGTAGTTTCCGATGCACATCTAGTGGCATTCTGTAATCTGTGCACTATCAGAGTGTTGATGAAACACAGAAATAGCATCGGGATTGAATACAACAGTCACCATGCGTACTTTCCTCCATGGGAGTAATGTCTCAAACAGTCTACGCTTTGATCGTTCCCTGGAAGACCAGTAGTAGTGTCCGATGCACATCTGGAGGCATTCTGTAATCAGTGGACTATCAGAGTGATGATGAAACACAGAAATAGCATCGGGATTGAATACAACAGTCACCATGCGCACTTTCTTCCATAGGACTAATTCTCAAACATTCTACGCTTTCATCGTCCCTGGAAGACCAGTAGTAGATTCCGATGCACATCTGGTGGCATTCTGTAATCTGTGGACTATCAGAGTGTTGATGAAACACAGAAATTGCATCGCGATTAAACACAACAGTCACCATGCGTACTTTCCTCCATGGGAGTAATGTCTCAGACAGTCTACGCTTTGATCGTTCTCTGGATGACCAGTAGTAGATTCCGATGGACAACTGATGGCATTCTGTAATCTGTGGACTATCAGAGTGTTGATGAAACACAGAAAATGCATCGGGATTGAATACAACAGTCACCATGGGCATTTTCCTCCATGGGAGTAATGTCTCAAACAGTCTACGCTTTGATCGTTCCCTGGAAGACCAGTAGTAGTCGCCGATGCACATCTGGTGGCATTCTGTAATCTGTGGAGTAACAGAGTGTTGATGCAACACAGAAATTGCATCGAGATTGAATACAACAGTCAATATTCGCACTTTCCTCCATGGGAGTAATTTCTCAAACATACTACGCTTTGATCGTTCCCTGGAGGACCAGTAGTAATTTCCGATGCACATCAGGAGCCATTCTGTAATCTGTGACTATCAGAGTGTTGATGAAACACAGAAATTGCATCGGGATTGAATACAACAGTCAACATCCGCACTTTCCTCCATGGGAGTAATGTCTCAAACAGTCTACGCTTTGATCGTTCCCTGGAAGACCAGTAGTAGTTTCCGATGCACATCTGGAGGCATTCTGTAATCAGTGGACTACCAGAGTGATGATGAAACACAGAAATTCCGTCCGGATTGAATACAAGAGTAACCATGCGCACTTTCCTCCATGGGAGAAATTATCAAACATTCTATGCTTTGATCGTTCCCTGGAAGACCAGTAGTAGATTCCGATGCACATCTGGTGGCACTCTCTAATCTGTGGACTATCCGAGTGTTGATGAAACAGAGAAATTGCATCGCGATTAAATACAACAGTCACCATGCGTACTTTCCTCCATGGGAGTAATGTCTGATACAGTCTACGCTTCGATCGTTCCCAGGAAGACCAATAGTAGTTCCCGATGCACATCTGGAAACAATCTGTAATCTGTGGACTATCAGAGTGTTGATGAAACACAGAAATTGCATCGGGATTGAATACAACAGTCAACATCCGCACTTTCCTCCATGGAAGTAACGTCTGAAACAGTGTACGCTTTGATCGTTCCCTGGAAGACCAGTAGTACTTTCCGATGCACATCTGGTGGCATTCTGTAATCTGTGGACTATCAGAGTGTTGATGAAACACAGAAATTGCATCGGGATTGAATACAACAGTCACCATACGCACTTTCCTCCATGAGAATAGTGTCTCAAACAGTCTACGCTCTGATCGTTCAATGGAAGACCAGTAGTGATTTCCGATGCACAACTGGTGGCATTCTGTAATCTGTGGACTATCAGAGCGATGATGAAACACAGAAAATGCATCGGGATTGAATACAAATATCACCATGCGCACTTTCCATCACAGGAGTGATATCTCAAACAGTCTACGCTTTGATCGTTCCCTGGAATACCGGTAGTAGTTTCCGATGCACATCTGGTGGCATTCTGTAATCTGTGGACTATCAGAGTGTTGATGAAACACAGAAAAGCATCGGGATTGAATACAACAGTCACCATGCGCACTTTCTTCCATAGGACTAATTCTCAAACATTCTACGCTTTGATCGTCCCTGGAAGACCAGTAGTAGATTCCGATGCACACCTGGTGGCATTCTGTAATCTGTGGACTATCAGAGTGTTGAGAAACACAGTAATTGCATCGCGATTAAATACAACAGTCACCATGCGTACTTTCCTCCATGGGAGTAATGTCTCAGACAGTCTACGCTTTGATCGTTCTCTGGATGACCAGTAGTAGATTTCGATGCACATCTGGAGGCATTCTGTAATCTGTGACTATCAGAGTGTTGATGAAACACAGAAATTGCATCGGGATTGAATATAACAGCAACCATGCGCACTTTCCTCCATGGGAGTAATGTATGATACAGTCTAAGCTTCGATCGTTCCCAGGAAGACCAGTAGTAGTTTCCGATTCACATCTGGAAACAATCTGTAATCTGTGGACTATCAGAGTGTTGATGAAACACAGTAATTGCATCGGGATTGAATACAACAGTCACCATCCGCACTTTCCTCCATGGAAGTAACGTCTGAAACAGTGTACGCTTTGATCGTTTCCTGGAAGACCAGTAGTAGTTTCCGATGCACATCTGGTGGCATTCTGTAATCTGTGGACTATCAGAGTGTTGATGAAACACAGAAATAGCATCGGGATTGAATACAACAGTCACCATACGCACTTTCCTCCATGGGAGTAATTTCTCAAACAGTCTACGCTTTGATCGTTCCCTGGGAGACCAGTAGTAATTTCCGATGCACACCTGGAGGCATTCTGTAATCAGTGGACTATCAGAGTGAAGATGAAACACAGAAATTCCATCGGGATTGAATATAACAGTCACAATAAGCACTTTCCTCGATGGGAGTAATGTCTCAAACAGTCTACGCTTTGATCGTTCCCTGGAAGACCAGTAGTAGTTTCCGATGCACATCTGGAGGCATTCTGTAATCAGTGGACTATCAGAGTGATGATGAAACACAGAAATAGCATCGGGATTGAATACAACAGTCACCATGCGCACTTTCTTCCATAGGACTATTTCTCAAACATTCTACGCTTTGATCGTCCCTGGAAGACCAGTAGTAATTTCCGATGCACATCTGGAGGCATTCTGTAATCAGTGGACTATCAGAGTGATGATGAAACACAGAAATTCCATCGGGATTGAATATAACAGTCACAATAAGCACTTTCCTCGATGGGAGTAATGTCTCAAACAGTCTACGCTTTGATCGTTACCTGGAAGACCAGTAGTAATTTCCGATGCACATCTGGAGGCATTCTGTAATCTGTGACTATCGGAGTGTTGATGAAACACAGAAATTGCATCGGGATTGAATATAACAGTCACAATAAGCACTTTCCTCGATGGGAGTAATGTCTCAAACAGTCTACGGTTTGATCGTTCCCTGGAAGACCAGTAGTAGTTTCCGATGCACATCTGGTGGCATTCTGTAACCTGTGGACTATCAGAGTGTTGGTGAAACATAGGAATAGCATCGGGATTTAACACAACAGTCACGTTGCGCACTTTCCTCTTTGGGAGTAATTTCTCAAACACACTACGCTTTGATCGTTCCCTGGAAGACCAGTAGTAGTTTCCGATGCACATCTGGTATCATTCTGTAATCTATGGACTCTCAGAGTGTTGATGAAACACAGAAATTGCATGGTGATTGATAACAACAGTCACTATGTGCACTTTCTTCCACGGGAGTAATGTCTCAAACAGTGTACGCTTTGATTATTCGATGGAAGACCAGTAGTAGTTTCCGATGCACATCTGGAGGCATTCTGTAATCTGTGGACTATCTGAGTGTTGATGAAACACAGATATTGCATCGGGATTGAATACAACAGTCACCATGCGCACTTTCCTCCATGGGAGTAATTCTCAAACATTCTACGCTTTGATCGTTCCCTGGAAGACCAGTGGTAGTTTCCGATGCACATCTGGTGGCATACTGTAATCTGTGGACTACCAGAGTGTTGATGAAACACAGAAAATGCATCGGGATTGAATACAACAATCACCGTGCGCACTTTCCTCCACGGGAGTGATATCTCAAACAGTCTACGCTTTGATCGTTCCCTGGAATACCAGTAGTAGTTTCCGATGCACATCTAGTGGCATTCTGTAATCTGTGCACTATCAGAGTGATGATGAAACACAGAAATAGCATCGGGATTGAATACAACAGTCACCATGCGCACTTTCTTCCATAGGACTAATTCTCAAACATTCTACGCTTTGATCGTCCCTGGAAGACCAGTAGTAGATTCCTATGCACATCTGGTGGCATTCTGTAATCTGTGGACTATCAGAGTGTTGATGAAACACAGAAATTGCATCGCGATTAAATACAACAGTCACCATGCGTACTTTCCTCCATGGGAGTAATGTCTCAGACAGTCTACGCTTTGATCGTTCTCTGGATGACCAGTAGTAGATTCCGATGGACAACTGATGGCATTCTGAAATCTGTGGACTATCAGAGTGTTGATAAAACACAGAAAATGCATCGGGATTGAATACAACAGTCACCATGGGCATTTTCCTCCATGGGAGTAATGTCTCAAACAGTCTACGCTTTGATCGTTCCCTGGAAGACCAGTAGTAGTCGCCGACGCACATCTGGTGGCATTCTGTAATCTGTGGACTAACAGAGTGTTGATGCAACACAGAAATTGCATCGGGATTGAATATAACAGTCACAATAAGCACTTTCCTCGATGGGAGTAATGTCTCAAACAGTCTACGCTTTGATCGTTCCCTGGAAGACCAGTAGTAGTTTCCGATGCACATCTGGAGGCATTCTGTAATCAGTGGACTATCAGGGTGATGATGAAACACAGAAATTCCTTCCGGATTGAATACAAGAGTAACCATGCGCACTTTCCTCCATGGGAGAAATTATCAAACATTCTATGCTTTGATCGTTCCCTGGAAGACCAGTAGTAGTTTCCGATTGCACATCTGGTGGCATTCTGTAACCTGTGGACTATCAGAGTGTTGGTGAAACATAGAAATAGCATCGGGATTTAATACAACAGTCACCATGCGCACTTTCCTCCATGGGAGTAATGTCTGATACAGTCTACGCTTCGATCGTTCCCAGGAAGACCAGTAGTAGTTTCCGATGCACATCTGGAAACAATCTGTAATCTGTGGACTATCAGAGTGTTGATGAAACACAGAAATTGCATCGGGATTGAATACAACAGTCAACATCCGCAATTTCCTCCATGGAAGTAACGTCTGAAACAGTGTACGCTTTGATCGTTCCCTGGAAGACCAGTAGTACTTTCCGATGCACATCTGGTGGCATTCTGTAATCTGTGGACTATCAGAGAGTTGATGAAACACAGAAATTGCATCGGGATTGAATACAACAGTCACCATACGCACTTTCCTCCATGAGAATAGTGTCTCAAACAGTCTACGCTCTGATCGTTCAATGGAAGACCAGTAGTGATTTCCGATGCACAACTGGTGGCATTCTGTAATCTGTGGACTATCAGAGTGATGATGAAACACAGAAAATGCATCGGGATTGAATACAACAATCACCATGCGCACTTTCCATCACAGGAGTGATATCTCAAACAGTCTACGCTTTGATCGTTCCCTGGAATACCGGTAGTAGTTTCCGATGCACATCTGGTGGCATTCTGTAATCTGTGGACTATCAGAGTGTTGATGAAACACAGAAAAGCATCGGGATTGAATACAACAGTCACCATGCGCGCTTTCTTCCATAGGACTAATTCTCAAACATTCTACGCTTTGATCGTCCCTGGAAGACCAGTAGTAGTCGCCGATGCACATCTGGTGGCATTCTGTAGTCTGTGGACTATCAGAGTGTTGATGAAACACAGAAATTGCATCGCTATTAATACAACAGTCACCATGCGTACTTTCCTCCATGGGAGTAATGTCTCAGACAGTCTACGCTTTGATCGTTCTCTGGATGACCAGTAGTAGATTCCGATGGACAACTGATGGCATTCTGTAATCTGTGGACTATCAGAGTGTTGATGAAACACAGAAAATGCATCGGGATTGAATACAACAGTCACCATGGGCATTTTCCTCCATGGGAGTAATGTCTCAAACAGTCTACGCTTTGATCGTTCCCTGGAAGACCAGTAGCTGTCGCCGATGCACATCTGGTGGCATTCTGTAATCTGTGGACTAACAGAGTGTTGATGCAACACAGAAATTGCATCGAGATTGAATACAACAGTCAATATTCGCACTTTCCTCCATGGGAGTAATTTCTCAAACAGTCTACGCTTTGATCGTTCCCTGGAAGACCAGTAGTAGTTTCCGATGCACATCTGGTGGCATTCTGTAATCTGTGGCCTATCAGAGTGTTGATGAAACACAGAAAATGCATCGGGATTGAATTCAACAGTCACCATACGCACTTTCCTCCATGGGAGTAATTTCTCAAACAGTCTACGCTTTGATCGTTCCCTGGAAGACCAGTAGTAATTTTCGATGCACATCTGGAGGCATTCTGTAATCTGTGACTATCAGAGTGTTGATGAAACACAGAAATTGCATCGGGATTGAATTTAACAGTCACAATAAGCACTTTCCTCAATGGGAGTAATGTCTCAAACAGTCTACGCTTTGATCGTTCCCTGGAATACCGGTAGTAGTTTCCGATGCACATCTGGTGGCATTCTGTAATCTGTGGACTATCAGAGTGTTGATGAAACACAGAAATTGCATCGGGATTGAATACAACAGTCAACATCCGCACTTTCCTCCATGGAAGTAACGTCTGAAACAGTGTACGATTTGAACGTTCCCTGGAAGACCAGTAGTAGTTTCCGATGCACATCTGGTGGCATTCTGTAATCAGTGGACTATCAGAGTGATGATGAAACACAGAAATTCCATCGGGATTGAATATAACAGTCACAATAAGCACATTCCTCGATGGGAGTAATGTCTCAAACAGTCTAAGCTTTGATCGTTCCCTGGAAGACCAATAGTAGTTTCCGATGCACATCTGGAGGCATTCTGTAATCAGTGGACTATCAGAGTGATGATGAAACACAGAAATTCCATCCGGATTGAATACAAGAGTAACCATGCGCACTTTCCTCCATGGGAGAAATTATCAAACATTCTATGCTTTGATCGTTCCCTGGAAGACCAGTAGTACTTTCCGATGCACAACTGGTGGCATTCTGTAATCTGTGGACTATCAGAGTGATGATGAAGCACAGAAAATGCATCGGGATTGAATACAACAATCACCATGCGCACTTTCCATCACAGGAGTGATATCTCAAACAGTCTACGTTTTGATCGTTCCCTGGAATACCGGTAGTAGTTTCCGATGCACATCTGGTGGCATTCTGTAATCTGTGGACTATCAGAGTGTTGATGAAACACAGATATAGCATCGGGATTGAATACAACAATCACCATGCGCACTTTCTTCCATAGCACTAATTCTCAAACATTCTACGCTTTGATCGTCCCTGGAAGACCAGTAGTAGATTCCGATGCACATCTGGTGGCATTCTGTAACCTGTGGACTATCAGAGTGTTGATGAAACACAGAAATTGCATCGCGATTAAATACAACAGTCACCGTGCGTACTTTCCTCCATGGGAGTAATGTCTCAGACAGTCTACGCTTTGATCGTTCTCTGGATGACCAGTAGTAGATTCCGATGGACAACTGATGGCATTCTGTAATCTGTGGACTATCAGAGTGTTGATGAAACACAGAAAATGCATCGGGATTGAATACAACAGTCACCATGGGCATTTTCCTCCATGGGAGTAATGTCTCAAACAGTCTACGCTTTGATCGTTCCCTGGAAGGCCAGTAGTAGTCGCCGATGCACATCTGGTGGCATTCTGTAATCTGTGGACTAACAGAGTGTTGATGTAACACAGAAATTGCATTGAGAATGAATTCAACAGTCAATATTCGCACTTTCCTCCATGGGAGTAATTTCTCAAACACACTACGCTTTGATCGTTCCCTGGAAGACCAGTAGTAATTTCCGATGCACATCTGGAGGCATTCTGTAATCTGTGACTATCAGAGTATTGATGAAACACAGAAATTGCATCGGGATTGAATATAACAGTCACCATGTGCACTTTCCTCCATGGGAGTAATGTCTGATACAGTCTACGCTTCGATCGTTCCCAGGAAGACCAGTAGTAGTTTCCGATGCACATCTGGAAACAATCTGTAATCTGTGGACTATCAGAGTGTTGATGAAACACAGAAATTGCATCGGGATTGAATACAACAGTCAACATCCGCACTTTCCTCCATGGAAGTAACGTCTGAAACAGTGTACGCTTTGATCGTTCCCTGGAAGACCTGTAGTAGTGTCCGATGCACATCTGGTGGCATTCTGTAATCTGTGGACTATCAGAGTGTTTATGAAACACAGAAATTGCATCGGGATTGAATTCAACAGTCACCATACGCACTTTCCTGCATGGGAGTAATTTCTCAAACAGTCTACGCTTTGATCGTTCCCTGGAAGACCAGTAGTAATTTCCGATGCACATCTGGAGGCATTCTGTAATCTGTGACTATCAGAGTGTTGATGAAACACAGAAATTGCATCGGGATTGAATATAACAGTCACAATAAGCACTTTCCTCGATGGGAGTAATGTCTCAAACAGACTACGCTTTGATCGTTCCCTGGAAGACCAGTTGTAGTTTCCGATGCACATCTGGAGGCATTCTGTAGTCAGTGGACTATCAGAGTGATGATGAATCACAGAAATTCCATCGGGATTGAATACAAGAGTAACCATGCGAACTTTCCTCCATGGGAGAAATTATCAAACATTCTATGCTTTGATCGTTCCCTGGAAGACCAGTAATAATTTCCGATGCACATCTGGAGGCATTCTGTAATCTGTGGACTATCAGAGTGTTGATGAAACACAGAAATTGGATCGGGATTTAATACAACAGTCACCATGCGCACTTACCTCCATGGGAGTAATGTCTGATGCAGTCTACGCTTCAATCGTTCCCAGGAAGACCAGTAGTAGTTTCCGATGCACATCTGGAAACAATCTGTAATCTGTGGACTATCAGAGTGTTGATGAAACACAGAAATTGCATCGGGATTGAATACAACAGTCAACATCCGCACTCCCCTCCATGGAAGTAACGTCTGAAACAGTGTACGCTTTGATCGTTCCCTGGAAGACCAGTAGTAGTTTCCGATGCACATCTGGTGGCATTCTGTAATCTGTCGACTATCAGAGTGTTGATGAAACACAGAAATTGCATCGGGATTGAAAACAACAGTCACCATACGCACTTTCCTCCATGAGAATAGTGTCTCAAACAGTCTACGCTCAGATCGTTCAATGGAAGACCAGTAGTGATTTCCGATGCACAACTGGTGGCATTCTGTAATCTGTGACTATCAGAGTGTTGATGAAACACAGAAAATGCATCGGGATTGAATACAACAGTCACCATGGGCATTTTCCTCCATGGGAGTAATGTCTCAAACAGTCTACGCTTTGATCGTTCCCTGGAAGACCAGTAGTAGTCGCCGATGCACATCTGGTGGCATTCTGTAATCTGTGGAGTAACAGAGTGTTGATGCAACACAGAAATTGCATCGAGATTGAATACAACAGTCAATATTCGCACTTTCCTCCATGGGAGTAATTTCTCAAACATACTACGCTTTGATCGTTCCCTGGAGGACCAGTAGTAATTTCCGATGCACATCTGGAGGCATTCTGTAATCTGTGACTATCAGAGTGTTGATGAAACACAGAAATTGCATCGGGATTGAATACAACAGTCAACATCCGCACTTTCCTCCATGGGAGTAATGTCTCAAACAGTCTACGCTTTGATCGTTCCCTGGAAGACCAGTAGTAGTTTCCGATGCACATCTGGAGGCATTCTGTAATCAGTGGACTATCAGAGTGATGATGAAACACAGAAATTCCGTCCGGATTGAATACAAGAGTAACCATGCGCACTTTCCTCCATGGGAGAAATTATCAAACATTCTATGCTTTGATCGTTCCCTGGAAGACCAGTAGTAGATTCCGATGCACATCTGGTGGCATTCTCTAATCTGTGGACTATCCGAGTGTTGATGAAACAGAGAAATTGCATCGCGATTAAATACAACAGTCACCATGCGTACTTTCCTCCATGGGAGTAATGTCTGATACAGTCTACGCTTCGATCGTTCCCAGGAAGACCAATAGTAGTTTCCGATGCACATCTGGAAACAATCTGTAATCTGTGGACTATCAGAGTGTTGATGAAACACAGAAATTGCATCGGGATTGAATACAACAGTCAACATCCGCACTTTCCTCCATGGAAGTAACGTCTGAAACAGTGTACGCTTTGATCGTTCCCTGGAAGACCAGTAGTACTTTCCGATGCACATCTGGTGGCATTCTGTAATCTGTGGACTATCAGAGTGTTGATGAAACACAGAAATTGCATCGGGATTGAATACAACAGTCACCATACGCACTTTCCTCCATGAGAATAGTGTCTCAAACAGTCTACGCTCTGATCGTTCTATGGAAGACAAGTAGTGATTTCCGATGCACAACTGGTGTCATTCTGTAATCTGTGGACTATCAGAGCGATGATGAAACACAGAAAATGCATCGGGATTGAATACAAATATCACCATGCGCACTTTCCATCACAGGAGTGATATCTCAAACAGTCTACGCTTTGATCGTTCCCTGGAATACCGGTAGTAGTTTCCGATGCACATCTGGTGGCATTCTGTAATCTGTGGACTATCAGAGTGTTGATGAAACACAGAAAAGCATCGGGATTGAATACAACAGTCACCATGCGCACTTTCTTCCATAGGACTAATTCTCAAACATTCTACGCTTTGATCGTCCCTGGAAGACCAGTAGTAGATTCCGATGCACACCTGGTGGCATTCTGTAATCTGTGGACTATCAGAGTGTTGAGAAACACAGAAATTGCATCGCGATTAAATACAACAGTCACCATGCGTACTTTCCTCCATGGGAGTAATGTCTCAGACAGTCTACGCTTTGATCGTTCTCTGGATGACCAGTAGTAGATTTCGATGCACATCTGGAGGCATTCTGTAATCTGTGACTATCAGAGTGTTGATGAAACACAGAAATTGCATCGGGATTGAATATAACAGTAACAATAAGCACTTTCCTCGATGGGAGTAATGTCTCAAACAGTCTACGCTTTGATCGTTCCCTGGAAGACCAGTAGTAGTTTCCGATGCACATCTGGTGGCATTCTGTAACCTGTGGACTATCAGAGTGTTGGTGAAACATAGGAATAGCATCGGGATTTAACACAACAGTCACGTTGCGCACTTTCCTCTTTGGGAGTAATTTCTCAAACACACTACGCTTTGATCGTTCCCTGGAAGACCAGTAGTAGTTTCCGATGCACATATGGTATCATTCTGTAATCTATGGACTCTCAGAGTGTTGATGAAACACAGAAATTGCATGGTGATTGATAACAACAGTCACTATGTGCACTTTATTCCACGGGAGTAATGTCTCAAACAGTGTACGCTTTGATTATTCGATGGAAGACCAGTAGTAGTTTCCGATGCACATCTGGAGGCATTCTGTAATCTGTGGACTATCTGAGTGTTGATGAAACACAGATATTGCATCGGGATTGAATACAACAGTCACCATGCGCACTTTCCTCCATGGGAGTAATTCTCAAACATTCTACGCTTTGATCGTTCCCTGGAAGACCAGTGGTAGTTTCCGATGCACATCTGGTGGCATACTGTAATCTGTGGACTACCAGAGTGTTGATGAAACACAGAAAATGCATCGGGATTGAATACAACAGTCACCATGGGCATTTTCCTCCATGGGAGTAATGTCTCAAACAGTTTACGCTTTGATCGTTCCCTGGAAGACCAGTAGTAGTCGCCGACGCACATCTGGTGGCATTCTGTAATCTGTGGACTAACAGAGTGTTGATGCAACACAGAAATTGCATCGAGATTGAATACAACAGTCAATATTCGCACTTTCCTCCATGGGAGTAATTTCTCAAACACACTACGCTTTGATCGTTCCCTGGAAGACCAGTAGTAATTTCCGATGCACATCTGGAGGCATTCTGTAATCTGTGACTATCAGAGTGTTGATGAAACACAGAAATTGCATCGGGATTGAATATAACAGTCACAATAAGCACTTTCCTCGATGGGAGTAATGTCTCAAACAGTCTACGCTTTGATCGTTCCCTGGAAGACCAGTAGTAGTTTCCGATGCACATCTGGAGGCATTCTGTAATCAGTGGACTATCAGGGTGATGATGAAACACAGAAATTCCTTCCGGATTGAATACAAGAGTAACCATGCGCACTTTCCTCCATGGGAGAAATTATCAAACATTCTATGCTTTGATCGTTCCCTGGAAGACCAGTAGTAGTTTCCTATTGCACATCTGGTGGCATTCTGTAACCTGTGGACTATCAGAGTGTTGGTGAAACATAGAAATAGCATCGGGATTTAATACAACAGTCACCATGCGCACTTTCCTCCATGGGAGTAATGTCTGATACAGTCTACGCTTCGATCGTTCCCAGGAAGACCAGTAGTAGTTTCCGATGCACATCTGGAAACAATCTGTAATCTGTGGACTATCAGAGTGTTGATGAAACACAGAAATTGCATCGGGATTGAATACAACAGTCAACATCCGCAATTTCCTCCATGGAAGTAACGTCTGAAACAGTGTACGCTTTGATCGTTCCCTGGAAGACCAGTAGTACTTTCCGATGCACATCTGGTGGCATTCTGTAATCTGTGGACTATCAGAGAGTTGATGAAACACAGAAATTGCATCGGGATTGAATACAACAGTCACCATACGCACTTTCCTCCATGAGAATAGTGTCTCAAACAGTCTACGCTCTGATCGTTCAATGGAAGACCAGTAGTGATTTCCGATGCACAACTGGTGGCATTCTGTAATCTGTGGACTATCAGAGTGATGATGAAACACAGAAAATGCATCGGGATTGAATACAACAATCACCATGCGCACTTTCCATCACAGGAGTGATATCTCAAACAGTCTACGCTTTGATCGTTCCCTGGAATACCGGTAGTAGTTTCCGATGCACATCTGGTGGCATTCTGTAATCTGTGGACTATCAGAGTGTTGATGAAACACAGAAAAGCATCGGGATTGAATACAACAGTCACCATGCGCGCTTTCTTCCATAGGACTAATTCTCAAACATTCTACGCTTTGATCGTCCCTGGAAGACCAGTAGTAGATTCCGATGCACACCTGGTGGCATTCTGTAATCTGTGGACTATCAGAGTGTTGATGAAACACAGAAATTGCATCGCTATTAATACAACAGTCACCATGCGTACTTTCCTCCATGGGAGTAATGTCTCAGACAGTCTACGCTTTGATCGTTCTCTGGATGACCAGTAGTAGATTCCGATGGACAACTGATGGCATTCTGTAATCTGTGGACTATCAGAGTGTTGATGAAACACAGAAAATGCATCGGGATTGAATACAACAGTCACCATGGGCATTTTCCTCCATGGGAGTAATGTCTCAAACAGTCTACGCTTTGATCGTTCCCTGGAAGACCAGTAGCTGTAGCCGATGCACATCTGGTGGCATTCTGTAATCTGTGGACTAACAGAGTGTTGATGCAACACAGAAATTGCATCGAGATTGAATACAACAGTCAATATTCGCACTTTCCTCCATGGGAGTAATTTCTCAAACAGTCTACGCTTTGATCGTTCCCTGGAAGACCAGTAGTAGTTTCCGATGCACATCTGGTGGCATTCTGTAATCTGTGGCCTATCAGAGTGTTGATGAAACACAGAAAATGCATCGGGATTGAATTCAACAGTCACCATACGCACTTTCCTCCATGGGAGTAATTTCTCAAACAGTCTACGCTTTGATCGTTCCCTGGAAGACCAGTAGTAATTTTCGATGCACATCTGGAGGCATTCTGTAATCTGTGACTATCAGAGTGTTGATGAAACACAGAAATTGCATCGGGATTGAATATAACAGTCACAATAAGCACTCTCCTCAATGGGAGTAATGTCTCAAACAGTCTACGCTTTGATCGTTCCCTGGAATACCGGTAGTAGTTTCCGATGCACATCTGGTGGCATTCTGTAATCTGTGGACTATCAGAGTGTTGATGAAACACAGAAATTGCATCGGGATTGAATACAACAGTCAACATCCGCACTTTCCTCCATGGAAGTAACGTCTGAAACAGTGTACGATTTGAACGTTCCCTGGAAGACCAGTAGTAGTTTCCGATGCACATCTGGTGGCATTCTGTAATCAGTGGACTATCAGAGTGATGATGAAACACAGAAATTCCATCGGGATTGAATATAACAGTCACAATAAGCACATTCCTCGATGGGAGTAATGTCTCAAACAGTCTAAGCTTTGATCGTTCCCTGGAAGACCAATAGTAGTTTCCGATGCACATCTGGAGGCATTCTGTAATCAGTGGACTATCAGAGTGATGATGAAACACAGAAATTCCATCCGGATTGAATACAAGAGTAACCATGCGCACTTTCCTCCATGGGAGAAATTATCAAACATTCTATGCTTTGATCGTTCCCTGGAAGACCAGTAGTACTTTCCGATGCACAACTGGTGGCATTCTGTAATCTGTGGACTATCAGAGTGATGATGAAGCACAGAAAATGCATCGGGATTGAATACAACAATCACCATGCGCACTTTCCATCACAGGAGTGATATCTCAAACAGTCTACGTTTTGATCGTTCCCTGGAATACCGGTAGTAGTTTCCGATGCACATCTGGTGGCATTCTGTAATCTGTGGACTATCAGAGTGTTGATGAAACACAGAGATAGCATCGGGATTGAATACAACAATCACCATGCGCACTTTCTTCCATAGCACTAATTCTCAAACATTCTACGCTTTGATCGTCCCTGGAAGACCAGTAGTAGATTCCGATGCACATCTGGTGGCATTCTGTAACCTGTGGACTATCAGAGTGTTGATGAAACACAGAAATTGCATCGCGATTAAATACAACAGTCACCGTGCGTACTTTCCTCCATGGGAGTAATGTCTCAGACAGTCTACGCTTTGATCGTTCTCTGGATGACCAGTAGTAGATTCCGATGGACAACTGATGGCATTCTGTAATCTGTGGACTATCAGAGTGTTGATGAAACACAGAAAATGCATCGGGATTGAATACAACAGTCACCATGGGCATTTTCCTCCATGGGAGTAATGTCTCAAACAGTCTACGCTTTGATCGTTCCCTGGAAGGCCAGTAGTAGTCGCCGATGCACATCTGGTGGCATTCTGTAATCTGTGGACTAACAGAGTGTTGATGTAACACAGAAATTGCATTGAGAATGAATTCAACAGTCAATATTCGCACTTTCCTCCATGGGAGTAATTTCTCAAACAGTCTACGCTTTGATCGTTCCCTGGAAGACCAGTAGTAATTTCCGATGCACATCTGGAGGCATTCTGTAATCTGTGACTATCAGAGTATTGATGAAACACAGAAATTGCATCGGGATTGAATATAACAGTCACCATGTGCACTTTCCTCCATGGGAGTAATGTCTGATACAGTCTACGCTTCGATCGTTCCCAGGAAGACCAGTAGTAGTTTCCGATGCACATCTGGAAACAATCTGTAATCTGTGCACTATCAGAGTGTTGATGAAACACAGAAATTCCATCGGGATTGAATACAACAGTCAACATCCGCACTTTCCTCCATGGAAGTAACGTCTGAAACAGTGTACGCTTTGATCGTTCCCTGGAAGACCTGTAGTAGTGTCCGATGCACATCTAGTGGCATTCTGTAATCTGTGGACTATCAGAGTGTTGATGAAACACAGAAATTGCATCGGGATTGAATTCAACAGTCACCATACGCACTTTCCTCCATGGGAGTAATTTCTCAAACAGTCTACGCTTTGATCGTTCCCTGGAAGACCAGTAGTAATTTCCGATGCACATCTGGAGGCATTCTGTAATCTGTGACTATCAGAGTGTTGATGAAACACAGAAATTGCATCGGGATTGAATATAACAGTCACAATAAGCACTTTCCTCGATGGGAGTAATGTCTCAAAGAGACTACGCTTTGATCGTTCCCTGGAAGACCAGTTGTAGTTTCCGATGCACATCTGGAGGCATTCTGTAGTCAGTGGACTATCAGAGTGATGATGAAACACAGAAATTCCATCGGGATTGAATACAAGAGTAACCATGCGAACTTTCCTCCATGGGAGAAATTATCAAACATTCTATGCTTTGATCGTTCCCTGGAAGACCAGTAGTAATTTCCGATGCACATCTGGAGGCATTCTGTAATCTGTGGACTATCAGAGTGTTGATGAAACACAGAAATTGGATCGGGATTTAATACAACAGTCACCATGCGCACTTACCTCCATGGGAGTAATGTCTGATACAGTCTACGCTTCAATCGTTCCCAGGAAGACCAGTAGTAGTTTCCGATGCACATCTGGAAACAATCTGTAATCTGTGGACTATCAGAGTGTTGATGAAACACAGAAATTGCATCGGGATTGAATACAACAGTCAACATCCGCACTCCCCTCCATGGACGTAACGTCTGAAACAGTGTACGCTTTGATCGTTCCCTGGAAGACCAGTAGTAGTTTCCGATGCACATCTGGTGGCATTCTGTAATCTGTCGACTATCAGAGTGTTGATGAAACACAGAAATTGCATCGGGATTGAAAACAACAGTCACCATACGCACTTTCCTCCATGAGAATAGTGTCTCAAACAGTCTACGCTCAGATCGTTCAATGGAAGACCAGTAGTGATTTCCGATGCACAACTGGTGGCATTCTGTAATCTGTGGACTATCAGAGTGATGATGAAACACAGAAAATGCATCGGGATTGAATACAACAATCACCATGCGCACTTTCCATCACAGGAGTGATATCTCAAACAGTCTACGCTTTGATCGTTCCCTGGAATACCGGTAGTAGTTTCCGATGCACATCTGGTGACATTCTGTAATCTGTGGACTATCAGAGTGTTGATGAAACACAGAAATTGCATCGGGATTGAGTACAACAGTCAACATCCGCACTCTCCTCCATGGAAGTAACGTCTGAAACAGTGTACGCTTTGATCGTTCCCTGGAAGACCAGTAGTAGTTTCCGATGCACATCTGGTGGCATTCTGTAATCTGTCGACTATCAGAGTGTTGATGAAACACAGAAATTGCATCGCCATTAAATACAACAGTCACCATGCGTACTTTCCTCCGTGGGATTATTGTCTCAGACAGTCTACGCTTTGATCGTTCTCTGGATGACCAGTAGTAGATTCCGATGGACAACTGATGGCATTCTGTAATCTGTGGACTATCAGAGTGTTGATGAAACACAGAAAATGCATCGGGATTGAATACAACAGCCACCATGGGCATTTTCCTCCATGGGAGTAATGTCTCAAACAGTCTACGCTTTGATCGTTCCCTGGAAGACCAGTAGTAGACGCCGATGCACATCTGGTGGCATTCTGTAATCTGTGGACTAACGGAGTGTTGATGCAACACAGAAATTGCATCGAGATTGAATACAACAGTCAATATTCGCACTTTCCTCCATGGGAGTAATTTCTCAAACATACTACGCTTTGATCGTTCCCTGGAAGACCAGTAGTAATTTCCGATGCACATCTGGAGGCATTCTGTAATCTGTGACTATCAGTGTTGATGAAACACAGAAATTGCATCGGGATTGAATATAACAGTCACAATAAGCACTTTCCTCGATGGGAGTAATGTCTCAAACAGTCTACGCTTTGATCGTTCCCAGGAAGACCAGTAGTAGTTTCCGATGCACATCTGGAGGCATTCTGTAATCAGTGGACTATCAGAATGATGATGAAACACAGAAATTCCATCGGGATTGAATACAAGAGTAACCATGCGCACTCTCCTCCATGGGAGAAATTATCAAACATTCTATGCTTTGATCGTTCCCTGGAAGACCAGTAGTACTTTCCGATGCACATCTGGATGCATTCTGTAACCTGTGGTCTATCAGAGTGTTGGTGAAACATAGAAATAGCATCGGGATTTAATACAACAGTCACCATGCGCACTTTCCTCCATGGACGTAACGTCTGAAACAGTGTACGCTTTGATCGTTCCCTGGAAGACCAGTAGTAGTATCCGATGCACATCTGGTGGCATTCTGTAATCTGTGGACTATCAGAGTGTTAAAGAAACACAGAAATTGCATCGGGATTGAATACAACAGACACCATGCGCATTTTCCTCCATATGAGTAATGTCTCAAACAGTCTACGCTTTGATCGTTCCCTGGAAAACCAGTAGTACTCTCCGATGCACATCTGGTAGCATTCTGTAATCTGTGGACTAACAGAGTGTTGATGAAACATAGAAATTGCATCGGGATTGAATACATCAGCCAATATTCCCACTTTCCTCCATGGGAGTAATGTCTCAAACAGTCTAGGCTTTGATCGTTCCCTGGAAGACCAGTAGTAGTTTCCGATGCTCATCTGGTGGCATTCTGTAATCTGTGGACTATCAGAGTGTTGATGAAACACAGAAATTGCATCGGGATTGTATACAACAGCCACCATACGCACTTTCCTCCATGAGAACAGTGTCTCAAACAGTCTACGCTTTGATCGTTCCCTGGAAGACCAGTAGTGATTTCCGATGCACAACTGGTGGCATTCTGTAATCTGTGGACTATCAGAGTGTTGATGAAACACAGAAAATGCATCGGGATTGAATAAAACAATCACCATGCGCACTTTCCATCACAGGAGTGATATCTCAAACAGTCTACGCTTTGATCGTTCCCTGGAATACCGGTAGTAGTTTCCGATGCACATCTGGTGGCATTCTGTAATCTGTGGACTATCAGAGTGTTGATGAAACACAGAAATAGCATCGGGATTGAATATAACAGTCACCATGCGCACTTTCCTCCATAGGACTAATTCTCAAACATTCTACGCTTTGATCGTCCCTGGAAGACCAGTAGTAGTTTCCGATGCACATCTGGTGGCATTCTGTAATCTGTGGACTATCAGAGTGTTGATGAAACATAGAAATTGCATCGCGATTAAATACAACAGTCACCATGCGTACTTTCCTCCATGGGAGTAATGTCTCAGAGTGTCAACGCTTTGATCGTTCTCTGGATGACCAGTAGTAGATTCCGATGGACAACTGATGGCATTCTGTAATCTGTGGACTATCAGAGTGTTGATGAAACACAGAAAATGCATCGGGATTGAATACAACAGTCACAATAAGCACTTTCCTCGATGGGAGTAATCTCTCAAACAGTCTGCGCTTTGATCGTTCCCTGGAAGACCAGTAGTAGTCGCCGATGCACATCTGGTGGCATTCTGTAATCTGTGGACTAACAGAGTGTTGATGCAACACAGAAATTGCATCGAGATTGAATACAACAGTCAATATTCGCACTTTCCTCCATGGGGTAACGTCTGAAACAGTGTACGCTTTGATCGGTCCCTGGAAGACCAGTAGAAGTTTCCGATGCACATCTGATGGCAGTCTGTAATCTGTGGACTGTCAGAGTGTTGATGAAACACAGAAATTGCATCGGGTTTGAATACAACAGTCAGCATGCGCACTTTCCTCCATGGGATTAATGTCTCAAACAGTCTACGCTTTGATCGTTCCCTGGGAGACCAGTAGTAGTTTCCGATGCACATCTTTTATCATTCTGTAATCTATGGACTATCAGAGTGTTGATGAAACACAGAAATTGCATGGGGATTGATAACAACAGCCACTATGCGCACTTTCTTCCACGGGAGTAATGTCTCAAACAGTGTACGCTTTGATTATTCGATGGAAGACCAGAGGTAGTTTCCGATGCACATCTGGAGGCATTCTGTAATCTGTGGACTATCTGAGTGTTGATGAAACACAGAAATTGCATCGGGATTGAATACAACAGTCACCATGCGCACTTTCCTCCATGGGAGTAATTCTCAAACAGTCTACGCTTTGTCGCTCCCTGGAAGACCAGTGGTAGTTTCCGATGCACATCTGGTGGCATACTGTAATCTGTGGACTACGAGAGTGTTGATGAAACACAGAAAATGCATAGGGATTGAATACAACAATCAGCTTGCGCACTTTCCTCCACGGGAGTGATATCTCAAACAGTCTACGCTTTCATCGTTCCCTGGAATACCAGTAGTAGTTTCCGATGCTCATCTAGTGGCATTCTGTAATCTGTGCACTATCAGAGTGTTGATGAAACACAGAAATAGCATCGGGATTGAATACAACAGTCACCATGCGCACTTTCCTCCATGGGAGTAATGTCTCAAACAGTCTACGGTTTGATCGTTCCCAGGAAGACCAGTAGTAGTTTCCGATGCACATCTGGAGGCATTCTGTAATCTGTGGACTATCAGAGTGTTGATGAAAATCAGAAATTGCATCGGGATTGAATACAACAGTCACCACGCGCACTTCAATCCATGGGAGGAATGTCTCAAACAGTCTACGCTTTTATCGTTCCCTGGAAGACCAGTGGTAGTTTCCGATGCACATCTGGAGGCATTCTGTAATCTGTCGTCTATCAGAGTGTTGATGAGGCACAGAAATGGCATCGGGATTGAAAACAACAGTCCCCATGCCCATTTACTTACTTGGGAGTAATGTCTCTAACGGTCTACGCTCTGATCGTTCCCTGGTAGACCAGTAAAAGTTTCCGATGCACGTCTGGTGGCATTCTGTAATCTGTGGACTATCAGAGTGTAGATGAAAAACAGAAATTTAATCGGGATTGAATACAACAGTCACCATCAACACTTTTCTCCATGGGAGTAATATCTGAAACAGTCTACGCTTTGATCGTTCCCTGGAATACCAGTAGTAGTTTCCGATGCACATCTGGAAGCATTCTGTAATCTGTGGACTATCTGAGTGTTGATGAAACACAGAAATTACATCGGGATTGAATACAACAGTCACCATGCGCACTTTTCTCCATGGGAGTAATGTCTCAAACAGTCTACGCTTTGATCGTTCCCAGGAAGACCAGTAGTAGTTTCCGATGCACATCTGGTGGCATTCTGTAATCTTTGGACTATCAGAGTGTTGATGAAACACTTAAATTGCATCGGGATTCATAACAAAAGTCACCATGCTCACTTTCCTCCACGGGAGTAATGTCTCAAACAGTCTAAGCTTTGATCGTTATTTGGAATACCAGTAGTACTTTCCGATGCACATCTGGAAGCATTCTGTAATCTGTGGACTATCAGAGTGTTGATGAAACAGAGAAATTGGATCGGGACTTAATACAACAGTCACCATGCGCACTTTCCTCCACGGGAGTAATGTCTCAAAGAGTCTATGCTTTGATCGTTCCCAGGAAGACCAGTAACAGTTTCCGATGCGCTTCTGGAGGCATTCTGTTATCTGTGGACTATCAGAGTGTTGATGAAACACAGAAATTGAATCGCGATTGAATACAACAGTCACCATCCGCACTTTCCTCCATGGGAGTAATGTCTGAAACTGTCATCGCTTTGATCTTTCCCTGGAAGACCATTAGTACTTTCTGGTGCACATCTGGAAGCATTCTGTAATCTGAGGACCTTCAAAATGTTGATGAAACACAGAAATTGCATCGGGATTTAATACAACAGTCAACATCCGCACTTTCCTCCATGGGAGTAATGTCTCAAACAGTCTACGCTTTGATCGTTCCCTGGAAGACCAGTAGTAGTTTCCGATGAACATCTGGATTCATTCTGTAATCTGTGGACTATCAGAGTGTTGATGAAACACAGAAATTCCATCGGGATTGAATACAACAGTCACCATGCGCATTTTCCTCCATGGGAGTAATTCTCCAACAGTCTACGCTTTGATCGTTCCCTGGAAGACCAGTGGTAGTTTCCGATGCACATCTGGTGGCATACTGTAATCTGTGGACTACCAGAGTGTTGATGAAACACAGAAAATGCTTCGGGATTGAATACAACATTCACCATGCGCACATTCCTCCACAGGAGTGATATCTCAAACAGTCTACGCTTTGATCTTTCCCTGGAATACCAGTAGTAGTTTCCTATGCACATCTGGTGGCATTCTGTAATCTGTGGACTATCAGAGTGTTGATGAAACACAGAAATAGCATCGGGATTGAATACAACAGTCACCATGCGCACTTTCCTCCATGGGAGTAATGTCTCAAACAGTCTACGCTTTGATCGTTCCCTGGAAGACCAGTAGTAGGCTCCGATGCACATCTGGTGGCATTCTGTAATCTGTGGACTAACAGAGTGTTGATGAAACACAGAAATTGCATCGGGATTGATAACAACAGTCACCATTCGCACTTTCCTCCACGGGAGTAATGTCTCAAAGAGTCTACCCTTTGATCGTTCCCTGGAATACCAGTAGTAGTTTCCGATGCACACCTGGAGGCATTCTGTAATCTGTGGACTGTCAGAGTGTTGATGAAACACAGAAATGGATACGGGATTGAATACTACAGTCACCATGCGCACTTTCCTCCATGGGAGTAACGTCTGAAACAGTCTACGCTTTGATCGTTCCCTGGAAGACCAGTGGTAGTTTCCGATGCACATCTGTAGACAATCTGTAATCTGTGGACCTACAAATTGTTGATGAAACACAGAAATTGCCTCGGGATTTAATACAACAGTCACCATGCGCACTTTCCTCCATGGGAGTAACGTCTGAAACAGTCTACGCTTTGATCGTTCCCTGGAAGACCAGTGGTAGTTTCCGATGCACATCTGGTGGCATTCTGTAATCTTTGGACTGTCAGAGTGTTGATGAAACACAGAAATGGATACGGGATTGAATACTACAGTCACCATGCGCACTTTCCTCCATTGGAGTAATGTCTCAAACGGTCTAGGCTTTAATCGTTCCCTGGAAGACCAGTAGTAGTTTCCGATGCAAATCTGGTGGCATTCTGTAATCTATGGACTATCAGAGTGTTGATGAAACACAGAATGTGCATCGGGATTGATAACAACAGTCACCATGCGCACTTTCCGCCACGGTAGTAATGTCTCAAACAGTCTACGCTTTGATTGTTCGATAGAAGACCAGTAGTAGGTTCCGATGCACTTCTGGAGGTATTCTGTAATCTGTGGACTATCAGAGTGTTGATGAAACACAGAAATAGCATCGGGATTGTATACAACAGGCACCATGCGCACTTTTCTCCATGGGAGTAATGTCTCAAACAGTCTACGGTTTGATCGTTCCCAGGAAGACCAGTAGTAGCTTCCGATGCACATCTGGAGGCATTCTGTAATCTGTGGACTAACAGAGTGTTGATGAAACACAGAAATTGCATCGGGATTGAATACAACACTCAATATTGGCACTTTCCTCCATGGGAGTAATGTCTCAAACAGTCTACGCTTTGATCGTTCCCAGGAAGACCAGTAGTAGTTTCCGACGCACATCTGGTGGCATTCTGTAATCTATGGACTATCAGAGTTTTGATGAAACACATAAATTGCACCGGGATTGATAACAAAAGTCACCTTGCGCACTTTCCTCCACGGGAGTAATGTCTGAAACAGTCTACGCTTTTATCGTTCCTTGGAATACCAGTAGTAGTTTCGGATGCACATCTGGATGCATTCTGCAATCTGTGAACTATCAGAGTGTTGATGAAACAGAGAAATTGCATCGGGATTTAATACAACAGTCACCAAGCGCACTTTCCTCCACGGGAGTAATGTCTCAAAGAGTCTATGCTTTGATCGTTCCCAGGAAGACCAGTAGTAGTTTCCGATGAACATCTGGATTCATTCTGTAATCTGTGGACTATCAGAGTGTTGATGAAACACAGAAATTCCATCGGGAATGAATACAACGGTCACCATGCGCACTTTCCTCCATGGGAGTAATTCTCCAACGGTCTACGCTTTGATCGTTCCCTGGAAGACCAGTGGTAGTTTCCGATGCACATCTGGAGGCATACTGTAATCTGTGGACTACCAAAGTGTTGATGAAACACAGAAAATGCTTTGGGATTGAATACAACAGTCACCATCCGCACTTTCCTCCATGGGAGTAATGTCTCAAAACTTCTACGCTTTGATCGTTCCCTGGAAGACCAGTAGTAGGCTCCGATGCACATCTGGTGGCATTCTGTAATCTGTGGACTAACAGAGTGTTGATGAAACACAGAAATAGCATCGGGATTGAATACAACAGTCACAATGCGCACTTTCCTCCATAGGACTAATTCTCAAATATTCTACGCTTTCATCGTTCCATGGAAGACCAGTAGTAGTCTCCCATGCACATCTGGAGGCATTCTGTAATCTGTGGACTATCAAAGTGTTGATGAAACACAGAAATTGCATCGGGATTGAATACAACAGTCCCCATGCGCACTTTCCTCCATGGGAGTAATTCTCAAACAGTCTACGTTTTGATCGTTCCCTGGAAGACCAGTAGTAGTTATCGATGCACATCTGTAGACAATCTGTAATCTGTGGACCTACAAATTGTAGATGAAACACAGAAATTGCCTCGGGATTTAATACAACAGTCACCATGCGCACTTTCCTCCATGGGAGTAACGTCTGAAACAGTCTACGCTTTGATCGTTCCCTGGAAGACCAGTGGTAGTTTCCGATGCACATCTGGTGGCATTCTGTAATCTGTGGACTGTCAGACTGTTAATGAAACACAGAAATGGAATCGGTATTGAATACTACAGTCAACACGCGCACTTTCCTCCATGGGAGTAATGTCTCAAACAGTCTAGGCTTTAATCGTTCCATGGAAGACCAGTAGTAGTTTCCGATGCAAATCTGGTGGCATTCTGTAATCTATGGACTATCAGAATGTTGATGAAACACAGAAATTGCATCGGGATTGTTAACAACAGTCACCATGCGCACTTTCCGCCACGGTAGTAATGTCTCAAACAATCTACGCTTTGATTGTTCGATGGAAGACCAGTAGTAGTTTCCGATGCACTTCTGGAGGTATTCTGTAATCTGTGGACTATCTGAGTGTTGATGAAACACAGAAATTGCATCGGGATTGAATACAACAGGCACCATGCGCACTTTTCTCCATGGGAGTAATGTCTCAAACAGTCTACGGTTTGATCGTTCCCAGGAAGTCCAGCAGTAGTTTAAGTTGCACATCTGGAGGCATTCTGTAATCTGTGGACTATCAGAGTTTTGATGAAAATCAGAAATTTCATCGGGATTGAATACAACAGTCACCATGCGCACTTCCCTCCATGGGAAGAATGTCTCAAACAGTCTACGCTTTGATCGTTCCCTGGAAGACCATTAGTAGTTTCCGATGCAAATCTGGTGGCATTCTGTAATCTATGGGCTATCAGAGTGTTGATGAAACACAGAAATTACATCGGGATTGAATACAACAGTCACCATGCGCACTTTCCTCCATAGGACTAATTCTCAAACATTCTACGCTTTGGTCGTTCCCTGGAAGACCAGTAGTAGTTTCCGATGCACATCTGGTGGCATTCTGTAATCTGTGGACATTCGGAGTGTTGATGAAACACAGAAATAGCATCGGGATTGAATACAACAGTCAGCATGCGCACTTTCCCCCATGGGAGTAATATCTCAAACAGTCTGCGCTTTGATCGTTCCCTGGAAGACCAGTAGTAGTTTCGAATGCACATCTGGTGGCATTCTGTCATCTATGATCTATCAGAGTGTTGATGAAACACAGAAATTGCATCGGGATTGATAACAACAGTCACCATGCGCACTTTCCTCCACGGGAGTAAAATCTCAAACAGTCTACGCTTTGATCGTTCCCTGGATGACCAGTAGTAGTTTCCGATGCACATCTGGAGGCATTCTGTAATCTGTGGACTATCAGAGTGTTGATGAAACACAAAAATTGCATCAGGATTGAATACAACAGTCACCATGCGCACTTTCCTCCATGGGAGTAATGTCTCAAACAGTCTACGCTTTGATCGTTCCCAGGAAGACCAGTAGTAGTTTCCGATGCAAATCTGGAGGCAATCTGTAATGTGTTGACTATCAGAGTGTTGATGAAACACAGAAATTGCATCGGGATTGAATACAACAGTCACCATGCGCACTTTCCTCCATGGGAATAATGTCACAAACAGTCTACGCTTTGATCGTTCCCAGGAAACCAGTAAAAGTTTCCAATGCACATCTGGTGGCATTCTGTAATCTGTGGACTATCAGAGTGTTGATGAAACACAGAAATTCCATCGGGAATGAATACAACGGTCACCATGCGCACTTTCCTCCATGGGAGTAATTCTCCAACGGTCTACGCTTTGATCGTTCCCTGGAAGACCAGTGGTAGTTTCCGATGCACATCTGGAGGCATACTGTAATCTGTGGACTACCAAAGTGTTGATGAAACACAGAAAATGCTTTGGGATTGAATACAACAGTCACCATCCGCACTTTCCTCCATGGGAGTAATGTCTCAAAACTTCTACGCTTTGATCGTTCCCTGGAATACCAGTAGTAGTTTCCGATGCACATCTGGTGGCATTCTGTAATCTGTGGACTATCAGAGTGTTGATGAAACACAGAAATAGCATCGGGATTGAATACAACAGTCACCATGCGCACTTTCCTCCATGGGAGTAATGTCTCAAACGGTCTACGCTTTGATCGTTCCCTGGAAGACCAGTAGTAGGCTCCGATGCACATCTGGTGGCATTCTGTAATCTGTGGACTAACAGAGTGTTGATGAAACACAGAAATAGCATCGGGATTGAATACAACAGTCACAATGCGCACTTTCCTCCATAGGACTAATTCTCAAATATTCTACGCTTTCATCGTTCCATGGAAGACCAGTAGTAGTCTCCCATGCACATCTGGAGGCATTCTGTAATCTGTGGACTATCAAAGTGTTGATGAAACACAGAAATTGCATCGGGATTGAATACAACAGTCCCCATGCGCACTTTCCTCCATGGGAGTAATTCTCAAACAGTCTACGTTTTGATCGTTCCCTGGAAGACCAGTAGTAGTTATCGATGCACATCTGTAGACAATCTGTAATCTGTGGACCTACAAATTGTAGATGAAACACAGAAATTGCCTCGGGATTTAATACAACAGTCACCATGCGCACTTTCCTCCATGGGAGTAACGTCTGAAACAGTCTACGCTTTGATCGTTCCCTGGAAGACCAGTGGTAGTTTCCGATGCACATCTGGTGGCATTCTGTAATCTGTGGACTGTCAGACTGTTAATGAAACACAGAAATGGAATCGGTATTGAATACTACAGTCAACACGTGCACTTTCCTCCATGGGAGTAATGTCTCAAACAGTCTAGGCTTTAATCGTTCCATGGAAGACCAGTAGTAGTTTCCGATGCAAATCTGGTGGCATTCTGTAATCTATGGACTATCAGAATGTTGATGAAACACAGAAATTGCATCGGGATTGTTAACAACAGTCACCATGCGCACTTTCCGCCACGGTAGTAATGTCTCAAACAATCTACGCTTTGATTGTTCGATGGAAGACCAGTAGTAGTTTCCGATGCACTTCTGGAGGTATTCTGTAATCTGTGGACTATCTGAGTGTTGATGAAACACAGAAATTGCATCGGGATTGAATACAACAGGCACCATGCGCACTTTTCTCCATGGGAGTAATGTCTCAAACAGTCTACGGTTTGATCGTTCCCAGGAAGTCCAGCAGTAGTTTAAGTTGCACATCTGGAGGCATTCTGTAATCTGTGGACTATCAGAGTTTTGATGAAAATCAGAAATTGCATCGGGATTGAATACAACAGTCACCATGCGCACTTCCCTCCATGGGAAGAATGTCTCAAACAGTCTACGCTTTGATCGTTCCCTGGAAGACCATTAGTAGTTTCCGATGCAAATCTGGTGGCATTCTGTAATCTATGGGCTATCAGAGTGTTGATGAAACACAGAAATTACATCGGGATTGAATACAACAGTCACCATGCGCACTTTCCTCCATAGGACTAATTCTCAAACATTCTACGCTTTGGTCGTTCCCTGGAAGACCAGTAGTAGTTTCCGATGCACATCTGGTGGCATTCTGTAATCTGTGGACATTCGGAGTGTTGATGAAACACAGAAATAGCATCGGGATTGAATACAACAGTCAGCATGCGCACTTTCCCCCATGGGAGTAATATCTCAAACAGTCTGCGCTTTTATCGTTCCCTGGATGACCAGTAGTAGTTTCCGATGCACATCTGGAGGCATTCTGTAATCTGTGGACTATCAGAGTGTTGATGAAACACAAAAATTGCATCAGGATTGAATACAACAGTCACCATGCGCACTTTCCTCCATGGGAGTAATGTCTCAAACAGTCTACGCTTTGATCGTTCCCAGGAAGACCAGTAGTAGTTTCCGATGCAAATCTGGAGGCAATCTGTAATGTGTTGACTATCAGAGTGTTGATGAAACACAGAAATTGCATCGGGATTGAATACAACAGTCACCATGCGCACTTTCCTCCATGGGAATAATGTCACAAACAGTCTACGCTTTGATCGTTCCCAGGAAGACCAGTAAAAGTTTCCAATGCACATCTGGTGGCATTCTGTAATCTGTGGACTATCAGAGTGTTGATGAAACACAGAAATTGCATCGGGATTTAATACAACAGTCACCATGCGCACTTTCCTCCACGGGAGTAATGTCTCAAACAGTCTATGCTTTGATCGTTCCCTGGAAGACCAGTAATAGCTTCCGATGCACATCTGGAGGCATTCTGTTAGCTGTGGACTATCAGAGTGTTGATGAAACACAGAACTCCAATCGGGTTTGATTACAACAGTCACCATCCGCACTTTCCTCCATGGGAGTAATGTCTGAAACAGTCTACGCTTTGATCGTTCCCTGGAAGACCATTAGTACTTTCCGGTGCACATCTGGAAGCAATCTGTAATCTGTGGACCTTCAAAATGTTTATGAAACACAGAAATTGCATCGGGAGTGAAAACAACAGTCACCATCAGAACTTTCACCCATGGGAGTAACGTCTGAAACATTCTACGTTTTGATCGTTCCCAGGAAAACCAGTAGTAGTTTCCGATGCACATCTGGAGGGAATCTGTGATCTGTGGACTATCAGAGTGTTGATAAAAATCAGAAATTGCATCGGGATTGAATACAACAGTCACCATGCGGACTTTCCTCCATGGGAGTAATGTCTCAAACAGTCTACGCTTTGATCGTTTCCTGGAATACCAGTAGTAGATTCCGATGCACATCTGGTGGCATTCTGTAATCTGTGGACTATCAGAGTGTTGATGAAACACAGAAATAGCATCGGGATTGAATACAAGAGTCACCATGCGCACTTTCCTCCATGGGAGTAATGTCTCAAACAGTCTACGCTTTGATCGTTCCCTGGAAGACCAGTAGTAGTCTCCGATGCACATCTGGTGGCATTCTGTAATCTGTGGACTAACAGAGTGTTGATGAAACACAGAAATTGCATTGGGATTGAATACAACAGTCAATTTTGGCACTTTCCTCCATGGGAGTAATGTCTCAAACAGTCTACGATTTGATCGTTCCCTGGAAGACCAGTAGTAGTTTCCGATGCACATCTGGTGGCATTCTGCATCCTGTGGACAATCAGAGTGTTGATGAAACACAGAAATTGCATCGGGAATGAATACAACAGTCACCATGCGCACTTTCCTCCATGAGAGTGATATCTCAAAAATTCTACGCTTTGATCGTTCCCTGGAATACCAGTAGTAGTTTCCGATGCACATCTGGTGGCATTCTGTAATCTGTGGACTATCAGAGTGTTGATGAAACACAGAAATAGCATCGGGATTGAATACAACAGTCACCATGCGCACTTTCCTCCATGGGAGTAATGTCTCAAACAGTCTACGCTTTGATCGTTCCCTGTAAGACCAGTAGTAGGCTCCGATGCACATCTGGTGGCATTCTGTAATCTGTGGACTGTCAGACTGTTAATGAAACACAGAAATGGAATCGGTATTGAATACTACAGTCAACACGCGCACTTTCCTCCATGGGAGTAATGTCTCAAACAGTCTAGGCTTTAATCGTTCCATGGAAGACCAGTAGTAGTTTCCGATGCAAATCTGGTGGCATTCTGTAATCTATGGACTATCAGAATGTTGATGAAACACAGAAATTGCATCGGGATTGATAACAACAGTCACCATGCGCACTTTCCGCCACGGTAGTAATGTCTTAAACAGTCTACGCTTTGATTGTTCGATGGAAGACCAGTAGTAGTTTCCGATGCACTTCTGGAGGTATTCTGTAATCTGTGGACTATCTGAGTGTTGATGAAACACAGAAATTGCATCGGGATTGAATACAACTGGCACCATGCGCACTTTTCTCCATGGGAGTAATGTCTCAAACAGTCTACGGTTTGATCGTTCCCAGGAAGTCCAGTAGTAGTTTCCGTTGCACATCTGGAGGCATTCTGTAATCTGTGGACTATCAGAGTTTTGATGAAAATCAGAAATTGCATCGGGATTGAATACAACAGTCACCATGCGCACTTTCCCCCATGGGAGTAATATCTCAAACAGTCTGCGCTTTGATCGTTCCCTGGAAGACCAGTAGTAGCTTCGAATGCACATCTGGTTGCATTCTGTCATCTATGATCTATCAGAGTGTTGATGAAACACAGAAATTGCATCGGGAATGAATACAACAGTCACCATGCGCACTTTCCTCCATGAGAGTAATGTCTAAAACAGTCTACGCTTTGATCGTTCCCAGGAAGACCAGTAGTAGTTTCCGATGCAAATCTGGAGGCAATCTGTAATGTGTGGACTATCAGAGTGTTGATGAAACACAGAAATTGCATCGGGATTGAATACCACAGTCACCATGCGCACTTTCCTCCATGGGAATAATGTCACAAACAGTCTACGCTTTGATCGTTCCCAGGAAGACCAGTAAAAGTTTCCAATGCACATCTGGTGGCATTCTGTAATCTGTGGACTATCAGAGTGTTGATGAAACACAGAAATTGCATCGGGATTTAATACAACAGTCACCATGCGCACATTCCTCCACGGGAGTAATGTCTCAAACAGTCTACGGTTTGATCGTTCCCAGGAAGTCCAGCAGTAGTTTAAGTTGCACATCTGGAGGCACTCTGTAATCTGTGGACTATCAGAGTTTTGATGAAAATCAGAAATTGCATCGGGATTGAATACAACAGTCACCATGCGCACTTCCCTCCATGGGAAGAATGTCTCAAACAGTCTACGCTTTGATCGTTCCCTGGAAGACCATTAGTAGTTTCCGATGCAAATCTGGTGCCATTCTGTAATCTATGGGCTATCAGAGTGTTGATGAAACACAGAAATTACATCGGGATTGAATACAACAGTCACCATGCGCACTTTCCTCCATAGGACTAATTCTCAAACATTCTACGCTTTGGTCGTTCCCTGGAGGACCAGTAGTAGTTTCCGATGCACATCTGCTGGCATTCTGTAATCTGTGGACATTCGGAGTGTTGATGAAACACAGAAATAGCATCGGGATTGAATACAACAGTCAGCATGCGCACTTTCCCCCATGGGAGTAATATCTCAAACAGTCTGCGCTTTGATCGTTCCCTGGAAGACCAGTAGTAGTTTCGAATGCACATCTGGTGGCATTCTGTCATCTATGATCTATCAGAGTGTTGATGAATCACAGAAATTGCATCGGGATTGATAAAAACAGTCACCATGCGCACTTTCCTCCACGGGAGTAAAATCTCAAACAGTCTACGCTTTGATCGTTCCCTGGATGACCAGTAGTAGTTTCCGATGCACATCTGGAGGCATTCTGTAATCTGTGGACTATCAGAGTGTTGATGAAACACAAAAATTGCATCAGGATTGAATACAACTGTCACCATGCGCACTTTCCTCCATGGGAGTAATGTCTCAAACAGTCTACGCTTTGATCGTTCCCAGGAAGACCAGTAAAAGTTTCCAATGCACATCTGGTGGCATTCTGTAATCTGTGGACTATCAGAGTGTTGATGAAACACAGAAATTGCATCGGGATTTAATACAACAGTCACCATGCGCACTTTCCTCCACGGGAGTAATGTCTCAAACAGTCTATGCTTTGATCGTTCCCTGGAAGACCAGTAATAGTTTCCGATGCACATCTGGAGGCATTCTGTTAGCTGTGGACTATCAGAGTGTTGATGAAACACAGAACTCCAATCGGGTTTGATTACAACAGTCACCATCCGCACTTTCCCCCATGGGGGTAATGTCTGAAACAGTCTACGCTTTGATCGTTCCCTGGAAGACCATTAGTACTTTCCGGTGCACATCTGGAAGCATTCTGTAATCTGTGGACCTTCAAAATGTTTATGAAACACAGAAATTGCATCGGGAGTGAAAACAACAGTCACCATCAGCACTTTCACCCATGGGAGTAACGTCTGAAACATTCTACGTTTTGATCGTTCCCAGGAAAACCAGTAGTAGTTTCCGATGCACATCTGGAGGGAATCTGTGATCTGTGGACTATCAGAGTGTTGATAAAAATCAGAAATTGCATCGGGATTGAATACAACAGTCACCATGCGGACTTTCCTCCATGGGAGTAATGTCTCAAACAGTCTACGCTTTGATCGTTTCCTGGAATACCAGTAGTAGATTCCGATGCACATCTGGTGGCATTCTGTAATCTGTGGACTATCAGAGTGTTGATGAAACACAGAAATAGCATCGGGATTGAATACAAGAGTCACCATGCGCACTTTCCTCCATGGGAGTAATGTCTCAAACAGTCTACGCTTTGATCGTTCCCTGGAAGACCAGTAGTAGTCTCCGATGCACATCTGGTGGCATTCTGTAATCTGTGGACTAACAGAGTGTTGATGAAACACAGAAATTGCATTGGGATTGAATACAACAGTCAATATTGGCACTTTCCTCCATGGGAGTAATGTCTCAAACAGTCTACGATTTGATCGTTCCCTGGAAGACCAGTAGTAGTTTCCGATGCACATCTGGTGGCATTCTGCATCCTGTGGACAATCAGAGTGTTGATGAAACACAGAAATTGCATCGGGAATGAATACAACAGTCACCATGCGCACTTTCCTCCATGAGAGTGATATCTCAAAAATTCTACGATTTGATCGTTCCCTGGAATACCAGTAGTAGTTTCCGATGCACATCTGGTGGCATTCTGTAATCTGTGGACTATCAGAGTGTTGATGAAACACAGAAATAGCATCGGGATTGAATACAACAGTCACCATGCGCACTTTCCTCCATGGGAGTAATGTCTCAAACAGTCTACGCTTTGATCGTTCCCTGTAAGACCAGTAGTAGGCTCCGATGCACATCTGGTGGCATTCTGTAATCTGTGGACTGTCAGACTGTTAATGAAACACAGAAATGGAATCGGTATTGAATACTACAGTCAACACGCGCACTTTCCTCCATGGGAGTAATGTCTCAAACAGTCTAGGCTTTAATCGTTCCATGGAAGACCAGTAGTAGTTTCCGATGCAAATCTGGTGGCATTCTGTAATCTATGGACTATCAGAATGTTGATGAAACACAGAAATTGCATCGGGATTGATAACAACAGTCACCATGCGCACTTTCCGCCACGGTAGTAATGTCTCAAACAGTCTACGCTTTGATTGTTCGATGGAAGACCAGTAGTAGTTTCCGATGCACTTCTGGAGGTATTCTGTAATCTGTGGACTATCTGAGTGTTGATGAAACACAGAAATTGCATCGGGATTGAATACAACTGGCACCATGCGCACTTTTCGCCATGGGAGTAATGTCTCAAACAGTCTACGGTTTGATCGTTCCCAGGAAGTCCAGTAGTAGTTTCCGTTGCACATCTGGAGGCATTCTGTAATCTGTGGACTATCAGAGTTTTGATGAAAATCAGAAATTGCATCGGGATTGAATACAACAGTCACCATGCGCACTTCCCTCCATGGGAAGAATGTCTCAAACAGTCTACGATTTGATCGTTCCCTAGAAAACCAGTAGTAGTTTCCGATGCACATCTGGTGGCATTCTGTAATCTGTGGACATTCGGAGTGTTGATGAAACACAGAAATAGCATCGGGATTGAATACAACAGTCAGCATGCGCACTTTCCCCCATGGGAGTAATATCTCAAACAGTCTGCGCTTTGATCGTTCCCTGGAAGACCAGTAGTAGTTTCGAATGCACATCTGGTGGCATTCTGTCATCTATGATCTATCAGAGTGTTGATGAAACACAGAAATTGCATCGGGAATGAATACAACAGTCACCATGCGCACTTTCCTCCATGAGAGTAATGTCTCAAACAGTCTACGCTTTGATCGGTCCCTGGAAGACCAGTAGTGGCTTCCGATGCACAACTGGTGTCATTCTGTAATCTGTGGACTATCAGAGTGTTGATGAAACACAGAAAATGCATCGGGATTGAATACAAAAATCACCATGCGCACTTTCCTCCGCGGGAATGATATCTTAAACAGTCTGCGCTTTGATCGTTCCCTGGAATACCAGTAGTAGTTTCCGATGCACATCTGGTAGCATTCTGTAATCTGTGGACTATCAGAGTGTTGATGAAACACAGAAATAGCATCGGGATTGAATACAACAGTCACCATGCGCACTGTCAGCCATGGGAGTAATGTCTCAAACAGTCTACGCTTTGATATTTCCCTGGAAGACCAGTAGTAGTTTCCGATGCACATCTGGAGGCATTCTGTAATTTGTGGACTATCAGAGTCTTGTTGAAACAATGAAATTGCATCGGGATTGAATACAACAGTTAATATGCGCCCTTTCCTCCATGCGAGTAATGTCTCAAACAGTCTACGCTTTGATCGTTCCCTGGAAGACGATTAGTAGTTTCCGATGCACATCTGGAGGCATTCTGTAATCTGTGGACCTTCAAAGTGTTGATGGAACACAGAAATTGCATTTTTATTGTATACAACAGGCACCATGCGTACATTTCTCAATTGGAGTAATGTCTCAAACAGTCTACGCTTTGACCGTTCCCTGGAATACCAGTAGTAGTTTCTGATGCACATCTGGTGGCATTCTGTAATCTGTGGACTATCAGAGTGTTGATGAAACACAGAACTTGCTTCGAGATTGAATCCAACAGTCACAATGCGCACTTTCCTCCACGAGAGTAATGTCTCAAACAGTCTACGCTTTGATCGTTCCCTGGAAGACCAGTAGTAGTTCCCGATGTACATCTGGTGGCATTCTGTAATCTGTGGACTATCAGAGTGTTGATGAAACACAGAAATTGCATCGGGATTGAATACAACAGTCACCATGCGCACTTTCCTCCACGGGAGTAATGTCTCAAACAGTCTACGCTTTGATCGTTCCCTGGAAGACCATTAATAGTTCCCCATGTACATCTGGTGGCATTCTGTAATCTGTGGACTATCAGAGTGTTGATGAAACACAGAAATTGCATCGGGATTGAATACAACAGTCACCATCCGCGCTTTCCTCCATGGGAGTAATGTCTCAAAATGTCTGCCCTTGGATCGTTCCCTGGAAGACCTGTAGTAGTTTCCGATGCACATCTGGAGGCAATCTGTAATCTGTGGGAATTCAAAGTGTTGATGAAACACAGAAATTGCATCAGGTTTGAATACAACAGTCACCATCCGCACTTTCCTCCATTTGAGTAATGTCTCATACAGTCTACGCTTTGATCGTTCCCAGGAAGAACCAGTAGTAGTTTCCGATGCATATCTGGAGGCAATCTGTAATCTGTGGACTATCAGAGTGTTGATGAAACACTGAAATTGCATCGGGATTGAATACAACAGTCACATCCACACTTTCCGTAATGGGTGTAATGTCTGAAACAGTCCTCGCTTTAATTGTTCCCTGGTAGACCAGTAGTAGTTTCCGATGCACATCTGGTGGCACTCTGTAATCTGTGGGCTATCAGAGTGTTGATGAATCACAGAAATTGCATCGGGATTGAATACAACAGTCACCATGCGCACTTTCCTCCACGGGAGTAATGTCTCGAACAGTCTACGCTTTGATCGTTCCCTGGAATACCAGTAGTAGTTTCTGATGCACATCTGGTGGCATTCTGTAATCTGTGGACTATCAGAGTGTTGATGAAACACATAACTTGCTTCGAGATTGAATACAACAGTCACAATGCGCACATTCCTCCACGGGAGTAATGTCTCAAACAGTCTACGCTTTGATCGTTCCCTGGAAGACCAGTAGTAGTTCCCGATGTACATCTGGTGGCATTCTGTAATCTGTGGACTATCAGAGTGTTGATGAAACACAGAAATTGCATCGGGATTGAATACAACAGTCACCATCCGCGCTTTCCTCCATGGGAGTAATGTCTCAAAATGTCTGCCCTAGGATCGTTCCCTGGAAGACCAGTAGTAGTTTCCGATGCACATCTGGAGGCAATCTGTAATCTGTGGGAATTCAAAGTGTTGATGAAACACAGAAATTGCATCAGGTTTGAATACAACAGTCACCATCCGCACTTTCCTCCATTTGAGTAATGTCTCATACAGTCTACGCTTTGATCGTTCCCAGGAAGAACCAGTAGTAGTTTCCGATGCATATCTGGAGGCAATTCGTAATCTGTGGACTATCAGAGTGATGATGAAACACAGAAATTGCATCGGGATTGAATACAATTGGCACCATGCGCACTTTCCTCCACAGGAGTAATGTCACAAACAGTCTACGCTTTGATCGTTCCCTGGAAGAGCAGTAGTAGTTTCCGATGCACGTCTGGTGGCATTCTGTAATCTGTGGACTATCAGAGTGTTGATGAAACACTGAAATTGCATCGGGATTGAATACAACAGTCACATCCACACTTTCCGTAATGGGTGTAATGTCTGAAACAGTCCTCACTTTAATTGTTCCCTGGTAGACCAGTAGTAGTTTCCGATGCACATCTGGTGGCACTCTGTAATCTGTATGCTATCAGAGTGTTGATGAATCACAGAAATTGCATCGGGATTGAATACAACAGTCACCATGCGCACTTTCCTCCACGGGAGTAATGTCTCGAACAGTCTACGCTTTGATCGTTCCCTGGAATACCAGTAGTAGTTTCTGATGCACATCTAGTGGCATTCTGTAATCTGTGGACTATCAGAGTGTTGATGAAACACATAACTTGCTTCGAGATTGAATACAACAGTCGCAATGCGCACATTCCTCCACGGGAGTAATGTCTCAAACAGTCTACGCTTTGATCGTTCCCTGGAAGACCAGTAGTAGTTCCCGATGTACATCTGGTGGCATTCTGTAATCTGTGGACTATCAGAGTGTTGATGAAACACAGAAATTGCATCGGGATTGAATACAACAGTCACCATCCGCGCTTTCCTCCATGGGAGTAATGTCTCAAACAGTCTGCCCTTGGATCTTTCCCTGGAAGACCAGTAGTAGTTTCCGATGCACACCTGGAGGCATTCTGTAATCTGTGGGAATTCAAAGTGTTGATGAAACACAGAAATTGCATCAGGTTTGAATACAACAGTCACCATCCGCACTTTCCTCCATTTGGGTAATGTCTCATACAGTCTACGCTTTGATCGTTCCCAGGAAGACCAGTAGTAGTTTCCGATGCATATCTGGAGGCAATCTGTAATCTGTGGACTATCAGTGTTGATGAAACATAGATATTGCATCGGGATTGAATACAACAGTCACCATCAGCACATTACTTCATGGGAGTAATGTCTGAAACAGTCTATTTTTTGATTGTTCCCTGGAAGACCAGTAGTAGCTTCCGATGCACATCTGGAGGCATTCTGTAATCTGTGGACCTTCAAAGTGTTGACGAAACACAGAAATTGCATCGGGAGTGAATACAACAATCACAATCCGCACTTTCCTCCATGGGAGTAATGTCTGAAGCAGTCTACACTTTGATCGGTCTCAGGAAGACCAGTAGTAGTTTCCGATGCACATCTGGAGACAATCTGTAATCTGTGGACTATCAGAGTGTTGATGAAACACAGAAATTGCATCGGTATTGAATACATAAGTCACCATGCACACTTTCCTCCAAGGGAATAATCTCTCAAAGAGTCTACGCTTTGATCGTTCCCTGGAAGACCAGTAGTAGTTTCCGATGCACATCTGGTGGCATTCTGTAATCTGTGGACTATCAGAGTGTTGATGAAACACAGAAATTGCATCGGGATTGAATACTACAGTCACCATGCGCACATTCCTCCATGGGAGTAATGTCTCAAACAGTCTACGCTTTGATCGTTCCCTGGAAGACCAGTAGTAGTCTCCGATGCACATCTGGTGGCATTCTGTAATCTGTGGACTAACAGTGTGTTGATGAAACACAGAAATGGCATCAGGATTAAATACAACAGTCAATATTGGCACTTTCCTCCATGGGAGTAATGTCTAAAAACAGTCTACGCTTTGATCGCTCCCTGGAAGACCAGTAGTACTTTCCGATGCACATCTGGAGGCATTCTGTAATCTGTGGACTATCAAAATGTTGATGAAACACAGATATTGCGTCGGGATTGAATACAGCAGACACCATGCGCACTTTCCTCCATGGGAGTAATGTCTCAAACAATCTACGCTTTGATCGTTCTTTGGAATACCAGCAGTAGTTTCCGATGCACATCTGGTGGCATTCTGTAATCTGTGGACTATCAGAGTGTTGATGAAAAACAGAAATTTCATCGGGATTGAATACAACAGTCACAATGCGCACTTTCCTACACGGAAGTAATGTCTCAAACAGTCTATGCTTTGATCGTTCCCTGGAAGACCAGTAGTGGTTTCCGATGCACATCTGGTGGCATTCTGTAATATGTGGACTATCAGAGTGTTGATGAAACACAGAAATTGCATCGGGATTGATAACAACAGTCAACATGCGCACTTTCCACCACGGGAGTTATGTCTCAAACAGTCTACGATTTGATCGTTCCCTAGAAGACCAGTGGTAGTTTCCGATGCACATCTGGATTCATTCTGAAATCTTTGGACTATCAGAGTGTTGATGAAAAACAGAAATTGCATCGGGATTGAATACAACAGTCACCGTCCACACTTTTCTCCATGGGAGTAATATCTGAAACAGTCTACGCTTTGATCGTTCCCTGGAATACCAGTAGTAGTTTCCGATGCACATATGGAGGCATTCTGTAATCTGTGGACCTTCAAAGTGTTGATGAAACACAGAAATTGCATCGGGAGTGAAAACAACAGTCACCATCAGCACTTTCATCCATGGGTGTAACGTCTGAAACAGTCTACGTTTTGATCGTTCCCAGGAAAACCAGTAGTAGTTTCCGATGCACATCTGGAGACAATCTGTAATCTGTGGACTATCAGAGTGTTGATGAAACACAGAAATTGCATCGGGATTGAATACTACATGCACCATGCGCACTTTCCTCCATGGGAGTAATGTCTCAAACAGTCTACGCTTTGATCGTTCTCTGGAAGACCAGTAGAAGTTTCCGATGCACATCTGGTGGCATTCTGTAATCTGTGGACTATCAGAGTGTTGATGAAACACAGAAATAGCATCGGGATTGAATACAACAGTCACCATGCTCACTTTCCTCCATGGGAGTTATGTCTCAAACAGTCTACGCTTTGATCGTTCCCTGGAAGACCAGTAGTAGTCTCAGATGCACATCTGGTGGCATTCTGTAATCTGTGGACTAACAGAGTGTTGATGAAACACAGAAATTGCATCGGGATAGAATACAGCAGTCAATATTGGCACTTTCCTCCATGTGAGTAAAGTCTCAAACAGTCTACGCTTTGATCGTTCCCTGGAAGACCAGTGGTGGTTTCCGATGCACAACTGGTGGCATTCTGTAATCTGTGGACTATCAGAGTGTTGATGAAACACAGAAAATGCATCGGGATTGAATACAACAATCACCATGCGCACTTTCCTCCACGGGAGTGATATCTCAAAAAGTCTACGCTTTGATCGTTCCCTGGAAGACCAGTAGTAGTCTCCGATGCACATCTCTTGGCATTCTGTAATCTGTGGGCTAACAGAGTGTTGATGAAACACAGAAATTGCATCGGGATTGAATATGTCAATATTGGCACGTTCCTAAATCGGAGTAATGTCTCAAACAGTCTACGATTTGATCGTTCCCTGGAAGACCAGTAGTAGTTACCGATGCACATCTGGTGGCATTCTGTAATCTGTGGACAATCAGAGTGTCGATGAAACACAGAAATTGCATCGGGATTGAATACAACAGTCACCATGCGCACTTTCCTCCATGAGAGTAATGTCTCAAACAGTCTACGCTTTGATCGTTCCCTGAAAGACCAGTAGTGGTTTCCGATGCACAACTGGTGGCATTCTGTAATCTGTGGACTATAAAAGTGTTGATGAAACACAGAAAATGCATCGGGATTGAATACAACAATCACCATGCGCACTTTCCTCCACGGGAGTGATATCTCAAACAGTCTACGCTTTGATCGTTCCCTGGAATACCAGTAGTAGTTTCCGATGCACATCTGGTGGCATTCTGTAATCTGTGGACTATCAGAGTGTTGATGAAACACAGAAATAGCATCGGGATTGAATACAACAGTCACCATGCTCACTTTCCTCATTGGGAGTTATGTCTCAAACAGTCTACGCTTTGATCGTTCCCTGGGAGACCAGTAGTAGTCTCAGATGCACATCTGGTGGCATTCTGTAATCTGTGGACTGTCAGAGTGTTGATGAAACACAGAAATTGAATCGTGTTTGACTACAACAGTCAGCATGCGCACTTTCCTCCATGGGAGTAATGTCTCAAACAGTCTACGTTTGATCGTTCCCTGGAAGACCAGTAGCAGTTTCCGATGCACATCTGGTGGCATTCTGTAATCAATGGACTATCAGAGTGTTGATGAAACACAGAAATTGCATCGGGATTGATAACAACAGTCACCATGCGCACTTTCCTCCACAGGAGTAATGTCTCAAACAGTCTACGCTTTGATCGTTCCCTGGAAGACCATTAGTACTTTCCGGTGCACATCTGGAAGCATTCTGTAATCTGTGGACCTTCAAAATGTTGTTGAAACACAGAAATTGCATCGGGAGTGAAAACAACAGTCACCATCAGCACTTTCATCCATGGGAGTAACGTCTGAAACAGTCTACGTTTTGATCGTTCCCAGGAAAACCAGTACTAGTTTCCGATGCACATCTGGAGACAATCTGTAATCTGTGGACTATCAGGGTGTTGATGAAACACAGAAATTGCATCGGGATTGAAGACAACAGTCACCATGCGCACTTTCCTCCATGGGAGTAATGTCTCAAACAGTCTACGCTTTGATCGTTCCCTGGAAGACCAGTAGTGGTTTCCGATGCACAACTGGTGGCATTCTGTAATCTGTGGACTACCAGAGTGTTGATGAAACACAGAAATAGCATCGGGATTGAATACAACAGACACCATGCGCACTTTCCTTCATGTTAGTAATGTCTCAAACAGTCTACGCTTTGATCGTTCTCTGGAAGACCAGTAGAATTTTCCGATGCACATCTGGTGGCATTCTGTAATCTGTGGACTATCAGAGTGTTGATGAAACACAGAAATTGCAACGGGATTGAATACAGCAGTCACCATACGCACTTTCCTCCATGGGAGTAATGTCGCAAACTGTCTACGATTTGATCGTTCCCTGGAAGACCAGTAGTAGTCTCAGATGCACATCTGCTGGCATTCTGTAATCTGTGGACTAACAGAGTGTTGATGAAACACAGAAATTGCATCGGGGTTTTAATACAACAGTCACCATGCGCACTTTCCTCCATGGGAGTAATGTCTCAAACAGTCTACGATATGATCTTACCCTGTAAGACCAGTGGTAGTTTCCGATGCACATCTGGTGGCATTCTGTAATCTGTGGACTCTCAGAGTGTTGATGAAAAACAGAAATTGCATTGGGATTGAATACAACAGTCACCGTCCGCACTTTTCTCCATGGGAGTAATATCTGAAACAGTCTACGCTTTGATCGATCAATGGAATACCAGTAGTAGTTTCCGATGCACATGTGGAGGCATTCTGTAATCTGTGGACCTTCAAAGTGTTGATGAAACACAGAAATTGCATCGGGAGTGAATACAACACTCAAAATCCGCACTTTCCTCCATGGGAGTAATGTCTGAAACAGTCTACGCTTTGATCGTTCCCTTGAAGACCAGTAGTAGTTTCCGAAGCACATCTGCTGGCATTCTGTAATCTGTGGACTGTCAGAGTGTTGATGAAACACAGAAATTGAATCGTGTTTGACTACAACAGTCAGAATGCGCACTTTCCTCCATGGGAGTAATGTCTCAAACAGTCTACGCTTTGATCGTTCGCTGGAAGACCAGTAGCAGTTTCCGATGCACATCTGGTGGCATTCTGTAATCAATGGACTATCAGAGTGTTGATGAAACACAGATATTGCATCGGGATTCATAACAACAGTCACCATGCGCACTTTCCTCCACAGGAGTAATGTCTCAAACAGTCTACGCTTTGATCGTTCCCTGGAAGGCCATTAGTACTTTCCGATGCACATCTGGAAGCATTCTGTAATCTGTGGACCTTCAAAATGTTGTTGAAACACAGAAATTGCATCGGGAGTGAAAACAACAGTCACCATCCGCACTTTCATCCATGGGAGTAACGTCTGAAACAGTCTACGTTTTGATCGTTCCCAGGAATACCAGTACTAGTTTCCGATGCACATCTGGAGACAATCTGTAATCTGTGGACTATCAGAGTATTGACTAAACACAGAAATTGCATCGGAATTGAATACAACAGTCACCATGCGCACTTTCTTCCATAGGACTAATTCTCAAACATTCTACGCTTTGATCGTTTCCTGGAAGACCAGTAGTAGTTTACGATGCACATCTGGTGGCATTCTGTAATCTGTGGACTATCACAGTGTTGATGAAACACAGAAATAGCATCGGGATTGAATACAACAGTCACCATGCTCACTTTCCTCCATGGGAGTAATGTCTCAAGCAGTCTACGCTTTGATCGTTCCCTGGAAGACCAGTAGTAGTCTCAGATGCACATCGGGTGGCATTCTGTAATCTGTGGACTAACAGAGTGTTGATGAAACACAGAAATTGCATCGGGATTGAATACAACACTCAATATTGGCACTTTCCTCCATGGGAGTAATGTCTCAAACAGTCTACGCTTTGATAGCTAACTGGAAGACCAGTAGTACTTTCCGATGCACATCTGGAGGCATTCTGTAATCTGTAGACTATAAGGGTGTTGATGAATCACAAAAATTGCATCGGGATTGAATACAACAGACACCATGCGCACTCTCCTCCATGGGAGTAATGTCTCAAACAGTCTACGCTTTGATCGTTCCCTGGAAGACCAGTAGTAGTTTCCGATGCACATCTAATGGCATTCTGTAATCTGTGGACTATCAGAGTGTTGATGAAACACAGAAGTTTCATCGGGATTGAATGCAACAGTCACCATGCGCACTTTCCTCCATAGGACTAATTCTCAAACATTCTACGCTTTGATCGTTTCCTGAAAAAACAGTAGTAGTTTCCGATGCACATCTGGTGGCATTCTGCAATCTGTTTACTATCAGAGTGTTGATGAAACACAGAAATTGCATCGGTCTTGAATACAACCGTCACCATGCGCACTTTCCTCCATGGGAGTAATGTCTCAAACAGTCTACGCTTTGATCGTTCCCAGGAAGACCAGTAGTAGTTTCCGATGCACATCTGGAGACAATCTGTAATCTGTGGACTATCAGAGTGTTGATGAAACACAGAAATTGCATCGGGATTGAATACAATAGTCACCATGACCACTTTCCTCCATAGGACTAATTCTCAAACATTCTACGCTTTGATCGTTCCCTGGAGGACCAGTAGTAGTTTCCGATGCACATCTGGTTGCATTCTGTAATCTATGGACTATCAGAGTGTTCATGAAACCCAGAAATTGCATCGGGATTGATAACAACAGTCAACATGCGCACTTTCCTCCACGGGAGTTATGTCTCAAACAGTCTACGATTTGATCGTTCCCTGGAAGACCAGTGGTAGTTTCCGATGCACATCTGGAGGCATTCTGAAATTTGTGGACTATCAGAGTGTTGATGAGGCACAGAAATTGCATCGGGATTAAATACAACAGTCACCATGCGCACTTTTTTCCATGGGAGTAACGTCTCTAAAGGTCTACGCTTGGATCGTTCCCTGGAAGACCAGTAGTAGTTACCGATGCACGTCTGGTGGCATTCTGTAATCTTTGGACTATCAGAGTGTTGATGAAAAACAGAAATTGCATCGGGATTGAATACAACAGTCACCGTCCGCACTTTTCTCCATGGGAGTAATATCTGAAACAGTCTACGCTTTGATCGTTCCCTGGAATACCAGTAGTAGTTTCCGATGCACATATGGAGGCATTCTGTAATCTGTGGACCTTCAAAGTGTTGATGAAACACAGAAATTGCATCGGAAGTGAAAACAACAGTCACCATCAGCACTTTCATCCATGGGTGTAACGTCTGAAACAGTCTACGGTTTGATCGTTCCCAGGAAAACCAGTAGTAGTTTTCGATGCACATCTGGAGACAATCTGTAATCTGTGGACTATCAGAGTGTTGATGAAACACAGAAATTGCATCGGGATTGAATACAACATGCACCATGCGCACTTTCCTCCATGGGAGTAATGTCTCAAACAGTCTACGCTTTGATCGTTCCCTGGAAGACCAGTAGTAGTTTCCGATGCACATCTGGAGGCATACTGTAATCTGTGGACTACCAGAGTGTTGATGAAACACAGAGATAGCATCGGGATTGAATACAACAGACACCATGCGCACTTTCCTCCATGTTAGTAATGTCTCAAACAGTCTACGCTTTGATCGTTCTCTGGAAGACCAGTAGAAGTTTCCGATGCACATCTGGTGGCATTCTGTAATCTGTGGACTATCAGAGTGTTGATGAGGCACAGAAATTGCATCGGAATTGAATACAACAGTCACCATGCGCACTTTCCTCCATGAGAGTAATGTCTCAAACAGTCTACGCTTTGATCGTTCCCTGGAAGTCCAGTGGTGGTTTCCGATGCACAACTGGTGGCATTCTGTAATCTGTGGACTATCAGAGTGTTGATGAAACACAGAAAATGCATCAGGATTGAATACAACAATCACCATGCGCACTTTCCTCCACGGGAGTGATATCTCAAACAGTCTACGCTTTGATCGTTCCCTGGAAGACCAGTAGTAGTCTCCGATGCACATCTGTTGGCATTCTGTAATCTGTGGGCTAACAGAGTGTTGATGAAACACAGAAATTGCATCGGGATTGAATACGTCAATATTGGCACGTTCCTAAATCGGAGTAATGTCTCAAACAGTCTACGATTTGATCGTTCCCTGGAAGACCAGTAGTAGTTACCGATGCACATCTGGTGGCATTCTGTAATCTGTGGACAATCAGAGTCTCGATGAAACACAGAAATTGCATCGGGATTGAATACAACAGTCACCATGCGCACTTTCCTCCATGAGAGTAATGTCTCAAACAGTCTACGTTTTGATCGTTCCCTGGAAGACCAGTAGTGGGATCCGATGCACAACTGGTGGCATTCTGTAATCTGTGGACTATAAAAGTGTTGATGAAACACAGAAAATGCATCGGGATTGAATACAACAATCACCATGCGCACTTTCCTCCACGGGAGTGATATCTCAAACAGTCTATGCTTTGATCGTTCCCTGGAATACCAGTAGTAGTTTCCGATGCACATCTGGTGGCATTCTGTAATCTGTGGACTATCAGAGTGTTGATAAAACACAGAAATAGCATCGGGATTGAATACAACAGTCACCATGCTCACTTTCCTCCATGGGAGTTATGTCTCAAACAGTCTACGCTTTGATCGTTCCCTGGAAGACCAGTAGTTGTCTCAGATGCACATCTGGTGGCATTCTGTAATCTGTGGACTAACAGAGTGTTGATGAAACACAGAAATTGCATCGGGATTGAATACAACAGTCAAAATTGGCACTTTCCTCCATGTGAGTAAAGTCTCAAACAGTCTACGCTTTGGTAGCTCCCTGGAAGACCAGTAGTACTTTCCGATGCACATCTGGAGGCATTCTGTAATCTGTGGACTATCAGCGTGTTGATAAAACACAGAAGTAGCATCGGGATTGAATACAACAGTCAGCATGCCCACTTTCCTCCATGGGAGTGATATCTCAAACAGTCTACGCTTTGATCGTTCGCTGGAAGACCAGTAGCAGTTTCCGATGCACATCTGGTGGCATTCTGTAATCAATGGACTATCAGAGTGTTGATGAAACACAGAAATTGCATCGGGATTCATAACAACAGTCACCATGCGCACTTTCCTCCACAGGAGTAATGTCTCAAACAGTCTACGCTTTGATCGTTCCCTGGAAGACCAGTGGTAGTTTCCGATGCACATCTGGAGGCATTCTGAAATTTGTGGACTATCAGAGTGTTGATGAGGCACAGAAATTGCATCGGGATTAAATACAACAGTCACCATGCGCACTTTTTTCCATGGGAGTAACGTCTCTAAAGGTCTACGCTTTGATCGTTCCCTGGAAGACCAGTAGTAGTTTCCGATGCACGTCTGGTGGCATTCTGTAATCTTTGGACTATCAGAGTGTTGATGAAAAACAGAAATTGCATCGGGATTGAATACAACAGTCACCGTCCGCACTTTTCTCCATGGGAGTAATATCTGAAACAGTCTACGCTTTGATCGTTCCCTGGAATACCAGTAGTAGTTTCCGATGCACATCTTTTGGCATTCTGTAATCTGTGGACTATCAGAGTGTTGATGAAACACAGAAATTGCATCGGGGTTTTAATACAACAGTCACCATGCGCACTTTCCTCCATGGGAGTAATGTCTCAAACAGTCTACGCTTTGATCGTTCGCTGGAAGACCAGTAGCAGTTTCCGATGCACATCTGGTGGCATTCTGAAATCAATGGACTATCAGAGTGTTGATGAAACACAGAAATTGCATCGGGATTCATAACAACAGTCACCATGCGCACTTTCCTCCACAGGAGTAATGTCTCAAACAGTCTACGCTTTGATCGTTCCCTGGAAGGCCATTAGTACTTTCCGATGCACATCTGGAAGCATTCTGTAATCTGTGGACCTTCAAAATGTTGTTGAAACACAGAAATTTCATCGGGAGTGAAAACAACAGTCACCATCAGCACTTTCATCCATGGGAGTAACGTCTGAAACAGTCTACGTTTTGATCGTTCCCAGGAATACCAGTACTAGTTTCCGATGCACATCTGGAGACAATCTGTAATCTGTGGACTATCAGAGTATTGACTAAACACAGAAATTGCATCGGAATTGAATACAACAGTCACCATGCGCACTTTCCTCCATAGGACTAATTCTCAAACATTCTACGCTTTGATCGTTTCCTGGAAGACCAGTAGTAGTTTACGATGCACATCTGGTAGCATTCTGTAATCTGTGGACTATCACAGTGTTGATGAAACACAGAAATAGCATCGGGATTGAATACAACAGTCACCATGCTCACTTTCCTCCATGGGAGTAATGTCTCAAGCAGTCTACGCTTTGATCGTTCCCTGGAAGACCAGTAGTAGTCTCAGATGCACATCTGGTGGCATTCTGTAATCTGTGGACTAACAGAGTGTTGATGAAACAGAGAAATTGCATCGGGATTGAATACAACACTCAATATTGGCACTTTCCTCCATGGGAGTAATGTCTCAAACAGTCTACGCTTTGATAGCTAACTGGAAGACCAGTAGTACTTTCCGATGCACATCTGGAGGCATTCTGTAATCTGTAGACAATAAGGTGTTGATGAATCACAAAAATTGCATCGGGATTGAATACAACAGACACCATGCGCACTTTCCTCCATGGGAGTAATGTCTCAAACAGTCTACGCTTTGATCGTTCCCTGGAAGACCAGTAGTAGTTTCCGATGCACATCTAATGGCATTCTGTAATCTGCGGACTATCAGAGTGTTGATGAAACACAGAAGTTTCATCGGGATTGAATGCAACAGTCACCATGCGCACTTTCTCCATAGGACTAATTCTCAAACATTCTACGCTTTGATCGTTTCCTGGAAAAACAGTAGTAGTTTCCGATGCACATCTGGTGGCATTCTGCAATCTGTTTACTATCAGAGTGTTGATGAAACACAGAAATTGCATCGGTCTTGAATACAACCGTCACCATGCGCACTTTCCTCCATGGGAGTAATGTCTCAAACAGTCTACGCTTTGATCGTTCCCAGGAAGACCAGTAGTAGTTTCCGATGCACATCTGGAGACAATCTGTAATCTGTGGACTATCAGAGTGTTGATGAAACACAGAAATTGCATCGGGATTGAATACAATAGTCACCATGACCACTTTCCTCCATAGGACTAATTCTCAAACATTCTACGCCTTGATCGTTCCCTGGAGGACCAGTAGTAGTTTCCGATGCACATCTGGTAGCATTCTGTAATCTATGGACTATCAGAGTGTTGATGAAACCCAGAAATTGCATCGGGATTGATAACAACAGTCAACATGCGCACTTTCCTCCACGGGAGTTATGTCTCAAACAGTCTACGATTTGATCGTTCCCTGGAAGACCAGTGGTAGTTTCCGATGCACATCTGGAGGCATTCTGAAATTTGTGGACTATCAGGGTGTTGATGAGGCACAGAAATTGCATCGGGATCAAATACAACAGTCACCATGCGCACTTTTTTCCATGGGAGTAACGTCTCTAAAGGTCTACGCTTTGATCGTTCCCTGGAAGACCAGTAGTAGTTTCCGATGCACGTCTGGTGGCATTCTGTATTCTTTGGACTATCAGAGTGTTGATGAAAAACAGAAATTGTATCGGGATTGAATACAACAGTCACCCTCCGCACTTTTCTCCATGGGAGTAATATCTGAAACAGTCTACGCTTTGATCGTTCCCTGGAACACCAGTAGTAGTTTCCGATGCACATATGGAGGCATTCTGTAATCTGTGGACCTTCAAAGTGTTGATGAAACACAGAAATTGCATCGGGAGTGAAAACAACAGTCACCATCAGCACTTTCATCCATGGGTGTAACGTCTGAAACAGTCTACGATTTGATCGTTCCCAGGAAAACCAGTAGTAGTTTCCGATGCACATCTGGAGACAATCTGTAATCTGTGGACTATCAGAGTGTTGATGAAACACAGAAATTGCATCGGGATTGAATACAACATGCACCATGCGCACTTTCCTCCATGGGAGTAATGTCTCAAACAGTCTACGCTTTGATCGTTCCCTGGAAGACCAGTAGTAGTTTCCGATGCACATCTGGAGGCATACTGTAATCTGTGGACTACCAGAGTGTTGATGAAACACAGAGATAGCATCGGGATTGAATACAACAGACACCATGCGCACTTTCCTCCATGTTAGTAATGTCTCAAACAGTCTACGCTTTGATCGTTCTCTGGAAGACCAGTAGAAGTTTCCGATGCACATCTGGTGGCATTCTGTAATCTGTGGACTATCAGAGTGTTGATGAGGCCCAGAAATTGCATCGGAATTGAATACAACAGTCACCATGCGCACTTACCTCCATGAGAGTAATGTCTCAAACAGTCTACGCTTTGATCGTTCCCTGGAAGTCCAGTGGTGGTTTCCGATGCACAACTGGTGGCATTCTGTAATCTGTGGACTATCAGAGTGTTGATGAAACACAGAAAATGCATCGGGATGGAATACAACAATCACCATGCGCACTTTCCTCCACGGGAGTGATATCTCAAATTGTCTACGCTTTGATCGTTCCCTGGAAGACCAGTAGTAGTCTCCGATGCACATCTGTTGGCATTCTGTAATCTGTGGGCTAACAGAGTGTTGATGAAACACAGAAATTGCATCGGGATTTAATACGTCAATATTGGCACGTTCCTAAATCGGAGTAATGTCTCAAACAGTCTACGATTTGATCGTTCCCTGGAAGACCAGTAGTAGTTACCGATGCACATCTGGTGGCATTCTGTAATCTGTGGACAATCAGAGTGTCGATGAAACTCAGAAATTGCATCGGGATTGAATACAACAGTCACCATGCGCACTTTCCTCCATGAGAGTAATGTCTCAAACAGTCTACGCTTTGATCGTTCCCTGGAAGACCAGTAGTGGTTTCCGATGGACAACTGGTGGCATTCTGTAATCTGTGGACTATAAAAGTGTTGATGAAACACAGAAAATGCATCGGGATTGAATACAACAATCACCATGCGCACTTTCCTCCACGGGAGTGATATCTCAAACAGTCTACGCTTTGATCGTTCCCTGGAATACCAGTAGTAGTTTCCGATGCACATCTGGTGGCATTCTGTAATCTGTGGACTATCAGAGTGTTGATGAAACACAGAAATAGCATCGGGATTGAATACAACAGTCACCATGCGCACTTTTTTCCATGGGAGTAACGTCTCTAAAGGTGTACGCTTGGATCGTTCCCTGGAAGACCAGTAGTAGTTACCGATGCACGTCTGGTGGCATTCTGTAATCTTTGGACTATCAGAGTGTTGATGAAAAACAGAAATTGCATCGGGATTGAATACAACAGTCACCGTCCGCACTTTTCTCCATGGGAGTAATATCTGAAACAGTCTACGCTTTGATCGTTCCCTGGAATACCAGTAGTAGTTTCCGATGCACATATGGAGGCATTCTGTAATCTGTGGACCTTCAAAGTGTTGATGAAACACAGAAATTGCATCGGGAGTGAAAACAACAGTCACCATCAGCACTTTCATCCATGGGTGTAACGTCTGAAACAGTCTACGTTTTGATCGTTCCCAGGAAAACCAGTAGTAGTTTTCGATGCACATCTGGAGACAATCTGTAATCTGTGGACTATCAGAGTGTTGATGAAACACAGAAATTGCATCGGGATTGAATACAACATGCACCATGCGCACTTTCCTCCATGGGAGTAATGTCTCAAACAGTCTACGCTTTGATCGTTCCCTGGAAGACCAGTAGTAGTTTCCGATGCACATCTGGAGGCATACTGTAATCTGTGGACTACCAGAGTGTTGATGAAACACAGAGATAGCATCGGGATTGAATACAACAGACACCATGCGCACTTCCCTCCATGTTAGTAATGTCTCAAACAGTCTACGCTTTGATCGTTCTCTGGAAGACCAGTAGAAGTTTCCGATGCACATCTGGTGGCATTCTGTAATCTGTGGACTATCAGAGTGTTGATGAGGCACAGAAATTGCATCGGAATTGAATACAACAGTCACCATGCGCACTTTCCTCCATGAGAGTAATGTCTCAAACAGTCTACGCTTTGATCGTTCCCTGGAAGTCCAGTGGTGGTTTCCGATGCACAACTGGTGGCATTCTGTAATCTGTGGACTATCAGAGTGTTGATGAAACACAGAAAATGCATCGGGATTGAATACAACAATCACCATGCGCACTTTCCTCCACGGGAGTGATATCTCAAACAGTCTACGCTTTGATCGTTCCCTGGAAGACCAGTAGTAGTCTCCGATGCACATCTGTTGGCATTCTGTAATCTGTGGGCTAACAGAGTGTTGATGAAACACAGAAATTGCATCGGGATTGAATACGTCAATATTGGCACGTTCCTAAATCGGAGTAATGTCTCAAACAGTCTACGATTTGATCGTTCCCTGGAAGACCAGTAGTAGTTACCGATGCACATCTGGTGGCATTCTGTAATCTGTGGACAATCAGAGTGTCGATGAAACACAGAAATTGCATCGGGATTGAATACAACAGTCACCATGCGCACTTTCCTCCATGAGAGTAATGTCTCAAACAGTCTACGTTTTGATCGTTCCCTGGAAGACCAGTAGTAGTTTCCGATGCACAACTGGTGGCATTCTGTAATCTGTGGACTATAAAAGTGTTGATGAAACACAGAAAATGCATCGGGATTGAATACAACAATCACCATGCGCACTTTCCTCCACGGGAGTGATATCTCAAACAGTCTATGCTTTGATCGTTCCCTGGAATACCAGTAGTAGTTTCCGATGCACATCTGGTGGCATTCTGTAATCTGTGGACTATCAGAGTGTTGATGAAACACAGAAATAGCATCGGGATTGAATACAACAGTCACCATGCTCACTTTCCTCCATGGGAGTTATGTCTCAAACAGTCTACGCTTTGATCGTTCCCTGGAAGACCAGTAGTTGTCTCAGAAGCACATCTGGTGGCATTCTGTAATCTGTGGACTAACAGAGTGTTGATGAAACACAGAAATTGCATCGGGATTGAATACAACAGTCAATATTGGCACTTTCCTCCATGTGAGTAAAGTCTCAAACAGTCTACGCTTTGGTAGCTCCCTGGAAGACCAGTAGTACTTTCCGATGCACATCTGGAGGCATTCTGTAATCTGTGGACTATCAGCGTGTTGATAAAACACAGAAGTAGCATCGGGATTGAATACAACAGTCAGCATGCCCACTTTCCTCCATGGGAGTGATATCTCAAACAGTCTACGCTTTGATCGTTCGCTGGAAGACCAGTAGCAGTTTCCGATGCACATCTGGTGGCATTCTGTAATCAATGGACTATCAGAGTGTTGATGAAACACAGAAATTGCATCGGGATTCATAACAACAGTCACCATGCGCACTTTCCTCCACAGGAGTAATGTCTCAAACAGTCTACGCTTTGATCGTTCCCTGGAAGACCAGTGGTAGTTTCCGATGCACATCTGGAGGCATTCTGAAATTTGTGGACTATCAGAGTGTTGATGAGGCACAGAAATTGCATCGGGATTAAATACAACAGTCACCATGCGCACTTTTTTCCATGGGAGTAACGTCTCTAAAGGTCTACGCTTTGATCGTTCCCTGGAAGACCAGTAGTAGTTTCCGATGCACGTCTGGTGGCATTCTGTAATCTTTGGACTATCAGAGTGTTGATGAAAAACAGAAATTGCATCGGGATTGAATACAACAGTCACCGTCCGCACTTTTCTCCATGGGAGTAATATCTGAAACAGTCTACGCTTTGATCGTTCCCTGGAATACCAGTAGTAGTTTCCGATGCACATCTTTTGGCATTCTGTAATCTGTGGACTATCAGAGTGTTGATGAAACACAGAAATTGCATCGGGGTTTTAATACAACAGTCACCATGCGCACTTTCCTCCATGGGAGTAATGTCTCAAACAGTCTACGCTTTGATCGTTCGCTGGAAGACCAGTAGCAGTTTCCGATGCACATCTGGTGGCATTCTGAAATCAATGGACTATCAGAGTGTTGATGAAACACAGAAATTGCATCGGGATTCATAACAACAGTCACCATGCGCACTTTCCTCCACAGGAGTAATGTCTCAAACAGTCTACGCTTTGATCGTTCCCTGGAAGGCCATTAGTACTTTCCGATGCACATCTGGAAGCATTCTGTAATCTGTGGACCTTCAAAATGTTGTTGAAACACAGAAATTGCATCGGGAGTGAAAACAACAGTTACCATCAGCACTTTCATCCATGGGAGTAACGTCTGAAACAGTTTACGTTTTGATCGTTCCCAGGAATACCAGTACTAGTTTCCGATGCACATCTGGAGACAATCTGTAATCTGTGGACTATCAGAGTATTGACTAAACACAGAAACTGCATCGGAATTGAATACAACAGTCACCATGCGCACTTTCCTCCATAGGACTAATTCTCAAACATTCTACGCTTTGATCGTTTCCTGGAAGACCAGTAGTAGTTTACGATGCACATCTGGTAGCATTCTGTAATCTGTGGACTATCACAGTGTTGATGAAACACAGAAATAGCATCGGGATTGAATACAACAGCCACCATGCTCACTTTCCTCCATGGGAGTAATGTCTCAAGCAGTCTACGCTTTGATCGTTCCCTGGAAGACCAGTAGTAGCCTCAGATGCACATCTGGTGGCATTCTGTAATCTGTGGACTAACAGAGTGTTGATGAAACACAGAAATTGCATCGGGATTGAATACAACACTCAATATTGGCACTTTCCTCCATGGGAGTAATGTCTCAAACAGTCTACGCTTTGATAGCTAACTGGAAGACCAGTAGTACTTTCCGATGCACATCTGGAGGCATTCTGTAATCTGTAGACTATAAGGTGTTGATGAATCACAAAAATTGCATCGGGATTGAATACAACAGACACCATGCGCACTTTCCTCCATGGGAGTAATGTCTCAAACAGTCTACGCTTTGATCGTTCCCTGGAAGACCAGTAGTAGTTTCCGATGCACATCTAATGGCATTCTGTAATCTGTGGACTGTCAGAGTGTTGATGAAACACAGAAGTTTCATCGGGATTGAATGCAACAGTCACCATGCGCACTTTCCTCCATAGGACTAATTCTCAAACATTCTACGCTTTGATCGTTTCCTGGAAAAACAGTAGTAGTTTCCGATGCACATCTGGTGGCATTCTGCAATCTGTTTACTATCAGAGTGTTGATGAAACACAGAAATTGCATCGGTCTTGAATACAACCGTCACCATGCGCACTTTCCTCCATGGGAGTAATGTCTCAAACAGTCTACGCTTTGATCGTTCCCAGGAAGACCAGTAGTAGTTTCCGATGCACATCTGGAGACAATCTGTAATCTGTGGACTATCAGAGTGTTGATGAAACACAGAAATTGCATCGGGATTGAATACAATAGTCACCATGACCACTTTCCTCCATAGGACTAATTCTCAAACATATTATTCCTTGATCGTTCCCTGGAGGACCAGTAGTAGTTTCCGATGCACATCTGGTTGCATTCTGTAATCTATGGACTATCAGAGTGTTGATGAAACCCAGAAATTGCATCGGGATTGATAACAACAGTCAACATGCGCACTTTCCTCCACGGGAGTTATGTCTCAAACAGTCTACGATTTGATCGTTCCCTGGAAGACCAGTGGTAGTTTCCGATGCACATCTGGAGGCATTCTGAAATTTGTGGACTATCAGGGTGTTGATGAGGCACAGAAATTGCATCGGGATCAAATACAACAGTCACCATGCGCACTTTTTTCCATGGGAGTAACGTCTCTAAAGGTCTACGCTTTGATCGTTCCCTGGAAGACCAGTAGTAGTTTCCGATGCACGTCTGGTGGCATTCTGTAATCTTTGGACTATCAGAGTGTTGATGAAAAACAGAAATTGTATCGGGATTGAATACAACAGTCACCCTCCGCACTTTTCTCCATGGGAGTAATATCTGAAACAGTCTACGCTTTGATCGTTCCCTGGAACACCAGTAGTAGTTTCCGATGCACATATGGAGGCATTCTGTAATCTGTGGACCTTCAAAGTGTTGATGAAACACAGAAATTGCATCGGGAGTGAAAACAACAGTCACCATCAGCACTTTCATCCATGGGTGTAACGTCTGAAACAGTCTACGTTTTGATCGTACCCAGGAAAACCAGTAGTAGTTTACGATGCACATCTGGAGACAATCTGTAATCTGTGGACTATCAGAGTGTTGATGAAACACAGAAATTGCATCGGGATTGAATACAACATGCACCATGCGCACTTTCCTCCATGGGAGTAATGTCTCAAACAGTCTACGCTTTGATCGTTCCCTGGAAGACCAGTAGTAGTTTCCGATGCACATCTGGAGGCATACTGTAATCTGTGGACTACCAGAGTGTTGATGAAACACAGAGATAGCATCGGGATTGAATACAACAGACACCATGCGCACTTTCCTCCATGTTAGTAATGTCTCAAACAGTCTACGCTTTGATCGTTCTCTGGAAGACCAGTAGAAGTTTCCGATGCACATCTGGTGGCATTCTGTAATCTGTGGACTATCAGAGTGTTGATGAGGCCCAGAAATTGCATCGGAATTGAATACAACAGTCACCATGCGCACTTTCCTCCATGAGAGTAATGTCTCAAACAGTCTACGCTTTGATCGTTCCCTGGAAGTCCAGTGGTGGTTTCCGATGCACAACTGGTGGCATTCTGTAATCTGTGGACTATCAGAGTGTTGATGAAACACAGAAAATGCATCGGGATTGAATACAACAATCACCATGCGCACTTTCCTCCACGGGAGTGATATCTCAAATTGTCTACGCTTTGATCGTTCCCTGGAAGACCATTAGTAGTCTCCGATGCACATCTGTTGGCATTCTGTAATCTGTGGGCTAACAGAGTGTTGATAAAACACAGAAATTGCATCGGGATTGAATACGTCAATATTGGCACGTTCCTAAATCGGAGTAATGTCTCAAACAGTCTACGATTTGATCGTTCCCTGGAAGACCAGTAGTAGTTACCGATGCACATCTGGTGGCATTCTGTAATCTGTGGATAATCAGAGTGTCGATGAAACACAGAAATTGCATCGGGATTGAATACAACAGTCACCATGCGCACTTTCCTCCATGAGAGTAATGTCTCAAACAGTCTACGCTTTGATCGTTCCCTGGAAGACCAGTAGTTGTTTCCGATGCACAACTGGTGGCATTCTGTAATCTGTGGACTATAAAAGTGTTGATGAAACACAGAAAATGCATCGGGATTGAATACAACAATCACCATGCGCACTTTCCTCCACGGGAGTGATATCTCAAACAGTCTACGCTTTGATCGTTCCCTGGAATACCAGTAGTAGTTTCCGATGCACATCTGGTGGCATTCTGTAATCTGTGGACTATCAGAGTGTTGATGAAACACACAAATAGCATCGGGATTGAATACAACAGTCACCATGCTCACTTTCCTCCATGGGAGTTATGTCTCAAACAGTCTACGCTTTGATCGTTCCCTGGAAGACCAGTAGTTGTCTCAGATGCACATCTGGTGGCATTCTGTAATCTGTGGACTAACAGAGTGTTGATGAAACACAGAAATTGCATCGGGATTGAATACAACAGTCAATATTGGCACTTTCCTCCATGTGAGTAAAGTCTCAAACAGTCTACGCTTTGATAGCTCCCTGGAAGACCAGTAGTACTTTCCGATGCACATCTGGAGGCATTCTGTAATCTGTGGACTATCAGCGTGTTGATAAAACACAGAAGTAGCATCGGGATTGAATACAACAGTCAGCATGCCCACTTTCCTCCATGGGAGTGATAACTCAAACAGTCTACGCTTTGATCGTTCCCTGGAATACCAGTAGTAGTTTCCGATGCACATCTTTTGGCATTCTGTGATCTGTGGACTATCAGAGTGTTGATGAAACACAGAAATTGCATCGGGGTTTTAATACAACAGTCACCATGCGCACTTTCCTCCATGGGAGTAATGTCTCAAACAGTCTACGATATGATCTTTCCCTGTAAGACCAGTGGTAGTTTCCGATGCACATCTGGTGGCATTCTGTAATCTGTGGACTATCACAGTGTTGATGAAACACAGAAATAGCATCGGGATTGAATACAAAAGTCACCATGCTCACTTTCCTCCATGGGGGTAATGTCTCAAGCAGTCTACGCTTTGATCGTTCCCTGGAAGACCAGTAGTAGTCTCAGATGCACATCTGGTGGCATTCTGTAATCTGTGGACTAACAGAGTGTTGATGAAACACAGAAATTGCATCGGGATTGAATACAACATTCAATATTGGCACTTTCCTCCATGGGAGTAATGTCTCAAACAGTCTACGCTTTGATAGCTAACTGGAAGACCAGTAGTACTTTCCGATGCACATCTGGAGGCATTCTGTAATCTGTAAACAATCAGAGTGTTGATGAATCACAAAAATTGCATCGGGATTGAATACAACAGACACCATGCGCACTTTCCTCAATGGGAGTAATGTCTCAAACAGTCTACGCTTTGATCGTTCCCTGGAAGACCAGTAGTAGTTTCCGATGCACATCTTTTGACATTCTGTAATCTGTGGACTATCAGAGTGTTGATGAAACACAGAAATTGCATCGGGGTTTTAATACAACAGTCACCATGCGCACTTTCCTCCATGGGAGTAATGTCTCAAACAGTCTACGATATGATCTTACCCTGTAAGACCAGTGGTAGTTTCCGATGCACATCTGGTGGCATTCTGTAATCTGTGGACTATCAGAGTGTTGATGAAAAACAGAAATTGCATTGGGATTGAATACAACAGTCACCGTCCGCACTTTTCTCCATGGGAGTAATATCTGAAACAGTCTACGCTTTGATCGATCAATGGAATACCAGTAGTAGTTTCCGATGCACATATGGAGGCATTCTGTAATCTGTGGACCTTCAAAGTGTTGATGAAACACAGAAATTGCATTGGGAGTGAATACAACACTCACAATCCGCACTTTCCTCCATGGGAGTAATGTCTGAAACAGTCTACGCTTTGATCGTTCCCTTGAAGACCAGTAGTAGTTTCCGAAGCACATCTGCTGGCATTCTGTAATCTGTGGACTGTCAGAGTGTTGATGAAACACAGAAATTGAATCGTGTTTGACTACAACAGTCAGCATGCGCACTTTCCTCCATGGGAGTAATGTCTCAAACAGTCTACGCTTTGATCGTTCGCTGGAAGACCAGTAGCAGTTTCCGATGCACATCAGGTGGCATTCCGTAATCAACGGACTATCAGAGTGTTGATGAAACACAGAAATTGCATCGGGATTCATAACAACAGTCACCATGCGCACTTTCCTCCACAGGAGTAATGTCTCAAACAGTATACGCTTTGATCGTTCCCTGGAAGGCCATTAGTACTTTCCGATGCACATCTGGAAGCATTCTGTAATCTGTGGACCTTCAAAATGTTGTTGAAACACAGAAATTGCATCGGGAGTGAAAACAACAGTCACCATCAGCACTTTCATCCATGGGAGTAACGTCTGAAACAGTCTACGTTTTGATCGTTCCCAGGAATACCAGTACTAGTTTCCGATGCACATCTGGAGACAATCTGTAATCTGTGGACTATCAGAGTATTGACTAAACACAGAAATTGCATCGGAATTGAATACATCAGTCACCATGCGCACTTTCCTCCATGAGAGTAATGTCTCAAACAGTCTACGCTTTGATCGTTCCCTGGAAGACCAGTAGTGGTTTCCGATGCACAACTGGTGGCATTCTGTAATCTGTGGACTATCAGAGTGTTGGTGAAACACAGAAAATGCATCGGGATTGAATACAACAATCACCATGCGCACTTTCCTCCACGGGAGTGATACCTTAAACAGTCTACGCTTTGATCGTTACCTGGAAGACCAGTAGTAGTCTCCGATGCACATCTGTTGGCATTCTGTAATCTGTGGACTAACAGAGTTTTGATGAAACACAGAGATAGCATCGGGATTGAATACAACAGACACCATGCGCACTTTCCTCCATGTTAGTAATGTCTCAAACAGTCTACGCTTTGATCGTTCTCTGGAAGACCAGTAGAAGTTTCCGATGCACATCTGGTGGCATTCTGTAATCTGTGGACTATCAGAGTGTTGATGAGGCCCAGAAATTGCATCGGAATTGAATACAACAGTCACCATGCGCACTTTCCTCCATGAGAGTAATGTCTCAAACAGTCTACGCTTTGATCGTTCCCTGGAAGTCCAGTGGTGGTTTCCGATGCACAACTGGTGGCATTCTGTAATCTGTTGGCTATCAGAGTGTTGATGAAACACAGAAAATGCATCGGGATTGAATACAACAATCACCATGCGCACTTTCCTCCACGGGAGTGATATCTCAAATTGTCTACGCTTTGATCGTTCCCTGGAAGACCAGTAGTAGTCTCCGATGCACATCTGTTGGCATTCTGTAATCTGTGGGCTAACAGAGTGTTGATGAAACACAGAAATTGCATCGGGATTGAATACGTCAATATTGGCACGTTCCTAAATCGGAGTAATGTCTCAAACAGTCTACGATTTGATCGTTCCCTGGAAGACCAGTAGTAGTTACCGATGCACATCTGGTGGCATTCTGTAATCTGTGGATAATCAGAGTGTCGATGAAACACAGAAATTGCATCGGGATTGAATACAACAGTCACCATGCGCACTTTCCTCCATGAGAGTAATGTCTCAAACAGTCTACGCTTTGATCGTTCCCTGGAAGACCAGTAGTGGTTTCCGATGCACAACTGGTGGCATTCTGTAATCTGTGGACTATAAAAGTGTTGATGAAACACAGAAAATGCATCGGGATTGAATACAACAATCACCATGCGCACTTTCCTCCACGGGAGTGATATCTCAAACAGTCTACGCTTTGATCGTTCCCTGGAATACCAGTAGTAGTTTCCGATGCACATCTGGTGGCATTCTGTAATCTGTGGACTATCAGAGTGTTGATGAAACACACAAATAGCATCGGGATTGAATACAACAGTCACCATGCTCACTTTCCTCCATGGGAGTTATGTCTCAAACAGTCTACGCTTTGATCGTTCCCTGGAAGACCAGTAGTTGTCTCAGATGCACATCTGGTGGCATTCTGTAATCTGTGGACTAACAGAGTGTTGATGAAACACAGAAATTGCATCGGGATTGAATACAACAGTCAATATTGGCACTTTCCTCCATGTGAGTAAAGTCTCAAACAGTCTACGCTTTGATAGCTCCCTGGAAGACCAGTAGTACTTTCCGATGCACATCTGGAGGCATTCTGTAATCTGTGGACTATCAGCGTGTTGATAAAACACAGAAGTAGCATCGGGATTGAATACAACAGTCAGCATGCCCACTTTCCTCCATGGGAGTGATAACTCAAACAGTCTACGCTTTGATCGTTCCCTGGAATACCAGTAGTAGTTTCCGATGCACATCTTTTGGCATTCTGTGATCTGTGGACTATCAGAGTGTTGATGAAACACAGAAATTGCATCGGGGTTTTAATACAACAGTCACCATGCGCACTTTCCTCCATGGGAGTAATGTCTCAAACAGTCTACGATATGATCTTTCCCTGTAAGACCAGTGGTAGTTTCCGATGCACATCTGGTGGCATTCTGTAATCTGTGGACTATCACAGTGTTGATGAAACACAGAAATAGCATCGGGATTGAATACAAAAGTCACCATGCTCACTTTCCTCCATGGGGGTAATGTCTCAAGCAGTCTACGCTTTAATCGTTCCCTGGAAGACCAGTAGTAGTCTCAGATGCACATCTGGTGGCATTCTGTAATCTGTGGACTAACAGAGTGTTGATGAAACACAGAAATTGCATCGGGATTGAATACAACATTCAATATTGGCACTTTCCTCCATGGGAGTAATGTCTCAAACAGTCTACGCTTTGATAGCTAACTGGAAGACCAGTAGTACTTTCCGATGCACATCTGGAGGCATTCTGTAATCTGTAGACAATCAGAGTGTTGATGAATCACAAAAATTGCATCGGGATTGAATACAACAGACACCATGCGCACTTTCCTCAATGGGAGTAATGTCTCAAACAGTCTACGCTTTGATCGTTCCCTGGAAGACCAGTAGTAGTTTCCGATGCACATCTTTTGACATTCTGTAATCTGTGGACTATCAGAGTGTTGATGAAACACAGAAATTGCATCGGGGTTTTAATACAACAGTCACCATGCGCACTTTCCTCCATGGGAGTAATGTCTCAAACAGTCTACGATATGATCTTACCCTGTAAGACCAGTGGTAGTTTCCGATGCACATCTGGTGGCATTCTGTAATCTGTGGACTATCAGAGTGTTGATGAAAAACAGAAATTGCATTGGGATTGAATACAACAGTCACCGTCCGCACTTTTCTCCATGGGAGTAATATCTGAAACAGTCTACGCTTTGATCGATCAATGGAATACCAGTAGTAGTTTCCGATGCACATATGGAGGCATTCTGTAATCTGTGGACCTTCAAAGTGTTGATGAAACACAGAAATTGCATTGGGAGTGAATACAACACTCACAATCCGCACTTTCCTCCATGGGAGTAATGTCTGAAACAGTCTACGCTTTGATCGTTCCCTTGAAGACCAGTAGTAGTTTCCGAAGCACATCTGCTGGCATTCTGTAATCTGTGGACTGTCAGAGTGTTGATGAAACACAGAAATTGAATCGTGTTTGACTACAACAGTCAGCATGCGCACTTTCCTCCATGGGAGTAATGTCTCAAACAGTCTACGCTTTGATCGTTCGCTGGAAGACCAGTAGCAGTTTCCGATGCACATCAGGTGGCATTCCGTAATCAATGGACTATCAGAGTGTTGATGAAACACAGAAATTGCATCGGGATTCATAACAACAGTCACCATGCGCACTTTCCTCCACAGGAGTAATGTCTCAAACAGTATACGCTTTGATCGTTCCCTGGAAGGCCATTAGTACTTTCCGATGCACATCTGGAAGCATTCTGTAATCTGTGGACCTTCAAAATGTTGTTGAAACACAGAAATTGCATCGGGAGTGAAAACAACAGTCACCATCAGCACTTTCATCCATGGGAGTAACGTCTGAAACAGTCTACGTTTTGATCGTTCCCAGGAATACCAGTACTAGTTTCCGATGCACATCTGGAGACAATCTGTAATCTGTGGACTATCAGAGTATTGACTAAACACAGAAATTGCATCGGAATTGAATACATCAGTCACCATGCGCACTTTCCTCCATGAGAGTAATGTCTCAAACAGTCTACGCTTTGATCGTTCCCTGGAAGACCAGTAGTGGTTTCCGATGCACAACTGGTGGCATTCTGTAATCTGTGGACTATCAGAGTGTTGGTGAAACACAGAAAATGCATCGGGATTGAATACAACAATCACCATGCGCACTTTCCTCCACGGGAGTGATACCTTAAACAGTCTACGCTTTGATCGTTACCTGGAAGACCAGTAGTAGTCTCCGATGCACATCTGTTGGCATTCTGTAATCTGTGGACTAACAGAGTTTTGATGAAACACAGAAATTGCATCGGGATTGAATACGTCAATTTTGGCACTTTACTAAATCGGAGTAATGTCTCAAACAGTCTACGATTTGATCGTTCCCTGGAAGACCAGTAGTAGTTTCCGATGCACATCTGGTGTCATTCTGTAATCTGTGGACAATCAGAGTGTCGATGAAACACAGAAATTGCGTCATGATTGAATACAACAGTCACCATGCGCACTTTCCTCCATGAGAGTAATGTCTCAAACAGTCTACGCTTTGATCGTTCCCTGGAAGACCAGTAGTGATTTCCGATGCACAACTGGTGGCATTCTGTAATCTGTGGACTATCAGAGTGTTGATGATACACAGAAAATGCATCGGGATTGAATACAAAAATCACCATGCGCACTTTCCTCCACGGGAGTGATATCTCAAACAGTCTACGCTTTGATCGTTCCCTGGAATACCAGTAGTAGTTTCCGATGCACATCTGGTGGCATTCTGTAATCTGTGGACTATCACAGTGTTGATGAAACACAGAAATAGCATCGGGATGGAATACAACAGTCACCATGCTCACTTTCCTCCATGGGAGTAATGTCTCAAGCAGTCTACGCTTTGATCGTTCCCTGGAAGAACAGTAGTAGTCTCAGATGCACATCTGGTGGCATTCTGTAATCTGTGGACTAACAGAGTGTTGATGAAACACAGAAATTGCATCGGGATTGAATGCAACACTCAATATTGGCACTTTCCTCCATGGGAGTAATGTCTCAAACAGTCTACGCTTTGATAGCTAACTGGAAGACCAGTAGTACTTTCCGATGCACATCTGGAGGCATTCTGTAATCTGTAGACTATAAGGGTGTTGATGAATCACAAAAATTGCATCGGGATTGAATACAACAGACACCATGCGCACTTTCCTCCATGGGAGTAATGTCTCAAACAGTCTACGCTTTGATCGTTCCTTGGAAGACCAGTAGTAGTTTCCGATGCACATCTGGTGGCATTCTGTAATCTGTGGACTATCAGAGTGTTGATGAAACACATAAATTGCATCGGGATTGAATACAATAGTCACCATGACCACTTTCCTCCATAGGACTAATTCTCAAACATTCTACGCTTTGATCGTTCCCTGGAGGACCAGTAGTAGTTTCCGATGCACATCTGGAGGCATACTGTAATCTGTGGACTACCAGAGTGTTGATGAAACACAGAGATAGCATCGGGATTGTATGCAACAGACACCATGCGCACTTTCCTCCATGTTAGTAATGTCTCAAACAGTCTACGCTTTGATCGTTCTCTGGAAGACCAGTAGAAGTTTCCGATGCACATCTGGTGGCATTCTGTAATCTGTGGACTATCAGAGTGTTGATGAGGCACAGAAATTGCATCGGAATTGAATACAAGAGTCACCATGCGCACTTTCCTCCATGAGAGTAATGTCTCAAACAGTCTACGCTTTGATCGTTCCCTGGAAGACCAGTGGTGGTTTCCGATGCACAACTGGTGGCATTCTGTAATCTGTGGACTATGAGAGTGTTGATGAAACACAGAAAATGCATCGGGATTGAATACAACAGTCACCATGCGCACTTTCCTCCATAGGACTAATTCTCAAACATTCTACGCTTTGATCGTTTCCTGGAAAAACAGTAGTAGTTTCCGATGCACATCTGGTGGCATTCTGCAATCTGTTTACTATCAGAGTGTTGATGAAACACAGAAATTGCATCGGTATTGAATACAACCGTCACCATGCGCACTTTCCTCCATGGGAGTAATGTCTCAAACAGTCTACGCTTTGATCGTTCCCAGGAAGACCAGTAGTAGTTTCCGATGCACATCTGGAGACAATCTGTAATCTGTGGACTATCAGAGTGTTGATGAAACACAGAAATTGCATCGGGATTGAATACAATAGTCACCATGACCACTTTCCTCCATAGGACTAATTCTCAAACATTCTACGCTTTGATCGTTCCCTGGAGGACCAGTAGTAGCTTCCGATGCACATCTGGTTGCATTCAGTAATCTATGGACTATCAGAGTGTTAATTAAACACAGAAATTGCATCGGGATTGATAACAACATGCACCATGCGCACTTTCCTCCATGGGAGTAATGTCTCAAACAGTCTACGCTTTGATCGTTCCTGGAAGACCAGTAGTAGTTTCCGATGCACATCTGGAGGCATACTGTAATCTGTGGACTACCAGAGTGTTGATGAAACACAGAGATAGCATCGGGATTGAATACAACAGACACCATGCGCACTTTCCTCCATGTTAGTAATGTCTCAAACAGTCTACGCTTTGATCGTTCTCTGGAAGACCAGTAGAAGTTTCTGATGCACATCTGGTGGCATTCTGTAATCTGTGGACTATCAGAGTGTTGATGAGGCACAGAAATTACATCGGAATTGAATACAACAGTCACCATGCGCACTTTCCTCCATGAGAGTAATGTCTCAAACAGTCTACGCTTTGATCGTTCCCTGGAAGACCAGTGGTGGTTTCCGATGCACAACTGGTGGCATTCTGTAATCTGTGGACTATGAGAGTGTTGATGAAACACAGAAAATGCATCGGGATTGAATACAACAATCACCATGCGCACTTTCCTCCACGGGAGAGATATCTCAAACAGTCTACGCTTTGATCGTTCCCTGGAAGACCAGTAGTAGTCTCCGATGCACATCTGTTGGCATTCTGTAATCTGTGGGCTAACAGAGTGTTGATGAAACACAGAAATTGCATCGGGATTGAATACGTCAATATTGGCACGTTCCTAAATCGGAGTAATGTCTCCAACAGTCTACGAGTTGATCGTTCCCTGGAAGACCAGTAGTAGTTACTGATGCACATCTGGTGGCATTCTGTAATCTGTGGACAATCAGAGTGTCGATGAAACACAGAAATTGCATCGGGATTGAATACAACAGTCACCATGCGCACTTTCCTCCATGAGAGTAATGTCTCAAACAGTCTACGCTTTGATCGTTCCCTGGAAGACCAGTAGTGGTTTCCGATGCACAACTGGTGGCATTCTGTAATCTGTGGACTATAAAAGTGTTGATGAAACACAGAAAATGCATCGGGATTGAATACAACAATCACCATGCGCACTATCCTCCATGGGAGTGATATCTCAAACAGTCTACGCTTTGATCGTTCCCTGGAATACCAGTAGTAGTTTCCGATGCACATCTGGTGGCATTCTGTAATCTGTGGACTATCAGAGTGTTGATGAAACACAGAAATAGCATCGGGATTGAATACAACAGTCACCATGCTCACTTTCCTCCGTGGGAGTTATGTCTCAAACAGTCTACGCTTTGATCGTTCCCTGGAAGACCAGTAGTAGTCTCAGATGCACATCTGGTGGCATTCTGTAATCTGTGGACTAACAGAGTGTTGATGAAACACAGAAATTGCATCGGGATTGAATACAACAGTCAATATTGGCACTTTCCTCCATGTGAGTAAAGTCTCAAACAGTCTACGCTTTGATAGCTCCCTGGAAGACCAGTAGTACTTTCCGATGCACATCTGGAGGCATTCTGTAATCTGTGGACTATCAGAGTGTTGATAAAACACAGAAGTAGCATCGGGATTGAATAAAACAGTCAGCATGCCCACTTTCCTCCATGGGAGTGATATCTCAAACAGTCTACGCTTTGATCGTTCCCTGGAATACCAGTAGTAGTTTCCGATGCACATCTTTTGGCATTCTGTAATCTGTGGACTATCAGAGTGTTGATGAAACACAGGAATTGCATCGGGGTTTTAAAACAACAGTCACCATGCGCACTTTCCTCCATGGGAGTAATGTCTCAAACAGTCTACGATATGATCTTTCCCTGTAAGACCAGTGGTAGTTTCCGATGCACATCTGGTGGCACTCTGTAATCTGTGGACTATCAGAGTGTTGATGAAAAACAGAAATTGCATTGGGATTGAATACAACAGTCACCGTCCGCACTTTTCTCCATGGGAGTAATATCTGAAACAGTCTACGCTTTGATCGTTCAATGTAATACCAGTAGTAGTTTCCGATGCACATATGGAGGCATTCTGTAATCTGTGGACCTTCAAAGTGTTGACGGAACACAGAAATTGCATCGGGAGTGAATACAACACTCACAATCCGCACTTTCATCCATGGGAGTAATGTCTAATACAGTCTACGCTTTGATCGTTCCCAGGAAGACCAGTAGTAGTTTCCGATGCACATCTGGTGGCATTCTGTAGTCTCTGGACTATCAGAGTGTTGATGAAACACTCAAATTGCATCGGGATTGAATACAACAGTCACCATCCGCACTTTCCTCCATGGAAATAACGTCTGAAACAGTCTACGCTTTGATCGTTCCCTTGAAGACCAGTAGTAGTTTCCGAAGCACATCTGCTGGCATTCTGTAATCTGTGGACTGTCAGAGTGTTGATGAAACACAGAAATTGAATCGTGTTTGACTACAACAGTCAGCATGCGCACTTTCCTCCATGGGAGTAATGTCTCAAACAGTCTACGTTTTGAACGTTCCCTGGAAGACCAGTAGCAGTTTTCGATGCACATCTGGTGGCATTCTGTAATCAATGGACTATCAGAGTGTTGATGAAACACAGAAATTGCATCGGGATTGATAACAACAGTCACCATGCGCACTTTCCTCCACAGGAGTAATGTCTCAAACAGTCTACGCTTTGATCATTCCCTGGAAGACCATTAGTACTTTCCGGTGCACATCTGGAAGCATTCTGTAATCTGTGGACCTTCAAAATGTTGTTGAAACACAGAAATTGCATCGGGAGTGAAAACAACAGTCACCATCAGCACTTTCATCCATGAGAGTAACGTCTGAAACAGTCTACGTTTTGATCGTTCCCAGGAAAACCAGTACTAGTTTCCGATGCACATCTGGAGACAATCTGTAATCTGTGGACTATCAGGGTGTTGATGAAACACAGAAATTGCATCGGGATTGAAGACAACAGTCACCATGCGCACTTTCCTCCATGAGAGTAATGTCTCAAACAGTCTACGCTTTGATCGTTCCCTGGAAGACCAGTAGTGGTTTCCGATGCACAACTGGTGGCATTCTGTAATCTGTGGACATTCAAAATGTTGTTGAAACACAGAAATTGCATCGGGAGTGAAAACAACAGTCACCATCAGCACTTTCATCCATGGGAGTAACGTCTGAAACAGTCTACGTTTTGATCGTTCCCAGGAAAACCAGTACTAGTTTCCGATGCACATCTGGAGACAATCTGTAATCTGTGGACTATCAGGGTGTTGATGAAACACAGAAATTGCATCGGGATTGAAGACAACAGTCACCATGCGCACTTTCCTCCATGAGAGTAATGTCTCAAACAGTCTACGCTTTGATCGTTCCCTGGAAGACCAATAGTAGTCTCAGATGCACATCTGGTGGCATTCTGTAATCTGTGGACTAACAGAGTGTTGATGAAACACAGAAATTGCATCGGGATTGAATACAACATTCAATATTGGCACTTTCCTCCATGGGAGTAATGTCTCAAACAGTCTACGCTTTGATAGCTAACTGGAAGACCAGTAGTACTTTCCGATGCACATCTGGAGACATTCTGTAATCTGTAGACTATCAGAGTGTTGATGAATCACAAAAATTGCATCGGGATTGAATACAACAGACACCATGCGCACTTTCCTCAATGGGAGTAATGTCTCAAACAGTCTACGATTTGATCGTTCCCTGGAAGACCAGTAGTAGTTTCCGATGCACATCTTTTGACATTCTGTAATCTGTGGACTATCAGAGTATTGATGAAACACAGAAATTGCATCGGGGTTTTAATACAACAGTCACCATGCGCACTTTCCTCCATGGGAGTAATGTCTCAAACAGTCTACGATATGATCTTACCCTGTAAGACCAGTGGTAGTTTCCGATGCACATCTGGTGGCATTCTGTAATCTGTGGACTATCAGAGTGTTGATGAAAAACAGAAATTGCATTGGGATTGAATACAACAGTCACCGTCCGCACTTTTCTCCATGGGAGTAATATCTGAAAAAGACTACGATTTGATCGATCAATGGAATACCAGTAGTAGTTTCCGATGCACATATGGAGGCATTCTGTAATCTGTGGACCTTCAAAGTGTTGATGAAACACAGAAATTGCATCGGGAGTGAATACAACACTCACAATCCGCACTTTCCTCCATGGGAGTAATGTCTGAAACAGTCTACGCTTTGATCGTTCCCTTGAAGACCAGTAGTAGTTTCCGAAGCACATCTGCTGGCATTCTGTAATCTGTGGACTGTCAGAGTGTTGATGAAACACAGAAATTGAATCGTGTTTGACTACAACAGTCAGCATGCGCACTTTCCTCCATGGGAGTAATGTCTCAAACAGTCTACGCTTTGATCGTTCGCTGGAAGACCAGTAGCAGTTTCCGATGCACATCTGGTGGCATTCTGTAATCAATGGACTATCAGAGTGTTGATGAAACACAGAAATTTCATCGGGATTCATAACAACAGTCACCATGCGCACTTTCCTCCACAGGAGTAATGTCTCAAACAGTCTACGCTTTGATCGTTCCCTGGAAGGCCATTAGTACTTTCCGATGCACATCTGGAAGCATTCTGTAATCTGTGGACCTTCAAAATGTTGTTGAAACACAGAAATTGCATCGGGAGTGAAAACAACAGTCACCATCAGCACTTTCATCCATGGGAGTAACGTCTGAAACAGTCTACGTTTTGATCGTTCCCAGGAATACCAGTACTAGTTTCCGATGCACATCTGGAGACAATCTGTAATCTGTGGACTATCAGAGTATTGACTAAACACAGAAATTGCATCGGAATTGAATACAACAGTCACCATTCGCACTTTCCTCCATGAGAGTAATGTCTCAAACAGTCTACGCTTTGATCGTTCCCTGGAAGACCAGTAGTGGTTTCCGATGCACAACTGGTGGCATTCTGTAATCTGTGGACTATCAGAGTGTTGGTGAAACACAGAAAATGCATCGGGATTGAATACAACAATCACCATGCGCACTTTCCTCCACGGGAGTGATACCTCAAACAGTCTACGCTTTGATCGTTACCTGGAAGACCAGTAGTAGTCTCCGATGCACATCTGTTGGCATTCTGTAATCTGTGGACTAACAGAGTTTTGATGAAACACAGAAATTGCATCGGGATTGAATACGTCAATATTGGCACTTTCCTAAATCGGAGTTATGTCTCAAACAGTCTACGATTTGATCGTTCCCTGGACGACCAGTAGTAGTTTCCGATGCACATCTGGTGTCATTCTGTAATCTGTGGACAATCAGAGTGTCGATGAAACACAGAAATTGCATCATGATTGAATACAACAGTCACCATGCGCACTTTCCTCCATGAGAGTAATGTCTCAAACAGTCTACGCTTTGATCGTTCCCTGGAAGACCAGTAGTGGTTTCCGATGCACAACTGGTGGCATCCTGTAATCTGTGGACTATCAGAGTGTTGATGAAACACAGAAAATGCATCGGGATTGAATACAAAAATCACCATGCGCACTTTCCTCCACGGGAGTGATATCTCAAACAGTCTACGCTTTGATCGTTCCCTGGAATACCAGTAGTAGTTTCCGATGCACATCTGGAGGCATTCTGTAATCTGTAGACTATAAGGGTGTTGATGAATCACAAAAATTGCATCGGGATTGAATACAACAGACACCATGCGCACTTTCCTCCATGGGAGTAATGTCACAAACAGTTACGCTTTGATCGTTCCCTGGAAGACCAGTAGTAGTTTCCGATGCACATCTGGTGGCATTCTGTAATCTGTGGACTATCAGAGTGTTGATGAAACACAGAAGTTTCATCGGGATTGAATACAACAGTCACCATACGCACTTTCCTCCATAGGACTAATTCTCAAACACTCTACGGTTTGATCGTTTCCTGGAAAAACAGTAGTAGTTTCCGATGCACATCTGGTGGCATTCTGCAATCTGTTTACTATCAGAGTGTTGATGAAACACAGAAATTGCATCGGTATTGAATACAACCGTCACCATGCGCACTTTCCTCCATGGGAGTAATGTCTCAAACAGTCTACGCTTTGATCGTTCCCAGGAAGACCAGTAGTAGTTTCCGATGCACATCTGGAGACAATCTGTAATCTGTGGACTATCAGACTGTTGATGAAACACAGAAATTGCATCGGGATTGAATACAACAGTCACCATGCGCACTTCCCTCCATGGGAGGAATGTCTCAAACAGTCTACGCATTGATCGTTCGCTGGAAGACCAGTGGTAGTTTCCGATGCACATCTGGAGGAATTCTGTAATCTGTGGACTATCAGAGTGTTGATGAGGCACAGAAATTGCATCGGGATTGAATACAACATTCACCATGCGCACTTTCTTCCATGGGGTAATGTCTCTAACGGTCTACGCTTTGATCGTTCCCTGGAAGACCAGTAGTAGTTTCCGATGCACGTCTGATGGCATTCTGTCACCTGTGGACTATCAAAGTGTTGAAAAACAGAAAGTGCATCGGCATTGAATACAACAGTCACAGTGTGCACTTTCCTCCACGGAAGTAATGTCTCAAACAGTCTACGATTTGATCGTTGCCTGGAAGACCAGTAGTAGTTTCCGATGCACATCTGGTGGCATTCTGCAATCTGTGGACTATCAGAGTGTTGATGAAACACAGAAATTGCATCGGGATTGAATACAACAGTCACCATGCGCAGTTTCCTCCATGGTAGTAATGTCTCAAACAGTCTATGCTTTGATCGTTCCCAGGAAGACCAGTAGTAGTTTCCGATTGATATCTGGAGGCAATCTGTAATCTGTGGCCTATCAGAGTGATGATGAAACACAGAAATTGCATTGGGATTGGATACAACAGTCACCATTCGCACTTTAATCCACGGGAGTAATGTCTCAAACAGTCTACGCTTTGATCGTTCCCTGGAAGACCAGTAGTAGTTTCCGATGCACATCTGGTGGCATTCTATGATCTGTGGACTATCAGAGTTTTGATGAAACACAGAATCTGCATCGGGATTGAATACAACAATCACCATACGCACTTTCCTCCATGGGAGTAATGTCTGAAACAGTCTACGCTTTGATCGTTCCCTGGAAGACCAGTAGTATTTTCCGATGCACATCTGGTGGCATTCTGTATTCTGTGGACAATCAGAGTGTTGATGAAACACAGAAATTGGATCGGGATTGAATACAACAGGCACCATGCGCTCTTTCCTCCACAAGAGTAATATCTCAAACAGTCTACGCTTTGATCGTTCCCGGGAAGACCAGTGGTAGTTTCCGATGCAAATCTGGTGGCATTCTGTAATCTGTGGACGATCAGAGTGTTGATGAAACACTGAAATTGCATTGGGATTGAATACAACAGTCACCATCCGCTCTTTCCTCCATGGGAGCAATGTCGCGAACAGTCTGCGCTTTGATCGTTCCCTTGTAGACCAGTAGTAGTTTCCGATACACATCTGGAGGCATTCTGTAATCTGTGGACCTTCAAAGTGTTGATGAAACACAGAAATTGCATCAGGTTTGAATACAACAGTCACCATGTGCACTTTCCTCCATTTGAGTAATGTCTCATACAGTCTACGGTTTGATCGTTCCCAGAAAGACCAATAGTAGTTTCCGATGCATATCTGGAGGCAATCTGTAATCTGTGGACTATCAGAGTGTTGATGAAACATAGAAATTGCATCGGGAGTGAATACAACAGTCACAATCCGCACTTTCCTCCATGGGAGTAATGTCTGAAACAGTCTAAACCATGATCGTTCCCTGGAAGACCAGTAGTAGTTTCCGATGCACATCTGGAGGCAATCTGTAATCCGTGGACCTTCAAAGTGTTGATGAAACACAGAAATTGCATTGGGATTGAATACAACAGTCACCATGCACACTTTCCTCAATGGGAATAATCTCTCAAAGAGTCTAAGCTTTGATCGTTCCCAGGAAGACCACTATTAGTTTCCGATGCACATCTGGAGGCAATCTGTAATCTGTGGACCTTCAATGTGTTGACGAAACACAGAAATTCATCGCGAGTGAATAAAACAGTCACAATCCACTCTTTCCTCCATGGGAGTAATGTCTCAAACAGTTTACGATTTGATCGGTCCCTGGAAGACCAATAGTAGTTTCCGATGCACATCTGGTGGCATTCTATGACCTGTGGACTATCAGAGTGTTGATGAAACACAGAAATTGCATCGGGATTGAATACAACAGTCACCATGCGCACTTTCCTCCATGGGAGTAATGTCTCAAACAGTCTACGCTTTGATGGCTCACTGGAAGACAAGTAGTAGTTTCCCTTGAACTCCTGGTGGCATTCTGTAATCTGTGGACCATCAGAGTGTTGATAAAACACAGAAATTGCATCGCGATTGAATACAACAGTCATCATCCGCACTTTCCTCCATGGGAGTAATGTCTCAAACAGTCTACGCCTTGATCGTTCCCTGGAAGACCAATAGTAGTTTCCGATGCACATCTGGAGGCATTCTGAAGTCTGTGGACTAACTGAGTGTTGATGAATCACAGAAATTGCATCAGGTTTGAATACAACAGTCACCATGCGCACTTTCTCCATTTGAGTAATGTCTCATACAGTCTACGCTTTGATCGTTTCCAGGAAGACCGGTAGTAGTTTCCGATGGATATCTGGAGGCAATCTGTAATCTGTGGACTATCAGAGTGTTGATGAATCTTAGGAATTGCATCGGGATTGAATACAACGGTCACCATCCGCACATTCCTTCATGGGAGTAATGTCTGAAACAGTCTACGCTTTGATTGTAGCTGGAAGACCAGTAGTAGTTTCCGATGCACATCTGGAGGCATTCTGTAATCTGTAGACCTTCAAAGTGTTGATGAAACACAGAAATTGCGTAGGGATTGAGTACAACAGTCACCATGCACACTTTCCTCCATGGGAATAATGTCTCAAACAGTCTAAGCTTTGATCGTTCCCAGGAAGACCAGTAGTAGTTTCCGATGCACAGCTGGAGGCATTCTGTAATCTGTGGACCTTCAAAGTGTTGATGAAACACAGATATTGCATCGGGTTTGAATACAACAGTCACCATGTGCACTTTCCTCCATTTGAGTAATGTCTCATACAGTCTACGCTTTGATCGTTCCCAGGAAGACCAGTAGTAATTTCCGATGCACATCTGGAGTCTATCTGAAATCTGTGGACTATCAGAGTGTTGATGAAACACAGATATTGCATCGGGATTCAATACAACAGTCACCATGCGCACTTTCCTCCATGGGAGTAATGTCTCAAAAGGTTTACGATTTGATCGTTCCCATTAAGACCAGTAGTAGTTTCCGATGCAAATCTGGAGGCTATCTGTAATCTGTGGACTATCAGAGTGTTGATGAAACATAGAAGTTGCATCGGGATTGAATACAACAGTCACCATGCGCACTTTCCTCCACGGGAGTTATGTCTCAAACAGCCTAGGCGTTGATCGTTCCCAGGAAGACCAGTAGTAGTTTCTGATTCACATCTGGAGGCATTCTGTAATCTGTGGACTAACTGAGTCTTGATGAAACACAGAGATTGCATCGGAAATGAATACAACAGTCACCATGCGCACTTTCCTCCATTTGAGTAATGTCTCATACTGTCTACGCTTTGATCGTTCCCAGGAAGACCAGTAGTAGTTTCCGATGCATATCTGGAGGGAATCTGTAATCTGTGAACTATCAGAGTGTTGATGAAACATTAAAATTGCATCGGGATTGAATACAACAGTCACCATCCGCACTTTCCTACATGGGAGTAATGTCTCAAACAATCTACGCTTTGATCGTTCCCTGGAAGACCAGCAGTAGTTTCCGATGCACATCTGGAGGCATTCTGAAGTCTGTGGACTATCAGAGTGTTGATGAATCACAGAAATTGCATCAGATTTGAATACAACAGTCAACATGCGCACTTTCCTCCATTTGAGTAATGTCTCATACAGTCTACTCTTTGATCGTTCCCAGGAAGACCAGTAGTAGTTTCCGAGGCGTATCTGGATTCAATCTGTAATCTGTGGACTACCAGAGTGTTGATGAAACATAGAAATTGCATGGGGATTGAATACAACAGTCACCATCAGCACACTCCTTCATGGGAGTAATGTCTGAAACAGTCTACGCTTTGATTGTTCCCTGGAAGACCAGTAGTAGCGTCCGATGCACATCTGGAGGCATTCTGTAATAAGTTGACCTTCAAAGTGTTGATGAAACACAGAAATTGCATCGGGATTGAATACAACAGTCACCATGCACTCTTTCCTCCATGGGAATAATGTCTCAAACAGTCTAAGGTTTGATCGTTCCCAGTAAGACCAGTAGTAGTTTCCGTTGCACATCTGGAGGCAATCTGTAATCTGTGGACTATAAGAGTGTTGATGAAACACAGAAATTGCATCGGGATTGATTACAACAGTCACCATGCGCACTTTCCTCCATAGCAGTAATATCTGAAACAGTCTTCGCTTTGATCGTTCCCTGGAAGACCAGTAATAGTTTCCGATGCACATCTGGTGGCATTCTGTTTTCTATGGAATATCAGAGTGTTGATGAAACACAGAAATTGCATCGGAATTGAATTAAACAGGCACCATGCTCACTTTCCTACACAGGAGTAATGTCAGAAACTGTCTACGCTTTGATCGTTCCCTGGAAGACCAGTAGTAGTTTCCGATGCACATCTGGTGGCATTCTGTAATCTGTGGACTATCAGAGTGTTGATGAAACACAGAAATTGCATCGGGATTGAATACAACAGTCACCATGCGCACTTTCCTCCATGTGAGTAATGTCTCGAACAGTCTACGCTTTGATCGTTCCCTGGAAGACCAATAGTAGTTTCCAATGCACATATGGTGGCATTCTGTAATCTGTCGACTATCAGTGTGTTGATGAAACACAGAAATAGCATCGGGATTGCATACAACAATCACCATCCGCACTTTCCGCCATGGGAGTAATGTCTGAAACAGTCCTCGCTTTAATCGTTCCCTAGTAGACCAGTAGTAGTTTCCGATGCACATCTGGTGGCACTCTGTAATCTGTGGGCTATCAGAGTGTTGATGAAACACAGAAATTGCATCGGGATTGAATACATCAGTCACCATGGGCACTTTCCTCCACGGTAGTAATGTCTCAAACAGTCTATGCTTTGATCGTTCCCTGGAAGACCAGTAGTAGTTTCCGATGCACATCTGGAGGCATTCTGTAATCTGTGGACCTTCAAAGTGTTGATGAAACACAAAAATTGCATCGTAATTGAATACAACAGTCACCATGCGCACTTTCCTCCATGGGAGTAATGTCTCAAACAGTCCATGCTTTAATCGTTCCCACCAAGACCAGTAGTAGTTTCCGATGGATATCTGGAGGCAATCTGTAATCTGTGGACTATCAGAGTGTTGATGAAACACAGAAATTGCATTGGGATTGAATACAACAGTCTCCATTCGCACTTTCCTCCATGGGAGTTATGTCTCAAACAGTCTAGGATTTGATCGTTCCCTGGAAGACCAGTAGTAGTTTCCGATGCACATCTGGTGGCATTCTATGATCTGTGGACTATCAGAGTGTTGAAGAAACACAGAAATTGCATCGGGATTGAATACAACAGTCACCATGCGCACTTACCTCCATGGGAGTAATTTCTGAAACAGTCTACGCTTTGATCGTTCCCTGGAAGACCAGTAGTAGTTTCCAATGCACATCTGGTGGCATTCTGTAATCTGTCGACTATCAGTGTGTTGATGAAACACAGAAAGAGCATCGGGATTGAATACAACAATCACCATCTGCACTTTCCGCCATGGGAGTAGTGTCTGAAACAGTCCTCGCTATAATCGTTTCTTGGTAGACCAGTAGTAGTTTCCGATGCACATCTGGTGGCACTCTGTAATCTGTGGGCTATCAGAGTGTTGATGAAACATAGAAATTGCATCGGGATTGAATACAACAGTCACCATGCGCACTTACCTCCATGGGAGTAATATCTGAAACAGTCTACGCTTTGATCGTTCCCTGGAAGACCAGTAGTAGATTCCAATGCACATCTGGTGGCATTCTGTAATCTGTCGACTATCAGTGTGTTGATGAAACACAGAAAGAGCATCGGGATTGAATACAATAATCACCATCTGCACTTTCCGCCATGGGAGTAGTGTCTGAAACAGTCCTCGCTATAATCGTTTCTTGGTAGACCAGTAGTAGTTTCCGATGCACATCTGGTGGCACTCTGTAATCTGTGGGCTATCAGAGTGTTGATGAAACATAGAAATTGCATCGGGATTGAATACAACAGTCGCCATGCGCACTTGCCTCCACGGGAATAATGTCTCAAACAGTCTATGCTTTGATCGTTCCATGGAAGACCAGTAGTAGTTTCCGATGCACATCTGGAAGCATTCTATAATCTGTTTACCTTCAAAGTGTTGATGAAACACAAAAAATGCATCGTAATTGAATAGAACAGTCACCATGCGCACTTTCCTCCATGGGAGTAATGTCTCAAACCGTCTATGCTTTGATCGTTCCCAGGAAGACCAGTAGTAGTCTCCGATGGATATCTGGAGGCAATCTGTAATCTGTGGTCTATCAGAGTGTTGATGAAACACAGAAATTGCATTGGGATTGAATACAAAAGTCTCCATTCGCACTTTCCTCATCGGGAGTAATGTCTCAAACAGTCTAAGCTTTGATCGTTCCCTGGAAGACCAGTAGTAGTTTCCGATGCACCTCTGCAGGCATTCTGTAATCTGTGGACCTTCAAAGTGTTGATGAAACACAGAAATTGCATCGGGATTGAATACAACTGTCACCGTGCGCACTTTCCTCCACGGGAGTTATGTCTCAAACAGTCTAGGCTTTGATCGTTCCCAGGAAGACCAGTAGTAGTTTCCGATGCACATCTGGAGTCATTCTGTAATCTGTGGACTAACTGAGTCTTGATGAAACACAGAAATAGCATCGGGAATGAATACAACAGTCCCCATGCGCACTTTCCTCCACGGGAGCAATGTGTCAAACAGTCTATGCTTTGATCATTCCCTGGAAGACCAGTAGTAGTTTCCGATGCACATCTGGAGGCATTCTGTAATCTGTGGACCTTCAAAGTGTTGATGAAACACAGAAATTGCATCGGGTTTGAATACAACAGTCACCATGCGCACTTTCCTCCATTTGAGTAATGTCTCATACAGTCTACGCTTTGATCGTTCCCAGGAAGACCAGTAGTAGTTTCCGAGGCGTATCTGGATTCAATCTGTAATCTGTGGACTACCAGAGTGTTGATGCAACATAGAAATTGCATCGGGATTGAATACAACAGTCACCATCAGCACACTCCTTCATGGGAGTAATGTCTGAAACAGTCTACGCTTTGATTGTTCCCTGGAAGACCAGTAGTAACGTCCGATGCACATCTGGAGGCATTCTGTAATCTGTGGACCTTCAAAGTGTTGACGAAACACAGAAACTCATCGGGAGTGAATACAACAGTCACAATCCACACTTTCCTCCATGGGAGTAATGTCTGAAACAATCTACGCTTTGATCGGTCCCAGGAAGACCAGTAGTAGTTTCCGATGCATATCTGGAGGGATTCTGTAATCTGTGGACTATGAAAGTGTTGACGAAACACAGAAATTGCATCGGGATTGAATACAACAATCACCATCCGCACTTTCCTCCACGGGAGTAACGTCTGAAAAAGTCTACCCTTTGATCGTTCCTTGGAAGACAAGTAGTAGTTTCCGATGCACATCTGGTGGCATTCTGTAATCTGTGGACCTTCAAAGTGTTGATGAAACACAGAAATAGCGTAGGGATTGAATACAACAGTCACCATGCACACTTTCCTCCATGGGAATAATGTCTCAAACAATCTAATCTTTGATCTTTCCCAGGAAGACCAGTAGTAGTTTCCGATGCACATCTGGAGGCATTCTGTAATCTGTGGACCTTCAAAGTGTTGATGAAACACTGAAATTGCATCGGGTTTGAATACATCAGTCACCATGCGCACTTTCCTCCATTTGAGTAATGTCTCATACAGTCTACACTTTGATCATTCCCAGGATGACCAGTAGTAGTTTCCGATGCACATCTGGAGGCTATCTGTAATCTGTGGACTATCAGAGTGTTGATGAAACACAGAAATTGCATCGGGATTCAATACAACAGTCACCATGCGCACTTTCCTCCATGGGAGTAATGTCTCAAACAGTTTACGATTTGATCGTTCCCATTAAGACCTGTAGTAGTTTCCGATGCATATTTCCAGGCTATCTGTAATCTGTGGACTATCAGAGTGTTGATGATACACAGAAATTGCATCGGGATTGAATACAACAGTCACCATGCGCACTTTCCTCCACGGGAGTTATGTCTCAAACAGTCTAGGTTTGATCGTTCCCAGGAAGACCAGTAGTAGTTTCCGATGCACATCTGGAGGCATTCTGTAATCTGTGGACTAACTGAGTCTTGATGAAACACAGAAATTGCATCGGGAATGAATACAACAGTCCCCATGCGCACTTTCCTCCACGGGAGCAATGTGTCGAACAGTCTATACTTTGATCGTTCCCTGGAAGACCAGTAGTAGTTTTCGATGCACATCTGGAGGCATTCTGTAATCTGTGGACCTTCAAAGTGTTGATGAAACAGAGAAATTGCATCGGGTTTGAATACAACAGTCACCATAAGCACTTTCCTCCATTTGAGTAATGTCTCACACAGTCTACGCTTTGATCGTTCCCAGGAAGACCAGTAGTAGTTTCCGAGGCGTATCTGGATTCAATCTGTAATCTGTGGACTACCAGAGTGTTGATGAAACATAGAAATTGCATCGGGATTGAATACAACAGTCACCATCAGCACACTCCTTCATGGGAGTAATGTCTGAAACAGTCTACGCTTTGATTGTTCCCTGGAAGACCAGTAGTAGCGTCCGATGCACATCTGGAGGCATTCTGTAATAAGTGGACCTTCAAAGTGTTGATGAAACACAGAAATTGCATCGGGATTGAATACAACAGTCACCATGCACTCTTTCCTCCATGGGAATAATGTCTCAAACAGTCTAAGGTTTGATCGTTCCCAGTAAGACCAGTAGTAGTTTCCGTTGCACATCTGGAGGCAATCTGTAATCTGTGGACTATAAGAGTGTTGATGAAACACAGAAATTGCATCGGGATTGAATACAACAGTCACCATGCGCACTTTCCTCCATAGCAGTAATATCAGAAACAGTCTTCGCTTTGATCGTTCCCTGGAAGACCAGTAATAGTTTCCGATGCACATCTGGTGGCATTCTGTTTTCTATGGAATATCAGAGTGTTGATGAAACACAGAAATTGCATCGGAATTGAATTAAACAGGCACCATCCTCACTTTCCTCCACAAGAGTAATGTCAGAAACAGTCTACGCTTTGATCGTTCCCTGGAAGACCAGTAGTAGTTTCCGATGCACATCTGGTGGCACTCTGTAATCTGTGGGCTATCAGAGTGTTGATGAAACACAGAAATTGCATCGGGATTGAATACAACAGTCACCATGCGCACTTTCCTCCACGGTAGTAATGTCTCAAACAGTCTATGCTTTGATCGTTCCCTGGAAGACCAGTAGTAGCTTCCGATGCACATCTGGAGGCATTCTGTAATCTGTGGACCTTCAAAGTGTTGATGAAACACAAAAATTGCATCGTAATTGAATACAACAGTCACCATGCGCACTTTCCTCCATGGGAGTAATGTCTCAAAGAGTCTATGCTTTAATCGTTCCCACCAAGACCAGTAGTAGTTTCCGATGGATATCTGGAGGCAATCTGTAATCTGTGGACTATCAGAGTGTTGATGAAACACAGAAATTGCATTGGGATTGAATACAACAGTCTCCATTCGCACTTTCCTCCATGGGAGTTATGTCTCAAACAGTCTAGGATTTGATCGTTCCCTGGAAGACCAGTAGTAGTTTCCGATGCACATCTGGTGGCATTCTATGATCTGTGGACTATCAGAGTGTTGAAGAAACACAGAAATTGCATCGGGATTGAATACAACAGTCACCATGCGCACTTACCTCCATGGGAGTAATTTCTGAAACAGTCTACGCTTTGATCGTTCCCTGGAAGACCAGTAGTAGTTTCCAATGCACATCTGGTGGCATTCTGTAATCTGTCGACTATCAGTGTGTTGATGAAACACAGAAAGAGCATCGGGATTGAATACAACAATCACCATCTGCACTTTCCGCCATGGGAGTAGTGTCTGAAACAGTCCTCGCTATAATCGTTTCTTGGTAGACCAGTAGTAGTTTCCGATGCACATCTGGTGGCACTCTGTAATCTGTGGGCTATCAGAGTGTTGATGAAACATAGAAATTGCATCGGGATTGAATACAACAGTCACCATGCGCACTTTCCTCCACGGGAGTAATGTCTCAAACAATCTATGCTTCGATCGTTCCCTGGGAGACCAGTAGTAGTTTCCGATGCACATCTGGAGGCATTCTGTATTCCGTGGACCTTCAAAGTGTTGATGAAACACAAAAATTGCATGGTAATTGAATACAACAGTCACCATGCGCACTTTCCTCCATGGGAGTAATGTCTCAAACAGTCTATGCCTTGATCGTTCCCTGGTTGACCAGTAGTAGTTTCCGATGCACATCTGGTGGCACTCTGTAATCTGTGGGCTATTAGAGTGTTGATGAAACACAGAAATTGCATCGGGATTGAATACAACAGTCACCATGCGCACTTTCCTCCACGGAGGTAATGTCTCAAACAGTCTATGCTTTGATCGTTCCATGGAAGACCAGTAGTAGTTTCCGATGCACATCTGGAAGCATTCTATAATCTGTTTACCTTCAAAGTGTTGATGAAACACAAAAAATGCATCGTAATTGAATACAACAGTCACCATGCGCACTTTCCTCCATGGGAGTAATGTCTCAAACAGTCTATGCTTTGATCGTTCCCAGGAAGACCAGTAGTAGTTTCCGATGGATATCTGGAGGCAATCTTTAATCTGTGGTCTATCAGAGTGTTGATGAAACACAGAAATTGCATTGGGATTGAATACAAAAGTCTCCATTCGCACTTTCCTCCACGGGAGTAATGTCTCAAACAGTCTAAGCTTTGATCGTTCCCTGGAAGACCAGTAGTAGTTTCCTATGCACCTCTGGAGGCATTCTTTAATCTGTGGACCTTCAAAGTGTTGATGAAACACAGAAATTGCATCGGGATTGAATACAACAGTCACCATGCGCACTTTCCTCCACGGGAGTTATGTCTCAAACAGTCTAGGCTTTGATCGTTCCCTGGAAGACCAGTAGTAGTTTCCGATGCACATCTGGAGGCATTCTGTAATCTGTGGACCTTCAAAGTGTTGATGAAACACAGAAATTGCATCGGGTTTGAATACAACAGTCACCATGCGCACTTTCCTCCATTTGAGTAATGTCTCATACAGTCTACGCTTTGATCGTTCCCAGGAAGACCAGTAGTAGTTTCCGAGGCGTATCTGGATTCAATCTGTAATCTGTGTACTACCAGAGTGTTGATGCAACATAGAAATTGCATCGGGATTGAATACAACAGTCACCATCAGCACACTCCTTCATGGGAGTAATGTCTGAAACAGTCTACGCTTTGATTGTTCCCTGGAAGACCAGTAGTAACGTCCGATGCACATCTGGAGGCATTCTGTAATCTGTGGACCTTCAAAGTGTTAATGAAACACAGAAATTGCATCGGGATTGAATACAACAGTCACCATGCACACTTTCCTCCATGGGAATAATGTCTCAAACAGTCTAAGGTTTGATCGTTCCCAGTAAGACCAGTAGTAGTTTCCGTTGCACATCTGGAGGCAATCTGTAATCTGTGGACTATAAGAGTGTTGATGAAACACAGAAATTGCATCGGGATTGAATACAACAGTCACCATGCGCACTTTCCTCCATAGCAGTAATATCTGAAACAGTCTACGCTTTGATCGTTCCCTGGAAGACCAGTAATAGTTTCCGATGCACATCTGGTGGCATTCTGTATTCTATGGAATATCAGAGTGTTGATGAAACACAGAAATTGCATCGGAATTGACTTAAACAGGCACCATGCTCACTTTCCTCCACAGGAGTAATGTCAGAAACAGTCTACGCTTTGATCGTTCCCTGGAAGACCAGTAGTAGTTTCCGATGCACATCTGGTGGCATTCTGTAATCTGTGGACTATCAGAGTGTTGATGAAACACTGAAATTGCATCGGGATTGAATACAACAGTCACCATGCGCACTTTCCTCCATGGGAGTAATGTCTCGAACAGTCTACGCTTTGATCGTTCCCTGGAAGACCAATAGTAGTTCCCAATGCACATCTGGTGGCATTCTGTAATCTGTCGACTATCAGTGTGTTGATGAAACACATAAATAGCATCGGGATTGCATACAACATTCACCATCCACACTTTCCGCCATGGGAGTAATGTCTGAAACAGTCTATGCTTTAATCATTCCCACCAAGACCAGTAGTAGTTTCCGATGGATATCTGGACGCAATCTGTAATCTGTGGACTATCAGAGTGTTGATGAAACACAGAAATTGCATTGGGATTGAATACAACAGTCTCCATTCGCACTTTCCTCCATGGGAGTTTTGTCTCAAACAGTCTAGGATTTGATCGTTCCCTGGAAGACCAGTAGTAGTTTCCAATGCACATCTGGTGGCATTCTATGATCTGTGGACTATCAGAGTGTTGACGAAACACAGAAATTGCATCGGGATTGAATAAAACAGTCACCATGCGCACTTACCTCCATGGGAGTAATGTCTGAAACAGTCTACGCTTTGATCGTTCCCTGGAAGACCAGTAGTAGTTTCCATTGCACATCTGGTGGGATTCTGTAATCTGTCGACTATCAGTGTGTTGATGAAACACAGAAATAGCATCGGGATTGAATACAACAATCACCATCTGCACTTTCCGCCATGGGAGTAGTGTCTGAAACAGTCCTCGCTATAATCCTTTCTTGGTAGACCAGTTGTAGTTTCCGATGCACATCTGGTGGCACTCTGTAATCTGTGGGCTATCAGAGTGTTGATGAAACATAGAAATTGCATCGGGATTGAATACAACAGTCACCATGCGCACTTTCCTCCAAGGGAGTAATGTCTGAGACAGTCTACGCTTTGATCGTTCCCTGGAAGACCAGTAGTAGTTTCCGATGCATATCTGGTGGCATTCTGTATTCTGTGGACTATCAGAGTGTTGATGAAACATAGAAATTGCATCGGGATTGAATACAACAGTCACCATGCGCACTTTCCTCCAAGGGAGTAATGTCTGAGACAGTCTACGCTTTGATCGTTCCCTGGAAGACCAGTAGTAGTTTCCGATGCATATCTGGTGGCATTCTGTATTCTGTGGACTATCAGTGTGTTGATGAAACACAGAAATAGCATCGGGATTGAATACAACAATCACCATCTGCACTTTCCGCCATGGGAGTAGTGTCTGAAACAGTCCTCGCTATAATCCTTTCTTGGTAGACCAGTTGTAGTTTCCGATGCACATCTGGTGGCACTCTGTAATCTGTGGGCTATCAGAGTGTTGATGAAACATAGAAATTGCATCGGGATTGAATACAACAGTCACCATGCGCACTTTCCTCCACGGGAGTAACGTCTCAAACAGTGTATGCTTTGATCGTTTCCTGGTAGACCAGTAGTAGTTTCCGATGCACATCTGGTGGCACTCTGTAATCTGTGGGCTATCAGAGTGTTGATGAAACACAGAAATTGCATCGGGATTGAATACAACAGTCACCATGCGCACTTTCCTCCACGGTAGTAATGTCTCAAAGAGTCTATCCTTTGATCGTTCCATGGAAGACCAGTAGTAGTTTCCGATGCACATCTGGAAGCATTCTATAATCTGTGGACCTTCAAAGTGTTGATGAAACACAAAAAATGCATCGTAATTGAATACAACAGTCACCATGCGCACTTTCTTCCATGGGAGTAATGTCTCAAACAGTCTATGCTTTGATGGTTCCCAGGAAGACCAGTAGTAGCTTCCGATGGATATCTGGAGGCAATCTGTAATCTGTGGTCTATCAGAGTGTTGAAGAAACACAGAAATTGCATTGGGATTGAATACAACAGTCTCCATTCGCTTTTTCCTCCACGGGAGTAATGTCTCAAACAGTCTAAGCTTTGATCGTTCCCTGGAAGACCAGTAGTAGTTTCCGATGCACCTCTGGAGGCATTCTGTAATCTGTGGACCTTCAAAGTGTTGATGAAACACAGATATTGCATCGGGATTGAATACAACAGTCACCATGCGCACTTTCCTCCACAGGAGTAATGTCTCAAACAGTCTAGGCTTTGATCGTTCCCTGGAAGACCAGTAGTAGTTTCCGATGCACATCTGGTGGCATTCTATGATCTGTGGACTATCAGAGTGTTGAAGAAACACAGAAATTGCATCGGGATTGAATACAACAGTCACCATGCGCACTTTCCTCCATGGAAGTAATGTAATAAACAGTCTACGGTTTGATCGTTCCCTATAAGACCAGTAGTAGTTTCCTATGCACATCTGGTGGCATTCTGTATTCTGTGGACTATCAGAGCGTTGATGAAACACAGAAATTGCATCGGGATTGAACGCATCAGGCACCATGCGCACTTTCCGCCATGGGTGTAATGTCTGAAACAGTCCTCGCTTTAATCGTTCCCTGGTAGACCAGTAGCAGTTTCCGATGCACCTCTGGAGGCATTCTGTGATCTGTGGACCTTCAAAGTGTTGATGAAACACTGAAATTGCATTGGGATTGAATACAACAGTCACCATGCACACATTCCTCCATGGGAATAATGTCTCAAACAGTCTAAGCTTTGATCGTTCCCAGTAAGACCAGTAGTAGTTTCCGTTGCACTTCTGGAGACAATCTGTAATCTGTGGACTATCAGAGTGTTGATGAAACACAGAAATTGCATTGGGATTGAATACAACAGTCTCCATTCGCACTTTCCTCCACGGGAGTTATGTCTCAAACAGTCTATGCTTTGATCGTTCCCAGTAAGACCAGTAGTAGTTTCTGTTGCACATCTGGAGGCAATCTGTAGTCTGTGGACTATAAGAGTGTTGATGAAACACAGAAATTGCATCGGGATTGAATACAACAGTCACCATGCGCACTTTCCTCCATAGCAGTAATATCTGAAACAGTCTACGCTTTGATCGTTCCCTGGAAGACCAGTAATAGTTTCCGATGCACATCTGGTGGCATTCTGTATTCTATGGAATATCAGAGTGTTGATGAAACACAGAAATTGCATCGGAATTGACTTAAACAGGCACCATGCTCACTTTCCTCCACAGGAGTAATGTCAGAAACAGTCTACGCTTTGATCGATCCCTGGAAGACCAGTAGTAGTTTCCGATGCACATCTGGTGGCATTCTGTAATCTGTGGACTATCAGAGTGTTGATGAAACACAGAAATTGCATCGGGATTGAATACAACAGTCACCATGCGCACTTTCCTCCATGGGAGTAATGTCTCGAACAGTCTACGCTTTGATCGTTCCCTGGAAGACCAATAGTAGTTTCCAATGCACATCTGGTGGCATTCTGTAATCTGTCGACTATCAGTGTGTTGATGAAACACATAAATAGCATCGGGATTGCATACAACATTCACCATCCACACTTTCCGCCATGGGAGTAATGTCTGAAACAGTCCTCGCTTTAATCGTTCCCTAGTAGACCAGTAGTAGTTTCCGATGCACATCTGGTGGCACTCTGTAATCTGTGGGCTATCAGAGTGTTGATGAAACACAGAAAATTGCATCGGGATTGAATACAACAGTCACCATGCGCACTTTCCTCCACGGGAGTAATGTCTCAAACAATCTATGCTTCGATCGTTCCCTGGGAGACCAGTAGTAGTTTCCGATGCACATCTGGAGGCATTCTGTATTCCGTGGACCTTCAAAGTGTTGATGAAACACAAAAATTGCATGGTAATTGAATACAACAGTCACCATGCGCACTTTCCTCCATGGGAGTAATGTCTCAAACAGTCTATGCCTTGATCGTTCCCTGGTTGACCAGTAGTAGTTTCCGATGCACATCTGGTGGCACTCTGTAATCTGTGGGCTATTAGAGTGTTGATGAAACACAGAAATTGCATCGGGATTGAATACAACAGTCACCATGCGCACTTTCCTCCACGGTAGTAATGTCTCAAACAGTCTATGCTTTGATCGTTCCATGGAAGACCAGTAGTAGTTTCCGATGCACATCTGGAAGCATTCTATAATCTGTTTACCTTCAAAGTGTTGATGAAACACAAAAAATGCATCGTAATTGAATACAACAGTCACCATGCGCACTTTCCTCCATGGGAGTAATGTCTCAAACAGTCTATGCTTTGATCGTTCCCAGGAAGACCAGTAGTAGTTTCCGATGGATATCTGGAGGCAATCTTTAATCTGTGGTCTATCAGAGTGTTGATGAAACACAGAAATTGCATTGGGATTGAATACAAAAGTCTCCATTCGCACTTTCCTCCACGGGAGTAATGTCTCAAACAGTCTAAGCTTTGATCGTTCCCTGGAAGACCAGTAGTAGTTTCCTATGCACCTCTGGAGGCATTCTTTAATCTGTGGACCTTCAAAGTGTTGATGAAACACAGAAATTGCATCGGGATTGAATACAACAGTCACCATGCGCACTTTCCTCCACGGGAGTTATGTCTCAAACAGTCTAGGCTTTGATCGTTCCCTGGAAGACCAGTAGTAGTTTCCGATGCACATCTGGAGGCATTCTGTAATCTGTGGACCTTCAAAGTGTTGATGAAACACAGAAATTGCATCGGGTTTGAATACAACAGTCACCATGCGCACTTTCCTCCATTTGAGTAATGTCTCATACAGTCTACGCTTTGATCGTTCCCAGGAAGACCAGTAGTAGTTTCCGAGGCGTATCTGGATTCAATCTGTAATCTGTGTACTACCAGAGTGTTGATGCAACATAGAAATTGCATCGGGATTGAATACAACAGTCACCATCAGCACACTCCTTCATGGGAGTAATGTCTGAAACAGTCTACGCTTTGATTGTTCCCTGGAAGACCAGTAGTAACGTCCGATGCACATCTGGAGGCATTCTGTAATCTGTGGACCTTCAAAGTGTTAATGAAACACAGAAATTGCATCGGGATTGAATACAACAGTCACCATGCACACTTTCCTCCATGGGAATAATGTCTCAAACAGTCTAAGGTTTGATCGTTCCCAGTAAGACCAGTAGTAGTTTCCGTTGCACATCTGGAGGCAATCTGTAATCTGTGGACTATAAGAGTGTTGATGAAACACAGAAATTGCATCGGGATTGAATACAACAGTCACCATGCGCACTTTCCTCCATAGCAGTAATATCTGAAACAGTCTACGCTTTGATCGTTCCCTGGAAGACCAGTAATAGTTTCCGATGCACATCTGGTGGCATTCTGTATTCTATGGAATATCAGAGTGTTGATGAAACACAGAAATTGCATCGGAATTGACTTAAACAGGCACCATGCTCACTTTCCTCCACAGGAGTAATGTCAGAAACAGTCTACGCTTTGATCGTTCCCTGGAAGACCAGTAGTAGTTTCCGATGCACATCTGGTGGCATTCTGTAATCTGTGGACTATCAGAGTGTTGATGAAACACTGAAATTGCATCGGGATTGAATACAACAGTCACCATGCGCACTTTCCTCCATGGGAGTAATGTCTCGAACAGTCTACGCTTTGATCGTTCCCTGGAAGACCAATAGTAGTTCCCAATGCACATCTGGTGGCATTCTGTAATCTGTCGACTATCAGTGTGTTGATGAAACACATAAATAGCATCGGGATTGCATACAACATTCACCATCCACACTTTCCGCCATGGGAGTAATGTCTGAAACAGTCTATGCTTTAATCATTCCCACCAAGACCAGTAGTAGTTTCCGATGGATATCTGGACGCAATCTGTAATCTGTGGACTATCAGAGTGTTGATGAAACACAGAAATTGCATTGGGATTGAATACAACAGTCTCCATTCGCACTTTCCTCCATGGGAGTTTTGTCTCAAACAGTCTAGGATTTGATCGTTCCCTGGAAGACCAGTAGTAGTTTCCAATGCACATCTGGTGGCATTCTATGATCTGTGGACTATCAGAGTGTTGACGAAACACAGAAATTGCATCGGGATTGAATAAAACAGTCACCATGCGCACTTACCTCCATGGGAGTAATGTCTGAAACAGTCTACGCTTTGATCGTTCCCTGGAAGACCAGTAGTAGTTTCCATTGCACATCTGGTGGGATTCTGTAATCTGTCGACTATCAGTGTGTTGATGAAACACAGAAATAGCATCGGGATTGAATACAACAATCACCATCTGCACTTTCCGCCATGGGAGTAGTGTCTGAAACAGTCCTCGCTATAATCCTTTCTTGGTAGACCAGTTGTAGTTTCCGATGCACATCTGGTGGCACTCTGTAATCTGTGGGCTATCAGAGTGTTGATGAAACATAGAAATTGCATCGGGATTGAATACAACAGTCACCATGCGCACTTTCCTCCAAGGGAGTAATGTCTGAGACAGTCTACGCTTTGATCGTTCCCTGGAAGACCAGTAGTAGTTTCCGATGCATATCTGGTGGCATTCTGTATTCTGTGGACTATCAGAGTGTTGATGAAACATAGAAATTGCATCGGGATTGAATACAACAGTCACCATGCGCACTTTCCTCCAAGGGAGTAATGTCTGAGACAGTCTACGCTTTGATCGTTCCCTGGAAGACCAGTAGTAGTTTCCGATGCATATCTGGTGGCATTCTGTATTCTGTGGACTATCAGTGTGTTGATGAAACACAGAAATAGCATCGGGATTGAATACAACAATCACCATCTGCACTTTCCGCCATGGGAGTAGTGTCTGAAACAGTCCTCGCTATAATCCTTTCTTGGTAGACCAGTTGTAGTTTCCGATGCACATCTGGTGGCACTCTGTAATCTGTGGGCTATCAGAGTGTTGATGAAACATAGAAATTGCATCGGGATTGAATACAACAGTCACCATGCGCACTTTCCTCCACGGGAGTAACGTCTCAAACAGTGTATGCTTTGATCGTTTCCTGGTAGACCAGTAGTAGTTTCCGATGCACATCTGGTGGCACTCTGTAATCTGTGGGCTATCAGAGTGTTGATGAAACACAGAAATTGCATCGGGATTGAATACAACAGTCACCATGCGCACTTTCCTCCACGGTAGTAATGTCTCAAAGAGTCTATCCTTTGATCGTTCCATGGAAGACCAGTAGTAGTTTCCGATGCACATCTGGAAGCATTCTATAATCTGTGGACCTTCAAAGTGTTGATGAAACACAAAAAATGCATCGTAATTGAATACAACAGTCACCATGCGCACTTTCTTCCATGGGAGTAATGTCTCAAACAGTCTATGCTTTGATGGTTCCCAGGAAGACCAGTAGTAGCTTCCGATGGATATCTGGAGGCAATCTGTAATCTGTGGTCTATCAGAGTGTTGAAGAAACACAGAAATTGCATTGGGATTGAATACAACAGTCTCCATTCGCTTTTTCCTCCACGGGAGTAATGTCTCAAACAGTCTAAGCTTTGATCGTTCCCTGGAAGACCAGTAGTAGTTTCCGATGCACCTCTGGAGGCATTCTGTAATCTGTGGACCTTCAAAGTGTTGATGAAACACAGATATTGCATCGGGATTGAATACAACAGTCACCATGCGCACTTTCCTCCACAGGAGTAATGTCTCAAACAGTCTAGGCTTTGATCGTTCCCTGGAAGACCAGTAGTAGTTTCCGATGCACATCTGGTGGCATTCTATGATCTGTGGACTATCAGAGTGTTGAAGAAACACAGAAATTGCATCGGGATTGAATACAACAGTCACCATGCGCACTTTCCTCCATGGAAGTAATGTAATAAACAGTCTACGGTTTGATCGTTCCCTATAAGACCAGTAGTAGTTTCCTATGCACATCTGGTGGCATTCTGTATTCTGTGGACTATCAGAGCGTTGATGAAACACAGAAATTGCATCGGGATTGAACGCATCAGGCACCATGCGCACTTTCCGCCATGGGTGTAATGTCTGAAACAGTCCTCGCTTTAATCGTTCCCTGGTAGACCAGTAGCAGTTTCCGATGCACCTCTGGAGGCATTCTGTGATCTGTGGACCTTCAAAGTGTTGATGAAACACTGAAATTGCATTGGGATTGAATACAACAGTCACCATGCACACATTCCTCCATGGGAATAATGTCTCAAACAGTCTAAGCTTTGATCGTTCCCAGTAAGACCAGTAGTAGTTTCCGTTGCACTTCTGGAGACAATCTGTAATCTGTGGACTATCAGAGTGTTGATGAAACACAGAAATTGCATTGGGATTGAATACAACAGTCTCCATTCGCACTTTCCTCCACGGGAGTTATGTCTCAAACAGTCTATGCTTTGATCGTTCCCAGTAAGACCAGTAGTAGTTTCTGTTGCACATCTGGAGGCAATCTGTAGTCTGTGGACTATAAGAGTGTTGATGAAACACAGAAATTGCATCGGGATTGAATACAACAGTCACCATGCGCACTTTCCTCCATAGCAGTAATATCTGAAACAGTCTACGCTTTGATCGTTCCCTGGAAGACCAGTAATAGTTTCCGATGCACATCTGGTGGCATTCTGTATTCTATGGAATATCAGAGTGTTGATGAAACACAGAAATTGCATCGGAATTGACTTAAACAGGCACCATGCTCACTTTCCTCCACAGGAGTAATGTCAGAAACAGTCTACGCTTTGATCGATCCCTGGAAGACCAGTAGTAGTTTCCGATGCACATCTGGTGGCATTCTGTAATCTGTGGACTATCAGAGTGTTGATGAAACACAGAAATTGCATCGGGATTGAATACAACAGTCACCATGCGCACTTTCCTCCATGGGAGTAATGTCTCGAACAGTCTACGCTTTGATCGTTCCCTGGAAGACCAATAGTAGTTTCCAATGCACATCTGGTGGCATTCTGTAATCTGTCGACTATCAGTGTGTTGATGAAACACATAAATAGCATCGGGATTGCATACAACATTCACCATCCACACTTTCCGCCATGGGAGTAATGTCTGAAACAGTCCTCGCTTTAATCGTTCCCTAGTAGACCAGTAGTAGTTTCCGATGCACATCTGGTGGCACTCTGTAATCTGTGGGCTATCAGAGTGTTGATGAAACACAGAAAATTGCATCGGGATTGAATACAACAGTCACCATGCGCACTTTCCTCCACGGTAGTAATGTCTCAAACAGTCTATGCTTTGATCGTTCCCTGGAAGACCAGTAGTAGTTTCCGATGCACATCTGAAGGCATTCTGTAATCTGTGGACCTTCAAAGTGTTGATGAAACACAAAAATTGCATCGTAATTGAATACAACAGTCACCATGCGCACTTTCCTCCATGGGAGTAATTTCTCAAACAGTCTATGCTTTAATCATTCCCACCAAGACCAGTAGTAGTTTCCGATGGATATCTGGAGGCAATCTGTAATCTGTGGACTATCAGAGTGTTGATGAAACACAGAAATTGCATTGGGATTGAATACAACAGTCTCCATTCGCACTTTCCTCCATGGGAGTTATGTCTCAAACAGTCTAGGATTTGATCGTTCCCTGGAAGACCAGTAGTAGTTTCCGATGCACATCTGGTGGCATTCTATGATCTGTGGGCTATCAGAGTGTTGACGAAACACAGAAATTGCATCGGGATTGAATAAAACAGTCACCATGCGCACTTACCTCCATGGGAGTAATGTCTGAAACAGTCTACGCTTTGATCGTTCCCTGGAAGACCAGTAGTAGTTTCCATTGCACATCTGGTGGGATTCTGTAATCTGTCGACTATCAGTGTGTTGATGAAACACAGAAATAGCATCGGGATTGAATACAACAATCACCATCTGCACTTTCCGCCATGGGAGTAGTGTCTGAAACAGTCCTCGCTATAATCGTTTCTTGGTAGACCAGTTGTAGTTTCCGATGCACATCTGGTGGCACTCTGTAATCTGTGGGCTATCAGAGTGTTGATGAAACATAGAAATTGCATCGGGATTGAATACAACAGTCACCATGCGCACTTTCCTCCAAGGGAGTAATGTCTGAGACAGTCTACGCTTAGATCGTTCCCTGGAAGACCAGTAGTAGTTTCCGATGCACATCTGGTGGCATTCTGTATTCTGTGGACTATCAGAGTGTTGATGAAACACAGAAATTGCATCGGGAATGAATACAACAGTCACCATGCGCACTTTCCTCCACGGGAGTAACGTCTCAAACAGTGTATGCTTTGATCGTTTCCTGGTAGACCAGTAGTAGTTTCCGATGCACATCTGGTGGCACTCTGTAATCTGTGGGCTATCAGAGTGTTGATGAAACACAGAAATTGCATCGGGATTGAATACAACAGTCACCATGCGCACTTTCCTCCACGGTAGTAATGTCTCAAAGAGTCTATCCTTTTATCGTTCCATGGAAGACCAGTAGTAGTTTCCGATGCACATCTGGAAGCATTCTATAATCTGTGGACCTTCAAAGTGTTGATGAAACACAAAAAATGCATCGTAATTGAATACAACAGTCACCATGCGCACTTTCTTCCATGGGAGTAATGTCTCAAACAGTCTATGCTTTGATCGTTCCCAGGAAGACCAGTAGTAGCTTCCGATGGATATCTGGAGGCAATCTGTAATCTGTGGTCTATCAGAGTGTTGAAGAAACACAGAAATTGCATTGGGATTGAATACAACAGTCTCCATTCGCTTTTTCCTCCACGGGAGTAATGTCTCAAACAGTCTAAGCTTTGATCGTTCCCTGGAAGACCAGTAGTAGTTTCCGATGCACCTCTGGAGGCATTCTGTAATCTGTGGACCTTCAAAGTGTTGATGAAACACAGATATTGCATCGGGATTGAATACAACAGTCACCATGCGCACTTTCCTCCACAGGAGTAATGTCTCAAACAGTCTAGGCTTTGATCGTTCCCTGGAAGACCAGTAGTAGTTTCCGATGCACATATGGTGGCATTCTATGATCTGTGGACTATCAGAGTGTTGAAGAAACACAGAGATTGCATCGGGATTGAATACAACAGTCACCATGCACACTTTCCTCCATGGGAGTAATGTAATAAACAGTCTACGGTTTGATCGTTCCCTATAAGACCAGTAGTAGTTTCCTATGCACATCTGGTGGCATTCTGTATTCTGTGGACTATCAGAGTGTTGATGAAACACAGAAATTGCATCGGGATTGAACGCATCAGGCACCATGCGCACTTTCCGCCATGGGTGTAATGTCTGAAACAGTCCTCGTTTTAATCGTTCCCTGGTAGACCAGTAGCAGTTTCCGATGCACCTCTGGAGGCATTCTGTGATCTGTGGACCTTCAAAGTGTTGATGAAACACTGAAATTGCATTGGGATTGAATACAACAGTCACCATGCACACATTCCTCCATGGGAATAATGTCTCAAACAGTCTAAGCTTTGATCGTTCCCAGTAAGACCAGTAGTTGTTTCCGTTGCACTTCTGGAGATAATCTGTAATCTGTGGACTATCAGAGTGTTGATGAAACACAGAAATTGCATTGGGATTGAATACAACAGTCTCCATTCGCACTTTCCTCCACGGGAGATATGTCTCAAACATTCTATGCTTTGATCGTTCCCTGGAAGACCAGTAGTAGTTTTCGATGCACATCTGGGGCCATTCTATGATCTGTGGACTATCAGAGTGTTGATGTAACACAGAAATTGCATCGGGATTGAATACAACAGTCACCATGCGCACTTTCCTCCAAGGGAGTAATGTCTGAGACAGTCTACGCTTTGATCGTTCCCTGGAAGACCAGTAGTAGCTTCCGATGCACAGCTGGTGGCATTCTGTATTCTGTGGACTATCAGAGTGTTGATGAAACACAGAAATTGCATCGGGAATGAATACAACAGTCACCATGCGCACTTTCCTCCACGGGAGTAACGTCTCAAACAGTGTATGCTTTGATCGTTTCCTGGTAGACCAGTAGTAGTTTCCGATGCACATCTGGTGGCACTCTGTACTCTGTGGGCTATCAGAGTGTTGATGAAACACAGAAATTGCATCGGGATTGAATACAACAGTCACCATGCGCACTTTCCTCCACGGTAGTAATGTCTCAAAGAGTCTATCCTTTGATCGTTCCGTGGATGACCAGTAGTAGTTTCCGATGCACATCTGGAAGCATTCTATAATCTGTGGACCTTCAAAGTGTTGATGAAACACAAAAAATGCATCGTAATTGAATACAACAGTCGCCATGCGCACTTTCCTCCATGGGAGTAATGTCTCAAACAGTCTATGCTTTGATCGTTCCCAGGAAGACCAGTAGTAGTTTCCGATGGGTATCTGGAGGCAATCTGTAATCTGTGGTCTATCAGAGTGTTGATGAAACACAGAAATTGCATTGGGATTGAATACAACAGTCTCCATTCGCACTTTCCTCGACGGAGTAATGTCTCAGACAGACTAAGCTTTGATCGTTCCCTGGAAGACCAGTAGTAGTTTCCGATGCACCTCTGGAGGCATTCTGTAATCTGTGGACCTTCAAAGTGTTGATGAAACACAGAAATTGCATCGGGATTGAATACAACAGTCACCATGCGCACTTTTCTCCACAGGAGTAAAGTCTCAAACAGTCTAGGCTTTGATCGTTCCCTGGAAGACCAGTAGTAGTTTCCGATGCTCATCTGGTGGCATTCTATGATCTGTGGACTACCAGAGTGTTGAAGAAACACAGAAATTGCATCGGGATTGAATACAACAGTCACCATGCGCACTTTCCTCCATGGGAATATTGTCTGAAACAGTCTACGCTTTGATCGTTCCCTGGAAGACCAGTAGTAGTTTCCGATGCACATCTGGTGGCATTCTGTAATCTGTGGACTATCAGAGTGTTGATGAAACACAGAAATTGCATCGGGATTGAATACAACAATCACCATGCGCACTTTCCTCCATGGGAGTAATGTCTAAAACAGTCTACGCTTTGATCGATCCCTGGAAGACCAATAGTAGTTTCCAATGCACATCTGGTGGCATTCTGTAATCTGTCGACTATCAGTGTGTTGCAGAAACACAGAAATAGCATCGGGATTGAATACAACAATCACCATGCGCACATTCCTCCATGGGAGTAATGTCTGAAACAGTCTACGCTTTGATCGTTCCCTGGAAGACCAGTAGTAGTTTCCGATGCACATCTGGTGGCATTCTGTAATCTGTGGACTATCAGAGTGTTGATGAAACACAGAAATTGCATCGTGATTGAATAAAACAGTCACCATCCGCACATTCATTCATGGGAGTAATGTCTGAAACAGTCTACGATTTGATTGTTCCCTGGAAGGCCAGTAGTAGCTTCCGATGCACATCTGGAGGCATTCTGTAATCTGTGGACCGTCAAAGTGTTGATGAAACACAGAAATTGCATCGGGAGTGAATACAACAGTCACCATCAGCACTTTCCTCCATGTTGGTAACGTCTGAAACAGTCTACACTTTGATCGTTCCCTGAAAGACCAGTAGTAGTTTCCGATGCACATCTGGAGGCATTCTGTAATCTGTGTACCTTCAAAGTGTTGATGAAACACAGAAATTGCATCGGGAATCAATACAAGAGTCACCATGCACACTTTCCTCCATGGGAATAATGTCTCAAACAGTCTACGCTTTGATTGTTCCCAGGAAGACCAGTAGTAGTTTCCGATGCACTTCTGGAGGCATTCTGTAATCTGAGGACTATCAGAGTGTTGTTGAAACACTGAAATTGCATTGGGAATGAGTACAACAGTCACCATGCGCACTTTCATTAATAGGAGTAATGTCTCAAACAGTCTACGCTTTGATCGTTCCCTGGAAGACCAATAGTAGTTTCCAATGCACATCTGGTGGCATTCTGTAATCTGTCGACTATCAGTGTGTTGCAGAAACACAGAAATAGAATCGGGATTGAATACAACAATCACCATGCGCACATTCCTCCATGGGAGTAATGTCTGAAACAGTCTACGCTTTGATCGTTCCCTGGAAGACCAGTAGTAGTTTCCGAAGCACATCTGGTGGCATTCTGTAATCTGTGGACTATCAGAGTGTTGATGAAACATAGAAATTGCATCAGGATTGAATACAACAGTCACCATGCGCACTTTCCTTCATTTGAGTAATGTCTCATACAGTATACGCTTTGATCGTTCCCAGGAAGACCAGTAGTAGTTTCCGATGCACATCTGGAGTCAATCTGTAATATGTGGACTATCAGAGTGTTGATGAAACATAGAAATTGCATCGGGATTGAATACAACAGTCACCATGCGCACATTCCTTCATGGGAGTAATGTCTGAAATAGTCTAGGCTTTGATTGTTCCCTGGAAGACCAGTAGTAGCTTCCGATGCACATCTGGAGGCATTCTGTAATCAGTGGACCTTCAAAGTGTTGACGAAACACAGAAATTGCATTGGGAGTGAATGCAACAGTCACAATCCGCACTTTCCTCCATGGGAGTAATATCTGAAACAGTCTACGCTTTGATCGGTCCCAGGAAGACCAGTAGTAGTTTCCGATGCACATCTGGTGGCATTCTCTAATCTGTGGACTATCAGAGTGTTGATGAAACACAGAAATTGCATCGGTATTGAATACAACAGTCACCATGCGCACTTTCCTCCATGGGAGTAACGTCTCAAACAGACTACGCTTTGATCGTTCCCTGGAAGACCAGTAGTCACCATGCGCACTTTCCTCCACGGGAGTAATGTCTCAAACAGTCTACGATTTGATCGTTAACTGGGAGACCATTGGTAGTTTCCGATGCTCATCTGGAGGCATTCTGTAATCTGTGGACTAACTGAGTGTTGAAGAAACACAGAAATTGCATCGGGATTGAATACAAAAGTCACAATGCGCACTTTCATCCACGGGAGTAATGTCTCAAACAGTCTATGCTTTGATAGTTCCCTCGAAGACCAGTAGTAGTTTTCAATGCACATCTGGAGGTATTCTGTAATCTGTGGACCTTCAATGTGTTGATGAAACACAGAAATTGCATCGTGATTGAATACAACAGTCACCATGCGCACTTTCCTCCATGGGAGTAATGTCTCAAACAGGCTATGCTTTGATCGTTCCCTGGAAGACCAGTAGTAGTTTCCGATGCACATCTGGTGGCATTCTATGATCTGTGGACTATCAGAGTGTTGAAGAAACACAGAGATTGCATCGGGATTGAATACAACAGTCACCATGCGCACTTTCCTCCATGGGAGTAATGTAATAAACAGTCTACGGTTTGATCGTTCCCTATAAGACCAGTAGTAGTTTCCTATGCACATCTGGTGGCATTCTGTATTCTGTGGACTATCAGAGTGTTGATGAAACACAGAAATTGCATCGGGATTGAACGCATCAGGCACCATGCGCACTTTCCGCCATGGGTGTAATGTCTGAAACAGTCCTCGCTTTAATCGTTCCCTGGTAGACCAGTAGCAGTTTCCGATGCACCTCTGGAGGCATTCTGTGATCTGTGGACCTTCAAAGTGTTGATGAAACACTGAAATTGCATTGGGATTGAATACAACAGTCACCATGCACACATTCCTCCATGGGAATAATGTCTCAAACAGTCTAAGCTTTGATCGTTCCCAGTAAGACCAGTAGTAGTTTCCGTTGCACTTCTGGAGACAATCTGTAATCTGTGGACTATCAGAGTGTTGATGAAACACAGAAATTGCATTGGGATTGAATACAACAGTCTCCATTCGCACTTTCCTCCACGGGAGATATGTCTCAAACATTCTATGCTTTGATCGTTCCCTGGAAGACCAGTAGTAGTTTTCGATGCACATCTGGGGCCATTCTATGATCTGTGGACTATCAGAGTGTTGATGTAACACAGAAATTGCATCGGGATTGAATACAACAGTCACCATGCGCACTTTCCTCCAAGGGAGTAATGTCTGAGACAGTCTACGCTTTGATCGTTCCCTGGAAGACCAGTAGTAGTTTCCGATGCACAGCTGGTGGCATTCTGTATTCTGTGGACTATCAGAGTGTTGATGAAACACAGAAATTGCATCGGGAATGAATACAACACTCACCATGCGCACTTTCCTCCACGGGAGTAACGTCTCAAACAGTGTATGCTTTGATCGTTTCCTTGTAGACCAGTAGTAGTTTCCGATGCACATCTGATGGCACTCTGTACTCTGTGGGCTATCAGAGTGTTGATGAAACACAGAAATTGCATCGGGATTGAATACAACAGTCACCATGCGCACTTTCCTCCACGGTAGTAATGTCTCAAAGAGTCTATCCTTTGATCGTTCCGTGGATGACCAGTAGTAGTTTCCGATGCACATCTGGAAGCATTCTATAATCTGTGGACCTTCAAAGTGTTGATGAAACACAAAAAATGCATCGTAATTGAATACAACAGTCGCCATGCGCACTTTCCTCAATGGGAGTAATGTCTCAAACAGTCTATGCTTTGATCGTTCCCAGGAAGACCAGTAGTAGTTTCCGATGGGTATCTGGAGGCAATCTGTAATCTGTGGTCTATCAGAGTGTTGATGAAACACAGAAATTGCATTGGGATTGAATACAACAGTCTCCATTCGCACATTCCTCGACGGAGTAATGTCTCAGACAGACTAAGCTTTGATCGTTCCCTGGAAGACCAGTAGTAGTTTCCGATGCACCTCTGGAGGCATTCTGTAATCTGTGGACCTTCAAAGTGTTGATGAAACACAGAAATTGCATCGGGATTGAATACAACAGTCACCATGCGCACTTTTCTCCACAGGAGTAATGTCTCAAACAGTCTAGGCTTTGATCGTTCCCTGGAAGACCAGTAGTAGTTTCCGATGCACATCTGGTGGCATTCTATGATCTGTGGACTATCAGAGTGTTGAAGAAACACAGAAATTGCATCGGGATTGAATACAACAGTCACCATGCGCACTTTCCTCCATGGGAATATTGTCTGAAACAGTCTACGCTTTGATCGTTCCCTGGAAGACCAGTAGTAGTTTCCGATGCACATCTGGTGGCATTCTGTAATCTGTGGACTATCAGAGTGTTGATGAAACACAGAAATTGCATCGGGATTGAATACAACAGTCACCATGCGCACTTTCCTCCATGGGAGTAATGTCTAAAACAGTCTACGCTTTGATCGTTCCCTGGAAGACCAATAGTAGTTTCCAATGCACATCTGGTGGCATTCTGTAATCTGTCGACTATCAGTGTGTTGCAGAAACACAGAAATCAGAAATAGCATCGGGATTGAATACAACAATCACCATGCGCACATTCCTCCATGGGAGTAATGTCTGAAACAGTCTACGCTTTGATCGTTCCCTGGAAGACCAGTAGTAGTTTCCGATGCACATCTGGTGGCATTCTGTAATCTGTGGACTATCAGAGTGTTGATGAAACACAGAAATTGCATCGTGATTGAATAAAACAGTCACCATCCGCACATTCATTTATGGGAGTAATGTCTGAAACAGTCTACGATTTGATTGTTCCCTGGAAGGCCAGTAGTAGCTTCCGATGCACATCTGGAGGCATTCTGTAATCTGTGGACCGTCAAAGTGTTGATGAAACACAGAAATTGCATCGGGAGTGAATACAACAGTCACCATCAGCACTTTCCTCCATGGGGGTAACGTCTGAAACAGTCTACACTTTGATCGTTCCCTGAAAGACCAGTAGTAGTTTCCGATGCACATCTGGAGGCATTCTGTAATCAGTGTACCTTCAAAGTGTTGATGAAACACAGAAATTGCATCGGGAATCAATACAAGAGTCACCATGCACACTTTCCTCCATGGGAATAATGTCTCAAACAGTCTACGCTTTGATTGTTCCCAGGAAGACCAGTAGTAGTTTCCGATGCACTTCTGGAGGCATTCTGTAATCTGAGGACTATCAGAGTGTTGTTGAAACACTGAAATTGCATTGGGAGTGAATGCAACAGTCACAATCCGCACTTTCCTCCATGGGAGTAATATCTGAAACAGTCTACGCTTTGATCGGTCCCAGGAAGACCAGTAGTAGTTTCCGATGCACATCTGGTGGCATTCTCTAATCTGTGGACTATCAGAGTGTTGATGAAACACAGAAATTGCATCGGTATTGAATACAACAGTCACCATGCGCACTTTCCTCCATGGGAGTAACGTCTCAAACAGACTACGCTTTGATCGTTCCCTGGAAGACCAGTAGTCACCATGCGCACTTTCCTCCACGGGAGTAATGTCTCAAACAGTCTACGATTTGATCGTTAACTGGGAGACCATTGGTAGTTTCCGATGCTCATCTGGAGGCATTCTGTAATCTGTGGACTAACTGAGTGTTGAAGAAACACAGAAATTGCATCGGGATTGAATACAAAAGTCACAATGCGCACTTTCATCCACGGGAGTAATGTCTCAAACAGTCTATGCTTTGATAGTTCCCTCGAAGACCAGTAGTAGTTTTCAATGCACATCTGGAGGTATTCTGTAATCTGTGGACCTTCAATGTGTTGATGAAACACAGAAATTGCATCGTGATTGAATACAACAGTCACCATGCGCACTTTCCTCCATGGGAGTAATGTCTCAAACAGGCTATGCTTTGATCGTTCCCTGGAAGACCAGTAGTAGTTTCCGATGCACATCTGGTGGCATTCTATGATCTGTGGACTATCAGAGTGTTGAAGAAACACAGAGATTGCATCGGGATTGAATACAACAGTCACCATGCGCACTTTCCTCCATGGGAGTAATGTGATAAACAGTCTACGGTTTGATCGTTCCCTATAAGACCAGTAGTAGTTTCCTATGCACATCTGGTGGCATTCTGTATTCTGTGGACTATCAGAGTGTTGATGAAACACAGAAATTGCATCGTGATTGAACGCATCAGGCACCATGCGCACTTTCCGCCATGGGTGTAATGTCTGAAACAGTCCTCGCTTTAATCGTTCCCTGGTAGACCAGTAGCAGTTTCCGATGCACCTCTGGAGGCATTCTGTGATCTGTGGACCTTCAAAGTGTTGATGAAACACTGAAATTGCATTGGGATTGAATACAACAGTCACCATGCACACATTCCTCCATGGGAATAATGTCTCAAACAGTCTAAGCTTTGATCGTTCCCAGTAAGACCAGTAGTAGTTTCCGTTGCACTTCTGGAGACAATCTGTAATCTGTGGACTATCAGAGTGTTGATGAAACACAGAAATTGCATTGGGATTGAATACAACAGTCTCCATTCGCACTTTCCTCCACGGGAGATATGTCTCAAACATTCTATGCTTTGATCGTTCCCTGGAAGACCAGTAGTAGTTTTCGATGCACATCTGGGGCCATTCTATGATCTGTGGACTATCAGAGTGTTGATGTAACACAGAAATTGCATCGGGATTGAATACAACAGTCACCATGCGCACTTTCCTCCAAGGGAGTAATGTCTGAGACAGTCTACGCTTTGATCGTTCCCTGGAAGACCAGTAGTAGTTTCCGATGCACAGCTGGTGGCATTCTGTATTCTGTGGACTATCAGAGTGTTGATGAAACACAGAAATTGCATCGGGAATGAATACAACAGTCACCATGCGCACTTTCCTCCACGGGAGTAACGTCTCAAACAGTGTATGCTTTGATCGTTTCCTGGTAGACCAGTAGTAGTTTCCGATGCACATCTGATGGCACTCTGTACTCTGTGGGCTATCAGAGTGTTGATGAAACACAGAAATTGCATCGGGATTGAATACAACAGTCACCATGCGCACTTTCCTCCACGGTAGTAATGTCTCAAAGAGTCTATCCTTTGATCGTTCCGTGGATGACCAGTAGTAGTTTCCGATGCACATCTGGAAGCATTCTATAATCTGTGGACCTTCAAAGTGTTGATGAAACACAAAAAATGCATCGTAATTGAATACAACAGTCGCCATGCGCACTTTCCTCCATGGGAGTAATGTCTCAAACAGTCTATGCTTTGATCGTTCCCAGGAAGACCAGTAGTAGTTTCCGATGGGTATCTGGAGGCAATCTGTAATCTGTGGTCTATCAGAGTGTTGATGAAACACAGAAATTGCATTGGGATTGAATACAACAGTCTCAATTCGCACTTTCCTCGACGGAGTAATGTCTCAGACAGACTAAGCTTTGATCGTTCCCTGGAAGACCAGTAGTAGTTTCCGATGCACCTCTGGAGGCATTCTGTAATCTGTGGACCTTCAAAGTGTTGATGAAACACAGAAATTGCATCGGGATTGAATACAACAGTCACCATGCGCACTTTTCTCCACAGGAGTAATGTCTCAAACAGTCTAGGCTTTGATCGTTCCCTGGAAGACCAGTAGTAGTTTCCGATGCACATCTGGTGGCATTCTATGATCTGTGGACTATCAGAGTGTTGAAGAAACACAGAAATTGCATCGGGATTGAATACAACAGTCACCATGCGCACTTTCCTCCATGGGAATATTGTCTGAAACAGTCTACGCTTTGATCGTTCCCTGGAAGACCAGTAGTAGTTTCCGATGCACATCTGGTGGCATTCTGTAATCTGTGGACTATCAGAGTGTTGATGAAACACAGAAATTGCATCGGGATTGAATACAACAGTCACCATGCTCACTTTCCTCCATGGGAGTAATGTCTAAAACAGTCTACGCTTTGATCGTTCCCTGGAAGACCAATAGTAGTTTCCAATGCACATCTGGTGGCATTCTGTAATCTGTCGACTATCAGTGTGTTGCAGAAACACAGAAATAGCATCGGGATTGAATACAACAATCACCATGCGCACATTCCTCCATGGGAGTAATGTCTGAAACAGTCTACGCTTTGATCGTTCCCTGGAAGACCAGTAGTAGTTTCCGATGCACATCTGGTGGCATTCTGTAATCTGTGGACTATCAGAGTGTTGATGAAACACAGAAATTGCATCGTGATTGAATAAAACAGTCACCATCCGCACATTCATTCATGGGAGTAATGTCTGAAACAGTCTACGATTTGATTGTTCCCTGGAAGGCCAGTAGTAGCTTCCGATGCACATCTGGAGGCATTCTGTAATCTGTGGACCGTCAAAGTGTTGATGAAACACAGAAATTGCATCGGGAGTGAATACAACAGTCACCATCAGCACTTTCCTCCATGGGGGTAACGTCTGAAACAGTCTACACTTTGATCGTTCCCTGAAAGACCAGTAGTAGTTTCCGATGCACATCTGGAGGCATTCTGTAATCTGTGTACCTTCAAAGTGTTGATGAAACACAGAAATTGCATCGGGAATCAATACAAGAGTCACCATGCACACTTTCCTCCATGGGAATAATGTCTCAAACAGTCTACGCTTTGATTGTTCCCAGGAAGACCAGTAGTAGTTTCCGATGCACTTCTGGAGGCATTCTGTAATCTGAGGACTATCAGAGTGTTGTTGAAACACTGAAATTGCATTGGGAATGAGTACAACAGTCACCATGCGCACTTTCATTAATAGGAGTAATGTCTCAAACAGTCTACGCTTTGATCGTTCCCTGGAAGACCAATAGTAGTTTCCAATGCACATCTGGTGGCATTCTGTAATCTGTCGACTATCAGTGTGTTGCAGAAACACAGAAATAGCATCGGGATTGAATACAACAATCACCATGCGCACATTCCTCCATGGGAGTAATGTCTGAAACAGTCTACGCTTTGATCGTTCCCTGGAAGACCAGTAGTAGTTTCCGAAGCACATCTGGTGGCATTCTGTAATCTGTGGACTATCAGAGTGTTGATGAAACATAGAAATTGCATCAGGATTGAATACATCAGTCACCATGCGCACTTTCCTTCATTTGAGTAATGTCTCATACAGTATACGCTTTGATCGTTCCCAGGAAGACCAGTAGTAGTTTCCGATGCACATCTGGAGTCAATCTGTAATATGTGGACTATCAGAGTGTTGATGAAACATAGAAATTGCATCGGGATTGAATACAACAGTCACCATGCGCACATTCCTTCATGGGAGTAATGTCTGAAATAGTCTAGGCTTTGATTGTTCCCTGGAAGACCAGTAGTAGCTTCCGATGCACATCTGGAGGCATTCTGTAATCAGTGGACCTTCAAAGTGTTGACGAAACACAGAAATTGCATTGGGAGTGAATGCAACAGTCACAATCCGCACTTTCCTCCATGGGAGTAATATCTGAAACAGTCTACGCTTTGATCGGTCCCAGGAAGACCAGTAGTAGTTTCCGATGCACATCTGGTGGCATTCTCTAATCTGTGGACTATCAGAGTGTTGATGAAACACAGAAATTGCATCGGTATTGAATACAACAGTCACCATGCGCACTTTCCTCCATGGGAGTAACGTCTCAAACAGACTACGCTTTGATCGTTCCCTGGAAGACCAGTAGTCACCATGCGCACTTTCCTCCACGGGAGTAATGTCTCAAACAGTCTACGATTTGATCGTTAACTGGGAGACCATTGGTAGTTTCCGATGCTCATCTGGAGGCATTCTGTAATCTGTGGACTAACTGAGTGTTGAAGAAACACAGAAATTGCATCGGGATTGAATACAAAAGTCACAATGCGCACTTTCATCCACGGGAGTAATGTCTCAAACAGTCTATGCTTTGATAGTTCCCTCGAAGACCAGTAGTAGTTTTCAATGCACATCTGGAGGTATTCTGTAATCTGTGGACCTTCAATGTGTTGATGAAACACAGAAATTGCATCGTGATTGAATACAACAGTCACCATGCGCACTTTCCTCCATGGGAGTAATGTCTCAAACAGGCTATGCTTTGATCGTTCCCTGGAAGACCAGTAGTAGTTTCCGATGCACATCTGGAGGCATTCTGTAATCTGTGGACTAACTGAGTGTTGATGAAAAACAGAAATTGCATCGGGAATGAATACAACAGTCACCATGCGCACTTTCCTCCACGGGAGTAATGTCTTAAACAGTGTATGCTTTGATCGTTCCCTGAAGACCAGTAGTAGTTTCCGATGCACATCTCGTGGCATTCTGTAATCTGTGGAATATCAGAGTGTTGATGAAACACAGGAATTTCATGGGGATTGAATACAACTGTCACCATGCGCACTTTCCTCCACGGGAGTAATGTGGCAAACAGTCTACGCTTTGATCGTTCCCTGGAAGACCAGTAGTAGTTCCCGATCAACTTCTGGTGGAATTTGTAATCTGTGGACTATCAGAGTGTTGATGAAACACAGAAATTGCATCTTTATTGAATACAACTTTCACCATCCGCCCTTTCGTAAATGGGAGTAATGTCTCAAACAGTCTACACTTTGATCGTTCCCTGGAAGACCAGTAGTAGTTTCCGATGCACATCTGGAGGCATTCTGTAATCTGTGGACCTTCAACTGTTGATGAAACACAGAAATTGCATTGTGATTGAATACAACAGTCACCATGCGCACTTTCCTCCATGGGAGTAATGTCTCAAACAGCCTATGCTTTGATCGTTCCCAGGAAGACCTGTAGTAGTTTCCGATGCACATCTGGAGGAGTTCTGTAATCTGTGGACTAACTGAGTGTTAATGAAACACGGAAATTGCATCGGGTTTGAATACAACAGTCACCATGCGCACTTTCCTTCATTTGAGTAATGTCTCATACAGTATACGCTTTGATCGTTCCCAGGAAGACCAGTAGTAGTTTCCGATGCACATCTGGAGTCAATCTGTAATATGTGGACTATCAGAGTGTTGATGAAACATAGAAATTGCATCGGGATTGAATACAACAGTCACCATCCGCACTTTCCTCCATGGGAGTAATATCTGAAACAGTCTACGCTTTGATCGGACCCAGGAAGACCAGTAGTAGTTTCCGATGCACATCTGGTGGCATTCTCTAATCTGTGGACAATCAGAGTGTTGATGAAACACAGAAATTGCATCGGGATTGAATACAACAGTCACCATCCGCACTTTCCTCCATTAGGGTAACGTCTGAAACAGTCTACCTTTTGATCGTTCCCTGGAAGACCAGTAGTAGTTTCCGATGCACATCAGGTGGCATTCTGTAATCTGTGGACCTTCAACTGTTGATGAAACACAGAAATTGCATCGTGATTGAAAACAACAGTCACCATGCGCACTTTCCTCCATGGGAGTAATGTCTCAAACAGCCTATGCTTTGATCGTTCCCAGGAAGACCTGTAGTAGTTTCCGATGCACATCTGGAGGCATTCTGTAATCTGTGGACTAACTGAGTGTTAATGAAACACAGAAATTGCATCGGGATTGAATACAACAGTCACCATGCGCACTTTCCTCCGTGGGAGTAATGTCACAAACAGTCTACGCTTTGATCGTTCCCAGGAAGACCAGAAGTAGTTTCCGTTGCACATCAGGAGGCATTCAGTAATCTGTGGACTAACTGAGTGTTGATGAAACACAGAAATTGCATCGTGATTGAATACAACAGTCACAATGCGCACTTTCCTCCATATGAGTTATGTCTCATACAGTCTACGCCTTGTTCGTTCCCTGGAGGACCAGTAGTAGTTTCCGATGCACATCTGGAAGCATTCTGTAATCTGTGGACTAACTGAGTGTTAATGAAACACAGAAATTGCATCGGGATTGAATACAACAGACACCATGCGCACTTTCCTCCACAGGAGTAATGTGGCATTCTGTAATCTGTGGAATATCAGAGTGTTGATGAAACACAGAAATTGCATCGGGATTGAATACAACAGTCACCATCCGCACTTTCCTCCATGGGAGTAATGTCTCAAACAGTCTACGCTTTGATCGTTCCCTGGAAGACCAGTAGTAGTTTCCGATGCACATCTGGAGGCATTCTGTAATCTGTGGACCTTTAAAGAGTTGATGAAACAAAGAAATTGCATCGGGTTTGAATACAACAGTCACCATGCGAACTTTCCTCCATGGGAGTAATGTCTCAAACAGTCTACGGCTTGATCGTTCCCTGGAGGACCAGTAGTAGTTTCCGATGCACATCTGGAGGCATTCTGTAATCTGTGGACAAACAGAGTGTTGATGAATTACAGAAATTGCATCGGGAATGAATACAACAGTCACCATGCGCACTTTCCTCCACGGGAGTAATGTCTAAAACAGTGTATACTTTGACCGTTCCCTGGAAGACCAGTAGTAGTTTCCGATGCACATCTGGAGACAATTAATAATCTGTGGTCTATCCGGGTGTTGATAAAACTCAGAAATTACATCGGCACTGAATACAACAGTCACCATGCGCACTTTCCTCCATGGGAGTAATGTTTCAAACAGTCTCCCCTTTGATCGTTCCCTGTAAGACCAGTAGTAGTTTCCGATGCACATCTGGTGGCATTCTGTAACCTGTGGAGTATCAGAGTGTTGATGAAACACAGAAATTTCATGGGGATTGAATACAACAGTCACCATGCGCACTTTCCTCCATGGGAGTAATGTGGCAAACAGTCTACGCTTTGATCGTTCCCTGGCAGACCAGTAGTAGTTCCCGATCAACTTCTGGTGAAATTTGTAATCTGTGGACTATCAGAGTGTTGATGAAACACAGAAATTGCATCGGTATTGAATACAACAGTCACCATCCGCACTTTCGTGAATGGGAGTAATGTCTCGAACAGTCTACACTTTGATCGTTCCCTGGAAGACCAGTAGTAGTTTCCGATGCACATCTGGAGGCATTTTGTAATCTGTGGACCTTGAAACTGTTGATGAAACACAGAAATTGCATCGTGATTGAATACAACAGTCACCATGCGCACTTTGCTCCATGGCAGTATTGTCTCAAACAGTCTATGCTTTGATCGTTCCCAGGAAGACCAGTAGTAGTTTCCGATGCACATCTGGAGGCATTCTGTAATCTGTGGACTAACTGAGTGTTAATGAAACACAGAAATTGCATCGGGATTGAATACAACAGTCACCATGCGCACTTTCCTCCGTGGGAGTAATGTCACAAACAGTCTACGCTTTGATCGTTCCCAGGAAGACCAGAAGTAGTTTCCGTTGCACATCTGGAGGCATTCTGTAATCTGTGGACTAACTGAGTGTTGCTGAAACACAGAAATTGCATCGGGAATGAATACAACAGTCACCATGCGCACTTGCCTCCACGGGAGTAGTGTCTCAAACAGTGTATGCTTTGATCGTTCCCTGGTAGACCAGTAGTAGTTTCTGATGCACATCTGGAGGTATTCTGTAATCTGTGGACCTTCAAAGTGTTGATGAAACCAAAATTTGCATCGTGATTGAATATAACAGTCACCATGCGCACTTTCCTCCACTTGAGTTATGTCTCATACAGTCTACGCCTTGATCGTTCCCTGGAGGACCAGTAGTAGTTTTCGATGCACATCTGGAAGCATTCTGTAATCTGTGGACTATCAGAGTGTTGTTGAAACACAGACATTGCATAGGGATTGAATACTACAGTCACCATGCGCACTTTCCTGCATGAGAGTAATGTCTCATAAAGTCCACGCTTTGATCGTTCCCTGGAAGCCCAGTAGTAGTTTCCGATGCACATCTGGAGGAATTCTGTAATCTGTGGACTATCAGAGTGTTGATAAAACACAGAAATTGCATAGGGACTGAATACTACAGTCACCATGCGCACTTTCCTCCATGAGAGTAATGTGTCATAAAGTCTACGCTTTCATCGTTCCCAGGAAGACCAGTAGTAGTTTCCGATGCACATCTGGAGGCAATCTGTAATCTGTGGACTATCAGAGTGTTGATGAAACATAGAATTTGCATCGGGATTGAATACAACAGTCACCATCCGCACATTCCTTCATGGGAGTAATGTCTCAAACAGTCTACGCTTTGATGGGTCCCAGGAAGACCAGTAGTAGTTTCCGATGCACATCTGGTGGCATTCTGTAATCTGTGGACTATCAGAGTGTTGATGAAACACAGAAATTGCATCGGGATTGAATACAAAAGTCACCATGCCCACATTCCTAAATGGTTGTAATGTCTCAAATAGTCTACGCTTAGATCGTTACCAGGAAGACCAGTAGTAGTTTCCGATGCACATCTGGAGGCAATCTGTAATCTTTGGACTATCAGAGTGTTGATGAAACATAGAATTTGCATCGGGATTGAATACAACAGTCACCATCCGCACATTCCTTCATGGGAGTAATGTCTCAAACAGTCTCCCCTTTGATCGTTCCCTGTAAGACCAGTAGTAGTTTCCGATGCACATCTGGAGTCATTCTGTAATCTGTGGACTAACTGAGTGTTGATGCAACACAGAAATTGCATTGGGGTTGAATACAAAAGTCACCATGCGCACTTTCCTCCACGGGAGTAATGTCTCAAACAGTCTATGCTTTGATCGTTCCCTCGAAGACCAGTAGTAGTTTCCGATGCACATCTGGAGGGACTCTGTATTCTGTGGACCTTCAAAGTGCTGATGAAACACAGAAATTGCATCGTGATTGAATACAACAGTCACCATGCGCACTTTCCTCCATGGGAGTAATGTCTCAAACAGTCTATGCTTTGATCGTTCCCTGAAGACCAGTAGTAGTTTCCGATGCACATCTGGTGGCATTCTGTAATCTGTGGAGTATCAGAGTGTTGATGAAACACAGAAATTTCATGGGGAATGAATACAACAGTCACCATGCGCACTTTCCTCCATGGGAGTAATGTGGCAAACAGTCTACGCTTTGATCGTTCCCTGGCAGACCAGTAGTAGTTCCCGATCAACTTCTGGTGAAATTTGTAATCTGTGGACTATCAGAGTGTTGATGAAACACAGAAACTGCTTCGGGATTCAATACAACAGGCACCATGTGCACTTTCCTCCATAGGAGTAATGTCTCAAACAGTCTACGCTTTGATCGCTCCCTGGAAAACAAGTAGTAATTTCCGATGCACATCTGGTGGCATTCTGTAATCTGTGGACTATCAGAGTGTTGATGAAACACAGAAATTGCATCAGGATTGAATACAACATTCACCATCCGCACTTTCCTCCATGGGAGTAATGTCTCAAACAGTCCACGATTTGATCGTTCCCTGGAAGACCAGTAGTAGTTTCCGATGCACATCTGGAGGTATTCTGTAATCTGTGGTCTATCCGGCTGTTGATAAAAGACAGAAATTGCATCGGGATTGAATACAACAGGCACTATGCGTACATTTCTACATAGGAGAAATGTCTCAAACTTTCGTCGCTTTGATCGTTCCCTGAAGACCAGTAGTAGTTTCCGTTGCACATCTGGGGGCACTCTGTAATCTGTGGACTATCAGAGTGTTGATGAAACACAGAAATTGCATGGGGATTGAATACAACAGACACCATGCGCACTTTCCTCCACAGGAGTAATGTGGCATTCTGTAATCTGTGGAATATCAGAGTGTTGATGAAACACAGAAATTGCATCGGGATTGAATACAACAGTCACCATCCGCACTTTCCTCCATGGGAGTAATGTCTCAAACAGTCTACGCTTTGATCGTTCCCTGGAAGACCAGTAGTAGTTTCCGATGCACATCTGGAGGCATTCTGTAATCTGTGGACCTTTAAAGAGTTGATGAAACAAAGAAATTGCATCGGGTTTGAATACAACAGTCACCATGCGAACTTTCCTCCATGGGAGTAATGTCTCAAACAGTCTACGGCTTGATCGTTCCCTGGAGGACCAGTAGTAGTTTCCGATGCACATCTGGAGGCATTCTGTAATCTGTGGACAAACAGAGTGTTGATGAATTACAGAAATTGCATCGGGAATGAATACAACAGTCACCATGCGCACTTTCCTCCACGGGAGTAATGTCTAAAACAGTGTATACTTTGACCGTTCCCTGGAAGACCAGTAGTAGTTTCCGATGCACATCTGGAGACAATTAATAATCTGTGGTCTATCCGGGTGTTGATAAAACACAGAAATTACATCGGCACTGAATACAACAGTCACCATGCGCACTTTCCTCCATGGGAGTAATGTTTCAAACAGTCTCCCCTTTGATCGTTCCCTGTAAGACCAGTAGTAGTTTCCGATGCACATCTGGTGGCATTCTGTAATCTGTGGAGTATCAGAGTGTTGATGAAACACAGAAATTTCATGGGGATTGAATACAACAGTCACCATGCGCACTTTCCTCCATGGGAGTAATGTGGCAAACAGTCTACGCTTTGATCGTTCCCTGGCAGACCAGTAGTAGTTCCCGATCAACTTCTGGTGAAATTTGTAATCTGTGGACTATCAGAGTGTTGATGAAACACAGAAATTGCATCGGTATTGAATACAACAGTTACCATCCGCACTTTCGTGAATGGGAGTAATGTCTCGAACAGTCTACACTTTGATCGTTCCCTGGAAGACCAGTAGTAGTTTCCGATGCACATCTGGAGGCATTTTGTAATCTGTGGACCTTGAAACTGTTGATGAAACACAGAAATTGCATCGTGATTGAATACAACAGTCACCATGCGCACTTTGCTCCATGGCAGTATTGTCTCAAACAGTCTATGCTTTGATCGTTCCCAGGAAGACCAGTAGTAGTTTCCGATGCACATCTGGAGGCATTCTGTAATCTGTGGACTAACTGAGTGTTAATGAAACACAGAAATTGCATCGGGATTGAATACAACAGTCACCATGCGCACTTTCCTCCGTGGGAGTAATGTCACAAACAGTCTACGCTTTGATCGTTCCCAGGAAGACCAGAAGTAGTTTCCGTTGCACATCTGGAGGCATTCTGTAATCTGTGGACTAACTGAGTGTTGCTGAAACACAGAAATTGCATCGGGAATGAATACAACAGTCACCATGCGCACTTGCCTCCACGGGAGTAGTGTCTCAAACAGTGTATGCTTTGATCGTTCCCTGGTAGACCAGTAGTAGTTTCTGATGCACATCTGGAGGTATTCTGTAATCTGTGGACCTTCAAAGTGTTGATGAAACCAAAATTTGCATCGTGATTGAATATAACAGTCACCATGCGCACTTTCCTCCACTTGAGTTATGTCTCATACAGTCTACGCCTTGATCGTTCCCTGGAGGACCAGTAGTAGTTTTCGATGCACATCTGGAAGCATTCTGCAATCTGTGGACTATCAGAGTGTTGTTGAAACACAGACATTGCATAGGGATTGAATACTACAGTCACCATGCGCACTTTCCTGCATGAGAGTAATGTCTCATAAAGTCCACGCTTTGATCGTTCCCTGGAAGCCCAGTAGTAGTTTCCGATGCACATCTGGAGGAATTCTGTAATCTGTGGACTATCAGAGTGTTGATAAAACACAGAAATTGCATAGGGACTGAATACTACAGTCACCATGCGCACTTTCCTCCATGAGAGTAATGTGTCATAAAGTCTACGCTTTGATCGTTCCCAGGAAGACCAGTAGTAGTTTCCGATGCACATCTGGAGGCAATCTGTAATCTGTGGACTATCAGAGTGTTGATGAAACATAGAATTTGCATCGGGATTGAATACAACAGTCACCATCCGCACATTCCTTCATGGGAGTAATGTCTCAAACAGTCTACGCTTTGATGGGTCCCAGGAAGACCAGTAGTAGTTTCCGATGCACATCTGGTGGCATTCTGTAATCTGTGGACTATCAGAGTGTTGATGAAACACAGAAATTGCATCGGGATTGAATACAAAAGTCACCATGCCCACATTCCTAAATGGTTGTAATGTCTCAAATAGTCTACGCTTAGATCGTTACCAGGAAGACCAGTAGTAGTTTCCGATGCACATCTGGAAGCAATCTGTAATCTTTGGACTATCAGAGTGTTGATGAAACATAGAATTTGCATCGGGATTGAATACAACAGTCACCATCCGCACATTCCTTCATGGGAGTAATGTCTCAAACAGTCTCCCCTTTGATCGTTCCCTGTAAGACCAGTAGTAGTTTCCGATGCACATCTGGAGTCATTCTGTAATCTGTGGAGTAACTGAGTGTTGATGCAACACAGAAATTGCATTGGGGTTGAATACAAAAGTCACCATGCGCACTTTCCTCCATGGGAGTAATGTCTCAAACAGTCTATGCTTTGATCGTTCCCTCGAAGACCAGTAGTAGTTTCCGATGCACATCTGGAGGGACTCTGTATTCTGTGGACCTTCAAAGTGCTGATGAAACACAGAAATTGCATCGTGATTGAATACAACAGTCACCATGCGCACTTTCCTCCATGGGAGTAATGTCTCAAACAGTCTATGCTTTGATCGTTCCCTGAAGACCAGTAGTAGTTTCCGATGCACATCTGGTGGCATTCTGTAATCTGTGGAGTATCAGAGTGTTGATGAAACACAGAAATTTCATGGGGAATGAATACAACAGTCACCATGCGCACTTTCCTCCATGGGAGTAATGTGGCAAACAGTCTACGCTTTGATCGTTCCCTGGCAGACCAGTAGTAGTTCCCGATCAACTTCTGGTGAAATTTGTAATCTGTGGACTATCAGAGTGTTGATGAAACACAGAAATTGCATCGGTATTGAATACAACAGTCACCATCCGCATTTTCGTGAATGGGAGTAATGTCTCGAACAGTCTACACTTTGATCATTCCCTGGAAGACCAGTAGTAGTTTCCGATGCACATCTGGAGGCATTCTGTAATCTGTGGACCTTCAAACTGTTGATGAAACACAGAAATTGCATCGTGATTGAATACAACAGTCACCATGCGCACTTTGCTCCATGGCAGTAATGTCTCAAACAGTCTATGCTTTGATCGTTCCCAGGAAGACCAGTAGTAGTTTCCGATGCACATCTGGAGGCATTCTGTAATCTGTGGACTAACTGAGTGTTAATGAAACACAGAAATTGCATCGGGATTGAATACAACAGTCACCATGCGCACTTTCCTCCGTGGGAGTAATGTCACAAACAGTCTACGCTTTGATCGTTCCCAGGAAGACCAGAAGTAGTTTCCGTTGCACATCTGGAGGCATTCTGTAATCTGTGGACTAACTGAGTGTTGCTGAAACACAGAAATTGCATCGGGAATGAATACAACAGTCACCATGCGCACTTGCCTCCACGGGAGAAGTGTCTCAAACAGTGTATGCTTTGATCGTTCCCTGGAAGACCAGTAGTAGTTTCTGATGCACATCTGGAGGTATTCTGTAATCTGTGGACCTTCAAAGTGTTGATGAAACACAAAATTTGCATCGTGATTGAATATAACAGTCACCATGCGCACTTTCCTCCATATGAGTTATGTCTCATACAGTCTACGCCTTGATCGTTCCCTGGAGGACCAGTAGTAGATTTCTATGCACATCTGGAAGCATTCTGTAATCTGTGGACTATCAGAGTGTTGTTGAAACACAGACATTGCATTGGGATTGAATACTACAGTCACCATGCGCACTTTCCTCCATGAGAGTAATGTCTCATAAAGTCCACGCTTTGATCGTTCCCTGGAAGCCCAGTAGTAGTTTCCGATGCACATCTGGAGGAATTCTGTAATCTGTGGACTATCAGAGTGTTGATAAAACACAGAAATTGCATAGGGACTGAATACTACAGTCACCATGCGCACTTTCCTCCATGAGAGTAATGTGTCATAAAGTCTACGCTTTGATCGTTCCCAGGAAGACCAGTAGTAGTTTCCGATGCACATCTGGAGGCAATCTGTAATCTGTGGACTATCCGAGTGTTGATGAAACATAGAATTTGCATCGGGATTGAATACAACAGTCACCATCCGCACTTTCCTTCATGGGAGTAATGTCGCAAACAGTCTACGCTTTGATGGGTCCCAGGAAGACCAGTAGTAGTTTCCGATGCACATCTGGTGGCATTCTGTAATCTGTGGACTATCAGAGTGTTGATGAAACACAGAAATTGCATCGGGATTGAATACAAAAGTCACCATGCGCACATTCCTAAATGGTTGTAATGTCTCAAATAGTCTACGCTTAGATCGTTACCAGGAAGACCAGTAGTAGTTTCCGATGCACATCAGGAGACATTCTGTATTCTGTGGAGTATCAGAGTGTTGAAGATACACAGAAATTGCATCGAGATCGAATACAACAGTCACCATGCGCACTTTTCTCCACGGGAGTAAGGTCTCAAACAGTCTACGCTTTGATCGTTCCCAGGAAGACCAGTAGTAGTTTCCGATGCACATCTGGAGGCAATCTGTAATCTTTGGACTATCAGAGTGTTGATGAAACATAGAATTTGCATCGGGATTGAATACAACAGTCACCATCCGCACATTCCTTCATGGGAGTAATGTCTCAAACAGTCTCCCCTTTGATCGTTCCCTGTAAGACCAGTAGTAGTTTCCGATGCACATCTGGAGTCATTCTGTAATCTGTGGACTAACTGAGTGTTGATGCAACACAGAAATTGCATTGGGGTTGAATACAAAAGTCACCATGCGCACTTTCCTCCACGGGAGTAATGTCTCAAACAGTCTATGCCTTGATCGTTCCCTCGAAGACCAGTAGTAGTTTCCGATGCACATCTGGAGGGATTCTGTATTCTGTGGACCTTCAAAGTGCTGATGAAACACAGAAATTGCATCGTGATTGAATACAACAGTCACCATGCGCACTTTCCTCCATGGGAGTAATGTCTCAAACAGTCTATGCTTTGATCGTTCCCTGGAAGACCAGTAGTAGTTTCCGATGCACATCTGGAGGCATTCTGTAATCTGTGGACTAACTGAGTGTTGATGAAAAACAGAAATTGCATCGGGAATGAATACAACAGTCACCATGCGCACTTTCCTCCACGTGAGTAATGTCTCAAACAGTGTATGCTTTGATCGTTCCCTGAAGACCAGTAGTAGTTTCCGATGCACATCTGGTGGCATTCTGTAATCTGTGGAGTATCAGAGTGTTGATGAAACACAGAAATTTCATGGGGATTGAATACAACAGTCACCATGCGCACTTTCCTCCATGGGAGTAATGTGGCAAACAGTCTACACTTTGATCGTTACCTGGAAGACCAGTAGTAGTTTCCGATGCACATCTGGAGGCATTCTGTAATCTGTGGACCTTCAAACTGTTGATGAAACACAGAAATTGCATCGTGATTGAATACAACAGTCACCATGCGCACTTTGCTCCATGGCAGTAATGTCTCAAACAGTCTATGCTTTGATCGTTCCCAGGAAGACCAGTAGTAGTTTCCGATGCACATCTGGAGGCAATCTGTAATCTGTGTACTATCCGAGTGTTGATGAAACATAGAATTTGCATCGGGATTGAATACAACAGTCACCATCCGCACATTCCTTCATGGGAGTAATGTCTCAAACAGTCTACGCTTTGATGGGTCCCAGGAAGACCAGTAGTAGTTTCCGATGCACATCTGGTGGCATTCTGTAATCTGTGGACTATCAGAGTGTTGATGAAACACAGAAATTGCATCGGGATTGAATACAAAAGTCACCATGCGCACATTCCTAAATGGTTGTAATGTCTCAAATAGTCTACGCTTAGATCGTTACCAGGAAGACCAGTAGTAGTTTCCGATGCACATCTGGAGACATTCTGTAATCTGTGGAGTATCAGAGTGTTGATGAAACACAGATATTGCATCGGGATTGAATACAACAGTCACCATGCGCACTTTCCTCCATATGAGTTATGTCTCATACAGTCTACGCCTTGATCGTTCCCTGGAGGACCAGTAGTAGTTTTCGATGCACATCTGGAAGCATTCTGTAATCTGTGGACTATCAGAGTGTTGTTGAAACACAGACATTGCATAGGGATTGAATACTACAGTCACCATGCGCACTTTCCTCCATGAGAGTAATGTCTCATAAAGTCCACGCTTTGATCGTTCCCTGGAAGACCAGTAGTAGTTTCCGATGCACATCTGGAGGCAATCTGTAATCTGTGGTCTATCCGGGTGTTGATAAAACACAGAAATTGCATCGGCATTGAATACAACAGTCACCATGCGCACTTTCCTCCATGGGAGTAATGTCTCAAACAGTCTACGCTTTGATCGTTCCCTGTGAGACCAGTAGTAGTTTCCGATGCACATCTGGAGGCATTCTGTAATCTGTGGACTAACTGAGTGTTGATGAAACACAGAAATTGCATCGGTATTGAATACAACAGTCACCATGCGCACTTTCCTCCATGGGAGTAATGTCTCAAACAGTCTACGCTTTGATCGTTCTTTGGAAGACCAGTAGTCACCATGCGCACTTTCCTCCACGGGAGTAATGTCTCAAACAGTCTATGCTTTGATCGTTCCCTCGAAGACCAGTAGTAGTTTCCGATGCACATCTGGAGGCGATCTGTAATCTGTGGTCTATCCGGGTGTTGATAAAACACAGAAATTGCATCGGCATTGAATACAACAGTCACCATGCGCACTTTAAACCATGGGAGTAATGTCTCAAACAGTCTATGCTTTGATCGTTCCCTGGAAGACCAGTAGTAGTTTCCGATGCACATCTGGAGACATTCTGTAATCTGTGGACTAACTGAGTGTTGATGAAAAACAGAAATTGCATCGGGAATGAATACAACAGTCAACATGCGCACTTTCCTCCACGGGGGTAATGTCTCAAACAGTGTATGCTTTGACCGTTCAGTGAAGACCAGTAGTAGTTTCCGATGCACATCTGGTGGCATTCTGTAATCTGTGGAATATCAGAGTGTTGATGAAACACAGAAATTTCATGGGTATTGAATACAACAGTCACCATGCGCACTTTCCTCCACGGGAGTAATGTGGCAAACAGTCTACGCTTTGATCGTTCCCTGGAAGACCAGTAGTAGTTCCCGATCAACTTCTGGTGGAATTTGTAATCTGTGGACTATCAGAGTGTTGATGAAACACAGAAATTGCATCGGTATTGAATACAACAGTCACCATCCGCACTTTCGTAAATGGGAGTAATGTCTCACACAGTCTACACTTTGATCTTTCCCTGGAAGACCAGTAGTAGTTTCCGATGCACATCTGGAGGCATTCTGTAATCTGTGAACCTTCAAACTGTTGATGAAACACAGAAATGGCATCGTGATTGAATACAACAGTCACCATGCGCACTTTCCTCCATGGGAGTAATGTCTCAAACAGTCTATGCTTTGATCGTTCCCAGGAAGACCAGTAGTAGTTTCCGATGCACATCTGGAGGCATTCTGTAATCTGTGGACTAACTGAGTGTTAATGAAACACATAAATTGCATCGGGATTGAATACAACAGTCACCACGCGCACTTTCCTATGTGGGAGTAATGTCACAAACAGTCTACGCTTTGATCGTTCCCAGGAAGACCAGAAGTAGTTTCCGTTGCACATCTGGAGGCATTCTGTAATCTGTGGACTAAGTGAGTGTTGCTGAAACTCAGAAATTGCATCGGGAATGAATACAACAGTCACCATGCGCACTTTCCTCCACGGGAGTAGTGTCTCAAACAGTATATGCTTTGATCGTTCCCTGGAAGACCAGTAGTGGTTTCAGATGCACATCTGGAGGTATTCTGTAATCTGTGGACCTTCAAAGTCTTGATGAAACACAAAAATTGCATCGTGATTGAATACAACATTCACCATGCGCACTTTCCTCCATATGAGTTATGTCTCATACAGTCTACGCCTTGATCGTTCCCTGGAGGACCAGTAGTAGTTTCCGATGCACATCTGGAGGAATTCTGTAATCTGTGGACTATCAGAGTATTGATGAAACACAGAAATAGTATAGGGACTGAATACTACAGTCACAATGCGCACTTTCCTCCATGAGAGTAATGTCTCATAAAGTCTACGCTTTGATCGTTCCCAGGAAGACCAGTAGTAGTTTCCGATGCAAATCTGGAGTCAATCTGTAATCTGTGGACTATCAGAGTGTTGATGAAACATAGAAATTGCATCGGGATTGAATACAACAGTCACCATCCGCACATTCCTTCATGGGAGTAATGTCTCAAACAGTCTACGCTTTGATCGGTCCCAGGAAGACCAGTAGTAGTTTCCGATGCACATCTGGTGGCATTCTGTAATCTGTCTACTATCAGAGTGTTGATGAAACACAGAAATTGCATCGGGATTGAATACAACAGTCACCATGCGCACTTTCCTCCATGGGTGTAATGTCTCAAATAGTCTACGCTTAGATCGTTACCAGGAAGACCAGTAGTAGTTTCCGATGCACATCTGGAGACATTCTGTAATCTGTGGAGTATCAGAGTGTTGATGAAACACAGAAATTGCATTGGGATTGAATACAACAGTCACCATGCGCACCTTCCTCCAAGGGAGTAATGTCTCAAAGAGTTTACGTTTTGATCGTTCCCTGGAAGACCAGTAGTAGTTTCCGATGCACATCTGTAGGCATTCTGTAATCTGTGTACTATCAGAGTGTTGATGAAACACAGAAATTGCATCGCGATTTAATACAACAGTCACCATGCGCACTTTCCTCCATGGGAGTATTGTCTCAAACAGTCTACGCTTTGATCGTTCCCTGGAAGACCAGTAGTAGTTTCCGATGGACATCTGGAGGCATTCTGTAATCTGGTTAGCATCAGAGTGTTGATGATACACAGAAATTGCATCGAGATTGAATACAACAGTCACCATGCGCACTTTCCTCCACGGGAGTAAGGTCTCAAACAGTCTACGATTTGATCGTTCCCTGGAAGACCAGTATGAGTTTCCGATGCACATCTGGTGTCATTCTGTAATCTGTGGACTGTCAGAGTGTTGATGAAACACAGAAATTGCATCGGGATTGAATACAACAGTCACCATGCGCACTTTCCTCCAAGGGAGTAATGGGTCAAACAGTTTGCGCTTTGATCGTTCCCTGGAAGCCCAGTAGTAGTTTCCGATGCACATCTGGAGGAATTCTGTAATCTGTGGACTATCAGAGTGTTGATGAAACACAGAAATTGCATCGGGATTGAATACAACAGTCACCATGCACACTTTCCTTCATGGGAATAATGTCTCAAACAGTCTACGCTTTGATCGTTTCTAGGAAGACCAGTAGTAGTTGCCGATGCACTTCTGGTTGCAATCTGTAATCTGTGGACTATCAGAGTGTTAAAGAAATACAGAAATTGCTTCGGGATTCATTATAACAGTCACCATGTGCACTTTCCTCCATGGGAGTAATGTCTCAAACAGTCTACGGTTTGATCGTTCCCTGGAAGACCAGTAGTAGTTTCCGATTCACATATGGAGGCATTCTGTAATCTGTGGACTATCAGAGTGTTGATGAAACACGGAAATTGCATGGGGATTGAATACAACAGTCACCATGCGCACTTTCCTCCACGGGAGTAATGTGGCAAACAGTCTAAGATTTGATCGTTCCCTGGAAGATAAGTAGTAGTTTCCGATGCACATCTGGAGGCATTCTGTAATCTGAGGACCTTCAAAGTGTTGATGAAACACAGAAAGTGCATCGGGATTGAATACAACAGACACCATCCGCACTTACCTCCATGGGAGGAATGTCTCAAACAGTCTACGCTTTCATCGTTCCCTGGAAGACCAGTAGTAGTTTCCGATGCACATCTGGAGGCATTCTGTAATCTGTGGACTAACTGAGTGTTGATGAAACACAGAAATTGCATCGGGATTGAATACAACAGTCACCATGCGCACTTTCCTCCATGGGAGTAATGTCTCAAACAGTCTACGCTTTGATCGTTCCCTGGAAGACCAGTAGTCACCATGCGCACCTTCCTCCACGGGTTTAAAGTCTCAAACAGTCCACGATTTGATCGTTCCCTGGAAGACCAGTAGTAGTTTCCGATGCACATCTGGAGGTATTCTGTAATCTGTGGTCTATCCGGCTGTTGATAAAAGACAGAAATTGCATCGGGATTAAATACAACAGGCACTATGCGTACATTTCTACATAGGAGAAATGTCTCAAACTTTCGTCGCCTTGATCGCTCCCTGAGGACCAGTAGTAGTTTCCGATGCACGTCTGGGGGCATTCTGTAATTTGAGGACCTTCAAAGTGTTGATGAAAAACGGAAAGTGCATCGGGATTGAATACAACAGTCACCATCCGCACTTTCCTCCATGGGAGTAATGTCTCAAAAAGTCTACGCTTTCATCGTTCCCTGGAAGACCAGTAGTAGTTTCCGATGCACATCTGGAGGCATTCTGTAATCTGTGGACTATCTGAGTGTTGATGAAACACAGACATTGCATCGATATTGATTACAACAGTCACCATGCGCACTTTCCTCCGTGGGAGTAATGTCACAAACAGTCTACGCTTTGGTCGTTCCCAGGAAGACCAGAAGTAGTTTCCGATGCACATCTGGAGGCATTCTGTAATCTGTGGACTAACTGAGTGTTGATGAAACACAGATATTGCATGGGGATTGAATACAACAGTCACCATGTGCACTTTCCTCCATGGGAGTAATGTCTCAAACATTCTAAGCTTTGATCGTTCCCTGGAAGACCAGTAGTAGTTTCTGATGCACATCTGGAGGTATTCTGTAATCTGTGGACCTTCAAAGTGTTGATGAAACACAAAAATTGCATCGTGATTTATTACAACAGTCACCATGTACACTTTCCTCCATGGGAGTAATGTGTCAAACAGTCTACGCTTTGATCGTTCTCTGGAATACCAGTAGTCACCATGCGCACTTTCCTCCACGGGAGTAATGTCTCAAACAGTCCACGATTTGATCGTTCCCTGGAGGACCAGTAGTAGTTTCCGATGCACATCTGGAGGCATTCTGTAATCTGTGGACTATCAGAGTGTTGTTGAAACACAGAAATTGCATCGCGATTTAATACAACAGTCACCATGTGCACTTTCCTCCACGGGAGTAATGTCTCAAAGAGTCTACGCTTTCATCGTTCCCTGGAAGACCAGTAGTAGTTTCCGATGCACATCTGGAGGCATTCTGTAATCTGTGGACTAACTGAGTGTTGATGAAACACAGAAATTTCATCGGGATTGAATACAACAGTCACCATGCGCACTTTCCTCCACGGGAGTAATGTCTCAAACAGTCTACGCTTTGATCGTTCCCTGGAAGACCGGTAAGAGTTTCCGATGCACATCTGGTGTCATTCTGTAATCTGTGGACTATCAGAGGGTTGATGAAAAACAGAATTTGCATCGGGATTGAATACAACAGTCACCATGCGCACTTTCCTCCAAGGGAGTAATGTCTCAAACAGTCTACGCTTTGATCGTTCCCTGGGAGACCAGTAGTAGTTTCCGATGCACATCTGGAGGCATTCTGTAATCTGTGGACCTTCAAGGTGTTGATGAAACACAGAAATTGCATCGGGTTTGAATACAACAGTCACCATGCGCACTTTAATCCATATGAGTAATGTCTCATACAGTCTACGCTTTGATCGTTCCAAGGATGACCAGTAGTAGTTTCCGATGCACATCTGGAGGCAATCTGTAATCTGTGGACTATATGAGTGTTGATGAAACATAGAAATTGCATCGGGATTGAATACAACAGTCACCATCCGCACATTCCTTCATGGGAGTAATGTCTCAAACAGTCTACGCTTCGATTGTTCCCTGGATGACCAGTAGTAGCTTCCGATGCACATCTGGAGGCATTCTGTAATCTGTGGACCTTCAAAGTGTTGACGAAACACAGAAATTGCATCGGGAGCGAATACAACAGTCACAATCCGAACTTTCCTCCATGGGAGTAATGTCTGAAACATTCTACCATTTGATCGGTCCCAGGGAGACCAGTAGTAGTTTCCGATGCACATCTGGAGACAATCTGTAATCTGTGGAGTATCAGAGTGTTGATGAAACACAGAAATTGCATCGGGATTGAATACAACAGTCACCATCCGCACATTCCTTCATGGGAGTAATGTCTGAAACAGTCTACGCTTTGATTGTTCCCTGGAAGACCAGTAGTAGCTTCCGATGCACATCTGGAGGCATTCTGTAATCTGTGGACCTTGAAAGTGTTGACGAAACACAGAAATAGCATCGTGATTGAATACAACAGCCACCATTCACACTTTCCTCCATGGGAATAATGTCTCAAACAGTCTAGGCTTTGATCGTTCCCAGGAAGACCAGTAGTAGTTTCCGATGCACTTCTGGAGGCAATCTGTAATCTGTGGACTATCAGAGTGTTGATGAGACACAGAAATTACATCGGGACTCAATACAACAGTCACCATGTGCACTTTCTTCTAAGGGAGTAATGTCTCAAACAGTCTACGCTTTGATCGTTCCCTGGGAGACCAGTAGTAGTTTCCGATGCACATCTGCTGGCATTCTGTAATCCGTGGACTATCAGAGTGTTGTTGAAACACTGAAATTGCATCGGGAATGAATACAACAGTCACCATGCGCACTTTCATTAATGGGAGTAATGTCTCAAACAGTCTACGCTTTGATCGTTCCCTGGAAGACCAGTAGTAGTTTCCGATGCACATCTGGTGGCATTCCTTAATCTGTGGACAATCAGAGTATGGATGAAACACAGAAATTGCATCGGGATTGAATACAACTGTAACCATGAACACTTTCCTGCATGGGAGTAATGTCTCAAACAGTTTACGCTTTGATCGCTCCCTGGAAGACCAGTAGTAGTTTCCGATGCACATCTGGAGGCATTCTGTTATCTGTGGACTATCCGAGTGTCGATGAAACACAGAAACTACATCGGGATTGAATACAACAGTCACCATCCGCACTTTCCTCCATGGGAGTAATGTCTCAAACAGTCTACGCTTTGATCGTTCCCTGGAAGAAACGTAGTAGCTTCCGATGCACATCTGGTGGCATTCTGTAATCTGTGGACTATCAGGGTGCTGATGAAACACATAAATTGCATCGGGATTGAATACAACAGTCACCATGCGCACTTTCCTCCATGGGAGTAATGTCTCAAACAGTCTACGATTTGGTCGTTCCCTGGAAGACCAGTAGTAGTTTCCGATGCACATCTGGAGGCATTCTGTAATCTGTGGACCTTCAAAGTGTTGATGAAACACAGAAATTGCATCGGGTTTGAATACAACATTCACCATGCGCACTTTCCTCCATATGAGCAATGTCTCATACAGTCTCTGCTTTGATCGTTCCCAGGAAGACCAGTAGTAGTTTCCGATGCACATCTGGAGGCAATCTGTAATCTGTGGACTATCAGAGTGTTGATGAAACATAGAAATTGCATCGGGTTTGAATGCAACAGTCACCATCCCCACTTTCCTTCATGGGAGTAATGTGTCAAACAGTCTACGCTTTAATCGTTCCCTGGAAGACCAGTAGTAGTCCCCGATGTACATCTGGTGGCATTCTGTAATCTGTGGACTATCGTAGTGTTTATGAAACACAGAAATTGCATTGGGATAGAATACAACAGTCACCAACCGCACTTTCCTCCATGGGAGTAATGTCTCAAACAGTCTACGCTTTGATCGATCCCTGGAAGACAAGTAGTAGTTTCCGATGCACATTTGGTGGCAATCTGTAATCTGTGGACTATCAGAGTGTTGATGAAACACAGAAATTGCATCGGGATTGAATACAACAGTCACCATCCGCACTTTCCTCCATGGGAGTAATGTCACAAACAGTCTACTCTTTGATCGTTCCCTGGAAGACCAGTAGTAGTTTCGGATGCACATCTGGAGACAATCTGTAATCTGTGGACTATCAGAGTGTTGATGAAACACAGAAATTGCATCGGGATTGAATACAACAGTCACCATCCGCACTTTCCTCCATGGGAGTAACGTCTGAAACAGTCTACCCTTTGATCGTTCCCTGGAAGACCAGTGTTAGTTTCCGAGGCACATCTGGAGGCATTCTGTAATCTGTGGACCTTGAAAGTGTTGACGAAACACAGAAATAGCATCGTGATTGAATACAACAGCCACCATTCACACTTTCCTCCATGGGAATAATGTCTCAAACAGTCTAGGCTTTGATCGTTCCCAGGAAGACCAGTAGTAGTTTCCGATGCACTTCTGGAGGCAATGTATAATCTGTGGACTATCAGAGTGTTGATGAGACACAGAAATTACATCGGGACTCAATACAACAGTCACCATGTGCACTTTCTTCTAAGGGAGTAATGTCTCAAACAGTCTACGCTTTGATCGTTCCCTGGAAGACCAGTAGTAGTTTCCGATGCACATCTGCTGGCATTCTGTAATCCGTGGACTATCAGAGTGTTGTTGAAACACTGAAATTGCATCGGGAATGAATACAACAGTCACCATGCGCACTTTCATTAATGGGAGTAATGTCTCAAACAGTCTACGCTTTGATCGTTCCCTGGAAGACCAGTAGTAGTTTCCGATGCACATCTGGTGGCATTCCTTAATCTGTGGACAATCAGAGTGTGGATGAAACACAGAAATTGTATCGGGATTGAATACAACTGTAACCATGAACACTTTCCTGCATGGGAGTAATGTCTCAAACAGTTTACGCTTTGATCGCTCCCTGGAAGACCAGTAGTAGTTTCCGATGCACATCTGGAGGCATTCTGTTATCTGTGGACTATCCGAGTGTCGATGAAACACAGAAATTACATCGGGTTTGAATACAACAGTCACCATGACTACTTTCCTCCATGGGAGTAATGTCTCAAACAGTCTACGCTTTAATCGTTCCCTTGAAGACCAGTAGTAGTTTCCGATGCACATCTGGAGGCATTCTGCAATCTGTTTACTATTAGAGTGTTGTTGAAACACAGAAATTGCATCGGGATTGAATACAACAGTCACCATGCGGACTTTCCTCCATGGGAGTAATGTCTCAAACAGTCTACGCTTTTTTATTGTTCCCTGGAAGACCAGAAGTTGTTTACGATGCACATCTGGTGGCGTTCTGTAGTCTGAGGACCATCAGAGTGTTGTTGAAACACCGAAATTACATCAGGATTGAATACAACAGTAAACATGCGCACGTTCCTCCATGGGAGTAATGTCTCAAACAGTCTACGCTTTGATCGTTCCCTTGAAGTCCAGTAGTAGTTTCCGGTGCACATCTAGAGGCATTCTGTAATCTGTGGACTATCAGAGTGTTGATGAAACACAGAAATTGCACCTGGATTGAATACAACAGTCACTATGCGCAATTTCCTCCATGGGAGTAATGTCTCAAAAAGTCTACGCTTTGATCGTTCCCTGGGAGACCAGTAGTAGTTTCCGATGCACATCTGGAGGCATTCTGTAATTTGTGGACTATCCGAGTGTTGGTGAAACACAGAAATTGCATCGGGATAGAATACAATAGCCACCATGCACACTTTCCTCCATGGGAATAATGTCTCAAACAGTCTAGGCTTTGATCGTTCCCAGGAAGACCAGTAGTAGTTTCCGATGCACTTCTGGAGGCAATCTGTAATCTGTGGACTATCAGAGTGTTGATGAGACACAGAAATTACATCGGGATTCAATACAACAGTCACCATGTGCACTTTCTTCCACGGGAGTAATGTCTCAATGAGTCTACGCTTTGATCGTTCCCTGGAAGACCAGTAGTAGTTTCCGATGCACATCTGCAGGCATTCTGTAATCTGTGGACTATCAGAGTGTTGTTGAAAGATTGAAATAACATCGGGAATGAATACAACAGTCACCATGCGCACTTTCCTCCATATGAGTAATGTCTCATACAGTCTCTGCTTTGATCGTTCCCAGGAAGACCAGTAGTAGTTTCCGATGCACATCTGGAGGCAATCTGTAATCTGTGGACTATCAGAGTGTTGATGAAACATAGAAATTGCATCGGGTTTGAATACAACAGTCACCATCCGCACATTCCTTCATGGGAGTAATGTGTCAAACAGTCTACGCTTTTATCGTTCCCTGGAAGACCAGTAGTAGTCCCCGATGTACATCTGGTGGCATTCTGTAATCTGTGGACTATCGTAGTGTTTATGAAACACAGAAATTGCATCGGGATAGAATACAACAATCACCATCCGCACTTTCCTCCATGGGAGTAATGTCTCAATCAGTCTACGCTTTGATCGATCCCTGGAAGACAAGTAGTAGTTTCCGATGCACATTTGGTAGCAATCTGTAATCTGTGGACTATCAGAGTGTTGATGAAACACAGAAATTGCAACGGGATTGAATACAACAGTCACCATCCGCACTTTCCTCCATGGGAGTAATGTCTCAAACAGTCTACGCTTTGATCGTTCCCTGGAAGACCAGTAGTAGTTTCGGATGCACATCTGGATTCATTCTGTAATCTGTGGACCTTCAAAGTGTTGATGAAACCATGAAATTGCATCGCGTTTGAATGCAACAATCACCATCCGCACATTCCTTCATAGGAGTAATATCTGAAACAGTCTACGCTTTGATTGTTCCCAGGAAGACCAGTAGTAGCTTCCGATGCACATCTGGAGGCATTCTGAAACCTGTGGACATTCAAAATGTTGACGAAACCCAGAAATTGCATCGGGAGTGAATACAACCGTCACAATCCGCACTTTCCTCCATGGGAGTAATGTCTGAAAAAGCTACGCTTTGATCGGTCACAGGAAGACCAGTAGTAGTTTCCGATGCACATCTGGAGACAATCTGTAATCTGTGGACTATCAGAGTGTTGATGAAACACAGAAATTGCATCGGGATTGAATACAACAGGCACCATCCGCACTTTCCTCCATGGGAGTAACGTCTGAAACAGTCTACCATTTGATCGTTCCCTGGAAGACCAGTGTTAGTTTCCGAGGCACATCTGGAGGCATTCTGTAATCTGTGGACCTTGAAAGTGTTGATGAAACACAGAAATAGCATCGTGATTGAATACAACAGCCACCATTCACACTTTCCTCCATGGGAATAATGTCTCAAACAGTCTAGGCTTTGATCGTTCCCTGGAAGACCAGTAGTAGTTTCCGATGCACATCTCGTGGCATTCCTTAATCTAGGGACAATCAGAGTGTGGATGAAACACAGAAATTGCATCGGGATTGAATACAACAGTAACCATGAACACTTTCCTGCATGGGAGTAATGTCTCAAACAGTTTACGCTTTGATCGTTCCCTGGTAGACCAGTAGTAGTGTCCGATGCACATCTGGAGGCATTCTGTTATCTGTGGACTATCCGAGTGTCGATGAAACAGAAATTACATCGGGTTTGAATACAACAGTCACCATGACCACTTTCCTCCATGGGAGTAATGTCTCAAACAGTCTACGCTTTAATCGTACCCTTGAAGACCAGTAGTAGTTTCCGATGCACATCTGGAGGCATTCTGCAATCTGTTTACTATTAGAGTGTTGTTGAAACACAGAAATTGCATCGGGATTGAGTACAACAGTCACCATGCGGACTTTCCTCCATGGGAGTAATGTCTCAAACAGTCTACGCTTTTTTATTGTTCCCTGGAAGACGAGTAGTAGTTTCCGATGCACATCTGGAGTCATTCTGTAATCTGTGGACTATCAGAGTGTTGTAGAAACACAGAAATTGTATCGGGATTGAATACAACAGTAACCATGCGCACTTTCCTCCATGGGAGTAATGTCTCATACAGTCTACGGTTTGATCGTTCCCTGGAAGACCAGAAGTTGTTTACGATGCACATCTGGTGGCGTTCTGTAGTCTGTGGACCATCAGAGTGTTGTTGAAACACAGAAATTACATCAGGATTGAATACAACAGTAAACATGCGCACGTTCCTCCATGGGAGTAATGTCTCAAACAGTCTACGTTTTGATCGTTCCCTTGAAGACCAGTAGTAGTTTCCGGTGTACATCTAGAGGCATTCTGTAATCTGTGGACTATCAGAGTGTTGATGAAACACAGAAATTGCATCTGGATTGAATACAACAGTCACTATGCGCACTTTCCTCCATGGGAGTAATGTCTCAAAAAGTCTACGCTTTGATCGTTCCCTGGAAGACCAGTAGTAGTTTCCGATGCACATCTGGAGGCATTCTGTAATCTGTGGACTATCCGAGTGTTGGTGAAACACAGAAATTACATCGGGATTGAATACAACAGTCACCATGACCACTATCCTCCATGGGAGAAATGTCTCAAACAGTCTATGCATTGATCGTTCCCTCGAAAACCAGTAGTAGTTTCCGATGAACATCTGGAGGTATTCTGTAATCTGTGGACCTTCGAAGTGTTGATGAAACACAGAACTTGCATCGCGCATTGAACACAACTGTAACCATGCACACTTTTCACCATGGGAGTAATGTCTCAAACAGTCTATTGTTTGATCGTTCCCTGGAATACCAGTGTTAGTTTCCGAGGCACATCTGGAGGCATTCTGTAATCTGTGGACCTTCAAAGTGTTGATGAAACACAGATATTGCATCGGGATTGAATACAATAGCCACCATGCACACTTTCCTCCATGGGAATAATGTCTCAAACAGTCTAGGCTTTGATCGTTCCCAGGAAGACTAGTAGTAGTTTCCGATGCACTTCTGGAGGCAATCTGTAATCTGTGGACTATCAGAGTGTTGATGAGACACAGAAATTACATCGGGATTCAATACAACAGTCACCATGTGCACTTTCTTCCAAGGCAGTAATGTCTCAATGAGTCTACGCTTTGATCGTTCCCTGGAAAACCAGTAGTAGTTTCCGATGCACATCTGCAGGCATTCTGTAATCTGTGGACTATCAGAGTGTTGTTGAAACACTGAAATTGCATCGGGAATGAATACAACAGTCACCATGCGCACTTTCATTAATGGGAGTAATGTCTCAAACAGTCTACGCTTTGATCGTTCACTGGAAGACCAGTAGTAGTTTCCGATGCACATCTGGAAGCATTCTGTAATCTATGAACTAACAAAGTGTTGATGAAACACAGAAATTGCATCGGGATTGAATACAACAGTCACCGTGCGCACCTTCCTGCATGGGAGTAATGTCTCAAAGAGTTTACGCTTTGATCGCTCTCTGAAAGACCAGTAGTAGTTTCCGATGCACATTTGGAGGCATTCTGTAATCAGTGGACCATCCGAGTGTTGATGAAACACAGAAATTACATCGCGATTGAATACAACAGTCACCATGACCACTTTCCTCCATGGGAGTAATGTCTCAAACAGTCTACGCTTTAATCGTACCCTGGAAGACCAGTAGTAGTTTCCGATGCACATCTGGAGGCATTCTGCAATCTGTTTACTATTAGAGTGTTGTTGAAACACAGAAAGTGCTTCGGGATTGAATGAATACAACAGTCACCATGCGGACTTTCCCCCATGGGAGTAATGTCTCAAACAGTCTACGCTTTTTTATTGTTCCCTGGAAGACGAGTAGTAGTTTCCGATGCACATCTGGTGTCATTCTGTAATCTGTGGACTATCAGAGAGTTGTAGAAACACAGAAATTGTATCGGGATTGAATACAACATTAACCATGCGCACTTTCCTCCATGGGAGTAATGTCTCATACAGTCTACGGTTTGATCGTTCCCTGGAAGACCAGAAGTTGTTTACGATGCACATCTGGTGGCGTTCTGTAGTCTGTGGACCATCAGAGTGTTGTTGAAACACAGAAATTACATCAGGATTGAATACAACAGTAAACATGCGCACGTTCCTCCATGGGAGTAATGTCTCAAACAGTCTACGCTTTGATCGTTCCCTTGAAGACCAGTAGTAGTTTCGGGTGCACATCTAGAGGCATTCTGTAATCTGTGGACTATCAGAGTGTTGATGAAACACAGAAATTGCATCTGGATTGAATACAACAGTCACTATGCGCACTTTCCTCCATGGGAGTAATGTCTCAAACAGTCTACGCTTTGATCGTTCCCTGGAAGACCAGTAGTAGTTTCCGATGCACATCGTTAGGCATTCTGTAATCTGTGGACTATCCGAGTGTTGGTGAAACACAGAAATTACATCGGGATTGAATACAACAGTCACCATGACCACTATCCTCCATGGGAGTAATGTCTCAAACAGTCGATTCTTTGATCGTTCCCTGGAAGACCAGTGTTAGTTTCCGAGGCACATCTGGAGGCATTCTGTAATCTGTGGACCTTCGAAGTGTTGATGAAACACAGAAATTGCATCGGGATTGAATACAACAGCCACCATGCACACTTTCCTCCATGGGAATAATGTCTCAAACAGTCTAGGCTTTGATCGTTCCCAGGAAGACCAGTAGTAGTTTCCGATGCACTTCTGGAGGCAATCTGTAACCTGTGGACTATCAGAGTGTTGATGAGACACAGATATTACATCGGGATTCAATACAACAGTCACCATGTGCACTTTCTTCCAAGGGAGTAATGTCTCAATGAGTCTACGCTTTGATCGTTCACTGGAAGACAAGTAGTAGTTTCCGATGCACATCTGCAGGCATTCTGTAATCTGTGGACTATCAGAGTGTTGTTGAAACACTGAAATTGCATCAAGAATGAATACAACAGTCACCATGCGCACTTTCATTAATGGGAGTAATGTCTCAAACAGTCTACGCTTTGATCGTTCCCTGGAAGACCAGTAGTAGTTTCCGATGCACATCTTGAAGCCTTCTATAATCTGTGAACTAACAAAGTGTTGATGAAACACAGAAATTGCATCGGGATTGAATACAACAGTCACCATGCGCACCTTCCTGCATGGGAGTAATGTCTCAAAGAGTTTACGCTTTGATCGCCCCTGAAAGACCACTAGTAATTTCCGATGCACATCTGGAGGCATTCTGTAATCAGTGGCCTATCCGAGTGTTGATGAAACACAGAAATTACATCGCGATTGAATACAACAGTCACCATGACCACTTTCCTCCATGGGAGTAATGTCTCAAACAGTCTACGCTTTAATCGTTCCCTGGAAGACCAGTAGTAGTTTCCGATGCACATCTGGAGGCATTCTGCAATCTGTTTACTATTAGAGTGTTGTTGAAACACAGAAATTGCTTCGGGATTGAATACAACAGTCACCATGCGGACTTTCCTCCATGGGAGTAATGTCTCAAACAGTCTACGCTTTTTTATTGTTCCCTGGAAGACCAGTAGTAGTTTCCGATGCACATCTGGAGTCATTCTGTAATCTGTGGACTATCAGTGTGTTGTAGAAACACAGAAATTGCATCGGGATTGAATACAACAGTAACCATGCGCACTTTCCTCCATGGGAGTAATGTCTCATACGGCCTACGGTTTGATCGTTCCCTGGAAGACCAGAAGTTGTTTACGATGCACATCTGGTGGCATTCTGTAGTCTGTGGACCATCAGAGTGTTGTTGAAACACAGAAATTACATCAGGATTGAATACAACGCTAACCATGCGCACATTCCTCCATGGGTTTAATGTCTCAAACTGTCTACGCTTTGATCGATCCTTGAAAGACCAGTAGTAGTTTCCGATGCACATCTGGAGGCATTCTGTAATCTGTGGACTATCAGAGTGTTGATGAAACATAGAAATTGCATCGGGATTGAATAAAAAAAGTCACGATGCGCACTTTCCTCCATGGGAGTAATGTCTCAAACAGTCTACGTTTTGATCGTTCCTTGGAAGACAAGTAGTAGTTTCCGATGCACATCTGGAGTCATTCTGTAATCTGTGGACTACCCGAGTGTTGATTAAACACAGAAATTACATCGGGATTGAATACTACACTCACCATGCACACTTTCCTCCATGGGAGTAATGTCACAAACAGTCTATTCTTTGATCGTGCCCTGGAAGACCAGTAGTAGTTTCCGATGCACATCTAGAGACAATCTGTAATCTGTGAACTATCAGAGTGTTGATGAAACACAGAAATTGCATCGGGATTGAATACAACAGTCACCATCCGCACTTTCCTCCATGGGAGTAACGTCTGAAACAGTCAACCCTTTGATCGTTCCTTGGAAGTCCAGTGTTAGTTTCCGATGCACATCTGGAGGCATTCTGTAATCTGTGGACTATCCGAGTGTTGGTGAAACACAGAAATTACATCGGGATTCAATACAACAGTCACCATGCGCACTTTCCTGCATAGGAGTAATGTCTCAAAAAGTCTACATTTTGATCGTTCCCTGGAAGACCAGTAGTAGTTTCCGATGCACATCTGGAAGCATTCTGTAATCAGTGGACTATCAGAGTGTTGTTGAAACACAGAAATTGCATCGGGATTGAATACAACAGTCACCATGACCACTATCCTTTATGGGAGTAATGTCTCAAACAGTCTAAGCTTTGATCGTTCCCTCGAAGACCAGTAGTAGTTTCCGATGCACATCTGGAGGTATTCTGTAATGTGTGGACCTTCAAAGTGTTGATGAAACACAGAACTTGCATCGCGCATTGAATACAACAGTCACCATGCGCACTTTCCGCCATGGGAGTAATGTCTCAAACAGTCTATTCTTTGATTGTTCCCAGGAAGACCAGTAGTAGTTTCCGATACACTTCTGGATGCAATCTGTAATCTGTGGACTATCAGAGTGTTGATGAAAGACAGAAATTGCATCGGAATTGAATACAACAGTCACCATGCGCACATTCCTACATTGGAGTAATGTCTCAAACAGTCTACGCTTTGATCGTTCCCTGGAAGTCCAGTAGTAGTTTCCGATGCACATCTGGTAACATTCTGTAATCTGTGGACTAACATATTGTTGATGAAACAGAGAAATTGCATCGGGAATGAATACAAAAGTCACCATGCGCACTTTCCTCCATGGGAGTATGTCTCATACAGTTTACACTTTGATCGTTCTCTGGAAGACCAGTAGTAGTTTCCGATGCACATCTGGAGGTATTCTCTAATCTGTGGTCTATCCCGGTGTTGATAAAAGACAGAAATTGCATCGGGATTGAATACAACAGGCACCATGCGTACATTTCTACATAGGAGTAATGTCTCAAACATTCATCGCTTTGATCCTTCCCTGAAGACCAGTAGTAGTTTCCGATGTACATCTGGAGGCATTCTGTAATCTGAGGACTATCCGAGTGTTGATGAAACACAGAAATTACATCGGGATTGAATACAACAGTCACCATGACCCCTTTCCTCCATGGGAGTAATGTCTTAAACAATCTACGCTTTGATCGTTCCCTGGAAGACCAGTAGTAGTTTCCGATGCACATCTGGAGGAATTCTGTAATATGTTTACTATTAGAGTGTTGTTGAAACACAGAAATTACATCAGGATTGAATACAACGCTAACCATGCGCACATTCCTCCATGGGTTTAATGTCTCAAACTGTCTACGCTTTGATCGATCCCTGGAAGACCAGTAGTAGTTTCCGATGCACATCTGGAGGCATTCTGTAATCTGTGGACTATCAGAGTGTTGATGAAACAAAGAAATTGCATCGGGATTGAATAAAAAAAGTCACGATGCGCACTTTCCTCCATGGGAGTAATGTCTCAAACAGTCTACGTTTTGATCGTTCCCTGGAAGACCAGAAGTAGTTTCCGATGCTCATCTGGAGGCATTCTGTAATCTGTGGACTACCCGAGTGTTGATTAAACACAGAAATTACATCGGGATTGAATACTACACTCACCATGCACACTTTCCTCCAAGGGAGTAATGTCTCAAACAGTCTATTCTTTGATCGTGCCCTGGAAGACCAGTAGTAGTTTCCGATGCACATCTAGAGACAATCTGTAATCTGTGAACTATCAGAGTGTTGATGAAACACAGAAATTGCATCGGGATTGAATACAACAGTCACCATCCGCACTTTCCTCCATGGGAGTAACGTCTGAAACAGTCAACCATTTGATCGTTCCTTGGAAGTCCAGTGTTAGTTTCCGATGCACATCTGGAGGCATTCTGTAATCTGTGGACGTTCAAAGTGTTGATGAAACACAGAAATTGCATCGGGATTAAATACAACACTTAACATGCACACTTTCCTCCATGGGAATAATGTCTCAAACATTCTAGGCATTGATTGTTCCCTGGAAGACCAGTAGTAGTTTCCGATGCACTTCTGGAGGCAATCTGTAATCAGTGGACTATCAGAGTGTTGTTGAAAAACAGAAATTGCATCGGGATTAATACAACAGTCACCATGACCACTTTCCTCCATGGAAGTAATGTCTTTAACAGTCTACGCTTTTTTATTGTTCCCTGGAAGACTAGTAGTAGTTTCCGATGCACATCTGGAGTCATTCTGTAATCTGTGGACTATCAGAGTGTTGTAGAAACACAGAAATTGCATCGGGATTGTATACAACAGTAACCATGCGCACTTTCCTCCATGGGAGTAATGTCTCATACAGTCTACAGTTTGATCGTTCCCTGGAAGACCAGAAGATGTTTACGATGCACATCTGGTGGCATTCTGTAGTCTGTGGACCATCAGAGTGTTGTTGAAACACAGAAATTACATCAGGATTGAATACAACAGTAACCATGCGCACGTTCCTCCATGGGAGTAATGTCTCAAACAGTCTACGCTTTGATCGTTCCCTGGAAGACCAGTAGTAGTTTCCGATGCACATCTGGAGGCATTCTGTAATCTGTGGACCTTCAAAGTGTTGATGAAACAGAGAAATTGCATCGGGATTGAATACAACATTCACCATGCACACTTTCCTTCATGGGAATAATGTCTCAAACAGTCTAGGCTTTGATTGTTCCCAGGAAGACCAGTAGTAGTTTCCGATACACTTCTGGATGCAATCTGTAATCTGTGGACTATCAGAGTGTTGATGAAAGACAGAAATTGCATCGGAATTGAATACAACAGTCACCATGCGCACATTCCTACTTTGGAGTAATGTCTCAAACAGTCTACGCTTTGATCGTTCCCTGGAAGTCCAGTAGTAGTTTCCGATGCACATCTGGAAACATTCTGTAATCTGTGGACTAACAGATTGTTGATGAAACACAGAAATTGCATCGGGATTGAATACAACAGTCACCATGCGCACTTTCCCCCATGGGAGTATGTCTCATACAGTTTACACTTTGATCGTTCTCTGGAAGACCAGTAGTAGTTTCCGATGCACATCCGGAGGTATTCTCTAATCTGTGGTCTATCCCGGTGTTGATAAAAGACAGAAATTGCATCGGGATTGAATACAACAGGCACCATGCGTACATTTCTACATAGGAGTAATGTCTCAAACATTCATCGCTTTGATCGTTCCCTGAAGGCCAGTAGTAGTTTCCGATGCACATCTGGAGGCATTCTGTAATCTGAGGACTATCCGAGTGTTGATGAAGCACAGAAATTACATCGGGATTGAATACAACAGTCACCATGACCCCTTCCCTCCATGGGAGTAATGTCTTAAACAATCTACGCTTTGATCGTTCCCTGGAAGACCAGTAGTAGTTTCCGATGCACATCTGGAGGAATTCTGTAATATGTTTACTATTAGAGTGTTGTTGAAACACAGAAATTACATCAGGATTGAATACAACGCTAACCATGCGCACATTCCTCCATGGGTTTAATGTCTCAAACTGTCTACGCTTTGATCGATCCTTGAAAGACCAGTAGTAGTTTCCGATGCACATCTGGAGGCATTCTGTAATCTGTGGACTATCAGAGTGTTGATGAAACATAGAAATTGCATCGGGATTGAATAAAAAAAGTCACGATGCGCACTTTCCTCCATGGGAGTAATGTCTCAAACAGTCTACGTTTTGATCGTTCCTTGGAAGACAAGTAGTAGTTTCCGATGCACATCTGGAGTCATTCTGTAATCTGTGGACTACCCGAGTGTTGATTAAACACAGAAATTACATCGGGATTGAATACTTCACTCACCATGCACACTTTCCTCCATGGGAGTAATGTCACAAACAGTCTATTCTTTGATCGTGCCCTGGAAGACCAGTAGTAGTTTCCGATGCACATCTAGAGACAATCTGTAATCTGTGAACTATCAGAGTGTTGATGAAACACAGAAATTGCATCGGGATTGAATACAACAGTCACCATCCGCACTTTCCTCCATGGGAGTAACGTCTGAAACTGTCAACCCTTTGATCGTTCCTTGGAAGTCCAGTGTTAGTTTCCGATGCACATCTGGAGGCATTCTGTAATCTGTGGACTATCCGAGTGTTGGTGAAACACAGAAATTACATCGGGATTCAATACAACAGTCACCATGCGCACTTTCCTGCATAGGAGTAATGTCTCAAAAAGTCTACATTTTGATCGTTCCCTGGAAGACCAGTAGTAGTTTCCGATGCACATCTGGAAGCATTCTGTAATCAGTGGACTATCAGAGTGTTGTTGAAACACAGAAATTGCATCGGGATTGAATACAACAGTCACCATGACCACTATCCTTTATGGGAGTAATGTCTCAAACAGTCTAAGCTTTGATCGTTCCCTCGAAGACCAGTAGTAGTTTCCGATGCACATCTGGAGGTATTCTGTAATGTGTGGACCTTCAAAGTGTTGATGAAACACAGAACTTGCATCGCGCATTGAATACAACAGTCACCATGCGCACTTTCCGCCATGGGAGTAATGTCTCAAACAGTCTATTCTTTGATCGTTCCCTGGAAGACCAGTAGTAGTTTCCGATGCACATCTGGAGGCATTCTACAATCTGTTTACTATTAGAGTGTTGTTGAAACACAGAAGTTGCATCGGGATTGAATACAACAGCCACCATCCGCACTTTCCTCCATTGGACTAATGTCTCAAACAGTCTACGCTTTGATCGTTCTCTGGAAGACCAGTAGTAGTTTCCGATGCACATCTTTAGGCATTCTGTAATCTGTGGCCTATCCGAGTGTTGATGAAACATAGAAATTGCATCGGGATTGAATACAACAGTCACCATCCGCACTTTCCTCCATGGAAGTAATATCTGAAACAGTCTACGCTTTGATCGGTCCCAGGAAGACCAGTCGTAGTTTCCGATGCACATCTGGAGACAATCTGTAATCTGTGGTCTATCACAATGTTGATGAAACACAGAAATTGTATCGGGATTGAATACAACAGTCACCATCCGCACTTTCCTCCATGGGAGTAACGGCTGAAAAAGTCTACCCTTTGATCGTTCCCTGGGAGACCAGTGTTAGTTTCCGATGCACATCTGGAGGCATTCTGTAATCTGTGGACCTTCAAAGTGTTGATGAAACAGAGAAATTGCATCGGGATTGAATACAACAGTCACCATGCGCACATTCCTACATTGGAGTAATGTCTCAAACAGTCTACGTTTTGATCGTTCCCTGGAAGTCCAGTAGTAGTTTCCGATGCACATTTGGAAGCATTCTGTAATCTGTGGACTAACAGAGTGTTGACGAAACACAGAAATTGCATCGGGATTGAATACAACAGTCACCATGCGCACTTTCCTCCATGGGAGTAATGTCTCAAACAGTTTACGCTTTGATCGTTCTCTGGAAGACCAGTAGTAGTTTCCGATGCACTTCTGGAGGCATTCTGCAATCTGTTTACTATTAGTGTGTTGTTGAAACACAGAAATTGCATCGGGATTGTATACAACAGTCACCATGCGGACTTTCCTCTATGGGTTTAATGTCTCAAACAGTCTACGCTTTGATCGTTCCCTGGAAGACCAGTAGTAGTTTCCGATGCACATCTGGAGGCATTCTGTAATCTGTGGACTATCAGAGTGTTGTTGATACACAGAAATTGCATCGGGATTGAATACAACAGTCACCATGACCACTATCCTTTATGGGAGTAATGTCTCAAACAGTCTATGCTTTGATCGTTCCCTCGAAGACCAGTAGTAGTTTCCGATGCACATCTGGAGGTATTCTGTAATGTGTGGACCTTCAAAGTGTTGATGAAACACTGAACTTGCATCGCGCATTGAATACAACAGTCACCATGCGCACTTTCCGCCATGGGAGTAATGTCTCAAACAGTCTATTCTTTGATCGTTCCCTAGAAGACCAGTAGTAGTTTCCGATGCACATCTGGAGGCATTCTACAATCTGTTTACTATTAGAGTGTTGTTGAAACACAGAAGTTGCATCGGGATTGAATACAACAGCCACCATCCGCACTTTCCTCCATTGGACTAATGTCTCAAACAGTCTACGCTTTGATCGTTCTCTGGAAGACCAGTAGTAGTTTCCGATGCACATCTTTAGGCATTCTGTAATCTGTGGCCTATCCGAGTGTTGATGAAACATAGAAATTGCATCGGGATTGAATACAACAGTCACCATCCGCACTTTCCTCCATGGAAGTAATATCTGAAACAGTCTACGCTTTGATCGGTCCCAGGAAGACCAGTCGTAGTTTCCGATGCACATCTGGAGACAATCTGTAATCTGTGGTCTATCACAATGTTGATGAAACACAGAAATTGCATCGGGATTGAATACAACAGTCACCATCCGCACTTTCCTCCATGGGAGTAACGGCTGAAAAAGTCTACCCTTTGATCGTTCCCTGGGAGACCAGTGTTAGTTTCCGATGCACATCTGGAGGCATTCTGTAATCTGTGGACCTTCAAAGTGTTGATGAAACAGAGAAATTGCATCGGGATTGAATACAACAGTCACCATGCGCACATTCCTACATTGGAGTAATGTCTCAAACAGTCTACGTTTTGATCGTTCCCTGGAAGTCCAGTAGTAGTTTCCGATGCACATTTGGAAGCATTCTGTAATCTGTGGACTAACAGAGTGTTGACGAAACACAGAAATTGCATCGGGATTGAATACAACAGTCACCATGCGCACTTTCCTCCATGGGAGTAATGTCTCAAACAGTTTACGCTTTGATCGTTCTCTGGAAGACCAGTAGTAGTTTCCGATGCACTTCTGGAGGCATTCTGCAATCTGTTTACTATTAGTGTGTTGTTGAAACACAGAAATTGCATCGGGATTGAATACAACAGTCACCATGCGGACTTTCCTCTATGGGTTTAATGTCTCAAACAGTCTACGCTTTGATCGTTCCCTGGAAGACCAGTAGTAGTTTCCGATGCACATCTGGAGGCATTCTGTAATCTGTGGACTATCAGAGTGTTGATGAAACACAGAAATTGCATGGGGATTGAATACAACAGTCAGCATCCGCACTTTCCTCCATGGGAGTAATGTCTCAAACAGTCTACGCTTTGATCGTTCCCTGGAAGTCCAGTAGTAGTTTCCGATGCATATCTGGAAGCATTCTGTAATCTGTGGACTAACAGAGTGTTGACGAAACACAGAAATTGCATCGGTATTGAATACAACAGTCACCATGCGCACTTTCCTCCATGGGAGTAATGTCTCAAACAGTTTACACTTTGATCGTTCTCTGGAAGACCAGTATTAGTTTCCGATGCACATCTGGAGGTATTCTCTAATCTGTGGTGTATCCCGGTGTTGATAAAAGACAGAAATTGCATCGGGATTGAATACAACAGGCACCATGCGTACATTTCTACATAGGAGTAATGTCTCAAACATTCATCGCTTTGATCGTTCCCTGAAGACCAGTAGTAGTTTCCGATGCACATCTGGAGGCATTCTGTAATCTGTGGACTATCCGAGTGTTGATGAAACACAGAAATTACATCGCGATTGAATACAACAGTCACCATGACCCCTTTTCCTCCATGGGAGTAATGTCTTAAACAATCTACGCTTTGATCGTTAACTGGAAGACCAGTAGTAGTTTCCGATGCACATCTGGAGGAATTCTGTAATATGTTTACTATTAGAGTGTTGTTGAAACACAGAAATTACATCAGGATTGAATACAACGCTAACCATGCGCACATTCCTCCATGGGTTTAATGTCTCAAACTGTCTACGCTTTGATCGTTCCCTGGAAGACCAGTAGTAGTTTCCGATGCACATCTGGAGGCATTCTGTAATCTGTGGACTATCAGAGTGTTGATGAAACAAAGAAATTGCATCGGGATTGAATAAAAAAAGTCACGATGCGCACTTTCCTCCATGGGAGTAATGTCTGAAACAGTCTACGTTTTGATCGTTCCCTGGAAGACCAGTAGTAGTTTCCGATGCACATCTGGAGGCATTCTGTAATCTGTGGACAATCCGAGTGTTGATTAAACACAGAAATTACATCGGGATTGAATACTACACTCACCATGCACACTTTCCTCCATGGGAGTAATGTCTCAAACAGTCTATTCTTTGATCGTGCCCTGGAAGACCAGTAGTAGTTTCCGATGCACATCTGGAGACAATCTGTAATCTGTGAACTATCAGAGTGTTGATGAAACACAGAAATTGCATCGGGATTGAATACAACAGTCACCATCCGCACTTTCCTCCATGGGAGTAACGTCTGAAACAGTCAACCCTTTGATCGTTCCTTGGAAGTCCAGTGTTAGTTTCCGATGCACATCTGGAGGCATTCTGTAATCTGTGGACGTTCAAAGTGATGATGAAACACAGAAATTGCATCGGGATTAAATACAACACTCACCATGCACACTTTCCTCCATGGGAATAATGTCTCAAACATTCTAGGCATTGATTGTTCCAAGGAAGACCAGTAGTAGTTTCCGATGCACTTCTGGAGGCATTCTGTAATCAGTGGACTATCAGAGTGTTGTTGAAACACAGAAATTGCATCGGGATGAATACAACAGTCACCATGACCACTTTCCTCCATGGGAGTAATGTCTTTAACAGTCTACGCTTTTTTATTGTTCCCTGGAAGACCAGTAGTAGTTTCCGTAGCACATCTGGAGTCATTCTGTAATCTGTGGACTATCAGAGTGTTGTAGAAACACAGAAATTACATCAGGATTGAATACAACAGTAACCATGCGCACGTTCCTCCATGGGCGTAATGTCTCAAACCGTCTACGCTTTGATCGTTCCCTGGAAGACCAGTAGTAGTTTCCGGTGCACATCTGGAGGCATTCAGTAATCTGTGGACTATCCGAGTGTTGGTGAAACACAGAAATTACATCGGGATTGAATACAACAGTCACCATGCGCACTTTCCTGCATAGGAGTAATGTCTCAAAAAGTCTACATTTTGATCGTTCCCTGGAAGACCAGTAGTAGTTTCCGATGCACATCTGGAGGTATTCTGTAATCTGTGGACCTTCAAAGTGTTGATGAAACACAGAACTTGCATCGCGCATTGAATACAACAGTCACCATGCGCACTTTCCGCCATGGGAGTAATGTCTCAAACAGTCTATTCTTTGATCGTTCCCTGGAAGACCAGTAGTAGTTTCCGATGCACATCTGGAGGCATTCTACAATCTGTTTACTATTAGAGTGTTGTTGAAACACAGAAGTTGCATCGGGATTGAATACAACAGCCACCATCCGCACTTTCCTCCATTGGACTAATGTCTCAAACAGTCTACGCTTTGATCGTTCTCTGGAAGACCAGTAGTAGTTTCCGATGCACATCTTTAGGCATTCTGTAATCTGTGGCCTATCCGAGTGTTGATGAAACATAGAAATTGCATCGGGATTGAATACAACAGTCACCATCCGCACTTTCCTCCATGGAAGTAATATCTGAAACACTCTACGCTTTGATCGGTCCCAGGAAGACCAGTCGTAGTTTCCGATGCACATCTGGAGACAATCTGTAATCTGTGGTCTATCACAATGTTGATGAAACACAGAAATTGCATCGGGATTGAATACAACAGTCACCATCCGCACTTTCCTCCATGGGAGTAACGTCTGAAAATGTCTACCCTTTGATCGTTCCCTGGAAGACCAGTGTTAGTTTCCGATGCACATCTGGAGGCATTCTGTAATCTGTGGACCTTCAAAGTGTTGATGAAACAGAGAAATTGCATCGGGATTGAATACAACAGTCACCATGCGCACATTCCTACATTGGAGTAATGTCTCAAACAGTCTACGTTTTGATCGTTCCCTGGAAGTCCAGTAGTAGTTTCCGATGCACATTTGGAAGCATTCTGTAATCTGTGAACTAACAGAGTGTTGACGAAACACAGAAATTGCATCGGGATTGAATACAACAGTCACCATGCGCACTTTCCTCCATGGGAGTAATGTCTCAAACAGTTTACGCTTTGATCGTTCTCTGGAAGACCAGTAGTAGTTTCCGATGCACTTCTGGAGGCATTCTGCAATCTGTTTACTATTAGTGTGTTGTTGAAACACAGAAATTGCATCGGGATTGAATACAACAGTCACCATGCGGACTTTCCTCTATGGGCTTAATGTCTCAAACAGTCTACGCTTTGATCGTTCCCTGGAAGACCAGTAGTAGTTTCCGATGCACATCTGGAGGCATTCTGTAATCTGTGGACTAACAGAGTGTTGACGAAACACAGAAATTGCATCGGTATTGAATACAACAGTCACCATGCGCACTTTCCCCCATGGGAGTAATGTCTCAAACAGTTTACACTTTGATCGTTCTCTGGAAGACCAGTAGTAGTTTCCGATGCCCATCTGGAGGTATTCTCTAATCTGTGGTGTATCCCGGTGTTGATAAAAGACAGAAATTGCATCGGGATTGAATACAACAGGCACCATGCGTACATTTCTACATAGGAGTAATGTCTCAAACATTCATCGCTTTGATCGTTCCCTGAAGACCAGCAGTAGTTTCCGATGCACATCTGGAGTCATTCTGTAATCTGTGGACTATCAGAGTGTTGTAGAAACACAGAAATTGCATCGGGATTGTATACAACAGTAACCATGCGCACTTTCCTCCATGGGAGTAATGTCTCATACAGTCTACGGTTTGATCGTTCCCTGGAAGACCAGAAGATGTTTACGATGCACATCTGGTTGCATTCTGTAGTCTGTGGACCATCAGAGTGTTATTGAAACACAGAAATTACATCAGGATTGAATACAACAGTAACCATGCGCACGTTCCTCCATGGGAGTAATGTCTCAAACCGTCTACGCTTTGATCGTTCCCTGGAAGACCAGTAGTAGTTTCCGGTGCACATCTGGAGGCATTCTGTAATCTGTGGACTATCCGAGTGTTGGTGAAACACAGAAATTACATCGGGATTGAATACAACAGTCACCATGCGCACTTTCCTGCATAGGAGTAATGTCTCAAAAAGTCTACATTTTCATCGTTCCCTGGAAGACCAGTAGTAGTTTCCGATGCACATCTGGAAGCATTCTGTAATCAGTGGACTATCAGAGTGTTGTTGAAACACAGAAATTGCATCGGGATTGAATACAACAGTCACCATGACCACTATCCTCCATGGGAGTAATGTCTCAAACAGTCTATGCTTTGATCGTTCCCTCGAAGACCAGTAGTAGTTTCCGATGCACATCTGGAGGTATTCTGTAATCTGTGGACCTTCAAAGTGTTGATGAAACACAGAACTTGCATCGCGCATTGAATACAACAGTCACCATGCGCACTTTCCGCCATGGGAGTAATGTCTCAAACAGTCTATTCTTTGATCGTTCCCTGGAAGACCAGTAGTAGTTTCCGATGCACATCTGGAGGCATTCTACAATCTGTTTACTATTAGAGTGTTGTTGAAACACAGAAGTTGCATCGGGATTGAATACAACAGCCACCATCCGCACTTTCCTCCATTGGACTAATGTCTCAAACAGTCTACGCTTTGATCGTTCCCTGGAAGACCAGTAGTAGTTTCCGATGCACATCTTTAGGCATTCTGTAATCTGTGGCCTATCCGAGTGTTGATGAAACATAGAAATTGCATCGGGATTGAATACAACAGTCACCATCCGCACTTTCCTCCATGGAAGTAATATCTGAAACAGTCTACGCTTTGATCGGTCCCAGGAAGACCAGTCGTAGTGTCCGATGCACATCTGGAGACAATCTGTAATCTGTGGTCTATCACAATGTTGATGAAACACAGAAATTGCATCGGGATTGAATACAACAGTCACCATCCGCACTTTCTTACATTGGAGTAATGTCTCAAACAGTCTACGTTTTGATCGTTCCCTGGAAGTCCAGTAGTAGTTTCCGATGCACATTTGGAAGCATTCTGTAATCTGTGGACTATCAGAGTGTTGACGAAACACAGAAATTGCATCGGGATTGAATACAACAGTCACCATGCGCACTTTCCTCCATGGGAGTAATGTCTCAAACAGTTTACGCTTTGATCGTTCTCTGGAAGACCAGTAGTAGTTTCCGATGCACTTCTGGAGGCATTCTGCAATCTGTTTACTATTAGTGTGTTGTTGAAATACAGAAATTGCATCGGGATTGAATACAACAGTCACCATGCGGACTTTCCTCTATGGGTTTAATGTCTCAAACAGTCTACGCTTTGATCGTTCCCTGGAAGACCAATAGTAGTTTCCGATGCACATCTGGAGGCATTCTATAATCTGTGGACTATCAGAGTGTTGAGGAAACACAGAAATTGCATCGGGATTGAATAAAAAAGTCACAATGCGCACTTTCCTCCATGGGAGAAATGTCTCAAACAGTATATTCTTTGATCGTTCCCTGGAAGACCAGTAGTAGTTTCCGATGCACATCTGGAAACAATCTGTAATCTGTGAACTATCAGAGTGTTGATGAAACACAGAAATGGCATCGGGATTGAATACAAGTCACCATCCGCACTTTCCTCCATGGGAGTAACGTCTGAAACAGTCTACCCTTTGATCGTTCCCTGGAAGACCAGTGTTAATTTCCGATGCACATCTGGAGGCATTCTGTAATCTGTGGACGTTCAAAGTGTTTATGAAACACAGAAATTGCATCGGGATTGAATACAACACTCACCATGCACACTTTCCTCCATGGGAATAATGTCTCAAACATTCTAGGCTTTGAAGGTTCCCAGGAAGACCAGTAGTAGTTTCCGATGCACTTCTGGAGGCAATCCGTAATCTTTGGACTATCAGAGTGTTGATGAAACACTGAAATTGCATCGGGAATGAGTAAAACAGTCACCATGCGTACTTTCATTAATGGGAGTAATGTCTCAAACAGTCTACGCTTTGATCGTTCCCTGGAAGACCAGTAGTAGTTTCCAATTCACATCTGGAAGCATTCTGTAATCTGTGGACTATCAGAGTGTTGATGAAACACAGAAATTGCATCGGGATTGAATACAACAGTCACCATGCGCACTTTCCTACATAGGAGTAATGTCTCAAACAGTCTACGCTTTGATCGTTCCCTCGAAGACCTGTAGTAGTTTCCGATGCACATTTGGATTCATTCTGTAATCTGTGGACCTTCAATGTGTTGATGAAACACAGAAATCGCATCGGGTTTGAATACAACAGTCACAATGCGCACATTCCTCCATTTGAGTAATGTCTCATACAGTCTACGCTTTGATCGTTCCCAGGAAGACCAGTAGTAGTTTACGATGCACATCTGGAGGCAATCTGTAATCTGTGGACTATCAGAGTGTTGATGAAACATAGAAATTGCATCGGTATTGAATACAACAGACACCATCCGCACTTTCCGTCATGGTAGTAATGTCTGAAACAGTCTATGCTTTGATTGTTCCCTGGAAGTTAAGTAGTCACTTCCGATGCACATCTGGAGGCATTCTGTAATCTGTGGAGCTACAAAGTGTTGACGAAACACAGAAATTGCATCGGGAGTGAATACAACAGTCACAATCCTCACTTACTTCCATGGGAGTAATGTCTGAAACAGTCTACCCTTTGATCGTTCCCTGGAAGACCAGTGTTAGTTTCCGATGCACATCTGGAGGCATTCTGTAATCTGTGGACTTTCAAAGTGTTGATGAAACAGAGAAATTGCATCGGGATTGAATACAACAGTCACCATGCGCACTTTCCTCCGTGCGATTAATGTCACAAACAGTCTACGGTTTGATCGTTCAGTGGAAGAACAGTAGTTGTTTCCGATGCACATCTGGTGGCATTCTGTAGTCTGTGGACTATCAGTGTGTTGTTGAAACACAGAAATTGCATCAGGATTAAATACAACGTTAACCATGCGCACTTTCCTCCATGGGAGTAATGTCTCAAACAGTCTACGCTTTGATCGTTCCCTGGAAGAACAGTAGTAGATCCGATGCACATCTGGAGGCATTCTGTAATCTGTGGACGATCAGAGTGTTGATGAAACACAGAAATAGCATCGGGATTGAATACAACAGTCACCATGCGCACTTTCCTCCACTGGAGTAATGACTCAAACACTCTACGCTTTGATCGTTCCCACGAAGACCAGTATGAGTTTCCGATGCACACCTGGAGCCATTCTGTAATCTGTGGACTATCAGAGTGTTGATGAAACACAGAAATTGCATCGGGATTGAATACAACAGTCACCATGCGCACTCTCCTCCCTGTTAGTAATGTCTCAAACAGTCTACGCTTTGATCGTTCCCTGGAAGACCAGTGGTAGTTTCCGATGCACATCTGGAGGCATTCTGTAATCTGTGGACCTTCAAAGTGTTGATGAAACACAGAAATTGCATCAGGATTAAATACAACAGTCACCATGCGCACTTTCCTCCATGGGAGTAATGTCTCAAGCAGTCTACGGTTTGATCGATCCCTGGAAGAACCGTAGTAGTTTCCGATGCACATCTGGAGGCATTCTGTAATCTGTGGACTATCAGAGTGTTTATGAAACACAGAAATTGCATCGTGATTAAATACAACAGTCACCATGCGCACTTTCCTTCGTGCGATTAATGTCACAAACAGTCTACGGTTTGATCGATCAGTGGAAGAACAGTAGTTGTTTCCGATGCACATCTGGTGGCATTCTGTAGTCTGTGGACTATCAGTGTGTTGTTGAAACACAGAAATTGCATCAGGATTAAATACAACGTTAACCATGCGCACTTTCCTCCATGGGAGTAATGTCTCAAACAGTCTACGCTTTGATCGTACCCTGGAAGAACAGTAGTGGATCCGATGCACATCTGGAGGCATTCTGTAATCTGTGGACGATCAGAGTGTTGATGAAACACAGAAATAGCATCGGGATTGAATACAACAGTCACCATGCGCACTTTCCTCCACGGGAGTAATGACTCAAACAGTCTACGCTTTGATCGTTCCCACGAAGACCAGTATGAGATTCCGATGCACACCTGGAGCCATTCTGTAATCTGTGGACTATCAGAGGGTTGATTAAACACAGAAATTGCATCGGTATTGAATACAAAAGTCACCATGTGCAATTTCCTCCACGGGAGTAATATCTCAAACAGTCTATGCTTTGATCGTTCCCTCGAAGACCAGTAGTAGTTTCCGATGCACATCTGGTGGCATTCTGTAGTCTGTGGACTATCAGAGTGTTGATGAAACACAGTAATTTCATCGGGATGAATACAACAGTCACCATGCGCACTTTCCTAAACGGGAGTAATGTCTCAAACAGTCTACGGTTTGATCGTTCCCTGGAAGACCAGTAGTAGTTTCCGATGCACATCTGGAGGCATTCTGTAATCTGTGGACTATCAGAGTGTTGATGAAACACAGAAATTGCATCGGGATTGAATACAACAGTCACCATGCGCACTCTCCTCCCTGTTAGTAATGTCTCAAACAGTCTACGCTTTGATCGTTGTCTGTAAGAAAAGTAGTAGTTTCCGATGCACATCTGGAGGCATTCTGTAATCTGTGGACTATCTGAGTGTTGATGAAACACAGAAATTGCAACGGGATTGAATACAACAGTCACCATGCGCACTTTCCCCCATGGGAGTAATGTCTCAAACATTCTACGCTTTGATCGTTCCCTGTTAGACCAGTAGTAGTTTCCGATGCACATCTGGAGGCATTCTGTAATCTGTGGACTATCAGAGTGTTGATGACACACAGAAATTGCATCTGGATTGAATACATCAGTCACCATGCGCACTTTCCTCCATGGGAGTAATGTCTCAAACAGTTTACGCTTTGATCGTTCCCTGTTAGACCAGTAGTAGTTTCCGATGCACATCTGGAGGCATTCTGTAATCTGTGGACTATCAAAGTGTTGATGAAACACAGAAATAGCATCGGGATTGAATACAACAGTCACCATGCGCACTTTACTCCACGGGAGTAATGGCTCAAACAGTCTACGCTTTGATCGTTCCCAGGACGACCAGTATGAGTTTCCGATGCACACCTGGAGCCATTCTGTAATCTGTGCACTATCAGAGGGTTGATTAAACACAGAAATTGCATCGGGATTGAATACAAAAGTCACCATGCGCACTTTCCTCCACGGGAGTAATGTCTCAAACAGTCTATACTTTGATCGCTCCCTCGAAGACCAGTAGTAGTTTCCGATGCACATCTGGAGGCATTCTGTAATCTGTGGACCTTCAAAGTGTTGATGAAACACAGAAATTGCATCGTGATTGAATACAACAGTCACCATGCGCTCTTTCCTCCATGGGAGTAATGTCTCTAACAGTCTACGCTTGGACGTTCCCAGGAAGACCAGTAGTAGGTTCCGATGCACATCTGGAGGCATTCTGTAATCTGTGGAGTATCAGAGTGTTGATGAAACACAGAAACTGCATCGGGATTGAATACAACATTCACCATGCGCACATACCTCCATGGGAGTAATGTCTTAAAGAGTTTACGCTTTGATCGTTCCCTGGAAGACCAGTAGTAGTTTCCGATGCACATCTGCAGGCATTCTGTTATCTGTGGACTATCAGTGTGTTGATGAAACACAGAAATTGCATTGGGATTGAATACAACAGTCACCATGCGCACTTTTATCCATATGAGTAATGTCTCTAAGAGTCTACGTTTTGATCGTTCCCTGGAAGACCTGTAGTAGTTTCTGATGCACATCTGGAGATATTCTGTAATCTGTGGACTAGCAGAGTGTTGTTGAAACACAGAAATTGCAAATGGATTGAATACATCGGTCACTATGCGCACTCTCCTCCATGGGAGTAATGTTTCAAACAGTCTACGCTTTCATCGTTCCCTGGAAGACCTTTAGTAGTTTCCGATGCACATCTGGAGGCATTCTAAAATCTGTGGACTAACTGAGTGTTGATGAAACACAGAAATTGCATCGGGAATGAATACAACAGTCACCATGCTCACTTTCCCCCATGGGAGTAATGTCTCAAACATTCTACGCTTTGATCGTTCCCTGGAAGACGAGTAGTAGTTTCCGATGCACATCTGGAGGCATTCTGTATCTGTGGACTATCAAAGTGTTGATGAAACACAGAAATAGCATCGGGATTGAATACAACAGTCACCATACGCACTTTCCTCCATGGGAATAATGTCTCTAACGGTCTACCCTTTGATCGTTCCATGGAAGACCAGTAGTAGTTTCAGATGCAGATCTGGATTCAATCTGTAATCTGTGGACTATCGGAGTGTTGATGAAACACAGAAATTGCATCGGGATTGAATACAACAGTCACCATGCGCACCTTCCTCCAAGGGAGTAATGTCTCAAAGAGTTTACGTTTTGATCGTTCCCTGGAAGACCAGTAGTGGTTTCCAAAGCACATCTGGTGGCATTCTGTAATCTGAACAATATCAGCGTGTAGATGAAACAAAGAAATTGCATCGGGATTGAATACAACAGTCACCATGCGCTCTTTCCTATATGGGAGTAATGTCTCTTATAGTCTACGCTTAGATCGTTCCGGGGAAGACCAGTAGTAGTTTCCGATGCACATCTGGAGGCATTCTGTAATCTGTGGAGTATCAGAGTGTTGATGAAACACTGAAATTGCATCGGGTTTGATTACAACAGTCACCATGCGCACCTTCCTCCAAGGGAGTAATGTCTCAAAGAGTTTACGTTTTGATCGTTCCCTGGAAGACCAGTAGTAGTTTCCGATGCACATCTGTAGGCATTCTGTAATCTGTGGACTATCAGAGTGTTGATGAAACACAGAAATTGCATCGGGATTGAATACAACAGTCACCATGCCCACTCTCCTCCATGTTAGTAATGTCTCAAACAGTCTACGCTTTGGTCGTTCCCTGGAAGACCAGTGGTAGTTTCCAATGCACATCTGGAGGCATTCTGTAATCTGTGGACTATCAAAGTGTTGATGAAACACAGAAATTGCATCGGGATTGAATACAACAGTCACCATGTGCACTTTCCTCCGTGGGAGTGATGACTGAAACAGTCCACCCTTTGATCTTTCCCTGGAAGACCAGTAGTAGTTTCCGATGAACATCTGATGGCATTCTGTAATCTGTAGACTATCACAGTGTTGATGAAACACAGAAATTGCATTGGGATTGAATAAAACAGTCACCATGCGCAATTTCCTCCGCGGGAGGTATGTTTCAAACAGTCTACGCTTTGATCGTTACCTCGAAGACCAGTAATAGTTTCCGATGCACATCTGGTGGCATTCTGTAATCTGTTGACTATCAGTGTTGATGAAACACAAAAATTGCATCGGGATTGAATACAACAGTCACCATCCGCACTTTCCTCCACGGGAGTAATGTCTCAAACAGTCTACGATTTGATCGTTCCCTGGAGGCCCTGTAGTAGTTTCCGATGCACATCTGGTGGCATTCTCTAGTCTGAAGACTATCAGAGTGTTGATGAAACACGGATATTTCATCGGGATGAATACAACAGTCACCATGCGCACTTACCATAACGGCAGTAATGTCTCAAACAGTCTACGGTTTGATCGTTCCCTGGAAGACCAGTAGTAGTTTCCGATGCACATCTGGTGGCATTCTGTAATCTGTGGACCATCAGAGTGTTGATGAAACACAGAGATTGCATCGGGATTGAATACAGCAGTCACCATGCGCACTCTCCTCCACGGGAGTAGTGTCTCATACAGTCTACGCTTTGATCGTTCTCTGGAAGACCAGTAGTTGTTTCCGATGCACATCTGGTGGCATTCCTAAAATTGTGGACTATCAGAGTGTTGATGAAACACAGAGATTGCATCGGGATGGAATACAGCAGTCACCATGCGCACTATCCTCCACCGGAGTAATGTCTCAAACAGTCTACGCTTTGATCGTTCCCTGGAAGACCAGTAGTAGTTTCCGATGCACATCTGGAGGCATTCCTTAATCTGTGGACTATCAGAGTGTTGATGAAACACAGAAATTGCATCCGGATTGAATACAACAGTCACCATGCACACATTCTTTAATGGGAGTAATGTCTCAAATAGTCTAAGCTTAGATCGTTCCCAGAGAGACCAGTAGTAGTTTCCGATACACATCTGGTGGCATTCTGTAATCTGTTGACTATCAGTGTGTTGATGAAACACAGAAATTGCATCGGGATTGACTACAACAGTAACCATGCGTACTTTCCTCCACGGGAGTAATGTCTCAAACAGTCTACGCTTTGATCGTTCCCTGGAAGACCAATATGAGTTTCGGATGCACATCTGGAGCCATTCTGTAATCTGTGGAATATCAGAGGGTTGATTAAACACAGAAATTGCATCGGGATTGAATACAAAAGTCACCATGCGCACTTTCGTCCACGGGAGTAATGTCTCAAACAGTCTATGCTTTGATCGTTCCCTCGAAGACCAGTAGTAGCTTCCGATGCACATCTGGAGGCATTCTGTAATCTGTGGACCTTCAAAGTGTTGATGAAACACAGAAATTGCATCGTGATTGAATACAACAGTCACCATGCGCACTTTCCTCAATGGGAGTAATGTCTCAATCAGTCTATTCTTTGATCGTTCCCTGGAAGACCAGTAGTAGTTTCCGATGCACATCTGGAGGCAAATTGTAATCTGTGGACTATCAGAGTGTTGATGAAACACAGAAATTGCATCAGGATTGAATACAACAGTCACCATTCGCACTTTCCTATATGGGATTAATGTCTCAAGCCGTCTACGCTTTGATCGTTCCCTGGAAGACCAGTAGTAGTTTCCGACGCACATCTGGAGGCATTCTGTAATCTGTGGACTATCAGAGTGTTGTTGAAACACAGAAATTGCCTCGGGCTTGAATACAACAGTCACCATACGGACTTTCCTCCATGGGAGTAATGTCTCAAACAGTCTACGCTTTGATCGTTACCTATATGACCAGTAGTAGTTTACGATGCACATCTGGAGGCATTCTGTAATCTGTGGACTATCAGAGTGTAGATGAATCACAGAAATTGCATCGGGATTGAATACAACGGTCACCATGCGCACTTTCCTTCATGGGAGTAATGTCTCTAACAGTCTACGCTTTGATCGTTCGATGGAAGACCAGTTGCAGTTTCCGATGCACATCTGGAAGCATTCTGTAATCTGTGGACTATCAGAGTGTTGATGAAACACAGAAATTGCATCGGGATAGAATACAACTGTCACCATGCGCACTTTCCTCCATGTTAGCAATGTCTCAAACAGTTTACGCTTTGATCTCTCCCTGGAAGACCAGTAGTAGTTTCTGACGCAAATCTGGAGGCATTCTGTAATCTGTGGACTATCAGAGTGTTGATGAACACTGAAATTTCATCTGGATTGAATACAACAGTCACCATGCGCACTTTCCTCCATGGGAGTAATGTCTCAAACAGTCTACGATTTGATAGCTCCCTGGAAGACCAGTAGTAGTTTCCGATGCACATCTGGAGGCATTCTGTAATCTGTGGACTATCAGAGTGTTGATGAAACACAGAAATTGCATCGGGATTGAATACAACAGTAACCATGCCACTTTCCTCCATGGGAGTAATGTCTCAAACAGTCTACGATTTGATAGCTCCCTGGAAGACCAGTAGTAGTTTCCGATGCACATCTGCAGGCATTCTGTTATCTGTGGACTATCAGTGTGTTGATGAAACACAGAAATTGCATTGGGATTGAATGCAACAGTCACCATGCGCACTTTTATCCATATGAGTAATGTCTCTAAGAGTCTACGTTTTGATCGTTCCCTGGAAGACCAGTAGTAGTTTCCGATGCACATCTGGAGATATTCTGTAATGTGTGGACTAGCAGAGTGTTGTTGAAACACAGAAATTGCAAATGGATTGAATACATCGGTCACTATGCGCACTCTCCTCCATGGGAGTAATGTTTCAAACAGTCTACGCTTTCATCGTTCCCTGGAAGACCAGTAGTAGTTTCCGATGCGCATCTGGAGGCATTCTAAAATCTGTGGACTAACTGAGTGTTGATGAAACACAGAAATTGCATCGGGATTAAATACAACAGTCACCATGCTCACTTTCCCCCATGGGAGTAATGTCTCAAACATTCTACGCTTTGATCGTTCCCTGGAAGACGAGTAGTAGTTTCCGATGCACATCTGGAGGCATTCTGTATCTGTGGACTATCAAAGTGTTGATGAAACACAGAAATAGCATCGGGATTGAATACAATAGTCACCATACGCACTTTCCTCCACGGGAGTAATGGCTCAAACAGTCTACGCTTTGATCGTTCCCTGGAAGACCAGTAGTAGCTTCCGATGCACATCTGGAGGCATTCTGTAATCTGTGGACCTTCAAAGTGTTGATGAAACACAGAAATTGCATCGGGATTGAATACAACAGTAACCATGCCACTTTCCTCCATGGGAGTAATGTCTCAAACAGTCTACGTTTTGATCGTTCCCTGGAAGAACAGTAGTAGTTTCCGATGCACAACTGGAGGCATTCTGTAATCTGTGGTCTATACAGGTGTTGATGAAACACAGAAATTGCATCGGCATTGAATACAACAGTCACCATGCGAACTTTCCTCCATGGGAGTAATGTCACAAACAGTCTATGCTTTGATCGTTCCCTCGAAGACCAGTAGTAGTTTCCGATGCACATCTGGAGGCATTCTGTAATCTGTGGACCTTCAAAGTGTTGATGATACACAGAAATTGCATCGTGATTGAATACAACAGTCACCATGCACACTTTCCTCCATGGGAGTAATGTCTCTAACAGTCTACGCTTGGATGTTCCCAGGAAGACCAGTAGTAGGTTCCGATGCACATCTGGAGGCATTCTGTAATCTGTGGAGTATCAGAGTGTTGATGAAACACTGAAACTGCATCGGGATTGAATACAACATTCACCATGCGCACGTACCTCCATGGGAGTAATGTCTCAAAGAGTTTACGCTTTGATCGTTCCCTGGAAGACCAGTAGTAGTTTCCGATGCACATCTGCAGGCATTCTGTTATCTGTGGACTATCAGTGTGTTGATGAAACACAGAAATTGCATTGGGATTGAATGCAACAGTCACCATGCGCACTTTTATCCATATGAGTAATGTCTCTAAGAGTCTACGTTTTGATCGTTCCCTGGAAGACCAGTAGTAGTTTCCGATGCACATCTGGAGATATTCTGTAATCTGTGGACTAGCAGAGTGTTGTTGAAACACAGAAATTGCAAATGGATTGAATACATCGGTCACTATGCGCACTCTCCTCCATGGGAGTAATGTTTCAAACAGTCTACGCTTTCATCGTTCCCTGGAAGACCAGTAGTAGTTTCCGATGCGCATCTGGAGGCATTCTAAAATCTGTGGACTAACTGAGTGTTGATGAAACACAGAAATTGCATCGGGATTAAATACAACAGTCACCATGCTCACTTTCCCCCATGGGAGTAATGTCTCAAACATTCTACGCTTTGATCGTTCCCTGGAAGACGAGTAGTAGTTTCCGATGCACATCTGGAGGCATTCTGTATCTGTGGACTATCAAAGTGTTGATGAAACACAGAAATAGCATCGGGATTGAATACAATAGTCACCATACGCACTTTCCTCCACGGGAGTAATGGCTCAAACAGTCTACGCTTTGATCGTTCCCTGGAAGACCAGTAGTAGTTTCCGATGTGCATCTGGAGGCATTCTGTAATCTGTGGACTATCAGAGTGTTGATGAAAATCAGAAATTGCATCGGGATTGAATACAACAGTCACCATGCGCACTTTCCTCCATGGGAGTAATGTCTCTAACGGTCTACCCTTTGATCGTTCCATGGAAGACCAGTAGTAGTTTCAGATGCAGATCTGGATTCAATCTGTAATCTGTGGACTATCAGAGTGTTGATGAAACACAGAAATTGCATCGGGATTGAATACAACAGTCACCATCCGCACTTTCCTCCATGGGTGTAATGTCTGAAACAGTCTACGCTTTGATCGTTCCCTGGAAGACCAGTAGTAGTTTCCGATGCACAATTGGAGGCATTTTGTAATCTGTGGACCTTAGAAATGTTGATGAAACACAGAAATTGCATCGGGATTGAATACAACAGTCACCATGCGCACTTTCCTCCATGGGAGTAATGTCTCTAACGGTCTACGCTTTGATCGTTCCATGGAAGACCAGTAGTAGTTTCAGATGCACGTCTGGTTGCATTCTGTAATCTGTGTACTATCAGAGTGTTGATGAAACACAGAAATTGCATCGGGATTGAATACAACAGTCACCATGCGCACTGTCCTCCATGGGAGTAATGTCTCAAACAGTCTACGCTTTGATCGTTCCCTGGAAGAACAGTAGTAGTTTCCAAAGCACATCTGGTGGCATTCTGTAATCTGAACAATATCAGCGTGTAGATGAAACAAAGAAATTGCATCGGGATTGAATACAACAGTCACCATGCGCTTTTTCCTCCATGGGAGTAATGTCTCAGATAGTCTACGCTTATATCGTTCCGGGGAAGACCAGTAGTAGTTTCCGATGCACATCTGTAGGCATTCTGTAATCTGTGGACTATAAGAGTGTTGATGAAACACAGAAATTGCATCGGGATTGAATACAACAGTCACCATGCCCACTCTCCTCCATGTTAGTAATGTCTCAAACAGTCTACGCTTTGATCGTTCCCTGGAAGACCAGTTGTAGTTTCCAATGCACATCTGGAGGCATTCTGTAATCTGTGGACTATCAAAGTGTTGATGAAACACAGAAATTGCATCGGGATTGAATACAACAGTCACCATGTGCACTTTCCTCCGTGGGAGTGATGACTGAAACAGTCCACCCTTTGATCTTTCCCTGGAAGACCAGTAGTAGTTTCCGATGAACATCTGGTGGCATTCTGTAATCTGTAGACTATCACAGTGTTGATGAAACACAGAAATTGCATTGGGATTGAATAAAACAGTCACCATGCGCAATTTCCTCCGCGGGAGGTATGTTTCAAACAGTCTACGCTTTGATCGTTACCTCGAAGACCAGTAGTAGTTTCCGATGCACATCTGGTGGCATTCTGTAATCTGTTGACTATCAGAGTGTTGATGAAACACAAAAATTGCATCGGGATTGAATACAACAGTCACCATCCGCACTTTCCTCCACGGGAGTAATGTCTCAAACAGTCTACGCTTTGATCGTTCCCTGGAGGCCCTGTGGTAGTTTCCGATGCACATCTGGTGGCATTCTCTAGTCTGAAGACTATCAGAGTGTTGATGAAACACAGATATTTCATCGGGATGAATACAACAGTCACCATGCGTAATTTCCTAAACGGCAGTAATGTCTCAAACAGTCTGCGGTTTGATCGTTCCCTGGAAGACCAGTAGTAGTTTCCGATGCACATCTGGAGGCATTCTGTAATCTGTGGACCATCAGAGTGTTGATGAATCACAGAGATTGCATCGGGATTGAATACTGCAGTCACCATGCGCACTCTCCTCCATGGGAGTAGTGTCTCATACTGTCTACGCTTTGATCGTTCTCTGGAAGACCAGTAGTAGTTTCCGATGCACATCTGGTGGCATTCCTCAAATTGTGGACTATCAGAGTGTTGATGAAACACAGAGATTGCATCGGGATGGAATACAGCAGTCACCATGCGCACTATCCTCCACCGGAGTAATGTCTCAAAGAGTCTACGCTTTGATCGTTCCCTGGAAGACCAGTAGTAGTTTCCGATGCACATCTGGAGGCATTCCTTAATCTGTGAACTATCAGAGTGTTGATGAAACACAGAAATTGCATCGGGATTGATTCCAACAGTCACCATGCGCACTTTCCTCCACGGGAGTAATGTCACAAACAGTCTACGCTTTGATCGTTCCCTGGAAGACCAATATGAGTTTCGGATGCACATCTGGAGCCATTCTGTAATCTGTGGAATATCAGAGGGTTGATTAAACACAGAAATTGCATCGGGATTGAATACAAAAGTCACCATGCGCACTTTCGTCCACAGGAGTAATGTCTCAAACAGTCTATGCTTTGATCGTTCCCTCGAAGACCAGTAGTAGCTTCCGATGCACATCTGGAGGCATTCTGTAATCTGTGGACCTTCAAAGTGTTGATGAAACACAGAAATTGCATCGTGATTGAATACAACAGTCACCATGCGCACTTTCCTCAATGGGAGTAATGTCTCAATCAGTCTATTCTTTGATCGTTCCCACGAAGACCAGAAGTAGTTTCCGATGCACATCTGGAGGCAATCTGTAATCTGTGGACTATCAGAGTGTTGATGAAACACAGAAATTGCATCAGGATTGAATACAACAGTCACCATTCGCACTTCCCTATATGGGATTAATGTCTCAAGCCGTCTACGCTTTGATCGTTCCCTGGAAGACCAGTAGTAGTTTCCGATGCACATCTGGAGGCATTCTGTAATCTGTTTACTATCAGAGTGTTGTTGAAACACAGAAATTGCCTCGGGCTTGAATACAACAGTCACCATACGGACTTTCCTCCATGGGAGTAATGTCTCAAACAGTCTACGCTTTGATCGTTCCCTGGAAGACCAGTAGCAGTTTCTGATGCACATCTGGAAGCATTCTGTAATCTGTGGACTATCAGAGTGTTGATGAAACACAGAAATTGCATCGGGATAGAATACAACTGTCACCATGCGCACTTTCCTCCATGTTAGTAATGTCTCAAACAGTTTACGCTTTGATCGCTCCCTGGAAGACCAGTAGTAGTTTCTGACGCAAATCTGGAGGCTTTCTGTAATCTGTGGAATACCAGAGTGTTGATGAACACTGAAATTTCATCTGGATTGAATACAACAGTCACCATGCGCACTTTCCTCCATGGGAGTAATGTCTCAAACAGTCTACGCTTTGATAGCTCCCTGGAAGACCAGTAGTAGTTTCCGATGCACATCTGGAGGCATTCTGTAATCTGTGGACTATCAGAGTGTTGATGAAACACAGAAATTGCATCGCGGATGGAATACAACAGTAACCATGCCACTTTCCTCCATGGGAGTAATGTCTCAAACAGTCTACGCTTTGATCGTTCCCTGGAAGACGAGTAGTAGTTTCCGATGCACATCTGGAGGCATTCTGTATCTGTGGACTATCAAAGTGTTGATGAAACACAGAAATAGCATCGGGATTGAATACAACAGTCACCATGCGCACTTTCCTCCACGGGAGTAATGTCTCAAACAGTCTACGCTTTGATCGTTCCCTGGAAGACCAGTAGTAGTTTCCGATGTGCATCTGGAGGCATTCTGTAATCTGTGGACTATCAGAGTGTTGATGAAAATCAGAAATTGCATCGGGATTGAATACAACAGTCACCATGCGCACTTTCCTCCATGGGAGTAATGTCTCTAACGGTCTACCCTTTGATTGTTCCATGGAAGACCAGTAGTAGTTTCAGATGCAGATCTGGATTCAATCTGTAATAAGTGGACTATCAGAGTGTTAATGAAACACAGAAATTGCATCGGGATTGAATACAACAGTCACCATCCGCACTTTCCTCCATGGGTGTAATGTCTGAAACAGTCTACGCTTTGATCGTTCCCTGGAAGACCAGTAGTAGTTTCCGATGCACAATTGGAGGCATTCTGTAATCTGTGGACCTTAGAAATGTTGATGAAACACAGAAATTGCAACGGTAGTGAATACAACAGTCACCATGCGCACTTTCCTCCATGGGAGTAATGTCTGAAACAGTCTACGCTTTGATCGTTCCAAGGAAGGCCAGTAGTAGTTTCCGATGCACAACTGGAGGCATTCTGTAATCTGTGGACCTTAGAAATGTTGATGAAATTCAGAAATTGCATCGTTGATTGAATACAACAGTCACCATGCGCACTTTCCTCCATGGGAGTAATGTCTCTAACAGTCTACGCTTGGATGTTCCCAGGAAGACCAGTAGTAGGTTCCGATGCACATCTGGAGGCATTCTGTAATCTGTGGAGTATCAGAGTGTTGATGAAACACTGAAACTGCATCGGGATTGAATACAACATTCACCATGCGCATGTACCTCCATGGGAGTAATGTCTCAAAGAGTTTACGCTTTGATCGTTCCCTGGAAGACCAGTAGTAGTTTCCGATGCACATCTGCAGGCATTCTGTTATCTGTGGACTATCAGTGTGTTGATGAAACACAGAAATTGCATTGGGATTGAATGCAACAGTCACCATGCGCACTTTTATCCATATGAGTAATGTCTCTAAGAGTCTACGTTTTGATCGTTCCCTGGAAGACCAGTAGTAGTTTCCGATGCACATCTGGAGATATTCTGTAATGTGTGGACTAGCAGAGTGTTGTTGAAACACAGAAATTGCAAATGGATTGAATACATCGGTCACTATGCGCACTCTCCTCCATGGGAGTAATGTTTCAAACAGTCTACGCTTTCATCGTTCCCTGGAAGACCAGTAGTAGTTTCCGATGCGCATCTGGAGGCATTCTAAAATCTGTGGACTAACTGAGTGTTGATGAAACACAGAAATTGCATCGGGATTAAATACAACAGTCACCATGCTCACTTTCCCCCATGGGAGTAATGTCTCAAACATTCTACGCTTTGATCGTTCCCTGGAAGACGAGTAGTAGTTTCCGATGCACATCTGGAGGCATTCTGTATCTGTGGACTATCAAAGTGTTGATGAAACACAGAAATAGCATCGGGATTGAATACAATAGTCACCATACGCACTTTCCTCCACGGGAGTAATGGCTCAAACAGTCTACGCTTTGATCGTTCCCTGGAAGACCAGTAGTAGCTTCCGATGCACATCTGGAGGCATTCTGTAATCTGTGGACCTTCAAAGTGTTGATGAAACACAGAAATTGCATCGGGATTGAATACAACAGTAACCATGCCACTTTCCTCCATGGGAGTAATGTCTCAAACAGTCTACGTTTTGATCGTTCCCTGGAAGAACAGTAGTAGTTTCCGATGCACAACTGGAGGCATTCTGTAATCTGTGGTCTATACAGGTGTTGATGAAACACAGAAATTGCATCGGCATTGAATACAACAGTCACCATGCGAACTTTCCTCCATGGGAGTAATGTCACAAACAGTCTATGCTTTGATCGTTCCCTCGAAGACCAGTAGTAGTTTCCGATGCACATCTGGAGGCATTCTGTAATCTGTGGACCTTCAAAGTGTTGATGATACACAGAAATTGCATCGTGATTGAATACAACAGTCACCATGCACACTTTCCTCCATGGGAGTAATGTCTCTAACAGTCTACGCTTGGATGTTCCCAGGAAGACCAGTAGTAGGTTCCGATGCACATCTGGAGGCATTCTGTAATCTGTGGAGTATCAGAGTGTTGATGAAACACTGAAACTGCATCGGGATTGAATACAACATTCACCATGCGCACGTACCTCCATGGGAGTAATGTCTCAAAGAGTTTACGCTTTGATCGTTCCCTGGAAGACCAGTAGTAGTTTCCGATGCACATCTGCAGGCATTCTGTTATCTGTGGACTATCAGTGTGTTGATGAAACACAGAAATTGCATTGGGATTGAATGCAACAGTCACCATGCGCACTTTTATCCATATGAGTAATGTCTCTAAGAGTCTACGTTTTGATCGTTCCCTGGAAGACCAGTAGTAGTTTCCGATGCACATCTGGAGATATTCTGTAATCTGTGGACTAGCAGAGTGTTGTTGAAACACAGAAATTGCAAATGGATTGAATACATCGGTCACTATGCGCACTCTCCTCCATGGGAGTAATGTTTCAAACAGTCTACGCTTTCATCGTTCCCTGGAAGACCAGTAGTAGTTTCCGATGCGCATCTGGAGGCATTCTAAAATCTGTGGACTAACTGAGTGTTGATGAAACACAGAAATTGCATCGGGATTAAATACAACAGTCACCATGCTCACTTTCCCCCATGGGAGTAATGTCTCAAACATTCTACGCTTTGATCGTTCCCTGGAAGACGAGTAGTAGTTTCCGATGCACATCTGGAGGCATTCTGTATCTGTGGACTATCAAAGTGTTGATGAAACACAGAAATAGCATCGGGATTGAATACAATAGTCACCATACGCACTTTCCTCCACGGGAGTAATGGCTCAAACAGTCTACGCTTTGATCGTTCCCTGGAAGACCAGTAGTAGTTTCCGATGTGCATCTGGAGGCATTCTGTAATCTGTGGACTATCAGAGTGTTGATGAAAATCAGAAATTGCATCGGGATTGAATACAACAGTCACCATGCGCACTTTCCTCCATGGGAGTAATGTCTCTAACGGTCTACCCTTTGATCGTTCCATGGAAGACCAGTAGTAGTTTCAGATGCAGATCTGGATTCAATCTGTAATCTGTGGACTATCAGAGTGTTGATGAAACACAGAAATTGCATCGGGATTGAATACAACAGTCACCATCCGCACTTTCCTCCATGGGTGTAATGTCTGAAACAGTCTACGCTTTGATCGTTCCCTGGAAGACCAGTAGTAGTTTCCGATGCACAATTGGAGGCATTTTGTAATCTGTGGACCTTAGAAATGTTGATGAAACACAGAAATTGCATCGGGATTGAATACAACAGTCACCATGCGCACTTTCCTCCATGGGAGTAATGTCTCTAACGGTCTACGCTTTGATCGTTCCATGGAAGACCAGTAGTAGTTTCAGATGCACGTCTGGTTGCATTCTGTAATCTGTGTACTATCAGAGTGTTGATGAAACACAGAAATTGCATCGGGATTGAATACAACAGTCACCATGCGCACTGTCCTCCATGGGAGTAATGTCTCAAACAGTCTACGCTTTGATCGTTCCCTGGAAGAACAGTAGTAGTTTCCAAAGCACATCTGGTGGCATTCTGTAATCTGAACAATATCAGCGTGTAGATGAAACAAAGAAATTGCATCGGGATTGAATACAACAGTCACCATGCGCTTTTTCCTCCATGGGAGTAATGTCTCAGATAGTCTACGCTTATATCGTTCCGGGGAAGACCAGTAGTAGTTTCCGATGCACATCTGTAGGCATTCTGTAATCTGTGGACTATAAGAGTGTTGATGAAACACAGAAATTGCATCGGGATTGAATACAACAGTCACCATGCCCACTCTCCTCCATGTTAGTAATGTCTCAAACAGTCTACGCTTTGATCGTTCCCTGGAAGACCAGTTGTAGTTTCCAATGCACATCTGGAGGCATTCTGTAATCTGTGGACTATCAAAGTGTTGATGAAACACAGAAATTGCATCGGGATTGAATACAACAGTCACCATGTGCACTTTCCTCCGTGGGAGTGATGACTGAAACAGTCCACCCTTTGATCTTTCCCTGGAAGACCAGTAGTAGTTTCCGATGAACATCTGGTGGCATTCTGTAATCTGTAGACTATCACAGTGTTGATGAAACACAGAAATTGCATTGGGATTGAATAAAACAGTCACCATGCGCAATTTCCTCCGCGGGAGGTATGTTTCAAACAGTCTACGCTTTGATCGTTACCTCGAAGACCAGTAGTAGTTTCCGATGCACATCTGGTGGCATTCTGTAATCTGTTGACTATCAGAGTGTTGATGAAACACAAAAATTGCATCGGGATTGAATACAACAGTCACCATCCGCACTTTCCTCCACGGGAGTAATGTCTCAAACAGTCTACGCTTTGATCGTTCCCTGGAGGCCCTGTGGTAGTTTCCGATGCACATCTGGTGGCATTCTCTAGTCTGAAGACTATCAGAGTGTTGATGAAACACAGATATTTCATCGGGATGAATACAACAGTCACCATGCGTAATTTCCTAAACGGCAGTAATGTCTCAAACAGTCTGCGGTTTGATCGTTCCCTGGAAGACCAGTAGTAGTTTCCGATGCACATCTGGAGGCATTCTGTAATCTGTGGACCATCAGAGTGTTGATGAATCACAGAGATTGCATCGGGATTGAATACTGCAGTCACCATGCGCACTCTCCTCCATGGGAGTAGTGTCTCATACTGTCTACGCTTTGATCGTTCTCTGGAAGACCAGTAGTAGTTTCCGATGCACATCTGGTGGCATTCCTCAAATTGTGGACTATCAGAGTGTTGATGAAACACAGAGATTGCATCGGGATGGAATACAGCAGTCACCATGCGCACTATCCTCCACCGGAGTAATGTCTCAAAGAGTCTACGCTTTGATCGTTCCCTGGAAGACCAGTAGTAGTTTCCGATGCACATCTGGAGGCATTCCTTAATCTGTGAACTATCAGAGTGTTGATGAAACACAGAAATTGCATCGGGATTGATTCCAACAGTCACCATGCGCACTTTCCTCCACGGGAGTAATGTCACAAACAGTCTACGCTTTGATCGTTCCCTGGAAGACCAATATGAGTTTCGGATGCACATCTGGAGCCATTCTGTAATCTGTGGAATATCAGAGGGTTGATTAAACACAGAAATTGCATCGGGATTGAATACAAAAGTCACCATGCGCACTTTCGTCCACAGGAGTAATGTCTCAAACAGTCTATGCTTTGATCGTTCCCTCGAAGACCAGTAGTAGCTTCCGATGCACATCTGGAGGCATTCTGTAATCTGTGGACCTTCAAAGTGTTGATGAAACACAGAAATTGCATCGTGATTGAATACAACAGTCACCATGCGCACTTTCCTCAATGGGAGTAATGTCTCAATCAGTCTATGCTTTGATCGTTCCCTCGAAGACCAGTAGTAGCTTCCGATGCACATCTGGAGGCATTCTGTAATCTGTGGACCTTCAAAGTGTTGATGAAACACAGAAATTGCATCAGGATTGAATACAACAGTCACCATTCGCACTTCCCTATATGGGATTAATGTCTCAAGCCGTCTACGCTTTGATCGTTCCCTGGAAGACCAGTAGTAGTTTCCGATGCACATCTGGAGGCATTCTGTAATCTGTTTACTATCAGAGTGTTGTTGAAACACAGAAATTGCCTCGGGCTTGAATACAACAGTCACCATACGGACTTTCCTCCATGGGAGTAATGTCTCAAACAGTCTACGCTTTGATCGTTCCCTGGAAGACCAGTAGCAGTTTCCGATGCACATCTGGAAGCATTCTGTAATCTGTGGACTATCAGAGTGTTGATGAAACACAGAAATTGCATCGGGATAGAATACAACTGTCACCATGCGCACTTTCCTCCATGTTAGTAATGTCTCAAACAGTTTACGCTTTGATCGCTCCCTGGAAGACCAGTAGTAGTTTCTGACGCAAATCTGGAGGCTTTCTGTAATCTGTGGAATACCAGAGTGTTGATGAACACTGAAATTTCATCTGGATTGAATACAACAGTCACCATGCGCACTTTCCTCCATGGGAGTAATGTCTCAAACAGTCTACGCTTTGATAGCTCCCTGGAAGACCAGTAGTAGTTTCCGATGCACATCTGGAGGCATTCTGTAATCTGTGGACTATCAGAGTGTTGATGAAACACAGAAATTGCATCGCGGATGGAATACAACAGTAACCATGCCACTTTCCTCCATGGGAGTAATGTCTCAAACAGTCTACGCTTTGATCGTTCCCTGGAAGACGAGTAGTAGTTTCCGATGCACATCTGGAGGCATTCTGTATCTGTGGACTATCAAAGTGTTGATGAAACACAGAAATAGCATCGGGATTGAATACAACAGTCACCATGCGCACTTTCCTCCACGGGAGTAATGTCTCAAACAGTCTACGCTTTGATCGTTCCCTGGAAGACCAGTAGTAGTTTCCGATGTGCATCTGGAGGCATTCTGTAATCTGTGGACTATCAGAGTGTTGATGAAAATCAGAAATTGCATCGGGATTGAATACAACAGTCACCATGCGCACTTTCCTCCATGGGAGTAATGTCTCTAACGGTCTACCCTTTGATTGTTCCATGGAAGACCAGTAGTAGTTTCAGATGCAGATCTGGATTCAATCTGTAATCTGTGGACTATCAGAGTGTTGATGAAACACAGAAATTGCATCGGGATTGAATACAACAGTCACCATCCGCACTTTCCTCCATGGGTGTAATGTCTGAAACAGTCTACGCTTTGATCGTTCCCTGGAAGACCAGTAGTAGTTTCCGATGCACAATTGGAGGCATTCTGTAATCTGTGGACCTTAGAAATGTTGATGAAACACAGAAATTGCAACGGTAGTGAATACAACAGTCACCATGCGCACTTTCCTCCATGGGAGTAATGTCTGAAACAGTCTACGCTTTGATCGTTCCAAGGAAGGCCAGTAGTAGTTTCCGATGCACAACTGGAGGCATTCTGTAATCTGTGGACCTTAGAAATGTTGATGAAATTCAGAAATTGCATCGTTGATTGAATACAACAGTCACCATGCGCACTTTCCTCCATGGGAGTAATGTCTCTAAAGGTCTACGCTTTGATCGTTCCATGGAAGACCAGTAGTAGTTTCAGATGCACGTCTGGTGGCATTCTGCAATCTGAACAATATCAGCGTGTAGATGAAACAAAAAAATTGCATCGGGATTGAATACAACAGTCACCATGCGCACTTTCCTCCATGGGAGAAATGTCTCAAATAGTCTACGCTTTGATCGTTCCCTGGAAGACCAGTAGCAGTTTCCGAAGCACATCTGGAAGCATTCTGTAATCTGTGGGCTATCAGAGTGTTGATGAAACACAGAAATTGCATCGCGATAGAATACAACTGTCACCATGCGCACTTTCGTCCATGTGAGTAATGTCTCAAACAGTTTACGCTTTGATCGCTCCCTGGTAGACCAGTAGTAGTTTCCAACGCAAATCTGGAGGCATTCTGTAATCTGTGGACTATCAGAGTGTTGATGAACACTGAAATTTCATCTGGATTGAATACAACAGTCACCATGCGCACTTTCCTCCATGAGAGTAATGTCTCAAACAGTCTACGCTTTGATCGGTCCCGGGAAGACCAGTAGTACTTTCCGATGCACATCTGGAGGCATTCTGTAATCTGTGGACTATCAGAACGTTGTTGAAACACAGAAATTGCATCGGGATTGAATGCAACAGTCACCATGCGGACTTTCCTCCATGGGAGTAATGTCTCAAACAGTCTACGCTTTGATAGCTCCCTGGAAGACCAGTAGTAGTTTCCGATGCACATCTGGAGACTTTCTGTAATCTTTGGACTATCAGAGTGTTGCTGAAACACAGAAATAGCATCGTGATTGAATACAACAGTCACCATGCGCACTATCCCCCACGGGAGTAATGTCTCAAACGTTCTACGCTTTGATTGTTCCCTGGAAGACCAGTAGTTGTTTCCGATGCACATCTGGTATCGTACTGTAATCTGTGCACTATCAGAGTGTTGATGAAGCACAGAAATAGCATCGTGATTGAATACAACAGTCACCATGCGCACTTTCCTCCACGGGAGTAATGTCTCAAACTGTCTACGCTTTGATCGTTCCCTGGAAGACCAGTAGTTGTTTCCGATGCACATCTGGTATCATACTGTAATCTGTGCACTATCAGAGTGTTGATGAAACACAGAAATTGCATCGGGATTGAATACAACTGTCACCATTCGCACTTTCCTCCACAGGAGTAATGTCTCAAACAGTCTACGCTTTGATCGTTCCCTGGAAGACCAGTAGTAGTTTCCGATGCACATCTGGAGGCATCCTGTAATCTGTGGACCTTCAAAGTGTTGATGAAACACAGAAATTGCTTCGGCATTGAATACAACAGTCACCATGCGCACTTTTTACCATGGGAGTAATGTCTCAATCAGTCTATTTTTTGATCGTTCCCACGAAGACCAGTAGTAGTTTCCGATGCACATCAGGAGGCAATCTGTAATCTGTGGACTATCAGAGTGTTGATGAAACACAGAAATTGCATCGGGATTGAATACAACAGTCACCATGCGCACTGTCCTCCATATGAGTAATGTCTCAAACTGTCATCGATTTGATCGTTCCGTGAAGACCAGTAGTAGTTTCCGATGCACATCTGGAGGCATTCAGTAATCTGTGGTCTATACAGGTGTTGATGAAACACAGAAATTGAATCGGCATTGAATACAACAGTCACCATGCGAACTTTCCTCCATGGGAGTAATGTCTCAAACAGTCTACGCCTTGATGGTTCCCTGGAGGACCAGTAGTAGTTTCCGATGCACATCTGGAAGCATTCTGTAATCTGATGAGTATCTGAGTGTTGATGAAACACAGAAATAGCTTCGTGATTGAATACAACAGTCACCATGCGCACTTTCCTCCACGGGAGGAATGTCTCAAACAGTCTACGCTTTGATCGTTCCATGGAAGACCAGTAGTAGTTTCCGATGCACATCTGGAGGTATTCTGTATCTGTGGACTATCAAAGTGTTGATGAAACACAGAAATAGCATCGGGATAGAATACAACAGTCACCATGCGCACTTTCCTCCACGGGAGTAATGGCTCAAACAGTCTACGCTTTGATCGTACCCTGGAAGACCAGTAGTAGTTTCCGATGTGCATCTGGAGGCATTCTGTAATCTGTGGACTATCAGAGTGTTGATGAAAATCAGAAATTGCATCGGGATTGAATACAACAGTCACCATGCGCACTTTCCTCCATGGGAGTAATGTCTCTAACGGTCTACCCTTTGATTGTTCCATGGAAGACCAGTAGTAGTTTCAGATGCAGGTCTGGATTCAATCTGTAATCTGTGGACTATCAGAGTGTTGATGAAACACAGAAATTGCATCGGGATTGAATACAACAGTCACCATCCGCACTTTCCTCCATGGGTGTAATGTCTGAAACATTCTACGCTTTGATCGTTCCCTGGAAGACCAGTAGTAGTTTCCGATGCACAATTGGAGGCATTCTGTAATCTGTGGACCTTAGAAATGTTGATGAAACACAGAAATTGCAACGGTAGTGAATACAACAGTCACCATCCGCACTTTCCTCCATGGGAGTAATGTCTGACACAGTCTACGCTTTGATCGTTCTAAGGAAGGCCAGTAGTAGTTTCCGATGCACAACTGGAGGCATTCTGTAATCTGTGGACCTTAGAAATGTTGATGAAATTCAGAAATTGCATCGTTGATTGAATACAACAGTCACCATGCGCACTTTCCTCCATGGGAGTAATGTCTCTAAAGGTCTACGCTTTGATCGTTCCATGGAAGACCAGTAGTAGTTTCAGATGCACGTCTGGTGGCATTCTGCAATCTGAACAATATCAGCGTGTAGATGAAACAAAAAAATTGCATCGGGATTGAATACAACAGTCACCATGCGCACTTTCCTCCATGGGAGTAATGTCTCAAATAGTCTACGCTTAGATCGTTCCCAGGAAGAAAAGTAATAGTTTCCGATGCACATCTGGAGGCATTCTGTAATCTGTGGAGTATCAGAGTGTTGATGAAACACAGAAATTGCATCGGGATTGATTACAACAGTCACCATGCGCACCTTCTTCCAAGGGAGTAATGTCTCAAAGAGTTTACGTTTTGATCGTACCCTGAAAGACCAGTAGTAGTTTCCGATGCACATCTGGAGGCATTCTGTAATCTGTGGACTATCAGAGTGTTCATGAAACACAGAAATTGCATCGGGATTTAATACAACAGTCACCATGCGCACTCTCCCCCATGTTAGTAATGTCTCAAACAGTCTACGCTTTGATCGTTCCCTGGAAGACCAGTGGTAGTTTCCAATGCACATCTGGAGGCATTCTGTAATCTGTGGACTAACAAAGTGTTGATGAAACACAGACATTGCATCGGGATTGAATACAACAGTTACCATGCGAACCTTCCTCCAAGGGAGTAATGTCGCAAAGAGTTTACGCTTTGATCGTTCCCTGGAAGACCAGTAGTAGTTTCCGATGCACATCTGGAGGCATTCTGTAATCTGTGGACTATCAGAGTGTTGATGAAACACAGAAATTGAATCGGGATTTAATACAACAGTCACCATGCGCACTTTCCTCCATGTTAGCAATGTCTCAAACAGTCTACGCTTTGATCTTTCCCTGGAAGACCAGTGGTAGTTTCCAATGCACATCTGCAGGCATTATGTAGTCTGTGGACTATCAGAGTGTTGATGAAACACAAAAATGGCATCGGCATTGAATACAACAGTCACCATGCGCACTTTCCTATATGGGAGTAATGACTGAAAAAGTCCACACTTTCATCGTTCCCTGGAAGACCAGTAGTAGTTTCCGATGCACATCTGGTGGCATCCTGTAATCTGTGGACTATCAGAGTGTTGATGAAACATAGAAATTGCATCGGGATTGAATAAAACAGTCACCATGCGCACTTTCCTCCGCGGGAGAAATGTCTCAAGTAGTCTACGCTTTGATCGTTCCCTGGAAGACCAATATGAGTTGACGATGCACATCTGGAGCCATTCTGTAATCTGTGGAATATCAGAGGATTGATTAAACACAGAAATTGCATCGGGATTGAATACAAAAGTCACCATGCGCACTTTCGTCCACGGGAGTAATGTCTCAAACAGTCTATGTTTGATCGTTCCCTCGAAGACCAGTAGTAGCTTCCGATGCACATCTGGAGGCATTCTGTAATCTGTGGACTATCAGAGTGTTGATGAAACACAGAAATTGCATCAGGATTGAATACAACAGTCACCATTCGCACTTTCCTCCATGGGAGTAATGTCTCAAGCCGTCTACGCTTTGATCGTTCCCTGGAAGACCAGTATTAGTTTCCGATGCACATCTGGAGGCATTCTGTAATCTGTTTACTATCAGAGTGTTGTTGAAACACAGAAATTGCCTCAGGCTTGAATACAACAGTCACCATACGGACTTTCCTCCATGGGAGTAATGTCTCAAACAGTCTACGCTTTGATCGTTACCTATATGAATAGTAGTAGTTTACGATGCAAAACTGGAGGCATTCTGTAATCTGTGGACTATCAGAGTGTTGATGAATCACAGAAATTGTATCGGGATTGAATACAACAGTCACCATGCGCACTTTCCTTCATGGGAGTAATGTCTCAAACAGTCTACGCTTTGATCGTTCCCTGGAAGACCAGTAGCAGTTTCCGAAGCACATCTGGAAGCATTCTGTAATCTGTGGACTATCAGAGTGTTGATGAAACACAGAAATTGCATCGCGATAGAATACAACTGTCACCATGCGCACTTTCCTCCATGTGAGTAACGTCTCAAACAGTTTACGCTTTGATCGCTCCCTGGTAGACCAGTAGTAGTTTCCAACGCAAATCTGGAGGCATTCTGTAATCTGTGGACTATCAGAGTGTTGATGAACACTGAAATTTCATCTGGATTGAATACAACAGTCACCATGCGCACTTTCCTCCATGAGAGTAATGTCTCAAACAGTCTACGCTTTGATCGGTCCCTGGAAGACCAGTAGTACTTTCCGATGCACATCTGGAGGCATTCTGTAATCTGTGGACTATCAGAACGTTGTTGAAACACAGAAAATGCATCGGGATTGAATGCAACAGTCACCATGCGGACTTTCCTCCATGGGAGTAATGTCTCAAACAGTCTACGCTTTGATAGCTCCCTGGAAGACCAGTAGTAGTTTCCGATGCACATCTGGAGGCATTCTGTAATCTTTGGACTATCAGAGTGTTGCTGAAACACAGATATTGCATCGGGATTGAATACAACAGTAACCATGCCACTCTCCTCCATGGGAGTGATGTCTCAAACAGTCTACCCCTTGATCGTTCCCTGGACGACCAGTAGTAGTTTCCGATGCACATCTGGAGGCATTCTGTAATGTGATGAGTATCTGAGTGTTGATGAAACACAGAAATAGCATCGTGATTGAATACAACAGTCACCATGCGCACTATCCCCCACGGGAGTAATGTCTCAAACGTTCTACGCTTTGATTGTTCCCTGGAAGACCAGTAGTTGTTTCCGATGCACATCTGGTATCGTACTGTAATCTGTGCACTATCAGAGTGTTGATGAAGCACAGAAATAGCATCGTGATTGAATACAACAGTCACCATGCGCACTTTCCTCCACGGGAGTAATGTCTCAAACTGTCTACGCTTTGATCGTTCCCTGGAAGACCAGTAGTTGTTTCCGATGCACATCTGGTATCATACTGTAATCTGTGCACTATCAGAGTGTTGATGAAACACAGAAATTGCATCGGGATTGAATACAACTGTCACCATTCGCACTTTCCTCCACAGGAGTAATGTCTCAAACAGTCTACGCTTTGATCGTTCCCTGGAAGACCAGTAGTAGTTTCCGATGCACATCTGGAGGCATCCTGTAATCTGTGGACCTTCAAAGTGTTGATGAAACACAGAAATTGCTTCGGCATTGAATACAACAGTCACCATGCGCACTTTTTGCCATGGGAGTAATGTCTCAATCAGTCTATTTTTTGATCGTTCCCACGAAGACCAGTAGTAGTTTCCGATGCACATCAGGAGGCAATCTGTAATCTGTGGACTATCAGAGTGTTGATGAAACACAGAAATTGCATCGGGATTGAATACAACAGTCACCATGCGCAGTTTCAACCATGGGAGTAATGTCTCAAACTGTCATCGATTTGATCGTTCCCTGAAGACCAGTAGTAGTTTCCGATGCACATCTGGAGGCATTCAGTAATCTGTGGTCTATACAGGTGTTGATGAAACACAGAAATTGAGTCGGCATTGAATACAACAGTCACCATGCGAACTTTCCTCCATGGGAGTAATGTCTCAAACAGTCTACGACTTGATGGTTCCCTGGAGGACCAGTAGTAGTTTCCGATGCACATCTGGAAGCATTCTGTAATCTGATGAGTATCTGAGTGTTGATGAAACACAGAAATAGCTTCGTGATTGAATACAACAGTCACCATGCGCACATTCCTCCACGGGAGGAATGTCTCAAACAGTCTACGCTTTGATCGTTCCCTTGAAGACCAGTAGTAGTTTCCGATGTGCATCTGGAGGCATTCTGTAATCTGTTGACTATCAGAGTGTTGATGAAACACAGAAATAGCATCGGGATTGAATACAACAGTCACCATGCGCACTTTCCTCCACGGGAGTAATGGCTCAAACAGTCTACGCTTTGATCGTTCCCTTGAAGACCAGTAGTAGTTTCCGATGTGCATCTGGAGGCATTCTGTAATCTGTGGACTATCAGAGTGTTGATGAAAATCAGAAATTGCATTGGGATTGAATACAACAGTCACCATGCGCACTTTCCTCCATGGGAGTAATGTCTCTAACGGTCTACCCTTTGATTGTTCCATGGAAGACCAGTAGTAGTTTCAGATGCAGATCTGGATTCAATCTGTAATCTGTGGACTATCAGAGTGTTGATGAAACACAGAAATTGCATCGGGATTGAATACAACAGTCACCATCCGCACTTTCCTCCATGGGTGTAATGTCTGAAACAGTCTACGCTTTGATCGTTCCCTGGAAGACCAGTAGTAGTTTCCGATGCACAATTGGTGGCATTCTGTAATCTGTGGACCTTAGAAATGTTGATGAAACACAGAAATTGCAACGGTAGTGAATACAACAGTCACCATCCGCACTTTCCTCCGTGGGAGTAATGTCTGAAACAGTCTACGCTTTGATCGTTCCAAGGAAGGCCAGTAGTAGTTTCCGATGCACAACTGGAGGCATTCTGTAATCTGTGGACCTTAGAAATGTTGATGAAATTCAGAAATTGCATCGTTGATTGAATACAACAGTCACCATGCGCACTTTCCTCCATGGGAGTAATGTCTCTAAAGGTCTACGCTTTGATCGTTCCATGGAAGACCAGTAGTAGTTTCAGATGCACGTCTGGTGGCATTCTGCAATCTGAACAATATCAGCGTGTAGATGAAACAAAAAAATTGCATCGGGATTGAATACAACAGTCACCATGCGCACTTTCCTCCATGGGAGTAATGTCTCAAATAGTCTACGCTTAGATCGTTCCCAGGAAGAAAAGTAATAGTTTCCGATGCACATCTGGAGGCATTCTGTAATCTGTGGAGTATCAGAGTGTTGATGAAACACAGAAATTGCATCGGGATTGATTACAACAGTCACCATGCGCACCTTCTTCCAAGGGAGTAATGTCTCAAAGAGTTTACGTTTTGATCGTACCCTGAAAGACCAGTAGTAGTTTCCGATGCACATCTGGAGGCATTCTGCAATCTGTGGACTATCAGAGTGTTCTTGAAACACAGAAATTGCATCGGGATTTAATACAACAGTCACCATGCGCACTCTCCCCCATGTTAGTAATGTCTCAAACAGTCTACGCTTTGATCGTTCCCTGGAAGACCAGTGGTGGTTTCCAATGCACATCTGGAGGCATTCTGTAATCTGTGGACTAACAAAGTGTTGATGAAACACAGAAATTGCATCGGGATTGAATACAACAGTCACCATATGCACTTTCCTCTGTGGGAGTAATGACTCAAACAGTCCACCCTTTGATCGTCCCCTGGAAGACCAGTAGTAGTTTCCGATGAACATCTGGTGGCATTCTGTAATCTGTGGACTATCACAGTGTTGATGAAACACAGAAATTGCATTGGGATTGAATAAAACAGTCACCATGCGCACTTCCCTCCGCGGGAGGTATGTTTCAAACAGTCTACGCTTTGATCGTTACCTCGAAGACCAGTAGTAGTTTCCGATGCACATCTGGTGGCATTCTGTAGACTGTAGACTATCAGAGTGTTGATGAAACACAGATATTTCATCGGGATGAATGCAACAGTCACCATGCGCACTTTCCTCCACCGGTGTAATGTCTCAAACAGTCTAAGCTTTGATCGATCCCTGGAAGACCAGTAGTAGTTTCCGATGCACACCTGGAGGCATTCCTTAATCTGTGGAGTATCAGAGTGTTGATGAAACACAGAAATTGCATCGGGATTGAATACAACAGTTACAATGCGAACCTTCCTCCAAGGGAGTAATGTCTCAAAGAGTTTACGCTTTGATCGTTCCCTGGAAGACCAGTAGTAGTTTCCGATGCACATCTGGAGGCATTCTGTAATCTGTGGACTATCAGAGTGTTGATGAAACACAGAAATTGAATCGGGATTTAATACAACAGTCACCATGCGCACTTTCCTCCATGTTAGCAATGTCTCAAACAGTCTACGCTTTGATCTTTCCCTGGAAGACCAGTGGTAGTTTCCAATGCACATCTGCAGGCATTCTGTAGTCTGTGGACTATCAGAGTGTTGATGAAACACAAAAATTGCATCGGCATTGAATACAACAGTCACCATGCGCACTTTCCTATATGGGAGTAATGACTGAAACAGTCCACACTTTCATCGTTCCCTGGAAGACCAGTAGTAGTTTCCGATGCACATCTGGTGGCATCCTGTAATCTGTGGACTATCAGAGTGTTGATGAAACATAGAAATTGCATCGGGATTGAATAAAACAGTCACCATGTGCACTTTCCTCCGCGGGAGAAATGTCTCAAGTAGTCTACGCTTTGATCGTTCCCTGGAAGACCAATATGAGTTGACGATGCACATCTGGAGCCATTCTGTAATCTGTGGAATATCAGAGGGTTGATTAAACACAGAAATTGCATCGGGATTGAATACAAAAGTCACCATGCGCACTTTCGTCCACGGGAGTAATGTCTCAAACAGTCTATGTTTGATCGTTCCCTCGAATACCAGTAGTAGCTTCCGATGCACATCTGGAGGCATTCTGCAATCTGTGGACTATCAGAGTGTTGATGAAACACACAAATTGCATCAGGATTGAATACAACAGTCACCATTCGCACTTTCCTCCATGGGAGTAATGTCTCAAGCCGTCTACGCTTTGATCGTTCCCTGGAAGACCAGTAGTAGTTTCCGATGCACATCTGGAGGCATTCTGTAATCTGTTTACTATCAGAGTGTTGTTGAAACACAGAAATTGCCTCAGGCTTGAATACAACAGTCACCATACGGACTTTCCTCCATGGGAGTAATGTCTCAAACAGTCTACGCTTTGATCGTTACCTATATGAATAGTAGTAGTTTACGATGCACAACTGGAGGCATTCTGTAATCTGTGGACTATCAGAGTGTTGATGAATCACAGAAATTGTATCGGGATTGAATACAACAGTCACCATGCGCACTTTCCTTCATGGGAGTAATGTCTCAAACAGTCTACGCTATGATCGTTCCCTGGAAGACCAGTAGCAGTTTCCGAAGCACATCTGGAAGCATACTGTAATCTGTGGACTATCAGAGTGTTGATGAAACACAGAAATTGCATCCCGATAGAATACAACTGTCACCATGCGCACTTTCCTCCATGTGAGTAATGTCTCAAACAGTTTACGCTTTGATCGCTCCCTGGTAGACCAGTAGTAGTTTCCAACGCAAATCTGGAGGCATTCTGTAATCTGTGGACTATCAGAGTGTTGATGAACACTGAAATTTCATCTGGATTGAATACAACAGTCACCATGCGCACTTTCCTCCATGAGAGTAATGTCTCAAACAGTCTACGCTTTGATCGGTCCCTGGAAGACCAGTAGTACTTTCCGATGCACATCTGGAGGCATTCTGTAATCTGTGGACTATCAGAACGTTGTTGAAACACAGAAATTGCTTTGGGATTGAATGCAACAGTCACCATGCGGACTTTCCTCCATGGGAGTAATGTCTCAAACAGTCTACGCTTTGATAGCTCCCTGGAAGACCAGTAGTAGTTTCCGATGCACATCTGGAGGCATTCTGTAATCTTTGGACTATCAGAGTGTTGCTGAAACACAGAAATTGCATCGGGATTGAATACAACAGTAACCATGCCACTCTCCTCCATGGGAGTAATGTCTCAAACAGTCTACCCCTTGATCGTTCCCTGGACGACCAGTAGTAGTTTCCGATGCACATCTGGAGGCATTCTGTAATGTGATGAGTATCTGAGTGTTGATGAAACACAAAAATAGCATCGTGATTGAATACAACAGTCACCATGCGCACTATCCCCCACGGGAGTAATGTCTCAAACGTTCTACGCTTTGATTGTTCCCTGGAAGACCAGTAGTTGTTTCCGATGCACATCTGGTATCGTACTGTAATCTGTGCACTATCAGAGTGTTGATGAAGCACAGAAATAGCATCGTGATTGAATACAACAGTCACCATGCGCACTTTCCTCCACGGGAGTAATGTCTCAAACTGTCTACGCTTTGATCGTTCCCTGGAAGACCAGTAGTTGTTTCCGATGCACATCTGGTATCTTACTGTAATCTGTGCACTATCAGAGTGTTGATGAAACACAGAAATTGCATCGGGATTGAATACAACTGTCACCATTCGCACTTTCCTCCACAGGAGTAATGTCTCAAACAGTCTACGCTTTGATCGTTCCCTGGAAGACCAGTAGTAGTTTCCGATGCACATCTGGAGGCATCCTGTAATCTGTGGACCTTCAAAGTGTTGATGAAACACAGAAATTGCTTCGGCATTGAATACAACAGTCACCATGCGCACTTTTTACCATGGGAGTAATGTCTCAATCAGTCTATTTTTTGATCGTTCCCACGAAGACCAGTAGTAGTTTCCGATGCACATCAGGAGGCAATCTGTAATCTGTGGACTATCAGAGTGTTGATGAAACACAGAAATTGCATCGGGATTGAATACAACAGTTACCATGCGCAGTTTCCTCCATGGGAGTAATGTGTCAAACTGTCATCGATTTGATCGTTCCCTGAAGACCAGTAGTAGTTTCCGATGCACATCTGGAGCCATTCAGTAATCTGTGGTCTATACAGGTATTGATGAAACACAGAAATTGAATCGGCATTGAATACAACAGTCACCATGCGAACTTTCCTCCATGGGAGTAATGTCTCAAACAGTCTACGCCTTGATGGTTCCCTGGAGGACCAGTAGTAGTTACCGATGCACATCTGGAAGCATTCTGTAATCTGATGAGTATCTGAGTGTTGATGAAACACAGAAATAGCTTCGTGATTGAATACAACAGTCACCATGCGCACTTTCCTCCACGGGAGGAATGTCTCAAACAGTCTACGCTTTGATCGTTCCCTGGAAGACCAGTAGTAGTTTCCGATGCACATCTGGAGGCATTCTGTAATCTGTGGAATTTCAAAGTGTTGAAGAAACACAGAAATTGCTTCGGGATTGAATACAACAGTCACCATGACCACTTTCCTACATGGGAGTAATTCTCAAACAGTCTACGCCTTGATCGTTGTCTGGAAGAAAGGTAGTAGTTTCCGATGCACATCTGGAGGCATTCTGTAATCTGTGGACTATCTGTGTGTAGATGAAACACAGAAATTGCATCGGGATTGAATACAACCGTCACCATGCGCACCTTCCGCCATGGGAGTAATGTCTCTAACATTCTACGATTTGATCGTTCCCTGTTAGACCAGTATTAGTTTCCGATGCACATCTGGACTCATTCTGTAATCTGTGGACCTTCAAAGTGTTGATGAAACACAGAAATTGCATCGGGATTGAATACAATAGTCACGATGCGCACTTTCCTCCATGGGAGTAATGTCTCAAACAGTCTACGCTTTGATCGTTCCCTGGAAGACCAGTAGTAGTTTCCAATGCACATCTGGAGGCATTCTGTAATCTGTGGACTAACAAAGTGTTGATGAAACACAGAAATTGCATCGGGATTGAATACAACAGTCACCATATGCACTTTCCTCCATGGGAGTAATGACTGAAACAGTCCACCCTTTCATCGTTCCCTGGAAGACCAGTATTGGTTTCCGATGAACATCTGGTGGCATTCTGTAATCTGTGGACTATCAGAGTGTTGATGAAACACAGAAATTGCATCGGGATTGATTACAACAGTCACCATGCGCACCTTCCTCCAAGGGAGTAATGTCTCAAAGAGTTTACGTTTTGATCGTTCCCTGGAAGACCAGTAGTAGTTTCCGATGCACATCTGGAGGCATTCTGTAATCTGTGGACTATCAGAGTGTTCATGAAACACAGAAATTGCATCGGGATTGAATACAACAGTCACCATATGCACTTTCCTCCGTGGGTGTAATGACTGAAACAGTCCACCCTTTGATCGTTCCCTGGAAGACCAGTAGTAGTTTCCGATGAACATCTGGTATCATTCTGTAATCTGTGGACTATCTCAGTGTTGATGAAACACAGAAATTGCATTGGGATTGAATAAAACAGTCACCATGCGACCTTTCCTCCGCAGGAGGTATGTTTCAAACAGTCTACGCTTTGATCGTTACCTCGAAGACCAGTTGTAGTTTCCGATGAACATCTGGTGGCATTCTGTAATCTGTTGACTATCAGAGTGTTGATGAAATACAAAAATTGCATCGGGATTGAATACAACAGTCACCATCCGCACTTTCCTTCACGGGAGTAATGTCTCAAACAGTCTACGCTTTGATCGTTCCCTGGAGGCCCTGTAGTAGCTTCCGATGCACATCTTGTGGCATTCTGTAATCTGTGGACCATCAGAGTGTTGATGAAACACAGAGATTGCATCGGGATCGAATACAGCAGTCACCATGCGCACTCTCCTCCATGAAATTGTAGTGTCTCATACAGCCTACGCCTTGATCGTTCTCTGGAAGACCAGTAGTAGTTTCCGATGCACATCTGGAGGCATTCTGTAATCTGTCTACTATCAGAGTGTTGATGAAACACAGAGATTGCATCGGGATGGAATACAGCAGTCACCATGCGCACTTTCCTCCACCGGAGTAATGTCTCTAACAGTCTACGCTTTGATCGTTCCCTGGAAGACCAGTAGTAGTTTCCGATGCACATCTGGAGGCATTCTGTAATCTGTTTACTATCAGAGTGTTGTTGAAACACAGAAATTGCCTCAGGCTTGAATACAACAGTCACCATACGGACTTTCCTCCATGGGAGTAATGTCTCAAACAGTCTACGCTTTGATCGTTACCTATATGAATAGTAGTAGTTTACGATGCACAACTGGAGGCATTCTGTAATCTGTGGACTATCAGAGTGTTGATGAATCACAGAAATTGTATCGGGATTGAATACAACAGTCACCATGCGCACTTTCCTTCATGGGACTAATGTCTCAAACAGTCTACGCTTTGATCGTTCCCTGGAAGACCAGTAGCAGTTTCCGAAGCACATCTGGAAGCATACTGTAATCTGTGGACTATCAGAGTGTTGATGAAACACAGAAATTGAATCCCGATAGAATACAACTGTCACCATGCGCACTTTCCTCCATGTGAGTAATGTCTCAAACAGTTTACGCTTTGATCGCTCCCTGGTAGACCAGTAGTAGTTTCCAACGCAAATCTGGAGGCATTCTGTAATCTGTGGACTATCAGAGTGTTGATGAACACTGAAATTTCATCTGGATTGAATACAACAGTCACCATGCGCACTTTCCTCCATGAGAGTAATGTCTCAAACAGTCTACGCTTTGATCGGTCCCTGGAAGACCAGTAGTACTTTCCGATGCACATCTGGAGGCATTCTGTTATCTGTGGACTATCAGAACGTTGTTGAAACACAGAAATTGCATCGGGATTGAATGCAACAGTCACCATGCGGACTTTCCTCCATGGGAGTAATGTCTCAAACAGTCTACGCTTTGATAGCTCCCTGGAAGACCAGTAGTAGTTTCCGATGCACATCTGGAGGCATTCTGTAATCTTTGGACTATCAGAGTGTTGCTGAAACACAGAAATTGCATCGGGATTGAATACAACAGTAACCATGCCACTCTCCTCCATGGGAGTAATGTCTCAAACAGTCTACCCCTTGATCGTTCCCTGGACGACCAGTAGTAGTTTCCGATGCACATCTGGAGGCATTCTGTAATGTGATGAGTATCTGAGTGTTGATGAAACACAAAAATAGCATCGTGATTGAATACAACAGTCACCATGCGCACTATCCCCCACGGGAGTAATGTCTCAAACGTTCTACGCTTTGATTGTTCCCTGGAAGACCAGTAGTTGTTTCCGATGCACATCTGGTATCGTACTGTAATCTGTGCACTATCAGAGTGTTGATGAAGCACAGAAATAGCATCGTGATTGAATACAACAGTCACCATGCGCACTTTCCTCCACGGGAGTAATGTCTCAAACTGTCTACGCTTTGATCGTTCCCTGGAAGACCAGTAGTTGTTTCCGATGCACATCTGGTATCTTACTGTAATCTGTGCACTATCAGAGTGTTGATGAAACACAGAAATTGCATCGGGATTGAATACAACTGTCACCATTCGCACTTTCCTCCACAGGAGTAATGTCTCAAACAGTCTACGCTTTGATCGTTCCCTGGAAGACCAGTAGTAGTTTCCGATGCACATCTGGAGGCATCCTGTAATCTGTGGACCTTCAAAGTGTTGATGAAACACAGAAATTGCTTCGGCATTGAATACAACAGTCACCATGCGCACTTTTTACCATGGGAGTAATGTCTCAATCAGTCTATTTTTTGATCGTTCCCACGAAGACCAGTAGTAGTTTCCGATGCACATCAGGAGGCAATCTGTAATCTGTGGACTATCAGAGTGTTGATGAAACACAGAAATTGCATCGGGATTGAATACAACAGTCACCATGCGCAGTTTCCTCCATGGGAGTAATGTCTCAAACTGTCATCGATTTGATCGTTCCCTGAAGACCAGTAGTAGTTTCCGATGCACATCTGGAGGCATTCAGTAATCTGTGGTCTATACAGGTATTGATGAAACACAGAAATTGAATCGGCATTGAATACAACAGTCACCATGCGAACTTTCCTCCATGGGAGTAATGTCTCAAACAGTCTACGCCTTGATGGTTCCCTGGAGGACCAGTAGTAGTTTCCGATGCACATCTGGAAGCATTCTGTAATCTGATGAGTATCTGAGTGTTGATGAAACACAGAAATAGCTTCGTGATTGAATACAACAGTCACCATGCGCACTTTCCTCCACGGGAGGAATGTCTCAAACAGTCTACGCTTTGATCGTTCCCTGGAAGACCAGTAGTAGTTTCCGATGCACATCTGGAGGCATTCTGTAATCTGTGGAATTTCAAAGTGTTGAAGAAACACAGAAATTGCTTCGGGATTGAATACAACAGTCACCATGACCACTTTCCTCCATGGGAGTAATTCTCAAACAGTCTACGCCTTGATCGTTGTCTGGAAGAAAGGTAGTAGTTTCCGATGCACATCTGGAGGCATTCTGTAATCTGTGGACTATCTGTGTGTAGATGAAACACAGAAATTGCATCGGGATTGAATACAACCGTCACCATGCGCACCTTCCGCCATGGGAGTAATGTCTCTAACATTCTACGATTTGATCGTTCCCTGTTAGACCAGTATTAGTTTCCGATGCACATCTGGACTCATTCTGTAATCTGTGGACCTTCAAAGTGTTGATGAAACACAGAAATTGCATCGGGATTGAATACAATAGTCACGATGCGCACTTTCCTCCATGGGAGTAATGTCTCAAACAGTCTACGCTTTGATCGTTCCCTGGAAGACCAGTAGTAGTTTCCAATGCACATCTGGAGGCATTCTGTAATCTGTGGACTAACAAAGTGTTGATGAAACACAGAAATTGCATCGGGATTGAATACAACAGTCACCATATGCACTTTCCTCCGTGGGAGTAATGACTGAAACAGTCCACCCTTTCATCGTTCCCTGGAAGACCAGTATTGGTTTCCGATGAACATCTGGTGGCATTCTGTAATCTGTGGACTATCAGAGTGTTGATGAAACACAGAAATTGCATCGGGATTGATTACAACAGTCACCATGCGCACCTTCCTCCAAGGGAGTAATGTCTCAAAGAGTTTACGTTTTGATCGTTCCCTGGAAGACCAGTAGTAGTTTCCGATGCACATCTGGAGGCATTCTGTAATCTGTGGACTATCAGAGTGTTCATGAAATACAGAAATTGCATCGGGATTGAATACAACAGTCACCATATGCACTTTCCTCCGTGGGTGTAATGACTGAAACAGTCCACCCTTTGATCGTTCCCTGGAAGACCAGTAGTAGTTTCCGATGAACATCTGGTATCATTCTGTAATCTGTGGACTATCTCAGTGTTGATGAAACACAGAAATTGCATTGGGATTGAATAAAACAGTCACCATGCGACCTTTCCTCCGCAGGAGGTATGTTTCAAACAGTCTACGCTTTGATCGTTACCTCGAAGACCAGTTGTAGTTTCCGATGAACATCTGGTGGCATTCTGTAATCTGTTGACTATCAGAGTGTTGATGAAATACAAAAATTGCATCGGGATTGAATACAACAGTCACCATCCGCACTTTCCTTCACGGGAGTAATGTCTCAAACAGTCTACGCTTTGATCGTTCCCTGGAGGCCCTGTAGTAGCTTCCGATGCACATCTTGTGGCATTCTGTAATCTGTGGACCATCAGAGTGTTGATGAAACACAGAGATTGCATCGGGATCGAATACAGCAGTCACCATGCGCACTCTCCTCCATGAAATTGTAGTGTCTCATACAGCCTACGCCTTGATCGTTCTCTGGAAGACCAGTAGTAGTTTCCGATGCACATCTGGAGGCATTCTGTAATCTGTCTACTATCAGAGTGTTGATGAAACACAGAGATTGCATCGGGATGGAATACAGCAGTCACCATGCGCACTTTCCTCCACCGGAGTAATGTCTCTAACAGTCTACGCTTTGATCGTTCCCTGGAAGACCAGTAGTAGTTTCCGATGCACATCTGGAGGCATTCCTTAATCTGTGGACTATCAGAGTGTTGATGAAACACAGAAATTGCATCCGGATTGAATACAACAGTCACCATGCACACTTTCTTTAATGGGAGTAATTTCTCAAATAGTCTAAGCTTAGATCGTTCCCAGAGAGACCAGTAGTAGTTTCCGATGCACATCTGGAGGCATTCTGTAATCTGTGGACTATCAGAGTGTTGATGAAACACAGATATTGAATCGGGATATAATACAACAGTCACCATGCGCACTTTCCTCAATGTTAGCAATGTCTCAAACAGTCTACGCTTTGATCTTTCCCTGGAAGACCAGTGGTAGTTTCCAATGCACATCTGCAGGCATTCTGTAATCTGTGGACTATCAGAGTGTTGATGAAACACAAAAATTGCATCGGCATTGAATACAACAGTCACCATGCGCACTTTCCTATATGGGAGTAATGACTGAAACAGTCCACATTTTGATCGTTCCCTGGAAGACCAGTAGTAGTTTCCGATGCACATCTGGTGGCATCCTGTAATCTGTGGACTATCAGAGTGTTGATGAAACACAGAAATTGCATCGGGATTGAATAAAACAGTCACCATGCGCACTTTCCTCCACGGGAGAAGTGTCTAAAACAGTCTACGCTTTGATCGTTCCCTGGAAGACCAATATGAGTTGACGATGCACATCTGGAGCCATTCTGTAATCTGTGGAATATCAGAGGGTTGATTAAACACAGAAATTGCATCGGGATTGAATACAAAAGTCACCATGCGCACTTTCGTCCACGGGAGTAATGTCTCAAACAGTCTATGCTTTGATCGTTCCCTCGAAGACCAGTAGTAGCTTCCGATGCACATCTGGAGGCATTCTGTAATCTGTGGACCTTCAAAGTGTTGATGAAACACGGAAATTGCATCGTGATTGAATACAACAGTCACCATGCGCACTTTCCTTCATGGGAGTAATGTCTCAAACAGTCTACGCTTTGATCGTTCCCTGGAAGACCAGTAGCAGTTTCCGATGCACATCTGGAAGCATTCTGTAATCTGTGGACTATCAGAGTGTTGATGAAACACAGAAATTGCATCGCGATAGAATACAACTGTCACCATGCGCACTTTCCTCCATGTGAGTAATGTCTCAAACAGTTTACAGTTTGATCGCTCCCTGGTAGACCAGTAGTAGTTTCCGACGCAAATGTGGAGGCATTCTGTAATCTGTGGACTATCAGAGTGTTGATGAACACTGAAATTTCATCTGGATTGAATACAACAGTCACCATGCGCACTTTCCTCCATGAGAGTAATGTCTCAAACAGTCTACGCTTTGATCGGTCCCTGGAAGACCAGTAGTACTTTCCGATGCACATCTGGAGGCATTCTGTAATCTGTGGACTATCAGAACGTTGTTGAAACACAGAAATTGCATCGGGATTGAATGCAACAGTCACCATGCGGACTTTCCTCCATGGGAGTAATGTCTCAAACAGTCTACGCTTTGATAGCTCCCTGGAAGACCAGTAGTAGTTTCCGATGCACATCTGGAGGCATTCTGTAATCTTTGGACTATCAGAGTGTTGCTGAAACACAGAAATTGCATCGGGATTGAATACAACAGTAACCATGCCACTCTCCTCCATGGGAGTAATGTCTCAAACAGTCTACCCCTTGATCGTTCCCTGGACGACCAGTAGTAGTTTCCGATGCACATCTGGAGGCATTCTGTAATGTGATGAGTATCTGAGTGTTGATGAAACACAAAAATAGCATCGTGATTGAATACAACAGTCACCATGCGCACTATCCCCCACGGGAGTAATGTCTCAAACGTTCTACGCTTTGATTGTTCCCTGGAAGACCAGTAGTTGTTTCCGATGCACATCTGGTATCGTACTGTAATCTGTGCACTATCAGAGTGTTGATGAAGCACAGAAATAGCATCGTGATTGAATACAACAGTCACCATGCGCACTTTCCTCCACGGGAGTAATGTCTCAAACTGTCTACGCTTTGATCGTTCCCTGGAAGACCAGTAGTTGTTTCCGATGCACATCTGGTATCTTACTGTAATCTGTGCACTATCAGAGTGTTGATGAAACACAGAAATTGCATCGGGATTGAATACAACTGTCACCATTTGCACTTTCCTCCACAGGAGTAATGTCTCAAACAGTCTACGCTTTGATCGTTCCCTGGAAGACCAGTAGTAGTTTCCGATGCACATCTGGAGGCATCCTGTAATCTGTGGACCTTCAAAGTGTTGATGAAACACAGAAATTGCTTCGGCATTGAATACAACAGTCACCATGCGCACTTTTTACCATGGGAGTAATGTCTCAATCAGTCTATTTTTTGATCGTTCCCACGAAGACCAGTAGTAGTTTCCGATGCACATCAGGAGGCAATCTGTAATCTGTGGACTATCAGAGTGTTGATGAAACACAGAAATTGCATCGGGATTGAATACAACAGTCACCATGCGCAGTTTCCTCCATGGGAGTAATGTCTCAAACTGTCATCGATTTGATCGTTCCCTGAAGACCAGTAGTAGTTTCCGATGCACATCTGGAGGCATTCAGTAATCTGTGGTCTATACAGGTATTGATGAAACACAGAAATTGAATCGGCATTGAATACAACAGTCACCATGCGAACTTTCCTCCATGGGAGTAATGTCTCAAACAGTCTACGCCTTGATGGTTCCCTGGAAGACCAGTAGTAGTTTCCGATGCACATCTGGTGGCATCCTGTAATCTGTGGACTATCAGAGTGTTGATGAAACACAGAAATTGCATCGGGATTGAATAAAACAGTCACCATGCGCACTTTCCTCCACGGGAGAAGTGTCTAAAACAGTCTACGCTTTGATCGTTCCCTGGAAGACCAATATGAGTTGACGATGCACATCTGGAGCCATTCTGTAATCTGTGGAATATCAGAGGGTTGATTAAACACAGAAATTGCATCGGGATTGAATACAAAAGTCACCATGCGCACTTTCGTCCACGGGAGTAATGTCTCAAACAGTCTATGCTTTGATCGTTCCCTCGAAGACCAGTAGTAGCTTCCGATGCACATCTGGAGGCATTCTGTAATCTGTGGACCTTCAAAGTGTTGATGAAACACGGAAATTGCATCGTGATTGAATACAACAGTCACCATGCGCACTTTCCTTCATGGGAGTAATGTCTCAAACAGTCTACGCTTTGATCGTTCCCTGGAAGACCAGTAGCAGTTTCCGATGCACATCTGGAAGCATTCTGTAATCTGTGGACTATCAGAGTGTTGATGAAACACAGAAATTGCATCGCGATAGAATACAACTGTCACCATGCGCACTTTCCTCCATGTGAGTAATGTCTCAAACAGTTTACAGTTTGATCGCTCCCTGGTAGACCAGTAGTAGTTTCCGACGCAAATGTGGAGGCATTCTGTAATCTGTGGACTATCAGAGTGTTGATGAACACTGAAATTTCATCTGGATTGAATACAACAGTCACCATGCGCACTTTCCTCCATGAGAGTAATGTCTCAAACAGTCTACGCTTTGATCGGTCCCTGGAAGACCAGTAGTACTTTCCGATGCACATCTGGAGGCATTCTGTAATCTGTGGACTATCAGAACGTTGTTGAAACACAGAAATTGCATCGGGATTGAATGCAACAGTCACCATGCGGACTTTCCTCCATGGGAGTAATGTCTCAAACAGTCTACGCTTTGATAGCTCCCTGGAAGACCAGTAGTAGTTTCCGATGCACATCTGGAGGCATTCTGTAATCTTTGGACTATCAGAGTGTTGCTGAAACACAGAAATTGCATCGGGATTGAATACAACAGTAACCATGCCACTCTCCTCCATGGGAGTAATGTCTCAAACAGTCTACCCCTTGATCGTTCCCTGGACGACCAGTAGTAGTTTCCGATGCACATCTGGAGGCATTCTGTAATGTGATGAGTATCTGAGTGTTGATGAAACACAAAAATAGCATCGTGATTGAATACAACAGTCACCATGCGCACTATCCCCCACGGGAGTAATGTCTCAAACGTTCTACGCTTTGATTGTTCCCTGGAAGACCAGTAGTTGTTTCCGATGCACATCTGGTATCGTACTGTAATCTGTGCACTATCAGAGTGTTGATGAAGCACAGAAATAGCATCGTGATTGAATACAACAGTCACCATGCGCACTTTCCTCCACGGGAGTAATGTCTCAAACTGTCTACGCTTTGATCGTTCCCTGGAAGACCAGTAGTTGTTTCCGATGCACATCTGGTATCTTACTGTAATCTGTGCACTATCAGAGTGTTGATGAAACACAGAAATTGCATCGGGATTGAATACAACTGTCACCATTTGCACTTTCCTCCACAGGAGTAATGTCTCAAACAGTCTACGCTTTGATCGTTCCCTGGAAGACCAGTAGTAGTTTCCGATGCACATCTGGAGGCATCCTGTAATCTGTGGACCTTCAAAGTGTTGATGAAACACAGAAATTGCTTCGGCATTGAATACAACAGTCACCATGCGCACTTTTTACCATGGGAGTAATGTCTCAATCAGTCTATTTTTTGATCGTTCCCACGAAGACCAGTAGTAGTTTCCGATGCACATCAGGAGGCAATCTGTAATCTGTGGACTATCAGAGTGTTGATGAAACACAGAAATTGCATCGGGATTGAATACAACAGTCACCATGCGCAGTTTCCTCCATGGGAGTAATGTCTCAAACTGTCATCGATTTGATCGTTCCCTGAAGACCAGTAGTAGTTTCCGATGCACATCTGGAGGCATTCAGTAATCTGTGGTCTATACAGGTATTGATGAAACACAGAAATTGAATCGGCATTGAATACAACAGTCACCATGCGAACTTTCCTCCATGGGAGTAATGTCTCAAACAGTCTACGCCTTGATGGTTCCCTGGAGGACCAGTAGTAGTTTCCGATGCACATCTGGAAGCATTCTGTAATCTGATGAGTATCTGAGTGTTGATGAAACACAGAAATAGCTTCGTGATTGAATACAACAGTCACCATGCGCACTTTCCTCCACGGGAGGAATGTCTCAAACAGTCTACGCTTTGATCGTTCCCTGGAAGACCAGTAGTAGTTTCCGATGCACATCTGGAGGCATTCTGTAATCTGTGGAATTTCAAAGTGTTGAAGAAACACAGAAATTGCTTCGGGATTGAATACAACAGTCACCATGACCACTTTCCTCCATGGGAGTAATTCTCAAACAGTCTACGCCTTGATCGTTGTCTGGAAGAAAGGTAGTAGTTTCCGATGCACATCTGGAGGCATTCTGTAATCTGTGGACTATCTGTGTGTAGATGAAACACAGAAATTGCATCGGGATTGAATACAACCGTCACCATGCGCACCTTCCGCCATGGGAGTAATGTCTCTAACATTCTACGATTTGATCGTTCCCTGTTAGACCAGTATTAGTTTCCGATGCACATCTGGACTCATTCTGTAATCTGTGGACCTTCAAAGTGTTGATGAAACACAGAAATTGCATCGGGATTGAATACAATAGTCACGATGCGCACTTTCCTCCATGGGAGTAATGTCTCAAACAGTCTACGCTTTGATCGTTCCCTGGAAGACCAGTAGTAGTTTCCAATGCACATCTGGAGGCATTCTGTAATCTGTGGACTAACAAAGTGTTGATGAAACACAGAAATTGCATCGGGATTGAATACAACAGTCACCATATGCACTTTCCTCCGTGGGAGTAATGACTGAAACAGTCCACCCTTTCATCGTTCCCTGGAAGACCAGTATTGGTTTCCGATGAACATCTGGTGGCATTCTGTAATCTGTGGACTATCAGAGTGTTGATGAAACACAGAAATTGCATCGGGATTGATTACAACAGTCACCATGCGCACCTTCCTCCAAGGGAGTAATGTCTCAAAGAGTTTACGTTTTGATCGTTCCCTGGAAGACCAGTAGTAGTTTCCGATGCACATCTGGAGGCATTCTGTAATCTGTGGACTATCAGAGTGTTCATGAAATACAGAAATTGCATCGGGATTGAATACAACAGTCACCATATGCACTTTCCTCCGTGGGTGTAATGACTGAAACACTCCACCCTTTGATCGTTCCCTGGAAGACCAGTAGTAGTTTCCGATGAACATCTGGTATCATTCTGTAATCTGTGGACTATCTCAGTGTTGATGAAACACAGAAATTGCATTGGGATTGAATAAAACAGTCACCATGCGACCTTTCCTCCGCAGGAGGTATGTTTCAAACAGTCTACGCTTTGATCGTTACCTCGACGACCAGTTGTAGTTTCCGATGAACATCTGGTGGCATTCTGTAATCTGTTGACTATCAGAGTGTTGATGAAATACAAAAATTGCATCGGGATTGAATACAACAGTCACCATCCGCACTTTCCTTCACGGGAGTAATGTCTCAAACAGTCTACGCTTTGATCGTTCCCTGGAGGCCCTGTAGTAGCTTCCGATGCACATCTTGTGGCATTCTGTAATCTGTGGACCATCAGAGTGTTGATGAAACACAGAGATTGCATCGGGATCGAATACAGCAGTCACCATGCGCACTCTCCTCCATGAAATTGAGGGGTCTCATACAGCCTACGCCTTGATCGTTCTCTGGAAGACCAGTAGTAGTTTCCGATGCACATCTGGAGGCATTCTGTAATCTGTCTACTATCAGAGTGTTGATGAAACACAGAGATTGCATCGGGATTGAATACAGCAGTCACCATGCGCACTTTCCTCCACCGGAGTAATGTCTCTAACAGTCTACGCTTTGATCGTTCCCTGGAAGACCAGTAGTAGTTTCCGATGCACATCTGGAGGCATTCCTTAATCTGTGGACTATCAGAGTGTTGATGAAACACAGAAATTGCATCCGGATTGAATACAAGAGTCACCATGCACACTTTCTTTAATGGGAGTAATGTCTCAAATAGTCTAAGCTTAGATCGTTCCCAGAGAGACCAGTAGTAGTTTCCGATGCACATCTGGAGGCATTCTGTAATCTGTGGACTATCAGAGTGTTGATGAAACACAGAAATTGCATCGCGATAGAATACAACTGTCACCATGCGCACTTTCCTCCATGTGAGTAATGTCTCAAACAGTTTACAGTTTGATCGCTCCCTGGTAGACCAGTAGTAGTTTCCGACGCAAATGTGGAGGCATTCTGTAATCTGTGGACTATCAGAGTGTTGATGAACACTGAAATTTCATCTGGATTGAATACAACAGTCACCATGCGCACTTTCCTCCATGAGAGTAATGTCTCAAACAGTCTACGCTTTGATCGGTCCCTGGAAGACCAGTAGTACTTTCCGATGCACATCTGGGGGCATTCTGTAATCTGTGGACTATCAGAACGTTGTTGAAACACAGAAATTGCATCGGGAATGAATACAACAGTCACCATGCGGACTTCGCTCCTTGGGAGTAATGTCTCAAACAGTCTACGCTTTGATAGCTCCCTGGAAGACCAGTAGTAGTTTCCGATGCACATCTGGAGGCATTCTGTAATCTGATGAGTATCTGAGTGTTGATGAAACACAGGAATAGCATCGTGATTGAATACAACAGTCACCATGCGCACTTTCCTCCACGGGAGTAATGTCTCAAACAGTCTACGCTTTGATAGCTCCCTGGAAGACCAGTAGTAGATTCCGATGCACATCTGGAGGCATTCTGTAATCTGTGGACTATCAGAGTGTTGATGAAACACAGAAATTGAATCGGCATTGAATACAACAGTCACCATGCGAACTTTCCTCCATGGGAGTAATGTCTCAAACAGTCTACGCCTTGATCGTTCCCTGGAGGACAAGTAGTAGTTTCCGATGCACATCTGGAGGCATTCTGTAATCTGATGAGTATCTGAGTGTTGATGAAACACAGAAATAGCGTCGTGATTGAATACAACAGTCACCATGCCCACTTTCCTCCACGGGAGTAATGTCTCAAACAGACTACGCTTTGATCGTTCCCTGGAAGACCAGTAGTTGTTTCGGATGCACTTCTGGCATCATACTGTAATCTGTGCACTATCAGAGTGTTGATGAAACACAGAAATTGCATCGGGATTGAATACAACTGTCACCATTCGCACTTTCATCCACAGGAGTAATGTCTCAAATATTCTACGCTTTGATCGTTCCCTGGAAGACCAGTAGTAGTTTCCGATGCACATCTGGAGAGATTCTGTAATCTGTGGACCTTCAAAGTGTTGATGAAACACAGAAATTGCTTCGGGATTGAATACAACAGTCACCATGCGCACTTTCCTCCATCGGAGTAATGTCTCAATCAGTCTATTCTTTGATCGTTCCCGCGAAGACCAGTAGTAGTTTCCGATGCACATCTGGAGGCAATCTGAAATCTGTGGACTATCAGAGTGTTGATGAAACACAGAAATTGCATCGGCATTGAATACAACAGTCACCATGCGAATTTTCCTCCATGGGAGTAATGTCTCAAACAGTCTACCCCTTGATCGTTCCCTGGAGGACCAGTAGTAGTTTCCGATGCACATCTGGAGGAATTCTGTAATGTGATGAGTATCTGAGTGTTGATGAAACACAGAAATTGAATCGGCATTGAATACAACAGTCACCATGCGAATTTTCCTCCATGGGAGTAATGTCTCAAACAGTCTACGCTTTGATCGTTCCCTGGGAGACCAGTAGTTGTTTCCGATGCACATCTGGTATCATACTGTAATCTGTGCACTATCAGAGTGTTGATGAAACACAGAAATTGCATCGGGATTGAATACAACTGTCACCATTCGCACTTTCCTCCATGGGAGTAATGTCTCAAACAGTCTACGCTTTGATAGTTCCCTGGAAGACCAGTAGTACTTTCCGATGCACATCTGGAGGCATTCTGTAATCTGTGGACTGTCAGAATGTTGATCAAACACAGAAATTGCATCGGGATTCAATACAACGGTCGCCATGCGCACTTTCCTCCATGGGAGTAATGTCTCAAACTGTCATCGATTTAATCGTTCCCTGAAGACCAGTAGTAGTTTCCGATGCACATCTGGAGGCATTCTGTAATCTGTGGTCTATACAGGTGTTGATGAAACACAGAAATTGCATCGGCATTGAATACAACAGTCACCATGCGAACTTTCCTCAATGGGAGTAATGTCTCAAACAGTCTATGCCTTGATCGTTCCCTGGAGGATCAGTTGTAGTTTCCGATTCACATCTGGATGCATTCTGTAATCTGGTGAGTATCTGAGTGTTGATGAAACACAGAAATAGCATCGTGATTGAATACAACAGTCACCATGCGCAGTTTCCTCCACATTAGTAATGTCTCAAACAGTCTACGCTTTGATCGTTCCCTGGAAGACCAGTAGTTGTTTCCGATGCACATCTGGTATCGTACTGTAATCTGTGCACTATCAGAGTGTTGATGAAACACAGAAATTGCATCGGGATTGAATACAACTGTCACCATTCGCACTTTCCTCCACAGGAGTAATGTCTCAAAAATTCTACGCTTTGATCGTTCCCTGGAAGACCAGTAGTAGTTTCCGATGCACATCTGGAGGCATTCTGTAATCTGTGGAATTTCAAAGTGTTGAAGAAACACAGAAATTGCTTCGGGATTGAATACAACAGTCACCATGACCACTTTCCTCCATTGGAGTAATTCTCAAACAGTCTACGCTTTGATCGTTCCCTGGAAGACCAGTAGCAGTTTCCGATGCACATCTGGAAGCATTCTGTAATCTGTGGACTATCAGAGTGTTGATGAAACACAGAAATTGCATCGCGATAGAATACAACTGTCACCATGCGCACTTTCCTCCATGTGAGTAATGTCTCAAACAGTTTACAGTTTGATCGCTCCCTGGTAGACCAGTAGTAGTTTCCGACGCAAATGTGGAGGCATTCTGTAATCTGTGGACTATCAGAGTGTTGATGAACACTGAAATTTCATCTGGATTGAATACAACAGTCACCATGCGCACTTTCCTCCATGAGAGTAATGTCTCAAACAGTCTACGCTTTGATCGGTCCCTGGAAGACCAGTAGTACTTTCCGATGCACATCTGGAGGCATTCTGTAATCTGTGGACTATCAGAACGTTGTTGAAACACAGAAATTGCATCGGGAATGAATACAACAGTCACCATGCGGACTTTGCTCCATGGGAGTAATGTCTCAAACAGTCTACGCTTTGATAGCTCCCTGGAAGACCAGTAGTAGTTTCCGATGCACATCTGGAGGCATTCTGTAATCTGATGAGTATCTGAGTGTTGATGAAACACAGGAATAGCATCGTGATTGAATACAACAGTCACCATGCGCACTTTCCTCCACGGGAGTAATGTCTCAAACAGTCTACGCTTTGATAGCTCCCTGGAAGACCAGTAGTAGATTCCGATGCACATCTGGAGGCATTCTGTAATCTGTGGACTATCAGAGTGTTGATGAAACACAGAAATTGAATCGGCATTGAATACAACAGTCACCATGCGAACTTTCCTCCATGGGAGTAATGTCTCAAACAGTCTACGCCTTGATCGTCCCCTGGAGGACAAGTAGTAGTTTCCGATGCACATCTGGAGGCATTCTGTAATCTGATGAGTATCTGAGTGTTGATGAAACACAGAAATAGCGTCGTGATTGAATACAACAGTCACCATGCCCACTTTCCTCCACGGGAGTAATGTCTCAAACAGACTACGCTTTGATCGTTCCCTGGAAGACCAGTAGTTGTTTCGGATGCACATCTGGCATCATACTGTAATCTGTGCACTATCAGAGTGTTGATGAAACACAGAAATTGCATCGGGATTGAATACAACTGTCACCATTCGCACTTTCCTCCACAGGAGTAATGTCTCAAACAGTCTACGCTTTGATCGGTCCCTGGAAGACCAGTAGTTGTTTCCGATGCACATCTGGTATCGTACTGTAATCTGTGCACTATCAGAGTGTTGATGAAACACAGAAATTGCATCGGGATTGAATACAACTGTCACCATTCGCACTTTCCTCCACAGGAGTAATGTCTCAAACATTCTACGCTTTGATCGTTCCCTGGAAGACCAGTAGTAGTTTCCGATGCACATCTTGAGGCATTCTGTAATCTGTGGAATTTCAAAGTGTTGAAGAAACACAGAAATTGCTTCGGGATTGAATACAACAGTCACCATGACCACTTTCCTCCATTGGAGTAATTCTCAAACAGTCTACGCCTTGATCGTTGTCTGGAAGAAAAGCAGTAGTTTCCGATGCACATCTGGAGGCATTCTGTAATCTGTGGACTATCTGAGTGTTGATGAAACACAGGAAATTGCATCGGGATTGAATACAACAGTCACCATGCGCACCTTCCGCCATGGGAGTAATGTCTCAAACATTCTACGATTTGATCGTTCCCTGTTAGACCAGTAGTAGTTTCCGATGCACATCTAGAGGCATTCTGTAATCTGTGGACCTTCAAAGTGTTGATGAAACACAGAAATTGCATCGGGATTGAATACAACAGTCACCATGACCACTTTCCTCCATGGGAGTAATTCTCAAACAGTCTACGCCTTGATCGTTGTCTGGAAGAAACGTAGTAGTTTCCGATGCACATCTGGAGGCATTCTGTAATCTGTGGACTATCAGAGTGTTGATGAAACACAGAAAATGCATCGGGATTGAGTAGAGCAGACACCATGCGCACTTTCCTCCATGGGAGTAATGTCACAAACAGTCTGTGGTTTGATCGTTCCCTGGAAGCCCAGTATTAGTTTCCGATGCACATCTGGACTCATTCTGTAAACTGTGGACCTTCAAAGTGTTGATGAAACACAGAAATTGCATCGGGATTGAATACAACGGTCACGATGCGCACTTTCCTCCATGGGAGTAATGTCTCAAACAGTTTACGTTTTGATCGTTCCCTGGAAGACCAGTTGTAGTTTCCGATGCACATCTGGAGGCATTCTGTAATCTGTGGGATATGAGAGTGTTGATGAACACTGAAATTGCATCGGGATTGAATACAACAGTCACCATGCGGACTTTCCTCCATGGGAGTCATGTCTCAAACAGTTTACGCTTTGATCGTTCCCTGGAAAACCAGTTGTAGTTTCCGATGCACATCTGGAGGCATTCTGTAATCTGTGGAATATGAGAGTGTTGATGAACACTGAAATTGCATCGGGATTGAATACAACAGTCACCATGCGGATTTTCCTCCATGGGAGTAATGTCTCAAACAGTCTATGCTTTGATCGTTCCCTGGAAGACCATTAGTACTTTCCGATGCACATCTTTAGGCATTCTGTAATCTGTGGACTGTCAGAGTGTTGATGAAACACAGACATTGCATCGGGATTCAATACAACGGTCGCCATGCCCACTTTCCTCCATGGGAGTAATGTCTCTATCTGTCATCGATTTGATCATTCCCTGAAGACCAGTAGTAGTTTCCGATGCACATCTGGAGGCATTCTGTAATCAGTGGTCTACACAGGTGTTGATGAAACACAGAAATTGCATCGGCATTGAATACAACAGTCACCATGCGAACTTTCCTCCATGGGAGTAATGTCTCAAACAGTCTACGATTTGATCGCTCCCAGGAAGACCAGTGGTACTTTCCGATGCACATCTGGAGGCATTCAGTAATCTGTGGACTATCAGAATGTTGTTGAAACACAGAAATTGTATCGGGATTGAATACAGCAGTCACAATGCGGACTTTCCTCCATGGGAGTAATGTCTCAAACAGTCTACGCTTTGATAGTTCCCTGGAAGACCAGTAGTACTTTCCGATGCACATCTGGAGGCATTCTGTAATCTGTGGACTGTCAGAATGTTGATGAAACACAGAAATTGCATCGGGATTCAATACAACGGTCGCCATGCGCACTTTCCTCCATGGGAGTAATGTCTCTAACTGTCATCGATTTAATCGTTCCCTGAAGACCAGTAGTAGTTTCCGATGCACATCTGGAGGCATTCTGTAATCTGTGGTCTATACAGGTGTTGATGAAACACAGAAATTGCATCGGCATTGAATACAACAGTCACCATGCGAACTTTCCTCAATGTGAGTAATGTCTCAAACAGTCTATGCCTTGATCGTTCCCTGGAGGACCAGTAGTAGTTTCCGATTCACATCTGGAGGCATTCTGTAATCTGGTGAGTATCTGAGTGTTGATGAAACACAGAAATAGCATCGTGATTGAATACAACAGTCACCATGCGTAGTTTCCTCCACGGGAGTAATGTCTCAATCAGTCTACGCTTTGATCGTTCCCTGGAAGACCAGTCGTTGTTTCCGATGCACATCTGGTATCATACTCTAATCTGTGCACTATCAGAGTGTTGATGAAACACAGAAATTGCATGGGGATTGAATACAACTGTCACCATTCGCACTTTCCTCCACAGGAGTAATGTCTCAAACATTCTACGCTTTGATCGTTCCCTGGAAGACCAGTAGTAGTTTCCGATGCACATCTTGAGGCATTCTGTAATCTGTGGAATTTCAAAGTGTTGAAGAAACACAGAAATTGTTTCGGGATTGAATACAACAGTCACCATGACCACTTTCCTCCATAAGAGTAATTCCCAAAAAGTCTACGCCTTGATCGTTGTCTGGAAGAAAAGCAGTAGTTTCCGATGCACATCTGGAGGCATTCTGTAATCTGTGGACTATCTGAGTGTTGATGAAACACAGAAATTGCATCGGGATTGAATACAACAGTCACCATGCGCACCTTCCGCCATGGGAGTAATGTCACAAACATTCTACGATTTGATCGTTCCCTGTTAGACCAGTAGTAGTTTCCGATGCACATCTAGAGGCATTCTGTAATCTGTGGACCTTCAAAGTGTTGATGAAACACAGAAATTGCATCGGGACTGAATACAACAGTCACCATGACCACTTTCCTCCATGGGAGTAATTCTCAAACAGTCTACGCCTTGATCGTTGTCTGGAAGAAACGTAGTAGTTTCCGATGCACATCTGGAGGCATTCTGTAATCTGTGGACTATCAGAGTGTTGATGAAACACAGAAAATGCATCGGGATTGAGTAGAACAGACACCATGCGCACTTACCTCCATGGGAGTAATGTCACAAACAGTCTGTGGTTTGATCGTTCCCTGGAAGACCAGTATTAGTTTCCGATGCACATCTGGACTCATTCTGTAATCTGTGGACCTTCAAAGTGTTGATGAAACACAGAAATTGCATCGGGATTGAATACAACAGTCACCATGCGGACTTTCCTCCATGGGAGTAATGTCTCAAACAGTTTACGCTTTGATCGTTCCCTGGAAGACCAGTTGTAGTTTCCGATGCACATCTGGAGGCATTCTGTATTCTGTGGAATATGAGAGTGTTGATGCACACTGAAATTGCATCGGGATTGAATACAACAGTCACCATGCGGACTTTCCTCCATGGGAGTAATGTCTCAAACAGTTTACGCTTTGATCGTTCCCTGGAAGACCAGTTGTAGTTTCCGATGCACATCTGGAGGCATTCTGTAATCTGTGGAATATGAGAGTGTTGATGAACACTGAAATTGCATCGGGATTGAATACAACAGTCACCATGCGGAGTTTCCTCCATGGGAGTAATGTCTCAAACAGTCTATGCTTTGATCGTTCCCTGGAAGACCATTAGTACTTTCCGATGCACATCTTTAGGCATTCTGTAATCTGTGGACTGTCAGAGTGTTGATGAAACACAGACATTGCATCGGGATTCAATACAACGGTCGCCATGCCCACTTTCCTCCATGGGAGTAATGTCTCAATCTGTCATCGATTTGATCATTCCCTGAAGACCAGTAGTAGTTTCCGATGCACATCTGGAGGCATTCTGTAATCTGTGGTCTACACAGGTGTTGATGAAACACAGAAATTGCATCGGGATTGAATACAGCAGTCACAATGCGGACTTTCCTCCATGGGAGTAATGTCTCAAACAGTCTACGCTTTGATAGTTCCCTGGAAGACCAGTAGTAGTTTCCGATGCACATCTGGGGGCATTCTGTAATCTGTGGACTATCAGAGTGTTAATGAAACACAGAAATTGCATCGGGATTGAATACAACAGTAACCATGCCACTTTCCTCCATAGGAGTAATGTCTCAAACAGTCTACGCTTTGATCGTTCCCTGGAAGAACAGTAGTAGTTTCCGATGCACATCTGGAGGCATTCTGTAATCTGTGCACTATCAGAGTGTTGATGAAACACAGAAATTGCATCGGGATTGAATACAACAGTTACCATGCGCACTTTCCTCCGTGCGAGTTATGTCACAAACAGTCTACAGTTTGATCGTTCCCTGGAAGAAGAGTAGTAGTTTCCGATGCACATCTAGAGGCATACTGTATCTGTGGACTATCAGAGTGTTGATGAAACACAGAAATTTAATCGGGATTGAATACAACTGTCACCATTCGCACTTTCCTCCACAGGTCTAATGTCTCAAACATTCTACGCTTTGATCGTTCCCTGGAAGACCAGTGGTAGTTTCCGATGCACATCTGGAGGCATTCTGCAATCTGTGGACCTTCAAAGTGTTGATGAAACACAGAAATTGCTTCGGGATTGAATACAACAGTCACCATGCGCACTTTCCTCCATGGGAGTAATGGCTCAATCAGTCTATTCTTTGATCGTTCCCGCGAAGACCAGTAGTACATTCCGATGCACATCTGGAGGCATTCTGTAATCTGTGGACAGTCAGAGTGTTGATGAAACACAGAAATTGCATCGGGATTCAATACAACGGTCGCCATGCGCACTTTCCTCCATGGGAGTAATGTCTCAAACTGTCATCGATTTGATCGTTCCCTGAAGACCAGTAGTAGTTTCCGATGCACATCTGGAGGCATTCTGTAATCTGTGGTCTATACAGGTGTTGATGAAACACAGAAATTGCATCGGGATTGAATACAAAAGTCACCATGCGATCTTTCCTCCATGGGAGTAATGTCTCAAACAGTCTACGCCTTGATCGTTCCCTGGAGGACCAGTAGTAGTTTCCGATTCACATCAGGAGGCATTCTGTAATCTGATAAGTATCTGAGTGTTGATGAAACACAGATATTGCATCGGGATTGAATACAACTGTCACCATTCGCACTTTCCTCCACAGGAGTAATGTCTGAAACATTCTACGCTTTGATCGTTCCCTGGAAGACCAGTAGTAGTTTCCGATGCACATCTGGAGGCATTCTGTAATCTGTGGACTTTCAAAGTGTTGAAGAAACACAGAAATTGCTTCGGGATTGAATACAACAGTCACCATGACCACTTTCCTCCATGGGAGTAATTCTCAAACAGCTTACGACTTGATCGTTGTCTGGAAGAAAAGTAGTAGTTTCCGATGCACATCTGGATGCATTCTGTAATCTGTGGACTACCTGAGTGTTGATGAAACACAGAAATTGCATCGGGATTGAATACAACAGTCGACATGCGCACTTTCCGCCATGGGAGTAATGTCTCAAACATTCCACGATTTGATCGTTCCCTGTCAGACCAGTAGTAGATTCCGATGCACATCTGGAGGCATCCTGTAATCTGTGGACCTTCAAAGTGTTGATGAAACACAGAAATTGCATCGGGATTGAATACAACAGTCACCATGACCACTTTCCTCCATGGGAGTAATTCTCAAACAGTCTACGCCTTGATCGTTGTCTGGAAGAAAAGTAGTAGTTTCCGATGCACATCTGGAGGCATTCTGTAATCTGTGGACTATCAGAGTGTTGATGAAACACAGAAAATGCATCGGGATTGAGTGGAACAGTCACCATGCGCACTTTCCTCCATGGGAGTAATGTCTCAATCAGTCTATTTTTTGATCGTTCCCACGAAGACCAGTAGTAGTTTCCGATGCACATCTGGAAGCAATCTGTAATCTATGGACTATCAGAGTTTTGATGAAACACAGAAATTGCATCGGGATTGAATACAACAGTCACCATTCGCACTTTCCTCCATGGGAGTAATGTCTCAAACAGTCTACGCTTTGATCGCTCCCAAGAAGACCAGTGGTACTTTCCGATGCACATCTGGAGGCATTCTGTAATCTGTGGACTATCAGAATGTTGTTGAAACACAGAAATTGCATCGGGATTGAATTCAACAGTCACCATGCGGACTTTCCTCCATGGGAGTAATGTCTCAAACAGTCTACGCTTTGATGGTTTCCTGGAAGACCAGTAGTAGTTTCCGATGCACATCTGGACGCATTCTGTAATCTGTGGACTATCAGAGTGTTGATGAAACACAGAAATTGCATCGGGATTGAATACAACAGTAATTATGCCACTTTCCTCCATGGGAGTAATGTCTCAAACAGTCTACGCTTTGATCGTTCCCTGGAAGAACAGTAGTAGTTTCCAATGCACATCTGGAGGCATTCTGTAATCTGTGCACTATCAGAGTGTTGATGAAGCACAGAAATAGCATCGTGAAGAATACAACCGTCACCATGCGCACTTTCCTCCACGGGAGTAATGTCTCAAACAGTCTACGCTTTGATCGTTCCCTGGGAGACCAGTAGTTGTTTCCGATGCACATCTGGTATCATACTGTAATCTGTGCACTATCAGAGTGTTGATGAAACACAGAAATTGCATCGGGATTGAATACAACTGTCACCATTCGCACTTTCCTCCATGGGAGTAATGTCTCAAACAGACTACGCTTTGATAGTTCCCTGGAAGACCAGTAGTACTTTCCGATGCACATCTGGAGGCATTCTGTAATCTGTGGACTGTCAGAATGTTGATGAAACACAGAAATTGCATCGGGATTCAATACAACGGTCGCCATGCGCACTTTCCTCCATGGGAGTAATGTCTCAAACTGTCATCGATTTAATCGTTCCCTGAAGACCAGTAGTACTTTCCGATGCACATCTGGAGGCATTCTGTAACCTGTGGTCTATACAGGTGTTGATGAAACACAGAAATTGCATCGGCATTGAATACAACAGTCACCATGCGAACTTTCCTCAATGGGAGTAATGTCTCAAACAGTCTATGCCTTGATCGTTCCCTGGAGGACCAGTTGTAGTTTCCGATTCACATCTGGATGCATTCTGTAATCTGGTGAGTATCTGAGTGTTGATGAAACACAGAAATAGCATCGTGATTGAATACAACAGTCACCATGCGCAGTTTCCTCCACAGGAGTAATGTCTCAAACAGTCTACGCTTTGATCGTTCCCTGGAAGACCAGTAGTTGTTTCCGATGCACATCTGGTATCATACTGTAATCTGTGGACTATCAGTGTGTTGATGAAACACAGAAATTGCATCGGGATTGAATACAACTGTCACCATTCGCACTTTCCTCCACAGGAGTAATGTCTCAAACATTCTACGCTTTGATCGTTCCCTGGAAGACCAGTAGTAGTTTCCGATGCACATCTGGAGGCATTCTGTAATCTGTGGAATTTCAAAGTGTTGAAGAAACACAGAAATTGCTTCGGGATTGAATACAACAGTCACCATGACCACTTTCCTCCATTGGAGTAATTCTCAAACAGTCTACGCCTTGATCGTTGTCTGGAAGAAAAGCAGTAGTTTCCGATGCACATCTGGAGGCATTCTGTAGTCTGTGGACTATCTGAGTGTTGATGAAACACAGAAATTGCATCGGGATTGAATACAACAGTCACCATGCGCACCTTCCGCCATGGGAGTAATGTCTCAAACATTCTACGATTTGATCGTTCCCTGTTAGACCAGTAGTAGTTTCAGATGCACATCTAGAGGCATTCTGTAATCTGTGGACCTTCAAAGTGTTGATGAAACACAGAAATTGCATCGGGATTGAATACAACAGTCACCATGACCACTTTCCTCCATGGGAGTAATTCTCAAACAGTCTACGCCTTGATCGTTGTCTGGAAGAAACGTAGTAGTTTCCGATGCACATCTGGAGGCATTCTGTAATCTGTGGACTATCAGAGTGTTGATGAAACACAGAAAATGCATCGGGATTGAGTAGAGCAGACACCATGCGCACTTTCCTCCATGGGAGTAATGTCACAAACAGTCTGTGGTTTGATCGTTCCCTGGAAGACCAGTATTAGTTTCCGATGCACATCTGGACTCATTCTGTAATCTGTGGACCTTCAAAGTGTTGATGAAACACAGAAATTGCATCGGGATTGAATACAACAGTCACGATGCGCACTTTCCTCCATGGGAGTAATGTCTCAAACAGTTTACGTTTTGATCGTTCCCTGGAAGACCAGTTGTAGTTTCCGATGCACATCTGGAGGCATTCTGTATTCTGTGGAATATGAGAGTGTTGATGAACACTGAAATTGCATCGGGATTGAATACAACAGTCACCATGCGGACTTTCCTCCATGGGAGTCATGTCTCAAACAGTTTACGCTTTGATCGTTCCCTGGAAGACCAGTTGTAGTTTCCGATGCACATCTGGAGGCATTCTGTAATCTGTGGAATATGAGAGTGTTGATGAACACTGAAATTGCATCGGGATTGAATACAACAGTCACCATGCGGACTTTCCTCCATGGGAGTAATGTCTCAAACAGTCTATGCTTTGATCGTTCCCTGGAAGACCATTAGTACTTTCCGATGCACATCTTTAGGCATTCTGTAATCTGTGGACTGTCAGAGTGTTGATGAAACACAGACATTGCATCGGGATTCAATACAACGGTCGCCATGCCCACTTTCCTCAATGGGAGTAATGTCTCAATCTGTCATCGATTTGATCATTCCCTGAAGACCAGTAGTAGTTTCCGATGCACATCTGGAGGCATTCTGTAATCTGTGGTCTACACAGGTGTTGATGAAACACAGAAATTGCATCGGCATTGAATACAACAGTCACCATGCGAACTTTCCTCCATGGGAGTAATGTCTCAAACAGTCTACGATTTGATCGCTCCCAGAAGACCAGTGGTACTTTCCGATGCACATCTGGAGGCATTCAGTAATCTGTGGACTATCAGAATGTTGTTGAAACACAGAAATTGTATCGGGATTGAATACAGCAGTCACAATGCGGACTTTCCTCCATGGGAGTAATGTCTCAAACAGTCTACGCTTTGATAGTTCCCTGGAAGACCAGTAGTACTTTCCGATGCACATCTGGAAGCATTCTGTAATCTGTGGACTGTCATAATGTTGATGAAACACAGAAATTGCATCGGGATTCAATACAACGGTCGCCATGCGCACTTTCCTCCATGGGAGTAATGTCTCAAACTGTCATCGATTTAATCGTTCCCTGAGGACCAGTAGTAGTTTCCGATGCACATCTGGAGGCATTCTGTAATCTGTGGTCTATACAGGTGTTGATGAAACACAGAAATTGCATCGGCATTGAATACAACAGTCACCATCACCACTTTCCTCCATAAGGGTAATTCCCAAAAAGTCTACGCCTTGATCGTTGTCTGGAAGAAAAGCAGTAGTTTCCGATGCACATCTGGAGGCATTCTGTAATCTGTGGACTATCTGAGTGTTGATGAAACACAGAAATTGCATCGGGATTGAATACAACAGTCACCATGCGCACCTTCCGCCATGGGAGTAGTGTCACAAACATTCTACGATTTGATCGTTCCCTGTTAGACCAGTAGTAGTTTCCGATGCACATCTAGAGGCATTCTGTAATCTGTGGACCTTCAAAGTGTTGATGAAACACAGAAATTGCATCGGGACTGAATACAACAGTCACCATGACCACTTTCCTCCATGGGAGTAATTCTCAAACAGTCTACGCCTTGATCGTTGTCTGGAAGAAACGTAGTAGTTTCCGATGCACATCAGGAGGCATTCTGTAATCTGTGGACTATCAGAGTGTTGATGAAACACAGAAAATGCATCGGGATTGAGTAGAACAGACACCATGCGCACTTTCCTCCATGGGAGTAATGTCACAAACAGTCTGTGGTTTGATCGTTCCCTGGAAGACCAGTATTAGTTTCCGATGCACATTTGGACTCATTCTGTAATCTGTGGACCTTCAAAGTGTTGATGAAACACAGAAATTGCATCGGGATTGAATACAACAGTCACCATGCGGACTTTCCTCCATGGGAGTAATGTCTCAAACAGTTTACGCTTTGATCGTTCCCTGGAAGACCAGTTGTAGTTTCCGATGCACATCTGGAGGCATTCTGTATTCTGTGGAATATGAGAGTGTTGATGAACACTGAAATTGCATCATGATTGAATACAACAGTCACCATGCGGACTTTCCTCCATGGGAGTAATGTCTCAAACAGTTTACGCTTTGATCGTTCCCTGGAAGACCAGTTGTAGTTTCCGATGCACATCTGGAGGCATTCTGTAATCTGTGGAATATGAGAGTGTTGATGAACACTGAAATTGCATCGGGATTGAATACAACAGTCACCATGCGGAGTTTCCTCCATGGGAGTAATGTCTCAAACAGTCTATGCTTTGATCGTTCCCTGGAAGACCATTAGTACTTTCCGATGCACACCTTTAGGCATTCTGTAATCTGTGGACTGTCAGAGTGTTGATGAAACACAGACATTGCATCGGGATTCAATACAACGGTCGCCATGCCCACTTTCCTCCATGGGAGTAATGTCTCAATCTGTCATCGATTTGATCATTCCCTGAAGACCAGTAGTAGTTTCCGATGCACATCTGGAGGCATTCTGTAATCTGTGGACTATCAGAGTGTTGATGAAACACAGAAATTGCATCGGCATTGAATACAACAGTCACCATGCGACCTTTCCTCCATGGGAGTAATGTCTCAAACAGTCTACGGTTTGATCGCTCCCAGGAAGACCAGTGGTACTTTCCGATGCACATCTGGAGGCATTCTGTAATCTGTGGACTATCACAATGTTGTTGAAACACAGAACTTGTATCGGGATTGAATACAGCAGTCACAATGCGGACTTTCCTCCATGGGAGTAATGTCTCAAACAGTCTACGCTTTGATAGTTCCCTGGAAGACCAGTAGTAGTTTCCGATGCACATCTGGAGGCATTCTGTAATCTGTGGACTATCAGAGTGTTGATGAAACACAGAAATTGCATCGGGATTGAATACAACAGTAACCATGCCACTTTCCTCCATGGGAGTAATGTCTCAAACAGTCTACGCTTTGATCGTTCCCTGGAAGAACAGTAGTAGTTTCCGATGCACATCTGGAGGCATTCTGTAATCTGTGCACTATCAGAGTGTTGATGAAACACAGAAATTGCATCGGGATTGAATACAACAGTTACCATGCGCACTTTCCTCTGTGCGAGTTATGTCACAAACAGTCTACAGTTTGATCGTTCCCTGGAAGAAGAGTAGTAGTTTCCGATGCACATCTAGAGGCATACTGTATCTGTGGACTATCAGAGTGTTGATGAAACACAGAAATTTAATCGGGATTGAATACAACTGTCACCATTCGCACTTTCCCCCACAGGTCTAATGTCTCAAACATTCTACGCTTTGATCGTTCCCTGGAAGACCAGTAGTAGTTTCCGATGCACATCTGGAGGCATTCTGTAATCTGTGGACCTCCAAAGTGTTGATGAAACACAGAAATTGCTTCGGGATTGAATACAACAGTCACCATGCGCACTTTCCTCCATGGGAGTAATGGCTCAATCAGTCTATTCTTTGATCGTTCCCGCGAAGACCAGTAGTACATTCCGATGCACATCTGGAGGCATTCTGCAATCTGTGGACAGTCAGAGTGTTGATGAAACACAGAAATTGCATCGGGATTCAATACAACGGTCGCCATGCGCACTTTCCTCCATGGGAGTAATGTCTCAAACTGTCATCGATTTGATCGTTCCCTGAAGACCAGTAGTAGTTTCCGATGCACATCTGGAGGCATTCTGTAATCTGTGGTCTATACAGGTGTTGATGAAACACAGAAATTGCATCGGGATTGAATACAAAAGTCACCATGCGATCTTTCCTCCATGGGAGTAATGTCTCAAACAGTCTACGCCTTGATCGTTCCCTGGAGGACCAGTAGTAGTTTCCGATTCACATCAGGAGGCATTCTGTAATCTGATGAGTATCTGAGTGTTGATGAAACACAGATATTGCATCGGGATTGAATACAACTGTCACCATTCGCACTTTCCTCCACAGGAGTAATGTCTGAAACATTCTACGCTTTGATCGTTCCCTGGAAGACCAGTAGTAGTTTCCGATGCACATCTGGAGGCATTCTGTAATCTGTGGACTTTCAAAGTGTTGAAGAAACACAGAAATTGCTTCGGGATTGAATACAACAGTCACCATGACCACTTTCCTCCATGGGAGTAATTCTCAAACAGCTTACGACTTGATCGTTGTCTGGAAGAAAAGTAGTAGTTTCCGATGCACATCTGGATGCATTCTGTAATCTGTGGACTACCTGAGTGTTGATGAAACACAGAAATTGCATCGGGATTGAATACAACAGTCACCATGCGCACTTTCCGCCATGGGAGTAATGTCTCAAACATTCCACGATTTGATCGTTCCCTGTTAGACCAGTAGTAGTTTCCGATGCACATCTGGAGGCATCCTGTAATCTGTGGACCTTCAAAGTGTTGATGAAACACAGAAATTGCATCGGGATTGAATACAACAGTCACCATGACCACTTTCCTCCATGGGAGTAATTCTCAAACAGTCTACGCCTTGATCGTTGTCTGGAAGAAAAGTAGTAGTTTCCGATGCACATCTGGAGGCATTCTGTAATCTGTGGACTATCAGAGTGTTGATGAAACACAGAAAATGCATCGGGATTGAGTGGAACAGTCACCATGCGCACTTTCCTCCATGGGAGTAATGTCTCAATCAGTCTACTCTTTGATCGTTCCCACGAAGACCAGTAGTAGTTTCCGATGCACATCTGGAAGCAATCTGTAATCTATGGACTATCAGAGTGTTGATGAAACACAGAAATTGCATCGGGATTGAATACAACAGTCACCATTCGCACTTTCCTCCATGGGAGTAATGTCTCAAACAGTCTACGCTTTGATCGTTCCCTGGAAGACCAGTAGTACTTTCCGTTTCACATCTGGAGGCATTCTGTAATCTGTGGACTGTCAGAGTGTTGATGAAACACAGACATTGCATCGGGATTCAATACAACGGTCGCCATGCGTACTTTCCTCCATGGGAGTAATGTCTCAACCTGTCATCGATTTGATCATTCCCTGAAGACCAGTAGTAGTTTCCGATGCACATCTGGAGGCATTCTGTAATCTGTGGTCTACACAGGTGTTGATGAAACACAGAAATTGCATCGGCATTGAATACAACAGTCACCATGCGAACTTTCCTCCATGGGAGTAACGTCTCAAACAGTCTACGCTATGATCGCTCCCAAGAAGACCAGTGGTACTTTCCGATGCACATCTGGAGGCATTCTGTAATCTGTGGACTATCAGAATGTTGTTGAAACACAGAAATTGCATCGGGATTGAATACAACAGTCACCATGCGCACTTTCCTCCATGGGAGTAATGTCTCAAACAGTCTACGCTTTGATGGTTCCCTGGAAGACCAGTAGTAGTTTCCGATGCACATCTGGACGCATTCTGTAATCTGTGGACTATCAGAGTGTTGATGAAACACAGAAATTGCATCGGGATTGAATACAACAGTAACCATGCCACTTTCCTCCATGGGAGTAATGTCTCAAACAGTCTACGCTTTGATCGTTCCCTGGAAGAACAGTAGTAGTTTCCAATGCACATCTGGAGGCATTCTGTAATCTGTGCACTATCAGAGTGTTGATGAAACACAGAAATTGCATCGGGATTGAATACAACAGTCACCATGCGCACTTTCCTCCATGGGAGTAATGTCTCAATCAGTCTATTCTTTGATCGTTCCCACGAAGACCAGTAGTAGTTTCGATGCACATCTGGAGGCATTCTGCAATCTGATGAGTATCTGAGTGTTAATGAAACACAGAAATTGCATCGTGATTGAATACAACAGTCACCATGCGCACTTTCCCCCATGGGGTAATGTCTATAACAGTCTACGCTTTGATCGTTCCCTGGAAGACCAGTAGTTGTTTCCGATGCACATCTGGTATCATACTGTAATCTGTGCACTATCTGAGTGTTGATGAAACACAGAAATTGCATCGGGATTGAATACAACAGTCACCATGCGCACTTTCCCCCATGGGAGTAATGTCTCAAACATTAGTCTCCGATGCACATCTGGAGGCATTCTGTAATCTGTGGACTATCAGAGTGTTGATGAAACACAGAAAATGCATCGGGATTGAATACAACAGTCACCATGCGCACTTTCCTCCATGGGAGTAATGTCTCAAACAGTCTACGATTTGATCGTTCCCTGGAAGACCAGTAGTAGTTTCCGATGCACATCTGGAGGCATTCTGTAATCTGTGGACACTCAAAGTTTTGATGAAACACAGTAATTGCATCGGGATTGATTACAACAGTCACCATGCGCACTTTCCTCCATGGGAGTAATGTCTCAAACAGTTTACGCTTTGATCGTTCCCTGGAAGACCAGTAGTAGTTTCCGATGCACATCTGGAGGCATTGTGTAATCTGTGGACTATGAGAGTGTTAATGAACACTGAAATTGCATTGGGATTGAATACAGCAGTCACCATGCGGACATTCCTCCATGGGAGTAATATCTCAAACAGTCTACGCTTTGATCGTTCCCTGGAAGACCAGTAGTAGTTTCCGATGCACATCTGGAGGCATTCTGTAATCTGTGGACTATCAGAGTGTTGATGAAACACAGAAATTGCATTGTGATTGATTACAACAGTAACCATGCCACTTTCCTCCATGGGAGTATTGTCTCAAACAGTCTACTCTTTGATCGTTCCCTGGAAGAACAGTAGTAGTTTCCGATGCACATCTGGAGGCATTCTGTAATCTGTGGACTATCAGAGTGTTGATGAAACATAGAAATAGCATCGAGATTGAATACAACAGTCACCATGCGCACTGTCCTCCACGTGAGTAATGTCTCAAACAGTCTACGATTTGATCGTTCCCTGGAAGAGCAGTATGAGTTTCCGATGCATATCTGGAGCCAGTCTGTAATCTGTGGACTATCAGAGGGTTGATGAAACACAGAAATTGCATCGGGATTGAATACAAAATTCACCATGCGCACTTTCCTCCACGGGAGTAATTTCTCAAACAGTCTACGCTTTGATCGTTCCCTGGAAGACCAGTAGTTGTTTCCGATGCACATCTGGTGTCATACTGTAATCTGTGCACTATCAGAGTGTTGATGAAACACAGAAATGGCATCGGGATTGAAAACATGTGTCACCATTCGCACTTTCCTCCACAGGAGTAATGTCTCAAACATTCTACGCTTTGATCGTTCCCTGGAAGACCAGTAGTAGTTTCCGATGCACATCTGGAAGCATTCTGTAATCTGTGGACCTTCAAAGAGTTGGTGAAATACAGAAATTGCATCGGGATTGAATACAACAGTCACCATGAACACTTTCTTCCATAAGAGTAATTCGCAAACAGTCTACGCCTTGATCGTTGTCTGGAAGAAAAGTAGTAGTTTCCGATGCACATCTGGAGGCATTCTGTAATCTGTGGACTATCTGAGTGTTGATGAAAGTCAGAAATTACATCGGGATTGAATACAACAGTCACCATGCGCACTTTCCCCCATGTGAGTAATGTCTCAAACATTCTACGCTTTGATCGTTCCCTGTTAGACCAGTATTAGTTTCCGATGCACATCTGGAGGCATTCTGTAATCTGTGGGCCTTCAAAGTGTTATGAATCACAGAAATTGGATCGGGATTGAATACAACATTCACAATGACCACTTTCCTCCATGGGAGTAATTCTCAAACAGTCTACGCCTTGATCGTTGTCTGGAAGAAAAGTAGTAGTTTCCGATGCACATCTGGAGGCATTCTGTAATCTGTGGACTATCAGAGTGTTGATGAAACACAGAAAATGCATCGGGATTGAGTACAACAGACACTATGCGCACTTTCCTCCGTTGGAGTCATGTCTCAAACAGTCTACGATTTGATCGTTCCCTGGAAGACCAGTAGTAGTTTCCGATGCACATCTGGACTCATTCTGTAGTCTGTGGACCTTCTAAGTGTTGATGAAACACAGAAATTGCATCGGGATTGAATACAACAGTCACCATGCCACTTTCCTCCATGGGAGTAATGTCTCAAACAGTTTACGCTTTGATCGTTCCCTGGAAGACAAGTAGTAGTTTCCGATGCACATCTGGAGGCATTCTGTAATCTGTGGATTATGAGAGTGTTGATGAACACTGACATTGCATCGGGATTGAATACAACAGTCACCATGTGGACTTTCCTCCATGGGAGTAATATCTCAAACAGTCTACGCTTTGATCGTTCCCTGGATGACCAGTAGTAGTTTCCGATGCACATCTGGAGTCATTCTGTAATCTGTGGACTATCAGAGTGTTGATGTAACACAGAAATAGCATCATGATTGAATACAACAGTCACCATGCGCAATTTCCTCCACGGGAGTAATGTCTCAACAGTCTACGCTTTGATCGTTCCCTGGAAGACCTGTATGAGTTTCCGAACCACATCTGGAGCCATTCTGTAATCTGTGGACTATCAGAGGGTTGATGAAACACAGAAATTGCATCGGGATTGAATACAAAAGTCACCATGCGCACTTTCCTCCATGCGAGTAGTGTCTCAATCAGTCTATTCTTTGATCGTTCCCACGAAGACCAGTAGTAGTTCCCGATGCACATCTGGAGGCAATATGTAATCTGTGGACTATCAGAGTGTTGATGAAACACAGAAATTGCATCGGGATTCAATACAACGGTCGCCATGCGCACTTTCCTCTGTGGGAGTAATGTCTCAAACTGTCATCGATTTGATCGTTCCCTGAGGACCAGTAGTAGTTTCCGATGCACATCTGGAGGCATTCTGTAATCTGTGGTCTATACAGGTGTTGATGAAACACCGAAATTGCGTCGGGATTGAATACAACAGTCACCATGCCACTTTCCTTCATGGGAGTAATGTCTCAAACAGTCTACGCTTTGATCGTTCCCTGGAGGACCAGTATGAGTCTCCGATGCACATCTGGAGTCATTCTGTAATCTGTGGACTATCAGAGGTTTGATGAAACACAGAAATTGCATCGGGATTGAATACAACAGCCACCATGACCACTTTCCTCCATGGGAGTAATTCTCAACAGTCTACGCCTTGATCGTTGTCTGGAAGAAAAGTAGTAGTTTCCGATGCACATCTGGAGGCATTCTGTAATCTGTGAACTATCTGAGTGTTGATGAAACACAGAAATTGCATCGGGATGGAATACAACAGTCACCGTGCCACTTTCCTCCATGGGAGTAATGTCTCAAACAGTCTACGCTTTGATCGTTCCCTGGAAGAACAGTAGTAGTTTCCGATGCACATCTGGAGGCATTCTGTAATCTGTGGACTATCAGAGTGTTGATGAAACACAGAAATTGCATCGGGATTGAATACAACAGTAACCACGCCACTTTCCTCCATGGGAGTAATGTCTCAAACAGTCTACGCTTTGATCGTTCCCTGGAAGAACAGTAGTAGTTTCCGATGCACATCTGGAGGCATTCTGTAATCTGTGGACTATCAGAGTGTTGATGAAACACAGAAATTGCATCGGGATTAAATACAATAGTCACCACGCGCACTTTCCTCCGTGCAAGTAATGTCTCAAACAGTCTACAGTTTGATCGTTCCCTGTAAGACCAGTATGAGTTTCCGATGCACATCTGGAGCCATTCTGTAACCTGTGGACTATCAGAGGGTTGATGAAACACAGAAATTGCATCGGGATTGAATACAACAGTCACCATGCGCACTTTCCTCCATGGGAGTAATGTCTCAATCAGTCTATTCTTTGATCGTTCCCACGAAGACCAGTAGTAGTTTCCGATGCACATCTGGAGGCAATCTGTAATCTGTGGACTATCAGAGTGTTTATGAAACACAGAAATTGCATCGGAATTGAATACAACAGTCACCATTCGCACTTTCCTCCATGTGAGTAATGTCTCAAACAGTCTTCGCTTTGATCGTTCCCTAGAAGACCAGTAGTACTTTCCGATGCACATCTGGAGGTATTCTGTAATCTGCGGACTATCAGAGTGTTGATGAAACACAGAAATTGCATCGGGATTCAATACAACAGTCGCCATGCGCACTTTCCTCCACGGGAGTAAAGTCTCAAACAGTCTACACTTAGATCGTTCCCTGGAAGACCAGTAGTTGTTTCCGATGCACATCTGGTATCATACTGTAATCAGTGCACTATCAGAGTGTTGATGAAACACTGAAATTGCATCGGGATTGAATACAACTGTCACCATTTGCACTTTCCTCCACAGGAGTAATGTCTCAAACATTCTACGCTTTGATCGTTCCCTGGAAGACCAGTAGTAGTTTCCGATGCACATCTGGAGCCATTCTGTAATCTGTGGACATTCAAATTGTTGATGAAACACAGAAATTGCATCGGGATTGAATACAACAGTCACGATGACCACTTTCCTCCATGGGAGTAATTCTCAAACAGTCTACGCCTTGATCGTTGTCTGGAAGAAAAGTAGTAGTCTCCGATGCACATCTGGAGGCATTCCGTAATCTGTGGACTATCTGAGTGTTGATGAAACACAGAAAAAGCTTCGGGATTGAGTAGAAAAAACAGACACCATGCACATTTTCCTCCATGGGAGTAATGTCGCAAACAGTCTACACTTTGATCGTCCCCTGGAAGACCAGTAGTAGTTTCCGATGCACATCTTGACTCATTCTATAATCTGTGGACGTTCAAAGTGTTGATGAAACACAGAAATTGCATCGGGATTGAATACAACAGTCACCATGCGCACTTTCCTCCATGGGAGTAATGTCTCAAACTGTTTACGCTTTGATCGTTCCCTGGAAGACCAGTAGTAGTTTCCGATGCACATCTGGAGGCATTCCGTAATCTGTGGACTATGAGAGTGCTGATGAACACTGAAATTGCATCGGGATTGAATACCACAGTCAACATGCGGACTTTCCTCCATGGGAGTAATATCACAAACAGACTACGCTTTGATCGTTCCCTGTAAGACCAGTAGTAGTTTCCGATGCACATCTGGAGGCATTCTGTAATCTGTGGACTATCAGAGTGTTGATGAAACACACTAATTGCATCGGGATTGAATACAACAGTTACCATGCGCACTTTCCTCCGTGCGAGTAATGTCACAAACAGTCTACAGTTTGATCGTTCCCTGGAAGACCAGTAGTAGTTTCCGATGCACATCTGGAGGCATTCTGTATCTGTGGACTATCAGAGTGTTGATGAAACACAGAAATCGCATCGGGATTGAATACAACAGTGACCATGCGCAATTTCCTCCACAGGAGTAATGTCTCAAACAGTCTACGCTTTGATCGTTCCCTGGAAGACCTGTATGAGTTTCCGATGCACATCTGGAGCCATTCTGTAATCTGTGGACTATCAGAGTGTTGATGAAACACAGAAATTGCATCGGGATTGAATACAAAAGTCACCATGCGCACTTTCCTCTATGCGAGTAATGTCTCAAACAGTCTATGTTTTGATCGTTCCCTCGAAGATCAGTAGTAGTTTCCGATGCACATCTGGAGGCATTCTGTAATCTATGGACCTTCAAAGTGTTGATGAAACACAGAAATTGCATCGTGATAGAATACAACAGTTACCATGCGCACTTTCCTCCATTGGAGTAATGTCTCAATCAGTCTATTCTTTGATCGTTCCCACGAAGACCAGTAGTACTTTCCGATGCACATCTGGAGGCAATCGTTAATCTGTGGACTATCAGAGTGTTAATGAAACACAGAAATTGCATCGTGATTGAATACAACAGTCACCATTCGCACTTTCCTCCTTGGGAGTAATGTCTCAAACAGTCTACGCTTTGATCGTTCCCTGGAAGACCAGTAGTACTTTCTGATGCACATCTGGAGGCATTCTGTAATCTGTGTACTCTCAGAGTGCTGATGAAACACAGAAATTGCATCGGGATTCAGTACAACGGTCGCCATGCGCACTTTCCTCCGTGGGAGTCATGTCTCAAACTGTCATCGATTTGATCGTTCCCTGAGGACCAGTAGTAGTTTCCGATGCACATCTGGAGGCATTCTGTAATCTGTGGTCTATACAGGTGTTGATGACACACAGAAATTGCATCGGCATTGAATAAAACAGTCACCATGCGAACTTTCCTCCATGGGAGTAATGTCTCAAACAGTCTACGCCTTCATCGTTCCCTGGAGGACCAGTATGAGTCTCCGATGCACATCTGGAGCCATTCTGTAATCTGTGGACTATCAGAGGTTTGATGAAACACAGAAATTGCATCGGGATTGAATACAACAGTCACCATGACCACTTTCCTCCATGGGAGTATTTCTCAACAGTCTACGCCTTGATCGTTGTCTGGAAGAAAAGTAGTAGTTTCCGGTGCACATCTGGAGGCATCCTGTAATCTGTGGACTATCAGAGTGTTGATGAAACACAGAAATTGCATCGGGATTGAATACAACAGTAACCATGCCACTTTCCTCCATGGGAGTAATGTCTCAAACAGTCTACGCTTTGATCGTTCCCTGGAAGAACAGTAGTAGTTTCCGATGCACATCTGGAGGCATTCTGTAATCTGTGGACTATCAGAGTGTTGATGAAACACAGAAATTGCATCGGGATTGAATACAATAGTCACCATGCGCACTTTCCTCCGTGCAAGTAATGTCTCAAACAGTCTACAATTTGATCGTTCCCTGGAAGACCAGTATGAGTTTCCGATGCACATCTGGAGCCATTCTGTAACCTGTGGACTATCAGAGGGTTGATGAAACACAGAAATTGCATCGGGATTGAATACAAAAGTCACCATGCGATCTTTCCTCCATGGGAGTAATGTCTCAAATAGTCTATGCTTTGATCGTTCCCTCGAAGACCAGTAGTAGTTTGCGATGCACATCTGGAGGCATTCTGTAATCTGTGGACCTTCAAGGTGTTGATGAAACACAGAAATTGTATCGTGATTGAAAACAACAGTCACCATGCGCACTTTCCTCCATGGGAGTAATGTCTCAATCAGTCTATTCTTTGATCGTTCCCACGAAGACCAGTAGTAGTTTCCGATGCACATCTGGAGGCAATCTGTAATCTGTGGACTATCAGAGTGTTGATGAAACACAGAAATTGCATCAGAATTGAATACAACAGTCACCATTCGCACATTCCTCCATGGGAGTAATGTCTCAAACAGTCTACGCTTTGATCGTTCGATGGAAGACCAGTAGTACTTTCCGATGCACATCTGGAGGCATTCTGTAATCTGCGGACTATCAGAGTGTTGATGAAACAGAGAAATTGCATCGGGATTCAATACAACAGTCGCCATGCGCCCTTTCCTCCATGGGAGTAAAGTCTCAAACAGTCTACGCTTTGATCGTTCCCTGGCAGACCAGTAGTTGTTTCTTATGCACATCTGGTATCATACGGTAATCTGTGCACTATCAGAGTGTTGATGAAACACTGAAATTGCATCGGGATTGAATACAACTGTCACCATTTGCACTTTCCTCCATGGGAGTAATGTCGCAAACAGTCTACACTTTGATCGTCTCCTGGAAGACCAGTAGTAGTTTCCGATGCACATCCTGACTCATTCTGTAATCTGTGGACGTTCAAAGTGTTGATGAAACACCGAAATTGCATCGGGATTGAATACAACAGTCACCATGCGCACTTTCCTCCATGGGAGTAATGTCTCAAACTGTTTACGCTTTGATCGTTCCCTGGAAGACCAGTAGTAGTTTCCGATGCACATCTGGAGGCATTCCGTAATCTGTGGACTATGGGAGTGTTGATGAACACTGAAATTGCATCGGGATTGAATACCACAGTCACCATGCGGACTTTCCTCCATGGGAGTAATATCACAAACAGACTACGCTTTGATCGTTCCCTGTAAGACCAGTAGTAGTTTCCGATGCACATCTGGAGGCATTCTGTAATCTGTGGACTATCAGAGTGTTGACGAAACACACAAATTGCATCGGGATTGAATACAACAGTTACCATGCGCACTTTCCTCCGTGCGAGTAATGTCACAAACAGTCTACAGTTTGATCGTTCCCTGGAAGACCAGTAGTAGTTTCCGATGCACATCTGGAGGCATTCTGTATCTGTGGACTATCAGAGTGTTGATGAAACACAGAAATAGCATCGGGATTGAATACAAAAGTCACCATGCGCACTTTCCTCCATGCGAGTAATGTCTCAAACAGTCTATGCTTTGATCGTTCCCTCGAAGACCAGTAGTAGTTTCCGATGCACATCTGGAGGCATTCTGTAATCTGTGGACCTTCAAAGTGTTGATGAAACACAGAAATTGCATCGTGATTGAATACAGCAGTTACCATGCGCACTTTCCTCCATGGGAGTAATGTCTCAATCAGTCTATTCTTTGATCGTTCCCACGAAGACCAGTAGTACTTTCCGATGCACATCTGGAGGCAATCGTTAATCTGTGGACTATCAGAGTGTTAATGAAACACAGAAATTGCATCGGGATTGAATACAACAGTCACCATTCGCACTTTCCTCCATGGGAGTAATGTCTCAAACAGTCTACGCTTTGATCGTTCCTTGGAAGACCAGTAGTACTTTCCGATGCACATCTGGAGGCATTCTGTAATCTGTGTACTCTCAGAGTGTTGATGAAACACAGAAATTGCATCGGGATTCAATACAACGGTCGCCATGCGCACTTTCCTCCGTGGGAGTAATGTCTCAAACTGTCATCGATTTGATCGTTCCCTGAGGACCAGTAGTAGTTTCCGATGCACATCTGGAGGCATTCTGTAATCTGTGGTCTATACAGGTGTTGATGACACACAGAAATTTCATCGGCATTGAATAAAACAGTCACCATGCGAACTTTCCTCCATGGGAGTAATGTCTCAAACAGTCTACGCCTTCATCGTTCCCTGGAGGACCAGTAGTAGTTTCCGATGCACATCTGGAGGCATTCTATAATCTGATGAGTATCTGAGAGTTGATGAAACACAGAAATTGCATCGTGATTGAATACAACAGTCACCATGCGCACTTTCCTCCACGGGAGTAATGTCTCAAACAGTCTACGATTTGATCGTTCCCTGTAAGACCAGTAGTTGTTTCCTATGCACATCTGGTATCATTCTGTAGTCTGTGCACTATCAGAGTGTTGATGAAACACAGAAATTGCGTCGTTATTGAATACAACTGTCACCATGCGAACTTTTCTACATCTACATCTACATCCGTACTCCGCAAGCCACCTGACGGTGTGTGGCGGAGGGTACCCTGAGTACCTCTATCGGTTCTCCCTTCTATTCCAGTCTCGTATTGTACGTGGAAAGAAGGATTGTCGGTATGCTTCTGTGTGGGCTCTAATCTCTCTGATTTTATCCTCATGGTCTCTTCGCGAGATATACGTAGGAGGGAGCAATATACTGCTTGACTCTTCGGTGAAGGTATGTTCTCGAAACTTCAACAAAAGCCCGTACCGAGCTACTGAGCGTCTCTCCTGCAGAGTCTTCCACTGGAGTTTATCTATCATCTCCGTAACGCTTTCGCAATTACTAAATGATCCTGTAACGAAGCGCGCTGCTCTCCGTTGGATCTTCTCTATCTCTTCTATCAACCCTACCTGGTGCGGATCCCACACTGCTGAGCAGTATTCAAGCATTGGGCGAACAAGCGTACTGTAACCTACTTCCTTTGTTGTCGGATTGCATTTCATTAGGATTCTTCCAATGAATCTCAGTCTGGCATCTGTTTTACCGACGATCAACTTTATATGATCATTCCATTTTAAATCACTCCTAATGCGTACTCCCAGATAATTTATGGAATTAACTGCTTCCAGTTGCTGACCTGCTATTTTGTAGCTAAATGATAAGGGACCTATCTTTCTATGTATTCGTATCACATTACACTTCGCTACATTGAGATTCAATTGCCATTCCGTGCACCATGCGTCAATTCGCTGCAGATCCTCCTGCATTTCATTACAATTTTCCATTGTTGCAACCTCTCGATACACCACAGCATCATCTGCAAAAAGCCTCAGTGAACTTCCGATGTCATCCACCAGGTCATTTATGTATATTGTGAATAGCAACGGTCCTATGACACTCCCCTGCGGCACACCTGAAATCACTCTTACTTCGGAAGACTTCTCTCCATTGAGAATGACGTGCTGCGTTCTGTTATCTAGGAACTCCTCAATCCAATCACACAATTGATCTGATAGTCCGTATGCTCTTACTTTGTTCATTAAACGACTATGGGGAACTGTGTCAAACGCCTTGCGGAAGTCAAGAAACACGGCATCTACCTGTGAACCCGTGTCTAAGGCCCTCTGAGTCTCGTGGACGAATAGCGCGAGCTGGGTTTCACACGATCGTCTTTTTCGAAACCCATGCTGATTCCTACAGAGTAGATTTCTAGTCTCCAGAAAAGACATTATACTCGAACATAATACGTGTTCCAAAATTCTACAACTGATCGACGTTAGAGATATAGGTCTATAGTTCTGCACATCTGTTCGACGTCCCTTCTTGAGAACGGGGATGACCTGTGCCCTTTTCCAATCCTTTGGAACGCTTCGCTCTTTTAGAGACCTACGGTACACCGCTGCAAGAAGGGGGGCAAGTTCCTTCGCGTACTCTGTGTAAAATCGAACTGGTATCCCATCAGGACCAGCGGCCTTTCCTCTTTTGAGCGATTTTAATTGTTTCTCTATCCCTCTGTCGTCTACTTCGATATCTACCATTTTGTCAACTGTGCGACAATCTAGAGAAGGAAGCACAGTGCAGTCTTCCTCTGTGAAACAGCTTTGGAAGAAGACATTTAGTAATTCGGCCTTTAGTCTGTCATCCTCTGTTTCAATACCATTTTGGTCACAGAGTGTCTGGACATTTTGTTTTGATCCACCTACCGCTTTGACATAGGACCAAAATTTCTTAGGATTTTCTGCCAAGTCAGTACATAGAACGTTACTTTCGAATTCATTGAAAGCCTCTCGCATAGCCCTCCTCACACTACATTTCGCTTCGCGTAATTTTTGTTTGTCTGCAAGGCTTTGGCTATGTTTATGTTTGCTGTGAAGTTCCCTTTGCTTCCGCAGCAGTTTTCTAACTCGGTTGTTGTACCACGGTGGCTCTTTTCCATCTCTTACGATCTTGCTTGGCACATACTCATCTAACGCATATTGTACCATGGTTTTGAACTTTGTCCACTGATCCTCAACACTATCTGCACTTGAGACAAAACTTTTGTGTTGAGCCGTCAGGTACTCTGTAATCTGCTTTTTGTCACTTTTGCTAAACAGAAAAATCTTCCTACCTTTTTTAATATTTCTATTTACGGCTGAAATCATCGACGCAGTAACCGCTTTATGATCGCTGATTCCCTGTTCTGCATTAACTGATTCAAATAGTTCGGGTCTCTTTGTCACCAGAAGGTCTAATATATTATCGCCACGAGTCGGTTTTCTGTTTAACTGCTCAAGGTAGTTTTCAAATAAAGCACTTAAAAATATTTCACTGGATTCTTTGTCCCTGCCACCCGTTATGAACGGAGTAATGTCTCAAACATTCTACGCTTTGATCGTTCCCTGGAAGACCAGTAGTAGTTTCCGATGCACATCTGGAGGCATTCTGTAATCTGTGGACCTTCAAAGTGTTGATGAAACACAGAAATTGCATCGGGATTGAATACAACAGTCACCATGACCACTTTCCTCCATGGGAGTAATTCCCAAACAGTCTACGCCTTGATCGTTGTCTGGAAGAAAAGTAGTAGTTTCCGATGCACTTCTGGCGGCATTCTGTAATCTGTGGCCTGTCAGAGTGTTGATGAAACACAGAAAATGCATCGGGATTGAGAAAAAAGACACCATGCGCACTTTCCTCCATGGGAGTAATGTCGCAAACAGTCTACACTTTGATCGTACCCTGGAAGACCAGTAGTAGTTTCCGATGCACATCTGGACTCATTCTGTAATCTGTGGACCTTCAAAGTGTTGATGAAACACAGAAATTGCATCGGGATTGAATACAACAGTCACCATGCGCACTTTCCTCCATGGGAGTAATGACTCAAACAGTTTACGCTTTGATCGTTCCCTGGAAGACCAGTAGTAGTTTCCGATGCACATCTGGACTCATTCTGTAATCTGTGGAACTCCAAAGTGTTGATGAAACACAGAAATTTCATCGGGATTGAATACAACAGTAACCATGCCACTTTCGTCCATGGGAGTAATGTCTCCAACAGTCTACGCTTTGATCGTTCCCTGGAAGAACAGTAGTAGTTCCCGATGCACATCTGGAGGAATTCTGTAATCTGTGGACTATCAGAGTGTTGATGAAACACAGAAATAGCATCGGGACTGAATACAACAGTCACCATGCGCCCTTTCTCCACGGGAGTAATGTCTCAAACAGTCTACGATTTGATCGTTCCCTGGAAGACCAGTAGTTGTTTCCGATGCACATCTGGAGGCATTCTGTAATCTGTGGACCTTCAAAGTGTTGATGAAACACAGAAACTGCATCGTGATTGAATACAACACTCCCCATGCGCACTTTCCTCCATGGGAGTAATGTCTCAATCAGTCTATTCTTTGATCGTTCCCACGAAGACCAGTAGTAGTTTCCGATGCACATCTGGAGGCATTCTGTGGTCTATACAGGTGTTGATGAAACACAGAAATTGCATCGGCATTGAATAAAACAGTCACCATGCCACTTTCGTCCATGGGAGTAATGTCACAAACAGTCTACAGTTTGATCGTTCCCTGGAAGACTAGTAGTAGTTTACGATGCACATCTGGAGGCATTCTGTATCTGTGGACTATCAGAGTGTTGATGAAACACAGAAATAGCATCGGGATTGAATACAACAGTCACCATGCGCAATTTCCTCCACGGGAGTAATGTCTCAAACAGTCTACGCTTTGATCGTTCCCTGGAAGACCTGTATGAGTTTCCGATGCACATCTGGAGCCATTCTGTAATCTGTGGACTATCAGAGTGTTGATGAAACACAGAAATTGCATCGGGATTGAATACAAAAGTCACCATGCGCACTTTCCTCCATGCGAGTAATGTCTCAAACAGTCTATGCTTTGATCGTTCCCTCGAAGACCAGTAGTAGTTTCCGATGCACATCTGGAGGCATTCTGTAATCTGTGGACCTTCAAAGTGTTGATGAAACACAGAAATTGCATCGTGATAGAATACAACAGTCACCATGCGCACTTTCCTCCATGGGAGTAATGTCTCAAATAGTCTACGCTTTGATCGTTCCCTGGAAGACCAGTAGTAGTTTCCGATGCACATCTGGAGGCATTCTGCAATCTGTGGTCTATACAGGTGTTGATGACACACAGAAATTGCATCGGCATTGAATAAAACAGTCACCATGCGAACTTTCCTCCATGGGAGTAATGTCTCAAACAGTCTACGCCTTCATCGTTCCCTGGAGGACCAGTAGTAGTTTCCGATGCACATCTGTGGGCATTCTATAATCGGATGAATATCTGAGTGTTGATGAAACACAGAAATTGCATCGGGATTGAATACAACAGTCACTATGCGCAATTTCCTCCACGGGAGTAATGTCTCAAACAGTCTACGATTTGATCGTTCCCTGGAAGACCAGTAGTTGTTTCCGATGCACATCTGGTATCATACTGTAGTCTGTGCACTATCAGAGTGTTGATGAAACACAGAAATTGCATCGTTATTGAATACAACTGTCACCATTCGCACTTTCCTCCACAGGAGTAATGTCTCAAACATTCTATGCTTTGATCGTTCCCTGGAAGACTAGTAGTAGTTTCCGATGCACATCTGGAGGCATTCTGTAATCTGTGGACCTTCAAAGTGTTGATGAAACACAGAAATTGCATCGGGATTGAATACAACAGTCACCATGACCACTTTCCTCCATGGGAGTAATTCCCAAACAGTCTACGGCTTGATCGTTGTCTGGAAGAAAAGTAGTAGTTTCCGATGCACTTCTGGCGGCATTCTGTAATCTGTGGCCTGTCACAGTGTTGATGAAACACAGAAAATGCATCGGGATTGAGAAAAAAGACACCATGGGCACTTTCCTCCATGGGAGTATTGTCGCAAACAGTCTACACTTTGATCGTCCCCTGGAAGACCAGTAGTAGTTTCCGTTGCACATCTGGACTCATTCTGTAATCTGTGGACCTTCAAAGTGTTGATGAAACACAGAAATTGCATCGGGATTGATTACAACAGTCACCATGCGCACTTTCCTCCATGGGATTAATGACTCAAACAGTTTACGCTTTGATCGTTCCCTGGAAGACCAGTAGTAGTTTCCGATGCACATCTGGAGGCATTCCGTAATCTGTGGACTATGAGAGTGTTGATGAACACTGAAATTGCATCGGGATTGAATACCACAGTCACCATGCGGACTTTCCTCCATGGGAGTAATATCTGAAACAGACTACTCTTTGATCGTTAACTGGAAGACCAGTAGTAGTTTCCGATGCACATCTGGACTCATTCTATAATCTGTGGAACTCCAAAGTGTTGATGAAACACAGAAATTTCATCGGGATTGAATACAACAGTGACCATGCCACTTTCGTCCATGGGAGTAATGTCTCCAACAGTCTACGCTTTGATCGTTCCCTGGAAGAACAGTAGTAGTTTCCGATGCACATCTGGAAGAATTCTGTAATCTGTGGACTATCAGAGTGTTGATGAAACACAGAAATAGCATCGGAACTGAATACAACAGTCACCATGCGCACTTTCTCCACGGGAGTAATGTCTCAAACAGTCTACGCTTTGATCGTTCCCTGGAAGCCCAGTATGAGTTTCCGATGCACATCTGGAGCCATTCTGTAATCTGTGGACAATCAGAGGGTTGATGAAACACAGAAATTGCATCGGGATTGAATACAACAGTAACCATGCCACTCTCGTCCATGTGAGTAATGTCTCAAACAGTCTACGCTTTGATCGTTCCCTGGAAGACCAGTAGTACTTTCCGATGCACATCTGGAGGCATTCTGTAATTTTCTACTATCAGAGTGTTGATGAAACACAGAAATTGCATCGGGATTCAATACAACGGTCGCCATGCGCACTTTCCTCCATGGGAGTAATGTCTCAAACTGTCATCGATTTGATCGTTCCCTGAAGACCATTAGTAGTTTCCGATGCACATCTGGAGGCATTCTGTGGTCTATACAGGTGTTGATGAAACACAGAAATTGAATCGGCATTGAATACAACATTCACCATGCGAACTTTCCTCCATGAGAGTAATTTCGCAAACAGTCTACGCTGTGATCGTTCCCTGGAGGACCAGTAGTAGTTTCCGATGCACATCTGGAGGCATTCTGTAATCTGATGAGTATCTGAGTGTTGATGAAACACAGAAATTTCATCGTGATTGAATGCAACACTCACCATGCGAACTTTCCTCCACGGGAGTAATGTCTCAAACAGTCTACGCTGTGATCGTTCCCTGGAAAACCAGTAGTTGTTTCCGATGCACATCTCTTATCATACTGTAACCTGTGCACTATCAGAGTGTTGATGAAACACAGAAATTGCATCGGGATTGAATACAACTGTTACCGTTCGCACTTTCCTCCACAGAAGTAATGTCTCAAACATTCTACGCTTTGATCGTTCCCTGGAAGACCAGTAGTAGTTTCCGATGCACATCTGGAGGCATTCTGTAATCTGTGGACTATCTGAGTGTTGATGAAACATAGAAATTGCATCGGGATTGAATACAACAGTCACCATGCGCACTTTCCCCCATGGGAGTAATGTCTCAAACATTCTACGTTTGATCCTTCCCTGTTAGACCAGTAGTAGTTTCCGATGCACATCTGGAGACATTCTGTAATCTGAGGACCTTCAAAGTGTTGATGAAACACAGAAATTGCATCGGGATTGAATACAAGAGTCACCATGACCACTTTCCTCCATGGGATTATTGTCTCAAACAGTCTACGTTTTGATCGTCCCCTGGAAGACAGTAGTAGTTTCCGATGCACATCTGGAGGCATTCTGTAATCTGTGGACTATCAGAGTGTTGATGAAACACAGAAATTACATCGGGATTGAATACAACAGTAACCATGCCACTTTCGTCCATGGGAGTAATGTCTCAAACAGTCTACGTTTTGATCGTCCCTGGAAGAACAGTAGTAGTTTCCGATGCTCATCTGGAGGAATTCTGTAATCTGTGGACTATCAGAGTGTTGATGAAACACAGATATTGCATCTGGATTGAATACAACAGTCACCATGCGCACTTCCCTCCATGGGAGTAATGTCTCAAACAGTCTACGCTTTGATCGTTTCCTGGAAGACCAGTAGTAGTTTCCGATGCACATCTGGAGGCATTCTGTAATCTGTGGACTATCAGAGTGTTGATGAAACACAGAAATTGCATCGGGATTGAATACAACAGTAACCATGCCACTTTCGTCCATGGGAGTAATGTCTCAAACAGTCTACGCTTTTATCGTCCCTGGAAGAACAGTAGTAGTTTCCGATGCTCATCTGGAGGAATTCTGTAATCTGTGGACTATCAGAGGGTTGATGAAACACAGAAATTGCATCGGGATTGAATACAAAAGTCACCATGCGCACATTCCTCCACGGGAGTAATGTCTCAAACGGTCTATGCTTTGATATTTCCCTCGAAGACCAGTAGTAGATTCCGATGCACATCTGGAGGCATTCTGTAATCTGTGGACCTTCAAAGTGTTGATGAAACACTCAAATTGCATCGTGATTGAATACAACAGTCACCATGCGCACTTTCCTCCATGGGAGTAATGTCTCAATCAGTCTATTCTTTGATCGTTTTCACGAAGACCAGTAGTAGTTTCCGATGCACATCTGGAGGCAATCTGTAATCTGTGGACCTTCAAAGTGTTGATAAAACACAGAAATTACATCGGGATTGAATACAACAGTAACCATGCCACTTTCGTCCATGGGAGTAATGTCTCAAACATTCTACGCTTTGATCGTTCCCTGGAAGACCAGTAGTACTTTCAGATGCACATCTCGAGGCATTCTGTAATCTGTGGACTATCAGAGTGTTGATGAAACACAGAAATTGCATCTGGATTGAATACAACAGTCACCATGCGCACTTTCCCCCATGGGAGTAATGACTCAAACATTCTACGCTTTGATCGTTCCCTGTTAGACCAGTAGTAGTTTCCGATGCACATCGGGACTCATTCTGTAATCTGTGGACTATCAGAGTGTTGATGACACACAGAAATTGCATCGGGATTGTATTCAACAGTCCCCATGCGCACTTTCCTCATTGGGAGTAATGTCTCAAACAGTCTACGCTTTGATCATTCCCTTTACGACCAGTAGTAGTTTGCGATACACATCGGGAGGCATTCTGTAATCTGTGGACTATCAGAGTGTTGATGAAACACAGAAAATGCATTGTGATTCAGTACAACAGTCACCATGCGTACTTTCCTCCATGGGAGTAATGTCCAAACAGTCACGCTTTGATCGTTCTCTGGATGACAAGTAGTAGTTTCCGATGCACAACTGCACTCATTCTGTAATCTGTGGACCTGCAAAGTGTTGATGAAACACAGAAATTGCATCGGGATTGAATACAACAGTCACCATGCTCACTATCCTCCATGGGAGTAATGTCTCAAACAGTTTACGCTTTGATCGTTCCCTGGAAGACCAGTAGTGGTTTGCGATGCACATCTGGAGGCATTCTGTAATCTGTGGACCTTCAAAGTGTTGATAAAACACAGAAATTACATCGGGATTGAATAAAAGAGTCACCATGACCACTTTCCTCCATGGGAGTAATATCTCAAACAGTCTACGCTTTGATCGTTACCTGGAATACCAGTAGTAGTTTCCGATTCACATCTGGAGGCATTCTGTAATCTGTGGACTATCCGAGTGCTAATGAAACACAGAAATTGCATCGGGATTGAATACAACAGTCACCACCACCACTTTCCTCCATGGGAGTAATGTCTCAAACAGTCTACGCTTTAATCGTTCCCTGGAAGAACAGTAGTAGTCCCGATGCACATCTGGAGGCATTCTGTAATCTGTGGACCTTCAAAGTGTTGATGAAACACAGAAATTGCATCGGGATTGAATACAACGGTCACCATGCGCACTTTCCTCCATGGGAGTAATGTCTCAAACAGTCTACGCTTTGATCGTTCCCTGGAAGACCAGTAGTAGCTTCCGATGAACATCTGGTGGCATTCTGTAATCTGTTTACTATCAGAGTGTTGTTGAAACACAGAAATTGCCTTGGGCTTGAATACAACAGTCACCATGCGCACTTTTCTCCATGGGAGTAATATCTCAAACAGTCTACGCTTTGATCGTTACCTGGAATACCAGTAGTAGTTTCCGATTCACATCTGGAGGCATTCTGTAATCTGTGGACTATCCGAGTGCTAATGAAACACAGAAATTGCATCGGGATTGAATACAACAGTCACCATGCGCACTTTCCTCCATGGGAGTAATGTCTCAAACAGTTTACGCTTTGATCGTTCCCTGGAAGACCGGTAGTAGTTTCCGATGCACATCTGGAGGCATTCTGTAATCAGTGGACTATGAGAGTGTTGATGAACACTGATATTGCATCGGGATTGAATACAACAGTCACCATACGCACCTTAATCCATGGGAGTAATGTCTCAAACAGTCTATGCTTTGATCGCTCCCTGGAAGACCAGTAGTAGTTTCCGATGCACATCTGGAGGCATTCTGTAATCTGTGGACTATCAGAGTGTTGATGAAACACAGATATTGCATCGGGATTGATTATAACAGTAACCATGCGCACTTTCCTCCATGGGAGTAATGTCTCAAACAGTCTACGGTTTGGTCGTTCCCTGGAAGACCAGTAGTAGTTTCCGATGCACATCAATTGGCATTCTGTAGTCTGTGGACTATCAGAGTGTTGTTGAAACACAGAAATTGCATCAGGATTAAATATAACAGTAACCATGCGCACTTTCCTCCATGGGAGTAATGTCTCTAACAGTCTACGCTTTTCATCGTTCCCTGGAAGGCCAGTAGTAGTTTCCGATGCACAACGTGAGTCATTCTGTAATCTGTGGACTATCAGAGTGTTGTTGAAACACAGAAATTGCTTCGGGATTGTATACAACAGTCACCATGCGCACTTTCCTCCATGGGTGTAATGTCTCAAACAGTCTGCGCTTTGATCATTCCCTTTACGACCAGTAGTAGTTTCCGATGCACATCTGGAGGCATTCTGTAATCTGTGGACAATCAGAGAGTTGATGAATCACAGAAATTGCATCGGGATTGAATACAACAGTCACAATGCGCACTTCCTCCATGGGAGTAATGTCTCAAACAGTTTACGCTTTGATCGTTCCCTGGAAGACCGGTAGTATTTTCCGATGCACATCTGGAGGCATTCTGTAATCAGTGGACTATGAGAGTGTTGATGAACACTGAAATTGCATCGGGATTGAATACAACAGTCACCATGCGCACCTTAATCCATGGGAGTAATGTCTCAAACAGTCTATGCTTTGATCGCTCCCTGGAAGACCAGTAGTAGTTTCCGATGCACATCTGGAGGCATTCTGTAATCTGTGGACTATCAGAGTGTTGATGAAACACAGAAATTGCATCGGGATTGAATACAACAGTAACCATGCCACTTTCCTTCATGGGAATAATGTCTCAAACAGTCTACGGTTTGATCGTTCCCTGGAAGACCAGTAGTAGTTTCCGATGCACATCAATTGGCAATCTGTAGTCTGTGGACTATCAGAGTGTTGTTGAAACACAGAAATTGCATCAGGATTAAATATAACAGTAACCATGCGCACTTTCCTCCATGGGAGTAATGTCTCTAACAGTCTACGCTTTTTATCGTTCCCTGGAAGGCCAGTAGTAGTTTCCGATGCACAACTTGAGTCATTCTGTAATCTGTGGACTATCAGAGTGTTGTTGATACACAGAAATTGCATCGGGATTGAATACAACAGTAACCACGAGCTCTTTCCTCCATGGGAGTAATGTTTCAAACAGTCTACGGTTTGATCGTTCCTGGAAGACCAGTAGTTGTTTCCGATGCACATCTGGTGGCATTCTGTAGTCTGTGGACTATCAGAGTGTTGTTGAAACACAGAAATTGCATCAGGATTAAATACAACAGTAACCATGCGCACTTTCCTCCGTGGGAGTAATGTCTCAAACAGTCTACGCTTTGATCGTTCCCTGGACGAACAGTAGTAGTTTCCGATGCACATCTGGAGGCATTCTGTAATCTCTGGACTATCAGTGTGTTGATGACACACAGAAATTGCATCGGGATTGTATACAACAGTCACCATGCGCACTTTCCTCCATGGGTGTAATATCTCAAACAGTCTGCGCTTTGATCATTCCCTTTACGACCAGTAGTAGTTTCCGATGCACATCTGGAGGCATTCTGTAATCTGTGGACTATCAGAGAGTTGATGAATCACAGAAATTGCATCCGGATTGAATACAACGGTCACCATGGGCACTTTCCTCCATGGGAGTAATGTCTCTAACAGTCTACGCTTTTTATCGTTCCCTGGAAGACCAGTAATAGTTTCCGATGCACAACTTGAGTCATTCTGTAATCTGTGGACTATCAGAGTGTTGTTGAAACACAGAAATTGCATCAGGATTAAATACAACTGTAACCATGCGCACTTTCCTCCATGGGAGTAATGTCTCAAACAGTCTACGCTTTGATCGTTCCTTGGAAGAACAGTAGTAGTTTCCGATGCACATCTGGAGGCATTCTGTAATCTGTGGACTATGAGAGTGTTGATGAACACTGAAATTGCATCGGGATTGAATACAACAGTCACCATGCGCATCTTCCTCCATGGCAGTAATGTCTCAAACAGTCTACGCTTTGATCGCTCCCTCGAATACCAGTAGTAGTTTCCGATGCACATCTGGAGGAATTCTGTAATCTGTGGACTATCAGAGTGTTGATGAATCACAGAAATTGCATCGGGATTGAATACAACGGTCACCATGCGCCCTTTCCTCCATGCGAGTAATGTCTCAAACAGTCTACGCTTTGATCGTTCCCTGGAAGACCAGTAGTAGCTTCCGATGAACAACTGGTGGCATTCTGTAATCTGTTTACTATCAGAGTGTTGTTGAAACACAGAAATTGCCTTGGGCTTGAATACAACAGTCACCATGCGCACTTTTCTCCATGGGAGTAATATCTCAAACAGTCTACGCTTTGATCGTTACCTGGAATACCAGTAGTAGTTTCCGATTCACATCTGGAGTCATTCTGTAATCTGTGGACTATCCGGGTGCTAATGAAACACAGAAATTGCATCGGGATTGAATACAACAGTCACCACGACCACTTTCCTCCATGGGAGTAATGTCTCAAACAGTCTACGCTTTGATCGTTCCCTGGAAGAACAGTAGTAGTCCCGATGCACATCTGGAGGCATTCTGTAATCTGTGGACCTTCAAAGCGTTGATGAAACACAGAAATTGCATCGGGATTGAATACAACCGTCACCATGCGCACTTTCCTCCATGGGAGTAATGTCTCAAACAGTCTACGCTTTGATCGTTCCCTGGAAGACCAGTAGTAGTTTCCGATGCACATCTGGACGCATTCTGTAATCTGTGGACCTTCAAAGTGTTGATGAAACACAGAAATTGCATCGGGATTGAATACAACAGTCACAATGCGCACTTTCCTCCATGGGAGTAATGTCTCAAACAGTTTACGCTTTGATCGTTCCCTGGAAGACCGGTAGTAGTTTCTGATGCACATCTGAAGGCATTCTGTAATCTGTGGACTATGAGAGTGTTGATGAACACTGAAATTGCATCGGGATTGAATACAACAGTCACCATGCGCATCTTCCTCCATGGCAGTAATGTCTCAAACAGTCTACGCTTTGATCGCTCCCTCGAATACCAGTAGTAGTTTCCGATGCACATCTGGAGGAATTCTGTAATCTGTGGACTATCAGAGTGTTGATGAATCACAGAAATTGCATCGGGATTGAATACAACGGTCACCATGCGCACTTTCCTCCATGGGAGTAATGTCTCAAACAGTCTACGCTTTGATCGTTCCCTGGAAGACCAGTAGTAGCTTCCGATGAACAACTGGTGGCATTCTGTAATCTGTTTACTATCAGAGTGTTGTTGAAACACAGAAATTGCCTTGGGCTTGAATACAACAGTCACCATGCGCACTTTTCTCCATGGGAGTAATATCTCAAACAGTCTACGCTTTGATCGTTACCTGGAATACCAGTAGTAGTTTCCGATTCACATCTGGAATCATTCTGTAATCTGTGGACTATCCGGGTGCTAATGAAACACAGAAATTGCATCGGGATTGAATACAACAGTCACCACGACCACTTTCCTCCATGGGAGTAATGTCTCAAACAGTCTACGCTTTGATCGTTCCCTGGAAGAACAGTAGTAGTCCCGATGCACATCTGGAGGCATTCTGTAATCTGTGGACCTTCAAAGCGTTGATGAAACACAGAAATTGCATCGGGATTGAATACAACCGTCACCATGCGCACTTTCCTCCATGGGAGTAATGTCTCAAACAGTCTACGCTTTGATCGTTCCCTGGAAGACCAGTAGTAGTTTCCGATGCACATCTGGACGCATTCTGTAATCTGTGGACCTTCAAAGTGTTGATGAAACACAGAAATTGCATCGGGATTGAATACAACAGTCACAATGCGCACTTTCCTCCATGGGAGTAATGTCTCAAACAGTTTACGCTTTGATCGTTCCCTGGAAGACCGGTAGTAGTTTCTGATGCACATCTGAAGGCATTCTGTAATCTGTGGACTATGAGAGTGTTGATGAACACTGAAATTGCATCGGGATTGAATACAACAGTCACCATGGGCACCTTCCTCCATGGGAGTAATGTTTCAAACAGTCTATGCTTTGATCGCTCCCTGGAAGACCAGTAGTACTTTCCGATGCACATCTGGAGGCATTCTGTAATCTGTGGACTATCACAGTGTTGATGAAACACAGAAATTGCATCGGGATTGAATACAACAGTCACCATGCGCACTTTCCTCCATGGGAGTAATGTCTCAAACAGTCTACGGTTTGATCGTTCCCTGGAAGACCAGTAGTAGTTTCCGATGCACATCAATTGGCATTCTGTAGTCTGTGGACTATCAGAGTGTTGTTGAAAGACAGAGATTGCATGAGGATTAAATATAACAGTAACCATGCTCACTTTCCGTCATGGGAGTAATGTCTCTAACAGTCTACGCTTTTTATCGTTCCCTGGAAGGCCAGTAGTAGTTTCCGATGCACAACTTGAGTCATTCTGTAATCTGTGGACTATCAGAGTGTTGTTAAAACACAGAAATTGCATCGGGATTGAATACAACAGTAACCACGAGCACTTTCCTCCATGGGACTAATGTTTCAAACAGTCTACGGTTTGATCGTTCCCTGGAAGACCAGTAGTTGTTTCCGATGCACATCTGGTGGCATTCTGTAGTCTGTGGACTATCACAGTGTTGTTGAAACACAGAAATTGCATCGGGATTGAATACAACAGTCACCACGACCACTTTCCTCCATGGGAGTAATGTCTCAAACAGTCTACGCTTTGATCGTTCCCTGGAAGACCAGTAGTAGTTTCCGATGCACATCTGGACGCATTCTGTAATCTGTGGACCTTCAAAGTGTTGATGAAACACAGAAATTGCATCGGGATTGAATACCACAGTCACAATGCGCACTTTCCTCCATGGGAGTAGTGCCTCAAACAGTTTACGCTTTGATCGTTCCCTGGAAGACCGGTAGTAGTTTCCGATGCACATCTGGAGGCATTCTGTAATCTGTGGACTATGAGAGTGTTGATGAACACTGAAATTGCATCGGGATTGAATACAACAGTCACCATGCGCACCTTCCTCCATGGGAGTAATGTTTCAAACAGTCTATGCTTTGATCGCTCCCTGGAAGACCAGTAGTAGTTTCCGATGCACATCTGGAGGCATTCTGTAATCTGTGGACTATCAGAGTGTTGATGAAACACAGAAATTGCATCGGGATTGAATACAACAGTAACCATGCGCACTTTCCTCCATGGGAGTAATGTCTCAAACAGTCTACGGTTTGATCGTTCCCTGGAAGACCAGTAATAGTTTCCGATGCACATCTGGAGTCATTCTGTAATCTGTGGACTATCAGAGTGTTGTTGAAACACAGAAATTGCATCGGGATTGATTACAACAGTAACCACGAGCACTTTCGTCCATAATGTTTCAAACAGTCTACGGTTTGATCGTTCCCTGGAAGACCAGTAGTTGTTTCCGATGCACATCTGGAGGCATTCTGTAATCTCTGGACTATCAGTGTGTTGATGACACACAGAAATTGCATCGGGATTGTATACAACAGTAACCACGAGCACTTTCCTCCATGGGAGTAATGTTTCAAACAGTCTACGGTTTGATCGTTCCCTGGAAGACCAGTAGTTGTTTCCGATGCACATCTGGTGGCATTCTGTAGTCTGTGGACTATCAGAGTGTTGTTGAAACACAGAAATTGCATCAGGATTAAATACAACAGTAACCATGCGCACTTTCCTCCGTGGGAGTAATGTCTCAAACAGTCTACGCTTTGATCGTTCCCTGGAAGAACAGTAGTAGTTTCCGATGCACATCTGGAGGCATTCTGTAATCTCTGGACTATCAGTGTGTTGATGACACACAGAAATTGCATCGGGATTGTATACAACAGTCACCATGCGCACTTTCCTCCATGGGTGTAATGTCTCAAACAGTCTGCGCTTTGATCATTCCCTTTACGACCAGTAGTAGTTTCCGATGCACATCTGGAGGCATTCTGTAATCTGTGGACTATCAGAGAGTTGATGAATCACAGAAATTGCATCGGGATTGAATACAACGGTCACCATGGGCACTTTCCTCCATGGGAGTAATGTCTCTAACAGTCTACGCTTTTTATCGTTCCGTGGAAGACCAGTAATAGTTTCCGATGCACAACTTGAGTCATTCTGTAATCTGTGGACTATCAGAGTGTTGTTGAAACACAGAAATTGCATCAGGATTAAATACAACAGTAACCATGCGCACTTTCCTCCATGGGAGTAATGTCTCAAACAGTCTACGCTTTGATCGTTCCTTGGAAGAACAGTAGTAGTTTCCGATGCACATCTGGAGGCATTCTGTAATCTGTGGACTATGAGAGTGTTGATGAACACTGAAATTGCATCGGGATTGAATACAACAGTCACCATGCGCACCTTCCTCCATGGCAGTAATGTCTCAAACAGTCTACGCTTTGATCGCTCCCTCGAATACCAGTAGTAGTTTCCGATGCACATCTGGAGGAATTCTGTAATCTGTGGACTATCAGAGTGTTGATGAATCACAGAAATTGCATCGGGATTGAATACAACGGTCACCAGGCGCACTTTCCTCCATGGGAGTAATGTCTCAGACAGTCTACGCTTTGATCGTTCCCTGGAAGACCAGTAGTAGCTTCCGATGAACAACTGGTGGCATTCTGTAATCTGTTTACTATCAGAGTGTTGTTGAAACACAGAAATTGCCTTGGGCTTGAATACAACAGTCACCATGCGCACTTTTCTCCATGGGAGTAATATCTCAAACAGTCTACGCTTTGATCGTTACCTGGAATACCAGTAGTAGTTTCCGATTCACATCTGGAGTCATTCTGTAATCTGTGGACTATCCGAGTGCTAATGAAACACAGAAATTGCATCGGGATTGAATACAACTGTCACCACGACCACTTTCCTCCATGGGAGTAATGTCTCAAACAGTCTACGCTTTGATCGTTCCCTGGAAGAACAGTAGTAGTCCCGATGCACATCTGGAGGCATTCTGTAATCTGTGGACCTTCAAAGCGTTGATGAAACACAGAAATTGCATCGGGATTGAATACAACCGTCACCATGCGCACTTTCCTCCATGGGAGTAATGTCTCAAACAGTCTACGCTTTGATCGTTCCCTGGAAGACCAGTAGTAGTTTCCGATGCACATCTGGACGCATTCTGTAATCTGTGGACCTTCAAAGTGTTGATGAAACACAGAAATTGCATCGGGATTGAATACAACAGTCACAATGCGCACTTTCCTCCATGGGAGTAATGTCTCAAACAGTTTACGCTTTGATCGTTCCCTGGAAGACCGGTAGTAGTTTCTGATGCACATCTGGAGGCATTCTGTAATCTGTGGACTATCAGAGTGTTGATGAAACACAGAAATTGCATCGGGATTGAATACAACAGTCACCATGCGCACTTTCCTCCATGGCAGTAATGTCTCAAACAGTCTACGCTTTGATCATTCCCTTTACGACCAGTAGTAGTTTCCGATGCACATCTTGAGGCATTCTGTAATCTGTGGACTATCTGAATGTTGTTGAAACACAGAAATTGTATCGGAATTGAATACAACAGTCACCATGACCACTTTCCTCCATGGGAGTAATGTCTCAAACAGTCTACGCTTTAATCGTTCCCTGGAAGACCAGTAGTAGTTTCCGTTGCACATCTGGAGGCATTCTGTAATCCGTTTACTATCAGACAGTTTTTGAAACACGGAAATTGCATCGGGATTGAATACAACATTCACCATGCGGACTTTCCTCCATGGGAGGAATGACTCAAACAGTCTACGCTTTGATCGTTCCCTGGAAGACCAGTAGTACTTTCCGATGCACATCTGGAGGCATTCTGTAATCTGTGTACTCTCAGAGTGTTGATGAAACACAGAAATTGCATCGGGATTCAATACAACGGTCGCCATGCGCACTTTCCTCCGTGAGAGTAATGTCTCAAACTGTCATCGATCTTATCGTTCCATGAGGACCAGTAGTAGTTTCCGATGCACATCTGGAGGCATTCTGCAATCTGTGTTCTATACAGGTGTTGAAGACACACAGAAATTGTATCGGCATTGAATAAAACAGTCACCATGCGAACTTTCCTCCATGGGAGTAATGTCTCAAACAGTCTACGCCTTCATCGTTCCCTGGAGGACCAGTAGTAGTTTCCGATGCACATCTGGAGGCATTCTATAAATGGATGAGTATCTGAGTGTTGATGAAACACAGAAATTGCATCGTGATTGAATACAACAGTCACCATGCGCACTTTCCTCCACGGGAGTAATGTCTCAAACAGTCTACGATTTGATCGTTCCCTGGAAGACCAGTAGTTGTTTCCGATGCACATCTGGTATCATACTGTAGTCTGTGCACTAACAGAGTGTTGATGAAACACAGAAATTGCATCGTTATTGAATACAACTGTCACCATTCGCACTTTCCTCCACAAGAGTAATGTCTCAAACATTCTATGCTTTGATCGTTCCCTGGAAGACCAGTAGTAGTTTCCGATGCACATCTGGAGGCATTCTGTAATCTGTGGACCTTCAAAGTGTTGATGAAACACAGAAATTGCATCGGGATTGAATACAACAGTCACCATGACCACTTTCCTCCATGGGAGTAATTCCCAAACAGTCTACGCCTTGATCGTTGTCTGGAAGAAAAGTAGTAGTTTCCGATGCACTTCTGGAGTCATTCTGTAATCTGTGGCCTGTCAGAATGTTGATGAAAAACAGAAAATGCATCGGGATTGAGTACAAAAGACACCATGAACACTTTCCTCCATGGGAGTAATGTCGCAAACAGTCTACAATTTGATCGTCCCCTGGAAGACCAGTAGTAGTTTCCGATGCACATCTGGACCCATTCTGTAATCTGTGGACCTTCAAAGTGTTGATGAAACACAGAAATTTCATCGGGATTGAATACAACAGTGACCATGCCACTTTCGTCCATGGGAGTAATGTCTCCAACAGTCTACGCTTTGATCGTTCCCTGGAAGAACAGTAGTAGTTTCCGATGCACATCTGGAGGAATTCTGTAATCTGTGGACTATCAGAGTGTTGATGAAACACAGAAATAGCATCAGGACTGAATAAAACAGTCACCATGCGCACTTTCTCCACGGGAGTAATTTCTCAAACAGTCTACGTTTTGATCGTTCCCTGGAAGACCAGTATGAGTTTCCGATGCACATCTGGAGCCATTCTGTAATCTGTGGACTATCAGAGGGTTGATGAAACACAGAAATTGCATCGGGATTGAATACAACAGTAACCATGCCACTTTCGTCCATGCGAGTAATGTCTCAAACAGTCTACGCTTTGATCGTTCCCTGGAAGAACAGTAGTAGTTTCCGATGCACATCTGGAGCCATTCTGCATTCTGTGGACTATCAGAGGGTTGATGAAACACAAAAATCGCATCGGGATTGAATACAAAAGTCAGCATGCGCACTTTCCTCCACGGGAGAAATGTCTCAAACAGTTTATGCTTTGATCGTTCCCTCGAAGACCAGTAGTAGCTTCCGATGCACATCTGGAGGCATTCTGTAATCTGTGGACCTTCAAAGTGTTGATGAAACACAGAAACTGCATCGTGATTGAATACAACACTCACCATGCGCACTTTCCTCCATGGGAGTAATGTCTCAATCAGTCTATTCTTTGATTGTACCCACGAAGACCAGTGGTAGTTTCCGATGCACATCTGGAAACAGTCTGTAATCTGTGGACTATCAGAGTGTTGATGAAACACAGAAATTGCATCGGGATTGAATACAACAGTCACCATGACCACTTTCCTCCATGGGATTAATGTCTCAAACAGTCTACGTTTTGATCGTCCCCTGGAAGACCAGTAGTAGTTTCCGATGCACATCTGGAGGCATTCTGTAATCTGTGGACTATCAGAGTGTTGATGAAACACAGAAATTGCATCGGGATTGAATACAACAGTAACCATGCCACTTTCGTCCATGGGAGTAATGTCTCAAACAGTCTACGCTTTGATCGTCCCTGGAAGAACAGTAGTAGTTTCCGATGCTCATCTGGAGGAATTCTGTAATCTGTGGACTATCAGAGTGTTGATGAAACACAGATATTGCATCTGGATTGAATACAACAGTCACCATGCGCACTTTCCTCCATGGGAGTAATGTCTCAAACAGTCTACGCTTTGATCGTTCCCTGGAAGACCAGTAGTAGTTTCCGATGCACATCTGGAGGCATTCTGTAATCTGTGGACTATCAGAGTGTTGATGAAACACAGAAATTGCATCGGGATTGAATACAACATTAACAATGCCACTTTCGTCCATGGGAGTAATGTCTCAAACAGTCTACGCTTTTATCGTCCCTGGAAGAACAGTAGTAGTTTCCGATGCTCATCTGGAGGAATTCTGTAATCTGTGGACTATCAGAGTGTTGATGAAACACAAAAATAGCATCGGGATTGAATACAACAGTCACCATGCGCACTTTCTCCACGGGAGTAATGTCTCAAACAGTCTACGCTTAGATCGTTCCCTGGAAGACTAGTATGAGTTTCCGATGCACATCTGGAGCCATTCTCTAATCTGTGGACTATCAGAGGGTTGATGAAACACAGAAATTGAATCGGGATTGAATACAACAGTCACCATTCGCACTTTCCTCCATTGGAGTAATGTCTCAAACAGTCTACGCTTTGATCGTTCCCTGGAAGACCAGTAGTACTTTCAGATGCACATCTCGAGGCATTCTGTAATTTGTGGACTATCAGAGTGTTGATGAAACACAGAAATTTCATCTGGATTGAATACAACAGTCACCATGCGCCCTTTCCCCCATGGGAGTAATGACTCAAACATTCTACGCTTTGATCGTTCCCTGTTAGACCAGTAGTAGTTTCCGATGCACATCGGGACTCATTCTGTAATCTGTGGACTATCAGAGTGTTGATGACACACAGAAATTGCATCGGGATTGTATACAACAGTCCCCATGCGCACTTTCCTCCATGGGAGAGATGTCTCAAACAGTCTACGCTTTGATCGTTCCCTGGATGACAAGTAGTAGTTTCCGATGCACATCTGGAGCCATTCTGTAATCTGTGGACCTTCAAAGTGTTGATGAAACACAGAAATTGCATCGGGATTGAATACAACAGTCACCATGCGCACTATCCTCCATGGGAGTAATGTCTCAAACAGTTTACGCTTTGATCGTTCCCTGGAAGACCAGTAGTAGATTCCGATGCACATCTGGAGGCATTCTGTAATCTGTGGACTATGAGAGTGTTGATGAACAATGAAATTGCATCGGGATTGAATACAACAGTCACCATGCGCACTTTCCTCCATGGGAGTATTGTCTCAAACAGTCTACGCTTTAATCGTTCCCTGGAAGACCAGTAGTAGTTTGCGATGCACATCTGGAGGCATTCTGTAATCTGTTTACTATCAGAGTGTTTTTGAAACACGGAAATTGCATCGGGATTGAATAAAACAGTCACCATGCGGACTTACCTTCATGGGAGTAATGTCTCAAATAGTCTACGATTTGATCGTTCCCTGGAAGACCAGTAGTAGTTTCCGATGCACATCAATTGGCATTCTGTAGTCTGTGGACTATCAGAGTGTTGTTGAAACACAGAAATTGCATCAGGATTAAATATAACAGTAACCATGCGCACTTTCCTCCATTGGAGTAATGTCTCTAACAGTCTACGCTTTTTATCGTTCCCTGGAAGACCAGTAATTGTTTCCGATGCAAATCTGGTGGCATTCTGTAGTCTGTGGACTATCAGAGTGTTGTTGAAACACAGAAATTGCATCAGGATTAAATACAACAGTAACCATGCGCACTTTCCTCCATGGGAGTAATGTCTCAAACAGTCTATTCTTTGATCGTTTCCACGAAGACCAGTAGTAGTTTCCGATGCACATCTGGAGGCATTCTGTAATCTGTGGTCTATACAGCTGTTGATGAAAGACAGAAATTGCATCGGCATTGAATACAACAGTCACCATGCGAACTTTCCTCCATGGGAGTAATGTCTCAAACAGTCTACGACTTGATCATTCCCTGGACGACCAGTAGTAGTTTCCGATGCACATCTGGAGGCATTCTGTAATCTGTGGACTATCAGAGTGTTGTTGAAACTCAGAAATTGCATCGGGATTTAATACAACAGTCACCTTGCGCAGTTTCCTCCATGGGAGTAATGTCTCAAACAGTCTACGCTTTAATCGTTCCCTGGAAGACCAGTAGTAGTTTCCGATGCACATCTGGAGGCATTCTGTAATCTGTTTACTATCAGAGTGTTTTTGAAACACGGAAATTGCATCGGGATTGAATACAACAGTCACCATGCGAACTTTCCTCCATGGGAGTAATGTCTCAAACAGTCTACGACTTGATCATTCCCTGGACGACCAGTAGTAGTTTCCGATGCACATCTGGAGGCATTCTGTAATCTGTGGACTATCAGAGTGTTGTTGAAACTCAGAAATTGCATCGGGATTTAATACAACAGTCACCTTGCGCAGTTTCCTCCATGGGAGTAATGTCTCAAACAGTCTACGCTTTAATCGTTCCCTGGAAGACCAGTAGTAGTTTCCGATGCACATCAATTGGCATTCTGTAGTCTGTGGACTATCAGAGTGTTGTTGAAACACAGAAATTGCATCAGATTAAATATAACAGTAACCATGCGCACTTTCCTCCATGGGAGTAATGTCTCAAACAGTCTACGCTTTGATCGTTCCTTGGAAGAACAGTAGTAGTTTCCGATGCACATCTGGATTCATTCTGTAATCTGTGGACTATGGGAGTGTTGATGAACACTGAAATTGCATCGGGATTGAATACAACAGTCACCATGCGCACCTTCCTCCATGGGAGTAATGTCTCAAACAGTCTACGCTTTGATCGCTCCCTCGAATACCAGTAGTAGTTTCCGATGCACATCTGGAGGAATTATGTAATCTGTGGACTATCAGAGTGTTGATGAATCACAGAAATTGCATCGGGATTGAATACAACGGTCACCATGCGCACTTTCCTCCATGGGAGTAATGTCTCAAACGGTCTGCGTTTTGATCGTTTCCTGGATCACCAGTAGTAGTTTCCAATGCACATCTGGAGGCCGTCTGTAATCTGTGGAACATCAGAGTGTTGATGAATCACAGAAATTGCATCGGGATTGAATAGAACAGTCACCATGCGCACTTTCCTACATGGGAGTAATGTCTCAAACAGTCTACGTTTTGATCGTTTCCTGGAAGACCAGTAGTAGTTTCCAATGCACATCTGGCGGCGTTCTGTAATCTGTGGACCTTCAAAGTGTTGATGAAACACAGAAACTGCCTCGGGATTGAATACAACAGTAACCATGCGCACTTTCCTCCATGGGAGTAATGTCCCAAACAGTCTACGGTTTGATCGTTCCCTGGAAGACCAGTAGTAGTTTCCGATGCACATCAGGTGGCATTCTGTAGTCAGTGGACTATCAGAGTGTTGTTGAAACACAGAAATTGCATCGGGATTGAATACAACAGTAACCATGCGCACTTTCCTCCATGGGAGTAATGTCTCTAACAGTCCACGCTTTTTATCGTTCCCTGGAAGACCAGTAGTAGTTTCCGATGCACATCTGGAGTCATTCTGTAATCTGTGGACTATCAGAGTGTTGTTGAAACACAGAAATTGCATCGGGATTGATTACAACAGTAACCATGCACACTTTCCTCCATGGGAGTAATGTCTCAAACAGTCTACGGTTTGATCGTTCGCTGGAAGACCAGTATTTGTTTCTGATGCACATCTGGTTGCATTCTGTAGTCTGTGGACTATCAGAGTGTTGTTGAAACACAGAAATTGCATCAGGATTTAATACAACAGTCACCATGCGCACTTTCCTCCATGGGAGTAATGTCTCAAACAGTCTATTCTTTGATCGTTTCCACGAAGACCAGTAGTAGTTTCCGATGCACATCTGGAGGCATTCTGTAATCTGTGGTCTATACAGCTGTTGATGAAAGACAGAAATTGCATCGGCATTGAATACAACAGTCACCATGCGAACTTTCCTCCATGGGAGTAATGTCTCAAACAGTCTACGACTTGATCATTCCCTGGACGACCAGTAGTAGTTTCCGATGCACATCTGGAGGCATTCTGTAATCTGTGGACTATCAGAGTGTTGTTGAAACTCAGAAATTGCATCGGGATTTAATACAACAGTCACCTTGCGCATTTTCCTCCATGGGAATAGTGACTCAAACAGTCTACGCTTTGATCGTTCCCTGGCAGACCAGTAGTAGTTTTCGGTGCACATCTGGAGTTATTCTGTAATCTGATGAGTATCTGAGTGTTGATGAAACACAGAAATTGCATCGGGATTGAATACAACTGTCACCATGCGCACTTTCATCCATGGGAGTAATGTCTCCGTCTATTCTTTGATCGTTCCCAGGAAGACCAGTAGCTGTTTCCGATGCACATCTTGAGGCAATCTGTAATCTCTGGACTATCAGAGTGTTGATGAAACTCAGAAATTGCATTGGGATTGAATACAACAGTCACCATGCGCACTTTCCTCCGTGGGAGTAATGTGACAAACAGTCTACGCTTTGATCGTTCCCTCGAAGACCAGTAGTAGTTTCCGATGCACATCTGGATGCATTCTGTAATCTGTGGACTATCAGAGTGTTGATGAATCACAGAAATTGCATCGGGATTGAATAGAACAGTCACCATGCGCACTTTCCTACATGGGAGTAATGTCTCAAACAGTCTACGTTTTGATCGTTTCCTGGAAGACCAGTAGTAGTTTCCAATGCACATCTGGCGGCGTTCTGTAATCTGTGGACCTTCAAAGTGTTGATGAAACACAGAAACTGCCTCGGGATTGAATACAACAGTAACCATGCGCACTTTCCTCCATGGGAGTAATGTCCCAAACAGTCTACGGTTTGATCGTTCCCTGGAAGACCAGTAGTAGTTTCCGATGCACATCAGGTGGCATTCTGTAGTCAGTGGACTATCAGAGTGTTGTTGAAACACAGAAATTGCATCGGGATTGAATACAACAGTAACCATGCGCACTTTCCTCCATGGGAGTAATGTCTCTAACAGTCCACGCTTTTTATCGTTCCCTGGAAGACCAGTAGTAGTTTCCGATGCACATCTGGAGTCATTCTGTAATCTGTGGACTATCAGAGTGTTGTTGAAACACAGAAATTGCATCGGGATTGATTACAACAGTAACCATGCACACTTTCCTCCATGGGAGTAATGTCTCAAACAGTCTACGGTTTGATCGTTCGCTGGAAGACCAGTATTTGTTTCTGATGCACATCTGGTTGCATTCTGTAGTCTGTGGACTATCAGAGTGTTGTTGAAACACAGAAATTGCATCTGGATTTAATACAACAGTCACCATGCGCACTTTCCTCCATGGGAGTAATGTCTCAAACAGTCTATTCTTTGATCGTTTCCACGAAGACCAGTAGTAGTTTCCGATGCACATCTGGAGGCATTCTGTAATCTGTGGTCTATACAGCTGTTGATGAAAGACAGAAATTGCATCGGCATTGAATACAACAGTCACCATGCGAACTTTCCTCCATGGGAGTAATGTCTCAAACAGTCTACGACTTGATCATTCCCTGGACGACCAGTAGTAGTTTCCGATGCACATCTGGAGGCATTCTGTAATCTGTGGACTATCAGAGTGTTGTTGAAACTCAGAAATTGCATCGGGATTTAATACAACAGTCACCTTGCGCATTTTCCTCCATGGGAATAGTGACTCAAACAGTCTACGCTTTGATCGTTCCCTGGCAGACCAGTAGTAGTTTTCGGTGCACATCTGGAGTTATTCTGTAATCTGATGAGTATCTGAGTGTTGATGAAACACAGAAATTGCATCGGGATTGAATACAACTGTCACCATGCGCACTTTCATCCATGGGAGTAATGTCTCCGTCTATTCTTTGATCGTTCCCAGGAAGACCAGTAGCTGTTTCCGATGCACATCTTGAGGCAATCTGTAATCTCTGGACTATCAGAGTGTTGATGAAACTCAGAAATTGCATTGGGATTGAATACAACAGTCACCATGCGCACTTTCCTCCGTGGGAGTAATGTGACAAACAGTCTACGCTTTGATCGTTCCCTCGAAGACCAGTAGTAGTTTCCGATGCACATCTGGATGCATTCTGTAATCTGTGGACTATCAGAGTGTTGATGAAACACAGAAATTGCATCGGGATTGAATACAACAGTCACTATGCGCACATTCCTCCATGGGAGTAATGTCTCAAACAGTCTATGCTTTGATCTTTCCCTCCAAGACCAGTAGTAGTTTCCGATGCACATCTGGAGGCACTCTGTAATCTGTGGACCTTCAAACTTTTGATGAAACACAGAAATTGCTTCGGGATTGAATACAACAGTCACCATGCGCACTTTCCTCCACGGAGTAATGTCTCAAACAGTCTACGCTTTGATCGTAACCTGGAAGACCAGTAGTTGTTTCCGGTGCACATCTTGTATCATTCTGTAATCTGTGCACTATCAGAGTGTTGATGAAACACAGGAATTGCATCGGGATTGTATACAACAGTCACCATTCGCACTTTCCTCCACAGGATTAATGTCCCAAACAGTTCACGCTTTGATCGTTCCCTGGAAGACCAGTAGTAGTTTCCGATGCACATCTGGAGGCATTCTGTAATCTGTGGACCTTCAAAGTGTTGATGATACACAGAAATTGCATCGGGATTGAATACAACATTCACCATGACCACTTTCCTCCAACGGAGTAATTCTCAAACAGTCTACGCCTTGATCGTTCCCTGGAAGAAAAGTAGTAGTTTCCGATGCACATCTGGAGGCATTCTGTAATCTGTGGACTATCTGAGTGTTGATGAAACACAGAAATTGCATCGGGATTGAATACAACAGTCACCATGCGCACTTTCCCCCATGGGAGAAATGTCTCAAACATTCTACGCTTTGATCGTTCCCTGTTAGATTAGTAGTAGTTTCCGATGCACATCTGGAGGCATTCTGTAATCTGTGGACTATCAGAGTGTTGATGACACACAGAAATTGCATCGGGATTGAATACAACAGTCACCATGCGCATTTTCCTCCATGGGAGTAATGTCTCAAACAGTCTACGCTTTGATCATTCCCTTTACGACCAGTAGTAGTTTCCGATGCACATCTTGAGGCATTCTGTAATCTGTGGACTATCAGAATGTTGTTGAAACACAGAAATTGCATCGGAATTGAATACGACAGTCTCCATGACCACTTTCCTCCATGGGAGTAATGTCTCAAACAGTCTACGCTTTAATCGTTCCCTGGAAGACCAGTAGTAGTTTCCGTTGCACATCTGGAGGCATTCTGTAATCCGTTTACTATCAGACAGTTTTTGAAACACGGAAATTGCATCGGGATTGAATACAACATTCACCATGCGGACTTTCCTCCATGGGAGGAATGACTCAAACAGTCTACGCTTTGATCGTTCCCTGGAAGACCAGTAGTAGTTTCCGATGTACATCTGGTGGATTCAGTAATCTGTGGACTATCAGAGTGTTGTTGAAACACAGAAATTGCATCGGGATTGAATACAACGGTCACCATCCGCACTTTCCTCCATGGGAGTAATGTCTCAAAAAGTCTACGCTTTGATCGTTCCCTGGAAGACCAGTAGTAGTTTCGATTCACATGTGCAGGCATTCAGTAATCTGTGGACGTTCAAAGTGTTGATGAAACACAGAAATTGCATCGGGATTGTATACAACAGTCACCATGCGCACTTTCCACCGGGCGAGTAATGTCAGAAACAGTCTACGGTTTGATCGTTCCCTGGAAGACCAGTAGTAGTTTCCGATGCACATCTGGAGGCATTCTGTATCTGTGGACTATCAGAGTGTTGATGAAACACAGAAATTGCATCGGGATTGAATACAACAGTCACCATGCTCACTTTCTTCCACGGGAGTAATGTCTCAAACAGTCTACGCTTTGATCGTTTCCAGGAAGACCAGTAGTAGTTTCCGATGCACATCTGGACTCATTCTGTAATCTCTGGACCATCAAAGTGTTGATGAAACACAGAAATTGCATCGGGATTGAATACAACAGTCACAATGCGCACTTTCCTCCATGGGAGTAATGTCTCAAACAGTTTACGCTTTGATCGTTGCCTGGAAGACCAGTAGTAGTTTCCGATGCAAATCTGGAGGCATTCTGTAATCTGTGGACTATGAGAGTGTTGATTAACACTGAAATTCCATCGGGATTGAATACAACAGTCACCATGCGCAGCTTCCTCCATGGGAGTAATGTCTCAAACAGTCTACGCTTTGATCGCTCCCTGGAAGACCAGTAGTAGTTCTCGATGCACATCTTGAGAAATTCTGTAATCTGTGGACTATCAGAGTGTTGTTGAAACACTGCAATTGCATCGGGATTGATTACAACAGGCACCATGCGCACTTTCCTCCATGGGATTAATGTCTCAAACAGTCTACGCTTTGATCGTTCCCTGGAAGACCAGTCGTATTTTCCGATGCACATCTGGAGGCATTCTGTAATCTGTGGACAATCTGAGTGCTAATGAAACACAGAAATTGCATCGGGATTGAATACAACAGTCACCATGACCACTTTCCTCCATGGGAGTAATGTCTCAAACAGTCTACGCTTTAATCGTTCCCTGGAAGACCAGTAGTAGTTTCCGATGCACATCTGGAGGCATTCTGTAACCTGTGGACTATCAGATTGTTGTTGAAACACAGAAATTGCATCGGGATTGAATACAGCAGTCACCATGAGCACTTTCCTCCATGGGAGAAATGTCTCAAACAGTCTACGATTTGATCGTTCCCTGGAAGTCCAGTAGTTGTTTCCGTTGCACATCTGGAGGCATTCTGTAATCTGTGGACTATCAGAGTGTTGTTGAAACACAGAAATTGAATCGGGATTGAATACAAGAGCAGGCATGCGCACTTTCCTCCATGGGAGTAATGTCTCAAACAGTCTACGCTTTAATCGTTCCCTGGAAGACCAGTAGTAGTTTCCGATGCACATCTGGAGGCATTCTGTAATCTGTGGACTATCAGATTGTTGTTGAAACACAGAAATTGCATCGGGATTGAATACAGCAGTCACCATGAGCACTTTCCTCCATGGGAGTAATATCTCAAACAGTCTATGCTTTGATCGTTCCCTGGAAGCCCAGTAGTAGTTTCCGATGCACATCTGGAGGCATTCTGTAATCTGTTTACTATCAGAGTGTTGTTGAAACACAGAAATTCCATCGGGATTGAATACAACAGTCACCTTGCGGACTTTCCCCCATGGGAGTAATGTCTCAAACAGTCTACGCTTTGATCGTTCTCTGGAAGACCAGTAGTAGTTTCCGATGCACATCTGAAAGCATTCTGTAATCTGTGGACTATCAGAGTGTTGCTGAAACACTGAAATTGCATCGGGATTGAATACAACAGCCTCCATGCCCACTTTCCTCCATGGGAGTAATGTCTCAAACAGTCTACGGTTTGATCGTTCCCTGGAAGACCAGTAGTAGTTTCCGATGCACATCTGAAAGCATTCTGTAATCTGTGGACTATCAGAGTGTTGATGAAACACACACATTGCATCGGGATTGAATACAACAGTCACCATGCGCACTTTCCTCCATGGGAGTAATGTCTCAAACAGTTTAGGCTTTGATCGCTCCCTGGAAGACCAGTAGTAGTTTCCGATGCACATCTGGAGGTATTCTGTAATCTGTGGACTATCAGAATATTGTTGAAACACAGAAATTGCATCGGGATTGAATACAACAGTCACCATGCGGACTTTCCTCTATGGGTGTAATGTCACTAACAGTCTACGTTTTGATCGTTCCCTGGAAGACCAGTTGTAGTTTTCGATGCACATCTGGAGGCATTCTGTAATTTGTGGACTATCAGAGTGTTGTTGAAACACTGAAATTGCATCGGGATTGAATACAACAGTCACCATGCGCCCTTTCCTCCATGCGAGTAGTGTCTCAAACGGTCTACGCTTTGATCGTTCCCTGGAAAACCTGCAGTAGTTTCCGATGCACATCTGGAGACATTCTGTAATCTGTGCGCGTTCAAAGTGTTGATGAAACACAGAAATTGCATAGGGATTGAATACAACAGGCACCGTGCGTACATTTCTCAATTGGAGTAATGTCTCAAACTGTCTTGGCTTTGATCCTTCCCTCGAGACCAGTAGTAGTTTCCGATGCAGATCTGGAGGCATTCTGTAATCTGTGGACTATACGAGTGCTAATGAAACACAGAAATTGCATCGGGATTGAATACAACAGTCACCATTCGCACTTTCCTTCACAGGATTAATGTCCCAAACAGTTCACCCTTTGATCGTTCCCTGGAAGACCAGTAGTAGTTTCCGATGCACATCTGGAGGCATTCTGTAATCTGTGGACCTTCAAAGTGTTGATGAAACACAGAAATTGCATCGGGATTGAATACAACATTCACCATGACCACTTTCCTCCAACGGAGTAATTCTCAAACAGTCTACGCCTTGATCGTTCCCTGGAAGAAAAGTAGTAGTTTCCGATGCACATCTGGAGGCATTCTGTAATCTGTGGACTATCTGAGTGTTGATGAAACACAGAAATTGCATCGGGATTGAATACAACAGTCACCATGCGCACTTTCTCCCATGGGAGTAATGTCTCAAACATTCTACGCTTTGATCGTTCCCTGTTAGATTAGTAGTATTTTCCGATGCACATCTGGAGGCATTCTGTAATCTGTGGACTATCGGAGTGTTGATGACACACAGAAATTGCATCGGGATTGAATACAACAGTCACCATGCGCATTTTCCTCCATGGGAGTTATGTCTCAAACAGTCTACGCTTTGATCATTCCCTTTACGACCAGTAGTAGTTTCCGATGCACATCTTGAGGCATTCTGTAATCTGTGGACTACCAGAATGTTGTTGAAACACAGAAATTGCATCGGAATTGAATACGACAGTCTCCATGACCACTTTCCTCCATGGGAGTAATGTCTCAAACAGTCTACGCTTTAATCGTTCCCTGGAAGACCAGTAGTAGTTTCCGTTGCACATCTGGAGGCATTCTGTAATCCGTTTACTATCAGACAGTTTTTGAAACACGGAAATTGCATCGGGATTGAATATAACATTCACCATGCGGACTTTCCTCCATGGGAGGAATGACTCAAACAGTCTACGCTTTGATCGTTCCCTGGAAGACCAGTAGTAGTTTCCGATGTACATCTGGTGGATTCAGTAATCTGTGGACTATCAGAGTGTTGTTGAAACACAGAAATTGCATCGGGATTGAATACAACGGTCACCATCCGCACTTTCCTCCATGGGAGTAATGTCTCAAAAGTCTACGCTTTGATCGTTCCCTGGGAGACCAGTAGTAGTTTCGATTCACATGTGCAGGCATTCTGTAATCTGTGGACGTCCAAAGTGTTGATGAAACACAGAAATTGCATCGGGATTGTATACAACAGTCACCATGCGCACTTTCCACCGGGCGAGTAATGTCAGAAACAGTCTACGGTTTGATCGTTCCCTGGAAGACCAGTAGTAGTTTACGATGCACATCTGGAGGCATTATGTAATCTGTGGACTATCTGAGTGTTGATGAAACACAGAAATTGCATCGGGACTCAATACAACAGTCACCATGCACACTATCACCCATGGGAGTAATGTCTCAAACATTCTACGCTTTGATCGTTCCCTGGAAGACCAGTAGTAGTTTCCGATGCACATCTGGAGGCATTCTGTATCTGTGGACTATCAGAGTGTTGATGAAACACAGAAATTGCATCGGGATTGAATACAACAGTCACCATGCTCACTTTCTTTCACGGGAGTAATGTCTCAAACAGTCTACGCTTTGATCGTTTCCAGGAAGACCAGTAGTAGTTTCCGATGCACATCTGGACTCATTCTGTAATCTCTGGACCATCAAAGTGTTGATGAAACACAGAAATTGCATCGGGATTGAATACAACAGTCACAATGCGCACTTTCTTCCATGGGAGTAATGTCTCAAACAGTTTACGCTTTGATCGTTGCCTGGAAGACCAGTAGTAGTTTCCGATGCAAATCTGGTGGCATTCTGTAATCTGTGGACTATGAGAGTGTTGATTAACACTGAAATTCCATCGGGATTGAATACAACAGTCACCATGCGCAGTTTCCTCCATGGGAGTAATGTCTCAAACAGTCTACGCTTTGATCGCTCCCTGGAAGACCAGTAGTAGTTCTCGATGCACATCTTGAGGAATTCTGTAATCTGTGGACTATCAGAGTGTTGTTGAAACACTGCAATTGCATCGGGATTGATTACAACAGGCACCATGCGCACTTTCCTCCATGGGAGTAATGTCTCAAACAGTCTACGCTTTGATCGTTCCCTGGAAGACCAGTCGTATTTTCCGATGCACATCTGGAGGCATTCTGTAATCTGTGGACTATCTGAGTGCTAATGAAACACAGAAATTGCATCGGGATTGAATACAACAGTCACCATGACCACTTTCCTCCATGGGAGTAATGTCTCAAACAGTCTACGCTTTAATCGTTCCCTGGAAGACCAGTAGTAGTTTCCGATGCACATCTGGAGGCATTCTGTAATCTGTGGACTATCAGATTGTTGTTGAAACACAGAAATTGCATCGGGATTGAATACAGCAGTCACCATGAGCACTTTCCTCCATGGGAGAAATGTCTCAAACAGTCTACGCTTTGATAGTTCCCTGGAAGACCAGTAGTTGTTTCCGTTGCACATCTGGAGGCATTCTGTAGTCTGTGGACTATCAGAGTGTTGTTGAAACACAGAAATTGAATCGGGATTGAATACAAGAGCAAGCATAAGCACTTTCCTCCATGGGAGTAATGTCTCAAACAGTCTACGCTTTAATCGTTCCCTGGAAGACCAGTAGTAGTTTCCGATGGACATCTGGAGGCATTCTGTAGTCTGTGGACTATCGGATTGTTGTTGAAACACAGAAATTGCATCGGGATTGAATACAGCAGTCACCATGAGCACTTTCCTCCATGGGAGTAATATCTCAAACAGACTATGCTTTGATCGTTCCCTGGAAGCCCAGTAGTAGTTTCCGATGCACATCTGGAGGCATTCTGTAATCTGTTTACTATCAGAGTGTTGTTGAAACACAGAAATTGCATCGGGATTGAATACAACAGTCACCTTGCGGACTTTCCCCCATGGGAGTAATGTCTCAAACAGTCTACGCTTTGATCGTTCTCTGGAAGACCAGGAGTACTTTCCGATGCATATGTGGAGGCATTCTGTAATCTGTGGACTATCAGAATATTGTTGAAACACAGAAATTGCATCGGGATTGAATACAACAGTCACCATGCGGACTTTCCTCTATGGGTGTAATGTCACTAACAGTCTACGCTTTGATCGTTCCCTGGAAGACCAGTTGTAGTTTTCGATGCACATCTGGAGGCATTCTGTAATTTGTGGACTATCAGAGTGTAGTTGGAACACTGAAATTGCATCGGGATTGAATACAACAGTAACCATGCGCCCTTTCCTCCATGCGAGTAGTGTCTCGAACAGTCTACGCTTTGATCGTTCCCTGGAAAACCTGCAGTAGTTTCCGATGCACATCTGGAGACATTCTGTAATCAGTGCGCGTTGAAAGTGTTGATGAAACACAGAAATTGCATAGGGATTGAATACAACAGGCACCGTGCGTACATTTCTCAATTGGAGTAATGTCTCAAACTGTCTTGGCTTTGATCCTTCCCTCAAGACCAGTAGTAGTTTCCGATGCAGATCTGGAGGCATTCTGTAATCTGTGGACTATACGAGTGCTAATGAAACACAGAAATTGCATCGGGATTGAATACAACAGTCACCATGACCACTTTCCTCCATGGGAGTAATGTCTCAAACAGTCTACGCTTTGATCGTTCCCTGGAAGAAAAGTAGTACTTTCCGATGCATATTTAGAGGCATTCTGTAATCTGTGGACTATCAGAGTGTTGCTGAAACACTGAAATTGCATCGGGATTGAATACAACAGGCACCATGCGTCCATTTCTCAATTGGAGTAATGTCTCAAACTGTCATCGCTTTGATCGTTCCCTCAAGACCGGTAGTAGTTTCCGATGCACATCTGGTGGCATTCTGTAATCTGTGGACTGTACGAGTGCTAATGAAACACAGAAATTGCAGCGGGATTTAATACAACAGTCACCAAGACCACTCTCCTCCATGGGAGTAATGTCTCAAACAGTCTACGCTTTGATCGTTACCTGGAAGACCAGTAGTAGTTTCCGATGCAAATCTGGAAGCATTCTGTAATCTGTTTACTATCAGAGTGTTGTTGAAACACGGAAATTGCATCGGGATTGAATACAACAGTCACCATGCTCAGTTTCCTCCAAGGGAGTAATGTCTCAAACAGTCTACGCTTTGATCGTTCCCTGGAAGACCAGTAGTAGTTTCCGATTCACATTTGGAGGCATTCTGTATTCTGTGGACTATCAGAGTGTTGATGAAACACAGAAATTGCATCGGGATTGAATACAACAGTCACCATCCGCACTTTCCCCCATGGGAGTAGTATCTCAAACAGTCGACGCTTTGATCGCTCCCTGGAAGACCAAAAGTAGTTTCCGATGCACATCTGGAGGCATTCTGTAATCTGTGGACAATCAGAGTGTTGATGAAACACAGAAATTGCATCGGGATTGAATACAACAGTCACCATGCGCACTTTAATCCATGGTAGTAATGTCTCAAACAGTCTACGCTCTGATCGTTCCCTGGAAGACAAGTAGTAGTTTCCGATGCACATGTGGAGGCAGTCTGTAATCTGTGGACTATCAGATTGTTGTTGAAACACGGAAATTGCATCGGGATTGAATACAACAGTCACCATGCTCAGTTTCCTCCAAGGGAGTAATGTCTCAAACAGTCTACGCTTTGATCGTTATCTGGAATACCAGTAGTAGTTTCCGATGCACATCTGGAGGTATTCTTTAATCTGTTCACTATCAGAGTGTTGTTGAAACACAGAAATTGCATCGGGATTGAATACAAGAGTCACCATGCAGACTTTACTCCATGGGAGTAATGTCTCAAACAGTCTACGCTTTGATCGTTCCCTGGAAGGCCAGTAGTACTTTCCGATGCACATCTGGAGGCATTCAGTAATCTGTGGACTATCAGATTGTTGTTGAAACACTGAAATTGCATCGGGATTGATTACAACAGTCACCATGCGCTCTTTCAACCATTGGAGTAATGTCTCAAACAGTCTACGCTTTGATCGTTCCCTGGAAGACCAGTAGTAGTTTCCGATGCACATCTAAAGGCATTCTGTAATCTGTGGAGTATCAGAGTGTTGATGAAACACAGAAATTGCACCGGGATTGAATACAACAGTCACCATGTACACATTCCTCCATGGGAGTAGTGTCTCAAACAGTCTACGCTTTGATAGTTCCGTGGATGACCAGTAGAAGTCTCCGATGCACATTTGGAGGCATTCTATAATCTGTGGACTATCAGAGTGTTGATGAAACACAGAAATTGCATCGTGTTTGAATACAACAGTCACCATGCGCACTTTCCTACATAGGAGTAATGTCTCAAACAGTCTACGCTTCGATCGTCCCCTGGAAGACCAGTAGTAGTTTCCGATGCACATCTGGAGGCACTCTGTAATCTGTTTACTATCAGTGTTGTTGAAACATTGAAATTGCATCGGGATTGAATACAACCGTCACCATGCGGACTTTCCTCCATGGTAGTAATGTCTCAAACAGTTTAGGCTTTGATCGCTCTCTGGAAGACCAGTAGTAATTTCCGATGCACATCTGGAGGCATTCTGTAATCTGTGGACTATCAGAGTGTTGATGAACACTGAAATTGCATCGGGATTGAATACAACAGTCACAATGCGCACTTTACTCCATGGGGGTAATGTCACAAACAGTCCACGCTTTGATCGTTCCCTGGAAGCCCAGTTGTAGTTTCCGATGCACATTTGGAGGCATTCTGTAATCTGTTTACTATGAGAGTGTTGTTGAAACACAGAAATTGCATCGGGATTGAATACAACAGTCACCATGCGTACTTTCCTCCATGGGAGTAATGTCACAAACAGTCTACGCTTTGATCGTTCCCTGGAAGACCAGTTGTAGTTTCCGATGCACATCTGGACTCATTCTGTAATCTCTGGACCATCAAAGTGTTGATGAAACACAGAAATTGCATCGGGATTGAATACAACAGTCACCATGCTCACTTTCTTTCACGGGAGTAATGTCTCAAACAGTCTACGCTTTGATCGTTTCCAGGAAGACCAGTAGTAGTTTCCGATGCACATCTGGACTCATTCTGTAATCTCTGGACCATCAAAGTGTTGATGAAACACAGAAATTGCATCGGGATTGAATACAACAGTCACAATGCGCACTTTCTTCCATGGGAGTAATGTCTCAAACAGTTTACGCTTTGATCGTTGCCTGGAAGACCAGTAGTAGTTTCCGATGCAAATCTGGTGGCATTCTGTAATCTGTGGACTATGAGAGTGTTGATTAACACTGAAATTCCATCGGGATTGAATACAACAGTCACCATGCGCAGTTTCCTCCATGGGAGTAATGTCTCAAACAGTCTACGCTTTGATCGCTCCCTGGAAGACCAGTAGTAGTTCTCGATGCACATCTTGAGGAATTCTGTAATCTGTGGACTATCAGAGTGTTGTTGAAACACTGCAATTGCATCGGGATTGATTACAACAGGCACCATGCGCACTTTCCTCCATGGGAGTAATGTCTCAAACAGTCTACGCTTTGATCGTTCCCTGGAAGACCAGTCGTATTTTCCGATGCTCATCTGGAGGCATTCTGTAATCTGTGGACTATCTGAGTGCTAATGAAACACAGAAATTGCATCGGGATTGAATACAACAGTCACCATGACCACTTTCCTCCATGGGAGTAATGTCTCAAACAGTCTACGCTTTAATCGTTCCCTGGAAGACCAGTAGTAGTTTCCGATGCACATCTGGAGGCATTCTGTAATCTGTGGACTATCAGATTGTTGTTGAAACACAGAAATTGCATCGGGATTGAATACAGCAGTCACCATGAGCACTTTCCTCCATGGGAGAAATGTCTCAAACAGTCTACGCTTTGATAGTTCCCTGGAAGACCAGTAGTTGTTTCCGTTGCACATCTGGAGGCATTCTGTAATCTGTGGACTATCAGAGTGTTGTTGAAACACAGAAATTGAATCGGGATTGAATACAAGAGCAAGCATAAGCACTTTCCTCCATGGGAGTAATGTCTCAAACAGTCTACGCTTTAATCGTTCCCTGGAAGACCAGTAGTAGTTTCCGATGGACATCTGGAGGCATTCTGTAATCTGTGGACTATCGGATTGTTGTTGAAACACAGAAATTGCATCGGGATTGAATACAGCAGTCACCATGAGCACTTTCCTCCATGGGAGTAATATCTCAAACAGACTATGCTTTGATCGTTCCCTGGAAGCCCAGTAGTAGTTTCCGATGCACATCTGGAGGCATTCTGTAATCTGTTTACTATCAGAGTGTTGTTGAAACACAGAAATTGCATCGGGATTGAATACAACAGTCACCTTGCGGACTTTCCCCCATGGGAGTAATGTCTCAAACAGTCTACGCTTTGATCGTTCTCTGGAAGACCAGGAGTACTTTCCGATGCATATGTGGAGGCATTCTGTAATCTGTGGACTATCAGAATATTGTTGAAACACAGAAATTGCATCGGGATTGAATACAACAGTCACCATGCGGACTTTCCTCTATGGGTGTAATGTCACTAACAGTCTACGCTTTGATCGTTCCCTGGAAGACCAGTTGTAGTTTTCGATGCACATCTGGAGGCATTCTGTAATTTGTGGACTATCAGAGTGTAGTTGGAACACTGAAATTGCATCGGGATTGAATACAACAGTAACCATGCGCCCTTTCCTCCATGCGAGTAGTGTCTCGAACAGTCTACGCTTTGATCGTTCCCTGGAAAACCTGCAGTAGTTTCCGATGCACATCTGGAGACATTCTGTAATCAGTGCGCGTTGAAAGTGTTGATGAAACACAGAAATTGCATAGGGATTGAATACAACAGGCACCGTGCGTACATTTCTCAATTGGAGTAATGTCTCAAACTGTCTTGGCTTTGATCCTTCCCTCAAGACCAGTAGTAGTTTCCGATGCAGATCTGGAGGCATTCTGTAATCTGTGGACTATACGAGTGCTAATGAAACACAGAAATTGCATCGGGATTGAATACAACAGTCACCATGACCACTTTCCTCCATGGGAGTAATGTCTCAAACAGTCTACGCTTTGATCGTTACCTGGAAGACCAGTAGTAGTTTCCGATGCAAATCTGGAGGCATTCTGTAATCTGTTTACTATCAGAGTGTTGTTGAAACACGGAAATTGCATCGGGATTGAATACAACAGTCACCATGCTCAGTTTCCTCCAAGGGAGTAATGTCTCAAACAGTCTACGCTTTGATCGTTCCCTGGAAGACCAGTAGTAGTTTCCGATTCACATTTGGAGGCATTCTGTATTCTGTGGACTATCAGAGTGTTGATGAAACACAGAAATTGCATCGGGATTGAATACAACAGTCACCATCCGCACTTTCCCCCATGGGAGTAGTATCTCAAACAGTCGACGCTTTGATCGCTCCCTGGAAGACCAAAAGTAGTTTCCGATGCACATCTGGAGGCATTCTGTAATCTGTGGACAATCAGAGTGTTGATGAAACACAGAAATTGCATCGGGATTGAATACAACAGTCACCATGCGCACTTTCCTCCATGGTAGTAATGTCTCAAACAGTCTACGCTCTGATCGTTCCCTGGAAGACAAGTAGTAGTTTCCGATGCACATGTGGAGGCAGTCTGTAATCTGTGGACTATCAGATTGTTGTTGAAACACGGAAATTGCATCGGGATTGAATACAACAGTCACCATGCTCAGTTTCCTCCAAGGGAGTAATGTCTCAAACAGTCTACGCTTTGATCGTTATCTGGAATACCAGTAGTAGTTTCCGATGAACATCTGGAGGTATTCTTTAATCTGTTCACTATCAGAGTGTTGTTGAAACACAGAAATTGCATCGGGATTGAATACAAGAGTCACCATGCAGACTTTACTCCATGGGAGTAATGTCTCAAACAGTCTACGCTTTGATCGTTCCCTGGAAGGCCAGTAGTACTTTCCGATGCACATCTGGAGGCATTCAGTAATCTGTGGACTATCAGATTGTTGTTGAAACACTGAAATTGCATCGGGATTGATTACAACAGTCACCATGCGCTCTTTCAACCATTGGAGTAATGTCTCAAACAGTCTACGCTTTGATCGTTCCCTGGAAGACCAGTAGTAGTTTCCGATGCACATCTAAAGGCATTCTGTAATCTGTGGAGTATCAGAGTGTTGATGAAACAGAGAAATTGCACCGGGATTGAATACAACAGTCACCATGTACACATTCCTCCATGGGAGTAGTGTCTCAAACAGTCTACGCTTTGATAGTTCCGTGGATGACCAGTAGAAGTCTCCGATGCACATTTGGAGGCATTCTGTAATCTGTGGACTATCAGAGTGTTGATGAAACACAGAAATTGCATCGTGTTTGAATACAACAGTCACCATGCGCACTTTCCTACATAGGAGTAATGTCTCAAACAGTCTACGCTTCGATCGTCCCCTGGAAGACCAGTAGTAGTTTCCGATGCACATCTGGAGGCACTCTGTAATCTGTTTACTATCAGTGTTGTTGAAACATTGAAATTGCATCGGGATTGAATACAACCGTCACCATGCGGACTTTCCTCCATGGTAGTAATGTCTCAAACAGTTTAGGCTTTGATCGCTCTCTGGAAGACCAGTAGTAATTTCCGATGCACATCTGGAGGCATTCTGTAATCTGTGGACTATCAGAGTGTTGATGAACACTGAAATTGCATCGGGATTGAATACAACAGTCACAATGCGCACTTTACTCCATGGGAGTAAAGTCACAAACAGTCCACGCTTTGATCGTTCCCTGGAAGCCCAGTTGTAGTTTCCGATGCACATTTGGAGGCATTCTGTAATCTGTTTACTATGAGAGTGTTGTTGAAACACAGAAATTGCATCGGGATTGAATACAACAGTCACCATGCGTACTTTCCTCCATGGGAGTAATGTCACAAACAGTCTACGCTTTGATCGTTCCCTGGAAGACCAGTTGTAGTTTCCGATGCACATCTGGAGGCATTCTGTAATCTGTGGACTATCAGAGTGTTGATGAAGACAGAAATTGCATCTGGATTGAATACAACAGTCACCATCCGCACGTTCCTCCATCAGAGTACTATCTCAAACAGTCGGCGCTTTGATCGCTCCCTGGAAGACCAGTAGTAGTTTCCGATGCACATCTGGAGGCATTGTGTAACCGGTGGACCATCAGAGTGTCGATGAAACACAGAAATTGCATCGGGATTGAATACAACAAACACCATGCGCAGTTTCTTCCATGGGAGTAATGTCTCAAACAGTCTACGCTTTGATCGTTCCCTGGAAGACCAGTAGTAGTTTCCGATGCACATTTGTATGCATTCTGTAATCTTTGGACTATCAGAGTGTTGATGAAACACAGAAATTGCATCGGGATTGAATACAACAGTCAGCATGCTCGCTTTCCTCCATGGGAGTAATGTCTAAAACAGTTTAGGCTTCGATCGCTCCCTGGAAGACCAGTAGTAGTTTCCGATGCTCATCTGGAGGCATTCTGTAGTCTGTGGACTATCAGAGTGTTGTTGAAACACAGAAGTTGCATCAGGATTAAATACAACATTAACCATACGCACTTTCCTCCGTGCGAGTAATGTCACAAACAGTCTACGGTTTGATCGTTCCCTGGAAGACCAGTAGTAGTTTCCGATGCACATCTGGAGGCATTCTGTAATCTGTGGACTATACGAGTGCTAATGAAACACACAAATTGCATCGGGATTTAATACAACAGTCAGCATGACCACTTTCCTCCAGGGGAGTAATGTCTCAAACAGTCTACGTTTTGATGGTTCCCTGAAAGACCAGTAGTAGTTTCCGATGCACATCTGGAGGCATTCTGTGATCTGTGGACAATCAGAGTGTTGATGAAACACAAATTGCATCGGAATTGAATACAACAGTCACCATGCCCACTTTCCTATATGGGAGTAATGTCTCAAACAGTTTAGGATTTCATCGCTCCCTGGAAGACCAGTAGTAGTTTCCGATGCACATCTGGAGGCATTCTGTAATCTGTGGACTATCAGAGTGTTGATGAAACACAGAAATTGCATCGCGATTGAATACAACAGACACCATGCGCACTTTCCTCCATGGGAGTAATGTCTCAAACAGTTTACGCTTAGATCGTTCCCTGGAAGACCAGTGGTAGTTTCCGATGCACATCTGGAGGCATTCTGTAATCTGTGGAGTATCAGAGTGTTGATGAAACACAGACATTGCATCGGGATTGAATACAACAGACACCATGCGCACTTACCTCCATGGGAGTAATGTCTCAAACTGTCTACGCTTTGATCGTTCCCTGGAAGACGATTAGTAGTTTCCGATGCACATCTGGAGGCATTCTGTAATCTGTGGACCTTCAAAGTGTTGATGAAACACAGAAATTGCATTTTTATTGAATACAACAGGCACCATGCGTACATTTCTCAATTGGAGTAATGTCTCAAACTGTCATCGCTTTGATCGTTTCCTCAAGACCAGTAGTAGTTTCCGATGCACATGTGGATGCATTCTGTAATCTGTGGACTAGTCGAGTGCTAATGAAACACAGAAATTGCATCGGGATTTAATACAACAGTCACCGTGACCACTTTCCTCCATAGGAGTAATGTCTCAAACAGTCTAAGCTTTGTTCGTTCCCTGGAAGACCAGTAGTAGTTTCCGATGCACATCTGGAGGCATTCTGTAATCTGTTTACTATCAGAGTGTTGCTGAAACACAGAAATTGCATCGGGATTGAATACAACAGTCACCATGCGCACTTTCCTCCATGGGAGTAATGTCTCAAACAGACTACCCTTTGATCGTTCCCTGGAAGACCAGTAGTAGTTTCCGATGCACATCTGGTGGCATTCTGTAATCTGTTTACTATCAGAGTGTTGTTGAAACACAGAAATTGCATCGGGAATGAATACAACAGTCACCATGCGCACTTTCCTCCATGGGAGTAATGTCTCAAGCGGTCTACGCTTTGATCGTTCAATGGAAGACCAGTAGTAGTTTCGATTCACATGTGGAGGCATTCCGTAGTCTGTGGACCTTCAAAGTGTTGATAAAACACAGATATTGCATCGGGATTGAATACAACAGTCACCATGCGCACTTTCCTCCATGGGAGTAATGTGTCAAACAGTCTACGCTTTGATCGTTCCCTGGAAGACCAGTAGTACCTTCCGATGCACATCTGGAGGCATTCTGTAATCTGTGGACTATCAGAGACTTGATGAACAAAGAAATTGCGTCTGGGTTGAATACAACAGTCACCATGCGCACTTTCCTACATAGGAGTAATGTCTCAAACAGTCTACGCTTCGATCGTTCTCTGGAAGACCAGTAGTACTTTCCGATGCACATGTGGAGGCATTCTGTAATCTGTGGAGAATCAGAGTGTTGATGAAACACAGAAATTGCATCGGTATTGAATACAAGAGTCACCATGCAGACTTTACTCCTTGGGAGTAATGTCTCAAACAGTCTACGCTTTGATCGTTCCCTGGAAGGCCAGTAGTACTTTCCGATGCACATCTGGAGGCATTCTGTAGTCTGTGGACTATCAGATTGTTGTTGAAACACTGAAATTGCATCGGGATTGATTACAACAGTCACCATGCGCTCTTTCAGCCATTGGAGTAATGTCTCAAACAGTCTACGCTTTGATCGTTCCCTGGAAGGCCAGTAGTACTTTCCGATGCACATCTGGAGGCATTCTGTAATCTGTGGACTATCAGAGTGTTGATGAAACACAGAAATTGCATCGGGTTTGAATACAACAGTCACCATGCGCACTTTCCTACATAGGAGTAATGTCTCAAACAGTCTACGCTTCGATCGTTCTCTGGAAGACCAGTAGTAGTTTCCGATGCACATCTGGAGGCATTCTGTAACCTTTTTACTATTAGAGTGTTGTTGAAACATTGAAATTGCATCGGGATTGAATACAACCGTCACCATGCGGACTTTCCTCCATGGTAGTAATGTCTCAAACGGTTTAGGCTTTGATCGCTCTCTGGAAGACCAGCAGTAGTTTCCGATGCACATCTGGAGGCATTCTGTAATCTTTGGACTATCAGAGTGTTGATGAACACTGAAATTGCATCGGGATTAAATACAACAGTCACAATGCGCACTTTACTCCATGGGAGTAATGTCACAAACAGTCCACGCTTTGATCGTTCCCTGGAAGCCCAGTTGTAGTTTCCGATGCACATTTGGAGGCATTCTGCAATCTGTGGATTATCAGAGTGTTGTTGAAACACAGAAATTGCATCGGGATTGAATACAACAGTCACCATGCGGACTTTCCTCCATGGGAGTAATGTCACAAACAGTCTACGCTTAGATCGTTCCCTGGAAGACCAGTTGTAGTTTCCGATGCACATCTGGAGGCATTCTGTAATCTGTGGAGTATCAGAGTGTTGATGAAGACAGAAATTGCATCTGGATTGAATACAACAGTCACCATCCGCACGTTCCTCCATGGGAGTACTATCTCAAACAGTCGGCGCTTTGATCGCTCCCTGGAAGACCAGTAGTAGTTTCCGATGCACATCTGGAGGCATTGTGTAACCTGTGGACCATCAGAGTGTCGATGAAACACAGAAATTGCATCGGGATTGAATACAACAGTCACCATGCGCAGTTTCCTCCATGGGAGTAATGTCTCAAACAGTCTACGCTTTGATCGTTCCCTGGAAGACCAGTAGTAGTTTCCGATGCACATTTGGATGCATTCTGTAATCTGTGGACTATCAGAGTGTTGATGAAACACAGAAATTGCATCGGGATTGAATACAACAGTCACCGTGCGCACTTTCCTACATAGAAGTAATGTCTCAAACAGTCTACGCTTTGATCGTTCCCTGGAAGACCAGTAGTAGTTTCCGATACACATCTGAAAGCATTCTGTAATCTGTGGACTATCAGAGTGTTGATGAAACACACAAATTGCATCGGAATTGAATACAACAGTCAGCATGCTCACTTTCCTCCATGGGAGTAATGTCTAAAACAGTTTAGGCTTCGATCGCTCCCTGGAAGACCAGTAGTAGTTTCCGATTCTCATCTGGAGGCATTCTGTAGTCTGTGGACTATCAGAGTGTTGTTGAAACACAGAAATTGCATCAGGATTAAATACAACATTAACCATACGCACTTTCCTCCATGCGAGTAATGTCACAAACAGTCTACGGTTTGATCGTTCCCTGGAAGACCAGTAGTAGTTTCCGATGCACATCTGGAGGCATTCTGTAATCTGTGGACTATACGAGTGCTAATGAAACACAGAAATTGCATCGGGATTTAATACAACAGTCAGCATGACCACTTTCCTCCAGGGCAGTAATGTCTCAAACAGTCTACGTTTTGATCGTTCCCTGAAAGACCAGTAGTAGTTTCCGATGCACATCTGGAGGCATTCTGTAATCTGTGGACAATCAGAGTGTTGATGAAACACAAATTGCATCGGAATTGAATACAACAGTCACCATGCGCACTTTCCTCCATGGGAGTAATGTATCAAACAGTTTAGGCTTTGATCGCTCCCTGGAAGACCAGTAGTAGTTTCCGATGCACATCTGGAGGCATTCTGTAATCTGTGGACTATCAGAGTGTTGATGAAACACAAAAATTGCATCGTGATTGAATACAACAGACACCATGCGCACTTTCCTCCATGGGAGTAATGTCTCAAACAGTCTACGATTTGATCGTTCCCTGGAAGACCAGTGGTAGTTTCCGATGCACATCTGGAGGCATTCTGTAATCTGTGGAGTATCAGAGTGTTGGTGAAACACAGACATTGCATCGGGATTGAATACAACAGACACCATGCGCACTTTCCTCCATGGGAGTAATGTCTCAAACAGTCTACGCTTTGATCGTTCGCTGGAAGACCAGTAGTAGTTTCCGATGCACATATGGAGGCATTTTGTAATCAGTTTACTATCGGAGTGTTATTGAAACACAGAAATTGCATCGGGATTGAATACAACAGTCACCATGCGGACTTTCCTCCATGGGAGTAATGTCTCAAACAGTCTACGCTTAGATCGTTTACTGGAAGACCAGTAATACTTTCCGATGCACATCTGGAGGTATTCTGTAATCTGTGGACTATCAGAGTGTTGTTGAAACACAGAAATTGCATCGGGATTGAATACAACAGTCACCATGCGGACTTTCCTCCATGGGAGTAATGTCTCAAACAGTCTACGCTTAGATCGTTTACTGGAAGACCAGTAGTATTTTCCGATGCACATCTGGAGGTATTCTGTAATCTGTGGACTATCAGAGTGTTGTTGAAACACTGAAATTGCATCAGGATTGAATACAACAGTCACCATGCGCACTGTCAGCCATGGGAGTAATGTCTCAAACAGTCTACGCTTTGATCGTTCCCTGGAAGACCAGTAGTAGTTTCCGATGCACATCTGGAGGCATTCTGTAATTTGTGGACTATCAGAGTCTTGTTGAAACACTGAAATTGCATCGGGATTGAATACAACAGTTAATATGCGCCCTTTCCTCCATGCGAGTAATGTCTCAAACAGTCTACGCTTTGATCGTTCCCTGGAAGACGATTAGTAGTTTCCGATGCACATCTGGAGGCATTCTGTAATCTGTGGACCTTCAAAGTGTTGATGAAACACAGAAATTGCATTTTTATTGAATACAACAGGCACCATGCGTACATTTCTCAATTGGAGTAATGTCTCAAACTGTCATCGCTTTGATCGTTTCCTCAAAACCAGTAGTAGTTTCCGATGCACATGTGGATGCAATCTGTAATCTGTGGACTAGTCGAGTGCTAATGAAACACAGAAATTGCATCGGGATTTAATACAACAGTCACCGTGACCACTTTCCTCCATAGGAGTAATGTCTCAAACAGTCTAAGCTTTATTCGTTCCCTGGAAGACTAGTAGTAGTTTCCGATGCACATCTGGAGGCATTCTGTAATCTGTTTACTATCAGAGTGTTGTTGAAACACAGAAATTGCATCGGGATTGAATACAACAGTCACCATGCGCACTTTCCTCCATGGGAGTAAAGTCTCAAACAGACTACCCTTTGATCGTTCCCTGGAAGACCAGTAGTAGTTTCCGATTCACATCTGGTGGCATTCTGTAATCTGTTTACTATCAGAGTGTTGTTGAAACACAGAAATTGCATCGGGAATGAATACAACAGTCACCATGGGCACTTTCCTCCATGGGAGTAATGTCTCAAGCGGTCCACGCTTTGATCGTTCAATGGAAGACCAGTAGTAGTTTCGATTCACATGTGGAGGCATTCCGTAGTCTGTGGATCTTCAAAGTGTTGATGAAACACAGAAATTGCATCGGGATTGAATACAACAGTCACCATGCGGACTTTCCTACATGGGCGTAATGTCTCAAACAGTCTACGCTTTGATCGTTCCCTGGAAGACCAGTAGTACCTTCCGATGCACATCTGGAGGCATTCTGCAATCTGTGGATTATCAGAGTGTTGTTGAAACACTGAAATAGCATCGGGATTGAATACAACAGTCACCATGTGAGTAATGTCTCAAACAGTCTACGCTATGATCGTTCCCTGGAAGACCAGTAGTAGTTTCCGATGCACATTTGGAGGCATTCTGTAATCTGTGGACCTTCAAAGTGTTGATGAAACACAGAAATTGCATAGGGATTGAATACAACAGGCACCATGCGTACATTTCCCAATTGGAGTAATGTCTCAAACTGTCATCGCTTTGATCGTTCCCTCAAGACCAGTAGTAGTTTCCGATGCACATCTGGAGGCATTCTGTAATCTGTGGACTATCAGAGTGTTGATGAAACACAGAAAATGCATCGGGATTGAATACAACAGTCACCATCCGCACTTTCCTCCATGGGAGTAATATCTCAAACAGTCGATGCTTTGATCGCTCAGTGGAAGACCAGTAGTAGTTTCCGATGCACATCTGGAGGCATTGTGTAATCTGTTTACTATCAGAGTGTTGATGAAACACAGATATTGCATCGGGATTGAATACAACAGTCACCATGCGCAGTTTCCTCCATGGGAGTAATGTGTCAAACAGTCTACTCTTTGATCGTTCCCTGGAAGACAAGTAGTAGTTTCTGATGCACATTTGGAGGCATTCTGTAATCTGTGGACTATCAGAGTGTTGATGAAACACTGAAATTGCATCGGGATTGACTACAACAGTCACCATGCGCACTTTCCTCCATGGGAGTAATGTCTCAAACAGTTTAGGCTTTGATCGCTCCCTGGAAGACCAGTAGTAGTTTCCGATGCACATCTGGAGGCATTCTGTAATCTGTGGACCTTCAAAGTGTTGATGAAACACAGAAATTGCATAGGGATTGAATACAACAGGCACCATGCGTAGATTTCTCAATTGGAGTAATGTCTGAAACTGTCTTCGCTTTGATCGTTTTCTCAAGACCAGTAGTAGTATCCGAAGCACATCTGGAGGCATTCTGTAATCTGTGGACTATACGAGTGCTAATGAAACACAGATATTGCATCGGGATTTGATACAACAGTCACCATGACCACTTTCCTCCATGGGAGTAATGTCTCAGACAGTCTACGCTTTGATCGTTCCCTGGAAGACCAGTAGTAGTTTCCGATGCACATCTGGAGACATTCTGTAATCTGTTTACTATCAGAGTGTTGTTGAAACACAGAAATTGCATCGGGATTGAAAACAACAGTCACCATGCGGATTTTCCTCCATGGGAGTAATGTCTCAAACAGTCTACGTTTTGATCGCTCCCTGTAAGACCGGTAGTAGTTTCCGATGCACATCTGGAAGCATTTTGTAATCTGTGGACTATCAAAGTGTTGTTGAAACACAGAAATTGCATCAGGATTGAATACAACAATCACCATCCGCACTTTCCTCCATGAAAGTAATGTCTCAAACAGTGTACGCTTTGATCGTTCAATGGAAGACCAGTAGCAGTTTCGATTCACATGTGGAGGCATTCCGAGGTCTGTGGACCTTCAAAGTGTTGATGAAACACATTAATTGCATCGGGATTGAATACAACAATCATCATGCGCACTTTCCTCCATGGGAGTAATGTCTCAAACAGTCTACGTTTTGATCGTTCCCTAAAAGACCAGTAGTAGTTTCCGATGCACATCTGGAGGCACTGTGTAATCTGTGGACTATCAGAGTGTTGATGAAACACAGAAATTGCATCGGGATTGAATGCAACAGTCACCATGCGCCCTTTCCTCCATGGGAGTAATGTGTCAAACAGTCTACGATTTGATCGTTCCCTGGAAGACCAGTAGTAGTTTCCGATGCACATTTGGAGGCATTCTGTAATCTGTGGACTATCAGAGTGTTGATGAAACACACAAACTGCAGCGGATTTGAATACAACAGTCACCATGCGCACTTTCCTCCATGGGAGTAATGTCTCAAACAGTTTAGGCTTTGATCGTTCCATGGAAGACCAATAGTAGTTTCCGATGCACATCTGGAGGCATTCTGTAGTCTGTGGACTATCAGAGTGTTGATGAAGACAGAAATTGCATCTGGATTGAATACAACAGTCACCATCCGCACGTTCCTCCATGGGAGTACTATCTCAAACAGTCGGCGCTTTGATCGCTCCCTGGAAGACCAGTAGTAGTTTCCGATGCACATCTGGAGGCATTGTGTAACCTGTGGACCATCAGAGTGTCGATGAAACACAGAAATTGCATCGGGATTGAATACAACAGTCACCATGCGCAGTTTCCTCCATGGGAGTAATGTCTCAAAGGGTCTACGCTTTGATCGTTTCCTGGAAGGCCAGTAGCCGTTTCCGATGCACATTTGGATGCATTCTGTAATCTGTGGACTATCAGAGTGTTGATGAAACACAGAAATTGCATCGGGATTGAATACAACTGTCACCATGCGCACTTTCCTACATAGGAGTAATGTCTCAAGCAGTCTACGCTTTGATCGTTCCCTGCAAGACCAGTAGTTTCCGATACACATCTGGAAGCATTCTGTAATCTGTGGACTATCAGAGTGTTGATGAAACACACAAATTGCATCGGAATTGAATACAACAGTCAGCATGCTCACTTTCCTATATGGGAGTAATGCCTCAAACAGTTTAGGCTTTGATCGCTCCCTGGAAGACCAGTAGTAGTTTCCGATGCACATCTGGAGGAATTCTGTAATCTGTGGAGTATCAGAGTGTTGATGAAACACAGAAATTGCATCGCGATTGAATACAACAGTCACCATGCGCACTTTCCTCCATGGGAATAATGTCTCAAACAGTCTACGATTTGATCGTTCCCTGGAAGACCAGAAGTAGTTTCCGATGCACATCTGGAGGCATTCTGTAATCTGTGGACCTTAAAAGTGTTGATGAAACACAGAAATTGCATAGGGATTGAATACAACAGTCACCATGTGTACATGTCTCAACTGGAGTAATGTCTAAAACTGTCATCGCTCTGATCGTTCCCTCAAGACCAGTAGTAGTTTCCGATGCACATCTGGAGGCTTTCTGTAATCTGTGGACTATCAGAGTGTTGATGAAACACAGAAATTGCATCATGATTGAATACAACAGTCACCATGCGCACTTTCCTCCTGGGGAGTAATGTCTCGAACAGTCTACGCTTTGATCGTTCCCTGGAAGACCAGTAGTAGTTTCCGATGCACATCTGGAGGCATTCTGTAATCTGTGGAGTATCAGAGTGTTGATGAAACACAGAAATTGCATCGGGATTGAATACAACAGTCACCATGTATACATTTCTCCATGGGAGTAGTGTCTCAAACAGTCTACGCTTTGATCGTTCCCTGGATGACCAGTAATAGTTTCGGATGCACATTTGGAGGCATTCTGTAAACTGTGGACTATCAGAGTGTTGATGAAACACAGAAATTGCATCGGGTTTGAATACAACAGTCACCATGCGCACTTTCCTACATAGGAGTAATGTCTCAAACAGTCTACGCTTCGATCGTTCCCTGGAAGACCAGTAGTAGTTTCCGATGCACATCTGGAAGCATTCTGTAATCTGTGGACTATAAGAGTGTTGATGAAACACACAAATTGCATCGGAATTGAATACAACAGTCACCATGCGCACTTTCCTCCGTGGGAGTAATGTCTCAAACAGTTTAGTCTTTGATCGCTCCCTGGAAGACCAGTAGTAGTTTCCGATGCACATCTGGAGGCATTATGTAATCTGTGGACTATCAGAGTGTTGATGAAGCACAGAAATTGCATCGGGATTGAATACAACAGTTACCATGCGCACTTTCCTCCATGGGAGTAATGTCTCAAACAGTCAACGCTTTGATCGTTCCCTGGAAGACCAGTAGTAGTTTACGATGCACATCTGGAGGCATTCTGTAGTCTGTTTACTATCAGAGTGTTGTTGAAACATTGAAATTGCATCGGGATTGAATACAACAGTCACCATGCGGACTTTCCTCCATGGTAGTAATGTCTCAAACAGTTTAGGCTTTGATCGCTCTCTGGAAGACCAGTAGTAGTTTCCGATGCACATCTGGAGGCATTCTGTAATCTGTGGACTATCAGAGTGTTAATGAACACTGAAATTGCATCGGGATTGAATACAACAGTCACAATGCGCACTTTACTCCATGGGAGTAATGTCACAAACAGTCCACGCTTTGATCGTTCCCTGGAAGCCCAGTTGTAGTTTCCGATGCACATTTGGAGGCATTCTGCAATCTGTGGATTATCAGAGTGTTGTTGAAACACAGAAATTGCATCGGGATTGAATACAACAGTCACCATGCGGAATTTCCTCCATGGGAGTAATGTCACAAACAGTCTACGCTTAGATCGTTCCCTGGAAGACCAGTTGTAGTTTCCGATGCACATCTGGAGGCATTCTGTAATCTGTGGAGTATCAGAGTGTTGATGAAGACAGAAATTGCATCTGGATTGAATAATACAGTCACCATCCGCACGTTCCTCCATGGGAGTACTATCTCAAACAGTCGGCGCTTTGATCGCTCCCTGGAAGACCAGTAGTAGTTTCCGATGCACATCTGGAGGCATTGTGTAACCTGTGGACCATCAGAGTGTCGATGAAACACAGAAATTGCATCGGGATTGAATACAACAGTCACCATGCGCAGTTTCCTCCATGGGAGTAATGTCTCAAAGAGTCTACGCTTTGATCGTTTCCTGGAAGGGCAGTAGCAGTTTCCGATGCACATTTGGATGCATTCTGTAATCTGTGGACTATCAGAGTGTTGATGAAACACAGAAATTGCATCGGGATTGAATACAACTGTCACCATGCGCACTTTCCTACATAGGAGTAATGTCTCAAGCAGTCTACGCTTTGATCGTTCCCTGCAAGACCAGTAGTTTCCTATACACATCTGGAAGCATTCTGTAATCTGTGGACTATCAGAGTGTTGATGAAACACACAAATTGCATCGGAATTGAATACAACAGTCAGCATGCTCACTTTCCTATATCGGAGTAATGTCTCAAACAGTTTAGGCTTTGATCGCTCCCTGGAAGACCAGTAGTAGTTTCCGATGCACATCTGGAGGCATTCTGTAGTCTGTGGACTATCAGAGTGTTGTTGAAACACAGAAATTGCATCAGGATTAAATACAACATTAACCATACGCACTTTCCTCCGTGCGAGTAGTGTCACAAACAGTCTACGGTTTGATCGTTCCCTGGAAGACCAGTAGTAGTTTCCGATGCACATCTGGAGGCATTCTGTAATCTGTGGACTATACGAGTGCTAATGAAACACAGAAATTGCATCGGGATTTAATACAACAGCCAGTATAACCACTTTCCTCCAGGGGAGTAATGTCTCAAACAGTCTACGTTTTGATCGTTCCCTGAAAGACCAGTAGTAGTTTCCGATGCACATCTGGACGCATTCTGTAATCTGTGGACTATCAGAGTGTTGATGAAACACAAATTGCATCGGAATTGAATACAACAGTCACCATGCGCAATTTCCTCCATGGAAGTAATGTCTCAAACTGTTTAGGCTTTGATCGCTCCCTGGAAGACCAGTAGTAGTTTCCGATGCACATCTGGAGGCATTCTGTAATCTGTGGACTATCAAAGTGTTGATGAAACACAGAAATTGAATCGCGATTGAATACAACAGACACCATGCGCACTTTCCTCCATGGGAGTAATGTCTCAAACAGTCTACGCTTTGATCGTTCCCTGGAAGACCAGTGGTAGTTTACGATGCACATCTGGATGCATTCTGTAATCTGGGGAGTATCAGAGTGTTGATGAAACACAGACATTGCATCGGGATTGAATACAACAAACACCATGCGCACTTTCCTCCATGGGAGTAATGTCTCAAACAGTCTACGCTTTGATCGTTCCCTGGAAGACCAGTAGTAGTTTCCGATGCACATATGGAGGCATTCTGTAATCTGTTTACTATCGGAGTGTTGTTGAAACACAGAAATTGCATCGGGATAGAATACATCAGTCACCATGCGGACTTTCCTCCATGGGAGTAATGTCTCAAACAGTCTACGCTTAGATCGTTTACTGGAAGACCAGTAGTACTTTCCGATGCACATCTGGAGGTATTCTGTAATCTGTGGACTATCAGAGTGTTGTTGAAACACAGAAATTGCATCGGGATTGAATACAACAGTCACCATGCGGACTTTCCTCCATGGGAGTAATGTCTCAAACAGTCTACGCTTAGATCGTTTACTGGAAGACCAGTAGTAGTTTCCGATGCACATCTGGAGGCATTCTGTAATTTGTGGACTATCAGAGTCTTGTTGAAACACTGAAATTGCATCGGGATTGAATACAACTGTCACCATGCGCCCTTTCATCCATGCGAGTAATGTCTCAAACGGTCTACGCCTTGATCGTTCAATGGAAGACCAGTAGTAGTTTCGATTCACATGTGGAGGTATTCCGTAGTCTGTGGACCTTCAAAGTGTTGATGAAACACAGAAATTGCATCGGGATTGAATACATCAGTCACCATGCGCACTTTCCTCCATGGGAGTAATGTCTCAAGGAGTCTACGTTTTGATCGTTCCCTGAAAGACCAGTAGTAGTTTCCGATGCACATCTGGAGGCATTCTGTAATCTGTGGACTATCAGATTGTTGATGAAACACAGAAATTGCATCATGATTGAATACAACAGTCACCATGCCCACTTTCCTCCATGGGAGTAATGTCTGTAACAGTCTACGTTTTGATCGTTGGCTGGAAGACCAGTAGTAGTTTCCGATGAACATCTGGAATCATTCTGTAATCTGTGGACTATCAGAGTGTTGATGAAACACAGAAAATGCATCGGGATTGAATACAACAGTCACCATGCGCACTTTCCTCCGTGGGAGTAATGTCTCTAACAGTCTACGCTTTGATCGTTCCCTGGAAGACCTGTACTAGGTTCCGATGCACATCTGGAGGCATTCTGTAATCTGTTTACTATCAGAGTGTTGTTGAAACACAGAAATTAGATCGTGATTGAACACAACAGTCACCATGCGGACTTTCCTCCATGGGAGTAATGTCTCAAACAATCTACGCTTTGATCGTTCTCTGGAAGACCAGTAGTACTTTCCGATGCACATCTGGAGGCATTCTGTAATCTGTGGACTATCAGAGTGTTGTTGAAACACTGAAATTGCATCGGGATTGAATACAACAGTCACCATGCACACTTTCAGCCATGGGAGTAATGTCTCAAACAGTCTACGCTTTGATCGTTCCCTGGAAGACCAGTAGTAGTTTTCGATGCACGTCTGGAGGCATTCTGTAATCTGTGGAGTATCAGTGTGTTGATGAATCACAGAAATTGCATCGGGATTGAATACAACAGTCACCATGCGCACTTTCCTAGATGGGAGTAATGTCTCAAACAGTTAACGCTTTGATCGTTCCCTGGAAGACCAGTAGTAGTATCCGGTGCACATCTGGCGGCATTTTGTAATCTGTGGAACATCAGAGTGTTTATGAAACACAGAAATTGCATCGGGATGGAATACAACAGTCACCAAGCGCACTTTCCTAGATGGGAGTAATGTCTCAAACAGTTAACGCTTTGATCGTTCCCTGGAAGACCAGTAGTAGTTTCCGGTGCACATCTGGCGGCAATCTGTAATCTGTGGAACATCAGAGTGTTTATGAAACACAGAAATCGCATCGGGATGGAATACAACAGTCACAATGCACACTTTTCTCCATGGGAGTAATGTCTCAAAGAGTCTACGTTTTGTTCGTCCAATACAAGACCAGTAGTAGTTTCCGATGCACATCCGGTGGCGTTCTGCAATCTGTGGACCTTCAAAGTGTTGATGAAACACAGAAATTGCATCGGGATTGAATACAACAGTCACCATGCACACTATCCTCCATGGGAGTAATGTCTCAAACAGTCTACGCTTTGATCGTTCCCTGGAAGACCAGTAGTAGTTTCCGATGCACATCTGGAGGCATTCTGTTATTTGTGGACTATCAGAGTCTTGTTGAAACACTGAAATTGCATCGGGATTGAATACAACAGTCACCATGCGCCATTTCCTCCATGCGAGTAATGCCTCAAACAGTCTACGCTTTGATCTTTCCCTGGAAGACGAGTAGTAGTTTCCGATGCACATCTGGAGGCATTCTGTAATCTGTGGACCTTCAAAGTGTTGATGAAACACAACAATTACATTTTTATTGAATACAACAGGCACCATGCGTACATTTCTCAATTGGAGTAATGTCTCAAACTGTCATCGCTTTGATCGTTTCCTCAAGACCAGTAGTAGTTTCCGATGCACATCTGGATGCATTCTGTAATCTGTGGACTAGTCGAGTGCTAATGAAACACAGAAATTGCATCGGGATTTAATACAACAGTCACCGCGACCACTTTCCTCCATAGGAGTAATGTCTCAAACAGTCTACGCTTTGTTCGTTCCCTGGAAGACCAGTAGTAGTTTCCGATGCACATCTGGAGGCATTCTGTAATCTGTTTACTATCAGAGTGTTGTTGAAACACAGAAATTGCATCGGGATTGAATACAACAGTCACCATGCGGACTTTCCTCCATGGGAGTAATGTCTCAAACAGACTACCCTTTGATCGTTCCCTGGAAGACCAGTAGTAGTTTCCGATGCACATCTGGTGGCATTCTGTAATCTGTTTACTATCAGAGTGTTGTTGAAACACAGAATTTGCATCGGGATTGAATGCAACTGTCACCATGCGCACTTTCCTCCATGGGAGTAATGTCTCAAACGGTCTACGCTTTGATCGTTCAATGGAAGACCAGTAGTAGTTTCGATTCACATGTGGAGAAATTCCGTAGTCTGTGGACCTTCAAAGTGTTGATGAAACACAGAAATTGCATCGGGATTGAATACAACAGTCACCATGCGGACTTTCCTACATGGGCGTAATGTCTCAAACAGTCTACGCTTTGATCGTTCCCTGGAAGACCAGTAGTACCTTCCGATGCACATCTGGAGGCCTTCTGCAATCTGTGGATTATCAGAGTGTTGTTGAAACACTGAAATAGCATCGGGATTGAATACAACAGTCACCATGCACACTTTCAGCCATGGGAGTAATGTCTCAAACAGTCTACGCTTTGATCGTTCCCTGGAAGACCAGTAGTAGTTTCCGATGCACATCTGGAGGCATTCTGTAATCTGTTTAGTATCAGAGTGTTGATGAATCACAAAAATTGCATCGGGATTGAATACACCAGTCACCATGCGCACTTTCCTCCATGGGAGTAATGTCTCAAACAGTTAACGCTTTGTTCGTTCCCTAGAAGACCAGTAGTAGTTTCCGGTGCACATCTGGCGGCATTCTGTAATCTGTGGAACATCAGAGTATTGATGAAACACAGAAATAGCATAGGGATCTAATACAACAGTCACCATGCGCACTTTCCTCCATGGGAGTAATTTCTTCAAAGAGTCTACGATTTGATCGTTCCCTGCGAGACCAGTAGTAGTTTCCGATGCACATCCGGAGGCGTTCTGCAATCTGTGGACCTTCAAAGTGTTGATGAAACACAGAAATTGCATTGGTATTGAATACAACAGGCACCAAGCGTACATTTCTCAATTGGAGTAATGTCTCAGACTGTCATCGGTTTGATCGTTCCCTCAAGACCAGTAGTAGTTTCCGATGCACATCTGGAGGCATTCTGTAATCTATGGACTAGACGAGTGCTAATGAAACACAGAAATTGCATCGGGATTTAATACAATAGTCACCATGACCACTTTCCTCCATGGGAGTGATGTCTCAAACAGTGTACGTTTTGATCGTTCCCTGGATGACCAGTAGTAGTTTCCGATGCACATCTGGAGGCATTCTGAAATCTGCTTACTATCAGAGTGTTGTTGAAACACAGAAATTGCATCGGGATTGAATACAACAGTCATTATGCGGACTTTCCTCCATGGGAGTAATGTCTCAAACAGACTACGCTTTGATCGTTCCCTGGAAGACCAGTAGTAGTTTCCGATGCACATCTGGTGGCATTCTGTAATCTGTGGACTATCAGAGTGTTGTTGAAACACAGAAATTGCATCGTGATTGAATACAACAGTCACCATGCGCACTTTCCTCCATGGGAATAATGTCTCAAACGGTCTACGCTTTGATCGTTCAATGGAAGACCAGTAGTAGTTTCGATTCACATGTGGAGGCATTCCGTTGTCTGTGGACCTTCAAAGTGTTGATGAAACACAGAAATTGCATCGGGATTGAATACAACAGTCACCATGCGAACTTTCCTCCATGAGAGTAATGTCTCAAAGAGACTACGCTTTGATCGTTCCCTGGAAGACCAGTAGTAGTTTCCGATGCACATCTGGTGGCATTCTGTAATCTGTGGACTATCAGGGTGTTGATGAAACACAAAAATTACATCGGGATTGAATACAACAGTCACCATGCGCACTTTCCTCCATGGGAGTAATGTCTCAAACGGTCTACGCTTTGATCGTTCAATGGAAGACCAGTAGTAGTTTCGATTCACATGTGGAGGCATTCCGTAGTCTGTGGACCTTCAAAGTGTTGATGAAACACGGAAATTACATCGGGATTGAATACATCAGTCACCATGCGCACTTTCCTCCATGGGAGTAATGTCTCAAGCAGTCTACGTTTTGATCGTTCCCTGAAAGACCAGTAGTAGTTTCCGATGCACATCTGGAGGCATTCTGTAATCTGTGGACTATCAGAGTGTTGATGAAACACAGAAATTGCATCATGATTGAATACAACAGTCACCATGCCCACTTTCCTCCATGGGAGTAATGTCTGTAAAAGTCTACGTTTTGATCGTTGGCTGGAAGACCAGTAGTAGTTTCCGATGAACATCTGGAGGCATTCTGTAATCTGTGGACTATCAGAGTGTTGATGAAACACAGAAAATGCATCGGGATTGAATACAACAGTCACCATGCGAACTTTCCTCCATGAGAGTAATGTCTCAAACAGACTACGCTTTGATCGTTCCCTGGAAGACCAGTAGTAGTTTCCGATGCACATCTGGTGGCATTCTGTAATCTGTGGACTATCGGAGTGTTGATGAAACACAAAAATCACATCGGGATTGAATACAACAGTCACCATGCGCACTTTCCTCCATGGGAGTAATGTCTCAAACGGTCTACGCTTTGATCGTTCAATGGAAGACCAGTAGTAGTTTCGATTCACATGTGGAGGCATTCCGTAGTCTGTGGACCTTCAAAGTGTTGATGAAACACAGAAATTGCATCGGGATTGAATACATCAGTCACCATGCGCACTTTCCTCCATGGGAGTAATGTCTCAAACAGTATACGTTTTGATCGTTCCCTGAAAGACCAGTAGTAGTTTCCGATGCACATCTGGAGGCATTCTGAAATCTGTGGACTATCAGAGTGTTGATGAAACACAGAAATTGCATCAAGATTGAATACAACAGTCACCATGCCCACTTTCCTCCATGGGAGTAATGTCTGTAACAGTCTACGTTTTGATCGTTGGCTGGAAGACCAGTAGTAGTTTCCGATGAACATCTGGAGGCATTCTGTAATCTGTGGACTATCAGAGTGTTGCTGAAACACAGAAAATGCATCGGGATTGAATACAATAGTCACCATGCGCACTTTCCTCCATGGGAGTAATGTGTCTAACAGTCTACTCTTTGATCGTTCCCTGGAAGACCAGTACTAGGTTCCGATGCACATCTGGAGGCATTCTGTAATCTGTTTTTCCTATCAGAGTGTTGTTGAAACACAGAAATTAGATCGGGATTGAACACAACAGTCACCATGCGGACTTTCCTCCAAGGGAGTAATGTCTCAAGCAGTCTACGCTTTGATCGTTCTCTGGAAGACCAGTAGTACTTTCCGATGCACATCTGGAGGCATTCTGTAATCTGTGGACTATCAGAGTGTTGTTGAAACACTGAAATTGCATCGGGATTGAATACAACAGTCACCATGCACACTTTCAGCCATGGGAGTAATGTCTCAAACAGTCTACGCTTTGATCGTTCCCTGGAAGACCAGTAGTAGTTTTCGATGCACATCTGGAGGCATTCTGTAATCTGTGGAGTATCAGTGTGTTGTTGAATCACAGAAATTGCATCGGGATTGAATACAACAGTCACCATGCGCACTTTCCTAGATGGGAGTAATATCTCAAACAGTTAAAGCTTTGATCGTTCCCTGGAAGACCAATAGTAGTTTCCGATGCAAATCTGGAGGTATTCCGTAATACGTGGACCTTCAAAGTGTTGATGAAAGACAGAAATTGCCTCGGGATTGAATACAACTGTCATCATGCGCATTTTCCTCCATGGGAGTAATGTCTCAAACCGTCTACGCTTTGATCGTTCCTGGTAAGACCAGTAGTTGATTCCGATGCACATTGGATTCGTTCTGCAATCTGTATACTATCAGAGTGTGGTTCAAACACAGAATTTGCATCGGGATTGAAAACAACAGTCGCCATGCGCACTTTCCACCATGGGAGTAATGTCTCAAACGGTCTACGCTTTGATCGTTCCCTGAAGACCAGTAGTAGTTTCCGATGCACATCTGGAGGCATTCTGTAATCTGTGGACTATCAGAGTGTTAATGAAACACACAAATTGCATCGGAATTCAATACAACAGTCACCATGCGCACTTTCCTTCATGGGAGTAATGTCTCAAACTGTCATCGCTTTGATCGTTCCCTGGAAGACCAGTAGTACTTTCCGATGCACATCTGGAGGCATTCTGTAATCTGTGGACTACCAGAGTGTTGTTGAAACACTGAAATTGCATCGGGATTGCCTACAACAGTCACCATGCACACTTTCAGCCATGGGAGTAATGTCTCAAACAGTCTACGCTTTGATCGTTCCCTGGAAGACCAGTAGTAGTTTTCGATGCACATCTGGAGGCATTCTGTAATCTGTGGAGTATCAGAGTGTTGATGAATCACAGAAATTGCATCGGGATTGAATACTACTGTCACCATGCGCACTTTCCTCCATGGGAGTAATGTCTCAAACAGTTAACGCTTTGATCGTTCCCTGGAAAACCAGTAGTTGTTTCCGGCGCACATCTGGCGGCATTCTGTAATCTGTGGAACATCAGAGTGTTTATGAAACACAGAAATAGCATCGGGATGGAATACAACACTCACCATGCGCACTTTCCTCCATGGGAGTAATGTCTATAAGAGTCTACGTTTTGATCGTTCCCTACAAGACCAGTAGTAGTTTCCGATGCACATCCGGAGGCCTTCTGCAATCTGTGGACCTTCAAAGTGTTGATGAAACACAGAAATTGCATCGGGATTGAATACAACAGTCACTATGCGCACTTTCCTCCATGTGAGTAATGTCTCAAACAGTCTACGCTTTGGCGTTCTCTGGAAGTCCAGTAGTAGTTTCCGATGCACATCTGGAGGCATTCTGTTATCTGTGGACCTTCAAAGTGTTGATAAAAGACACAGAAATTGCATCGGGATAGAACACAACAGTCACCACGCGCACTTTCCTCCATGGGAGTAATGTCTCAAACAGTCTACGATTTGATCGTTCCCTGGAAGACCAGTAGTAGTTTCTGATGCACATGTGGAGGCATACTGTAATCTGTGAAACATCGGAGTGTTGATGAAACACAGAAATTGCATCGGGATGGAATACAACAGTCACCATGCGCACTTTCCTAGATGGGAGTAATATCTCAAACAGTTAAAGCTTTGATCGTTCCCTGGAAGACCAATAGTAGTTTCCGATGCAAATCTGGAGGTATTCCGTAATATGTGGACCTTCAAAGTGATGATGAAAGACAGAAATTGCCTCGGGATTGAATACAACTGTCATCATGCGCATTTTCCTCCATGGGAGTAATGTCTCAAATCGTCTACGTTTTGATCGTTCCCTGGTAATACCAGTAGTTGATTCCGATGCACATCTGGAAGCATTCTGTAATCTGTGGACTATCAGAGTGTTGATGAAACACACAAATTGCATCGGAATTCAATACAACAGTCACCATGCGCACTTTCCTTCAAGGGAGTAATGTCTCAAACTGTCATCGCTTTGATCGTTTCCTGAAGACCAGTTGTAGTTTCCGATGCACATCTGGAGGCATTCTGTAATCTGTGGACTATCAGAGTGTTGATGAAACACAGAAATTGCATCGGGATTGAATACAACAGTCACCATGCGCACTTTCCTCCATGGGAGTAATGTCTCTAACAGTCTACGCTTCGATCGTTCCCTGGAAGACCAGTAGTAGGTTGCGATGCACATCTGGAGGCATTCTGTAATCTGTTAACTATCAGAGTGTTGTTGAAACACACAAATTGCATCGGAAATGAATACTACAGTCACCATGCGCACTTTCCTCCATGGGAGTAATGTCTCAAACTGTCATCGCTTTGATCGTTCCCTGAAGACCAGTGGTAGTTTCCGATGCACATCTGGAATCATTCTGTCATCTGTGGAGTATCAGAGTGTTGATGGAACAAAGAAATTGCATCGGGATTGATAACAACCGTTACCATGCGCACTTTCCTCCATGGGGGTAATGTCTCTAACAGTCTACGCTTTGATCGCTCCCTGGAAGACCAGTAGTAGGTTCCGATGCACATCTGGAGGCATTATGTAATCTGTTTACTATCAGAGTGTTGTTGAAACACAGAAATTGCATCGGGATTGAAAACAACAGTCGCCATGCGCATTTTCCACCATGGGAGTAATGGCTCAAACAGTCTACGCCTTGATCGTTCCCTGGAAGACCAGTAGTAGTCTCCGATGCACATCTGCAGGTATTCTGTAATCTGTGGTCCTTCAAAGTGTTGATGATAGACAGAAATTGCCTCGGGATTGAATACAACAGTCACCATGCGCACTTTCCTCCATGAGAAAAATGTCTCAAGCCGTCTACGCTTTGATCGTTTCCTGGAAGACCAGAAGTAATTTCCGATGCACATCTGGAGGATTTCTGTAATCTGTGGACTATCAGAGTGTTGATGAAACACAGAAATTGCATCGGGATGGAATACAACAGTCACTATGCGCACTTTCCTCCATGGGAGTAATGTCTCTAACAGTCTACGCTTTGATCGTTCCCTGGAAGACCAGTAGTAGTTTCCGATGCACATCTGGATACGTTCTGTAATCTGTATACTATCAGAGTGTTGTTCAAAAACAGAAATACCATCGGGATTGAATACAACAGTCGCCATGCTCACTTTCCACCATGGGAGTAATGTCTCAAACAGTCTACGCGTTGGTCGTTCCCTGGAAGACCAGTAGTAGTTTCCGATGCACATCTGGAGGAATTGTGTAATCTGTGGACTATCAGAGTGTTGATGAAACACAGAAATTGCATCGGGATGGAATACAACAGTCACCATGCGCACTTTCCTCCATGGGAGTAATGTCTCAAACAGTCTACGCTTCGATCTTTCCCTGGAAGACCAGTAGTAGTTTCCGATGCACATCTGGAGGTATTCTGTAATCTGTGGACCTTCAAAGTGTTGATGAAAGACAGAAATTGCATCAGGATTGAATACAACAGTCACCATGCGCACTTTCCTCCATGGGAGTAATGTCTCTAACAGTCTACGCATTGATCGTTTCCTGGAAGACCGGTACTAGGTCCCAATGCACATCTGGAGGCATTCTGTAATCTGTGGAGTTTCAGAGTGTAATGAAACAAAGAAATTGCATCGGGATTGAATACAACAGTCTCCATGCGCTCTTTCCTCCATGGGAGTAATGTCTCTAACAGTCTACGCATTGATCGTTTCCTGGAAGACCGGTAGTAGGTTCCGATGCACATCTGGAGGCATTCTGTAATCTGTTTACTATCAGAGTGTTGTTGAAACACAGAAATTGCATCGGAATTCAATACAACAGTCACCATGCGCACTTTCCTCCATGGGAGTAATGTCTCAAACTGTCATCGCTTTGATCGTTCCCTGATGACCAGTAGTAGTTTCCGATGCACATCTGGAGGGATTCTGTAATCTGTGGTGTATCAGAGTGTTGATGGAACACAGAAATTGCATCGGGATTGAATACAACAGTCACCATGCGCACTTTCCTCCATGGGAGTAATGTCTCTAACAGTCTACGCTTTGATCGTTCCCTGGAAGACCAGTAGTAGGTTCCGATGCACATCTGGAGGCATTCTGTAATCTGTTTACTATCAGAGTGTTGTTGAAACACAGAAATTGCATCGGGATTGAATACAACAATCACCATGCGCACTTTCCTAGACGGGGGTTAATGTCTCAAACAGTTAACGCATTGATCGTTCCCTGGAAGACCAGTAGTAGTTTCCGATGCACATCTGGAGGTATTCTGTAATCTGTGGAACTTCAAAGTGTTGATGAAAGACAGAAATTGCCTCGGGATTGAATACAACAGTCATCATGCGCATTTTCCTCCATGGCGAGTAATGTCTCAAATCGTCTACGCTTTGATCGTTCCCTGGAAGACTAGTAGTTGATTCCGATGCACATTGGATTCGTTCTGCAATCTGTATACTATCAGAGTGTTGTTCAAACACAGAAATTGCATCGGGATTGAAAACAACAGTCGCCATGCGCACTTTCCACCATGGGAGTAATGTCTCAAACTGTCATCGCTTTGATCGTTCCCTGGAAGACCAGTAGTACTTTCCGATGCACATCTGGAGGCATTCTGTAATCTGTGGACTACCAGAGTGTTGTTGAAACACTGAAATTGCATCGGGATTGCCTACAACAGTCACCATGCACACTTTCAGCCATGGGAGTAATGTCTCAAACAGTCTACGCTTTGATCGTTCCCTGGAAGACCAGTAGTAGTTTTCGATGCACATCTGGAGGCATTCTGTAATCTGTGGAGTATCAGAGTGTTGATGAATCACAGAAATTGCATCGGGATTGAATACAACTGTCACCATGCGCACTTTCCTCCATGGGAGTAATGTCTCAAACAGTTAACGCTTTGATCGTTCCCTGGAAGACCAGTAGTAGTTTCCGGTGCACATCTGGCGGCATTCTGTAGTCTGTGGAACATCAGAGTGTTTATGAAACACAGAAATAGCATCGGGATGGAATACAACACTCACCATGCGCACTTTCCTCCATGGGAGTAATGTCTCAAAGAGTCTACGTTTTGATCGTTCCCTACAAGACCAGTAGTAGTTTCCGATGCACATCCGGAGGCGTTCTGCAATCTGTGGACCTTCAAAGTGTTGATGAAACACTGAAATTGCATCGGGATTGAATACAACAGTCACTATGCGCACTTTCCTCCATGTGAGTAATGTCTCAAACAGTCTACGCTTTGATCGTTCTCTGGAAGTCCAGTAGTAGTTTCCGATGCACATCTGGAGGCATTCTGTTATCTGTGGACCTTCAAAGTGTTGATAAAAGACACAGAAATTGCATCGGGATAGAACACAACAGTCACCACGCGCACTTTCCTCCATGGGAGTAATGTCTCAAACAGTCTACGATTTGATCGTTCCCTGGAAGACCGGTAGTAGTTTCTGATGCACATGTGGAGGCATACTGTAATCTGTTAAACATCGGAGTGTTGATGAAACACAGAAATTGCATCGGGATGGAATACAACAGTCACCATGCGCACTTTCCTAGATGGGAGTAATATCTCAAACAGTTAAAGCTTTGATCGTTCCCTGGAAGACCAATAGTAGTTTCCGATGCAAATCTGGAGGTATTCCGTAATATGTGGACCTTCAAAGCGTTGATGAAAGACAGAAATTGCCTCGGGATTGAATACAACTGTCATCATGCGCATTTTCCACCATGGGAGTAATGTCTCAAACCGTCTACGTTTTGATCGTTCCCTGGTAATACCAGTAGTTGATTCCGATGCACATCTGGAAGCATTCTGTAATCTGTGGACTATCAGAGTGTTGATGAAACACACAAATTGCATCGGAATTCAATACAACAGTCACCATGCGCACTTTCATTCATGGGAGTAATGTCTCAAACTGTCATCGCTTTGATCGTTCCCTGTAGACCAGTTGTAGTTTCCGATGCACATCTGGAGGCATTCTGTAATCTGTGGACTATCAGAGTGTTGATGAAACACAGAAATTGCATCGGGATTGAATACAACAGTCACCATACGCACTTTCCTCCATGGGAGTAATGTCTCTAACAGTCTACGCTTTGATCGTTCCCTGGAAGACCAGTAGTAGGTTACGATGCACATCTGGAGGCATTCTGTAATCAGTTTACTATCAGAGTGTTGTTGAAACACACAAATTGCATCGGAAATGAATACTACAGTCACCATGCGCACTTTCCTCCATGGGAGTAATGTCTCAAACTGTCATCGCTTTGATCGTTCCCTGAAGACCAGTGGTAGTTTCCGATGCACATCTGGAGGCATTCTGTAATCTGTGGAGTATCAGAGTGTTGATGGAACAAAGAAATTGCATCGGGATTGATAACAACAGTTACCATGCGCACTTTCCTCCATGGGGGTAATGTCTCTAACAGTCTACGCTTTGATCGCTCCCTGGAAGATCTGTAGTAGGTTCCGATGCACATCTGGAGGCATTCTGTAATCTGTTTACTATCAGAGTGTTGTTGAAACACAGAAATTGCATCGGGATTGAATACAACAATCACCATGCGCACATTCCTAGATGGGAGTAATGTCTCAAACAGTTAACACATTGATCGTTCCCTGGAAGACCAGTAGTAGTTTCCGTTGCACATCTGGAGGTATTCTGTAATCTGTTTACCTTCAAAGTGTTGATGAAAGACAGAAATTTCCTCGAGATTGAATACAATAGTCATCATGCGCATTTTCCTCCATGGCGAGTAATGTCTCAAATCGTCTACGCTTTGATCGTTCCCTGGAAGACCAGTAGTTGATTCCGTTGCACATTGGATTCATTATGCAATCTGTATACTATCAGAGAGTTGTTCAAACACAGAAATTGCATCGGGATTGAAAACAACAGTCGCCATGCGCACTTTCCACCATGGGAGTAATGGCTCAAACAGTCTACGCCTTGATCGTTCCCTGGAAGACCAGTAGTAGTCTCCGATGCACATCTGCAGGTATTCTGTAATCTGTGGTCCTTCAAAGTGTTGATGATAGACAGAAATTGCCTCGGGATTGAATACAACAGTCACCATGCGCACTTTCCTCCATGAGAAAAATGTCTCAAACCGTCTACGCTTTGATCGTTTCCTGGAAGACCAGTAGTAATTTCCGATGCACATCTGGAGGAATTCTGTAATCTGTGGACTATCAGAGTGTTGATGAAACACAGAAATTGCATCGGGATGGAATACAACAGTCACCATGCGCACTTTCCACCATGGGAGTAATGTCTCTAACAGTCTACGTTTTGATCGTTCCCTGGAAGACCAGTAGTAGTTTCCGATGCACATCTGGATACGTTCTGTAATCTGTATACTATCAGAGTGTTATTCAAAAACAGAAATACCATCGGGATTGAATACAACAGTCGCCATGCTCACTTTCCACCATGGGAGTAATGTCTCAAACAGTCTACGCGTTGGTCGTTCCCTGGAAGACCAGTAGTAGTTTCCGATGCACATCTGGAGGAATTGTGTAATCTGTGGACTATCAGAGTGTTGTTGAAACACAGAAATTGCATCGGGATTGAATACAACAATCACCATGCGCACTTTCCTAGATGGGAGTAATGTCTCAAACAGTTAACGCATTGATCGTTCCCTGGAAGACCAGTAGTAGTTTCCGTTGCACATCTGGAGGTATTCTGTAATCTGTTTACCTTCAAAGTGTTGATGAAAGACAGAAATTGCCTCGAGATTGAATACAACAGTCATCATGCGCATTTTCCTCCATTGCGAGTAATGTTTCAAATGATCTACGCTTTGATCGTTCCCTGGAAGACCAGTAGTTGATTCCGTTGCACATTGGATTCGTTCTGCAATCTGTATACTATCAGAGTGTTGTTCAAACACAGAAATTGCATCGGGATTGAAAACAACAGTCGCCATGCGCACTTTCCACCATGGGAGTAATGTCTCAAACAGTCTACGCTTTGATCGTTCCCTGGAAGACCAGTAGTAGTTTCCGATGCACATCTGGAGATATTCCGTAATCTGTGGACCTTCAAAGTGTTGATGAAAGACAGAAATTGCCTCGGGATTGAATACAACTGTCATCATGAGCATTTTCCTCCATGGGAGTAATGTCTCAAACCGTCTACGCTTTGATCGTTCCCTGGTAAGACCAGTAGTTGATTCCGATGCACATCTGGAGGTATTCTGTAATCTGTGGTCCTTTAAAGTGTTTATGATAGACAGAAATTGCCTCTTGATTGAATACAACAGTCATCATGCGCATTTTCCTCCATGGTAGTAATGACTCAAACTGTCAGCGCTTTGATCGTTCCCTGAAGACCAGTAGTAGTTTCCGATGCACATCTGGAAGCATTCTGTAACCTGTGGACTATCGGAGTGTTGATGAAACACACAAATTGCATCGGAATTCAATACAACAGTCACCATGGGCACTTTCCTTCATGGGAGTAATGTCTCAAACCGTCATCGCTTTGATCGTTCCGTGAAGACCAGTGGTAGTTTCCGATGCACATCTGGAGGCATTCTGTAATCTGTGGACTATCAGAGTGTTGATGAAACACAGAAATTGCATCGGGATTGAATACAACAGTCACCATGCGCACTTTCCTCCATGGGAGTAATGTCTCAAACTGTCATCGCTTTGATCGTTCCCTGAAGACCAGTGGTAGTTTCCGATGCACATCTGGAGGCATTCTGTAATCTGTGGAGTATCAGAGTGTTGATGGAACAAAGAAATTGCATCGGGATTGATAACAACAGTTACCATGCGCACTTTCCTCCATGGGGGTAATGTCTCTAACAGTCTACGCTTTGATCGTTTCCTGGAAGACCAGTAGTAGGTTCCGATGCACATCTGGAGGCATTCTGTAATCTGTTTACTATCAGAGTGTTGTTGAAACACAGAAATTGCATCGGGATTGAATACAACAATCACCATGCGCACTTTCCTAGATGGGAGTAATGTCTCAAACAGTTAACGCATTGATCGTTCCCTGGAAGACCAGTAGTAGTTTCCGTTGCACATCTGGAGGTATTCTGTAATCTGTTTACCTTCAAAGTGTTGATGAAAGACAGAAATTGCCTCGAGATTGAATACAACAGTCATCATGCGCATTTTCCTCCATTGCGAGTAATGTTTCAAATCATCTACGCTTTGATCGTTCCCTGGAAGACCAGTAGTTGATTCCGTTGCACATTGGATTCGTTCTGCAATCTGTATACTATCAGAGTGTTGTTCAAACACAGATATTGCATCGGGATTGAAAACAACAGTCGCCATGCGCACTTTCCACCATGGGAGTAATGTCTCAAACAGTCTACGCTTTGATCGTTCCCTGGAAGACCAGTAGTAGTTTCCGATGCACATCTGCAGGTATTCTGTAATCTGTGGTCCTTCAAAGTGTTGATGATAGACAGAAATTGCCTCGGGATTGAATACTACAGTCACCATGCGCACTTTCCTCCATGGGAGTAATGTCTCAAACCGTCTACGCTTTGATCTTTTCCTGGAAGACCAGTAGTAATTTCCGATGCACATCTGGATGAATTCAGTAATCTGTGGACTATCAGAGTGTTGATGAAACACAGAAATTGCATCGGGATGGAATACAACAGTCACCATGCGCACTTTCCTCCATGGGAGTAATGTCTCTAACAGTCTACGCTTTGATCGCTCCCCGGGAAGACCAGTAGTAGTTTCCGATGCAGATCTGGATACGTCCTGTAATCTGTATACTATCAGAGTGTTGTTCAAAAACATAAATACCATCGGGATTGAATACAACAGTCGCCATGCTCACATTCCACCATGGGAGTAATGTCTCATACAGTCTACGCGTTGATCGTTCCCTGAAAGACGAGTAGTAGTTTCCGATGCACATCTGGAGGAATTGTGTAATCTGTGGACTATCAGAGTGTTGATGAAACACAGAAATTGCAACGGGATGGAATACAACAGTCACCATGCGCACTTTCCTCCATGGGAGTAATGCCTCTAACAGTCTACGCATTGATCGTTTCCTGGTAGACCGGTAGTAGCTCCGATGCACATCTGGAGGCATTCTGTAATCTGTTTACTATCAGAGTGTTGTTGAAACATAGAAATTGCATCGGAATTCAATACAACAGTCACCATGCGCACTTTCCTGCATGGGAGTAATGTCTCTAACTGTCATCGCTTTGATCGTCCCCTGAAGACCAGTAGTAGTTTCCGATGCACATCTGGAGGCATTCTGTAATCTGTGGCGTATCAGAGTGTTGATGGAACACAGAAATTGCATCGGGATTGAATACAACAGTCACCATGCGCACTTACCTCCATGGGAGTAATGTCTCTAACAGTCTACGCTTTGATCGTTCCCTGGAAGACCAGTAGTAGATTCCGATGCACATCTATATTCATTCTATAATCTGTTTACTATCAGAGTGTTGTTGAAACACAGAAATATGCTTCGGGATTGAATACAACAATCACCATGCGCACTTTCCTAGATGGGGTTAATGTCTCAAACAGTTAACGCATTGATCGTTCCCTGGAAGACCAGTAGTAGTTTCCGATGCACATCTGGAGATATTCTGTAATCTGTGGAACTTCAAAGTGTTGATGAAAGACAGAAATTGCCTCGGGATTGAATACAACAGTCATCATGCGCATTTTCCTCCATGGCGAGTAATGTCTCAAATCGTCTACGCTTTGATCGTTCCCTGGAAGACTAGTAGTTGATTCCGATGCACATTGGATTCGTTCTGCAATCTGTATACTATCAGAGTGTTGTTCAAACACAGAAATTGCATCGGGATTGAAAACAACAGTCGCCATGCGCACTTTCCACCATGGGAGTAATGTCTCAAACCGTCTACGCTTTGATCGTTCCCTGGAAGACAAGTAGTAGTTTCCGATGCACATCTGGATACGTTCTATAATCTGTATACTATCAGAGTGTTCTTCAAAAACAGAAATTGCATCGGGATTGAATACAACAGTCACAATGCGCACTTACCTCCATGGGAGTAATGTCTCTAACAGTGTACGATTTGATCGCTCCCTGGAAGACCAGTAGTAGGTTCCGATGCACATCTGGAGGCATTCTATAATCTGTTTACTATCAGAGTGTTGTTGAAACACAGAAGTTGCATCTAGATTGAATACAACAGTCACCATGCGGACTTTCCTCCATGGGAATAATGTGTCAAACAGTCTACGCTTTGATCGTTCCCTGGAAGACCAGTAGTACTTTCCGATGCACATCTGGAGGCATTCTGTAATCTGTGGACTGTCAGAGTGTTGTTGAAACACTGAAATTGCCTCGGGATTGAATACGACAGTCATCATGCGCATTTTCCTCCATGGTGAGTAATGTCTCAAATCGTCTACGCTTTGATCGTTCCATGGAAGACTAGTAGTTGATTCCGATGCACATTGGATTCGTTTTGCAATCTGTATACTATCAGAGTGTTGTTCAAACACAGAAATTGCATTGGGATTGAAAACATCAGTCGCCATGCGCACTTTCCACCATGGGAGTAATGTCTCAAACAGTCTACGCTTTGATCGTTCCCTGGAAGACCAGTAGTAGTTTCCGATGCACATCTAGAATTATTCTGTATTCTGTGGTCCTTCAAAGTGTTCATGAAAGACAGAAATTGCCTCGGGATTGAATACAACAGTCACCATGCGCACTTTCCTCCATGGGATTAATGTCTCAAACCGTCTACGCTTTGATCGTTCCCTGGAAGACAAGTAGTAGTTTCCGATGCACATCTGGATACGTTCTATAATCTGTATACTATCAGAGTGTTCTTCAAAAACAGAAATAGCATCGGGATTGAATACAACAGTCGCCATGCGCACTTTCCACCATGAGAGTAATGTCTCAAACAGTCTACGGGTTGATCGTTCCCTGGAAGACCAGTAGTAGTTTCCGATGCACATCTGGAGGAATTCTGTAATCTGTGGACTATCAGAGTGTTGATGAAACACAGAAATTGCATCGGGATGGAATACAACAGTCACCATGCGCACTTTCCTCCATGGGAGTAATGTCTCAAAGAGTCTACGCTTTTATCGTTCCCTGAAAGACCAGTAGCAGTTTCCGATGCACATCTGGAGGCATTCTGTAATCTGTGGACTATCAGAGTGTTGTTGAAACACAGAAATTGCATCGGGATTGAATACAACATTCAACATGCGCACTTTCCTCCATGGGAGTAATGTCTCAAACTGTCATCGCTTTGATCGTTCCCTGAAGACCAGTAGTAGTTTCCGATGCACATCTGGAGGCATTCTGTAATCTGTAGAGTTTCAGAGTGTTGATGCAACACAGAAATTGCATCGGGATTGAATACAACAGTCACCATGCGCACTTTCCTCCATGTTAGTAATGTCTCTAACAGTCTACGCTTAGATCGTTCACTGGAAGACCAGTAGTAGGTTCCGATGCACATCTGGAGGCATTCTGTAATCTGTTTACTATCAGAGTGTTGTTGAAACACAGAAATTGCATCTAGATTGAATACAACAGTCACCATGCGGACATTCCCCCATGGGAATAATGTGTCAAACAGTCTACGCTTTGATCGTTCCCTGGGAGACCAGTAGTACTTTCCGATGCACATCTGGAGGCATTCTGTAATGTGTGGACTGTCAGAGTGTTGTTGAAACACAGAAATTGCATCGGGATTGAATACAGCAGTCACCATGCGCACTTTCAGCCATGTGAGTAATGTCTCAAACAGTCTACGCTTTGATCGTTCCCTGGAAGACCAGTAGTAGTTTCCAATGCACATCTGGAGGTATTCTGTAATCTGTGGACCTTCAAAGTGTTGATGAAAGACAGAAATTGCATCAGGATTGAATACAAGTGTCACCATGCGCTCTTTCCTCCATGAGAGTAATGTCTCAAACAGTCTACGCTTTTATCGTTCCCTGGAAGATCAGTAGTAGTTTCCGATGCACATCTGGAAGCATTCTGTAATCTGTGGACTATCAGAGTGTTGATGAAACACACAAATTGCATCGGAATTCAATACAACAGTCACCATGCGCACTTTCCTTCATGGGAGTAATGTCTCAAACTGTCATCGCTTTGATCGTTCCCTGAAGACCAGTAGTAGTTTCCGATGCACATCTGGAGGCATTCTGTAATCTGTGGACTATCAGAGTGTTGATGAAACACAGACATTGCATCGGGATTGAATACAACAGTCACCATGCGCACTTTCCTCCATGGGAGTAATGTCTCAAAGTGTCATCGCTTTGATCATTCCCTGAAGACCAATAGTAGTTTCCGATGCACATCTTTAGGCATTCTGTAATCTGTGGAGTTTCAGAGTGTGATGAAACAAAGAAATTGCATCGGGATTGAATACAACAGTCACCATGCGCACTTTCCTCCATGGGAGTAATGTCTCTAACAGTCTGCGCTTTGATCGTTTCCTGGAAGACCGGTAGTAGATTCCGATGCACAACTGGAGGCATTCTGTAATCTGTTTACTATCAGAGTGTTGTTGAAACACAGATATTGCATCGGAATTCAATACAACAGTCACCATGCGCACTTTCCTCCATGGGAGTAATGTCTCAAACTGTCATCGCTTTGATCGTTCCCTGAAGACCAGTTGTAGTTTCCGGTGCACATCTGGAGGGATTCTGTAATCTGTGGTGTATCAGTGTGCTGATGGAACACAGAGATTGCATCGGGATTGAATACAACAATCACCTTGCGCACTTTCCTAGATGGGGGTTAATGTCTCAAACAGTTAAGCATTGATCGTTCCCTGGAAGACCAGTAGTAGTTTCCGATGCACATCTGGAGGTATTCTGTAATCTGTGGAACTTCAAAGTGTTGATGAAAGACTGAAATTGCCTCGGGATTGAATACAACAGTCATCATGCGCATTTTCCTCCATGGCGAGTAATGTCTCAAATCGTCCACGCTTTGATCGTTCCCTGGAAGACTAGTAGTTGATTCCGATGCACATTGGATTCGTTCTGCAATCTGTATACTATCAGAGTGTTGTTCAAACACAGAAATTGCATCGGGATTGAAAACAACAGTCGCCATGCGCACTTTCCACCATGGGAGTAATGTCTCAAACTGTCTACGCTTTGATCGTTCCCTGGAAGACCAGTAATAGTTTCCGATGCACATCTGGAGGTATTCTGTAATCTGTGGTCCTTCAAAGTGTTGATGAAAGACAGATATTGCCTCGGGATTGAATACATCAGTCACCATGCGCACTTTCCTCCATGGGAGTAATGTCTCAAACCGTCTACGCTTTGATCGTTCCCTGGAAGACAAGTAGTAGTTTCCGATGCACATCTGGATACGTTCTATAATCTGTATACTATCAGAGTGTTGTTCAAAAACAGAAATAGCATCGGGATTGAATACACCAGTCGCCATGCGCACTTTCCTCCATGGGAGTAATGTCTCAAACAGTCTACGCTTTGATCGTTCCCTGGAAGACCAGTAGTAGTTTTCGATGCACAACTGGAGGCATTCTGTAATCTGTGGAGTATCAGAGTGTTGATGAATGTCAGAAATTGCATCGGGATTGAATACAACTGTCACCATGCGCACTTTCCTCCATGGGAGTAATGTCTCAAACAGTTAACGATTTGATCATTCCCTGGAAGACCAGTAGCAGTTTCCGATGCACATCCGGAGGCGTTCTGCAATCTGTGGACCTTCAAAGTGTTGATGAAACACAGAAATTGCATCGGGATTGAATACAACAGTCACCTTGCGCACTTTCCTCCATGGGAGTAATGTCTCAAACAGTCTACTCTTTGATCGTTCCCTGGAAGTCCAGTAGTAGTTTCCGATGCACATCTGGAGGCATTCTGTTATCTGTGGACCTTCAAAGTATTGATGAAACACAGAAATTGCATCGGGATAGAACACAACAGTCAGCACGCGCACTTTCCTCCATGGGAGTAATGTCTCAAACAGTCTACGATTTGATCGTTCCCCGGAAGACCAGTGGTAGTTTCTGATGCACATGTGGAGGCATACTGTAATCTGTGGAACATCGGAGTGTTGATGAAACACAGAAATTGCATCGGGATGGAATACAACAGTGACCATGCGCACTTTCCTAGATGGGAGTAATGTTCCAAACAGTTAACGCTTTGATCGTTCCCTGGAAGACCAATAGTAGTTTCCGATGCAAATCTGGAGATATTCCGTAATCTGTGGACCTTCAAAGTGTTGATGAAACACAGAAATTGCATCGGGATTGAATACAACAGTCACCATGCGCACTTTCCTCCATGGGAGTAATGTCTCAAACTGTCATCGCTTTGATCGTTCCCTGAAGACCAGTGGTAGTTTCCGATGCACATCTGGAGGCATTCTGTAATCTGTGGAGTATCAGAGTGTTGTTGAAACACAGAAATTGCATCGGGATTGAATACAACAATCACCATGCGCACTTTCCTAGATGGGAGTAATGTCTCAAACAGTTAACGCATTGATCGTTCCCTGGAAGACCAGTAGTAGTTTCCGTTGCACATCTGGAGGTATTCTGTAATCTGTTTACCTTCAAAGTGTTGATGAAAGACAGAAATTGCCTCGAGATTGAATACAACAGTCATCATGCGCATTTTCCTCCATTGCGAGTAATGTTTCAAATCATCTACGCTTTGATCGTTCCCTGGAAGACCAGTAGTTGATTCCGTTGCACATTGGATTCGTTCTGCAATCTGTATACTATCAGAGTGTTGTTCAAACACAGAAATTGCATCGGGATTGAAAACAACAGTCGCCATGCGCACTTTCCACCATGGGAGTAATGTCTCAAACAGTCTACGCTTTGATCGTTCCCTGGAAGACCAGTAGTAGTTTCCGATGCACATCTGCAGGTATTCTGTAATCTGTGGTCCTTCAAAGTGTTGATGATAGACAGAAATTGCCTCGGGATTGAATACTACAGTCACCATGCGCACTTTCCTCCATGGGAGTAATGTCTCAAACCGTCTACGCTTTGATCGTTTCCTGGAAGACCAGTAGTAATTTCCGATGCACATCTGGAGGAATTCAGTAATCTGTGGACTATCAGAGTGTTGATGAAACACAGAAATTGCATCGGGATGGAATACAACAGTCACCATGCGAACTTTCCTCCATGGGAGTAATGTCTCTAACAGTCTACGCTTTGATCGCTCCCCGGGAAGACCAGTAGTAGTTTCCGATGCACATCTGGATACGTTCTGTAATCTGTATACTATCAGAGTGTTGTTCAAAAACAGAAATACCATCGGGATTGAATACAACAGTCGCCATGCTCACTTTCCACCATGGGAGTAATGTCTCAAACAGTCTACGCGTTGATCGTTCCCTGAAAGACGAGTAGTAGTTTCCGATGCACATCTGGAGGAATTGTGTAATCTGTGGACTATCAGAGTGTTGATGAAACACAGAAATTGCAACGGGATGGAATACAACAGTCACCATGCGCACTTTCCTCCTTGGGAGTAATGTCTCAAACTGTCATCGCTTTGATCATTCCCTGAAGACCAATAGTAGTTTCCGATGCACATCTGGAGGCATTCTGTAATCTGTGGAGTTTCAGAGTGTGATGAAACACAGAAATTGCATCGGGATTGAATACAACAGTCACCATGCGCACTTTCCTCCATGGGAGTAATGCCTCTAACAGTCTACGCATTGATCGTTTCCTGGAAGACCGGTAGTAGCTCCGATGCACATCTGGAGGCATTCTGTAATCTGTTTACTATCAGAGTGTTGTTGAAACATAGAAATTGCATCGGAATTCAATACAACAGTCACCATGCGCACTTTCCTGCATGGGAGTAATGTCTCTAACAGTCTACGCTTTGATCGTTCCCTGGAAGACCAGTAGTAGGTTCCGATGCACATCTATATTCATTCTATAATCTGTTTACTATCAGAGTGTTGTTGAAACACAGAAATATGCTTCGGGATTGAATACAACAATCACCATGCGCACTTTCCTAGATGGGGTTAATGTCTCAAACAGTTAACGCATTGATCGTTCCCTGGAAGACCAGTAGTAGTTTCCGATGCACATCTGGAGATATTCTGTAATCTGTGGAACTTCAAAGTGTTGATGAAGGACAGAAATTGCCTTGGGATTGAATACAACAGTCATCATGCGCATTTTCCTCCATGGCGAGTAATGTCTCAAATCGTCTACGCTTTGATCGTTCCCTGGAAGACTAGTAGTTGATTCCGATGCACATTGGATTCGTTCTGCAATCTGTATACTATCAGAGTGTTGTTCAAACACAAAATTGCATCGGGATTGAAAACAACAGTCGCCATGCGCACTTTCCACCATGGGAGTAATGTCTCAAACCGTCTACGCTTTGATCGTCCCCTGGAAGACAAGTAGTAGTTTCCGATGCACATCTGGATACGTTCTATAATCTGTATACTATCAGAGTGTTCTTCAAAAACAGAAAAGCATCGGGATTGAATACAACAGTCGCCATGCGCACTTTCCACCATGGGAGTAATGTCTCAAACAGTCTACGCGTTGATCGTTCCCTGGAAGACCAGTAGAAGTTTCCGATGCACATCTGGAGGGATTCTGTAATCTGTGGACTATCAGAGTGTTGATGAAACACAGAAATTGCATCGGGATGGAATACAACAGTCACCATGCGCACTTTCCTCCATGGGAGTAATGTCTCGAAGAGTCTACGCTTCTATCGTTCCCTGAAAGACCAGTAGTAGTTTCCTATGCACATCTGGAGGCATTCTGTAATCTGTGGACTATCAGAGTGTTGTTGAAACACAGAAATTGCATCGGGATTGAATACAACATTCAACATGCGCACTTTCCCCCATGGGAGTAATGTCTCAAACTGTCATCGCTTTGATCGTTCCCTGAAGACCAGTAGTAGTTTCCGATGCACATCTGGAGGCATTCTGTAATCTGTGGAGTTTCAGAGTGTTGATGAAACACAGAAATTGCATCGGGATTGAATACAACAGTCACCATGCGCACTTTCCTCCATGTTAGTAATGTCTCTAACAGTCTACGCTTTGATCGCTCCCTGGAAGACCAGTAGTAGGTTCCGATGCACATCTGGAAGCATTCGATAATCTGTTTACTATCAGAGTGTTGTTGAAACACAGAAATTGCATCTAGATTGAATACAACAGTCACCATGCGGACTTTCCTCCATGGGAATAATGTGTCAAACGGTCTACGCTTTGATCGTTCCCTGGAAGACCAGTAGTACTTTCCGATGCACATCTGGAGGCATTCTGTAATCTGTTAACTGTCAGAGTGTTGTTGAAACACTGAAATTGCCTCGGGATTGAATACGACAGTCATCATGCGCATTTTCCTCCATGGTGAGTAATGTCTCAAATCGTCTACGCTTTGATCGTTCCCTGGAAGACTAGTAGTTGATTCCGATGCACATTGGATTCGTTCTGCAATCTGTATACTATCAGAGTGTTGTTCAAACACAAAATTGCATCGGGATTGAAAACAACAGTCGCCATGCGCACTTTCCACCATGGGAGTAATGTCTCAAACCGTCTACGCTTTGATCGTCCCCTGGAAGACAAGTAGTAGTTTCCGATGCACATCTGGATACGTTCTATAATCTGTATACTATCAGAGTGTTCTTCAAAAACAGAAAAGCATCGGGATTGAATACAACAGTCGCCATGCGCACTTTCCACCATGGGAGTAATGTCTCAAACAGTCTACGCGTTGATCGTTCCCTGGAAGACCAGTAGAAGTTTCCGATGCACATCTGGAGGGATTCTGTAATCTGTGGACTATCAGAGTGTTGATGAAACACAGAAATTGCATCGGGATGGAATACAACAGTCACCATGCGCACTTTCCTCCATGGGAGTAATGTCTCGAAGAGTCTACGCTTCTATCGTTCCCTGAAAGACCAGTAGTAGTTTCCTATGCACATCTGGAGGCATTCTGTAATCTGTGGACTATCAGAGTGTTGTTGAAACACAGAAATTGCATCGGGATTGAATACAACATTCAACATGCGCACTTTCCCCCATGGGAGTAATGTCTCAAACTGTCATCGCTTTGATCGTTCCCTGAAGACCAGTAGTAGTTTCCGATGCACATCTGGAGGCATTCTGTAATCTGTGGAGTTTCAGAGTGTTGATGAAACACAGAAATTGCATCGGGATTGAATACAACAGTCACCATGCGCACTTTCCTCCATGTTAGTAATGTCTCTAACAGTCTACGCTTTGATCGCTCCCTGGAAGACCAGTAGTAGGTTCCGATGCACATCTGGAAGCATTCGATAATCTGTTTACTATCAGAGTGTTGTTGAAACACAGAAATTGCATCTAGATTGAATACAACAGTCACCATGCGGACTTTCCTCCATGGGAATAATGTGTCAAACGGTCTACGCTTTGATCGTTCCCTGGAAGACCAGTAGTACTTTCCGATGCACATCTGGAGGCATTCTGTAATCTGTGGACTGTCAGAGTGTTGTTGAAACACTGAAATTGCCTCGGGATTGAATACGACAGTCATCATGCGCATTTTCCTCCATGGTGAGTAATGTCTCAAATCGTCTACGCTTTGATCGTTCCCTGGAAGACTAGTAGTTGATTCCGATGCACATTGGAATCGTTCTGCAATCTGTATACTATCAGAGTGTTGTTCAAACACAGAAATTGCATTGGGATTGAAAACAACAGTCGCCATGCGCACTTTCCACCATGGGAGTAATGTCTCAAACAGTCTACGCTTTGATCGTTCCCTGGAAGACCAGTAGTAGTTTCCGATGCACATCTGGAATTATTCTGTATTCTGTGGTCCTTCAAAGTGTTCATGAAAGACAGAAATTGCCTCGGGATTGAATACAACAGTCACCATGCGCACTCTCCTCCATGGGATTAATGTCTCAAACCGTCTACGCTTTGATCGTTCCCTGGAAGACAAGTAGTAGTTTCCGATGCACATCTGGATACGTTCTATAATCTGTATACTATCAGAGTGTTCTTCAAAAACAGAAATAGCATCGGGATTGAATACAACAGTCGCCATGCGCACTTTCCACCATGAGAGTAATGTCTCAAACAGTCTACGGGTTGATCGTTCCCTGGAAGACCAGTAGTAGTTTCCGATGCACATCTGGAGGAATTCTGTAATCTGTGGACTATCAGAGTGTTGATGAAACACAGAAATTGCATCGGGATGGAATACAACAGTCACCATGCGCACTTTCCTCCATGGGAGTAATGTCTCAAAGAGTCTACGCTTTTATCGTTCCCTGAAAGACCAGTAGCAGTTTCCGATGCACATCTGGAGGCATTCTGTAATCTGTGGACTATCAGAGTGTTCTTGAAACACAGAAATTGCATCGGGATTGAATACAACATTCAACATGCGCACTTTCCTCCATGGGAGTAATGTCTCAAACTGTCATCGCTTTGATCGTTCCCTGAAGACCAGTAGTAGTTTCCGATGCACATCTGGAGGCATTCTGTAATCTGTAGAGTTTCAGAGTGTTGATGCAACACAGAAATTGCATCGGGATTGAATACAACAGTCACCATGCGCACTTTCCTCCATGTTAGTAATGTCTCTAACAGTCTACGCTTTGATCGTTCCCTGGAAGACCAGTAGTAGGTTCCGATGCACATCTGGAGGCATTCTGTAATCTGTTTACTATCAGAGTGTTGTTGAAACACAGGAATTGCATCTAGATTGAATACAACAGTCAACATGCGGACTTTCCTCCATGGGAATAATGTGTCAAACAGTCTACGCTTTGATCGTTCCCTGGGAGACCAGTAGTACTTTCCGATGCACATCTGGAGGCATTCTGTAATGTGTGGACTGTCAGAGTGTTGTTGAAACACAGATATTGCATCGGGATTGAATACAGCAGTCACCATGCGCACTTTCAGCCATGGGAGTAATGTCTCAAACAGTCTACGCTTTGATCGTTCCCTGGAAGACCAGTAGTAGTTTCCGATGCACATCTGGAGGTATTCTGTAATCTGTGGTCCTTCAAAGTGTTGATGAAAGACAGAAATTGCCTCGGGATTGAATACAACAGTCACCATGCGCACTTTCCTCCATGGGAGTTATGTCTCTAACAGTCTACGCTTTGATCGTTCCCTGGAAGACCAGTAGTAGGTTCCGATGCACATCTGGAGGCATTCTATAATCTGTGGAACATCAGAGTGTTGATGAAACACAGAAATACCATCGGGATGGAATACAACAGTCACCATGGGCACTTTCCTCCATGGGAGTAATGTCTCAAAGAGTCTACGATTTGATCGTTCCCTACAAGACCAGTAGTAGTTTCCGATGCACATCCGGAGGCGTTCTGCAATCTGTGGACCTTCAAAGTGTTGATGAAATACAGAAATGGCATCGGGATTGAATACAACATTCACCATGCGCACTTTCCTCCATGGGAGTAATGTCTCAAACTGTCATCGCTTTGATCATTCCCTCAAGACCAATAGTAGTTTCCGATGCACTTCTGGAGGCATTCTGTAATCTGTGGAGTTTCAGAGTGTGATGAAACACAGAAATTGCATCGGGATTGAATACAACAGTCACCATGCGCACTTTCCTCCATGGGAGTAATGTCTCTAACAGTCTACGCTTTGATCGTTTCCTGGAAGACCGGTAGTAGTTTCCGATGCACATCTGTAGGCATTCTGTAATCTGTTTACTATCAGAGTGTTGTTGAAACACAGAAATTGCATCGGATTTCAATACAACAGTCACCATGCGCACTTTCCTCCATGGGAGTAACGTCGCAAACTGTCATCGCTTTGATCGTTACCTGAAGACCAGTAGTAGTTCCCGATGCACATCTGGAGGCATTCTGTAATCTGTGATGTATCAGAGTGTTGATGGAACACAGAAATTGCATCGGGATTGAATACAACAGACCCCATGCGCACTGTCCTCCATGGGAGTTATGTCTCTAATAGTCTACGCTTTGATCGTTCCCTGGAAGAGCAGTAGTAGGTTCCGATGCACATCAGGAGGCATTCTGTAATCTGTTTACTAACAGAGTGTTGTTGAAACACAGAAATTGCATCGAGATTGAATACAACAATCACCATGCGCACTTTCCTAGATGGGGGTTAATGTCTCAAATAGTTAACGCATTGATCGTTCCCTGGAAGACCAGTAGTAGTTTCCGATGCACATCTGGAGATATTCTGTAATCTGTGGAACTTCAAAGTGTTGATGAAAGATAGAAATTGCCTCGGGATTGAATACAACAGTCAACATGCGCATTTTCCACCATGGGAGTAATGTCTCAAACAGTCAACGCTTTGATCGTTCCCTGGAAGACCAGTAGTAGTTTCCGATGCACATCTGGAGGTATTCTGTAATCTGTGGTCCTTCAAAGTGTTGATGAAAGACAGAAATTGCCTCGGGATTGAATACAACAGTCACCATGCGCACTTTCCTCCATGGGAGTTATGTCTCTAACTGTCTACGCTTTGATCGTTCCCTGGAAGACCAGTAGTAGGTTCCGATGCACATCTGGAGGCATTCTGTAATCTGTGGACTATCAGAGTGTTGTTGAAACACAGAAATTGCATCGGGATTGAATACAGCAGTCACCATGCGCACTTTCAGCCATGAATTAATGTCTCAAACAGACTACGCTTTGATTGTTCCCTGGAAGACCAGTAGTAGTTTCCGATGCACATCTGGAGGCATTCTGTAATCTGTGGAGTATCAGAGTGTTGATGAATCACAGAAATTGCATTGGGATTGAATACAACAGTCACCATGCGCACTTTCCTCCATGTTAGTAATGTCTCAAACAGTTAACGCTTTGATCGTTCCCTGGAAGACCAGTAGTAGTTTCCGGTGCTCATCTGGAGGCATTCTGTAATCTGTGGAACATCAGAGTGTTGATGAAACACAGAAATACCATCGGGATGGAATCCAACAGTCACCATTGGCACTTTCCTCCATAGGAGTAATGTCTCAAAGAGTCTACGATTTGATCGTTCCCTACAAGACCAGTAGTAGTTTCCGATGCACATCCGGAGGCGTTCTGCAATCTGTGGACCTTCAAAGTGTTGATGAAATACAGAAATTGCATCGGGATTGAATACAACAGTCACCATGCGCACTTTCCTCCTTGGGAGTTATGTCTCTAACAGTCTACGCTTTTATCGTTCCCTGGAAGACCAGTAGTAGGTTCCGATGCTCATCTGGAGGCATTCTGTAATCTGTTTACTAACAGAGTGTTGTTGAAACACAGATATTGCATCGGGATTGAATACAACAATCACCATGCGCACTTTCCTAGATGGGGGTAAATGTCTCAAACAGTTAACGCATTGATCGTTCCCTGGAAGACCAGTAGTAGTTTCCGATGCACATCTGGAGATATTCTGTAATCTGTGGAACGTCAAAGTGTTGATGAAAGACAGAAATTGCCTCGGGATTGAATACAACAGTCACCATGCGCACTTTCCTCCATGGGAGTGATGTCTCAAACCGTCTACGCTTTGATCGTTCCCTGGAAGACAAGTAGTAGTTTCCGATGCACATCTGGATACGTTCTATAATCTGTATACTATCAGAGTGTTCTTCAAAAACAGAAATAGCATCGGGATTGAATACAACAGTCGCCATGCGCACTTTCCACCATGCGAGTAATGTCTCAAAGAGTCTACGCTTTGATCGTTCCCTGGAAGACCAGTAGTAGTTTCCGATGCACATCTGGAGGAATTCTGTAATCTGTGGACTATCAGAGTGTTGATGAAACACCGAAATTGCATCGGGATGGAATACAACAGTCACCATGCGCACTTACCTCCATGGGAGTAATGTCTCAAAGAGTCTACGCTTTTATCGTTCCCTGAAAGACCAGTAGTAGTTTCCGATGCACATCTGGAGATATTCTGTAATCTGTGGAGTATCAGAGTGTTGATGGAACACAGAAATTGCATTGGGATTGAATACAACTTTCACCATGCGCACTTTCCTCCATAGGAGTAATGTCTCTAACAGTCTACGTTTTGATCGTTCCCTGGAAGACCAGTAGTAGGTTCCGATGCACATCTGGAGGCATTCTGTAATCTGTTTACAATCAGAGTGTTGTTGAAACACAGAAATTGCATCGGGATTGAATACAACAATCACCATGCGCACATTCCTAGATGGGGGTTAATGTCTCAAATAGTTAACGCATTGATCGTTCCCTGGAAGACCAGTAGTAGTTTCCGATGCACATCAGGAGATATTCTGTAATCTGTGGAACTTCAAAGTGTTGATGAAAGACAGAAATTGCCTCGGGATTGAATACAACAGTCACCATGCGCACTTTCCTCCATGGGAGTTATGTCTCTAACAGTCTACGCTTTGATCGTTCCCTGGAAGACCAGTAGTAGTTTCCGATGCACATCTGGAGGCATTCTGTAATCTGTGGAGTATCAGAGTGTTGATGAATCACAGAAATTGCATTGGGATTGAATACAACAGTCACCATGCGCACTTTCCTCCATGTTAGTAATGTCTCAAACAGTTAACGCTTTGATCGTTCCCTGGAAGACCAGTAGTAGTTTCCGGTGCGCATCTGGAGGCATTCTGTAATCTGTGGAACATCAGAGTGTTGATGAAACACAGAAATGCCATCGGGATGGAATATAACAGTCACCATTGGCACTTTCCTCTATAGGAGGAATGTCTCAAAGAGTCTACGATTTGATCGTTCCCTACAAGACCAGTAGTAGTTTCCGATGCACATCCGGAGGCGTTCTGCAATCTGTGGACCTTCAAAGTGTTGATGAAATACAGAAATTGCATCGGGATGGAATACAAAAGTCACCATGCGCACTTTCCTCCATGGGAGTTATGTCTCTAACAGTCTACGCTTTGATCGTTCCCTCGAAGACCAGTAGTAGTGTCCGATGCACATCTGGAGGCATTCTGTAACCTGTGTAGTATCAGAGTGTTGATGAATCACAGAAATTGCATTGGGATTGAATACAACAGTCACCATGCGCACTTTCCTCCATGTTAGTAATGTCTCAAACAGTTAACGCTTTGATCGTTCCCTGGAAGACCAGTAGTAGTTTCCGGTGCGCATCTGGAGGCATTCTGTAATCTGTGGAACATCAGAGTGTTGATGAAACACAGAAATACCATCGGGATGGAATACAACAGTCACCATTGGCACCTTCCTCCATAGGAGTAATGTCTCTAAGAGTCTACGATTTGATCGTTCCCTACAAGACCAGTAGTAGTTTCCGATGCACATCCGGAGGCGTTCTGCAATTTGTGGACCTTCAAATTGTTGATGAAATACAGAAATTGCATCGGGATGGAATACAAAAGTCACCATGCGCACTTTCCTCCATGGGAGTTATGTCTCTAACAGTCTACGCTTTTATCGTTCCCTGGAAGACCAGTAGTAGGTTCCGATGCACATCTGGAGGCATTCTGTAATCTGTTTACTAACAGAGTGTTGTTGAAACACAGAAATTGCATGGGGATTGAATACAACAATCACCATGCGCACTTTCCTAGATGTGGGTTAATGTCTCAAACAGTTAACGCATTGATCGTTCCCTGGAAGACCAGTAGTAGTTTCCGATGCACATCTGGAGATATTCTGTAATCTATGGAACTTCAAAGTGTTGATGAAAGACAGAAATTGCCTCGGGATTGAATACAACAGTCACCATGCGCACTTTCCTCCATGGGAGTAATGTCTCAAACCGTCTACGCTTTGATCGTTCCCTGGAAGACAAGTAGTAGTTTCCGATGCACATCTGGATACGTTCTATAATCTGTATACTATGAGAGTGTTCTTCATAAACAGAAATAGCATCGGGATTGAATACAACAGTCGCCATGCGCACTTTCCACCATGGGAGTAATGTCTCAAAGAGTCTACGCTTTGATCGTTCCCTGGAAGACCAGTAGTAGTTTCCGATGCACATCTGGAGATATTCTGTAATCTGTGGAACTTCAAAGTGTTGATGAAATATAGAAATCGCATCGGGATGGAATACAAAAGTCACCATGCGCACATTCCTCCATAGGAGTAATGTCTCAAAGAGTCTACGATTTGATCGTTCCCTACAAGACCAGTAGTAGTTTCCGATGCACATCCGGAGGCGTTCTGCAATCTGTGGACCTTCAAAGTGTTGATGAAATACAGAAATTGCATCGGGATGGAATACAAAAGTCACCATGCGCACTTTCCTCCATGGGAGTTATGTCTCTAACAGTCTACGCTTTTATCGTTCCCTGGAAGACCAGTAGTAGGTTCCGATGCACATCTGGAGGCATTCTGTAATCTGTTTACTAACAGAGTGTTGTTGAAACACAGAAATTGCATCGGGATTGAATACAACAATCACCATGCGCACTTTCCTAGATGTGGGTTAATGTCTCAAACAGTTAACGCATTGATCGTTCCCTGGAAGACCAGTAGTAGTTTCCGATGCACATCTGGAGATATTCTGTAATCTGTGGAACTTCAAAGTGTTGATGAAAGACAGATATTGCCTCGGGATTGAATACAACAGTCACCATGCGCACTTTCCTCCATGGGAGTAATGTCTCAAACCGTCTACGCTTTGATCGTTCCCTGGAAGACAAGTAGTAGTTTCCGATGCACATCTGGATACGTTCTATAATCTGTATACTATGAGAGTGTTCTTCATAAACAGAAATAGCATCGGGATTGAATACAACAGTCGCCATGCGCACTTTCCACCATGGAAGTAATGTCTCAAAGAGTCTACGCTTTGATCGTTCCCTGGAAGACCAGTAGTAGTTTCCGATGCACATCTGGAGGAATTCTGTAATCTGTTTACAATCAGAGTGTTGTTGAAACACAGAAATTGCATCGGGATTGAATACAACAATCACCATGCGCACTTTCCTAGATGGGGGTTTATGTCTCAAATAGTTAACGCATTGATCGTTCCCTGGAAGACCAGTAGTAGTTTCCGATGCACATCTGGAGATATTCTGTAATCTGTGGAACTTCAAAGTGTTGATGAAAGACAGAAATTGCCTCGGGATTGAATACAACAGTCACCATGCGCACTTTCCTCCATGGGAGTTATGTCTCTAACAGTCTACGCTTTGATCGTTCCCTGGAAGACCAGTAGTGGTTTCCGATGCACATCTGGAGGCATTCTGTAATCTGTGGAGTATCAGAGTGTTGATGAATCACAGAAATTGCATTGGGATTGAATACAACAGTCACCATGCGCACTTTCCTCCATGTTAGTAATGTCTCAAACAGTTAACGCTTTGATCGTTCCCTGGAAGACCAGTAGTAGTTTCCGGTGCGCATCTGGAGGCATTCTGTAATCTGTGGAACATCAGAGTGTTGATGAAACACAGAAATACCATCGGGATTGAATACAGCAGTCACCATGCGCACTTTCAGCCATGGGATTAATGTCTCAAACAGACTACGCTTTGATTGTTCCCTGGAAGACCAGTAGTAGTTTCCGATGCACATCTGGAGGCATTCTGTAATCTGTGGAGTATCAGAGTGTTGATGAATCACAGAAATTGCATTGGGATTGAATACAACAGTCACCATGCGCACTTTCCTCCATGTTAGTAATGTCTCAAACAGTTAACGCTTTGATCGTTCCCTGGAAGACCAGTAGTAGTTTCCGGTGCTCATCTGGAGGCATTCTGTAATCTGTGGAACATCAGAGTGTTGATGAAACACAGAAATACCATCGGGATGGAATCCAACAGTCACCATTGGCACTTTCCTCCATAGGAGTAATGTCTCAAAGAGTCTACGATTTGATCGTTCCCTACAAGACCAGTAGTAGTTTCCGATGCACATCCGGAGGCGTTCTGCAATCTGTGGACCTTCAAAGTGTTGATGAAATACAGAAATTGCATCGGGATTGAATACAACAGTCACCATGCGCACTTTCCTCCTTGGGAGTTATGTCTCTAACAGTCTACGCTTTTATCGTTCCCTGGAAGACCAGTAGTAGGTTCCGATGCTCATCTGGAGGCATTCTGTAATCTGTTTACTAACAGAGTGTTGTTGAAACACAGATATTGCATCGGGATTGAATACAACAATCACCATGCGCACTTTCCTACATGGGGGTAAATGTCTCAAACAGTTAACGCATTGATCGTTCCCTGGAAGACCAGTAGTAGTTTCCGATGCACATCTGGAGATATTCTGTAATCTGTGGAACGTCAAAGTGTTGATGAAAGACAGAAATTGCCTCGGGATTGAATACAACAGTCACCATGCGCACTTTCCTCCATGGGAGTAATGTCTCAAACCGTCTACGCTTTGATCGTTCCCTGGAAGACAAGTAGTAGTTTCCGATGCACATCTGGATACGTTCTATAATCTGTATACTATCAGAGTGTTCTTCAAAAACAGAAATAGCATCGGGATTGAATACAACAGTCGCCATGCGCACTTTCCACCATGCGAGTAATGTCTCAAAGAGTCTACGCTTTGATCGTTCCCTGGAAGACCAGTAGTAGTTTCCGATGCACATCTGGAGGAATTCTGTAATCTGTGGACTATCAGAGTGTTGATGAAACACCGAAATTGCATCGGGATGGAATACAACAGTCACCATGCGCACTTTCCTCCATGGGAGTAATGTCTCAAAGAGTCTACGCTTTTATCGTTCCCTGAAAGACCAGTAGTAGTTTCCGATACACATCTGGAGATATTCTGTAATCTGTGGAGTATCAGAGTGTTGATGGAACACAGAAATTGCATTGGGATTGAATACAACTTTCACCATGCGCACTTTCCTCCATAGGAGTAATGTATCTAACAGTCTACGTTTTGATCGTTCCCTGGAAGACCAGTAGTAGGTTCCGATGCACATCTGGAGGCATTCTGTAATCTGTTTACAATCAGAGTGTTGTTGAAACACAGAAATTGCATCGGGATTGAATACAACAATCACCATGCGCACTTTCCTAGATGGGGGTTAATGTCTCAAATAGTTAACGCATTGATCGTTCCCTGGAAGACCAGTAGTAGTTTCCGATGCACATCTGGAGATATTCTGTAATCTGTGGAACTTCAAAGTGTTGATGAAAGACAGAAACTGCCTCGGGATTGAATACAACAGTCACCATGCGCACTTTCCTCCATGGGAGTTATGTCTCTAACAGTCTACGCTTTGATCGTTCCCTGGAAGACCAGTAGTAGTTTCCGATGCACATCTGGAGGCATTCTGTAATCTGTGGAGTATCAGAGTGTTGATGAATCACAGAAATTGCATTGGGATTGAATACAACAGTCACCATGCGCACTTTCCTCCATGTTAGTAATGTCTCAAACAGTTAACGCTTTGATCGTTCCCTGGAAGACCTGTAGTAGTTTCCGGTGCGCATCTGGAGGCATTCTGTAATCTGTGGAACATCAGAGTGTTGATGAAACACAGAAATGCCATCGGGATGGAATATAACAGTCACCATTGGCACTTTCCTCTATAGGAGGAATGTCTCAAAGAGTCTACGATTTGATCGTTCCCTACAAGACCAGTAGTAGTTTCCGATGCACATCCGGAGGCGTTCTGCAATCTGTGGACCTTCAAAGTGTTGATGAAATACAGAAATTGCATCGGGATGGAATACAAAAGTCACCATGCGCACTTTCCTCCATGGGAGTTATGTCTCTAACAGTCTACGCTTTGATCGTTCCCTCGAAGACCAGTAGTAGTGTCCGATGCACATCTGGAGGCATTCTGTAACCTGTGGAGTATCAGAGTGTTGATGAATCACAGAAATTGCATTGGGATTGAATACAACAGTCACCATGCGCACTTTCCTCCATGTTAGTAATGTCTCAAACAGTTAACGCTTTGATCGTTCCCTGGAAGACCAGTAGTAGTTTCCGGTGCGCATCTGGAGGCATTCTGTAATCTGTGGAACATCAGAGTGTTGATGAAACACAGAAATACCATCGGGATGGAATACAACAGTCACCATTGGCACCTTCCTCCATAGGAGTAATGTCTCAAAGAGTCTACGATTTGATCGTTCCCTACAAGACCAGTAGTAGTTTCCGATGCACATCCGGAGGCGTTCTGCAATTTGTGGACCTTCAAATTGTTGATGAAATACAGAAATTGCATCGGGATGGAATACAAAAGTCACCATGCGCACTTTCCTCCATGGGAGTTATGTCTCTAACAGTCTACGCTTTTATCGTTCCCTGGAGGACCAGTAGTAGGTTCCGATGCACATCTGGAGGCATTCTGTAATCTGTTTACTAACAGAGTGTTGTTGAAACACAGAAATTGCATCGGGATTGAATACAACAATCACCAAGCGCACTTTCCTAGATGTGGGTTAATGTCTCAAACAGTTAACGCATTGATCGTTCCCTGGAAGACCAGTAGTAGTTTCCGATGCACATCTGGAGATATTCTGTAATCTGTGGAACTTCAAAGTGTTATGAAAGACAGAAATTGCCTCGGGATTGAATACAACAGTCACCATGCGCACTTTCCTCCATGGGAGTAATGTCTCAAACCGTCTACGCTTTGATCGTTCCCTGGAAGACAAGTAGTAGTTTCCGATGCACATCTGGATACGTTCTATAATCTGTATACTATGAGAGTGTTCTTCATAAACAGAAATAGCATCGGGATTGAATACAACAGTCGCCATGCGCACTTTCCACCATGGGAGTAATGTCTCAAAGAGTCTACGCTTTGATCGTTCCCTGGAAGACCAGTAGTAGTTTCCGATGCACATCTGGAGATATTCTGTAATCTGTGGAACTTCAAAGTGTTGATGAAATATAGAAATCGCATCGGGATGGAATACAAAAGTCACCATGCGCACATTCCTCCATAGGAGTAATGTCTCAAAGAGTCTACGATTTGATCGTTCCCTACAAGACCAGTAGTAGTTTCCGATGCACATCCGGAGGCGTTCTGCAATCTGTGGACCTTCAAAGTGTTGATGAAATACAGAAATTGCATCGGGATGGAATACAAAAGTCACCATGCGCACTTTCCTCCATGGGAGTTATGTCTCTAACAGTCTACGCTTTTATCGTTCCCTGGAAGACCAGTAGTAGGTTCCGATGCACATCTGGAGGCATTCTGTAATCTGTTTACTAACAGAGTGTTGTTGAAACACAGAAATTGCATCGGGATTGAATACAACAATCACCATGCGCACTTTCCTAGATGTGGGTTAATGTCTCAAACAGTTAACGCATTGATCGTTCCCTGGAAGACCAGTAGTAGTTTCCGATGCACATCTGGAGATATTCTGTAATCTGTGGAACTTCAAAGTGTTATGAAAGACAGAAATTGCCTCGGGATTGAATACAACAGTCACCATGCGCACTTTCCTCCATGGGAGTAATGTCTCAAACCGTCTACGCTTTGATCGTTCCCTGGAAGACAAGTAGTAGTTTCCGATGCACATCTGGATACGTTCTATAATCTGTATACTATGAGAGTGTTCTTCATAAACAGAAATAGCATCGGGATTGAATACAACAGTCGCCATGCGCACTTTCCACCATGGGAGTAATGTCTCAAAGAGTCTACGCTTTGATCGTTCCCTGGAAGACCAGTAGTAGTTTCCGATGCACATCTGGAGATATTCTGTAATCTGTGGAACTTCAAAGTGTTGATGAAATATAGAAATCGCATCGGGATGGAATACAAAAGTCACCATGCGCACATTCCTCCATAGGAGTAAAGTCTCAAAGAGTCTACGATTTGATCGTTCCCTACAAGACCAGTAGTAGTTTCCGATGCACATCCGGAGGCGTTCTGCAATCTGTGGACCTTTAAAGTGTTGATGAAATACAGAAATTGCATCGGGATGGAATACAAAAGTCACCATGCGCACTTTCCTCCATGGGAGTTATGTCTCTAACAGTCTACGCTTTTATCGTTCCCTGGAAGACCAGTAGTAGTTTCCGATGCACATCTGGAGATATTCTGTAATCTGTGGAACTTCAAAGTGTTGATGAAAGACAGATATTGCTCGGGATTGAATACAACAGTCACCATGCGCACTTTCCTCCATGGGAGTAATGTCTCAAACCGTCTACGCTTTGATCGTTCCCTGGAAGACAAGTAGTAGTTTCCGATGCACATCTGGATACGTTCTATAATCTGTATACTATCAGAGTGTTCTTCATAAACAGAAATAGCATCGGGATTGAATACAACAGTCGCCATGCGCACTTTCCACCATGGGAGTAATGTCTCAAAGAGTCTACGCTTTGATCGTTCCCTGGAAGACCAGTAGTAGTTTCCGATGCACATCTGGAGGAATTCTGTAATCTGTGGACTATCAGAGTGTTGATGAAACACAGAAATTGCATCGGGATAGAATACAACAGTCACCATGCCACTTTCCTCCATGGGAGTAATGTCTCAAAGAGTCTACGCTTTTATCGTTCCCTGAAAGACCAGTAGTAGTTTCCGATGCACATCTGGAGGCTTTCTGTAATCTGTGGAGTATCAGAGTGTTGATGGAACACAGAAATTGCATTGGGATTGAATACAACTTTCACCATGCGCACTTTCCTCCATAGGAGTAATGTCTCTAACAGTCTACGTTTTGATCGTTCCCTGGAAGACCAGTAGTAGGTTCCGATGCACATCTGGAGGCATTCTGTAATCTGTTTACAATCAGAGTGTTGTTGAAACACAGAAATTGCATCGGGATTGAATACAACAATCACCATGCGCACTTTCCTAGATGGGGGTTAATGTCTCAAATAGTTAACGCATTGATCGTTCCCTGGAAGACCAGTAGTAGTTTCCGGTGCGCATCCGGAGGCATTCTGTAATCTGTGGAACATCAGAGTGTTGATGAAACACAGAAATACCATCGGGATGGAATATAACAGTCACCATTGGAACTTTCCTCCATAGGAGTAATGTCTCAAAGAGTCTACGATTTGATCGTTCCCTACAAGACCAGTAGTAGTTTCCGATGCACATCCGGAGGCGTTCTGTAATCTGTGGAACTTCAAAGTGTTGATGAAAGACAGAAATTGCCTCGGGATTGAATACAACAGTCACCATGCGCACTTTCCTCCATGGGAGTTATGTCTCTAACAGTCTACGCTTTGATCGTTCCCTGGAAGACCAGTAGTAGGTTCCGATGCACATCTGTAGGCATTCTGTAATCTGTTTACTAACAGAGTGTTGTTGAAACACAGAAATTGCATCGGAATTGAATACAACTATCACCATGCGCACTTTCCTAGATGGGGGTTAATGTCTCAAACAGTTAACGCATTGATCGTTCCCTGGAAGACCAGTAGTAGTTTCCGATGCACATCTGGAGATATTCTGTAATCTGTGGAACTTCAAAGTGTTGATGAAAGACAGAAATTGCCTCGGGATTGAATAGAACAGTCACCATGCGCACTTTCCTCCATGGGAGTTATGTCTCTAACATTCTACGCTTTGATCGTTCCCTGGAAGACCAGTAGTAGTTTCCGATGCACATCTGGAAGCATTCTGTAATCTCTGGAGTATCAGAGTGTTGATGAATCACAGAAATTGCATTGGGATTGAATACAACAGTCACCATGCGCACTTTCCTCCATGTTAGTAATGTCTCAAACAGTTAACGCTTTGATCGTTCCCTGGAAGACCAGTAGTAGTTTCCGGTGCGCATCTGGAGGCAATCTGTAATCTGTGGAACATCAGAGTGTTGATGAAACACAGAAATACCATCGGGATGGAATACAACAGTCACCATTGGCACTTTCCTCCATAGGAGTAATGTCTCAAAGAGTCTACGATTTGATCGTTCCCTACAAGACCAGTAGTAGTTTCCGATGCACATCCGGAGGCGTTCTGCAATCTGTGGACCTTCAAAGTGTTGATGAAATACAGAAATTGCCTCGGGATGGAATACAAAAGTCATCATGCGCACTTTCGTCCATGGGAGTTATGTCTCTAACAGTCTACGCTTTGATCGTTCCCTGGAAGACCAGTAGTAGGTTCCGATGCACATCTGGAGGAATTCTGTAATCTGTTTACTAACAGAGTGTTGTTGAAACACAGAAATTGCATCGGGATTGAATACAACAATCACCATGCGCACTTTCCTAGATGGGGGTTAATGTCTCAAACAGTTAACGCATTGATCGTTCCCTGGAAGACCAGTAGTACTTTCCGATGCACATCTGGAGATATTCTGTAATCTGTGGAACTTCAAAGTGTTGATGAAAGACAGAAATTGCCTCGGGATTGAATACAACAGTCACCATGCGCACTTTCCTCCATGGGAGTAATGTCTCAAACCGTCTACGCTTTGATCGTTTCCTGGAAGACAAGTAGTAGTTTCCGATGCACATCTGGATACGTTCTATAATCTGTACACTATCAGAGTGTTCTTCAAAAACAGAAATAGCATCGGGATTGAATACAACAGTCGCCATGCGCACTTTCCACCATGGGAGTAATGTCTCAAAGAGTCTACGCTTTTATCGTTCCCTGAAAGACCAGTAGTAGTTTCCGATGCACATCTAGAGGCATTCTGTAATCTGTGGAGTATCAGAGTGTTGGTGGAACACAGAAATTGCATCGGGATGGAATACAACAGTCACCATGCGCACTTTCCTCCATGGGAGTAATGTCTCAAAGAGTCTACGCTTTTATCGTTCCCTGAAAGACCAGTAGTAGTTTCCGATGCACATCTGGAGGCATTCTGTAATCTGTGGAGTATCAGAGTGTTGATGGAACACAGAAATTGCATCGGGATTGAATACAACAGTCACCATGCGCACTTTCAGCCATGGGAGTAATGTCTCAAACAGTCTACGCTTTGATCGTTCCCTGGAAGACCAGTAGTAGTTTCCGATGCTCATCTGGAGGCATTCTGTAATCTGTAGAGTATCAGAGTGTTGATGAATCACAGAAATTGCATCGGGATTGAATACAACAGTCACCATGCGCACTTTCCACCGTGTTAGTAATGTCTCAAACAGTTAACGCTTTGATCGTTCCCTGGAAGACCAGTAGTAGTTTCCGGTGCACAACTGGAGGCATTCTGTAATCTGTGGAACATCAGAGTGTTGATGAAACACAGAAATACCATCGGGATGGAATACAACAGTCACCATGCGCACTTTCCTCCATAGGAGTAATGTCTCAAAGAGTCTACGATTTGATCGTTCCCTACAAGACCAGTAGTAGTTTCCGATGCACATCCGGAGGCGTTCTGCAATCTGTGGACCTTCAAAGTGTTGATGAAATACAGAAATTGCATCGGGATTGAATACACCAGTCACCATGCGCACTTTCCTCCATGGGAGTAATGTCTCAAAGAGTCTACGATTTGATCGTTCCCTGGAAGACCAGTAGTAGTTTCCGATGCACATCTAAAGGCATTCTGTTATCTGTGGACCTTCAAAGTGTTGATGAAACACAGAAATTGCATCAGGATAGAACACAACAGTCACCACGCGCACTTTCCTCCATGGGAGTAATGTCTCAAACAGTCTACTATTTGATCGTTCCCTTGAAGACAAGTAGTAGTTTCTGATGCACATGTGGAGGTATACTGTAATCTGTGGAACATCAGAGTGTTGATGAAACACAGAAATTGCATCGGGATGGAATACAACATCCACCATGCGCACTTTCCTCCTCGGGAGTAATGTCTCAAACAGTCTACGTTTTGATCGTTCCCTGGAAGACCAGTAGTTGTTTCCGATGCACATCTGGAGGCATTCTGTAATCTGTGGAGTATCAGAGTGTTGATGGAACACAGAAATTGCATTGGGATTGAATACAACTTTCACCATGCGCACTTTCCTCCATAGGAGTAATGTCTCTAACAGTCTACGTTTTGATCGTTCCCTGGAAGACCAGTAGTAGGTTCCGATGCACATCTGGAGGCATTCTGTAATCTGTTTACTATCAGAGTGTTGTTGAAACACAGAAATTGCATCGGGATTGAATACAACAATCACCATGCGCACTTTCCTAGATGTGAGTGATGTCTCAAAGAGTTAAGGCATTGATCGTTCCCTGGAAGACCAGTAGTAGTTTCCGATGCACATCTGGAGGTATTCTGTAATCTGTGGACCTTCAAAGTGTTGATGAAAGACAGAAATTGCCTCGGGATTAAATACAACAGTCATCATGCGCATTTTCCTCAATGGCGAGTAATGTCTCAAATCGTCTACGCTTTGATCGTTCCCTGGAAGACCAGTAGTTGATTCCGATGCACATTGGATTCGTTCTGCAATCTGTATTCTATTAGAGTGTTGTTCAAACACAGAAATTGCATCGGGATTAAAAACAACAGTCGCCATGCGCACTTTCCATCATGGGAGTAATGTCTCTAACAGTCTACGCTTTGATCGTTTCCTGGAAGAAAAGTAGTAGTTTCCGATGCACATCTGGAGGCATTCTGTAATCTGTTTACTAACAGAGTGTTGTTGAAACACAGAAATTGCATCGGGATTGAATACAACAATCACCATGCGCACTTTCCTAGATGGGGGTTAATGTCTCAAATAGTCAACGCATTGATCGTTCCCTGGAAGACCAGTAGTAGTTTCCGATGCACATCTGGAGATATTCTGTAATCTGTGGAACTTCAAAGTGTTGATGAAAGATAGAAATTGCCTCGGGATTGAATACAACAGTCAACATGCGCATTTTCCACCATGGGAGTAATGTCTCAAACAGTCTACGCTTTGATCGTTCCCTGGAAGACCAGTAGTAGTTTCCGATGCACATCTGGAGGTATTCTGTAATCTGTGGTCCTTCAAAGTGTTGATGATAGACAGAAATTGCCTCGGGATTGAATACAACTGTCACCATGCGCACATTCCTCCATGGGAGTAATGTCTCAAACCGTCAACGCTTTGATCGTTCCCTGGAAAACCAGTAGTAGTTTCCGATGCACATCTGGATACGTTCTGTAATCTGTATACTATCAGAGTATTGTTAAAAAACAGAAATAGCATCGGGATTGAATACAACAGTCGCCATGCGCACTTTCCAGCATGGGAGTAATGTCTCAAACAGTCTACGCGTTGATCGATCCCTGGAAGACCAGTAGTAGTTTCCGATGCACATGTGGAGGAATTCTGTAATCTGTGGACTTTCAGAGTGTTGATGAAACACAGAAATTGCATCGTGATGGAATACAACAGTCACCATGGGCACTTTCCTCCATGGGAGTAATGTATCAAACAGTCTACGCTTCGATCTTTCCCTGGAAGACCAGAAGTAGTTTCCGATGCACATCTGGAGGCATTCTGTTACCTGTGGAGTATCAGAGTGTTGATGGAACACAGAAATTGCATCGGGATTGAATACAACAGTCACCATGCGCACTTTCCTCCATGGGAGTAATGTCTCAAACTGTCATCGCTTTGATCGTTCCCTGAAGACCAGTAGTAGTTTCCGATGCACATCTGGAGGCATTCTGTAATCTGTGAAGTTTCAGAGTGTTGATGAAACACAGAAATTGCAATCGGATTCAGTACAACATTCACCATGCGCACTTTCCTCCATGGGAGTAATGTCTCTAACAGTCTACGCTTTGATCGTTCCCTGGAAGACCAGTAGTAGGTTCCGATGCACATATGGAGGCATTCTGCAATCTGTTTACTATCAGAGTGTTGTTGAAACACAGAAATTGCATCGGGATTGAATACAACAGTCACCATGCGGACTTTCCTCGATGGGAGTAATGTCTCAAACAGTCTACGCTTTGATCGTTCCCTGGAAGACCAGTAGTAGTTTCCGATGCACATCTGGAGGCATTCTGTAATCTGTGGACTATCAGAGTGTTGATGAAACACTGAATTGCATCGGGATTGAATACAGCAGTCACTATGCGCACTTTCCGCCATGGGAGTATTGTCTCAAACAGTCTACGCTTTGATCGTTCCCCGGAAGACCAGTAGTAGTTTCCTATGCACATCTGGAGGCATTTTGTAATCTGTGGAGTTTCAGAGTGTTGATGAAACACAGAAATTGCATCGGGATTGAATACAACATTCACCATGCGCACTTTCCTTCATGGGAGTAATGTCTCAAACAGTTAACGCTTTGATCGTTCCCTGGAAGACCAGTAGTAGTTTCCGGTGCACATCTGGCGGCATTCTGTAATCTGTGGAACATCAGAGTGTTGATGAAACATAGAAATTGCATCGGGATAGAACACAACAGTCACCACGCCCACATTCCTCCATGGGAGTAATGTCTCAAACAGTCTACTATTTGATCGTCCCCTGGAAGACCAGTAGTAGTTTGTGATGCACATGTGGAGGTATACTGTAATCTGTGGAACATCAGAGTGTTGATGAAACACAGAAATTGCATCGGGATGGGATACAACAGCCACCATGCGCACTTTCCTCCTTGGGAGTAATGTCTCAAACAGTCTACGTTTCGATCTTTCCCTGGAAGACCAGTAGTAGTTTCCGATGCACATCTTGAGGTATTCTGTAATCTGTGGACCTTCAAAGTGTTGATGAAAGACAGAAATTGCATCAGGATTGAATACAACAGTGACCATGCTCACTTTCCTCCATGGGAGTAATGTCTCAAAGGGTCTACGTTTTTATCGTTCCCTGGAAGACCAGTAGTAGTTTCCATTGCACATCTGGAGGCATTCTGTAATCTGTGGACTATCAGAGTGTTGTTGAAACACAGAAATTGCATCGGGATTGAATACAACAGTCACCATGCGCACTTTCATCCATGGCAGTAATGTCTCAAACTGTCATCGCTTTGATCGTTCCCTGAAGACCAGTAGTAGTTTCCGATGCACATCTGGAGGCATTCTGTAATCTGTTAACTATCAGAGTGTTGATGAAACACTGAAATTGCATCGGGATTGAATACAGCAGTCACCATGCGCTCTTTCAGCCATGGGAGTAATGTCTCAAACAGTCTACGCAATGATCGTTCCCCGGAAGACCAGTAGTAGTTTCCGATGCACATCTGGAGGCATTTTGTAATCTGTGGGGCTTCAGAGTGTTCATGAAACTCAGTAATTGCATCGGGATTGAATACAACATTCACCATGCGCACTTTCCTCCATGGGAGTAATGTCTCAAACAGTTAACGCTTTGATCGTTCCCTGGAAGACCAGTAATAGTTTCCGGTGCACATCTGACGGCATTCTGTAATCTGTGGAACATCAGAGTGTTGATGAAACACAGAAATTGCATCGGGATAGAACACAACAGTCACCACGCCTACTTTCCTCCATGGGAGTAATGTCTCAAACAGTCAACTATTTGATCGTTCCCTGGAAGACCAGTAGTAGTTTCCGATGCACATCTGGAGGCATTCTGTAATCTGTGGACTATCAGAGTGTTGATGAAACACAGAAATTGCATCGGGATTGAATACAACAGTCGCCATGCGCACTTTCCAGCATGGGAGTAATGTCTCAAACAGTCTACGCGTTGATCGATCCCTGGAAGACCAGTAGTAGTTTCCGATGCACATGTGGAGGAATTCTGTAATCTGTGGACTTTCAGAGTGTTGATGAAACACAGAAATTGCATCGTGATGGAATACAACAGTCACCATGGGCACTTTCCTCCATGGGAGTAATGTCTCAAACAGTTAACGCTTTGATCGTTCCCTGGAAGACCAGTAGTAGTTTCCGGTGCACATCTGGCGGCATTCTGTAATCTGTGGAACATCAGAGTGTTGATGAAACATAGAAATTGCATCGGGATAGAACACAACAGTCACCACGCCCACATTCCTCCATGGGAGTAATGTCTCAAACAGTCTACTATTTGATCGTCCCCTGGAAGACCAGTAGTAGTTTGTGATGCACATGTGGAGGTATACTGTAATCTGTGGAACATCAGAGTGTTGATGAAACACAGAAATTGCATCGGGATGGGATACAACAGCCACCATGCGCACTTTCCTCCTTGGGAGTAATGTCTCAAACAGTCTACGTTTCGATCTTTCCCTGGAAGACCAGTAGTAGTTTCCGATGCACATCTTGAGGTATTCTGTAATCTGTGGACCTTCAAAGTGTTGATGAAAGACAGAAATTGCATCAGGATTGAATACAACAGTGACCATGCTCACTTTCCTCCATGGGAGTAATGTCTCAAAGGGTCTACGTTTTTATCGTTCCCTGGAAGACCAGTAGTAGTTTCCATTGCACATCTGGAGGCATTCTGTAATCTGTGGACTATCAGAGTGTTGTTGAAACACAGAAATTGCATCGGGATTGAATACAACAGTCACCATGCGCACTTTCATCCATGGGAGTAATGTCTCAAACTGTCATCGCTTTGATCGTTCCCTGAAGACCAGTAGTAGTTTCCGATGCACATCTGGAGGCATTCTGTAATCTGTTAACTATCAGAGTGTTGATGAAACACTGAAATTGCATCGGGATTGAATACAGCAGTCACCATGCGCTCTTTCAGCCATGGGAGTAATGTCTCAACAGTCTACGCAATGATCGTTCCCCGGAAGACCAGTAGTAGTTTCCGATGCACATCTGGAGGCATTTTGTAATCTGTGGAGCTTCAGAGTGTTCATGAAACTCAGAAATTGCATCGGGATTGAATACAACATTCACCATGCGCACTTTCCTCCATGGGAGTAATGTCTCAAATAGTTAACGCTTTGATCGTTCCCTGGAAGACCAGTAATAGTTTCCGGTGCACATCTGGCGGCATTCTGTAATCTGTGGAACATCAGAGTGTTGATGAAACACAGAAATTGCATCGGGATAGAACACAACAGTCACCACGCCTACTTTCCTCCATGGGAGTAATGTCTCAAACAGTCAACTATTTGATCGTTCCCTGGAAGACCAGTAGTAGTTTCCTATGCACATCTGGAGGCATTCTGTAATCTGTGGACTATCAGAGTGTTGATGAAACACAGAAATTGCATCGGGATTGAATACAACAGTCGCCATGCGCACTTTCCAGCATGGGAGTAATGTCTCTAACAGTCTACGCTTTGATCGTTCCCTGGAAGACCAGTAGTAGTTTCCGATGCACATCTGGATACGTTCTGTAATCTGTATACTATCAGAGTGTTGTTCAAAAACAGAAATAGCATCGGGATTGAATACAACAGTCGCCATGCGCACTTTCCTCCATGGGATTAATGTCTCAAACAGTCAACATTTTGATCGTTCCCTGGAAGACCATTAGTAGTTTCCGAAGCACATCTGGGGGCATTGTGTAATGTGTGGACTATCAGAGTGTTGATGAAACGCAGAAATTGCATCGGGATTGAATACAACAGTCAATATGCGCAAATTCCTCCAAGGGGTTATTGTCTCAAACAGTCTACGTTTTGATCGTTCCCTGAAAGACCTTGAGTAGTTTCCGAAGCACATCTTGGGAGCATTCTGTAATGTGTGGACTATCAGAGTGTTGATGAAACACAGAAATTGCATCGGGATTGAATACAACAGTCACCATGCGAACTTTCCTCCATGTGAGTAATGTCTCAAACAGTCTACGCTTTGATCGTTGCCTGGAAGAGCAGTAGTAATTTCCGATACACATCTGGAGGCATTCTGTAATCATTGGACCTTCAAAGTGTTGATGAAACGCAGAAATAGCATTGGGATTGAATACAACAGTTACCACGCGCACTTTCCTCCATGGGAGTAATGTCTCAAACAGTCTACGCATTGATCGTTCCCTGGAAGACCAGTAGTAGTTTCCGATGCACATCTGGAGGCATTCTGTAATCTGTGGACTATCAGAGTGTTGATGAAACACAGAAATTGCATCGGGATGGAATACAGCATCACCATGCGCACTTTCCTCCATGGGAGTAATGTCTCAAACAGTCTACGCTTCGATCGTTCCCTGGAAGACCAGTAGTAGTTTCCGATGCACATCTGGAGGTATTCTGTAATCTGTGGACCTTCAAAGCGTTGGTGAAAGACAGATATTGCAACAGGATTGAATACAACAGTCACCATGTGCACTTTCCTACATGGGAGTAATGTCTCAAACAGTCTACGCTTTTATCGTTCCCTGGAAGACCAGTAGTAGTTTCCGATGCACATCTGGAGGCATTCTGTAATCTGTGGACTGTCAGAGTGTTGTTGAAACACAGAAATTGCATCGGGATTGAATACAACAGTCACCATGCGCACTTTCCTCCATGGGAGTAATGTCTCAAACTGTCATCGCTTTGATCGTTCCCTGGAAAACTAGTAGTACTTTCCGATGCACATCTGGAAGCATTCTGTAATCTGTGGACTATCAGAGTGTTGTTGAAACACTGAAAGTGCATCGGGATTGAATACAGCAGTCACCATGCGCGCTTTCAGCCATGGGAGTAATGTCTCAAACAGTCTACGCTTTGATCGTTCCCTGGAGGACCAGTAGTACTTTCCGATGCACATCCTGAGGCATTCTGTAATCTGTTTACTATCAGAGTGTTGTTGAAACACAGAAATTGCATCGGGATTGAATACAGCAGTCACCATGCGCACTTTCAGCCATGGGAGTAATGTCTCAAACAGTTAACGCTTTGATCGTTCCCTGGAAGACCAGTAGTAGTTTCCGCTGCACATCTGGCGGCATTCTGTAATCTGTGGAACATCAGAGTGTTGATCAAACACAGAAATACCATCGGGATGGAATACAACAGTCACAATGCGCACTTTCCACCATGGGAGTAATGTCTCAAACAGTCTACGCTTTGATCGTTCCCTGGAATACCAGTAGTACTTTCCGATGCACATCTGGAGGCATTCTGTAATCTGTTTACTATCAGAGTGTTGTTGAAACACAGAAATTGCATCGGGATTGAATACAGCAGTCACCATGCGCACTTTCAGCCATGGGAGTAATGTCTCAAACAGTCTACGCTTTGATCGTTCCCTGGAAGACCAGTAGTACTTTCCGATGCACATCCTGAGGCATTCTGTAACCTGTGGAGTATCAGAGTGTTGATGAATCACATAAATTGCATCGGTATTGAATACAACAGCCACCATGCGCACTTTCCTCCATGGTAGTAATGCCTCAAACAGTTAACGCTTTGATCGTTCCCTGGAAGACCAGTAGTAGTTTCCGCTGCACATCTGGCGGCATTCTGTAATCTGTGGAACATCAGAGTGTTGATCAAACACAGAAATACCATCGGGATGGAATACTACAGTCACCATGCGCACTTTCCTCCATGGGAGTAATGTCTCAAAGAGTCTACGATTTGATCGTTCCCTACAAGACCAGTAGTAGTTTCCGATGCACATCCGGAGGCGTTCTGCAATCTGTGGACCTTCAAAGTGTTGATGAAACACAGAAATTCCATCGGGATTGAATACAACAGTCACCATGCGCACTTTCCTAGATGGGAGTATTGACTCAAACAGTTAACGCTTTGATCGTACCCTGGAAGACCAGTAGTAGCTTCCGATGCACATCTGGAGGTATTCTGTAATCTGTGGATCTTCAAAGTATTGACGAAAGACAGAAATTGCCACGGGATTGAATACAACAGTCATCATGCGCATTTTCCTCCATGGGAGTAATGTCTCAAACCGTCTACGCTTTGATCGTTCCCTGGAAGACCAGTAGTTGATTCCGATGCACATTGCATTCGTTCTGCAATCTGTATACTATCAGAGTGTTGTTCAAACACAGAAATTGCATCGGGATTGAAAACAACAGTCGCCATACACACTTTCCACCATGGGAGTAATGTCTCTAAGAGTCTACGCATTCATCGTTCCCTGGAAGACCAGTAGTAGTTTCCGACGCACATCTGGATACGTTCTGTAATCTGTATACTATCAGAGTGTTGTTCAAAAACAGAAATATCATCGGGATTGAATACAACAGTCGCCATGCGCACTTTCCTCCATGGGATTAATGTCTCAAACTGTCTACGTTTTGATCCTTCCCTGAAAGACCATTAGTAGTTTCCGAAGCAATCTGGGAGCATTCTGTAATGTGTGGACTATCAGAGTGTTGATGAAACACAGAAATTGCATCGGGATGAATACAACAGTCACCATGCGCACTTTCCTCCATAGGAGTAATGTCTCAAACAGTCTACGCATTGATCGTTCCCTGGAAGACCAGTAGTAGTTTCCGATGCACATCTGGAGGAATTATGTAATCTGTGGACTATCAGAGTGTTGATGAAACACAGAAATTGCATCGGGATGGAATACAACAGTCACCATGCGCACTTTCCTCCATGGGAGTAATGTCTCTAAACAGTGTACACTTCGATCGTTCCCTGGAAGACCAGTAGTAGTTTCCGATGCACATCTGGAGGTATTCTGTAATCTGTGGACCTTCAAAGTGTTGATGAAAGACAGAAATTGCAACAGGATTGAATACAACAGTCACCATGCGCACTTTCCTCCATGGGAGTAATGTCTCAAACAGTCTACGCTTTTATCGTTCCCTGGAAGACCAGTAGTAGTTTCCGATGCACATCTGGAGGCATTCTGTAATCTGTGGACTATCAGAGTGTTGTTGAAACACAGAAATTGCATCGGGATTGAATACAACAGTCACCATGCGCTCTTTCCTCCATGGGAGTAATGTCTCAAAGAGTCTACGTTTTAATCGTTGGCTGGAAGACCAGTAGTAGTTTCCGATGAACATCTGGAGGCATTCTGTAATCTGTGGACTATCAGAGTGTTGATGAAACACAGAAAATGCATCGGGATTGAATACAACAGTCACCATGCGAACTTTCCTCCATGAGAGTAATGTCTCAAACAGACTACCCTTTGATCGTTCCCTGGAAGACCAGTAGTAGTTTCCGATGCACATCCGGAGGTGTTCTGCAATCTTTGCACCTTCAAAGTGTTGATGATACACAGAAATTGCATCGGGATTGAATACAACAGTCACCATGCGCACTTTCCTCAATGGGAGCAATGTCTCAAACAGTCTACCCTTTGATCGTTCCCTGGAAGACCAGTAGTAGTTTCCGATGCATATCTGGAGGCATTCTGTTATCTGTGGACCTTCAAAGTGTTGATGAAACACAGATATTGCATCGGGATAGAAGATAACAGTCACTACGCGCAGTTTCCTGCATGGGCGTAATGTCTCAAACAGTCTACTATTTGATCGTTCCCTTTAAGACTAGTAGTAGTTTCTGATGCACATGTGGAGGTATACTGTAATCTGTGGAACATCAGAGTGTTGATGAACACAGAAATTGCATCGGGATGGAGTACAACAGCCACCATGCGCACTTTCCTCCTTGGGAGTAATGTCTCAAACAGTCTACGTTTCGATCGTTCCCTGGAAGACCAGTAGTAGTTTCCGATGCACATCTGGAGGCATTCTGTAATCTGTGGACTATCAGAGTGTTCATGAAACACCGAAATTGCATCGGTATTGAATACAACAGTCACCATGCGCACTTTCGTAGATGGGAGTAATGACTCAAACAGTTAACGCTTTGATCGTTCCCTGGAAGACCAGTAGTAGTTTCCGATGCTCATCTGGAGGTATTCTGTAATCTGTGGATCTTCAAAGTGTTGACGAAAGACAGAAATTGCCTCGGGATTGAATACAACAGTCATCATGCGCATTTTCCTCAATGGGTGTTATGTCTCAAACCGTCTACGCCTTGATCGTTCCCTGGAAGATCAGTAGTTCATTCCGATGCACATTGGATTCGTTCTGCAATCTGTATACTATCAGAGTGTTGTTCAAACACAGAAATTGCATCGGGATTGAATACAACAGTCAATATGCGCAATTTCCTCCATGGGATTAATGTCTCAAACAGTCTACGTTTTGATCGTTCCCTGAAAGACCTTTAGTAGTTTCCGAAGCACATCTGGGAGCATTCTGTAATGTGTGGACTATCAGAGTGTTGATGAAACACAGAAATTGCATCGGGATTGAATACAACAGTCACCATGCGAACTTTCCTCCATGTAAGTAATGTCTCAAAGAGTCTACGCTTTGATCGTTGCCTGGAAGAGCAGTAGTAGTTTCCGATACACATCTGGAGGCATTCTGTAATCATTGGACCTTCAAAGTGTTGATGAAACGCAGAAATAGCATTGGGATTGAATACAACAGTTACCATGCGCACTTTCCTCCATGGGAGTAATGCCTCAAACAGTCTACGCATTGATCGTTCCCTGGAAGACCAGTAGTAGTTTCCGATGCACATCTGGAGGAATTCTGTAATCTGTGGACCTTCAAAGCGTTGATGAAAGACAGAAATTGCAACAGGATTGAATACAACAGTCACCATGCGCACTTTCCTCCATGGGAGTAATGTCTCAAACAGTCTACGCTTTTATCGTTCCCTGGAAGACCAGTAGTAGTTTCCGATGCACATCTGGAAGCATTCTGTAATCTGTGGACTATCAGAGTGTTGATGAAACACAGAAATTGCATCGGGATGGAATACAACATCACCATGCGCACTTTCCTCCATGGGAGTAATGTCTCAAACAGACTATGCTTCGATCGTTCCCTGGAAGACCTGTAGTAGTTTCCGATGCACATTTGGTGGTATTCTGTAATCTGTGGACCTTCAAAGCGTTGATGAAAGACAGAAATTGCAACAGGATTGAATACAACAGGCACCATGCGCACTTTCCTCCATGGGAGTAATGTCTCAAACAGTCTACGCATTTATCGTTACCTGGAAGACCAGTAGTAGTTTCCGATGCACATCTGGAGGCATTCTGTAATCTGTGGACTGTCAGAGTGTTGTTGAATCACAGAAATTGCATCGGGATTGAATACAACAGTCACCTTGCGCACTTTCCTCCATGGGAGTAATGTCTCTAAAAGTCTACGCTTTGATCGTTCCCTGGAAGGCCAGTAGTAGGTTCCGATGCACATCTGGAGGCATTCTGTAATCTGTTTACTATCAGAGTGTTGTTGAAAACAGAAATTGCATCGGGATTTAATACAACAGTCACCATGCGGAATTTCCTCCATGGGAGTAATGTCTCAAACAGTCTACGCTTTGATCGTTCCCTGGAATACCAGTAGTACTTTCCGATGCACATCTGGAGGCATTCTGTAATCTGTGGACTATCAGAGTGTTGTTGAAACTCTAAAATTGCATCGGGATTGAATACAGCAGTCACCACGCGCACTTTCAGCCATGGGAGTAATGTCTCAAACTGTCTACGCTTTGATCGTTCCCTGGAGGACCAGTAGTACATTCCGATGCACATTATGAGGCATTCTGTAATCTGTGGAGTATCAGAGTGTTGGTCAAACACAGAAAGAACATCGGGATGGAATACAACAGTCACAATGCGCACTTTCCTCCATGGGAGTAATGTCTCAAAGAGTCTACGTTTAGATCGTTCCCTACAAGACCAGTTGTAGTGTCCGATGCACATCCAGAGGCGTTCTGCAATCTGTGGACCTTCAAAGTGGTGATGAAACACAGAAATTCCATCGGGATTGAATACAACAGTCACCATGCGCACTTTCCTCCATGGGAGTAATGTCTCAAACAGTCTACGCTTTGATCGTTCCCTGGAAGACCAGTAGTAGTTTCCGATGCACATCTGTAGGCATTCTGATTTCTGTGGACCTTCAAAGTGTTGATGAAACACAGAAATTGCATCGGGATAGAACACAACAGTCACCACGCCCACTTTCCTCCATGGGAGTAATGTCTCAAACAGTCTACTATTTATCGTTCCCTGGAAGACCAGTAGTAGTTTCTGATGCACATGTGGAGGTATACTGTAATCTGTGGAACATCAGAGTGTTGATGAACACAGAAATTGCATCGGGATGGAGTACAACAGCCACCATGCGCACTTTCCTCCTTGGGAGTAATGTCTCAAACAGTCTACGTTTCGATCGTTCCCTGGAAGACCAGTAGTAGTTTCCGATGCACATCTGGAGGCATTCTGTAATCTGTGGACTATCAGAGTGTTCATGAAACACCGAAATTGCATCGGTATTGAATACAACAGTCACCATGCGCACTTTCGTAGATGGGAGTAATGACTCAAACAGTTAACGCTTTGATCGTTCCCTGGAAGACCAGTAGTAGTTTCCGATGCTCATCTGGAGGTATTCTGTAATCTGTGTATCTTCAAAGTGTTGACGAAAGACAGAAATTGCCTCGGGATTGAATACAACAGTCATCATGCGCATTTTCCTCAATGGGTGTTATGTCTCAAACCGTCTACGCCTTGATCGTTCCCTGGAAGATCAGTAGTTCATTCCGATGCACATTGGATTCGTTCTGCAATCTGTATACTATCAGAGTGTTGTTCAAACACAGAAATTGCATCGGGATTGAATACAACAGTCAATATGCGCAATTTCCTCCATGGGATTAATGTCTCAAACAGTCTACGTTTTGATCGTTCCCTGAAAGACCTTTAGTAGTTTCCGAAGCACATCTGGGAGCATTCTGTAATGTGTGGACTATCAGAGTGTTGATGAAACACAGAAATTGCATCGGGATTGAATACAACAGTCACCATGCGAACTTTCCTCCATGTAAGTAATGTCTCAAAGAGTCTACGCTTTGATCGTTGCCTGGAAGAGCAGTAGTAGTTTCCGATACACATCTGGAGGCATTCTGTAATCATTGGACCTTCAAAGTGTTGATGAAACGCAGAAATAGCATTGGGATTGAATACAACAGTTACCATGCGCACTTTCCTCCATGGGAGTAATGCCTCAAACAGTCTACGCATTGATCGTTCCCTGGAAGACCAGTAGTAGTTTCCGATGCACATCTGGAGGAATTCTGTAATCTGTGGACCTTCAAAGCGTTGATGAAAGACAGAAATTGCAACAGGATTGAATACAACAGTCACCATGCGCACTTTCCTCCATGGGAGTAATGTCTCAAACAGTCTACGCTTTTATCGTTCCCTGGAAGACCAGTAGTAGTTTCCGATGCACATCTGGAAGCATTCTGTAATCTGTGGACTATCAGAGTGTTGATGAAACACAGAAATTGCATCGGGATGGAATACAACATCACCATGCGCACTTTCCTCCATGGGAGTAATGTCTCAAACAGACTATGCTTCGATCGTTCCCTGGAAGACCTGTAGTAGTTTCCGATGCACATTTGGTGGTATTCTGTAATCTGTGGACCTTCAAAGCGTTGATGAAAGACAGAAATTGCAACAGGATTGAATACAACAGGCACCATGCGCACTTTCCTCCATGGGAGTAATGTCTCAAACAGTCTACGCATTTATCGTTACCTGGAAGACCAGTAGTAGTTTCCGATGCACATCTGGAGGCATTCTGTAATCTGTGGACTGTCAGAGTGTTGTTGAATCACAGAAATTGCATCGGGATTGAATACAACAGTCACCTTGCGCACTTTCCTCCATGGGAGTAATGTCTCTAACAGTCTACGCTTTGATCGTTCCCTGGAAGGCCAGTAGTAGGTTCCGATGCACATCTGGAGGCATTCTGTAATCTGTTTACTATCAGAGTGTTGTTGAAAACAGAAATTGCATCGGGATTTAATACAACAGTCACCATGCGGAATTTCCTCCATGGGAGTAATGTCTCAAACAGTCTACGCTTTGATCGTTCCCTGGAATACCAGTAGTACTTTCCGATGCACATCTGGAGGCATTCTGTAATCTGTGGACTATCAGAGTGTTGTTGAAACTCTAAAATTGCATCGGGATTGAATACAGCAGTCACCACGCGCACTTTCAGCCATGGGAGTAATGTCTCAAACTGTCTACGCTTTGATCGTTCCCTGGAGGACCAGTAGTACATTCCGATGCACATTATGAGGCATTCTGTAATCTGTGGAGTATCAGAGTGTTGGTCAAACACAGAAAGAACATCGGGATGGAATACAACAGTCACAATGCGCACTTTCCTCCATGGGAGTAATGTCTCAAAGAGTCTACGTTTAGATCGTTCCCTACAAGACCAGTTGTAGTGTCCGATGCACATCCAGAGGCGTTCTGCAATCTGTGGACCTTCAAAGTGGTGATGAAACACAGAAATTCCATCGGGATTGAATACAACAGTCACCATGCGCACTTTCCTCCATGGGAGTAATGTCTCAAACAGTCTACGCTTTGATCGTTCCCTGGAAGACCAGTAGTAGTTTCCGATGCACATCTGTAGGCATTCTGATTTCTGTGGACCTTCAAAGTGTTGATGAAACACAGAAATTGCATCGGGATAGAACACAACAGTCACCACGCCCACTTTCCTCCATGGGAGTAATGTCTCAAACAGTCTACTATTTATCGTTCCCTGGAAGACCAGTAGTAGTTTCTGATGCACATGTGGAGGTATACTGTAATCTGTGGAAAATCAGAGTGTTGATGAAACACAGAAAATGCATCGGGATGGAATACAACAGCCACCATGCGCACTTTCCTCCTTGGGAGTAATGTCTCTAACAGTCTACGCTTTGATCGTTCCCTGGAATACCAGTAGTACTTTCCGATGCACATCTGGAGGCATTCTGTAATCTGTGGACTATCAGAGTGTTGTTGAAACACTGAAATTGCATCGGGATTGAATACAGCAGTCACCATGCGAACTTTCCTCCATGAGAGTAATGTCTCAAACAGACTACCCTTTGATCGTTCCCTGGAAGACCAGTAGTAGTTTCCGATGCACATCCGGAGGTGTTCTGCAATCTTTGCACCTTCAAAGTGTTGATGATACACAGAAATTGCATCGGGATTGAATACAACAGTCACCATGCGCACTTTCCTCAATGGGAGCAATGTCTCAAACAGTCTACCCTTTGATCGTTCCCTGGAAGACCAGTAGTAGTTTCCGATGCATATCTGGAGGCATTCTGTTATCTGTGGACCTTCAAAGTGTTGATGAAACACAGATATTGCATCGGGATAGAAGATAACAGTCACCACGCGCAGTTTCCTGCATGGGCGTAATGTCTCAAACAGTCTACTATTTGATCGTTCCCTTTAAGACCAGTAGTAGTTTCTGATGCACATGTGGAGGTATACTGTAATCTGTGGAACATCAGAGTGTTGATGAACACAGAAATTGCATCGGGATGGAGTACAACAGCCACCATGCGCACTTTCCTCCTTGGGAGTAATGTCTCAAACAGTCTACGTTTCGATCGTTCCCTGGAAGACCAGTAGTAGTTTCCGATGCACATCTGGAGGCATTCTGTAATCTGTGGACTATCAGAGTGTTCATGAAACACCGAAATTGCATCGGTATTGAATACAACAGTCACCATGCGCACTTTCGTAGATGGGAGTAATGACTCAAACAGTTAACGCTTTGATCGTTCCCTGGAAGACCAGTAGTAGTTTCCGATGCTCATCTGGAGGTATTCTGTAATCTGTGGATCTTCAAAGTGTTGACGAAAGACAGAAATTGCCTCGGGATTGAATACAACAGTCATCATGCGCATTTTCCTCAATGGGTGTTATGTCTCAAACCGTCTACGCCTTGATCGTTCCCTGGAAGATCAGTAGTTCATTCCGATGCACATTGGATTCGTTCTGCAATCAGTATACTATCAGAGTGTTGTTCAAACACAGAAATTGCATCGGGATTGAATACAACAGTCAATATGCGCAATTTCCTCCATGGGATTAATGTCTCAAACAGTCTACGTTTTGATCGTTCCCTGAAAGACCTTTAGTAGTTTCCGAAGCACATCTGGGAGCATTCTGTAATGTGTGGACTATCAGAGTGTTGATGAAACACAGAAATTGCATCGGGATTGAATACAACAGTCACCATGCGAACTTTCCTCCATGTAAGTAATGTCTCAAAGAGTCTACGCTTTGATCGTTGCCTGGAAGAGCAGTAGTAGTTTCCGATACACATCTGGAGGCATTCTGTAATCATTGGACCTTCAAAGTGTTGATAAAACGCAGAAATAGCATTGGGATTGAATACAACAGTTACCATGCGCACTTTCCTCCATGGGAGTAATGCCTCAAACAGTCTACGCATTGATCGTTCCCTGGAAGACCAGTAGTAGTTTCCGATGCACATCTGGAGGAATTCTGTAATCTGTGGACCTTCAAAGCGTTGATGAAAGACAGAAATTGCAACAGGATTGAATACAACAGTCACCATGCGCACTTTCCTCCATGGGAGTAATGTCTCAAACAGTCTACGCTTTTATCGTTCCCTGGAAGACCAGTAGTAGTTTCCGATGCACATCTGGAAGCATTCTGTAATCTGTGGACTATCAGAGTGTTGATGAAACACAGAAATTGCATCGGGATGGAATACAACATCACCATGCGCACTTTCCTCCATGGGAGTAATGTCTCAAACAGACTATGCTTCGATCGTTCCCTGGAAGACCTGTAGTAGTTTCCGATGCACATTTGGTGGTATTCTGTAATCTGTGGACCTTCAAAGCGTTGATGAAAGACAGAAATTGCAACAGGATTGAATACAACAGGCACCATGCGCACTTTCCTCCATGGGAGTAATGTCTCAAACAGTCTACGCATTTATCGTTACCTGGAAGACCAGTAGTAGTTTCCGATGCACATCTGGAGGCATTCTGTAATCTGTGGACTGTCAGAGTGTTGTTGAATCACAGAAATTGCATCGGGATTGAATACAACAGTCACCTTGCGCACTTTCCTCCATGGGAGTAATGTCTCTAACAGTCTACGCTTTGATCGTTCCCTGGAAGGCCAGTAGTAGGTTCCGATGCACATCTGGAGGCATTCTGTAATCTGTTTACTATCAGAGTGTTGTTGAAAACAGAAATTGCATCGGGATTTAATACAACAGTCACCATGCGGAATTTCCTCCATGGGAGTAATGTCTCAAACAGTCTACGCTTTGATCGTTCCCTGGAATACCAGTAGTACTTTCCGATGCACATCTGGAGGCATTCTGTAATCTGTGGACTATCAGAGTGTTGTTGAAACTCTAAAATTGCATCGGGATTGAATACAGCAGTCACCACGCGCACTTTCAGCCATGGGAGTAATGTCTCAAACTGTCTACGCTTTGATCGTTCCCTGGAGGACCAGTAGTACATTCCGATGCACATTATGAGGCATTCTGTAATCTGTGGAGTATCAGAGTGTTGGTCAAACACAGAAAGAACATCGGGATGGAATACAACAGTCACAATGCGCACTTTCCTCCATGGGAGTAATGTCTCAAAGAGTCTACGTTTAGATCGTTCCCTACAAGACCAGTTGTAGTGTCCGATGCACATCCAGAGGCGTTCTGCAATCTGTGGACCTTCAAAGTGGTGATGAAACACAGAAATTCCATCGGGATTGAATACAACAGTCACCATGCGCACTTTCCTCCATGGGAGTAATGTCTCAAACAGTCTACGCTTTGATCGTTCCCTGGAAGACCAGTAGTAGTTTCCGATGCACATCTGTAGGCATTCTGATTTCTGTGGACCTTCAAAGTGTTGATGAAACACAGAAATTGCATCGGGATAGAACACAACAGTCACCACGCCCACTTTCCTCCATGGGAGTAATGTCTCAAACAGTCTACTATTTATCGTTCCCTGGAAGACCAGTAGTAGTTTCTGATGCACATGTGGAGGTATACTGTAATCTGTGGAAAATCAGAGTGTTGATGAAACACAGAAAATGCATCGGGATGGAATACAACAGCCACCATGCGCACTTTCCTCCTTGGGAGTAATGTCTCTAACAGTCTACGCTTTGATCGTTCCCTGGAATACCAGTAGTACTTTCCGATGCACATCTGGAGGCATTCTGTAATCTGTGGACTATCAGAGTGTTGTTGAAACACTGAAATTGCATCGGGATTGAATACAGCAGTCACCATGCACACTTTCAGCCATGGGAGTAATGTCTCAAAGAGTCTACGTTTAGATCGTTCCTTACAAGACCAGTAGTAGTTTCCGATGCACATCCGGAGGCGTTCTGCAATCTGTGGACCTTCAAAGTGTTGATGAAACACTGAAATTCCATCGGGATTGAATACAACAGTCACCATGCGCACTTTCCTAGATTGGAGTAATGACTCAAACAGTTAACGCTTTGATCGTTCATTGGAAGACCAGTAGTAGTTTCCGATGCACATCTGGACGTATTCTGTAATCTGTGGATCTTCAAAGTGTTGACGAAAGACAGAAATTGCCTCGGGATTGAATACAACAGTCATCATGCGCATTTTCCTCCATGGGAGAAATGTCTCAAACCATCTACGCTTTGATCGTTCCCTGGAAGACCAGTAGTTGATTCCGATGCACATTGGATTCGTTCTGCAATCTGTATACTATCAGAGTCCTGTTAAAACGCAGAAATTGCATCGGGATTGAAAACAACAGTCGCCATGCGCACTTTCCACAATGGGAGTAATGTCTCTAACAGTCTTCGCATTGATCGTTCCCTGGAAGACCAGTAGTTGTTTCCGATGCACATCTGGAGGAATTGTGTAATCTGTGGACTATCAGAGTGTTGATGAAACACAGAAATTGTGTCGGGATAGAATACAACAGACACTATGCGCACTTTCCTCCATGGGAGTAATGTCTCTAAACAGTCTACACTTCGATCGTTCCCTGGAAGACCAGTAGTAGTTTCCGATGCACATCTGGAGGTATTCTGTAATCTGTGGACCTTCAAAGTGTTGATGAAAGACAGAAATTGCAACAGGATTGAATACAACAGTCACCATGCGCACTTTCCTCCATGGGAGTAATGTCTCAAACAGTCTACGCTTTTATCGTTCCCTGGAAGACCAGTAGTAGTTTCCGATGCACATCTGGAGGCATTCTGTAATCTGTGGACTATCAGAGTGTTGTTGAAACACAGAAATTGCATCGGGATTGAATACAACAGTCACCATGCGCTCTTTCCTCCATGGGAGTAATGTCTCAAAGAGTCTACGTTTTGATCGTTGGCTGGAAGACCAGTAGTAGCTTCCGATGAACATCTGGAGGCATTCTGTAATCTGTGGACTATCAGAGTGTTGATGAAACACAGAAAATGCATCGGGATTGAATACAACAGTCACCATGCGAACTTTCCTCCATGAGAGTAATGTCTCAAACAGACTACACTTTGATCGTTCCCTAAAAGACCAGTAGTAGTTTCCGATGCACATCCGGAGGTGTTCTGCAATCTTTGCACCTTCAAAGTGTTGATGATACACAGAAATTGCATCGGGATTGAATACAACAGTCACCATGCGCACTTTCCTCCATGGGAGCAATGTCTCTAACAGTCTACCCTTTGATCGTTCCCTGGAAGACCAGTAGTAGTTTCCGATGCATATCTGGAGGCATTCTGTTATCTGTGGACCTTCAAAGTGTTGATGAAACACAGATATTGCATCGGGATAGAAGATAACAGTCACCACGCGCAGTTTCCTGCATGGGCGTAATGTCTCAAACAGTCTACTATTTGATCGTTCCCTGTAAGACCAGTAGTAGTTTCTGATGCACATGTGGAGGTATACTGTAATCTGTGGAACATCAGAGTGTTGATGAACACAGAAATTGCATCGGGATGGAATACAACAGCCACCATGCGCACTTTCCTCCTTGGGAGTAATGTCTCAAACAGTCTACGTTTCGATCGTTCCCTGGAAGACCAGTAGTAGTTTCCGATGCACATCTGGAGGCATTCTGTAATCTGTGGACTATCAGAGTGTTCATGAAACACCGAATTTGCATCGGTATTGAATACAACAGTCACCATGCGCACTTTCGTAGATGGGAGTAATGACTCAAACAGTTAACGCTTTGATCGTTCCCTGGAAGACCAGTAGTAGTTTCCGATGCTCATCTGGAGGTATTCTGTAATCTGTGGATCTTCAAAGTGTTGACGAAAGACAGAAATTGCCTCGGGATTGAATACAACAGTCATCATGCGCATTTTCCTCCATGGGTGTTATGTCTCAAACCGTCTACGCCTTGATCGTTCCCTGGAAGATCAGTAGTTCATTCCGATGCACATTGGATTCGTTCTGCAATCTGTATACTATCAGAGTGTTGTTCAAACGCAGAAATTGCATCGGGATTGAATACAACAGTCAATATGCGCAATTTCCTCCATGGGATTAATGTCTCAAACAGTCTACGTTTTGATCGTTCCCTGAAAGACCTTTAGTAGTTTCCGAAGCACATCTGGGAGCATTCTGTAATGTGTGGACTATCAGAGTGTTGATGAAACACAGAAATTGCATCGGGATTGAATACAACAGTCACCATGCGAACTTTCCTCCATGTAAGTAATGTCTCAAACAGTGTACGCTTTGATCGTTGCCTGGAAGAGCAGTAGTAGTTTCCGATACACATCTGGAGGCATTCTGTAATCATTGGACCTTCAAAGTGTTGATGAAACGCAGAAATAGCATTGGGATTGAATACAACAGTTACCATGCGCACTTTCCTCCATGGGAGTAATGTCTCAAACAGTCTACGCATTGATCGTTCCCTGGAAGACCAGTAGTAGTTTCCGATGCACATCTGGAGGAATTCTGTAATCTGTGGACCTTCAAAGCGTTGATGAAAGACAGAAATTGCAACAGGATTGAATACAACAGTCACCATGCGCACTTTCCTCCATGGGAGTAATGTCTCAAACAGTCTACGCTTTTATCGTTCCCTGGAAGACCAGTAGTAGTTTCCGATGCACATCTGGAAGCATTCTGTAATCTGTGGACTATCAGAGTGTTGATGAAACACAGAAATTGCATCGGGATGGAATGCAACATCACCATGCGCACTTTCCTCCATGGGAGTAATGTCTCAAACAGTCTACGCATCGATCGTTCCCTGGAAGACCTGTAGTAGTTTCCGATGCACATTTGGTGGTATTCTGTAATCTGTGGACCTTCAAAGCGTTGATGAAAGACAGAAATTGCAACAGGATTGAATACAACAGGCACCATGCGCACTTTCCTCCATGGGAGTAATGTCTCAAACAGTCTACGCTTTGATCGTTACCTGGAAGACCAGTAGTAGTTTCCGATGCACATCTGGAGGCATTCTGTAATCTGTGGACTGTCAGAGTGTTGTTGAATCACAGAAATTGCATCGGGATTGAATACAACAGTCACCTTGCGCACTTTCCTCCATGGGAGTAATGTCTCTAACAGTCTACGCTTTGATCGTTCCCTGGAATACCAGTAGTACTTTCCGATGCACATCTGGAGGCAATCTGTAATCTGTGGACTATCAGAATGTTGTTGAAACACTAAAATTGCATCGGGATTGAATACAGCAGTCACCATGCGCACTTTCAGCCATGGGAGTAATGTCTCAAACAGTCTACTCTTTGATCGTTCCCTGGAGGACCAGTAGTACATTCCGATGCACATTATGAGGCATTCTGTAATCTGTGGAGTATCAGAGTGTTGATCAAACACAGAAAGAACATCGGGATGGAATACAACAGTCACAATGCGCACTTTCCTCCATGGGAGTAATGTTTCAATGAGTCTACGTTTAGATCGTTCCCTACAAGACCAGTTGTAGTGTCCGATGCACATCCAGAGGCGTTCTGCAATCTGTGGACCTTCAAAGTGGTGATGAAACACAGAAATTCCATTGGGATTGAATACAACAGTCACCATGCGCACTTTCCTCCATGGGAGTAATGTCTCAAACAGTCTACGCTTTGATCGTTCCCTGGAAGACCAGTAGTAGTTTCCGATGCACATCTGTAGGCATTCTGATTTCTGTGGACCTTCAAAGTGTTGATGAAACACAGAAATTGCATCGGGATAGAACACAACAGTCACCACGCCCACTTTCCTCCATGGGAGTAATGTCTCAAACAGTCTACTATTTATCGTTCCCTGGAAGACCAGTAGTAGTTTCTGATGCACATGTGGAGGTATACTGTAATCTGTGGAAAATCAGAGTGTTGATGAAACACAGAAAATGCATCGGGATGGAATACAACAGCCACCATGCGCACTTTCCTCCTTGGGAGTAATGTCTCTAACAGTCTACGCTTTGATCGTTCCCTGGAATACCAGTAGTACTTTCCGATGCACATCTGGAGGCATTCTGTAATCTGTGGACTATCAGAGTGTTGTTGAAACACTGAAATTGCATCGGGATTGAATACAGCAGTCAACATGCACACTTTCAGTCATGGGAGTAATGTCTCAAAGAGTCTACGTTTAGATCGTTCCCTACAAGACCAGTAGTAGTTTCCGATGCACATCCGGAGGCGTTCTGCAATCTGTGGACCTTCAAAGTGTTGATGAAACACTGAAATTCCATCGGGATTGAATACAACAGTCACCATGCGCACTTTCCTAGATTGGAGTAATGACTCAAACAGTTAACGCTTTGATCGTTCATTGGAAGACCAGTAGTAGTTTCCGATGCACATCTGGAGGTATTCTGTAATCTGTGGATCTTCAAAGTGTTGACGAAAGACAGAAATTGCCTCGGGATTGAATACAACAGTCATCATGCGCATTTTCCTCCATGGGAGAAATGTCTCAAACCTTCTACGCTTTGATCGTTCCCTGGAAGACCAGTAGTTGATTCCGATGCACATTGGATTCGTTCTGCAATCTGTATACTATCAGAGTCTTGTTAAAACGCAGAAATTGCATCGGGATTGAAAACAACAGTCGCCATGCGCACTTTCCACAATGGGAGTAATGTCTCTAACAGTCTACGCATTGATCGTTCCCTGGAAGACCAGTAGTAGTTTCCGATGCACATCTGGAGGAATTGTGTAGTCTGTGGACTATCAGAGTGTTGATGAAACACAGAAATTGTGTCGGGATGGAATACAACAGACACTATGCGCACTTTCCTCCATGGGAGTAATGTCTCTAAACAGTCTACGTTTCGATCGTTCCCTGGAAGACCAGTAGTAGTTTCCGATGCTCAACTGGAGGTATTCTGTAATCTGTGGACCTTCAAAGTGTTGATGAAAGACAGAAATTGCAACAGGATTGAATACAACAGTCACCATGCGCACTTTCCTCCATGGGAGAAATGTATCAAACAGTCTTCGCTTTTATCGTTCCCTGGAAGACCAGTAGTAGTTTCCGATGCACATCTGGAGGCATTCTGTAATCTGTCGACTATCAGAGTGTTGTTGAAACACAGAAATTGCATCGGGATTGAATACAACAGTCACCATGCGCACTTTCCTCCATCGGAGTAATGTCTCAAACTGTCGTCGCTTTGATCGTTCCCTGAGGACCAGTAGTAGTTTCCGATGCACATCTGGAGGCATTCTGTAATCTGTGGACCTTCAAAGTGTTGATGAAACACAGAAATTGCATCGGGATTGAATACAACAATCACCATGCGCACTTTCCTCCATGGGAGTAATGTCTCTAACAGTCTACGCTTTGATCGTTCCCTGGAAGGCCAGTAGTAGGTTCCGATGCACATCTGGAGGCATTCTGTAATGTGTTTACTATCAGAGTGTTGATGAAACACAGAAATTGCATCGGGATTGAATACAACAGTCACCATGCGCACTTTCCCCCATGGGAGTAATGTCTCAAACAGTCTACGCTTTGATCGTTCCCTGGAAGACCAGTAGTAATTTCCGATGCACATCTGGAGGCATTCTGTAATCTTAGGACTATCAGAGTGTTGTTGAAACACTGAAATTGCATCGGGATTGAATACAACAATCACCATGCGCACTTTCCTCCATGGGAGTAATGTCTCTAACAGTCTACGCTTTGATCGTTCCCTGGAAGGCCAGTAGTAGTTTCCGATGCACATCTGGAGGCATTCTGTAATCTGTGGAGTATCAGAGTGTTGATGAATCACAGAAATTGCATCGGGATTGAATACAACAGTCACCATGCGGACTCTCCTCCATGGGAGTAATGTCTCAAACAGTTAACGCTTTGATCGTTCCCTGGAAGACCAGTAGTAGTTTCCGGTGCACATCTGGCGGCATTCTGTAATCTGTGGAACATCAGAGTGTTGATGAAACACAGAAATAGCATCGGGATGGAATACAACAGTCACCATGCGCACTTTCCTCCATGGGAGTAATGTCTCAAAGAGTCTACGTTTTGATCGTTCCCTACAAGACCAGTAGTAGTTTCCGATGCACATCCGGAGGTGTTCTGCAATCTGTGGACCTTCAGAGTGTTGATGATACACAGAAATTGCATCGGGATTGAATACAACAGTCACCATGCGCACTTTCCTCCATGGGAGTAATGTATCAAACAGTCTACGCTTTGATCGTTCCCTGGAATACCAGTAGTACTTTCCGATGCACATCTGGAGGCATTCTGTAATCTGTGGACTATCAGAGTGTTGTTGAAACACTGAAATTGCATCGGGATTGAATACAGCAGTCACCATGCGCACTTTCAGCCATGGGAGTAATGTCTCAAACAGTCTACGCTTTGATCGTTCCCTGGAAGACCAGTAGTACTTTCCGATGCACTTCCTGAGGCATTCTGTAATCTGTGGAGTATCAGAGTGTTGATGAATCAACAGAAATTGCATCGGTATTGAATACAACAGCCACCATGCGCACTTTCCTCCATGGTAGTAATGCCTCAAACATTTAACGCTTTGATCGTTCCCTGGAAGACCAGTAGTAGTTTCCGGTGCACATCTGACGGCATTCTGTAATCTGTGGAACATCAGAGTGTTGATGAAACACAGAAATAGCATCGGGATGGAATGCAACAGTCACCATGCGCACTTTCCTCCATGGGAGTAATGTCTCAAAGAGTCTACGTTTAGAGCGTTCACTACAAGACCAGTAGTAGTTTCCGATGCACATCCAGAGGCGTTCTGCAATCTGTGGACCTTCAAAGTGTTGATGAAATACTGAAATTCCATCGGGATTGAATACAACAGTCACCATGCGCACTTTCCTAGATTGGAGTAATGACTCAAACAGTTAACGCTTTGATCGTTCCCTGGAAGACCAGTAGTAGTTTCCGATGCACATCTGGAGGAATTATGTAATCTGTGGACTATCAGAGTGTTGATGAAACACAGAAATTGTATCGGGATGGAATACAACAGTCACCATGCGCACTTCCCTCCATGGGAGTAATGTCTCTAAACAGTCTACGCTTCGATCGTTCCCTGGAAGACCAGTAGTAGTTTCCGATGCACAACTGGAGGTATTCTGTAATCTGTGGACCTTCAAAGTGTTGATGAAAGACAGAAATTGCAACAGGATTGAATACAACAGTCACCATGCGCACTTTCCTCCATGGGAGTAATGTCTCAAACAGTCTTCGCTTTTATCGTTCCCTGGAAGACCAGTAGTAGTTTCCGATGCACATCTGGAGGCATTCTGTAATCTGTGGACCTTCAAAGTGTTGATGAAACACAGAAATTGCATCGGGATTGAATACAACAGTCACCATGCGCACTTTCCTCCATGGGAGTAATGTCTCTAACAGTCTACGCTTTTATCATTCCCCGGAAGGCCAGTAGTAGGTTCCGATGCACATCTGGAGGCATTCTGTAATGTGTTTACTATCAGAGTGTTGATGAAACACAGAAATTGCATCGGGATTGAATACAACAGTCACCATGCGCACTTTCCTCCATGGGAGTAATGTCTCAAACAGTCTACGCTTTGATCGTTCCCTGGAAGACCAGTAGTAATTTCCGATGCACATCTGGAGGCATTCTGTAATCTTAGGACTATCAGAGTGTTGTTGAAACACTGAAATTGCATCGGGATTGAATACAGCAGTCACCATGCGCACTTTCAGCCATGGGAGTAATGTCTCAAACTGTCTACGCTTTGATCAATCCCTGGAAGACCAGTAGTAGTTTCCGGTGCACATCTGGCGGCATTCTGTAATCTGTGGAACATCAGAGTGTTGATGAAACACAGAAATAGCATCGGGATGGAATACGACAGTCACCATGCGCACTTTCCTCCATGAGAGTAATGTCTCAAAGATTCTACGTTTTGATCGTTCCCTGGAAGACCAGTAGTAGTTTCCGGTGCACATCTGGCGGCATTCTGTAATCTGTGGAACATCAGAGTGTTGATCAAACACAGAAATACCATCGGGATGGAATACAACAGTCACAATGCGCACTTTCCACCATGGGAGTAATGTCTCAAACAGTCTACGCTTTGATCGTTCCCTGGAATACCAGTAGTACTTTCCGATGCACATCTGGAGGCATTCTGTAATGTGTTTACTATCAGAGTGTTGTTGAAACACAGAAATTGCATCGGGATTGAATACAGCAGTCACCATGCGCACTTTCAGCCATGGGAGTAATGTCTCAAACAGTCTACGCTTTGATCGTTCCCTGGAAGACCAGTAGTACTTTCCGATGCACATCCTGAGGCATTCTGTAACCTGTGGAGTATCAGAGTGTTGATGAATCACATAAATTGCATCGGTATTGAATAACACAGCCACCATGCGCACTTTCCTCCATGGTAGTAATGCCTCAAACAGTTAACGCTTTGATCGTTCCCTGGAAGACCAGTAGTAGTTTCCGCTGCACATCTGGTGGCATTCTGTAATCTGTGGAACATCAGAGTGTTGATCAAACACAGAAATACCATCGGGATGGAATACAACAGTCACCATGCGCACTTTCCTCCATGGGAGTAATGTCTCAAAGAGTCTACGATTTGATCGTTCCCTATAAGACCAGTAGTAGTTTCCGATGCACATCCGGAGGCGTTCTGCAATCTGTGGACCTTCAAAGTGTTGATGAAATACAGAAATTGCATCGGGATGGAATACAAAAGTCACCATGCGCACTTTCGTCCATGGGAGTTATGTCTCTAACAGTCTACGATTTGATCGTTCCCTGGAAGACCAGTAGTACTTTCCGATGCACATCCTGAGGCATTCTGTAACCTGTGGAGTATCAGAGTGTTGATGAATCGCATAAATTGCATCGGTATTGAATACAACAGCCACCATGCGCACTTTCCTCCATGGTAGTAATGCCTCAAACAGTTAACGCTTTGATATTTCCCTGGAAGACCAGTAGTAGTTTCCGCTGCACATCTGGCGGCATTCTGTAATCTGTGGAACATCAGAGTGTTGATCAAACACAGAAATACCATCGGGATGGAATACAACAGTCACCATGCGCACTTTCCTCCATGGGAGTAATGTGTCAAAGAGTCTACGTTTAGATCGTTCACTACAAGACCAGTAGTAGTTTCCGATGCACATCCGGAGGCGTTCTGCAATCTGTGGACCTTCAAAGTGTTGATGAAACTCAGAAATTCCATCGGGATTGAATACAACAGTCACCATGCGCACTTTCCTAGATGGGAGTATTGACTCGAACAGTTAACGCTTTGATCGTTCCCTGGAAGACCAGTAGTAGCTTCCGATGCACATCTGGAGGTATTCTGTAATCTGTGGATTTTCAAAGTATTGACGAAAGACCGAAATTGCCACGGGATTGAATACAACAGTCATCATGCGCATTTTCCTCCATGGGAGTAATGTCTCAAACCGTCTACGCTTTGATCGTTCCCTGGAAGACCAGTAGTTGATTCCGATGCACATTGCATCCGTTCTGCAATGTGTATACTATCAGAGTGTTGTTCAAACACAGAAATTGCATCGGTATTGAAAACAACAGTCGGCATACACACTTTCCACCATGGGAGTAATGTCTCTAACAGTCTACGCATTCATCGTTCCCTGGAAGACCAGTAGTAGTTTCCGACGCACATCTGGATACGTTCTGTAATCTGTATACTATCAGAGTGTCGTTCAAAAACAGAAATATCATCGGGATTGAATACAACAGTCGCCATGCGCACTTTCCTCCATGGGATTAATGTCTCAAACAGTCTACGTTTTGATCCTTCCCTGAAAGACCATTAGTAGTTTCCGAAGCAATCTGGGAGCATTCTGTAATGTGTGGACTATCAGAGTGTTGATGAAACACAGAAATTGCATCGGGATGAATACAACAGTCACCATGCGCACTTTCCTCCATAGGAGTAATGTCTCAAACAGTCTACGCATTGATCGTTCCCTGGAAGACCAGTAGTAGTTTCCGATGCACATCTGGAGGAATTATGTAATCTGTGGACTATCAGAGTGTTGATGAAACACAGAAATTGCATCGGGATGGAATACAACAGTCACCATGCGCACTTTCCTCCTAGGGAGTAATGTCTCTAAACAGTCTACACTTCGATCGTTCCCTGGAAGACCAGTAGTAGTTTCCGATGCACATCTGGAGGTATTCTGTAATCTGTGGACCTTCAAAGTGTTGATGAAAGACAGAAATTGCAACAGGATTGAATACAACAGTCACCATGCGCACTTTCCTCCATGGGAGTAATGTCTCAAACAGTCTACGCTTTTATCGTTCCCTGGAAGACCAGTAGTAGTTTCCGATGCACATCTGGAGGCATTCTGTAATCTGTGGACTATCAGAGTGTTGTTGAAACACAGAAATTGCATCGGGATTGAATACAACAGTCACCATGCGCTCTTTCCTCCATGGGAGTAATGTCTCAAAGAGTCTACGTTTTGATCGTTGGCTGGAAGACCAGTAGTAGTTTCCGATGAACATCTGGAGGCATTCTTTAATCTGTGGACTATCAGAGTGTTGATGAAACACAGAAAATGCATCGGGATTGAATACAACAGTCACCATGCGAACTTTCCTCCATGAGAGTAATGTCTCAAACAGACTACCCTTTGATCGTTCCCTGGAAGACCAGTAGTAGTTTCCGATGCACATCCGGAGGTGTTCTGCAATCTGTGGACCTTCAGAGTGTTGATGATACACAGAAATTGCATCGGGATTGAATACAACAGTCACCATGCGCACTTTCCTCCATGGGAGTAATGTATCAAACAGTCTACGCTTTGATCGTTCCCTGGAATACCAGTAGTACTTTCCGATGCACATCTGGAGGCATTCTGTAATCTGTGGACTATCAGAGTCTTGTTGAAACACTGAAATTGCATCGGGATTGAATACAGCAGTCACCATGCGCACTTTCAGCCATGGGAGTAATGTCTCAAACAGTCTACGCTTTGATCGTTCCCTGGAAGACCAGTAGTACTTTCCGATGCACTTCCTGAGGCATTCTGTAATCTGTGGAGTATCAGAGTGTTGATGAATCAACAGAAATTGCATCGGTATTGAATACAACAGCCACCATGCGCACTTTCCTCCATGGTAGTAATGCCTCAAACATTTAACGCTTTGATCGTTCCCTGGAAGACCAGTAGTAGTTTCCGGTGCACATCTGACGGCATTCTGTAATCTGTGGAACATCAGAGTGTTGATGAAACACAGAAATAGCATCGGGATGGAATGCAACAGTCACCATGCGCACTTTCCTCCATGGGAGTAATGTCTCAAAGAGTCTACGTTTAGATCGTTCACTACAAGACCAGTAGTAGTTTCCGATGCACATCCAGAGGCGTTCTGCAATCTGTGGACCTTCAAAGTGTTGATGAAATACTGAAATTCCATCGGGATTGAATACAACAGTCACCATGCGCACTTTCCTAGATTGGAGTAATGACTCAAACAGTTAACGCTTTGATCGTTCCCTGGAAGACCAGTAGTAGTTTCCGATGCACATCTGGAGGAATTATGTAATCTGTGGACTATCAGAGTGTTGATGAAACACAGAAATTGTATCGGGATGGAATACAACAGTTACCATGCGCACTTCCCTCCATGGGAGTAATGTCTCTAAACAGTCTACGCTTCGATCGTTCCCTGGAAGACCAGTAGTAGTTTCCGATGCACAACTGGAGGCATTCTGTAATCTGTGGACCTTCAAAGTGTTGATGAAACACAGAAATTGCATCGGGATTGAATACAACAGTCACCATGCGCACTTTCCTCCATGGGAGTAATGTCTCTAACAGTCTACGCTTTTATCATTCCCTGGAAGGCCAGTAGTAGGTTCCGATGCACATCTGGAGGCATTCTGTAATGTGTTTACTATCAGAGTGTTGATGAAACACAGAAATTGCATCGGGATTGAATACAACAGTCACCATGCGCACTTTCCTCCATGGGAGTAATGTCTCAAACAGTCTACGCTTTGATCGTTCCCTGGAAGACCAGTAGTAATTTCCGATGCACATCTGGAGGCATTCTGTAATCTTAGGACTATCAGAGTGTTGTTGAAACACTGAAATTGCATCGGGATTGAATACAGCAGTCACCATGCGCACTTTCAGCCATGGGAGTAATGTCTCAAACTGTCTACGCTTTGATCAATCCCTGGAAGACCAGTAGTAGTTTCCGGTGCACATCTGGCGGCATTCTGTAATCTGTGGAACATCAGAGTGTTGATGAAACACAGAAATAGCATCGGGATGGAATACAACAGTCACCATGCGCACTTTCCTCCATGAGAGTAATGTCTCAAAGAGTCTACGTTTTGATCGTTCCCTGGAAGACCAGTAGTAGTTTCCGGTGCACATCTGGCGGCATTCTGTAATCTGTGGAACATCAGAGTGTTGATCAAACACAGAAATACCATCGGGATGGAATACAACAGTCACAATGCGCACTTTCCACCATGGGAGTAATGTCTCAAACAGTCTACGCTTTGATCGTTCCCTGGAATACCAGTAGTACTTTCCGATGCACATCTGGAGGCATTCTGTAATGTGTTTACTATCAGAGTGTTGTTGAAACACAGAAATTGCGTCGGGATTGAATACAGCAGTCACCATGCGCACTTTCAGCCATGGGAGTAATGTCTCAAACAGTCTACGCTTTGATCGTTCCCTGGAAGACCAGTAGTACTTTCCGATGCACATCCTGAGGCATTCTGTAACCTGTGGAGTATCAGAGTGTTGATGAATCACATAAATTGCATCGGTATTGAATACAACAGCCACCATGCGCACTTTCCTCCATGGTAGTAATGCCTCAAACAGTTAACGCTTTGATCGTTCCCTGGAAGACCAGTAGTAGTTTCCGCTGCACATCTGGCGGCATTCTGTAATCTGTGGAACATCAGAGTGTTGATCAAACACAGAAATACCATCGGGATGGAATACAACAGTCACCATGCGCACTTTCCTCCATGGGAGTAATGTGTCAAAGAGTCTACGTTTCGATCGTTCACTACAAGACCAGTAGTAGTTTCCGATGCACATCCGGAGGCGTTCTGCAATCTGTGGACCTTCAAAGTGTTGATGAAACACAGAAATTCCATCGGGATTGAATACAACAGTCACCATGCGCACTTTCCTAGATGGGAGTATTGACTCGAACAGTTAACGCTTTGATCGTTCCCTGGAAGACCAGTAGTAGCTTCCGATGCACATCTGGAGGTATTCTGTAATCTGTGGATCTTCAAAGTATTGACGAAAGACCGAAATTGCCACGGGATTGAATACAACAGTCATCATGCGCATTTTCCTCCATGGGAGTAATGTCTCAAACCGTCTACGCTTTGATCGTTCCCTGGAAGACCAGTAGTTGATTCCGATGCACATTGCATTCGTTCTGCAATGTGTATACTATCAGAGTGTTGTTCAAACACAGAAATTGCATCGGGATTGAAAACAACAGTCGCCATACGCACTTTCCACCATGGGAGTAATGTCTCTAACAGTCTACGCATTCATCGTTCCCTGGAAGACCAGTAGTAGTTTCCGACGCACATCTGGATACGTTCTGTAATCTGTATACTATCAGAGTGTTGTTCAAAAACAGAAATATCATCGGGATTGAATACAACAGTCGCCATGCGCACTTTCCTCCATGGGATTAATGTCTCAAACAGTCTACGTTTTGATCCTTCCCTGAAAGACCATTAGTAGTTTCCGAAGCAATCTGGGAGCATTCTGTAATGTGTGGACTATCAGAATGTTGATGAAACACAGAAATTGCATCGGGATGAATACAACAGTCACCATGCGCACTTTCCTCCATAGGAGTAATGTCTCAAACAGTCTACGCATTGATCGTTCCCTGGAAGACCAGTAGTAGTTTCCGATGCACATCTGGAGGAATTATGTAATCTGTGGACTATCAGAGTGTTGATGAAACACAGAAATTGCATCGGGATGGAATACAACAGTCACCATGCGCACTTTCCTCCATGGGAGAAATGTCTCTAAACAGTCTACACTTCGATCGTTCCCTGGAAGACCAGTAGTAGTTTCCGATGCACATCTGGAGGTATTCTGTAATCTGTGGACCTTCAAAGTGTTGATGAAAGACAGAAATTGCAACAGGATTGAATACAACAGTCACCATGCGCACTTTCCTCCATGGGAGTAATGTCTCAAACAGTCTACGCTTTTATCGTTCCCTGGAAGACCAGTAGTAGTTTCCGATGCACATCTGGAGGCATTCTGTAATCTGTGGACTATCAGAGTGTTGTTGAAACACAGAAATTGCATCGGGATTGAATACTACAGTCACCATGCGCTCTTTCCTCCATGGGAGTAATGTCTCAAAGAGTCTACGTTTTGATCGTTGGCTGGAAGACCAGTAGTAGTTTCCGATGAACATCTGGAGGCATTCTTTAATCTGTGGACTATCAGAGTGTTGATGAAACACAGAAAATGCATCGGGATTGAATACAACAGTCACCATGCGAACTTTCCTCCATGAGAGTAATGTCTCAAACAGACTACCCTTTGATCGTTCCCTGGAAGACCAGTAGTAGTTTCCGATGCACATCCGGAGGTGTTCTGCAATCTTTGGACCTTCAAAGTGTTGATGATACACAGAAATTGCATCGGGATTGAATACAACAGTCACCATGCGCACTTTCCTCCATGGGAGCAATGTCTCAAACAGTCTACCCTTTGATCGTTCCCTGGAAGACCAGTAGTAGTTTTCGATGCATATCTGGAGGCATTCTGTTATCTGTGGACCTTCAAAGTGTTGATGAAACACAGATATTGCATCGGGATAGAAGATAACAGTCACCACGCGCAGTTTCCTGCATGGACGTAATGTCTCAAACAGTCTACTATTTGATCGTTCCCTGTAAGACCAGTAGTAGTTTCTGATGCACATGTGGAGGTATACTGTAATCTGTGGAACATCAGAGTGTTGATGAACACAGATATTGCATCGGGATGGAATACAACAGCCACCATGCGCACTTTCCTCCTTGGGTGTTATGTCTCAAACCGTCTACGCCTTGATCGTTCCCTGGAAGATCAGTAGTTCATTCCGATGCACATTGGATTCGTTCTGCAATCTGTATACTATCAGAGTGTTGTTCAAACACAGAAATTGCATCGGGATTGAATACAACAGTCACCATGCGAACTTTCCTCCATGTAAGTAATGTCTCAAACAGTCTACGCTTTGATCGTTGCCTGGAAGAGCAGTAGTAGTTTCCGATACACATCTGGAGGCATTCTGTAATCATTGGACCTTCAAAGTGTTGATGAAACGCAGAAATAGCATTGGGATTGAGTACAACAGTTACCATGCGCACTTTCCTCCATGGGAGTAATGTCTCAAACAGTCTACGCATTGATCGTTCCCTGGAAGACCAGTAGTAGTTTCCGATGCACATCTGGAGGAATTCTGTAATCTGTGGACCTTCAAAGCGTTGATGAAAGACAGAAATTGCAACAGTATTGAATACAACAGTCACCATGCGCACTTTCCTCCATGGGAGTAATGTCTCAAACAGTCTACGCTTTTATCGTTCCCTGGAAGACCAGTAGTAGTTTCCGATGCACATCTGGAGGCATTCTGTAATCTGTGGACTATCAGAGTGTTGATGAAACACAGAAATTGCATCGGGATGGAATACATCACCATGCGCACTTTCCTCCATGGGAGTAATGTCTCAAACAGTCTACGCTTCGATCGTTCCCTGGAAGACCTGTAGTAGTTTCCGATGCACATTTGGTGGTATTCTGTAATCTGTGGACCTTCAAAGCGTTGATGAAAGACAGAAATTGCAACAGGATTGAATACAACAGGCACCATGCGGAATTTCCTCCATGGGAGTAATGTCTCAAACAGTCTACGCTTTGATCGTTCCCTGGAATACCAGTAGTACTTTCCGATGCACATCTGGAGGCATTCTGTAATCTGTGGACTATCAGAGTGTTGTTGAAACACTAAAATTGCATCGGGATTGAATACAGCAGTCACCATGCGCACTTTCAGCCATGGGAGTAATGTCTCAAACAGTCTACGCTTTGATCGTTCCCTGGAGGACCAGTAGTACATTCCGATGCACATTATGAGGCATTCTGTAATCTGTGGAGTATCAGAGTGTTGATCAAACACAGAAATAACATCGGGATGGAATACAACAGTCACAATGCGCACTTTCCTCCATGGGAGTAATGTCTCAAAGAGTCTACGTTTAGATCGTTCCCTACAAGACCAGTTGTAGTGTCCGATGCACATCCAGAGGCGCTCTGCAATCTGTGGACCTTCAAAGTGGTGATGAAACACAGAAATTCCATCGGGATTGATTACAACAGTCACCATGCGCACTTTCCTCCATGGGAGTAATGTCTCAAACAGTCTACGCTTTGATCGTTCCCTGGAAGACCAGTAGTAGTTTCCGATACACATCTGTAGGCATTCTGATTTCTGTGGACCTTCAAAGTGTTGATGAAACACAGAAATTGCATCGGGATGGAATACAACAGCCACCATGCGCACTTTCCTCCTTGGGAGTAATGTCTCTAACAGTCTACGCTTTGATCGTTCCCTGGAATACCAGTAGTACTTTCCGATGCACATCTGGAGGCATTCTGTAATCTGTGGACTATCAGAGTGTTGTTGAAACACTGAAATTGCATCGGGATTGAATACAGCAGTCACCATGCACACTTTCAGCCATGGGAGTAATGTCTCAAAGAGTCTACGTTTAGATCGTTCCCTACAAGACCAGTAGTTGTTTCCGATGCACATCCGGAGGCGTTCTGCAATCTGTGGACCTTCAAAGTGTTGATGAAACACTGAAATTCCATCGGGATTGAATACAACAGTCACCATGCGCACTTTCCTAGATTGGAGTAATGACTCAAACAGTTAACGCTTTGATCGTTCATTGGAAGACCAGTAGTAGTTTCCGATGCACATCTGGAGGTATTCTGTAATCTGTGGATCTTCAAAGTGTTGACGAAAGACAGAAATTGCCTCAGGATTGAATACAACAGTCATCATGCGCATTTTCCTCCATGGGAGAAATGTCTCAAACCTTCTACGCTTTGATCGTTCCCTGGAAGACCAGTAGTTGATTCCGATGCACATTGGATTCGTTCTGCAATCTGTATACTATCAGAGTCTTGTTAAAACGCAGAAATTGCATCGGGATTGAAAACAACAGTCGCCATGCGCACTTTCCACAATGGGAGTAATGTCTCTAACAGTCTACGCATTGATCGTTCCCTGGAAGACGAGTAGTAGTTTCCGATGCACATCTGGAGGAATTGTGTAATCTGTGGACTATCAGAGTGTTGATGAAACACAGAAATTGTGTCGGGATGGAATACAACAGACACTATGCGCACTTTCCTCCATGGGAGTAATGTCTCTAAACAGTCTACGTTTCGATCGTTCCCTGGAAGACCAGTAGTAGTTTCCGATGCTCAACTGGAGGTATTCTGTAATCTGTGGACCTTCAAAGTGTTGATGAAAGACAGAAATTGCAACAGGATTGAATACAACAGTCACCATGCGCACTTTCCTCCATGGGAGTAATGTATCAAACAGTCTTCGCTTTTATCGTTCCCTGGAAGACCAGTAGTAGTTTCCGATGCACATCTGGAGGCATTCTGTAATCTGTCGACTATCAGAGTGTTGTTGGAACACAGAAATTGTATCGGGATTGAATACAACATTCACCATGCGCACATTCCTCCATCGGAGTAATGTCTCAAACTGTCGTCGCTTTGATCGTTCCCTGAGGACCAGTAGTAGTTTTCGATGCACATCTGGAGGCATTCTGTAATCTGTGGACCTTCAAAGTGTTGATGAAACACAGAAATTGCATCGGGATTGAATACAACAATCACCATGCGCACTTTCCTCCATGGGAGTAATGTCTCTAACAGTCTACGCTTTGATCGTTCCCTGGAAGGCCAGTAGTAGGTTCCGATGCACATCTGGAGGCATTCTGTAATGTGTATACTATCAGAGTGTTGATGAAACACAGAAATTGCATCGGGATTGAATACAACAGTCACCATGCGCACTTTCCTCCATGGGAGTAATGTCTCAAACAGTCTACGCTTTGATCGTTCCCTGGAAGACCAGTAGTAATTTCCGATGCACATCTGGAGGCATTCTGTAATCTTAGGACTATCAGAGTGTTGTTGAAACACTGAAATTGCATCGGGATTGAATACAACAATCACCATGCGCACTTTCCTCCATGGGAGTAATGTCTCTAACAGTCTACGCTTTGATCGTTCCCTGGAAGGCCAGTAGTAGTTTCCGATGCACATCTGGAGGCATTCTGTAATCTGTGGAGTATCAGAGTGTTGATGAATCACAGAAATTGCATCGGGATTGAATACAACAGTCACCATGCGCACTTTCCTCCATGGGAGTAATGTCTCAAACAGTTAACGCTTTGATCGTTCCCTGGAAGACCAGTAGTAGTTTCCGGTGCACATCTGGCGGCATTCTGTAATCTGTGGAACATCAGAGTGTTGATGAAACACAGAAATAGCATCGGGATGGAATACAACAGTCACCATGCGCACTTTCCTCCATGGGAGTAATGTCTCAAAGAGTCTACGTTTTGATCGTTCCCTACAAGACCAGTAGTAGTTTCCGATGCACATCCGGAGGTGTTCTGCAATCTGTGGACCTTCAGAGTGTTGATGATACACAGAAATTGCATCGGGATTGAATACAACAGTCACCATGCGCACTTTCCTCCATGGGAGTAATGTATCAAACAGTCTACGCTTTGATCGTTCCCTGGAATACCAGTAGTACTTTCCGATGCACATCTGGAGGCATTCTGTAATCTGTGGACTATCAGAGTGTTGTTGAAACACTGAAATTGCATCGGGATTGAATACAGCAGTCACCATGCGCACTTTCAGCCATGGGAGTAATGTCTCAAACAGTCTACGCTTTGATCGTTCCCTGGAAGACCAGTAGTAGTTTCCGATGCACTTACTGAGGCATTCTGTAATCTGTGGAGTATCAGAGTGTTGATGAATCAACAGAAATTGCATCGGTATTGAATACAACAGCCACCATGCGCACTTTCCTCCATGGTAGTAATGCCTCAAATATTTAACGCTTTGATCGTTCCCTGGAAGACCAGTAGTAGTTTCCGGTGCACATCTGACTGCATTCTGTAATCTGTGGAACATCAGAGTGTTGATGAAACACAGAAATAGCATCGGGATGGAATGCAACAGTCACCATGCGCACTTTCCTCCATGGGAGTAATGTCTCAAAGAGTCTACGTTTAGATCGTTCCCTACAAGACCAGTAGTAGTTTCCGATACACATCCAGAGGCGTTCTGCAATCTGTGGACCTTCAAAGTGTTGATGAAATACTGAAATTCCATCGGGATTGAATACAACAGTCACCATGCGCACTTTCCGAGATTGGAGTAATGACTCAAACAGTTAACGCTTTGATCGTTCCCTGGAAGACCAGTAGTAGTTTCCATTGCACATCTGGAGGAATTATGTAATCTGTGGACTATCAGAGTGTTGATGAAACACAGAAATTGTATCGGGATGGAATACAACAGTCACCATGCGCACTTCCCTCCATGGGAGTAATGTCTCTAAACAGTCTACGCTTCGATCGTTCCCTGGAAGACCAGTAGTAGTTTCCGATGCACAACTGGAGGTATTCTGTAATCTGTGGACCTTCAAAGTGTTGATGAAAGACAGAAATTGCATCGGGATTGAATACAACAGTCACCATGCGCACTTTCCTCCATGGGAGTAATGTCTCTAACAGTCTACGCTTTGATCATTCCCTGGAAGGCCAGTAGTAGGTTCCGATGCACATCTGGAGGCATTCTGTAATGTGTTTACTATCAGAGTGTTGATGAAACACAGAAATTGCATCGGGATTGAATACAACAGTCACCATGCGCACTTTCCTCCATGGGAGTAATGTCTCAAACAGTCTACGCTTTGATCGTTCCCTGGAAGACCAGTAGTAATTTCCGATGCACATCTGGAGGCATTCTGTAATCTTAGGACTATCAGAGTGTTGTTGAAACACTGAAATTGCATCGGGATTGAATACAGCAGTCACCATGCGCACTTTCAGCCATGGGAGTAATGTCTCAAACTGTCTACGCTTTGATCAATCCCTGGAAGACCAGTAGTAGTTTCCGGTGCACATCTGGCGGCATTCTGTAATCTGTGGAACATCAGAGTGTTGATGAAACACAGAAATAGCATCGGGATGGAATACAACAGTCACCATGCGCACTTTCCTCCATGAGAGTAATGTCTCAAAGAGTCTACGTTTTGATCGTTCCCTACAAGACCAGTAGTAGTTTCCGATGCACATCCGGAGGTATTCTGCAATCTGTGGACCTTCAAGGTGTTGATGATACACAGAAATTGCATCGGGATTGAATACAACAGTCACCATGCGCACTTTCCTCCATGTGAGTAATGTCTCAAACAGTCTACGCTTTGATCGTTGCCTGGAAGAGCAGTAGTAGTTTCCGATGCATATCTGGAGGCATTCTGTTATCTGTGGACCTTCAAAGTGTTGATGAAACACAGAAATTGCATCGGGATAGAAAACAACAGTCACCACGCGCAGTTTCCTGCATGGGAGTAATGTCTCAAACAGTCTACTATTTGATCGTCTCCTGGAAGACCAGTAGTAGTTTCTGATGCACATGTGGAGGCATACTGTAATCTGTGGAACATCAGAGTGTTGATGAAACACAGAAATTGCATCGGGATGGAATACAACAGCCACCATGCGCACTTTCCTCCTTTGGGAGTAATGTCTCAAACAGTCTACGTTTTGATCGTTCACTGGAAGACCAGTAGTAGTTTTCTAAGCAAATCTGGGGGCATTCTGTAATGTGTGGACTATCAGAGTGTTGATGAAACACAGAAATTGCATCGGGATTGAATACAACAGTCACCATGCGCTCTTTCCTCCATGTGAGTAATGTCTCAAACAGTCTACGCTTTGATCGTTGCCTGGAAGAGCAGTAGTAGTTTCCGATGCACATCTGGAGGCATTCTGTAATCTGTGGACCTTCAAAGTGTTGATGAAACGCAGAAATTGCATTGGGATTGAATACAACAGTCACCATGCGCACTTTCCTCCATGGGAGTAATGTCTCAAACAGTCTACGTTTTGATCGTTCACTGGAAGACCAGTAGTAGTTTCCTAAGCAAATCTGGGGGCATTCTGTAATGTGTGGACTATCAGAGTGTTGGTGAAACACAGAAATTGCATCGGGATGGAATACAGCAGTCACCATGCGCACTTTCCTCCATGGGAGTAATGTCTCAGGCAGTCTACGCTTTGATCGTTCCCTGGAAGACCAGCAGTAGTTTCCGATGCACATCTTGAGGTATGCTGTAATCTGTGGACCTTCACAGTGTTGATGAAACACAGAAATTGCCTCGGGATTGAATACAACAGTCACCAAGCGCACTTTCCTCCATGGGAGTAATGTCTCAAACAGTCTACGCTTTGATCGTTCCCTGGAAGACCAGTAGTAGTTTCCGATGCACATCTGGAGGCATTCTGTAATCTGTGGACTATCAGTCTGTTGTTGAAACACAGAAATTGCATCGGGATTGAATACAACAGTCACCATGCGCCCTTTCTTCCAAAGGAGTAATGTCTCATACTGTCATCGCTTTGATTTTTCCGTGAAGACCAGTAATAGTTTCCGATGCACGTCTGGAGGCATTCTGTAATCAGTGGACTATCAGAGTGTTGATGAAACACAGAAATTACATCGGGATTGAATACAACAGTCAATATGCGCACTTTCCTCCATGGGATTAATGTCTCAAACAGTCTGCGTTTTGATCGTTCCCTGGCAGACCAGTAGTAGTTTCCGAAGCACATCTGGGGGCATTCTGTAATGTGTGAACTATCAGAGTGTTGATGAAACACAGAAATTGCATCGGGATTGAATACATCAGTCACCATGCGCACTTTCCTCCATGGGAGTAATGTCTCAAACACTCTACGCTTTGATCGAACCCTGGAAGACCAGTAGTTGATTCCGATGCCCATTGGATTCGTTCTGCAGTCTGTATACTATCAGAGTGTTGTTAAAACGCAGAAATTGCATCGGGATTGAAAACAACAGTCGCCATACGCACTTTCCACAATGGGAGTAATGTCTCTAACAGTCTACGCATTGATCGTTCCCTGGAAGACCAGTAGTAGTTTCCGATGCACATCTGGAGGAATTATGTAATCTGTGGACTATCAGAGTGTTGATGAAACACAGAAATTGTATCGGGATGGAATACAACAGTCACCATGCGCACTTTCCTCCATGGGAGTAATGTCTCTAAACAGTCTACGCTTCGATCGTTCCCTGGAAGACCAGTAGTAGTTTCCGATGCACAACTGGAGGTATTCTGTAATCTGTGGACCTTCAAAGTGTTGATGAAACACAGAAATTGCATCGGAATTGAATACAACAGTCACCATGCGCACTTTCCTCCATGGGAGTAATGTCTCTAACAGTCTACGCTTTGATCATTCCCTGGAAGGCCAGTAGTAGGTTCCGATGCACATCTGGAGGCATTCTGTAATCTGTGGAGTATCAGAGTGTTGATGAATCACAGAAATTGCATCGGGATTGAATACAACAGTCACCATGCGCACTTTCCTCCATGGGAGTAATGTCTCAAACAGTTAACGCTTTGATCGTTCCCTGGAAGACCAGTAGTAGTTTCCGGTTCACATCTGGCGGCATTCTGTAATCTGTGGAGTATCAGAGTGTTGATGAATCACAGAAATTGCATCGGGATTGAATACAACAGTCACCATGCGCACTTTCCTCCATGGGAGTAATGTCTCAAACAGTTAACGCTTTGATCGTTCCCTGGAAGACCAGTAGTAGTTTCCGGTTCACATCTGGCGGCAATCTGTAATCTGTGGAACATCAGAGTGTTGATGAAACACAGAAATTGCATCGGGATGGAATACAACAGCCACCATGCGCACTTTCCTCCTTTGGGAGTAATGTCTCAAACAGTCTACGTTTTGATCGTTCACTGGAAGACCAGTAGTAGTTTCCTAAGCACATCTGGGGGCATTCTGTAATGTTTGGACTATCAGAGTGTTGATGAAACACAGAAATTGCATCGGGATTGAATACAACAATCACCATGCGCACTTTCCTCCATGGGAGTAATGTCTCAAACTGTCGTCGCTTTGATCGTTCCCTGAAGACCAGTAGTAGTTTCCGATGCACATCTGGAGGCATTCTGTAATCTGTGGACCTTCAAAGTGTTGATGAAACACAGAAATTGCATCGGAATTGAATACAACAGTCACCATGCGCACTTTCCTCCATGGGAGTAATGTCTCTAACAGTCTACGCTTTGATCATTCCCTGGAAGGCCAGTAGTAGGTTCCGATGCACATCTGGAGGCATTCTGTAATGTGTTTACTATCAGAGTGTTGATGAAACACAGAAATTGCATTGGGATTGAATACAACAGTCACCATTCGCACTTTCCTCCATGGGAGTAATGTCTCAAACAGTCTACGCTTTGATCGTTCCCTGGAAGACCAGTAGTAGTTTCCGATGCACATCTGGAGGCATTCTGTAATCTGTGGAGTATCAGAGTGTTGATGAATCACAGAAATTGCATCGGGATTGAATACAACAGTCACCATGCGCACTTTCCTCCATGGGAGTAATGTCTCAAACAGTTAACGCTTTGATCGTTCCCTGGAAGACCAGTAGTAGTTTCCGGTTCACATCTGGCGGCATTCTGTAATCTGTGGAGTATCAGAGTGTTGATGAATCACAGAAATTGCATAGGGATTGAATACAACAGTCACCATGCGCACTTTCCTCCATGGGAGTAATGTCTCAAACAGTTAACGCTTTGATCGTTCCCTGGAAGACCAGTAGTAGTTTCCGGTTCACATCTGGCGGCAATCTGTAATCTGTGGAACATCAGAGTGTTGATGAAACACAGAAATTGCATCGGGATGGAATACAACAGCCACCATGCGCACTTTCCTCCTTTGGGAGTAATGTCTCAAAGAGTCTACGTTTTGATCGTTCACTGGAAGACCAGTAGTAGTTTCCTAAGCACATCTGGGGGCATTCTGTAATGTGTGGACTATCAGAGTGTTGATGAAACACAGAAATTGCATCGGGATTGAATACAACAATCACCATGCGCACTTTCCTCCATAGGAGTAATGTCTCATACTGTCATCGCTTTGATCGTTCCCTGAAGAACAGTAATAGTTTCCGATGCACATCTGGAGGCATTCTGTAATCTGTGGACCTTCAAAGTGTTGATGAAACGCAGAAATTGCATTGGGATTGAATACAACAGTCACCATGCGCAATTTCCTCCATGGGAGTAATGTCTCAAACAGTCTACGCATTGATCGTTCCCTATAAGACCAGTAGTAGTTTCCGATGCACATCTGGAGGAATTCCGAAATCTGTGGACTATCAGAGTGTTGATGAAACACAGAATATGCATCGGGATGGAATACAACAGTCACCATGCGAACTTGTTTCCATGGGAGTAATGTCTCAAACAGTCTACGCTTTGATCGTTCCCTGGAAGACCAGAGGTAGTTTCCGATGCACATCTTGAGGTATGCTGTAATCTGTGGACCTTTACAGTGTTGATGAAACACAGAAATTGCCTCGGGATTGAATACAACAGTCACCAAGCGCACTTTCCTCCATGGGAGTAATGTCTCAAACAGTCTACGCTTTGATCGTTCCCTGGAAGACCAGTAGTAGTTTCCGATGCACATCTGGAGGCATTCTGTAATCTGTGGACTATCAGACTGTTGTTGAAACACAGAAATTGCATCGGGATTGAATACAACAGTCACCATGCGCACTTTCTTCCATAGGAGTAATGTCTCATACTGTCATCGCTTTGATCGTTCCGTGAAGACCAGTAATAGTTTCCGATGCACATCTGGAGGCATTCTGTAATCAGTGGACTATCAGAGTGTTGATGAAACACAGAAATTGCATCGGGATTGAATACAACAGTCAATATGCGCACTTTCCTCCATGGGATTAATGTCTCAAACAGTCTGCGTTTTGATCGTTCCCTGGAAGACCAGTAGTAGTTTCCGAAGCACATCAGGGGGCATTCTGTAATGTGTGCACTATCAGAGTGTTGATGAGACACAGAAATTGCATCGGGATTGAATACATCAGTCACCATGCGCACTTTCCTCCATGGGAGTAATGTCTCAAACACTCTACGCTTTGATAGATCCCTGGAAGACCAGTAGTTGATTCCGATGCACATTTGATTCGTTCTGCAATCTGTATACTATCAGAGTGTTGTTCAAAAACAAAAATATCATCGGGATTGAATAAAACAGTCGCCATGCGCACTTTCCTCCATGGGAGTAATGTCTCAAAGAGTCTACGTTTAGATCGTTCCCTACAAGACCAGTAGTAGTTTCCGATGCATTTCTGGAGGCATTCTGTTATCTGTGGACCTTCAAAGTGTTGATGAAACACAGAAATTGCATCGGGATAGAAGACAACAGTCACCACGCGCAGTTTCCTGCATGGGAGTAATGTCTCAAACAGTCTACTATTTTATCGTCCCCTGGAAGACCAGTAGTAGTTTCTGATGCACATGTGGAGGCATACTGTAATCTGTGGAACATCAGGGTGTTGATGAAACACAGAAATTGCATCGGGATGGAATACAACAGCCACCATGCGCACTTTCCTGCTTTGGGAGTAATGTCTCAAACAGTCTACGTTTTGATCGTTCCCTGGAAGACCAGTAGTTGATTCCGATGCACATTGGATTCGTTCTGCAATCTGTATACTATCAGAGTGTTGTTCAAACACAGAAATTGCATGGGGATTAAAACAACAGTCGCCATGCGCACTTTCCACCATGGGAGTAATGTCTCAAACAGTCTACGCTTTGATCATTCCCTTGAAGACCAGTAGTAGTTTCCTAAGCACATCTGGGGGCATTCTGTAATGTGTGGACTATCAGAGTGTTGATGAAACACAGAAATTGCATCGGGATTGAATACAACAGTCACCATGCGCACTTTCCTCCATGTGAGTAATGTCTCAAACAGTCTACGCTTTGATCGTTGCCTGGAAGAGCAGTAGTAGTTTCCGATGCACATCTGGAGGCATTCTGTAATCTGTGGACCTTCAAAGTGTTGATGAAACGCAGAAATTGCATTGGGATTGAATACAACAGTCACCATGCGCACTTTCCTCCATGGGAGTAATGTCTCAAACAGTCTACGCATTGATCGTTCCCTATAAGACCAGTAGTAGTATCCGATGCACATCTGGAGGAATTCTGTAATCTGTGGACTATCAGAGTGTTGATGAAACACAGAAATTGCAAAGGATGGAATACAACAGTCACCATGCGCACTTTCCTCCATGGTAGTAATGTCTCAAACAGTCTACGCTTTGATCGTTCCCTGGAAGACCAGCAGTAGTTTCCGATGCACATCTTGAGGTATTCTGTAATCTGTGGACCTTCACAGTGTTGATGAAACACAGAAATTGCCTCGGGATTGAATACAACAGTCACCAAGCGCACTTTCCTCCATGGGAGTAATGTCTCAAACAGTCTACGCTTTGATCGTTCCCTGGAAGACCAGTAGTAGTTTCCGATGCACATCTGGAGGCATTCTGTAATCTGTGGACTATCAGACTGTTGTTGAAACGCAGAAATTGCATCGGGATTGAATACAACAGTCAATATGCGCACTTTCCTCCATGGGATTAATGTCTCAAACAGTCTGCGTTTTGACCGTTCCCTGGAAGACCAGTAGTAGTTTCCGTAGCACATCTCGGGGCATTCTGTAATGTGTGAACTATCAGAGTGTTGATGAAACACAAAAATTGCATCGGGATTGAATACATCAGTCACCATGCGCTTTGATCGTTGCCTGGAAGACCGGTAATAGTTTCCGATGCACATCTGGAGGCATTCTGTAATCTGTGGACCTTCAAAGTGTTGATGAAACACACAAATTGCATCGGGATTGAATACAACAGACACCATGCGCACTTTCGTCCATGGGAGTAATGTCTCACGAAGTTAACGCTTTGATCGTTCCCTGGAAGACCAGTAGTAGTTGCCGGTGCACATCTGGGGGCATTCTGTAATCTGCGGAACATCAGAGTGTTGAGGAAACACAGAAATTGCATCGGGATGGAATACAACAGCCACCATGCGCACTTTCCTCCTTTGGGAGTAATGTCTCAAACCGTCTACGTTTTGATCGTTCACTGGAAGACCAGTAGTAGTTTCCTAAGCACATCTGGGGGCATTCTGTAATGTGTGGACTATCAGAGTGTTGATGAAACACAGAAATTGCATCGGGATTGAATACAACAATCACCATGCGCACTTTCCTCCATAGGAGTAATGTCTCATACTGTCATCGCTTTGATCGTTCCCTGAAGAACAGTAATAGTTTCCGATGCACATCTGGAGGCATTCTGTATTCTGTGGACCTTCAAAGTGTAGATGAAACGCAGAAATTGCATTGGGATTGAATACAACAGTCACCATGCGCACTTTCCCCCATGGGAGTAATGTCTCAAACAGTCTACGCATTGATCGTTCCCTATAAGACCAGTAGTAGTTTCCGATGCACATCTGGAGGAATTCCGTAATCTGTGGACTATCAGAGTGTTGATGAAACACAGAAATTGCATCGGGATGGAATACAACAGTCACCATTCGAACTTTTTTCCATGGGAGTAATGTCTCAAACAGTCTACGCTTTGATCGTTCCCTGGAAGACCAGAGGTAGTTTCCGATGCACATCTTGAGGTATGCTGTAATCTGTGGACTTTTACAGTGTTGATGAAACACAGAAATTGCCTCGGGATTGAATACAACAGTCACCAAGCGCACTTTCCTCCATGGGAGTAATGTCTCAAACAGTCTACGCTTTGATCGTTCCCTGGAAGACCAGTAGTAGTTTCCGATGCACATCTGGAGGCATTCTGTAATCTGTGGACTATCAGACTGTTGTTGAAACACAGAAATTGCATCGGGATTGAATACAACAGTCACCATGCGCACTTTCTTCCATAGGAGTAATGTCTCATACTGTCATCGCTTTGATCGTTCCGTGAAGACCAGTAATAGTTTCCGATGCACATCTGGAGGCATTCTGTAATCAGTGGACTATCAGAGTGTTGATGAAACACAGAAATTGCATCGGGATTGAATACAACAGTCAATATGCGCACTTTCCTCCATGGGATTAATGTCTCAAACAGTCTGCGTTTTGATCGTTCCCTGGAAGACCAGTAGTAGTTTCCGAAGCACATCAGGGGGCATTCTGTAATGTGTGCACTATCAGAGTGTTGATGAAACACAGAAATTGCATCGGTATTGAATACATCAGTCACCATGCGCACTTTCCTCCATGGGAGTAATGTCTCAAACACTCTACGCTTTGATAGATCCCTGGAAGACCAGTAGTTGATTCCGATGCACATTTGATTCGTTCTGCAATCTGTATACTATCAGAGTGTTGTTCAAAAACAAAAATATCATCGGGATTGAATACAACAGTCGCCATGCGCACTTTCCTCCATGGGAGTAATGTCTCAAAGAGTCTACGTTTAGATCGTTCCCTACAAGACCAGTAGTAGTTTCCGATGCATTTCTGGAGGCATTCTGTTATCTGTGGACCTTCAAAGTGTTGATGAAACACAGAAATTGCATCGGGATAGAAGACAACAGTCACCACGCGCAGTTTCCTGCATGGGAGTAATGTCTCAAACAGTCTACTATTTTATCGTCCCCTGGAAGACCAGTAGTAGTTTCTGATGCACATGTGGAGGCATACTGTAATCTGTGGAACATCAGGGTGTTGATGAAACACAGAAATTGCATCGGGATGGAATACAACAGCCACCATGCGCACTTTCCTCCTTTGGGAGTAATGTCTCAAACAGTCTACGTTTTGATCGTTCCCTGGAAGACCAGTAGCTGATTCCGATGCACATTGGATTCGTTCTGCAATCTGTATACTATCAGAGTGTTGTTCAAACACAGAAATTGCATCGGGATTAAAACAACAGTCGCCATGCGCACTTTCCACAATGGGAGTAATGTCTCAAACAGTCTACGCTTTGATCATTCCCTTGAAGACCAGTAGTAGTTTCCTAAGCACATCTGGGGGCATTCTGTAATGTGTGGACTATCAGAGTGTTGAAGAAACACAGAAATTGCATCGGGATTGAATACAACAGTCACCATGCGCACTTTCCTCCATGTGAGTAATGTCTCAAACAGTCTACGCTTTGATCGTTGCCTGGAAGAGCAGTAGTAGTTTCCGATGCACATCTGGAGGCATTCTGTAATCTGTGGACCTTCAAAGTGTTGATGAAACGAAGAAATTGCATTGGGATTCAATACAACAGTCACCATGCGCACTTTCCTCCATGGGAGTAATGTCTCAAACAGTCTACGCATTGATCGTTCCCTATAAGACCAGTACTAGTTTCCGATGCACATCTGGAGGAATTCTGTAATCTGTGGACTATCAGAGTGTTGATGAAACACAGAAATTGCAAGGGATTGAAAACAACAGTCGCCATGCGCACTTTCCACAATGGGAGTAATGTCTCAAACAGTCTACGCTTTGATCATTCCCTTGAAGACCAGTAGTAGTTTCCTAAGCACATCTGGGGGCATTCTGTAATGTGTGGACTATCAGAGTGTTGATGAAACACAGATATTGCATCGGGATTGAATACAACAGTCACCATGCGCACTTTCCTCCATGTGAGTAATGTCTCAAACAGTCTACGCTTTGATCGTTGCCTGGAAGAGCAGTAGTAGTTTCCGATGCACATCTGGAGGCATTCTGTAATCTGTGGACCTTCAAAGTGTTGATGAAACGCAGAAATTGCATTGGGATTGAATACAACAGTCACCATGCGCACTTCCCTCCATGGGAGTAATGTCTCAAACAGTCTACGCATTGATCGTTCCCTATAAGACCAGTAGTAGTTTCCGATGCACATCTGGAGGAATTCTGTAATCTGTGGACTATCAGAGTGTTGATGAAACACAGAAATTGCAAGGGATGAAATACAACAGTCACCATGCGCACTTTCCTCCATGGGAGTTATGTCTCAAACAGTCTACGCTTTGATCGTTCCCTGGAAGACCAGCAGTAGTTTCCGATGCACATCTTGAGGTATTCTGTAATCTGTGGACCATCACAGTGTTGATGAAACACAGAAATTGCCTCGGGATTGAATACAACAGTCACCAAGCGCACTTTCCTCCATGGGAGTAATGTCTCAAACAGTCTACGCTTTGATCGTTCCCTGGAAGACCAGTAGTAGTTTCCGATGCACATCTGGAGGCATTCTGTAATCTGTGGACTATCAGACTGTTGTTGAAACGCAGAAATTGCATCGGGATTGAATACAACAGTCAATATGCGCACTTTCCTCAATGGGATTAATGTCTCAAACAGTCTGCGTTTTGACCGTTCCCTGGAAGACCAGTAGTAGTTTCCGTAGCACATCTCGGGGCATTCTGTAATTTGTGAACTATCAGAGTGTTGATGAAACACAGAAATTGCATCGGGATTGAATACATCAGTCACCATGCGCTTTTATCGTTGCCTGGAAGACCGGTAATAGTTTCCGATGCACATCTGGAGGCATTCTGTAATCTGTGGACCTTCAAAGTGTTGATGAAACACACAAATTGCATCGGGATTGAATACAACAGACACCATGCGCACTTTCGTCCATGGGAGTAATGTCTCACGCAGTTAACGCTTTGATCGTTCCCTGGAAGACCAGTAGTAGTTGCCGGTGCACATCTGGGGGCATTCTGTAATCTGCGGAACATCAGAGTGTTGAGGAAACACAGAAATTGCATCGGGATGGAATACAACAGTCACCATGCGTACTTTCCTCCATGGGAGTAATGTCTCAAAGAGTCTACGCTTTGATCATTCCCTACAAGACCAGTAGTAGTTTCCGATGCACATCCGGAGGCGTTCTGCAATCTGTGGACCTTCAAGGTGTTGATGAAACACAGAAATTGCATCGGGATTGAATACAACAGTCACCATGCGCACATTCCTCCATGGGAGTAATGTCTCAAAGAGTCTACGTTTAGATCGTTCCCTACAAGACCAGTAGTAGTTTCCGATGCACATCCGGAGGCGTTCTGCAATCTGTGGACCTTCAAAGTGTTGATGAAACACAGAAATTCCATCGGGATTGAATACAACCGTCTCCATGCGCACTTTCTTCCATGGGAGTAATGTCTCAAAAACTCTACGCTTTGATCGTTCCCTGGAAGACCAGTAGTAGTTTCCGATGCACATCTGTAGGCATTCTGTTATCTGTGGACCTTCAAAGTGTTGATGAAACACAGAAAATGCATCGGAATAGAACACAACAGTCACCACGCCCACTTTCCTCCATGGGAGTAATGTCTCATACAGTCTACTATTTATCGTTCCCTGGAAGACCAGTAGTAGCTTCTGATGCACATGTGGAGGTATACTGTAATCTGTGGGCTATCAGAGTGTTGATGAAACACAGAAATTGCATCGGGATGGAATACAACAGCCACCATGCGCACTTTCCTCCTTGTTAGTAATGTCTCCCACAGTCTACGTTTCGATCGTTCCCTACAAGACTAGTAGTAGTTTCCAATGCACATCCGGAGGCATTCTGTAATCTGTGGACTATCAGAGTGTTGATGAAACACCGAAATTGCATCGGTATTAAATACAACAGTCACCATGCGCACTTTCCTAGATGGGAGTAATGACTCAAACAGTTAACGCTTTGATCGTTCCCTGGAAGACCAGTAGTAGTTTCCGATGCACATCTGGAGGTATTCTGTAATCTGTGGATCTTCAAAGTGTTGACGAAAGACAGAAATTGCATCGGGATTGAATACAACAGTCACCATGCGCACTTTCCTCCATGGGAGTAATGTCCCAAACAGTTAACGCTTTGATCGTTCCCTGGAACACCAGTAGTAGTTTCCGGTTCACATCTGGCGGCAATCTGTAATCTGTGGAACATCAGAGTGTTGATGAAACACAGAAATTGCATCGGGATGGAATACAACAGCCACCATGCGCACTTTCCTCCTTTGGGAGTAATGTCTCAAACAGTCTACGTTTTGATCGTTCACTGGAAGACCAGTAGTAGTTTCCTAAGCACATCTGGGGGCATTCTGTAATGTGTGGACTATCAGAGTGTTGATGAAACACAGAAATTGCATCGGGATTGAATACAACAATCACCATGCGCACTTTCCTCCATAGGAGTAATGTCTCATACTGTCATCGCTTTGATCGTTCCCTGAAGAACAGTAATAGTTTCCGATGCACATCTGGAGGCATTCTGTAATCTGTGGACCTTCAAAGTGTTGAAGAAACGCAGAAATTGCATTGGGATTGAATACAACAGTCACCATACGCACTTTCCTCCATGGGAGTAATGTCTCAAACAGTCTACGCATTGATCGTTCCCTGGAAGACCAGTAATAGTTTCCGAAGCACATCAGGGGGCATTCTGTAATGTGTGCACTATCAGAGTGTTAATGAAACACAGAAATTGCATCGGGATTGAATACATCAGTCACCATGCGCACTTTCCTCCATGGGAGTAATGTCTCAAACACTCTACGCTTTGATAGATCCCTGGAAGACCAGTACTTGATTCCGTTGCACATTGGATTCGTTCTGCAATCTGTATACTATCAGAGTGTTGTTCAAACACAGAAATTGCATCGGGATTAAAACAACAGTCGCCATGCGCACTTTCCACCATGGGAGTAATGTCTCAAACAGTCTACGCTTTGATCATTCCCTTGAAGACCAGTAGTAGTTTCCTAAGCACATCTGGGGGCATTCTGTAATGTGTGGACTATCAGAGTGTTGATGAAACACAGAAATTGCATCGGGATTGAATACAACAGTCACCATGCGCACTTTCCTCCATGTGAGTAATGTCTCAAACAGTCTACGCTTTGATCGTTGCCTGGAAGAGCAGTAGTAGTTTCCGATGCACATCTGGAGGCATTCTGTAATCTGTGGACCTTCAAAGTGTTGATGAAACGAAGAAATTGCATTGGGATTGAATACAACAGTCACCATGCGCACTTTCCTCCATGGGAGTAATGTCTCAAACAGTCTACGCATTGATCGTTCCCTATAAGACCAGTAGTAGTTTCCGATGCACATCTGGAGGAATTCTGTAATCTGTGGACTATCAGAGTGTTGATGAACACAGAAATTGCAAGGGATTGAAAACAACAGTCGCCATGCGCACTTTCCACCATGGGAGTAATGTCTCAAACAGTCTACGCTTTGATCATTCCCTTGAAGACCAGTAGTAGTTTCCTAAGCACATCTGGGGGCATTCTGTAATGTGTGGACTATCAGAGTGTTGATGAAACACAGAAATTGCATCGGGATTGAATACAACAGTCACCATGCGCACTTTCCTCCATGTGAGTAATGTCTCAAACAGTCTACGCTTTGATCGTTGCCTGGAAGAGCAGTAGTAGTTTCCGATGCACATCTGGAGGCATTCTGTAATCTGTGGACCTTCAAAGTGTTGATGAAACGCAGAAATTGCATTGGGATTGAATACAACAGTCACCATGCGAACTTTCCTCCATGGGAGTAATGTCTCAAACAGTCTACGCTTTGATCGTTCCCTGGAAGACCAGCAGTAGTTTCCGATGCACATCTTGAGGTATTCTGTAATCTGTGGACCTTCACAGTGTTGATGAAACACAGAAATTGCCTCGGGATTGAATACAACAGTCACCAAGCGCACTTTCCTCCATGGGAGTAATGTCTCAAACAGTCTACGCTTTGATCGTTCCCTGGAAGACCAGTAGTAGTTTCCGATGCACATCTGGAGGCATTCTGTAATCTGTGGACTATCAGACTGTTGTTGAAACACAGAAATTGCATCGGGATTGAATACAACAGTCAATATGCGCACTTTCCTCCATGGGATTAATGTCTCAAACAGTCTGCGTTTTGATCGTTCCCTGGAAGACCAGTAATAGTTTCCGAAGCACATCAGGGGGCATTCTGTAATGTGTGCACTATCAGAGTGTTGATGAAACACAGAAATTGCATCGGGATTGAATACATCAGTCACCATGCGCACTTTCCTCCATGGGAGTAATGTCTCAAACACTCTACGCTTTGATCGTTCCCTGGAAGACCAGTAGTACTTTCCGATGCACATCTGTAGGCATTCTGTTATCTGTGGACCTTCAAAGTGTTGATGAACCACAGAAATTGCATCGGGATAGAACACAACAGTCACCACGCCCACTTTCCTCCATGGGAGTAATGTCTCATACAGTCTACTATTTATCGTTCCCTGGAAGACCAGTAGTAGCTTCTGATGCACATGTGGAGGTATACTGTAATCTGTGGACTATCAGAGTGTTGATGAAACACAGAAATTGCATCGGGATGGAATACAACAGCCACCATGCGCACTTTCCTCCTTCCTAGTAATGTCTCCAACAGTCTACGTATCGATAGTTCCCTACAAGACCAGTAGTAGTTTCCAATGCACATCCGGAGGCATTCTGTAATCTGTGGACTATCAGAGTGTTGATGAAACACCGAAATTGCATCGGTATTAAATACAACAGTCACCATGCGCACTTTCCTAGATGGGAGTAATGACTCAAACAGTTAACGCTTTGATCGTTCCCTGGAAGACCAGTAGTAGTTTCCGATGCACATCTGGAGGTATTCTGTAATCTGTGGATCTTCAAAGTGTTGACGAAAGACAGAAATTGCCTCGGGATTGAATACAACAGTCATCATGAGCATTTTCCTCCATGGGAGTTATGTCTCAAACCGTCTACGCTTTGATCGATCCCTGGAAGACCAGTAGTTGATTCCGATGCACATTGGATTCGTTCTGCAATCTGTATACTATCAGAGTGTTGTTGAAACACAGAAATTGCATCGGGATTGAAAACAACAGTCGCCATGCGCACTTTCCACCATGGGAGTAATGTCTCTAACAGTCTACGCATTGATCGTTCCCTGGAAGACCAGTAGTAGTTTCCGACGCACATCTGGATACGTTCTGCAATCTGTATACTATCAGAGTGTTGTTTAAAAACAGAAATATCATCGGGATTGAATACAACAGTCGCCATGCGCACTCTCCTCCATGGGATTTATGTCTCAAACAGTCTACGTTTTGATCCTTCCCTGGAAGACCATTAGTAGTTTCCGAAGCACATCTGGGGGCATTGTGTAATGTGTGGACTATCAGAGTGTTGATGAAACACAGAAATTGCATCGGGATTGAATACAACAGTCAATATGCGCAATTTCCTCCATGGGATTAATGTCTCAAACAGTCTACGATTTGATCGTTCCCTGAAAGACCATTAGTAGTTTCCGAAGCACATCTGGGAGCATTCTGTAATGTGTGGACTATCAGAGTGTTGATGAAACACAAAAATTGCATCGGGATGGAATACAACAGTCACAATGCGCACTTTCCGCCATGGGAGTAATGTCTCAAAATAGTCTACGCTTCGATCGTTCCCTGTAAGACCAGTAGTAGTTTCCGATGCACATCTGGAGGTATTCTGTAATCTGTGGACCTTCAAAGTGTTGATGAAAGACAGAAATTGCAACAGGATTGAATACAATAGTCACCATGCGCACTTTATTCCATGGGAGTAATGTCTCAAACAGTCTACGCTTTTATCGTTCCCTGGAAGACCAATAGTAGTTTCCGATGCACATCTGGAGGCATTCTGTAATCTGTGGACTATCAGAGTGTTGTTGAAACGCAGAAATTGCATCGGGAATGAATACAACAGTCACCATGCGCACTTTCCTCCATGGGAGTAATGTCTCAAACTGTCATCGCTTTGATCGTTCCCTGAAGACCAGTAGTAGTTTCCGATTCACATCTGGAGGTATTCTGTAATCTGTGGACTATCAGACTGTTGTTGAAACACAGAAATTGCATCGGGATTGAATACAACAGTCATCATGAGCATTTTCCTCCATGGGAGTTATGTCTCAAACCGTCTACGCTTTGATCGATCCCTGGAAGACCAGTAGTTGATTCCGATGCACATTGGATTCGTTCTGCAATCTGTATACTATCAGAGTGTTGTTGAAACACAGAAATTGCATCGGGATTGAAAACAACAGTCGCCATGCGCACTTTCCACCATGGGAGTAATGTCTCTAACAGTCTACGCATTGATCGTTCCCTGGAAGACCAGTAGTAGTTTCCGACGCACATCTGGATACGTTCTGCAATCTGTATACTATCAGAGTGTTGTTTAAAAACAGAAATATCATCGGGATTGAATACAACAGTCGCCATGCGCACTCTCCTCCATGGGATTTATGTCTCAAACAGTCTACGTTTTGATCCTTCCCTGGAAGACCATTAGTAGTTTCCGAAGCACATCTGGGGGCATTGTGTAATGTGTGGACTATCAGAGTGTTGATGAAACACAGAAATTGCATCGGGATTGAATACAACAGTCAATATGCGCAATTTCCTCCATGGGATTAATGTCTCAAACAGTCTACGATTTGATCGTTCCCTGAAAGACCATTAGTAGTTTCCGAAGCACATCTGGGAGCATTCTGTAATGTGTGGACTATCAGAGTGTTGATGAAACACAAAAATTGCATCGGGATGGAATACAACAGTCACAATGCGCACTTTCCGCCATGGGAGTAATGTCTCAAAATAGTCTACGCTTCGATCGTTCCCTGTAAGACCAGTAGTAGTTTCCGATGCACATCTGGAGGTATTCTGTAATCTGTGGACCTTCAAAGTGTTGATGAAAGACAGAAATTGCAACAGGATTGAATACAATAGTCACCATGCGCACTTTATTCCATGGGAGTAATGTCTCAAACAGTCTACGCTTTTATCGTTCCCTGGAAGACCAATAGTAGTTTCCGATGCACATCTGGAGGCATTCTGTAATCTGTGGACTATCAGAGTGTTGTTGAAACACAGAAATTGCCTCGGGATTGAATACAACAGTCACCAAGCGCACTTTCCTCCATGGGAGTAATGTCTCAAACAGTCTACGCTTTGATCGTTCCCTGGAAGACCAGTAGTAGTTTCCGATGCACATCTGGAGGCATTCTGTAATCTGTGGACTATCAGACTGTTGTTGAAACACAGAAATTGCATCGGGATTGAATACAACAGTCAATATGCGCACTTTCCTCCATGGGATTAATGTCTCAAACAGTCTGCGTTTTGATCGTTCCCTGGAAGACCAGTAATAGTTTCCGAAGCACATCAGGGGGCATTCTGTAATGTGTGCACTATCAGAGTGTTGATGAAACACAGAAATTGCATCGGGATTGAATACATCAGTCACCATGCGCACTTTCCTCCATGGGAGTAATGTCTCAAACACTCTACGCTTTGATCGTTCCCTGGAAGACCAGTAGTACTTTCCGATGCACATCTGTAGGCATTCTGTTATCTGTGGACCTTCAAAGTGTTGATGAAACACAGAAATTGCATCGGGATAGAACACAACAGTCACCACGCCCACTTTCCTCCATGGGAGTAATGTCTCATACAGTCTACTATTTATCGTTCCCTGGAAGACCAGTAGTAGCTTCTGATGCACATGTGGAGGTATACTGTAATCTGTGGACTATCAGAGTGTTGATGAAACACAGAAATTGCATCGGGATGGAATACAACAGCCACCATGCGCACTTTCCTCCTTCCTAGTAATGTCTCCAACAGTCTACGTTTCGATAGTTCCCTACAAGACCAGTAGTAGTTTCCAATGCACATCCGGAGGCATTCTGTAATCTGTGGACCATCAGAGTGTTGATGAAACACCGAAATTGCATCGGTATTAAATACAACAGTCACCATGCGCACTTTCCTAGATGGGAGTAATGACTCAAACAGTTAACGCTTTGATCGTTCCCTGTAAGACCAGTAGTAGTTTCCGATGCACATCTGGAGGTATTCTGTAATCTGTGGACCTTCAAAGTGTTGATGAAAGACAGAAATTGCAACAGGATTGAATACAATAGTCACCATGCCCACTTTATTCCATGGGAGTAATGTCTCAAACAGTCTACGCTTTTATCGTTCCCTGGAAGACCAATAGTAGTTTCCGATGCACATCTGGAGGCATTCTGTAATCTGTGGACTATCAGAGTGTTGTTGAAACACAGAAATTGCATCGGGAATGAATACAACAGTCACCATGCGCACTTTCCTCCATGGGAGTAATGTCTCAAACTGTCATCGCTTTGATCGTTCCCTGAAGACCAGTAGTAGTTTCCGATGCACATCTGGAGGTATTCTGTAATCTGTGGATCTTCAAAGTGTTGACGAAAGACAGAAATTGCCTCGGGATTGAATACAAGAGTCATCATGAGCATTTTCCTCCATGGGAGTAATGTCTCAAACCGTCTACGCTTTGATCGATCCCTGGAAGACCAGTAGTTGATTCCGATGCACATTGGATTCGTTCTGCAATCTGTATACTATCAGAGTGTTGTTCAAACACAGAAATTGCGTCGGGATTGAAAACAACTGTCGCCATGCGCACTTTCCACCATGGGAGTAATGTCTCTAACAGTCTACGCATTGATCGTTCCCTGGAAGACCAGTAGTAGTTTCCGACGCACATCTGGATACGTTCTGTAATCTGTATACTATCAGAGTGTTGTTTAAAAACAGAAATATCATCGGGATTGAATACAACAGTCGCCATGCGCACTTTCCTCCATGGGATTAATGTCTCAAACAGTCTACGTTTTGATCCTTCCCTGGAAGACCATTAGTAGTTTCCGAAGCACATCTGGAGGCATTCTGTAATCTGTGGAGTTTCAGAGTGTTGATGAAACACAGAAATTGCATTGGGATTGAATACAACAGTCACCATGCGCACTTTCCTCCATGGGAGTAATGTCTCTAACAGTCTACGCTTTGATCGTTCCCTGGAAGGCCAGTAGTAGGTTCCGATGCACATCTGGAGGCATTCTGTAATCTGTTTACTATCAGAGTGTTGTTGAAACACAGAAATTGCATCGGGATTGAATACAACAGTCACCATGCGGACTCTCCTCCATGGGAGTAATGTCTCAAACAGTCTACGCTTTGATCGTTCCCTGGAAGACCAGTAGTACTTTCCGATGCACATCTGGAGGCATTCTGTAATCTTAGGACTATCAGAGTGTTGTTGAAACACTGAAATTGCATCGGGATTGAATACAGCAGTCACCATGCGCACTTTCAGCCATGGGAGTAATGTCTCAAACAGTCTACGCTTTGATCGTTCCCTGGAAGACCAGTAGTAGTTTCCGATGCATATATGGAGGCATTCTGTTATCTGTGGACCTTCAAAGTGTTGATGAAACACAGAAATTGCATCGGGATAGAAGACAACAGTCACCACGCGCAGTTTCCTGCATGGGAGTAATGTCTCAAACTGTCTACTATTTGATTGAGCCCTGGATGACCAGTAGTAGCTTCTGATGCACATGTGGAGGCATACTGTAATCTGTGGAACATCAGAGTGTTGATGAAACACAGAAATTGCATCGGGATGGAATACAACAGCCAGCATGCGCACTTTCCTCCTTTGGGAGTAATGTCTCAAACAGTCTACGTTTTGATCGTTCACTGGAAGACCAGTAGTAGTTTCCGATGCACATCTGGAGGCATTCTGTAATCTGTGGACTATCAGAGTGTTGATGAAACACCGAAATTGCATCGGTATTGAATACAACAGTCACCATGCGCACTTTCCTAGATGGGAGTAATGTCTCAAACAGTTAACGCTTTGATCGTTCCCTGGAAGACCAGTAGTAGTTTCCGATGCACATCTGGAGGTATTCTGTAATCTGTGGATCTTCAAAGTGTTGATGAAAGACAGAAATTGCCTCGGGATTGAATACAACAGGCACCATGCGAACTTTCCTCCATGTGAGTAATGTCTCAAACAGTCTACGCTTTGATCGTTGCCTGGAAGAGCAGTAGTAGTTTCCGATGCACATCGGGAGGCATTCTGCAATCTGTGGACCTTCAAAGTGTTGATGAAACGCAGAAATTGCATTGGGATTGAATCAGTCTACGCTTTGATCATTCCCTGGAAGACCATTAGTAGTTACCGATGCACATCGGAAGGCATTCTGTAATCTGTGGACTATCAGAGTGTTGTTGAAACACAGAAATTGCATCAGGACTGAATACAACAGTCGCCATGCGCACTTTCCTATATGGGAGTAATGTCTCAAACAGTCTACGCTTTGATCGTTACCTGGAAGAATAGTAGTAGTTTACGATGCACATCTGGAGGCATTCCGTAATCTGTGGACTATCAGACTGTTGTTGAAACACAGAAATTGCATCGGGATTGAATACAACAGTCACCATGAGCGCTTTCCTCCATAGGAGTAATGTCTCATACTGTCATCGCTTTGATCGTTCCCTGAAGACCAGTAATAGTTTCCGATGCACATCTGGAGGCATTCTGTAATCAGTGGACTACCAGAGTGTTGATGAAACACAGAAATTGCATCGGGATTGAATACAACAGTCAATACACGCACTTTCCTCCATGGGATTAATGTCTCAAACAGTCTGCGTTTTGATCGTTCCCTGGAAGACCAGTAGTAGTTTCCGAAGCACATCTGGGGGCATTCTGTAATGTGTGAACTTTCAGAGTGTTGATGAAACACAGAAATTGCATCGGGATTGAATACATCAGTCACCATGCGCACTTTCCTACCATGGGAGTAATGTCTCAAAGAGTCTACGCTTTGATCGTTGCCTGGAAGACCGGTAGTAGTTTCCGATGCATATCTGGAGGCATTCTGTAATCTGTGGACCTTCAAAGTGTTGATGAAACGCAGAAATTGCATCGGGATTGAATACAACAGTCACCATGCGCACTTTCCTCCATGGGAGTAATGTCTCAAACAGTCTACGCTTTGATCGTTCCCTGGAAGACCAGTAGTAGTTTCCGATGCACATGTGGAGGCATACTGTAATCTGTGGAACATCAGAGTGTTGATGAAACACAGAAATTGCATCGGGATATAATACAACAGTCACCATGCGCACTTTCCTCCATGGGAGTAATGTCTCAAACAGTCTACGATTTGATCGTTACCTGGAAGACCAGTAGTAGTTTCCGATGTGCATCTGGTGGCATTTTGTAATCTGTGGACTATCAGAGTGTTGATGAAACACCGAAATTGCGTTGGTATTGAATACAACAGTCACCATGCGCGCTTTGTTCCATGGGAGTAATGTCTCAAACAGTTAACGCTTTGATCGTTCCCTGGAAGACCAGTAGTAGTTTCCGGTGCACATCTGGGGCATTCTGCAATCTGTGGAACATCAGAGTGTTGATGAAACACAGAAATTGCATCGGGATGGAATACAACAGTCACAATGCGCACTTTCCTCCATAGGAGTAATGGCTCAAACAGTCTACGCTTTGATCGTTCCCTGGAAGACCATTACTAGTTACCGATGCACATCAGAAGTCATTCTGTAATCTGTGGACTATCAGAGTGTTGTTGAATTACAGAAATTGCATCAGGATTGAATACAACAGTCGCCATGCGCACTTTCCTATATGGGAGGAATGTCTCAAACAGTCTACGCTTTGATCGTTTCCTGGAAGAATAGTAGTAGTTTACGATGCACATCTGGAGGCATTCTTTAAGCTGTGGACCTTCAAAGTGTTGATGAAACACAGAAATTGCATCGGGATTGAATACAACAGTCACCATGCGCCCTTTCCTCCATGGGAGTAATGTCTCAAACAATCTACGCTTTGTTCGTTCCCTGGAAGCCCATTCGTAGTTTCCGATGCACATGTGGAGGCATACTGTAATCTGTGGAACATCAGAGTGTTGATGAAACACAGAAATTGCATCGGAATGGAATACAACAGTCACCATGCGCACTTTCCTCCATGGGAGTAATGTCTCAAACAGTCTACGCTTTGATCCTTCCCTGAAGCCCAGTAGTAGTTTCCGATCCACATCCGGAGGAGTTCTGTAATCAGTGGACTTTAAAGTGTTGATGAAACACACAAATTGCATCGGGATTGAATACAACAGTCACCATGCGCACTTTCCTCCATGGGTGTAATGTCTCAAACAGTCTACGCTTTGATCGTTCCCTGGAAGACCAGTAGTAGTTTCCGATGCACATCTGGAGGCATTGTGTAATCTGTGGACTATCAGAGTGTTATGAAACACAGAAATTGCATCGGGATTGAATACAACAGTCACCATGCGCACTTTCCTCCATGGGAGTAATGTCTCAAACAGTCTACGCTTTGATCGTTGCCTGGAAGACCAGTAGTAGTTTCCGATGCACATCTGGAGGCATTCTGTAATCTGTAAACTATCAGAGTGTTGTTCAAACACAGAAATTGCATCGGGATTGAATACAACAGTCACCGTGCGCAACTTCCTCCATGGGAGTAATGTCTCAAACAGTCTACGGTTTGATCGTTCCCTGGAAGACCAGTAGTAATTTCCGGTGCACATGTGGTGGCATACTGTAATCTGTGGAACATCAGTGTGTTGTTGATAAACAGAAATTGCATCGGGATTGAATACAACAGTCACCATGCGCACTTTCCTATATAGGAGTAATGTCTCATACAGTCTACGATTTAATCGTTCCCTGGAAGACCAGTTGTAGTTTCCGATGCACATCTGGTGGCATTCTGTAATCTGTGGACTAACAGAGTGTTGATGAAACACCGAAATTGGATCGGGATTGAATACAACAGTCACCATGCGCACTTTCCTCCATGGGAGTAATGTCTCAAACAGTCTACGCTTTGATCGTTGCCTGGAAGACCAGTAGTAGTTTCCAATGCTCCTTTGGAGGCATTCTATAATCTGTGGACCTTCAAAGTGTTGATGAAACACAGAAATTGCATCGGGATTGAATACAACAGTCACCATGGGCACTTTCCTCGATGGGAGTAATGTTTCAAACAGTCCACGATTTGATCGTTCCCTGCAAGACCAGTAGTAGTTTCCGATGCACATCCGGAGGCGTTCTGTAATCTATGGACCTTCAAAGTGTTGATAAAACACAGAAATTGCATCGGGATTGAACACAACAGTCACCATGCGCACTTTCCTCCATTAGAGTAATGACTCAAACAGTCTACGCTTTCATCGTTCCCTGGAAGACCAGTAGTAGTTTCCGATGCACATCTGGAGGCATTCTGTAATCTGTGGAATATCAGAGTGTTGATGAAGTACAGAAATTGCATCGGGTTTGAATACAACAGTCACCATGAGCATTTTCCTCCATTTGAGTAATGTCTCAAACTGTCTACGCTTCGATCGTTCCCTGGAAGGCCAGAAATAGTTTCCGATGCACATCTGGAGGCATACTGTAATCTGTGGAACATCAGTGTGTTGTTGATACACAGAAATTGCATCGGGATTGAATACAACAGTCACCATGCGCACTTCCCTTTATAGGAGTAATGTCTCAAACAATCTACGATTTGATCGTTCCCTGGAAGACCAGTAGTAGTTTCCGATGCACATCTGGTGGCATTCTGTAATCTGTGGACTATCAGAGTGTTGATGAAACACCGAAATTCAATCGGGATTGAATACAACAGTCACCATGTTCACTTTCCTCCATGGGATTAATGTCTCAAACAGTCTACGGTTTGATCATTCCCTGGAAGACCAGTAGTAGTTCCCGAAGCACATTTGGGGACATTCTGTAATGTGTGGACTATCAGAGTGTTGATGAAACACAGAAATTGCATCTGGATTGAATACAACAGTCACCATGCGCAATTTCCTCCATGGGAGTAATGTCTCTAACAGTCTACGCTTTGATCGTTCCCTGGAAGGCCAGTAGTAGGTTCCGATGCACATCTGGAGGCATTCTGTAATCTGTTTACTATCAGAGTGTTGTTGAAACACAGAAATTGCATCGGGATTGAATACAACAGTCACCATGCGGACTCTCCTCCATGGGAGTAATGTCTCAAACAGTCTACGCTTTGATCGTTCCCTGGAAGACCAGTAGTACTTTCCGATGCACATCTGGAGGCATTCTGTAATCTTAGGACTATCAGAGTGTTGTTGAAACACTGAAATTGCATCGGGATTGAATACAGCAGTCACCATGCGCACTTTCAGCCATGGGAGTAATGTCTCAAACAGTCTACGCTTTGATCGTTCCCTGGAAGACCAGTAGTAGTTTCCGATGCATATATGGAGGCATTCTGTTATCTGTGGACCTTCAAAGTGTTGATGAAACACAGAAATTGCATCGGGATAGAAGACAACTGTCACCACGCGCAGTTTCCTGCATGGGAGTAATGTCTCAAACTGTCTACTATTTGATTGACCCCTGGATGACCAGTAGTAGCTTCTGATGCACATGTGGAGGCATACTGTAATCTGTGGAACATCAGAGTGTTGATGAAACACAGAAATTGCATCGGGATGGAATACAACAGCCAGCATGCGCACTTTCCTCCTTTGGGAGTAATGTCTCAAACAGTCTACGTTTTGATCGTTCACTGGAAGACCAGTAGTAGTTTCCGATGCACATCTGGAGGCATTCTGTAATCTGTGGACTATCAGAGTGTTGATGAAACACCGAAATTGCATCGGTATTGAATACAACAGTCACCATGCGCACTTTCCTAGATGGGAGTAATGTCTCAAACAGTTAACGCTTTGATCGTTCCCTGGAAGACCAGTAGTAGTTTCCGATGCACATGTGGAGGCATACTGTAATCTGTGGAACATCAGAGTGTTGATGAAACACAGAAATTGCATCGGGATATAATACAACAGTCACCATGCGCACTTTCCTCCATGGGAGTAATGTCTCAAACAGTCTACGATTTGATCGTTACCTGGAAGACCAGTAGTAGTTTCCGATGTGCATCTGGTGGCATTTTGTAATCTGTGGACTATCAGAGTGTTGATGAAACACCGAAATTGCGTTGGTATTGAATACAACAGTCACCATGCGCGCTTTGTTCCATGGGAGTAATGTCTCAAACAGTTAACGCTTTGATCGTTCCCTGGAAGACCAGTAGTAGTTTCCGGTGCACATCTGGGGCATTCTGCAATCTGTGGAACATCAGAGTGTTGATGAAACACAGAAATTGCATCGGGATGGAATACAACAGTCACAATGCTCACTTTCCTCCATAGGAGTAATGGCTCAAACAGTCTACGCTTTGATCGTTCCCTAGAAGACCATTAGTAGTTACCGATGCACATCAGAAGTCATTCTGTAATCTGTGGACTATCAGAGTGTTGTTGAATTACAGAAATTGCATCAGGATTGAATACAACAGTCGCCATGCGCACTTTCCTATATGGGAGTAATGTCTCAAACAGTCTACGCTTTGATCGTTTCCTGGAAGAATAGTAGTAGTTTACGATGCACATCTGGAGGCATTCTGCAATCTGTGGACCTTCAAAGTGTTGATGAAACACAGAAATTGCATCGGGATTGAATACAACAGTCACCATGCGCCCTTTCCTCCATGGGAGTAATGTCTCAAACAATCTACGCTTTGTTCGTTCCCTGGAAGCCCATTCGTAGTTTCCGATGCACATGTGGAGGCATACTGTAATCTGTGGAACATCAGAGTGTTGATGAAACACAGAAATTGCATCGGAATGGAATACAACAGTCACCATGCGCACTTTCCTCCATGGGAGTAATGTCTCAAACAGTCTACGCTTTGATCCTTCCCTGAAGCCCAGTAGTAGTTTCCGATCCACATCCGGAGGAGTTCTGTAATCAGTGGACTTTAAAGTGTTGATGAAACACACAAATTGCATCGGGATTGAATACAACAGTCACCATGCGCACTTTCCTCCATGGGTGTAATGTCTCAAACAGTCTACGCTTTGATCGTTCCCTGGAAGACCAGTAGTAGTTTCCGATGCACATCTGGAGGCATTGTGTAATCTGTGGACTATCAGAGTGTTATGAAACACAGAAATTGCATCGGGATTGAATACAACAGTCACCATGCGCAGTTTTCTATATGGGACTAATGTCTCAAACAGTCTACGGTTTGATCGTTTCCTGGAAGACCAGTAGTAGTTTCCGATGAACATCAGGAGGCATTCTGTAATCTGTGGACCTTCAAAGTGTTGATGAAACACAGAAATTGCATCGGGATTGAATACAACAGTCACCATGCGCACTTTCCTCCATGTGAGTAATGTCTCAAACAGTCTACGATTTGATCGTTCCCTGGAAGACCAGTAGTAGTTTCCGATGCACATGTGGTGGCATACTGTAATCTGTGGAACATCAGAGTGTTGATGAAACACAGAAATTGCATCGGGATGGAATACAACAGTCACCATGCGCACTTTCCTCCATGGGATTAATGTCTCAAACAGTCTACGATTTGATCGTTCCCTGGAAGACCAGTAGTAGTTTCCAATGCACATCTGGTGGCATTCTGTATTCTGTGGACTATCAGAGTGTTGATGAAACACCGAAATTGGATCGGGATTGAATACAACAGTCACCATGCCCACTTTCCTCCATGGGAGTAATGTCTCAAACAGTCTACGCTTTGATCGTTCCCTGGAAGGCCAGTAGTAGTTTCCGATGCACATCTGGAGGCATTGTGTAATCTGTGGACTATCCGAGTGTTATGAAACACCGAAATTGCATCGGTATTGAATATAACAGTCATCAAGCGCACTTTCCTCCATGGGAGTAATGTCTCAAACAGTCTACGCTTTGATCGTTGCCTGGAAGACCAGTAGTAGTTTCCGATGCACATCTGGAGGCATTCTGTAATCTGTAAACTATCAGAGCGTTGTTCAAACACAGAAATTGCATCGGGATTGAATACAACAGTCACCGTGCGCAACTTCCTCCATGGGAGTAATGTCTCAAACAGTCTACGGTTTGATCGTTCCCTGGAAGACCAGTAGTAATTTCCGATGCACATGTGGTGGCATACTGTAATCTGTGGAACATCAGTGTGTTGTTGATAAACAGAAATTGCATCGGGATTGAATACAACAGTCACCATGCGCACTTTCCTATATAGGAGTAATGTCTCATACAGTCTACGATTTGATCGTTCCCTGGAAGACCAGTAGTAGTTTCCGATGCACATCTGGTGGCATTCTGTAATCTGTGGACTAACAGAGTGTTGATGAAACACCGAAATTGGATCGGGATTGAATACAACAGTCACCATGCGCACTTTCCTCCATGGGAGTAATGTCTCAAACAGTCTACGCTTTGATCGTTGCCTGGAAGACCAGTAGTAGTTTCCAATGCTCCTCTGGAGGCATTCTATAATCTGTGGACCTTCAAAGTGTTGATGAAACACAGAAATTGCATCGGGATTGAATACAACAGTCACCATGGGCACTTTCCTCGATGGGAGTAATGTCTCAAACAGTCCACGATTTGATCGTTCCCTGCAAGACCAGTAGTAGTTTCCGATGCACATCCGGAGGCGTTCTGTAATCTATGGACCTTCAAAGTGTTGATAAAACACAGAAATTGCATCGGGATTGAACACAACAGTCACCATGCGCACTTTCCTCCATTAGAGTAATGACTCAAACAGTCTACGCTTTCATCGTTCCCTGGAAGACCAGTAGTAGTTTCCGTAGCATATCTGGAGGCATTCTGTAATCTGTGGACTATCAGAGTGTTATGAAACACAGAAATTTCATCGCGATTTAATACAACAGTCACCATGCGCACGTTCCTAAATGGGAGTATTGTCTCAAACAGTCTACGCTTTGATTGTTCCTGGAAGACCACTTGTAGTTTCCGATGCACATCTGGAGGCATTCTGTAATCTGTGGACCTTCAAAGTGTTGATGAAACACAGAAATTTTATCGGGATTGAATACAACAGTCACCATAAGCAATTTTCCTCCATGGGAGTAATGTCTCAAACAGTCTACGTTTTGATCGTTCCCTGGAAGACCAGTAGTAGTTTCCGATCCACATCTGGAGGCATTCTGTAATCTGTGGACTATCTGTGTGTTGTTGAAACACCGAAATTGGATCGGGATTGAATACAACAGTCACCATGCGCACTTTCCTCCATGGGATTAATGTCTCAAAGAGTCTACGTTTTGATCGTTGCCTGGAAGACCAGTAGTAGTTTCCGATGCACATCTGGAGGCATTCTGTAATCTGTAAACTATCAGAGTGTTGTTCAAACACAGAAATTGCATCGGGATTGAATACAACAGTCACCATGCGCACTTTCCTATATAGGAGTAATGTCTCAAACAGTCTACGCTTTGATCGTTACCTGGAAGACCAGTAGTAGTTTCCGATTCACATCTGGAGGCAGTCTGTAATCTGTGGACTATCAGAGTGTTGATGAAACAGAAAATACATCGGGATTGAATACAACAGTCACCATGCGCACTTTCCTCCATGGGAGTAATGTCTGAAACAGTCTACGCTTTGATCGTTCCCAGGAAGACCAGTAGTAGTTTCCGATGCACATCTGGAAGCATTCTGTAATCTGTTGAGTATCAGAGTTTTGATGAAACAGAGAAATTGCATCGGGATGAATACAACAGTCACCATGTGCACCTTCCTCCATGGGAGTAATGTCTCAAAGAGTTTACGCTTTGATCGTTCCCTGGAAGACCAGTAGTAGTTTCCGATGCACATCTGGAGGCATTCTGTAATCTGTGGAATACCAGAGTGTTGATGAAGCACAGAAATTGCATCGGGTTTTAATACAACAGTCACCATGAGCATTTTCCTCCATTTGAGTAATGTCTCAAACTGTCTACGCTTTGATCGTTCCCTGGAAGGCCAGAAGTAGTTTCCGATGCACATCTGGAGGCATACTGAAATCTGTGGAACATCAGTGTGTTGTTGATACACAGAAATTGCATCGGGATTGAATACAACAGTCACCATGCGCACTTCCCTTTATAGGAGTAATGTCTCAAACAATCGACGATTTGATCGTTCCCTGGAAGACCAGTAGTAGTTTCCGATGCACATCTGGTGGCATTCTGTAATCTGTGGACTATCAGAGTGTTGATGAAACACCGAAATTCAATCGGGATTGAATACAACAGTCACCATGTTCACTTTCCTCCATGGGATTAATGTCTCAAACAGTCTACGGTTTGATCATTCCCTGGAAGACCAGTAGTAGTTCCCGAAGCACATTTGGGGACATTCTGTAATGTGTGGACTATCAGAGTGTTGATGAAACACAGAAATTGCATCTGGATTGAATACAACAGTCACCATGCGCAATTTCCTCCATGGGAGTAATGTCTCAAACAGTCTACGCTTTGATTGTTGCCTGGAAGACCAGTAGTAGTTTCCGATGCACCTCTGGAGGCATTCTATAATCTGTGGACCTTCAAAGTGTTGATGAAACACAGAAATTGCATCGGGATTGAATACAACTGTCACCATGGGCACTTTCCTCCATGGGAGTAATGTCTCAAACAGTCTACGCTTTGATCGTTCCCTGGAAGACCAGTAGTAGTTTCCGATGCACATGTGGAGGCATACTGTAATCTGTGGAACATCAGAGTGTTGATGAAACACAGAAATTGCATCGGGATATAATACAACAGTCACCATGCGCACTTTCCTCCATGGGAGTAATGTCTCAAACAGTCTACGATTTGATCGTTACCTGGCAGACCAGTAGTAGTTTCCGATGAGGATCTGGTGGCATTTTGTAATCTGTGGACTATCAGAGTGTTGATGAAACACCGAAATTGCGTTGGTATTGAATACAACAGTCACCATGCGCGCTTTGTTCCATGGGAGTAATGTCTCAAACAGTTAACGCTTTGATCGTTCCCTGGAAGACCAGTAGTAGTTTCCGGTGCACACCTGGGGCATTCTGCAATCTGTGGAACATCAGAGTGTTGATGAAACACAGAAATTGCATCGGGATGGAATACTACAGTCACAATGCGCACTTTCCTCCATAGGAGTAATGTCTCAAACAGTCTACGCTTTGATCGTTCCCTGGAAGACCAGTAGTAGTTTCCGATGCACATGTGGAGGCATACTGTAATCTGTGGAACATCAGAGTGTTGATGAAACACAGAAATTGCATCGGGATATAATACAACAGTCACCATGCGCACTTTCCTCCATGGGAGTAATGTCTCAAACAGTCTACGATTTGATCGTTACCTGGAAGACCAGTAGTAGTTTCCGATGTGCATCTGGTGGCATTTTGTAATCTGTGGACTATCAGGGTGTTGATGAAACACCGAAATTGCGTTGGTATTGAATACAACAGTCACCATGCGCGCTTTGTTCCATGGGAGTAATGTCTCAAACAGTTAACGCTTTGATCGTTCCCTGGAAGACCAGTAGTAGTTTCCGGTGCACATCTGGGGCATTCTGCAATCTGTGGAACATCAGAGTGTTGTTGAATTACAGAAATTGCATCAGGATTGAATACAACAGTCGCCATGCGCACTTCCCTATATGGGAGTAATGTCTCAAACAGTCTACGCTTTGATCGTTTCCTGGAAGAATAGTAGTAGTTTACGATGCACATCTGGAGGCATTCTGTAATCTGTGGACCTTCAAAGTGTTGATGAAACACAGAAATTGCATCGGGATTGAATACAACAGTCACCATGTGCACTTTCCTCCATGGGAGTAATGTCTCAAACAATCTACGCTTTGTTCGTTCCCTGGAAGCCCATTCGTAGTTTCCGATGCACATGTGGAGTCATACTGTAATCTGTGGAACATCAGAGTGTTGATGAAACACAGAAATTGAATCGGAATGGAATACAACAGTCACCATGCGCACTTTCCTCCATGGGAGTAATGTCTCAAACAGTATACGCTTTGATCCTTCCCTGAAGCCCAGTAGTAGTTTCCGATGCACATCCGGAGGAGTTCTGTAATCAGTGGACTTTAAAGAGTTGATGAAACACACAAATTGCATCGGGATTGAATACAACAGTCACGATGCGCTCTTTCCTCCATGGGTGTAATGTCTCAAACAGTCTACGCTGTGATCGTTCCCTGGAAGACCAGTAGTAGTTTCCGATGCACATCTGGAGGCATTGTGTAATCTGTGGACTATCAGAGTGTTATGAAACACAGAAATTGCATCGGGATTGAATACAACTGTCACCATGCGCACTTTCCTCCATGGGAGTAATGTCTCAAACAGTCTACGCTTTGATCGTTCCCTGGAAGACCATTAGTAGCTTCCGATGCACATCTGAAGGCATTCTGTAATCTGTGGACTATCAGAGTGTTGTTGAAACTCAGAAATTGTATCAGGATTGAATACAGCAGTCACCATGCGCAGTTTTCTATATGGGAGTAATGTCTCAAACAGTCTACGGTTTGATCGTTTCCTGGAAGACCAGTAGTAGTTTCCGACGAACATCAGGAGGCATTCTGTAATCTGTGGACCTTCAAAGTGTTGATGAAACACAGAAATTGCATCGGGATTGAATACAACAGTCACCATGCGCACTTTCCTCCATGGGAGTAATGTCTCAAACAGTCTACGATTTGATCGTTCCCTGGAAGACCAGTAGTAGTTTCCGATGCACATGTGGTGGCATACTGTAATCTGTGGAACATCAGAGTGTTGAAGAAACACAGAAATTGCATGGGGATGGAATACAACAGTCACCATGCGCACTTTCCTCCATGGGATTAATGTCTCAAACAGTCTACGATTTGATCGTTCCCTGGAAGACCAGTAGTAGTTTCCAATGCACATCTGGTGGCATTCTGTATTCTGTGGACTATCAGAGTGTTGATGAAACACCGAAATTGGATCGGGATTGAATACAACAGTCACCATGCCCACTTTCCTCCATGGGAGTAATGTCTCAAACAGTCTACGCTTTGATCGTTCCCTGGAAGACCAGTAGTAGTTTCCGATGCACATCTGGAGGCATTGTGTAATCTGTGGACTATCCGAGTGTTATGAAACACCGAAATTGCATCGGTATTGAATACACAGTCATCAAGCGCACTTTCCTCCATGGGAGTAATGTCTCAAACAGTCTACGCTTTGATCGTTGCCTGGAAGACCAGTAGTAGTTTCCGATGCACATCTGGAGGCATTCTGTAATCTGTAAACTATCAGAGTGTTGTTCAAACACAGAAATTGCATCGGGATTGAATACAACACTCACCGTGCGCAACTTCCTCCATTTGAGTAATGTCTCAAACAGTCTACGGTTTGATCGTTCCCTGGTAGACCAGTAGTAATTTCCGATGCACATGTGGTGGCATACTGTAATCTGTGGAACATCAGTGTGTTGTAGATACACAGAAATTGCATCGGGATTGAATACAACAGTCACCATGCGCACTTTCCTATATAGGAGTAATGTCTCATACAGTCTACGATTTGATCGTTCCCTGGAAGACCAGTAGTAGTTTCCGATGCACATCTGGTGGCATTCTGTAATCTGTGGACTATCAGAGTAGTGATGAAACACCGAAATTGGATCGGGATTGAATACAACAGTCACCATGCGCACTTTCCTCCATGGGAGTAATGTCTTAAACAGTCTACGCTTTGATCGTTGCCTGGAAGACCAGTAGTAGTTTCCAATGCTCCTCTGGAGGCATTCTATAATCTGTGGACCTTCAAAGTGTTGATGAAACACAGAAATTGCATCGGGATTGAATACAACAGTCACCATGGGCACTTTCCTCGATGGGAGTAATGTCTCAAACAGTCCACGATTTGATCGTTCCCTGCAAGACCAGTAGTAGTTTCCGATTCACATCTGGAGGCATTCTGTAATCTGTGGACTATCAGAGTGTTGATGAAACACTGATATTGCATCGGGATTGAATACAACTGTCACCATGCGCACTTTCCTCCATGGGAGTAATGTCTCAAACAGTCTACGCTTTGATCGTTACCTGGAAGACCAGTAGTAGTTTCCGATTCACATCTGGAGGCATTCTGTAATCTGTGGACTATCAGAGTGTTGATGATACACAGAAAATACATCGGGATTGAATACAACAGTCACCATGCGCACTTTCCTCCATGGGAGTAATGTCTGAAACAGTCTACGCTTTGATCGTTCCCAGGAAGACCAGTAGTAGTTTCCGATGCACATCTGGAGGCATTCTGTAATCTGTGGAGTATCAGAGTTTTGATGAAACACAGAAATTGCATCGGGATGAATACAACAGTCACCATGTGCACCTTCCTCCATGGGAGTAATGTCTCAAGGAGTTTACGCTTTGATCGTTCCCTGGAAGACCAGTAGTAGTTTCCGATGCACATCTGGAGGCATTCTGTAATCTGTGGAATATCAGAGTGTTGATGAAGCACAGAAACTGCATCGGGTTTGAATACAACAGTCACCATGAGCATTTTCCTCCATTTGAGTAATGTCTCAAACTGTCTACGCTTTGATCGTTCCCTGGAAGACCAGTAGTAGTTTCCGATGCACATCTGGTGGCATTCTGTGATCTGTGGACTATCAGAGTGTTGATGAAATAGCGAAATTCAATCGGGATTGAATACAACAGTCACCATGCGCACTTTCCTCCATGGGATTAATGTCCCAAATAGTCTACAGTTTGATCATTCCCTGGAAGACCAGTAGTAGTTCCCGAAGTACATTTGGGGACATTCTGTATTGTGTGGACTATCAGGGTGTTGATGAAACACAGAAATTGTATCTGGATTGAATACAACAGTCACCATGCGCAATTTCCTCCATGGGAGTAATGTCTCAAACAGTCTACGATTTGATCGTTGCCTGGAAGACCAGTAGTAGTTTCCGATGCACCTCTGGAGGCATTCAATAATCTGTGGACCTTCAAAGTGTTGATGAAACACAGAAATTGCATCGGGATTGAATACAAATGTCACCATGGGCACTTTCCTCCATGGGAGTAATGTCTCAAACAGTCTACGCTTTGATCGTTCCCTGGAAGACCAGTAGTAGTTTCCGATGCACCTCTGGAGGCATTCTATAATCTGTGGACCTTTAAAGTGTTGATGAAACACAGAAATTGCATCGGGATTGAATACAACAGTCACCATGCGCACTTTCCTATATAGGAGTAATGTCTCATACAGTCTACGATTTGATCGTTCCCTGGAAGACCAGTAGTAGTTTCCGATGCACATGTGGTGGCATACTGTAATCTGTGGAACATCAGTGTGTTGTTGATACACAGAAATTGCATCGGGATTGAATACAACAGTCACCATGCGCACTTCCCTTTATAGGAGTAATGTCTCAAACAATCTACGATTTGATCGTTCCCTGGAAGACCAGTAGTAGTTTCCGATGCACATCTGGTGGCATTCTGTAATCTGTGGACTATCAGAGTGTTATGAAACACAGAAATTGCATCGGGATTGAATACAACAGTCACCATGCGCACTTCCCTTTATAGGAGTAATGTCTCAAACAATCTACGATTTGATCGTTCCCTGGAAGACCAGTAGTAGTTTCCGATGCACATCTGGAGGCATTCTGTAATCTGTGGACCTTCAAAGTGTTGATGAAACACAGAAATTTTATCAGGATTGAATACAACAGTCACCATAAGCAATTTTCCTCCATGGGAGTAATGTCTCAAACAGTCTACGTTTTGATCGTTCCCTGGAAGACCAGTAGTAGTTTCCGATCCACATCTGGAGGCATTTTGTAATCTGTGGACTATCAGTGTGTTGTTGAAACACCGAAATTGGATCGGGATTGAATACAACAGTCACCATGCGCACTTTCCTCCATGGGATTAATGTCTCAAAGAGTCCACGTTTTGATCGTTGCCTGGAAGACCAGTAGTAGTTTCCGATGCACATCTGGAGGCATTCTGTAATCTGTAAACTATCAGAGTGTTGTTCAAACACAGAAATTGCTTCGGGATTAAATACAACAGTCACCATGCGCACTTTCCTATATAGGAGTAATGTCTCAAACAGTCTACGATTTGATCGTTCCCTGGAAGACCAGTAGTAGTTTCCGATGCACATCTGGTTGCATTCTGTAATCTGTGGGCTGTCAGAGTGTTGATGAAACACTGATATCGCATCGGGATTGAATACAACTGTCACCATGCGCACTTTCCTCCATGGGAGTAATGTCTCAAACAGTCTACGCTTTGATCGTTACCTGGAAGACCAGTAGTAGTTTCCGATTCACATCAGGAGGCATTCTGTAATCTGTGGACTATCAGAGTGTTGATGATACACAGAAAATACATCGGGATTGAATACAACAGTCACCATGCGCACTTTCCTCCATGGGAGTAATGTCTGAAACAGTCTACGCTTTGATCGTTCCCAGGAAGACCAGTAGTAGTTTCCGATGCACATCTGGAGGCATTCTGTAATCTGTGGAGTATCAGAGTTTTGATGAAACACGGAAATTGCATCGGGATGAATACAACAGTCACCATGTGCACCTTCCTCCATGGGAGTAATGTCTCAAGGAGTTTACGCTTTGATCGTTCCCTGGAAGACCAGTAGTAGTTTCCGATGCACATCTGGAGGCATTCTGTAATCTGTGGAATATCAGAGTGTTGATGAAGCACAGAAACTGCATCGGGTTTGAATACAACAGTCACCATGAGCATTTTCCTCCATTTGAGTAATGTCTCAAACTGTCTACGCTTTGATCGTTCCCTGGAAGACCAGTAGTAGTTTCCGATGCACATCTGGTGGCATTCTGTGATCTGTGGACTATCAGAGTGTTGATGAAATAGCGAAATTCAATCGGGATTGAATACAACAGTCACCATGCGCACTTTCCTCCATGGGATTAATGTCCCAAATAGTCTACAGTTTGATCATTCCCTGGAAGACCAGTAGTAGTTCCCGAAGTACATTTGGGGACATTCTGTATTGTGTGGACTATCAGGGTGTTGATGAAACACAGAAATTGTATCTGGATTGAATACAACAGTCACCATGCGCAATTTCCTCCATGGGAGTAATGTCTCAAACAGTCTACGATTTGATCGTTGCCTGGATGACCAGTAGTAGTTTCCGATGCACCTCTGGAGGCATTCAATAATCTGTGGACCTTCAAAGTGTTGATGAAACACAGAAATTGCATCGGGATTGAATACAAATGTCACCATGGGCACTTTCCTCCATGGGAGTAATGTCTCAAACAGTCTACGCTTTGATCGTTCCCTGGAAGACCAGTAGTAGTTTCCGATGCACATGTGGTGGCATACTGTAATCTGTGGAACATCAGTGTGTTGTTGATACACAGAAATTGCATCGGGATTGAATACAACAGTCACCATGCGCACTTCCCTTTATAGGAGTAATGTCTCAAACAATCTACGATTTGATCGTTCCCTGGAAGACCAGTAGTAGTTTCCGATGCACATCTGGTGGCATTCTGTAATCTGTGGACTATCAGAGTGTTGATGAAACACCGAAATTCAATCGGGATTGAATACAACAGTCACCATGTTCACTTTCCTCCATGGGATTAATGTCTCAAACAGTCTACGGTTTGATCATTCCCTGGAAGACGAGTAGTAGTTCCCGAAGCACATTTGGGGACATTCTGTAATGTTTGGACTATCAGAGTGTTGATGAAACACAGAAATTGCATCTGGATTGAATACAACAGTCACCATGCGCAATTTCCTCCATGGGAGTAATGTCTCAAACAGTCTACGCTTTGATCGTTCCCTGGAAGACCAGTAGTAGTTTCCGATGCACCTCTGGAGGCATTCTATAATCTGTGGACCTTTAAAGTGTTGATGAAACACAGAAATTGCATCGGGATTGAGTACAACAGTCACCATGCGCACTTTCCTATATAGGAGTAATGTCTCATACAGTCTACGATTTGATCGTTCCCTGGAAGACCAGTAGTAGTTTCCGATGCACCTCTGGAGGCATTCAATAATCTGTGGACCTTCAAAGTGTTGATGAAACACAGAAATTGCATCGGGATTGAATACAACTGTCACCATGGGCACTTTCCTCCATGGGAGTAATGTCTCAAACAGTCTACGCTTTGATCGTTCCCTGGAAGACCAGTAGTAGTTTCCGATGCACATGTGGTGGCATACTGTAATCTGTGGAACATCAGTGTGTTGTTGATACACAGAAATTGCATCGGGATTGAATACAACAGTCACCATGCGCACTTCCCTTTATAGGAGTAATGTCTCAAACAATCTACGATTTGATCGTTCCCTGGAAGACCAGTAGTAGTTTCCGATGCACATCTGGTGGCATTCTGTAATCTGTGGACTATCAGAGTGTTGATGAAACACCGAAATTCAATCGGGATTGAATACAACAGTCACCATGTTCACTTTCCTCCATGGGATTAATCTCTCAAACAGTCTACGGTTTGATCATTCCCTGGAAGACCAGTAGTAGTTCCCGAAGCACATTTGGGGACATTCTGTAATGTGTGGACTATCAGAGTGTTGATGAAACACAGAAATTGCATCTGGATTGAATACAACAGTCACCATGCGCAATTTCCTCCATGGGAGTAATGTCTCAAACAGTCTACGTTTTGATTGTTGCCTGGAAGACCAGTAGTAGTTTCCGATGCACCTCTGGAGGCATTCTATATTCTGTGGACCATTAAAGTGTTGATGAAACACAGAAATTGCATCGGGATTGAATACAACAGTCACCATGGGCACTTTCCTACCATGGGAGTAATGTCTCAAACAGTCTACGCTTTGATCGTTCCCTGGAAGACCAGTAGTAGTTTCCGATGCACATCTGGAGGCATTTGTAATCTGTAAACAATCAGAGTGTTCTTCAAACACAGAAATTGCATCGGGATTGAATTCAACAGTCACCATGCGCACTTTGTTCCACGGGGTTTAAGGTCTCAAACAGTCTACGGTTTGATCATTCCCTGGAAGACCAGTAGTAGTTTCCGAATCACATTTGGGGTCATTCTGTAATGTGTCTACTATCAGAGTGTTGATGAAACACAAAAATTTTATCTGGATTGAATACAACAGCCACCATGAGCAATTTCCTCCATGGGAGTAATGTCTCAAACAGTCTACGCTTTGATCTTTCCCTGGAAGACCAGTAGAAGTTTCCGATGCACATCTGGTGGCATTCTGAAATCTGTGGACTATCAGAGTGTTCATGAAACACAGAAATTGCATCGGGATTGAATACAACCGTCAACATGCGCACTTTCCTCCATGGGAGTAATGTCTCAAACAGTCTACGCTTTGATCGTTCTCATTAAGACCAGTAGTAGTTTCCGATGCACATCTGGAGGCATTCTGTAATATGTGCACTATCAGAGTGTTGTTGAAACACAGAAATTGCATCGGGATTGAATACAACAGTCACCATGCGCACTTTCCTCCATGTGAGTAGTGTCTCAAACAGTCTACGATTTGATCGTCGCAGGAAGACCAGTAGTAGTTTCCGATGCACATCTGGTGGCATTCTGTAATCTGTGGACTATCAGAGTGTTGATGAAACACCGAAATTCAATCGGGATTGAATGCAACAGTCACCATGCGCACTTTCCTCCATGGGAGTAATGTCTCAAACAGTGACGCTTTGATCGTTCCCTGGAAGACCAGTAGTAGTTCCCGAAGCACATTTGGGACATTCTGTAATGTGTGGACTATCAGAGTGTTGATGAAACACAGAAATTGCATCGGGATTTAGAAACAACAGTCACCATGCGCACGTTCTTAAATGGGAGTTTTGTCTCAAACAGTCTACGCTTTGATTGTTCCCTGGAAGACCACTTGTAGATTCCGATGCACATCTGGAGGCATTCTGTAATCTGTGGACCTTTACAGTGTTGATGAAACACAGAAATTTTATCGGGATTGAATACAACAGTCACCATAAGCAATTTTCCTCCATGGGAGTAATGTCTCAAACAGTCTACGTTTTGATCGTTCCCTGGAAACCAGTAGTAGTTTCCGATCCACATCTGGAGGCATTCTGTAATCTGTGGACTATCAGTGTGTTGTTGAAACACCGAAATTGGATCGGGATTGAATACAACAGTCACCATGCGCACTTTCCTCCATGGGATTAATGTCTCAAAGAGTCTACGTTTTGATCGTTGACTGGAAGACCAGTAGTAGTTTCCGATGCACATCTGGAGGCATTCTGTAATCTTTAAACTATCAGAGTGTTGTTCAAACACAGAAATTGCATCGGGATTGAATACAACAGTCACCATGCGCACTTTCCTATATAGGAGTAATGTCTCAAACAGTGTACGCTTTGATCGTTCCCTGGAAGACCAGTAGTAGTTCCCGAAGCACATTTGGGGACATTCTGTAATGTGTGGACTATCAGAGTGTTGATGAAACACAGAAATTGCATCGGGATTTAGAAACAACAGTCACCATTCGCACGTTCTTAAATGGGAGTATTGTCTCAAACAGTCTACGCTTTGATTGTTCCCTGCAAGACCAGTAGTAGTTTCCGTTGCACGTCCGGAGGCATTCTGTAATCTGTGGACCTTCAAAGTATTGATGAAACACAGAAATTTTATCAGGATTGACTACAACAGTCACCAAGCGCACTTTCCACCAATGGAGTAATGTCTCAAACAGTCTACGCTTTGATCGTTCCCTGGAAGACCATTAGTAGTTACCGATGCACATCAGAAGTCATTCTGTAATCTGTGGACTATCAGAGTGTTGTTGAAACTCAGAAATTGCATCAGGATTGAATACAACAGTCACCATGCGCAGTTTTCTATATGGGAGTAATGTCTCAAACAGTCTACGGTTTGATCGTTTCCTGGAAGACCAGTAGTAGTTTCCGATGAACATCAGGAGGCATTCTGTAATCTGTGGACCTTCAAAGTGTTGATGAAACACAGAAATTGCATCGGGATTGAATACAACAGTCACCATGCGCACTTTCCTCCATTTGAGTAATGTCTCAAACAGTCTACGATTTGATCGTTCCCTGGAAGACCAGTAGTAGTTTCCGATGCACATGTGGTGGCATACTGTAATCTGTGGAACATCAGAGTGTTGATGAAACACAGAAATTGCATCGGGATGGAATACAACAGTCACCATGCGCACTTTCCTCCATGGGATTAATGTCTCAAACAGTCTACGATTTGATCGTTCCCTGGAAGACCAGTAGTAGTTTCCAATGCACATCTGGTGGCATTCTGTATTCTGTGGACTATCAGAGTGTTGATGAAACACCGAAATTGGATCGGGATTGAATACAACAGTCACCATGCCCACTTTCCTCCATGGGAGTAATGTCTCAAACAGTCTACGCTTTGATCGTTCCCTGGAAGACCAGTAGTAGTTTCCGATGCACATCTGGAGGCATTGTGTAATCTGTGGACTATCCGAGTGTTATGAAACACCGAAATTGCATCGGTATTGAATACAACAGTCATCAAGCGCACTTTCCTCCATGGGAGTAATGTCTCAAACAGTTAACGCTTTGATCGTTCCCTGGAAGCCCAGTAGTAGTTTCCGATTCACATCTGGAGGCATTCTGTAATCTGTAACCTATCAGAGTGTTGTTCAAACACAGAAATTGCATCGGGATTGAATACAACAGTCACCAAGCGCACTTTCCTATATAGGAGTAATGTCTCAAACAGTCTACGATTTGACCGTTCCCTGGAAGACCAGTAGTAGTTTCCGATGCACATCTGGTTGCATTCTGTAATCTGTGGGCTATCAGAGTGTTGATGAAACACTGATATTGCATCGGAATTGAATACAACTGTCACCATGCGCACTTTCCTCCATGGGAGTAATGTCTCAAACAGTCTACGCTTTGATCGTTACCTGGAAGACCAGTAGTAGTTTCCGATTCACATCTGGAGGCATTCTGTAATCTGTGGACTATCAGAGTGTTGATGAAACACAGAAAATACATCGGGATTTAATACAACAGTCACCATGCGCACTTTCCTCCATGGGAGTAATGTCTGAAACAGTCTACGCTTTGATCGTTCCCAGGAAGACCAGTAGTAGTTTCCGATGCACATCTGGAGGCATTCTGTAATCTGTGGAGTATCAGAGCTTTGATGAAACACAGAAATTGCATCGGGATGATTACAACAGTCACCATGTGCACCTTCCTCCATGGGAGTAATGTCTCAAAGAGTTTACGCTTTGATCGTTCCCTGGAAGACCAGTAGTAGTTTCCGATGCACATCTGGAGGCATTCTGTAATCTGTGGAATATCAGAGTGTTGATGAAGCACAGAAATTGCATCGGGTTTGAATACAACAGTCACCATGAGCATTTTCCTCCATTTGAGTAATGTCTCAAACTGTCTACGCTTTGATCGTTCCCTGGAAGACCAGAAGTAGTTTCCGATGCACATCTGGAGGCATTCTGTAATATGTGCACTACCAGAGTGTTGTTGAAACACAGAAATTGCATCGGAATTGAATACAACAGTCACCATGCGCACTTTCCTCCATGGGAGTAATGTCTCAAACAGTCTACGCTTTGATCGTTCCCTGGAAGGCCAGTATTAGTTTCCGATGCACAACTGGTGGCATTCTGTGATCTGTGGACTATCAGAGTGTTGATGAAATAGCGAAATTCAATCGGGATTGAATACAACAGTCACCATGCGCACTTTCCTCCATGGGATTAATGTCTCAAATAGTCTACGGTTTGATCATTCCCTGGGAGACCAGTAGTAGTTCCCTAAGTACATTTGGGGACATTCTGTATTGTGTGGACTATCAGGGTGTTGATGAAACACAGAAATTGCATCTGGATTGAATACAAAAGTCACCATGGGCACTTTCCTCCATGGGAGTAATGTCTCAAACAGTCTAATCTTTGATCGTTGCCTGGAAGACCAGTAGTAGTTTCCGATGCACCTCTGGAGGCATTCAATAATCTGTGGACCTTCAAAGTGTTGATGAAACACAGAAATTGCATCGGGATTGAATACAACTGTCACCATGGGCACTTTCCTCCATGGGAGTAATGTCTCAAACAGTCTACGCTTTGATCGTTCCCTGGAAGACCAGTAGTAGTTTCCGATGCACATGTGGTGGCATACTGTAATCTGTGGAACATCAGTGTGTTGTTGATACACAGAAATTGCATCGGGATTGAATACAACAGTCACCATGCGCACTTCCCTTTATAGGAGTAATGTCTCAAACAATCTACGATTTGATCGTTCCCTGGAAGACCAGTAGTAGTTTCCGATGCACATCTGGTGGCATTCTGTAATCTGTGGACTATCAGAGTGTTGATGAAACACCGAAATTCAATCGGGATTGAATACAACAGTCACCAAGTTCACTTTCCTCCATGGGATTAATGTCTCAAACATTCTACGGTTTGATCATTCCCTGGAAGACCAGTAGTAGTTCCCGAAGCACATTTGGGGACATTCTGTAATGTGTGGACTATCAGAGTGTTGATGAAACACAGAAATTGCATCTGGATTGAATACAACAGTCACCATGCGCAATTTCCTCCATGGGAGTAATGTCTCAAACAGTCTACGCTTTGATTGTTGCCTGGAAGACCAGTAGTAGTTTCCGATGCACCTCTGGACGCATTCTATAATCTGTGGACCTTTAAAGTGTTGATGAAACACAGAAATTGCATCGGGATTGAATACAACAGTCACCATGGGCACTTTCCTACCATGGGAGTAATGTCTCAAACAGTCTACGCTTTGATCGTTCCCTGGAAGACCAGTAGTAGTTTCCGATGCACATCTGGAGGCTTTTGTAATCTGTAAACAATCAGAGTGTTCTTCAAACACAGAAATTGCATCGGGATTGAATTCAACAGTCACCATGCGCACTTTGTTCCACGGGATTAATGTCTCAAACAGTCTACGGTTTGATCATTCCCTGGAAGACCAGTAGTAGTTTCCGAATCACATTTGGGGTCATTCTGTAATGTGTGTACTATCAGAGTGTTGATGAAACACAAAAATTTTATCTGGATTGAATACAACAGTCACCATGAGCAATTTCCTCCATGGGAGTAATGTCTCAAACAATCTACGCTTTGATCTTTCCCTGGAAGACCAGTAGAAGTTTCCGATGCACATCTGGTGGCATTCTGAAATCTGTGGACTATCAGAGTGTTCATGAAACACAGAAATTGCATCGGGATTGAATACAACCGTCAACATGCGCACTTTCCTCCACGGGAGTAATGTCTCTAACAGTCTACGCTTTGATCGTTACCTGGAAGACCAGTAGTAGTTTCCGATTTACATCTGGTGACATTCTGTAATTTGTGGACTATCAGAGTGTTGATGAAACACAGAAATTGCATCGGGATTGAATACAACAGTCACCATGACCACTTTCCTCCATTTGAGTAATGTCTCAAACAGTCACCGCTTGGATCATTCCCTGGAAGATCAGAAGTAGTATCCGATGCACATCTGGAAGCATTTTGTAATCTGTGGACTATCAGAGAGTTGATGAAAGACAGAATATACATCGGGATTGAATACAACACTCACCATGCGCTCTTTCATCCATGGGAGTAATGTCTCAAACAGTCTACGCTTTGATCGTTCCCATTAGGACCAGTAGTAGTTTCCGATGCACATCTGGAGGCATTCTGTAATATGTGCACTATCAGAGTGTTGTTGAAACACAGAAATTGCATCGGGATTGAATACAACAGTCACCATGCGCACTTTCCCCCATGTGAGTAGTGTCTCAAACAGTCTACGATTTGATCGTCCCAGGAAGACCAGTAGTAGTTTCCGATGCACATCTGGTGGCATTCTGTAATCTGTGGACAATCAGAGTGTTGATGAAACACCGAAATTCAATCGGGATTGAATACAACAGTCACCATGCGCACTTTCCTCCATGGGAGTAATGTCTCAAACAGTGTACGCTTTGATCGTTCCCTGGAAGACCAGTAGTAGTTCCCGAAGCACATTTGGGGACATTCTGTAATGTGTGGACTATCAGAGTGTTGATGAAACACAGAAATTGCATCGGGATTTAGAAACAACAGTCACCATAAGCAATTTTCCTCCATGGGAGTAATGTCTCAAACAGTCTACGATTTGATCGTTCCCTGGAAGACCAGTAGTAGTTTCCGATGTACATCTGGAGGCATTCTGTAATCTGTGGAGTATCAGAGTTTTGATGAAACACAGAAATTGCATCGGGATGAATACAACAGTCACCATGTGCACCTTCCTCCATGGGAGTAATGTCTCAAAGAGTTTACGCTTTGATCGTTCCCTGGAAGACCAGTAGTAGTTTCCGATGCTCATCTGGAGGCATTCTGTAATATGTGCACTATCAGAGTGTTGTTGAAACACAGAAATTGCATCGGGACTGAATACAACAGTCACCATGCGCACTTTCCTCCACAGGAGTAATGTCTCAACAGTCTACGCTTTGATCGTTCCCTGGAAGGGCAGTAGTAGTTTCCGATGCACATCTGGAGGCATTCTGTAATCTGTGGAGTATCAGAGTTTTTAAGAAACACAGAAATTGCATCGGCATGAATACAACAGTCACCATGTGCACCTTCCTCCATGGGAGTAATGTCACAAACAGTCTACGCTTTGATTGTTGCCTGGAAGACCAGTAGTAGTTTCCGATGCACCTCTGGAGGCATTCTATAATCTGTAAACAATCAGAGTGTTCTTCAAACACAGAAATTGCATCGGGATTGAATTCAACAGTCACCACGCGCACTTTGTTCCACGGGATTAATGTCTCAAACAGTCTACGGTTTGATCATTCCCTGGAAGACCAGTAGTAGTTTCCGAATCACATTTGGGGTCATTCTGTAATGTGTGTACTATCAGTGTGTTGTTGAAACACAGAAATTGCATCAGGATTGAATACAACAGTCACCATGCGCAGTTTTCTATATGGGAGTAATGTCTCAAACAGTCTACGGTTGATCGTTTCCTGGAAGACCAGTAGTAGTTTCCGATGAACATCAGGAGGCATTCTGTAATCTGTGGACCTTCAAAGTGTTGATGAAACACAGAAATTGCATCGGGATTGAATACAACAGTCACCATGCGCACATTCCTCCATGGGAGTAATGTCTCAAACAGTCTACGCTTTGAACGTTCACTGGAAGATCAGTAGTGGGTTCCGATGCACATCTGGTGGCATTCTGTAATCTGTGGAATATCAGAGTGTTGATGAAACACCGAAATTGGAACGGGATTGAATACAACAGTCACCATGCGCACTTTCCTCCATGGGAGTAATGTCTCAAACAGTCTACGCTTTGATCGTTCCCTGGAAGACCAGTAGTAGTTTCCGATGCACATCTGGAGGCATTGTGTAATCTGTGGACTATCAGAGTGTTATGAAACACCGAAATTGGATCGGGATTGAATACGACAGTCATCAAGCGCACTTTCCTCCATGGGAGTAATGTCTCAAACAGTCTACGCTTTGATCGTTCCCAGGAAGACCAGTAGTAGTTTCCGATGAACATCTGGAGGCATTCTGTAATATGTGCACTATCAGAGTGTTGCTGAACACAGAAATTGCATCGGGATTGAATACAACAGTCACCATGCGCACTTTCCTCCATGGGAGTAATGTCTCAAACAGTCTACGCTTTGATCGTTCTCTAGAAGACCAGTAGTAGTTTCCGATGCACATGTGGTGGCATTCTGTAATCTGTGGACTATCAGAGTGTTGATGAAACACCGAAATTCAATCGGGATTGAATACAACAGTCACCATGCGCACTTTCCTCCATGGGATTAATGTCTCAAACAGTCTACGATTTGATCATTCCCTGGAAGACCAGTAGTAGTTTCCGATGCACATCTGGAGGCATTCTGTAATCTGTAAACTATCAGAGTGTTGTTCAAACACAGAAATTGCATCGGGATTGAATACAACAGTCACCATGCGCACTGTCCTCCACGGGAGTTATGTCTCAAACAGTCTACGCTTTGATCGTTCCCTGGAGGAACAGTAGTAGTTTCCGATGCACGTCTGGTGGCATTCTGTAATCTGTGGACTATCCGAGTGTTGATGAAACACCGAAATTCAATCGGGATTGAATACAACAGTCACCATGCGCAATTTCCTCCATGGGAGTAATGTCTCAAACAGTCTACGCTTTGATCGTTGCCTGGAAGACCAGTGGTAGTTTCCGATGCACCTCTGGAGGCATTCTATAATATGTGGACCTTCAAAGTGTTGATGAAACACAGAAATTGCATCGGGATTGAATACAACTGTCACCATGGGCACTTTCCTCCATGGGAGTAATGTCTCAAACAGTCTACGCTTTGATCGTTCCCTGGAAGACCAGTAGTAGTTCCCGATGCACATGTGGTGGCATACTGTAATCTGTGGAACATCAGTGTGTTGTTGATACACAGAAATTGCATCGGGATTGAATACAACAGTCACCATGCGCACTTTCCTTTATAGGAGTAATGTCTCAAACAATCTACGATTTGATCGTTCCCTGGAAGACCAGTAGTAGTTTCCGATGCACATCTGGAAGCATTTTGTAATCTGTGGACTATCAGAGTGTTGATGAAAGACAGAATATACATCGGGATTGAATACAACACTCACCATGCGCACTTTCATCCATGGGAGTAATGTCTCAAACAGTCTACGCTTTGATCGTTCCCAGGAAGACCAGTAGTAGTTTCCGATGCACATCTGGATTCATTCTGTAATATGTGCACTATCAGAGTGTTGTTGAAACACAGAAATTGCATCGGGATTGAATACAACAGTCACCATGCGCACTTTCTTCCATGGGAGTAATGTCTCAAACAGTCTACGCTTTGATCGTTCCCTGGAAGACCAGTAGTAGTTTCCGATGCACATCTGGAGGCATTTGTAATCTGTAAACAATCAGAGTGATCTTCAAACACAGAAATTGCATCGGGATTGAATTCAACAGTCACCATGCCCACTTTGTTCCACGGGATTAATGTCTCAAACAGGCTACGGTTTGATCAATCCCTGGAAGACCAGTAGTAGTTTCCTAATCACATTTGGGGTCATTCTGTAATGTGTGTACTATCAGAGTGTTGATGAAACACAAAATTTGCATCTGGATTGAATACAACAGTCACCATGAGCAATTTCCTCCATGGGAGTAATGTCTCAAACAGTCTACGCTTTGATCGTTCCCAGGAAGACCAGTAGTAGTTTCCGATGCACATCTGGAGTCATTCTGTAATATGTGCACTATCAGAGTATTGTTGAAACACAGATATTGCATCGGGATTGAATACAACAGTCACCATGCGCACTTTCCTCCATGGGAGTAATGTCTCAAACAGTCTACGCTTTGATCGTTCCCTGGAAGACCAGTAATAGTTCCCGAAGCACATTTGGGGACATTCTGTAATGTGTGGACTATCAGAGTGTTGATGAAACACAGAAATTGCATCTGGATTGAATACAACAGTCACCATGCGCAATTTCCTCCATGGGAGTAATGTCTCAAACAGTCTACGCTTTGATTGTTGCCTGGAAGACCAGTAGTAGTTTCCGATGCACCTCTGGAGGCATTCTATAATCTGTGGACCTTTAAAGTGTTGATGAAACACAGAAATTGCATCGGGATTGAATACAACAGTCACCATGGGCACTTTCCTACCATGGGAGTAACGTCTCAAACAGTCTACGCTTTGATCGTTCCCTGGAAGACCAGTAGTAGTTTCCGATGCACATGTGGTGGCATACTGTAATCTGTGGTACATCAGTGTGTTGTTGATACACAGAAATTGCATCGGGATTGAATACAACTGTCACCATGGGCACTTTCCCCCATGGGAGTAATGTCTCAAACAGTCTACGCTTTGATCGTTCCTTGGAAGACCAGTAGTAGTTTCCGATGCACATGTGGTGGCATACTGTAATCTGTGGTACATCAGTGTGTTGTTGATACACAGAAATTGCATCGGGATTGAATACAACAGTCACCATGCGCACTTTCCTTTATAGGAGTAATGTCTCAAACAATCTACGATTTGGTCGTTCCCTGGAAGACCAGTAGTAGTTTCCGATGCACATCTGGAGGCATTTGTAATCTGTAAACAATCAGAGTGTTGTTCAAACACAGAAGTTGCATCGGGATTGAATACAACAGTCACCATGCGCACTTTCCTTTATAGGAGTAATGTCTCAAACAGTCTACGCTTTGATCGTTACCTGGAAGACCAGTAGTAGTTTCCGATTCACATCTGGTGGCATTCTGTAATTTGTGGACTATCAGAGTGTTGATGAAACACAGAAATTGCATCGGGATTGAATACAACAGTCACCATGAGCACTTTCCTCCATGGGAGTAATGTCTCAAACAGTCACCGCTTTGATCATTCCCTGGAAGATCAGAAGTAGTATCCGATGCACATCTGGAAGCATTTTGTAATCTGTGGACTATCAGAGAGTTGATGAAAGACAGAATATACATCGGGATTGAATACAACACTCACCATGCGCTCTTTCATCCATGTGAGTAGTGTCTCAAACAGTCTACGATTTGATCGTCCCAGGAAGACCAGTAGTAGTTTCCGATGCACGTCTGGTGGCATTCTGTAATCTGTGGACTATCAGAGTGTTGATGAAACACCGAAATTCAATCGGGATTGAATACAACAGTCACCATGCGCACTTTCCTCCATGGGAGTAATGTCTCAAACAGTGTACGCTTTGATCGTTCCCTGGAAGACCAGTAGTAGTTCCCGAAGCACATTTGGGGACATTCTGTAATGTGTGGACTATCAGAGTGTTGATGAAACACAGAAATTGCATCGGGATTTAGAAACAACAGTCACCATGCGCACGTTCTTAAATGGGAGTATTGTCTCAAACAGTCTACGCTTTGATTGTTCCCTGGAAGACCACTTGTAGTTTCCGATGCACATTTGGAGGCATTCTGTAATCTGTGGACCTTCAAAGTGTTGATGAAACACAGAAATTGCATCGGGATTGAATACAACAGTCACCATGGGCACTTTCCTACCATGGGAGTAACGTCTCAAACAGTCTACGCTTTGAGCGTTCCCTGGAAGACCAGTAGTAGTTTCCGATGCACATCTGGAGGCATTTGTAATCTGTAAACAATCAGAGTGATCTTCAAACACAGAAATTGCATCGGGATTGAATTCAACACTCACCATGCGCACTTTGTTCCACGGGATTAATGTCTCAAACAGTCTACGGTTTGATCATTCCCTGGAAGACCAGTAGTAGTTTCCGAATCACATTTGGGGTCATTCTGTAATGTGTGTACTATCAGAGTGTTGATGAAACACAAAAATTGCATCTGGATTGAATACAACAGTCACCATGAGCAATTTCCTCCATGGGAGTAATGCCTCAAACAGTCTACGCTTTGATCTTTCCCTGGAAGACCAGTAGAAGTTTCCGATGCACATCTGGTGGCATTCTGAAATCTGTGGACTATCAGAGTGTTCATGAAACACAGAAATTGCATCGGGATTGAATACAACAGTCACCATGCGCACTTTCCTCCATGGGAGTAATGTCTCAAACAGTCTACGCTTTGATCGTTGCCTGGGAGACCAGTAGTAGTTTCCGATGCACCTCTGTAGGCATTCTATAATCTGTGGACCTTCAAAGTGTTGATGAAACACAGAAATTGCATCGGGATTGAATACAACTGTCACCATGGGCACTTTCCCCCATGGGAGTGTTGTCTCAAACAGTCTACGTTTTGATCGTTCCCTGGAAGACCAGTAGTAGTTTCCGATGCACATGTGGTGGCATACTGTAATCTGTGGTACATCAGTGTGTTGTTGATACACAGAAATTGCATCGGGATTGAATACAACAGTCACCATGCGCACTTTCCTTTATAGGAGTAATGTCTCAAACAATCTACGATTTGGTCGTTCCCTGGAAGACCAGTAGTAGTTTCCGATGCACATCTGGAGGCATTTGTAATCTGTAAACAATCAGAGTGTTGTTCAAACACAGAAGTTGCATCGGGATTGAATACAACAGTCACCATGCGCACTTTCCTTTATAGGGGTAATGTCTCAAACAGTCTACGCTTTGATCGTTACCTGGAAGACCAGTAGTAGTTTCCGATTCACATCTGGAGGCATTCTGTAATTTGTGGACTATCAGAGTGTTGATGAAACACAGAAATTGCATCGGGATTGAATACAACAGTCACCATGAGCACTTTCCTCCATGGGAGTAATGTCTCAAACAGTCACCGCTTTGATCATTCCCTGGAAGATCAGAAGTAGTATCCGATGCACATCTGGAAGCATTTTGTAATCTGTGGACTATCAGAGAGTTGATGAAAGACAGAATATACATCGGGATTGAATACAACACTCACCATGCGCTCTTTCATCCATGGGAGTAATGTCTCAAACAGTCTACGCTTTGATCGTTCCCATTAAGACCAGTAGTAGTTTCCGATGCACATCTGGAGGCATTCTGTAATATGTGCACTATCAGAGTGTTGTTGAAACACAGAAATTGCATCGGGATTGAATACAACAGTCACCATGCGCACTTTCCCCCATGTGAGTAGTGTCTCAAACAGTCTACGATTTGATCGTCCCAGGAAGACCAGTAGTAGTTTCCGATGCACATCTGGTGGCATTCTGTAATCTGTGGACTATCAGAGTGTTGATGAAACACCGAAATTCAATCGGGATTGAATACAACAGTCACCATGCGCACTTTCCTCCATGGGAGTAATGTCTCAAACAGTGTACGCTTTGATCGTTCCCTGGAAGACCAGTAGTAGTTCCCGAAGCACATTTGGGGACATTCTGTAATGTGTGGACTATCAGAGTGTTGATGAAACACAGAAATTGCATCTGGATTGAATACAACAGTCACCATGCGCAATTTCCTCCATGGGAGTAATGTCTCAAACAGTCTACGCTTTGATTGTTGCCTGGAAGACCAGTAGTAGTTTCCGATGCACCTCTGGAGGCATTCTATAATCTGTGGACCTTTAAAGTGTTGATGAAACACAGAAATTGCATCGGGATTGAATACAACAGTCACCATGGGCACTTTCCTACCATGGGAGTAACGTCTCAAACAGTCTACGCTTTGATCGTTCCCTGGAAGACCAGTAGTAGTTTCCGATGCACATCTGGATTCATTCTGTAATATGTGCACTATCAGAGTGTTGTTGAAACACAGAAATTGCATCGGGATTGAATACAACAGTCACCATGCGCACTTTCTTCCATGGGAGTAATGTCTCAAACAGTCTACGCTTTGATCGTTCCCTGGAAGACCAGTAGTAGTTTCCGATGCACATCTGGAGGCATTTGTAATCTGTAAACAATCAGAGTGATCTTCAAACACAGAAATTGCATCGGGATTGAATTCAACAGTCACCATGCCCACTTTGTTCCACGGGATTAATGTCTCAAACAGGCTACGGTTTGATCAATCCCTGGAAGACCAGTAGTAGTTTCCTAATCACATTTGGGGTCATTCTGTAATGTGTGTACTATCAGAGTGTTGATGAAACACAAAAATTGCATCTGGATTGAATACAACAGTCACCATGAGCAATTTCCTCCATGGGAGTAATGTCTCAAACAGTCTACGCTTTGATCGTTCCCAGGAAGACCAGTAGTAGTTTCCGATGCACATCTGGAGTCATTCTGTAATATGTGCACTATCAGAGTATTGTTGAAACACAGATATTGCATCGGGATTGAATACAACAGTCACCATGCGCACTTTCCTCCATGGGAGTAATGTCTCAAACAGTCTACGCTTTGATCGTTCCCTGGAAGACCAGTAATAGTTCCCGAAGCACATTTGGGGACATTCTGTAATGTGTGGACTATCAGAGTGTTGATGAAACACAGAAATTGCATCTGGATTGAATACAACAGTCACCATGCGCAATTTCCTCCATGGGAGTAATGTCTCAAACAGTCTACGCTTTGATTGTTGCCTGGAAGACCAGTAGTAGTTTCCGATGCACCTCTGGAGGCATTCTATAATCTGTGGACCTTTAAAGTGTTGATGAAACACAGAAATTGCATCGGGATTGAATACAACAGTCACCATGGGCACTTTCCTACCATGGGAGTAACGTCTCAAACAGTCTACGCTTTGATCGTTCCCTGGAAGACCAGTAGTAGTTTCCGATGCACATCTGGAGGCATTTGTAATCTGTAAACAATCAGAGTGATCTTCAAACACAGAAATTGCATCGGGATTGAATTCAACAGTCACCATGCGCACTTTGTTCCACGGGATTAATGTCTCAAACAGTCTACGGTTTGATCATTCCCTGGAAGACCAGTAGTAGTTTCCGAATCACATTTGGGGTCATTCTGTAATGTGTGTACTATCAGAGTGTTGATGAAACACAAAAATTGCATCTGGATTGAATACAACAGTCACCATGAGCAATTTCCTCCATGGGAGTAATGTCTCAAACAGTCTACGCTTTGATCTTTCCCTGGAAGACCAGTAGAAGTTTCCGATGCACATCTGGTGGCATTCTGAAATCTGTGGACTATCAGTGTGTTCATGAAACACAGAAATTGCATCGGGATTGAATACAACAGTCACCATGCGCACTTTCCTCCATGGGAGTAATGTCTCAAACAGTCTACGCTTTGATCGTTCCCTGGAAGACCAGTAGTAGTTTCCGATGCACATGTGGTGGCATACTGTAATCTGTGGTACATCAGTGTGTTGTTGATACACAGAAATTGCATCGGGATTGAATACAACTGTCACCATGGGCACTTTCCCCCATGGGAGTAATGTCTCAAAGAGTCTACGCTTTGATCGTTCCCTGGAAGACCAGTAGTAGTTTCCGATGCACATGTGGTGGCATACTGTAATCTGTGGTACATCAGTGTGTTGTTGATACACAGAAATTGCATCGGGATTGAATACAACAGTCACCATGCGCACTTTCCTTTATAGGAGTAATGTCTCAAACAATCTACGATTTGGTCGTTCCCTGGAAGACCAGTAGTAGTTTCCGATGCACATCTGGAGGCATTTGTAATCTGTAAACAATCAGAGTGTTGTTCAAACACAGAAGTTGCATCGGGATTGAATACAACAGTCACCATGCGCACTTTCCTTTATAGGAGTAATGTCTCAAACAGTCTACGCTTTGATCGTTACCTGGAAGACCAGTAGTAGTTTCCGATTCACATCTGGAGGCATTCTGTAATTTGTGGACTATCAGAGTGTTGATGAAACACAGAAATTGCATCGGGATTGAATACAACAGTCACCATGAGCACTTTCCTCCATGGGAGTAATGTCTCAAACAGTCACCGCTTTGATCATTCCCTGGAAGATCAGTAGTAGTATCCGATGCACATCTGGAAGCATTTTGTAATCTGTGGACTATCAGAGAGTTGATGAAAGACAGAATATACATCGGGATTGAATACAACACTCACCATGCGCTCTTTCATCCATGTGAGTAGTGTCTCAAACAGTCTACGATTTGATCGTCCCAGGAAGACCAGTAGTAGTTTCCGATGCACGTCTGGTGGCATTCTGTAATCTGTGGACTATCAGAGTGTTGATGAAACACCGAAATTCAATCGGGATTGAATACAACAGTCACCATGCGCACTTTCCTCCATGGGAGTAATGTCTCAAACAGTGTACGCTTTGATCGTTCCCTGGAAGACCAGTAGTAGTTCCCGAAGCACATTTGGGGACATTCTGTAATGTGTGGACTATCAGAGTGTTGATGAAACACAGAAATTGCATCGGGATTTAGAAACAACAGTCACCATGCGCACGTTCTTAAATGGGAGTATTGTCTCAAACAGTCTACGCTTTGATTGTTCCCTGGAAGACCACTTGTAGTTTCCGATGCACATTTGGAGGCATTCTGTAATCTGTGGACCTTCAAAGTGTTGATGAAACACAGAAATTGCATCGGGATTGAATACAACAGTCACCATGGGCACTTTCCTACCATGGGAGTAACGTCTCAAACAGTCTACGCTTTGAGCGTTCCCTGGAAGACCAGTAGTAGTTTCCGATGCACATCTGGAGGCATTTGTAATCTGTAAACAATCAGAGTGATCTTCAAACACAGAAATTGCATCGGGATTGAATTCAACACTCACCATGCGCACTTTGTTCCACGGGATTAATGTCTCAAACAGTCTACGGTTTGATCATTCCCTGGAAGACCAGTAGTAGTTTCCGAATCACATTTGGGTTCATTCTGTAATGTGTGTACTATCAGAGTGTTGATGAAACACAGAAATTGCATCGGGATTGAATACAACTGTCACCATGGGCACTTTCCCCCATGGGAGTGTTGTCTCAAACAGTCTACGCTTTGATCGTTCCCTGGAAGACCAGTAGTAGTTTCCGATGCACATGTGGTGGCATACTGTAATCTGTGGTACATCAGTGTGTTGTTGATACACAGAAATTGCATCGGGATTGAATACAACAGTCACCATGCGCACTTTCCTTTATAGGAGTAATGTCTCAAACAATCTACGATTTGGTCGTTCCCTGGAAGACCAGTAGTAGTTTCCGATGCACATCTGGAGGCATTTGTAATCTGTAAACAATCAGAGTGTTGTTCAAACACAGAAGTTGCATCGGGATTGAATACAACAGTCACCATGCGCACTTTCCTTTATAGGGGTAATGTCTCAAACAGTCTACGCTTTGATCGTTACCTGGAAGACCAGTAGTAGTTTCCGATTCACATCTGGAGGCATTCTGTAATTTGTGGACTATCAGAGTGTTGATGAAACACAGAAATTGCATCGGGATTGAATACAACAGTCACCATGAGCACTTTCCTCCATGGGAGTAATGTCTCAAACAGTCACCGCTTTGATCATTCCCTGGAAGATCAGAAGTAGTATCCGATGCACATCTGGAAGCATTTTGTAATCTGTGGACTATCAGAGAGTTGATGAAAGACAGAATATACATCGGGATTGAATACAACACTCACCATGCGCTCTTTCATCCATGGGAGTAATGTCTCAAACAGTCTACGCTTTGATCGTTCCCATTAAGACCAGTAGTAGTTTCCGATGCACATCTGGAGGCATTCTGTAATATGTGCACTATCAGAGTGTTGTTGAAACACAGAAATTGCATCGGGATTGAATACAACAGTCACCATGCGCACTTTCCCCCATGTGAGTAGTGTCTCAAACAGTCTACGATTTGATCGTCCCAGGAAGACCAGTAGTAGTTTCCGATGCACATCTGGTGGCATTCTGTAATCTGTGGACTATCAGAGTGTTGATGAAACACCGAAATTCAATCGGGATTGAATACAACAGTCACCATGCGCACTTTCCTCCATGGGAGTAATGTCTCAAACAGTGTACGCTTTGATCGTTCCCTGGAAGACCAGTAGTAGTTCCCGAAGCACATTTGGGGACATTCTGTAATGTGTGGACTATCAGAGTGTTGATGAAACACAGAAATTGCATCTGGATTGAATACAACAGTCACCATGCGCAATTTCCTCCATGGGAGTAATGTCTCAAACAGTCTACGCTTTGATTGTTGCCTGGAAGACCAGTAGTAGTTTCCGATGCACCTCTGGAGGCATTCTATAATCTGTGGACCTTTAAAGTGTTGATGAAACACAGAAATTGCATCGGGATTGAATACAACAGTCACCATGTTCACTTTCCTACCATGGGAGTAACGTCTCAAACAGTCTACGCTTTGATCGTTCCCTGGAAGACCAGTAGTAGTTTCCGATGCACATCTGGAGGCATTTGTAATCTGTAAACAATCAGAGTGATCTTCAAACACAGAAATTGCATCGGGATTGAATTCAACAGTCACCATGCGCACTTTGTTCCACGGGATTAATGTCTCAAACAGTCTACGGTTTGATCATTCCCTGGAAGACCAGTAGTAGTTTCCGAATCACATTTGGGGTCATTCTGTAATGTGTGTACTATCAGAGTGTTGATGAAACACAAAAATTGCATCTGGATTGAATACAACAGTCACCATGAGCAATTTCCTCCATGGGAGTAATGTCTCAAACAGTCTACGCTTTGATCTTTCCCTGGAAGACCAGTAGAAGTTTCCGATGCACATCTGGTGGCATTCTGAAATCTGTGGACTATCAGTGTGTTCATGAAACACAGAAAATGCATCGGGATTGAATACAACAGTCACCATGCGCACTTTCCTCCATGGGAGTAATGTCTCAAACAGTCTACGCTTTGATCGTTCCCTGGAAGACCAGTAGTAGTTTCCGATGCACATGTGGTGGCATACTGTAATCTGTGGTACATCAGTGTGTTGTTGATACACAGAAATTGCATCGGGATTGAATACAACTGTCACCATGGGCACTTTCCCCCATGGGAGTAATGTCTCAAACAGTCTACGCTTCGATCGTTCCCTGGAAGGCCAGTAATAGTTCCCGAAGCACATTTGGGGACATTCTGTAATGTGTGGACTTTCAGAGAGTTGATGAAACACAGAAATTGCATCTGGATTGAATACAACAGTCACCATGCGCAATTTCCTCCATGGGAGTAATGTCTCAAACAGTCTACGATTTGATTGTTGCCTGGAAGACCAGTAGTAGTTTCCGATGCACCTCTGGAGGCATTCTATAATCTGTGTACCTTTAAAGTGTTGATGAAACACAGAAATTACATCGGGATTGAATACAACAGTCACCATGGGCACTTTCCTACCATGGGAGTAATGTCTCAAACAGTCTACGCTTTGATCGTTCCGTGGAAGACCAGTAGTAGTTTCCGATGCACATGTGGTGGCATACTGTAATCTGTGGTACATCAGTGTGTTGTTGATACACAGAAATTGCATCGGGATTGAATACAGCAGTCACCATGCGCACTTTCCTTTATAGGAGTAATGTCTCAAACAATCTACGTTTTGGTCGTTCCCTGGAAGACCAGTAGTAGTTTCCGATTCACATCTGGAGGCATTCTGTAATTTGTGGACTATCAGAGTGTTGATGAAACACAGAAATTTTATCTGGATTGAATACAACAGTCACCATGAGCAATTTCCTCCATGGGAGTAATGTCTCAAAATGTCTACGCTTTGATCTTTCCCTGGAAGACCAGTAGAAGTTTCCGATGCACATCTGGTGGCATTCTGAAATCTGTGGACTATCTGAGTGTTCATGAAACACAGAAATTGCATAGGGATTGAATACAACCGTCAACATGCGCACTGTCCTCCATGGGAGTAATGTCTCAAACAGTCTACGCTTTGATCGTTACCTGGAAGACCAGTAGTAGTTTCCGATTCACATCTGGAGGCATTCTGTAATTTGTGGACTATCAGAGTGTTGATGAAACACAGAAATTGCATCGGGATTGAATACAACAGTCACCATGAGCACTTTCCTCCATGGGAGTAATGTCTCAAACAGTCACCGCTTTGATCATTCCCTGGAAGATCAGAAGTAGTATCCGATGCACATCTGGAAGCATTTTGTAATCTGTGGACTATCAGAGAGTTGGTAAAAGACAGAATATACATCGGGATTGAATACAACACTCACCATGCCCACTTTCCTTCATGGGAGTAATGTCTCAAACAGTCTACGCTTTGATCGTTCCCATTAAGACCAGTAGTAGTTTCCGATGCACATCTGGAGGCATTCTGTAATATGTGCACTATCAGAGTGTTGTTGAAACACAGAAATTGCATCGGGATTGAATACAACAGTCACCATGCGCACTTTCCCCCATGTGAGTAGTGTCTCAAACAGTCTACGATTTGATCGTCCCAGGAAGACCAGTAGTAGTTTCCGATGCACATCTGGTGCCATTTTGTAATCTGTGGACTATCAGAGTGTTGATGAAACACCGAAATTCAATCGGGATTGAATACAACAGTCACCATGCGCACTTTCCTCCATGGGAGTAATGTCTCAAACAGTGTACGCTTTGATCGTTCCCTGGAAGACCAGTAGTAGTTCCCGAAGCACATTTGGGGACATTCTGTAATGTGTGGACTATCAGAGTGTTGATGAAACACAGAAATTGCATCGGGAATTAGAAACAACAGTCACCATGCGCATGTTCTTAAATGGGAGTATTGTCTCAAACAGTCTACGCTTTGATTGTTCCCTGGGAGACCACTTGTAGTTTCCGATGCACATCTGGAGGCATTCTGTAATCTGTGGACCTTCAAAGTGTTGATGAAACACAGAAATTTTATCGGGATTGAATACAACAGTCACCATAAGCAATTTTCCTCCATGGGAGTAATGTCTCAAACAGTCTACGTTTTGATCGTTCCCTGGAAGACCAGTAGTAGTTTCCGATCCACATCTGGAGGCATTCTGTAATCTGTGGACTATCAGTGTGTTGTTGAAACACCGAAATTGGATCGGGATTGAATACAACAGTCACCATGCGCACTTTCCTCCATGGGATTAATGTCTCAAAGAGTCTACGTTTTGATCGTTGCCTGGAAGACCAGTAGTAGTTTCCGATGCACATCTCAAGGCATTCTGTAATCTGTAAACTATCAGAGTGTTGTTCAAACACAGAAATTGCATCGGGATTGAATACAACAGTCACCATGCGCACTTTCCTATATAGGAGTAATGTCTCAAACAGTCTACGCTTTGATCGTTCCCAGGACGACCAGTAGTAGTTTCCGATGCACCTCTGGATGCATTCTATAATCTGTGGACATTTAAAGTGTTGATGAAACACAGAAATTGCATCGGGATTGAATACAACAGTCACCATGGGCACTTTCCTACCATGGGAGTAATGTCTCAAACAGTCTACGCTTTGATCGTTCCCTGGAAGACCAGTAGTAGTTTCCGATGCACATCTGGAGGCATTTGTAATCTGTAAACAATCAGAGTGTTCTTCAAACACAGAAATTGCATCGGGATTGAATTCAACAGTCACCACGCGCACTTTGTTCCACGGGATTAATGTCTCAAACAGTCTACGGTTTGATCATTCCCTGAAAGACCAGTAGTAGTTTCCGAATCACATTTGGGGTCATTCTGTAATGTGTGTACTATCAGTGTGTTGTTGAAACACAGAAATTGCATCAGGATTGAATACAACAGTCACCATGCGCAGTTTTCTATATGGGAGTAATGTCTCAACAGTCTATGGTTGATCGTTTCCTGGAAGACCAGTAGTAGTTTCCGATGAACATCAGGAGGCATTCTGTAATCTGTGGACCTTCAAAGTGTTGATGAATCACAGAAATTGCATCGGGATTGAATACAACAGTCACCATGCGCACTTTCCTCCATGGGAGTAATGTCTCAAACAGTCTACGATTTGATCGTTCCCTGGAAGACCAGTAGTAGTTCCCGATGCACATATGGTGGCATACTGTAATCTGTGGAACATCAGAGTGTTGATGAAACACAGAAATTGCATCGGGATGGAATACAACAGTCACCATGCGCACTTTCCTCCATGGGAGTAATGTCTCAAACAGTCTACGCTTTGATCGTTACCTGGAAGACCAGTAGTAGTTTCCGATTCACATCTGGAGGCATTCTGTAATCTGTGGTACATCAGTGTGTTGTTGATACACAGAAATTGCATCGGGATTGAATACAGCAGTCACCATGCGCACTTTCCTTTATAGGAGTAATGTCTTAAACAATCTACGTTTTGGTCGTTCCCTGGAAGACCAGTAGTAGTTTCCGATTAACATCTGGAGGCATTCTGTAATTTGTGGACTATCAGAGTGTTGATGAAACACAGATATTTTATCTGGATTGAATACAACAGTCACCATGAGCAATTTCCTCCATGGGAGTAATGTCTCAAAATGTGTACGCTTTGATCTTTCCCTGGAAGACCAGTAGAAGTTTCCGATGCACATCTGGTGGCATTCTGAAATCTGTGGACTATCAGAGTGTTCATGAAACACAGAAATTGCATCGGGATTGAATACAACCGTCACCATGCGCACTTTCCTCCATGGGAGTAATGTCTCAAACAGTCTACGCTTTGATCGTTCCCTGGAAGACCAGTAGTAGTTCCCGAAGCACATTTGGGGACATTCTGTAATGTGTGGACTATCAGAGTGTTGATGAAACACAGAAATTGCATCGGGAATTAGAAACAACAGTCACCATGCGCATGTTCTTAAATGGGAGTATTGTCTCAAACAGTCTACGCTTTGATTGTTCCCTGGGAGACCACTTGTAGTTTCCGATGCACATCTGGAGGCATTCTGTAATCTGTGGACCTTCAAAGTGTTGATGAAACACAGAAATTTTATCGGGATTGAATACAACAGTCACCATAAGCAATTTTCCTCCATGGGAGTAATGTCTCAAACAGTCTACGTTTTGATCGTTCCCTGGAAGACCAGTAGTAGTTTCCGATCCACATCTGGAGGCATTCTGTAATCTGTGGACTATCAGTGTGTTGTTGAAACACCGAAATTGGATCGGGATTGAATACAACAGTCACCATGCGCACTTTCCTCCATGGGATTAATGTCTCAAAGAGTCTACGTTTTGATCGTTGCCTGGAAGACCAGTAGTAGTTTCCGATGCACATCTCGAGGCATTCTGTAATCTGTAAACTATCAGAGTGTTGTTCAAACACAGAAATTGCATCGGGATTGAATACAACAGTCACCATGCGCACTTTCCTATATAGGAGTAATGTCTCAAACAGTCTACGCTTTGATCGTTCCCAGGAAGACCAGTAGTAGTTTCCGATGCACCTCTGGATGCATTCTATAATCTGTGGACATTTAAAGTGTTGATGAAACACAGAAATTGCATCGGGATTGAATACAACAGTCACCATGGGCACTTTCCTACCATGGGAGTAATGTCTCAAACAGTCTACGCTTTGATCGTTCCCTGGAAGACCAGTAGTAGTTTCCGATGCACATCTGGAGGCATTTGTAATCTGTAAACAATCAGAGTGTTCTTCAAACACAGAAATTGCATCGGGATTGAATTCAACAGTCACCACGCGCACTTTGTTCCACGGGATTAATGTCTCAAACAGTCTACGGTTTGATCATTCCCTGAAAGACCAGTAGTAGTTTCCGAATCACATTTGGGGTCATTCTGTAATGTGTGTACTATCAGTGTGTTGTTGAAACACAGAAATTGCATCAGGATTGAATACAACAGTCACCATGCGCAGTTTTCTATATGGGAGTAATGTCTCAACAGTCTACGGTTGATCGTTTCCTGGAAGACCAGTAGTAGTTTCCGATGAACATCAGGAGGCATTCTGTAATCTGTGGACCTTCAAAGTGTTGATGAATCACAGAAATTGCATCGGGATTGAATACAACAGTCACCATGCGCACTTTCCTCCATGGGAGTAATGTCTCAAACAGTCTACGATTTGATCGTTCCCTGGAAGACCAGTAGTAGTTCCCGATGCACATATGGTGGCATACTGTAATCTGTGCAACATCAGAGTGTTGATGAAACACAGAAATTGCATCGGGATGGAATACAACAGTCACCATGCGCACTTTCCTCCATGGGATTAATGTCTCAAACTGTCTACAATTTGATCGTTCCCTGGAAGACCAGTAGTAGTTTCCAATGCACATCTGGTTGCATTCTGTATTCTGTGGACTATCAGAGTGTTGATGAAACACCGAAATGGGATCGGGATTGAATACAACAGTCACCATGTCTCAAACAGTCTACGCTTTGATCGTTCCCAGGAAGACCAGTAGTAGTTTCCGATGAACATCTGGAGGCATTCTGTAATGTGTGGACTATCAGAGTGTTGATGAAACACAGAAATTGCATCTGGATTGAATACAACAGTCACCATGCGCAATTTCCTCCATGGGAGTAATGTCTCAAACAGTCTACGCTTTGATCGTTGCCTGGAAGACCAGTAGTAGTTTCCGATGCACCTCTGGAGGCATTCTATAATCTGTGGACCTTCAAAGTGTTGATGAAACACAGAAATTGCATCGGGATTGAATACAACTGTCACCATGGGCACTTTCCTCCATGGGAGTAATGTCTCAAACAGTCTACGCTTTGATCGTTCCCTGGAAGACCAGTAGTAGTTTCCGATGCACATGTGGTGGCATACTGTAATCTGTGGAACATCAGTGTGTTGTTGATACACAGAAATTGCATCGGGATTGAATACAACAGTCACCATGTGCACTTTCCTTTATAGGAGTAATGTCTCAAACAATCTACGATTTGATCGTTCCCTGGAAGACCAGTAGTAGTTTCCGATGCACATCTGGAAGCATTTTGTAATCTGTGGACTATCAGAGTGTTGATGAAAGACAGAATATACATCGGGATTGAATACAACACTCACCATGCGCACTCTCATCCATGGGAGTAATGTCTCAAACAGTCTACGCTTTGATCGTTACCTGGAAGACCAGTAGTAGTTTCCGATTCACATCTGGAGGCATTCTGTAATTTGTGGACTATCAGAGTGTTGATGAAACACAGAAATTGCATCGGGATTGAATACAACAGTCACCATGAGCACTTTCCTCCATGGGAGTAATGTCTCAAACAGTCACCGCTTTGATCATTCCCTGGAAGATCAGAAGTAGTATCCGATGCACATCTGGAAGCATTTTGTAATCTGTGGACTATCAGAGAGTTGATGAAAGACAGAATATACATCGGGATTGAATACAACACTCACCATGCGCTCTTTCATCCATGGGAGTAATGTCTCAAACAGTCTACGCTTTGATCGTTCCCATTAAGACCAGTAGTAGTTTCCGATGCACATCTGGAGGCATTCTGTAATATGTGCACTATCAGAGTGTTGTTGAAACACAGAAATTGCATCGGGATTGAATACAACAGTCACCATGCGCACTTTCCCCCATGTGAGTAGTGTCTCAAACAGTCTACGATTTGATCGTCCCAGGAAGACCAGTAGTAGTTTCCGATGCACATCTGGTGGCATTCTGTAATCTGTGGACTATCAGAGTGTTGATGAAACACCGAAATTCAATCGGGATTGAATACAATAGTCACCATGCGCACTTTCCTCCATGGGAGTAATGTCTCAAACAGTGTACGCTTTGATCGTTCCCTGGAAGACCAGTAGTAGTTCCCGAAGCACATTTGGGGACATTCTGTAATGTGTGGACTATCAGAGTGTTGATGAAACACAGAAATTGCATCGGGATTTAGAAACAACAGTCACCATGCGCATGTTCTTAAATGGGAGTATTGTCTCAAACAGTCTACGCTTTGATTGTTCCCTGGAAGACCACTTGTAGTTTCCGATGCACATTTGGAGGCATTCTGTAATCTGTGGACCTTCAAAGTGTTGATGAAACACAGAAATTGCATCGGGATTGAATACAACAGTCACCATGGGCACTTTCCTACCATGGGAGTAATGTCTCAAACAGTCTACGCTTTGATCGTTCCCTGGAAGACCAGTAGTAGTTTCCGATGCACATCTGGAGGCATTTGTAATCTGTAAACAATCAGAGTGATCTTCAAACACAGAAATTGCATCGGGATTGAATTCAACAGTCACCATGCGCACTTTGTTCCACGGGATTAATGTCTCAAACAGGTTACGGTTTGATCATTCCCTGGAAGACCAGTAGTAGTTTCCGAATCACATTTGGGGTCATTCTGTAATGTGTGTACTATCAGAGTGTTGATGAAACACAAAAATTGCATCTGGATTCAATACAACAGTCACCATGAGCAATTTCCTCCATGGGAGTAATGTCTCAAACAGTCTACGCTTTGATCGTTCCCAGGAAGACCAGTAGTAGTTTCCGATGCACATCTGGAGGCATTCTGTAATATGTGCACTGTCAGAGTGTTGTTGAAACACAGATATTGCATCGGGATTGAATACAACAGTCACCATGCGCACTTTCCTCCATGGGAGTAATGTCTCAAACAGTCTACGCTACGATCGTTCCCTGGAAGACCAGTAATAGTTCCCGAAGCACATTTGGGGACATTCTGTAATGTGTGGACTTTCAGAGTGTTGATGAAACACAGAAATTGCATCTGGATTGAATACAACAGTCACCATGCGCAATTTCCTCCATGGGAGTAATGTCTCAAACAGTCTACGATTTGATTGTTGCCTGGAAGACCAGTAGTAGTTTCCGATGCACCTCTGGAGGCATTCTATAATCTGTGGACCTTTAAAGTGTTGATGAAACACAGAAATTGCATCGGGATTGAATACAACAGTCACCATGTGCACTTTCCTTTATAGGAGTAATGTCTCAAACAATCTACGCTTTGATCGTTCCGTGGAAGACCAGTAGTAGTTTCCGATGCACATGTGGTGGCATACTGTAATCTGTGGTACATCAGTGTGTTGTTGATACACAGAAATTGCATCGGGATTGAATACAGCAGTCACCATGCGCACTTTCCTTTATAGGAGTAATGTCTCAAACAATCTACGTTTTGGTCGTTCCCTGGAAGACCAGTAGTAGTTTCCGATTCACATCTGGAGGCATTCTGTAATTTGTGGACTATCAGAGTGTTGATGAAACACAGAAATTTTATCTGGATTGAATACAACAGTCACCATGAGCAATTTCCTCCATGGGAGTAATGTCTCAAAATGTCTACGCTTTGATCTTTCCCTGGAAGACCAGTAGAAGTTTCCGATGCACATCTGGTGGCATTCTGAAATCTGTGGACTATCAGAGTGTTCATGAAACACAGAAATTGCATCGGGATTGAATACAACCGTCAACATGCGCACTTTCCTCCATGGGAGTAATGTCTCAAACAGTCTACGCTTTGATCGTTACCTGGAAGACCAGTAGTAGTTTCCGATTCACATCTGGAGGCATTCTGTAATTTGTCGACTATCAGAGTGTTGATGAAACACAGAAATTGCATCGGGATTGAATACAACAGTCACCATGAGCACTTTCCTCCATATGAGTAATGTCTCAAACAGTCACCGCTTTGATCATTCCCTGGAAGATCAGAAGTAGTATCCGATGCACATCTGGAAGCATTTTGTAATCTGTGGACTATCAGAGAGTTGATAAAACACAGAATATACATCGGGATTGAATACAACACTCACCATGCGCTCTTTCATCCATGGGAGTAATGTCTCAAACAGTCTACGCTTTGATCGTTCCCATTAAGACAAGTAGTAGTTTCCGATGCACATCTGGAGGCATTCTGTAATATGTGCACTATCAGAGTGTTGTTGAAACACAGAAATTGCATCGGGATTGAATACAACAGTCACCATGCGCACTTTCCCCCATGTGAGTAGTGTCTCAAACAGTCTACGATTTGATCGTCCCAGGAAGACCAGTAGTAGATTCCGATGCACATCTGGTGGCATTCTGTAATCTGTGGACTATCAGAGTGTTGATGAAACACCGAAATTCAATCGGGATTGAATACAACAGTCACCATGCGCACTTTCCTCCATGGGAGTAATGTCTCAAACAGTGTACGCTTTGATCGTTCCCTGGAAGACCAGTAGTAGTTCCCGAAGCACATTTGGGGACATTCTGTAATGTGTGGACTATCAGAGTGTTGATGAAACACAGAAATTGCATCGGGATTTAGAAACAACAGTCACCATGCGCATGTTCTTAAATGGGAGTATTGTCTCAAACAGTCTACGCTTTGATTGTTCCCTGGGAGACCACTTGTAGTTTCCGATGCACATCTGGAGGCATTCTGTAATCTGTGGACCTTCAAAGTGTTGATGAAACACAGAAATTTTATCGGGATTGAATACAACAGTCACCATAAGCAATTTTCCTCCATGGGAGTAATGTCCCAAACAGTCTACGTTTTGATCGTTCCCTGGAAGACCAGTAGTAGTTTCCGATCCACATCTGGAGGCATTCTGTAATCTGTGGACTATCAGTGTGTTGTTGAAACACCGAAATTGGATCGGGATTGAATACAACAGTCACCATGCGCACTTTCCTCCATGGGATTAATGTCTCAAAGAGTCTACGTTTTGATCGTTGCCTGGAAGACCAGTAGTAGTTTCCGATGCACATCTCGAGGCATTCTGTAATCTGTAAACTATCAGAGTGTTGTTCAAACACAGAAATTGCATCGGGATTGAATACAACAGTCACCATGCGCACTTTCCTATATAGGAGTAATGTCTCAAACAGTCTACGCTTTGATCGTTCCCTGGAAGACCAGTAGTAGTTTCCGATGCACCTCTGGATGCATTCTATAATCTGTGGACATTTAAAGTGTTGATGAAACACAGAAATTGCATCGGGATTGAATACAACAGTCACCATGGGCACTTTCCTACCATGGGAGTAATGTCTCAAACAGTCTACGCTTTGATCGTTCCCTGGAAGACCAGTAGTAGTTTCCGATGCACATGTGGTGGCATACTGTAATCTGTGGAACATCAGTGTGTTGTTGATACACAGAAATTGCATCGGGATTGAATACAACAGTCACCATGTGCACTTTCAATTATAGGAGTAATGTCTCAAACAATCTACGATTTTATCGTTCCCTGGAAGACCAGTAGTAGTTTCCGATGCACATCTGGAAGCATTTTGTAATCTGTGGACTATCAGAGTGTTGATGAAAGACAGAATATACATCGGGATTGAATACAACACTCACCACGCGCACTCACATCCATGGGAGTAATGTCTCAAACAGTCTACGCTTTGATCGTTACCTGGAAGACCAGTAGTAGTTTCCGATTCACATCTGGAGGCATTCTGTAATTTGTGGACTATCAGAGTGTTGATGAAACACAGAAATTGCATCGGGATTGAATACAACAGTCACCATGAGCACTTTCCTCCATGGGAGTAATGTCTCAAACAGTCACCGCTTTGATCATTCCCTGGAAGATCAGAAGTAGTATCCGATGCACATCTGGAGGCATTCTGTAATATGTGCACTATCAGAGTGTTGTTGAAACACAGATATAGCATCGGGATTGAATACAACAGTCACCATGCGCACTTTCCTCCATGGGAGTAATGTCTCAAACAGTCTACGCTTCGATCGTTCCCTGGAAGACCAGTAATAGTTCCCGAAGCACATTTGGGGACATTCTGTAATGTGTGGACTTTCAGAGTGTTGATGAAACACAGAAATTGCATCGGGATTGAATACAACAGTCACCATGAGCACTTTCCTCCATGGGAGTAATGTCTCAAACAGTCACCGCTTTGATCGTTCCCATTAAGACAAGTAGTAGTTTCCGATGCACATCTGGAGGCATTCTGTAATATGTGCACTATCAGAGTGTTGTTGAAACACAGAAATTGCATCGGGATTGAATACAACAGTCACCATGCGCACTTTCCCCCATGTGAGTAGTGTCTCAAACAGTCTACGATTTGATCGTCCCAGGAAGACCAGTAGTAGTTTCCGATGCACATCTGGTGGCATTCTGTAATCTGTGGACTATCAGAGTGTTGATGAAACACCGAAATTCAATCGGGATTGAATACAACAGTCACCATGCGCACTTTCCTCCATGGGAGTAATGTCTCAAACAGTGTACGCTTTGATCGTTCCCTGGAAGACCAGTAGTAGTTCCCGAAGCACATTTGGGGACATTCTGTAATGTGTGGACTATCAGAGTGTTGATGAAACACGGAAATTGCATCGGGATTTAGAAACAACAGTCACCATGCGCATGTTCTTAAATGGGAGTATTGTCTCAAACAGTCTACGCTTTGATTGTTCCCTGGGAGACCACTTGTAGTTTCCGATGCACATCTGGAGGCATTCTGTAATCTGTGGACCTTCAAAGTGTTGATGAAACACAGAAATTTTATCGGGATTGAATACAACAGTCACCATAAGCAATTTTCCTCCATGGGAGTAATGTCTCAAACAGTCTACGTTTTCATCGTTCCCTGGAAGACCAGTAGTAGTTTCCGATCCACATCTGGAGGCATTCTGTAATCTGTGGACTATCAGTGTGTTGTTGAAACACCGAAATTGGATCGGGATTGAATACAACAGTCACCATGCGCACTTTCCTCCATGGGATTAATGTCTCAAAGAGTCTACGTTTTGATCGTTGCCTGGAAGACCAGTAGTAGTTTCCGATGCACATCTCGAGGCATTCTGTAATCTGTAAACTATCAGAGTGTTGTTCAAACACAGAAATTGCATCGGGATTGAATACAACAGTCACCATGCGCACTTTCCTATATAGGAGTAATGTCTCAAACAGTCTACGCTTTGATCGTTCCCAGGAAGACCAGTAGTAGTTTCCGATGCACCTCTGGATGCATTCTATAATCTGTGGACATTTAAAGTGTTGATGAAACACAGAAATTGCATCGGGATTAAATACAACAGTCACCATGGGCACTTTCCTACCATGGGAGTAATGTCTCAAACAGTCTACGCTTTGATCGTTCCCTGGAAGACCAGTAGTAGTTTCCGATGCACATGTGGTGGCATACTGTAATCTGTGGAACATCAGTGTGTTGTTGATACACAGAAATTGCATCGGGATTGAATACAACAGTCACCATGTGCACTTTCCTTTATAGGAGTAATGTCTCAAACAATCTACGATTTGATCGTTCCCTGGAAGACCAGTAGTAGTTTCCGATGCACATCTGGAAGCATTTTGTAATCTGTGGACTATCAGAGTGTTGATGAAAGACAGAATATACATCGGGATTGAATACAACACTCACCATGCGCACTCTCATCCATGGGAGTAATGTCTCAAACAGTCTACGCTTTGATCGTTACCTGGAAGACCAGTAGTAGTTTCCGATTCACATCTGGAGGCATTCTGCAATTTGTGGACTATCAGAGTGTTGATGAAACACAGAAATTGCATCGGGATTGAATACAACAGTCACCATGAGCAATTTCCTCCATGGGAGTAATGTCTCAAAATGTCTACGCTTTGATCTTTCCCTGGAAGACCAGTAGAAGTTTCCGATGCACATCTGGTGGCATTCTGAAATCTGTGGAATATCAGAGTGTTCATGAAACACAGAAATTGCATCGGGATTGAATACAACCGTCAACATGCGCACTTTCCTCCATGGGAGTAATGTCTCAAACAGTCTACGCTTTGATCGTTACCTGGAAGACCAGTAGTAGTTTCCGATTCACATCTGGAGGCATTCTGTAATTTGTCGACTATCAGAGTGTTGATGAAACACAGAAATTGCATCGGGATTGAATACAACAGTCACCATGAGCACTTTCCTCCATGGGAGTAATGTCTCAAACAGTCACCGCTTTGATCGTTCCCATTAAGACAAGTAGTAGTTTCCGATGCACATCTGGAGGCATTCTGTAATATGTGCACTATCAGAGTGTTGTTGAAACACAGAAATTGCATCGGGATTGAATACAACAGTCACCATGCGCACTTTCCCCCATGTGAGTAGTGTCTCAAACAGTCTACGATTTGATCGTCCCAGGAAGACCAGTAGTAGTTTCCGATGCACATCTGGTGGCATTCTGTAATCTGTGGACTATCAGAGTGTTGATGAAACACCGAAATTCAATCGGGATTGAATACAACAGTCACCATGCGCACTTTCCTCCATGGGAGTAATGTCTCAAACAGTGTACGCTTTGATCGTTCCCTGGAAGACCAGTAGTAGTTCCCGAAGCACATTTGGGGACATTCTGTAATGTGTGGACTATCAGAGTGTTGATGAAACACGGAAATTGCATCGGGATTTAGAAACAACAGTCACCATGCGCATGTTCTTAAATGGGAGTATTGTCTCAAACAGTCTACGCTTTGATTGTTCCCTGGGAGACCACTTGTAGTTTCCGATGCACATCTGGAGGCATTCTGTAATCTGTGGACCTTCAAAGTGTTGATGAAACACAGAAATTTTATCGGGATTGAATACAACAGTCACCATAAGCAATTTTCCTCCATGGGAGTAATGTCTCAAACAGTCTACGTTTTCATCGTTCCCTGGAAGACCAGTAGTAGTTTCCGATCCACATCTGGAGGCATTCTGTAATCTGTGGACTATCAGTGTGTTGTTGAAACACCGAAATTGGATCGGGATTGAATACAACAGTCACCATGCGCACTTTCCTCCATGGGATTAATGTCTCAAAGAGTCTACGTTTTGATCGTTGCCTGGAAGACCAGTAGTAGTTTCCGATGCACATCTCGAGGCATTCTGTAATCTGTAAACTATCAGAGTGTTGTTCAAACACAGAAATTGCATCGGGATTGAATACAACAGTCACCATGCGCACTTTCCTATATAGGAGTAATGTCTCAAACAGTCTACGCTTTGATCGTTCCCAGGAAGACCAGTAGTAGTTTCCGATGCACCTCTGGATGCATTCTATAATCTGTGGACATTTAAAGTGTTGATGAAACACAGAAATTGCATCGGGATTAAATACAACAGTCACCATGGGCACTTTCCTACCATGGGAGTAATGTCTCAAACAGTCTACGCTTTGATCGTTCCCTGGAAGACCAGTAGTAGTTTCCGATGCACATGTGGTGGCATACTGTAATCTGTGGAACATCAGTGTGTTGTTGATACACAGAAATTGCATCGGGATTGAATACAACAGTCACCATGTGCACTTTCCTTTATAGGAGTAATGTCTCAAACAATCTACGATTTGATCGTTCCCTGGAAGACCAGTAGTAGTTTCCGATGCACATCTGGAAGCATTTTGTAATCTGTGGACTATCAGAGTGTTGATGAAAGACAGAATATACATCGGGATTGAATACAACACTCACCATGCGCACTCTCATCCATGGGAGTAATGTCTCAAACAGTCTACGCTTTGATCGTTACCTGGAAGACCAGTAGTAGTTTCCGATTCACATCTGGAGGCATTCTGTAATTTGTGGACTATCAGAGTGTTGATGAAACACAGAAATTGCATCGGGATTGAATACAACAGTCACCATGAGCACTTTCCTCCTTGGGAGTAATGTCTCAAACAGTCACCGCTTTGATCATTCCCTGGAAGATCAGAAGTAGTATCCGATGCACATCTGGAAGCATTTTGTAATCTGTGGACTATCAGAGAGTTGATGAAAGACAGAATATACATCGGGATTGAATACAACACTCACCATGCGCTCTTTCATCCATGGGAGTAATGTCTCAAACAGTCTACGCTTTGATCGTTCCCATTAAGACCAGTAGTAGTTTCCGATGCACATCTGGAGGCATTCTGTAATATGTGCACTATCAGAGTGTTGTTGAAACACAGAAATTGCATCGGGATTGAATTCAACAGTCACCATGCGCACTTTCCCCCATGTGAGTAGTGTCTCAAACAGTCTGCGATTTGATCGTCCCAGGAAGACCAGTAGTAGTTTCCGATGCACATCTGGTGGCATTCTGTAATCTGTGGACTATCAGAGTGTTGATGAAACACCGTAATTCAATCGGGATTGAATACAACAGTCACCATGCGCACTTTCCTCCATGGGAGTAATGTCTCAAACAGTGTACGCTTTGATCGTTCCCTGGAAGACCAGTAGTAGTTCCCGAAGCACATTTGGGGACATTCTGTAATGTGTGGACTATCAGAGTGTTGATGAAACACAGAAATTGCATCGGGATTTAGAAACAACAGTCACCATGCGCACGTTCTTAAATGGGAGTATTGTCTCAAACAGTCTACGCTTTGATTGTTCCCTGGAAGACCACTTGTAGTTTCCGATGCACATTTGGAGGCATTCTGTAATCTGTGGACCTTCAAAGTGTTGATGAAACACAGAAATTGCATCGGGATTGAATACAACAGTCACCATGGGCACTTTCCTACCATGGGAGTAATGTCTCAAACAGTCTACGCTTTGATCGTTCCCTGGAAGTCCAGTAGTAGTTTCCGATGCACATCTGGAGGCATTTGTAATCTGTAAACAATCAGAGTGATCTTCAAACACAGAAATTGCATCGGGATTGAATTCAACTGTCACCATGCGCACTTTGTTCCACGGGATTAATGTCTCAAACAGGTTACGGTTTGATCATTCCCTGGAAGACCAGTAGTAGTTTCCGAATCACATTTGGGGTCATTCTGTAATGTGTGTACTATCAGAGTGTTGATGAAACACAAAAATTGCATCTGGATTGAATACAACAGTCACCATGAGCAATTTCCTCCATGGGAGTAATGTCTCAAACAGTCTACGCTTTGATCGTTCCCAGGAAGACCAGTAGTAGTTTCCGATGCACATCTGGAGGCATTCTGTAATATGTGCACTATCAGAGTGTTGTTGAAACGCAGATATTGCATCGGGATTGAATACAACAGTCACCATGCGCACTTTCCTCCATGGGAGTAATGTCTCAAACAGTCTACGCTTCGATCGTTCCCTGGAAGACCAGTAATAGTTCCCGAAGCACATTTGGGGACATTCTGTAATGTGTGGACTTTCAGAGTGTTGATGAAACACAGAAATTGCATCTGGATTGAATACAACAGTCACCATGCGCAATTTCCTCCATGGGAGTAATGTCTCAAACAGTCTACGATTTGATTTTTGCCTGGAAGACCAGTAGTAGTTTCCGATGCACCTCTGGAGGCATTCTAAAATCTGTGGACCTTTAAAGTGTTGATGAAACACAGAAATTGCATCGGGATTGAATACAACATTCACCATGGGCACTTTCCTACCATGGGAGTAATGTCTCAAACAGTCTACGCTTTGATCGTTCCGTGGAAGACCAGTAGTAGTTTCCGATGCACATGTGGTGGCATACTGTAATCTGTGGTACATCAGTGTGTTGTTGATACACAGAAATTGCATCGGGATTGAATACAGCAGTCACCATGCGCACTTTCCTTTATAGGAGTAATGTCTCAAACAATCTACGTTTTGGTCGTTCCCTGGAAGACCAGTAGTAGTTTCCGATTCACATCTGGAGGCATTCTGTAATTTGTGGACTATCAGAGTGTTGATGAAACACAGAAATTTTATCTGGATTGAATACAACAGTCACCATGAGCAATTTCCTCCATGGGAGAAATGTCTCAAAATGTCTACGCTTTGATCTTTCCCTGGAAGACCAGTAGAAGTTTCCGATGCACATCTGGTGGCATTCTGAAATCTGTGGACTATCAGAGTGTTCATGAAACACAGAAATTGCATCGGGATTGAATACAACCGTCAACATGCGCACTTTCCTCCATGGGAGTAATGTCTCAAACAGTCTACGCTTTGATCGTTACCTGGAAGACCAGTAGTAGTTTCCGATTCACATCTGGAGGCATTCTGTAATTTGTCGACTATCAGAGTGTTGATGAAACACAGAAATTGCATCGGGATTGAATACAACAGTCACCATGAGCACTTTCCTCCATGGGAGTAATGTCTCAAACAGTCACCGCTTTGATCATTCCCTGGAAGATCAGAAGTAGTATCCGATGCACATCTGGAAGCATTTTGTAATCTGTGGACTATCAGAGAGTTGATAAAACACAGAATATACATCGGGATTGAATACAACACTCACCATGCGCTCTTTCATCAATGGGAGTAATGTCTCAAACAGTCTACGCTTTGATCGTTCCCATTAAGACCAGTAGTAGTTTCCGATGCACATCTGGAGGCATTCTGTAATATGTGCACTATCAGAGTGTTGTTGAAACACAGAAATTGCATCGGGATTGAATACAACAGTCACCATGCGCACTTTCCCCCATGTGAGTAGTGTCTCAAACAGTCTACGATTTGATCGTCCCAGGAAGACCAGTAGTAGTTTCCGATGCACATCTGGTGGCATTCTGTAATCTGTGGACTATCAGAGTGTTGATGAAACACCGAAATTCAATCGGGATTGAATACAACAGTCACCATGCGCACTTTCCTCCATGGGAGTAATGTCTCAAACAGTGTACGCTTTGATCGTTCCCTGGAAGACCAGTAGTAGTTCCCGAAGCACATTTGGGGACATTCTGTAATGTGTGGACTATCAGAGTGTTGATGAAACACAGAAATTGCATCGGGATTTAGAAACAACAGTCACCATGCGCATGTTCTTAAATGGGAGTATTGTCTCAAACAGTCTACGCTTTGATTGTTCCCTGGGAGACCACTTGTAGTTTCCGATGCACATCTGGAGGCATTCTGTAATCTGTGGACCTTCAAAGTGTTGATGAAACACAGAAATTTTATCGGGATTGAATACAACAGTCACCATAAGCAATTTTCCTCCATGGGAGTAATGTCTCAAACAGTCTACGTTTTGATCGTTCCCTGGAAGACCAGTAGTAGTTTCCGATCCACATCTGGAGGCATTCTGTAATCTGTGGACTATCAGTGTGTTGTTGAAACACCGAAATTGGATCGGGATTGAATACAACAGTCACCATGCGCACTTTCCTCCATGGGATTAATGTCTCAAAGAGTCTACGTTTTGATCGTTGCCTGGAAGACCAGTAGTAGTTTCCGATGCACATCTCGAGGCATTCTGTAATCTGTAAACTATCAGAGTGTTGTTCAAACACAGAAATTGCATCGGGATTGAATACAACAGTCACCATGCGCACTTTCCTATATAGGAGTAATGTCTCAAACACTCTACGCTTTGATCGTTCCCAGGAAGACCAGTAGTAGTTTCCGATGCACCTCTGGATGCATTCTATAATCTGTGGACATTTAAAGTGTTGATGAAACACAGAAATTGCATCGGGATTGAATACAACAGTCACCATGGGCACTTTCCTACCATGGGAGTAATGTCTCAAACAGTCTACGCTTTGATCGTTCCCTGGAAGACCAGTAGTAGTTTCCGATGCACATCTGGAGGCATTTGTAATCTGTAAACAATCAGAGTGTTCTTCAAACACAGAAATTGCATCGGGATTGAATTCAACAGTCACCACGCGCACTTTGTTCCATGGGATTAATGTCTCAAACAGTCTACGGTTTGATCATTCCCTGAAAGACCAGTAGTAGTTTACGAATCACATTTGGGGTCATTCTGTAATGTGTGTACTATCAGTGTGTTGTTGAAACACAGAAATTGCATCAGGATTGAATACAACAGTCACCATGCGCAGTTTTCTATATGGGAGTAATGTCTCAACAGTCTACGGTTGATCGTTTCCTGGAAGACCAGTAGTAGTTTCCGATGAACATCAGGAGGCATTCTGTAATCTGTGGACCTTCAAAGTGTTGATGAATCACAGAAATTGCATCGGGATTGAATACAACAGTCACCATGCGCACTTTCCTCCATGGGAGTAAAGTCTCAAACAGTCTACGATTTGATCGTTCCCTGGAAGACCAGTAGTAGTTCCCGATGCACATGTGGTGGCATACTGTAATCTGTGGAACATCAGAGTGTTGATGAAACACAGAAATTGCATCGGGATGGAATACAACAGTCACCATGCGCACTTTCCCCCATGGGATTAATGTCTCAAACTGTCTACAATTTGATCGTTCCCTGGAAGACCTGTAGAAGTTTCCAATGCACATCTGGTTGCATTCTGTATTCTGTGGACTATCAGAGTGTTGATGAAACACCGAAATGGGATCGGGATTGAATACAACAGTCACCATGTCTCAAACAGTCTACGCTTTGATCGTTCCCTGGAAGACCGGTAGTAGTTTCCGATGCACATCTGGAGGCATTGTGTAATCTGTGGACTATCAGAGTGTTATGAAACACCGAAATTGGATCGGGATTGAATACGACAGTCATCAAGCGCACTTTCCTCCATGGGAGTAATGTCTCAAACAGTCTACGCTTTGATCGTTCCCAGGAAGACCAGTAGTAGTTTCCGATGAACATCTGGAGGCATTCTGTAATATGTGCACTATCAGAGTGTTGTTGAAACACAGAAATTGCATCGGGATTGAATACAACAGTCACCATGCGCACTTTCCTCCATGGGAGTAATGTCTCAAACAGTCTACGCTTTGATCGTTCCCTGGAGGAACAGTAGTAGTTTCCGATGCACATCTGGTGGCATTCTGTAATCTGTGGACTATCAGAGTGTTGATGAAACACCGAAATTCAATCGGGATTGAATACAACAGTCACCATGCGCACTTTCCTCCATGGGATTAATGTCTCAAACAGTCTACGGTTTGATCATTCCCTGGAAGACCAGTAGTAGTTCCCGAAGTACATTTGGGGACATTCTGTAATGTGTGGACTATCAGAGTGTTGATGAAACACAGAAATTGCATCTGGATTGAATACAACAGTCACCATGCGCAATTTCCTCCATGGGAGTAATGTCTCAAACAGTCTACGCTTTGATCGTTGCCTGGAAGACCAGTAGTAGTTTCCGATGCACCTCTGGAGGCATTCTATAACCTGTGGACCTTCAAAGTGTTGATGAAACACAGAAATTGCATCGGGATTGAATACAACTGTCACCATGGGCACTTTCCTCCATGGGAGTAATGTCTCAAACAGTCTACGCTTTGATCGTTCCCTGGAAGACCAATAGTAGTTTCCGATGCACATGTGGTGGCATACTGTAATCTGTGGAACATCAGTGTGTTGTTGATACACAGAAATTGCATCGGGATTGAATACAACAGTCACCATGTGCACTTTCCTTTATAGGAGTAAAGTCTCAAACAATCTACGATTTGATCGTTCCCTGGAAGACCAGTAGTAGTTTCCGATGCACATCTGGAAGCATTTTGTAATCTGTGGACTATCAGAGTGTTGATGAAAGACAGAATATACATCGGGATTGAATACAACACTCACCATGCGCACTCTCATCCATGGGAGTAATGTCTCAAACAGTCTACGCTTTGATCGTTCCCAGGAAGACCAGTAGTAGTTTCCGATGCACATCTGGATTCATTCTGTAATATGTGCACTATCAGAGTGTTGTTGAAACACAGAAATTGCATCGGGATTGAATACAACAGTCACCATGCGCACTTTCCTCCATGGGAGTAATGTCTCAAACAGTCTACGCTTTGATCGTTCCCTGGAAGACCAGTAGTAGTTCCCGAAGCACATTTGGTGACATTCTGTAATGTGTGGACTATCAGAGTGTTGATGAAACACAGAAATTGCATCTGGATTGAATACAACAGTCACCATGCGCAATTTCCTCCATGGGAGTAATGTCTCAAACAGTCTACGCTTTGATTGTTGCCTGGAAGACCAGTAGTAGTTTCCGATGCACCTCTGGAGGCATTCTATAATCTGTGGACCTTTAAAGTGTTGATGAAACACAGAAATTGCATCGGGATTGAATACAACAGTCACTATGGGCACTTTCCTACCATGGGAGTAATGTCTCAAACAGTCTACGCTTTGATCGTTCCCTGGAAGACCAGTAGTAGTTTCCGATGCACATCTGGAGGCATTTGTAATCTGTAAACAATCAGAGTGATCTTCAAACACAGAAATTGCATCGGGATTGAATTCAACAGTCACCATGCGCACTTTGTTCTACGGGATTAATGTCTCAAACAGTCTACGGTTTGATCATTCCCTGGAAGACCAGTAGTAGATTCCGAATCACATTTGGGGTAATTCTGTAATGTGTGTACTATCAGAGTGTTGATGAAACACAAAAATTGCATCTGGATTGAATACAACAGTCACCATGAGCAATTTCCTCCATGGGAGTAATGTCTCAAACAGTCTACGCTTTGATCTTTCCCTGGAAGACCAGTAGAAGTTTCCGATGCACATCTGGTGGCATTCTGAAATCTGTGGACTATCAGAGTGTTCATGAAACACAGAAATTGTATCGGGATTGAATACAACCGTCACCATGCGCACTTTCCTCCATGAGAGTAATGTCTCAAACAGTCACCGCTTTGATCACTCCCTGGAAGATCAGAAGTAGTATCCGATGCTCATCTGGAAGCATTTTGTAATCTGTGGACTATCAGAGTGTTGATGAAAGACAGAATATACATCGGGATTGAATACAACACTCACCATGCCCTCTTCCATCCATGGGAGCAATGTCTCAAACAGTCTACGCTTTGATCGTTCCCAGGAAGACCAGTAGTAGTTTCCGATGCACATGTGGTGGCATACTGTAATCTGTGGTACATCAGTGTGTTGTTGATACACAGAAATTGCATCGGGATTGAATACAACAGTCACCATGCGCACTTTCCTTTATAGGAGTAATGTCTCAAACAATCTACGATTTGGTCGTTCCCTGGAAGACCAGTAGTAGTTTCCGATGCACATCTGGAGGCATTTGTAATCTGTAAACAATCAGAGTGTTGTTCAAACACAGAAGTTGCATCGGGATTGAATACAACAGTCACCATGGGCACTTTCCTCCATGGGAGTAATGTCTCAAACAGTCTACGCTTTGATCGTTACCTGGAAGACCAGTAGTAGTTTCCGATTCACATCTGGAGGCATTCTGTAATTTGTGGACTATCAGAGTGTTGATGAAACACAGAAATTGCATCGGGATTGAATACAACAGTCACCATGAGCACTTTCCTCCATGGGAGTAATGTCTCAAACAGTCACCGCTTTGATCATTCCCTGGAAGATCAGAAGTAGTATCCGATGCTCATCTGGAAGCATTTTGTAATCTGTGGACTATCAGAGTGTTGATGAAATGCAGAATATACATCGGGATTGAATACAACACTCACCATGCCCTCTTTCATCCATGGGAGCAATGTCTCAAACAGTCTACGCTTTGATCGTTCCCAGGAAGACCAGTAGTAGTTTCCGATGCACATCTGGAGGCATTCTGTAATATGTGCACTATAAGAGTGTTGTTGAAACACAGAAATTGCATCGGGATTGAATACAACAGTCACCATGCGCACTTTCCTCCATGGGAGTAATGTCTCAAACAGTCTACGCTTTGATCGTTCCCAGGAAGACCAGTAGTAGTTTCTGATGCACATCTTGAGGCATTCTGTAATATGTGCACTATTAGAGTGTTGTTGAAACACAGAAATTGCATCGGGATTGAATACAACAGTCACCATGCGCACTTTCCTCCATGGGAGTAATGTCTCAAACAGTCTACGCTTTGATCGTTGCCTGGAAGACCAGTAGTAGTTTCCGATGCACCTCTGGAGGCATTCTATAATCTGTGGACCTTCAAAGTGTTGATGAAACACAGAAATTGCATCGGGATTGAATACAACTGTCACCATGGGCACTTTCCCCCATGGGAGTAATGTCTCAAACACTCTACGCTTTGATCGTTCCCTGGAAGACCTGTAGTAGTTTCCGATGCACATGCGGTGGCATACTGTAATCTGTGGTACATCAGTGTGTTGTTGATACACAGAAATTGCATCGGGATTGAATACAACAGTCACCATGCGCAGTTTCCTTTATAGGAGTAATGTCTCAAACAATCTACGATTTGATCGTTCCCTGGAAGACCAGTAGTAGTTTCAGTTGCACATCTGGTGGCATTCTGAAATCTGTGGTATTCAGAGTGTTGATTAAAGACAGAATATACATCGGGATTGAATACAACACTCACCATGCCTACTTTCATCCATCTGAGTAATGTCTCAAACAGTTTACGCTTTGATCGTTCCCTGGAAGACCAGTAGTAGTTTCCGATGCACATCTGGAGGCATTCTGTAATCTGTGGAATATCAGAGTGTTGATGAATGACAGAATATACATCGGGATTGAATACAACACTCACCATGCGCACTTTCATCCATGGGAGTAATGTCTCAAACAGTCTACGCTTTGATCGTTTCCAGGAAGACCAGTAATAGTTTCCGATGCACATCTGGAGGCATTCTGTAATCTGTGGAGTATCAGAGTGTTGATGAAACTCAGAAATTGCATCGGGATTGAATACAACAGTCACCATGCGCACTTTCTTCCATGGGAGTAATGTCTCAAACAGTCTACGGTTTGATCATTCCCTGGAAGACCAGTAGTAGTTCCCGAAGTACATTTGGGGACATTCTGTAATGTGTGGACTATCAGAGTGTTGATGAAACATTGAAATTGCATCTGGATTGAATACAACAGTCACCATCAGCAATTTCCTCCATGGGAGTAATGTCTCAAACAGTCTACGCTTTGATCTTTGCCTGGAAGACCAGTAGTAGTTTCCGATGCACCTCTGGAGGCATTCTATAATCTGTGGACCTTCAAAGTGTTGATGAAACACATAAGTTGCATCGGGATTGAATACAACAGGCACCATGGGCACTTTCCTCCATGGGAGTTATGTCTCAAACAGTCTACGCTTTGATCGTTCCCTGGAAGACCAGTAGTAGTTTCCGATGCACATCTGGAGGCATTTGTAATCTGTAAACAATCAGAGTGTTGTTCAAACACAGAGATTGCATCGGGATTGAATACAACAGTCACCATGCGCACTTTCCTCCAAGGGATTAATGTCTCAAACAGTCTACGGTTTGATCATTCCCTGGAAGACCAGTAGTAGATCCCGAAGTACATTTGGGGACATTCTGTAATGTGTGGACTATCAGAGTGTTGTTCAAACACAGAAATTGCATCGGGATTGAATACAACAGTCACCATGCGCACTTTCCTCCACAGGATTAATGTCTCAAACAGTCTACGGTTTGATCATTCCCTGGAAGACCAGTAGTAGTTTCCGAAGCACATTTGGGTAAATTCTGTAATGTGTGTACTATCACAGTGTTGGTGAAACACAGAAATTGCATCTGGATTGAATACAACAGTCACCATGCGCAATTTCCTCCATGGGAGTAATGTCTCAAACAGTCACCGCTTTGATAATTCCCTGGAAGATCAGAAGTAGTATCCGATGCACATCTGGAAGCATTTTGTAATCTGTGGACTATCAGAGAGTTGATGAAAGACAGAATATACATCGGGATTGAATACAACACTCACCATGCGCTCTTTCATCCATGGGAGTAATGTCTCAAACAGTCTACGCTTTGATCGTTCCCATTAAGACCAGTAGTAGTTTCCGATGCACATCTGGAGGCATTCTGTAATATGTGCACTATCAGAGTGTTGTTGAAACACAGAAATTGCATCGGGATTGAATACAACAGTCACCATGCGCACTTTCCCCCATGTGAGTAGTGTCTCAAACAGTCTACGATTTGATCGTCCCAGGAAGACCAGTAGTAGTTTTCGATGCACATCTGGTGGCATTCTGTAATCTGTGGACTATCAGAGTGTTGATGAAACACCGAAATTCAATCGGGATTGAATACAACAGTCACCATGCGCACTTTCCTCCATGGGAGTAATGTCTCAAACAGTGTACGCTTTGATCGTTCCCTGGAAGACCAGTAGTAGTTCCCGAAGCACATTTGGGGACATTCTGTAATGTGTGGACTATCAGAGTGTTGATGAAACACAGAAATTGCATCGGGAATTAGAAACAACAGTCACCATGCGCATGTTCTTAAATGGGAGTATTGTCTCAAACAGTCTAGGCTTTGATTGTTCCCTGGGAGACCATTTGTAGTTTCCGATGCACATCTGGAGGCATTCTGTAATCTGTGGACCTTCAAAGTGTTGATGAAACACAGAAATTTTATCGGGATTGAATACAACAGTCACCATGCGCACTTTCCTCCATGGGATTAATGTCTCAAAGAGTCTACGTTTTGATCGTTGCCTGGAAGACCAGTAGTAGTTTCCGATGCACATCTCGAGGCATTCTGTAATCTGTAAACTATCAGAGTGTTGTTCAAACACAGAAATTGCATCGGGATTGAATACAACAGTCACCATGCGCACTTTCCTATATAGGAGTAATGTCTCAAACAGTCTACGCTTTGATCGTTCCCAGGAAGACCAGTAGTAGTTTCCGATGCACCTCTGGATGCATTCTATAATCTGTGGACATTTAAAGTGTTGATGAAACACAGAAATTGCATCGGGATTGAATACAACAGTCACCATGGGCACTTTCCTACCATGGGAGTAATGTCTCAAACAGTCTACGCTTTGATCGTTCCCTGGAAGACCAGTAGTAGTTTCCGATGCACATCTGGAGGCATTTGTAATCTGTAAACAATCAGAGTGTTCTTCAAACACAGAAATTGCATCGGGATTGAATTCAACAGTCACCACGCGCACTTTGTTCCACGGGATTAATGTCTCAAACAGTCTACGGTTTGATCATTCCCTGAAAGACCAGTAGTAGTTTCCGAATCACATTTGTGGTCATTCTGTAATGTGTGTACTATCAGTGTGTTGTTGAAACACAGAAATTGCATCAGGATTGAATACAACAGTCACCATGCGCAGTTTTCTATATGGGAGTAATGTCTCAACAGTCTACGGTTGATCGTTTCCTGGAAGACCAGTAGTAGTTTCCGATGAACATCAGGAGGCAGTCTGTAATCTGTGGACCTTCAAAGTGTTGATGAATCACAGAAATTGCATCGCGATTGAATACAACAGTCACCATGCACACTTTCCTCCATGGGAGAAATGTCTCAAACAGTCTACGATTTGATCGTTCCCTGGAAGACCAGTAGTAGTTCCCGATGCACATGTGGTGGCATACTGTAATCTGTGGAACATCAGAGTGTTGATGAAACACAGCAATTGCATCGGGATGGAATACAACAGTCACCATGCGCACTTTCCTCCATGGGATTAATGTCTCAAACTGTCTACAATTTGATCGTTCCCTGGAAGACCAGTAGTAGTTTCCAATGCACATCTGGTTGCATTCTGTATTCTGTGGACTATCAGAGTGTTGATGAAACACCGAAATGGGATCGGGATTGAATACAACAGTCACCATGCGCACTTTCCTCCATGGGAGTAATGTCTCAAACAGTCTACGCGTTGATCGTTCCCTGGAAGACCAGTAGTAGTTTCCGATGCACATCTGGAGGCATTGTGTAATCTGTGGACTATCAGAGTGTTATGAAACACCGAAATTGGATCGGGATTGAATACGACAGTCATCAAGCGCACTTTCCTCCATGGGAGTAATGTCTCAAACAGTCTACGCTTTGATCGTTCACTAGAAGACCAGTAGTAGTTTCCGATGCACATCTGGTGGCATTCTGTAATCTGTGGACTATCAGAGTGTTGATGAAACATCGAAATTCAATCGGGATTGAATACATCAGTCACCATGTGCACTTTCCTCCATGGGATTAATGTCTCAAACAGTCTACGGTTTGATCATTCCCTGGAAGACCAGTAGTAGTTTCCGATGCACATCTGGAGGCATTCTGTAATCTGTAAACTATCAGAGTGTTGTTCAAACACAGAAATTGCATCGGGATTGAATACAACAGTCACCATGCGCACTGTCCTCCACGGGAGTAATGTCTCAAACAGTCTACGCTTTGATCGTTCCCTGGAGGAACAGTAGTAGTTTCCGATGCACATGTGGTGGCATACTGTAATCTGTGGAACATCAGTGTGTTGTTGATACACAGAAATTGCATCGGGATTGAATACAACAGTCACCATGCGCACTTTCCTTTATAGGAGTAATGTCTCAAACAATCTACGATTTGATCGTTCCCAGGAAGACCAGTAGTAGTTTCCGATGCACATCTGGAAGCATTTTGTAATCTGTGGACTATCAGAGTGTTGATGAAAGACAGAATATACATCGGGATTGAATACAACACTCACCATGCGCACTCTCATCCATGGGAGTAATGTCTCAAACAGTCTACGCTTTGATCGTTCCCAGGAAGACCAATAGTAGTTTCCGATGCACATCTGGATTCATTCTGTAATATGTGCACTATCAGAGTGTTGTTGAAACACAGAAATTGCATCGGGATTGAATACAACAGTCACCATGCACACTTTCTTCCATGGGAGTAATGTCTCAAACAGTCTACGCTTTGATCTTTCCCAGGAAGACCAGTAGTAGTTTCCGATGCACATCTGGAGGCATTCTGTAATATGTGCACTATCAGAGTGTTGTTGAAACACAGATATTGCATCGGGATTGAATACAACAGTCACCATGCGCACTTTCCTCCATGGGAGTAATGTCTCAAACAGTCTACGCTTTGATCGTTCCCTGGAAGACCAGTAGTAGTTCCCGAAGCACATTTGGTGACATTCTGTAATGTGTGGACTATCAGAGTGTTGATGAAACACAGAAATTGCATCTGGATTGAATACAACAGTCACGATGCGCATTTTCCTCCATGGGAGTAATGTCTCAAACAGTCTACGCTTTGATTGTTGCCTGGAAGACCAGTAGTAGTTTCCGATGCACCTCTGGAGGCATTCTATAACCTGTGGACCTTTAAAGTGTTGATGAAACACAGAAATTGCATCGGGATTGAATACAACAGTCACCATGGGCACTTTCCTACCATGGGAGTAATGTCTCAAACAGTCTACGCTTTGATCGTTCCCTGGAAGACCAGTAGTAGTTTCCGATGCACATCTGGAGGCATTTGTAATCTGTAAACAATCAGAGTGATCTTCAAACACAGAAATTGCATCGGGATTGAATTCAACAGTCACCATGCGCACTTTGTTCCACGGGATTAATGTCTCAAACAGTCTACGGTTTGATCATTCCCTGGAAGACCAGTAGTAGTTTCCGATGCACATGTGGTGGCATACTGTAATCTGTGGTACATCAGTGTGTTGTTGATACACAGAAATTGCATCGGGATTGAATACAACAGTCACCATGCGCACTTTCCTTTATAGGAGTAATGTCTCAAACAATCTACGATTTGGTCGTTCCCTGGAAGACCAGTAGTAGTTTCCGATGCACATCTGGAGGCATTTGTAATCTGTAAACAATCAGAGTGTTGTTCAAACACAGAAGTTGCATCGGGATTGAATACAACAGTCACCATGGGCACTTTCCTCCATGGGAGTAATGTCTCAAACAGTCTACGCTTTGATCGTTACCTGGAAGACCAGTAGTAGTTTCCGATTTACATCTGGAGGCATTCTGTAATTTGTGGACTATCAGAGTGTTGATGAAAGACAGAAATTGCATCGGGATTGAATACAACAGTCACCATGAGCACTTTCCTCCATGGGAGTAATGTCTCAAACAGTCACCGCTTTGATCATTCCCTGGAAGATCAGAAGTAGTATCCGATGCTCATCTGGAAGCATTTTGTAATCTGTGGACTATCAGAGTGTTGATGAAATGCAGAATATACATCGGGATTGAATACAACACTCACCATGCCCTCTTTCATCCATGGGAACAATGTCTCAAACAGTCTACGCTTTGATCGTTCCCAGGAAGACCAGTAGTAGTTTCCGATGCACATCTGGAGGCATTCTGTAATATGTGCACTATCAGAGTGTTGTTGAAACACAGAAATTGCATCGGGATTGAATACAACAGTCACCATGCGCACTTTCCTCCATGGGAGTAATGTCTCAAACAGTCTACGCTTTGATCGTTCCCAGGAAGACCAGTAGTAGTTTCTGATGCACATCTTGAGGCATTCTGTAATATGTGCACTATCAGAGTGTTGTTGAAACACAGAAATTGCATCGGGATTGAATACAACAGTCACCATGCGCACTTTCCTCCATGGGAGTAATGTCTCAAACAGTCTACGCTTTGATCGTTGCCTGGAAGACCAGTAGTAGTTTCCGATGCACCTCTGGAGGCATTCTATAATCTGTGGACCTTCAAAGTGTTGATGAAACACAGAAATTGCATCGGGATTGAATACAACTGTCACCATGGGCACTTTCCCCCATGGGAGTAATGTCTCAAACACTCTACGCTTTGATCGTTCCCTGGAAGACCAGTAGTAGTTTCCGATGCACATGTGGTGGCATACTGTAATCTGTGGTACATCAGTGTGTTGTTGATACACAGAAATTGCATCGGGATTGAATACAACAGTCACCATGCGCACTTTCCTTTATAGGAGTAATGTCTCAAACAATCTACGATTTCATCGTTCCCTGGAAGACCAGTAGTAGTTTCAGATGCACATCTGGTGGCATTCTGAAATCTGTGGTATTCAGAGTGTTGATGAAAGACAGAATAAACATCGGGATTGAATACAACACTCACCATGCCCACTTTCATCCATCTGAGTAATGTCTCAAACAGTTGACGCTTTGATCGTTCCCTGGAAGACCAGTAGTAGTTTCCGATGCACATCTGGAGGCATTCTGTAATCTGTGGAATATCAGAGTGTTGATGAATGACAGAATATACATCGGGATTGAATACAACACTCACCATGCGCACTTTCATCCATGGGAGTAATGTCTCAAACAGTCTACGATTTGATCGTTCCCAGGAAGACCAGTAGTAGTTTCCGATGCACATCTGGAGGCATTCTGTAATCTGTGGAGTATCAGAGTGTTGATGAAACTCAGAAATTGCATCGTGATTGAATACAACAGTCACCATGCGCACTTTCTTCCATGGGAGTAATGTCTCAAACAGTCTACGGTTTGATCATTCCCTGGAAGACCAGTAGTAGTTTCCGATGCACATCTGGAGGCATTTGTAATCTGTTAACAATCAGAGTGTTGTTCAAACACAGAAATTGCATCGGGATTGAATACAACAGTCACCATGCGCACTTTCCTCCAAGGGATTAATGTCTCAAACAGTCTACGGTTTGATCATTCCCTGGAAGACCAGTAGTAGATCCCGAAGTACATTTGGGGACATTCTGTAATGTGTGGACTATCAGAGTGTTGTTCAAACACAGAAATTGCATCGGGATTGAATACAACAGTCACCATGCGCACTTTCCTCCACAGGATTAATGTCTCAAACAGTCTACGGTTTGATAATTCCCTGGAAGACCAGTAGTAGTTTCCGAAGCACATTTGGGGATATTCTGTAATGTGTGTACTATCAGAGTGTTGGTGAAACACAGAAATTGCATCTGGATTGAATACAACAGTCACCATGCGCAATTTCCTCCATGGGAGTAATGTCTCAAACAGTCTACGCTTTGATCTTTCCCTGGAAGACCAGTAGAAGTTTCCGATGCACATCTGGTGGCATTCTGTAATCTGTGGAATATCAGAGTGTTGATGAATGACAGAATAAACTTCGGGATTGAATACAACACTCACCATGCCCACTTTCATCCATCTGAGTAATGTCTCAAACAGTTGACGCTTTGATCGTTCCCTGGAAGACCAGTAGTAGTTTCCGATGCACATCTGGAGGCATTCTGTAATCTGTGGAATATCAGAGTGTTGATGAATGACAGAATATACATCGGGATTGAATACAACACTCACCATGCGCACTTTCATCCATGGGAGTAATGTCTCAAACAGTCTACGATTTGATCGTTCCCAGGAAGACCAGTAGTAGTTTCCGATGCACATCTGGAGGCATTCTGTAATCTGTGGAGTATCAGAGTGTTCATGAAACTCAGAAATTGCATCGTGATTGAATACAACAGTCACCATGCGCACTTTCTTCCATGGGAGTAATGTCTCAAACAGTCTACGGTTTGATCATTCCCTGGAAGACCAGTAGTAGTTCCCGAAGTACATTTGGGGACATTCTGTAATGTGTGGACTATCAGAGTGTTGGTGAATCATTGAAATTGCATCTGGATTGAATACAACAGTCACCATGAGCACTTTCCTCAATGGGATTAAGGTCTCAAACTGTCTACACTTTGATCGTTCCCTGGAAGACAAGTAGTAGTTTCCGATGCACATCTGGAGGCATTCTGTAATCTGTGGACTATCCGAGTGTTGATGAAACACCGAAATTGGATCGGGATTGAATACAACAGCCACTATGCGCACTTTCCCCCATGGGATTAATGTCTCAAACAGTCTACGTTTTTATCGTTCCCTGGAAGACCAGTAGTAGTTTCCGAAGCACATTTGGGGACATTCTGTAATGTGTGGACTATCAGAGTGTTAATGAATCACAGAAATTGCATCGGGATTGAATACAACATTCTCCATGCGCAATTTCCTCCATGTTAGTAATGTCTCAAACAGTCTACGCTTTGATCGTTGCCTGGAAAACCAGAAGTAGTTTCCGATGCACCTCTGGAGCCATTCTATAATCTGTGGACCTTCAAAGTGTTGATGAAACACAGAAATTGCATCGGGATTGAATACAACAGTCACCATGGGCACTTTCCTCCATGGGAGTAATGTCTCAAACCGTCTACGGTTTGATCGTGCCCTGGAAGACCAGTAGTAGTTTCCGATGCACATCTGGAGCCGTTTGTATTCTGTAAACAATCAGAGTGTTGTTCAAACACAGAAATTGCATCGGGATTGAATACAACAGTCACCATGCGCACTTTCCTCCACGGAATTAATGTTTCAAACAGTCTACGCTTTGGTCGTTCCCTGGAAGAACAGTAGTAGTTTCCGATGCACATCAGGTGGCATTCTGATATCTGTGGACTATCAGAGTGTTGATGACACACAGAAATTGCATCAGGATTGAATACAACTGTCACCATGCGCACTTTCCTCCACGGGAGTATTGTCTCAAACAGTCTACGTTTTGATCGTTCCCTGGAAGACCAGTAGTAGTTTCCGATGCACGTCTGGTGGCATTCAGTAATCTGTGGACTATCAGAGTGTTGATGAAACACAGAATTTTCATCGGGATTAAATACAACAGTCACCATGCGCACTTCCCTCAATGGGAGTAATGTCTCAAACAGTCTACGCTTTGATCGTTCGCTTGAAGACCAGTAGTAGTTTCCGATGCAAATCTGAAGGCATTCTGTAATCTGTGGGCTATCAGAGTGTTGATGAAACACAGATATTGCATCGGGATTGAATACAACAGTCACTATGCGCACTTTCCTCAATGGGATTAATCTCTAAAACAGTCTACGATTTGATCGTTCCCTGGAAGACCAGTAGTAGTTTCCAATGCACATCTGGTGGCATTCTGTACTCTGTGGACTATCAGAGTGTTGATGAAACACAAAAATTTCATCGAGATTAAATACAACAGTCACCATGCGCACTTTCCTCCATGGGAGTAATGTCTCATACAGTCTACGCTTTGATCGTTCGCTTGAAGACCAGTAGTAGTTTCCGATCCACATCTGAAGGCATTCTGTAATCTTTGGGCTATGAGAGTGTTGATGAAACACAGATATTGCATCGGGATTGAATACAACAGACACCATGCGCACTTTCCTCCATGGGAGTAATGTCTCAAACAGTCTACGCTTTGATCGTTCCCTGGTAGAGCAGTAGTAGTTTCCGATGCACATCTGGAGGCATTTGTAATCTGTAAACAATCAGAGTGTTGTTCAAACACAGAAATTGCATCGGGATTGAATACAACAGTCACCATGCGCACGTTCCTAAATGGGAGTATTGTCTCAAACAGTCTACGCTTTGATCGTTCCCTGGAAGACCACTCGTAGTTTCCGATGCACATCTGGAAGCATTCTGTACTCTGTGGACCATCAAAGTGTTGATGAAACACAGAAATTTTATCGGGATTGAATACAACAGTCACCATGCGCAATTTTCCTCCATGGGAGTAATGTCTCAAACAGTCTACGCTTTTATAGTTCCCTGGAAGACCAGTAGTAGTTTCCGATGCACATCTGAAGGCATTCTGTAATCTGTGGAGTACCAGAGTGTTGATGAAACACAGAAGTTGCATCGGGATTGAATACAACAGTCACCAAGCGCACCTTCCTCCATGGGATTAATGTCTCAAAGAGTTTACGCATTGATCGTTCCTTGGAAGACCAGTAGTAGTTTCCGATGCACATCTGGAGGCATTATGTAATCTGTGGAATATCAGAGTGTTGATGAAACACAGAAATTGCATCGGGATTGAACACAACAGTCACCATGCGCACTTTCCTCCATGGGAGTAATGTTTCAAACAGTCTACGCTTTCATCGTTCCCTGGAAGACCTGTAGTAGTTTCCGAAGCACATCTGGAGGCATTCTGTAATCTGTGGACTATCAGAGTGTTATGATACACAGAAATTGCACCGGGATTTAACACAACAGTCACCATGCGCACGTTCCTAAATGTTAGTATTTTCTCAAACAGTCTACGCTTTGTATGTTCCCTGGAAGACCACTTGTAGTTTCCGATGCACATCTGGAGGCATTCTAAAATCTGTGGACCTTCAAAGTGTTAATGAAACACAGAAATTTTATCGGGATTGAATACAACAGTAACCATGCGCAATTTTCCTCCATGGGAGTAATGTCTCAAACAGTCTACGTTTTGATCGTTCCCTGAAAGACCAGTAGTAGTTTCCGATGCACATCTGGAGGCATTCTGTAATCTGTGGACAATCAGTGTGTTGTTGAAACACCGAAATTGGATCGGGATTGAATATAACATTCACCATGCGCACTATCCTCCATGGGATTAATGTCTCAAACAGTCTACGTTTTGATCGTTCCCTGGTAGAGCAGTAGTAGTTTTCGATGCACATCCGGAGGCGTACTGTAATCTATGGACCTTCAAAGTGTTGATGAAACACAGAAATTGCATCGGGATTGAACACAACAGTCACCATGCGCACTTTCCTCCATGGGAGTAATGTTTCAAACAGTCTACGCTTTCATCGTTCCCTGGAAGACCTGTAGTAGTTTCCGAAGCACATCTGGAGGCATTCTGTAATCTGTGGACTATCAGAGTGTTATGATACACAGAAATTGCACCGGGATTTAACACAACAGTCACCATGCGCACGTTCCTAAATGGGAGTATTTTCTCAAACAGTCTACGCTTTGTATGTTCCCTGGAAGACCACTTGTAGTTTCCGATGCACATCTGGAGGCATTCTAAAATCTGTGGACCTTCAAAGTGTTAATGAAACACAGAAATTTTATCGGGATTGAATACAACAGTAACCATGCGCAATTTTCCTCCATGGGAGTAATGTCTCAAACAGTCTACGTTTTGATCGTTCCCTGCAAGACCAGTAGTAGTTTTCGATGCACATCTGGAGGCATTCTGTAATCTGTGGACAATCAGTGTGTTGTTGAAACACCGAAATTGGATCGGGATTGAATATAACATTCACCATGCGCACTATCCTCCATGGGATTAATGTCTCAAACAGTCTACGTTTTGATCGTTCCCTGGTAGAGCAGTAGTAGTTTCCGATGCACATCTGGAGGCATTTGTAATCTGTAAACAATCAGAGTGTTGTTCAAACACAGAAATTGCATCGGGATTGAATACAACAGTCACCATGCGCACGTTCCTAAATGGGAGTATTGTCTCAAACAGTCTACGCTTTGATCGTTCCCTGGAAGACCACTCGTAGTTTCCGATGCACATCTGGAAGCATTCTGTACTCTGTGGACCATCAAAGTGTTGATGAAACACAGAAATTTTATCGGGATTGAATACAACAGTCACCATGCGCAATTTTCCTCCATGGGAGTAATGTCTCAAACAGTCTACGCTTTTATAGTTCCCTGGAAGACCAGTAGTAGTTTCCGATGCACATCTGAAGGCATTCTGTAATCTGTGGAGTACCAGAGTGTTGATGAAACACAGAAGTTGCATCGGGATTGAATACAACAGTCACCAAGCGCACCTTCCTCCATGGGATTAATGTCTCAAAGAGTTTACGCTTTGATCGTTCCTTGGAAGACCAGTAGTAGTTTCCGATGCACATCTGGAGGCATTATGTAATCTGTGGAATATCAGAGTGTTGATGAAACACAGAAATTGCATCGGGATTGAATACAACAGTCACCATGGGCACTTTCCTCCATGGGAGTAATGTCTCAAACAGTCTACCCTTTGATCGTTCCCTAGAAGAACTGTAGTAGATTCCGATGCACATCTGGAGGCATTTGTAATCTGTAAACAATCAGAGTGTTGTTCAAACACAGAAATTGCATCGGGATTGAATACAACAGTCACCATGCGCACTTTCCTCCACGGAATTAATGTCTCATACAGTCTACGCTTTGATCGTTCCCTGGAAGAACAGTAGTAGTTTCCGATGCACATCTATTGGCATTCTGAAATCTGTGGACTATCAGAGTGTTAATGAAACACAGAAATTGCATCGGGATTGAATACAACTGTCACCATGCGCACTTTCCTCCACGGGAGTAATGTCTCAAACAGTCTACGTTTTGATCGTTCCCTGGAAGACCAGTAGTAGTTTCCGATGCACGTCTGGTGGCATTAAGTAATCTGTGGACTATCAGAGTGTTGATGAAAGACAGAAATTTCATTGGGATTAAATACAACAGTCACCATGCGCACTTTCCTCCATGGGAGTAATGTCTCAAACAGTCTACACTTTGATCGTTCCTTTGAAGAACAGTAGTAGTTTTCGATGCACATCTGGAGGCATTCTGTAATCTGTGGGCTATCAGAGTGTTGACGAAACACAGATATTGCATCGGGATTGAATACAAAAGTCACCATGCGCACTATCCTCAATGGGAATAATGTCTCAAACAGTCTACGCTTTCATCGTTCCCTGGAAGACCAGTAGTAGTTTCCGATTCACATCTGGAGGCATTCTGTTATTTGTGGACTATCAGAGTGTTGATGAAACACTGAAATTGCATCGGGATGGAATACACCTGTCACCATGAGCACTTTCCTCCATGGGAGTAATGTCTCAAACAGTCTACGCTTTGATCATTCCCTGGATGACCAGAAGTAGTATCCGATGCACATCTGGAGGCATTATGTAATCTGTGGAGTATCAGAGTGTTGATGAAACACAGAAATTGCATCGGGATTGAATACAACAGTCACCATGGGCACTTTCCTCCATGGGAGTAATGTCTCAAACAGTCTACCCTTTGATCGTTCCCTGGAAGACCAGTAGTAGTTTCCGATGCACATCTGGAGGCATTTGTAATCTGTAAACAATCAGAGTGTTGTTCAAACACAGAAATTGCATCGGGATTGAATACAACAGTCACCATTCGCACTTTCCTCCACGGAATTAATGTCTCAAACAGTCTACGCTTTGATCGTTCCCTGGAAGAACAGTAGTAGTTTCCGATGCACATCTATTGGCATTCTGAGATCTGTGGACTATCAGAGTGTTAATGAAACACAGAAATTGCATCGGAACTGAAAACAACAACTCCATGCGCACTTTCCTCCACGGGAGTAATGTCACAAACAGTCTACGTTTTGATCGTTCCCTGGAAGACCAGTAGTAGTTTCCGATGCAATTCTGCTGGCATTCTGTAATCTGTGGACTATCAGAGTGTTGATGAAACACAGAAATTGCATCGGGATTGAATACAACAGTCATCATGAGCACTTTCCTCCATGGGAGTAATGTCTCAAACAGTCTACGCTTTGATCGTTCCCTGGAAGGACAGTAGTAGTTTCCGATGCACATCTGGTGGCATTCTGTAATCTGTGGACTATCAGAGTGTTGATGAAACACAGAAATTGCATCGGGATTGAATACAACAGTCACCATGCGCACTTTCCTCCATGTGAGTAATGTCTCAAACAGTCTACGATTTGATCGTTCCCAGGAAGACCAGTAGTAGTTTCCGATGCACATTTGGGGGCATTCTGTAATCTGTGGACTATCAGAGTGTTGATGAAACACAGAAATTGCATCGGGATTGAATACAACAGTCACTATGCGCACTTTCCTCCATGGGAGTAGGGTCTCAAACAGTCTACGATTTGATCGTTCCCTGGAAGACCAGTAGTAGTTTCCGATGCACATCTGGTGGCATTCTGTAATCTGTTGACCTTTAAAGTGTTGATGAAACACAGAAATTGCATCGGGAATGAATACAACAGTCACCATGCGCACTTTCCTCCATGGGAGTAATGTCTCAAACAGTGTACCCTTTGATCGTTACCTGGAAGACTAGTAGTAGTTTCCGATGCACATCTGGAGGCATTCTGTAATCTGTGGACCATCAGAGTCTTCATGAAACACAGAAATTGCATCGGGATTGAATACAACAGACACCATGAGCACATTCCTGCATGGGAGTAATGTCCCAAACAGTCTACGCTTTGATCGTTCCCTGGTAGACCAGTATTAGTTTCCGAAGTACATCTAGGGACATTCTGTAATCAGTGGACTCTCAGAGTGTTGATGAAACACAGAAATTACATCGGGATTGAAAACAACTGTCACCATGGGCAATTTCCTCCATGGGAGTAATGTCTCAAACAGTCTACTCTTTGATCGTTACCTGGAAGACCAGTAGTAGTTTCCGATGCAAATCTGGAGGCATTAGCAATCTGTAAACTATCAGAGTGTTGTTCAAACACAGAAATTGCATCGGGATTGAATACAACAGTCACCATGCGCTCTTTCCTCCACGGGCTTAATGTCTCAAAGAGTCTACGCTTTGATCGCTCCCTGGAAGACCAGTAGTAGTTTCCGATGCACATCTGGAGGCATACTGTAATCTGTGGACTATCAGAGTGTTGATGAAACACAGAAATTCCATTGGGATTGAATACAACAGTCACCATGAGCACTCTCCTCCACGAGAGTAATGTCTCGAACAGTCTACGCTTTGATCGTTCCCAGAAACACCAGTCGTGGTTTCCGATGCACATCTGAAAGCATTCTGTAATCTGTGGACTATCAGAGTGTTGATGAAACACAGAAATTGCATCGGGACTGAATACAACAGTCACCATGGGCACTTTCCTCCACGGGAGTAATGTCTTAACAGTCTACGCTTTGATCGTTCCCTGGAAGGACAGTAGTAGCTCCGATGCACATCTGGTGGCATTCTGTAATCTGTGGACTATCAGAGTGTTGATGAAACACAGAAATTGCATCGGGATTAAATACAACAGTCACCATGCGCACTTTCCTCCATGTGAGTAATGTCTCAAACAGTCTACGATTTGATCGTTCACAGGAAGACCAGTAGTAGTTTCCGATGCAATTCTGCTGGCATTCTGTAATCTGTGGACTATCAGAGTGTTGATGAAACACAGAAATTGCATCGGGATTGAATACAACAGTCAAAATGAGCACTTTCCTCCATGGGAGTAATGTCTCAAACAGTCTACGCTTTGATCGTTCCCTGGAAGGACAGTAGTAGTTTCCGATGCACATCTGGTGGCGTTCTGTAATCTGTGGACTATCAGAGTGTTGATGAAACACAGAAATTGCATCGGGATTGAATACAACAGTCACCATGCGCACTTTCCTCCATGTGAGTAGTGTCTCAAACAGTCTACGATTTGATCGTCCCAGGAAGACCAGTAGTAGTTTCCGATGCACATTTGGAGGCATTCTGTAATCTGTGGACTATCAGAGTGTTGATGAAACACAGAAATTGCTTCGGGATTGAATACAACAGTCACTATGCGCACTTTCCTCCATGGGAGGAGGGTCTCAAACAGTCTACGATTTGATCGTTCCCTGGAAGACTAGTAGTAGTTTCCGATGCACATCTGGAGGCATTCTGTAATCTGTGGACCATCAGAGTGTTCATGAAACACAGAAATTGCATCGGGATTGAATACAACAGACACCATGAGCACATTCCTGCATGGGAGTAATGTTTCAAACAATCTACGCTTTGATCGTTCCCTGGTAGACCAGTATTAGTTTCCGAAGTACATCTAGGGACATTCTGTAATCAGTGGACTATCAGAGTGTTGATGAAACACAGATATTGTATCGGGTTTGAATACAACAGTCACCATCCGCACTTTCCTCCATGGGATTAATGTCTCAAACAGTCTACGTTTTGATCGTTCCCTGGTATACCAGTAGTAGTTTCCGAAGTACATCTGGGGACATTCTGTAATATGTGGACTATCAGAGTGTTGATGAAACACAGAAATTGCATCGGGATTGAATACAACAGTCACCATGCGCAATTTCCTCCGTGGGAGTAATGTCTCAAACAGTCTACTCTTTGATCGTTACCTGGAAGACCAGTAGTAGTTTCCGATGCACATCTGGAGGCATTTGTAATCTGTAAACTATCAGAGTGTTGTTCAAACACAGAAATTGCATCGGGATTGAATACAACAGTCACCATGCGCTCTTTCCTCCACGGGCTTAATGTCTCAAAGAGTCTACGCTTTGATCGCTCCCTGGAAGACCAGTAGTAGTTTCCGATGCACATCTGGAGGCATACTGTAATCTGTGGACTATCAGAGTGTTGATGAAACACAGATATTCCATTGGGATTGAATACAACAGTCACCATGAGCACTCTCCTCCACGAGAGTAATGTCTCGAACAGTCTACGCTTTGATCGTTCCCAGAAACACCAGTCGTGGTTTCCGATGCACATCTGAAAGCATTCTGTAATCTGTGGACTATCAGAGTGTTGATGAAACACAGAAATTGCATCGGGACTGAATACAACAGTCACCATGGGCACTTTCCTCCACGGGAGTAATGTCTTAACAGTCTACGCTTTGATCGTTCCCTGGAAGGACAGTAGTAGCTCCGATGCACATCTGGTGGCATTCTGTAATCTGTGGACTATCAGAGTGTTGATGAAACACAGAAATTGCATCGGGATTAAATACAACAGTCACCATGCGCACTTTCCTCCATGTGAGTAATGTCTCAAACAGTCTACGATTTGATCGTTCACAGGAAGACCAGTAGTAGTTTCCGATGCAATTCTGCTGGCATTCTGTAATCTGTGGACTATCAGAGTGTTGATGAAACACAGAAATTGCATCGGGATTGAATACAACAGTGAAAATGAGCACTTTCCTCCATGGGAGTAATGTCTCAAACAGTCTACGATTTGATCGTTCCCTGGAAGGACAGTAGTAGTTTCCGATGCACATCTGGTGGCATTCTGTAATCTGTGGACTATCAGAGTGTTGATGAAACACAGAAATTGCATCGGGATTGAATACAACAGTCACCATGCGCACTTTCCTCCATGTGAATAGTGTCTCAAACAGTCTACGATTTGATCGTCCCAGGAAGACCAGTAGCAGTTTCCGATGCACATTTGGAGGCATTCTGTAATCTGTGGACTATCAGAGTGTTGATGAAACACAGAAATTGCTTCGGGATTGAATACAACAGTCACTATGCGCACTTTCCTCCATGGGAGGAGGGTCTCAAACAGTCTACGATTTGATCGTTCCCTGGCAGACTAGTAGTAGTTTCCGATGCACATCTGGAGGCATTCTGTAATCTGTGGACCATCAGAGTGTTCATGAAACACAGAAATTGCATCGGGATTGAATACAACAGACACCATGAGCACATTCCTGCATGGGAGTAATGTTTCAAACAGTCTACGCTTTGATCGTTCCCTGGTAGACCAGTATTAGTTTCCGAAGTACATCTAGGGACATTCTGTAATCAGTGGACTATCAGAGTGTTGATGAAACACAGATATTGTATCGGGTTTGAATACAACAGTCACCATCCGCACTTTCCTCCATGGGATTAATGTCTCAAACAGTCTACGTTTTGATCGTTCCCTGGTATACCAGTAGTAGTTTCCGAGGTACATCTGGGGACATTCTGTAATATGTGGACTATCAGAGTGTTGATGAAACACAGAAATTGCATCGGGATTGAATACAACAGTCACCATGCGCAATTTCCTCCGTGGGAGTAATGTCTCAAACAGTCTACTCTTTGATCGTTACCTGGAAGACCAGTAGTAGTTTCCGATGCACATCTGGAGGCATTTGTAATCTGTAAAGTATCAGAGTGTTGATCAAACACAGAAATTACATCGGGATTGAATACAACAGTCACCATGCGCTCTTTCCTCCACGGGCTTATTGTCTCAAAGAGTCTACGCTTTGATCGTTCCCTGAAAGACCAGTAGTAGTTTCCGATGCACATCTGGAGGCATACTGTAATCTGTGGACTATCAGAGTGTTAATGAAACACAGAAATTGCATCGGAACTGAAAACAACAACTCCATGCGCACTTTCCTCCACGGGAGTAATGTCACAAACAGTCTACGTTTTGATCGTTCCCTGGAAGACCAGTAGTAGTTTCCGATGCAATTCTGCTGGCATTCTGTAATCTGTGGACTATCAGAGTGTTGATGAAACACAGAAATTGCATCGGGATTGAATACAACAGTCATCATGAGCACTTTCCTCCATGGGAGTAATGTCTCAAACAGTCTACGCTTTGAACGTTCCCTGGAAGGACAGTAGTAGTTTCCGATGCACATCTGGTGGCATTCTGTAATCTGTGGACTATCAGAGTGTTGATGAAACACAGAAATTGCATCGGGATTGAATACAACAGTCACCATGCGCACTTTCCTCCATGTGAGTAATGTCTCAAACAGTCTACGATTTGATCGTTCCCAGGAAGACCAGTAGTAGTTTCCGATGCACATTTGGGGGCATTCTGTAATCTGTGGACTATCAGAGTGTTGATGAAACACAGAAATTGCATCGGGATTGAATACAACAGTCACTATGCGCACTTTCCTCCATGGGAGTAGGGTCTCAAACAGTCTACGATTTGATCGTTCCCTGGAAGACCAGTAGTAGTTTCCGATGCACATCTGGTGGCATTCTGTAATCTGTTGACCTTTAAAGTGTTGATGAAACACAGAAATTGCATCGGGAATGAATACAACAGTCACCATGCGCACTTTCCTCCATGGGAGTAATGTCTCAAACAGTGTACCCTTTGATCGTTACCTGGAAGACTAGTAGTAGTTTCCGATGCACATCTGGAGGCATTCTGTAATCTGTGGACCATCAGAGTGTTCATGAAACACAGAAATTGCATCGGGATTGAATACAACAGACACCATGAGCACATTCCTGCATGGGAGTAATGTCTCAAACAGTCTACGCTTTGATCGTTCCCTGGTAGACCAGTATTAGTTTCCGAAGTACATCTAGGGACATTCTGTAATCAGTGGACTCTCAGAGTGTTGATGAAACACAGAAATTACATCGGGATTGAAAACAACTGTCACCATGCGCAATTTCCTCCATGGGAGTAATGTCTCAAACAGTCTACTCTTTGATCGTTACCTGGAAGACCAGTAGTAGTTTCCGATGCAAATCTGGAGGATTTGCAATCTGTAAACTATCAGAGTGTTGTTCAAACACAGAAATTGCATCGGGATTGAATACAACAGTCACCATGCGCTCTTTCCTCCACGGGCTTAATGTCTCAAAGAGTCTACGCTTTGATCGCTCCCTGGAAGACCAGTAGTAGTTTCCGATGCACATCTGGAGGCATACTGTAATCTGTGGACTATCAGAGTGTTGATGAAACACAGAAATTCCATTGGGATTGAATACAACAGTCACCATGAGCACTCTCCTCCACGAGAGTAATGTCTCGAACAGTCTACGCTTTGATCGTTCCCAGAAACACCAGTCGTGGTTTCCGATGCACATCTGAAAGCATTCTGTAATCTGTGGACTATCAGAGTGTTGATGAAACACAGAAATTGCATCGGGACTGAATACAACAGTCACCATGGGCACTTTCCTCCACGGGAGTAATGTCTTAACAGTCTACGCTTTGATCGTTCCCTGGAAGGACAGTAGTAGCTCCGATGCACATCTGGTGGCATTCTGTAATCTGTGGACTATCAGAGTGTCCATGAAACACACAAATTGCATCGGGATTAAATACAACAGTCACCATGCGCACTTTCCTCCATGTGAGTAATGTCTCAAACAGTCTACGATTTGATCGTTCACAGGAAGACCAGTAGTAGTTTCCGATGCAATTCTGCTGGCATTCTGTAATCTGTGGACTATCAGAGTGTTGATGAAACACAGAAATTGCATCGGGATTGAATACAACAGTCAAAATGAGCACTTTCCTCCATGGGAGTAATGTCTCAAACAGTCTACGCTTTGATCGTTCCCTGGAAGGACAGTAGTAGTTTCCGATGCACATCTGGTGGCATTCTGTAATCTGTGGACTATCAGAGTGTTGATGAAACACAGAAATTGCATCGGGATTGAATACAACAGTCACCATGCGCACTTTCCTCCATGTGAGTAGTGTCTCAAACAGTCTACGATTTGATCGTCCCAGGAAGACCAGTAGTAGTTTCCGATGCACATTTGGAGGCATTCTGTAATCTGTGGACTATCAGAGTGTTGATGAAACACAGAAATTGCTTCGGGATTGAATACAACAGTCACTATGCGCACTTTCCTCCATGGGAGGAGGATCTCAAACAGTCTACGATTTGATCGTTCCCTGGAAGACTAGTAGTAGTTTCCGATGCACATCTGGAGGCATTCTGTAATCTGTGGACCATCACAGTGTTCATGAAACACAGAAATTGCATCGGGATTGAATACAACAGACACCATGAGCACATTCCTGCATGGGAGTAATGTTTCAAACAGTCTACGCTTTGATCGTTCCCTGGTAGACCAGTATTAGTTTCCGAAGTCCATCTAGGGACATTCTGTAATCAGTGGACTATCAGAGTGTTGATGAAACACAGATATTGTATCGGGTTTGAATACAACAGTCACCATCCGCACTTTCCTCCATGGGATTAATGTCTCAAACAGTCTACGTTTTGATCGTTCCCTGGTATACCAGTAGTAGTTTCCGAAGTACATCTGGGGACATTCTGTAATATGTGGACTATCAGAGTGTTGATGAAACACAGAAATTGCATCGGGATTGAATACAACAGTCACCATGCGCAATTTCCTCCGTGGGAGTAATGTCTCAAACAGTCTACTCTTTGATCGTTACCTGGAAGACCAGTAGTAGTTTCCGATGCACATCTGGAGGCATTTGTAATCTGTAAACTATCAGAGTGTTGTTCAAACACAGAAATTGCATCGGGATTGAATACAACAGTCACCATGCGCTCTTTCCTCCACGGGCTTAATGTCTCAAAGAGTCTACGCTTTGATCGCTCCCTGGAAGACCAGTAGTAGTTACCGATGCACATCTGGAGGCATACTGTAATCTGTGGACTATCAGAGTGTTGATGAAACACAGAAATTCCATTGGGATTGAATACAACAGTCACCATGAGCACTCTCCTCCACGAGAGTAATGTCTCGAACAGTCTACGCTTTGATCGTTCCCAGAAACACCAGTCGTGGTTTCCGATGCACATCTGAAAGCATTCTGTAATCTGTGGACTATCAGAGTGTTGATGAAACACAGAAATTGCATCGGGACTGAATACAACAGTCACCATGGGCACTTTCCTCCACGGGAGTAATGTCTTAACAGTCTACGCTTTGATCGTTCCCTGGAAGGACAGTAGTAGCTCCGATGCACATCTGGTGGCATTCTGTAATCTGTGGACTATCAGAGTGTTGATGAAACACAGAAATTGCATCGGGATTAAATACAACAGTCACCATGCGCACTTTCCTCCATGTGAGTAATGTCTCAAACAGTCTACGATTTGATCGTTCACAGGAAGACCAGTAGTAGTTTCCGATGCAATTCTGCTGGCATTCTGTAATCTGTGGACTATCAGAGTGTTGATGAAACACAGAAATTGCATCGGGATTGAATACAACAGTCAAAATGAGCACTTTCCTCCATGGGAGTAATGTCTCAAACAGTCTACGCTTTGATCGTTCCCTGGAAGGACAGTAGTAGTTTCCGATGCACATCTGGTGGCATTCTGTAATCTGTGGACTATCAGAGTGTTGATGAAACACAGAAATTGCATCGGGATTGAATACAACAGTCACCATGCGCACTTTCCTCCATGTGAGTAGTGTCTCAAACAGTCTACGATTTGATCGTCCCAGGAAGACCAGTAGTAGTTTCCGATGCACATTTGGAGGCATTCTGTAATCTGTGGACTATCAGAGTGTTGATGAAACACAGAAATTGCTTCGGGATTGAATACAACAGTCACTATGCGCACTTTCCTCCATGGGAGGAGGGTCTCAAACAGTCTACGATTTGATCGTTCCCTGGAAGACTAGTAGTAGTTTCCGATGCACATCTGGAGGCATTCTGTAATCTGTGGACCATCAGAGTGTTCATGAAACACAGAAATTGCATCGGGATTGAATACAACAGACACCATGAGCACATTCCTGCATGGGAGTAATGTTTCAAACAGTCTACGCTTTGATCGTTCCCTGGTAGACCAGTATTAGTTTCCGAAGTACATCTAGGGACATTCTGTAATCAGTGGACTATCAGAGTGTTGATGAAACACAGATATTGTATCGGGTTTGAATACAACAGTCACCATCCGCACTTTCCTCCATGGGATTAATGTCTCAAACAGTCTACGTTTTGATCGTTCCCTGGTATACCAGTAGTAGTTTCCGAAGTACATCTGGGGACATTCTGTAATATGTGGACTATCAGAGTGTTGATGAAACACAGAAATTGCATCGGGATTGAATACAACAGTCACCATGCGCAATTTCCTCCGTGGGAGTAATGTCTCAAACAGTCTACTCTTTGATCGTTACCTGGAAGACCAGTAGTAGTTTCCGATGCACATCTGGAGGCATTTGTAATCTGTAAAGTATCAGAGTGTTGATCAAACACAGAAATTACATCGGGATTGAATACAACAGTCACCATGCGCTCTTTCCTCCACGGGCTTATTGTCTCAAAGAGTCTACGCTTTGATCGTTCCCTGAAAGACCAGTAGTAGTTTCCGATGTACATCTGGTGGCAATCTGAAATCTGTGGACTATCAGATTGTTGATGAAACACAGAAATTGCATCGGGATTGAATACAACTGACACCATGCGCACTTCCCTCCACGGCAGTAATGTCTCAAACAGTCTACGCTTTGATCGTTAACTGGAAGACCAGTAGTAGTTTCCGATGCACGTCTGGTTGGACGCTGTAATCTGTGGACTATCAGAGTGTTGACGGAAGACATATATTTCATCGGGATTTAATACAACAGTCACCATGCGCACGTTCCTAAATTGGAGTATTGTCTCAAACAGTCTACGCTTTGATCGTTCCCTGGAAGACCACTCGTAGTTTCCGATGCACATCTGGAAGCATTCTGTACTCTGTGGACCATCAAAGTGTTGATGAAACACAGAAATTTTATCGGGATTGAATACAACAGTCACCATGCGCAATTTTCCTCCATGGGAGTAATGTCTCAAACAGTCTACGCTTTGATAGTTCCCTGGAAGACCAGTAGTAGTTTCCGATGCACATCTGGTGTCATTTTGTAATCTGTGGACTATCAGAGTGTTGATGAAGCACCGAAATTGGATCGGGATTGAATACAAAAGTCACAATGCGCAATTTCCTCTATGGGATTAATGTCTAAAACAGACTACGGTTTGATCATTCCCTGGTGGACTAGTAGTAGTTTCCGAAGCACATTTGGGGACATTCTGTAATGTGTTGAACTATCAGAGTGTTGATGAAACACAGAAATTGCATCTGGATTGAATACAACAGTCACCATGCGCAATTTCCTCCATGTTAGTAATGTCTCAAATAGTCTACGCTTTGATCGTTCCCTGGAAGACCAGTAGTAGTTTCCGATGCACATCTGGAGGCATTTGTAATCTGTAAACAATCAGAGTGTTGTTCAAACACAGAAATTGCATCGGGATTGAATACAACAGTCACTATGCGCACTTTCCTCCACGGGATTAATGTCTCAAACAGTCTACGCTTTGATCGTTCCCTGCAAGACCAGTAGTAGTTTCCGATTCACATCTGGAGGCATTCTGTAATTTGTGGACTATCAGAGTGTTGATGAAGCACTGAAATTGCATCGGGATTGAATACACCTGTCACCATGAGCACTTTCCTCCATGGGAGTAATGTCTCAAACAGTCTACGCTTTGATCATTCCCTGGATGACCAGAAGTAGTATCCGATGCACATCTGGAGGCATTATGTAATCTGTGGACTATCAGAGTGTTGATGAAAGACAGAATATACATCGGGATTGAATACAACAGTCACCATGCGCACTTTCATCAATGGGAGTAATGTCTCAAACAGTCTACGCTTTGATTGTTCCCAGGAAGACCAGTAGTAGTTTCCGATGCACATCTGAAGGCATTCTGTAATCTGTGGAGTATCAGAGTGTTGATGAAACACAGAAGTTGCATCGGGATTGAATACAACAGTCACCAAGCGCACCTTCCTCCATGGGATTAATGTCTCAAAGAGTTTACGCTTTGATCGTTCCTTGGAAGACCAGTAGTAGTTTCCGATGCACATCTGGAGGCATTTGTAATCTGTAAACAATCAGAGTGTTGTTCAACCACAGAAATTGCATCGGGATTGAATACAACAGTCACCATGCGCACTTTCCTCCACGGAATTAATGTCTCAAACAGTCTACGCTTTGATCGTTCCCTGGAAGAACAGTAGTAGTTTCTGATGCACATCTATTGGCATTCTGAAATCTGTGGACTATCAGAGTGTTAATGAAACACAGAAATTGCATCGGGATTGAATACAACTGTCACCATGCGCACTTTCTTCCACGGGGGTAATGTCTCAAACAGTCTACGTTTTGATCGTTCCCTGGAAGACCAGTAGTAGTTTCCGATGCACGTCTGGTGGCATTAAGTAATCTGTGGACTATCAGAGTGTTGATGAAACACAGAAATTTCATTGGGATTAAATACAACAGTCACCATGCGCACTTTCCTCCATGGGAGTAATGTCTCAAACAGTCTACACTTTGATCGTTCGTTTGAAGACCAGTAGTAGTTTTCGATGCACATCTGGAGGCATTCTGTAATCTGTGGGCTATCAGAGTGTTGATGAAACACAGATATTGCATCGGGATTGAATACAAAAGTCACCATGCGCACTATCCTCAATGGGAGTAATGTCTCAAACAGTCTACGCTTTGATCGTTCCCTGGAAGACCAGTAGTAGTTTCCGATTCACATCTAGAGGCATTCTGTTATTTGTGGACTATCAGAGTGTTGATGAAACACTGAAATTGCATCGGGATTGAATACACCTGTCACCCTGAGCACTTTCCTCCATGGGAGTAATGTCTCATACAGTCTACGCTTTGATCATTCCCTGGAAGACCAGAAGTAGTATCCGATGCACATCTGGAGGCATTATGTAATCTGTGGACTATCAGAGTGTTGATGAAAGACAGAAAATACATCGGGATTAAATACAACAGTCACCATGCGCACTTTCATCAATGGGAGTAATGTCTCAAACAGTCTACGCTTTGATCGTTCCCAGGAAGACCAGTAGTAGTTTCCGATGCACATCTGAAGGCATTCTGTAATCTGTGGAGTATCAGAGTGTTGATAAAACACAGAAGTTGCATCGGGATTGAATACAACAGTCACCAAGCGCACCTTCCTCCATGGGATTAATGTCTCAAAGAGTTTACGCTTTGATCGTTCCTTGGAAGACCAGTAGTAGTTTCCGATGCACATCTGGAGGCATTATGTAATCTGTGGAATATCAGAGTGTTGATGAAACACAGAAACTGCATCGGGATTGAATACAACAGTCACCATGGGCACTTTCCTCCATGGGAGTAATGTCTCAAACAGTCTACCCTTTGATCGTTCCCTGGAAGACCAGTAGTAGTTTCCGATGCACATCTGGAGGCATTTGTAATCTGTAAACAATCAGAGTGTTGTTCAAACACAGAAATTGCATCGGGATTGAATACAACAGTCACCATTCGCACTTTCCTCCACGGAATTAATGTCTCAAACAGTCTACGCCTTGATCGTTCCCTGGAAGAACAGTAGTAGTTTCCGATGCACATCTATTGGCATTCTGAAATCTGTGGACTATCAGAGTGTTAATGAAACACAGAAATTGCATCGGGATTGAATAAAACGGTCACCATGCGCACTTTCCTCCACGGGAGTAATGTCTCAAACAGTCTACGTTTTGATCGTTCCCAGGAGCACCAGTAGTGGTTTCCGATGCACATCTGAAAGCATTCTGTAATCTGTGGACTATTTGAGTGTTGATGAAACACAGAAATTGCATCGGGACTGAATACAACAGTCACCATGAGCACTTTCCTCCACGGGAGTAATGTCTTAACAATCTACGATTTGATCGTTCCCTGGAAGGACAGTAGTAGTTCCGATGCACATCTGGTGGCATTCTGTAATCTGTGGACTATCAGAGTGTTGATGAAACACAGAAATTGCATCGGGATTGAATACAACAGTCACCATGCGCACTTTCCTCCATGTGAGTAATGTCTCAAACAGTCTACGCTTTGATCGTTCCCTGGTAGACCAGTATTAGTTTCCGAAGTACATCTCGGGACATTCTGTAATCAGTGGACTATCAGAGTGTTGATGAAACACAGAAATTGCATCGGGATTGAAAACAACTGTCACCATGCGCAATTTCCTCCATGGGAGTAATGTCTCAAACAGTCTACTCTTTGATCGTTACCTGGAAGACCAGTAGTAGTTTCCGATGCAAATCTGGAGGCATTTGCAATCTGTAAACTATCAGAGTGTTGTTCAAACACAGAAATTGCATCGGGATTGAATACAACAGTCACCATGCGCTCTTTCCTCCACGGGCTTAATGTCTCAAAGAGTCTACGCTTTGATCGCTCCCTGGAAGACCAGTAGTAGTTTCCGATGCACATCTGGAGGCATACTGTAATCTGTGGACTATCAGAGTGTTGATGAAACACAGAAATTCCATTGGGATTGAATACAACAGTCACCATGAGCACTCTCCTCCACGAGAGTAATGTCTCGAACAGTCTACGCTTTGATCGTTCCCAGAAACACCAGTCGTGGTTTCCGATGCACATCTGAAAGCATTCTGTAATCTGTGGACTATCAGAGTGTTGATGAAACACAGAAATTGCATCGGGACTGAATACAACAGTCACCATGGGCACTTTCCTCCACGGGAGTAATGTCTTAACAGTCTACGCTTTGATCGTTCCCTGGAAGGACAGTAGTAGTTTCCGATGCACATCTGGTGGCATTCTGTAATCTGTGGACTATCAGAGTGTTGATGAAACACAGAAATTGCATCGGGATTGAATACAACAGTCACCATGCGCACTTTCCTCCATGTGAGTAATGTCTCAAACAGTCTACGCTTTGATCGTTCCCTGGTAGACCAGTATTAGTTTCCGAAGTACATCTAGGGACATTCTGTAATCAGTGGACTATCAGAGTGTTGATGAAACACAGAAATTGCATCGGGATTGAAAACAACTGTCACCATGCGCAATTTCCTCCATGGGAGTAATGTGTCAAACAGTCTACTCTTTGATCGTTACCTGGAAGACCAGTAGTAGTTTCCGATGCAAATCTGGAGGCATTTGCAATCTGTAAACTATCAGAGTGTTGTTCAAACACAGAAATTGCATCGGGATTGAATACAACAGTCACCATGCGCTCTTTCCTCCACGGGCTTAATGTCTCAAAGAGTCTACGCTTTGATCGCTCCCTGGAAGACCAGTAGTAGTTTCCGATGCACATCTGGAGGCATACTGTAATCTGTGGACTATCAGAGTGTTGATGAAACACAGAAATTCCATTGGGATTGAATACAACAGTCACCATGAGCACTCTCCTCCACGAGAGTAATGTCTCGAACAGTCTACGCTTTGATCGTTCCCAGAAACACCAGTCGTGGTTTCCGATGCACATCTGAAAGCATTCTGTAATCTGTGGACTATCAGAGTGTTGATGAAACACAGAAATTGCATCGGGACTGAATACAACAGTCACCATGGGCACTTTCCTCCACGGGAGTAATGTCTTAACAGTCTACGCTTTGATCGTTCCCTGGAAGGACAGTAGTAGTTTCCGATGCACATCTGGTGGCATTCTGTAATCTGTGGACTATCAGAGTGTTGATGAAACACAGAAATTGCATCGGGATTGAATACAACAGTCACCATGCGCACTTTCCTCCATGTGAGTAGTGTCTCAAACAGTCTACGATTTGATCGTCCCAGGAAGACCAGTAGTAGTTTCCGATGCACATTTGGAGGCATTCTGTAATCTGTGGACTATCAGAGTGTTGATGAAACACAGAAATTGCATCGGGATTGAATACAACAGTCACTATGCGCACTTTCCTCCATGGGAGAAGGGTCTCAAACAGTCTACGATTTGATCGTTCCCTGGAAGACCAGTAGTAGTTTCCGATGCACATCTGGTGGCATTCTGTAATCTGTTGACCTTTAAAGTGTTGATGAAACACAGAAATAGCAACGGGAATGAATACAACAGTCACCATGCGCACTTCCCTCCATGGGAGTAATGTCTCAAACAGTGTACCCTTTGATCGTTACCTGGAAGACTAGTAGTAGTTTCCGATGCACATCTGGAGGCATTCTGTAATCTGTGGACCATCAGAGTGTTCATGAAACACAGAAATTGCATCGGGATTGAATACAACAGACACCATGAGCACATTCCTGCATGGGAGTAATGTTTCAAACAGTCTACGCTTTGATCGTTCCCTGGTAGACCAGTAGTAGTTTCCGAAGTACATCTAGGGACATTCTGTAATCAGTGGACTATCAGAGTGTTGATGAAACACAGATATTGTATCGGGTTTGAATACAACAGTCACCATCCGCACTTTCCTCCATGGGATTAATGTCTCAAACAGTCTACGTTTTGATCGTTCCCTGGTATACCAGTAGTAGTTTCCGAAGTACATCTGGGAACATTCTGTAATATGTGGACTATCAGAGTGTTGATGAAACACAGAAATTGCATCGGGATTGAATACAACAGTCACCATGCGCAATTTCCTCCGTGGGAGTAATGTCTCAAACAGTCTACTCTTTGATCGTTACCTGGAAGACCAGTAGTAGTTTCCGATGCACATCTGGAGGCATTTGTAATCTGTAAAGTATCAGAGTGTTGATCAAACACAGAAATTACATCTGGATTGAATACAACAGTCACCATGCGCTCTTTCCTCCACGGGCTTAATGTCTCAAAGAGTCTACGCTTTGATCGTTCCCTGAAAGACCAGTAGTAGTTTCCGATGTACATCTGGTGGCATTCTGAAATCTGTGGACTATCAGATTGTTGATGAAACACAGAAATTGCATCGGGATTGAATACAACTGACACCATGCGCACTTCCCTCCACGGCAGTAATGTCTCAAACAGTCTACGCTTTGATCGTTAACTGGAAGACCAGTAGTAGTTTCCGATGCACGTCTGGTTGGACGCTGTAATCTGTGGACTATCAGAGTGTTGACGGAAGACATATATTTCATCGGGATTTAATACAACAGTCACCATGCGCACGTTCCTAAATGGGAGTATTGTCTCAAACAGTCTACGCTTTGATCGTTCCCTGGAAGACCACTCGTAGTTTCCGATGCACATCTGGAAGCATTCTGTACTCTGTGGACAATCAAAGTGTTGATGAAACACAGAAATTTTAATCGGGATTGAATACAACAGTCACCATGCGCAATTTTCCTCCATGGGAGTAATGTCTCAAACAGTCTACGATTTGATAGTTCCCTGGAAGACCAGTAGTAGTTTCCGATGCACATCTGGTGGCATTTTGTAATCTGTGGACTATCAGAGTGTTGATGAAGCACCGAAATTGGATCGGGATTGAATACAAAAGTCACCATGCGCAATTTCCTCTATGGGATTAATGTCTAAAACAGACTACGGTTTGATCATTCCCTGGAAGACTAGTAGTAATTTCCGAAGCACATTTGGGGACATTCTGTAATGTGTTGAACTATCAGAGTGTTGATGAAACACAGAAATTGCATCTGGATTGAATACAACAGTCACCATGCGCAATTTCCTCCATGTTAGTAATGTCTCAAATAGTCTACGCTTTGATCGTTCCTGGAAGACCAGTAGTAGTTTCCGATGCACATCTGGAGGCATTTGTAATCTGTAAACAATCAGAGTGTTGTTCAAACACAGAAATCGCATCGGGATTGAATACAACAGTCACTATGCGCACTTTCCTCCACGGGATTAATGTCTGAAACAGTCTACGCTTTGATCGTTCCCTGGAAGACCAGTAGTACTTTCCGATTCATATCTGGAGGCATTCTGTAATTTGTGGACTATCAGAGTGTTGATGAAACACTGAAATTGCATCGGGATTGAATACACCTGTCACCATGAGCACTTTCCTCCATGGGAGTAATGTCTCAAACATTCTACGCTTTGATCATTCCCTGGATGACCAGAAGTAGTATCCGATGCACATCTGGAGGCATTATGTAATCTGTGGACTATCAGAGTGTTGATGAAAGACAGAATATACATCGGGATTGAGTACAACAGTCACCATGCGCACTTTCATCAATGGGAGTAATGTCTCAAACAGTCTACGCTTTGATCGTTCCCAGGAAGACCAGTAGTAGTTTCCGATGCACATCTGAAGGCATTCTGTAATCTGTGGAGTATCAGAGTGTTGATGAAACAAAGAAGTTGCATCGGGATTGAATACAACAGTCACCAAGCGCACCTTCCTCCATGGGATTAATGTCTCAAAGAGTTAACGCTTTGATCGTTCCTTGGAAGACCAGTAGTAGTTTCCGATGCACATCTGGAGGCATTATGTAATCTGTGGAATATCAGAGTGTTGATGAATCACAGAAATTGCATCGGGATTGAATACAACAGTCACCATGGGCACTTTCCTCCATGGGAGTAATGTCTCAAACAGTCTACCCTTTGATCGTTCCCTAGAAGACCAGTAGTAGTTTCCGATGCACATCTGGAGGCATTTGTAATCTGTAAACAATCAGAGTGTTGTTCAAACACAGATATTGCATCGGGATTGAATACAACAGTCACCATGCGCACTTTCCTCCACGGAATTAATGTCTCAAACAGTCTACGCTTTGATCGTTCCCTGGAAGAACAGTAGTAGTTTCCGATGCACATCTATTGGCATTCTGAAATCTGTGGACTATCAGAGTGTTAATGAAACACAGAAATTGCATCGGGATTGAATACAACTGTCACCATGCGCACTTTCCTCCACGGGAGTAATGTCTCAAACAGTCTACGTTTTGATCGTTCCCTGGAAGATCAGTAGTAGTTTCCGATGCACGTCTGGTGGCATTAAGTAATCTGTGGACTATCAGAGTGTTGATGAAACACAGAAATTTCATTGGGATTAAATACAACAGTCACCATGCGCACTTTCCTCCATGGGAGTAATGTCTCAAACAGTCTACACTTTGATCGTTCGTTTGAAGACCAGTAGTAGTTTTCGATGCACATCTGGAGGCATTCTGTAATCTGTGTGCTATCAGAGTGTTGATGAAACACAGATATTGCATCGGGATTGAATACAAAAGTCACCATGCGCACTATCCTCAATGGGAGTAATGTCTCAAACAGTCTACGCTTTGATCGTTCCCTGGAAGACCAGTAGTAGTTTCCGATTCACATCTAGAGGCATTCTGTTATTTGTGGACTATCAGAGTGTTGATGAAACACTGAAATTGCATCGGGATTGAATACACCTGTCACCATGAGCACTTTCCTCCATGGGAGTAATGTCTCAAACAGTCTACGCTTTGATCATTCCCTGGAAGACCAGAAGTAGTATCCGATGCACATCTGGAGGCATTATGTAATCTGTGGACTATCAGAGTGTTGATGAAAGACAGAATATACATCGGGATTAAATACAACAGTCACCATGCGCACTTTCATCAATGGGAGTAATGTCTCAAACAGTCTACGCTTTGATCGTTCCCAGGAAGACCAGTAGTAGTTTCCGATGCACATCTGAAGGCATTCTGTAATCTGTGGAGTATCAGAGTGTTGATGAAACACAGAAGTTGCATCGGGATTGAATACAACAGTCACCAAGCGCACCTTCCTCCATGGGATTAATGTCTCAAAGAGTTTACGCTTTGATCGTTCCTTGGAAGACCAGTAGTAGTTTCCGATGCACATCTGGAGGCATTATGTAATCTGTGGAATATCAGAGTGTTGATGAAACACAGAAATTGCATCGGGATTGAATACAACAGTCACCATGGGCACTTTCCTCCATGGGAGTAATGTCTCAAACAGTCTACCCTTTGATCGTTCCCTGGAAGACCAGTAGTAGTTTCCGATGCACATCTGGAGGCATTTGTAATCTGTAAACAATCAGAGTGTTGTTCAAACACAGAAATTGCATCGGGATTCAATACAACAGTCACCATTCGCACTTTCCTCCACGGAATTAATGTCTCAAACAGTCTACGCTTTGATCGTTCCCTGGAAGAACAGTAGTAGTTTCCGATGCACATCTGAAAGCATTCTGTAGTCTGTGGACTATTTGAGTGTTGATGAAACACAGAAATTGCATCGGGACTGAATACAACAGTCACCATGAGCACTTTCCTCCACGGGAGTAATGTCTTAACAATCTACGCTTTGATCGTTCCCTGGAAGGACAGTAGTAGTTCCGATGCACATCTGGTGGCATTCTGTAATCTGTGGACTATCAGAGTGTTGATGAAACACAGAAATTGCATCGGGATTGAATACAACAGTCACCATGCGCACTTTCCTCCATGTGAGTAATGTCTCAAACAGTCTACGATTTGATCGTTCCCAGGAAGACCAGTAGTATTTTCCGATGCACATCTGGAGGCAGTCTGTAATCTGTGGACTATTAGAGTGTTGATGAAACACAGAAATTGCATCGGAACTGAAAACAACAACTCCATGCGCACTTTCCTCCACGGGAGTAATGTCACAAACAGTCTACGTTTTGATCGTTCCCTGGAAGACCAGTAGTAGTTTTCGATGCAATTCTGCTGGCATTCTGTAATCTGTGGACTATCAGAGTGTTGATGAAACACAGAAATTGCATCGGGATTGAATACAACAGTCATCATGAGCACTTTCCTCCATGGGAGTAATGTCTCAAACAGTCCACGCTTTGATCGTTCCCTGGAAGGACAGTAGTAGTTTCCGATGCACATCTGGTGGCATTCTGTAATCTGTGGACTATCAGAGTGTTGATGAAACACAGAAATTGCATCGGGATTGAATACAACAGTCACCATGCGCACTTTCCTCCATGTGAGTAATGTCTCAAACAGTCTACGATTTGATCGTTCCCAGGAAGGCCAGTAGTAGTTTCCGATGCACATTTGGAGGCATTCTGTAATCTGTTGACTATCAGAGTGTTGATGAAACACAGAAATTGCATCGGGATTGAATACAACAGTCACTATGCGCACTTTCCTCCATGGGAGTAGGGTCTCAAACAGTCTACGATTTGATCGTTCCCTGGAAGACCAGTAGTAGTTTCCGATGCACATCTGGTGGCATTCTGTAATCTGTTGACCTTTAAAGTGTTGATGAAACACAGAAATTGCATCGGGAATGAATACAACAGTCACCATGCGCACTTTCCTCCATGGGAGTAATGTCTCAAACAGTGTACCCTTTGATCGTTACCTGGAAGACTAGTAGTAGTTTCCGATGCACATCTGGAGGCATTCTGTAATCTGTGGACCATCAGAGTGTTCATGAAACACAGAAATTGCATCGGGATTGAATACAACAGACACCATGAGCAAATTCCTGCATGGGAGTAATGTCTCAAACAGTCTACGCTTTGATCGTTCCCTGGTAGACCAGTATTAGTTTCCGAAGTACATCTAGGGACATTCTGTAATCAGTGGACTATCAGAGTGTTGATGAAACACAGAAATTGCATCGGGATTGAAAACTACTGTCACCATGCGCAATTTCCTCCATGGGAGTAATGTCTCAAACAGTCTACTCTTTGATCGTTACCTGGAAGACCAGTAGTAGTTTCCGATGCAAATCTGGAGGCATTTGCAATCTGTAAACTATCAGAGTGTTGTTCAAACACAGAAATTGCATCGTGATTGAATACAACAGTCACCATGCGCTCTTTCCTCCACGGGCTTAATGTGTCAAAGAGTCTACGCTTTGATCGCTCCCTGGAAGACCAGTAGTAGTTTCCGATGCACATCTGGAGGCATACTGTAATCTGTGGACTATCAGAGTGTTGATGAAACACAGAAATTCCATTGGGATTGAATACAACAGTCACCATGAGCACTTTCCTCCACGAGAGTAATGTCTCGAACAGTCTACGCTTTGATCGTTCCCAGAAACACCAGTCGTGGTTTCCGATGCACATCTGAAAGCATTCTGTAATCTGTGGACTATCAGAGTGTTGATGAAACACAGAAATTGCATCGGGACTGAATACAACAGTCACCATGGGCACTTTCCTCCACGGGAGTAATGTCTTAACAGTCTACGCTTTGATCGTTCCCTGGAAGGACAGTAGTAGCTCCGATGCACATCTGGTGGCATTCTGTAATCTGTGGACTATCAGAGTGTTGATGAAACACAGAAATTGCATCGGGATTAAATACAACAGTCACCATGCGCACTTTCCTCCATGTGAGTAATGTCTCAAACAGTCTACGATTTGATCGTTCACAGGAAGACCAGTAGTAGTTTCCGATGCAATTCTGCTGTCATTCTGTAATCTGTGGACTATCAGAGTGTTGATGAAACACAGATATTGCATCGGGATTGAATACAACAGTCAAAATGAGCGCTTGCCTCCATGGGAGTAATGTCTCAAACAGTCTACGCTGTGATCGTTCCCTGGAAGGACAGTAGTAGTTTCCGATGCACATCTGGTGGCATTCTGTAATCTGTGGACTATCAGAGTGTTGATGAAACACAGAAATTGCATCGGGATTGAATACAACAGTCACCATGCGCACTTTCCTCCATGTGAGTAGTGTCTCAAACAGTCTACGATTTGATCGTCCCAGGAAGACCAGTAGTAGTTTCCGATGCACATTTGGAGGCATTCTGTAATCTGTGGACTATCAGAGTGTTGATGAAACACAGAAATTGCATCGGGATTGAATACAACAGTCACTATGCGCACTTTCCTCCATGGGAGAAGGGTCTCAAACAGTCTACGATTTGATCGTTCCCTGGAAGACCAGTAGTAGTTTCCGATGCACATCTGGTGGCATTCTGTAATCTGTTGACCTTTAAAGTGTTGATGAAACACAGAAATTGCAACGGGAATGAATACAACAGTCACCATGCGCACTTTCCTCCATGGGAGTAATGTCTCAAACAGTGTACCCTTTGATCGTTACCTGGAAGACTAGTAGTAGTTTCCGATGCACATCTGGAGGCATTCTGTAATCTGTGGACCATCAGAGTGTTCATGAAACACAGAAATTGCATCGCGATTGAATACAACAGACACCATGAGCACATTCCTGCATGGGAGTAATGTTTCAAACAGTCTACGCTTTGATCGTTCCCTGGTAGACCAGTATTAGTTTCCGAAGTACATCTAGGGACATTCTGTAATCAGTGGACTATCAGAGTGTTGATGAAACACTGATATTGTATCGGGTTTGAATACAACAGTCACCATCCGCACTTTCCTCCATGGGATTAATGTCTCAAACAGTCTACGTTTTGATCGTTCCCTGGTATACCAGTAGTAGTTTCCGAAGTACATCTGGGGACATTCTGTAATATGTGGACTATCAGAGTGTTGATGAAACACAGAAATTGCATCGGGATTGAATACAACAGTCACCATGCGCAATTTCCTCCGTGGGAGTAATGTCTCAAACAGTCTACTCTTTGATCGTTACCTGGAAGACCAGTAGTAGTTTCCGATGCACATCTGGAGGCATTTGTAATCTGTAAAGTATCAGAGTGTTGATCAAACACAGAAATTGCATCGGGATGGAATACAACAGTCTCCATGCGCTCTTTCCTCCACGGGCTTAATGTCTCAAAGAGTCTACGCTTTGATCGTTCCCTGAAAAACCAGTAGTAGTTTCCGATGTACATCTGGTGGCATTCTGAAATCTGTGGACTATCAGATTGTTGATGAAACACAGAAATTGCATCGGGATTGAATACAACTGACACCATGCGCACTTCCCTCCACGGCAGTAATGTCTCAAACAGTCTACGCTTTGATCGTTAACTGGAAGAACAGTAGTAGTTTCCGATGCACGTCTGGTTGGACGCTGTAATCTGTGGACTATCAGAGTGTTGACGGAAGACATATATTTCATCGGGATTTAATAAAACAGTCACCATGCGCACGTTCCTAAATGGGAGTATTGTCTCAAACAGTCAACGCTTTGATCGTTCCCTGGAAGAACACTTGTAGTTTCCGATGCACATCTGGAGGCATTCTGTAATCTGTGGACCTTCAATGTGTTGATGAAACACAAAAATTTTATCGGGATTGAATACAACAGCCACCATGAGCAATTTTGCTCCATGGGAGAAATGTCTCAAACAGTCTACGATTTGATCGTTCCCTGGAAGACCAGTAGTAGTTTCCGATGCACATGAGGTGGCATTGTGTAATCTGTGGACTATCAGAGTGTTGATGAAACACCGAAATTGGATCGGGATTGAATACAACAGTCACCATGCGCACTTTCCTCCATGGGATTTTTGGGTTAAACAGTCTACGCTTTGATCGTTCCCTGGAAGACCAGTAGTAGTTTCCGAAGCACATCTGGGGACATTATGTAATGTGTGGACTATCAGAGTGTTGATGAAACACAGAAATTGCATCGGGATTGAAAACAACAGTCAACATGACCAATTTCCCCATGGGAGTAATGTCTCAAACAGTCTACGCTTTGATCGTTCCCTGGAAGACCAGTAGTAGTTTCCGATTCACATCTGGAGGCATTCTGTTATTTGTGGACTATCAGAGTGTTGATGAAACACTGAAATTGCATCGGGATTGAATACACCTGTCACCATGAGCACTTTCCTCCATGGGAGTAATGTCTCAAACAGTCTACGCTTTGATCATTCCCTGGAAGACCAGAAGTAGTATCCGATGCACATCTGGAGGCATTATGTAATCTGTGGACTATCAGAGTGTTGATGAAAGACAGAATATACATCGGGATTGAATACAACAGTCACCATGCGCACTTTCATCAATGGGAGTAATGTCTCAAACAGTCTACGCTTTGATCGTTCCCAGGAAGACCAGTAGTAGTTTCCGATGCACATCTGAAGGCATTCTGTAATCTGTGGAGTATCAGAGTGTTGATGAAACACAGAAGTTGCATCGGGATTGAATACAACAGTCACCAAGCGCACCTTCCTCCATGGGATTAATGTCTCAAAGAGTTTACGCTTTGATCGTTGCTTGGAAGACCAGTAGTAGTTCCCGATGCACATCTGGAGGCATTATGTAATCTGTGGAATATCAGAGTGTTGATGAAACACAGAAATTGCATCGGGATTGAATACAACAGTCACCATAGGCACTTTCCTCCATGGGAGAAATGTCTCAAACAGTCTACCCTTTGATCGTTCCCTGGAAGACCAGTAGTAGTTTCCGATGCACATCTGGAGGCATTTGTAATCTGTAAACAATCAGAGTGTTGTTCAAACACAGAAATTGCATCGGGATTGAATACAACAGTCACCATGCGCACTTTCCTCCACGGAATTAATGTCTCAAACAGTCTACGCTTTGATCGTTCCCTGGAAGAACAGTAGTAGTTTCCGATGCACATCTGGAGGCATTATGTAATCTGTGGACTATCAGAGTGTTGATGAAACACAGAAATTGCATCGGGATTGAATACAACAGTCACCATGCGCACTTTCCTCCATGTGAGTAATGTCTCAAACAGTCTACGATTTGATCGTTCACAGGAAGACCAGTAGTAGTTTCCGATGCAATTCTGCTGTCATTCTGTAATCTGTGGACTATCAGAGTGTTGATGAAACACAGAAATTGCATCGGGATTGAATACAACAGTCAAAATGAGCGCTTGCCTCCATGGGAGTAATGTGTCAAACAGTCTACGCTGTGATCGTTCCCTGGAAGGACAGTAGTAGTTTCCGATGCACATCTGGTGGCATTCTGTAATCTGTGGACTATCAGAGTGTTGATGAAACACAGAAATTGCATCGGGATTGAATACAACAGTCACCATGCGCACTTTCCTCCATGTGAGTAGTGTCTCAAACAGTCTACGATTTGATCGTCCCAGGAAGACCAGTAGTAGTTTCCGATGCACATTTGGAGGCATTCTGTAATCTGTGGACTATCAGAGTGTTGATGAAACACAGAAATTGCATCGGGATTGAATACAACAGTCACTATGCGCACTTTCCTCCATGGGAGAAGGGTCTCAAACAGTCTACGATTTGATCGTTCCCTGGAAGACCAGTAGTAGTTTCCGATGCACATCTGGTGGCATTCTGTAATCTGTTGACCTTTAAAGTGTTGATGAAACACAGAAATTGCAACGGGAATGAATACAACAGTCACCATGCGCACTTTCCTCCATGGGAGTAATGTCTCAAACAGTGTACCCTTTGATCGTTACCTGGAAGACTAGTAGTGGTTTCCGATGCACATCTGGAGGCATTCTGTAATCTGTGGACCATCAGAGTGTTCATGAAACACAGAAATTGCATCGGGATTGAATACAACAGTCACCATCCGCACTTTCCTCCATGGGATTAATGTCTCAAACAGTCTACTATTTGATCGTTACCTGGAAGACCAGTAGTAGTTTCCGATGCACATCTGGAGGCATTTGTAATCTGTAAAGTATCAGAGTGTTGATCAAACACGGAAATTGCATCGGGATGGAATACAACAGTCACCATGAGCTCTTTCCTCCACGGGCTTAATGTCTCAAAGAGTCTACGCTTTGATCGTTCCCTGAAAAACCAGTAGTAGTTTCCGATGTACATCTGGTGGCATTCTGAAATCTGTGGACTATCAGATTGTTGATGAAAGACAGAATATACATCGGGATTGAATACAACAGTCACCATGCGCACTTTCATCAATGGGAGTAATGTCTCAAACAGTCTACGCTTTGATCGTTCCCAGGAAGACCAGTAGTAGTTTCCGATGCACATCTGAAGGCATTCTGTAATCTGTGGAGTATCAGAGTGTTGATGAAACACAGAAGTTGCATCGGGATTGAATACAACAGTCACCAAGCGCACCTTCCTCCATGGGATTAATGTCTCAAAGAGTTTACGCTTTGATCGTTCCTTGGAAGACCAGTAGTAGTTTCCGATGCACATCTGGAGGCATTATGTAATCTGTGGAATATCAGAGTGTTGGTGAAACACAGAAATTGCATCGGGATTGAATACAACAGTCACCATAGGCACTTTCCTCCATGGGAGTAATGTCTCAAACAGTCTACCCTTTGATCGTTCCCTGGAAGACCAGTAGTAGTTTCCGATGCACATCTGGAGGCATTTGTAATCTGTAAACAATCGTAGTGTTGTTCAAACACAGAAATTGCATCGGGATTGAATACAACAGTCACCATGCGCACTTTCCTCCACGGAATTAATGTCTCAAACAGTCTACGCTTTGATCGTTCCCTGGAAGAACAGTAGTAGTTTCCGATGCACATCTATTGCCATTCTGAAATCTGTGGACTATCAGAGTGTTAATGAAACACAGAAATTGCATCGGGATTGAATACAACTGTCACCATGCGCACTTTCCTCCACGGGAGTAATGTCTCAAACAGTCTACGTTTTGATCGTTCCCAGGAACACCAGTAGTGGTTTCCGATGCACATCTGAAAGCATTCTGTGATCTGTGGACTATTAGAGTGTTGATGAAACACAGAAATTGCATCGGGACTGAATACAACAGTCACCATGAGCACTTTCCTCCACGGGAGTAATGTCTTAACAGTCTACGCTTTGATCGTTAACTGGAAGGACAGTAGTAGTTCCGATGCACATCTGGTGGCATTCTGTAATCTGTGGACTATCAGAGTGTTGATGAAACACAGAAATTGCATCGGGATTGAATACAACAGTCACCATGCGCACTTTCCTCCATGTGAGTAATGTCTCAAACAGTCTACGATTTGATCGTTCCCAGGAAGACCAGTAGTAGTTTCCGATGCACATCTGGAGGCATTTGTAATCTGTAAACAATCAGAGTGTTGTTCAAACACAGAAATTGCATCGGGATTGAATACAACAGTCACTATGCGCACTTTCCTCCATGGGAGAAGGGTCTCAAACAGTCTACGACTTGATCGTTCCCTGGAAGACCAGTAGTAGTTTCCGATGCACATCTGGTGGCATTCTGTAATCTGTTGACCTTTAAAGTGTTGATGAAACACAGAAATTGCAACGGGAATGAATACAACAGTCACCATGCGCACTTTCCTCCATGGGAGTAATGTCTCAAACAGTGTACCCTTTGATCGTTACCTGGAAGACTAGTAGTAGTTTCCGATGCACATCTGGAGGCATTCTGTAATCTGTGGACCATCAGAGTGTTCATGAAACACAGAAATTGCATCGCGATTGAATACAACAGACACCATGAGCACATTCCTGCATGGGAGTAATGTTTCAAACAGTCTACGCTTTGATCGTTCCCTGGTAGACCAGTATTAGTTTCCGAAGTACATCTAGGGACATTCTGTAATCAGTGGACTATCAGAGTGTTGATGAAACACTGATATTGTATCGGGTTTGAATACAACAGTCACCATCCGCACTTTCCTCCATGGGATTAATGTCTCAAACAGTCTACGTTTTGATCGTTCCCTGGTATACCAGTAGTAGTTTCCGAAGTACATCTGGGGACATTCTGTAATATGTGGACTATCAGAGTGTTGATGAAACACAGAAATTGCATCGGGATTGAATACAACAGTCACCATGCGCAATTTCCTCCGTGGGAGTAATGTCTCAAACAGTCTACTCTTTGATCGTTACCTGGAAGACCAGTAGTAGTTTCCGATGCACATCTGGAGGCATTTGTAATCTGTAAAGTATCAGAGTGTTGATCAAACACAGAAATTGCATCGGGATGGAATACAACAGTCTCCATGCGCTCTTTCCTCCACGGGCTTAATGTCTCAAAGAGTCTACGCTTTGATCGTTCCCTGAAAAACCAGTAGTAGTTTCCGATGTACATCTGGTGGCATTCTGAAATCTGTGGACTATCAGATTGTTGATGAAACACAGAAATTGCATCGGGATTGAATACAACTGACACCATGCGCACTTCCCTCCACGGCAGTAATGTCTCAAACAGTCTACGCTTTGATCGTTAACTGGAAGAACAGTAGTAGTTTCCGATGCACGTCTGGTTGGACGCTGTAATCTGTGGACTATCAGAGTGTTGACGGAAGACATATATTTCATCGGGATTTAATAAAACAGTCACCATGCGCACGTTCCTAAATGGGAGTATTGTCTCAAACAGTCAACGCTTTGATCGTTCCCTGGAAGAACACTTGTAGTTTCCGATGCACATCTGGAGGCATTCTGTAATCTGTGGACCTTCAATGTGTTGATGAAACACAAAAATTTTATCGGGATTGAATACAACAGCCACCATGAGCAATTTTGCTCCATGGGAGAAATGTCTCAAACAGTCTACGATTTGATCGTTCCCTGGAAGACCAGTAGTAGTTTCCGATGCACATCAGGTGGCATTGTGTAATCTGTGGACTATCAGAGTGTTGATGAAACACCGAAATTGGATCGGGATTGAATACAACAGTCACCATGCGCACTTTCCTCCATGGGATTTTTGGGTTAAACAGTCTACGCTTTGATCGTTCCCTGGAAGACCAGTAGTAGTTTCCGAAGCACATCTGGGGACATTATGTAATGTGTGGACTATCAGAGTGTTGATGAAACACAGAAATTGCATCGGGATTGAAAACAACAGTCAACATGACCAATTTCCCCATGGGAGTAATGTCTCAAACAGTCTACGCTTTGATCGTTCCCTGGAAGACCAGTAGTAGTTTCCGATTCACATCTGGAGGCATTCTGTTATTTGTGGACTATCAGAGTGTTGATGAAACACTGAAATTGCATCGGGATTGAATACACCTGTCACCATGAGCACTTTCCTCCATGGGAGTAATGTCTCAAACAGTCTACGCTTTGATCATTCCCTGGAAGACCAGAAGTAGTATCCGATGCACATCTGGAGGCATTATGTAATCTGTGGACTATCAGAGTGTTGATGAAAGACAGAATATACATCGGGATTGAATACAACAGTCACCATGCGCACTTTCATCAATGGGAGTAATGTCTCAAACAGTCTACGCTTTGATCGTTCCCAGGAAGACCAGTAGTAGTTTCCGATGCACATCTGAAGGCATTCTGTAATCTGTGGAGTATCAGAGTGTTGATGAAACACAGAAGTTGCATCGGGATTGAATACAACAGTCACCAAGCGCACCTTCCTCCATGGGATTAATGTCTCAAAGAGTTTACGCTTTGATCGTTCCTTGGAAGACCAGTAGTAGTTTCCGATGCACATCTGGAGGCATTTGTAATCTGTAAACAATCAGAGTGTTGTTCAAACACAGAAATTGCATCGGGATTGAATACAACAGTCACCATGCGCACTTTCCTCCACGGAATTAATGTCTCAAACAGTCTACGCTTTGATCGTTCCCTGGAAGAACAGTAGTAGTTTCCGATGCACATCTGGAGGCATTATGTAATCTGTGGACTATCAGAGTGTTGATGAAACACAGAAATTGCATCGGGATTGAATACAACAGTCACCATGCGCACTTTCCTCCATGTGAGTAATGTCTCAAACAGTCTACGATTTGATCGTTCCCAGGAAGACCAGTAGTAGTTTCCGATGCACATTTGGAGGCATTCTGTAATCTGTTGACTATCAGAGTGTTGATGAAACACAGAAATTGCATCGGGATTGAAAACAACAGTCACTATGCGCACTTTCCTCCATGGGAGTAGGGTCTCAAACAGTCTACGATTTGATCGTTCCCTGGAAGACCAGTAGTAGTTTCCGATGCACATCTGGTGGCATTCTGTAATCTGTTGACCTTTAAAGTGTTGATGAAACACAGAAATTGCATCGGGAATGAATACAACAGTCACCATGCGCACTTTCCTCCATGGGAGTAATGTCTCAAACAGTGTACCCTTTGATCGTTACCTGGAAGACTAGTAGTAGTTTCCGATGCACATCTGGAGGCATTCTGTAATCTGTGGACCATCAGAGTGTTCATGAAACACAGAAATTACATCGGGATTGAATACAACAGACACCATGAGCACATTCCTGCATGGGAGTAATGTCTCAAACAGTCTACGCTTTGATCGTTCCCTGGTAGACCAGTATTAGTTTCCGAAGTACATCTAGGGACATTCTGTAATCAGTGGACTATCAGAGTGTTGATGAAACACAGAAATTGCATCGGGATTGAAAACTACTGTCACCATGCGCACTTTCCTCCATGTGAGTAATGTCTCAAACAGTCTACGATTTGATCGTTCACAGGAAGACCAGTAGTAGTTTCCGATGCAATTCTGCTGTCATTCTGTAATCTGTGGACTATCAGAGTGTTGATGAAACACAGAAATTGCATCGGGATTGAATACAACAGTCAAAATGAGCGCTTGCCTCCATGGGAGTAATGTGTCAAACAGTCTACGCTGTGATCGTTCCCTGGAAGGACAGTAGTAGTTTCCGATGCACATCTGGTGGCATTCTGTAATCTGTGGACTATCAGAGTGTTGATGAAACACAGAAATTGCATCGGGATTGAATACAACAGTCACCATGCGCACTTTCCTCCATGTGAGTAGTGTCTCAAACAGTCTACGATTTGATCGTCCCAGGAAGACCAGTAGTAGTTTCCGATGCACATTTGGAGGCATTCTGTAATCTGTGGACTATCAGAGTGTTGATGAAACACAGAAATTGCATCGGGATTGAATACAACAGTCACTATGCGCACTTTCCTCCATGGGAGAAGGGTCTCAAACAGTCTACGATTTGATCGTTCCCTGGAAGACCAGTAGTAGTTTCCGATGCACATCTGGTGGCATTCTGTAATCTGTTGACCTTTAAAGTGTTGATGAAACACAGAAATTGCAACGGGAATGAATACAACAGTCACCATGCGCACTTTCCTCCATGGGAGTAATGTCTCAAACAGTGTACCCTTTGATCGTTACCTGGAAGACTAGTAGTAGTTTCCGATGCACATCTGGAGGCATTCTGTAATCTGTGGACCATCAGAGTGTTCATGAAACACAGAAATTGCATCGGGATTGAATACAACAGTCACCATCCGCACTTTCCTCCATGGGATTAATGTCTCAAACAGTCTACTATTTGATCGTTACCTGGAAGACCAGTAGTAGTTTCCGATGCACATCTGGAGGCATTTGTAATCTGTAAAGTATCAGAGTGTTGATCAAACACAGAAATTGCATCGGGATGGAATACAACAGTCACCATGCGCCCTTTCCTCCACGGGCTTAATGTCTCAAAGAGTCTACGCTTTGATCGTTCCCTGAAAAACCAGTAGTAGTTTCCGATGTACATCTGGTGGCATTCTGAAATCTGTGGACTATCAGATTGTTGATGAAACACAGAAATTGCCTCGGGATTGAAAACAACAGTCAACATGACCAATTTCCCCATGGGAGTAATGTCTCAAACAGTCTACGCTTTGATCGTTCCCTGGAAGACCAGTAGTAGTTTCCGATTCACATCTGGAGGCATTCTGTTATTTGTGGACTATCAGAGTGTTGATGAAACACTGAAATTGCATCGGGATTGAATACACCTGTCACCATGAGCACTTTCCTCCATGGGAGTAATGTCTCAAACAGTCTACGCTTTGATCATTCCCTGGAAGACCAGAAGTAGTATCCGATGCACATCTGGAGGCATTATTTAATCTGTGGACTATCAGAGTGTTGATGAAAGACAGAATATACATCGGGATTGAATACAACAGTCACCATGCGCACTTTCATCAATGGGAGTAATGTCTCAAACAGTCTACGCTTTGATCGTTCCCAGGAAGACCAGTAGTAGTTTCCGATGCACATCTGAAGGCATTCTGTAATCTGTGGAGTATCAGAGTGTTGATGAAACACAGAAGTTGCATCGGGATTGAATACAACAGTCACCAAGCGCACCTTCCTCCATGGGATTAATGTCTCAAAGAGTTTACGCTTTGATCGTTCCTTGGAAGACCAGTAGTAGTTTCCGATGCACATCTGGAGGCATTATGTAATCTGTGGAATATCAGAGTGTTGGTGAAACACAGAAATTGCATCGGGATTGAATACAACAGTCACCATAGGCACTTTCCTCCATGGGAGTAATGTCTCAAACAGTCTACCCTTTGATCGTTCCCTGGAAGACCAGTAGTAGTTTCCGATGCACATCTGGAGGCATTTGTAATCTGTAAACAATCAGAGTGTTGTTCAAACACAGAAATTGCATCGGGATTGAATACAACAGTCACCATGCGCACTTTCCTCCACGGAATTAATGTCTCAAACAGTCTACGCTTTGATCGTTCCCTGGAAGAACAGTAGTAGTTTCCGATGCACATCTATTGCCATTCTGAAATCTGTGAACTATCAGAGTGTTAATGAAACACAGAAATTGCATCGGGATTGAATACAACTGTCACCATGCGCACTTTCCTCCACGGGAGTAATGTCTCAAACAGTCTACGTTTTGATCGTTCCCAGGAACACCAGTAGTGGTTTCCGATGCACATCTGAAAGCATTCTGTGATCTGTGGACTATTAGAGTGTTGATGAAACACAGAAATTGCATCGGGACTGAATACAACAGTCACCATGAGCACTTTCCTCCACGGGAGTAATGTCTTAACAGTCTACGCTTTGATCGTTAACTGGAAGGACAGTAGTAGTTCCGATGCACATCTGGTGGCATTCTGTAATCTGTGGACTATCAGAGTGTTGATGAAACACAGAAATTGCATCGGGATTGAATACAACAGTCACCATGCGCACTTTCCTCCATGTGAGTAATGTCTCAAACAGTCTACGATTTGATCGTTCCCAGGAAGACCAGTAGTAGTTTCCGATGCACATCTGGAGGCATTTGTAATCTGTAAACAATCAGAGTGTAGTTCAAACACAGAAATTGCATCGGGATTGAATACAACAGTCACCATGCGCACTTTCCTCCACGGAATTAATGTCTCAAACAGTCTACGCTTTGATCGTTCCCTGGAAGAACAGTAGTAGTTTCCGATGCACATCTATTGCCATTCTGAAATCTGTGGACTATCAGAGTGTTAATGAAACACAGAAATTGCATCGGGATTGAATACAACTGTCACCATGCGCACTTTCCTCCACGGGAGTAATGTCTCAAACAGTCTACGTTTTGATCGTTCCCAGGAACACCAGTAGTGGTTTCCGATGCACATCTGAAAGCATTCTGTGATCTGTGGACTATTAGAGTGTTGATGAAACACAGAAATTGCATCGGGACTGAATACAACAGTCACCATGAGCACTTTCCTCCACGAGAGTAATGTCTTAACAGTCTACGCTTTGATCGTTAACTGGAAGGACAGTAGTAGTTCCGATGCACATCTGGTGGCATTCTGTAATCTGTGGACTATCAGAGTGTTGATGAAACACAGAAATTGCATCGGGATTGAATACAACAGTCACCATGCGCACTTTCCTCCACGGGAGTAATGTCACAAACAGTCTACGTTTTGATCGTTCCCTGGAAGACCAGTAGTAGTTTCCGATGCAATTCTGCTGGCATTCTGTAATCTGTGGACTATCAGAGTGTTGATGAAACACAGAAATTGCATCGGGATTGAATACAACAGTCATCATGAGCACTTTCCTCCATGGGAGTAATGTCTCAAACAGTCTACGCTTTGATCTTTCCCTGGAAGGACAGTAGTAGTTTCCGATGCACATCTGGTGGCATTCTGTAATCTGTGGACTATCAGAGTGTTTATGAAACACAGAAATTGCATCGGGATTGAATACAACAGTCACCATGCGCACTTTCCTCCATGTGAGTAGTGTCTCAAACAGTCTACGATTTGATCGTCCCAGGAAGACCAGTAGTAGTTTCCGATGCACATTTGGAGGCATTCTGTAATCTGTGGACTATCAGAGTGTTGATGAAACACAGAAATTGCATCGGGATTGAATACAACAGTCACTATGCGCACTTTCCTAAATGGGAGTAGGGTCTCAAACAGTCTACGATTTGATCGTTCCCTGGAAGACCAGTAGTAGTTTCCGATGCACATCTGGTGGCATTCTGTAATCTGTTGACCTTTAAAGTGTTGATGAAACACAGAAATTGCATCGGGAATGAATACAACAGTCACCATGCGCACTTTCCTCCATGGGAGTAATGTCTCAAACAGTGTACCCTTTGATCGTTACCTGGAAGACTAGTAGTAGTTTCCGATGCACATCTGGAGGCATTCTGTAATCTGTGGACCATCAGAGTGTTCATGAAACACAGAAATTGCATCGGGATTGAATACAACAGACACCATGAGCACATTCCTGCCTGGGAGTAATGTCTCAAACAGTCTACGCTTTGATCGTTCCCTGGTAGACCAGTATTAGTTTCCGAAGTACATCTAGGGACATTCTGTAATCAGTGGACTATCAGAGTGTTGATGAAACACAGAAATTGCATCGGGATTGAAAACAACTGTCACCATGCGCAATTTCCTCCATGGGAGTAATGTCTCAAACAGTCTACTCTTTGATCGTTACCTGGAAGACCAGTAGTAGTTTCCGATGCAAATCTGGAGTCATTTGCAATCTGTAAACTATGAGAGTGTTGTTCAAACACAGAAATTGCATCGGGATTGAATACAACAGTCACCATGCGCTCTTTCCTCCACGGCTTAATGTCTCAAAGAGTCTACGCTTTGATCGCTCCCTGGAAGACCAGTAGTAGTTTCCGATGCACATCTGGAGGCATACTGTAATCTGTGGACTATCAGAGTGTTGATGAAACACAGAAATTCCATTGGGATTGAATACAACAGTCACCATGAGCACTTTCCTCCACGAGAGTAATGTCTCGAACAGTCTACGCTTTGATCGTTCCCAGAAACACCAGTCGTGGTTTCCGATGCACATCTGAAAGCATTCTGTAATCTGTGGACTATCAGAGTGTTGATGAAACACAGAAATTGCATCGGGACTGAATACAACAGTCACCATGGGCACTTTCCTCCACGTGAGTAATGTCTTAACAGTCTACGCTTTGATCGTTCCCTGGAAGGACAGTAGTAGTTCCGATGCACATCTGGTGGCATTCTGTAATCTGTGGACTATCAGAGTGTTAATGAAACACAGAAATTGCATCGGGATTAAATACAACAGTCACCATGCGCACTTTCCTCCATGTGAGTAATGTCTCAAACAGTCTACGATTTGATCGTTCACAGGAAGACCAGTAGTAGTTTCCGATGCAATTCTGGTGGCATTCTGTAATCTGTGGACTATCAGAGTGTTGATGAAACACAGAAATTGCATCGGGATTGAATACAACAGTCAAAATGAGCACTTTCCTCCATGGGAGTAATGTCTCAAACAGTCTACGCTTTGATCGTTCCCTGGAAGGACAGTAGTAGTTTCCGATGCACATCTGGTGGCATTCTGTAATCTGTGGACTATCAGAGTGTTGATGAAACACAGAAATTGCATCGGGATTGAATACAACAGTCACCATGCGCACTTTCCTCCATGTGAGTAGTGTCTCAAACAGTCTACGATTTGATCCTCCCAGGAAGATCAGTAGTAGTTTCCGATGCACATTTGGAGGCATTCTGTAATCTGTGGACTATCAGTGTGTTGATGAAACACAGAAATTGCATCGGGATTGAATACAACAGTCACTATGCGCACTTTCCTCCATGGGAGAAGGGTCTCAAACAGTCTACGATTTGATCGTTCCCTGGAAGACCAGTAGTAGTTTCCGATGCACATCTGGTGGCATTCTGTAATCTGTTGACCTTTAAAGTGTTGATGAAACACAGAAATTGCATCGGGAATGAATACAACAGTCACCATGCGCACTTTCCTCCATGGGAGTAATGTCTCAAACAGTGTACCCTTTGATCGTTACCTGGAAGACTAGTAGTAGTTTCCGATGCACATCTGGAGGCATTCTGTAATCTGTGGACCATCAGAGTGTTCATGAAACACAGAAATTGCATCGGGATTGAATTCAACAGACACCATGAGCACATTCCTGCATGGGAGTAATGTTTCAAACAGTCTACGCTTTGATCGTTCCCTGGTCGACCAGTATTAGTTTCCGAAGTACATCTAGGGACATTCTGTAATATGTGGACTATCAGAGTGTTGATGAAACACAGAAATTGCATCGGGATTGAATACAACAGTCACCATGCGCAATTTCCTCCGTGGGAGTAATGTCTCAAACAGTCTACTCTTTGATCGTTACCTGGAAGACCAGTAGTAGTTTCCGATGCACATCTGGAGGAATTTGTAATCTGTAAAGGTCAGAGTGTTGATCAAACACAGAAATTGCATCGGGATTGAATACAACAGTCACCATGCGCTCTTTCCGCCACGGGCTTAATGTCTCAAAGAGTCTACGCTTTGATCGTTCCCTGAAAGACCAGTAGTAGTTTCCGATGTACATCTGGTGGCATTCTGAAATCTGTGGACTATCAGATTGTTGATGAAACACAGAAATTGAATCGGGATTGAATACAACTGACACCATGCGCACTTCCCTCCACGGCAGTAATGTCTCAAACAGTCTACGCTTTGATCGTTAACTGGAAGACCAGTAGTAGTTTCCGATGCACGTCTGGTTGGACGCTGTAATCTGTGGACTATCAGAGTGTTGACGGAAGACATATATTTCATCGGGATTTAATACAACAGTCACCATGCGCACGTTCCTAAATGGGAGTATTGTCTCAAACAGTCAACGCTTTGATCGTTCCCTGGAAGAACACTTGTAATTTCCGATGCACATCTGGAGGCATTCTGTAATCTGTGGACCTTCAATGTGTTGATGAAACACAGAAATTTTATCGGGATTGAATACAACAGCCACCATGAGCAATTTTGCTCCATGTGAGTAATGTCTCAAACAGTCTACGATTTGATCGTTCCCTGGAAGACCAGTAGTAGTTTCCGATGCACATCTGGTGGCATTGTGTAATCTGTGGACTATCAGAGTGTTGATGAAACACCGAAATTGGATCGGGATTGAATACAACAGTCACCATGCGCACTTTCCTCCATGGGATTATTGGGTCAAACAGTCTACGCTTTGATCGTTCCCTGGAAGACCAGTAGTAGTTTCCGAAGCACATCTGGGGACATTATGTAATGTGTGGACTATCAGAGTGTTGATGAAACACAGAAATTGCATCGGGATTGAAAACAACAGTCAACATGACCAATTTCCTCCATGGGAGTAATTTCTCAAACAGTCTACGCTTTGATCGTTAACTGGAAGGACAGTAGTAGTTCCGATGCACGTCTGTTGGCATTCTGTAATCTGTGGACTATCAGAGTGTTGATGAAACGCAGGGCATTGCATCGGGACTGAATACAACATTCACCATGCGCACTTTCGTCCATGGGAGTAATGTCTCAAAAAGCCTACGCTTTTGATCGTTCCCTGGAAGACCAGTAATAGTTTCCGATGCACATCTGCAGGCATACTGTAATCTGTGGACTATCAGAGTGTTGATGAAACACAGAAATTGCATCGGGATTGAATACAACAGTCCCCATGCGCACTTTCCTCCATGGGAGTAATGTCTCAAACAGAACGGTTCATCTTTCGCTGGAAGACTAGTAGTAGTTTCCGATGCACATCTCTAGGCATTCTGTAATCTGTGCACTATCAGAGTGTTGATGAAACACAGAAATTGCATCGGGATTGAATACAATAGTCACCATGAGCACTTTCCTCCATAGGAGTAATGTCTCAAACGGTCTAGGCTTTGATCGTTCCCATCAAGACCAGTAGTAGTTTCCGATGCAAATCTGGAAGCATTCTGTAATCTGTGGACTATCAGAGTGTTGATTAAACACAGAAATTGCATCGGAACTGAAAACAACAGTCACAATGCGCACTTTCCTCCACGGGAGTAATGTCACAAACAGTCTACGTTTCGATCGTTCCCTGGAAGACCAGTAGTAGTTTCCGATGCACATCTTGTGGCATTCTGTAATCTGTGGACTATCAGAGTGTTGATGAAACACAGAAATTGCATCGGGATTGAATACAACAGTCACCATGCGCACTTTCCTCCACGTGAGTAATGTCTCAAACAGTCTACGCCTTGATCGTTCCCTGGAAGACCAGTAGTAGTTTCAGATGCATGTCTGGTGGCATTCTGTAATCTGTGGAGTATCAGGGTGGTGGTGAAACACAGAAATGGCATCGGGATTGAGTACAACAGTCACCATGGGCACCTTCCTCCATGGGAGTAATGTCTCAAAGAGTTTACGATTTGATCGTTCCCTGGAAGACCCGTAGTAGTTTCCGATGCACATCTGGATGCATTCTGTAGTCTGTGGAATATCAGAGTGTTGATGAAACACAGAAATTGCATCGGGATTGAATTCAAAAGTGACCATGAACACTTTCTTCCATGGGAGTAATGTCTCAAACAGTCTACGCTTTGTTCGTTCACAGGAAGACCAGTAAGAGTTTCCGATGCACATCTGGAGGCATTCTGTAATCTGTGGACTATCAGAGTGTTGATGAAACACAGAAATTGCATCGGGACTGAATACAACAGTCACCATGCGCACTTTCCTCCACGGGAGTAATGTCTCAAGAGTCTACGCTTTGATCGTTCCCTGGAAGGACAGTAGTAGTTTCCGATGCACATCTGGTGGCATTCTGTAATGTGTGGACTATCAGAGTGTTGATGAAACACTGAAATTGCATCGGGATTGAATACAACAGTCACCATGTGCACTTTCCGCCATGTGAGTAATGTCTCAAACCATCTAATACTTGATCGTTCCCAGGAAGACCAGTAGTAGTTTCCGATGCACATCTGGAGGCATTCTGTAATCTGTGGACTATCAGAGTGTTGATGAAACACAGAAATTGCATCGGGACTTAATACAACAGTCACCATGCGCGCATTGCTCCACGGGAGTAATGTCACAAACAGTCTACGTTTTGATCGTTCCCTGGAACACCAGCAGTAGTTTCCGATGCACATCTGGTGGCATTCTGTAATCTGTGGACTACCAGAGTGTTGATGAAACACAGAAATTGCATCGGGATTGAATACAACAGTCACCATGCGCACTTTCCTCCACGGGAGTAATGTCTCAAAGAGTCTACGCCTTGATCGTTCCCTGGAAGACCAGTAGTAGTTTCCTATGCATGTCTGGTGGCATTCTGTAATCTGTGACCCCTCAAAGTGTTGAAGAAACACAGAAATTGCATCGGAATTGAATACAACAGACACCATACGCACTTTCATCCATGTTAGTAATGTCTCAAACAGTCTAAGCTTTGATCGTTCCCTGGAAGACCAGTGGTAGTTTCCGATTCACATCTGGAGGCATTCTGTAATGCGTGGACTATCAGAGTGTTGATGAAACACAGGGCATTGCATCGGCATTGAATACAACAGTCACCATGCTCACTTTTCTCCATGGGAGTAATGTCTCTAACAGTCCACGCTTTGATCGTTCCCTGGAAGACCAGTAGTAGTTTCCGATGCACATCTGGAGGCTTTCTGTAATCTGTGGACTATCAGAGTATTGATGAAACACAGAAATTTTATCGGGATTAAATACAACGGTCACCATGCGCACTTTCCTCCATGGGAGTAATGTCTCAAACAGTCTACACTTTGATCGTTACCAGGAAGACCAGTAGTAGTTTCCGATGCACATCTGGAGGCATTCTGTAATCTGTGGAGTATCAGAGTGTTGATGAAACACAGAAATTGCATCGGAATTGAATACAACAGTCACCATGCGCACCTTCCTCCATGGGAGTAATTTCTCAAAGAGTTTACGATTTGATCGTTCCCTGGAAGATCCGTAGTAGCTTCCGATGCACATCTGGAGGCATTCTGTAATCTGTGGACTATCAGAGTGTTGATGAAACACAGAAATTGCATCGGGATTGAAAACAACAACCCCATGCGCACTTTCCTCCACGGGAGTAATGTCACAAACAGTCTACGTTTTGATCGTTCCCTGGAAGACCAGTAGTAGTTTCCGATGCAATTCTGCTGGAATTCTGTAATCTGTGGACTATCAGAGTGTTGATGAAACATAGAAATTGCATCGGGATTGAATACAACAGTCATCATGAGCACTTTCCTCCATGGGAGTAATGTCTCAAACAGTCTACGATTTGATCGTTCCCTGGAAGACCAGTAGTAGTTTCCGATCCACATCTGGTGGCATTCTGTAATCTGTTGACCTTTAAAGTGTTGATGAAACACAGAAATTGCATCGGGATTGAATACAACAGTCACCATGCGCACATTCCTCGTTGGGAGTAATGTCTCAAACAGTGTACCCTTTGATCGTTAACTGGAAGACTAGTAGTAGTTTCCGATGCACATCTGGAGGCATTCTGTAATTTTTGGACTATCAAAGTGTTCATGAAACACAGAAATTGCATCGGGATTGAATACAACAGACAACATGAGCACTTTCATCCATGTTAGTAATGTCTCAAACAGTCTGCGCTTTGATCGTTCCCTGGAAGGACAGTAGTAGTTTCCGATGCACATCTGGTTGCATTCTGTAATCTGTGGACTATCAGAGTGTTGATGAAACACAGAAATTGCATCGGGATTGAATACAACAGTCACTATGCGCACTTTCCTCCATGGGAGAAGGGTCTCAAACAGTCTACGATTTGATCGTTCCCTGGAAGACCAGTAGTAGTTTCCGATGCACATCTGGTGGCATTCTGTAATCTGTTGACCTTTAAAGTGTTGATGAAACACAGAAATTGCATCGGGAATGAATACAACAGTCACCATGCGCACTTTCCTCCATGGGAGTAATGTCTCAAACAGTGTACCCTTTGATCGTTACCTGGAAGACTAGTAGTAGTTTCCGATGCACATCTGGAGGCATTCTGTTATCTGTGGACCATTAGAGTGTTCATGAAACACAGAAATTGCATCGGGATTGGATTCAACAGACACCATGAGCACATTCCTGCATGGGAGTAATGTTTCAAACAGTCTACGATTTGATCGTTCCCTGGTCGACCAGTATTAGTTTCCGAAGTACATCTAGGGACATTCTGTAATCAGTGGACTATCAGAGTGTTGATGAAACACAGAAATTGCATCGGGATTGAATACAACAGTCACCATGCGCAAATTCCTCCGTGGGAGTAATGTCTCAAACAGTCTACTCTTTGATCGTTACCTGGAAGACCAGTAGTAGTTTCCGATGCACATCTGGAGGCATTTGTAATCTGTAAAGGTCAGAGTGTTGATCAAACACAGAAATTGCATCGGGATTGATTACAACAGTCACCATGCGCTCTTTCCGCCACGGGCTTAATGTCTCAAAGAGTCTACGCTTTGATCGTTCCCTGAAAGACCAGTAGTAGTTTCCGATGTACATCTGGTGGCATTCTGAAATCTGTGGACTATCAGATTGTTGATGAAACACAGAAATTGATTCGGGATTGAATACAACTGACACCATGCGCACTTCCCTCCACGGCAGTAATGTCTCAAACAGTCTTCGCTTTGATCGTTAACTGGAAGACCAGTAGTAGTTTCCGATGCACGTCTGGTTGGACGCTGTAATCTGTGGACTATCAGAGTGTTGACGGAAGACATATATTTCATCGGGATTTAATACAACAGTCACCATGCGCACGTTCCTAAATGGGAGTATTTTCTCAAACAGTCAACGCTTTGATCGTTCCCTGGAAGAACACTTGTAGTTTCCGATGCACATCTGGAGGCATTCTGTAATCTGTGGACCTTCAATGTGTTGATGAAACACAGAAATTTTATCGGGATTGAATACAACAGCCACCATGAGCAATTTTGCTCCATGGGAGTAATGTCTCAAACAGTCTACGATTTGATCGTTCCCTGCAAGACCAGTAGTAGTTTCCGATGCACATCTGGTGGCATTGTGTAATCTGTGGACTATCAGAGTGTTGATGAAACACCGAAATTGGATCGGGATTGAATACAACAGTCACCATGCGCACTTTCCTCCATGGGATTATTGGGTCAAACAGTCTACGCTTTGATCGTTCCCTGGAAGACCAGTAGTAGTTTCCGAAGCACATCTGGGGACATTATGTAATGTGTGGACTATCAGAGTGTTGATGAAACACAGAAATTGCATCGGGATTGAAAACAACAGTCAACATGACCAATTTCCTCCATGGGAGTAATTTCTCAAACAGTCTACGCTTTGATCGTTAACTGGAAGGACAGTAGTAGTTCCGATGCACGTCTGTTGGCATTCTGTAATCTGTGGACTATCAGAGTATTGATGAAACACAGAAATTGCATCGGTATTGAATACAACAGTCCCCATGCGCACTTTCCTCCATGGGAGTAATGTCTCAAACAGAACGGTTCATCTTTCGCTGGAAGACTAGTAGTAGTTTCCGATGCACATCTCTAGGCATTCTGTAATCTGTGCACTATCAGAGTGTTGATGAAACACAGAAATTGCATCGGGATTGAATACAATAGTCACCATGAGCACTTTCCTCCATAGGAGTAATGTCTCAAACGGTCTAGGCTTTGATCGTTCCCATCAAGACCAGTAGTAGTTTCCGATGCAAATCTGGAAGCATTCTGTAATCTGTGGACTATCAGAGTGTTGATTAAACACAGAAATTGCATCGGAACTGAAAACAACAGTCACAATGCGCACTTTCCTCCACGGGAGTAATGTCACAAACAGTCTACGTTTCGATCGTTCCCTGGAAGACCAGTAGTAGTTTCCGATGCACATCTTGTGGCATTCTGTAATCTGTGGACTATCAGAGTGTTGATGAAACACAGAAATTGCATCGGGATTGAATACAACAGTCACCATGCGCACTTTCCTCCACGTGAGTAATGTCTCAAACAGTCTACGCCTTGATCGTTCCCTGGAAGACCAGTAGTAGTTTCAGATGCATGTCTGGTGGCATTCTGTAATCTGTGGAGTATCAGGGTGGTGGTGAAACACAGAAATTGCATCGGGATTGAGTACAACAGTCACCATGCGCACCTTCCTCCATGGGAGTAATGTCTCAAAGAGTTTACGATTTGATCGTTCCCTGGAAGACCCGTAGTAGTTTCCGATGCACATCTGGATGCATTCTGTAGTCTGTGGAATATCAGAGTGTTGATGAAACACAGAAATTGCATCGGGATTGAATTCAAAAGTGACTATGAACACTTTCTTCCATGGGAGTAATGTCTCAAACAGTCTACGCTTTGTTCGTTCACAGGAAGACCAGTAGTAGTTTCCGATGCACATCTGGAGGCATTCTGTAATCTGTGGACTATCAGAGTGTTGATGAAACACAGGAATTGCATCGGGACTGAATACAACAGTCACCATGCGCACTTTCCTCCACGGGAGTAATGTCTCAAGAGTCTACGCTTTGATCGTTCCCTGGAAGGACAGTAGTGGTTTCCGATGCACATCTGGTGGCATTCTGTAATGTGTGGACTATCAGAGTGTTGATGAAACACAGAAATTGCATCGGGATTGAATACAACAGTCACCATGTGCACTTTCCGCCATGTGAGTAATGTCTCAAACCATCTAATACTTGATCGTTCCCAGGAAGACCAGTAGTAGTTTCCGATGCACATCTGGAGGCATTCTGTAATCTGTGGACTATCAGAGTGTTGATGAAACACAGAAATTGCATCGGGACTTAATACAACAGTCACCATGCGCGCATTGCTCCACGGGAGTAATGTCACAAACAGTCTACGTTTTGATCGTTCCCTGGAAGACCAGTAGTAGTTTCCGATGCACATCTGGTGGAATTCTGTAATCTGTGGACTACCTGAGTGTTGATGAAACACAGAAATTGCATCGGGATTGAATACAACAGTCACCATGCGCACTTTCCTCCACGGGAGTAATGTCTCAAAGAGTCTACGCCTTGATCGTTCCCTGGTCGACCAGTATTAGTTTCCGAAGTACATCTAGGGACATTCTGTAATCAGTGGACTATCAGAGTGTTGATGAAACACAGAAATTGCATCGGGATTGAATACAACAGTCACCATGCGCAATTTCCTCCGTGGGAGTAATGTCTCAAACAGTCTACTCTTTGATCGTTACCTGGAAGACCAGTAGTAGTTTCCGATGCACATCTGGAGGCATTTGTAATCTGTAAAGGTCAGAGTGTTGATCAAACACAGAAATTGCATCGGGATTGATTACAACAGTCACCATGCGCTCTTTCCGCCACGGGCTTAATGTCTCAAAGAGTCTACGCTTTGATCGTTCCCTGTAAGACCAGTAGTAGTTTCCGATGTACATCTGGTGGCATTCTGAAATCTGTGGACTATCAGATTGTTGATGAAACACAGAAATTGAATCGGGATTGAATACAACTGACACCATGCGCACTTCCCTCCACGGCAGTAATGTCTCAAACAGTCTACGCTTTGATCGTTAACTGGAAGACCAGTAGTAGTTTCCGATGCACGTCTGGTTGGACGCTGTAATCTGTGGACTATCAGAGTGTTGACGGAAGACATATATTTCATCGGGATTTAATACAACAGTCACCATGCGCACGTTCCTAAATGGGAGTATTTTCTCAAACAGTCAACGCTTTGATCGTTCCCTGGAAGAACACTTGTAGTTTCCGATGCACATCTGGAGGCATTCTGTAATCTGTGGACCTTCAATGTGTTGATGAAACACAGAAATTTTATCGGGATTGAATACAACAGCCACCATGAGCAATTTTGCTCCATGGGAGTAATGTCTCAAACAGTCTACGATTTGATCGTTCCCTGCAAGACCAGTAGTAGTTTCCGATGCACATCTGGTGGCATTGTGTAATCTGTGGACTATCAGAGTGTTGATGAAACACCGAAATTGGATCGGGATTGAATACAACAGTCACCATGCGCACTTTCCTCCATGGGATTATTGGGTCAAACAGTCTACGCTTTGATCGTTCCCTGGAAGACCAGTAGTAGTTTCCGAAGCACATCTGGGGACATTATGTAATGTGTGGACTATCAGAGTGTTGATGAAACACAGAAATTGCATCGGGATTGAAAACAACAGTCAACATGACCAATTTCCTCCATGGGAGTAATTTCTCAAACAGTCTACGCTTTGATCGTTAACTGGAAGGACAGTAGTAGTTCCGATGCACGTCTGTTGGCATTCTGTAATCTGTGGACTATCAGAGTATTGATGAAACACAGAAATTGCATCGGTATTGAATACAACAGTCCCCATGCGCACTTTCCTCCATGGGAGTAATGTCTCAAACAGAACGGTTCATCTTTCGCTGGAAGACTAGTAGTAGTTTCCGATGCACATCTCTAGGCATTCTGTAATCTGTGCACTATCAGAGTGTTGATGAAACACAGAAATTGCATCGGGATTGAATACAATAGTCACCATGAGCACTTTCCTCCATACGAGTAATGTCTCAAACGGTCTAGGCTTTGATCGTTCCCATCAAGACCAGTAGTAGTTTCCGATGCAAATCTGGAAGCATTCTGTAATCTGTGGACTATCAGAGTGTTGATTAAAACACAGAAATTGCATCGGAACTGAAAACAACAGTCACAATGCGCACTTTCCTCCACGGGAGTAATGTCACAAACAGTCTACGTTTCGATCGTTCCCTGGAAGACCAGTAGTAGTTTCCGATGCACATCTTGTGGCATTCTGTAATCTGTGGACTATCAGAGTGTTGATGAAACACAGAAATTGCATCGGGATTGAATACAACAGTCACCATGCGCACTTTCCTCCACGTGAGTAATGTCTCAAACAGTCTACGCCTTGATCGTTCCCTGGAAGACCAGTAGTAGTTTCAGATGCATGTCTGGTGGCATTCTGTAATCTGTGGAGTATCAGGGTGGTGGTGAAACACAGAAATGGCATCGGGATTGAATTCAAAAGTGACCATGAACACTTTCTTCCATGGGAGTAATGTCTCAAACAGTCTACGCTTTGTTCGTTCACAGGAAGACCAGTAGTAGTTTCCGATGCACATCTGGAGGCATTCTGTAATCTGTGGACTATCAGAGTGTTGATGAAACACAGGAATTGCATCGGGACTGAATACAACAGTCACCATGCGCACTTTCCTCCACGGGAGTAATGTCTCAAGAGTCTACGCTTTGATCGTTCCCTGGAAGGACAGTAGTGGTTTCCGATGCACATCTGGTGGCATTCTGTAATGTGTGGACTATCAGAGTGTTGATGAAACACAGAAATTGCATCGGGATTGAATACAACAGTCACCATGTGCACTTTCCGCCATGTGAGTAATGTCTCAAACCATCTAATACTTGATCGTTCCCAGGAAGACCAGTAGTAGTTTCCGATGCACATCTGGAGGCATTCTGTAATCTGTGGACTATCAGAGTGTTGATGAAACACAGAAATTGCATCGGGACTTAATACAACAGTCACCATGCGCGCATTGCTCCACGGGAGTAATGTCACAAACAGTCTACGTTTTGATCGTTCCCTGGAAGACCAGTAGTAGTTTCCGATGCATGTCTGGTGGCATTCTGTAATCTGTGACCCCTCAAAGTGTTGATGAAACACAGAAATTGCATCGGAATTGAATACAACAGACACCATACGCACTTTCATCCATGTTAGTAATGTCTCAAACAGTCTAAGCTTTGATCGTTCCCTGGAAGACCAGTGGTAGTTTCCGATTCACATCTGGAGGCATTCTGTAATGCGTGGACTATCAGAGTGTTGATGAAACACAGGGCATTGCATCGGCATTGAATACAACAGTCACCATGCTCACTTTTCTCCATGGGAGTAATGTCTCTAACAGTCCACGCTTTGATCGTTCCCTGGAAGACCAGTAGTAGTTTCCGATGCACATCTGGAGGCTTTCTGTAATCTGTGGACTATCAGAGTGTTGATGAAACACAGAAATTTTATCGGGATTAAATACAACGGTCACCATGCGCACTTTCCTCCATGGGAGTAATGTCTCAAACAGTCTACACTTTGATCGTTACCAGGAAGACCAGTAGTAGTTTCCGATGCACATCTGGAGGCATTCTGTAATCTGTGGAGTATCAGAGTGTTGATGAAACACAGAAATTGCATCGGGATTGAATACAACAGTCACCATGCGTACCTTCCTCCATGGGAGTAATTTCTCAAAGTGTTTACGATTTGATCGTTCCCTGGAAGATCCGTAGTAGCTTCCGATGCACATCTGGAGGCATTCTGTAATCTGTGGACTATCAGAGTGTTGATGAAACACAGAAATTGCATCGGGATTGAAAACAACAACCCCATGCGCACTTTCCTCCACGGGAGTAATGTCACAAACAGTCTACGTTTTAATCGTTCCCTGGAAGACCAGTAGTAGTTTCCGATGCTATTCTGCTGGCATTCTGTAATCTGTGGACTATCAGAGTGTTGATGAAACATAGAAATTGCATCGGGATTGAATACAACAGTCATCATGAGCACTTTCCTCCATGGGAGTAATGTCTCAAACAGTCTACGATTTGATCGTTCCCTGGAAGACTAGTAGTAGTTTCCGATGCACATCTGGAGGCATTCTGTAATTTTTGGACTATCAAAGTGTTCATGAAACACAGAAATTGCATCGGGATTGAATACAACAGACACCATGTGCACTTTCATCCATGTTAGTAATGTCTCAAACAGTCTACGATTTCAATGTTCCCTGGAAGACCAGTAGTAGTTTCCGATGCACATCTGGTGGCATTATGTAATCTGTGGACTATCAGAGTGTTGATGAAACACCGAAATTACATCGGGATTGAATACAACAGTCACCATGCGCACTTTCCTCCATGGGATTAATGTCTCAAACAGTCTACGCCTTGATCGTTCCCTGGAAGACCAGTAGTAGTTTCAGATGCATGTCTGGTGGCATTCTATAATCTGTGGAGTATCAGAGTGTTGGTGAAACACAGAAATTGCATCGGGATTGAATACAACAGTCACCATGCGCACCTTCCTCCATGGGAGTAATGTCTCAAAGTGTTTACGATTTGATCGTTCCCTGGAAGACCCGTAGTAGTTTCCGATGCACATCTGGCTGCATTCTGTAGTCTGTGGAATATCAGAGTGTTGATGAAACACAGAAATTGCATCGGGATTGAATACAACAGTCACCATGCGCACTTACCCCCATGTGAGTAGTGTCTCAAACAGTCTACGATTTGATCGTTCCCAGGAAGACCAGTAGTAGTTTTCGATGCACATTTGGAGGCATTCTGTAATCTGTGGACTATCAGAGTGTTCATGAAACACAGAAATTGCATCGGAATTGAATACAACAGTACCTATGCTCACTTTCCTCCATGGGAGTAATGTCTCAAACAGTCAACGCCTTTGATCGTTGTCTGGAAGACTAGTAGTAGTTTCCGATGCACATCTGGAGGCATTCTGTAATCTTGGACTATCAGAGTGTTCATGAAACACAGAAATTGCATCGGGATTGAATAAAACAGACACCATGAGCACTTTCCTGCATGGGAGTAATGTCTCAAACAGTCTACGATTTGATCGTTCCCTGGAAGAGCAGTAGTAGTTTCCGATGCACATCTGGTGGCATTCTGTAATCTGTTGACCTTTAAAGTGTTGATGAAACACAGAAATTGCATCGGGATTGAATACAACAGTCACCATGCGCACCTTCCTCCATGGGAGTAATTTCTCAAAGAGTTTACGATTTGATCGTTCCCTGGAAGATCCGTAGTAGCTTCCGATGCACATCTGGAGGCATTCTGTAATCTGTGGACTATCAGAGTGTTGATGAAACACAGAAATTGCATCGGGATTGAAAACAACAACCCCATGCGCACTTTCCTCCACGGGAGTAATGTCACAAACAGTCTACGTTTTGATCGTTCCCTGGAAGACCAGTAGTAGTTTCCGATGCAATTCTGCTGGAATTCTGTAATCTGTGGACTATCAGAGTGTTGATGAAACATAGAAATTGCATCGGGATTGAATACAACAGTCATCATGAGCACTTTCCTCCATGGGAGTAATGTCTCAAACAGTCTACGATTTGATCGTTCCCTGGAAGACCAGTAGTAGTTTCCGATCCACATCTGGTGGCATTCTGTAATCTGTTGACCTTTAAAGTGTTGATGAAACACAGAAATTGCATCGGGATTGAATACAACAGTCACCATGCGCACATTCCTCGTTGGGAGTAATGTCTCAAACAGTGTACCCTTTGATCGTTAACTGGAAGACTAGTAGTAGTTTCCGATGCACATCTGGAGGCATTCTGTAATTTTTGGACTATCAAAGTGTTCATGAAACACAGAAATTGCATCGGGATTGAATACAACAGACACCATGAGCACTTTCATCCATGTTAGTAATGTCTCAAACAGTCTGCGCTTTGATCGTTCCCTGGAAGGACAGTAGTAGTTTCCGATGCACATCTGGTTGCATTCTGTAATCTGTGGACTATCAGAGTGTTGATGAAACACAGAAATTGCATCGGGATTGAATACAACAGTCACTATGCGCACTTTCCTCCATGGGAGAAGGGTCTCAAACAGTCTACGATTTGATCGTTCCCTGGAAGACCAGTAGTAGTTTCCGATGCACATCTGGTGGCATTCTGTAATCTGTTGACCTTTAAAGTGTTGATGAAACACAGAAATTGCATCGGGAATGAATACAACAGTCACCATGCGCACTTTCCTCCATGGGAGTAATGTCTCAAACAGTGTACCCTTTGATCGTTACCTGGAAGACTAGTAGTAGTTTCCGATGCACATCTGGAGGCATTCTGTTATCTGTGGACCATTAGAGTGTTCATGAAACACAGAAATTGCATCGGGATTGAATTCAACAGACACCATGAGCACATTCCTGCATGGGAGTAATGTTTCAAACAGTCTACGATTTGATCGTTCCCTGGTCGACCAGTATTAGTTTCCGAAGTACATCTAGGGACATTCTGTAATCAGTGGACTATCAGAGTGTTGATGAAACACAGAAATTGCATCGGGATTGAATACAACAGTCACCATGCGCAAATTCCTCCGTGGGAGTAATGTCTCAAACAGTCTACTCTTTGATCGTTACCTGGAAGACCAGTAGTAGTTTCCGATGCACATCTGGAGGCATTTGTAATCTGTAAAGGTCAGAGTGTTGATCAAACACAGAAATTGCATCGGGATTGATTACAACAGTCACCATGCGCTCTTTCCGCCACGGGCTTAATGTCTCAAAGAGTCTACGCTTTGATCGTTCCCTGAAAGACCAGTAGTAGTTTCCGATGTACATCTGGTGGCATTCTGAAATCTGTGGACTATCAGATTGTTGATGAAACACAGAAATTGATTCGGGATTGAATACAACTGACACCATGCGCACTTCCCTCCACGGCAGTAATGTCTCAAACAGTCTACGCTTTGATCGTTAACTGGAAGACCAGTAGTAGTTTCCGATGCACGTCTGGTTGGACGCTGTAATCTGTGGACTATCAGAGTGTTGACGGAAGACATATATTTCATCGGGATTTAATACAACAGTCACCATGCGCACGTTCCTAAATGGGAGTATTTTCTCAAACAGTCAACGCTTTGATCGTTCCCTGGAAGAACACTTGTAGTTTCCGATGCACATCTGGAGGCATTCTGTAATCTGTGGACCTTCAATGTGTTGATGAAACACAGAAATTTTATCGGGATTGAATACAACAGCCACCATGAGCAATTTTGCTCCATGGGAGTAATGTCTCAAACAGTCTACGATTTGATCGTTCCCTGCAAGACCAGTAGTAGTTTCCGATGCACATCTGGTGGCATTGTGTAATCTGTGGACTATCAGAGTGTTGATGAAACACCGAAATTGGATCGGGATTGAATACAACAGTCACCATGCGCACTTTCCTCCATGGGATTATTGGGTCAAACAGTCTACGCTTTGATCGTTCCCTGGAAGACCAGTAGTAGTTTCCGAAGCACATCTGGGGACATTATGTAATGTGTGGACTATCAGAGTGTTGATGAAACACAGAAATTGCATCGGGATTGAAAACAACAGTCAACATGACCAATTTCCTCCATGGGAGTAATTTCTCAAACAGTCTACGCTTTGATCGTTAACTGGAAGGACAGTAGTAGTTCCGATGCACGTCTGTTGGCATTCTGTAATCTGTGGACTATCAGAGTATTGATGAAACACAGAAATTGCATCGGTATTGAATACAACAGTCCCCATGCGCACTTTCCTCCATGGGAGTAATGTCTCAAACAGAACGGTTCATCTTTCGCTGGAAGACTAGTAGTAGTTTCCGATGCACATCTCTAGGCATTCTGTAATCTGTGCACTATCAGAGTGTTGATGAAACACAGAAATTGCATCGGGATTGAATACAATAGTCACCATGAGCACTTTCCTCCATAGGAGTAATGTCTCAAACGGTCTAGGCTTTGATCGTTCCCATCAAGACCAGTAGTAGTTTCCGATGCAAATCTGGAAGCATTCTGTAATCTGTGGACTATCAGAGTGTTGATTAAACACAGAAATTGCATCGGAACTGAAAACAACAGTCACAATGCGCACTTTCCTCCACGGGAGTAATGTCACAAACAGTCTACGTTTCGATCGTTCCCTGGAAGACCAGTAGTAGTTTCCGATGCACATCTTGTGGCATTCTGTAATCTGTGGACTATCAGAGTGTTGATGAAACACAGAAATTGCATCGGGATTGAATACAACAGTCACCATGCGCACTTTCCTCCACGTGAGTAATGTCTCAAACAGTCTACGCCTTGATCGTTCCCTGGAAGACCAGTAGTAGTTTCAGATGCATGTCTGGTGGCATTCTGTAATCTGTGGAGTATCAGGGTGGTGGTGAAACACAGAAATTGCATCGGGATTGAGTACAACAGTCACCATGCGCACCTTCCTCCATGGGAGTAATGTCTCAAAGAGTTTACGATTTGATCGTTCCCTGGAAGACCCGTAGTAGTTTCCGATGCACATCTGGATGCATTCTGTAGTCTGTGGAATATCAGAGTGTTGATGAAACACAGAAATTGCATCGGGATTGAATTCAAAAGTGACTATGAACACTTTCTTCCATGGGAGTAATGTCTCAAACAGTCTACGCTTTGTTCGTTCACAGGAAGACCAGTAGTAGTTTCCGATGCACATCTGGAGGCATTCTGTAATCTGTGGACTATCAGAGTGTTGATGAAACACAGGAATTGCATCGGGACTGAATACAACAGTCACCATGCGCACTTTCCTCCACGGGAGTAATGTCTCAAGAGTCTACGCTTTGATCGTTCCCTGGAAGGACAGTAGTGGTTTCCGATGCACATCTGGTGGCATTCTGTAATGTGTGGACTATCAGAGTGTTGATGAAACACAGAAATTGCATCGGGATTGAATACAACAGTCACCATGTGCACTTTCCGCCATGTGAGTAATGTCTCAAACCATCTAATACTTGATCGTTCCCAGGAAGACCAGTAGTAGTTTCCGATGCACATCTGGAGGCATTCTGTAATCTGTGGACTATCAGAGTGTTGATGAAACACAGAAATTGCATCGGGACTTAATACAACAGTCACCATGCGCGCATTGCTCCACGGGAGTAATGTCACAAACAGTCTACGTTTTGATCGTTCCCTGGAAGACCAGTAGTAGTTTCCGATGCACATCTGGTGGAATTCTGTAATCTGTGGACTACCTGAGTGTTGATGAAACACAGAAATTGCATCGGGATTGAATACAACAGTCACCATGCGCACTTTCCTCCACGGGAGTAATGTCTCAAAGAGTCTACGCCTTGATCGTTCCCTGGTCGACCAGTATTAGTTTCCGAAGTACATCTAGGGACATTCTGTAATCAGTGGACTATCAGAGTGTTGATGAAACACAGAAATTGCATCGGGATTGAATACAACAGTCACCATGCGCAATTTCCTCCGTGGGAGTAATGTCTCAAACAGTCTACTCTTTGATCGTTACCTGGAAGACCAGTAGTAGTTTCCGATGCACATCTGGAGGCATTTGTAATCCGTAAAGGTCAGAGTGTTGATCAAACACAGAAATTGCATCGGGATTGATTACAACAGTCACCATGCGCTCTTTCCGCCACGGGCTTAATGTCTCAAAGAGTCTACGCTTTGATCGTTCCCTGAAAGACCAGTAGTAGTTTCCGATGTACATCTGGTGGCATTCTGAAATCTGTGGACTATCAGATTGTTGATGAAACACAGAAATTGAATCGGGATTGAATACAACTGACACCATGCGCACTTCCCTCCACGGCAGTAATGTCTCAAACAGTCTACGCTTTGATCGTTAACTGGAAGACCAGTAGTAGTTTCCGATGCACGTCTGGTTGGACGCTGTAATCTGTGGACTATCAGAGTGTTGACGGAAGACATATATTTCATCGGGATTTAATACAACAGTCACCATGCGCACGTTCCTAAATGGGAGTATTTTCTCAAACAGTCAACGCTTTGATCGTTCCCTGGAAGAACACTTGTAGTTTCCGATGCACATCTGGAGGCATTCTGTAATCTGTGGACCTTCAATGTGTTGATGAAACACAGAAATTTTATCGGGATTGAATACAACAGCCACCATGAGCAATTTTGCTCCATGGGAGTAATGTCTCAAACAGTCTACGATTTGATCGTTCCCTGCAAGACCAGTAGTAGTTTCCGATGCACATCTGGTGGCATTGTGTAATCTGTGGACTATCAGAGTGTTGATGAAACACCGAAATTGGATCGGGATTGAATACAACAGTCACCATGCGCACTTTCCTCCATGGGATTATTGGGTCAAACAGTCTACGCTTTGATCGTTCCCTGGAAGACCAGTAGTAGTTTCCGAAGCACATCTGGGGACATTATGTAATGTGTGGACTATCAGAGTGTTGATGAAACACAGAAATTGCATCGGGATTGAAAACAACAGTCAACATGACCAATTTCCTCCATGGGAGTAATTTCTCAAACAGTCTACGCTTTGATCGTTAACTGGAAGGACAGTAGTAGTTCCGATGCACGTCTGTTGGCATTCTGTAATCTGTGGACTATCAGAGTATTGATGAAACACAGAAATTGCATCGGTATTGAATACAACAGTCCCCATGCGCACTTTCCTCCATGGGAGTAATGTCTCAAACAGAACGGTTCATCTTTCGCTGGAAGACTAGTAGTAGTTTCCGATGCACATCTCTAGGCATTCTGTAATCTGTGCACTATCAGAGTGTTGATGAAACACAGAAATTGCATCGGGATTGAATACAATAGTCACCATGAGCACTTTCCTCCATACGAGTAATGTCTCAAACGGTCTAGGCTTTGATCGTTCCCATCAAGACCAGTAGTAGTTTCCGATGCAAATCTGGAAGCATTCTGTAATCTGTGGACTATCAGAGTGTTGATTAAAACACAGAAATTGCATCGGAACTGAAAACAACAGTCACAATGCGCACTTTCCTCCACGGGAGTAATGTCACAAACAGTCTACGTTTCGATCGTTCCCTGGAAGACCAGTAGTAGTTTCCGATGCACATCTTGTGGCATTCTGTAATCTGTGGACTATCAGAGTGTTGATGAAACACAGAAATTGCATCGGGATTGAATACAACAGTCACCATGCGCACTTTCCTCCACGTGAGTAATGTCTCAAACAGTCTACGCCTTGATCGTTCCCTGGAAGACCAGTAGTAGTTTCAGATGCATGTCTGGTGGCATTCTGTAATCTGTGGAGTATCAGGGTGGTGGTGAAACACAGAAATGGCATCGGGATTGAATTCAAAAGTGACCATGAACACTTTCTTCCATGGGAGTAATGTCTCAAACAGTCTACGCTTTGTTCGTTCACAGGAAGACCAGTAGTAGTTTCCGATGCACATCTGGAGGCATTCTGTAATCTGTGGACTATCAGAGTGTTGATGAAACACAGGAATTGCATCGGGACTGAATACAACAGTCACCATGCGCACTTTCCTCCACGGGAGTAATGTCTCAAGAGTCTACGCTTTGATCGTTCCCTGGAAGGACAGTAGTGGTTTCCGATGCACATCTGGTGGCATTCTGTAATGTGTGGACTATCAGAGTGTTGATGAAACACAGAAATTGCATCGGGATTGAATACAACAGTCACCATGTGCACTTTCCGCCATGTGAGTAATGTCTCAAACCATCTAATACTTGATCGTTCCCAGGAAGACCAGTAGTAGTTTCCGATGCACATCTGGAGGCATTCTGTAATCTGTGGACTATCAGAGTGTTGATGAAACACAGAAATTGCATCGGGACTTAATACAACAGTCACCATGCGCGCATTGCTCCACGGGAGTAATGTCACAAACAGTCTACGTTTTGATCGTTCCCTGGAAGACCAGTAGTAGTTTCCGATGCATGTCTGGTGGCATTCTGTAATCTGTGACCCCTCAAAGTGTTGATGAAACACAGAAATTGCATCGGAATTGAATACAACAGACACCATACGCACTTTCATCCATGTTAGTAATGTCTCAAACAGTCTAAGCTTTGATCGTTCCCTGGAAGACCAGTGGTAGTTTCCGATTCACATCTGGAGGCATTCTGTAATGCGTGGACTATCAGAGTGTTGATGAAACACAGGGCATTGCATCGGCATTGAATACAACAGTCACCATGCTCACTTTTCTCCATGGGAGTAATGTCTCTAACAGTCCACGCTTTGATCGTTCCCTGGAAGACCAGTAGTAGTTTCCGATGCACATCTGGAGGCTTTCTGTAATCTGTGGACTATCAGAGTGTTGATGAAACACAGAAATTTTATCGGGATTAAATACAACGGTCACCATGCGCACTTTCCTCCATGGGAGTAATGTCTCAAACAGTCTACACTTTGATCGTTACCAGGAAGACCAGTAGTAGTTTCCGATGCACATCTGGAGGCATTCTGTAATCTGTGGAGTATCAGAGTGTTGATGAAACACAGAAATTGCATCGGGATTGAATACAACAGTCACCATGCGTACCTTCCTCCATGGGAGTAATTTCTCAAAGTGTTTACGATTTGATCGTTCCCTGGAAGATCCGTAGTAGCTTCCGATGCACATCTGGAGGCATTCTGTAATCTGTGGACTATCAGAGTGTTGATGAAACACAGAAATTTTATCGGGATTGAAAACAACAACCCCATGCGCACTTTCCTCCACGGGAGTAATGTCACAAACAGTCTACGTTTTAATCGTTCCCTGGAAGACCAGTAGTAGTTTCCGATGCTATTCTGCTGGCATTCTGTAATCTGTGGACTATCAGAGTGTTGATGAAACATAGAAATTGCATCGGGATTGAATACAACAGTCATCATGAGCACTTTCCTCCATGGGAGTAATGTCTCAAACAGTCTACGATTTGATCGTTCCCTGGAAGACTAGTAGTAGTTTCCGATGCACATCTGGAGGCATTCTGTAATTTTTGGACTATCAAAGTGTTCATGAAACACAGAAATTGCATCGGGATTGAATACAACAGACACCATGTGCACTTTCATCCATGTTAGTAATGTCTCAAACAGTCTACGATTTCAATGTTCCCTGGAAGACCAGTAGTAGTTTCCGATGCACATCTGGTGGCATTATGTAATCTGTGGACTATCAGAGTGTTGATGAAACACCGAAATTACATCGGGATTGAATACAACAGTCACCATGCGCACTTTCCTCCATGGGATTAATGTCTCAAACAGTCTACGCCTTGATCGTTCCCTGGAAGACCAGTAGTAGTTTCAGATGCATGTCTGGTGGCATTCTATAATCTGTGGAGTATCAGAGTGTTGGTGAAACACAGAAATTGCATCGGGATTGAATACAACAGTCACCATGCGCACCTTCCTCCATGGGAGTAATGTCTCAAAGTGTTTACGATTTGATCGTTCCCTGGAAGACCCGTAGTAGTTTCCGATGCACATCTGGCTGCATTCTGTAGTCTGTGGAATATCAGAGTGTTGATGAAACACAGAAATTGCATCGGGATTGAATACAACAGTCACCATGCGCACTTACCCCCATGTGAGTAGTGTCTCAAACAGTCTACGATTTGATCGTTCCCAGGAAGACCAGTAGTAGTTTTCGATGCACATTTGGAGGCATTCTGTAATCTGTGGACTATCAGAGTGTTCATGAAACACAGAAATTGCATCGGAATTGAATACAACAGTACCTATGCTCACTTTCCTCCATGGGAGTAATGTCTCAAACAGTCAACGCCTTTGATCGTTGTCTGGAAGACTAGTAGTAGTTTCCGATGCACATCTGGAGGCATTCTGTAATCTTGGACTATCAGAGTGTTCATGAAACACAGAAATTGCATCGGGATTGAATAAAACAGACACCATGAGCACTTTCCTGCATGGGAGTAATGTCTCAAACAGTCTACGATTTGATCGTTCCCTGGAAGAGCAGTAGTAGTTTCCGATGCACATCTGGTGGCATTCTGTAATCTGTTGACCTTTAAAGTGTTGATGAAACACAGAAATTGCATCGGGATTGAAAACAACAACCCCATGCGCACTCTCCTCCACGGGAGTAATGTCACAAACAGTCTACGTTTTGATCGTTCCCTGGAAGACCAGCAGTAGTTTCCGATGCAATTCTGCTATCATTCTGTAATCTGTGGACTATCAGAGTGTTGATGAAACACAGAAATTGCATCGGGATTGAATATAACAGTCACCTTGCGCACTTTCCCCCATGTGAGTAATATCTCCAACAGTCTACGTTTTGATCGTTCCCAGGAAGACTAGTAGTAGTTTCCGATGCACATTTGGAGGCATTCTGCAATCTGTGGACTATCAGAGTGTTGATGAAACACAGAAATAGCATCGGGATTTAATACAACAGTCACCATTCGCACGTTCCTAAATGGGAGTATTGTCCCAAACAGTCTACACTTTGATCGTTCCCTGGAAGACCACTTGTAGATTCCGATGCACATCTGGAGGCATTCTGTAATCTGTGCACAATCAGAGTGTTGTTGAAACACAGAAATTGCGTCGGAATTGAATACAACAGTTACCATGCGAACTTTCCTCCATGGGAGTAATGTCTCAAACAGTCTACGCTTTGATCATTCCCTGGAAGACCTTTAGTAGTTTCCGATCCACATCTGGATTCATTCTGTAATCTGTGGACTATCAGTGTGTTGTTGATACAAAGAAATTGCATCGGGATTGAATACAACAGTCACCATGCGTACTTTCCTATATGGGAGTAATGTCTCAAACAGTCTACAATTTCAACGTTCCCTGGAAGACCAGTAGTAGTTTCCGATGCGCATCTGGTGGCATTATGCAATCTGTGGACTATCAGAGTGTTGATGAAACAAAGAAATTGCATCGGGATTGAAAACAACTGTCACCATGCGCAATTTTCTCTATGGGAGTAATGTCTCAAACAGTCTACTCTTTGATCGTTACCTGGAAGACCAGTAGTAGTTTCCGATGCACATCTGGAGGCATTTGCAATCTGTAAACTATCAGAGTGTTGTTCAAACACAGAAATTGCATCGGGATTGAATACAACAGTCACCATGCGCTCTTTCCTCCACGGTCTTAATGTCTCAAAGAGTATACGCTTTGATCGCTCCCTGGAAGACCAGTAGTAGTTTCCGATGTACATCTGGTGGCATTCTGATATCTGTGGACTATCAGATTGTTGATGAAACACAGAAACTGCATCGGGATTGAATACAACTGACACCATGCGAACTTCCCTCCACGGCAGTGATGTCTTAATCAGTCTACGCTTTGATCGTTAAGTGGAAGACCAGTAGTAGTTTCCGATGCACATCAGGTTGGATTCTGTAATCTGTGGACTATCAGAGTGTTGATGAAAGACAGATATTTCATCGGGATTTAATACAACAGTCACCATGCGCACTTTCCTCCATCGGAGTAATGTCTCAAACAGTCTACGCTTTGATCGTTCCCTGGAAGACCAGTAGTAGTTTCCGATTCACATTTGGAGGAATTCTGTAATCTGTGGACTATCAGAGTGTTGATGAAACACAGAAATCTTCGGGATTGAATACAACAGTCACCATGAGCACTTTCCTCCAGGGGAGTAATGTCTCAAACAGTCTGCGCTTTGATAATTCCCTGGAAGACCAGAAGTAGTATCTGATTCACATCTGGAGGCATTCTGTAATATGTGGACTATCAGAGTGTTGATGGAATACAGATATTTCATCGGGATTTAATACAACAGTCACCATGCGCACGTTCCTAAATGGGAGTATTGTCTCAAACAGTCTATGCTTTGATCGTTCCCTGGAAGAACACTTGAAGTTTCCGATGCACATCTGGAGGCATTCTGTAATCTGTGGACCTTCAATGTGTTGATGAAACACAGAAATTTTTTCGGGATTGAATACAACCGTCACCATGCGCAATTTTGCTCCATGGGAATAATGTCTCAAACAGTCTACGATTTGATCGTTACCTGGAAGACCAGTAGTAGTTTTCGAAGCACATCTGGGGACATTATGTAATGTGTGGACTATCAGAGTGTTAATGAAACACAGAAATTGCATCGGGATTGAAAACAACAGTCAACATGCGCAATTTCCTCCATGGGAGTAATGTCTCAAACACTCTACGCTTTGATCGTTCCCTGGAAGACCAGTAGTAGTTTCCGATGCACATCTGGAGGCATTTGTAATCTGTAAACTATCAGAATGTTGATGAAACACTGAAATTGCATCGAGATTGAATACAACAGTCACCATGGGCTTTTTCCTCCACGGGCTTAATGTCTCAAACAGTCTACGCTTCGATCGTTCCCTGGAAGACCAGAAGTAGTTTCCGATGCACATCTGGAGGCATTCTGTAATCTGTGGACTATCAGAGTGTTGATGAAAGACAGATATTGTATCGGGTTTGAATACAACAGTCAGCATCCGCACTTTCCTCCATGGGATTAATGTCTCAAACAGTCTACGTTTTGATCGTTCCCTGGTAGACCAGTAGTAGTTTCCGAAGTACATCTCTGGACATTCTGTAGTGTGTGGACTATCAGAGTGTTGATGAAGCACAGAAATTGCATCGGGATTGAATACAACAGTCACCATGCGCAATTTTCTCCATGGGAGTAATGTCTCAAACAGTCTACTCTTTGATCGTTACCTGGAAGACCAGTAGTAGTTTCCCTTGCACATCTGGTGGCATTCTGAAATCTGTGGACTATCAGATTGTTGATGAAACACAGAAATTACATCGGGATTGAATACAACTGACACCATGCGCACTTCCCTCCACGGCAGTAATGTCTCAAACAGTCTACGCTTTGATCGTTAACTGGAAGACCAGTAGTAGTTTGCGATGCACGTCTGGTTGGATTCTGCAATCTGTGGACTATCAGAGTGTTGATGGAAGACAGATATTTCATCGGGATTTAATACAACAGTCACCATGCGCACGTTCCTAAATGGGAGTATTGTCTCAAACACTCTACGCTTTGATCGTTCCCTGGAAGAACACTTGTAGTTTCCGATGCACATCTAGAGGCATTCTGTAATCTGTGGACCTTCAATGTGTTGATGAAACACAGAAATTTTATCGGGATTGAATACAACAGTCACCATGCGCACTTTCCTACATGGGAGTAATGTCTCTAACAGTCTACGCTTTCATCGTCCCCTGGAAGACTAGTAGTAGTTTCAAATGCACGTCTGTTGGCATTCTGTAATCTGTGGACTATCAGAGTATTGATGAAACACAGAAATTGCATCGGGATTGATTCCAACAGTCACCATGCACACTTTCTCCACGGGAGTAATGTCTTAAACAGTCTACGGTTTGATCGTTCCCTGGAAGACCAATAGAAGTTTCCGATGCTCATGTGGAGTCATTCTGTAGTCTGCGGACTATCAGAATGTTGATGAAACGCAGGGCATTGCATCGGGATTGAATACAACATTCACCATGCGCACTTTCATCCATGGGAGTAATGTCTCTAAAAGCCTACGCTTTTGATCGTTACCTGGAAGACCAGTAGTAGTTTCCGATGCACATCTGGGGGCATACTGTAATATGTGGACTATCAGAGTGTTGATGAAACAGAGAAATTGCATCGGTATTGAATACAACAGTCCCCATGCGCACTTTTCTCCATGGGAGTAATGTCTCAAACAGTCTACGGTTGATCTTTCGCTGGAAGACTAGTAGTAGTTTCCGATGCACATCTCTAGGCATTCCGTAATCTGTGCACTATCAGAGTGTTGATGAAACACAGAAATTGCAACGGGATTGAATACAACAGTCACAAAGCGCACTTTTCTCCACGGGAGTAATGTTACAAACAGTCTACGTTTCGATCGTTCCCTGGAAGACCAGTAGTAGTTTCTGATGCATGTCTGGTGGCATTCTGTAATCTGTGGAGTATCAGAGTGTTGGTGAAACTCAGAAATTGCATCGGGATTGAATACAACAGTCATCATGCGCACCTTCCTCCATGGGAGTAACGTCTCAAAGAGTTTACGATTTGATCGTTCCCTGGAAGACCCGTAGTCGTTTCCGATGCAAATCTGGAGGCATTCTGTAGTCTGTGGAATATCAGAGTGTTGATGAAACACAGAAATTGCATCATGATTGAATACAACAGTAACCATGCGCACTTTCTCCACGGGAGTAATGTCTTAAACAGTCTACGGTTTGATCGTTCCCTGGAAGACCAATAGAAGTTTCCGATGCTCATGTGGAGTCATTCTGTAGTCTGCGGACTATCAGAATGTTGATGAAACGCAGGGCATTGCATCGGTATTGAGTACAACATACACCATGCGCACTTTCATCCATGGGAGTAATGTCTCTAAAAGCCTACGCTTTTGATCGTTCCCTGGAAGACCAGTAGTAGTTTCCGATGCACATCTGGGGGCATACTGTAATCTGTGGACTATCAGAGTGTTGATGAAACACAGAAATTGCATCGGGATTGAATACAACAGTCCCCATGCGCACTTTTCTCCATGGGAGTGATGTCTCAAACAGTCTACGGTTGAACTTTCGCTGGAAGACTAGTAGTAGTTTCCCATGCACATCTCTAGGCATTCTGTAATCTGTGCACTATCAGAGTGTTGATGAAACCCAGAAATTGCATCGGGATTGAATACAACAGTCACCATGAGCACTTTCCTCCATAGAAGTAATGTCTCACACAGTCAACGCTTTGATCGTTCCTATCAAGACCAGTAGTAGTTTCCGATGCACATCTGGAGGCATTCTGTAATCTGTGGTCTATCAGAGTGTTGATTAAACACAGAAATTGCATCGGAACTGAAAACAACAGTCACAATTCGCACTTTCCTCCACGGGAGAACTGTCACAAACAGTCTACGTTTCGATCGTTCCCTGGAAGACCAGTAGTAGTTTCTGATGCATGTCTGGTGGCATTCTGTAATCTGTGGAGTATCAGAGTGTTGGTGAAACACAGAAATTGCATCGGGATTGAATACAACAGTCACCATGCGCACCTTCCTCCATGGGAGTGATGTCTCAAAGAGTTTACGATTTGATCGTTCCCTGGAAGACCCGTAGTAGTTTCCGATGCACATCTGGATGCATTCTGTAGTCTGTGGAATATCAGAGTGTTGATGAAACACAGAAATTGCATCGGGATTGAATTCAAAAGAGACCATGAACACTTTCCTCCATGGAAGTAATGTCTCAAACAGTCTACGCTTTGTTCGTTCCCAGGAAATCCAGTAGTAGCTTCCGATGCACATCTGGAGGCATTCTGTAATCTCTGGTTTATCAGAGTGTTGATGAAACACAGAAACTGCATCGGGACTGAATACAACAGTCACCATGCGCACTTTCCTCCACGGGAGTAATGTCTCAACAGTCTACGCTTTGATCGTTCCCTGGAAGCACAGTCGTAGTTTCCGATGCACATCTGGTGGCATTCTGTAATGTGTGGACTATCAGAGTGTTGATGAAACACAGAAATTGCATCGGGATTGAATACAACAGTCACCATGCGCACTTTCCTCCACGGGAGTAATGTCTCAAACAGTCTACGCCTTGATCGTTCCCTGGAAGACCAGTAGTAGTTTCCGATGCATGTCTGGTGGCATTCTGTAATCTGTGGCCCCTCAAAGTGTTGATGAAACACAGAAATTGCATCGGAATTGAATACAACAGCCACTATGCGCACTTTCCTCCATGGGAGTAATGTCTCAAACAGTCAACGCCTTTGATCGTTGTCTGGAAGACCAGTAGTAGATTCAGATGCACATCTGGTGGCATTCTGTAATCTGTGGACCTTCAAAGTGTTGATGAAACTCAGAAATTGCATCGGGATTGAATACAACAGACACCATGCGCACTTTCATCCATGTTAGTAATGTCTCAAACAGTCTACGCTTTGATCGTTCCCTGGAAGATCAGTGGTAGTTTCCGATTCACATCTGGAGGCATTCTGTAATCCGTGGACTATCTGAGTGTTGATGAAACACAGGGCATTGCATCGGCATTGAATACAACAGTCACCATGCGCACTTTCCTCCATGGGAGTAATGTCTCAAAGAGTCTACGCTTTGATCGTTACCAGGAAGACCAGTAGTAGTTTCCAATGCACATCTGGAGGCATTCTGTAATCTGTGGAATATCAGAGTGTTGATGAAACACAGAAATTGCATCGGGATTGAATTCAACAGTCACCATGAATACTTTCCTCCATGGGAGTAATGTCTCAAACTGTCTACACTTTGATCGTTCCCTGGAAGACCAGAAGTAGTTTCCGATGCACATCTGGAGGCATTCTGTAATCTGTGGACTATCAGAGTGTTGGTGAAACACAGAATTTGCATCGGGACTGAATACAACAGTCACAATGAGCACTTTCCTCCACGGGAGTAATTTCTTAACAGTCTACGCTTTGATCGTTCCCTGGAAGGACAGTAGTAGTTCCGATGCACATCTGGTGGCATTCTGTAATCTGTGGACTATCAGAGTGTTGATGAAACACAGAAATTGCATCGGGATTGAATACAACAGTCACCAATCGCACTTCCCTCCATGTGAGTAATGTCTCAAACAGTCTACGATTTGATCGTTCCCAGGAAGACCAGTAGTATTTTCCGTTGCACATCTGGAGGCAGTCTGTAATCTGTGGACTATCAGAGTGTTGATGAAACACAGAAATTGCATCGGAACTGAAAACAACAACCCCATGCGCACTTTCCTCCACGGGAGTAATGTCACAAACAGTCTACGTTTTGATCGTTCCCTGGAAGACCAGTAGTAGTTTCCGATGCAATTCTGCTGGCATTCTGTAATCTGTAGACTATCAGAGTGTTGATGAAACACGGAAATTGCATCGGGATTGAATACAACAGTCATCATGAGCACTTTCCTCCATGGGAGTAATGTCTCAAACAGTCTACGCTTTGATCGTTCCCTGGAAGGACAGTAGTAGTTTCCGATGCACATCTGGTGGCATTCTGTAATCTGTGGACTATCAGAGTGTTGATGAAACACAGAAATTGCATCGGGATTGAATACAACAGTCACCATGCGCACTTTCCTCCATGTGAGTAGTGTCTCAAACAGTCTACGATTTGATCGTCCCTGGAAGACCAGTAGTAGTTTCCGATGCACATCTGGAGGCATTTGTAATCAGTAAACTATCAGAGTGTTTTTCAAACACAGAAATTGCATCGGGATTGAATACAACAGTCACCATGCGCTCTTTCCTCCACGGGCTTAATGTCTCAAAGAGTCTACGCTTTGATCGTTCCCTGGAAGACCAGTAGTAGTTTCCGATGTACATCTGGTGGCATTCTGAAATCTGTGGACTATCAGATTGTTGATGAAACACAGAAATTACATCGGGATTGAATACAACTGACACCATGCGCACTTCCCTCCACGGCAGTAACGTCTCAAACAGTCTACGCTTTGATCGTTAACAGGAAGACCAGTAGTAGTTTCCGATGCACGTCTGGTTGGATTCTGTAATCTGTGGACTATCAGAGTGTTGATGGAAGACAGATATTTCATCGGGATTTAATACAACAGTCACCATGCGCACGTTCCTAAATGGGAGTATTGTCTCAAACAGTCTACGCTTTGATCGTACCCTGGAAGAACACTTGTAGTTTCCGATGCACATCTAGAGGCATTCTGTAATCTGTGGACCTTCAATGCGTTGATGAAACACAGAAATTTTATCGGGATTGAATACAACAGTCACCATGCGCACTTTCCTCCATGGGAGTAATGTCTCTAACAGTCTACGCTTTCATCTTCCCCTGGAAGACTAGTAGTAGTTTCCGATGCACGTCTGTTGGCATTCTGTAATCTGTGGACTATCAGAGTATTGATGAAACACAGAAATTGCATCGGGATTGAATCCAACAGTCACCATGCGCACTTTCTCCACGGGAGTAATGTCTTAAACAGTTTACGGTTTGATCGTTCCCTGGAAGACCAATAGAAGTTTCCGATGCTCATGTGGAGTCATTCTGTAGTCTGCGGGCTATCAGAATGTTGATGAAACGCAGGGCATAGCATCGGGATTGAATACAACATTCACCATGCGCACTTTCATCCATGGGAGTAATGTCTCTAAAAGCCTACGCTTTTGATCGTTCCCTGGAAGACCAGTAGTAGTTTCCGATGCACATCTGGGGGCATACTGTAATCTGTGGACTATCAGAGTGTTGATGAAACAGAGAAATTGCATCGGTATTGAATACAACAGTCACCATGAGCACTTTCCTCCGTAGGAGTAATGTCTCAAACAGTCAACGCTTTTGTCGTTCCCATCAAGACCAGTAGTAGTATCCGATGCACATCTGGAGGCATTCTGTAATCTGTGGACTATCAGAGTGTTGATTAAACACAGAAATTGCATCGGAACTGAAAACAACAGTCACAATGCGCATTTTCCTCCACGGGAGTAATGTCACAAACAGTCTACGTTTCGATCGTTCCCTGGAAGACCAGTAGTAGTTTCTGATGCATGTCTGGTGGCATTCTGTAATCTGTGGAGTATCAGAGTGTTGGTGAAACTCAGAAATTGCATCGGGATTGAATACAACAGTCACCATGCGCACCTTCCTCCATGGGAGTAATGTGTCAAAGAGTTTACGATTTGATCGTTCCCTGGAAGACCCGTAGTAGTTTCCGATGCACATCTGGATGCATTCTGTAGTCTGTGGAATATCAGAGTGTTGATGAAACACAGTAATTGCATCATGATTGAATACAACAGTCACCATGCGCACTTTCCTCCATGGGAGTAATGTCTCAACAGTCTACGCTTTGATCGTTCCCTGGAAGGACAGTCGTAGTGTCCGATGCACATCTGGTGGCATTCTGTAATGTGTGGACTATCAGAGTGTTGATGAAACACAGAAATTGCATCGGGATTGAATACAACAGTCACCATGCGCACTTTCCTCCACGACAGTAATGTCTCTAACAGTCTACGCTTTCATCGTCCCCTGGAAGACTAGTAGTAGTTTCCGATGCACGTCTGTTGGCATTCTGTAATCTGTGGACTATCAGAGTATTGATGAAACACAGAAATTGCATCGGGATTGAATCCAACAGTCACCATGCGCACTATCTCCACGGGAGTAATGTCTTAAACAGTCTACGGTTTGATCGTTCCCTGGAAGACCAATAGAAGTTTCCGATGCTCATGTGGAGTCATTCTGTAGTCTGCGGACTATCAGAATGTTGATGAAACGCAGGGCATTGCATCGGTATTGAGTACAACATACACCATGCGCACTATCATCCATGGGAGTAATGTCTCTAAAAGCCTACGCTTTTGATCGTTCCCTGGAAGACCAGTAGTAGTTTCCGATGCACATCTGGGGGCATACTGTAATCTGTGGACTATCAGAGTGTTGATGAAACACAGAAATTGCATCGGGATTGAATACAACAGTCCCCATGCGCACTTTTCTCCATGGGAGTAATGTCTCAAACAGTCTACGGTTAAACTTTCGCTGGAAGACTAGTAGTAGTTTCCGATGAACGTCTCTAGGCATTCTGTAATCTGTGCACTCTCAGAGTGTTGATGAAACACAGAAATTGCATCGGGATTGAATACAACAGTCACCATGAGCACTTTCCTCCATAGAAGTAATGTCTCAAACAGTCCACGTTTTGATCGTTCCCATCAAGACCAGTAGTAGTTTCCGATGCACATCTGGAGGCATTCTGTAATCTGTGGTCTATCAGAGTGTTGATTAAACACAGAAATTGCATCGGAACTGAAAACAACAGTCACAATGCGCACTTTCCTCCACGGGAGTACTGTCACAAACAGTCTACGTTTCGATCGTTCCCTGGAAGACCAGTAGTAGTTTCTGATGCATGTCTGGTGGCATTCTGTAATCTGTGGAGTATCAGAGTGTTGGTGAAACACAGAAATTGCATCGGGATTGAATACAACAGTCACCATGCGCACCTTCCTCCATGGGAGTAATGTCTCAAAGAGTTTACGATTTGATCGTTCCCTGGAAGACCCGTAGTAGTTTCCGATGCACATCTGGATGCATTCTGTAGTCTGTGGAATATCAGAGTGTTGATGAAACACAGAAATTGCATCGTGATTGAATTCAAAAGAGAGCATGAACACTTTCCTCCTAGGAAGTAATGTCTCAAACAGTCTACGCTTTGTTCGTTCCCAGGAAGACCAGTAGTAGTTTCCGATGCACATCTGGAGGCATTCTGTTATCTGTGGACTATCAGAGTGTTGATGAAACACAGAAACTGCATCGGGACTGAATACAACAGTCACCATGCGCACTTTCCTCCACGGGAGTAATGTCTCAACAGTCTACGCTTTGATCGTTCCCTGGAAGGACAGTCGTAGTTTCCGATGCACATCTGGTGGCATTCTGTAAAGTGTGGACTATCAGAGTGTTGATGAAACACAGAAATTGCATCGGGATTGAATACAACAGTCACCATGCGCACTTTCCTCCACGGGAGTAATGTCTCAAACAGTCTACGCCTTGATCGTTCCCTGGAAGACCAGTATTAGTTTCCGATGAATGTCTGGTGGCATTCTGTAATCTGTGGCCCCTCAAAGTGTTGATGAAACACAGAAATTGCATCGGAATTGAATACAACAGTCACTATGCGCACTTTCCTCCATGGGAGTAATGTCTCAAACAGTCAACGCCTTTGATCGTTGACTGGAAGACCAGTAGTAGATTCAGATGCACATCTGGTGGCATTCTGTAATCTGTGGACCTTCAAAGTGTTGATGAAACTCAGAAATTGCATCGGGATTGAATACAACAGACACCATGCGCACTTTCATCCATGTTAGTAATGTCTCAAACAGTCTACGCTTTGATCGTTCCCTGGAAGATCAGTGGTAGTTTCCGATTCACATCTGGAGGCATTCTGTAATCCGTGGACTATCTGAGTGTTGATGAAACACAGGGCATTGCATCGGCATTGAATACAACAGTCACCATGCGCACTTTCCTCCATGGGAGTAATGTCTCAAAGAGTCTACGCTTTGATCGTTACCAGGAAGACCAGTAGTAGTTTCCGATGCACATCTGGAGGCATTCTGTAATCTGTGGAATATCAGAGTGTTGATGAAACACAGAAATTGCATCGGGATTGAATTCAACAGTCACCATGAATACTTTCCTCCATGGGAGTAATGTCTCAAACTGTCTACAATTTGATCGTTCCCTGGAAGACCAGAAGTAGTTTCCGATGCACATCTGGAGGCATTCTGTAATCTGTGGACTATCAGAGTGTTGGTGAAACACAGAAATTGCATTGGGACTGAATACAACAGTCACAATGAGCACTTTCCTCCACGGGAGTAATGTCTTAACAGTCTACGCTTTGATCGTTCCCAGGAAGGACAGTAGTAGTTCCGATGCACATCTGGTGGCATTCTGTAATCTGTGGACTATCAGAGTGTTGATGAAACACAGAAATTGCATCGGGATTGAATACAACAATCACCATGAGCACTTCCCTCCATGTGAGTAATGTCTCAAACAGTCTACGATTTGATCGTTCCCAGGAAGACCAGTAGTATTTTCCGATGCACATCTGGAGGCAGTCTGTAATCTGTGGACTATCAGAGTGTTGATGAAACACAGAAATTGCATCAGAACTGAAAACAACAACCCCATGCGCACTTTCCTCCACGGGAGTAATGTCACAAACAGTCTACGTTTTGATCGTTCCCTGGAAGACCAGTAGTAGTTTCCGATGCACATCTGGAGGCATACTGTAATCTGTGGACTATCAGAGCGATGATGAAACACTGAAATTGCATCGGGATTGAATACAACAGTCATCATGAGCACTTTCCTCCATGGGAGTAATGTCTCAAACAGTCTACGCTTTGATCGTTCCCTGGAAGGACAGTAGTAGTTTCCGATGCACATCTGGTGGCATTCTGTAATCTGTGGACTATCAGAGTGTTGATGAAACACAGAAATTGCATCGGGATTGAATACAACAGTCACCATGCGCACTTTCCTCCATGTGAGTAGTGTCTCAAACAGTCTACGATTTGATCGTCCCTGGAAGACCAGTAGTAGTTTCCGATGCAATTCTGCTGGCATTCTGTAATCTGTGGACTATCAGAGTGTTGATGAAACACAGAAATTACATCGGGATTGAATACAACAGTCATCATGAGCACTTTCCTCCATGGGAGTAATGTCTCAAACAGTCTACGCTTTGATCGTTGCCTGGAAGGACAGTAGTAGTTTCCGATGCACATCTGGTGGCATTCTGTAATCTGTGGACTATCAGAGTGTTGATGAAACACAGAAATTGCATCGGGATTGAATACAACAGTCCCCATGCGCACTTTCATCCATGGGAGTAATGTCTCTAACAGTCTACGCTTTGATCGTTCCCTGGAACACCAGTAGTAGTTTCCGATGCACATCTGGAGGCATACTGTAATCTGTGGACTATAAGAGTGTTGATGAAACACAGAAATTGCATCGGGACTGAATACAACAGTCAACATGCGCACTTTCCTCCACAGGAGTAATGTCTCAACAGTCTACGCTTTGATCGTTCCCTGGAAGGACAGTAGTAGTTTCCGATGCACATCTGGTGTCATTCTGTAATGTGTGGACTATCAGAGTGTTGATGAAACACAGAAATTGCATCGGGATTGAATACAACAGTCAGCATGCGCACTTTCCTCCATGTGAGTAATGTCTCAAACAGTCTACGTTTTGATCGTTCCTAGGAAGACCAGTAGTAGTTTCCGATGCACATCTGGATTCATTCTGTAATCTGTGGACTATCAGAGTGTTGATGAAACACAGAAATTGCATCGGGACTGAATACAACTGTCACCATGCGCACATTCCTCCACGGGAGTAATGTCACAAACAGTCTACGTTTTGATCGTTCCCTGGAAGACCAGTAGTAGTTTCCGATGCACATCTGGTGGCATTCTCCAATCTGTGGACTATCAGAGTGTTGATGAAACACAGAAATTGCATCGGGATTGAATACAACAGTCACAATGCGCACTTTCCTCCATGGGAGTAATGTCTCAAACAGTCTACGCTTTTGATCGTTCCCTGGAAGACCAGTAGTAGATTCCGATGCACATCTGGAGGCATTCTGTTATCTGTGGACTATCAGAGTGTTGATGAAACACAGAAACTGCATCGGGACTGAATACAACAGTCACCATGCGCACTTTCCTCCACGGGAGTAATGTCTCAACAGTCTACGCTTTGATCGTTCCCTGGAAGGACAGTCGTAGTTTCCGATGCACATCTGGTGGCATTCTGTAAAGTGTGGACTATCAGAGTGTTGATGAAACACAGAAATTGCATCGGGATTGAATACAACAGTCACCATGCGCACTTTCCTCCACGGGAGTAATGTCTCAAACAGTCTACGCCTTGATCGTTCCCTGGAAGACCAGTATTAGTTTCCGATGCATGTCTGGTGGCATTCTGTAATCTGTGGCCCCTCAAAGTGTTGATGAAACACAGAAATTGATTCGGGATTGAATACAACAGTCACTATGCGCACTTTCCTCCATGGGAGTAATGTCTCAAACAGTCAACGCCTTTGATCGTTGACTGGAAGACCAGTAGTAGATTCAGATGCACATCTGGTGGCATTCTGTAATCTGTGGACCTTCAAAGTGTTGATGAAACTCAGAAATTGCATCGGGATTGAATACAACAGACACCATGCGCACTTTCATCCATGTTAGTAATGTCTCAAACAGTCTACGCTTTGATCGTTCCCTGGAAGATCAGTGGTAGTTTCCGATTCACATCTGGAGGCATTCTGTAATCCGTGGACTATCTGAGTGTTGATGAAACACAGGGCATTGCATCGGCATTGAATACAACAGTCACCATGCGCACTTTCCTCCATGGGAGTAATGTCTCAAAGAGTCTACGCTTTGATCGTTACCAGGAAGACCAGTAGTAGTTTCCGATGCACATCTGGAGGTATTCTGTAATCTGTGGAATATCAGAGTGTTGATGAAACACAGAAATTGCATCGGGATTGAATTCAACAGTCACCATGAATACTTTCCTCCATGGGAGTAATGTCTCAAACTGTCTACAATTTGATCGTTCCCTGGAAGACCAGAAGTAGTTTCCGATGCACATCTGGAGGCATTCTGTAATCTGTGGACTATCAGAGTGTTGGTGAAACACAGAAATTGCATTGGGACTGAATACAACAGTCACAATGAGCACTTTCCTCCACGGGAGTAATGTCTTAACAGTCTACGCTTTGATCGTTCCCTGGAAGGACAGTAGTAGTTCCGATGCACATCTAGTGGCATTCTGTAATCTGTGGACTATCAGAGTGTTGATGAAACACAGAAATTGCATCGGGATTGAATACAACAGTCACCAATCGCACTTCCCTCCATGTGAGTAATGTCTCAAACAGTCTACGATTTGATCGTTCCCAGGAAGACCAGTAGTATTTTCCGATGCACATCTGGAGGCAGTCTGTAATCTGTGGACTATCAGAGTGTTGATGAAACACAGAAATTGCATCAGAACTGAAAACAACAACCCCATGCGCACTTTCCTCCACGGGAGTAATGTCACAAACAGTCTACGTTTTGATCGTTCCCTGGAAGACCAGTAGTAGTTTCCGATGCACATCTGGAGGCATACTGTAATCTGTGGACTATCAGAGCGATGATGAAACACTGAAATTGCATCGGGATTGAATACAACAGTCATCATGAGCACTTTCCTCCATGGGAGTAATGTCTCAAACAGTCTACGCTTTGATCGTTCCCTGGAAGGACAGTAGTAGTTTCCGATGCACATCTGGTGGCATTCTGTAATCTGTGGACTATCAGAGTGTTGATGAAACACAGAAATTGCATCGGGATTGAATACAACAGTCACCATGCGCACTTTCCTCCATGTGAGTAGTGTCTCAAACAGTCTACGATTTGATCGTCCCTGGAAGACCAGTAGTAGTTTCCGATGCAATTCTGCTGGCATTCTGTAATCTGTGGACTATCAGAGTGTTGATGAAACACAGAAATTACATCGGGATTGAATACAACAGTCATCATGAGCACTTTCCTCCATGGGAGTAATGTCTCAAACAGTCTACGCTTTGATCGTTGCCTGGAAGGACAGTAGTAGTTTCCGATGCACATCTGGTGGCATTCTGTAATCTGTGGACTATCAGAGTGTTGATGAAACACAGAAATTGCATCGGGATTGAATACAACAGTCCCCATGCGCACTTTCATCCATGGGAGTAATGTCTCTAACAGTCTACGATTTGATCGTTCCCTGGAACACCAGTAGTAGTTTCCGATGCACATCTGGAGGCATACTGTAATCTGTGGACTATAAGAGTGTTGATGAAACACAGAAATTGCATCGGGACTGAATACAACAGTCAACATGCGCACTTTCCTCCACAGGAGTAATGTCTCAACAGTCTACGCTTTGATCGTTCCCTGGAAGGACAGTAGTAGTTTCCGATGCACATCTGGTGTCATTCTGTAATGTGTGGACTATCAGAGTGTTGATGAAACACAGAAATTGCATCGGGATTGAATACAACAGTCAGCATGCGCACTTTCCTCCATGTGAGTAATGTCTCAAACAGTCTACGTTTTGATCGTTCCTAGGAAGACCAGTAGTAGTTTCCGATGCACATCTGGATTCATTCTGTAATCTGTGGACTATCAGAGTGTTGATGAAACACAGAAATTGCATCGGGACTGAATACAACTGTCACCATGCGCACATTCCTCCACGGGAGTAATGTCACAAACAGTCTACGTTTTGATCGTTCCCTGGAAGACCAGTAGTAGTTTCCGATGCACATCTGGTGGCATTCTCCAATCTGTGGACTATCAGAGTGTTGATGAAACACAGAAATTGCATCGGGATTGAATACAACAGTCACAATGCGCACTTTCCTCCATGGGAGTAATGTCTCAAACAGTCTACGCTTTTGATCGTTCCCTGGAAGACCAGTAGTAGATTCCGATGCACATCTGGTGGCATTCTGTAATCTGTGGACCTTCAAAGTGTTGATGAAACTCAGAAATTGCATCGGGATTAAATACAACAGACACCATGCGCACTTTCCCCCATGTTAGTAATGTCTCAAACAGTCTACGCTTTGATCGTTCCCTGGAAGACCAGTGGTAGCTTCCGATTCACATCTGGAGGCATTCTGTAATCTGTGGACTATCAGAGTGTTGATGAAACACAGGGCATTGCATCGGCATTGAATGCAATAGTCACCATGCGCACTATTCTCCATGGGAGTAATGTCTCTAACAGTTTACGCTTTGATCGTTCCCAGGAAGACCAGTAGTAGTTTCCGATGCACATCTGGAGGCTTTCTGTAATCTGTGGACTATCAAAGTGCTGATGAAACACAGAAATTTCATCGGGATTAAATACAACAGTCACCTTGAACACTTTCCTCCATGGGAGTAATGTCTCAAACTGTCTACGCTTTGATCGTTCCCTGGAAGACCAGAAGTAGATTCCGATGCACATCTGGAGGCATTCTGTAATCTGTGGACTATCAGAGCGATGATGAAACACTGAAATTGCATCGGGATTGAATACAACAGTCATCATGAGCACTTTCCTCCATGGGAGTAATGTCTCAAACAGTCTACGCTTTGATCGTTCCCTGGAAGGACAGTCGTAGTTTCCGATGCACATCTGGTGGCATTCTGTAAAGTGTGGACTATCAGAGTGTTGATGAAACACAGAAATTGCATCGGGATTGAATACAACAGTCACCATGCGCACTTTCCTCCACGGGAGTAATGTCTCAAACAGTCTACGCCTTGATCGTTCCCTGGAAGACCAGTAGTAGTTTCCGATGCATGTCTGGTGGCATTCTGTAATCTGTGGCCCCTCAAAGTGTTGATGAAACACAGAAATTGCATCGGAATTGAATACAACAGTCACTATGCGCACTTTCCTCCATGGGAGTAATGTCTCAAACAGTCAACGCCTTTGATCGTTGACTGGAAGACCAGTAGTAGATTCAGATGCACATCTGGTGGCATTCTGTAATCTGTGGACCTTCAAAGTGTTGATGAAACTCAGAAATTGCATCGGGATTGAATACAACAGACACCATGCGCACTTTCATCCATGTTAGTAATGTCTCAAACAGTCTACGCTTTGATCGTTCCCTGGAAGATCAGTGGTAGTTTCCGATTCACATCTGGAGGCATTCTGTAATCCGTGGACTATCTGAGTGTTGATGAAACACAGGGCATTGCATCGGCATTGAATACAACAGTCACCATGCGCACTTTCCTCCATGGGAGTAATGTCTCAAAGAGTCTACGCTTTGATCGTTACCAGGAAGACCAGTAGTAGTTTCCGATGCACATCTGGAGGCATTCTGTAATCTGTGGAATATCAGAGTGTTGATGAAACACAGAAATTGCATCGGGATTGAATTCAACAGTCACCATGAATACTTTCCTCCATGGGAGTAATGTCTCAAACTGTCTACAATTTGATCGTTCCCTGGAAGACCAGAAGTAGTTTCCGATGCACATCTGGAGGCATTCTGTAATCTGTGGACTATCAGAGTGTTGGTGAAACACAGAAATTGCATTGGGACTGAATACAACAGTCACAATGAGCACTTTCCTCCATGGGAGTAATGTCTTAACAGTCTACGCTTTGATCGTTCCCTGGAAGGACAGTAGTAGTTCCGATGCACATCTGGTGGCATTCTGTAATCTGTGGACTATCAGAGTGTTGATGAAACACAGAAATTGCATCGGGATTGAATACAACAGTCACCAATCGCACTTCCCTCCATGTGAGTAATGTCTCAAACAGTCTACGATTTGATCGTTCCCAGGAAGACCAGTAGTATTTTCCGATGCACATCTGGAGGCAGTCTGTAATCTGTGGACTATCAGAGTGTTGATGAAACACAGAAATTGCATCAGAACTGAAAACAACAACCCCATGCGCACTTTCCTCCACGGGAGTAATGTCACAAACAGTCTACGTTTTGATCGTTCCCTGGAAGACCAGTAGTAGTTTCCGATGCACATCTGGAGGCATACTGTAATCTGTGGACTATCAGAGCGATGATGAAACACTGAAATTGCATCGGGATTGAATACAACAGTCATCATGAGCACTTTCCTCCATGGGAGTAATGTCTCAAACAGTCTACGCTTTGATCGTTCCCTGGAAGGACAGTAGTAGTTTCCGATGCACATCTGGTGGCATTCTGTAATCTGTGGACTATCAGAGTGTTGATGAAACACAGAAATTGCATCGGGATTGAATACAACAGTCACCATGCGCACTTTCCTCCATGTGAGTAGTGTCTCAAACAGTCTACGATTTGATCGTCCCTGGAAGACCAGTAGTAGTTTCCGATGCAATTCTGCTGGCATTCTGTAATCTGTGGACTATCAGAGTGTTGATGAAACACAGAAATTACATCGGGATTGAATACAACAGTCATCATGAGCACTTTCCTCCATGGGAGTAATGTCTCAAACAGTCTACGCTTTGATCGTTGCCTGGAAGGACAGTAGTAGTTTCCGATGCACATCTGGTGGCATTCTGTAATCTGTGGACTATCAGAGTGTTGATGAAACACAGAAATTGCATCGGGATTGAATACAACAGTCCCCATGCGCACTTTCATCCATGGGAGTAATGTCTCTAACAGTCTACGCTTTGATCGTTCCCTGGAACACCAGTAGTAGTTTCCGATGCACATCTGGAGGCATACTGTAATCTGTGGACTATCAGAGTGTTGATGAAACACAGAAAATGCATCGGGATTGAATACAACAGTCAGCATGCGCACTTTCCTCCATGTGAGTAATGTCTCAAACAGTCTACGTTTTGATCGTTCCTAGGAAGACCAGTAGTAGTTTCCGATGCACATCTGGATTCATTCTGTAATCTGTGGACTATCAGAGTGTTGATGAAACACAGAAATTGCATCGGGACTGAATACAACTGTCACCATGCGCACATTCCTCCACGGGAGTAATGTCACAAACAGTCTACGTTTTGATCGTTCCCTGGAAGACCAGTAGTAGTTTCCGATGCACATCTGGTGGCATTCTCCAATCTGTGGACTATCAGAGTGTTGATGAAACACAGAAATTGCATCGGGATTGAATACAACAGTCACAATGCGCACTTTCCTCCATGGGAGTAATGTCTCAAACAGTCTACGCTTTTGATCGTTCCCTGGAAGACCAGTAGTAGATTCCGATGCACATCTGGTGGCATTCTGTAATCTGTGGACCTTCAAAGTGTTGATGAAACTCAGAAATTGCATCGGGATTAAATACAACAGACACCATGCGCACTTTCCCCCATGTTAGTAATGTCTCAAACAGTCTACGCTTTGATCGTTCCCTGGAAGACCAGTGGTAGCTTCCGATTCACATCTGGAGGCATTCTGTAATCTGTGGACTATCAGAGTGTTGATGAAACACAGGGCATTGCATCGGCATTGAATGCAATAGTCACCATGCGCACTATTCTCCATGGGAGTAATGTCTCTAACAGTTTACGCTTTGATCGTTCCCAGGAAGACCAGTAGTAGTTTCCGATGCACATCTGGAGGCTTTCTGTAATCTGTGGACTATCAAAGTGCTGATGAAACACAGAAATTTCATCGGGATTAAATACAACAGTCACCTTGAACACTTTCCTCCATGGGAGTAATGTCTCAAACTGTCTACGCTTTGATCGTTCCCTGGAAGACCAGAAGTAGATTCCGATGCACATCTGGAGGCATTCTGTAATCTGTGGACTATCAGAGCGATGATGAAACACTGAAATTGCATCGGGATTGAATACAACAGTCATCATGAGCACTTTCCTCCATGGGAGTAATGTCTCAAACAGTCTACGCTTTGATCGTTCCCTGGAAGGACAGTAGTAGTTTCCGATGCACATCTGGTGGCATTCTGTAATCTGTGGACTATCAGAGTGTTGATGAAACACAGAAATTGCATCGGGATTGAATACAACAGTCACCATGCGCACTTTCCTCCATGTGAGTAGTGTCTCAACCAGTCTACGATTTGATCGTCCCTGGAAGGCCAGTAGTAGTTTCCGATGCAATTCTGCTGGCATTCTGTAATCTGTGGACTATCAGAGTGTTGATGAAACACAGAAATTACATCGGGATTGAATACAACAGTCACTATGCGCACTTTCCTCCATGGGAGTAATGTCTCAAACAGTCAACGCCTCTGATCGTTGTCTGGAAGACCAGTAGTAGATTCAGATGCACATCTGGTGGCATTCTGTAATCTGTGGACCTTCAAAGTGTTGATGAAACTCAGAAATTGCATCGGGATTGAATACAACAGACACCATGCGCACTTTCATCCATGTTAGTAATGTCTAAAACAGTCTACGCTTTGATCGTTCCCTGGAAGATCAGTGGTAGTTTCCGATTCACATCTGGAGGCATTCTGTAATCCGTGGACTATCTGAGTGTTGATGAAACACAGGGCATTGCATCGGCATTGAATACAACAGTCACCATGCGCACTTTCCTCCATGGGAGTAATGTCTCAATGAGTCTACGCTTTGATCGTTACCAGGAAGACCAGTAGTAGTTTCCGATGCACATCTGGAGGCATTCTGTAATCTGTGGAATATCAGAGTGTTGATGAAACACAGAAATTGCATCGGGATTGAATTCAACAGTCACCATGAATACTTTCCTCCATGGGAGTAATGTCTCAAACTGTCTACAATTTGATCGTTCCCTGGAAGACCAGTAGTATTTTCCGATGCACATCTGGAGGCAGTCTGTAATCTGTGGACTATCAGAGTGTTGATGAAACACAGAAATTGCATCAGAACTGAAAACAACAACCCCATGCGCACTTTCCTCCACGGGAGTAATGTCACAAACAGTCTACGTTTTGATCGTTCCCTGGAAGACCAGTAGTAGTTTCCGATGCACATCTGGAGGCATACTGTAATCTGTGGACTATCAGAGCGATGATGAAACACTGAAATTGCATCGGGATTGAATACAACAGTCATCATGAGCACTTTCCTCCATGGGAGTAATGTCTCAAACAGTCTACGCTTTGATCGTTCCCTGGAAGGACAGTAGTAGTTTCCGATGCACATCTGGTGGCATTCTGTAATCTGTGGACTATCAGAGTGTTGATGAAACACAGAAATTGCATCGGGATTGAATACAACAGTCACCATGCGCACTTTCCTCCATGTGAGTAGTGTCTCAAACAGTCTACGATTTGATCGTCCCTGGAAGACCAGTAGTAGTTTCCGATGCAATTCTGCTGGCATTCTGTACTCTGTGGATTATCAGAGTGTTGATGAAACACAGAAATTACATCGGGATTGAATACAACAGTCATCATGAGCACTTTCCTCCATGGGAGTAATGTCTCAAACAGTCTACGCTTTGATCGTTGCCTGGAAGGACAGTAGTAGTTTCCGATGCACATCTGGTGGCATTCTGTAATCTGTGGACTATCAGAGTGTTGATGAAACACAGAAATTGCATCGGGATTGAATACAACAGTCCCCATGCGCACTTTCATCCATGGGAGTAATGTCTCTAACAGTCTACGCTTTGATCGTTCCCTGGAACACCAGTAGTAGTTTCCGATGCACATCTGGAGGCATACTGTAATCTGTGGACTATAAGAGTGTTGATGAAACACAGAAATTGCATCGGGACTGAATACAACAGTCAACATGCGCACTTTCCTCCACAGGAGTAATGTCTCAACAGTCTACGCTTTGATCGTTCCCTGGAAGGACAGTAGTAGTTTCCGATGCACATCTGGTGTCATTCTGTAATGTGTGGACTATCAGAGTGTTGATGAAACACAGAAATTGCATCGGGATTGAATACAACAGTCAGCATGCGCACTTTCCTCCATGTGAGTAATGTCTCAAACAGTCTACGTTTTGATCGTTCCTAGGAAGACCAGTAGTAGTTTCCGATGCACATCTGGATTCATTCTGTAATGTGTGGACTATCAGAGTGTTGATGAAACACAGAAATTGCATCGGGACTGAATACAACAGTTACCATGCGCACTTTCCTCCACGGGAGTAATGTCTCAAACAGTCTAGGACTTGATCGTTCCCTGGAAGACCAGTAGTAGTTTCCGATGCATGTCTGGTGGCATTCTGTAATCTGTTGACCCTCAAAGTGTTTATGAAACACAGAAATTGCATCGGGATTGAATACAACAGACACCATGCGCACTTTCCTCCATGTTAGTAATGTCTCAAACAGTCTACGATTTGATCGTTCCCTGGAAGACCAGTGGTAGTTTCCGATTCACATCTGGAGGCATTCTGTAATCTGTGGACTATCAGAGTGTTGATGAAAACCAGGGCATTGCATCGGCATTGAATACAACAGTCACCATGCCCACTTTTCTCCATGGGAGTAATGTCTCTAACAGTCTACGCTTTGATCGTTCCCTGAAAGACCAGTAGTAGTTTCCTATGCACATCCGGAGGCTTTCTGTAATCTGTGGACTATCAGAGTGTTGATGAAACACAGAAATTTCATCGGGATTGAATACAACAGTCACCATGCGCACTTTCCTCCACGGGAGTAATGTCTCAAACAGTCTACGCCTTGATCGTTCCCTGGAAGACCAGTAGTAGTTTCCGATGCATGTCTTGTGGCATTCTGTAATCTGTAGACCCTCAAAGTGTTGATGAAACACAGAAATTGCATCGGGATTGAATACAACAGTCACTATGCGCACTTATCTCCATGGGAGTAATGTCTCAAACAGTCTACGCCTTGATCGTTCCCTGGAAGACCAGTAGTAGTTTCCGATGCATGTCTGGTGGCATTCTGTAATCTGTGGCCCCTCAAAGTGTTGATGAAACACAGAAATTGCATCGGAATTGAATACAACAGCCACTATGCGCACTTTCCTCCATGGGAGTAACGTCTCAAACAGTCAACGCCTTTGATCGTTGTCTGGAAGACCAGTAGTAGATTCAGATGCACATCTGGTGGCATTCTGTAATCTGTGGACCTTCAAAGTGTTGATGAAACTCAGAAATTGCATCGGGATTGAATACAACAGACACCATGCGCACTTTCATCCATGTTAGTAATGTCTCAAACAGTCTACGCTTTGATCGTTCCCTGGAAGATCAGTGGTAGTTTCCGATTCACATCTGGAGGCATTCTGTAATCCGTGGACTATCTGAGTGTTGATGAAACACAGGGCATTGCATCGGCATTGAATACAACAGTCACCATGCGCACTTTCCTCCATGGGAGTAATGTCTCAAAGAGTCTACGCTTTGATCGTTACCAGGAAGACCAGTAGTAGTTTCCGATGCACATCTGGAGGCATTCTGTAATCTGTGGAATATCAGAGTGTTGATGAAACACAGAAATTGCATCGGGATTGAATTCAACAGTCACCATGAATACTTTCCTCCATGGGAGTAATGTCTCAAACTGTCTACACTTTGATCGTTCCCTGGAAGACCAGAAGTAGTTTCCGATGCACATCTGGAGGCATTCTGTAATCTGTGGACTATCAGAGTGTTGGTGAAACACAGAAATTGCATCGGGACTGAATACAACAGTCACAATGAGCACTTTCCTCCACGGGAGTAATGTCTTAACAGTCTACGCTTTGATCGTTCCCTGGAAGGACAGTAGTAGTTCCGATGCACATCTGGTGGCATTCTGTAATCTGTGGACTATCAGAGTGTTGATGAAACACAGAAATTGCATCGGGATTGAATACAACAGTCACCAATCGCACTTCCCTCCATGTGAGTAATGTCTCAAACAGTCTACGATTTGATCGTTCCCAGGAAGACCAGTAGTATTTTCCGATGCACATCTGGAGGCAGTCTGTAATCTGTGGACTATCAGAGTGTTGATGAAACACAGAAATTGCATCGGAACTGAAAACAACATCCCCATGCGCACTTTCCTCCACGGGAGTAATGTCACAAACAGTCTACGTTTTGATCGTTCCCTGGAAGACCAGTAGTAGTTTCCGATGCAATTCTGCTGGCATTCTGTAATCTGTGGACTATCAGAGTGTTGATGAAACACGGAAATTGCATCGGGATTGAATACAACAGTCATCATGAGCACTTTCCTCCATGGGAGTAATGTCTCAAACAGTCTACGCTTTGATCGTTCCCTGGAAGGACTGTAGTAGTTTCCGATGCACATCTGGTGGCATTCTGTAATCTGTGGACTATCAGAGTGTTGATGAAACACAGAAATTGCATCGGGATTGAATACAACAGTCACCATGCGCACTTTCCTCCATGTGAGTAGTGTCTCAAACAGTCTACGATTTGATCGTCCCTGGAAGACCAGTAGTAGTTTCCGATGCAATTCTGCTGGCATTCTGTACTCTGTGGACTATCAGAGTGTTGATGAAACACAGAAATTACATCGGGATTGAATACAACAGTCATCATGAGCACTTTCCTCCATGGGAGTAATGTCTCAAACAGTCTACGCTTTGATCGTTGCCTGGAAGGACAGTAGTAGTTTCCGATGCACATCTGGTGGCATTCTGTAATCTGTGGACTATCAGAGTGTTGATGAAACACAGAAATTGCATCGGGATTGAATACAACAGTCCCCATGCGCACTTTCATCCATGGGAGTAATGTCTCTAACAGTCTACGCTTTGATCGTTCCCTGGAACACCAGTAGTAGTTTCCGATGCACATCTGGAGGCATACTGTAATCTGTGGACTATAAGAGTGTTGATGAAACACAGAAATTGCATCGGGACTGAATACAACAGTCAACATGCGCACTTTCCTCCACAGGAGTAATGTCTCAACAGTCTACGCTTTGATCGTTCCCTGGAAGGACAGTAGTAGTTTCCGATGCACATCTGGTGTCATTCTGTAATGTGTGGACTATCAGAGTGTTGATGAAACACAGAAATTGCATCGGGATTGAATACAACAGTCAGCATGCGCACTTTCCTCCATGTGAGTAATGTCTCAAACAGTCTACGTTTTGATCGTTCCTAGGAAGACCAGTAGTAGTTTCCGATGCACATCTGGATTCATTCTGTAATGTGTGGACTATCAGAGTGTTGATGAAACACAGAAATTGCATCGGGACTGAATACAACAGTTACCATGCGCACTTTCCTCCACGAGAGTAATGTCTCAAACAGTCTAGGACTTGATCGTTCCCTGGAAGACCAGTAGTAGTTTCCGATGCATGTCTGGTGGCATTCTGTAATCTGTTGACCCTCAAAGTGTTTATGAAACACAGAAATTGCATCGGGATTGAATACAACAGACACCATGCGCACTTTCCTCCATGTTAGTAATGTCTCAAACAGTCTACGATTTGATCGTTCCCTGGAAGACCAGTGGTAGTTTCCGATTCACATCTGGAGGCATTCTGTAATCTGTGGACTATCAGAGTGTTGATGAAAACCAGGGCATTGCATCGGCATTGAATACAACAGTCACCATGCCCACTTTTCTCCATGGGAGTAATGTCTCTAACAGTCTACGCTTTGATCGTTCCCTGAAAGACCAGTAGTAGTTTCCTATGCACATCCGGAGGCTTTCTGTAATCTGTGGACTATCAGAGTGTTGATGAAACACAGAAATTTCATCGGGATTGAATACAACAGTCACCATGCGCACTTTCCTCCACTGGAGTAATGTCTCAAACAGTCTACGCCTTGATCGTTCCCTGGAAGACCAGTAGTAGTTTCCGATGCATGTCTTGTGGCATTCTGTAATCTGTAGACCCTCAAAGTGTTGATGAAACACAGAAATTGCATCGGGATTGAATACAACAGTCACTATGCGCACTTATCTCCATGGGAGTAATGTCTCAAACAGTCTACGCCTTGATCGTTCCCTGGAAGACCAGTAGTAGTTTCCGATGCATGTCTGGTGGCATTCTGTAATCTGTGGCCCCTCAATGTGTTGATGAAACACAGAAATTGCATCGGAATTGAATACAACAGCCACTATGCGCACTTTCCTCCATGGGAGTAATGTCTCAAACAGTCAACGCCTTTGATCGTTGTCTGGAAGACCAGTAGTAGATTCAGATGCACATCTGGTGGCATTCTGTAATCTGTGGACCTTCAAAGTGTTGATGAAACTCAGAAATTGCATCGGGATTGAATACAACAGACACCATGCGCACTTTCATCCATGTTAGTAATGTCTCAAACAGTCTACGCTTTGATCGTTCCCTGGAAGATCAGTGGTAGTTTCCGATTCACATCTGGAGGCATTCTGTAATCCGTGGACTATCTGAGTGTTGATGAAACACAGGGCATTGCATCGGCATTGAATACAACAGTCACCATGCGCACTTTCCTCCATGGGAGTAATGTCTCAAAGAGTCTACGCTTTGATCGTTACCAGGAAGACCAGTAGTAGTTTCCGATGCACATCTGGAGGCATTCTGTAATCTGTGGAATATCAGAGTGTTGATGAAACACAGAAATTGCATCGGGATTGAATTCAACAGTCACCATGAATACTTTCCTCCATGGGAGTAATGTCTCAAACTGTCTACACTTTGATCGTTCCCTGGAAGACCAGAAGTAGTTTCCGATGCACATCTGGAGGCATTCTGTAATCTGTGGACTATCAGAGTGTTGGTGAAACACAGAAATTGCATCGGGACTGAATACAACAGTCACAATGAGCACTTTCCTCCACGGGAGTAATGTCTTAACAGTCTACGCTTTGATCGTTCCCTGGAAGGACAGTAGTAGTTCCGATGCACATCTGGTGGCATTCTGTAATCTGTGGACTATCAGAGTGTTGATGAAACACAGAAATTGCATCGGGATTGAATACAACAGTCACCAATCGCACTTCCCTCCATGTGAGTAATGTCTCAAACAGTCTACGATTTGATCGTTCCCAGGAAGACCAGTAGTATTTTCCGATGCACATCTGGAGGCAGTCTGTAATCTGTGGACTATCAGAGTGTTGATGAAACACAGAAATTGCATCGGAACTGAAAACAACATCCCCATGCGCACTTTCCTCCACGGGAGTAATGTCACAAACAGTCTACGTTTTGATCGTTCCCTGGAAGACCAGTAGTAGTTTCCGATGCAATTCTGCTGGCATTCTGTAATCTGTGGACTATCAGAGTGTTGATGAAACACGGAAATTGCATCGGGATTGAATACAACAGTCATCATGAGCACTTTCCTCCATGGGAGTAATGTCTCAAACAGTCTACGCTTTGATCGTTCCCTGGAAGGACTGTAGTAGTTTCCGATGCACATCTGGTGGCATTCTGTAATCTGTGGACTATCAGAGTGTTGATGAAACACAGAAATTGCATCGGGATTGAATACAACAGTCACCATGCGCACTTTCCTCCATGTGAGTAGTGTCTCAAACAGTCTACGATTTGATCGTCCCTGGAAGACCAGTAGTAGTTTCCGATGCAATTCTGCTGGCATTCTGTACTCTGTGGACTATCAGAGTGTTGATGAAACACAGAAATTACATCGGGATTGAATACAACAGTCATCATGAGCACTTTCCTCCATGGGAGTAATGTCTCAAACAGTCTACGCTTTGATCGTTGCCTGGAAGGACAGTAGTAGTTTCCGATGCACATCTGGTGGCATTCTGTAATCTGTGGACTATCAGAGTGTTGATGAAACACAGAAATTGCATCGGGATTGAATACAACAGTCCCCATGCGCACTTTCATCCATGGGAGTAATGTCTCTAACAGTCTACGCTTTGATCGTTCCCTGGAACACCAGTAGTAGTTTCCGATGCACATCTGGAGGCATACTGTAATCTGTGGACTATAAGAGTGTTGATGAAACACAGAAATTGCATCGGGACTGAATACAACAGTCAACATGCGCACTTTCCTCCACAGGAGTAATGTCTCAACAGTCTACGCTTTGATCGTTCCCTGGAAGGACAGTAGTAGTTTCCGATGCACATCTGGTGTCATTCTGTAATGTGTGGACTATCAGAGTGTTGATGAAACACAGAAATTGCATCGGGATTGAATACAACAGTCAGCATGCGCACTTTCCTCCATGTGAGTAATGTCTCAAACAGTCTACGTTTTGATCGTTCCTAGGAAGACCAGTAGTAGTTTCCGATGCACATCTGGATTCATTCTGTAATGTGTGGACTATCAGAGTGTTGATGAAACACAGAAATTGCATCGGGACTGAATACAACAGTTACCATGCGCACTTTCCTCCACGAGAGTAATGTCTCAAACAGTCTAGGACTTGATCGTTCCCTGGAAGACCAGTAGTAGTTTCCGATGCATGTCTGGTGGCATTCTGTAATCTGTTGACCCTCAAAGTGTTTATGAAACACAGAAATTGCATCGGGATTGAATACAACAGACACCATGCGCACTTTCCTCCATGTTAGTAATGTCTCAAACAGTCTACGATTTGATCGTTCCCTGGAAGACCAGTGGTAGTTTCCGATTCACATCTGGAGGCATTCTGTAATCTGTGGACTATCAGAGTGTTGATGAAAACCAGGGCATTGCATCGGCATTGAATACAACAGTCACCATGCCCACTTTTCTCCATGGGAGTAATGTCTCTAACAGTCTACGCTTTGATCGTTCCCTGAAAGACCAGTAGTAGTTTCCTATGCACATCCGGAGGCTTTCTGTAATCTGTGGACTATCAGAGTGTTGATGAAACACAGAAATTTCATCGGGATTGAATACAACAGTCACCATGCGCACTTTCCTCCACTGGAGTAATGTCTCAAACAGTCTACGCCTTGATCGTTCCCTGGAAGACCAGTAGTAGTTTCCGATGCATGTCTTGTGGCATTCTGTAATCTGTAGACCCTCAAAGTGTTGATGAAACACAGAAATTGCATCGGGATTGAATACAACAGTCACTATGCGCACTTATCTCCATGGGAGTAATGTCTCAAACAGTCTACGCCTTGATCGTTCCCTGGAAGACCAGTAGTAGTTTCCGATGCATGTCTGGTGGCATTCTGTAATCTGTGGCCCCTCAAAGTGTTGATGAAACACAGAAATTGCATCGGAATTGAATACAACAGCCACTATGCGCACTTTCCTCCATGGGAGTAATGTCTCAAACAGTCAACGCCTTTGATCGTTGTCTGGAAGACCAGTAGTAGATTCAGATGCACATCTGGTGGCATTCTGTAATCTGTGGACCTTCAAAGTGTTGATGAAACTCAGAAATTGCATCGGGATTGAATACAACAGACACCATGCGCACTTTCATCCATGTTAGTAATGTCTCAAACAGTCTACGCTTTGATCGTTCCCTGGAAGATCAGTGGTAGTTTCCGATTCACATCTGGAGGCATTCTGTAATCCGTGGACTATCTGAGTGTTGATGAAACACAGGGCATTGCATCGGCATTGAATACAACAGTCACCATGCGCACTTTCCTCCATGGGAGTAATGTCTCAAAGAGTCTACGCTTTGATCGTTACCAGGAAGACCAGTAGTAGTTTCCGATGCACATCTGGAGGCATTCTGTAATCTGTGGAATATCAGAGTGTTGATGAAACACAGAAATTGCATCGGGATTGAATTCAACAGTCACCATGAATACTTTCCTCCATGGGAGTAATGTCTCAAACTGTCTACACTTTGATCGTTCCCTGGAAGACCAGAAGTAGTTTCCGATGCACATCTGGAGGCATTCTGTAATCTGTGGACTATCAGAGTGTTGGTGAAACACAGAAATTGCATCGGGACTGAATACAACAGTCACAATGAGCACTTTCCTCCACGGGAGTAATGTCTTAACAGTCTACGCTTTGATCGTTCCCTGGAAGGACAGTAGTAGTTCCGATGCACATCTGGTGGCATTCTGTAATCTGTGGACTATCAGAGTGTTGATGAAACACAGAAATTGCATCGGGATTGAATACAACAGTCACCAATCGCACTTCCCTCCATGTGAGTAATGTCTCAAACAGTCTACGATTTGATCGTTCCCAGGAAGACCAGTAGTATTTTCCGATGCACATCTGGAGGCAGTCTGTAATCTGTGGACTATCAGAGTGTTGATGAAACACAGAAATTGCATCGGAACTGAAAACAACATCCCCATGCGCACTTTCCTCCACGGGAGTAATGTCACAAACAGTCTACGTTTTGATCGTTCCCTGGAAGACCAGTAGTAGTTTCCGATGCAATTCTGCTGGCATTCTGTAATCTGTGGACTATCAGAGTGTTGATGAAACACGGAAATTGCATCGGGATTGAATACAACAGTCATCATGAGCACTTTCCTCCATGGGAGTAATGTCTCAAACAGTCTACGCTTTGATCGTTCCCTGGAAGGACTGTAGTAGTTTCCGATGCACATCTGGTGGCATTCTGTAATCTGTGGACTATCAGAGTGTTGATGAAACACAGAAATTGCATCGGGATTGAATACAACAGTCACCATGCGCACTTTCCTCCATGTGAGTAGTGTCTCAAACAGTCTACGATTTGATCGTCCCTGGAAGACCAGTAGTAGTTTCCGATGCAATTCTGCTGGCATTTGTAATCAGTAAACTATCAGAGTGTTTTTCAAACACAGAAATTGCATCGGGATTGAATACAACAGTCACCATGCGCTCTTTCCTCCACGGGCTTAATGTCTGAAAGAGTCTACGCTTTGATCGTTCCCTGGAAGACCAGTAGTAGTTTCCGATGTACATCTGGTGGCATTCTGAAATCTGTGGACTATCAGATTGTTGATGAAACACAGAAATTACATCGGGATTGAATACAACTGACACCATGCGCACTTCCCTCCACGGCAGTAACGTCTCAAACAGTCTACGCTTTGATCGTTAACAGGAAGACCAGTAGTAGTTTCCGATGCACGTCTGGTTGGATTCTGTAATCTGTGGACTATCAGAGTGTTGATGGAAGACAGATATTTCATCGGGATTTAATACAACAGTCACCATGCGCACGTTCCTAAATGGGAGTATTGCCTCAAACAGTCTACGCTTTGATCGTTCCCTGGAAGAACACTTGTAGTTTCCGATGCACATCTAGAGGCATTCTGTAATCTGTGGACCTTCAATGCGTTGATGAAACACAGAAATTTTATCGGGATTGAATACAACAGTCACCATGCGCACTTTCCTCCATGGGAGTAATGTCTCTAACAGTCTACGCTTTCATCGTCCCCTGGAAGACTAGTAGTAGTTTCCGATGCACGTCTGTTGGCATTCTGTAATCTGTGGACTATCAGAGTATTGATGAAACACAGAAATTGCATCGGGATTGAATCCAACAGTCACCATGCGCACTTTCTCCACGGGAGTAATGTCTTAAACAGTCTACGGTTTGATCGTTCCCTGGAAGACCAATAGAAGTTTCCGATGCTCATGTGGAGTCATTCTGTAGTCTGCGGAGTATCAGAATGTTGATGAAACGCAGGGCATAGCATCGGGATTGAATACAACATTCACCATGCGCACTTTCATCCATGGGAGTAATGTCTCTAAAAGCCTACGCTTTTGATCGTTCCCTGGAAGACCAGTAGTAGTTTCCGATGCACATCTGGGGGCATACTGTAATCTGTGGACTATCAGAGTGTTGATGAAACAGAGAAATTGCATCGGTATTGAATACAACAGTCACCATGAGCACTTTCCTCCGTAGGAGTAATGTCTCAAACAGTCAACGCTTTGATCGTTCCCATCAAGACCAGTAGTAGTATCCGATGCACATCTGAAGGCATTCTGTAATCTGTGGACTATCAGAGTGTTGATTAAACACAGAAATTGCATCGGAACTGAAAACAACAGTCACAATGCGCATTTTCCTCCACGGGAGTAATGTCACAAACAGTCTACGTTTCGATCGTTCCCTGGAAGACCAGTAGTAGTTTCTGATGCATGTCTGGTGGCATTCTGTAATCTGTGGAGTATCAGAGTGTTGGTGAAACTCAGAAATTGCATCGGGATTGAATACAACAGTCACCATGCGCACCTTCCTCCATGGGAGTAATGTGTCAAAGAGTTTACGATTTGATCGTTCCCTGGAAGACCCGTAGTAGTTTCCGATGCACATCTGGATGCATTCTGTAGTCTGTGGAATATCAGAGTGTTGATGAAACACAGTAATTGCATCATGATTGAATACAACAGTCACCATGCGCACTTTCCTCCATGGGAGTAATGTCTCAACAGTCTACGCTTTGATCGTTCCCTGGAAGGACAGTCGTAGTTTCCGATGCACATCTGGTGGCATTCTGTAATGTGTGGACTATCAGAGTGTTGATGAAACACAGAAATTGCATCGGGATTGAATACAACAGTCACCATGCGCACTTTCCTCCACGACAGTAATGTCTCTAACAGTCTACGCTTTCATCGTCCCCTGGAAGACTAGTAGTAGTTTCCGATGCACGTCTGTTGGCATTCTGTAATCTGTGGACTATCAGAGTATTGATGAAACACAGAAATTGCATCGGGATTGAATCCAACAGTCACCATGCGCACTTTCTCCACGGGAGTAATGTCTTAAACAGTCTACGGTTTGATCGTTCCCTGGAAGACCAATAGAAGTTTCCGATGCTCATGTGGAGTCATTCTGTAGTCTGCGGACTATCAGAATGTTGATGAAACGCAGGGCATTGCATCGGTATTGAGTACAACATACACCATGCGCACTATCATCCATGGGAGTAATGTCTCTAAAAGCCTACGCTTTTGATCGTTCCCTGGAAGACCAGTAGTAGTTTCCGATGCACATCTGGGTGCATACTGTAATCTGTGGACTATCAGAGTGTTGATGAAACACAGAAATTGCATCGGGATTGAATACAACAGTCCCCATGCGCACTTTTCTCCATGGGAGTAATGTCTCAAACAGTCTACGGTTGAACTTTCGCTGGAAGACTAGTAGTAGTTTCCGATGAACATCTCTAGGCATTCTGTAATCTGTGCACTATCAGAGTGTTGATGAAACACAGAAATTGCATCGGGATTGAATACAACAGTCACCGTGAGCCCTTTCCTCCATAGAAGTAATGTCTCAAACAGTCAACGCTTTGATCGTTCCCATCAAGACCAGTAGTAGTTTCCGATGCACATCTGGAGGCATTCTGTAATCTGTGGTCTATCAGAGTGTTGATTAAACACAGAAATTGCATCGGAACTGAAAACAACAGTCACAATGCGCACTTTCCTCCACGGGAGTACTGTCACAAACAGTCTACGTTTCGATCGTTCCCTGGAAGACCAGTAGTAGTTTCTGATGCATGTCTGGTGGCATTCTGTAATCTGTGGAGTATCAGAGTGTTGGTGAAACACAGAAATTGCATCGGGATTGAATACAACAGTCACCATGCGCACCTTCCTCCATGGGAGTAATGTCTCAAAGAGTTTACGATTTGATCGTTCCCTGGAAGACCCGTAGTAGTTTCCGATGCACATCTGGATGCATTCTGTAGTCTGTGGAATATCAGAGTGTTGATGAAACACAGAAATTGCATCGGGATTGAATTCAAAAGAGACCATGAACACTTTCCTCCTAGGATTTAATGTCTCAAACAGTCTACGCTTTGTTCGTTCCCAGGAAGACCAGTAGTAGTTTCCGATGCACATCTGGAGGCATTCTGTAATCTGTGGACTATCAGAGTGTTGATGAAACACAGAAACTGCATCGGGACTGAATACAACAGTCACCATGCGCACTTTCCTCCACGGGAGTAATGTCTCAACAGTCTACGCTTTGATCGTTCCCTGGAAGGACAGTCGTAGTTTCCGATGCACATCTGGTGGCATTCTGTAATGTGTGGACTATCAGAGTGTTGATGAAACACAGAAATTGCATCGGGATTGAATACAACAGTCACCATGCGCACTTTCCTCCATGGGAGTAATGTCTCAAAGAGTCTACGCTTTGATCGTTACCAGGAAGACCAGTAGTAGTTTCCGATGCACATCTGGAGGCATTCTGTAATCTGTGGAATATCAGAGTGTTGATGAAACACAGAAATTGCATCGGGATTGAATTCAACAGTCACCATGAATACTTTCCTCCATGGGAGTAATGTCTCAAACTGTCTACACTTTGATCGTTCCCTGGAAGACCAGAAGTAGTTTCCGATGCACATCTGGAGGCATTCTGTAATCTGTGGACTATCAGAGTGTTGGTGAAACACAGAAATTGCATTGGGACTGAATACAACAGTCACAATGAGCACTTTCCTCCACGGGAGTAAAGTCTTAACAGTCTACGCTTTGATCGTTCCCTGGAAGAACAGTAGTAGTTCCGATGCACATCTGGTGGCATTCTGTAATCTGTGGACTATCAGAGTGTTGATGAAACACAGAAATTGTATCGGGATTGAATACAACAGTCACCAATCGCACTTCCCTCCATGAGAGTAATGTCTCAAACAGTCTACGATTTGATCGTTCCCAGGAAGACCAGTAGTATTTTCCGATGCACATCTGGAGGCAGTCTGTAATCTGTGGACTATCAGAGTGTTGATGAAACACATAAATTGCATCAGAACTGAAAACAACAACCCCATGCGCACTTTCCTCCACGGGAGTAATGTCACAAACAGTCTACGTTTTGATCGTTCCCTGGAAGACCAGTAGTAGTTTCCGATGCACATCTGGAGGCATACTGTAATCTGTGGACTATCAGAGCGATGATGAAACACTGAAATTGCATCGGGATTGAATACAACAGTCATCATGAGCACTTTCCTCCATGGGAGTAATGTCTCAAACAGTCTACGCTTTGATCGTTCCCTGGAAGGACAGTAGTAGTTTCCAATGCACATCTGGTGGCATTCTGTAATCTGTGGACTATCAGAGTGTTGATGAAACACAGAAATTGCATCGGGATTGAATACAACAGTCACCATGCGCACTTTCCTCCATGTGAGTTGTGTCTCAAACAGTCTACGATTTGATCGTCCCTGGAAGACCAGTAGTAGTTTCCGATGCAATTCTGCTGGCATTCTGTAATCTGTGGACTATCAGAGTGTTGATGAAACACAGAAATTGCATCGGGATTGAATACAACAGTCATCATGAGCACTTTCCTCCATGGGAGTAATGTCTCAAACAGTCTACGCTTTGATCGTTGCCTGGAAGGACAGTAGTAGTTTCCGATTCACATCTGGAGGCATTCTGTAATCTGTGGACTATCAGAGTGTTGATGAAACACAGGGCATTGCATCGGCATTGAATGCAATAGTCACCATGCGCACTATTCTCCATGGGAGTAATGTCTCTAACAGTCTACGCTTTGATCGTTCCCAGGAAGACCAGTAGTAGTTTCCGATGCACATCTGGAGGCTTTCTGTAATCTGTGGACTATCAAAGTGCTGATGAAACACAGAAATTTCATCGGGATTAAATACAACAGTCACCTTGAACACTTTCCTCCATGGGAGTAATGTCTCAAACTGTCTACGCTTTGATCGTTCCCTGGAAGACCAGAAGTAGATTCCGATGCACATCTGGAGGCATTCTGTAATCTGTGGACTATCATAGTGTTGATGAAACACAGAAATTGAATTGTGATTGAATACAACAGTCACCGTGCGCACTTTCTTCCATGGGAGTAATGTCTCAAACTGTCTACGTTTTGACCGTTCCCTGGAAGACTAGTAGTAGTTTCCGATGCACATCTGTAGGCATTCTGTAATCTGTGGACTATCAGAGTGTTGATGAAACACAGAAATTGCATCGGGACTGAATACAACAGTCACCATGCGCACTTTCCTCCACAGGAGTAATGTCTCAACAGTCTACGCTGTGATCGTTCCCTGGAAAGACAGTAGTAGTTTCCGATGCAAATCTGGTGTCATTCTGTAATGTGTGGACTATCAGAGTGTTGATGAAACACTGAAATTGCATCGGGATTGAATACAACAGTCAACATGAGCACTTTCCTCCATTGGAGTAATGTCTCAAACAGTCTACGTTTTGATCGTTCCCAGGAAGACCAGTAGTAGTTTCCGATGCACATCTGGATTCATTCTGTAATGTGTGGACTATCAGAGTGTTGATGAAACACAGAAATTGCATCGGGACTGAATACAACAGTTACCATGCGCACTTTCCTCCACGCGAGTAATGTCTCAAACAGTCTAGGACTTGATCGTTCCCTGGAAGACCAGTAGTAGTTTCCGATGCATGTCTGGTGGCATTCTGTAATCTGTTGACCCTCAAAGTGTTTATGAAACACAGAAATTGCATCGGGATTGAATACAACAGACACCATGCGCACTTTCCTCCATGTTAGTAATGTCTCAAACAGTCTACGATTTGATCGTTCCCTGGAAGACCAGTGGTAGTTTCCGATTCACATCTGGAGGCATTCTGTGATCTGTGGACTATCAGAGTGTTGATGAAAACCAGGGCATTGCATCGGCATTGAACACAACAGTCACCATGCCCACTTTTCTCCATGGGAGTAATGTCTCTCACAGTCTACGCTTTGATCGTTCCCTGGAAGAGCAGTAGTAGTTTCCGATGCACATCTGGAGGCATTCTGTAATCTGTGGACTATCAGAGTGTTGATGAAACACAGAAATTTCATCAAGATTATATACAACAGTCACCATGCGCACTTTCCTCCATTGGAGTAATGTCTCTCACAGTCTACGCTTTGATCGTTCCCTGGAAGACCAGTAGTAGATTCCGATGCACATCTGGAGGCATTCTGTAATCTGTGGACTATCAGAGTGTTGATGAAACACAGAAATTTCATCCAGATTATATACAACAGTCACCATGCGCACTTTCCTCCATTGGAGTAATGTCTCAAACAGTCTACTCTTTGATCGTTCCCTGGAAGACCAGTAGTAGTTTCCGATGCACATCTGGAGGCATTCTGTAATCTGTGGACTATCACAGTGTTGATGAAACACAGGGCATAGCATCGGGATTGAATACAACAGTCACCATGCGCACTTTCTTCCATGGGAGTAATGTCTCAAACAGTCTACGATTTGATCGTTCCCTGGAAGATAGTAGTAGTTTCCGATGCACATCTGGAGGCATTATGTAATCTGTGGACTATCACAGTGTTTATGAAACACAGAAATTGCATCGGGATTGAATACAACAGTCACCATGAGCACTTTCCTCCACGAGAGTAATGACTCAAACAGTCTACGCTTTGATCGTTCCCTGGAAGACCAGTAGTAGTTTCCGATGCACATCTGGTGGCATTCTGAAATCTGTGGACTATCAGAGTGTTGATGAAACACAGAAATTGGATCGGGATTGAATACAACAGTCACCATGCGCACTTTCCTCCATGGGAGTAATGTCTCAAACATTCTACGCTTTGATCGTTCCCTGGAAGACCAGTAGTAGTTTCCGATGCACATCTGGAGGCATTTTGTGAACTGTGGGCTATCAGAGTGTTGCTGAAACACAGAAATTGCATCGGGATTGAATACAACAGTCACCATGCGCACTTTCTTCCATGGGAGTATTGTCTCAAACAGTCTACGCTTTGATCGTTCCCTGGAAGAAAAGTAGTAGTTTCCGATGCACGAATTGTGGCATTCTGTAATCTGTGGACTATCCGAGTGTTGATGAAACACAGAAATTGCATCGGGATTTAATACAACAGTCACCATGCGCACTTTTCTCCACGGGAGTAATGTCTCAAATAGTCTACGCTTTGATCGTTCCCTGCAAGACCAGTAGTAGTTTCCGATGCACGTCTCTTGGCATTCTGTAATCTGAGGACTATCAGAGTGTTAATGAAACACAGAAATTGCATCGGGACTGAATACAACAGTCCCCATGCGCAATTTCCTAAACGGGAGTAATGTCTCAAACAGTTTACGCTTTGATCGTTCTCTGGAAGACAAGTAGTAGTTTCCGATGCACAGCTGGTGGCATTCTGAAATCTGCGGACTGTCAGAGTGTTGATGAAACACAGGGCATTGCGTCGGGATTGAATACAACAGTCACCATGCGCAGTTTCTTCCATGGGAGTAATGTCTCTAACCATCTACGCTTTGAACGTTCCCTGGAAGACCAGTAGTACTTTCCGATGCACATCTGGAGGCATACTGTAATCTCTGGACTATCAGAGCGATGATGAAACACTGAAATTGCATCGGGATTGAATACAACAGTCACCATGCACACTTTCCTCCATGGGAGTAATTTCTCAAACAGTCTACGATTTGATCCATCCCTGGAAGATGGTAGTAGTTTCCGATGCACATCTGGTGGCATTCTGTAATGTGTAGACTATCAGAGTGTTGATGAAACACAGAAATTGCATCGGGATTGAATACAACAGTCACCATGCGCACTTTCCTCCATGTCAGTAATGTCTCAAACAGTCTACATTTTTATCGTTCCCAGGAAGACCAGCAGTAGTTTCCGATGCACATCTGGAGGCATTCTGTAATCTGTGGACTATCAGAGGGTTGCTGAAACAAAGAAATTGCATCGGGATTGAATACAACAGTCACCATGCGCACTTTCCTCCACGGGAGTAATGTCTCAAACAGTCTACGACTTGATCGTTCCCTGGAAGACCAGTAGTAGTTTCCGATGCATGTCTTGTGACATTCCCTAATCTGTGGACCCTCAAAGTGTTGATGAAACACAGAAATTGCATCGGGATTGAATACAACAGTCACTATGCGCACTTTCCTCCATGGGAGTAATGTCACAAACAGTCTACGGTTTGATCGTTCCCTGGAAGACCAGTAGTAGTTTCCGATGCACGTCTGGTGGCATTCTGTAATCTGTGGACTATCAGAGTGTTGATGAAACACAGGGCATAGCATCGGGATTGAATACAACAGTCACCATGCGCACTTTCCTCCATGGGAGTAATGTCTCTCACAGTCTACGCTTTGATCGTTCCCTGGAAGACCAGTAGTAGTTTCCGATGCACATCTGGAGGCATTCTGTAATCTGTGGACTATCAGAGTGTTGATGAAACACAGAAATTTCATCCAGATTTTATACAACAGTCACCATGAGCACTTTCCTCCAGGAGAGTAATGTCTCAAACAGTCTACGTTTGATCGTTCTCTGGAAGACCAGTAGTAGTTTCCGATGCACATCTGGTGGCATTCTGAAATCTGTGGACTATCACAGTGTTGATGAAACACAGAAATTGCATCGGGATTGAATACAACAGTCACCATGCGCACTTTCCTCCATGGGAGTAATGTCTCAAACAGTCTACGCTTTGATCGTTCCCTGGAAGACCAGTAGTAGTTTCCGATGCACATCTGGAGGCATTTTGTGATCTGTGGGCTATCAGAGTGTTGATGAAACACAGAAATTGCATCGGGATTGAATACAACAGTCACCATGCGCACTTTCTTCCATGGGAGTATTGTCTCAAACTGTCTACGCTTTGATCGTTCCCTGGAAGAAAAGTAGTAGTTTCCGATGCACGAATTGTGGCATTCTGTAATCTGTGGACTATCCGAGTGTTGATGAAACACAGAAATTGCATCGGGATTTAATACAACAGTCACCATGCGCACTTTTCTCCACCGGAGTAATGTCTCAAATAGTCTACGCTTTGATCGTTCCCTGCAAGACCAGTAGTAGTTTCCGATGCACGTCTGATGGCATTCTGTAATCTGTGGACTATCAGAGTGTTGATGAAACACAGAAATTGCATCGGGACTGAATACAACAGTCCCCATGCGCAATTTCCTAAACGGGAGTAATGTCTCAAACAGTTTACGCTTTGATCTTTCTCTGGAAGGCCAGTAGTAGTTTCCGATGCACAGCTGGTGGCATTCTGAAATCTGCGGACTATCAGAGTGTTGATGAAACACAGAAATTGCATCGGGATTGAATACAACTGTCACCATGCGCACTTTCCTCCACGGGACTAATGTCTCAAACACTCTACGCTTTGATCGTTCCCTGGATGACCAGTAATAGTTTACGATGCACGTCTGGTGGCATTCTGTAATCTGTGGACTATCAGAGTGTTGATGAAACACAGGGCATTGCGTCGGGATTGAATACAACAGTCACCATGCGCACTTTCTTCCATGGGAGTAATGTCTCTGACCGTCTACGCTTTGAACGTTCCCTGGAAGACCAGTAGTAGTTTCCGATGCACATCTGGAGGCATACTGTAATCTGTGGACTATCAGAGCGATGATGAAACACTGAAATTGCATCGGGATTGAATACAACAGTCACCATGCGCACTTTCCTCTATGGGAGTAATTTCTCAAACAGTCTACGATTTGATCGATCCCTGGAAGATAGTAGTAGTTTCCGATGCACATCTGGTGGCATTATGTAATCTGTGGACTATCGCAGTGTTTATGAAACACAGAAATTGCATCGGGATTGAATACAACAGTCACCATGAGCACTTTCCTCCATAGGAGTAATGTCTCAAACAGTCTACGCTTTGATCGTTCCCATCAAGACCAGTAGTAGTTTCCGATGCACATCTGGAGGAATTCTGTAATCTGTGGACTATCAGAGTGTTGATTAATCACAGAAATTGCATCGGAACTGAAAACAACAGTCACAATGCGCACTTTCCTCCACGGGGGTAATGTCACAAACAGTCTACGTTTCGATTGTTCCCTGGAAGACCAGTAGTAGTTTCTGATGCATGTCTGGTGGCATTCTGTAATCTGTGGAGTATCAGGGTGTTGGTGAAACACAGAAATTGCATCGGGATTGAATACAACAGTCACCATGCGCACCTTCCTCCATGGGAGTAATGTCTCAAAGAGTTTACGATTTGATCGTTCCCTGGAAGACACGTAGTAGTTTCCGATGCACATCTGGATGCATTCTGTAGTCTGTGGAATATCAGAGTGTTGATGAAACACAGATATTGCATCGGGATTGAATTCAAAAGAGACCATGAACACTTTCCTCCATGGAAGTAATGTCTCAAACAGTCTACGCTTTGTTCGTTCCCAGGAAGACCAGTAGTAGTTTCCGATGCACATCTGGAGGCATTCTGAAACCTGTGGACTATAAGAGTGTTGATGAAACACAGAAATTGCATCGGGACTGAATACAACAGTCACCATGCGCACTTTCCGCCACGGGAGTTATGTCACAACAGTCTACGCTTTGATCGTTCCCTGGAAGGACAGTAGTAGTTTCCGATGCACATCTGGTGGCATTCTGTAATGTGTGGACTATCAGAGCGTTGATGAAACACAGAAATTGCATCGGTATTGAATACAACAGTCTCCATGCGCACTTTCCTAAACGGGAGTAATGTCTCAAACAGTCTACGCCTTGATCGTTCCCTGGAAGACCAGTAGTAGTTTCCGATGCATGTCTGGTGGCATTCTGTAATCTGTGGCCCCTCAAAGTGTTGGTGAAACACAGAAATTGCATCGGAATTGAATACAACAGCCACTATGCGCACTTTCCTCCATGGGAGTAATGTCTCAAACAGTCAACGCCTTTGATCGTTGTCTGGAAGACCAGTAGTAGATTCCGATGCACATCTGGTGGCATTCTGTAATCTGTGGACCTTCAAAGTGTTGATGAAACTCAGAAATTGCATCGGGATTGAATACAACAGACACCATGCTCACTTTCATCCATGTAAGTAATGTCTCAAACAGTCTACGCTTTGATCGTTCCCTGGAAGACCAGTGGTAGTTTCCGATTCACATCTGGAGGCATTCTGTAATCCGTGGACTATCAGAGTGTTGATGAAACACAGAAATTGCATCGGGATTGAATACAACAGTCCCCATGCGCACTTTCATCCATGGGAGTAATGTCTCTAACAGTCTACGCTTTGATCGTTCCCTGGAACACCAGTAGTAGTTTCCGATGCACATCTGGAGGCATACTGTAATCTGTGGACTATCAGAGCGTTGATGAAACTCAGAAATTGCATCGGGATTGAATACAACAGTCACCATGCGCACTTTCTTCCATGGGAGTAATGTCTCAAACAGTCTACGTTTTGATCGTTCCCTGGAAGACTAGTAGTAGTTTCCGATGCACATCTGGAGGCATTCTGAAACCTGTGGACTATAAGAGTGTTGATGAAACACAGAAATTGCATCGGGACTGAATACAACAGTCACCATGCGCACTTTCCTCCACAGGAGTAATGTCTCAACAGTCTACGCTTTGATCGTTCCCTGGAAGGACAGTAGTAGTTTTCGATGCACATCTGATGTCATTCTGTAATGTGTGGACTATCAGAGTGTTGATGAAACACAGAAATTGCATCGGGATTGAATACAACACACACCATGCGCACTTTCCTCCATGTGAGTAATGTCTCAAACGGTCTACGTTTTGATCGTCCCTAGGAAGACCAGTAGTAGTTTCCGATGCACATCTGGATTCATTCTGTAATCTGTGGACTATCAGAGTGTTGATGAAACACAGATATTGCATCGGGACTGAATACAACAGTCACCATGCGCACATTCCTCCACGGGAGTAATGTCACAAACAGTCTACGATTTGATCGTTCCCTGGAAGATAGTAGTAGTTTCCGATGCACATCTGGAGGCATTATGTAATCTGTGGACTATCACAGTGTTTATGAAACACAGAAATTGCATCGGGATTGAATACAACAGTCACCATGAGCACTTTCCTCCAGGAGAGTAATGTCTCAAACAGTCTACGTTTGATCGTTCCCTGGAAGACCAGTAGTAGTTTCCATTGCACATCTGGTGGCATTCTGAAATCTGTGGACTATCACAGTGTTGATGAAACACAGAAATTGCATCGGGATTGAATACAACAGTCACCATGCGCACTTTCCTCCATGGGAGTAATGTCTCTGACCGTCTACGCTTTGAACGTTCCCTGGAAGACCAGTAGTAGTTTCCGATGCACATCTGGAGGCATACTGTAATCTGTGGACTATCAGAGCGATGATGAAACACTGAAATTGCATCGGGATTGAATACAACAGTCACCATGCGCACTTTCCTCTATGGGAGTAATTTCTATAACAGTCTACGATTTGATCGATCCCTGGAAGATAGTAGTAGTTTCCGATGCACATCTGGTGGCATTATGTAATCTGTGGACTATCGCAGTGTTTATGAAACACAGAAATTGCATCGGGATTGAATACAACAGTCACCATGCGCACATTCCTCCACGGGAGTAATGTCACAAACAGTCTACGATTTGATCGTTCCCTGGAAGATAGTAGTAGTTTCCGATGCACATCTGGAGGCATTATGTAATCTGTGGACTATCACAGTGTTTATGAAACACAGAAATTGCATCGGGATTGAATACAACAGTCACCATGAGCACTTTCCTCCAGGAGAGTAATGTCTCAAACAGTCTACGTTTGATCGTTCCCTGGAAGACCAGTAGTAGTTTCCGATGCACATCTGGTGGCATTCTGAAATCTGTGGACTATCACAGTGTTGATGAAACACAGAACTTGCATCGGGATTGAATACAACAGTCACCATGCGCACTTTCCTCCATGGGAGTAATGTCTCTGACCGTCTACGCTTTGAACGTTCCCTGGAAGACCAGTAGTAGTTTCCGATGCACATCTGGAGGCATACTGTAATCTGTGGACTACCAGAGTGTTGATGAAACACAGAAATTGCATCGGGACTGAATACAACAGTCACCATGCGCACTTTCCGCCACGGGAGTTATGTCACAACAGTCTACGCTTTGATCGTTCCCTGGAAGGACAGTAGTAGTTTCCGATGCACATCTGGTGGCATTCTGTAATGTGTGGACTATCAGAGCGTTGATGAAACACAGAAATTGCATCGGTATTGAATACAACAGTCACCATGCGCACTTTCCTAAACGGGAGTAATGTCTCAAACAGTCTACGCCTTGATCGTTCCCTGGAAGACCAGTAGTAGTTTCCGATGCATGTCTGGTGGCATTCTATAATCTGTGGCCCCTCAAAGTGTTGGTGAAACACAGAAATTGCATCGGAATTGAATACAACAGTCACTATGCGCACTTTCCTCCATGGGAGTAATGTCTCAAACAGTCAACGCATTTGATCGTTGTCTGGAAGACCAGTAGTAGATTCCGATGCACATCTGGTGGCATTCTGTAATCTGTGGACCTTCAAAGTGTTGATGAAACTCAGAAATTGCATCGGGATTGAATACAACAGACACCATGCGCACTTTCATCCATGTAAGTAATGTATCAAACAGTCTACGCTTTGATCGTTCCCTGGAAGACCAGTGGTAGTTTCCGATTCACATCTGGAGGCATTCTGTAATCCGTGGACTATCAGAGTGTTGATGAAACACGGAAATTGCATCGGGATTGAATACAACAGTCCCCATGCGCACTTTCATCCATAGGAGTAATGTCTCTAACAGTCTACGCTTTGATCGTTCCCTGGAACACCAGTAGTAGTTTCCGATGCACATCTGGAGGCATACTGTAATCTGTGGACTATCAGAGCGTTGATGAAACTCAGAAATTGCATCGGGATTGAATACAACAGTCACCATGCGCACTTTCTTCCATGGGAGTAATGTCTCAAACAGTCTACGTTTTGATCGTTCCCTGGAAGACTAGTAGTAGTTTCCGATGCACATCTGGAGGCATTCTGAAACCTGTGGACTATAAGAGTGTTGATGAAACACAGAAATTGCATCGGGACTGAATACAACAGTCACCACGCGCACTTTCCTCCACAGGAGTAATGTCTCAACAGTCTACGCTTTGATCGTTCCCTGGAAGGACAGTAGTAGTTTCCGATGCACATCTGGTGTCATTCTGTAATGTGTGGACTATTAGAGTGTTGATGAAACACAGAAATTGCATCGGGATTGAATACAACACTCACCATGCGCACTTTACTCCATGTGAGTAATGTCTCAAACAGTCTACGTTTTGATCGTCCCTAGGAAGACCAGTAGTAGTTACCGATGCACATCTGGATTCATTCTGTAATCTGTGGACTATCAGAGTGTTGATGAAACACAGAAATTGCATCGGGACTGAATACAACAGTCACCATGCGCACATTCCTCCACGGGAGTAATGTCACAAACAATCTACGTTTTGATCGTTCCCTGGACGACCAGTAGTAGTTTCCGATGCACATCCGGTGGCATTCTCCAATCTGTGGACTATCAGAGTGTTGATGAAACACAGAAATTGCATCGGGATTGAATACAACAGTCACCATGCGCACTTTCCTCCACGGGAGTAATGTCTCAAACAGTCTACGCCTTGATCGTTCCCCGGAAGACCAGTAGTAGTTTCCGATGCATTTCTGGTGGCATTCTGTAATCTGTTGACCCTCAAAGTGTTGATGAAACACAGAAATTGCATCGGGATTGAATACAACAGACACCATGCGCACTTTCCTCCATGTTAGTAATGTCTCAAACAGTCTACGCTTTGATCGTTCCCTGGAAGACCAGTGGTAGATTCCGATTCACATCTGGAGGCATTCTGTAATCTGTGGACTATCAGAGTGTTGATGAAACACAGGGCATTGCATCGGCATTGAATACAACTGTCACCATGCGCACTTTTCTCCATGGGAGTAATGTCTCTAACAGTCTACGCTTTGATCGTTCCCAGGAAGACCAGTAGTAGTTTCCGATGCACAACTGGAGGCTTTCTGTAATCTGAGGACTATCAGAGTGCTGATGAAACACAGAAATTTCATCGGGATTAAATACAACTGTCACCATGAACACTTTCCTCCATGGGAGTAATGTCTCAAACTGTCTACGCTTTGATCGTTCCCTGGAAGACCAGAAGTAGATTCCGATGCACATCTGGAGGCATTCTGTAATCTGTGGATTATCAGAGTGTTGATGAAACACAGAAATTGCATCGGCATTGAATACAACAGTCACCATGCGCACTTTCCTCCATGGGAGTAATGTCTCTAACAGTCTACGCTTTGATCGTTCACTGGAAGACCAGTAGTAGTTTCCGATGCACATCTGGAGGCATACTGTAATCTGTGGACTGTCATAGTGTTGATGAAACACAGAAATTGAATCGGGATTGAATACAACAGTCACCATTCGCACTTTCTTCCATGGGAGTAATGTCTCAAACTGTCTACGTTTTGATCGTTCCCTGGAAGACTAGTAGTAGTTTCCGATGCACATCTGTAGGCATTCTGTAATCTGTGGACTATCAGAGTGTTGATGAAACACAGAAATTGCATCGGGACTGAATACAAGAGTCACCATGCGCACTTTCCTCCACAGGAGTAATGTCTCAACAGTCTACGCTTTGATCGTTCCCTGGAAGGACAGTAGTAGTTTCCGATGCACATCTGGTGTCATTCTGTAATGTGTGGACTATCAGTGTGTTGATGAAACACCGAAATTGCATCGGGATTGAATACAACAGTCACCATGCGCACTTTCCTCCATTGGAGTAATGTCTCAAACAGTCTACGTTTTGATCGTTCCCAGGAAGACCAGTAGTAGTTTCCGATGCACATCTGGATTCATTCTGTAATCTGTGGACTATCAGAGTGTTGATGAAACACAGAAATTGCATCGGGACTGAATACAACAATCACCATGCGCACATTCCTCCACTTGAGTAATGTCACAAACAGTCTACGTTTTGATCATTCCCTGGAAGACCAGTAGTAGTTTCCGATGCACATCTGGTGGCATTCTCCAATCTGTGGGCTATCAGAGTGTTGATGAAACAAAGAAATTGCATCGGGATTAAATACAACAGTCACCATGCGCACTTTCCTCCACGGGAGTAATGTCTCAAACAGTCTACGCCCTGATCGTTCCCTGGAAGACCAGTAGTAGTTTCCGATGCATGTCTGGTGGCATTCTGCAATCTGTTGAGCCTCAAAGTGTTTATAAAACACAGAAATTGCATCGGGATTGAATACAACAGACACCATGCGCACTTTCCCCAATGTTAGTAATGTCTCAAACAGTCTACATTTGATCGTTCCCTGGAAGACCAGTGGTAGTTTCCGATTCACATCTGGAGACATTCTGTAATCTGTGGACTATCAGAGTGTTGATGAAACACAGGGCATTGCATCGGCATTGAATACAACAGTCACCATGCCCACTTTTCTCCATGGGAGTAATGTCTCTAACAGCCTACGCTTTGATCGTTCCCTGAAAGACCAGTAGTAGTTTCCGATGCACATTCGGAGGCTTTCTGTAATCTGTGGACTATCAGAGTGTTGATGAAACACAGACATTTCATCGGGATTAAATACAACAGTCACCATGCGCACTTTCCTCCATGGGAGTAATGTCACAAACAGTCTACGTTATGATCGTTCCCTGGAAGACCAGTAGTAGTTTCCGATGCACATCTGGTGGCATTCTGTAATCTGTGGACTATCAGAGTGTTGATGAAACACAGAAAATGCATCGGGATTTAATACAACAGTCACCATGCGCATTTTCCTCCATGGTAGTAATGTCTCAAACAGTCTACGCTTTGATCGTTCCCAGGAAGACCAGTAGTAGTTTCCGATGCACATCTGGAGGCATTCTGTAATCTGTGGAGTATCACAGTGTTGATGAAACACAGGAATTGCATCGGGATTGAGTACAACAGTCACCATGCGCACCTTCCTCCATGGGAGTATTGTCTCAAAGAGTTACGATGTGATCATTCCCTGGAAGACCCGTAGTAGTTTCCGATGCACATCTGTAGGCATTCTGTAATCTGTGGACTATCAGAGTGTTGATGAAACACAGAAATTGCATCGGGACTGAATACAACAGTCACCATGCGCACTTTCCCCACAGGAGTAATGTCTCAACAGTCTACGCTTTGATCGTTCCCTGGAAGGACAGTAGTAGTTTCCGATGCACAGCTGGTGGCATTCTGTAATCTGTGGACCTTCAAAGTGTTGATGAAACTCAGAAATTGCATCGGGATTGAATACAACAGACACCATGCGCACTTTCCTCCATGTTAGTAATGTCTCAAACAGTCTACGCTTTGATCGTTCCTTGGAAGACCAGTGGTAGTTTCCGATTCACATCTGGAGGCATTCTGTAATCTGTGGACTATCAGAGTGTTGATGAAACACAGGGCAATGCATCGGCATTGAATACAACAGTCACCATGCGCACTTTTCTCCATGGGAGTAATGTCTCTAACAGTCTACGCTTTGATCGTTCCCAGGAAGACCAGTAAAAGTTTCCGATGCACATCTGGAGGCTTTCTGTAATCTGTGGACTATCAGAGTGCTGATGAAACACAGAAATTTCATCGGGATTAAATACAACAGTCACCATGAACACTTTCCTCCATGGGAGTAATGTCTCAAACTGTCTACGCTTTGATCGTTCCCTGGAAGACCAGAAGTAGATTCCGATGCACATCTGGAGGCATTCTGTAATCTGTGGATTATCAGAGTGTTGATGAAACACAGAAAATGCATCGGCATTGAATACAACAGTCACCATGCGCACTTTCCTCCATGGGAGTAATGTCTCTAACAGTCTACGCTTTGATCGTACCCTGGAAGACCAGTAGTAGTTTCCGATGCACATCTGGAGGCATACTGTAATCTGCGGACTATCATAGTGTTGATGAAACACAGAAATTGATTCGGGATTGAATACAACAGTCACCATGCGCACTTTCTTCCATGGGAGTAATGTGTCAAACTGTCTACGTTTTGATCGTTCCCTGGAAGACTAGTAGTAGTTTCCGATGCACATCTGTAGGCATTCTGTAATCTGTGGACTATCAGAGTGTTGATGAAACACAGAAATTGCATCGGGACTGAATACAACAGTCACCATGCGCACTTCCCTCCACAGGAGTAATGTCTCAACAGTCTACGCTTTGATCGTTCCCTGGATGGACAGTAGTAGTTTCCGATGCACATCATGTGTCATTCTGTAATGTGTGGACTATCAGAGTGTTGATGAAACACAGAAATTGCATCGGGATTGAATACAACAGTCACCATGCGCACTTTCCTCCATGGTAGTAATGTCTCAAACAGTCTACGATTTGATCGTTCCCAGGAAGACCAGTAGTAGTTTCCGATGCACATTTATAGGCATTCTGTAATCTGTGGAGTATCAGAGTGTTGATGAAACACAGGAATTGCATCGGGATTGAGTACAACAGTCACCATGCGCACTTTCTTCCATGGGAGTAATGTCTCAAACTGTCTACGTTTTGATCATTCCCTGGAAGACCCGTAGTAGTTTCCGATGCACATCTGGAGGCATTCTGTAATCTGTGGATTATCAGAGTGTTGATGAAACACAGAAATTGCATTGGGAGTGAATACAACAGTCACCATGCGCACTTTCCTCCACAGGAGTAATGCCTCAACAGTCTACGCTTTGATCGCTCACTGGAAGGACAGTAGTAGTTTCCGATGCACATCTGGTGGCATTCTGTAATGTGTAGACTATCAGAGTGTTGATGAAACACAGAAATTGCATCGGGATTGAATACATCAGTCACCATGCGCACTTTCCTCCATGTCAGTAATGTCTCAAACAGTCTACGTTTTTATCTTTCCCAGGAAAACCAGTAGTAGTTTCCGATGCACATCTAGAGGCATTCTGTAATCTGTGGACTATCAGAGTGTTGATGAAACAAAGAAATTGCATCGGGATTGAATACAACAGTCACCATGCGCACTTTCCTCCACGGGAGTAATGTCTCAAACAGTCTACGCCTTGATCGTTCCCTGGAAGACCAGTAGTAGTTTCCGATGCATGTCTTGTGGCATTCTGTAATCTGTGGAACCTCAAAGTGTTGATGGGACACAGAAATTGCATTGGGATTGAATACAACAGTCACTATGCGCACTTTCCTCCATGGGAGTAATGTCACAAACAGTCTACGGTTTGATCGTTCCCTGGAAGACCAGTAGTAGTTTCCGATGCACATATTGTAGCATTCTGTAATCTGTGGACTATCCGAGTGTTGATGAAACACAGAAATTGCATCGGGATTTAATACAACAGACACCATGCGCACTTTCCTCCACGGGACTAATGTCTCAAACAGTCTACGCTTTGATCGTTCCCTGGAAGACCAGTAGTAGTTTCCAAAGCACATCTGGTGGCATTCTGTATTTTGAACAATATCAGCGTGTAGATGAAACAAAGAAATTGCATCGGGATTCAATACAAAAGTCACCATGCGCACTTTCTTCCATGTGAGTAATGTCTCTAACCGTCTACGCTTTGAACGTTCCCTGGAAGACCAGTAGTAGTTTCCGATGCACATCTGGAGGCATACTGTAATCTGTGGACTATCAGAGCGATGATAAAACACTGAAATTGCATCGGGATTGAATACAACAGTCACCATGCCCACTTTCCTCCATGGGAGTAATTTCTCAAACAGTCTACGATTTGATCGATCCCTGGAAGATAGTAGTAGTTTCCGGTGCACATCTGGTGGCATTATGTAATCTCTGGACTATCGCAGTGTTTATGAAACACAGAAAATGCATCGGAATTGAATACAACAGTCACCATGAGCACTTTCCTCCATGGGAGTAATGTCTCAAACAGTCTACGATTTGATCGTTCCCAGGAAGACCAGTAGTAGTTTCCGATGCACATCGGGAATCATACTGTAATCTGTGGACTATCAGAGTGATGATGAAACACAGAAGTTACATCGGAACTGAATACAACAGTCACCATGCGCACTTTCCTCCACGAGAGTAATGTCTCAAACAGTCTACGCTTTGATCGTTCCCTGGAAGACCAGTAGTAGTTTCCGATGCACATCTGGTGGCATTCTGAAATCTGTGGACTATCGGAGTGTTGATGAAACACAGAAATTGCATCGGGATTGAATACAACAGTCACCATGCGCACTTTCCTCCACGGAAGTAATGACTTAAACAGTCTACGCTTTGATCGTTCTTTGGAAGACCAGTAGTAGATTCCGACGCACATCTGGAGGCATTTTGTGATCTGTGGGCTATCAGAGTGTTGATGAAACACAGAAACTGCATCGGGACTGAATACAACAGTCACCATGCGCACATTCCTCCACGGGAGTAATGTCACAAACAATCTACGTTTTGATCGTTCCCTGGACGACCAGTAGTAGTTTCCGATGCACATCCGGTGGCATTCTCCAATCTGTGGACTATCAGAGTGTTGATGAAACACTGAAATTGCATCGGGATTGAATACAACAGTCACCATGCGCACTTTCCTCCACGGGAGTAATGTCTCAAACAGTCTACGCCTTGATCGTTCCCCGGAAGACCAGTAGTAGTTTCCGATGCATTTCTGGTGGCATTCTGTAATCTGTTGACCCTCAAAGTGTTGATGAAACACAGAAATTGCATCGGGATTGAATACAACAGACACCATGCGCACTTTCCTCCATGTTAGTAATGTCTCAAACAGTCTACGCTTTGATCGTTCCCTGGAAGACCAGTGGTAGATTCCGATTCACATCTGGAGGCATTCTGTAATCTGTGGACTATCAGAGTGTTGATGAAACACAGGGCATTGCATCGGCATTGAATACAACAGTCACCATGCGCACTTTTCTCCATGGGAGTAATGTCTCTAACAGTCTACGCTTTGATCGTTCCCAGGAAGACCAGTAGTAGTTTCCGATGCACAACTGGAGGCTTTCTGTAATCTGAGGACTATCAGAGTGCTGATGAAACGCAGAAATTTCATCGGGATTAAATACAACTGTCACCATGAACACTTTCCTCCATGGGAGTAATATCTCAAACTGTCTACGCTCTGATCGTTCCCTGGAAGACCGGAAGTAGATTCCGATGCACATCTGGAGGCATTCTGTAATCTGTGGATTATCAGAGTGTTGATGAAACACAGAAATTGCATCGGCATTGAATACAACAGTCACCATGCGCACTTTCCTCCATGGGAGTAATGTCTCTAACAGTCTACGCTTTGATCGTTCACTGGAAGACCAGTAGTAGTTTCCGATGCACATCTGGAGGCATACTGTAATCTGTGGACTATCATAGTGTTGATGAAACACAGAAATTGAATCGGGATTGAATACAACAGTCACCATTCGCACTTTCTTCCATGGGAGTAATGTCTCAAACTGTCTACGTTTTGATCGTTCCCTGGAAGACTAGTAGTAGTTTCCGATGCACATCTGTAGGCATTCTGTAATCTGTGGACTATCAGAGTGTTGATGAAACACAGAAATTGCATCGGGACTGAATACAACAGTCACCATGCGCACTTTCCTCCACAGGAGTAATGTCTCAACAGTCTACGCTTTGATCGTTCCCTGGAAGGACAGTAGTAGTTTCCGATGCACATCTGGTGTCATTCTGTAATGTGTGGACTATCAGTGTGTTGATGAAACACCGAAATTGCATCGGGATTGAATACAACAGTCACCATGCGCACTTTCCTCCATTGGAGTAATGTCTCAAACAGTCTACGTTTTGATCGTTCCCAGGAAGACCAGTAGTAGTTTCCGATGCACATCTGGATTCATTCTGTAATCTGTGGACTATCAGAGTGTTGATGAAACACAGAAATTGCATCGGGACTGAATACAACAATCACCATGCGCACATTCCTCCACTTGAGTAATGTCACAAACAGTCTACGTTTTGATCATTCCCTGGAAGACCAGTAGTAGTTTCCGATGCACATCTGGTGGCATTCTCCAATCTGTGGACTATCAGAGTGTTGATGAAACAAAGAAATTGCATCGGGATTAAATACAACAGTCACCATGCGCACTTTCCTCCTAGGGAGTAATGTCTCAAACAGTCTACGCCCTGATCGTTCCCTGGAAGACCAGTAGTAGTTTCCGATGCATGTCTGGTGGCATTCTGCAATCTGTTGAGCCTCAAAGTGTTTATAAAACACAGAAATTGAATCGGGATTGAATACAACAGACACCATGCGCACTTTCCCCCATGTTAGTAATGTCTCAAACAGTCTACATTTGATCGTTCCCTGGAAGACCAGTGGTAGTTTCCGATTCACATCTGGAGACATTCTGTAATCTGTGGACTATCAGAGTGTTGATGAAACACAGGGCATTGCATCGGCATTGAATACAACAGTCACCATGCCCACTTTTCTCCATGGGAGTAATGTCTCTAACAGCCTACGCTTTGATCGTTCCCTGAAAGACCAGTAGTAGTTTCCGATGCACATTCGGAGGCTTTCTGTAATCTGTGGACTATCAGAGTGTTGATGAAACACAGAAATTTCATCGGGATTAAATACAACAGTCACCATGCGCACTTTCCTCCATGGGAGTAATGTCACAAACAGTCTACGTTATGATCGTTCCCTGGAAGACCAGTAGTAGTTTCCGATGCACATCTGGTGGCATTCTGTAATCTGTGGACTATCAGAGTGTTGATGAAACACAGAAAATGCATCGGGATTTAATACAACAGTCACCATGCGCATTTTCCTCCATGGTAGTAATGTCTCAAACAGTCTACGCTTTGATCGTTCCCAGGAAGACCAGTAGTAGTTTCCGATGCACATCTGGAGGCATTCTGTAATCTGTGGAGTATCACAGTGTTGATGAAACACAGGAATTGCATCGGGATTGAGTACAACAGTCACCATGCGCACCTTCCTCCATGGGAGTATTGTCTCAAAGAGTTACGATGTGATCATTCCCTGGAAGACCCGTAATAGTTTCCGATGCACATCTGTAGGCATTCTGTAATCTGTGGACTATCAGAGTGTTGATGAAACACAGAAATTGCATCGGGACTGAATACAACAGTCACCATGCGCACTTTCCCCACAGGAGTAATGTCTCAACAGTCTACGCTTTGATCGTTCCCTGGAAGGACAGTAGTAGTTTCCGATGCACAGCTGGTGGCATTCTGTAATCTGGGGACCTTCAAAGTGTTGATGAAACTCAGAAATTGCATCGGGATTGAATACAACAGACACCATGCGCACTTTCCTCCATGTTAGTAATGTCTCAAACAGTCTACGCTTTGATCGTTCCTTGGAAGACCAGTGGTAGTTTCCGATTCACATCTGGAGGCATTCTGTAATCTGTGGACTATCAGAGTGTTGATGAAACACAGGGCAATGCATCGGCATTGAATACAACAGTCACCATGCGCACTTTTCTCCATGGGAGTAATGTCTCTAACAGTCTACGCTTTGATCGTTCCCAGGAAGACCAGTAAAAGTTTCCGATGCACATCTGGAGGCTTTCTGTAATCTGTGGACTATCAGAGTGCTGATGAAACACAGAAATTTCATCGGGATTAAATACAACAGTCACCATGAACACTTTCCTCCATGGGAGTAATGTCTCAAACTGTCTACGCTTTGATCGTTCCCTGGAAGACCAGAAGTAGATTCCGATGCACATCTGGAGGCATTCTGTAATCTGTGGATTATCAGAGTGTTGATGAAACACAGAAAATGCATCGGCATTGAATACAACAGTCACCATGCGCACTTTCCTCCATGGGAGTAATGTCTCTAACAGTCTACGCTTTGATCGTTCCCTGGAAGACCAGTAGTAGTTTCCGATGCACATCTGGAGAAATACTGTAATCTGCGGACTATCATAGTGTTGATGAAACACAGAAATTGAATCGGGATTGAATACAACAGTCACCATGCGCACTTTCTTCCATGGGAGTAATGTCTCAAACTGTCTACGTTTTGATCGTTTCCTGGAAGACTAGTAGTAGTTTCCGACGCACATCTGTAGGCATTCTGTAATCTGTGGACTATCAGAGTGTTGATGAAACACAGAAATTGCATCGGGACTGAATACAACAGTCACCATGCGCACTTCCCTCCACAGGAGTAATGTCTCAACAGTCTACGCTTTGATCGTTCCCTGGATGGACAGTAGTAGTTTCCGATGCACATCATGTGTCATTCTGTAATGTGTGGACTATCAGAGTGTTGATGAAACACAGAAATTGCATCGGGATTGAATACAACAGTCACCATGCGCACTTTCCTCCATGGTAGTAATGTCTCAAACAGTCTACGATTTGATCGTTCCCAGGAAGACCAGTAGTAGTTTCCGATGCACATTTATAGGCATTCTGTAATCTGTGGAGTATCAGAGTGTTGATGAAACACAGGAATTGCATCGGGATTGAGTACAACAGTCACCATGCGCACTTTCTTCCATGGGAGTAATGTCTCAAACTGTCTACGTTTTGATCATTCCCTGGAAGACCCGTAGTAGTTTCCGATGCACATCTGGAGGCATTCTGTAATCTGTGGATTATCAGAGTGTTGATGAAACACAGAAATTGCATTGGGAGTGAATACAACAGTCACCATGCGCACTTTCCTCCACAGGAGTAATGCCTCAACAGTCTACGCTTTGATCGTTCCCTGGAAGGACAGTAGTAGTTTCCGATGCACATCTGGTGGCATTCTGTAATGTGTAGACTATCAGAGTGTTGATGAAACACAGAAATTGCATCGGGATTGAATACAACAGTCACCATGCCCACTTTCCTCCATGGGAGTAATTTCTCAAACAGTCTACGATTTGATCGATACCTGGAAGATAGTAGTAGTTTCCGGTGCACATCTGGTGGCATTATGTAATCTCTGGACTATCGCAGTGTTTATGAAACACAGAAAATGCATCGGGATTGAATACAACAGTCACCATGAGCACTTTCCTCCATGGGAGTAATGTCTCAAACAGTCAACGATTTGATCGTTCCCAGGAAGACCAGTAGTAGTTTCCGATGCACATCTGGTGGCATTCTGAAATCTGTGGACTATCGGAGTGTTGATGAAACACAGAAATTGCATCGGGATTGAATACAACAGTCACCATGCGCACTTTCCTCCACGGAAGTAATGTCTTAAACAGTCTACGCTTTGATCGTTCTTTGGAAGACCAGTAGTAGATTCCGACGCACATCTGGAGGCATTTTGTGATCTGTGGGCCATCAGAGTGTTGATGAAACACAGAAACTGCATCGGGATTGAATACAACAGTCACCATGCGCACTTTCCTCCATGGGAGTAATGTCTCAAAGAGTCTACGCTTTGATCGTTCCCTGGAAGACCAGTAGTAGTTTCCGATGCACATCTGGTGGCATTCTCCAATCTGTGGACTATCAGAGTGTTGATGAAACACAGAAATTGCATCGGGATTGAATACAACAGTCACCATGCGCACTTTCCTCCACGGGAGTAATGTCTCAAACAGTCTACGGCTTGATCGTTCCCTGGAAGACCAGTAGTAGTTTCCGATGCATGTCTGGTGGCATTCTCTAATCTGTTGACCCTCAAAGTGTTGATGAAACACAAAAATTGCATCGGGATTGAATACAACAGTCACTATGCACACTTTCCTCCATGGGAGTAATGTCTCAAACAGTCTACGCTTTTGATCGTTCCCTGGAAAACCAGTAGTAGATTCCGATGCACATCTGGTGGCGTTCTGTAATCTGTGGACCTTCAAAGTGTTGATGAAAATCAGAAATAGCATCTGGATTGAATACAACAGACACCATGCGCACTTTCCTCCATGTTAGTAATGTCTCAAACAGTCTACGCTTTGTTCGTTCCCTGGAAGACCAGTGGTAGATTCCGATTCACATCTGGAGGCATTCTGTAATCTGTGGACTATCAGAGTGTTGATGAAACACAGGGCATTGCATCGGCATTGAATACAACAGTCACCAGGCGCACTTTTCTCCATGGGAGTAATGTCTCTAACAGTCTACGCTTTGATCGTTCCCAGGAAGACCAGTAGTAGTTTCCGATGCACATCTGGATTCATTCTGTAATCTGTGGACTATCAGAGTGTTGATGAAACACAGAAATTGCATCGGGACTGAATACAACAATCACCATGAGCACATTCCTCCACTTGAGTAATGTCACAAACGGTCTACGTTTTGATCGTTCCCTGGAAGACCAGTTGTAGTTTCCGATGCACATATGGTGGCATTCTCCAATCTGTGGACTATCAGAGTGTTGATGAAACAAAGAAATTGCATCGGGATTGAATACAACAGTCACCATGCGCACTTTCCTCCACGGGAGTAATGTCTCAAACAGTCTACGCCTTGATCGTTCCCTGGAAGACCAGTAGTAGTTTCCGATGCACATCTGGTGGCATTCTGAAATCTGTGGACTATCTGAGTGTTGATGAAACACAGAAATTGCATCGGGATTGAATACAACAGTCACCATGCGCACTTTCCTCCACGGAAGTAATGACTTAAACAGTCTACGCTTTGATCGTTCTTTGGAAGACCAGTAGTAGATTCCGACGCACATCTGGAGGCATTTTGTGATCTGTGGGCGATCAGAGTGTTGATGAAACACAGAAACTGCATCGGGATTGAGTACAACAGTCACCATGCGCACTTTCCTCCATGGGAGTAATGTCTCAAAGAGTCTACGCTTTGATCGTTCCCTGGAATACCAGTAGTAGTTTCCGATGCACATCTGGTGGCATTCTCCAATCTGTGGACTATCAGAGTGTTGATGAAACACAGAAATTGCATCGGGATTGAATACAACAGTCACCATGCGCACTTTCCTCCATGGGAGTAATGTCTCTAACAGTCTACGCTTTGATCGTTCCCTGGAAGACCAGTAGTAGTTTCCGATGCACATCTGGAGGCATACTGTAATCTGTGGACTATCATAGTGTTGATGAAACAAAGAAATTGAATCGGGATTGAATACACAGGCACCATGCACACTTTCATCGATGGGAGTAATGTCTCAAACTGTCTACGTTTTGATCGTTCCCTGGAAGACTAGTAGTAGTTTCCGATGCACATCTGTAGGCATTCTGTAATCTGTGGACTATCAGAGTGTTGATGAAACACAGAAATTGCATCGGGACTCAATACAACAGTCACCATGCGCACTTTCCTCCACAGGAGTAATGTCTCAACAGTCTACGCTTTGATCGTTCCCTGGAAGACCAGTAGTAGTTTCCGATGCACATCTGGTGGCATTCTGTAATGTGTGGACTGTCAGAGTGTTGATGAAACACAGAAATTGCATCGGGATTGAATACAACAGTCACCATGCGCACTTTCCTCCACGGGAGTAATGTCACAAACAGTCTACGCTATGATCGTGCCCTGGAAGACCAGTAGTAGTTTCCGATGCACATCTGGTGGCATTCTGTAATCTGTGGACTATCAGAGTGTTGATGAAACACAGGAAATGCATCGGGATTGAATACAACAGTCACCATGCGCACTTTCCTCCATGGTAGTAATGTCTCAAACAGTCTATGCTTTGATCGTTCCCAGGAAGACCAGTAGTAGTTTCCGATGCACAACTGGAGGCATTCTGTAATCTGTGGATTATCAGAGTGTTGATGAAACACAGAAATTGCATTGGGATTGAATTCAACAGTCACCATGAAAACTTTCCTCCATGGGAGTTATGTCTCAAACTGTCTACGCTTTGATCGTTCCCTCGAAGACCAGAAGTAGACTCCGATGCACATCTGGAGGCATTCTGTAATCTGTTGACTATCAGAGTGTTGATGGAACACAGAAATTGCATCGGGATTGAATACAACAGTCACCATGCGCACTTTCCTCCATTTGAGTAATGTCTCTAACAGTCTACGTTTTGATCGTTCCCTGGAAGACCAGAAGTAGTTTCCGATGCAAATCTGAAGGCATTCTGTAATCTGTCTACTATCACAGTGTTGATGGAACACAGAAATTGCATCGGGATTGAATACAACAGTCACCATGCCCACTTTCCTCCACGGGAGTAATGTCTCAAACAGCCTACTCCTAGATCGTTCCCTGGAAGACCAGTAGTAGTTTCCGATGCACATCTGGAGGCATTCTGTAATCTGTGGACTATCATAGTGTTGATGAAACACAGAAATTGCATCGGGATTGAATACAACAGTCACCATGCGCACTTTCTTCCATGGGAGTAATGTCTCAAACTGTCTACGTTTTGATCGTTCCCTGGAAGACTAGTAGTAGTTTCCAATGCACATCTGTAGGCATTCTGTAATCTGTGGACTATCAGAGTGTTGATGAAACACAGAAATTGCATCGTGACTGAATACAACAGTCACCATGCGCACTTTCCTCCACAGGAGTAATGTCTCAACAGTCTACGCTTTGATCGTTCCCTGGAAGGACAGTAGTAGTTTCCGATGCACATCTGGTGGCATTCTGTAATGTGTAGACTATCAGAGTGTTGATGAAACACAGAAATTGCATCGGGATTGAATACAACAGTCACCATGCCCACTTTCCTCCATGTCAGTAATGTCTCAAACAGTCTACGTTTTTATCGTTCCCAGGAAGACCAGTAGTAGTTTCCGATGCACATCTGGAGGCATTCTGTAATCTGTGGACTATCAGAGTGTTGATGAAACAAAGAAATTGCATCGGGATTGAATACAACAGTCACCATGCGCACTTCCCTCCACGGGAGTAATGTCTCAAACAGTCTACGTTTTGATCGTTCCCAGGAAGACCAGTAGTAGTTTCCGATGCACATCTGGATTCATTCTGTAATCTGTGGACTATCAGAGTGTTGATGAAACACAGAAATTGCATCGGGACTGAATACCACAATCACCATGCGCACATTCCTCCACTTGAGTAATGTCACAAACAGTCTACGTTTTGATCGTTCCCTGGAAGACCAGTAGTAGTTTCCGATGCATGTCTGGTGGCATTCTGTAATCTGTTGAGGCTTAAAGTGTTTATGAAACACAGAAATTGCATCGGGATTGAATACAACAGACACCATGCGCACTTTCCTCCATGTTAGTAATGTCTCAAACAGTCTACGATTTGATCGTTCCCTGGAAGACCAGTGGTAGATTCCGATTCACATCTGGAGGCATTCTGTGATCTGTGGACTATCAGAGTGTTGATGAAACACAGAAATTGCATCGGGATTGAATACAACAGTCACCATGCGCACTTTCCTCCATGGGAGTAATGTCTCTAACAGTCTACGCTTTGATCGTTCCCTGTAAAACCAGTAGTAGTTTCCGATGCACATCTGGAGGCATACTGTAATCTGTGGACTATCATAGTGTTGATGAAACAAAGAAATTGAATCGGGATTGAATACACAGGCACCATGCACACTTTCATCCATGGGAGTAATGTCTCAAACTGTCTACGTTTTGATCGTTCCCTGGAAGACTAGTAGTAGTTTCCGATGCACATCTGTAGGCATTCTGTAATCTGTGGACTATCAGAGTGTTGATGAAACACAGAAATTGCATCGGGACTCAATATAACAGTCACCATGCGCACTTTCCTCCACAGGAGTAATGTCTCAACAGTCTACGCTTTGATCGTTCCCTGGAAGACCAGTAGTAGTTTCCGATGCACATCTGGTGGCATTCTGTAATGTGTGGACTATCAGAGTGTTGATGAAACACAGAAATTGCATCGGGATTGAATACAACAGTCACCATGCGCACTTTCCTCCACGGGAGTAATGTCACAAACAGTCTACGCTATGATCGTGCCCTGGAAGACCAGTAGTAGTTTCCGATGCACATCTGGTGGCATTCTGTAATCTGTGGACTATCAGAGTGTTGATGAAACACAGGAAATGCATCGGGATTGAATACAACAGTCACCATGCGCACTTTCCTCCATGGTAGTAATGTCTCAAACAGTCTATGCTTTGATCGTTCCCAGGAAGACCAGTAGTAGTTTCCGATGCACAACTGGAGGCATTCTGTAATCTGTGGATTATCAGAGTGTTGATGAAACACAGAAATTGCATTGGGATTGAATTCAACAGTCACCATGAAAACTTTCCTCCATGGGAGTTATGTCTCAAACTGTCTACGCTTTGATCGTTCCCTCGAAGACCAGAAGTAGACTCCGATGCACATCTGGAGGCATTCTGTAATCTGTTGACTATCAGAGGGTTGATGAAACACAGAAATTGCATCGGGATTGAATACAACAGTCACCATGCGCACTTTCCTCCATTTGAGTAATGTCTCTAACAGTCTACGTTTTGATCGTTCCCTGGAAGACTAGTAGTAGTTTCCGATGCACATCTGTAGGCATTCTGTAATCTGTGGACTATCAGAGTATTGATGAAACACAGAAATTGCATCGGGACTGAATACAACAGTCACCATGTGCACTTTCCTCCACAGGTGTAATGTCTCAACAGTCTACGCTTTGATCGTTCCCTGGAAGGACAGTAGTAGTTTCCGATGCACATCTGGTGGCATTCTGTAATGTGTAGACTATCGGAGTGTTGATGAAACACAGAAATTGCATCGGGATTGAATACAACAATCACCATGCGCACTTTCCTCCACAGGAGTAATGTCTCAAACAGTCTACGCCTTGATCGTTCCCTGGAAGACCAGTAGTAGTTTCCGATGCAAGTCTTGTGGCATTCTGTAATCTGTGCACCCTCAAAGTGTTGATGAAACACAGAAATTGCATCGGGAATAAATACGACAGTCACCATGCGCTCTTTCCTCCACGGGAGTAATGTCACAAACAGTCTACGTTATGATCGTTCCCTGGAAGACCAGTAGTAGTTTCCGATGCACATCTGGTGGCATTCTGTAATCTGTGGACTATCAGAGTGTTGATGAAACACAGAAAATGCATCGGGATTGAATACAACAGTCACCATGCGCACTTTCCTCCATGGTAGTAATGTCTCAAACAGTCTACGCTTTGATCGTTCCCAGGAAGGCCAGTAGTAGTTTCCGATGCACATCTGGAGGCATTCTGTAATCTGTGGAGTATCAGAGTGTTGATCAAACACAGGAATTGCATCGGGACTGAGTACAACAGTCACCATGCAGCACCTTCCTCCATGGGAGTAATGTCTCAATGAGTTTACGATGTGATCATTCCCTGGAAGACCCGTAGCAGTTTCCGATGCACATCTGGAGGCATTCTGTAATCTGTGGATTATCAGAGTGTTGATGAAACACAGAAATTGCATCGGGATTGAATTCAACAGTCACCATGAACACTTTCCTCCATGGGAGTAATGTCTCAAACTGTCTACGCTTTGATCGTTCCCTCGAAGACCTGAAGTAGATTCCAATGCACATCTGGAGGCATTCTGTAATCTGTTGACTATCAGAGTGTTGATGAAACACAGAAATTGCATCGGGATTGAATACAACAGTCACCATGCGCACTTTCTTCCATGGGAGTAATGTCTCAAACTGTCTACGTTTTGATCGTTCCCTGGAAGACTAGTAGTAGTTTCCAATGCACATCTGTAGGCATTCTGTAATCTGTGGACTATCAGAGTGTTGATGAAACACAGAAATTGCATCGTGACTGAATACAACAGTCACCATGCGCACTTTCCTCCACAGGAGTAATGTCTCAACAGTCTACGCTTTGATCGTTCCCTGGAAGGACAGTAGTAGTTTCCGATGCACATCTGGTGGCATTCTGTAATGTGTAGACTATCAGAGTGTTGATGAAACACAGAAATTGCATCGGGATTGAATACAACAGTCACCATGCGCACTTTCCTCCATGTCAGTAATGTCTCAAACAGTCTACGTTTTTATCGTTCCCAGGAAGACCAGTAGTAGTTTCCGATGCACATCTGGAGGCATTCTGTAATCTGTGGACTATCAGAGTGTTGATGAAACAAAGAAATTGCATCGGGATTGAATACAACAGTCACCATGCGCACTTCCCTCCACGGGAGTAATGTCTCAAACAGTCTACGTTTTGATCGTTCCCAGGAAGACCAGTAGTAGTTTCCGATGCACATCTGGAGGCATACTGTAATCTGTGGACTATCATAGTGTTGATGAAACACAGAAATTGCATCGGGATTGAATACAACAGTCACCATGCGCACTTTCCACCATGGGAGTAATGTCTCAAACAGTCTACGCTTTGATCGTTCCCTGTAAAACCAGTAGTAGTTTCCGATGCACATCTGGAGGCATACTGTAATCTGTGGACTATCATAGTGTTGATGAAACAAAGAAATTGAATCGGGATTGAATACACAGGCACCATGCACACTTTCATCCATGGGAGTAATGTCTCAAACTGTCTACGTTTTGATCGTTCCCTGGAAGACTAGTAGTAGTTTCCGATGCACATCTGTAGGCATTCTGTAATCTGTGGACTATCAGAGTGTTGATGAAACACAGAAATTGCATCGGGACTCAATACAACAGTCACCATGCGCACTTTCCTCCACAGGAGTAATGTCTCAACAGTCTACGCTTTGATCGTTCCCTGGAAGACCAGTAGTAGTTTCCGATGCACATCTGGTGGCATTCTGTAATGTGTGGACTATCAGAGTGTTGATGAAACACAGAAATTGCATCGGGATTGAATACAACAGTCACCATGCGCACTTTCCTCCACGGGAGTAATGTCACAAACAGTCTACGCTATGATCGTGCCCTGGAAGACCAGTAGTAGTTTCCGATGCACATCTGGTGGCATTCTGTAATCTGTGGACTATCAGAGTGTTGATGAAACACAGGAAATGCATCGGGATTGAATACAACAGTCACCATGCGCACTTTCCTCCATGGTAGTAATGTCTCAAACAGTCTATGCTTTGATCGTTCCCAGGAAGACCAGTAGTAGTTTCTGATGCACAACTGGAGGCATTCTGTAATCTGTGGATTATCAGAGTGTTGATGAAACACAGAAATTGCATTGGGATTGAATTCAACAGTCACCATGAAAACTTTCCTCCATGGGAGTTATGTCTCAAACTGTCTACGCTTTGATCGTTCCCTCGAAGACCAGAAGTAGACTCCGATGCACATCTGGAGGCATTCTGTAATCTGTTGACTATCAGAGTGTTGATGAAACACAGAAATTGCATCGGGATTGAATACAACAGTCACCATGCGCACTTTCCTCCATTTGAGTAATGTCTCTAACAGTCTACGTTTTGATCGTTCCCTGGAAGACTAGTAGTAGTTTCCGATGCACATCTGTAGGCATTCTGTAATCTGTGGACTATCAGAGTATTGATGAAACACAGAAATTGCATCGGGACTGAATACAACAGTCACCATGTGCACTTTCCTCCACAGGTGTAATGTCTCAACAGTCTACGCTTTGATCGTTCCCTGGAAGGACAGTAGTAGTTTCCGATGCACATCTGGTGGCATTCTGTAATGTGTAGACTATCGGAGTGTTGATGAAACACAGAAATTGCATCGGGATTGAATACAACAATCACCATGCGCACTTTCCTCCACGGGAGTAATGTCTCAAACAGTCTACGCCTTGATCGTTCCCTGGAAGACCAGTAGTAGTTTCCGATGCAAGTCTTGTGGCATTCTGTAATCTGTGCACCCTCAAAGTGTTGATGAAACACAGAAATTGCATCGGGAATAAATACAACAGTCACCATGCGCTCTTTCCTCCACGGGAGTAATGTCACAAACAGTCTACGTTATGATCGTTCCCTGGAAGACCAGTAGTAGTTTCCGATGCACATCTGGTGGCATTCTGTAATCTGTGGACTATCAGAGTGTTGATGAAACACAGAAAATGCATCGGGATTGAATACAACAGTCACCATGCGCACTTTCCTCCATGGTAGTAATGTCTCAAACAGTCTACGCTTTGATCGTTCCCAGGAAGACCAGTAGTAGTTTCCGATGCACATCTGGAGGCATTCTGTAATCTGTGGAGTATCAGAGTGTTGATCAAACACAGGAATTGCATCGGGACTGAGTACAACAGTCACCATGCAGCACCTTCCTCCATGGGAGTAATGTCTCAAAGAGTTTACGATGTGATCATTCCCTGGAAGACCCGTAGCAGTTTCCGATGCACATCTGGAGGCATTCTGTAATCTGTGGATTATCAGAGTGTTGATGAAACACAGAAATTGCATCGGGATTGAATTCAACAGTCACCATGAACACTTTCCTCCATGGGAGTAATGTCTCAAACTGTCTACGCTTTGATCGTTCCCTCGAAGACCTGAAGTAGATTCCAATGCACATCTGGAGGCATTCTGTAATCTGTTGACTATCAGAGTGTTGATGAAACACAGAAATTGCATCGGGATTGAATACAACAGTCACCATGCGCACTTTCTTCCATGGGAGTAATGTCTCAAACTGTCTACGTTTTGATCGTTCCCTGGAAGACTAGTAGTAGTTTCCAATGCACATCTGTAGGCATTCTGTAATCTGTGGACTATCAGAGTGTTGATGAAACACAGAAATTGCATCGGGACTGAATACAACAGTCACCATGCGCACTTTCCTCCACAGGAGTAATGTCTCAACAGTCTACGCTTTGATCGTTCCCTGGAAGGACAGTAGTAGTTTCCGATGCACATCTGGTGGCATTCTGTAATGTGTAGACTATCAGAGTGTTGATGAAACACAGAAATTGCATCGGGATTGAATACAACAGTCACCATGCGCACTTTCCTCCATGTCAGTAATGTCTCAAACAGTCTACGTTTTTATCGTTCCCAGGAAGACCAGTAGTAGTTTCCGATGCACATCTGGAGGCATTCTGTAATCTGTGGACTATCAGAGTGTTGATGAAACAAAGAAATTGCATCGGGATTGAATACAACAGTCACCATGCGCACTTCCCTCCACGGGAGTAATGTCTCAAACAGTCTACGTTTTGATCGTTCCCAGGAAGACCAGTAGTAGTTTCCGATGCACATCTGGAGGCATACTGTAATCTGTGGACTATCATAGTGTTGATGAAACACAGAAATTGCATCGGGATTGAATACAACAGTCACCATGCGCACTTTCTTCCATGGGAGTAATGTCTCAAACTGTCTACGTTTTGATCGTTCCCTGGAAGACTAGTAGTAGTTTCCAATGCACATCTGTAGGCATTCTGTAATCTGTGGACTATCAGAGTGTTGATGAAACACAGAAATTGCATCGTGACTGAATACAACAGTCACCATGCGCACTTTCCTCCACAGGAGTAATGTCTCAACAGTCTACACTTTGATCGTTCCCTGGAAGGACAGTAGTAGTTTCCGATGCACATCTGGTGGCATTCTGTAATGTGTAGACTATCAGAGTGTTGATGAAACACAGAAATTGCATCGGGATTGAATACAACAGTCACCATGCGCACTTCCCTCCATGTCAGTAATGTCTCAAACAGTCTACGTTTTTATCGTTCCCAGGAAGACCAGTAGTAGTTTCCGATGCACATCTGGAGGCATTCTGTAATCTGTGGACTATCAGAGTGTTGATGAAACACAGAAATTGCATCGGGACTGAATACAACAATCACCATGCGCACATTCCTCCACTTGAGTAATGTCACAAACAGTCTACGTTTTGATCGTTCCCTGGAAGACCAGTAGTAGTTTCCGATGCATGTCTGGTGGCATTCTGTAATCTGTTGAGGCTTAAAGTGTTTATGAAACACAGAAATTGCATCGGGATTGAATACAACAGACACCATGCGCACTTTCCTCCATGTTAGTAATGTCTCAAACAGTCTACGATTTGATCGTTCCCTGGAAGACCAGTGGTAGATTCCGATTCACATCTGGAGGCATTCTGTAATCTGTGGACTATCAGAGTGTTGATGAAACACAGGGCATTGCATCGGCATTGAATACAACAGTCACCATGCCCACTTTTCTCCATGGGAGTAATGTCTCAAACAGTCTACGCTTTGATCGTTCCCAGGAAGACAAGTAGTAGTTTACGATGCACATCTGGAGGCATTCTGTAATCTGTGGATTATCTGAGTGTTGATGAAACACAGAAATGGCATCGGGATTGAATTCAACAGTCACCATGAACACTTTCCTCCATGCGAGTAATGTCTCAAACTGTCTACGCTTTGATCGATCCCTCGAAGACCAGAAGTAGATTCCGATGCACATCTGGAGGCATTCAGTAATCTGTGGACTATCAGAGTGTTGATGAAACACAGATATTGCATCGGGATTGTATACAACAGTCACCATGCGCACTTTCCTCCATGGGAGTAATGTCTTTAACAGTCTACGCTTTGATCGTTCCCTGTAAAACCAGTAGTAGTTTCCGATGCACATCTGGAGGCATACTGTAATCTGTGGACTATCATAGTGTTGATGAAACAAAGAAATTGTATCGGGATTGAATACACAGGCACCATGCACACTTTCATCCAAGGGAGTAATGTCTCAAACTGTCTACGTTTTGATCGTTCCCTGGAAGACTAGTAGTAGTTTCCGATGCACATCTGTAGGCATTCTGTAATCTGTGGACTATCAGAGTGTTGATGAAAAACAGAAATTGCATCGGGACTGAATACAACAGTCACCATGTGCACTTTCCTCCACAGGAGTAATGTCTCAAGAGTCTACGCTTTGATCGTTCCCTGGAAGACCAGTAGTAGTTTCCGATGCACATCTGGTGGCATTCTGTAATGTGTGGACTATCAGAGTGTTGATGAAACACAGAAATTGCATCGGGATTGAATACAACAGTCACCATGCGCACTTTCCTCCACGGGAGTAATGTCACAAACAGTCTACGCTATGATCGTGCCCTGGAAGACCAGTAGTAGTTTCCGATGCACATCTGGTGGCATTCTGTAATCTGTGGACTATCAGAGTGTTGATGAAACGCAGAAAATGCATCGGGATTGAATACAACAGTCACCATGCGCACTTTCCTCCATGGTAGTAATGTCTCAAACAGTCTATGCTTTGATCGTTCCCAGGAAGACCAGTAGTAGTTTCCGATGCACATCTGGAGGCATTCTGTAATCTGTGGATTATCAGAGTGTTGATGAAACACAGAAATTGCATTGGGATTGAGTTCAACAGTCACCATGAACACTTTCCTTCATGGGAGTTATGTCTCAAACTGTCTACGCTTTGATCGTTCCCTCGAAGACCAGAAGTAGATTCCGATGCACATCTGGAGGCATTCTGTAATCTGTTGACTATCAGAGTGTTGATGAAACACAGAAATTGCATCGGGATTGAATACAACAGTCACCATGCGCACTTTCCTCCACAGGAGTAATGTCTCAACAGTCTACGCTTTGATCGTTCCCTGGAAGGACAGTAGTAGTTTCCGATGCACATCTGGTGGCGCTCTGTAATGTGTAGAATATCGGAGTGTTGATGAAACACAGAAATTGCATCGGGATTGAATACAACAGTCACCATGCGCACTTTCCTCCACGGGAGTAATGTCTCAAACAGTCTACGCCTTGATCGTTCCCTGGAAGACCAGTAGTAGTTTCCGATGCAAGTCTTGTGGCATTCTGTAATCTGTGCACCCTCAAAGTGTTGATGAAACACAGAAATTGCATCGGGATTAAATACAACAGTCACCATGCGCTCTTTCCTCCACGGGAGTAATGTCACAAACAGTCTACGTTATGATCGTTCCCTGGAAGACCAGTAGTAGTTTCCGATGCACATCTGGTGGCATTCTGTAATCTGTGGACTATCAGAGTGATGATGAAACACAGAAAATGCATCGGGATTGAATACAACAGTCACCATGCGCACTTTCCTCCATGGTAGTAACGTCTCAAACAGTCTACGCTTTGATCGTTCCCAGAAAGACCAGTAGTAGTTTCCGATGCACATCTGGAGGCATTCTGTAATCTGTGGAGTATCAGAGTGTTGATGAAACACAGGAATTGCATCGGGACTGAGTACAACAGTCACCATGCAGCACCTTCCTCCATGGGAGTAATGTCTCAAAGAGTTTACGATGTGATCATTCCCTGGAAGACCCGTAGCAGTTTCCGATGCTCATCTGGAGGCATTCTGTAATCTGTGGATTATCAGAGTGTTGATGAAACACAGAAATTGCATCGGGATTGAATTCAACAGTCACCATGAACACTTTCCTCCATGGGAGTAATGTCTCAAACTGTCTACGCTTTGATCGTTCCCTCGAAGACCTGAAGTAGATTCCGATGCACATCTGGAGGCATTCTGTAATCTGTTGACTATCAGAGTGTTGATGAAACACAGAAATTGCATCGGGATTGAATACAACAGTCACCATGCGCACTTTCCTCCATGGGAGTAATGTCTCTAACAGTCTACGCTTTGATCGTTCCCTGGAAGACCAGTAGTAGTTTCCGATGCATGTCTGGTGGCAATCTGTAATCTGTTGAGCCTCAAAGTGTTTATGAAACACAGAAATTGCATCGGGATTGAATACAACAGACACCATGCGCACTTTCCTCCATGTTAGTAATGTCTCAAACAGTCTACGATTTGATCGTTCCCTGGAAGACCAGTGGTAGATTCCGATTCACATCTGGAGGCATTCTGTAATCTGTGGACTATCAGAGTGTTGATGAAACACAGGGCATTGCATCGTCATTGAATACAACAGTCACCATGCCCACTTTTCTCCATGGGAGTAATGTCTCAAACAGTCTACGCTTTGATCGTTCCCAGGAAGACAAGTAGTAGTTTACGATGCACATCTGGAGGCATTCTGTAATCTGTTGATTATCTGAGTGTTGATGAAACACAGAAATGGCATCGGGATTGAATTCAACAGTCACCATGAACACTTTCCTCCATGCGAGTAATGTCTCAAACTGTCTACGCTTTGATCGTTCCCTCGAAGACCAGAAGTAGATTCCGATGCACATCTGGAGGCATTCAGTAATCTGTGGACTATCAGAGTGTTGATGAAACACAGAAATTGCATCGGGATTGAATACAACAGTCACCATGCGCACTTTCCTCCATGGGAGTAATGTCTCTAACAGTCTACGCTTTGATCGTTGACTGTAAAACCAGTAGTAGTTTCCGATGCACATCTGGAGGCATACTGTAATCTGTTTACTATCATAGTGTTGATGAAATAAAAAAATTGAATCGGGATTGAATACACAGTCACCATGCACACTTTAATCCATGGGAGTAATGTCTCAAACTGTCAACGTTTTGATCGTTCCCTGGAAGACTAGTAGTAGTTTCCGATGCACATCTGTAGGCATTCTGTAATCTGTGGACTATCAGAGTGTTGATGAAACACAGAAATTGCATCGGGACTGAATACAACAGTCACCATGTGCACTTTCCTCCACAGGAGTAATGTCTCAACAGTCTACGCTTTGATCGTTCCCTGGAAGTACAGTAGTAGTTTCCGATGCACATCTGGTGGCATTCTGTAATGTGTGGACTATCAGAGTGTTGATGAAACACAGAAATTGCATCGGGATTGAATACAACAGTCACCATGCGCACTTTCCTCCACGGGAGTAATGTCACAAACAGTCTACGCTATGATCGTGCCCTGGAAGACCAGTAGTAGTTTCCGATGCACATTTGGTGGCATTCTGTAATCTGTGCACTATCAGAGTGTTGATGAAACACAGAAAATGCATCGGGATTGAATACAACAGTCACCATGCGCACTTTCCTCCATGGTAGTAATGTCTCAAACAGTCTATGCTTTGATCGTTCCCAGGAAGACCTGTAGTAGTTTCCGATGCACATCTGGAGGCATTCTGTAATCTGTGGATTATCAGAGTGTTGATGAAACACTGGAATTGCATTGGGATTGAATTCAACAGTCACCATTAACACTTACCTCCATGGGAGTTATGTCTCAAACTGTCTGCGCTTTGATCGTTCCCTCGAAGACCAGAAGTTGATTCCGATGCACATCTGGAGGCATTCTGTAACCTGTTGACTATCAGAGTGTTGATGAAACACAGATATTGCATCGGGATTGAATACAACAGTCACCATGCGCACTTTCCTCCATTTGAGTAATGTCTCTAACAGTCTACGTTTTGATCGTTCCCTGGAAGACTAGTAGTAGTTTCCGATGCACATCTGTAGGCATTCTGTAATCTGTGGACTATCAGAGTATTGATGAAACACAGAAATTGCATCGGGACTGAATACAACAGTCACCATGCGCACTTTCCTCCACAGGAGTAATGTCTCAACAGTCTACGCTTTGATCGTTCCCTGGAAGGACAGTAGTAGTTTCCGATGCACATCTGGTGGCACTCTGTAATGTGTAGACTATCAGAGTGTTGATGAAACACAGAAATTACATCGGGATTGAATACAACAGTCACCATGCGCACTTTCCTCCACGGGAGTAATGTCTCAAACAGTCTACGCCTTGATCGTTCCCTGGAAGACCAGTAGTAGTTTCCGATGCAAGTCTTGTGGCATTCTGTAATCTGTGGACCCTCAAAGTGTTGATGAAACACAGAAATTGCATCGGGATTGAATACAACAGTCACTATGCGCACTTTCCTCCATGGGAGTAATGTCACAAACAGTCTACGGTTTGATCGTTCCCTGGAAGACCAGTAGTAGTTTCCGATGCACATCTGGAGGCATTCTGTAATCTGTGGACTATCAGAGTATTGATGAAACACAGAAATTGCATCGGGACTGAATACAACAGTCACCATGCGCACTTTCCTCCACGGGAGTAATGTCACAAACAGTCTACGCTATGATCGTGCCCTGGAAGACCAGTAGTAGTTTCCGATGCACATCTGGTGGCATTCTGTAATCTGTGGACTATCAGAGTGTTGATGAAACACAGAAAATGCATCGGGATTGAATACAACAGTCACCATGCGCACTTTCCTCCATGGTAGTAATGTCTCAAACAGTCTACGCTATGATCGTGCCCTGGAAGACCAGTAGTAGTTTCCGATGCACATCTGGTGGCATTCTGTAATCTGTGGATTATCAGAGTGTTGATGAAACACAGAAATTGCATCGGGATTGAATACAACAGTCACCATGCGCTCTTTCCTCCACGGGAGTAATGTCTCAAACAGTCTACGCCTTGATCGTTCCCTGGAAGACCAGTAGTAGTTTCCGATGCAAGTCTTGTGGCATTCTGTAATCTGTGCACCCTCAAAGTGTTGATGAAACACAGAAATTGCATCGGGATTAAATACAACAGTCACCATGCGCTCTTTCCTCCACGGGAGCAATGTCACAAACAGTCTACGTTATGATCGTTCCCTGGAAGACCAGTAGTAGTTTCCGATGCACATCTGGTGGCATTCTGTAATCTGTGGACTATCAGAGTGTTGATGAAACACAGAAAATGCATCGGGATTGAATACAACAGTCACCATGCGCACTTTCCTCTATGGTAGTAATGTCTCAAACAGTCTACGCTTTGATCGTTCCCAGAAAGACCAGTAGTAGTTTCCGATGCACATCTGGAGGCATTCTGTAATCTGTGGAGTATCAGAGTGTTGATGAAACACAGGAATTGCATCGGGACTGAGTACAACAGTCACCATGCAGCACCTTCCTCCATGGGAGTAATGTCTCAAAGAGTTTACGATGTGATCATTCCCTGGAAGACCCGTAGCAGTTTCCGATGCTCATCTGGAGGCATTCTGTAATCTGTGGATTATCAGAGTGTTGATGAAACACAGAAATTGCATCGGGATTGAATTCAACAGTCACCATGAACACTTTCCTCCATGGTAGTAATGTCTCAAACTGTCTACGCTTTGATCGTTCCCTCGAAGACCTGAAGTAGATTCCGATGCACATCTGGAGGCATTCTGTAATCTGTTGACTATCAGAGTGTTGATGAAACACAGAAATTGCATCGGGAATGAATACAACAGTCACCATGCGCACTTTCCTCCATGGGAGTAATGTCTCTAACAGTCTACGCTTTGATCGTTCCCTGGAAGACCAGTGGTAGATTCCGATTCACATCTGGAGGCATTCTGTAATCTGTGGACTATCAGAGTGTTGATGAAACACAGGGCATTGCATCGTCATTGAATACAACAGTCACCATGCCCACTTTTCTCCATGGGAGTAATGTCTCAAACAGTCTACGCTTTGATCGTTCCCAGGAAGACAAGTAGTAGTTTACGATGCACATCTGGAGGCATTCTGTAATCTGTTGATTATCTGAGTGTTGATGAAACACAGAAATGGCATCGGGATTGAATTCAACAGTCACCATGAACACTTTCCTCCATGCGAGTAATGTCTCAAACTGTCTACGCTTTGATCGTTCCCTCGAAGACCAGAAGTAGATTCCGATGCACATCTGGAGGCATTCAGTAATCTGTGGACTATCAGAGTGTTGATGAAACACAGAAATTGCATCGGGATTGAATACAACAGTCACCATGCGCACTTTCCTCCATGGGAGTAATGTCTCTAACAGTCTACGCTTTGATCGTTGACTGTAAAACCAGTAGTAGTTTCCGATGCACATCTGGAGGCATACTGTAATCTGTGGACTATCATAGTGTTGATGAAATAAAAAAATTGAATCGGGATTGAATACACAGTCACCATGCACACTTTAATCCATGGGAGTAATGTCTCAAACTGTCAACGTTTTGATCGTTCCCTGGAAGACTAGTAGTAGTTTCCGATGCACATCTGTAGGCATTCTGTAATCTGTGGACTATCAGAGTGTTGATGAAACACAGAAATTGCATCGGGACTGAATACAACAGTCACCATGTGCACTTTCCTCCACAGGAGTAATGTCTCAACAGTCTACGCTTTGATCGTTCCCTGGAAGTACAGTAGTAGTTTCCGATGCACATCTGGTGGCATTCTGTAATGTGTGGACTATCAGAGTGTTGATGAAACACAGAAATTGCATCGGGATTGAATACAACAGTCACCATGCGCACTTTCCTCCACGGGAGTAATGTCACAAACAGTCTACGCTATGATCGTGCCCTGGAAGACCAGTAGTAGTTTCCGATGCACATTTGGTGGCATTCTGTAATCTGTGCACTATCAGAGTGTTGATGAAACACAGAAAATGCATCGGGATTGAATACAACAGTCACCATGCGCACTTTCCTCCATGGTAGTAATGTCTCAAACAGTCTATGCTTTGATCGTTCCCAGGAAGACCAGTAGTAGTTTCCGATGCACATCTGGAGGCATTCTGTAATCTGTGGATTATCAGAGTGTTGATGAAACACAGGAATTGCATTGGGATTGAATTCAACAGTCACCATTAACACTTTCCTCCATGGGAGTTATGTCTCAAACTGTCTACGCTTTGATCGTTCCCTCGAAGACCAGAAGTTGATTCCGATGCACATCTGGAGGCATTCTGTAATCTGTTGACTATCAGAGTGTTGATGAAACACAGAAATTGCATCGGGATTGAATACAACAGTCACCATGCGCACTTTCCTCCATTTGAGTAATGTCTCTAACAGTCTACGTTTTGATCGTTCCCTGGAAGACTAGTAGTAGTTTCCGATGCACATCTGTAGGCATTCTGTAATCTGTGGACTATCAGAGTATTGATGAAACACAGAAATTGCATCGGGACTGAATACAACAGTCACCATGCGCACTTTCCTCCACAGGAGTAATGTCTCAACAGTCTACGCTTTGATCGTTCCCTGGAAGGACAGTAGTAGTTTCCGATGCACATCTGGTGGCGCTCTGTAATGTGTAGAATATCGGAGTGTTGATGAAACACAGAAATTGCATCGGGATTGAATACAACAGTCACCATGCGCACTTTCCTCCACGGGAGTAATGTCTCATACAGTCTACGCCTTGATCGTTCCCTGGAAGACCAGTAGTAGTTTCCGATGCAAGTCTTGTGGCATTCTGTAATCTGTGCACCCTCAAAGTGTTGATGAAACACAGAAATTGCATCGGGATTAAATACAACAGTCACCATGCGCTCTTTCCTCCACGGGAGTAATGTCACAAACAGTGTACGTTATGATCGTTCCCTGGAAGACCAGTAGTAGTTTCGATGCACATCTGGTGGCATTCTGTAATCTGTGGACTATCAGAGTGTTGATGAAACACAGAAAATGCATCGGGATTGAATACAACAGTCACCATGCGCACTTTCCTCCATGGTAGTAATGTCTCAAACAGTCTACGCTTTGATCGTTCCCAGGAAGACCAGTAGTAGTTTCCGATGCACATCTGGAGGCATTCTGTAATCTGTGGAGTATCAGAGTGTTGATGAAACACAGGAATTGCATCGGGACTGAGTACAACAGTCACCATGCAGCACCTTCCTCCATGGGAGTAATGTCTCAAAGAGTTTACGATGTGATCATTCCCTGGAAGACCCGTAGCAGTTTCCGATGCACATCTGGAGGCATTCTGTAATCTGTGGATTATCAGAGTGTTGATGAAACACAGAAATTGCATCGGGATTGAATTCAACAGTCACCATGAACACTTTCCTCCATGGGAGTAATGTCTCAAACTGTCTACGCTTTGATCGTTCCCTCGAAGACCTGAAGTAGATTCCGATGCACATCTGGAGGCATTCTGTAATCTGTTGACTATCAGAGTGTTGATGAAACACAGAAATTGCATCGGGATTGAATACAACAGTCACCATGCGCACTTTCCTCCATGGGAGTAATGTCTCTAACAGTCTACGCTTTGATCGTTCCCTGGAAGACCAGTAGTAGTTTCCGATGCATGTCTGGTGGCAATCTGTAATCTGTTGAGCCTCAAAGTGTTTATGAAACACAGAAATTGCATCGGGATTGAATACAACAGACACCATGCGCACTTTCCTCCATGTTAGTAATGTCTCAAACAGTCTACGATTTGATCGTTCCCTGGAAGACCAGTGGTAGATTCCGATTCACATCTGGAGGCATTCTGTAATCTGTGGACTATCAGAGTGTTGATGAAACACAGGGCATTGCGTCGTCATTGAATACAACAGTCGCCATGCCCACTTTTCTCCATGGGAGTAATGTCTCAAACAGTCTACGCTTTGATCGTTCCCAGGAAGACAAGTAGTAGTTTACGATGCACATCTGGAGGCATTCTGTAATCTGTTGACTATCAGAGTGTTGATGAAACACAGATATTGCATCGGGATTGAATACAACAGTCACCATGCGCACTTTCCTCCATTTGAGTAATGTCTCTAACAGTCTACGTTTTGATCGTTCCTTGGAAGACTAGTAGTAGTTTCCGATGCACATCTGTAGGCATTCTGTAATCTGTGGACTATCAGAGTATTGATGAAACACAGAAATTGCATCGGGACTGAATACAACAGTCACCATGCCCACTTTCCTCCACAGGAGTAATGTCTCAACAGTCTACGCTTTGATCGTTCCCTGGAAGGACAGTAGTAGTTTCCGATGCACATCTGGTGGCACTCTGTAATGTGTAGACTATCAGAGTGTTGATGAAACACAGAAATTGCATCGGGATTGAATACAACAGTCACCATGCGCACTTTCCTCCACGGGAGTAATGTCTCAAACAGTCTACGCCTTGATCGTTCCCTGGAAGACCAGTAGTAGTTTCCGATGCAAGTCTTGTGGCATTCTGTAATCTGTGGACCCTCAAAGTGTTGATGAAACACAGAAATTGCATCGGGATTGAATACAACAGTCACTATGCGCACTTTCCTCCATGGGAGTAATGTCACAAACAGTCTACGGTTTGATCGTTCCCTGGAAGACCAGTAGTAGTTTCCGATGCACATCTGGAGGCATTCTGTAATCTGTGGACTATCAGAGTATTGATGAAACACAGAAATTGCATCGGGACTGAATACAACAGTCACCATGCGCACTTTCCTCCACAGGAGTAATGTCTCAACAGTCTACGCTTTGATCGTTCCCTGGAAGGACAGTAGTAGTTTCCGATGCACATCTGGTGGCATTCTGTAATGTGTAGACTATCAGAGTGTTGATGTAACACAGAAATTGCATCGGGATTGAATACAACAGTCACCATGCGCACTTTCCTCCACGGGAGTAATGTCACAAACAGTCTACGCTATGATCGTGCCCTGGAAGACCAGTAGTAGTTTCCGATGCACATCTGGTGGCATTCTGTAATCTGTGGACTATCAGAGTGTTGATGAAACACAGAAAATGCATCGGGATTGAATACAACAGTCACCATGCGCACTTTCCTCCATGGTAGTAATGTCTCAAACAGTCTATGCTTTGATCGTTCCCAGGAAGACCAGTAGTAGTTTCCGATGCACATCTGGAGGCATTCTGTAATCTGTGGATTATCAGAGTGTTGATGAAACACAGAAATTGCATTGGGATTGAGTTCAACAGTCACCATGAACACTTTCCTTCATGGGAGTTACGTCTCAAACTGTCTACGCTTTGATCGTTCCCTCGAAGACCAGAAGTAGATTCCGATGCACATCTGGAGGCATTCTGTAATCTGTTGACTATCAGAGTGTTGATGAAACACAGAAATTGCATCGGGATTGAATACAACAGTCACCATGCGCACTTTCCTCCATTTGAGTAATGTCTCTAACAGTCTACGTTTTGATCGTTCCCTGGAAGACTAGTAGTAGTTTCCGATGCACATCTGTAGGCATTCTGTAATCTGTGGACTATCAGAGTATTGATGAAACACAGAAATTGCATCGGGACTGAATACAACAGTCACCATGCGCACTTTCCTCCACAGGAGTAATGTCTCAACAGTCTACGCTTTGATCGTTCCCTGGAAGGACAGTAGTAGTTTCCGATGCACATCTGGTGGCGCTCTGTAATGTGTAGAATATCGGAGTGTTGATGAAACACAGAAATTGCATCGGGATTGAATACAACAGTCACCATGCGCACTTTCCTCCACGGGAGTAATGTCTCAAACAGTCTACGCCTTGATCGTTCCCTGGAAGACCAGTAGTAGTTTCCGATGCAAGTCTTGTGGCATTCTGTAATCTGTGCACCCTCAAAGTGTTGATGAAACACAGAAATTGCATCGGGATTAAATACAACAGTCACCATGCGCTCTTTCCTCCACGGGAGTAATGTCACAAACAGTGTACGTTATGATCGTTCCCTGGAAGACCAGTAGTAGTTTCGATGCACATCTGGTGGCATTCTGTAATCTGTGGACTATCAGAGTGTTGATGAAACACAGAAAATGCATCGGGATTGAATACAACAGTCACCATGCGCACTTTCCTCCATGGTAGTAATGTCTCAAACAGTCTACGCTTTGATCGTTCCCAGGAAGACCAGTAGTAGTTTCCGATGCACATCTGGAGGCATTCTGTAATCTGTGGAGTATCAGAGTGTTGATGAAACACAGGAATTGCATCGGGACTGAGTACAACAGTCACCATGCAGCACCTTCCTCCATGGGAGTAATGTCTCAAAGAGTTTACGATGTGATCATTCCCTGGAAGACCCGTAGCAGTTTCCGATGCACATCTGGAGGCATTCTGTAATCTGTGGATTATCAGAGTGTTGATGAAACACAGAAATTGCATCGGGATTGAATTCAACAGTCACCATGAACACTTTCCTCCATGGGAGTAATGTCTCAAACTGTCTACGCTTTGATCGTTCCCTCGAAGACCTGAAGTAGATTCCGATGCACATCTGGAGGCATTCTGTAATCTGTTGACTATCAGAGTGTTGATGAAACACAGAAATTGCATCGGGATTGAATACAACAGTCACCATGCGCACTTTCCTCCATGGGAGTAATGTCTCTAACAGTCTACGCTTTGATCGTTCCCTGGAAGACCAGTAGTAGTTTCCGATGCATGTCTGGTGGCAATCTGTAATCTGTTGAGCCTCAAAGTGTTTATGAAACACAGAAATTGCATCGGGATTGAATACAACAGACACCATGCGCACTTTCCTCCATGTTAGTAATGTCTCAAACAGTCTACGATTTGATCGTTCCCTGGAAGACCAGTGGTAGATTCCGATTCACATCTGGAGGCATTCTGTAATCTGTGGACTATCAGAGTGTTGATGAAACACAGGGCATTGCGTCGTCATTGAATACAACAGTCGCCATGCCCACTTTTCTCCATGGGAGTAATGTCTCAAACAGTCTACGCTTTGATCGTTCCCAGGAAGACAAGTAGTAGTTTACGATGCACATCTGGAGGCATTCTGTAATCTGTTGATTATCTGAGTGTTGATGAAACACAGAAATGGCATCGGGATTAAATTCAACAGTCACCATGAACACTTTCCTCCATGCGAGTAATGTCTCAAACTGTCTACGCTTTGATCGTTCCCTCGAAGACCAGAAGTAGATTCCGATGCACATCTGGAGGCATTCAGTAATCTGTGGACTATCAGAGTGTTGATGAAACACAGAAATTGCATCGGGATTGAATACAACAGTTACCATGCGCACTTTCCTCCATGGGAGTAATGTCTCTAACAGTCTACGCTTTGATCGTTGACTGTAAAACCAGTAGTAGTTTCCGATGCACATCTGGAGGCATACTGTAATCTGTGGACTATCATAGTGTTGATGAAATAAAAAAATTGAATCGGGATTGAATACACAGTCACCATGCACACTTTCATCCATGGGAGTAATGTCTCAAACTGTCTACGTTTTGATCGTTCCCTGGAAGACTAGTAGTAGTTTCCGATGCACATCTGTAGGCATTCTGTAATCTGTGGACTATCAGAGTGTTGATGAAACACAGAAATTGCATCGGGACTGAATACAACAGTCACCATGTGCACTTTCCTCCACAGGAGTAATGTCTCAACAGTCTACGCTTTGATCGTTCCCTGGAAGTACAGTAGTAGTTTCCGATGTACATCTGGTGGCATTCTGTAATGTGTGGACTATCAGAGTGTTGATGAAACACAGAAATTGCATCGGGATTGAATACAACAGTCACCATGCGCACTTTCCTCCACGGGAGTAATGTCACAAACAGTCTACGCTATGATCGTGCCCTGGAAGACCAGTAGTAGTTTCCGATGCACATTTGGTGGCATTCTGTAATCTGTGCACTATCAGAGTGTTGATGAAACACAGAAAATGCATCGGGATTGAATACAACAGTCACCATGCGCACTTTCCTCCATGGTAGTAATGTCTCAAACAGTCTATGCTTTGATCGTTCCCAGGAAGACCAGTAGTAGTTTCCGATGCACATCTGGAGGCATTCTGTAATCTGTGGATTATCAGAGTGTTGATGAAACACAGGAATTGCATTGGGATTGAATTCAACAGTCACCATGAACACTTTCCTCCATGGGAGTTATGTCTCAAACTGTCTACGCTTTGATCGTTCCCTCGAAGACCAGAAGTTGATTCCGATGCACATCTGGAGGCATTCTGTAATCTGTTGACTATCAGAGTGTTGATGAAACACAGAAATTGCATCGGGACTGAATACAACAGTCACCATGCGCACTTTCCTCCACAGGAGTAATGTCTCAACAGTCTACGCTTTGATCGTTCCCTGGAAGGACAGTAGTAGTTTCCGATGCACATCTGGTGGCATTCTGTAATGTGTAGACTATCAGAGTGTTGATGAAACACAGAAATTGCATCGGGATTGAATACAACAGTCACCATGCGCACTTTCCTCCACGGGAGTAATGTCTCAAACAGTCTACGCCTTGATCGTTCCCTGGAAGACCAGTAGTAGTTTCCGATGCAAGTCTTGTGGCATTCTGTAATCTGTGGACCCTCAAAGTGTTGATGAAACACAGAAATTGCATCGGGATTGAATACAACAGTCACCATGCGCACTTTCCTCCACGGGAAAAATGTCTCAAACAGTCTACGCCTTGATCGTTCCCTGGAAGACCAGTAGTAGTTTCAGATGCAAGTCTTGTGGCATTCTGTAATCTGTGGACCCTCAAAGTGTTGATGAAACACAGAAATTGCATCGGGATTGAATACAACAGTCACTATGCGCACTTTCCTCCATTGGAGTAATGTCTCAAACAGTCTACTCTTTGATCGTTCCCTGGAAGACCAGTAGTAGTTTCCGATGCACATCTGGAGGCATTCTGTGATCTGTGGGCTATCAGAGTGTTGAAAAAACACTGAAATTGAATCGGGATTGAATACAACAGTCACCATGCGCACTTTCTTCCATGGGAGTAATGTCTCAAACAGTCTACGATTTGATCGATCCCTGGAAGATAGTAGTAGTTTCCGATGCACAGCTGGTGGCATTCTGAAATCTGCGGACTATCAGAGTGTTGATGAAACACAGAAATTGCATCGGGATTGAATACAACTTTCACCATGCGCACTTTCCTCCACGGGACTAATGTCTCAAACACCCTACGCTTTGATCGTTGCCTGGATGACCAGTAGTAGTTTCCGATGCACATCTGGAGGCATTCTATAATCTGTGGACTATCAGAGTGTTGATGAAACACAGAAATTGCATCGGGATTGAATACAACAGTCACCATAAGCACTTTCCTCCATGGGAGTATTGTCTCAAACAGTCTACGCTTTGATGAATCCCTGGAAGACCAGAAGTAGTATCCGATGCACATCTGGAGGCATTCTGTAATCTGTGGACTATCAGAGCGATGATGAAACACTGAAATTGCATCGGGATTGAATACAACAGTCACCATGCGCACTTTCCTCCATGGGAGTAATTTCTCAAACAGTCTACGATTTGATCGATCCCTGGAAGATTGTAGTAGTTTCCGATGCACATCTGGTGGCATTATGTAATCTGTGGACTATCGCAGTGTTTATGAAACACAGAAATTGCATCGGGGTTGAATACAACAGTCACCATGAGCACTTTCCTCCATGGGAGTAATGTCTCAAACAGTCTACGATTTGATCGTTCCCAGGAAGACCAGTAGTAGTTTCCGATGCACATCGGGATTCATACTGTAATCTGTGGACTATCAGTGTGATGATGAAACACAGAAGTTACATCGGAACTGAATACAACAGTCACCATGCGCACTTTCCTCCACGAGAGTAATGTCTCAAACAGTCTACGCTTTGATCGTTCCCAGGAAGACCAATAGTAGTTTCCGATGCACATCTGGAGGCATTCTGTATCTCTGGAGTATCAGAGTGTCGATGAAACACAGAAATTGCATCGGGATTCAATACAGAGTCACCATGCGCACTTTCATCCACGGGAGTAATATCTCAAACAGTCTACGCTTTGATAGTTCCCTGGAAGACCAGTAGTAGTTTCCGATGCACATAGTGAGGCATACTGTAATCTGTGGACTATCAGAGCGATGATGAAACACTGAAATTGCATCGGGATTGAATACAACAGTCACCATGCGCACTTTCCTCCATGGGAGTAATGTCTCAAAGAGTCTACGCTTTGATCGTTCCCTGGAAGACCAGTAGTAGTTTCCGATGCACATCTGGAGGCATTCTATAATCTGTGGACTATCAGAGTGTTGATGAAACACAGAAATTGCATCGGGATTGAATACAACAGTCACCATAAGCACTTTCCTCCATGGGAGTATTGTCTCAAACAGTCTACGCTTTGATGAATCCCTGGAAGACCAGAAGTAGTATCCGATGCACATCTGGAGGCATTCTGTAATCTGTGGACTATCAGAGTGTTGATGAAACACAGAAAATGCATCGGGATTGAATACAACAGTCACCATGCGCACTTTCCTCCATGGGAGTAATGTCTCAAACAGTCTACGCTTTGATCGTTCCCAGGAAGACCAATAGTAGTTTCCGATGCACATCTGGAGGCATTCTGTACCTCTGGAGTATCAGAGTGTCGATGAAACACAGAAATTGCATCGGGATTCAATACAGAGTCACCATGCGCACTTTCATCCACGGGAGTAATATCTCAAACAGTCTACGCTTTGATCGTTCATTGGAAGACCAGTAGTAGTTTCCGATGCACATCGTGAGGCATACTGTAATCTGTGGACTATCAGAGTGATGATGAAACACAGAAATTGCATCGGGACTGAATACAACAGTCCCCATGCGCAATTTCCTCCACGGGAGTAATGTCTCAAACAGTTTACGCTTTGATCGTTCTCTGGAAGACCAGTGGTAGTTTCCGATGCACAGCTGGTGGCATTCTGAAATCTGCGGACTATCATGTGTTGATGAGACACAGAAATTGCATCTTGATTGAATACAACTGTCACAATGCGCACTTTCCTCTACGGGACTAATGTCTCAAACACTCTACGCTTTGATCGTTCCCTGGATGACCAGTAATAGTTTCCGATGCACGTCTAATGGCATTCTGTAATCTGTGGACTATTAGAGTGTTGATGAAACACAGAAATTGCATCGGGACTAAATACAACAGTCACCATTCACACTTTACTCCACGGGAGTAATGTCACAACAGACTACGCTTTGATCGTTCCCTGGAAGGACAGTAGTAGTTTCCGATGCTCATCTGGTGGCATTCTGTAATATGTGGATTTTCAGAGTGTTGATGAAACACAGAAATTGCATCGGGGTGAATACAACAGTCACCATGCGCACTTTCCTCCGTGAGAGTAATGTCTTAAACAGTCTACATTTTCATCTTTCCCAGGAAGACCAGTAGTAGTTTCCGATGCACATCTGGAAAGATTCTGTAATCTGCGGACTATCAAAGTGTTGATGAAACACAGAAATTTCATCGGGACTGAATACAACAGTCACCATGCGCACTTTCCTAAACGGGAGTAATGTCTCAAACAGTCTACGTCTTGATCGTTCCCTGGAAGACCAGTAGTAGTTTCCGATGCACATCTGGTGGCATTCTGTAATCTGTGGACTATTAGAGTGTTGATGAAACACAGAAATTGCATCGGAACTGAATACAACAATCACCATGCGCACTTTAGTCCACAAGAGTAATGTCTTAAACAGTCTACGCTTTCATCGTTCCCTGGAAGACCAGTAGTAGTTTCTGATGCACGTCTGATGGCATTCTGTAATCTGTGGACGATCAGTGTGTTGATGAAACACAGAAATTGCATCGGAACTGAATACAACAGTCACCATTCACACTTTACTCAACGGGAGTAATGTCACAACAGACTACTCTTTGATCGTTCCCTGGAAGGACAGTAGTAGTTTCCGATGCTCATCTGGTGGCATTCTGTAATATGTGGATTATCAGAGTGTTGATGAAACACAGAAATTGCATCGGGGTGAATACAACAGTCACCATGCGCACTTTCCTCCATGGGAGTATTGTCCCAAACAGTCTACGCTTTGATCGTTCCCTGGAAGAAAACTAGTAGTTTCCGATGCACATATTGTGGCATTCTTTAATCTGTGGACTATCCGAGTGTTGATGAAACACAGAAATTGCATCGGGATTTAATACAACAGTCAGCATGCGTACTTTTCTCCACGGGAGTAATGCCTCAAATAGTCTACGCTTTGATCGTTCCCTGGATGACCAGTAGTAGTTTCCGATGCACGTCTGATGGCATTCTGTAATCTGTGGACGATCAGAGTGTTGATGAAACACAGAAATTGCATCGGGACTGAATACAAAAGTCACCATGCGCAATTTCCTCCACGGGAGTAATGTCTCAAACAGTTTACGCTATGATCGTTCTCTGGAAGACCAGTAGTAGTTTCCGATGCACAGCTGGTGGCATTCTGAAATCTGCGGACTATCAGAATGTTGATGAAACACAGAAATTGCATCGGAATTGAATACAACAGTCACCATTCACACTTTACTCCACGGGAGTAATGTCACAACAGACTACGCTTTGATTGTTCCCTGGAAGGACAGTAGTAGTTTCCGATGCTCATCTGGTGGCATTCTGTAATATGTGGATTATCAGAGTGTTGATGAAACACAGAAATAGCATCGGGGTGAATACAACAGTCACCATGCGCACTTTCCTCCATGAGAGTAATGTCTCAAACAGTCTACATTTTGATCGTTCCCAGGAAGACCAGTAGTAGTTTCCGATGCACATCTGGAAAGATTCTGTAATCTGCGGACTATCAGAGTGTTGATGAAACACAGAAATTGCATCGGGATTGAATACACAGCCACCATGCGCACTTTCCTCCATGGGAGTAATGTCTCAAACACTCTACGCTTTGATCGATCCCAGGACGACCAGTAGTAGTTTCCGATGCACAACTGGAGGCATTCTGTAATCTGTGGACTATCCGAGTGTTGATGAAACACGGAAATAGCATCGGGACTGAATACAACAGTCACCATTCACACTTTACTCCACGGGAGTAATGTCACAACAGACTACGCTTTGATCGTTCCCTGGAAGGACAGTAGTAGTTTCCGATGCTCATCTGGTGGCATTCTGTAATATGTGGATTATCAGAGTGTCGATGAAACACAGAAATTGCATCGGGGTGAATACAACAGTCACCATGCGCACTTTCCTCCATGAGAGTAATGTCTCAAACAGTCTACATTTTGATCGTTCCCAGGAAGACCAGTAGTAGTTTCCGATGCACATCTGGAAAGATTCTGTAATCTGCGGACTATCAAAGTGTTGATGAAACACAGAAATTTCATCGGGACTGAATACAACATTCACCATGCGCACTTTCCTCCACGGGAGTAATGTCTCAAACAGTCTACGTTTGGATCGTTCCCTGGAAGACCAGTAGTAGTTTCCGATGCACATCTGGTGGCATTCTGTAATCTGTGGACTATTAGAGTGTTGATGAAACACAGAAATTGCATCGGAACTGAATACAACAGTCACCATGCGCACTTTAGTCCACAAGAGTAATGTCTCAAACAGTCTACGCTTTGATCGTTCCCTGGAAGACCAGTAGTAGTTTCCGATGCACATCAGGTGGCATTCTGAAATCTGTGGACTATCAGAGTGTTGATGAAACACAGAAATTGCATCGGGATTTAATACAACAGTCAGCATGCGCACTTTTCTCCACGGGAGTAATGTCTCAAATAGTCTACAATTGATCGTTCCCTGGAAGACCAGTAGTAGTTTCCGATGCACGTCTGATGGCATTCTGTAATCTGTGGACGATCAGAGTGTTGATGAAACACAGAAATTGCATCGGGACTGAATACAACAGTCCCCATGCGCAATTTCCTCCACGGGAGTTATGTCTCAAACAGTTTACGCTTTGATCGTTCTCTGGAAGACCAGTAGTAGTTTCCGATGCACAGCTGGTGGCATTCTGAAATCTGCGGACTATCAGAGTGTTGATGAAACACAGGAATTGCATCGGAACTGAATACAACAGTCACCATGCGCACTATCCTCCATGGGAGTAATGTTTCAAAGAGTCTACGCTTTGATCGTTCCCTGGAAGACCAGTAGTAGTTTCCGATGCACATCTGGAGGCATTATGTAATCTGTGGACTATCAGAGTGTTGATGAAACACAGAAATTGCATCGGGATTGACTACAGATTCACCATGCGCACTTTCATCCACCGGAGTAATGTCTCAAACAGTATACGCTTTGATCGTTCCCTGGAAGACCAGTAGTAGTTTCCGATGCACGTCTGGTGGCATTCTGTAATATGTGGACTATCAGAGTGTTGATGAAACACAGAAATTTAATCGGGATTGAATCCAACAGCAACCATGCGCACTTTCTCCATGGGAGTAATGTCTCAAACAGTCTACGATTTGATCGTTCCCTGGAAGACCATTAGTAGTTTCCGATGCACATCTGGTGGCATACTGTTATCTGTGGACTATCCGAGTGTTGATGAAACACAGATATTTCATCGGGATTGAATACAACAGTCACCATGCGCACTCTCCTCCACGGGAGTAATGTCTCAAACAGTCTACGCTTGGATCGTTCCCTGGAAGACCAGTAGTAGTTTCCGATGCACATCTAGAGTCATTCTGTAATCTGTGGACTATCAGAGTGTTGTTGAAACACAGGGCATTACATCGGGATTGAATACAACATTCACCATGCCCACTTCCTTCCATAGGAGTAATGTCTCTAACAGTCTACGCTATGATCGTTCCCTGAAAGACCTGTAGTACTTGCCGATGCACATCTGGAATCATACTCTAATCTGTGGACTATCAGAGTGTTGATGAAACACAGAAATTGCATTGGGATTGAATACAACAGTCACCATGCGCACTTTCCTCCATGTGAGTAATGTCTCGAACAGTCTACATTTTGATCGTTCCCAGGAAGAGAAGTAGTAGTTTCCGATGCACATCTGGAAAGATTCTGTAATCTGCGGACTATCAAAGTGTTGATGAAACACAGAAATTGCATCGGGACTGAATACAACAGTCACCATGCGCAGTTTCCTCCACGGGAGTAATGTCCAAACAGTCTACGTTTTGATCGTTCCCTGGAAGACCAGTAGTAGTTTCCGATGCACATCTGGTGGCATTCTGTAATCTGTGGACCTTCAAAGTGTTGATGAAACACAGAAATTGCATCGGGATTGGATACAACAGTCACCATGCGCACTTTCCTCCATGTTAGGAATGTCGCAAACAGTCTACGATTTGATCGTTCCCTGGAAGACCAGTAGTAGTTTCCGATTCACATCTGGAGGCATTCTGTAATCTGTGGACTATCAGAGTGTTGAAGAACACAGAAAATGCATCGGGATTGAATACAACAGTCACCATCCGCACTTTCCTCCGTGGGAGTAATGTGTCAAACAGTCTACGCTTTGATCGTTTCCTGGAAGACCAGTAGTAGTTTCCGATGCACGTCTGATGGCATTCTGTAATCTGTGGACCTTCAGAGTGTTGATGAAACACTGAAATTGCATCGGGACTGAATACAACAGTCCCCATGCGCACATTCCTCCACGGGAGTAATGTCTCAAACAGTTTACGCTTTGATCGTTCTCTGGAAGACCAGTAGTATTTTCCGATGAACATCTGGTGGCATTCTGTAATCTGTGGACCTTCAAAGTGTTGATCAAACACAGAAATTGCATCGGGATTTAATACAACAGTCACCATGTGCACTTTCCTCCATGTTAGTAATGTCTCAAACAGTCTACGCTTTGATCGTTCGCTGGAAGACCAGTAGTAGTTTCCGATTGACATCTGGAGGCATTCTGTAATCTGTGGACTATCAGAGTGTTGATGAAACACAGGGCATTGCATCGGGATTGAATACAACAGTCACCATGCGCACTTTCCTCCATGTGAGTAATGTCTCGAACAGTCTACGCTTTGATGGTTCCCTGGAAGACCAGTAGTAGTTTCCGATGCACATATGGAGGCTTTCTGTAATCTGTGGACTATCAGAGTGTTGATGAAACACAGAAATTTCATCGGGATTAAATACAAGTCATCAAGCGCACTTTCCTCCATGGGAGTATTGTCTCAAACTGTCTACGCTTTGATCGTTCCCTGGAAGACCAGTCGTAGTTTCCGATGCACATCTGGAGATATTCTGAAATCTGTGGACTATCAGAGTGTTGATGAAACACAGAAATTGCATCGGGTTTGAATACAACAGTCACCATGCGCACTTTCTTCCACGGGAGTAATGTCTCAAACAGTCTACTTTTTGATCGTTCCCTGGAAGACCAGTAGTAGTTTCCGATGCACGTCTGATGGCATTCTGTAATCTGTGGACGATCAGAGTGTTGATGAAACACAGAAATTGCATCGGGACTGAATACAACAGTCCCCATGCGCAATTTCCTCCACGGGAGTTATGTCTCAAACAGTTTACGCTTTGATCGTTCTCTGGAAGACCAGTAGTAGTTTCCGATGCACAGCTGGTGGCATTCTGAAATCTGCGGACTATCAGAGTGTTGATGAAACACAGGAATTGCATCGGAACTGAATACAACAGTCACCATGCGCACTATCCTCCATGGGAGTAATGTTTCAAAGAGTCTACGCTTTGATCGTTCCCTGGAAGACCAGTAGTAGTTTCCGATGCACATCTGGAGGCATTATGTAATCTGTGGACTATCAGAGTGTTGATGAAACACAGAAATTGCATCGGGATTGACTACAGATTCACCATGCGCACTTTCATCCACCGGAGTAATGTCTCAAACAGTATACGCTTTGATCGTTCCCTGGAAGACCAGTAGTAGTTTCCGATGCACGTCTGGTGGCATTCTGTAATATGTGGACTATCAGAGTGTTGATGAAACACAGAAATTTAATCGGGATTGAATCCAACAGCAACCATGCGCACTTTCTCCATGGGAGTAATGTCTCAAACAGTCTACGATTTGATCGTTCCCTGGAAGACCATTAGTAGTTTCCGATGCACATCTGGTGGCATACTGTTATCTGTGGACTATCCGAGTGTTGATGAAACACAGATATTTCATCGGGATTGAATACAACAGTCACCATGCGCACTCTCCTCCACGGGAGTAATGTCTCAAACAGTCTACGCTTGGATCGTTCCCTGGAAGACCAGTAGTAGTTTCCGATGCACATCTAGAGTCATTCTGTAATCTGTGGACTATCAGAGTGTTGTTGAAACACAGGGCATTACATCGGGATTGAATACAACATTCACCATGCCCACTTCCTTCCATAGGAGTAATGTCTCTAACAGTCTACGCTATGATCGTTCCCTGAAAGACCTGTAGTACTTGCCGATGCACATCTGGAATCATACTCTAATCTGTGGACTATCAGAGTGTTGATGAAACACAGAAATTGCATTGGGATTGAATACAACAGTCACCATGCGCACTTTCCTCCATGTGAGTAATGTCTCGAACAGTCTACATTTTGATCGTTCCCAGGAAGACAAGTAGTAGTTTCCGATGCACATCTGGAAAGATTCTGTAATCTGCGGACTATCAAAGTGTTGATGAAACACAGAAATTGCATCGGGACTGAATACAACAGTCACCATGCGCAGTTTCCTCCACGGGAGTAATGTCCAAACAGTCTACGTTTTGATCGTTCCCTGGAAGACCAGTAGTAGTTTCCGATGCACATCTGGTGGCATTCTGTAATATGTGGACCTTCAAAGTGTTGATGAAACACAGAAATTGCATCGGGATTGGATACAACAGTCACCATGCGCACTTTCCTCCATGTTAGGAATGTCGCAAACAGTCTACGATTTGATCGTTCCCTGGAAGACCAGTAGTAGTTTCCGATTCACATCTGGAGGCATTCTGTAATCTGTGGACTATCAGAGTGTTGAAGAACACAGAAAATGCATCGGGATTGAATACAACAGTCACCATCCGCACTTTCCTCCGTGGGAGTAATGTGTCAAACAGTCTACGCTTTGATCGTTTCCTGGAAGACCAGTAGTAGTTTCCGATGCACGTCTGATGGCATTCTGTAATCTGTGGACCTTCAGAGTGTTGATGAAACACTGAAATTGCATCGGGACTGAATACAACAGTCCCCATGCGCACATTCCTCCACGGGAGTAATGTCTCAAACAGTTTACGCTTTGATCGTTCTCTGGAAGACCAGTAGTATTTTCCGATGAACATCTGGTGGCATTCTGTAATCTGTGGACCTTCAAAGTGTTGATGAAACACAGAAATTGCATCGGGATTTAATACAACAGTCACCATGTGCACTTTCCTCCATGTTAGTAATGTCTCAAACAGTCTACGCTTTGATCGTTCGCTGGAAGACCAGTAGTAGTTTCCGATTGACATCTGGAGGCATTCTGTAATCTGTGGACTATCAGAGTGTTGATGAAACACAGGGCATTGCATCGGGATTGAATACAACAGTCACCATGCGCACTTTCCTCCATGTGAGTAATGTCTCGAACTGTCTACGCTTTGATGGTTCCCTGGAAGACCAGTAGTAGTTTCCGATGCACATATGGAGGCTTTCTGTAATCTGTGGACTATCAGAGTGTTGATGAAACACAGAAATTTCATCGGGATTAAATACAAGTCATCAAGCGCACTTTCCTCCATGGGAGTAGTGTCTCAAACTGTCTACGCTTTGATCGTTCCCTGGAAGACCAGTCGTAGTTTCCGATGCACATCTGGAGATATTCTGAAATCTGTGGACTATCAGAGTGTTGATGAAACACAGAAATTGCATCGGGTTTGAATACAACAGTCACCATGCGCACTTTCTTCCACGGGAGTAATGTCTCAAACAGTCTACTTTTTGATCGTTCCCTGGAAGACCAGTAGTATTTTCCGATGAACATCTGGTGGCATTCTGTAATCTGTGGACCTTCAAAGTGTTGATGAAACACAGAAATTGCATCGGGATTTAATACAACAGTCACCATGCGCACTTTCCTCCATGTTAGTAATGTCTCAAACTGTCTACGCTTTGATCGTTCGCTGGAAGACCAGTAGTAGTTTCCGATTGACATTTGGAGGCATTCGCTAATCTGTGGACTATCAGAGTGTTGATGAAACACATAAATTTCATCGGGATTAAATACAACAGTCATCAAGCGCACTTTCCTCCATGATAGTAATGTCTCAAACTGTCTACGCTTTGATCGTTCCCTGGAAGACCAGTTGTAGTTTCCGATGCACATCTGGAGGCATTCTGAAATCTGTGGACTATCAGAGTGTTGATGAAACACAGAAATTGCATCGGGATTGAATACAACAGCCACCATGCGCACTTTCCTCCATGGGAGTATTGTCTCAAACAGTCTACGCTTTGATCGTTCCCTGAAAGAAAAGTAGTAGTTTCCGATGCACATATTGTGGCATTCTGTAATCTGTGGACTATCCGAGTGTTGATGAAACACAGAAATTGCATCGGGATTTAATACAACAGTGAGCATGCGCACTTTTCTCCACGGGAGTAATGTCTCAAATAGTCTACGCTTTGATCGTTCCCTGGAAGACCAGTAGTAGTTTCCGATGCACGTCTGATGGCATTCTGTAATCTGTGGACTATCAGAGTGTTGATGAAACACAGAAATTGCATCGGGACTGAATACTACAGTCCCCATGCGCAATTTCCTCCACGGGAGTAATGTCTCAAACAGTTAACGCTTTGATCGTTCTCTGGAAGACCAGTAGTAGTTTCCGATGCACAGCTGGTGGCATTCTGAAGTCTGCGGACTATCAGAGTGTCGATGAAACACAGAAATTGCATCTTGATTGAATACAACTGTCACAATGCGCACTTTCCTCCACGGGACTAATGTCTCAAACACTCTACACTTTGATCGTTCCCTGGATGACCAGTAATAGTTTCCGAAACACGTCTGGTGGCATTCTGTAATCTGTGGACTGTCAGAGTTTTTATGAAACACAGGGCATTGCGTCGGGTATGAATACAACAGTCACCATGCGCACTGTCCTCCAATGGAGTAATGTCTCTAACTGTGTACGCTTTGATCGTTCCCTGGAAGACCAGTAGTAGTTTCCGATGCACATCTGGAGGCATACTGTAATCTGTGGACTATCAGAGCGTTGATGAAACACTGAAATTGCATCGGGATTGAATACAACAGTCACCATGCGCACTTTCCTCCATGGGAGTAATGTCTCAAACAGTCTACATTTGATCGTTCCCTGGAAGATAGTAGTAGTTTCCGATAAACATCTCCAGGCGTTCTGTATCTGGAGTATCAGAGTGTCGATGAAACACAGAAATTGCATCGGGATTGAATACAGAGTCACCATGCGCACATTCATACACGGGAGTAATGTCTCAAACAGTCTACGCTTTGATCGTTCCCTGGAAGACCAGTAGTAGTTTCCGATGCACGTCGGGTGGCATTCTGTAATCTGTGGACTATCAGAGTGTTGATGAAACACAGAAATTTAATCGGGATTGAATCCAACAGTCACCATGCGCACTTTCTCCACGGGAGTAATGTCTCAAACAGTCTACGCTTTGATCGTTCCCTGGAAGACCAATAGTGGTTTCCGATGCACATCTGGTGGCATACTGTTATCTGTGGACTATCCGAGTGTTGATGAAACAAAGAAATTGCATCGGGATTGAATACAACAGTCACCATGCGCACTTTCCTCCACAGGAGTAATGTCTCAAACAGTCTATATTTGATCGTTCCCTGGAAGATAGTAGTAGTTTCCGATAAACATCTGGAGGCATTATGCAAACTGTGGACTATCACAGTGTTTATGAAACACAGAACTTGCATTGGGATTGAATACAACAGTCACCATGAGCACTTTTCTCCATGGGAGTAATGTCTCAAACAGTCTACGCTCTGATCGTTCCCTGGAAGGACAGTAGTAGTTTCCGATGCACATCTGGAGGCATTCTGTAATCTGTGGACTCTCTGATTGTTGATGAAACGTAGAAAATGCATCGAGATTGAATACAACAGTCACCATGCGCACATTCCTCCACGGGAGTAATGTCTCTAACAGTCTACGCTTTGATTGTTCCCTGGAAGACCAGTAGTAGCTTCCGATGCACATCTAGAGTCATTCTGTAATCTGTGGACTATCAGAGTGTTGATGATACACAGGGCATTACATCGGGATTGAATACAACATTCACCATACCCACTTTCCTCCATAGGAGTAATGTCTCTAACAGTCTACGCTTTGATCGTTCCCTGAAAGACCTGTAGTACTTGCCGATGCACATCTGGAATCATACTCTAATCTGTGGACTATCAGAGTGTTGATGAAACACAGAAATTGCATCGGGATTGAATACAACAGCCACCATGCGCACTTTCCTCCATGGGAGTAATGTCTCAAACAGTCTACGCTTTGATCGTTCCCTGGAAGGACAGTAGTAGTTTCAGATGCTCATCTGGTGGCATTCTGTAATCTGTGGATTATCAGAGTGTTGATGAAACACAGAAATTGCATCGGGATTTAATACTACAGTCACCATGCGCACTTACCTCCACGGGAGTAATGTCTCAAACAGTCTACGTTTTGATCGTTCCCTGGAGGACCAGTAGTAGTTTCCGATGCTCATCTGGTGGCATTCTGTAATCTGTGGACCTTCAAAGTGTTGATGAAACACAGAAATTGCATCGGGATTGGATACAACAGTCACCATGCGCACTTTCCTCCATGTTAGGAATGTCTCAAACAGTCTACGCTTTGATCGTTCACTGGAAGACCAGTGGTAGTTTCCGATTCACATCTGGAGGCATTCTGTAATCTGTGGACTATCAGAGTGTTGATGAAACACAGAAAATGCATCGGGATTGAATACAACAGTCACCATCCGAACTTTCCTCCATGGGAGTAATGTCTCAAACGGTCTACGCTTTTATCGATCCCTGAAAGACCAGTAGTAGTTTCCGATGCACATCTGGTGGCATTCTGTAATCTGTGGACTATCAGAGTGTTGATGAAACACAGAAATTGCATCGGGATTGAATACAACAGTCACTATGCGCACTTTCCTCCACGGGAGTAATGTCTCAAACAGTCTACGCTTTGATCGTTTCCTGGAAGACCAGTAGTAGTTTCCGATGCACGTCTGATGGCATTCTGTAATCTGTGGACTATCAGAGTGTTGATGAAACACAGAAATGGCATCGGGACTGAAAACAACAGTCCCCATGCGCACTTTCCTCCACAGGAGTAATGTCTCAAACAGTTTACGCTTTGATCGTTCTCTGGAAGACCAGTAGTACTTTCCGATGCACGTTGATGGCATTCTGTAATCTGTGGACTATCAGAGTGTTGATGAAACACAGAAATTGCATCGGGTTTTTGAATACAACAGTCACCATGCGCACTTTCTTCCACGGGAGTAATGTCTCAAACAGTCTACATTTTGATCGTTCCCTGGAAGACCAGTAGTATTTTCCGATGCCCATCTGGTGGCATTCTGTAATCTGTGGACCTTCAGAGTGTTGATGAAACACAAAAATTTCATCGAGATTAAATACAACAGTCAGCATGCGCACTTTCCTCCATGGGAGTAATGTCTCAAACAGTCTACGCATTGATCGTTCCCTAGAGGACCAACTGTAGTTTCCGATGCAAATCTGGAGGCATTCTGTGATCTGTGGGCTATCAGAGTGTTGATGAAACGCAGAAATTGCATCGGGATTCAATACAACAATCACCATGCGCACTTTCCTCCATGGGAGTAATGTCTCAAACAGTCTACGATTTGATCGTTCACTGGAAGACCAGTAGGAGTTTCCGATGCAAATCTGGAGGCATTCTGTAATCTGTGGACTATCACAGTGTTGATGAAACACAGAAAATGCATCGGGATTGAATACAAGAGTCACCATGCGCACTTTCCTACATGGGAGTAATGTCTCAAACAGTCTACGCTTTGATCGTTCCCAGGAAGACCAGTAGTAGTTTCCAAGGCACATCTGGAGGCATTCTATATCTCTGGAGTATCAGAGTGTCGATGAAAAACAGAAATTGCATCGGGATTGAATACAAAAGTCACCATGCCCACCTTCCTCCATGAGAGTAATGTCTCAAAGAGTTTACGTTTTGATCGTTCCCTGGAAGACCAGTAGTAGTTTCCGATGCACATCTGGAGGCATTCTGTAATCTGTGGACTATCAGAGTGTTGATGAAACACAGAAATTGCATCGGGATTGAATACAACAGTCGCTATGAGCACTTTCCTCCATGGGAGTAATGTCTCCAACTGTCTACGCTTTGATCGTTCCCTGGAAGACAAGAAGTAGTTTCCGATGCACATCTGGTGGCATTCTGTAATCTGTTGGCTATCAGAGTGTTGATGAAATACAGAAATTGCATCGGGATTGAATACAACAGTCCCCATGCGCACTTTCCTCCACGAGAGTAATGTCTTAGACAGTCTACGCTTTGATCGTTCCCATTAAGACCAGTAGTAGTTTCCGATGCACATCTGGAGGCATTCTGTATCTCTGGAGTATCAGAGTGTCGATGAAACATTGAAATTGCATCGGGATTGAATACAACAGTCACCATGCGCACTTTCTCCACGGGCGTAATGTCTCAAACAGTCTACGCTTTGAACGTTCACTGGAAGATCAGTAGTAGGTTCCGATGCACATCTGGTGGCATTCTGTAATCTGTGGACTATCAGAGTGTTGATGAAACACAGAAATTGCATCGGGATTGAATACAACAGTCACTATGCGCACTTTCCTCCACAGCAGTAATGTCTCAAACAGTCTACGCTTTGATCGTTCCCTGGAAGACCAGTAGTAGTTTCCGATGCACATCTGGAGGCATTCTGAGATCTGTGGGCTATCACAGTGTTGATGAAACACAGAAATTGCATCGGGATTGAACACAACAGTCACCATGCGCACTTTCCTCCACGGGAGTAATGTCTCAAATAGCCTACGCTTTGATCGTTCCCTGGAAGACCAGTATTAGTATCCGATGCACATCTGGTTGCATTCTGTAATCTGTGGACCTTCAAAGTGTTGACGAAACACAGAAATTGCATCGGGATTGAATACAAGAGTCACCATGCGCACCTTCCTCAATGGGAGTAATGTCTCAAAGAGTTTACGCTTTGATCGTTCACTGGAAGAGCAGTAGTAGTTTCCGATGCACCTCTGGAGGCATTATGTAATCTGTGGACTATCACAGTGTTGATGAAACACAGAAATTGCATCGGGAATGAATACAAAAGTCACCATCAGCACGTTCCTCCATGGGAGTAATTTCTCAAACAGCCTACGCTTTGATCAATCCCTGGAAGACCAGAAGTAGTATCCGATGCACATCTGGAGGCATTCTGTAATCTGTGGACTATCAGAATGTTGATGAAACACAGAGAGTGCAACGGGATTGAATACAACAGTCACCATGCGCTCTTTCCTCCATGGGAGTAATATCTCAAACAGTCTACGCTTTGATCGTTCCCTGGAAGACCAGTAGTAGTTTCCGGTGCACATCTGGAGGCATTATGTAATCTGTGGACTATCAGAGTGTTGATGAAACACAGAAATTGCATCGGGATTGAATACAACAGTCACCATGAGCACTTTCCTCCATGGGAGTAATGTCTCAAGCAGTCTACGCTTTGATCAATCCCTGGAAGACCAGAAGTAGTATCCGATGTACATCTGGAGGCATTCTGTAAGCTGTGGACTATCAGAGTGTTGATGAAACACAGAAATTGTATCGGGATTGATACAACAGTCACCATGCGCACTTTCCTCCATGGGAGTAATGTCTCCAACTGTCTACGCTTTGATCATTCCCTGGAAGACAAGAAGTAGTTTCCGATGCACATCTGGAGGCATTCTGTAATCTGTGGACTATCACAGTGTTGATGAAACACAGAAATTGCATCGGGACTGAATACAACAGTCCCCATGCGCACTTTCCTCCACGAGAGTAATGTCTCAAACAGTCTACGCTTTGATCGTTCCCATTAAGACCAGTAGTAGTTTCCGATGCACATCTGGAGGTTTCTGTATCTCTGGAGTATCAGAGTGTCGATGAAACATTGAAATTGCATCGGGATTGAATATAACAGTCACCATGCGCACTTTCTCCACGGGCGTAATGTCTCAAAGAGTCCACGCTTTGAACGTTCACTGGAAGATCAGTAGTAGGTTCCGATGCACATCTGGTGGCATTCTGTAATCTGTGGACTATCAGAGTGTTGATGAAACACAGAAATTGCTTCGGGATTGAATACAACAGTCACTATGCGCACTTTCCTCCACGGGAGTAATGTCTCAAACAGTCTACGCTTTGATCGTTCCCTGGAAGACCAGTAGTAGTTTCCGATGCACATCTGGAGGCATTCTGAGATCTGTGGGCTATCACAGTGTTGATGAAACACAGAAATTGCATCGGGATTGAATACAACAGTCAACATGCGCACTTTCCTCCACGGGAGTAATGTCTGAAATAGTCTACGCTTTGATCGTTCCCTGGAAGACCAGTATTAGTATCCGATGCACATCTGGTTGCATTCTGTAATCTGTGGACCTTCAAAGTGTTGACGAAACACAGAAATTGCATCGGGATTGAATACAAGAGTCACCATGCGCACCTTCCTCCATGGGAGTAATGTCTCAAAGAGTTTACGCTTTGATCGTTCACTGGAAGACCAGTAGTAGTTTCCGATGCACCTCTGGAGGCATTATGTAATCTGTGGACTATCACAGTGTTGATGAAACACAGAAATTGCATCGGGAATGAATACAAAAGTCACCATGAGCACGTTCCTCCATGGGAGTAATTTCTCAAACAGCCTACGCTTTGATCAGTCCCTGGAAGACCAGAAGTAGTATCCGATGCACATCTGGAGGCATTCTGTAATCTGTGGACTATCAGAATGTTGATGAAACACAGAGAGTGCAACGGGATTGAATACAACAGTCACCATGCGCTCTTTCCTCCATGGGAGTAATGTCTCAAACAGTCTACGCTTTGATCGTTCCCAGGAAGACCAGTAGTAGTTTCCGATGCACATCTGGAGGCATTCTATATCTCTGGAGTATCAGAGTGTCGATGAAAAACAGAAATTGCATCGGGATTGAATACAAAAGTCACCATGCGCACCTTCCTCCATGGGAGTAATGTCTCAAAGAGTTTACGCTTTGATCGTTCCCTGGAAGACCAGTAGTAGTTTCCGATGCACATCTGGAGGCATTCTGTAATCTGTGGACTATCAGAGTGTTGACGAAACACAGAAATTGCATCGGGATTGAATTCAACAGTCACCATGCGCACTTTCCTCCATGGGAGTAATTTCTCAAACAGCCTACGATTTGATCAAACACTGGAAGACCAGAAGTTTTATCCGATGCACATCTGGAGGCATTCTGTAAGCTGTGGACTATCAGAGTGTTGATGAAACACAGAAATTGTATCGGGATTGATACAACAGTCACCATGCGCACTTTCCTCCATGGGAGTAATGTCACCAACTGTCTACGCTTTGATCATTCCCTGGAAGACAAGAAGTAGTTTCCGATGCACATCTGGAGGCATTCTGTAATCTGTGGACTATCACAGTGTTGATGAAACACAGAAATTGCATCGGGACTGAATACAACAGTCCCCATGCGCACTTTCCTCCACGAGAGTAATGTCTCAAACAGTCTACGCTTTGATCGTTCCCAGGAAGACCAGTAGTAGTTTCCGATGCACATCTGGAGGCATTCTGTATCTCCGGAGTATCAGAGTGTCGATGAAACATTGAAATTGCATCGGGATTGAATACAACAGTCACCATGCGCACTTTCTCCACGGGCGTAATTTCTCAAACAGTCTACGCTTTGAACGTTCACTGGAAGATCAGTAGTAGGTTCTGATGCACATCTGGTGGCATTCTGTAATCTGTGGAATATCAGAGTGTTGATGAAACACAGAAATTGCATCGGGATTGAATACAACAGTCACTATGCGCACTTTCCTCCACGGGAGTAATGTCTCAAAATGTCTACGCTTTGATCTTTCCCTGGAAGACCAGTAGTAGTTTCCGATGCACATCTGGAGGCATTCTGAGATCTGTGGGCTATCACAGTGTTGATGAAACACAGAAATTGCATCGGGATTGAATACAACAGTCACCATGCGCACTTTCCTCCAAGGGAGTAATGTCTCAAATAGTCTACGCTTTGATCGTTCCCTGGAAGACCAGTATTAGTATCCGATGCACATCTGGTTGCATTCTGTAATCTGTGGACCTTCAAAGTGTTGACGAAACACAGAAATATCATCGGGATTGAATACAAGAGTCACCATGCGCACCTTCCTCCATGGGAGTAATGTCTCAAAGAGTTTACGCTTTGATCGTTCCCTGGAAGACCAGTAGTCCTTTCCGATGCACATCTGGAGTCATTCTGCAATCTGTGGACTATCAGAGTGTTGATGAAACACAGAAATTGTATCGGGATTGAATACAACAGTCGCCATGAGCACTTTCCTCCATTGGAGTAATGTCTCCAACTGTCTACGCTTTGATCGTTCCCTGGAAGACAAGAAGTAGTTTCCGATGCACATCTGGAGGCATTCTGTAATCTGTGGACTATCAGAGTGTTGATGAAACACAGAAATTGCATCGGGATTGAATACAACAGTCACCATGCGCAGTTTCCTCCATGGGAGTAATGTCTCAAACAGTCTACGATTTGATCGTTCCCAGTAAGACCAGTAGTAGTTTCCGATGCACATCTGGAGGCATTCTGTAATCTGTGGACTATCAGAGTGTTGAAGAAACGCAGAAGTTGCATCGGGACTGAATACAACTGTCACCATGCGCACTTTCCTCCACGAGAGTAATGTCTCAAACAGACTACGTTTTGATCGTTCCCTGGAAGACCAGTAGTAGTTTCCGATGCACATCTGGTGGCATTCTAAATTTTCTGTGGACTATCAGAGTGTTGATGAAACACAGAAATTGCATCGGGATTGAATTCAACACTCACCGTGCGCACTTTCCTCCGTGGGAGTAATGTCTCAAACAGTCTACGCTTTGATCGTTCCCTGGAAGACCAGTAGTAGTTTCCGTGGCACATCTGGAGGCATTCTGTAAGCTGTGGACTATCAGAGTGTTGATGAAACACAGAAATTGCATCGGGATTAAATACAACAGCCACCTTGCACACTCTCCTGCAAGGGAGTAATGTCTCAAACAGTCTACGATTTGATCGTTCCCTGGAAGACCAGTAGTAGTTTCCGATGCACATCTGGAGGCACTCTGTAATCTGTGGACTATCAGAGTGATGATGAAACACAGAAATTGCATCGGGATTGAATACAAGAGTCATCATGCGCACTTTCCTCCATGGGAGTAATGTCTCAAACAGTCAACGCTTAGATCGTTGCCAGGAAGACCAGTAGTAGTTTCCGATGCAGATTTGGAGGCATTCTGTAATCTGTGGACTATCAGAGTGTTGATGAAAAACAGAAATTGCATCGGGACTGAATACAACAGTCACCATGCGCACTTTCCTCCACGGGAGTAATGTCTCAAACAGTCTACGCTTTGATCATTCCCTGGAAGACCAGTATTAGTTTCCGATGCACATCTGGTGGCATTCTGAAATCTGTTTACTATCAGAGTGTTGATGAAACACAGGGATTGCATCGGGATTGAATAGAACCGTCACCATGCGCACTTTCCTCCATGAGAGTAATGTCTCAAAGAGTTTACGTTTTGATCGTTCCCTGGAAGACCAGTAGTAGTTTCCGATGCACATCTGGAGGCATTCTGTAATCTGTGGACTATCAGAGTGTTGATGAAACACAGAAATTGCATCGGGATTGAATACAACAGTCGCTATGAGCACTTTCCTCCATGGGAGTAATGTCTCCAACTGTCTACGCTTTGATCGTTCCCTGGAAGACAAGAAGTAGTTTCCGATGCACATCTGGTGGCATTCTGTAATCTGTTGGCTATCAGAGTGTTGATGAAATACAGAAATTGCATCGGGATTGAATACAACAGTCCCCATGCGCACTTTCCTCCACGAGAGTAATGTCTTAAACAGTCTACGCTTTGATCGTTCCCATTAAGACCAGTAGTAGTTTCCGATGCACATCTGGAGGCATTCTGTATCTCTGGAGTATCAGAGTGTCGATGAAACATTGAAATTGCATCGGGATTGAATACAACAGTCACCATGCGCACTTTCTCCACGGGCGTAATGTCTCAAACAGTCTACGCTTTGAACGTTCACTGGAAGATCAGTAGTAGGTTCCGATGCACATCTGGTGGCATTCTGTAATCTGTGGACTATCAGAGTGTTGATGAAACACAGAAATTGCATCGGGATTGAATACAACAGTCACTATGCGCACTTTCCTCCACAGCAGTAATGTCTCAAACAGTCTACGCTTTGATCGTTCCCTGGAAGACCAGTAGTAGTTTCCGATGCACATCTGGAGGCATTCTGAGATCTGTGGGCTATCACAGTGTTGATGAAACACAGAAATTGCATCGGGATTGAACACAACAGTCACCATGCGCACTTTCCTCCACGGGAGTAATGTCTCAAATAGCCTACGCTTTGATCGTTCCCTGGAAGACCAGTATTAGTATCCGATGCACATCTGGTTGCATTCTGTAATCTGTGGACCTTCAAAGTGTTGACGAAACACAGAAATTGCATCGGGATTGAATACAAGAGTCACCATGCGCACCTTCCTCAATGAGAGTAATGTCTCAAAGAGTTTACGCTTTGATCGTTCACTGGAAGACCAGTAGTAGTTTCCGATGCACCTCTGGAGGCATTATGTAATCTGTGGACTATCACAGTGTTGATGAAACACAGAAATTGCATCGGGAATGAATACAAAAGTCACCATCAGCACGTTCCTCCATGGGAGTAATTTCTCAAACAGCCTACGCTTTGATCAATCCCTGGAAGACCAGAAGTAGTATCCGATGCACATCTGGAGGCATTCTGTAATCTGTGGACTATCAGAATGTTGATGAAACACAGAGAGTGCAACGGGATTGAATACAACAGTCACCATGCGCTCTTTCCTCCATGGGAGTAATATCTCAAACAGTCTACGCTTTGATCGTTCCCTGGAAGACCAGTAGTAGTTTCCGGTGCACATCTGGAGGCATTATGTAATCTGTGGACTATCAGAGTGTTGATGAAACACAGAAATTGCATCGGGATTGAATACAACAGTCACCATGAGCACTTTCCTCCATGGGAGTAATGTCTCAAGCAGTCTACGCTTTGATCAATCCCTGGAAGACCAGAAGTAGTATCCGATGTACATCTGGAGGCATTCTGTAAGCTGTGGACTATCAGAGTGTTGATGAAACACAGAAATTGTATCGGGATTGATACAACAGTCACCATGCGCACTTTCCTCCATGGGAGTAATGTCTCCAACTGTCTACGCTTTGATCATTCCCTGGAAGACAAGAAGTAGTTTCCGATGCACATCTGGAGGCATTCTGTAATCTGTGGACTATCACAGTGTTGATGAAACACAGAAATTGCATCGGGACTGAATACAACAGTCCCCATGCGCACTTTCCTCCACGAGAGTAATGTCTCAAACAGTCTACGCTTTGATCGTTCCCATTAAGACCAGTAGTAGTTTCCGATGCACATCTGGAGGTTTCTGTATCTCTGGAGTATCAGAGTGTCGATGAAACATTGAAATTGCATCGGGATTGAATATAACAGTCACCATGCGCACTTTCTCCACGGGCGTAATGTCTCAAACAGTCCACGCTTTGAACGTTCACTGGAAGATCAGTAGTAGGTTCCGATGCACATCTGGTGGCATTCTGTAATCTGTGGACTATCAGAGTGTTGATGAAACACAGAAATTGCTTCGGGATTGAATACAACAGTCACTATGCGCACTTTCCTCCACGGGAGTAATGTCTCAAACAGTCTACGCTTTGATCGTTCCCTGGAAGACCAGTAGTAGTTTCCGATGCACATCTGGAGGCATTCTGAGATCTGTGGGCTATCACAGTGTTGATGAAACACAGAAATTGCATCGGGATTGAATACAACAGTCAACATGCGCACTTTCCTCCACGGGAGTAATGTCTGAAATAGTCTACGCTTTGATCGTTCCCTGGAAGACCAGTATTAGTATCCGATGCACATCTGGTTGCATTCTGTAATCTGTGGACCTTCAAAGTGTTGACGAAACACAGAAATTGCATCGGGATTGAATACAAGAGTCACCATGCGCACCTTCCTCCATGGGAGTAATGTCTCAAAGAGTTTACGCTTTGATCGTTCACTGGAAGACCAGTAGTAGTTTCCGATGCACCTCTGGAGGCATTATGTAATCTGTGGACTATCACAGTGTTGATGAAACACAGAAATTGCATCGGGAATGAATACAAAAGTCACCATGAGCACGTTCCTCCATGGGAGTAATTTCTCAAACAGCCTACGCTTTGATCAGTCCCTGGAAGACCAGAAGTAGTATCCGATGCACATCTGGAGGCATTCTGTAATCTGTGGACTATCAGAATGTTGATGAAACACAGAGAGTGCAACGGGATTGAATACAACAGTCACCATGCGCTCTTTCCTCCATGGGAGTAATGTCTCAAACAGTCTACGCTTTGATCGTTCCCAGGAAGACCAGTAGTAGTTTCCGATGCACATCTGGAGGCATTCTATATCTCTGGAGTATCAGAGTGTCGATGAAAAACAGAAATTGCATCGGGATTGAATACAAAAGTCACCATGCGCACCTTCCTCCATGGGAGTAATGTCTCAAAGAGTTTACGCTTTGATCGTTCCCTGGAAGACCAGTAGTAGTTTCCGATGCACATCTGGAGGCATTCTGTAATCTGTGGACTATCAGAGTGTTGACGAAACACAGAAATTGCATCGGGATTGAATTCAACAGTCACCGTGCGCACTTTCCTCCATGGGAGTAATTTCTCAAACAGCCTACGATTTGATCAATCCCTGGAAGACCAGAAGTAGTATCCGATGCACATCTGGAGGCATTCTGTAAGCTGTGGACTATCAGAGTGTTGATGAAACACAGAAATTGTATCGGGATTGATACAACAGTCACCATGCGCACTTTCCTCCATGGGAGTAATGTCACCAACTGTCTACGCTTTGATCATTCCCTGGAAGACAAGAAGTAGTTTCCGATGCACATCTGGAGGCATTCTGTAATCTGTGGACTATCACAGTGTTGATGAAACACAGAAATTGCATCGGGACTGAATACAACAGTCCCCATGCGCACTTTCCTCCACGAGAGTAATGTCTCAAACAGTCTACGCTTTGATCGTTCCCAGGAAGACCAGTAGTAGTTTCCGATGCACATCTGGAGGCATTCTGTATCTCCGGAGTATCAGAGTGTCGATGAAACATTGAAATTGCATCGGGATTGAATACAACAGTCACCATGCGCACTTTCTCCACGGGCGTAATTTCTCAAACAGTCTACGCTTTGAACGTTCACTGGAAGATCAGTAGTAGGTTCTGATGCACATCTGGTGGCATTCTGTAATCTGTGGAATATCAGAGTGTTGATGAAACACAGAAATTGCATCGGGATTGAATACAACAGTCACTATGCGCACTTTCCACCACGGGAGTAATGTCTCAAAATGTCTACGCTTTGATCGTTCACTGGAAGACCAGTAGTAGTTTCCGATGCACCTCTGGAGGCATTATGTAATCTGTGGACTATCACAGTGTTGATGAAACACAGAAATTGCATCGGGAATGAATACAAAAGTCACCATGAGCACGTTCCTCCATGGGAGTAATTTCTCAAACAGCCTACGCTTTGATCAGTCCCTGGAAGACCAGAAGTAGTATCCGATGCACATCTGGAGGCATTCTGTAATCTGTGGACTATCAGAATGTTGATGAAACACAGAGAGTGCAACGGGATTGAATACAACAGTCACCATGCGCTCTTTCCTCCATGGGAGTAATGTCTCAAACAGTCTACGCTTTGATCGTTCCCAGGAAGACCAGTAGTAGTTTCCGATGCACATCTGGAGGCATTCTATATCTCTGGAGTATCAGAGTGTCGATGAAAAACAGAAATTGCATCGGGATTGAATACAAAAGTCACCATGCGCACCTTCCTCCATGGGAGTAATGTCTCAAAGAGTTTACGCTTTGATCGTTCCCTGGAAGACCAGTAGTAGTTTCCGATGCACATCTGGAGGCATTCTGTAATCTGTGGACTATCAGAGTGTTGACGAAACACAGAAATTGCATCGGGATTGAATTCAACAGTCACCATGCGCACTTTCCTCCATGGGAGTAATTTCTCAAACAGCCTACGATTTGATCAATCCCTGGAAGACCAGAAGTAGTATCCGATGCACATCTGGAGGCATTCTGTAAGCTGTGGACTATCAGAGTGTTGATGAAACACAGAAATTGTATCGGGATTGATACAACAGTCACCATGCGCACTTTCCTCCATGGGAGTAATGTCACCAACTGTCTACGCTTTGATCATTCCCTGGAAGACAAGAAGTAGTTTCCGATGCACATCTGGAGGCATTCTGTAATCTGTGGACTATCACAGTGTTGATGAAACACAGAAATTGCATCGGGACTGAATACAACAGTCCCCATGCGCACTTTCCTCCACGAGAGTAATGTCTCAAACAGTCTACGCTTTGATCGTTCCCAGGAAGACCAGTAGTAGTTTCCGATGCACATCTGGAGGCATTCTGTATCTCCGGAGTATCAGAGTGTCGATGAAACATTGAAATTGCATCGGGATTGAATACAACAGTCACCATGCGCACTTTCTCCACGGGCGTAATTTCTCAAACAGTCTACGCTTTGAACGTTCACTGGAAGATCAGTAGTAGGTTCTGATGCACATCTGGTGGCATTCTGTAATCTGTGGAATATCAGAGTGTTGATGAAACACAGAAATTGCATCGGGATTGAATACAACAGTCACTATGCGCACTTTCCACCACGGGAGTAATGTCTCAAAATGTCTACGCTTTGATCTTTCCCTGGAAGACCAGTAGTAGTTTCCGATGCACATCTGGAGGCATTCTGAGATCTGTGGGCTATCACAGTGTTGATGAAACACAGAAATTGCATCGGGATTGAATACAACAGTCACCATGCGCACTTTCCTCCAAGGGAGTAATGTCTCAAATAGTCTACGCTTTGATCGTTCCCTGGAAGACCAGTATTAGTATCCGATGCACATCTGGTTGCATTCTGTAATCTGTGGACCTTCAAAGTGTTGACGAAACACAGAAATATCATCGGGATTGAATACAAGAGTCACCATGCGCACCTTCCTCCATGGGAGTAATGTCTCAAAGAGTTTACGCTTTGATCGTTCCCTGGAAGACCAGTAGTCCTTTCCGATGCACATCTGGAGTCATTCTGCAATCTGTGGACTATCAGAGTGTTGATGAAACACAGAAATTGTATCGGGATTGAATACAACAGTCGCCATGAGCACTTTCCTCCATTGGAGTAATGTCTCCAACTGTCTACGCTTTGATCGTTCCCTGGAAGACAAGAAGTAGTTTCCGATGCACATCTGGAGGCATTCTGTAATCTGTGGACTATGAGAGTGTTGATGAAATACAGAAATTGCATCGGGATTGAATACAACAGTCACCATGCGCAGTTTCCTCCATGGGAGTAATGTCTCAAACAGTCTACGATTTGATCGTTCCCAGTAAGACCAGTAGTAGTTTCCGATGCACATCTGGAGGCATTCTGTAATCTGTGGACTATCAGAGTGTTGAAGAAACGCAGAAGTTGCATCGGGACTGAATACAACTGTCACCATGCGCACTTTCCTCCACGAGAGTAATGTCTCAAACAGACTACGTTTTGATCGTTCCCTGGAAGACCAGTAGTAGTTTCCGATGCACATCTGGTGGCATTCTAAATTTTCTGTGGACTATCAGAGTGTTGATGAAACACAGAAATTGCATCGGGATTGAATTCAACACTCACCGTGCGCACTTTCCTCCGTGGGAGTAATGTCTCAAACAGTCTACGCTTTGATCGTTCCCTGGAAGACCAGTAGTAGTTTCCGTGGCACATCTGGAGGCATTCTGTAAGCTGTGGACTATCAGAGTGTTGATGAAACACAGAAATTGCATCGGGATTAAATACAACAGCCACCTTGCACACTCTCCTGCATGGGAGTAATGTCTCAAACAGTCTACGATTTGATCGTCCCCTGGAAGACCAGTAGTAGTTTCCGATGCACATCTGGAGGCACTCTGTAATCTGTGGACTATCAGAGTGATGATGAAACACAGAAATTGCATCGGGATTGAATACAAGAGTCATCATGCGCACTTTCCTCCATGGGAGTAATGTCTCAAACAGTCAACGCTTAGATCGTTGCCAGGAAGACCAGTAGTAGTTTCCGATGCAGATTTGGAGGCATTCTGTAATCTGTGGACTATCAGAGTGTTGATGAAACACAGAAATTGCATCGGGACTGAATACAACAGTCACCATGCGCACTTTCCTCCACGGGAGTAATGTCTCAAACAGTCTACGCTTTGATCATTCCCTGGAAGACCAGTAGTAGTTTCCGATGCACATCTGGAGGCATTCTGTAATCTGTGGACTATCAGAGTGTTGATGAAACACAGAAATTGCATCGGGATTGAATACAACAGTCGCTATGAGCACTTTCCTCCATGGGAGTAATGTCTCCAACTGTCTACGCTTTGATCGTTCCCTGGAAGACAAGAAGTAGTTTCCGATGCACATCTGGAGGCATTCTGTAATCTGTGGACTATCAGAGTGTTGATGAAACACAGAAATTTCATCGGGACTGAATACAACAGTCACCATCCGCACTTTCCTCCATGGGAGTAATGTCTCAAAAAGTCTACGCTTTTATCGTTCCCTGGAAGACCAGTAGTAGTTTCCGATGCACATCTGGTGGCATTCTGTAATCTGTTGGCTATCAGAGTGTTGATGAAATACAGAAATTGCATCGGGATTGAATACAACAGTCCCCATGCGCACTTTCCTCCACGAGAGTAATGTCTCAAACAGTCTACGCTTTGATCGTTCCCATTAAGACCAGTAGTAGTTTCCGATGCACATCTGGAGGCATTCTGTATCTCTGGAGTATCAGAGTGTCGATGAAACATTGAAATTGCATCGGGATTGAATACAACAGTCACCATGCGCACTTTCTCCACGGGCGTAATGTCTCAAACAGTCTACGCTTTGAACGTTCACTGGAAGATCAGTAGTAGGTTCCGATGCACATCTGGATGCATTATGTAATCTGTGGACTATCAGAGTGTTGATGAAACACAGAAATTGCATCGGGATTGAATACAACAGTCACTATGCGCACTTTCCTCCACAGGAGTAATGTCTCAAAAAGTCTACGCTTTGATCGTTCCCTGGAACACCAGTAGTAGTTTCCGATGCACATCTGGAGGCATTCTGAGATCTGTGGGCTATCACAGTGTTGATGAAACACAGAAATTGCATCGGGATTGAATACAACAGTCACCATGCGCACTTTCCTCCACGGGAGTAATGTCTCAAATAGCCTACGCTTTGATCGTTCCCTGGAAGACCAGTATTAGTATCCGATGTACATCTGGTTGCATTCTGTAATCTGTGGACCTTCAAAGTGTTGACGAAACACAGAAATTGCATCGGGATTTTATAATAGAGTCACCATGCGCACCTTCCTCCATGGGAGTAATGTCTCAAAGAGTTTACGCTTTGATCGTTCACTGGAAGACCAGTAGTAGTTTCCGATGCACCTCTGGAGGCATTATGTAATCTGTGGACTATCACAGTGTTGATGAAACACAGAGAATGCATCGGAAATGAATACAAAAGTCACCATGAGCACGTTCCTCCATGGGAGTAATTTCTCAAACAGCCTACGCTTTGATCAATCCCTGGAAGACCAGAAGTAGTATCCGATGCACATCTGGAGGCATTCTGTAATCTGTGGACTATCAGAATGTTGATGAAACACAGAGAGTGCAACGGGATTGAATACAACAGTCACCATGCGCTATTTCCTCCATGGGAGTAGTGTCTCAAACAGTCTACGCTTTGATCGTTCCCAGGAAGACCAGTAGTAGTTTCCGATGCACATCTGGAGGCATTCTGTAATCTCTGGAGTATCAGAGTGTCGATGTAAAACAGAAATTGCATCGGGATTGAATACAAGAGTCACCATGCGCACCTTCCTCCATGGGAGTAATGTCTCAAAGAGTTTACGCTTTGATCGTTCCCTGGAAGACCAGTAGTAGTTTCCGATGCACATCTGGAGGCATTCTGTAATCTGTGGACTATCAGAGTGTTGATGAAACACAGAAATTGCATCGGGATTGAATTAAACAGTCACCATGCGCACTTTCCTCCATGGGAGTAATATCTCAAACAGTCTACGCTTTGATCGTTCCCTGGAAGACCAGTAGTAGTTTCCGATGCACATCTGGAGGCATTATGTAATCTGTGGACTATCAGAGTGTTGATGAAACACAGAAATTGCATCGGGATTGAATACAACAGTCACCATGAGCACTTTCCTCCATGGGAGTAATGTCTCAAGCAGTCTACGCTTTGATCAATCCCTGGAAGACCAGAAGTAGTATCCGATGCACATCTGGAGGCATTCTGTAAGCTGTGGACTATCAGAGTGTTGATGAAACACAGAAATTGTATCGGGATTGATACAACAGTCACCATGCGCACTTTCCTCCATGGGAGTAATGTCTCCAACTGTCTACGCTTTGATCATTCCCTGGAAGACAAGAAGTAGTTTCCGATGCACATCTGGAGGCATTCTGTAATCTGGGACTATCACAGTGTTGATGAAACACAGAAATTGCATCGGGACTGAATACAACAGTCCCCATGCGCACTTTCCTCCACGAGAGTAATGTCTCAAACAGTCTACGCTTTGATCGTTCCCATTAAGACAAGTAGTAGTTTCCGATGCACATCTGGAGGCATTCTGTATCTCTGGAGTATCAGAGTGTCGATGAAACATTGAAATTGCATCGGCATTGAATATAACAGTCGCCATGCGCACTTTCTCCACGGGCGTAATGTCTCAAACAGTCTACGCTTTGAACGTTCACTGGAAGATCAGTAGTAGGTTCCGATGCACATCTGGTGGCATTCTGTAATCTGTGGACTATCAGAGTGTTGATGAAACACAGAAATTGCATCGGGATTGAATACAACAGTCACTATGCGCACTTTCCTCCACGGGAGTAATGTCTCAAACAGTCTACGCTTTGATCGTTCCCATTAAGACCAGTAGTAGTTTCCGATGCACATCTGGAAGCATTCTGTATCCCTGGAGTATCAGAGTGTCGATGAAACATTGAAATTGCATCGGGATTGAATACAACAGTCACCATGCGCACTTTCTCCACGGGCGTAATGTCTCAAAGAGTCTACGCTTTGAACGTTCACTGGAAGATCAGTAGTACGTTCCGATGCACATCTGGTGGCATTCTGTAATCTGTGGACTATCAGAGTGTTGATGAAACACAGAAATTGCATCGGGATTGAATACAACAGTCACTATGCGCACTTTCCTCCACAGGAGTAATGTCTCAAACAGTCTACGCTTTGATCGTTCCCTGGAAGACCAGTAGTAGTTTCCGATGCACATCTGGAGGCATTCTGAGATCTGTGGGCTATCACAGTGTTGATGAAACACAGAAATTGCATCGGGATTGAATACAACAGTCACCATGCGCACTTTCCTCCACGGGAGTAATTTCTCAAATAGCCTACGCTTTGATCGTTCCCTGGAAGACCAGTATTAGTATCCGATGCACATCTGGTTGCATTCTGTAATCTGTGGACCTTCAAAGTGTTGACGAAACACAGAAATTGCATCGGGATTGAATACAAGAGTCACCATGCGCACCTTCCTCCATGGGAGTAATGTCTCAAAGAGTTTACGCTTTGATCGTTCACTGGAAGACCAGTAGTAGTTTCCGATGCACCTCTGGAGGCATTATGTAATCTGTGGACTATCACAGTGTTGATGAAACACAGAGAATGCATCGGGAATGAATACAAAAGTCACCATGAGCACGTTCCTCCATGGGAGTAATTTCTCAAACAGCCTACGCTTTGATCAATCCCTGGAAGACCAGAAGTAGTATCCGATGCACATCTGGAGGCATTCTGTAATCTGTGGACTATCAGAATGTTGATGAAACACAGAGAGTGCAACGGGATTGAATACAACAGTCACCATGCGCTCTTTCCTCCATGGGAGTAATGTCTCAAACACTCTACGCTTTGATCGTTCCCAGGAAGACCAGTAGTAGTTTCCGATGCACATCTGGAGGCATTCTATATCTCTGGAGTATCAGAGTGTCGATGAAAAACAGAAATTGCATCGGGATTGAATACAAGAGTCACCATGCGCACCTTCCTCCATGGGAGTAATGTCTCAAAGTGTTTACGCTTTGATCGTTCCCTGGAAGACCAGTAGTAGTTTCCGATGCACATCTGGAGGCATTCTGTAATCTGTGGACTATCAGAGTGTTGATGAAACACAGAAATTGCATCGGGATTGAATTAAACAGTCACCATGCGCACTTTCCTCCATGGGAGTAATATCTCAAACAGTCTACGCTTTGATCGTTCCCTGGAAGACCAGTAGTAGTTTCCGATGCACATCTGGAGGCATTATGTAATCTGTGGACTATCAGAGTGTTGATGAAACACAGAAATTGCATCGGGATTGAATACAAGAGTCACCATGAGCACTTTCCTCCATGGGAGTAATGTCTCAAGCAGTCTACGCTTTGATCAATCCCTGGAAGACCAGAAGTAGTATCCGATGCACATCTGGAGGCATTCTGTAAGCTGTGGACTATCAGAGTGTTGATGATACACAAAAATTGTATCGGGATTGATACAACAGTCACCATGCGCACTTTCCTCCATGGGAGTAATGTCTCCAACTGTCTACGCTTTGATCATTCCCTGGAAGACAAGAAGTAGTTTCCGATGCACATCTGGAGGCATTCTGTAATCTGGGACTATCACAGTGTTGATGAAACACAGAAATTGCATCGGGACTGAATACAACAGTCCCCATGCGCACTTTCCTCCACGAGAGTAATGTCTCAAACAGTCTACGCTTTGATCGTTCCCATTAAGACAAGTAGTAGTTTCCGATGCACATCTGGAGGCATTCTGTATCTCTGGAGTATCAGAGTGTCGATGAAACATTGAAATTGCATCGGCATTGAATATAACAGTCACCATGCGCACTTTCTCCACGGGCGTAATGTCTCAAACAGTCTACGCTTTGAACGTTCACTGGAAGATCAGTAGTAGGTTCCGATGCACATCTGGTGGCATTCTGTAATCTGTGGACTATCAGAGTGTTGATGAAACACAGAAATTGCATCGGGATTGAATACAACAGTCACTATGCGCACTTTCCTCCACGGGAGTAATGTCTCAAACAGTCTACGCTTTGATCGTTCCCATTAAGACCAGTAGTAGTTTCCGATGCACATCTGGAGGCATTCTGTATCCCTGGAGTATCAGAGTGTCGATGAAACATTGAAATTGCATCGGGATTGAATACAACAGTCACCATGCGCACTTTCTCCACGGGCGTAATGTCTCAAAGAGTCTACGCTTTGAACGTTCACTGGAAGATCAGTAGTAGGTTCCGATGCACATCTGGTGGCATTCTGTAATCTGTGGACTATCAGAGTGTTGATGAAACACAGAAATTGCATCGGGATTGAATACAACAGTCACTATGCGCACTTTCCTCCACAGGAGTAATGTCTCAAACAGTCTACGCTTTGATCGTTCCCTGGAAGACCAGTAGTAGTTTCCGATGCACATCTGGAGGCATTCTGAGATCTGTGGGCTATCACAGTGTTGATGAAACACAGAAATTGCATCGGGATTGAATACAACAGTCACCATGCGCACTTTCCTCCACGGGAGTAATGTCTCAAATAGCCTACGCTTTGATCGTTCCCTGGAAGACCAGTATTAGTATCCGATGCACATCTGGTTGCATTCTGTAATCTGTGGACCTTCAAAGTGTTGACGAAACACAGAAATTGCATCGGGATTGAATACAAGAGTCACCATGCGCACCTTCCTCCATGGGAGTAATGTCTCAAAGAGTTTACGCTTTGATCGTTCACTGGAAGACCAGTAGTAGTTTCCGATGCACCTCTGGAGGCATTATGTAATCTGTGGACTATCACAGTGTTGATGAAACACAGAGATTGCATCGGGAATGAATACAAAAGTCACCATGGGCACGTTCCTCCATGGGAGTAATTTCTCAAACAGCCTACGCTTTGATCAATCCCTGGAAGACCAGAAGTAGTATCCGATGCACATCTGGAGGCATTCTGTAATCTGTGGACTATCAGAATGTTGATGAAACACAGAGAGTGCATCGGGATTGAATACAAGAGTCACCATGCGCACCTTCCTCCATGGGAGTAATGTCTCAAAGAGTTTACGCTTTGATCGTTCCCTGGAAGACCAGTAGTAGTTTGCGATGCACATCTGGAGGCATTCTGTAATCTGTGGACTATCAGAGTGTTGATGAAACACAGAAATTGCATCGGGATTGAATTAAACAGTCACCATGCGCACTTTCCTCCATGGGAGTAATATCTCAAACAGTCTACGCTTTGATCGTTCCCTGGAAGACCAGTAGTAGTTTCCGATGCACATCTGGATGCATTATGTAATCTGTGGACTATCAGAGTGTTGATGAAACACAGAAATTGCATCGGGATTGAATACAACAGTCACCATGAGCACTTTCCTCCATGGGAGTAATGTCTCAAGCAGTCTACGCTTTGATCAATCCCTGGAAGACCAGAAGTAGTATCCGATGCACATCTGGAGGCATTCTGTAAGCTGTGGACTATCAGAGTGTTGATGAAACACAGAAATTGTATCGGGATTGATACAACAGTCACCATGCGCACTTTCCTCCATGGGAGTAATGTCTCCAACTGTCTACGCTTTGATCATTCCCTGGAAGACAAGAAGTAGTTTCCGATGCACATCTGGAGGCATTCTGTAATCTGGGACTATCACAGTGTTGATGAGACACAGAAATTGCATCGGGACTGAATACAACAGTCCCCATGCGCACTTTCCTCCACAAGAGTAATGTCTCAAACAGTCTACGCTTTGATCGTTCCCATTAAGACCAGTAGTAGTTTCCGATGCACATCTGGAGGCATTCTGTATCTCTGGAGTATCAGAGTGTCGATGAAACATTGAAATTGCATCGGCATTGAATACAACAGTCACCATGCGCACTTTCTCCACGGGCGTAATGTCTCAAACAGTCTACGCTTTGAACGTTCACTGGAAGACCAGTAGTAGTTTCCGATGCACATCTAGAGGCATTCTGAGATCTGTGGGCTATCACAGTGTTGATGAAACACAGAAATTGCATCGGGATTGAATACAACAGTGACCATGCGCACTTTCCTCCACGGGAGTAATGTCTCAAATCGTCTACGCTTTGATCGTTCCCTGGAAGACCAGTATTAGTATCCGATGCACATCTGGTTGCATTCTGTAATCTGTGGACCTTCAAAGTGTTGACGAAACACAGAAATTGCATCGGGATTGAATACAAGAGTCACCATGCGCACCTTCCTCCATGGGAGTAATGTCTCAAAGAGTTTACGCTTTGATCGTTCACTGGAAGACCAGTAGTAGTTTCCGATGCACCTCTGGAGGCATTATGTAATCTGTGGACTATCACAGTGTTGATGAAACACAGAGATTGCATCGGGAATGAATACAAAAGTCACCATGGGCACGTTCCTCAATGGGAGTAATTTCTCAAACAGCCTACGCTTTGATCAATCCCTGGAAGACCAGAAGTATTATCCGATGCACATCTGGAGGCATTCTGTAATCTGTGGACTATCAGAATGTTGATGAAACACAGAGAGTGCAACGGGATTGAATACAACAGTCACCATGCGCTCTTTCCTCCATGGGAGTAATGTTTCAAACAGTCTACGCTTTGATCGTTCCCAGGAAGACCAGTAGTAGCTTCCGATGCACATCTGGAGGCATTCTATATCTCTGGAGTATCAGAGTGTCGATGAAAAACAGAAATTGCATCGGGATTGAATACAAGAGTCACCATGCGCACCTTCCTCCATGGGAGTAATGTCTCAAAGAGTTTACGCTTTGATCGTTCCCTGGAAGACCAGTAGTAGTTTGCGATGCACATCTGGAGGCATTCTGTAATCTGTGGACTATCAGAGTGTTGATGAAACACAGAAATTGCATCGGGATTGAATTAAACAGTCACCATGCGCACTTTCCTCCATGGGAGTAATATCTCAAACAGTCTACGCTTTGATCAATCCCTGGAAGACCAGAAGTAGTATCCGATGCACATCTGGAGGCATTCTGTAAGCTGTGGACTATCAGAGTGTTGATGAAACACAGAAATTGTATCGGGATTGATACAACAGTCACCATGCGCACTTTCCTCCATGGGAGTAATGTCACCAACTGTCTACGCTTTGATCATTCCCTGGAAGACAAGAAGTAGTTTCCGATGCACATCTGGAGGCATTCTGTAATCTGTGGACTATCACAGTGTTGATGAAACACAGAAATTGCATCGGGACTGAATACAACAGTCCCCATGCGCACTTTCCTCCACGAGAGTAATGTCTCAAACAGTCTACGTTTTGTTCGTTCCCAGGAAGACCAGTAGTAGTTTCCGATGCACATCTGGAGGCATTCTGTATCTCCTGAGTATCAGAGTGTCGATGAAACATTGAAATTGCATCGGGATTGAATACAACAGTCACCATGCGCACTTTCTCCACGGGCGTAATTTCTCAAACAGTCTACGCTTTGAACGTTCACTGGAAGATCAGTAGTGGGTTCCGATGCACATCTGGTGGCATTCTGTAATCTGTGGAATATCAGAGGGTTGATGAAACACAGAAATTGCATCGGGATTGAATACAACAGTCACTATGCGCACTTTCCTCCACGGGAGTAATGTCTCAAAATATCTACGCTTTGATCTTTCCCTGGAAGACCAGTAGTAGTTTCCGATGCACATCTGGAGGCGTTCTGAGATCTGTGGGCTATCATAGTGTTGATGAAACACAGAAATTGCATCGGGATTGAATACAAAAGTCACCATGCGCACTTTCCTCCAAGGGAGTAACGTCTCAAATAGTCTACGCTTTGATCGTTCCCTGGAAGACCAGTATTAGTATCCGATGCACATCTGGTTGCATTCTGTAATCTGTGGACCTTCAAAGTGTTGACGAAACACAGAAATATCATCGGGATTGAATACAAGAGTCACCATGCGCACCTTCCTCCATGGGAGTAATGTCTCAAAGAGTTTACGCTTTGATCGTTCCCTGGAAGACCAGTAGTCCTTTCCGATGCAGATCTGGAGTCATTCTGCAATCTGTGGACTACCAGAGTGTTGATGAAACACAGATATTGTATCGGGATTGAATACAACAGTCGCCATGAGCACTTTCCTCCATGGGAGTAATGTCTCCAACTGTCTACGCTTTGATCGTTCCCTGGAAGACAAGAAGTAGTTTCCGATGCACATCTGGAGGCATTCTGTAATCTGTGGACTATCAGAGTGTTGATGAAACACAGAAATTGCATCGGGATTGAATACAACAGTCACCATGCGCAGTTTCCTCCATGGGAGTAATGTCTCAAACAGTCTACGATTTGATCGTTCCCAGTAAGACCAGTAGTAGTTTCCGATGCACATCTGGAGGCATTCTGTAATCTGTGGACTATCAGAGTGTTGAAGAAACTCAGAAATTGCATCGGGACTGAATACAACTGTCACCATGCGCACTTTCCTCCACGAGAGTAATGTCTCAAACAGTCTACGTTTTGATCGTTCCCTGGAAGACCAGTAGTAGTTACCGATGCACATCTGGTGGCATTCTAAATTTTCTGTGGACTATCAGAGTGTTGATGAAACACAGAAATTGCATCGGGATTGAATTCAACACTCACCGTGCGCACTTTCCTCCATGGGAGTAATCTCAAACAGTCTACGATTTGATCGTTCCCTGGAAGACCAGTAGTAGTTTCCGACCCACATCTGGAGGCACTCTGTAACCTGTGGACTATCAGAGTGATGATGAAACACAGAAATTGCATCGGGATTGAATACAAGAGTCATCATGCCCACTTTCCTCCATGGGAGTAATGTCTCAAACAGTCAACGCTTAGATCGTTCCCAGGAAGACCAGTAGTAGTTTCCGATGCAGATTTGGAGGCATTCTGTAATCTGTGGACTATCAGAGTGTTGATGAAACACAGAAATTGCATCGGGACTGAATACAACAGTCACCATGCGCACTTTCCTCCACGGGAGTAATGTCTCAAACAGTCTACGCTTTGATCGTTCCCTGGAAGACCAGTAGTAGTTTCCGATGCACATCTGGTGGCATTCTGAAATCAGTGGACTATCAGAGTGTTGATGAAACACAGGGATTGCATCGGGATTGAATAGAACAGTCACAATGCGCACTTTCCTCCATGGGAGTAATGTCTCAAACAGTCTACGCCTTGATCGTTCCCTGGAAGACCAGTAGTAGTTTCCGATTCACATCTGGACGCATTCTGTAATCTGTGGACTATCAAAGTGTCCATGAAACACTCAAATTGCATCGGGATTGAATACAACGGTCACCATGAGCATCTTCCTCCTTGGGAGTAATGTCTTAAAGAGATTACGCTTTGATCGTTCTCTGGAAGACCAGTAGTAGTTTCCGAAGCACATCTGGAGGCATTCTGTATTCTGTGGACTATCTGAGTGTTGATGAAACACAGAAATTGCATCGGAATTGAATACAACAGTCACCATGAGCACTTTCCTCCATGGGAGTAATGTCTCCAACTGTCTACCCTCTGATCGTTCCCTGGAAGACAAGAAGTAGTTTCCGATGCACATCTGGAGGCATTCTGTAATCTGTGGACTATCAGAGTGTTGATGAAACACAGAAATTGCATCTGGATAGAATACAAGAGTCACCATGCGCACTTTCCTCCATGGGAGTAATGTCTCAAACAGTCTACCCTTTGATCGTTCCCTGGATGACCAGTAGTAGTATCCGATGCACATCTGGAGGCACTATGTAAGTTGTGGACTATCAGAGTGTTGATGAAACACAGAAATTGCATCGGGATTGAATACAACAGTCACCATGAGCACTTTCCTCCATGGAAGTAAAGTCTCAAACAGTCTACGATTTGATCAATCCCTGGAAGACCAGAAGAAGTATCCGATGCACGTCTGGAGGCATTCTGTAATCTGTGGACTATCAGAGTGTTGATGAAACACAGAAAATAACCCGGGATTGAATACAACAGTCACCATGCGCACTTCCCTCGTTGGGAGTAATGTCTCAAACAGTCTACGCTTTGATCGTTCCCTTGAAGACCAGTGGTAGTTTCCGATTCACATCTGGACGCATTCTGTAATCTGTGGACTATCAGAGTGTTGATGAGACACACAAATTGCATCGGGATTGAATACAACAGTCACCATGCGCACCTTCCTCCATGGGAGTAATGTCTCAAACAGTTTACGTTTTGATCGTTCCCTGGAAGACCAGTAGTAGTTTCCGATGCCCATCTGGAGGCATTCTGTAATCTGTGGACTATCAGATTGTTGATGAAACACAGAAATTGCATTTTGATTGAACACAACAGTCACCATGTGCACTTTCCTCCATGGCAGTAATGTATCAAACTGTCTACGCTTTGATCGTTCCCTGGGAGACAAAGAAGTAGTTTCCGATGCACATCTGGATACATTCTGTAATCTGTGGATCTTCAAAGTGTTGACGAAACACAGAAATTTCATCGGGATTGAATACAACAGTCACCATGCGCACTTTCTTCCATGTTAGTAATGTCTCAAACAGTCTACGCTTTGATCGTCCCTTGAAGACCAGTGGTAGTTTCCGATTCACATCTGGACGCATTCTGTAATCTGTGGACTATCAGAGTGTCCATGAAACACACAAATTGCATCGGGATTGAATACAACAGTCACCATGCGCACCTTCCCCCACTGGAGTAATGTCTCAAAGAGTGTACGCTTTGATCGTTCCCTGGAAGACCAGTAGCAGTTTCCGATGCCCATCTGGAGGCATTCATTAATCTGTGGACTATCAGAGTGTTGATGAAAAACAGAAATTGCATTGGGATTGAATACAACAGTCACCATGAGCACTTCCCTCCATGGGAGTAATGTCTCAAGCTGTCTATGCTTTGATCGTTCCCTGGAAGACAAAGAAGTAGTTTCCGATGCACATCTGGAGGCATTCTGTAATCTGTGGGCCATCAGAGTGTTGATAAAACATAGAAATTGCATCGGGATTGAATACAACAGCCGCCATGCGCACTTTCCTCCACAGGAGTAATGTCTCAAATAGTCTACGCTTTGATCGTTCCCTAGAAGACCAGTAGTAGTTTCCGATGCACACCTGGATGCATTCTATAATCTGTGGACCTTGAAAGTGTTGACGAAACACAGAAATTGCATCGTGTTTGAATACAACAGTCACCATGCGCACTTTCTTCAATGTTAGTAATGTCTCAAACAGTCTACGCTTTGATCGTTCCCTTGAAGACCAGTGGTAGTTTCCGATTCACATCTGGACGCATTCTGTAATCTGTGGACTATCAGAGTGTCCATGAAACACACAAATTGCATCGGGATTGATTACAACAGACACCATGCGCACTTTCCTCCATGGGAGTAATGTCTCAAACAGTCTATGCTTTGATCGTTCCCTGGAAAACCAGTAGTAGTTTCCGATGCACATCTGGAGGCAGTATGTAATCTGCGGACTATCAGAGTGTTAATGAAACAAAGAAATTGCATCGGGATTGAATACAACAGTCACCATCTACATCTACACGAGCACTTTCCTCCATGGGAGTAATGTCTCAAACAGTCTACGCTTTGATCAATCCCTGAAAGACCAGAAGTAGTATAAGATGCACATCTGGAGGCATTCTGTAATCTGTGGACTATCAGAGTGTTGATGAAACACAGAAAATGACCCGGGATTGAATACAACAGTCACCATGCGCACCTTCCTCCATGGGAGCAATGCCTCAAAGAGTTTACGCTTTGATCGTTCCCAGGAAGACCAGTAGTAGTTTCCGATGCACATCTGGAGGCATTCTGTAATCTGTAAACTATCAGAGTGTTGATGAAACTCAGAAATTGCATCGGGACTGAATACAACAGTCACCATGCGCACTTTCCTCCACGAGAGTAATGTCTCAAACAGTCTACGCTTTTATTGTTCCCTGGAAGACCAGTAGTAGTTTCCGATGCACATCTGGTGGCATTCTGAAATCCGTGGACTATCAGAGTGTTCATGAAACACAGAAATTGCATCGGGATTTAATACAACAGTCACAATGCGCACTTTCCTCCACGGGAGTAATGTCTCAAACAGTCTACGCTTTGATCGTTCCCTGGAAGACCAGTAGTAATTTCCGATGCACGTCTGGTGGTATTCTGTAATCTGTGGACTATCAGAGCGTTGATGAAACACAGAAATTGCATCGGGATTGAATAGAACTGTCACCATGCGCACTTTCTTCCATGTTAGTAATGTCACAAACAGTCTACGCTTTGATCGTCCTTTGAAGACCAGTGGTAGTTTCCGATTCACATCTGGACGCATTCTGTAATCTGTGGACTATCAGAGTGTCCATGAAACACACAAATTGCATCGGGATTGAATACAACAGTCACCATGCGCACCATCCTCCATGGGAGTAATGTCTTAAAGAGTTTACGCTTTGATCATTCCCTAGAAGACCAGTAGTAGTTTCCGATGCACATCTGGAGGCATTCTGTAATCTGTGGACTATCAGAGTGTTGATGAAACACAGAAATTGCATCGGGATTGAATACAACAGTCACCATGAGCACTTTCCTCCATGGGAGTAATGTCTCCAACTGTCTACCCTTTGATCGTTCCCTGGAAGACATGAAGTAGTTTCCGATGCACATCTGGAGGCATTCTGTAATCTGTGGACTATCAGAGTTTTGATGAAACACAGAAATTGCATCTGGATAGAATACAAGAGTCACCATGCGCACTTTCCTCCATGGGAGTAATGTCTCAAACAGTCTACGCTTTGATCGTTCCCTGGAAGTCCAGTAGTAGTTTCCGATGGACATCTGGAGGCATTATGTAATCTGTGGACTATCAGAGTGTTGATGAAACACAGAAATTGCATCGGGATTGAATACAACAGTCACCATGAGCACTTTCCTATATGGGAGTAATGTCTCAAGCAGTCTACGCTTTGATCAATCCCTGGAAGACCAGAAGTAGTATCCTATGCACATCTGGAGGCATTCTGTAATCTGTAGACTATCAGAAACTTGATGAAACACAGATAATGAGTCGGGATTGAATACAACAGTCACCATGCGCACTTTACTTGTCGGGAGTAATGTCTCAAACAGTCTACGCTTTGATCGTTCCCAGGAAGTCCAGTAGTAGTTTCCGATGCACATCTCTAGGCATTCTGTATCTCTGGAGTATCAGAGTGTCGATGAAACACAGATATTGTAACGGGATTGAATACAACAGTCACCATGCGCACCTTCTTCCATGGGAGTAATGTCTCAAAGAGTGTACGCTATGATCGTTCCCTGGAAGACCAGTAGTAGTTTCCGATGCCCATCTGGAGGCATTCTGTAATCTGTGGACTATCAGAGTGTTGATGAAACACAGAAATTGCATTGGGATTGAATACAACAGTCACCATGAGCACTTCCCTCCATGGGAGTAATGTCTCAAACTGTCTACGCTTTGATCGTTCCCTGGAAGACAAAGAAGTAGTTTCAGATGCACATCTGGAGGCATTCTGTAATCTGTGGGCCATCAGAGAGTTGATGAAACACAGAAATAGCATCGGGATTGAATACAACAGTCGCCATGAGCACTTTCCTCAACAGGAGTATAGTCTCAAAGAGTCTACGCTTTGATCGTTCCCTGGAAGACCAGTAGTAGGTTCCTATGCACATCTGGATGCATTCTGTAATCTGTGGACTACAGAGAGTTGATGAAACACAGAAATTGCATCGGGATTGAATACAACAGTCACCATGAGCACTTTCCTCCATGGGAGTAATGTCTCCAACTGTCTACCCTTTGATCGTTCCTTGGAAGACAAGAAGTAGTCTCCGATGCACATCTGGTGGCATTCTGTAATCTGTGGACTATCAGAGTGTCCATGAAACACACAAATTGCATCGGGATTGAATACAACAGTCACCATGCGCACCTACCTCCATGGGAGTAATGTCTCAAACAGTTTACGCTTTGATCGTTCCCTGGAAGACCAGTAGTAGTTTCCGATGCCCATCTGGAGGCATTCTGTAATCTGTGGACTATCAGAGTGTTGATGAGACACAGAAATTGCATCGGGATTGAATACAACAGTCGCCATGCGCACATTCCTCCACGAGACTAATGTCTCAAACAGTCTACGCTTTGATCGTTCCCTGGAAGACCAGTAGATGTTTCCGATGCACATCTGGATACATTCTGTAATCTGTGGACCTTCAAAGTGTTGACGAAACACAGAAATTTCATCGGGATTGAATACAACAGTCACCATGCGCACTTTCTTCCATGTTAGTAATGTCTCAAACAGTCTACGCTTTGATCGTCCCTTGAAGACCTGTGGTAGTTTCCGATTCACATCTGGACGCATTCTGTAATCTGTGTACTATCAGAGTGTCCATGAAACACACAAATTGCATCGGGATTGAATACAACAGTCACCATGCGCACCTTCCTCCATGGGAGTAATGTTTTAAAGAGTTTACGCTTTGATCGTTCCCTGGAAGACTAGCAGTAGTTTCCGATGCACATCTGGAGGCATTCTGTAATCTGTGGACTATCAGAGAGTTGATGGAACACAGAAATTGCATCGGGATTGAATACAACAGTCACCATGAGCACTTTCCTCCATGGGAGTAATGTCTCCAACTGTGTACCCTTTGATCGTTCCCAGGAAGACAAGAAGTAGTTTCCGATGCACATCTGGAGGCATTCTGTAATCTGTGGACTATCAGAGTGTTGATGAAACACAGAAATTGCATCTGGATTAAATACAAGAGTCACCATGCGCACTTTCCTCCATGGGAATAATGTCTCAAACAGTCTACGCTTTGATCGTTCCCTGGAAGACCAGTAGTAGTTTCCGATGCACATCTGGAGGCACTATGTAATTTTTGGACTATCAGAGTGTTGATGAAACACAGAAATTGCATCGGGATTGTATACAACAGTCACCATGAGCACTTTCCTCCATGGGAGTAATGTCTCAAACAGTCTACGATTTGATCAATCCCTGGAAGACCAGAAGGAGTATCCGATGCACATCTGGAGGCATTCTGTAATCTGTGGACTATCAGAGTGTTGATGAAACACAGATAATGCATCGGGATTGAATACAACAGTCACCATGCTTCTTTCCTCGTTGGGAGTAATGTCTCAAACAGTCGACGCTTTGATCGTTCCAAGGAAGACCAGTAGTAGTTTCCGATGCACATCTGGAGGCATTCTGTGATCTGTGGGCTATCAAAGTGTTGATGAAACACAGAAATTGCATCGGGATTGAATACAACAGTCACCATGCGCACTTTCCTCCATGGGAGTAATGTCTCAAACAGTCGACGCTTTGATCGTTCCGTGGAAGACCAGTAGTAGTTTCCGATGCACATCCGGAGGCATTCTGTAATCTGTGGACTATCAGAGTGTTGATGAAACACAGATAATGCATGGGGATTGAAAACAACAGTCACCATGCGCACTTTCCTCGTTGGGAGTAATGTCTCAAACAGTCTACGCTTTGATCGTTCCCAGGAAGTCCAGTAGTAGTTTCCGATGCACATCTCTAGGCATTCTGTATCTCTGGAGTATCAGAGTGTCGATGAAACACAGAAATTGCATCGGGATAGAATACAACAGTCACCATGCGCACCTTCCTCCACTGGAGTAATGTCTCAAAGAGTGTACGCTTTTATTGTTCCCTGGAAGACCAGTAGTAGTTTCCGATGCACATCTGGTGGCATTCTGAAATCCGTGGACTATCAGAGTGTTCATGAAACACAGAAATTGCATCGGGATTTAATACAACAGTCACAATGCGCACTTTCCTCCACGGGAGTAATGTCTCAAACAGTCTACGCTTTGATCGTTCCCTGGAAGACCAGTAGTAATTTCCCATGCACGTCTGGTGGCATTCTGTAATCTGTGGACTATCAGAGTGTTGATGAAACACAGAAATTGCATCGGGATTGAATACAACAGTCACCATGAGCACTTTCCTCCATGGGAGTAATGTCTCCAACTGTCTACCCTTTGATCGTTCCCTGGAAGACAAGAAGTAGTTTCCGATGCACATCTGGAGGCATTCTGTAATCTGTGGACTATCAGAGTGTTGATGAAACACAGAAATTGCATCGGGATTGAATACAACAGTCACCATGAGCACTTTCCTCCATGGGAGTAATGTCACAAACAGTCTACGCTTTGATCGTCCTTTGAAGACCAGTGGTAGTTTCCGATTCACATCTGGACGCATTCTGTAATCTGTGGACTATCAGAGTGTCCATGAAACACACAAATTGCATCGGGATTGAATACAACAGTCACCATGCGCACCATCCTCCATGGGAGTAATGTCTTAAAGAGTTTACGCTTTGATCATTCCCTAGAAGACCAGTAGTAGTTTCCGATGCACATCTGGAGGCATTCTGTAATCTGTGGACTATCAGAGTGTTGATGAAACACAGAAATTGCATCGGGATTGAATACAACAGTCACCATGAGCACTTTCCTCCATGGGAGTAATGTCTCCAACTGTCTACCCTTTGATCGTTCCCTGGAAGACAAGAAGTAGTTTCCGATGCACATCTGGAGGCATTCTGTAATCTGTGGACTATCAGAGTTTTGATGAAACACAGAAATTGCATCTGGATAGAATACAAGAGTCACCATGCGCACTTTCCTCCATGGGAGTAATGTCTCAAACAGTCTACGCTTTGATCGTTCCCTGGAAGTCCAGCAGTAGTTTCCGATGCACATCTGGAGGCATTATGTAATCTGTGGACTATCAGAGTGTTGATGAAACACAGAAATTGCATCGGGATTGAATACAACAGTCACCATGAGCACTTTCCTATATGGGAGTAATGTCTCAAGCAGTCTACGCTTTGATCAATCCCTGGAAGACCAGAAGTAGTATCCTATGCACATCTGGAGGCATTCTGTAATCTGTAGACTATCAGAAACTTGATGAAACACAGATAATGAGTCGGGATTGAATACAACAGTCACCATGCTCACTTTACTCGTCGGGAGTAATGTCTCAAACAGTCTACGCTTTGATCGTTCCCAGGAAGTCCAGTAGTAGTTTCCGATGCACATCTCTAGGCATTCTGTATCTCTGGAGTATCAGAGTGTCGATGAAACACAGATATTGTAACGGGATTGAATACAACAGTCACCATGCGCACCTTCTTCCATGGGAGTAATGTCTCAAACAGTGTACGCTATGATCGTTCCCTGGAAGACCAGTAGTAGTTTCCGATGCACATCTGGAGGCATTCTGTAATCTGTGGACTATCAGAGTGTTGATGAAACACAGAAATTGCATTGGGATTGAATACAACAGTCACCATGAGCACTTCCCTCCATGAGAGTAATGTCTCAAACTGTCTACGCTTTGATCGTTCCCTGGAAGACTTAGAAGTAGTTTCAGATGCACATCTGGAGGCATTCTGTAATCTGTGGGCCATCAGAGAGTTGATGAAACACAGAAATAGCATCGGGATTGAATACAACAGTCGCCATGAGCACTTTCCTCAACAGGAGTATAGTCTCAAAGAGTCTACGCTTTGATCGTTCCCTGGAAGACCAGTAGTAGGTTCCTATGCACATCTGGATGCATTCTGTAATCTGTGGACTATCAGAGAGTTGATGAAACACAGAAATTGCATCGGGATTGAATACAACAGTCACCATGAGCACTTTCCTCCATGGGAGTAATGTCTCCAACTGTCTACCCTTTGATCGTTCCCTGGAAGACAAGAAGTAGTTTCCGATGCACATCTGGAGGCATTCTGTAATCTGTGGACTATCAGAGTGTCCATGAAACACACAAATTGCATCGGGATTGAATACAACAGTCACCATGCGCACCTACCTCCATGGGGGTAATGTCTCAAACAGTTTACGCTTTGATCGTTCCCTGGAAGACCAGTAGTAGTTTCCGATGCCCATCTGGAGGCATTCTGTAATCTGTGGACTATCAGAGTGTTGATGAGACACAGAAATTGCATCGGGATTGAATACAACAGTCGCCATGCGCACATTCCTCCACGAGACTAATGTCTCAAACAGTCTACGCTTTGATCGTTCCCTGGAAGACCAGTAGATGTTTCCGATGCACATCTGGATACATTCTGTAATCTGTGGACCTTCAAAGTGTTGACGAAACACAGAAATTTCATCGGGATTGAATACAACAGTCACCATGCGCACTTTCTTCCATGTTAGTAATGTCTCAAACAGTCTACGCTTTGATCGTCCCTTGAAGACCTGTGGTAGTTTCCGATTCACATCTGGACGCATTCTGTAATCTGTGTACTATCAGAGTGTCCATGAAACACACAAATTGCATCGGGATTGAATACAACAGTCACCATGCGCACCTTCCTCCATGGGAGTAATGTTTTAAAGAGTTTACGCTTTGATCGTTCCCTGGAAGACTAGCAGTAGTTTCCGATGCACATCTGGAGGCATTCTGTAATCTGTGGACTATCAGAGAGTTGATGAAACACAGAAATTGCATCGGGATTGAATACAACAGTCACCATGAGCACTTTCCTCCATGGGAGTAATGTCTCCAACTGTCTACCCTTTGATCATTCCCTGGAAGACAAGAAGTAGTTTCCGATACACATCTGGAGGCATTCTGTAATCTGTGGACTATCAGAGTGTTGATGAAACACAGAAATTGCATCTGGATTAAATACAAGAGTCACCATGCGCACTTTCCTCCATGGGAATAATGTCTCAAACAGTCTACGCTTTGATCGTTCCCTGGAAGACTAGTAGTAGTTTCCGATGCACATCTGGAGGCACTATGTAATTTTTGGACTATCAGAGTGTTGATGAAACACAGAAATTGCATCGGGATTGTATACAACAGTCACCATGAGCACTTTCCTCCATGGGAGTAATGTCTCAAACAGTCTACGATTTGATCAATCCCTGGAAGACCAGAAGGAGTATCCGATGCACATCTGGAGGCATTCTGTAATCTGTGGACTATCAGAGTGTTGATGAAACACAGATAATGCATCGGGATTGAATACAACAGTCACCATGCTTCTTTCCTCGTTGGGAGTAATGTCTCAAACCGTCGACGCTTTGATCGTTCCCAGGAAGACCAGTAGTAGTTTCCGATGCACATCTGGAGGCATTCTGTGATCTGTGGGCTATCAAAGTGTTGATGAAACACAGAAATTGCATCGGGATTGAATACAACAGTCACCATGCGCACTTTCCTCCATGGGAGTAATGTCTCAAACAGTCTACGCTTTGATCGTTCCCTGGAAGACCAGTAGTAGTTTCCGATGCACATCTGGAGGCATTCTGTAATCTGTGGACTATCAGAGTGTTGATGAAACACAGATAATGCATGGGGATTGAAAACAACAGTCACCATGCGCACTTTCCTCGTTGGGAGTAATGTCTCAAACAGTCTACGCTTTGATCGTTCCCAGGAAGTCCAGTAGTAGTTTCCGATGCACATCTCTAGGCATTCTGTATCTCTGGAGTATCAGAGTGTCGATGAAACACAGAAATTGCATCGGGATAGAATACAACAGTCACCATGCGCACCTTCCTCCACTGGAGTAATGTCTCAAAGAGTGTACGCTTTGATCGTTCCCTGGAAGACCAGTAGCAGTTTCCGATGCCCATCTGGAGGCATTCTGTAATCTGTGGACTATCAGAGTGTTGATGAAAAACAGAAATTGCATTGGGATTGAATACAACAGTCAGCATGAGCACTTCCCTCCATGGGAGTAATGTCTCAAACTGTCTATGCTTTGATCGTTCCCTGGAAGACAAAGAAGTAGTTTCCGATGCACATCTGGAGGGATTCTGTAATCTGTGGTCTATCAGATTGTTGATGAAACACAGAAATTGCATTGGGATTGAACACAACAGTCACCTTGAGCACTTTCCTCCATGGCAGTAATGTATCAAACTGTCTACGCTTTGATCGTTCCCTGGAAGACAGAGAAGTAGTTTCCGATGCACATCTGGAGGCATTCTGCAATCTGTGGACTATCAGAGTGTTGATGAGACACAGAAATTGCATCGGGATTGAATACAACAGTCGCCATGCGCACATTCCTCCACGAGACTAATGTCTCAAACAGTCTACGCTTTGATCGCTCCCTGGAAGACCAGTAGTACTTTCCGATGCACATCTGCATACATTCTGTAATCTGTGGACCTTCAAAGTGTTGACGAAACACAGAAATTTCATCGGGATTGAATACCACAGTCACCATGCGCACTTTATTCCATGTTAGTAATGTCTCAAACAGTCTACGCTTTGATCGTCCCTTGAAGACCAGTGGTAGTTTCCGATTCACATCTGGACGCATTCTGTAATCTGTGGACTATCAGAGTGTCCATGAAACACACAAATTGCATCGGGATTGAATACAACAGTCACCATGCGCACCTTCCTCCATGGGAGTAATGTTTTAAAGAGTTTACGCTTTGATCGTTCCCTGGAAGACCAGTAGTAGTTTCCGATGCACATCTGGAGGCATTCTGTAATCTGTGGACTATCAGAGAGTTGATGAAACACAGAAATTGCATCGGGATTGAATACAACAGTCACCGTGAGCACTTTCCTCCATGGGAGTAATGTCTCAAACTGTCTACGCTTTGATCGTTCCCTGGAAGACAAAGAAGTAGTTTCCGATGAACATCTGGAGGCATTCTGTAATCTGTGGACCATCAGAGTGTTGATGAGACACAGAATTTGCATCGGGATTGAATACAACAGTCGCCATGCGCACATTCCTCCACGAGAGTAATGTCTCAAACAGTCTACGCTTTGATCGTTCCCTGGAAGACCAGTAGTAGTTTCCGATGCACATCTGGATGCATTCTGTAATCTGTGGACCTTCAAAGTGTTGACGAAACACAGAAATTGCATCGGGATTGAATACAACAGTCATTATGCGCACTTTCCTCCATGGGAGTAATGTCTCAAACCGTCTACGCTTTGATCGCTCCCTGGAAGACCAGTAGTAGTTTCCGATGCACATCTGGAGGCATTATGTAATCTGCGGACTATCAGAGTGTTGATGAAACACAGAAATTGCATCGGGATTGAATACAACAGTCACCATCTACATCTACACGAGAACTTTCCTCCATGGGAGTAATGTCTCAAACAGTCTGCGCTTTGATCAATCCCTGGAAGACCAGAAGTAGTATAAGATGCACAGGTGGAGGCATTCTGTAATCTGTGGACTATCGTAGTGTTGATGAAACACAGAAAATGACCCGGGATTGAATACAACAGTCACCATGCGCACTTTCCTCCACGGGAGTAATGTCTCAAACAGTCTACGCTTTGATCGTTCCCTGGAAGACCAGTAGTAATTTCCGATGCACATCTGGAGGCACTATGTAATTTGTGGACTATCAGAGTGTGGATGAAACACAGAAATTGCATCGGGATTGAATACAACAGTCACCATGAGCACTTTCCTATATGGGAGTAATGTCTCAAACAGTCTACGCTTTGATCAATGACTGGAAGACCAGAAGTAGTATCCGATGCACATCTGGAGGCATTCTGTAATCTGTGGACTATCAGAAAGTTAATGAAACACTGATAATGCATCGGGATTGAATACAACAGTCACCATGCGCACTTTCCTCGTTGGGAGTAATGTCTCAAACAGTCTACGCTTTGATCGTTCCCAGGAAGTCCAGTAGTAGTTTCCGATGCACATCTCTAGGCATTCTGTATCTCTGGAGTATCAGAGTGTCGATGAAACACAGAAATTGTAACGGGACTGAATACAACAGTCACCATGCGCACCCTCCTCCATTAGAGTAATGTCTCAAAGAGTGTACGCTATGATCGCTCCCTGGAAGACCTGTAGCAGTTTCCGATGCCCATCTGGAGGCATTCTGTAATCAGTGGACTATCAGAGTGTTGATGAAACACAGAAATTGCATTGGGATTGAATACAACAGTCACCATGAGCACTTCCCTCCATGGGAGTAATGTCTCAAACTGTCTACGCTTTGATCGTTCCCTGGAAGACAAAGAAGTAAATTCCGATGCACATCTGGAGGCATTCTGTAATCTGTGAGCCATCAGAGAGTTGATGAAACACAGAAATTGCATCGGGATTGAATACAACAGCCGCCATGAGCACTTTCCTCGACAGGAGTATAGTCTCAAAGAGTCTACGCTTTGATCGTTCCCTGGAAGACCAGAAGTAGTATCCAATGCGCATCTGGAGGCATTCTGTAATCTGTGGACTATCAGAAAGTTAATGAAACACTGATAATGCATCGGGATTGAATACAACAGTCACCATGCGCACTTTCCTCGTTGGGAGTAATGTCTCAAACAGTCTACGCTTTGATCGTTCCCAGGATGACCAGTAGTAGTTTCCGATGCATATCAGGAGGCATTCTGTATCTCTGGAGTATCAGAGTGTCGATGAAACACAGAAATTGCATCGGGATTGAATACAACATTCACCATGCAATCCTCCCACCATGGGATCAATGTCTCAAAGAGTTTACGCTTTGATCGTTCCCTGGAAGACCAGTAGTATTTTCCGATGCCCATCTGGAGGCATTCTGTTGTCTGTGGACTATCAGAGTGTTGATGAGACACAGAAATTGCATCGGGATCGAATACAACAGTCGCCATGCGCACATTCCTCCACGAGACTAATGTCTCAAACAGTCTACGCTTTGATCGCTCCCTGGAAGACCAGTAGTAGTTTCCGATGCACATCTGCATACATTCTGTAATCTGTGGACCTTCAAAGTGTTGACGAAACACAGAAATTTCATCGGGATTGAATACCACAGTCACCATGCGCACTTTATTCCATGTTAGTAATGTCTCAAACAGTCTACGCTTTGATCGTCCCTTGAAGACCAGTGGTAGTTTCCGATTCACATCTGGACGCATTCTGTAATCTGTGGACTATCAGAGTGTTCATGAAACACACAAATTGCATAGGGATTGAATACAACAGTCACCATGCGCGCCTTCCTCCATGGGAGTAATGTTTTAAAGAGTTTACGCTTTGATCGTTCCCTGGAAGACCAGTAGTAGTTTCCGATGCACATCTGGAGGCATTCTGTAATCTGTGGACTATCAGAGAGTTGATGAAACACCGAAATTGCATCGGGATTGAATACAACAGTCACCGTGAGCACTTTCCTCCATGGGAGTAATGTCTCAAACTGTCTACGCTTTGATCGTTCCCTGGAAGACAAAGAAGTAGTTTCCGATGAACATCTGGAGGCATTCTGTAATCTGTGGACTATCAGAGTGTTGATGAGACACAGAATTTGCATCGGGATTGAATACAACAGTCGCCATGCGCACATTCCTCCACGAGAGTAATGTCTCAAACAGTCTACGCTTTGATCGTTCCCTGGAAGACCAGTAGTAGTTTCCGATGCTCATCTGGATGCATTCTGTAATCTGTGGACCTTCAAAGTGTTGACGAAACACAGAAATTGCATCGGGATTGAATACAACAGTCATTATGCGCACTTTCCTCCATGGGAGTAATGTCTCAAACCGTCTACGCTTTGATCGCTCCCTGGAAGACCAGTAGTAGTTTCCGATGCACATCTGGAGGCATTATGTAATCTGCGGACTATCAGAGTGTTGATGAAACACAGAAATTGCATCGGGATTGAATACAACAGTCACCATCTACATCTACACGAGCACTTTCCTCCATGGGAGTAATGTCTCAAACAGTCTACGCTTTGATCAATCCCTGGAAGACCAGAAGTAGTATAAGATGCACAGCTGGAGGCATTCTGTAATCTGTGGACTATCATAGTGTTGATGAAACACAGAAAATGACCCGGGATTGAATACAACAGTCACCATGCGCACTTTCCTCCACGGGAGTAATGTCTCAAACAGTCTACGCTTTGATCGTTCCCTGGAAGACCAGTAGTAATTTCCGATGCACATCTGGAGGCACTATGTAATTTGTGGACTATCAGAGTGTTGATGAAACACAGAAATTGCATCGGGATTGAATACAACAGTCACCATGAGCACTTTCCTATATGGGAGTAATGTCTCAAACAGTCTACGCTTTGATCAATGACTGGAAGACCAGAAGTAGTATCCGATGCATATCTGGAGGCATTCTGTAATCTGTGGACTATCAGAGTGTTGATGAAACACAGAAATTGCATCTGGATTAAATACAAGAGTCACCATGCGCACTTTCCTCCATGGGAATAATGTCTCAAACAGTCTACGCTTTGATCGTTCCCTGGAAGACTAGTAGTAGTTTCCGATGCACATCTGGAGGCACTATGTAATTTTTGGACTATCAGAGTGTTGATGAAACACAGAAATTGCATCGGGATTGTATACAACAGTCACCATGAGCACTTTCCTCCATGGGAGTAATGTCTCAAACAGTCTACGATTTGATCAATCCCTGGAAGACCAGAAGGAGTATCCGATGCACATCTGGAGGCATTCTGTAATCTGTGGACTATCAGAGTGTTGATGAAACACAGATAATGCATCGGGATTGAATACAACAGTCACCATGCTTCTTTCCTCGTTGGGAGTAATGTCTCAAACAGTCGACGCTTTGATCGTTCCCAGGAAGACCAGTAGTAGTTTCCGATGCACATCTGGAGGCATTCTGTGATCTGTGGGCTATCAAAGTGTTGATGAAACACAGAAATTGCATCGGGATTGAATACAACAGTCACCATGCGCACTTTCCTCCATGGGAGTAATGTCTCAAACAGTCTACGCTTTGATCGTTCCCTGGAAGACCAGTAGTAGTTTCCGATGCACATCTGGAGGCATTCTGTAATCTGTGGACTATCAGAGTGTTGATGAAACACAGATAATGCATGGGGATTGAAAACAACAGTCACCATGCGCACTTTCCTCGTTGGGAGTAATGTCTCAAACAGTCTACGCTTTGATCGTTCCCAGGAAGTCCAGTAGTAGTTTCCGATGCACATCTCTAGGCATTCTGTATCTCTGGAGTATCAGAGTGTCGATGAAACACAGAAATTGCATCGGGATAGAATACAACAGTCACCATGCGCACCTTCCTCCACTGGAGTAATGTCTCAAAGAGTGTACGCTTTGATCGTTCCCTGGAAGACCAGTAGCAGTTTCCGATGCCCATCTGGAGGCATTCTGTAATCTGTGGACTATCAGAGTGTTGATGAAAAACAGAAATTGCATTGGGATTGAATACAACAGTCAGCATGAGCACTTCCCTCCATGGGAGTAATGTCTCAAACTGTCTATGCTTTGATCGTTCCCTGGAAGACAAAGAAGTAGTTTCCGATGCACATCTGGAGGGATTCTGTAATCTGTGGTATATCAGATTGTTGATGAAACACAGAAATTGCATTGGGATTGAACACAACAGTCACCTTGAGCACTTTCCTCCATGGCAGTAATGTATCAAACTGTCTACGCTTTGATCGTTCCCTGGAAGACAGAGAAGTAGTTTCCGATGCACATCTGGAGGCATTCTGCAATCTGTGGACTATCAGAGTGTTGATGAGACACAGAAATTGCATCGGGATTGAATACAACAGTCGCCATGCGCACATTCCTCCACGAGACTAATGTCTCAAACAGTCTACGCTTTGATCGCTCCCTGGAAGACCAGTAGTACTTCCCGATGCACATCTGCATACATTCTGTAATCTGTGGACCTTCAAAGTGTTGACGAAACACAGAAATTTCATCGGGATTGAATACCACAGTCACCATGCGCACTTTATTCCATGTTAGTAATGTCTCAAACAGTCTACGCTTTGATCGTCCCTTGAAGACCAGTGGTAGTTTCCGATTCACATCTGGACGCATTCTGTAATCTGTGGACTATCAGAGTGTTCATGAAACACACAAATTGCATCGGGATTGAATACAACAGTCACCATGCGCACCTTCCTCCATGGGAGTAATGTTTTAAAGAGTTTACGCTTTGATCGTTCCCTGGAAGACCAGTAGTAGTTTCCGATGCACATCTGGAGGCATTCTGTAATCTGTGGACTATCAGAGAGTTGATGAAACACAGAAATTGCATCGGGATTGAATACAACAGTCGCCATGCGCACATTCCTCCACGAGAGTAATGTCTCAAACAGTCTACGCTTTGATCGTTCCCTGGAAGACCAGTAGTAGTTTCCGATGCACATCTGGATGCATTCTGTAATCTGTGGACCTTCAAAGTGTTGACGAAACACAGAAATTGCATCGGGATTGAATACAACAGTCATTATGCGCACTTTCCTCCATGGGAGTAATGTCTCAAACCGTCTACGCTTTGATCGCTCCCTGGAAGACCAGTAGTAGTTTCCGATGCACATCTGGAGGCATTATGTAATCTGCGGACTATCAGAGTGTTGATGAAACACAGAAATTGCATCGGGATTGAATACAACAGTCACCATCAACATCTACACGAGCACTTTCCTCCATGGGAGTAATGTCTCAAACAGTCTACGCTTTGATCAATCCCTGGAAGACCAGAAGTAGTATAAGATGCACAGCTGGAGGCATTCTGTAATCTGTGGACTATCATAGTGTTGATGAAACACAGAAAATGACCCGGGATTGAATACAACAGTCACCATGCGTACTTTCCTCCACGGGAGTAATGTCTCAAACAGTCTACGCTTTGATCGTTCCCTGGAAGACCAGTAGTAATTTCCGATGCACATCTGGAGGCACTATGTAATTTGTGGACTATCAGAGTGTTGATGAAACACAGAAATTGCATCGGGATTGAATACAACAGTCACCATGAGCACTTTCCTATATGGGAGTAATGTCTCAAACAGTCTACGCTTTGATCAATGACTGGAAGACCAGAAGTAGTATCCGATGCATATCTGGAGGCATTCTGTAATCTGTGGACTATCAGAGTGTTGATGAAACACAGAAATTGCATCTGGATTAAATACAAGAGTCACCATGCGCACTTTCCTCCATGGGAATAATGTCTCAAACAGTCTACGCTTTGATCGTTCCCTGGAAGACTAGTAGTAGTTTCCGATGCACATCTGGAGGCACTATGTAATTTTTGGACTATCAGAGTGTTGATGAAACACAGAAATTGCATCGGGATTGTATACAACAGTCACCATGAGCACTTTCCTCCATGGGAGTAATGTCTCAAACAGTCTACGATTTGATCAATCCCTGGAAGACCAGAAGGAGTATCCGATGCACATCTGGAGGCATTCTGTAATCTGTGGACTATCAGAGTGTTGATGAAACACAGATAATGCATCGGGATTGAATACAACAGTCACGATGCTTCTTTCCTCGTTGGGAGTAATGTCTCAAACAGTCGACGCTTTGATCGTTCCCAGGAAGACCAGTAGTAGTTTCCGATGCACATCTGGAGGCATTCTGTGATCTGTGGGCTATCAAAGTGTTGATGAAACACAGAAATTGCATCGGGATTGAATACAACAGTCACCATGCGCACTTTCCTCCATGGGAGTAATGTCTCAAACAGTCTACGCTTTGATCGTTCCCTGGAAGACCAGTAGTAGTTTCCGATGCACATCTGGAGGCATTCTGTAATCTGTGGACTATCAGAGTGTTGATGAAACACAGATAATGCATGGGGATTGAAGACAACAGTCACCATGCGCACTTTCCTCGTTGGGAGTAATGTCTCAAACAGTCTACGCTTTGATCGTTCCCAGGAAGTCCAGTAGTAGTTTCCGATGCACATCTCTAGGCATTCTGTATCTCTGGAGTATCAGAGTGTCGATGAAACACAGAAATTGCATCGGGATAGAATACAACAGTCACCATGCGCACCTTCCTCCTCTGGAGTAATGTCTCAAAGAGTGTACGCTTTGATCGTTCCCTGGAAGACCAGTAGCAGTTTCCGATGCCCATCTGGAGGCATTCTGTAATCTGTGGACTATCAGAGTGTTGATGAAAAACAGAAATTGCATTGGGATTGAATACAACAGTCAGCATGAGCACTTCCCTCCATGGGAGTAATGTCTCAAACTGTCTATGCTTTGATCGTTCCCTGGAAGACAAAGAAGTAGTTTCCGATGCACATCTGGAGGGATTCTGTAATCTGTGGTCTATCAGATTGTTGATGAAACACAGAAATTGCATTGGGATTGAACACAACAGTCACCTTGAGCACTTTCCTCCATGGCAGTAATGTATCAAACTGTCTACGCTTTGATCGTTCCCTGGAAGACATAGAAGTAGTTTCCGATGCACATCTGGAGGCATTCTGCAATCTGTGGACTATCAGAGTGTTGATGAGACACAGAAATTGCATCGGGATTGAATACAACAGTCGCAATGCGCACATTCCTCCACGAGACTAATGTCTCAAACAGTCTACGCTTTGATCGCTCCCTGGAAGACCAGTAGTAGTTTCCGATGCACATCTGCATACATTCTGTAATCTGTGGACCTTCAAAGTGTTGACGAAACACAGAAATTTCATCGGGATTGAATACCACAGTCACCATGCGCACTTTATTCCATGTTAGTAATGTCTCAAACAGTCTACGCTTTGATCGTCCCTTGAAGACCAGTGGTAGTTTCCGATTCACATCTGGACGCATTCTGTAATCTGTGGACTATCAGAGTGTCCATGAAACACACAAATTGCATCGGGATTGAATACAACAGTCACCATGCGCACCTTCCTCCATGGGAGTAATGTTTTAAAGAGTTTACGCTTTGATCGTTCCCTGGAAGACCAGTAGTAGTTTCCGATGCACATCTGGAGGCATTCTGTAATCTGTGGACTATCAGAGAGTTGATGAAACACAGAAATTGCATCGGGATTGAATACAACAGTCACCGTGAGCACTTTCCTCCATGGGAGTAATGTCTCAAACTGTCTACGCTTTGATCGTTCCCTGGAAGACAAAGAAGTAGTTTCCGATGAACATCTGGAGGCATTCTGTAATCTGTGGACCATCAGAGTGTTGATGAGACACAGAATTTGCATCGGGATTGAATACAACAGTCAGCATGAGCACTTCCCTCCATGGGAGTAATGTCTCAAACCGTCTACGCTTTGATCGCTCCCTGGAAGACCAGTAGTAGTTTCCGATGCACATCTGGAGGCATTATGTAATCTGCGGACTATCAGAGTGTTGATGAAACACAGAAATTGTATCGGGATTGAATACAACAGTCACCATCTACATCTACACGAGAACTTTCCTCCATGGGAGTAATGTCTCAAACAGTCTACGCTTTGATCAATCCCTGGAAGACCAGAAGTAGTATAAGATGCACAGGTGGAGGCATTCTGTAATCTGTGGACTATCATAGTGTTGATGAAACACAGAAAATGACCCGGGATTGAATACAACAGTCACCATGCGCACTTTCCTCCACGGGAGTAATGTCTCAAACAGTCTACGCTTTGATCGTTCCCTGGAAGACCAGTAGTAATTTCCGATGCACATCTGGAGGCACTATGTAATTTGTGGACTATCAGAGTGTTGATGAAACACAGAAATTGCATCGGGATTGAATACAACAGTCACCATGAGCACTTTCCTATATGGGAGTAATGTCTCAAACAGTCTACGCTTTGATCAATGACTGGAAGACCAGAAGTAGTATCCGATGCACATCTGGAGGCATTCTGTAATCTGTGGACTATCAGAAAGTTAATGAAACACTGATAATGCATCGGGATTGAATACAACAGTCACCATGCGCACTTTCCTCGTTGGGAGTAATGTCTCAAACAGTCTACGCTTTGATCGTTCCCAGGAAGTCCAGTAGTAGTTTCCGATGCACATCTCTAGGCATTCTGTATCTCTGGAGTACCAGAGTGTCGATGAAACACAGAAATTGTAACGGTACTGAATACAACAGTCACCATGCGCACCCTCCTCCATGGGAGTAATGTCTCAAAGAGTGTACGCTATGATCGCTCCCTGGAAGACCTGTAGCAGTTTCCGATGCCCATCTGGAGGCATTCTGTAATCAGTGGACTATCAGAGTGTTGATGAAACACAGAAATTGCATTGGGATTGAATACAACAGTCACCATGAGCACTTCCCTCCATGGGAGTAATGTCTCAAACTGTCTACGCTTTGATCGTTCCCTGGAAGACAAAGAAGTAAATTCCGATGCACATCTGGAGGCATTCTGTAATCTGTGAGCCATCAGAGAGTTGATGAAACACAGAAATTGCATCGGGATTGAATACAACAGCCGCCATGAGCACTTTCCTCGACAGGAGTATAGTCTCAAAGAGTCTACGCTTTGATCGTTCCCTGGAAGACCAGAAGTAGTATCCAATGCACATCTGGAGGCATTCTGTAATCTGTGGACTATCAGAAAGTTAATGAAACACTGATAATGCATCGGGATTGAATACAACAGTCACCATGCGCACTTTCCTCGTTGGGAGTAATGTCTCAAACAGTCTACGCTTTGATCGTTCCCAGGATGACCAGTAGTAGTTTCCGATGCATATCAGGAGGCATTCTGTATCCCTGGAGTATCAGAGTGTCGATGAAACACAGAAATTGCATCGGGATTGAATACAACATTCACCATGCAATCCTCCCACCATGGGATCAATGTCTCAAAGAGTTTACGCTTTGATCGTTCCCTGGAAGACCAGTAGTATTTTCCGATGCCCATCTGGAGGCATTCTGTAGTCTGTGGACTATCAGAGTGTTGATGAGACACAGAAATTGCATCGGGATTGAATACAACAGTCGCCATGCGCACATTCCTCCACGAGACTAATGTCTCAAACAGTCTACGCTTTGATCGCTCCCTGGAAGACCAGTAGTAGTTTCCGATGCACATCTGCATACATTCTGTAATCTGTGGACCTTCAAAGTGTTGACGAAACACAGAAATTTCATCGGGATTGAATACCACAGTCACCATGCGCACTTTATTCCATGTTAGTAATGTCTCAAACAGTCTACGCTTTGATCGTCCCTTGAAGACCAGTGGTAGTTTCCGATTCACATCTGGACGCATTCTGTAATCTGTGGACTATCAGAGTGTTCATGAAACACACAAATTGCATCGGGATTGAATACAACAGTCACCATGCGCACCTTCCTCCATGGGAGTAATGTTTTAAAGAGTTTACGCTTTGATCGTTCCCTGGAAGACCAGTAGTAGTTTCCGATGCACATCTGGAGGCATTCTGTAATCTGTGGACTATCAGAGAGTTGATGAAACACAAAAATTGCATCGGGATTGAATACAACAGTCACCGTGAGCACTTTCCTCCATGGGAGTAATGTCTCAAACTGTCTACGCTTTGATCGTTCCCTGGAAGACAAAGAAGTAGTTTCCGATGAACATCTGGAGGCATTCTGTAATCTGTGGACTATCAGAGTGTTGATGAGACACAGATTTTGCATCGGGATTGAATACAACAGTCGCAATGCGCACATTCCTCCACGAGAGTAGTGTCTCAAACAGTCTACGCTTTGATCGTTCCCTGGAAGACCAGTAGTAGTTTCCGATGCACATCTGGATGCATTCTGTAATCTGTGGACCTTCAAAGTGTTGACGAAACACAGAAATTGCATCGGGATTGAATACAACAGTCATTATGCGCACTTTCCTCCATGGGAGTAATGTCTCAAACCGTCTACGCTTTGATCGCTCCCTGGAAGACCAGTAGTAGTTTCCGATGCACATCTGGAGGCATTATGTAATCTGCGGACTATCAGAGTGTTGATGAAACACAGAAATTGCATCGGGATTGAATACAACAGTCACCATCTACATCTACACGAGCACTCTCCTCCATGGGAGTAATGTCTCAAACAGTCTACGCTTTGATCAATCCCTGGAAGACCAGAAGTAGTATAAGATGCACAGCTGGAGGCATTCTGTAATCTGTGGACTATCATAGTGTTGATGAAACACAGAAAATGACCCGGGATTGAATACAACAGTCACCATGCGCACTTTCCTCCACGGGAGTAATGTCTCAAACAGTCTACGCTTTGATCGTTCCCTGGAAGACCAGTAGTAATTTCCGATGCACATCTGGAGGCACTATGTAATTTGTGGACTATCAGAGTGTTGATGAAACACAGAAATTGCATCGGGATTGAATACAACAGTCACCATGAGCACTTTCCTATATGGGAGTAATGTCTCAAACAGTCTACGCTTTGATCAATGACTGGAAGACCAGAAGTAGTATCCGATGCATATCTGGATTCATTCTGTAATCTGTGGACTATCAGAAAGTTAATGAAACACTGATAATGCATCGGGATTGAATACAACAGTCACCATGCGCACTTTCCTCGTTGCGAGTAATGTCTCAAACAGTCTACGCTTTGATCGTTCCCAGGAAGTCCAGTAGTAGTTTCCGATGCACATCTCTAGGCATTCTGTATCTCTGGAGTATCAGAGTGTCGATGAAACACAGAAATTGTAACGGGACTGAATACAACAGTCACCATGCGCACCCTCCTCCATGGGAGTAATGTCTCAAAGAGTGTACGCTATGATCGCTCCCTGGAAGACCTGTAGCAGTTTCCGATGCCCATCTGGAGGCATTCTGTAATCAGTGGACTATCAGAGTGTTGATGAAATACAGAAATTGCATTGGGATTGAATACAACAGTCACCATGAGCACTTCCCTCCATGTTAGTAATGTCTCAAACTGTCTACGCTTTGATCGTTCCCTGTAAGACAAAGAAGTAAATTCCGATGCACATCTGGAGGCATTCTGTAATCTGTGAGCCATCAGAGAGTTGATGAAACACAGAAATTGCATCGGGATTGAATACAACAGCCGCCATGAGCACTTTCCTCGACAGGAGTATAGTCTCAAAGAGTCTACGCTTTGATCGTTCCCTGGAAGACCAGAAGTAGTATCCGATGCACATCTGGAGGCATTCTGTAATCTGTGGACTATCAGAAAGTTAATGAAACACTGATAATGCATCGGGATTGAATACAACAGTCACCATGCGCACTTTCCTCGTTGGGAGTAATGTCTCAAACAGTCTACGCTTTGATCGTTCCCAGGATGACCAGTAGTAGTTTCCGATTCATATCAGGAGGCATTCTGTATCTCTGGAGTATCAGAGTGTCGATGAAACATAGAAATTGCATCGTGATTGAATACAACATTCACCATGCAATCCTCCCACCATGGGATCAATGTCTCAAAGAGTTTACGCTTTGATCGTTCCCTGGAAGACCAGTAGTATTTTCCGATGCCCATCTGGAGGCATTCTGTAGTCTGTGGACTATCAGAGTGTTGATGAGACACAGAAATTGCATCGGGATTGAATACAACAGTCGCCATGCGCACATTCCTCCACGAGACTAATGTCTCAAACAGTCTACGCTTTGATCGCTCCCTGGAAGACCAGTAGTAGTTTCCGATGCACATCTGCATACATTCTGTAATCTGTGGACCTTCAAAGTGTTGACGAAACACAGAAATTTCATCGGGATTGAATACCACAGTCACCATGCGCACTTTATTCCATGTTAGTAATGTCTCAAACAGTCTACGCTTTGATCGTCCCTTGAAGACCAGTGGTAGTTTCCGATTCACATCTGGAGGCATTCTGTAATCTGTGGACTATCAGAGAGTTGATGAAACACAGAAATTGCATCGGGATTGAATACAACAGTCACCGTGAGCACTTTCCTCCATGGGAGTAATGTCTCAAACTGTCTACGCTTTGATCGTTCCCTGGAAGACAAAGAAGTAGTTTCCGATGAACATCTGGAGGCATTCTGTAATCTGTGGACTATCAGAGTGTTGATGAGACACAGAATTTGCATCGGGATTGAATACAACAGTCGCCATGCGCACATTCCTCCACGAGAGTAATGTCTCAAACAGTCTACGCTTTGATCGTTCCCTGGAAGACCAGTAGTAGTTTCCGATGCACATCTGGATGCATTCTGTAATCAGTGGACCTTCAAAGTGTTGACGAAACACAGAAATTGCATCGGGATTGAATACAACAGTCATTATGCGCACTTTCTTCCATGGGAGTAATGTCTCAAACCGTCTACGCTTTGATCGCTCCCTGGAAGACCAGTAGTAGTTTCCGATGCACATCTGGAGGCATTATGTAATCTGCGGACTATCAGAGTGTTGATGAAACACAGAAATTGCATCGGGATTGAATACAACAGTCACCATCTACATCTACACGAGCACTTTCCTCCATGGGAGTAATGTCTCAAACAGTCTACGCTTTGATCAATCCCTGGAAGACCAGAAGTAGTATAAGATGCACAGCTGGAGGCATTCTGTAATCTGTGGACTATCATAGTGTTGATGAAACACAGAAAATGACCCGGGATTGAATACAACAGTCGCCATGCGCACTTTCCTCCACGGGAGTAATGTCTCAAACAGTCTACGCTTTGATCGTTCCCTGGAAGACCAGTAGTAATTTCCGATGCACATCTGGACGCACTATGTAATTTGTGGACTATCAGAGTGTTGATGAAACACAGATATTGCATCGGGATTGAATACAACAGTCACCATGAGCACTTTCCTATATGGGAGTAATGTCTCAAACAGTCTACGCTTTGATCAATGACTGGAAGACCAGAAGTAGTATCCGATGCACATCTGGAGGCATTCTGTAATCTGTGGACTATCAGAAAGTTAATGAAACACTGATAATGCATCGGGATTGAATACAACAGTCACCATGCGCACTTTCCTCGTTGGGAGTAATGTCTCAAACAGTCTACGCTTTGATCGTTCCCAGGAAGTCCAGTAGTAGTTTCCGATGCACATCTCTAGGCATTCTGTATCTCTGGAGTATCAGAGTGTCGATGAAACACAGAAATTGTAACGGGACTGAATACAACAGTCACCATGCGCACCCTCCTCCATGGGAGTAATGTCTCAAAGAGTGTACGCTATGATCGCTCCCTGGAAGACCTGTAGCAGATTCCTATGCCCATCTGGAGGCATTCTGTAATCAGTGGACTATCAGAGTGTTGATGAAACACAGAAATTGCATTGGGATTGAATACAACAGTCACCATGAGCACTTCCCTCCATGGGAGTAATGTCTCAAACTGTCTACGCTTTGATCGTTCCCTGGAAGACAAAGAAGTAAATTCCGATGCACATCTGGAGGCATTCTGTAATCTGTGAGCCATCAGAGAGTTGATGAAACACAGAAATTGCATCGGGATTGAATACAACAGCCGCCATGAGCACTTTCCTCGACAGGAGTATAGTCTCAAAGAGTCTACGCTTTGATCGTTCCCTGGAAGACCAGAAGTAGTATCCGATGCACATCTGGAGGCATTCTGTAATCTGTGGACTATCAGAAAGTTAATGAAACACTGATAATGCATCGGGATTGAATACAACAGTCACCATGCGCACTTTCCTCGTTGGGAGTAATGTCTCAAACAGTCTACGCTTTGATCGTTCCCAGGATGACCAGTAGTAGTTTCCGATTCATATCAGGAGGCATTCTGTATCTCTGGAGTATCAGAGTCTCGATGAAACACAGAAATTGCATCGTGATTGAATACAACAGTCACCATGCACTCCTCCCACCATGGGATCAATGTCTCAAAGAGTTTACGCTTTGATCGTTCCCTGGAAGACCAGTAGTATTTTCCGATGCCCATCTGGAGGCATTCTGTAGTCTGTGGACTATCAGAGTGTTGATGAGACACAGAAATTGCATCGGGATTGAATACAACAGTCGCCATGCGCACATTCCTATACGAGACTAATGTCTCAAACAGTCTACGCTTTGATCGGTCCCTGGAAGACCAGTAGTAGTTTCCGATGCACATCTGCATACATTCTGTAATCTGTGGACCTTCAAAGTGTTGACGAAACACAGAAATTTCATCGGGATTGAATACCACAGTCACCATGCGCACTTTATTCCATGTTAGTAATGTCTCAAACAGTCTACGCTTTGATCGTCCCTTGAAGACCAGTGGTAGTTTCCGATTCACATCTGGACGCATTCTGTAATCTGTGGACTATCAGAGTGTCCATGAAACACACAAATTGCATCGGGATTGAATACAACAGTCACCATGCGCACCTTCCTCCATGGGAGTAATGTTTTAAAGAGTTTACGCTTTGATCGTTCCCTGGAAGACCAGTAGTAGTTTCCGATGCACACCTGGAGGCATTCTGTAATCTGTGGACTATCAGAGAGTTGATGAAACACAGAAATTGCATCGGGATTGAATACAACAGTCACCGTGAGCACTTTCCTCCATGGGAGTAATGTCTCAAACTGTCTACGCTTTGATCGTTCCCTGGAAGACAAAGAAGTAGTTTCCGATGAACATCTGGAGGCATTCTGTAATCTGTGGACTATCAGAGTGTTGATGAGACACAGAATTTGCATCGGGATTGAATACAACAGTCGCCATGCGCACATTCCTCCACGAGAGTAATGTCTCAAACAGTCTACGCTTTGATCGTTCCCTGGAAGACCAGTAGTAGTTTCCGATGCACATCTGGATGCATTCTGTAATCTGTGGACCTTCAAAGTGTTGACGAAACACAGAAATTGCATCGGGATTGAATACAACAGTCATTATGCGCACTTTCTTCCATGGGAGTAATGTCTCAAACCGTCTACGCTTTGATCGCTCCCTGGAAGACCAGTAGTAGTTTCCGATGCACATCTGGAGGCATTATGTAATCTGCGGACTATCAGAGTGTTGATGAAACACAGAAATTGCATCGGGATTGAATACAACAGTCACCATCTACATCTACACGAGCACTATCCTCCATGGGAGTAATGTCTCAAACAGTCTACGCTTTGATCAATGCCTGGAAGACCAGAAGTAGTATAAGATGCACAGCTGGAGGCATTCTGTAATCTGTGGACTATCATAGTGTTGATGAAACACAGAAAATGACCCGGGATTGAATACAACAGTCACCATGCGCACTTTCCTCCACGGGAGTAATGTCTCAAACAGTCTACGCTTTGATCGTTCCCTGGAAGACCAGTAGTAATTTCCGATGCACATCTGGACGCACTATGTAATTTGTGGACTATCAGAGTATTGATGAAACACAGATATTGCATCGGGATTGAATACAACAGTCACCATGAGCACTTTCCTATATGGGAGTAATGTCTCAAACAGTCTACGCTTTGATCAATGACTGGAAGACCAGAAGTAGTATCCGATGCACATCTGGAGGCATTCTGTAATCTGTGGACTATCAGAAAGTTAATGAAACACTGATAATGCATCGGGATTGAATACAACAGTCACCATGCGCACTTTCCTCGTTGGGAGTAATGTCTCAAACAGTCTACGCTTTGATCGTTCCCAGGAAGTCCAGTAGTAGTTTCCGATGCACATCTCTAGGCATTCTGTATCTCTGGAGTATCAGAGTGTCGATGAAACACAGAAATTGTAACGGGACTGAATACAACAGTCACCATGCGCACCCTCCTCCATGGGAGTAATGTCTCAAAGAGTGTACGCTATGATCGCTCCCTGGAAGACCTGTAGCAGTTTCCGATGCCCATCTGGAGGCATTCTGTAATCAGTGGACTATCAGAGTGTTGATGAAACACAGAAATTGCATTCTGATTGAATACAACAGTCACCATGAGCACTTCCCTCCATGGGAGTAATGTCTCAAACTTTCTACGCTTTGATCGTTCCCTGGAAGACAAAGAAGTAAATTCCGATGCACATCTGGAGGCATTCTGTAATCTGTGAGCCATCAGAGAGTTGATGAAACACAGAAATTGCATCGGGATTGAATACAACAGCCGCCATGAGCACTTTCCTCGACAGGAGTATAGTCTCAAAGAGTCTACGCTTTGATCGTTCCCTGGAAGACCAGAAGTAGTATCCGATGCACATCTGGAGGCATTCTGTAATCTGTGGACTATCAGAAAGTTAATGAAACACTGATAATGCATCGGGATTGTATACAACAGTCACCATGCGCACTTTCCTCGTTGGGAGTAATGTCTCAAACAGTCTACGCTTTGATCGTTCCCAGGATGACCAGTAGTAGTTTCCGATGCATATCAGGAGGCATTCTGTATCTCTGGAGTATCAGAGTGTCGATGAAACACAGAAATTGCATCGGGATTGAATACAACAGTCACCATGCACTCCTCCCACCATGGGATCAATGTCTCAAAGAGTTTACGCTTTGATCGTTCCCTGGAAGACCAGTAGTATTTTCCGATGCCCTTCTGGAGGCATTCTGTAGTCTGTGGACTATCAGAGTGTTGATGAAACACAGAAATTGCATTGGGATTGAATACAACAGTCACCATGAGCACTTCCCTCCATGGGAGTAATGTCTCAATCTGTCTATGCTTTGATCGTTCCCTGGAAGACAAAGAAGTAGTTCCCGATGCACATCTGGTGGCATTCTGTAATCTGTGGACTATCAGAGTGTTGACGAAACACAGAAATTGCATCGGGATTGAAAACAACAGTCACAATGCGCACTTTCCTCCATGGGAGTAATGTCTCAAACAGTCTACGCTTTGATCGTTTCCTGGAAGACCAGTAGTAGTCTCCGATGCACATCTGGTGGCATTCTGTAATCTGTGCACTATCAGTGTTGATGAAACACAGAAATTGCATCGGGATTGAATACAACTGTCACCATGCGCACTTTCTCCACGGGAGTAATGTCTCAAGCAGTCTACGCTTTGATCGTTAACTGGAAGACCAGTAGTAGTTTCCGACGCACATCTGGTGGCATTCTGTAATCTGTGGGCTATCAGAGTGTTGATGAAACACAGAAACTGCATCGGGATTGAATACAACAGTCACCAATCGCACTTTCCTCCATGGGAGTAGTGTCTTAAACGGTCTACGCTTTGATCGTTCCCTGGAAGACCAGAAGTAGTTTCCGATGCACATCTGGAGGCATTCTGTAATCTGTCTACTATCAGAGCATTGATAGAACACAGAAATTGCATCGGGATTGAATACAACAGTCACCATGCGCACTTCCCTCCACGGGAGAAATGTCTCAAACAGTCTACGCTTTGATCGTTCCCTGGAAGACCAGTAGTAGTTTCCGATGTACATCTGGTGGCATTCTGTAATCTGTGGACTATCAGAATGTTGACGAAACACAGAAATTGCATCGGGATTGAATACAACAGTCACCATGCGCTCTTTCTCCATGGGAGTAATGTCTCAAACAGTCTACGCTTTGATCGTTCCCTGGAAGACCAGTAGTAGTTTCCGATGCACATCTGGATGCATTCTGTAATTTGTGGACCTTCAAAGTGTTGACGAAACACAGAAATTGCATCGGGATTGAATACAACAGTCACCAATCGCACTTTCCTCCGTGGGAGTAGAGTCTTAAACGGTCTACGCATTGATCGTTCCCTGGAAGACCAGAAGTAGTTTCCGATGCACATCTGGAGGCATTCTGTAATCTGTCTACTATCAGAGCATTGATAGAACACAGAAATTGAATCGGGATTGAATACAACAGTCACCATGCGCACTTCCCTCCACGGGAAAAATGTCTCAAACAGTCTACGCTTTGATCGTTCCCTGGAAGACCAGTAGTAGTTTCCGATGCACATCTGGTGGCATTCTGTAATCTGTGGACTATCAGAGTGATGACGAAACACAGAAACTGCATCGGGATTGAATACAACAGTCACCATGCGCTCTTTCTCCATGGGAGTAATGTCTCAAACAGTCTACGCTTTTATCGTTCCCTGGAAGACCAGTAGTAGTTTCCGATGCACATCTGGATGCATTCTGTAATTTGTGGACCTTCGAAGTGTTGACGAAACACAGAAATTGCATCGGAATTGAATACAACTGTCACCATGCGCACTTTCCTCCATGGGAGTAATGTCTCAAACAGACTACGCTTTGATCGTTCCCAGGAAGACCAGTAGTAGTTTCCGATGCACATCTGGTGGCATTCTGTAATCTGTGGACTATCAGATTGTCCATGAAACACAGAAATTGCATCGGGATTTAATACAACAGTCATCATGCGCACTTTCCTCCATGGGAGTAATGTCTAAAACAGTCTACGCTTTGATCGTTCCCTGGAAGACCAGTAGTAGTTTCCGATGCACATCTGGTGGCATTCTGTAATCTGTGCACTATCAGTGTTGACGAAACACAGAAATTGCATCGGGATTGAATTCAACAGTCCCCATGCGCACTTTCTCCACGGGAGTAATGTCTCAAACAGTCTACGCTTTGATCGTTCCCTGGAAGACCAGTAGTAGTTTTGCGATGCACATCTAGTGGCATTCTGTAATATGTGGGCTATCAGAGTGATGACGAAACACAGAAACTGCATCGGGATTGAATACAACAGTCACCATGCGCACTTTCCTCCACGGGAGTAATGTCTCAAACAGTCTACACTTTGATCGTTCAATGGAAGACCAGTAGTAGTTTCCGATGCACATTTGCTGGCATTCTGTAGTCTGTGGGCAATCAGAGTGTTGACGGAACACAGAGATTGCATCGGGATTGATAACAACAGTCACAATGCGCACTTTCCTCCATGGGAGTAATGTCTCAAACAGTCTACGCTTTGATCGTTCCCTGGAAGACCAGTAGTAGTTTCCGATGCACATCTGGTGGCATTCTGTAATCTGTGCACTATCAGTGTTGATGAAACACAGAAATTGCATCGCGATTGAATACAACAGTCAGAATGCGCACTTTCTCCACGGGAGTAATGTCTCAAACAGTCTACGCTTTGATCGTTCCCTGGAAGACCAGTAGTAATTTTGCGATGCACATCTGGTGGAATTCTATAATCTGTGGGCTATCAGAGTGTTGACGAAACACAGAAACTGTTTCGGGAATGAATACAACAGTCACCATGCGCACTTTCCTCCATGGGAGTAATGTCTCAAACAGTCTACACTTTGATCGTTCAATGGAAGACCAGTAGTAGTTTCCGATGCACATCTGTTGGCATTCTGTAGTCTGTGGACTATCAGAGTGTTGACGAAACACAGAAATTGCATCGGGATTGAATACAACAGTCACCATGCGCACTTTCCTCCATGGGGTAATGTCTCAAACAGTCTACGCTTTGATCGTTCCCTGGAAGACCAGTAGTAGTTTCCAATGCACATCTGGTGGCATTCTGTAATCTGTGGACTATCAGAGTGTTGACGAAACACAGAAATTGCATCGGGATTCAATGCAAAAGTCACCATGCGCACTTTCCTCCACGGGAGTAATGTCTCAAAAGGTCTACGCATGGATCGTTAGCTGGAAGACCAGTAGTAGTTTCCGATGCACATCTGGATCCATTCTGTAATCTGTGGACCTTCAAAGTGATGATGAAACACAGAAATAGCATCGGGATTGAATACAACTGTCCCCATGCGCACTTTCTCCACGGGAGTAATGTCTCAAACAGTCTACGCTTTGATCGTTCCCTGGAAGACCAGTAGTAGTTTCCGATGCACATCTGGTGGCATTCTGTAATCTGTGGACTATCAGAGTGTTGACGAAACACAGAAATTGCATCGGGATTGAATACAACAGTCACCATGCGCACTTTCCTCCACGGAAGTAATGTCTCAAACAGTCTACGCTTTGATCGTTCCCTGAAAGACCAGTAGTAGTTTCCGATGCACATCTGGTGGAAGTCTGTAATCCGTGGACTATCAGAGTGTAGACGAAACACAGAAATTGCATCGGGATTGAATACAACAGTCACCATGCGCACTTTCCTCCCGGGAGTAATGTCTCAAACATCTATGCTTTGATCGTTCCCTGAAAGACCAGTAGTAGTTTCCGATGCACATCTGGTGGTATTCTGTAATCTGTGGACTATCAGAGTGTTGATGATATACAGAAATTGCATCGGGATTGAATACAAAAGTCACCATGCGCACCTTCCTCCATGTTAGTAATGTCTAAAACAGTCTACGCTTTGATCGTTCCCTGAAAGACCAGTAGTAGTTTCCGATTCAAATCTGGAAGCATTCTGTAATCTGTGGATCATCAGACTGTTGATGGAACACAGGGCTTTGCATCGGGATTGAATAGAACAGTCACCATGCGCACTTTCCTCCATGGGAGTAAGGTCTCAATCAGTCTACGCTTTGATCGTTCCCTGGAAGACCAGTAGTAGTCTCCGATGCACATCTGGTGGCATTCTGTAATCTGTGGACTATCAGAGTGTTGACAAAACACAGAAATTGCACCGGGATTGAATACAACAGTCACCATGCGCACTTTCTCCACGGGAGAAATGTCTCAAACAGTCTACGCTTTGATCGTTCCCTGGAAGACCAGTAGTAGTTTCCGATGCACAGCTGGTGGCATCTGTAATCTGTGGACTATCAGAGTGTTGATGAAACACAGATATTGCATCGGGATTGAGTACAACAGCCACCATGAGCACTTTCCTCCATGGGAGTAATGTCTCAAACAGTCTACGCTTTGATCATTTACTGGAAGACCAGAAGTAGTATCCGATGCACATCTGGAGGCATTCAGTAATCTGTGGACTATCAGAGTGTTGATGAAACACAGAAAATGCATCGGGATTGAATACAACAGTCAGCATGCGCACTTTCCTCCATGGGAGTAATGTCTCAAACCGTCTACGCTTTGATCGTTCCCAGGAAGACCAGTAGTAGTTTCCAATGCACATGAGGAGGCATTCTGTATCTCTGGAGTATCAGAGTGTCGATGAAAGTCAGAAATTGCATCGGGATTGAATACAAGAGTCACCATGCACACCTTCCGCCAAGGAAGTAATGTCTCAAAGAGTTTACTCTTTGATCGTTCCCTGGAAGACCAGTAGTAGTTTCCGATGCCCATCTGGAGGCATTCTGTAGTCTGATAACTATCAGAGTGTTGATGAAACACAGAAATTGCATTGGGATTGAATACAACAGTCACCATAAGAACTTTCCTTCATGGGAGTAATGTCTCAAACTGTCTACGCTTTGATCGTTCCCTGGAAGACCAGTAGTAGTTTCCAATGCACATCTGGTGGCATTCTGTAATCTGTGGACTATCAGAGTGTTGACGAAACACAGAAATTGCATCGGGATTCAATACAAAAGTCACCATGCGCACTTTCCTCCACGGGAGTAATGTCTCAAAAGGTCTACGCATGGATCGTTAGCTGGAAGACCAGTAGTAGTTTCCGATGCACATCTGGATCCATTCTGTAATCTGTGGACCTTCAAAGTGATGATGAAACACAGAAATAGCATCGGGATTGAATACAACTGTCCCCATGCGCACTTTCTCCACGGGAGTAATGTCTCAAACAGTCTACGCTTTGATCGTTCCCTGGAAGACCAGTAGTAGTTTCCGATGCACATCTGGTGGCATTCTGTAATCTGTGGACTATCAGAGTGTTGACGAAACACAGAAATTGCATCGGGATTGAATACAACAGTCACCATGCGCACTTTCCTCCACGGGAGTAATGTCTCAAACAGTCTACGCTTTGATCGTTCCCTGAAAGACCAGTAGTAGTTTCCGATGCACATCTGGCGGCATTCTGTAATCTGTGGACTATCAGAGTGTTGACGAAACACAGAAATTGCATCGGGATTGAATACAACAGCCACCATGCGCACTTTCCTCCACGGGAGTAATGTCTCAAACAGTCTATGCTTTGATCGTTCCCTGAAAGACCAGTAGTAGTTTCCGATGCACATCTGGTGGTATTCTGTAATCTGTGGACTATCAGAGTGTTGATGTAATACAGAAATTGCATCGGGATTGAATACAAAAGTCACCATGCGCACCTTCCTCCATGTTAGTAATGTCTCAAACAGTCTACGCTTTGATCGTTCCCTGAAAGACCAGTAGTAGTTTCCGATTCACATCTGGAAGCATTCTGTAATCTGTGGATTATCAGACTGTTGATGGAACACAGGGCTTTGCATCGGGATTGAATAGAACAGTCACCATGCGCACTTTCCTCCATGGGAGTAAGGTCTCAATCAGTCTACGCTTTGATAGTTCCCTGGAAGACCAGTAGTAGTCTCCGATGCACATCTGGTGGCATTCTGTAATCTGTGGACTATCAGAGTGTTGACAAAACACAGAAACTGCATCGGGATTGAATACAACAGTCACAATGCGCACTTTCTCCACGGGAGAAATGTCTCAAACAGTCTACGCTTTGATCGTTCCCTGGAAGACCAGTAGTAGTTTCCGATGCACATCTGGTGGCATTCTGTAATCTGTGGACTATCAGGGTGTTGACGAAACACAGAAATTGCATCGGGATTGAGTACAACAGTCACCATGCGCACTTTCTCCATGGGAGTAATGTCTCAAACAGTCTACGCTTTGATCGTTCCCTGGAAGACCAGTAGTAGTTTCCGATGCACATCTGGAGGCATTATGTAATCTGTGGACTATCAGAGTGTTGATATAACACAGATATTGCATCGGGATTGAGTACAACAGTCACCATGAGCACTTTCCTCCATGGGAGTAATGTCTCAAACAGTCTACGCTTTGATCGTTCCCAGGAAGACCAGTAGTAGTTTCCAATGCACATCTGGTGGCATTCTGTAATCAGTGGACTATCAGAGTGTCCGTGAAACACACAAATTGCATCGGAATTGAATACAACAGTCACCATGCGCACTTTCCTCCATGGGAGTAAAGTCTCAAACAGTCTACGCTTTGATCGTTCCCTGGAAGACCAGTAGTAGTCTCCGATGCACATCTTGTGGCATTCTGTAATCTGTGCACTATCAGTGTTGATGAAACACAGAAATTGCATCGGGATTGAATACAACAGTCCCCATGCGCTCTTTCTAAACGGGAGTAATGTCTCAAACAGTCTACGCTTTGATCTTTCCCTGGAAGACAAGTAGTAGTTTCCGATGCACATCTGGTGGCATTCTGTAATCTGTGGGCTATCAGAGTGTTGACGAAACACAGAAACTGCATCGGGATTGAATACAACAGTCACCAATCGCACTTTCCTCCATGGGAGTAGTGTCTTAAACGGTCTACGCTTTGATCGTTCCCTGGAAGACCAGAAGTAGTTTCCGATGCACATCTGGAGGCATTCTGTAATCTGTCTACTATCAAAGCATTGATAGAACACAGAAATTGCATCGGGATTGAATACAACAGTCACCATGCGCACTTCCCTCCACGGGAGAAATGCCTCAAACAGTCTACGCTTTGATCGTTCCCTGGAAGACCAGTAGTAGTTTCCGATGCACATCTGGTGGCATTCTGTAATATGTGGACTATCAGAGTGTTGACGAAACACAGAAATTGCATCGGGATTGAATACAACAGTCACCATGCGCTCTTCCTCCATGGGAGTAATGTCTCAAACAGTCTACGCTTTGATCGTTCCCTGGAAGACCAGTAGTAGTTTCCGATGCACATCTGGATGCATTCTGTAATTTGTGGACCTTCAAAGTGTTGACGAAACACAGAAATTGCATCGGGATTGAATACAACTGTCACCATGCGCACTTTCCTCGATGGGAGTAATGTCTCAAAAAGTCTACGCTTTGATCGTTCCCAGGAAGACCAGTAGTAGTTTCCGATGCACATCTGGTGGCATTCTGTAATCAGTGGACTATCAGAGTGTCCATAAAACACACAAATTGCATCGGAATTGAATACAACAGTCACCATGCGCACTTTCCTCCATGGGAGTAATGTCTCAAACAGTCTAAGCTTTGATCGTTCACTGGAAGACCAGTAGTAGTTTCCGATGCTCATCTGGTGGCATTCTGTAATCTGTGCACTATCAGTGTTGATGAAACACAGAAATTGCATCGGGATTGAATACAATAGTCCCCATGCGCTCTTTCTAAACGGGAATAATGTCTCAAACAGTCTACGCTTTGATCTTTCCCTGGAAGACCAGTAGTAGTTTCCGATGCACATCTGGTGGCATTCTGTAATCTGTGGGCTATCAGAGTGTTGACGACACACAGAAACTGCATCGGGATTGAATACAACAGTCACCAATCGCACTTTCCTCCATGGGAGTAGTGTCTTAAACGGTCTACGCTTTGATCGTTCCCTGGAAGACCAGAAGTAGTTTCCGATGCACATCTGGAGGCATTCTGTAATCTGTCTACTATCAGAGCATTGATAGAACACAGAAATTGCATCGGGATTGAATACAACAGTCACCATGCGCACTTTCTCCACGGGAGTAATGTCTCAAACAGTCTACGCTTTGATCGTTCCCTGGAAGGCCAGTATTAGTCTCCGATGCACATCTGCTGGCATTCTGTAATCTGTGGACTATCAGAGTGTTGACGAAACACAGAAATTGCATCGGGATTGAATACAACAGCCACCATGCGCACTTTCCTCCACGGGAGTAATGTCTCAAACAGTCTATGCTTTGATCGTTCCCTGAAAGACCAGTAGTAGTTTCCGATGCACATCTGGTGGTATTCTGTAATCTGTGGACTATCAGAGTGTTGATGTAATACAGAAATTGCATCGGGATTGAATACAAAAGTCACCATGCGCACCTTCCTCCATGTTAGTAATGTCTCAAACAGTCTACGCTTTTATCGTTCCCTGAAAGACCAGTAGTAGTTTCCGATTCACATCTGGAAGCATTCTGTAATCTGTGGATTATCAGACTGTTGATGGAACACAGGGCTTTGCATCGGGATTGAATAGAACAGTCACCATGCGCACTTTCCTCCATGGGAGTAAGGTCTCAATCAGTCTACGCTTTGATCGTTCCCTGGAAGACCAGTAGTAGTCTCCGATGCACATCTGGTGGCATTCTGTAATCTGTGGACTATCAGAGTGTTGACAAAACAAAGAAATTGCATCGGGATTGAATACAACAGTCACCATGCGCACTTTCTCCACGGGAGAAATGTCTCAAACAGTCTACGCTTTGATCGTTCCCTGGAAGACCAGTAGTAGTTTCCGAAGCACATCTGGTGGCATTCTGTAATCTGTAGACTATCAGGGTGTTGACGAAACACAGAAATTGCATCGGGATTGAATACAACAGTCACCATGCGCACTTTCTCCATGGGAGTAATGTCTCAAACAGTCTACGCTTTGATCGTTCCCTGGAATACCAGTAGTAGTTTCCGATGCACATCTGGAGGCATTATGTAATCTGTGGACTATCAGAGTGTTGATGAAACACAGATATTGCATCGGGATTGAGTACAACAGTCACCATGAGCACTTTCCTCCATGGGAGTAATGTCTCAAACAGTCTACGCTTTGATCATTTACTATAAGACTAGAAGTAGTATCCGATGCACATCTGGAGGCATTCAGTAATCTGTGGACTATCAGAGTGTTGATGAAACACAGAAAATGCATCGGGATTGAATACAACAGTCAGCATGCGCACTTTCCTCCATGGGAGTAATGTCTCAAACCGTCTACGCTTTGATCGTTCCCAGGAAGACCAGTAGTAGTTTCCAATGCACATCTGGAGGCATTCTGTATCTCTGGAGTATCAGAGTGTCGATGAAAGTCAGAAATTGCATCGGGATTGAATTCAACAGTCACCATGCACACCTTCCTCCATGGAAGTAATGTCTCAAAGAGTTTACTCTTTGATCGTTCCCTGGAAGACCAGTAGTAGTTTCCGATGCCCATCTGGAGGCATTCTGTAGTCTGATAACTATCAAAGTGTTGATGAAACACAGAAATTGCATTGGGATTGAATACAACAGTCACCATGAGAACTTTCCTTCATGGGAGTAATGTCTCAAACTGTCTACGCTTTGATCGTTCCCTGGAAGACAAAGAAGTAGTTTCCGATGCACATCTGGAAGTATTCTGTAATCTGTGGACTATCAGAGTGTTGACGAAACACAGAAATTGCATCGGGATTGAATACAACAGTCACCATGCGCACTTTCCTCAACGGGAGTAATGTCTGAAATAGTCCACGATTTTATCGTTCCCTGGAAGACCAGCAATAGTTTCCGATGCACGTCTGGTTTCATTCTGTAATCTGTGGCCTATCAGAGTGTTGATGAAACACAGAATTTGCATCGGGATTGAATACAACTGTCACCATGCGCACTTTCCTCGATGGGAGTAATGTCTCAAACAGTCTACGCTTTGATCATTCCCAGGGAGACCAGTAGTAGTTTCCGATGCACATCTGGTGGCATTCTGTAATCAGTGGACTATCAGAGTATCCATGAAACACACAAATTGCATCGGAATTGAATACAACAGTCACCATGCGCACTTTCCTCCATGGGAGTAATGTCTCAAACAGTCTGCGCTTTGATCGTTCCCTGGAAGACCAGTAGTAGTCTCCGATGCACATCTTGTGGCATTCTGTAATCTGTGCGCTATCAGTGTTGATGAAACACAGAAATTGCATCGGGATTGAATACAACAGTCCCCATGCGCTCTTTCTAAACGGGAGTAATGTCTCAAACAGTCTACGCTTTGATCTTTCCCTGGAAGACCAGTAGTAGTTTCCGATGCACATCTGGTGGCATTCTGTAATCTGTGGGCTATCAGAGTGTTGACGAAACACAGAAACTGCATCGGGATTGAATACAACAGTCACCAATCGCACTTTCCTCCATGGGAGTAGTGTCTTAAACGGTCTACGCTTTGATCGTTGCCTGGAAGACCAGAAGTAGTTTCCAATGCACATCTGGAGGCATTCTGTAATCTGTCTACTATCAGAGCATTGATAGAACACAGAAATTGCATCGGGATTGAATACAACAGTCACCATACGCACTTCCCTCCACGGGAGAAATGTCTCAAACAGTCTACGCTTTGATCGTTCCCTGGAAGACCAGTAGTAGTTTCCGATGCACATCTGGTGGCATTCTGTAATCTGTGGACTATCAGAGTGTTGACGAAACACAGAAATTGCATCGGGATTGAATACAACAGTCACCATGCGCTCTTTCTCCATGGGAGTAATGTCTCAAACAGTCTACGCTTTGATCGTTCCCAGGAAGACCAGTAGCAGTTTCCGATGCACATCTGGTGGCATTCTGTAATCTATGGACTATCAGAGTGTTGACGAAACACAGAAATTGCATCGGGATTGAATACAACAGTCACCATGCGCTCTTTCTCCATGGGAGTAATGTCTCAAACAGTCTACGCTTTGATCGTTCCCTGGAAGACCAGTAGTAGTTTCCGATGCACATCTGGATGCATTCTGTAATTTGTGGACCTTCAAAGTGTTGACGAAACACAGATATTGCATCGGGATTGAATACAACTGTCACCATGCGCACTTTCCTCGATGGGAGTAATGTCTCAAACAGTCTACGCTTTGATCGTTCCCAGGAAGACCAGTAGTAGTTTCCGATGCACATCTGGGGGCATTCTGTAATCAGTGGACTATCAGAGTGTCCATAAAACACACAAATTGCATCGGAATTGAATACAACAGTCCCCATGCGCTCTTTCTAAACGGGAGTAATGTCTCAAACAGTCTACGCTTTGATCTTTCCCAGGAAGACCAGTAGTAGTTTCCGATGCACATCTGGTGGCATTTTGTAATCTGTGGGCTATCAGAGTGTTGACGACACACAGAAACTGCATCGGGATTGAATACAACAGTCACCAATCGCACTTTCCTCCATGGGAGTAGTGTCTTAAACGGTCTACGCTTTGATCGTTCCCTGGAAGACCAGAAGTAGTTTCCGATGCACATCTGGAGGCATTCTGTAATCTGTCTACTATCAGAGCATTGATAGAACACAGAAATTGCATCGGGATTGAATACAACAGTCACCATGCGCACTTCCCTCCACGGGAGTACTGTCTCAAATAGTCGACGCTTTGATCGTTCCCTGGAAGACCAGTAGTAGTTTCCGATGCATATCTGGTGGCATTCTGTAATCTGTGCACAATCAGAGTGTTGATGAAACACAGAAATTGCATCAGGATTGAATACAACAGTCACCATGCGCACTTTCTCCACGGGAGTAATGTCTCAAACAGTCTACGCTTTGACCGTTCCCTGGAAGGCCAGTAGTAGTCTCCGATGCACATCTGCTGGCATTCTGTAATCTGTGGACTATCAGAGTGTTGATGAAAAACAGAAATTGCATCGGGACTGAATACAACTGTCACCATGCGCACTTTCCTCCATGGGAGTAATGTCTCAAACAGTCTACGCTTTGATCGTTCCCAGGAAGACCAGTAGTAGTTTCCGATGCACATCTGGTGGCATTCTGTAACCTGTGGACAATCAGAGTGTCCATGAAACACACAAATTGCATCGGGATTGAATACAACAGTCACGATGCGCACTTTCCTCCATGGGTGTAATGTCTCAAACAGTCTACGTTTTGATCGTTCCCTGGAAGACCGGTAGTAGTTTCCGATGCACATCTGGTGGCATTCTGTAATCTGGGGACTATCAGGGTGTTGACGAAACACAGAAATTGCGCCGGTATTGAATACAACAGTCCCCATGCGCACTTTCTCCACGGGAGTAATGTCTCAACAGTCTACGCTTTGTTCGTTCCCTGGAAGGACAGTAGTAATTTCCGATGCACATCTGGGGGCATTCTGTATTCTGTGGACTATCAGAGGGTTGACGAAACACAGAAATTGCATCGGGATTGAATACAAAAGTCACCATGCGCACCTTCCTCCATGTTAGTAATGTCTCAAACAGTCTACGCTTTGATCGTTCCCTGAAAGACCAGTAGTAGTTTGCGATTCACATCTGGAAGCATTCTGTAATCTGTGGATTATCAGACTGTTGATGGAACACAGGGCTTTGCATCGGGATTGAATAGAACAGTCACCATGCGCACTTTCCTCCATGGGAGTAAGGTCTCAATCAGTCTACGCTTTGATCGTTCCCTGGAAGACCAGTAGTAGTCTCTGATGCACATCTGGTGGCATTCTGTAATCTGTGGACTATCAGAGTGTTGACAAAACACAGAAATTGCATCGGGATTGAATACAACAGTCACCATGCGCACTTTCTCCATGGGAGTAATGTCTCAAACAGTCTACGCTTTGATCGTTCCCTGGAAGACCAGTAGTAGTTTCCGATGCACATCTGGAGGCATTATGTAATCTGTGGACTATCAGAGTGTTGATGAAACACAGATATTGCATCGGGATTGAGTACAACAGTCACCATGAGCACTTTCCTCCATGGGAGTAATGTCTCAAACAGTCTACGCTTTGATCATTTACTATAAGACCAGAAGTAGTATCCGATGCACATCTGGAGGCATTCAGTAATCTGTGGACTATCAGAGTGTTGATGAAACACAGAAAATGCATCGGGATTGAATACAACAGTCAGCATGCGCACTTTCCTCCATGGGAGTAATGTCTCAAACCGTCTACGCTTTGATCGTTCCCAGGAAGACCAGTAGTAGTTTCCAATGCACATCTGGAGGCATTCTGTATCTCTGGAGTATCAGAGTGTCGATGAAAGTCAGAAATTGCATCGGGATTGAATTCAACAGTCACCATGCACATCTTCCTCCATGGAAGTAATGTCTCAAAGAGTTTACTCTTTGATCGTTCCCTGGAAGACCAGTAGTAGTTTCCGATGCCCATCTGGAGGCATTCTGTAGTCTGATAACTATCAAAGTGTTGATGAAACACAGAAATTGCATTGGGATTGAATACAACAGTCACCATGAGAACTTTCCTTCATGGGAGTAATGTCTCAAACTGTCTACGCTTTGATCGTTCCCTGGAAGACAAAGAAGTAGTTTCCGATGCACATCTGGAAGTATTCTGTAATCTGTGGACTATCAGAGTGTTGACGAAACACAGAAATTGCATCGGGATTGAATACAACAGTCACCATGCGCACTTTCCTCAACGGGAGTAATGTCTGAAATAGTCCACGATTTTATCGTTCCCTGGAAGACCAGCAATAGTTTCCGGTGCACGTCTGGTTTCATTCTGTAATCTGTGGCCTATCAGAGTGTTGATGAAACACAGAATTTGCATCGGGATTGAATACAACTGTCACCATGCGCACTTTCCTCGATGGGAGTAATGTCTCAAACAGTCTACGCTTTGATCGTTCCCAGGGAGACCAGTAGTAGTTTCCGATGCACATCTGGTGGCATTCTGTAATCAGTGGACTATCAGAGTGTCCATGAAACACACAAATTGCATCGGAATTGAATACAACAGTCACCATGCGCACTTTCCTCCATGGGAGTAATGTCTCTAACAGTCTACGCTTTGATCGTTCCCTGGAAGACCAGTAGTAGTCTCCGATGCACATCTTGTGGCATTCTGTAATCTGTGCACTATCAGTGTTGATGAAACACAGAAATTGCATCGGGATTGAATACAACAGTCCCCATGCGCTCTTTCTAAATGGGAGTAATGTCTCAAACAGTCTACGCTTTGATCGTTCCCTGGAAGACCAGTAGTAGTTTCCGATGCACATCTGGTGGCATTCTGTAATCTGTGGACTATCAGAGTGTTGACGAAACACAGAAATTGCATCGGGATTGAATACAACAGTCACCATGCGCTCTTTCTCCATGGGAGTAATGTCTCAAACAGTCTACGCTTTGATCGTTCCCTGGAAGACCAGTAGTAGTTTCCGATGCACATCTGGTGGCATTCTGTAATCTGTGTACTATCAGAGTGTTGACGAAACACAGAAATTGCATCGGGATTGAATACAACAGTCACCATGCGCTCTTTCTCCATGGGAGTAATGTCTCAAACAGTCTACGCTTTGATCGTTCCCTGGAAGACCAGTAGTAGTTTCCGATGCACATCTGGATGCATTCTGTAATTTGTGGACCTTCAAAGTGTTGACGAAACACAGAAATTGCATCGGGATTGAATACAACTGTCACCATGCGCACTTTCCTCGATGGGAGTAATGTCTCAAACAGTCTACGCTTTGATCGTTCCCAGGAAGACCAGTAGTAGTTTCCGATGCACATCTGGTGGCATTCTGTAATCAGTGGACTATCAGAGTGTCCATAAAACACACAAATTGCATCGGAATTGAATACAACAGTCACCATGCGCACTTTCCTCCATGGGAGTAATGTCTCAAACAGTCTAAGCTTTGATCGTTCACTGGAAGACCAGTAGTAGTTTCCGATGCACATCTGGTGGCATTCTGTAATCTGTGCACTATCAGTGTTGATGAAACACAGAAATTGCATCGGGATTGAATACAACAGTCCCCATGCGCTCTTTCTAAACTTGAGTAATGTCTCAAACAGTCTACGCTTTGATCTTTCCCAGGAAGACCAGTAGTAGTTTCCGATGCACATCTGGTGGCATTTTGTAATCTGTGGGCTATCAGAGTGTTGACGACACACAGAAACTGCATCGGGATTGAATACAACAGTCACCAATCGCACTTTCCTCCATGGGAGTAGTGTCTCAAACGGTCTACGCTTTGATCGTTCCCTGGAAGACCAGAAGTAGTTTCCGATGCACATCTGGAGGCATTCTGTAATCTGTCTACTATCAGAGCATTGATAGAACACAGAAATTGCATCGGGATTGAATACAACAGTCACCATGCGCACTTCCCTCCACGGGAGTACTGTCTCAAATAGTCGACGCTTTGATCGTTCCCTGGAAGACCAGTAGTAGTTTCCGATGCATATCTGGTGGCATTCTGTAATCTGTGGACAATCAGAGTGTTGATGAAACACAGAAATTGCATCAGGATTGAATACAACAGTCACCATGCGCACTTTCTCCACGGGAGTAATGTCTCAAACAGTCTACGCTTTGATCGTTCCCTGGAAGGCCAGTAGTAGTCTCCGATGCACCTCTGCTGGCATTCTGTAATCTGTGGACTATCAGAGTGTTGATGAAAAACAGAAATTGCATCGGGACTGAATACAACTGTCACCATGCGCACTTTCCTCCATGGGAGTAATGTCTCAAACAGTCTACGCTTTGATCGTTCCCAGGAAGACCAGTAGTAGTTTCCGATGCACATCTGGTGGCATTCTGTAACCTGTGGACAATCAGAGTGTCCATGAAACACACAAATTGCATCGGGATTGAATACAACAGTCACGATGCGCACTTTCCTCCATGGGTGTAATGTCTCAAACAGTCTACGTTTTGATCGTTCCCTGGAAGACCGGTAGTAGTTTCCGATGCACATCTGGTGGCATTCTGTAATCTGGGGACTATCAGGGTGTTGACGAAACACAGAAATTGCGCCGGTATTGAATACAACAGTCCCCATGCGCACTTTCTCCACGGGAGTAATGTCTCAACAGTCTACGCTTTGTTCGTTCCCTGGAAGGACAGTAGTAATTTCCGATGCACATCTGGGGGCATTCTGTATTCTGTGGACTATCAGAGGGTTGACGAAACACAGATATTGCATCGGGATTGAATACAAAAGTTACCATGCGCACTTTCTCCACGCGAGTAATGTCTCTAACAGTCTACACTTCGATCGTTCCCTGGAAGACCAGTAGTAGTTTCCGATGCACATCTGGTGGCATTCTGTAATCTGTGGAGTATCAGAGTGTTGACGAAACACAGAAATTGCATCGGGATTCAATACCACAATCACCATGCGCACTTTCTTCCATGAGAGTAGTGTCCCAAACAGTCTACGCTTTGATCGTTCAATAGAAGACCAGTAGTAGTTTCCGATGGACATCTGGTGGCATTCTGTAATCTGTGGACTATCAGAGTGTTGATGAAATACAGAAATTGCATCGGGATTGGATACAAAAGTCACCATGCGCCTTTTCCTCCATGTTAGTAATGTCTCAAACAGTCTACGCTTTGATCGTTCCCACGAAGACCAGAAGTAGTCTCCGATTCACATCTGGAGGCATTCTGTAATATGTGGACTATCAGAGTGTTGATGAAACACAGAAATTGCATCGGGATTGAATACAACAGCCACCATACGCACTTTCCTCCATGGGAGTAATGTCTCTAACAGTCTACACTTTGATCGTTCCCTGGAAGACCAGTAGTAGTTTTCAATGCACATCTGGAGGCATTCTGTAATCTGTGGACTATCAGAGTGTTGACGAAACACAGAAATTGCATCGGGATTGAATACAACAGTCACCATGCATACTTTCCTCCACGGGAGTAATGTCTCAGTCTACGCTTTGATCGCTCCCTGAAAAACCAGTAGTAGTTTCCGTTGCACGTCTGGTGGTATTCTGTAATCTGTGGACCATCAGAGTTTTGATGAAACACAGAAATTGCATCGGGATTGAATACAACAGTCACCATGAGCACTTTCCTCCATGGGAGTAATGTCTCAAACAGTCTACGCTTTGATCAATCCCTGGAAGACCAGAAGTAGTATCCGATGCACATCTGGAGGCATTCTGTAATCTGTGGACTATCAGAGTGTTGATGAAACACAGAAAATGCATCGGGATTGAATACAACAGTCAGCATGCGCACTTTCCTCCATGGGAGTAATGTCTCAAACCGTCTACGCTTTGATCGTTCCCAGGAAGACCAGTAGTAGTTTCCGATGCACATCTGGATTCATTCTGTATCTCTGGACTATCAGAGTGTTGATGAAACACAGAAATTGCATCGGGACTGAATACAACTGTCACCATGCGCACTTTCCTTCATGGGAGTAATGTCTCAAACAGTCTACGCTTTGATCGTTCCCTGGAAGGACAGTAGTAATTTCCGATGCACATCTGGTGGCATTCTGTAATCTGTGGACTATCAGAGTGTTTATAAAAAACAGATATTGCATCGGGATTGAATACAACAGTCACCATGGGCACTTTCTTCCATGCTAGTAATGTCTCAAAGAGTCTACGCTTTGATCAATCCCTGGAAGACCAGAAGTAGTATCCGATGCACATCTGGAGGCTTTCTGTAATCTGTGGACTATCAGAGTGTTGATGAAACACAGAAAATGCATCGGGATTGAATACAACAGTCACCATGAGCACTTTCTTCCATGCTAGTAATGTCTCAAACAGTCTACGCTTTGATCAATCCCTGGAAGACCAGAAGTAGTATCCGATGCACATCTGGAGGCTTTCTGTAATCTGTGGACTATCAGAGTGTTGATGAAACACAGAAATAGCTACGGGATTGAATACAACTTTCCCCATGCGCACTTTCTCCACAGGAGTAATGTCTCAAACAGTCTACGCTTTGATCGTTCCCTGGAAGACCAGTAGTAGTTTCAGATGCACATCTGGTGGCATTCTGTATTCTGTGGACTATCAGAGTGTTGACGAAACACAGAAATTGCATCGGGATTGAATACAACAGTCACCATGCGCACTTTCCACCACGGGAGTAATGTCTCAAACAGTCTACGCTTTGATCGTTCCCTGAAAGACCAGTAGTAGTTTCCGATGCACATCTGGTGGCATTCTGTAATCTGTGGACTATCACAGTGTTGACGAAACACAGAAATTGCATCGGGATTGAATACAACAGTCACAGTGCGCACTTGCCTCCACCGAAGTAATGTCTCAAACAGACTACGCTTTGTTCGTTCCCTGAAAGACCAGTAGTAGTTTCCGATGCCCATCTGGTGGCATTCCGTAATCTGTGGACTATCAGAGTGTTGACGAAACACAGAAATTGCATCGGGATTGAATACAACAGTCACCATGCGCACTTTCCTCCACGGGAGTAATGTCTCAACAGTCTACGCTTTGATCGTTCCCTGGAAGGACAGTAGTATTTTCGGATGCACATCTGGTGGCATTCTGTAATCTGTGGACTATCAGAGTGTTGACGAAACACAGAAATTGCATCGGGTTTGAATACAAAAGTCACCATGCGCACTTTCCTCTACGGGAGTAATGTCTCAAAAGGTCTACGCTTGGATCGTTAGCTGGAAGACCAGTAGTAGTTTCCGGTGCACATCTGAATGCATTCTGTAATCTGTGGACCTTCAAAGTGTTGATGAAACACAGAAATTGCATCGTGATTGAATACAACTGTCCCCATGCGCACTTTCTCCACGGGAGTAATGTCTCAAACAGTCTACGCTTAGATTGTCCCCTGGAATACCAGTAGTAGTTTCCGATGCACATCTGGTGGCATTCTGTAATCTGAGGACTATGAGAGTGTTGACCAAATACAGAAATTGCATCGGGATTGAATACAACAGTCACCATGTGCACTTTCCTCCACGGGAGTAATGTCTCAAACAGTCTACGCTTTGATCGTTCTCTGAAAGACCAGTAGTAGTTTCCGGTGCACATCTGATGGCATTCTGCAATCTGTGGACTATCAGAATGTTGATGAAATACAGAAATTGCATCGGGATTGAATACAAAAGTCACCATGCGCACTTTCCTCCATGTTAGTAATGTCTCAAACAGTCTACGCTTTGATCGTTCCATCGAAAACCTGTGGTAGTTTCCGATTCACATCTGGAGGCATTCTGTAAACTGTGGACTATCATAGTGTTGATCAAAAACACAGAAATTGCATCGGGATTGAATACAACAGTCACCATGCGCGCTTTCCTCCATGTGAGTAATGTCTCAAACAGTCTAAGTTTTGATCGTTCCCAGGAAGACCAGTAGTAGTTTCCGATGCACATCTGGAGGCATTCTGTTATCTGTGGACTATCAGAGTGTTGATGAAACACAGAAACTGCATCGGAACTGAAAACAACAGTCACCATGCGCACTTTCCTACATGGGAGTAATGTCACAAACAGTGTACGTTTTGATCGTTCCCTGGAAGACCAGTAGTAGTTTCCGAAGCACATCTGGTGGCATTCTGTAATCTGTGGACTATCAGACTGTTGATGAAACACAGGAATTGAATCGGGATTGAATACAACAGTCACCATGAGCACATTCCTACACGGGAGTAATGTCTCAAACAGTCTACGCTTTGGTCGTTCCCAGGAAGACCAGTAGTAGTGTCCGATGCACATCTGGTGGCATTCTGTAACCTGTGGACAATCAGAGTGTCCATGAAACACACAAATTGCATCGGGATTGAATACAACAGTCACGATGCGCACTTTCCTCCATGGGTGTAATGTCTCAAACAGTCTACGTTTTGATCGTTCCCTGGAAGACCGGTAGTAGTTTCCGATGCACATCTGGTGGCATTCTGTAATCTGGGGACTATCAGAGTGTTGACGAAACACAGAAATTGCGCCGGTATTGAATACAACAGTCCCCATGCGCACTTTCTCCACGGGAGTAATGTCTCAACAGTCTACGCTTTGATCGTTCCCTGGAAGGACAGTAGTAATTTCCGATGCACATCTGGGGGCATTCTGTATTCTGTGGACTATCAGAGGGTTGACGAAACACAGATATTGCATCGGGATTGAATACAAAAGTTACCATGCGCACTTTCTCCACGCGAGTAATGTCTCAAACAGACTACGATTTGATCGTTCCCTGGAAGACCAGTAGTAGTTTCCGATGCACATCTGGTGGCATTCTGTAATCTGTGGAGTATCAGAGTGTTGACGAAACACAGAAATTGCATCGGGATTCAATACCACAGTCACCATGCGCACTTTCTTCCATGAGAGTAGTGTCTCAAACAGTCTACGCTTTGATCGTTCAATGGAAGACCAGTAGTAGTTTCCGATGGACATCTGGTGGCATTCTGTAATCTGTGGACTATCAGAGTGTTGATGAAATACAGAAATTGCATCGGGATTGGATACAAAAGTCACCATGCGCCTTTTCCTCCATGTTAGTAATGTCTCAAACAGTCTACGCTTTGATCGTTCCCACGAAGACCAGAAGTAGTTTCCGATTCACATCTGGAGGCATTCTGTAATCTGTGATCTATCAGAGTGTTGATGAAACACAGAAATTGCATCGGGATTGAATACAACAGTCACCATACGCACTTTCCTCCATGGGAGTAATGTCTCTAACAGTCTACACTTTGATCGTTCCCTGGAAGACCAGTAGTAGTTTCCAATGCACATCTGGAGGCATTCTGTAATCTGTGGACTATCAGAGTGTTGACGAAACACAGAAATTGCATCGGGATTGAATACAACAGTCACCATGCATACTTTCCTCCATGGGAGTAATGTCTCAGTCTATGCTTTGATCGTTCCCTGAAAAACCAGTAGTAGTTTCCGTTGCACGTCTGGTGGTATTCTGTAATCTGTGGACCATCAGAGTTTTGATGAAACACAGAAATTGCATCGGGATTGAATACAACAGTCACCATGAGCACTTTCCTCCATGGGAGTAATGTCTCAAACAGTCTACGATTTGATCAATCCCTGGAAGACCAGAAGTAGTATCCGATGCACATCTAGAGGCATTCTGTAATCTGTGGACTATCAGAGTGTTGATGAAACACAGAAATTGCATCGGGACTGAATACAACTGTCACCATGCGCACTTTCCTTCATGGGAGTAATGTCTCAAACAGTCTACGCTTTGATCGTTCCCTGGAAGGACAGTAGTAATTTCCGATGCACATCTGGTGGCATTCTGTAATCTGTGGACTATCACAGTGTTGACGAAACACAGAAATTGCATCGGGATTGAATACAACAGTCACAGTGCGCACTTGCCTCCACCGAAGTAATGTCTCAAACAGACTACGCTTTGATCGTTCCCTGAAAGACCAGTAGTAGTTTCCAATGCACATCTGGAGGCATTCTGTAATCTGTGGACTATCAGAGTGTTGACGAAACACAGAAATTGCATCGGGATTGAATACAACAGTCACCATGCATACTTTCCTCCACGGGAGTAATGTCTCAGTCTATGCTTCTATCGTTCCCTGAAAAACCAGTAGTAGTTTCCGTTGCACGTCTGGTGGTATTCTGTAATCTGTGGACCATCAGAGTTTTGATGAAACACAGAAATTGCATCGGGATTGAATACAACAGTCACCATGAGCACTTTCCTCCATGGGAGTAATGTCTCAAACAGTCTACGCTTTGATCAATCCCTGGAAGACCAGAAGTAGTATCCGATGCACATCTGGAGGCATTCTGTAATCTGTGGACTATCAGAGTGTTGATGAAACACAGAAATGGCATCGGGATTGAATACAAAAGTCACCATGCGCACTTTCCTCCACGGGAGTAATGTCTGAAAATGTCTACGCATGGATCGTTAGCTGGAAGACCAGTTGTAGTTTCCGATGCACATCTGGATGCATTCTGTAATTTGTGGACCTTCAAAGTGATGATGAAACACAGAAATAGCTACGGGATTGAATACAACTTTCCCCATGCGCACTTTCTCCACAGGAGTAATGTCTCAAACAGTCTACGCTTTGATCGTTCCCTGGAAGACCAGTAGTAGTTTCAGATGCACATCTGGTGGCATTCTGTAATCTGTGGACTATCAGAGTGTTGACGAAACACAGAAATTGCATCGGGATTGAATACAACAGTCACCATGCGCACTTTTCACCACGGGAGTAATGTCTCAAACAGTCTACGCTTTGATCTTTCCCTGAAAGACCAGTAGTAGTTTCCGATGCACATCTGGTGGCATTCTGTAATCTGTGGACTATCACAGTGTTGACGAAACACAGAAATTGCATCGGGATTGAATACAACAGTCACAGTGCGCACTTGCCTCCACCAAAGTAATGTCTCAAACAGACTACGCTTTGATCGTTCCCTGAAAGACCAGTAGTAGTTTCCGATGCCCATCTGGTGGCATTCCGTAATCTGTGGACTATCAGAGTGTTGATGAAATACAGAAATTGCATCGAGATTGAATACAAAAGTCACCATGCGCACTTTCCTCCTTGTTAGTAATGTCTCAAACAGTCTACGGTTTGATCCTTCCCTGAAAGACCAGTAGTAGTTTCCGATTCACATCTGGAAGCATTCTGTAATCTGTGGACTATCAGACTGTTGATGGAACACAGGGCTTTGCATCGGGATTGAATAGGACAGTCACCATGCGCACTTTCCTCCACGGGAGTAATGTCTCAACAGTCTACGCTTTGATCGTTCCCTGGAAGGACAGTAGTATTTTCGGATGCACATCTGGTGGCATTCTGTAATCTGTGGGCTATCGGAGTGTTGACGAAACACAGAAATTGCATCGGGTTTGAATACAAAAGTCACCATGCGCACTTTCCTCTACGGGAGTAATGTCTCAAAAGGTCTACGCTTGGATCGTTAGCTGGAAGACCAGTAGTAGTTTCCGATGCACATCTGGATGCATTGTGTAATCTGTGGACCTTCAAAGTGTTGATGAAACACAGAAATTGCATCGTGATTGAATACAACTGTCCCCATGCGCACTTTCTCCACGGGAGTAATGTCTCAAACAGTCTACGCTTAGAATGTCCCCTGGAATACCAGTAGTAGTTTCCGATGCACATCTGGTGGCATTCTGTAATCTGAGGACTATCAGAGTGTTGACCAAATACAGAAATTGCATCGGGATTGAATACAACAGTCACCATGTGCACTTTCCTCCACGGGAGTAATGTCTCAAACAGTCTACGCTTTGATCGTTCTCTGAAAGACCAGTAGTAGTTTCCGGTGCACATCTGATGGCATTCTGCAATCTGTGGACTATCAGATTGTTGATGAAATACAGAAATTGCATCGGGATTGAATACAAAAGTCACCATGCGCACTTTCCTCCATGTTAGTAATGTCTCAAACAGTCTACGCTTTGATCGTTCCATCGAAAACCTGTGGTAGTTTCCGATTCACATCTGGAGGCATTCTGTAATCTGTGGACTATCAGAGTGTTGATCAAAAACACAGAAATTGCATCGGGATTGAATACAACAGTCACCATGCGCACTTTCCTGCATGGGAGTAATGTCTCTAACAGTCTACACTTTCATCGTTCCCTGGAAGGCCAGTAGGAGTTTCCAATCCACATCTGGAGGCATTCTGTAATCTGTGGACTATCAGAGTGTTGATGAAACACAGATATTTCATCGGGATTAAATACAACAGTCACCATGCGCACTTTCCTCCTTGGGAGTAATGTCTCAAACAGTCTACGCTTTGATTGTTCCCTGGAAGACCAGTATTAGTTTCCGATGCACATCTGGAGGCATTCTGTAATCTGTGGACTATCAGAGTGTTGATGAAACACAGAAATTGCACCGGGATTGAATACAACAGTCACCATGCGCACTTTCCCCCACGGGAGTAATGTCTCAAACTGTCTACGCTTTGATCATTCGCTCTAAGAATAGTAGTAGTTTCCGATGCACATCTGGTGGCATTCTGTAATCTTTGGACTATCAGAGTGTTGATGAAACACATAAATTGCATCGGGATTGAATACAACAGTCACCATGCGCACTTTCCTCCACGGGAGTAATGTCTCAAACAGTCTACGCTTTGATCGATCCCTGGAAGACCAGTAGTAGTTTCCGAGGCACATCTGGTGGCATTCTGTAATCTGTGGACTATCAGAGAGTTGACGAAACACAGAAATTGCATCGGGATTGAATACAACAGTCACCATGCGCACTTTCCTCCACGGGAGTAATGTCTCAAACAGTCTACGCTTTGATCGATCCCTGGAAGACCAGTAGTAGTTTCCGATGCACGTCTGGTGGCATTCTGTATTCTGTGGACCATCAGAGTGTTGATGAAACACAGAAATTGCATCGGGATTGAATACAACAGTCACCATGTGCACTTTCCTCCACGGGAGTAATGTCTCAAACAGTCTACGCTTTGATCGTTCCCTGGAAGACCAGTAGTAGTTTCCGATGCACATCTGGTGGCATTCTGTAATCTGTGGACTGTCAGAGTGTTGACGAAACACAGAAATTGCATCGGGATTGAATACAACAGTCACCATGCGCACTTTCCTCCACGGGAGTAATGTCTCAAACAGTCTACGCTTTGATCGTTCCCTGAAAGACCAGTATTAGTTTCCGATGCACATCTGGAGGCATTCTGCAATCTGTGGACTATCAGAGTGTTGATGAAACACAGAAATTGCATCGGGATTGATTACAACAGTCACCATGCGCACTTTCCTCCATGGGAGTAGTGTCTCAAACAGTCTACGCTTTGATCGTTCCCTGGAAGACCAGTAGTAGTTTCCGATGCACATCTGGAGGCATTCTATATTCTGTGGACTATCAGAGTGTTGATGAAACGCAGAAATTGCATCGGGATTGAATACAACAGTCACCATGAGCACTTTCCTCCATGGGAGTAATGTCTCAACAGTCTACGCTTTGATCGTTCCCTGGAAGGACAGTAGTAGTTTCCGATCCACATCTGGTGGCATTCTGTAATCTGTGGACTATCAGAGTGTTGATGAAACACAGAAATTGCATCGGAACTGAAAACAACAGTCACCATGCGCACTTTCCTACACGGGAGTAATGTCACATACAGTTTACCTTTTGATAGTTCCCTGGAAGACCAGTAGTAGTTTAGGATGCACATCTGGTGGCATTCTGTAATCTGTGGACTATCACAGTGTTGATGAAACACAGAAATTGCATCGGGATTGAATACAACGGTCACCATAAGCACTTTCCTCCATGGGAGTAATGTCTCAAACAGTCTACGTTTTGATCGTTCCCTGGAAGACCAGTAGTAGTTTCCGATGCACATCTGGAGGCATTCTGCAATCTGTGGACTATCAGAGTGTTGATGAAACACAGAAATTGCATCGGGATTGAATACAACGGTCACCATGCGCACTTTCCTCCATGGGAGTAATGTCTCAAACAGTCTACACTTTCATCGTTCCCTGGAAGGCCAGTAGGAGTTTCCAATCCACATCTGGAGGCATTCTGTAATCTGTGGACTATCAGAGTGTTGATGAAACACAGATATTTCATCGGGATTAAATACAACAGTCACCATGCGCACTTTCCTCCTTGGGAGTAATGTCTCAAACAGTCTACGCTTTGATTGTTCCCTGGAAGACCAGTATTAGTTTCCGATGCACATCTGGAGGCATTCTGTAATCTGTGGACTATCAGAGTGTTGATGAAACACAGAAATTGCACCGGGATTGAATACAACAGTCACCATGCGCACTTTCCCCCACGGGAGTAATGTCTCAAACTGTCTACGCTTTGATCATTCGCTCTAAGAATAGTAGTAGTTTCCGATGCACATCTGGTGGCATTCTGTAATCTTTGGACTATCAGAGTGTTGATGAAACACATAAATTGCATCGGGATTGAATACAACAGTCACCATGCGCACTTTCCTCCACGGGAGTAATGTCTCAAACAGTCTACGCTTTGATCGATCCCTGGAAGACCAGTAGTAGTTTCCGAGGCACATCTGGTGGCATTCTGTAATCTGTGGACTATCAGAGAGTTGACGAAACACAGAAATTGCATCGGGATTGAATACAACAGTCACCATGCGCACTTTCCTCCACGGGAGTAATGTCTCAAACAGTCTACGCTTTGATCGATCCCTGGAAGACCAGTAGTAGTTTCCGATGCACGTCTGGTGGCATTCTGTATTCTGTGGACCATCAGAGTGTTGATGAAACACAGAAATTGCATCGGGATTGAATACAACAGTCACCATGTGCACTTTCCTCCACGGGAGTAATGTCTCAAACAGTCTACGCTTTGATCGTTCCCTGGAAGACCAGTAGTAGTTTCCGATGCACATCTGGTGGCATTCTGTAATCTGTGGACTGTCAGAGTGTTGACGAAACACAGAAATTGCATCGGGATTGAATACAACAGTCACCATGCGCACTTTCCTCCACGGGAGTAATGTCTCAAACAGTCTACGCTTTGATCGTTCCCGGAAAGACCAGTATTAGTTTCCGATGCACATCTGGAGGCATTCTGCAATCTGTGGACTATCAGAGTGTTGATGAAACACAGAAATTGCATCGGGATTGATTACAACAGTCACCATGCGCACTTTCCTCCATGGGAGTAGTGTCTCAAACAGTGTACGCTCTGATCGTTCCCTGGAAGACCAGTAGTAGTTTCCGATGCACATCTGGAGGCATTCTATATTCTGTGGACTATCAGAGTGTTGATGAAACGCAGAAATTGCATCGGGATTGAATACAACAGTCACCATGAGCACTTTCCTCCATGGGAGTAATGTCTCAACAGTCTACGCTTTGATCGTTCCCTGGAAGGACAGTAGTAGTTTCCGATCCACATCTGGTGGCATTCTGTAATCTGTGGACTATCAGAGTGTTGATGAAACACAGAAATTGCATCGGAACTGAAAACAACAGTCACCATGCGCACTTTCCTACACGGGAGTAATGTCACATACAGTTTACCTTTTGATAGTTCCCTGGAAGACCAGTAGTAGTTTAGGATGCACATCTGGTGGCATTCTGTAATCTGTGGACTATCACAGTGTTGATGAAACACAGAAATTGCATCGGGATTGAATACAACGGTCACCATGCGCACTTTCCTCCATGGGAGTAATGTCTCAAACAGTCTACGCTTTGATCGTTCCCTGGAAGACCAGTAGTAGTTTCCGATGCACATCTGGAGGCATTCTGCAATCTGTGGACTATCAGAGTGTTGATGAAACACAGAAATTGCATCGGGAATGAATACAACAGTCACCATTAGCACTTTCCTCAATGGGAGTAATATCTCAAACAGACTACGCTTTGATCGTTCCCAGGAAGACCAGTAGTAGTTTCCGATGCACATCTGGTGGCATTCTGTAATCTAAGGACTATCAGAGTGTTGATGAAACACAGAAATTGCACCGGGATTGAATACAACAGTCACCATGCGCACGTTCCCCCACGGGAGTAATGTCTCAAACAGTCTACGCTTTGATCATTCCCTGGAAGACCAGTAGTAGTTTCCGATGCACATCTGGTGGCATTCTGTAATCTTTGGACTATCAGAGTGTTGATGATACACAGAAATTTCATCGGGATTGAATACAACAGTCACCATGCGCACTTTCCTCCACGGGAGTAATGTCTCAATCAGCCTACGCCTTGATCGTTCCCTGGAAGACAAGTAGTAGTTTCCGATGCACGTCTGGTGGCATTCTGTAATCTGTGGACTATCAGAGTGTTGATGAAACACATAAATCGCATCGGGATTGAATACAATAGTCACCATGCGAGCTTTCTCCATGGGAGTAATGTCTCAAACATTCTAAGCTTTGATCGTTCCCTGGAGGACCAGTAGTAATTTCCGATGAACATCTGGTGGCATTCTGTAATCTGTGGACTATCAGAGTGTTGAAGAAACACAGTAATTGCTTCGGGATTGAATACAACAGTCAGCATGCACACTTTCCTCCACGGCGGTAATGTCTCAAACAGTCAACGCTATGATCGTGACCTGGAAGACCAGTAGTAGTTTCCGATGCAAATCTGGTGGCATTCTGTAATCTGTTTACTATCAGAGTGTTGATGAAACACAGATATTGAATCGGGATTGAATACAACAGTCACCATGCGCACTTTCCTCCACGGGAGTAATGTCTCAAACAGTATTCGCTTTGATCGCTCCCTGGGAGACCAGTAGTAGTTTCCGATGCACATATGGAGGCATTCTGAAATCTGGGGACTAACTGAGTGCTGATGAAACACAGAAATTGCATCGGGATTGAATACAACAGTCACCATGCGCACTTTCCTACACGGGAGTAATGTCACATACAGTTTACCTTTTGATAGTTCCCTGGAAGACCAGTAGTAGTTTAGGATGCACATCTGGTGGCATTCTGTTATCTGTGGACTATCAGAGTGTTGATGAAACACAGAAATTGCATCGGGACTGAATACAGACGTCACCATGCGCACTTTCCTCCACGGGAGTAATGTCTAAACAGTCTACGCTTTGATCGTTCCCTGCTAGGACAGTGGTAGTTTCCGATGCACATCTGGTGGCATTCTGTAATCTGTGGACTATCAGAGTGTTGATGAAACACAGAAATTGCATCGGGATTGAATACAACAGTCACCATGCGCGCCTTCCTCCATGTGAGTAATGTCTCGAACAGTCTACGTTTTGATCGTTCCCAGGAAGACCAGTAGTAGTTTCCAATGCACACCTGGAGGCATACTGTTATCTGCGGACTAACAGAGTGTTGATTAAACACAGAAATTGCATCGGAACTGAAAACAACAGTCGCCATGCGCACTTTCCTACATGGGAATAATGTCACAAACAGTCTACGTTTTGATAGTTCCCTGGAAGAGCAGTAGTAGTTTCCGAAGCACATCTGGTGGCATTCTGTAATCTGTGGACTATCAGACTGTTGATGAAACACAGAAATTGAATCGGGATTGAATACAACAGTCACCATGAGCACATTGCTCCACGAGAGTAATGTCTCAAACAGTCTACGCTTTGATCGTTCCCAGGAAGACCAGTAGTAGTGTCCGATGCACATCTGGATGTATTCTGTAATCTGTGGACTATCAGGGTGTTGATGAAACACAGAAATTGCATCGGGATTGAATACAACGGTCACCATGCGCACTTTCCTCCATGGGAGTAATGTCTCAAACAGTCTACGCTTTGATCGTTCCCTGGAAGACCAGAAGTAGTTTCCGATGCACATCTGGTGGCATTCTGCAATCTTTGGACTATCAGAGTGTCGATGAAACACAGAAATTGCATCGGGATTGAATAAAACAGTCACCATGCGCACTTTCCTCCACGGGAGTAATGTCTCAAACAGCCTACGCCTTGATCGTTCCCTGGAAGTCAAGTAGTAGTTTCCGATGCACATCTGGTGGCATTCTGTAATCTGTGGACTATCAGAGTGTTGATGAAACACATAAATCGCATCGGGATTGAATACAATAGTCACCATGCGAGCTTTCTCCACGGGAGTAATGTCTCAAACAGTCTAAGCTTTGATCATTCCCTGGAAGACCAGTAGTAATTTCCGATGCACATCTGGTGGCATTCTGTAATCTGTGGACTATCAGAGTGTTGATGAAACACAGTAATTGCATCGGGATTGAATACAACAGTCACCATGCACACTTTCCTCCACGGCGGTAATGTCTCAAATAGTCAACGCTATGATCGTGACCTGGAAAACCAGTAGTAGTTTCCGATGCAAATCTGGTGGCATTCTGTAATCTGTTTACTATCAGAGTGTTGATGAAACACAGATATTGAATCGGGATTGAATACAACAGTCACCATGCGCACTTTCCTCCACGGGAGTAATGTCTCAAACAGTGTTCGCTTTGATCGCTCCCTGGGAGACCAGTAATAGTTCCCGATGCACATCTGGTGGCATTCTGTAATCTGTGGACTATTAGAGTGTTGACGAAACCCCGAAATTGCATCGGGATTGAATACAACAGTAACCATGCGCACTTTCCTCCACGGGAGTAATGTCTCAAACAGTCTACGCTTTGATCGTTGCCTGAAAGACCAGTAGTAGTTTCCGATGCACATCTGGTGGCATTCTGTAATCTGTGGACTATCAGAGTGTTGATGAAATACAGAAATTGCATCGGGATTGAATACAAAAGTCACCATGCGCACTTTCCTCCATGTTAGTAATGTCTCAGTCTACGCTTTGATCGTTCCCTCTAAGGCCAGTGGTAGTTTCCGATTCACATTTGGAGGCATTCTGTAATCTGTGGACTATCAGAGTGTTGATGAAACATAGATATTGCATCGGGATTGAATACAACAGTCACCATGCGCACTTTCCTCCATGGGACTAATGTCTCTAACAGTCTACTCTTTGATCGTTCCCTGGAAGACCAGTAGTAGTTTCCAATGCACATCTGGATGCATTCTGTAATCTGTGGACCTTCAAAGTGTTGATGAAACACAGAAATTGCATCGGGATTGAATACAACAGTCACCATGATCACTTTCCTCCATGTGAGTAATGTCTCAAACAGTCTATGTTTTTATAGTTCCCAGGAAGGCCAGTAGTAGTTTCCGATGCACATCTGGAGGAATTCTGTAAATCTGTGGAGTATCAGAGTGTTGATGAAACACAGAAATTACATCGGGATTGAATACAAAAGTCACCATGAGCACTTTCCTCCATGGTAGTAATGTCTCAAACAGTCTACGCTTTGATCGTTCCCTGGAAGACCAGGAGTAGTTTCCGATGAACATCTGGAGGCATTCTGAAATCTGTGGACTAACTGAGTGTTGATTAAACACAGAAATTGCATCGGGATTGAATACAACATTCACCATGCGCACTTTCCTCCATGGGAGTAATGTCTCAAACAGTCTACGCTTTGATCGTTCCCTGGAAGACCAGTAGTAGTTTCCGATGCACATCTGGATGCATTCTGTAATCTGTGGACCTTCAAAGTGTTGATGAAACACAGAAATTGCATCGGGATTGAATACAACAGTCACCATGCGCACTTTCCTCCATTCTAGTATTGTCTCTAACAGTCTACGATTTAATCGTTCCCAGGAAGACCAGTAGTAGTTTCCGATGCACATCTGGAGGCATTCTGTAAATCTGTGGAGTACCAGTGTGTTGATGAAACACTGAAATTGAATCGGGATTGAATACAACAGTCATTATGCGCACTTTCCTCCATGGGAGTAGTGTCTCAAACAGTGTACGCTCTGATCGTTCCCTGGAAGACCAGTAGTAGTTTCCGTGCACATCTGGTGGCATTCTGTAATCTGTGGACTATCAGAGTGTTGATGAAACACAGAAATTGCATCGGGATTGAATACAACAGTCACCATGCGCACTTTCCTCCACGGGAGTAATGTCTCAAACAGTCTACGCTATGATCGTTCCCTGGAAAACCAGTAGTAGTTTCCGTTGCACATCTGGAAGCATTCTGTAATCTGTGGACTATCAGAGTGTTGATGAAACACAGAAATTTCATCCGGATTAAATACAACAGTCATCATGCGCACTCTCCTCCTTGGGAGTAATGTCTCAAACAGTCTACGCTTTGATCGTTCAATGGAAGACCAGTAGTAGTTTCCGATGCACATCTGGAGGCATTCTGCAATCTGTGGACTATCAGAGTGTTGATGAAACACAGAAATTGCATCGGGATTGAATACAACAGTCATTATGCGCATTTTCCTCAGTGGGAGTAGTGTCTCAAACAGTCTACGCTTTGATCGTTCCCTGGAAGACCAGTAGTAGTATCCGATGCACATCTGGTGGCATTCTGTAATCTGTGGACTATCAGAGTGTTGATGAAACACAGAAATTGCATCGGGATTGAATACAACAGTCACCATGCGCGCCTTCCTCCATGTGAGTAATGTCTCGAACAGTCTACGTTTTGATCGTTCCCAGGAAGACCAGTAGTAGTTTCCAATGCACACCTGGAGGCATACTGTTATCTGCGGACTAACAGAGTGTTGATTAAACACAGAAATTGCATCGGAACTGAAAACAACAGTCGCCATGCGCACTTTCCTACATGGGAATAATGTCACAAACAGTCTACGTTTTGATAGTTCCCTGGAAGAGCAGTAGTAGTTTCCGAAGCACATCTGGTGGCATTCTGTAATCTGTGGACTATCAGACTGTTGATGAAACACAGAAATTGAATCGGGATTGAATACAACAGTCACCATGAGCACATTGCTCCACGAGAGTAATGTCTCAAACAGTCTACGCTTTGATCGTTCCCAGGAAGACCAGTAGTAGTGTCCGATGCACATCTGGATGTATTCTGTAATCTGTGGACTATCAGGGTGTTGATGAAACACAGAAATTGCATCGGGATTGAATACAACGGTCACCATGCGCACTTTCCTCCATGGGAGTAATGTCTCAAACAGTCTACGCTTTGATCGTTCCCTGGAAGACCAGAAGTAGTTTCCGATGCACATCTGGTGGCATTCTGCAATCTTTGGACTATCAGAGTGTCGATGAAACACAGAAATTGCATCGGGATTGAATAAAACAGTCACCATGCGCACTTTCCTCCACGGGAGTAATGTCTCAAACAGCCTACGCCTTGATCGTTCCCTGGAAGACAAGTAGTAGTTTCCGATGCACATCTGGTGGCATTCTGTAATCTGTGGACTATCAGAGTGTTGATGAAACACATAAATCGCATCGGGATTGAATACAATAGTCACCATGCGAGCTTTCTCCACGGGAGTAATGTCTCAAACAGTCTAAGCTTTGATCATTCCCTGGAAGACCAGTAGTAATTTCCGATGCACATCTGGTGGCATTCTGTAATCTGTGGACTATCAGAGTGTTGATGAAACACAGTAATTGCATCGGGATTGAATACAACAGTCACCATGCACACTTTCCTCCACGGCGGTAATGTCTCAAATAGTCAACGCTATGATCGTGACCTGGAAAACCAGTAGTAGTTTCCGATGCAAATCTGGTGGCATTCTGTAATCTGTTTACTATCAGAGTGTTGATGAAACACAGATATTGAATCGGGATTGAATACAACAGTCACCATGCGCACTTTCCTCCACGGGAGTAATGTCTCAAACAGTGTTCGCTTTGATCGCTCCCTGGGAGACCAGTAATAGTTCCCGATGCACATCTGGTGGCATTCTGTAATCTGTGGACTATTAGAGTGTTGACGAAACCCCGAAATTGCATCGGGATTGAATACAACAGTAACCATGCGCACTTTCCTCCACGGGAGTAATGTCTCAAACAGTCTACGCTTTGATCGTTGCCTGAAAGACCAGTAGTAGTTTCCGATGCACATCTGGTGGCATTCTGTAATCTGTGGACTATCAGAGTGTTGATGAAATACAGAAATTGCATCGGGATTGAATACAAAAGTCACCATGCGCACTTTCCTCCATGTTAGTAATGTCTCAGTCTACGCTTTGATCGTTCCCTCTAAGGCCAGTGGTAGTTTCCGATTCACATTTGGAGGCATTCTGTAATCTGTGGACTATCAGAGTGTTGATGAAACATAGATATTGCATCGGGATTGAATACAACAGTCACCATGCGCACTTTCCTCCATGGGACTAATGTCTCTAACAGTCTACTCTTTGATCGTTCCCTGGAAGACCAGTAGTAGTTTCCAATGCACATCTGGATGCATTCTGTAATCTGTGGACCTTCAAAGTGTTGATGAAACACAGAAATTGCATCGGGATTGAATACAACAGTCACCATGATCACTTTCCTCCATGTGAGTAATGTCTCAAACAGTCTATGTTTTTATAGTTCCCAGGAAGGCCAGTAGTAGTTTCCGATGCACATCTGGAGGAATTCTGTAAATCTGTGGAGTATCAGAGTGTTGATGAAACACAGAAATTACATCGGGATTGAATACAAAAGTCACCATGAGCACTTTCCTCCATGGTAGTAATGTCTCAAACAGTCTACGCTTTGATCGTTCCCTGGAAGACCAGGAGTAGTTTCCGATGAACATCTGGAGGCATTCTGAAATCTGTGGACTAACTGAGTGTTGATTAAACACAGAAATTGCATCGGGATTGAATACAACATTCACCATGCGCACTTTCCTCCATGGGAGTAATGTCTCAAACAGTCTACGCTTTGATCGTTCCCTGGAAGACCAGTAGTAGTTTCCGATGCACATCTGGATGCATTCTGTAATCTGTGGACCTTCAAAGTGTTGATGAAACACAGAAATTGCATCGGGATTGAATACAACAGTCACCATGCGCACTTTCCTCCATTCTAGTATTGTCTCTAACAGTCTACGATTTAATCGTTCCCAGGAAGACCAGTAGTAGTTTCCGATGCACATCTGGAGGCATTCTGTAAATCTGTGGAGTACCAGTGTGTTGATGAAACACTGAAATTGAATCGGGATTGAATACAACAGTCATTATGCGCACTTTCCTCCATGGGAGTAGTGTCTCAAACAGTGTACGCTCTGATCGTTCCCTGGAAGACCAGTAGTAGTTTCCGTGCACATCTGGTGGCATTCTGTAATCTGTGGACTATCAGAGTGTTGATGAAACACAGAAATTGCATCGGGATTGAATACAACAGTCACCATGCGCACTTTCCTCCACGGGAGTAATGTCTCAAACAGTCTACGCTATGATCGTTCCCTGGAAAACCAGTAGTAGTTTCCGTTGCACATCTGGAAGCATTCTGTAATCTGTGGACTATCAGAGTGTTGATGAAACACAGAAATTTCATCCGGATTAAATACAACAGTCATCATGCGCACTCTCCTCCTTGGGAGTAATGTCTCAAACAGTCTACGCTTTGATCGTTCAATGGAAGACCAGTAGTAGTTTCCGATGCACATCTGGAGGCATTCTGCAATCTGTGGACTATCAGAGTGTTGATGAAACACAGAAATTGCATCGGGATTGAATACAACAGTCATTATGCGCATTTTCCTCAGTGGGAGTAGTGTCTCAAACAGTCTACGCTTTGATCGTTCCCTGGAAGACCAGTAGTAGTATCCGATGCACATCTGGTGGCATTCTGTAATCTGTGGACTATCAGAGTGTTGATGAAACACAGAAATTGCATCGTGATTGAATACAACAGTCACCATGCGCACTTTCCTCCACGGGAGTAATGTCTCAAACAGTCTACGCTATGATCGTTCCCTGGAAAACCAGTAGTAGTTTCCGTTGCACATCTGGAAGCATTCTGTAATCTGTGGACTATCAGAGTGTTGATGAAACACAGAAATTTCATCCGGATTAAATACAACAGTCATCATGCGCACTTTCCTCCTTGGGAGTAATGTCTCAAACAGTCTACGCTTTGATCGTTCAATGGAAGACCAGTAGTAGTTTCCGATGCACATCTGGAGGCATTCTGCAATCTGTGGACTATCAGAGTGTTGATGAAACACAGAAATTGCATCGGGATTGAATACAACAGTCATTATGCGCATTTTCCTCAGTGGGAGTAGTGTCTCAAACAGTCTACGCTTTGATCGTTCCCTGGAAGACCAGAAGTAGTTTCCGAAGCAGATCTGGTGGCATTCTGTAATCTGTCTACTATCAGAGTGTGATTGAACCCAGAAATTGCATCGGGATTGAATACAACAGTCACCATGCACACTTTCCTCCACGGGAGTAATGTCTCAAACAGTCTACGCTTTGATCGATCCCTGGAAGACCAGTAGTAGTTTCCGATGCACGTCTGGTGGCATTCGGTAATCTGTGGACCATCAGAGTGTTGATGAAACACAGAAATTGCATCGGGATTGAATACAACAGTCACCATGCGCACTTTCCTCCACAGGAGTAATGTCTCAAACAGTCTACGCTTTGTTCGTTCCCTGGAAGACCAGTAATAGTTTCCGATGCACATCTGGTGGCATTCTGTAATCTGTGGACTATCAGAGTGTTGACGAAACACAGAAATTGCATCGGGATTGAATACAACAGTCACCATGCGCACTTTCCTCCACGGGAGTAATCTCTCAAACAGTCTACGCTTTGATCGTTGCCTGAAAGACTAGTAGTAGTTACCGATGCACATCTGGTGGCATTCTGTAATCTGTGGACTATCAGAGTGTTGATGAAATACAGAAATTGCATCGGGATTGAATACAACAGTCACCATGCGCACTTTCCTCCGTGGGAGTAGTGTCTCAAACAGTCTACGCTTTGATCGTTCCCTGGAAGACCAGAAGTAGTTTCCGATGCAGATCTGGTGGCATTCTGTAATCTGTCTACTATCAGAGTGTTGATAGAACCCAGAAATTGCATCGGGATTGAATACAACAGTCACCATGCACACTTTCCTCCACGGGAGTAATGTCTCAAACAGTCTACGCTTTGATCGATCCCTGGAAGACCAGTAGTAGTTTCCGATGCACGTCTGGTGGAATTCTGTAATCTGTGGACCATCAGAGTGTTCATGAAACACAGAAATTGCATCGGGATTGAATACAACAGTCACCATGCGCACTTTCCTCCACGGGAGTAATGTCTCAAACAGTCTACGCTTTGTTCGTTCCCTGGAAGACCAGTAATAGTTTCCGATGCACATCTGGTGGCATTCTGTCATCTGTGGACTATCAGAGTGTTGACGAAACACAGAAATTGCATCGGGATTGTATACAACAGTCACCATGCGCACATTCCTCCACGGGAGTAATGTCTCAAACAGTCTACGCTTTGATCGTTGCCTGAAAGACCAGTAGTAGTTTCCGATGCACATCTGGTGGCATTCTGTAATCTGTGGACTATCAGAGTGTTGATGAAATACAGAAATTGCATCGGGATTGAATACAAAAGTCACCATGCGCACTTTCCTCCATGTTAGTAATGTCTCAGTCTACGCTTTGATCGTTCCCTCTAAGACCAGTGGTAGTTTCCGGTTCACATCTGGAGGCATTCTGTAATCTGTGGACTATCAGAGTGTTGATGAAACATAGAAATTGCATAGGGATTGAATACAACAGTCGCCATGCGCACTTTCCTCCATGGGAGTAATGTCTCTAACAGTCTACACTTTTATCGTTCCCTGGAAGAACAGTAGTAGTTTCCAATGCACATCTTGAGTCATTCTGTAATCTGTGGACTACCAGAGTGTTGAAGAAACACAGAAATTTCATCCAGATTAAATACAACAGTCATCATGTGCACTTTCCTCCACTTTAGTAATGTCTCAAACAGTCTACGCTTTGATCGTTCCCTGGAAGACCAGTAGTAGTTTTCAATGCACATCTGGATGCATTCTGTAATCTGTGGACCTTCAAAGTGTTGATGAAACACAGAAATTGCATCGGGATTGAATACAACAGTCACCATGCGCACTTTCCTCCATGTGAGTAATGTCTCAAACAGTCTAAGCTTTGATCATTCCCTGGAAGACCAGTAGTAATTTCCGATGCACATCTGGTGGCATTCTGTAATCTGTGGACTATCAGAGTGTTGATGAAACACAGTAATTGCATCGGGATTGAATACAACAGTCACCATGCACACTTTCCTCCACGGCGGTAATGTCTCAAATAGTCAACGCTATGATCGTGACCTGGAAAACCAGTAGTAGTTTCCGATGCAAATCTGGTGGCATTCTGTAATCTGTTTACTATCAGAGTGTTGATGAAACACAGATATTGAATCGGGATTGAATACAACAGTCACCATGCGCACTTTCCTCCACGGGAGTAATGTCTCAAACAGTGTTCGCTTTGATCGCTCCCTGGGAGACCAGTAATAGTTCCCGATGCACATCTGGTGGCATTCTGTAATCTGTGGACTATTAGAGTGTTGACGAAACCCCGAAATTGCATCGGGATTGAATACAACAGTAACCATGCGCACTTTCCTCCACGGGAGTAATGTCTCAAACAGTCTACGCTTTGATCGTTGCCTGAAAGACCAGTAGTAGTTTCCGATGCACATCTGGTGGCATTCTGTAATCTGTGGACTATCAGAGTGTTGATGAAATACAGAAATTGCATCGGGATTGAATACAAAAGTCACCATGCGCACTTTCCTCCATGTTAGTAATGTCTCAGTCTACGCTTTGATCGTTCCCTCTAAGACCAGTGGTAGTTTCCGATTCACATTTGGAGGCATTCTGTAATCTGTGGACTATCAGAGTGTTGATGAAACATAGATATTGCATCGGGATTGAATACAACAGTCACCATGCGCACTTTCCTCCATGGGACTAATGTCTCTAACAGTCTACTCTTTGATCGTTCCCTGGAAGACCAGTAGTAGTTTCCAATGCACATCTGGATGCATTCTGTAATCTGTGGACCTTCAAAGTGTTGATGAAACACAGAAATTGCATCGGGATTGAATACAACAGTCACCATGATCACTTTCCTCCATGTGAGTAATGTCTCAAACAGTCTATGTTTTTATAGTTCCCAGGAAGGCCAGTAGTAGTTTCCGATGCACATCTGGAGGAATTCTGTAAATCTGTGGAGTATCAGAGTGTTGATGAAACACAGAAATTACATCGGGATTGAATACAAAAGTCACCATGAGCACTTTCCTCCATGGTAGTAATGTCTCAAACAGTCTACGCTTTGATCGTTCCCTGGAAGACCAGGAGTAGTTTCCGATGAACATCTGGAGGCATTCTGAAATCTGTGGACTAACTGAGTGTTGATTAAACACAGAAATTGCATCGGGATTGAATACAACATTCACCATGCGCACTTTCCTCCATGGGAGTAATGTCTCAAACAGTCTACGCTTTGATCGTTCCCTGGAAGACCAGTAGTAGTTTCCGATGCACATCTGGATGCATTCTGTAATCTGTGGACCTTCAAAGTGTTGATGAAACACAGAAATTGCATCGGGATTGAATACAACAGTCACCATGCGCACTTTCCTCCATTCTAGTATTGTCTCTAACAGTCTACGATTTAATCGTTCCCAGGAAGACCAGTAGTAGTTTCCGATGCACATCTGGAGGCATTCTGTAAATCTGTGGAGTACCAGTGTGTTGATGAAACACTGAAATTGAATCGGGATTGAATACAACAGTCATTATGCGCACTTTCCTCCATGGGAGTAGTGTCTCAAACAGTGTACGCTCTGATCGTTCCCTGGAAGACCAGTAGTAGTTTCCGTGCACATCTGGTGGCATTCTGTAATCTGTGGACTATCAGAGTGTTGATGAAACACAGAAATTGCATCGGGATTGAATACAACAGTCACCATGCGCACTTTCCTCCACGGGAGTAATGTCTCAAACAGTCTACGCTATGATCGTTCCCTGGAAAACCAGTAGTAGTTTCCGTTGCACATCTGGAAGCATTCCGTAATCTGTGGACTATCAGAGTGTTGATGAAACACAGAAATTTCATCCGGATTAAATACTACAGTCATCATGCGCACTCTCCTCCTTGGGAGTAATGTCTCAAACAGTCTACGCTTTGATCGTTCAATGGAAGACCAGTAGTAGTTTCCGATGCACATCTGGAGGCATTCTGCAATCTGTGGACTATCAGAGTGTTGATGAAACACAGAAATTGCATCGGGATTGAATACAACAGTCATTATGCGCATTTTCCTCAGTGGGAGTAGTGTCTCAAACAGTCTACGCTTTGATCGTTCCCTGGAAGACCAGAAGTAGTTTCCGAAGCAGATCTGGTGGCATTCTGTAATCTGTCTACTATCAGAGTGTGATTGAACCCAGAAATTGCATCGGGATTGAATACAACAGTCACCATGCACACTTTCCTCCACGGGAGTAATGTCTCAAACAGTCTACGCTTTGATCGATCCCTGGAAGACCAGTAGTAGTTTCCGATGCACGTCTGGTGGCATTCTGTAATCTGTGGACCATCAGAGTGTTGATGAAACACAGAAATTGCATCGGGATTGAATACAACAGTCACCATGCGCACTTTCCTCCACGGGAGTAATGTGTCAAACAGTCTACGCTTTGTTCGTTCCCTGGAAGACCAGTAATAGTTTCCGATGCACATCTGGTGGCATTCTGTAATCTGTGGACTATCAGAGTGTTGACGAAACACAGAAATTGCATCGGGATTGAATACAACAGTCACCATGCGCACTTTCCTCCACGGGAGTAATCTCTCAAACAGTCTACGCTTTGATCGTTGCCTGAAAGACTAGTAGTAGTTTCCGATGCACATCTGGTGGCATTCTGTAATCTGTGGACTATCAGAGTGTTGATGAAATACAGAAATTGCATCGGGATTGAATACAACAGTCACCATGCGCACTTTCCTCCATGTGAGTAGTGTCTCAAACAGTCTACGTTTTGATCGTTCCCAGGAAGGCCAGTAGTAGTTTCCGATGCACATCTGGAGGAATTCTGTAAATCTGTGGAGTATCAGAGTGTTGATGAAACACTGAAATTGAATCGGGATTGAATACAACAGTCATTATGCGCACTTTCCTCCATGGGAGTAGTGTCTCAAACAGTGTACGCTCTGATCGTTCCCTGGAAGACCAGTAGTAGATTCCGATGCATATCTGGAGGCATTCTATAATCTGAGGACTATCAGAGTGTTATGAAACACAGAAATTGAATCGGGATTGAATACAACAGTCACCATGAGCACTTTCCTCCATGGGAGTAATGTCTCAAACAGTCTACGCTTTGATCGTTCCCTGGAAGACCAGTAGTAGTATCCGATGCACATCTGGTGGCATTCTGTAATCTGTGGACTATCAGAGTGTTGATGAAACACAGAAATTGCATCGTGATTGAATACAACAGTCACCATGCGCACTTTCCTCCACGGGAGTAATGTCTCAAACAGTCTACGCTATGATCGTTCCCTGGAAAACCAGTAGTAGTTTCCGTTGCACATCTGGAAGCATTCTGTAATCTGTGGACTATCAGAGTGTTGATGAAACACAGAAATTTCATCCGGATTAAATACAACAGTCATCATGCGCACTTTCCTCCTTGGGAGTAATGTCTCAAACAGTCTACGCTTTGATCGTTCAATGGAAGACCAGTAGTAGTTTCCGATGCACATCTGGAGGCATTCTGCAATCTGTGGACTATCAGAGTGTTGATGAAACACAGAAATTGCATCGGGATTGAATACAACAGTCATTATGCGCATTTTCCTCAGTGGGAGTAGTGTCTCAAACAGTCTACGCTTTGATCGTTCCCTGGAAGACCAGAAGTATTTTCCGAAGCAGATCTGGTGGCATTCTGTAATCTGTCTACTATCATAGTGTGATTGAACCCAGAAATTGCATCGGGATTGAATACAACAGTCACCATGCACACTTTCCTCCACGGGAGTAATGTCTCAAACAGTCTACGCTTTGATCGATCCCTGGAAGACCAGTAGTAGTTTCCGATGCACGTCTGGTGGCATTCTGTAATCTGTGGACCATCAGAGTGTTGATGAAACACAGAAATTGCATCGGGATTGAATACAACAGTCACCATGCGCACTTTCCTCCACGGGAGTAATGTCTCAAACAGTCTACGCTTTGTTCGTTCCCTGGAAGACCAGTAATAGTTTCCGATGCACATCTGGTGGCATTCTGTAATCTGTGGACTATCAGAGTGTTGACGAAACACAGAAATTGCATCGGGATTGAATACAACAGTCACCATGCGCACTTTCCTCCACGGGAGTAATCTCTCAAACAGTCTACGCTTTGATCGTTGCCTGAAAGACTAGTAGTAGTTACCGATGCACATCTGGTGGCATTCTGTAATCTGTGGACTATCAGAGTGTTGATGAAATACAGAAATTGCATCGGGATTGAATACAACAGTCACCATGCGCACTTTCCTCCATGTGAGTAGTGTCTCAAACAGTCTACGTTTTGATCGTTCCCAGGAAGGCCAGTAGTAGTTTCCGATGCACATCTGGATGAATTCTGTAAATCTGTGGAGTATCAGAGTGTAGATGAAACACAGAAATTGCATCGGGATTGAATACAACAGTCACCATGAGCACTTTCCTCCATGGGAGTAATGTCTCAAACAGTCTACGCTTTGATCGTTCCCTGGAAAACCAGGAGTAGTTTCCGATGCACATCTGGAGGCATTCTGAAATCTGTGGACAAACTGAGTGTTGATTAAACACAGAAATTGCATCGGGATTGAATACTACATTCACCATGCGCACTTTCCTCCGTGGGAGTAGTGTCTCAAACAGTCTACGCTTTGATCGTTCCCTGGAAGACCAGAAGTAGTTTCCGATGCAGATCTGGTGGCATTCTGTAATCTGTCTACTATCAGAGTGTTGATAGAACCCAGAAATTGCATCGGGATTGAATACAACAGTCACCATGCACACTTTCCTCCACGGGAGTAATGTCTCAAACAGTCTACGCTTTGATCGATCCCTGGAAGACCAGTAGTAGTTTCCGATGCACGTCTGGTGGAATTCTGTAATCTGTGGACCATCAGAGTGTTCATGAAACACAGAAATTGCATCGGGATTGAATACAACAGTCACCATGCGCACTTTCCTCCACGGGAGTAATGTCTCAAACAGTCTACGCTTTGTTCGTTCCCTGGAAGACCAGTAATAGTTTCCGATGCACATCTGGTGGCATTCTGTCATCTGTGGACTATCAGAGTGTTGACGAAACACAGAAATTGCATCGGGATTGTATACAACAGTCACCATGCGCACTTTCCTCCACGGGAGTAATGTCTCAAACAGTCTACGCTTTGATCGTTGCCTGAAAGACCAGTAGTAGTTTCCGATGCACATCTGGTGGCATTCTGTAATCTGTGGACTATCAGAGTGTTGATGAAATACAGAAATTGCATCGGGATTGAATACAAAAGTCACCATGCGCACTTTCCTCCATGTTAGTAATGTCTCAGTCTACGCTTTGATCGTTCCCTCTAAGACCAGTGGTAGTTTCCGGTTCACATCTGGAGGCATTCTGTAATCTGTGGACTATCAGAGTGTTGATGAAACATAGAAATTGCATAGGGATTGAATACAACAGTCGCCATGCGCACTTTCCTCCATGGGAGTAATGTCTCTAACAGTCTACACTTTTATCGTTCCCTGGAAGAACAGTAGTAGTTTCCAATGCACATCTTGAGTCATTCTGTAATCTGTGGACTACCAGAGTGTTGAAGAAACACAGAAATTTCATCCAGATTAAATACAACAGTCATCATGTGCACTTTCCTCCACTTTAGTAATGTCTCAAACAGTCTACGCTTTGATCGTTCCCTGGAAGACCAGTAGTAGTTTTCAATGCACATCTGGATGCATTCTGTAATCTGTGGACCTTCAAAGTGTTGATGAAACACAGAAATTGCATCGGGATTGAATACAACAGTCACCATGCGCACTTTCCTCCATGTGAGTAATGTCTCAAACAGTCTACGCTTTGTTCGTTCCCTGGAAGACCAGTAGTAGTTTCCGATGCACATCTGGTGGCATTCTGTAATCTGTGGACTATCAGAGTGTTGATGATATACAGAAATTGCATCGGGATTGAATACAAAAGTCACCATGCGCACTTTCCTCCATGTTAGTAATGTCTCAGTCTACGCTTTGATCGTTCCCTCTACGACCAGTGGTAGTTTCCGATTCACATCTGGAGGCATTCTGTAATCTGTGGACCTTCAAAGTGTTGATGAAACACAGAAATTGCATCGGGATTGAATACAACAGTCACCATGCGCATTTTCCTCCATGGGAGTAGTGTCTCAAACAGTCTACGCTTTGATCGTTCCCTGGAAGACCAGAAGTAGTTTCCGATGCAGATCTGGTGGCATTCTGTAATCTGTCTACTATCAGAGTGATGATCGAACCCAGAAATTGCATCGGGATTGAATACAACAGTCACCATGGACACTTTCCTCCACGGGAGTAATGTCTCAAACAGTCTACGCTTTGATCGATCCCTGGAAGACCAGTAGTAGTTTCCGATGGACGTCTGGTGGCATTCTGTAATCTGTGGACCATCAGAGTGTTGATGAAACACAGAAATTGCATCGGGATTGAATACAACAGTCACCATGCGTACTTTCCTCCACGGGAGTAATGTCTCAAACAGTCTACGCTTTGTTCGTTCCCTGGAAGACCAGTAATAGTTTCCGATGCACATCTGGTGGCATTCTGAAATCTTTGGACTAACTGAGTGGTGACGAAACACAGATATTGAATCGGGATTGAATACAACAGTCACCATGCGCACTTTCTTCCACATGAGTAATGCCTCAAACAGTCTACACTTTGATCGTTCCCAGGAAGACCAGTAGTAGTATCCGATGCACATCTGTAGGTATTCTGTAATCTGTGGACTATCAGGGTGTTGATGAAACACTGAAATTTCATCGGGATTGAATACAACAGTCACCATGCGCACTTTCCTACATGGGAGTAATGTCTCAATCAGTCTACGCTTTGATCGTTCCCTGGAAGACCAGTAGTAGTATCCGATGCACATCTGGTGGCATTCTGTAATCTGTGGACTATCAGAGTGTTGATGAAACACAGAAATTGCATCGGGATTGAATACAACAGTCACCATGCGCCCTTTCCTCCACGGGAGTAATGTCTCAAACAGTCTACGCTTTGATCGTTCCCTGGAAAACCAGTAGTAGTTTCCGATGCACATCTGGAGGCATTCTGTAAATCTGTGGAGTACCAGAGTGTTGATGAAACACAGAAATTGAATCGGGATTGAATACAACAGTCACCATGCGCACTTTCCTCCATGGGAGTAGTAACTTAAACAATCTACGCTTTGAACGTTCCCTGGAAGACCAGTAGTAGTTCCCGTTGCACATCTGGAAGCATTCTGTAATCTGTGGACTATCAGAGTGTTGATGAAACACAGCAATTTCATCCGGATTAAATACAACAGTCATCATGCGCACTTTCCTCCTTGGGAGTAATGTCTCAAACAGTCTACGCTTTGATCGTTCAATGGAAGGCCAGTAGTAGTTTCCGATGCACATCTGGAGGCATTCTGCAATCTGTGGACTATCAGAGTGTTGATGAAACACAGATATTGCATCGGGATTGAATACAACAGTCATTATGCGCACTTTCCTCCATGGGAGTAGTGTCTCAAACAGTGTACGCTCTGATCGTTCCCTGGAAGACCAGTAGTAGTTTCCGATGCACATCTGGTGGCATTCTGTAATCTGTGGACTATCAGAATGTTGATGAAATACAGAAATTGCATCGGGATTGAATACAAAAGTCACCATGCGCACTTTCCTCCATGTTAGTAATGTCTCAGTCTACGCTTTGATCGTTCCCTCTAAGACCAGTGGTAGTTTCCGATTCACATCTTTAGGCATTCTGTAATCTGTGGACTATCAGAGTGTTGATGAAACATAGAAATGGCATCGGGATTGAATACAACAGTCACCATGCGCACTTTCCTATATGGGAGTAATGTCTCTAACAGTCCACACTTTGATCGTTCCCTGGAAGAACAGTAGTAGTTTCCAATGCACATCTTGAGTCATTCTGTAATCTGTGGACTACCAGAGTGTTGATGAAACACAGAAATTTCATCCGGATTAAACACAACAGTCATCATGTGCACTTTCCTCCACGTTACTAATGTCTCAAACAGTCTACGCTTTGATCGTTCCCTGGAAGACCAGTAGTAGTTTCCAATGCACATCTGGAAGCATTCTGTAATCTGTGGACCTTCAAAGTGTTGATGAAACACAGATATTGCATCGGGATTGAATACAACAGTCACCATGCGCACTTTCCTCCATGGGAGTAGTGTCTCAAACAGTCTACGTTTTGATCGTTCCCTGGAAGACCAGAAGTAGTTTCCGATGCAGATCTGGTGGCATTCTGTAATCTGTCTACTATCAGAGTGTTGATCGAACCCAGAAATTGCATCGGGATTGAATACAACAGTCACCATGCACACTTTCCTCCACGGGAGTAATGTCTCAAACAGTCTACGCTTTGATCGATCCCTGGAAGACCAGTAGTAGTTTCCGATGCACGTCTGGTGGCATTCTGTAATCTGTGGACCATCAGAGTGTTGATGAAACACAGAAATTGCATCGGGATTGAATACAACAGTCACCATGCGCACTTTCCTACACGGGAGTAATGTCTCAGACAGTCTACGCTTTGATCGTTGCCTGAAAGACCAGTAGTAGTTTCCGATGCACATCTGGTGGCATTCTGTAATCTGTGGACTATCAGAGTGTTGATGAAATACAGAAATTGCATCGGGATTGAATACAAAAGTCACCATGCGCACTTTCCATCATGTTAGTAATGTCTCAGTCTACGCTTTGATCGTTCCCTCTAAGACCAGTGGTAGTTTCCGATTCACATCTGGAGGCATTCTGTAATCTGTGGATTATCAGAGTGTTGATGAAACATAGAAATTGCATCGGGATTGAATACAACAGTCACCATGCGCACTTTCCTCCATGGGAGTAATGTCTCTAACAGTCTACACTTTGATCGTTCCCTGGAAGAACAGTAGTAGTTTCCAATGCACATTTTGAGTCATTCTGTAATCTGTGGACTACCAGAGTGTTGAAGAAACACAGAAATTTCATCCGGATTAAATACAACAGTCATCATGTGCACTTTCCTCCACGTTAGTAATGTCTCAAACAGTCTACGCTTTGATCGTTCCCTGGAAGACCAGTAGTAGTTTCCAATGCACATCTGGATGCATTCTGTTATCTGTGGACCTTCAAAGTGTTGATGAAACACAGAAATTGCATCGGGATTGAATACAACAGTCACCATGCGCACTTTCCTCCATGTGAGTAATGTCTCAAACAGTCTACGTTTTGATCGTTCCCAAGAAGGCCAGTAGTAGTTTCCGATGCACATCTGGAGGCATTCTGAAATCTGTGGACTAACTGAGTGGTGATGAAACACAGAAATTGAATCGGAATTGAATACAACAGTCACCATGCGCACTTTCCTCCACAGGAGTAATGTCTCAAACAGTCTACACTTTGATCGTTCCCAGGAAGACCAGTAGTAGTATCCGATGCACATCTGGAGGTATTCTGTAATCTGTGGACTATCAGGGTGTTGATGAAACACAGAAATTTTATCGGGATTGAATACAACAGTCACCATGCGCACTTTCCTCCATGGGAGTAATGTCTCAATCAGTCTACGCTTTGATCGTTCCCTGGAAGACCAGTAGTAGTTTCCGATGCACATCTGGAGGCATTCTGAAATCTGTGGACTAACTGAGTGGTGATGAAACACAGAAATTGAATCGGAATTGAATACAACAGTCACCATGCGCACTTTCCTCCACAGGAGTAATGTCTCAAACAGTCTACGCTTTGAACGTTCCCTGGAAGACCAGTAGTAGTTCCCGTTGCACATCTGGAAGCATTCTGTAATCTGTGGACTATCAGAGTGTTGATGAAACACAGCAATTTCATCCGGATTAAATACAACAGTCATCATGCGCACTTTCCTCCTTGGGAGTAATGTCTCAAACAGTCTACGCTTTGAACGTTCAATGGAAGACCAGTAGTAGTTTCCGATGCACATCTGGAGGCATTCTGCAATCTGTGGACTATCAGAGTGTTGATGAAACACAGAAATTGCATCGGGATTGAATACAACAGTCATTATGCGCACTTTCCTCCATGGGAGTAGTGTCTCAAACAGTGTACGCTCTGATCTTTCACTGGAAGACCAGTAGTAGTTTCCGATGCACATCTGGAGGCATTCTATAATCTGTGGACTATCAGAGTGTTGATGAAACACAGAAATTGAATCGGGATTGAATACAACAGTCACCATGAGCACTTTCCTCCATGGGAGTAATGTCTCAAACAGTCTACGCTTTGATCGTTCCCTGGAAGACCAGTAGTAGTTTCCAATGCACATCTGGATGCATTCTGTTATCTGTGGACCTTCAAAGTGTTGATGAAACACAGAAATTGCATCGGGATTGAATACAACAGTCACCATGCGCACTTTCCTCCATGTGAGTAATGTCTCAAACAGTCTACGTTTTGATCGTTCCCAGGAAGGCCAGTAGTAGTTTCCGATGCACATCTGGAGGCATTCTGCAATCTGTGGACTATCAGAGTGTTGATGAAAAACAGAAATTGCATCGGGATTGAATACAACAGTCATTATGCGCACTTTCCTCCATGGGAGTAGTGTCTCAAACAGTGTACGCTCTGATCGTTCCCTGGAAGACCAGTAGTAGTTTCCGATGCACATCTGGTGGCATTCTGTAATCTGTGGACTATCAGAGTGTTGATGAAATATAGAAATTGCATCGGGATTGAATACAAAAGTCACCATGCGCACTTTCCTCCATGTTAGTAATGTCTCAGTCTACGCTTTGATCGTTCCCTCAAAGACCAGTGGTAGTTTCCGATTCACATCTGGAGGCATTCTGTAATCTGTGGACTATCAGAGTGTTGATGAAACACAGAAATTGCATCGGGATTGAATACAACAGTCACCATGCGCAGTTTCCTCCATGTGAGTAATGTCTCAAACAGTCTACGTTTTGATCGTTCCCAGGAAGGCCAGTAGTAGTTTCCAATGCACATCTTGAGTCATTCTGTAATCTGTGGACTACCAGAGTGTTGATGAAACACAGAAATTTCATCCGGATTAAACACAACGGTCATCATGTGCACTTTCCTCCACGTTACTAATGTCTCAAACAGTCTACGCTTTGATCGTTCCCTGGAAGACCAGTAGTAGTTTCCAATGCACATCTGGAAGCATTCTGTAATCTGTGGACCTTCAAAGTGTTGATGAAACACAGAAATTGCATCGGGATTGAATACAACAGTCACCATGCGCACTTTCCTCCATGGGAGTAGTGTCTCAAACAGTCTACGTTTTGATCGTTCCCTGGAAGACCAGATGTAGTTTCCGATGCAGATCTGGTGGCATTCTGTAATCTGTCTACTATCAGAGTGTTGATCGAACCCAGAAATTGCATCGGGATTGAATACAACAGTCACCATGCACACTTTCCTCCACGGGAGTAATGTCTCAAAGAGTCTACGCTTTGATCGATCCCTGGAAGACCAGTAGTAGTTTCCGATGCACGTCTGGTGGCATTCTGTAATCTGTGGACCATCAGAGTGTTGATGAAACACAGAAATTGCATCGGGATTGAATACAACAGTCACCATGCGCACTTTCCTCCACGGGAGTAACGTCTCAAACAGTCTACGCTTTGTTCGTTCCCTGGAAGACCAGTAATAGTTTCCGATGCACATCTGGTGGCATTCTGTAATCTGTGGACTATCAGAGTGTTGACGAAACACAGAAATTGCATCGGGATTGAATACAACAGTCACCATGCGCACTTTCCTCCACGGGAGTAATGTCTCAGACAGTCTACGCTTTGATCGTTGCCTGAAAGACCAGTAGTAGTTTCCGATGCACATCTGGTGGCATTCTGTAATCTGTGGACTATCAGAGTGTTGATGAAATACAGAAATTGCATCGGGATTGAATACAAAAGTCACCATGCGCACTTTCCTTCATGTTAGTAATGTCTCAGTCTACGCTTTGATCGTTCCCTCTAAGACCAGTGGTAGTTTCCGATTCACGTCTGGAGGCATTCTGTAATCTGTGGATTATCAGAGTGTTGATGAAACATAGAAATTGCATCGGGATTGAATACAACAGTCACCATGCGCACTTTCCTCCATGGGAGTAATGTCTCTAACAGTCTACACTTTGATCGTTCCCTGGAAGAACAGTAGTAGTTTCCAATGCACATTTTGAGTCATTCTGTAATCTGTGGACTACCAGAGTGTTGATGAAACACAGAAAATTCATCCGGATTAAATACAACAGTCATCATGTGCACTTTCCTCCACGTTAGTAATGTCTCAAACAGTCTACGCTTTGATCGTTCCCTGGAAGACCAGTAGTAGTTTCCAATGCACATCTGCATGCATTCTGTTATCTGTGGACCTTCAAAGTGTTGATGAAACACAGAAATTGCATCGGGATTGAATACAACAGTCACCATGCGCACTTTCCTCCATGTGAGGAATGTCTCAAACAGTCTACGTTTTGATCGTTCCCAAGAAGGCCAGTAATAGTTTCCGATGCACATCTGGAGGAATTCTGTACACCTGTGGAGTATCAGAGTGTTGATGAAACACAGAAATTGCATCGAGATTGAATACAACAGTCACCATGAGCACTTTCCTCCATGGGAGTAATGTCTCAAACAGTCTACGCTTTGATCGTTCCCTGGAAGACCAGTAGTAGTTTCCGATGCACATCTGGAGGCATTCTGAAATCTGTGGACTAACTGAGTGGTGATGAAACACAGAAATTGAATCGGAATTGAATACAACAGTCACCATGCGCACTTTCCTCCAAAGGAGTAATGTCTCAAACAGTCTACACTTTGATCGTTCCCAGGAAGACCAGTAGTAGTATCCGATGCACATCTGGAGGTATTCTGTAATCTGTGGACTATCAGGGTGTTGATGAAACACAGAAATTTTATCGGGATTGAATACAACAGTCACCATGCGCACTTTCCTCCATGGGAGTAATGTCTCAATCAGTCTACGCTTTGATCGTTCCCTGGAAGACCAGTAGTAGTATCCGATGCACATCTGGTGGCATCCTGTAATCTGTGGACTATCAGAGTGTTGATGAAACACAGAAATTGCATCGGGATTGAATACAACAGTCACCATGCACACTTTCCACCACTTGAGTAATGTCTCAAACAGTCTACGCTTTGATCGTTCCCTGGAAAACCAGTAGTAGTTTCCGATGCACAACTGGAGGCATTCTGTAAATCTGTGGAGTACCAGAGTGATGATGAAACACAGAAATTGAATCGGGATTGAATACAACAGTTACCATGCGCACTTTCCTCCATGGGAGTAGTGTCTCAAACAGTCTACACTTTGAACGTTCCCTGGAAGACCAGTAGTAGTTCCCGTTGCACATCTGGAAGCATTCTGTAATCTGTGGACTATCAGAGTGTTGTTGAAACACAGCAATTTCATCCGGATTAAATACAACAGTCATCATGCGCACTTCCCTCCTTGGGAGTAATGTCTCAAACAGTCTACGCTTTGATCGTTCAATGGAAGACCAGTAGTAGTTTCCGATGCACATCTGGAGGCATTCTGCAATCTGTGGACTATCAGAGTGTTGATGAAACACAGAAATTGCATCGGGATTGAATACAACAGTCATTATGCGCACTTTCCTCCATGGGAGTAGTGTCTCAAACAGTGTACGATCTGATCTTTCCCTGGAAGACCAGTAGTAGTTTCCGATGCACATCTGGAGGCATTCTATAATCTGTGGACTATCAGAGTGTTGATGAAACACAGAAATTGAATCGGGATTGAATACAACAGTCACCATGAGCACATTCCTCCATGGGAGTAATGTCTCAAACAGTCTACGATTTGATCGTTCCCTGGAAGACCAGTAGTAGTTTCCAATGCACATCTGGATGCATTCTGTTATCTGTGGACCTTCAAAGTGTTGATGAAACACAGAAATTGCATCGGGATTGAATACAACAGTCACCATGCCCACTTTCCTCCATGTGAGTAATGTCTCAAACAGTCTACGTTTTGATCGTTCCCAGGAAGGCCAGTAGTAGTTTCCGATGCACATCTGGAGGCATTCTGCAATCTGTGGACTATCAGAGTGTTGATGAAACACAGAAATTGCATCGGGATTGAATACAACAGTCATTATGCGCACTTTCCTCCATGGGAGTAGTGTCTCAAACAGTGTACGCTCTGATCGTTCCCTGGAAGACCAGTAGTAGTTTCCGATGCACATCTGGTGGCATTCTGTAATCTGTGGACTATCAGAGTGTTGATGAAATATAGAAATTGCATCGGGATTGAATACAAAAGTCACCATGCGCACTTTCCTCCATGGGAGTAATGTCTCAATCAGTCTACGCTTTGATCATTCCCTGGAAGACCAGTAGTAGTTTCCAATGCACATCTGGAAGCATTCTGTAATCTGTGGACCTTCAAAGTGTGATGAAACACAGAAATTGTATCGGGATTGAATACAACAGTCACCATGAGCACTTTCCTCCATGGGAGTAATGTCTCAAACAGTCTACGCTTTGATCGTTCCCTGGAAGACCAGTAGTAGTTTCCAATGCACATCTGGATGCATTCTGTTATCTGTGGACCTTCAAAGTGTTGATGTAACACAGATATTGCATCGGGATTGAATACAACAGTCACCATGCGCACTTTCCTCCATGTGAGTAATGTCTCAAACAGTCTACGCTTTGATCGTTCCCTGGAAGACCAGTAATAGTTTCCGATGCACATCTGGTGGCATTCTGTAATCTGTGGACTATCAGAGTGTTGGCGAAACACAGAAATTGCAACGGGATTGAAAACAACAGTCACCATGCGCACTTTCCTCCACGGGAGTGATGTCTCAGACAGTCTACGCTTTGATCGTTGCCTGAAAGACCAGTAGTAGTTTCCGATGCACATCTGGTGGCATTCTGTAATCTGTGGACTATCAGAGTGTTGATGAAATACAGAAATTGCATCGGGATTGAATACAAAAGTCACCATGCGCACTTTCCTCCATGTTAGTAATGTCTCAGTCTACGTTTTGATCGTTCCCCCTAAGACCAGTGGTAGTTTCCGATTCACATCTGGAGGCATTCTGTAATCTGTGGACTATCAGAGTGTTGATAAAACATAGAAATTGCATCGGGATTGAATACAACAGTCACCATGCGCACTTTCCTCCATGGGAGTAATGTCTCTAACAGTCTACACTTTGATCGTTCCCTGGAAGAACAGTAGTAGTTTCCAATGCACATTTTGAGTCATTCTGTAATCTGTGGACTACCAGAGTGTTGATGAAACACAGAAATTTCATCCGGATTAAATACAACAGTCATCATGTGCACTTTCCTCCACGTTAGTAATGTCTCAAACAGTCTACGCTTTGATCGTTCCCTGGAAGACCAGTAGTAGTTTCCAATGCACATCTGGATGCATTCTGTAATCTGTGGACCTTCAAAGTGTTGATGAAACACAGAGATTGCATCGGGATTGAATACAACAGTCACCATGCGCAGTTTCCTCCATGTGAGTAATGTCTCAAACAGTCTACGTTTTGATCATTCCCAGGAAGGCCAGTAGTAGTTTCCGATGCACATCTGGAGGAATTCTGTAAATCTGTGGAGTATCAGAGTGTTGATGAAACACAGAAATTGCATCGAGATTGAATACAACAGTCACCATGAGCACTTTCCTCCATGGGAGTAATGTCTCAAACAGTCTACCCTTTGATCATTCCCTGGAAGACCAGGAGTAGTTTCCGATGCACATCTGGAGGCATTCTGAAATCTGTGGACTAACTGAGTGTTGATTAAACACAGAAATTGCATCGGGATTGAATACAACATTCACCATGCGCACTTTCCTCCATGGGAGTAATGTCTCAAACAGTCTACGCTTTGATCGTTCCCTGGAAGACCATTAGTAGTTTCCGATGCACATCTGGAGGCATTCTGAAATCTGTGGACTAACTGAGTGGTGATGAAACACAGAAATTGAATCGGGATTGAATACAACAGTCACCATGCGCACTTTCCTCCACAGGAGTTATGTCTCAAACAGTCTACACTTTGATCGTTCCCAGGAAGACCAGTAGTAGTATCCGATGCACATCTGGAGGTATTCTGTAATCTGTGGACTATCAGGGTGTTGATGAAACACAGAAATTTTATCGGGATTGAATACAACAGTCACCATGCGCACTTTCCTCCATGGGAGTAATGTCTCAATCAGTCTACGCTTTGATCGTTCCCTGGAAGACCAGTAGTAGTATCCGATGCACATCTGGTGGCATTTTGTAATCTGTGGACTATCAGAGTGTTGATGAAACACAGAAATTGCATCGGGATTGAATACAACAGTCACCATGCACACTTTCCTCCACGGGAGTAATGTCTCAAACAGTCTACGCTTTGATCGTTCCCTGGAAAACCAGTAGTAGTTTCCGATGCACAACTGGAGGCATTCTGTAAATCTGTGGAGTATCAGAGTGTTGATGAAACACAGAAATTGCATCGAGATTGAATACAACAGTCACCATGAGCACTTTCCTCCATGGGAGTAATGTCTCAAACAGTCTACCCTTTGATCGTTCCCTGGAAGACCAGGAGTAGTTTCCGATGCACATCTGGAGGCATTCTGAAATCTGTGGACTAACTGAGTGTTGATTAAACACAGAAATTGCATCGGGATTGAATACAACATTCACCATGCGCACTTTCCTCCATGGGAGTAATGTCTCAAACAGTCTACGCTTTGATCGTTCCCTGGAAGACCATTAGTAGTTTCCGATGCACATCTGGGGGCATTCTGAAATCTGTGGACTAACTGAGTGGTGATGAAACACAGAAATTGAATCGGGATTGAATACAACAGCCACCATGCGCACTTTCCTCCACAGGAGTAATGTCTCAAACAGTCTACACTTTGATCGTTCCCAGGAAGACCAGTAGTAGTATCCGATGCACATCTGGAGGTATTCTGTAATCTGTGGACTATCAGGGTGTTGATGAAACACAGAAATTTTATCGGGATTGAATACAACAGTCACCATGCGCACTTTCCTCCATGGGAGTAATGTCTCAATCAGTCTACGCTTTGATCGTTCCCTGGAAGACCAGTAGTAGTATCCGATGCACATCTGGTGGCATTTTGTAATCTGTGGACTATCAGAGTGTTGATGAAACACAGAAATTGCATCGGGATTGAATACAACAGTCACCATGCACACTTTCCTCCACGGGAGTAATGTCTCAAACAGTCTACGCTTTGATCGTTCCCTGGAAAACCAGTAGTAGTTTCCGATGCACAACTGGAGGCATTCTGTAAATCTGTGGAGTACCAGAGTGTTGATGAAACACAGAAATTGAATCGGGATTGAATACAACAGTCACCATGCGCACTTTCCTCCATGGGAGTAGTGTCTCAAACAGTCTACGCTTTGATCGTTCCCTGGAAGACCAGTAGTAGTTTCCAATGCACATCTGGATGCATTCTGTTATCTGTGGACCTTCAAAGTGTTGATGAAACACAGAAATTGCATCGGGATTGAATACAACAGTCACCATGCGCACTTTCCTCCATGTGAGTAATGTCTCAAACAGTCTACGTTTTGATCGTTCCCAGGAAGGCCAGTAGTAGTTTCCGATGCACATCTGGAGGCATTCTGCAATCTGTGGACTATCAGAGTGTTGATGAAACACAGAAATTGCATCGGGATTGAATACAACAGTCATTATGCGCACTTTCCTCCATGGGAGTAGTGTCTCAAACAGTGTACGCTCTGATCGTTCCCTGGAAGACCAGTAGTAGTTTCCGATGCACATCTGGTGGCATTCTGTAATCTGTGGAGTATCAGAGTGTTGATGAAATATAGAAATTGCATCGGGATTGAATACAAAAGTCACCATGCGCACTTTCCTCCATGTTAGTAATGTCTCAGTCTACGCTTTGATCGTTCCCTCTAAGACCAGTGGTAGTTTCCGATTCACATCTGGAGGCATTCTGTAATCTGTGGACTATCAGAGTGTTGATGAAACACAGAAATTGCATCGGGATTGAATACAACAGTCACCATGCGCAGTTTCCTCCATGTGAGTAATGTCTCAAACAGTCTACGTTTTGATCGTTCCCAGGAAGGCCAGTAGTAGTTTCCGATGCACATCTGGAGGAATTCTGTAAATCTGTGGAGTATCAGAGTGTTGATGAAACACAGAAATTGCATCGAGATTGAATACAACAGTCACCATGAGCACTTTCCTCCATGGGAGTAATGTGTCAAACAGTCTACGCTTTGATCGTTCCCTGGAAGACCAGGAGTAGTTTCCGATGCACATCTGGAGGCATTCTGAAATCTGTGGCTTAACTGAGTGTTGATTAAACTCAGAAATTGCATCGGGATTGAATACAACATTCACCATGCGCACTTTCCTCCATGGGAGTAATGTCTCAAACAGTCTACGCTTTGATCGTTCCCTGGAAGACCATTAGTAGTTTCCGATGCACATCTGGAGGCATTCTGAAATCTGTGGACTAACTGAGTGGTGATGAAACACAGAAATTGAATCGGGATTGAATACAACAGTCACCATGCGCACTTTCCTCCACAGGAGTAATGTCTCAAACAGTCTACACTTTGATCGTTCCCAGGAAGACCAGTAGTAGTATCCGATGCACATCTGGAGGTATTCTGTAATCTGTGGACTATCAGGGTGTTGATGAAGCACAGAAATTTTATCGGGATTGAATACAACAGTCACCATGCGCACTTTCCTCCATGGGAGTAATGTCTCAATCAGTCTACGCTTTGATCGTTCCCTGGAAGACCAGTAGTAGTTTCCAATGCACATCTGGAAGCATTCTGTAATCTGTGGACCTTCAAAGTGTGATGAAACACAGAAATTGTATCGGGATTGAATACAACAGTCACCATGAGCACTTTCCTCCATGGGAGTAATGTCTCAAACAGTCTACGCTTTGATCGTTCCCTGGAAGACCAGTAGTAGTTTCCAATGCACATCTGGATGCATTCTGTTATCTGTGGACCTTCAAAGTGTTGATGTAACACAGATATTGCATCGGGATTGAATACAACAGTCACCATGCGCACTTTCCTCCATGTGAGTAATGTCTCAAACAGTCTACGCTTTGATCGTTCCCTGGAAGACCAGTAATAGTTTCCGATGCACATCTGGTGGCATTCTGTAATCTGTGGACTATCAGAGTGTTGGCGAAACACAGAAATTGCATCGGGATTGAATACAACAGTCACCATGCGCACTTTCCTCCACGGGAGTGATGTCTCAGACAGTCTACGCTTTGATCGTTGCCTGAAACACCAGTAGTAGTTTCCGATGCACATCTGGTGGCATTCTGTAATCTGTGGACTATCAGAGTGTTGATGAAATACAGAAATTGCATCGGGATTGAATACAAAAGTCACCATGCGCACTTTCCTCCATGTTAGTAATGTCTCAGTCTACGCTTTGATCGTTCCCTCTAAGACCAGTGGTAGTTTCCGATTCACATCTGGAGGTATTCTGTAATCTGTGGACTATCAGAGTGTTGATAAAACATAGAAATTGCATCGGGATTGAATACAACAGTCACCATGAGCACTTTCCTCCATGGGAGTAATGTCTCAAACAGTCTACCCTTTGATCGTTCCCTGGAAGACCAGGAGTAGTTTCCGATGCACATCTGGAGGTATTCTGAAATCTGTGGACTAACTGAGTGTTGATTAAACACAGAAATTGCATCGGGATTGAATACAACATTCACCATGCGCACTTTCCTCCATGGGAGTAATGTCTCAAACAGTCTACGCTTTGATCGTTCCCTGGAAGACCATTAGTAGTTTCCGATGCACATCTGGAGGCATTCTGAAATCTGTGGACTAACTGAGTGGTGATGAAACACAGAAATTGAATCGGGATTGAATACAACAGTCACCATGCGCACTTTCCTCCACAGGAGTAATGTCTCAAACAGTCTACACTTTGATCGTTCCCAGGAAGACCAGTAGTAGTATCCGATGCACATCTGGAGGTATTCTGTAATCTGTGGACTATCAGGGTGTTGATGAAACACAGAAATTTTATCGGGATTGAATACAACAGTCACCATGCGCACTTTCCTCCATGGGAGTAATGTCTCAAACAGTCTACGCTTTGATCGTTCCCTGGAAAACCAGTAGTAGTTTCCGATGCACAACTGGAGGCATTCTGTAAATCTGTGGAGTACCAGAGTGTTGATGAAACACAGAAATTGAATCGGGATTGAATACAACAGTCACCATGCGCACTTTCCTCCATGGGAGTAGTGTCTCAAACAGTCTACGCTTTGATCGTTCCCTGGAAGACCAGTAGTAGTTTCCAATGCACATCTGGATGCATTCTGTTATCTGTGGACCTTCAAAGTGTTGATGAAACACAGAAATTGCATCGGGATTGAATACAACAGTCACCATGCGCACTTTCCTCCATGTGAGTAATGTCTCAAACAGTCTACGATTTGATCGTTCCCAGGAAGGCCAGTAGTAGTTTCCGATGCACATCTGGAGGCATTCTGCAATCTGTGGACTATCAGAGTGTTGATGAAACACAGAAATTGCATCGGGATTGAATACAACAGTCATTATGCGCACTTTCCTCCATGGGAGTAGTGTCTCAAACAGTGTACGCTCTGATCGTTCCCTGGAAGACCAGTAGTAGTTTCCGATGCACATCTGGTGGCATTCTGTAATCTGTGGACTATCAGAGTGTTGATGAAATATAGAAATTGCATCGGGATTGAATACAAAAGTCACCATGCGCACTTTCCTCCATGTTAGTAATGTCTCAGTCTACGCTTTGATCGTTCCCTCTAAGACCAGTGGTAGTTTCCGATTCACATCTGGAGGCATTCTGTAATCTGTGGACTATCAGAGTGTTGATGAAACACAGAAATTGCATCGGGATTGAATACAACAGTCACCATGCGCAGTTTCCTCCATGTGAGTAATGTCTCAAACAGTCTACGTTTTGATCGTTCCCAGGAAGGCCAGTAGTAGTTTCCGATGCACATCTGGAGGAATTCTGTAAATCTGTGGAGTATCAGAGTGTTGATGAAACACAGAAATTGCATCGAGATTGAGTACAACAGTCACCATGAGCACTTTCCTCCATGGGAGTAATGTGTCAAACAGTCTACGCTTTGATCGTTCCCTGGAAGACCAGGAGTAGTTTCCGATGCACATCTGGAGGCATTCTGAAATCTGTGGCTTAACTGAGTGTTGATTAAACTCAGAAATTGCATCGGGATTGAATACAACATTCACCATGCGCACTTTCCTCCATGGGAGTAATGTCTCAAACAGTCTACGCTTTGATCGTTCCCTGGAAGACCATTAGTAGTTTCCGATGCACATCTGGAGGCATTCTGAAATCTGTGGACTAACTGAGTGGTGATGAAACACAGAAATTGAATCGGGATTGAATACAACAGTCACCATGCGCACTTTCCTCCACAGGAGTAATGTCTCAAACAGTCTACACTTTGATCGTTCCCAGGAAGACCAGTAGTAGTATCCGATGCACATCTGGAGGTATTCTGTAATCTGTGGACTATCAGGGTGTTGATGAAGCACAGAAATTTTATCGGGATTGAATACAACAGTCACCATGCGCACTTTCCTCCATGGGAGTAATGTCTCAATCAGTCTACGCTTTGATCGTTCCCTGGAAGACCAGTAGTAGTTTCCAATGCACATCTGGAAGCATTCTGTAATCTGTGGACCTTCAAAGTGTGATGAAACACAGAAATTGTATCGGGATTGAATACAACAGTCACCATGAGCACTTTCCTCCATGGGAGTAATGTCTCAAACAGTCTACGCTTTGATCGTTCCCTGGAAGACCAGTAGTAGTTTCCAATGCACATCTGGATGCATTCTGTTATCTGTGGACCTTCAAAGTGTTGATGTAACACAGATATTGCATCGGGATTGAATACAACAGTCACCATGCGCACTTTCCTCCATGTGAGTAATGTCTCAAACAGTCTACGCTTTGATCGTTCCCTGGAAGACCAGTAATAGTTTCCGATGCACATCTGGTGGCATTCTGTAATCTGTGGACTATCAGAGTGTTGGCGAAACACAGAAATTGCATCGGGATTGAATACAACAGTCACCATGCGCACTTTCCTCCACGGGAGTGATGTCTCAGAGAGTCTACGCTTTGATCGTTGCCTGAAAGACCAGTAGTAGTTTCCGATGCACATCTGGTGGCATTCTGTAATCTGTGGACTATCAGAGTGTTGATGAAATACAGAAATTGCATCGGGATTGAATACAAAAGTCACCATGCGCACTTTCCTCCATGTTAGTAATGTCTCAGTCTACGCTTTGATCGTTCCCACTAAGACCAGTGGTAGTTTCCGATTCACATCTGGAGATATTCTGTAATCTGTGGACTATCAGAGTGTTGATAAAACATAGAAATTGCATCGGGATTGAATACAACAGTCACCATGCGCACTTTCCTCCATGGGAGTAATGTCTCCAACAGTCTACACTTTGATCGTTCCCTGGAAGAACAGTAGTAGTTTCCAATGCACATTTTGAGTCATTCTGTAATCTGTGGACTACCAGAGTGTTGATGAAACACAGAAATTTCATCCGGATTAAATACAACAGTCATCATGTGCACTTTCCTCCACGTTAGTAATGTCTCAAACAGTCTACGCTTTGATCGTTCCCTGGAAGACCAGTAGTAGTTTCCAATGCACATCTGGATGCATTCTGTAATCTGTGGACCTTCAAAGTGTTGATGAAACACAGAAATTGCATCGGGATTGAATACAACAGTCACCATGCGCAGTTTCCTCCATGGGAGTAATGTCTCAAACAGTCTACGTTTTGATCATTCCCAGGAAGGCCAGTAGTAGTTTCCGATGCACATCTGGAGGAATTCTGTAAATCTGTGGAGTATCAGAGTGTTGATGAAACACAGAAATTGCATCGAGATTGAATACAACAGTCACCATGAGCACTTTCCTCCATGGGAGTAATGTCTCAAACAGTCTACCCTTTGATCGTTCCCTGGAAGACCAGGAGTAGTTTCCGATGCACATCTGGAGGCATTCTGAAATCTGTGGACTAACTGAGTGTTGATTAAACACAGAAATTGCATCGGGATTGAATACATCATTCACCATGCGCACTTTCCTCCATGGGAGTAATGTCTCAAACAGTCTACGCTTTGATCGTTCCCTGGAAGACCATTAGTAGTTTCCGATGCACATCTGGAGGCATTCTGAAATCTGTGGACTAACTGAGTGGTGATGAAACACAGAAATTGAAGCGGGATTGAATACAACAGTCACCATGCGCACTTTCCTCCACAGGAGTAATGTCTCAAACAGTCTACACTTTGATCGTTCCCAGGAAGACCAGTAGTAGTATCCGATGCACATCTGGAGGTATTCTGTAATCTGTAAACTATCAGGGTGTTGATGAAACACAGAAATTTTATCGGGATTGAATACAACAGTCACCATGCGCACTTTTTTCCATGGGAGTAATGTCTCAATCAGTCTACGCTTTGATCGTTCCCTGGAAGACCAGTAGTAGTATCCGATGCACATCTGGTGGCATTTTGTAATCTGTGGACTATCAGAGTGTTGATGAAACACAGAAATTGCATCGGGATTGAATACAACAGTCACCATGCACACTTTCCTCCACGGGAGTAATGTCTCAAACAGTCTACGCTTTGATCGTTCCCTGGAAAACCAGTAGTAGTTTCCGATGCACAACTGGAGGCATTCTGTAAATCTGTGGAGTATCAGAGTGTTGATGAAACACAGAAATTGCATCGAGATTGAATACAACAGTCACCATGAGCACTTTCCTCCATGGGAGTAATGTCTCAAACAGTCTACCCTTTGATCGTTCCCTGGAAGACCAGGAGTAGTTTCCGATGCACATCTGGAGGCATTCTGAAATCTGTGGACTAACTGAGTGTTGATTAAACACAGAAATTGCATCGGGATTGAATACAACATTCACCATGCGCACTTTCCTCCATGGGAGTAATGTCTCAAACAGTCTACGCTTTGATCGTTCCCTGGAAGACCATTAGTAGTTTCCGATGCACATCTGGAGGCATTCTGAAATCTGTGGACTAACTGAGTGGTGATGAAACACAGAAATTGAATCGGGATTGAATACAACAGTCACCATGCGCACTTTCCTCCACAGGAGTAATGTCTCAAACAGTCTACACTTTGATCGTTCCCAGGAAGACCAGTAGTAGTATCCGATGCACATCTGGAGTTATTCTGTAATCTGTGGACTATCAGGGTGTTGATGAAACACAGAAATTTTATCGGGATTGAATACAACAGTCACCATGCGCACTTTCCTCCATGGGAGTAATGTCTCAATCAGTCTACGCTTTGATCGTTCCCTGGAAGACCAGTAGTAGTATCCGATGCACATCTGGTGGCATTTTGTAATCTGTGGACTATCAGAGTGTTGATGAAACACAGAAATTGCATCGGGATTGAATACAACAGTCACCATGCACACTTTCCTCCACGGGAGTAATGTCTCAAACAGTCTACGCTTTGATCGTTCCCTGGAAAACCAGTAGTAGTTTCCGATGCACAACTGGACGCATTCTGTAAATCTGTGGAGTACCAGAGTGTTGATGAAACACAGAAATTGAATCGGGATTGAATACAACAGTCACCATGCGCACTTTCCTCCATGGGAGTAGTGTCTCAAACAGTCTACGCTTTGAACGTTCCCTGGAAGAACAGTAGTAGTTCCCGTTGCACATCTGGAAGCATTCTGTAATCTGTGGACTATCAGAGTGTTGATGAAACACAGCAATTTCATCCGGATTAAATACAACAGTCATCATGCGCACTTTCCACCTTGGGAGTAATGTCTAAAACAGTCTACGCTTTGATCGTTCAATGGAAGACCAGTAGTAGTTTCCGATGCACATGTGGAGGCATTCTGTTATCTGTGGCCTACCAGAGTGTTGATGAAACACAGAAATTTCATCCGGATTAAATACAACAGTCATCATGTGCACTTTCCTCCACGTTAGTAATGTCTCAAACAGTCTACGCTTTGATCGTTCCCTGGAAGACCAGTAGTAGTTTCCAATGCACATCTGGATGCATTCTGTAATCTGTGGGCCTTCAAAGTGTTGATGAAACACAGAAATTGCATCGGGATTGAATACAACAGTCACCATGCGCAGTTTCCTCCATGTGAGTAATGTCTCAAACAGTCTACGTTTTGATCATTCCCAGGAAGGCCAGTAGTAGTTTCCGATGCACATCTGGAGGAATTCTGTAAATCTGTGGAGTATCAGAGTGTTGATGAAACACAGAAATTGCATCGAGATTGAATACAACAGTCACCATGAGCACTTTCCTCCATGGGAGTAATGTCTCAAACAGTCTACCCTTTGATCGTTCCCTGGAAGACCAGGAGTAGTTTCCGATGCACATCTGGAGGCATTCTGAAATCTGTGGACTAACTGAGTGTTGATTAAACACAGAAATTGCATCGGGATTGAATACAACATTCACCATGCGCACTTTCCTCCATGGGAGTAATGTCTCAAACAGTCTACGCTTTGATCGTTCCCTGGAAGACCATTAGTAGTTTCCGATGCACATCTGGAGGCATTCTGAAATCTGTGGACTAACTGAGTGGTGATGAAACACAGAAATTGAATCGGGATTGAATACAACAGTCACCATGCGCACTTTCCTCCACAGGAGTAATGTCTCAAACAGTCTACACTTTGATCGTTCCCAGGAAGACCAGTAGTAGTATCCGATGCACATCTGGAGGTATTCTGTAATCTGTGGACTATCAGGGTGTTGATGGAACACAGAAATTTTATCGGGATTGAATACAACAGTCACCATGCGCACTTTCCTCCATGGGAGTAATGTCTCAATCAGTCTACGCTTTGATCGTTCCCTGGAAGACCAGTAGTAGTATCCGATGCACATCTGGTGGCATTTTGTAATCTGTGGACTATCAGAGTGTTGATGAAACACAGAAATTGCATCGGGATTGAATACAACAGTCACCATGCACACTTTCCTCCACGGGAGTAATGTCTCAAACAGTCTACGCTTTGATCGTTCCCTGGAAAACCAGTAGTAGTTTCCGATGCACAACTGGAGGCATTCTGTAAATCTGTGGAGTACCAGAGTGTTGATGAAACACAGAAATTGAATCGGGATTGAATACAACAGTCACCATGCGCACTTTCCTCCATTGGAGTAGTGTCTCAAACAGTCTACGCTTTGAACGTTCCCTGGAAGACCAGTAGTAGTTCCCGTTGCACATCTGGAAGCATTCTGTAATCTGTGGACTATCAGAGTGTTGATGAAACACAGCAATTTCATCCGGATAAAATACAACAGTCATCATGCGCACTTTCCTCCTTGGGAGTAATGTCTAAAACAGTCTACGCTTTGATCGTTCAATGGAAGACCAGTAGTAGTTTCCGATGCACATCTGGAGGCATTCTGCAATCTGTGGACTATCAGAGTGTTGATGAAACACAGAAATTGCATCGGGATTGAATACAACAGTCATTATGCGCACTTTCCTCCATGGGAGTAGTGTCTCAAACAGTGTACGCTCTGATCGTTCCCTGGAAGACCAGTAGTAGTTTCCGATGCACATCTGGAGGCATTCTATAATCTGTGGACTATCAGAGTGTTGATGAAACACAGAAATTGAATCGGGATTGAATACAACAGTCACCATGAGCACTTTCCTCCATGGGAGTAATGTCTCAAACAGTCTACGCTTTGATCGTTCCCAGGAAGACCAGTACTAGTTTCTGATGCACATCTGGAAGCATTCTGTAATCTGTGGACTATCAGAGTGTTGATGAAACACAGAAATTGCATCGGACCTGAATACAGCAGTCACCATGCGCGCTTTCTCCACGGGTGTAATGTCTCAACAGTCTACGCTTTGATCGTTCCCTGGAAGGACAGTAGTAGTTTCCGATCCACATCTGGTGGCATTCTGTAATCTGTGGACTATCAGATTGTTGATGAAACACAGAAATTGCATCGGAACTGAAAACAACAGTCACCATGAGCACTTTCCTACACGGGAGTAATGTAACATACAGTTTACGTTTTGATAGATCCATGGAAGACCAGTAGTAGTTCCCGAAGCACATCTGGTGGCATTCTGTAATATGTGGACTATCAGAGTGTTGATGAAACACAGAAATTGAATCGGGATTGAATACAACTGTCACCATGCGCACTTTTCTCCACAGGAGTAATGTCTCAAACAGTCTACGCTTTGATCGTTCCCAGGAAGACCAGTAGTAGTATCCGATGCACATCTGGAGGTATTCTGTAATCTGTGGACTATCAGGGTGTTGATGAAACACAGAAATTGCATCGGGAATGAATACAACAGTCACTATGCGCACTTACCTCCGTGGGAGTAATGTCTCAAACAGTCTACGCTTTGATCGTTCCCAGGAAGACTAGTAGTAGTTTCCGATGCACATCTGGTGGAATTCTGTAATCTAAGGACTATCAGAGTGTTGATGAAACACAGAAATTCCATCGGGATTGAATACAACAGTCACCATGCGCACTTTCCTCCACGGGAGTAATGTCTCAAACAGTCTACGCTTTGATCATTCCCCGGAAGACCAGTAGTAGTTTCCGAAGCACATCTGGTTGCATTATGTAATCTGTGGACTATCAGAGTGTTGATGAAACACAGAAATTGTATCGGGATTGAATACAACAGTCACCATGCGCACTTTCCTCCATGGGAGTAGTGTCTCAAACAGTCTACGCTTTGAACGTTCCCAGGAAGACCAGTAGTAGTTACCGATGCACATCTGGAGGCACTGTGTAAATCTTTGGAGTATCAGAGTGTTGATGAAGCACAGAAATTGCATCGGGATTGAATACAACAGTCAACATGCGCACTTTCCTCCATTCTAGTAATGTCTCTAACAGTCTACGATTTGATCGTTCCCAGGAAGACCAGTAGTAGTTTCCGATGCACATCTGGAGGCATTCTGTAAATCTGTGGAGTACCAGGGTGTTGATGAAACACAGAAATTGAATCGGGATTGAATACAACAGTCACCATGCGCACTTTCCTCCATGGGAGTAGTGTCTCAAACAGTCTACGCTTTCATCGTTCCCTGAAAACCAGTAGTAGTTTCCGATGCACATGTGGATGCCTTCTGTAATCTGTGGACCTTCAAAGTGTTGATGAAACACAGAAATTGCATCGGGATTGAATACAACAGTCACCATGCGCACTTTCCTCCATTCTAGTAATGTCTCTAACAGTCTACGATTTGATCGTTCCCAGGAAGACCAGTAGTAGTTTCCGATGCACATCTGGAGGCATTCTGTAAATCTGTGGAGTACCAGGGTGTTGATGAAACACAGAAATTGAATCGGGATTGAATACAACAGTCACCATGCGCACTTTCCTCCATGGGAGTAGTGTCTCAAACAGTCCACGCTTTGAACGTTCCCTGGAAGACCAGTAGTAGTTTCCGATGCACATCTGGAAGCATTCTGTAATCTGTGGTCTACCAGAGTGTTGATGAAACACAGAAATTGCATCGGGATTGAATACAACAATCACCATGCTCACTTTCCTCGTTGGGAGTAATGTCTCAAAGAGAATACGCTTTGATCGTTCCCAGGAAGACCAGTAGTAGTTTCCGATGCACATCTGGAGGCACTCTGTAAATCTGTGGAGTATCAGAGTGTTGATGAAGCACAGAAATTGCATCGGGATTGAATACAACAGTCACCAAGCGCACTTTCCTCCATGGGAGTAATGTCTCTAACAGTCTACGATTTGATCGTTCCCAGGAAGACCAGTAGTAGTTTCCGATGCACATCTGGAGGCATTCTGTAAATCTGTGGAGTACCAGGGTGTTGATGAAACACAGAAATTGAATCGGGATTGAATACAACAGTCACCATGCGCACTTTCCTAAATGGGAGTAGTGTCTCAAACAGTCTACGCTTTGAACGTTCCCTGGAAGACCAGTAGTAGTTTCCGATGCACATCTGGAAGCATTCTGTAATCTGTGGTCTACCAGAGTGTTGATGAAACACAGAAATTGCATCGGGATTGAAGACAACAATCACCATGCTCACTTTCCTCGTTGGGAGTAATGTCTCAAACAGTCTACGCTTTGATCGTTCCCAGGAAGACCAGTAGTAGTTTCCGATGCACATCTGGAGGCACTCTGTAATCTGTGGACTATCAGAGTGTTGAAGAAACACAGAAATTGCTTCGTGACTGAATACAGCAGTCATCATGCGCACTTTCCTCCACGGGAGTAATGTCTCAGCAGTCTACGCTTTGATCGTTCCCTGGAAGGACAGTAGTAGTTGCCGATGCACATCTGGTGGCATTCTGTAATCTGTGGACTATCAGGGTATTGATGAAACACAGAAATTGCCTCGGGATTGAATACAACAGTCACCATGCGCACTTTCCTCCATTTGAGTAATGTCTCAAACAGTCTACGTTTTGATCGTTCCCAGGAAGACCAGTAGTAGTTTCCGATGCACATCTGGAGGCATTCTGCAATCTGTGGACTATCTGAGTGTTGATGAAACACAGAAATTGCATCGGAACTGAAAACAACAGTCACCATGCGCACTTTCCTACACGGGAGTAATGTCTTATAAAGTCTACGTTTTGATAGTTCCCTGGAAGACCAGTAGTAGTTTCCGATGCACATCTGGTGGCATTCTGTAATCTGTGGACTATCAGAGTGTTGATGAAACACAGAAATTGAATTGGGATTGAATACAACAGTCACCATGCGCACTTTCCTCCATGGGAGTAATTTCTCAAACAGTCTACACCTTGATAGTTCCCAGGAAGACCAGTACAAGTATCCGATGCACATCTGGAGGTATTCTGTAAGCTGTGGACTATCAGGGTGTTGATGAAACACAGCAATTGCATCGGGATTGAATACAACAGTCACCATGCGCACTTTCCTCCATGGGAGTAATGTCTCAAACAGTCTACGCTTTGATCGTTCCCTGGAAGACCAGTAGTAGTTTCCGATGCACATCTAGAGGCATTCTGTAATGTGTGGACTATCAGAGTGTTGATGAAACACAGAAAATGCATCGGGAATGAATACAACAGTCACCATGAGCACTTTCCTCCATGGGAGTAATTTCACAAACACTCTACGCTTTGATCGTTCCCTGGAAGACCAGAAGTAGTTTCCGATGCACATCTAGACGCATTCTGTAATCTGTGGACTATCAGAGTGTTGATGAAACACAGAAATTGCATCGGGATTGAATACAACAGTCACCATGCGCACTTTCCTCCACGGGAGTAATGTCTCAAACAGCCTACGCCTTGATCGTTCCCTGGAAGACAAGTAGTAGTTTCCGATGCACGTCTGGTGGCATTCTGTAATCTGTGGACTATCAGAGTGTTGGTGAAACACAGATATTGCATCGGGATTGAATACAACAGTCACCATGCGCGCTTTCCTCCACGGGAGTAATGTCTCAAACAGTCTACGCTTTAATCGTTCCCTGAAAGACCAGTAGTAGTTTCCGATGCACATCTGGTGGCATTCTGTATTCTGTGGACTAACAGATTGTTGATGAAACACAGAAATTGCATCGGGATTGAACACAACAGTCACCATGATCACTTTCCTCCACAGGAGTAATGTCTCAAACAGTCGACTCCTTGATCGTTCCCTGGAAGACCAGTAGTAGTTTCCGATGCACATCTGGAGGCATTCTGTAAATCTGTCTAGTATCAGAGTTTTGATGAAACACTGAAATTGCATCGGGATTGAATACAACACTCACCATGCGCACTTTATTCCATGGGAGTAGTGTCTCAAACAGTCTACACTTTGATCGTTCCCAGGAATACCAATAGTAGTATCCGATGCACATCTGGTGGTATTTTGTAATCTGTGGACTATCAGGGTGTTGATGAAACACAGAAATTGCATCGGGATTGAATACAACAGTCACCATGCGCACTTACCTCCATGGGAGTAATGTCTCTAACAGTCTACGCTTTGATCGTTCCCTGGAAGACCAGTAGTAGTTTCCGATGCACATCTGGAGGCATTCTGTAATGTGTGGACTATCAGAGTGTTGATGAAACACAGAAATTGCATCGGGATTGAATACATCAGTCACCATGCGCACTTTCCTCCACGGGAGTAATGTCTCAAACAGCCTACGCCTTTATCGTTCCAAGGAAGACAAGTAGTAGTTTCCGATGCACGTCTGGATGCATTCTGTAATCTGTGGACTATCAGAGTGTGAATGAAACACAGAAATTGCATCGGGATTGAATACAACAGTCACCATGCGCACTTTCCTCCATGGGAGTAATGTCTCAAACAGTCTACGCATTTCTCGTCCCCTGGATGACCAGTAGTAGTTTCCGATGCACATCTGGGGGCTTTCTGTAATCTGTGGACTATCAGAGTGTTGTTGAAACACAGATATTGCATTGGGATTGAATACAACAGTCACCATGCATACTTTCCTCCATGGGAGTAATGTCTCAAATAGTCTACGCTTTGATCGTTCCCTGGAAGACCAGTAGTAGTTTCCGATGCACATCTGAATGCATTCTGTAATCTGTGGACCTTCAAAGTGTTGATGAAACACAGAAATAGCATCGGGATTGAATACAACAGTCACCATGCGCACTTTCCACCATGGGAGTAATGGCTCTAATAGTCTACGCTTTGATCGATCCCAGGACGACCAGTAGTAGTTTCCGTTGCACATCTGGAGGCATTCTGTAAATCTGTGGAGTATCAGAGTGTTGCTGAAACACAGAAATTGCATCGGGATTGAATACAACAGTCACCATACGCACTTTCCTCCACGGGAGTAGTGTCTCAAACAGTCTACGCTTTGATCGTTCCCTGGAAGACCAGTAGTAGTTTCTGATGCAAATCAGGAGACATTCTGTAATCTGTGGACTATCAAAGTGTTGATGAAACACAGAAATTTCATCGGGATTGAATACAACCGTCACCATTCGCACTTTCCACCATGGAAGTAGTGTCTCAAACAGTCTACGCTTTGATCGTTCCATGGAACACCAGTAGTAGTTCCCGATGCACATCTGGAGGCATTCTGTAATCTGTGGACTATCAGAGTGTTGATGAAACACAGAAATTGCATCGGGATTGAATACAACAGTCACCATGCGCACTTTCTTCCATGAGAGTAATGTCTCAAACAGTCTACGCTTTGATCGTTCCCTGGAAGACCAGAAGTAGTTTCCGATGCAAATCTGAAGGCATTCTGTATTCTGTCTACTATCACAGTGTTGATGGGACACAGAAATTGCATCAGGATTGAATACAAGAGTCAACATGCGCACTTTCCTCCATGGGAGTAGTGTCTCAAACAGTCTACGCTTTGATCGGTCCCTGGAAGACCAGTAGTAGTTTCTGATGCATTTCAGGAGGCATTCTGTAATCTGTGGACTATCAGATAGTTGATGAAACACAGAAATTGCATTGGGATTGAATACAACAGTCACCATTCGCACTTTCCTCCATGGAAATAGTGGCTCAAACAGTCTACGCTTTGATCGTTCCCTGGAACACCATTAGTAGTTTCCGATGCACATCTGGAGGCATTCTATAATCTGTGGACTATCAGAGTGTTGATGAAACACAGAAATTGCATCGGGATTGAATACAACAGCCACCATGCGCACTTTCTTCCATGAGAGTAATGTCTCAAACAGTCTACGCTTTGATCGTTCCCTGGAAGACCAGAAGTAGTTTCCGATGCAAATCTGAAGGCATTCCGTAATCTGTCTACTATCACAGTGTTGATGGAACACAGAAATTGCATCAGGATTGAATACAACAGTCAACATGCGCACTTTCCTCCATGGGAGTAGTGTCTCAAACAGTCTACGCTTTGATCGGTCCCTGGAAGGCCAGTAGTAGTTTCTGATGCACTTCAGGAGGCATTCTGTAATCTGTGGACTATCAGATTGTTGATGAAACACAGAAATTGCATTGGGATTGAATACAACAGTCACCATTCGCACTTTCCTCCATGGAAGTAGTGGCTCAAACAGTCTACGCTTTGATCGTTCCCTGGAACACCATTAGTAGTTTCCGATGCACATCTGGAGGCATTCTGTAATCTGTGGACTATCAGAGTGTTGATGAAACACAGAAATTGTATCGGGATTGAATACAACAGTCACCATGCGCACTTTCCTCCATGCGAGTAGTGTCTCAAACAGTCTACCCTTTGATCGTTCCCTGGAAGACCAGAAGTTGTTTCCGATGCACATCTGGACGCTTTCTGTATCTGTCTACTCTCAGAGTGTTGATGGAACAAAGAAATTGTTTCGGGATTGAATACAACAGTCACCATGCGCACTTTCCTCCATGCGAGTAGTGTCTCAAACAGTCTACGCTTTGATCGTTCCCTGGAAGACCAGTAGTAGTTTCCGATGCACATCTGGAGGCATTCTATAGTGTGTGGACTATCAGAGTGTTGATGAAACACAGGAATTGCATCGGTATTGAATACAACAGTCACCATGCGCACTTTCTTCCGTGAGAGTAGTGGCTCAAACAGTCTATTCTTTGATCGTTCCCTGGAAGACCAGTAGTAGTTTCCGATGCACATCTAGAGGCATTCTGTAATGTGTGGACTATCAGAGTGTTGTTGAAACACAGATATTGCATTGGGATTGAATACAACAGTCACCATGCATACTTTCCTCCATGGGAGTAATGTCTCAAATAGTCTACGCTTTGATCGTTCCCTGGAAGACCAGAAGTAGTTTCCGATGCAAATCTGAAGGCATTCTGTAATCTGTCTACTATCACAGTGTTGATGAAACACAGAAATTGCATTGGGATTGAATACAACAGTCACCATGCGCACATTCTTCCATGAGAGTAGTGTCTCAAAAAGTCTACGCTTTGATCGTTCCCTGGAAGGCCAGAAGTAGTTTCCGATGCACATCTGGTGGCATTCTGTAATCTGTCTACTATCAGAGTGTTGATGGAACACAGAAATTGCATCGGGATTGAATACAACATTCAACATGCACACTTTCCTCCATGGCAGTAGTGTCTCAAACAGTCTACAGTTGATCTTTCCCTGGAAGGCCAGTAGTAGTTTCCGATTCACATCTGCAAGCATTCTGTAATCTGTGGACTATCAGAGTGTTGAGGAAACACAGAAATTGCATCTGTATTGAATAAAACAGTCACCATGCGCACATTCCTCCATGGGAGTAGTGTCTCAAATGTCTACGCTTTGATCGTTCCCTGGAAGACCAGAAGTAGTTTCCGATACAAATCTGAAGGCATTCTGTAATCTGTCTACTATCACAGTGTTGATGGAACACAGAAATTGCATCGGGATTGAATACAACAGTCACCATGCGCACTTTCTTCAATGAGAGTAGTGTCTCAAACAGTCTACGCTTTGATCGTTCCCTGGAAGACCAGAAGTAGTGTCCGATGCACATCTCGAGGCATTCTGTAATCTGTCTACTATCAGAGTGTTGATGGAACAAAGAAATTGCATCGGGATTGAATACAACAGTCACCATGCGCACTTTCTTCCATGAGAGTAATGTCTCAAACAGTCTACGCTTTGATCGTTCCCTGGAAGACCAGAAGTAGTTTCCGATGCAAATCTAAAGGCATTCCGTAATCTGTCTACTATCACAGTGTTGATGGAACACAGAAATTGCATCAGGATTGAATACAACAGTCAACATGCGCACTTTCCTCCATGGGAGTAGTGTCTCAAACAGTCTACGCTTTGATCGGTCCATGGAAGGCCAGTAGTAGTTTCTGATGCACTTCAGGAGGCATTCTGTAATCTGTGGACTATCAGATTGTTGATGAAACACAGAAATTGCATTGGGATTGAATACAACAGTCACCATTCGCACTTTCCTCCATGGAAGTAGTGGCTCAAACAGTCTACGCTTTGATCGTTCCCTGGAACACCATTAGTAGTTTCCGATGCACATCTGGAGGCATTCTGTAATCTGTGGACTATCAGAGTGTTGATGAAACACAGAAATTGTATCGGGATTGAATACAACAGTCACCATGCGCACTTTCCTCCATGCGAGTAGTGTCTCAAATAGTCTACGCTTTGATCGTTCCCTGGAAGACCAGAAGTAGTTTCCGATGCAAATCTGAAGGCATTCTGTAATCTGTCTACTATCACAGTGTTGATGGAACACAGAAATTGCATCGGGATTGAATACAACAGTCACCATGCCCACTTTCCTCCACGGGAGTAATGTCTCAAACAGCCTACTCCTAGATCGTTCCCTGGAAGACCAGTAGTAGTTTCCGATGCACATCTGGAGGCATTCTGTAATCTGTGGACTATCAGAGTGTTGATGAAACACAGAAATTGCATCGGGATTGAATACAACAGTCACCATGCGCACATTCTTCCATGAGAGTAGTGTCTCAAAAAGTCTACGCTTTGATCGTTCCCTGGAAGACCAGAAGTAGTTTCCGATGCACATCTGGAGGCATTCTGTAATCTGTCTACTATCAGAGTGTTGATGGAACACAGAAATTGCATCGGGATTGAATACAACATTCAACATACACACTTTCCTCCATGGCAGTAGTGTCTCAAACAGTCTACAGTTGATCTTTCCCTGGAAGGCCAGTAGTAGTTTCCGATTCACATCTGCAAGCATTCTGTAATCTGTGGACTATCAGAGTGTTGAGGAAACACAGAAATTGCATCTGTATTGAATAAAACAGTCACCATGCGCACTTTCCTCCATGGGAGTAGTGTCTCAAATGTCTACGCTTTGATCGTTCCCTGGAAGACCAGAAGTAGTTTCCGATACAAATCTGAAGGCATTCTGTAATCTGTCTACTATCACAATGTTGATGGAACACAGAAATTGCATCGGGATTGAATACAACAGTCACCATGCGCACTTTCTTCCATGAGAGTAGTGTCTCAAACAGTCTACGCTTTGATCGTTCCCTGGAAGACCAGAAGTAGTTTCCGATGCACATCTCGAGGCATTCTGTAATCTGTCTACTATCAGAGTGTTGATGGAACAAAGAAATTGCATCAGGATTGAATACAACAGTCAACATGCGCACTTTCCTCCATGGGAGTAGTGTCTCAAACAGTCTACGCTTTGATCGGTCCCTGGAAGACCAGTAGTAGTTTCTGATGCACTTCAGGAAGCATTCTGTAATCTGTGGACTATCAGATTGTTGATGGAACACAGAAATTGCATTGGGATTGAATACAACAGTCACCATTCGCACTTTCCTACATGGAAGTAGTGGCTCAAACAGTCTACGCTTTGATCGTTCCCTGGAACACCATTAGTAGTTTCCGATGCACATCTGGAGGCATTCTGTAATCTGTGGACTAAAAGAGTGTTGATGAAACACAGAAATTGCATCGGTATTGAATACAACAGTCACCATGCGCACTTTCTTCCATGAGAGTAATGTCTCAAACAGTCTACGCTTTGATCGTTCCCTGGAAGACCAGTAGTAGTTTCCGATGCACATCTGGAGGCATTCTATAATCTGTGGACTATCAGAGTGTTGATTAAACACAGAAATTGCATCGGTATTGAATACAACAGTCACCATGCGCACTTTCTTCCGTGAGAGTAGTGGCTCAAACAGTCTATTCTTTGATCGTTCCCTGGAAGACCAGTAGTAGTTTCCGATGCACATCTGGAGGCATTCTGTAATCTGTCTACTATCAGAGTGTTGATGGAACACAGAAATTGCATCGGAATTGAATACAACAGTCATCATGCGTACTTTCCTCCATGGGTGAAGTGTCTCAAACAGTCTACGCTTTCATCGTTCCCTGGAAGACCAGAAGTAGTTTCCGATGCAAATGTGGAAGCATCCTGTAATCTGTGGACTATCAGAGTGTTGATGAAACACAGAAATTGCATCTGTATTGAATAAAACAATCACCATGCGCACTTTCCTCCATGGGAGTAGTGTCTCAAACAGTCTACGCTTTGATCGTTCCCTGGAAGACTAGAAGTAGTTTCCGATGCAAATCTGAAGGCATTCTGTCATCTGTCTACTATCACAGTGTTGATGGAACACAGAAATTGCATCGGGATTGAATACAACAGTCACCATGCGCACTTTATTCCATGGGAGTAGTGTCTCAAACAGTCTACGCTTTGATCGTTCCCTGGAAGACCAGTAGTAGTTTCCGATGCACATCAGGAGGCATTCTGTAATCTGTGGAGTATCAGAGTGTTGATGAAACACAGAAATTGCATCGGGATTGAATACAACAGTCACCATGCGCACTTTCCTCCACGGGAGTAATGTCTCAAACAGCCTACTCCTTTATCGTTCCCTGGAAGACCAGTAGTAGTTTCCGATGCACACCTGGAGGCATTCTGTAATCTGTGGACTATCAGAGTGTTGATGAAACACAGTAATTGCATCGGGTTTGAATACAACAGTCACCATGCGCACATTCTTCCATGAGAGAAGCGTCTCAAAAAGTCTACGATTTCATCGTTCCCTGGAAGACCACTAGTAGTTTCCGATGCACGTCTGGTGGCATTCTGTAATCTGTGGACTATCAGAGTGATGATGAAACACAGAAATAGAATCGGGATTGAATACAACAGTCACCATGCGCACTTTCCTCCACGGGAGTAATGTCTCAAACAGTCTACGCTTTAATCGTTCCCTGGAAGACCAGTAGTAGTTTCCGATGCACATCTAGTGGCATTCTGTGGACTATCAGAGTGTTGATGAAACACAGAAATTGCATCGGGATTGAACACAACAGTCACCATGAGCACTTTCCTCCACAGGAGTAATGTCTCAAACAGTCGAGTCCTTGATCGTTCCCTGGAAGACCAGTAGTACTTTCGATGCACATCTGGAGGCATTCTGTAAATCTGTCTAGTATCAGAGTGTTGATGAAACACAGAAATTGCATCGGGATTGAATACAACAGTCACCATGCGCACTTTATTCCATGGGAGTAGTGTCTCAAACAGTCTACACTTTGATCGTTCCCAGGAAGACCAGTAGTAGTATCCGATGCACATCTGGAGGCATTCTGTAATGTGTGGACTATCAGAGTGTTGATGAAACACAGAAATTGCATCGGGATTGAATACAACAGTCACCATGCGCACTTTCCTCCACGGGAGTAACGTCTCAAACAGCCTACGCCTTGATCGTTCCCTGGAAGACAAGTAGTAGTTTACGATGCACGTCTGGGTGCATTCTGTAATCTGTGGACTATCAGAGTGTTGATGAAACACAGAAATTGCATCGGGATTGAATACAACCGTCACCATGCGCACTTTCCTCCATGGGAGTAATGTCTCAAACAGTCTACGCATTTCTCGTTCCCTGGATTACCAGTTGTAGTTTCCGATGCACATCTGGAGGCATTCTGTAATCTGTGGACTATCAGAGTGTTGTTGAAACACAGATATTGCATCGGGATTGAATACAACAGTCACCATGCATACTTTCCTCCATGGGAGTAATGTCTCAAATAGTCTACGCTTTGATCGTTCCCTGGAAGACCAGTAGTAGTTTCCGATGCACATCTGGATGCATTCTGTAATCTGTGGACCTTCAAAGTGTTGATGAAACACAGAAATAGCATCGGGATTGAATACAACAGTCACCATGCGCACTTTCCACCATGGGAGTAATGGCTCTAACAGTCTACGCTTTGATCGTTCCCTGGAAGGCCAGAACTAGTTTCCGATGCACATCTGGAGGCATTCTGTAATCTGTCTACTATCAGAGTGTTGATGGAACACAGAAATTGCATCGGGATTGAATACAACAATCACCATGCGCACTTTCCTCCATGGGAGTAGTGTCGCAAACAGTCTACGCTTTGATCGTTCCCTGGAAGACCAGTAGTAGTTTACGATGCACATCTGGAGGCATTCTGTAATCTGTCGACTACCAGAGTGTTGATGAAATACAGAAATTGCATTGGGATTGAATACAACAGTCACCATGTTCACTTTCCTCCTTGGGAGTAATGTCTCAAAGAGTGTACGCTTTGATCGTTTACTGGAAGACCAGTAGTAGTTTCCGATGCACATCTGGAGGCATTCTGTTATCTGTGGACTATCAGAGTGTTGATGAAACACAGAAATTGCATCGGGATTGAATACAACAGTCACCATGCGCACTTTCCTCCATGGGAGTAATGTCTCAAACAGCCTACGCCTTGATCGTTCCCTGGAAGACAAGTAGTAGTTTCCGATGCACGTCTGGTGGCATTCTGTAATCTGTGGACTATCAGTGTGTTGATGAAACACAGAAATTGCATCGGGATTGAATACAACAGTCACCATGTGCACTTTCTCCACGGGAGTAATGTCTCAAACAGCCAAAGTTTTAATCGTTCCCTGGAAGACCAGTAGTAATTTCCGATGCACATCTGGTGGCATTCTGTAATCTGTGGACTATCAGAGTGTTGATGAAACACAGAAATTGCATCGGGATTGAATACAACAATCACCATGCGCATTTTCCTCGATGGGAGTAGTGTCTCAAACAGTCTACGCTTTGATCGTTCCCTGGAAGACCAGTAGTAGTTTCCGATGCACATCTTTAAGCATTCTGTAATCTGTGGACTATCAGAGTGTTGTTGAAACACAGAAATTGCATCGGGAATGAATACAACAGTGACCATTCACACTTTCCTCCATGGGAGTTGAGTCTCAAACAGTCTACGTTTTGATCGTTCCGTGGAAGACCAGAAGTAGTTTCCGATGCACATCTGGAGGCATTCTGTAATCCGTCTACTATCAGAGTGTTGATGGAACACAGAAATTGCATCGGGATTGAATACAACCGTCACCATGCGCACTTTCCTCCATGGGAGTAGTGTCTCAAACAGTCTACGCTTTGATCGTTCCCTGGAAGACCAGTAGTAGTTTCTGATGCAAATCAGGAGGCATTCTGTAATCTGTGGACTATCAGAGTGTTGATGAAACACAGAAATTGCATCGGGATTGAATACAACAGTCAATATTCGCACATTCCTCCATGGAAGTAGTGTCTCAAACAGTGTACGCTTTGATCGTTCCCTGGAACACCAGTAGTAGTTTCCGCTGCACATCTGGAGGCATTCTGTAAGCAGTGGACTATCAGAGTGTTGATGAAACACAGAAATTGCATCGGGATTGAATACAACAGTCACCATGTGCACTTTCTTGCATGAGAGTAGTGTCTCAAACAGTCTACGCTTTGGTCGTTCACTGGAAGACCAGAAGTAGTTTCCGATGCAGATCTGGAGGCATTCTGTAATCTGTCTACTATCAGAGTGTTGATGGAACAAAGAAATTGCATCGGAATTGAATACAACAGTCACCATGCGCACTTTCCTCCATGGGAGTAGTGTCTCAAACAGTCTACGCATTGATAGTTCCCTGGAAGACCAGTAGTAGTTTCTGATGCAAATCAGGAGGCAATCTGTAATCTGTGGACTATCAGAGTGTTGATGAAACACAGAAATTTCATCGGGATTGAATACAACAGTCACCATTCGCACTTTCCCCCATGGGAGTAGTGTCTCAAACAGTCTACGCTTTGATCGTTCCCAGGAAGACCAGTAGTAGTTTCCGATGCACATCTGGAAGCATTCTGTAATCTGTGGAATATCAGAGTGTTGATGAAACACAGAAATTGCGTCGGTATTGAATACAACAGTTACCATGCGCACTTCCCTCCATGAGAGTAATGTCTCAAACAGTCTACGCTTTGATCGTTCCCTGGAAGACCAGTAGTAGTTTCCGATGCACATCTGGAGGCATTCTATAATCTGTGGACTATCAGAGTGTTGATGAAACACAGAAATTGCATCGGTATTGAATACAACAGTCACCATGCGCACTTTCTTCCGTGAGAGTAGTGGCTCAAACAGTCTATTCTTTGATCGTTCCCTGGAAGACCAGTAGTAGTTTCCGATGCACATCTGGAGGCATTCTGTAATCTGTCTACTATCAGAGTGTTGATAGAACACAGAAATTGCATCGGAATTGAATACAACAGTCATCATGCGTACTTTCCTCCATGGGTGAAGTGTCTCAAACAGTCTACGCTTTCATCGTTCCCTGGAAGACCAGAAGTAGTTTCCGATGCACATGTGGAAGCATCCTGTAATCTGTGGACTATCAGAGTGTTGATGAAACACAGAAATTGCATCTGTATTGAATAAAACAGTCACCATGCGCACTTTCCTCCATGGGAGTAGTGTCTCAAACAGTCTACGCTTTGATCGTTCCCTGGAAGACCAGAAGTAGTTTCCGATGCAAATCTGAAGGCATTCTGTCATCTGTCTACTATCACAGTGTTGATGGAACACAGAAATTGCATCGGGATTGAATACAACAGTCACCATGCGCACTTTATTCCATGGGAGTAGTGTCTCAAACAGTCTACGCTTTGATCGTTCCCTGGAAGACCAGTAGTAGTTTCCGATGCACATCAGGAGGCATTCTGTAATCTGTGGAGTATCAGAGTGTTGATGAAACACAGAAATTGCATCGGGATTGAATACAACAGTCACCATGCGCACTTTCCTCCACGGGAGTAATGTCTCAAACAGCCTACTCCTTTATCGTTCCCTGGAAGACCAGTAGTAGTTTCCGATGCACACCTGGAGGCATTCTGTAATCTGTGGACTATCAGAGTGTTGATGAAACACAGTAATTGCATCGGGTTTGAATACAACAGTCACCATGCGCACATTCTTCCATGAGAGAAGCGTCTCAAAAAGTCTACGATTTCATCGTTCCCTGGAAGACCACTAGTAGTTTCCGATGCACGTCTGGTGGCATTCTGTAATCTGTGGACTATCAGAGTGATGATGAAACACAGAAATAGTATCGGGATTGAATACAACAGTCACCATGCGCCCTTTCCTCCACGGGAGTAATGTCTCAAACAGTCTACGCTTTAATCGTTCCCTGGAAGACCAGTAGTAGTTTCCGATGCACATCTAGTGGCATTCTGTGGACTATCAGAGTGTTGATGAAACACAGAAATTGCATCGGGATTGAACACAACAGTCACCATGAGCACTTTCCTCCACAGGAGTAATGTCTCAAACAGTCGAGTCCTTGATCGTTCCCTGGAAGACCAGTAGTATTTTCGATGCACATCTGGAGGCATTCTGTAAATCTGTCTAGTATCAGAGTGTTGATGAAACACAGAAATTGCATCGGGATTGAATACAACAGTCACCATGCGCACTTTATTCCATGGGAGTAGTGTCTCAAACAGTCTACACTTTGATCGTTCCCAGGAAGACCAGTAGTAGTATCCGATGCACATCTGGAGGCATTCTGTAATGTGTGGACTATCAGAGTGTTGATGAAACACAGAAATTGCATCGGGATTGAATACAACAGTCACCATGCGCACTTTCCTCCACGGGAGTAATGTCTCAAACAGCCTACGCCTTGATCGTTCCCTGGAAGACAAGTGGTAGTTTACGATGCACGTCTGGGTGCATTCTGTAATCTGTGGACTATCAGAGTGTTGATGAAACACAGAAATTGCATCGGGATTGAATACAACCGTCACCATGCGCACTTTCCTCCATGGGAGTAATGTCTCAAACAGTCTACGCATTTCTCGTTCCCTGGATTACCAGTTGTAGTTTCCGATGCACATCTGGAGGCATTCTGTAATCTGTGGACTATCAGAGTGTTGTTGAAACACAGATATTGCATCGGGATTGAATACAACAGTCACCATGCATACTTTCCTCCATGGGAGTAATGTCTCAAATAGTCTACGCTTTGATCGTTCCCTGGAAGACCAGTAGTAGTTTCCGATGCACATCTGGATGCATTCTGTAATCTGTGGACCTTCAAAGTGTTGATGAAACACAGAAATAGCATCGGGATTGAATACAACAGTCACCATGCGCACTTTCCACCATGGGAGTAATGGCTCTAACAGTCTACGCTTTGATCGTTCCCAGGAAGACCAGTAGTAGTTTCCGATGCACATCTGGAGGCATTCTGTAAATCTGTTGAGTATCAGAGTGTTGATGAAACACAGAAATTGCATCGGGATTGAATACAACAATCACCATGCGCACTTTCCTCCATTGGAGTAATGTCTCAAACAGTCTACGCTTTGTTCTTTCCCTGGAAGACCAGTAGCAGTTTCCGATACACATCTGGAGGCATTCTGTAATCTGTGGACTATCAGAGTGTTGATGAAACACAGAAATGGCATCGGGATTGAATACAACAGTCACCATGCGCACTTTCTTCCATGAGAGTAGTGTCTCAAACAGAATACGTTTTGATCGTTCCCTGGAAGGCCAGAACTAGTTTCCGATGCACATCTGGAGGCATTCTGTAATCTGTCTACTATCAGAGTGTTGATGGAACACAGAAATTGCATCGGGATTGAATACAACAATCACCATGCGCACTTTCCTCCATTGGAGTAGTGTCGCAAACAGTCTACGCTTTGATCGTTCCCTGGAAGACCAGTAGTAGTTTACGATGCACATCTGGAGGCATTCTGTAATCTGTCGACTACCAGAGTGTTGATGAAATACAGAAATTGCATTGGGATTGAATACAACAGTCACCATGCGCACTTTCCTCCTTGGGAGTAATGTCTCAAAGAGTGTACGCTTTGATCGTTTACTGGAAGACCAGTAGTAGTTTCCGATGCACATCTGGAGGCATTCTGTTATCTGTGGACTATCAGAGTGTTGATGAAACACAGAAATTGCATCGGGATTGAATACAACAGTCACCATGCGCACTTTCCTCCATGGGAGTAATGTCTCAAACAGCCTACGCCTTGATCGTTCCCTGGAAGACAAGTAGTAGTTTCCGATGCACGTCTGGTGGCAATCTGTAATCTGTGGACTATCAGTGTGTTGATGAAACACAGAAATTGCATCGGGATTGAATACAACAGTCACCATGTGCACTTTCTCCACGGGAGTAATGTCTCAAACAGCCAAAGTTTTAATCGTTCCCTGGAAGACCAGTAGTAATTTCCGATGCACATCTGGTGGCATTCTGTAATCTGTGGACTATCAGAGTGTTGATGAAACACAGAAATTGCATCGGGATTGAATACAACAATCACCATGCGCATTTTCCTCCATGGGAGTAGTGTCTCAAACAGTCTACGATTTGATCGTTCCCTGGAAGACCAGTAGTAGTTTCCGATGCACATCTTTAAGCATTCTGTAATCTGTGGACTATCAGAGTGTTGTTGAAACACAGAAATTGCATCGGGAATGAATACAACAGTGACCATTCACACTTTCCTCCATGGGAGTTGAGTCTCAAACAGTCTACGTTTTGATCGTTCCGTGGAAGACCAGAAGTAGTTTCCGATGCACATCTGGAGGCATTCTGTAATCCGTCTACTATCAGAGTGTTGATGGAACACAGAAAGTGCATCGGGATTGAATACAACCGTCACCATGCGCACTTTCCTCCATGGGAGTAGTGTCTCAAACAGTCTACGCTTTGATCGTTCCCTGGAAGACCAGTAGTAGTTTCTGATGCAAATCAGGAGGCATTCTGTAATCTGTGGACTATCAGAGTGTTGATGAAACACAGAAATTGCATCGGGATTGAATACAACAGTCAATATTCGCACATTCCTCCATGGAAGTAGTGTCTCAAACAGTGTACGCTTTGATCGTTCCCTGGAACACCAGTAGTAGTTTCCGATGCACATCTGGAGGCATTCTGTAAGCAGTGGACTATCAGAGTGTTGATGGAACACAGAAATTGCATCGGGATTGAATACAACAGTCACCATGCGCACTTTCTTCCATGAGAGTAATGTCTCAAACAGTCTACGCTTTGATCGTTCCCTGGAAGACCAGAAGTAGTTTCCGATGCAAATCTGAAGGCATTCTGTAATCTGTCTACTATCACAGTGTTGATGGAACACAGAAATTGCATCAGGATTGAATACAACAGTCAACATGCGCACTTTCCTCCATGGGAGTAGTGTCTCAAACAGTCTACGCTTTGATCGGTCCCTGGAAGACCAGTAGTAGTTTCTGATGCACTTCAGGAGGCATTCTGTAATCTGTGGACTATCAGATTGTTGATGAAACACAGAAATTGCATTGGGATTGAATACAACAGTCACCATTCGCACTTTCCTCCATGGAAGTAGTGGCTCAAACAGTCTACGCTTTGATCGTTCCCTGGAACACCATTAGTAGTTTCCGATGCACATCTGGAGGCATTCTGTAATCTGTGGACTATCAGAGTGTTGATGAAACACAGAAATTGTATCGGGATTGAATACAACAGTCACCATGCGCACTTTCCTCTATGCGAGTAGTGTCTCAAACAGTCTACGCTTTGATCGTTCCCTGGAGGACCAGAAGTTGTTTCCGATGCACATCTGGACGCTTTCTGTATCTGTCTACTCTCAGAGTGTTGATGGAACAAAGAAATTGCATCGGGATTGAATACAACAGTCACCATGCGCACTTTCCTCCATGCGAGTAGTGTCTCAAACAGTCTACGCTTTGATCGTTCCCTGGAAGACCAGTAGTAGTTTCCGATGCACATCTGGAGGCATTCTATAATCTGTGAGCTATCAGAGTGTTGATGAAACACAGAAATTGCATCGGTATTGAATACAACAGTCACCATGCGCACTTTCTTCCGTGAGAGTAGTGGCTAAAAACAGTCTATTTTTTGGTCGTTCCCTGGAAGACCAGTAGTAGTTTCCGATGCACATCTGGAGGCATTCTGTAATCTGTCTACTATCAGAGTGTTGATGGAACACAGAAATTGCATCGGAATTGAATACAACAGTCATCATGCGTACTTTCCTCCATGGGTGAAGTGTCTCAAAAAGTCTACGCTTTCATCGTTCCCTGGAAGACCAGAAGTAGTTTCCGATGCACATGTGGAAAGCATCCTGTAATCTGTGGATTATCAGAGTGTTGATGAAACACAGAAATTGCATCTGTATTGAATAAAACAGTCACCATGCGCACTTTCCTCCATGGGAGTAGTGTCTCAAACAGTCTACGCTTTGATCGTTCCCTGGAAGACCAGAAGTAGTTTCCGATGCAAATCTGAAGGCATTCTGCCATCTGTCTACTATCACAGTGTTGATGGAACACAGAAATTGCATCTGGATTGAATACAACAGTCACCATGCGCACTTTATTCCATGGGAGTAGTGTCTCAAACATTCTACGCTTTGATCGTTCCCTGGAAGACCAGTAGTAGTTTCCGATGCACATCAGGAGGCATTCTGTAATCTGTGGAGTATCAGAGTGTTGATGAAACACAGAAATTGCATCGGGATTGAATACAACAGTCACCATGCGCACTTTCCTCCACGGGAGTAATGTCTCAAACAGCCTACTCCTTTATCGTTCCCTGGAAGACCAGTAGTAGTTTCCGATGCACACCTGGAGGCATTCTGTTATCTGTGGACTATCAGAGTGTTGATGAAACACAGTAATTGCATCGGGTTTGAATACAACAGTCACCATGCGCACATTCTTCCATGAGAGAAGCGTCTCAAAAAGACTACGATTTCATCGTTCCCTGGAAGACCACTAGTAGTTTCCGATGCACGTCTGGTGGCATTCTGTAATCTGTGGACTATCAGAGTGATGATGAAACACAGAAATTGATTCGGGATTGAATACAACAGTCACCATGCGCACTTTCCTCCACGGGAGTAATGTCTCAAACAGTCTACGCTTTAATCGTTCCCTGGAAGACCAGTAGTAGTTTCCGATGCACATCTAGTGGCATTCTGTGGACTATCAGAGTGTTGATGAAACACAGAAATTGCATCGGGATTGAACACAACAGTCACCATGAGCACTTTCCTCCACAGGAGTAATGTCTCAAACAGTCGAGTCCTTGATCGTTCCCTGGAAGACCAGTAGTATTTTCGATGCACATCTGGAGGCATTCTGTAAATCTGTCTAGTATCAGAGTGTTGATGAAACACAGAAATTGCATCGGGATTGAATACAACAGTCACCATGCGCACTTTATTCCATGGGAGTAGTGTCTCAAACAGTCTACACTTTGATCGTTCCCAGGAAGACCAGTAGTAGTATCCGATGCACATTTGGAGGTATTTTGTAATCTGTGGACTATCAGGGTGTTGATGAAACACAGAAATTGCATCGGTATTGAATACAACAGTCACCATGCGCACTTCCCTCCATGGGAGTAGTGTCTCAAACAGTCTACGCTCTGTTCGTTCCCTGGAAGACCAGAAGTAGTTTCCGATGCACATATGAAGGCATTCTGAAATCTGTCTACTATCAGAGTGTTGATGGAACACAGAAATCGCATCGGGATTGAATACAACAGTCACCATGCGCACTTTCCTCCATGGGAGTAATTTCACAAACACTCTACGCTTTGATCGTTCCCTGGAAGACCAGAAGTAGTTTCCGATGCACATCTAGACGCATTCTGTAATCTGTGGACTATCAGAGTGTTGATGAAACATAGAAAATGCATCGGGATTGAATACAACAATCACCATGCGCACTTTCCTCCATGGGAGTAATGTCTGAAACAGTCTACGCTCTGATCGTTCCGTGGAAGACCATTAGTACTTTCCGGTGCACATCTGGAAGCATTCTGTAATCTGTGGACCTACAAAATGTTGATGAAACACAGAAATTGCATCGGGATTAAATACAACAGTCACCATCAGCACTTTCATCCATGGGAGTAACGTCTGAAACAGTCTACGTTTTGATCGTTAGCAGGAAAACATGTAGTAGTTTCTTATGCACATCTGGAGGGAATCTGTAATCTGTGGACTATCAGAGTGTTGATGAAAATCAGAAATTGCATCGGTATTGAATACAACAGTCACCATGCGCAATTTCCTCCATGGGACTAATGTCTCAAACAGTCTACGCTTTGATCGTTCCCTGGAAGACCAGTAGTAGTTTCCGATGCACATCTCGAGGCATTCTCTAATCTGTGGACTATCAGATTGTTGATGAAACACAGAAATTGCATCGTTATTGAATACAACATTCACCATGCGCACTCTCCTCCATGGGAGTAACGTCTCAAACAGTCTACGCTTTGATCGTTCCCTGGAAGACCAGTAGTTGTCTCCGATGCACATCTGGTGGCATTCTGTAATCTGTGGACTATCAGAGTGTTGATGAAACATAGAAAATGCATCGGGATTGAATACAACAATCACCATGCGCACTTTAATACACGGGAGTGATATCTCAAACAGCCTAGCTTTTGATAGTTCCCTGGAATACCAGTAGTAGTTTCCAATGCACATCTGGTGGCATTCTGTAATCTGTGGACTATCAGAGTGTTGATGAAACACAGAAATTGCATCGGGATTGAATACAACAGTCACCATGCGCACTTTCTTCCATGAGAGTAATGTCTCAAACAGTCTACGCTTTGATCGTTCCCTGGAAGACCAGAAGTAGTTTCCGATGCAAATCTGAAGGCATTCTGTAATCTGTCTACTATCACAGTGTTGATGGAACACAGAAATTGCATCAGGATTGAATACAACAGTCAACATGCGCACTTTCCTCCATGGGAGTAGTGTCTCAAACAGTCTACGCTTTGATCGGTCCCTGGAAGACCAGTAGTAGTTTCTGATGCACTTCAGGAGGCATTCTGTAATCTGTGGACTATCAGATTGTTGATGAAACACAGAAATTGCATTGGGATTGAATACAACAGTCACCATTCGCACTTTCCTACATGGAAGTAGTGGCTCAAACAGTCTACGCTTTGATCGTTCCCTGGAACACCATTAGTAGTTTCCATTGCACATCAGGAGGCATTCTGTAAGCTGTGGACTAAAAGAGTGTTGATGAAACACAGAAATTGCATCGGGATTGAATACAACAGTCACCATGCGCACTTTCTTCCATGAGAGTAATGTCTCAAACAGTCTACGCTTTGATCGTTCCCTGGAAGACCAGAAGTATTTCCGATGCAAATCTGAAGGCATTCTGTAATCTGTCTACTATCACAGTGTTGATGGAACACAGAAATTGCATCAGGATTGAATACAACAGTAAACATGCGCACTTTCCTCCATGGGAGTAGTGTCTCAAACAGTCTACGCTTTGATCGGTCCCTGGAAGACCAGTAGTAGTTTCTGATGCACTTCAGGAGGCATTCTGTAATCTGTGGACTATCAGATTGTTGATGAAACACAGAAATTGCATTGGGATTGAATACAACAGTCACCATTCGCACTTTCCTCCATGGAAGTAGTGGCTCAAACAGTCTACGCTTTGATCGTTCCCTGGAACACCATTAGTAGTTTCCGATGCACATCTGGAGGCATTCTGTAATCTGTGGACTATCAGAGTGTTGATGAAACACAGAAATTGTATCGGGATTGAATACAACAGTCACCATGCGCACTTTCCTACATGCGAGTAGTGTCTCAAACAGTCTACGCTTTGATCGTTCCCTGGAGGACCAGAAGTTGTTTCCGATGCACATCTGGACGCTTTCTGTATCTGTCTACTCTCAGAGTGTTGATGGAACAAAGAAATTGCATCGGGATTGAATACAACAGTCACCATGCGCACTTTCCTCCATGCGAGTAGTGTCTCAAACAGTCTACGCTTTGATCGTTCCCTGGAAGACCAGTAGTAGTTTCCGATGCACATCTGGAGGCATTCTATAATCTGTGAGCTATCAGAGTGTTGATGGAACACAGAAATTGCATCGGAATTGAATACAACAGTCATCATGTGTACTTTCCTCCATGGGTGAAGTGTCTCAAACAGTCTACGCTTTCATCGTTCCCTGGAAGACCAGAAGTAGTTTCCGATGCACATGTGGAAGCATCCTGTAATCTGTGGATTATCAGAGTGTTGATGAAACACAGAAATTGCATCTGTATTGAATAAAACAGTCACCATGCGCACTTTCCTCCATGGGAGTAGTGTCTCAAACAGTCTACGCTTTGATCGTTCCCTGGAAGACCAGAAGTAGTTTCCGATGCAAATCTGAAGGCATTCTGTCATCTGTCTACTATCACAGTGTTGATGGAACACAGAAATTGCATCGGGATTGAATACAACAGTCACCATGCGCACTTTATTCCATGGGAGTAGTGTCTCAAACAGTCTACGCTTTGATCGTTCCCTGGAAGACCAGTAGTAGTTTCCGATGCACATCAGGAGGCATTCTGTAATCTGTGGAGTATCAGAGTGTTGATGAAACACAGAAATTGCATCGGGATTGAATACAACAGTCACCATGCGCACTTTCCTCCACGGGAGTAATGTCTCAAACAGCCTACTCCTTTATCGTTCCCTGGAAGACCAGTAGTAGTTTCCGATGCACACCTGGAGGCATTCTGTAATCTGTGGACTATCAGAGTGTTGATGAAACACAGTAATTGCATCGGGTTTGAATACAACAGTCACCATGCGCACATTCTTCCATGAGAGAAGCGTCTCAAAAAGACTACGATTTCATCGTTCCCTGGAAGACCACTAGTAGTTTCCGATGCACGTCTGGTGGCATTCTGTAATCTGTGGACTATCAGAGTGATGATGAAACACAGAAATTGATTCGGGATTGAATACAACAGTCACCATGCGCACTTTCCTCCACGAGAGTAATGTCTCAAACAGTCTACGCTTTAATCGTTCCCTGGAAGACCAGTAGTAGTTTCCGATGCACATCTAGTGGCATTCTGTGGACTATCAGAGTGTTGATGAAACACAGAAATTGCATCGGGATTGAACACAACAGTCACCATGAGCACTTTCCTCCACAGGAGTAATGTCTCAAACAGTCGAGTCCTTGATCGTTCCCTGGAAGACCAGTAGTATTTTCGATGCACATCTGGAGGCATTCTGTAAATCTGTCTAGTATCAGAGTGTTGATGAAACACAGAAATTGCATCGGGATTGAATACAACAGTCACCATGCGCACTTAATTCCATGGGAGTATTGTCTCAAACAGTCTACACTTTGATCGTTCCCAGGAAGACCAGTAGTAGTATCCGATGCACATTTGGAGGTATTTTGTAATCTGTGGACTATCAGGGTGTTGATGAAACACAGAAATTGCATCGGGATTGAATACAACAGTCACCATGCGCACTTACCTCCATGGGTGTAATGTCTCAAACAGTCTACGCTTTGATCGATCCCTGGAAGACCAGTAGCAGTTTCCGATGCACATCTGGAGGCATTCTGTAATGTGTGGACTATCAGAGTGTTGATGAAACACAGAAATTGCATCGCGATTGAATACAACAGTCACCATGCGCACTTTCCTCCACAGGAGTAATGTCTCAAACAGCCTACGCCTTGATCGTTCCCTGGAAGACAAGTAGTAGTTTACGATGCACGTCTGGGTGCATTCTGTAATCTGTGGACTATCAGAGTGTTGATGAAACACAGAAATTGCATCGGGATTGAATACAACCGTCACCATGCGCACTTTCCTCCATGGGAGTAATGTCTCAAACAGTCTACGCATTTCTCGTTCCCTGGATTACCAGTTGTAGTTTCCGATGCACATCTGGAGGCATTCTGTAATCTGTGGACTATCAGAGTGTTGTTGAAACACAGATATTGCATCGGGATTGAATACAACAGTCACCATGCATACTTTCCTCCATGGGAGTAATGTCTCAAATAGTCTACGCTTTGATCGTTCCCTGGAAGACCAGTAGTAGTTTCCGATACACATCTGGAGGCATTCTGTAATCTGTGGACTATCAGAGTGTTGATGAAACACAGAAATGGCATCGGGATTGAATACAACAGTCACCATGCGCACTTTCTTCCATGAGAGTAGTGTCTCAAACAGAATACGCTTTGATCGTTCCCTGGGAGGCCAGAACTAGTTTCCGATGCACATCTGGAGGCATTCTGTAATCTGTCTACTATCAGAGTGTTGATGGAACACAGAAATTGCATCGGGATTGAATACAACAATCACCATGCGCACTTTCCTCCATAGGAGTAGTGTCGCAAACAGTCTACGCTTTGATCGTTCCCTGGAAGACCAGTAGTAGTTTACGATGCACATCTGGAGGCATTCTGTAATCTGTCGACTACCAGAGTGTTGATGAAATACAGAAATTGCATTGGGATTGAATACAACAGTCACCATGCGCACTTTCCTCCTTGGGAGTAATGTCTCAAAGAGTGTACGCTTTGATCGTTTACTGGAAGACCAGTAGTAGTTTCCGATGCACATCTGGAGGCATTCTGTTATCTGTGGCCTATCAGAGTGTTGATGAAACACAGAAATTGCATCGGGATTGAATACAACAGTCACCATGCGCACTTTCCTCCATGGGAGTAATGTCTCAAACAGCCTACGCCTTGATCGTTTCCTGGAAGACAAGTAGTAGTTTCCGATGCACGTCTGGTGGCATTCTGTAATCTGTGGACTATCAGTGTGTTGATGAAACACAGAAATTGCATCGGGATTGAATACAACAGTCACCATGTGCACTTTCTCCACGGGAGTAATGTCTCAAACAGCCAAAGTTTTAATCGTTCCCTGGAAGACCAGTAGTAATTTCCGATGCACATCTGGTGGCATTCTGTAATCTGTGGACTATCAGAGTGTTGATGAAACACAGAAATTGCATCGGGATTGAATACAACAATCACCATGCGCATTTTCCTCCATGGGAGTAGTGTCTCAAACAGTCTACGCTTTGATCGTTCCCTGGAAGACCAGTAGTAGTTTCCGATGCACATCTTTAAGCATTCTGTAATCTGTGGACTATCAGAGTGTTGTTGAAACACAGAAATTGCATCGGGAATGAATACAACAGTCACCATTCACACTTTCCTCCATGGGAGTTGAGTCTCAAACAGTCTACGTTTTGATCGTTCCGTGGAAGACCAGAAGTAGTTTCCGATGCACATCTGGAGGCATTCTGTAATCCGTCTACTCTCAGAGTGTTGATGGAACACAGAAATTGCATCGGGATTGAATACAACCGTCACCATGCGCACTTTCCTCCATGGGAGTAGTGTCTCAAACAGTCTACGCTTTGATCGTTCCCTGGAAGACCAGTAGTAGTTTCTGATGCAAATCAGGAGGCATTCTGTAATCTGTGGACTATCAGAGTGTTGATGAAACACAGAAATTGCATCGGGATTGAATACAACAGTCAATATTCGCACATTCCTCCATGGAAGTAGTGTCTCAAACAGTGTACGCTTTGATCGTTCCCTGGAACACCAGTAGTAGTTTCCGATGCACATCTGGAGGCATTCTGTAAGCAGTGGACTATCAGAGTGTTGATGAAACACAGAAATTGCATCGGGATTGAATACAACAGTCACCATGCGCACTTTCTTGCATGAGAGTAGTGTCTCAAACAGTCTACGCTTTGATCGTTCCCTGGAAGACCAGAAGTAGTTTCCGATGCACATCTGGAGGCATTCTGTAATCTGTCTACTATCAGAGTGTTGATGGAACAAAGAAATTGCATCGGAATTGAATACAACAGTCACCATGCGCACTTTCCTCCATGGAAGTAGTGTCTCAAACAGTCTACGCATTGATAGTTCCCTGGAAGACCAGTAGTAGTTTCTGATGCAAATCAGGAGGCAATCTGTAATCTGTGGACTATCAGAGTGTTGATGAAACACAGAAATTTCATCGGGATTGAATACAACAGTCACCATTCGCACTTTCCCCCATGGGAGTAGTGTCTCAAACAGTCTACGCTTTGATCGTTCCCAGGAAGACCAGTAGTAGTTTCCGATGCACATCTTCAGGCATTCTGTAATCTGTGGAATATCAGAGTGTTGATGAAACACAGAAATTGCATCGGTATTGAATACAACAGTCACCATGCGCACTTCCCTCCATGGGAGTAGTGTCTCAAACAGTCTACGCTTTGTTCGTTCCCTGGAAGACCAGAAGTAGTTTCCGATGCACATATGAAGGCATTCTGAAATCTGTCTACTATCAGAGTGTTGATGGAACACAGAAATCGCATCGGGATTGAATACAACAGTCACCATGCGCACTTTCCTCCATGGGAGTAATTTCACAAACACTCTACGCTTTGATCGTTCCCTGGAAGACCAGAAGTAGTTTCTGATGCACATCTAGACGCATTCTGTAATCTGTGGACTATCAGAGTGTTGATGAAACATAGAAAATGCATCGGGATTGAATACAACAATCACCATGCGCACTTTCCTCCATGGGAGTAATGTCTGAAACAGTCTACGCTCTGATCTTTCCGTGGAAGACCATTAGTACTTTCCGGTGCACATCTGGAAGCATTCTGTAATCTGTGGACCTACAAAATGTTGATGAAACACAGAAATTGCATCGGGATTAAATACAACAGTCACCATCAGCACTTTCATCCATGGGAGTAACGTCTGAAACAGTCTACGTTTTGATCGTTAGCAGGAAAACCAGTAGTAGTTTCTTATGCACATCTGGAGGGAATCTGTAATCTGTGGACTATCAGAGTGCTGATGAAACACAGAAATAGCATCGGGATTGAATACAACAGACATCATGCGCACTTTCCGCCATGGGAGTAATGTCTCAAACACTCTACGCTTTGATCTTTCCCTGGAAGACCAGTCGTAGTTTCCGATGCACATTTGGTGGCATTCTGTAATCTGTGGACTATCAGAGTGTTGATGAAACACAGAAATTGCATCGGGATTGAATACAACAGTCACCATGCGCACTTTCCTCCATGGGACTAATTCTCAAACATTCTACGCTTTGATCGATCCTTATAAGACCAGTAGTAGTTTCCGATGCACATCTGGTGGCACTCTGTAATCTGTGGACTATCAGAGTGTTGATGAAACACAGAAATTGCATCGGGATTGAATACAACAGTCACCATACGCACTTTCCTCCATGTGAGTAACGTCTCAAACAGTCTACGCTTTGATCGTTCCCTGGAATACCAGTAGTAGTTTCCGATGCACATCTGGAGGCATTCTGTAATCTGTGGACCTTCAAAGTGTTGAGGAAACACAGAATTTGCATCGGGAGTGAATACAACAGTCACAATCCGCTCTTTCCACCATGGGGTAATTTCTGATACAGTCTACGCTTTGATCGTTCCCAGGAAGACCTGTAGTAGTTTCCGATGCACATCTGGAGACAATCAGAGTGTTGATGAAACACAGAAATTGCATCGGGATTGAATACAACAGTCACCATCCGCACTTTCCTCCATGGGAGTAACGTCTGAAACAGTCTACGCTTTGATCGTTCCCTGGCAGACCAGTGATAGTTTCCGATGCACATCTGGTGGCATTCTGTAATCTGTGGACTGTCAGAGTGTTGATGAAACACAGAAATGGCATCGGGATTAGATACAACAGTCACCATGCGCACTTTCCTCCATGGGAGTATTGTCTCAAACAGTGTACGCTTTGATCGTTCCCTGCAAGACCAGTAGTAGTTTCCGATGCACATCTGGTGTCATTCTGTAATCTGTCTACAATCAGAGTGTTGATGAAACACGGAAATTGCATCGCGATTGAATACCACAGTCACCATGCGCACTTTCCTCCATGGGAGTAACGTCTCAAACAGTCTACTCTTTGATCGTTCCCCGGAAGACCAGTAGTTGTCTCCGATGCACATCTGGTGGCATTCTGTAGTCTGTGGACTAACAGAGTGTTGATGAAACACAGAAATTGCATCGGGATTGAATACAACAGTCAATACTGGCACTTTCCTCCATGGGAGTAACGTCTCAAACAGTCTACGATTTGATCGTTCCCTGGAATACCAGTAGTAGTTTCCGATGCACATCTGGTGGCATTCTGTAATCTGTGGACTATCAGAGTGTTGAAGAAACACAGAAATATCATCGGGATTGAATACAACAGTCACCATGCGCACTTTCCTCCATGGGAGTAACGTCCGAAACAGTCTACGCTTTGATCGTTCCATGGAAGACCAGTAGTTGTCTCCGATGCACATCTGGTGGCATTCTGTAATTTGTGGACTAACACAGTGTTGATGAAACACAGAAATTGCATCGGGATTGAATACAACAGTCAATACTGGCACTTTCCTCCATGGGAGTAATGTCTCAAACAGTTTACGCTTTGAACGCTCCCTGGAAGACCTCTAGTACTTTCCGATGCACATCTGGAGGCATTCTGTAATCTGTGGACTATCAGGGTGTTGATGAAACACAAAAATTGCATCGGGATTGAATACATCAGACACCATGCGCACTTTCCTCCATGGGAGTAATGTCTCAAACAGTCTACGCTTTAATCGTTCCCTGGAAGACAAGTTGTAGTTTCCGATGCACATCTGGTGGCATTCTGTAATCTGTGGACTGTCAGAGTGTTGATGAAACACAGAAATGGCATCGGGATTAGATACAACAGTCACCATGCGCACTTTCCTCCATGGGAGTAATGTCTCAAACAGTGTGCGCTTTGATCGTTCCCTGCAAGACCAGTAGTAGTTTCCGATGCACATCTGGTGGCACTCTGTAATCTGTGGACTATCAGAGTGTTGATGAAACACCGAAATATCATTGGGTTTGAATACAACAGTCACCATGCGCACTTTCCTCCATGGGAGTAACGTCTCAAACAGTCTACGATTTGATCGTTCCCTGGAAGACCAGTAGTTGTCTCCGATGCACATCTGGTGGCATTCTGTAATCTGTGGACTAACAGAGTGTTGATGAAACACAGAAATTGCATCGGGATTGAATACAACAGTCAATACTGGCAGTTTCCTCCATGTCTCAAACAGTTTACGCTTTGAACGCTCCCTGGAAGACCTCTAGTACTTTCCGATGCACATCTGGAGGCATTCTGTAATCTGTGGACTATCAGAGTGTTGATGAAACACAAAAATTGCATCGGGATTGAATACAACAGACACCATGCGCACTTTCCTCCATGTGAGTAATGTCTCAAACAGTCTACGCTTTAATCGTTCCCTGGAAGACAAGTTGTAGTTTCCGATGCACATCTGGTGGCATTCTGTAATCTGTGGTTTATCAGAGTGTTGATGAAACACAGAAATTGCATCGGGATTGAATACAACAGTCACCATGCGCACTTACCTCCATGGGAGTAATGTCTCAAACAGTCTACGCTTTGATCGATCCCTGGAAGACCAGTAGTAGTTTCCGATGCACATCTGGAGGCATTCTGTAATGTGTGGAGTATCAGAGTGTTGATGAAACACAGAAATTGCATCGGGATTGAATACAACAGTCACCATGCGCACTTTCCTCCACGGGAGTAATGTCTCAAACAGACTACGCCTTGATCGTTCCCTGGAAGACAAGTAGTAGTTTACGATGCACGTCTGGGTGCATTCTGTAATCTGTGGACTATCAGAGTGTTGATGAAACACAGAAATTGCATCGGGATTGAATACAACCGTCACCATGCGCACTTTCCTCCATTGGAGTAATGTCTCAAACAGTCTACGCTTTGTTCGTTCCCTGGAAGACCAGTAGCAGTTTCCGATACACATCTGGAGGCATTCTGTAATCTGTGGACTATCAGAGTGTTGATGAAACACAGAAATGGCATCGGGATTGAATACAACAGTCACAATGCGCACTTTCTTCCATGAGAGTAGTGTCTCAAACAGAATACGCTTTGATCGTTCCCTGGAAGGCCAGAACTAGTTTCCGATGCACATCTGGAGGCATTCTGTAATCTGTCTACTATCAGAGTGTTGATGGAACACAGAAATTGCATCGGGATTGAATACAACAGTCACCATGCGCACTTTCCTCCATGGGAGTAATGTCTCAAACAGCCTACGCCTTGATCGTTCCCTGGAAGACAAGTAGTAGTTTCCGATGCACGTCTGGTGGCATTCTGTAATCTGTGGACTATCAGTGTGTTGATGAAACACAGAAATTGCATCGGGATTGAATACAACAGTCACCATGTGCACTTTCTCCACGGGAGTAATGTCTCAAACAGCCAAAGATTTAATCGTTCCCTGGAAGACCAGTAATAATTTCCGATGCACATCTGGTGGCATTCTGTAATCTGTGGACTATCAGAGTGTTGATGAAACACAGAAATTGCATCGGGATTGAATACAACAATCACCATGCGCATTTTCCTCCATGGGAGTAGTGTCTCAAACAGTCTACGCTTTGTTCGTTCCCTGGAAGACCAGAAGTAGTTTCCGATGCACATATGAAGGCATTCTGAAATCTGTCTACTATCAGAGTGTTGATGGAACACAGAAATCGCATCGGGATTGAATACAACAGTCACCATGCGCACTTTCCTCCATGGGAGTAATTTCACAAACACTCCACGCTTTGATCGTTCCCTGGAAGGCCAGAACTAGTTTCCGATGCACATCTGGAGGCATTCTGTAATCTGTCTACTATCAGAGTGTTGATGGAACACAGAAATTGCATCGGGATTGAATACAACAGTCACCATGCGCACTTTCCTCCATGGGAGTAATGTCTCAAACAGCCTACGCCTTGATCGTTCCCTGGAAGACAAGTAGTAGTTTCCGATGCACGTCTGGTGGCATTCTGTAATCTGTGGACTATCAGTGTGTTGATGAAACACAGAAATTGCATCGGGATTGAATACAACAGTCACCATGTGCACTTTCTCCACGGGAGTAATGTCTCAAACAGCCAAAGATTTAATCGTTCCCTGGAAGACCAGTAATAATTTCCGATGCACATCTGGTGGCATTCTGTAATCTGTGGACTATCAGAGTGTTGATGAAACACAGAAATTGCATCGGGATTGAATACAACAATCACCATGCGCATTTTCCTCCATGGGAGTAGTGTCTCAAACAGTCTACGCTTTGTTCGTTCCCTGGAAGACCAGTAGTAGTTTCTGATGCAAATCAGGAGGCATTCTGTAATCTGTGGACTATCAGAGTGTTGATGAAACACAGAAATTGCATCGGGATTGAATACAACAGTCAATATTCGCACATTCCTCCATGGAAGTAGTGTCTCAAACAGTGTACGCTTTGATCGTTCCCTGGAACACCAGTAGTAGTTTCCGATGCACATCTGGAGGCATTCTGTAAGCAGTGGACTATCAGAGTGTTGATGAAACACAGAAATTGCATCGGGATTGAATACAACAGTCACCATGCGCACTTTCTTGCATGAGAGTAGTGTCTCAAACAGTCTACGCTTTGATCGTTCCCTGGAAGACCAGAAGTAGTTTCCGATGCACATCTGGAGGCATTCTGTAATCTGTCTACTATCAGAGTGTTGATGGAACAAAGAAATTGCATCGGAATTGAATACAACAGTCACCATGCGCACTTTCCTCCATGGAAGTAGTGTCTCAAACAGTCTACGCATTGATAGTTCCCTGGAAGACCAGTAGTAGTTTCTGATGCAAATCAGGAGGCAATCTGTAATCTGTGGACTATCAGAGTGTTGATGAAACACAGAAATTTCATCGGGATTGAATACAACAGTCACCATTCGCACTTTCCCCCATGGGAGTAGTGTCTCAAACAGTCTACGCTTTGATCGTTCCCAGGAAGACCAGTAGTAGTTTCCGATGCACATCTTCAGGCATTCTGTAATCTGTGGAATATCAGAGTGTTGATGAAACACAGAAATTGATTCGGTATTGAATACAACAGTCACCATGCGCACTTCCCTCCATGGGAGTAGTGTCTCAAACAGTCTACGCTTTGTTCGTTCCCTGGAAGACCAGAAGTAGTTTCCGATGCACATATGAAGGCATTCTGAAATCTGTCTACTATCAGAGTGTTGATGGAACACAGAAATCGCATCGGGATTGAATACAACAGTCACCATGCGCACTTTCCTCCATGGGAGTAATTTCACAAACACTCTACGCTTTGATCGTTCCCTGGAAGACCAGAAGTAGTTTCTGATGCACATCTAGACGCATTCTGTAATCTGTGGACTATCAGAGTGTTGATGAAACATAGAAAATGCATCGGGATTGAATACAACAATCACCATGCGCACTTTCCTCCATGGGAGTAATGTCTGAAACAGTCTACGCTCTGATCTTTCCGTGGAAGACCATTAGTACTTTCCGGTGCACATCTGGAAGCATTCTGTAATCTGTGGACCTACAAAATGTTGATGAAACACAGAAATTGCATCGGGATTAAATACAACAGTCACCATCAGCACTTTCATCCATGGGAGTAACGTCTGAAACAGTCTACGTTTTGATCGTTAGCAGGAAAACCAGTAGTAGTTTCTTATGCACATCTGGAGGGAATCTGTAATCTGTGGACTATCAGAGTGCTGATGAAACACAGAAATAGCATCGGGATTGAATACAACAGACATCATGCGCACTTTCCGCCATGGGAGTAATGTCTCAAACAGTCTACGCTTTGATCTTTCCCTGGAAGACCAGTCGTAGTTTCCGATGCACATTTGGTGGCATTCTGTAATCTGTGGACTATCAGAGTGTTGATGAAACACAGAAATTGCATCGGGATTGAATACAACAGTCACCATGCGCACTTTCCTCCATGGGACTAATTCTCAAACATTCTACGCTTTGATCGATCCTTATAAGACCAGTAGTAGTTTCCGATGCACATCTGGTGGCACTCTGTAATCTGTGGACTATCAGAGTGTTGATGAAACACAGAAATTGCATCGGGATTGAATACAACAGTCACCATACGCACTTTCCTCCATGTGAGTAACGTCTCAAACAGTCTACGCTTTGATCGTTCCCTGGAATACCAGTAGTAGTTTCCGATGCACATCTGGAGGCATTCTGTAATCTGTGGACCTTCAAAGTGTTGAGGAAACACAGAATTTGCATCGGGAGTGAATACAACAGTCACAATCCGCTCTTTCCACCATGGGGTAATTTCTGATACAGTCTACGCTTTGATCGTTCCCAGGAAGACCTGTAGTAGTTTCCGATGCACATCTGGAGACAATCAGAGTGTTGATGAAACACAGAAATTGCATCGGGATTGAATACAACAGTCACCATCCGCACTTTCCTCCATGGGAGTAACGTCTGAAACAGTCTACGCTTTGATCGTTCCCTGGCAGACCAGTGATAGTTTCCGATGCACATCTGGTGGCATTCTGTAATCTGTGGACTGTCAGAGTGTTGATGAAACACAGAAATGGCATCGGGATTAGATACAACAGTCACCATGCGCACTTTCCTCCATGGGAGTATTGTCTCAAACAGTGTACGCTTTGATCGTTCCCTGCAAGACCAGTAGTAGTTTCCGATGCACATCTGGTGTCATTCTGTAATCTGTCTACAATCAGAGTGTTGATGAAACACGGAAATTGCATCGCGATTGAATACCACAGTCACCATGCGCACTTTCCTCCATGGGAGTAACGTCTCAAACAGTCTACTCTTTGATCGTTCCCCGGAAGACCAGTAGTTGTCTCCGATGCACATCTGGTGGCATTCTGTAGTCTGTGGACTAACAGAGTGTTGATGAAACACAGAAATTGCATCGGGATTGAATACAACAGTCAATACTGGCACTTTCCTCCATGGGAGTAACGTCTCAAACAGTCTACGATTTGATCGTTCCCTGGAATACCAGTAGTAGTTTCCGATGCACATCTGGTGGCATTCTGTAATCTGTGGACTATCAGAGTGTTGAAGAAACACAGAAATATCATCGGGATTGAATACAACAGTCACCATGCGCACTTTCCTCCATGGGAGTAACGTCCGAAACAGTCTACGCTTTGATCGTTCCATGGAAGACCAGTAGTTGTCTCCGATGCACATCTGGTGGCATTCTGTAATTTGTGGACTAACACAGTGTTGATGAAACACAGAAATTGCATCGGGATTGAATACAACAGTCAATACTGGCACTTTCCTCCATGGGAGTAATGTCTCAAACAGTTTACGCTTTGAACGCTCCCTGGAAGACCTCTAGTACTTTCCGATGCACATCTGGAGGCATTCTGTAATCTGTGGACTATCAGGGTGTTGATGAAACACAAAAATTGCATCGGGATTGAATACATCAGACACCATGCGCACTTTCCTCCATGGGAGTAATGTCTCAAACAGTCTACGCTTTAATCGTTCCCTGGAAGACAAGTTGTAGTTTCCGATGCACATCTGGTGGCATTCTGTAATCTGTGGACTGTCAGAGTGTTGATGAAACACAGAAATGGCATCGGGATTAGATACAACAGTCACCATGCGCACTTTCCTCCATGGGAGTAATGTCTCAAACAGTGTGCGCTTTGATCGTTCCCTGCAAGACCAGTAGTAGTTTCCGATGCACATCTGGTGGCACTCTGTAATCTGTGGACTATCAGAGTGTTGATGAAACACCGAAATATCATTGGGTTTGAATACAACAGTCACCATGCGCACTTTCCTCCATGGGAGTAACGTCTCAAACAGTCTACGATTTGATCGTTCCCTGGAAGACCAGTAGTTGTCTCCGATGCACATCTGGTGGCATTCTGTAATCTGTGGACTAACAGAGTGTTGATGAAACACAGAAATTGCATCGGGATTGAATACAACAGTCAATACTGGCAGTTTCCTCCATGTCTCAAACAGTTTACGCTTTGAACGCTCCCTGGAAGACCTCTAGTACTTTCCGATGCACATCTGGAGGCATTCTGTAATCTGTGGACTATCAGAGTGTTGATGAAACACAAAAATTGCATCGGGATTGAATACAACAGACACCATGCGCACTTTCCTCCATGTGAGTAATGTCTCAAACAGTCTACGCTTTGATCGATCCCTGGAAGACCAGTAGTAGTTTCCGATGCACATCTGGAGGCATTCTGTAATGTGTGGAGTATCAGAGTGTTGATGAAACACAGAAATTGCATCGGGATTGAATACAACAGTCACCATGCGCACTTTCCTCCACGGGAGTAATGTCTCAAACAGACTACGCCTTGATCGTTCCCTGGAAGACAAGTAGTAGTTTACGATGCACGTCTGGGTGCATTCTGTAATCTGTGGACTATCAGAGTGTTGATGAAACACAGAAATTGCATCGGGATTGAATACAACCGTCACCATGCGCACTTTCCTCCATTGGAGTAATGTCTCAAACAGTCTACGCTTTGTTCGTTCCCTGGAAGACCAGTAGCAGTTTCCGATACACATCTGGAGGCATTCTGTAATCTGTGGACTATCAGAGTGTTGATGAAACACAGAAATGGCATCGGGATTGAATACAACAGTCACAATGCGCACTTTCTTCCATGAGAGTAGTGTCTCAAACAGAATACGCTTTGATCGTTCCCTGGAAGGCCAGAACTAGTTTCCGATGCACATCTGGAGGCATTCTGTAATCTGTCTACTATCAGAGTGTTGATGGAACACAGAAATTGCATCGGGATTGAATACAACAGTCACCATGCGCACTTTCCTCCATGGGAGTAATGTCTCAAACAGCCTACGCCTTGATCGTTCCCTGGAAGACAAGTAGTAGTTTCCGATGCACGTCTGGTGGCATTCTGTAATCTGTGGACTATCAGTGTGTTGATGAAACACAGAAATTGCATCGGGATTGAATACAACAGTCACCATGTGCACTTTCTCCACGGGAGTAATGTCTCAAACAGCCAAAGATTTAATCGTTCCCTGGAAGACCAGTAATAATTTCCGATGCACATCTGGTGGCATTCTGTAATCTGTGGACTATCAGAGTGTTGATGAAACACAGAAATTGCATCGGGATTGAATACAACAATCACCATGCGCATTTTCCTCCATGGGAGTAGTGTCTCAAACAGTCTACGCTTTGTTCGTTCCCTGGAAGACCAGAAGTAGTTTCCGATGCACATATGAAGGCATTCTGAAATCTGTCTACTATCAGAGTGTTGATGGAACACAGAAATCGCATCGGGATTGAATACAACAGTCACCATGCGCACTTTCCTCCATGGGAGTAATTTCACAAACACTCCACGCTTTGATCGTTCCCTGGAAGACCAGAAGTAGTTTCCGATGCACATCTAGACGCATTCTGTAATCTGTGGACTATCAGAGTGTTGACGAAACATAGAAAATGCATCGGGATTGAATACAACAATCACCATGCGCACTTTCCTCCATGGGAGTAATGTCTGAAACATTCTACGCTCTGATCGTTCCGTGGAAGACCATTAGTACTTTCCGGTGCACATCTGGAAGCATTCTGTAATCTGTGGACCTACAAAATGTTGATGAAACACAGAAATTGCATCGGGATTAAATACAACAGTCACCATCAGCACTTTCATCCATGGGAGTAACGTCTGAAACAGTCTACGTTTTGATCGTTAGCAGGAAAACCAGTAGTAGTTTCTTATGCACATCTGGAGGGAATCTGTAATCTGTGGACTATCAGAGTGTTGATGAAAATCAGAAATTGCATCGGTATTGAATACAACAGTCACCATGCGCAATTTCCTCCATGGGACTAATGTCTCAAACAGTCTACGCTTTGATCGTTCCCTGGAAGACCAGTAGTAGTTTCCGATGCACATCTCGAGGCATTCTCTAATCTGTGGACTATCAGAGTGTTGATGAAACACAGAAATTGCATCGTTATTGAATACAACAGTCACCATGCGCACTTTCCTCCATGGGAGTATCGTCTCAAACAGTCTACGCTTTGATCGTTCCCTGGAAGACCAGTAGTTGTCTCCGATGCACATCTGGTGGCATTCTGTAATCTGTGGACTATCAGAGTGTTGATGAAACATAGAAAATGCATCGGGATTGAATACAACAATCACCATGCGCACTTTAATACACGGGAGTGATATCTCAAACAGTCTAGCTTTTGATAGTTCCCTGGAATACCAGTAGTAGTTTCCAATGCACATCTGGTGGCATTCTGTAATCTGTGGACTATCAGAGTGTTGATGAAACACAGAAATAGCATCGGGATTGAATACAACAGACATCATGCGCACTTTCCGCCATGGGAGTAATGTCTCAAACAGTCTACGCTTTCATCTTTCCCTGGAAGACCAGTCGTAGTTTCCGATGCACATTTGGTGGCATTCTGTAATCTGTGGACTATCAGAGTGTTGATGAAACACAGAAATTGCATCGGGATTGAATACAACAGTCACCATGCGCACTTTCCTCCATGGGACTAATTCTCAAACATTCTACGCTTTGATCGATCCCTATAAGACCAGTAGTAGTTTCCGATGCACGTCTGGTGGCACTCTGTAATCTGTGGACTATCAGAGTGTTGATGAAACACAGAAATTGCATCGGGATTGAATACAACAGTCACCATACGCACTTTCCTCCATGTGAGTAACGTCTCAAACAGTCTACGCTTTGATCGTTCCCTGGAATACCAGTAGTAGTTTCCGATGCACATCTGGAGGCATTCTGTAATCTGTGGACCTTCAAAGTGTTGAGGAAACACAGAATTTGCATCGGGAGTGAATACAACAGTCACAATCCGCTCTTTCCGCCATGGGGTAATTTCTGATACAGTCTACGCTTTGATCGTTCCCAGGAAGACCTGTAGTAGTTTCCGATGCACATCTGGAGACAATCAGAGTGTTGATGAAACACAGAAATTGCATCGGGATTGAATACAACAGTCACCATCCGCACTTTCCTCCATTGGAGTAACGTCTGAAACAGTCTACGCTTTGATCGTTCCCTGGCAGACCAGTGATAGTTTCCGATGCACATCTGGTGGCATTCTGTAATCTGTGGACTGTCAGAGTGTTGATGAAACACAGAAATGGCATCGGGATTAGATACAACAGTCACCATGCGCACTTTCCTCCATGGGAGTAATGTCTCAAACAGTGTACGCTTTGATCGTTCCCTGCAAGACCAGTAGTAGTTTCCGATGCACATCTGGTGTCATTCTGTAATCTGTCTACAATCAGAGTGTTGATGAAACACGGAAATTGCATCGGGATTGAATACAACAGTCACCATGCGCACTTTCCTCCATGGGAGTAACGTCTCAAACAGTCTACTCTTTGATCGTTCCCCGGAAGACCAGTAGTTGTCTCCGATGCACATCTGGTGGCATTCTGTAATCTGTGGACTAACAGGGTGTTGATGAAACACAGAAATTGCATCGGAATTGAATACAACAGTCAATACTGGCACTTTCCTCCATGGGAGTAACGTCTCAAACAGTCTACGATTTGATCGTTCCCTGGAATACCAGTAGTAGTTTCCGATGCACATCTGGTGGCATTCTGTAATCTGTGGACTATCAGAGTGTTGAAGAAACACAGAAATATCATCGGGATTGAATACAACAGTCACCATGCGCACTTTCCTCCATGGGAGTAACGTCTCAAACAGTCTACGCTTTGATCGTTCCATGGAAGACCAGTAGTTGTCTCCGATGCACATCTGGTGGCATTCTGTAATCTGTGGACTAACAGAGTGTTGATGAAACACAGAAATTGCATCGGGATTGAATACAACAGTCAATACTGGCACTTTCCTCCATGGGAGTAATGTCTCAAACAGTTTACGCTTTGAACGCTCCCTGGAAGACCTCTAGTACTTTCCGATGCACATCTGGAGGCATTCTGTAATCTGTGGACTATCAGGGTGTTGATGAAACACAAAAATTGCATCGGGATTGAATACATCAGACACCATGCGCACTTTCCTCCATGGGAGTAATGTCTCAAACAGTCTACGCTTTAATCGTTCCCTGGAAGACAAGTTGTAGTTTCCGATGCACATCTGGTGGCATTCTGTAATCTGTGGACTGTCAGAGTGTTGATGAAACACAGAAATGGCATCGGGATTAGATACAACAGTCACCATGCGCACTTTCCTCCATGGGAGTAATGTCTCAAACAGTGTACGCTTTGATCGTTCCCTGCAAGACCAGTAGTAGTTTCCGATGCACATCTGGTGGCACTCTGTAATCTGTGGACTATCAGAGTGTTGATGAAACACCGAAATATCATCGGGATTGAATACAACAGTCACCATGCGCACTTTCCTCCATGGGAGTAACGTCTCAAACAGTCTACGCTTTGATCGTTCCCTGGAAGACCAGTAGTTGTCTCCGATGCACATCTGGTGGCATTCTGTAATCTGTGGACTAACAGAGTGTTGATGAAACACAGAAATTGCATCGGGATTGAATACAACAGTCAATACTGGCAGTTTCCTCCATGTCTCAAACAGTTTACGCTTTGAACGCTCCCTGGAAGACCTCTAGTACTTTCCGATGCACATCTGGATGCATTCTGTAATCTGTGGACTATCAGAGTGTTGATGAAACACAAAAATTGCATCGGGATTGAATACAACAGACACCATGCGCACTTCCCTTCATGGGAGTAATGTCTCAAACAGTCTACGCTTTGATCGTTCCCTAGAAGACCAGTAGTGGTTTCCGATGCACAACAGGTGGCATTCTGTAATCTGTGGACTATCAGAGTGGTGATGAAATACAGAAAATGCATCGGGATTGAATACAACAATCACCATGCGCACTTTCCTCCATGGGAGTAATGTCTCAAACAGTCTACGATTTGATCGTTCCCTGGAAGACCAGTAGTAGTTTCCGATGCACATCTGGTGGCAATCTGTAATCTCTTTACTATCAGAGTGTTGATGAAACACAGAAATAGCATCGGGATTCAATACAACAGTCACCATGCGCACTTTCCTCCATGGGAGTAACGTCTCAAACAGTCTACGCTTTGATCGTTCCCTGGAAGAGCAGTAGTACTTTCCGGTGCACATCTGGAGGCATTCTGTAATCTGTGGACTATCAGAGAGTTGATGAAACACAGAAATTTCATCGGGATTGAATACAACAGACACCATGCGCACTTTCCTCCATGGGAGTAATGTCTCAAACAGTCTACGCTTTGATCGTTCCCTGGAAGACCAGTAGTAGTTTCCGATGCACATTTGGTGGCATTCTGTAATCTGTGGACTATCAGATTGTTGATGAAACACAGTAATTGCATCGGGATTAAATACAACAGTCACCATCAGCACTTTCATCCATGGGACTAACGTCTGAAACAGTCTACAATTTGATCGTTAGCAGGAAAACCAGTAGTAGTTTCCGATGCACATCTGGAGGGAATCTGTAATCTGTGGACTATCAGAGTGTTGATGAAAATCAGAAATTGCATCGGGATTGAATACAGCAGTCACCATGCGCAATTTCCTCCATGGGACTAATGTCTCAAACAGTGTACGCTTTGATCGTTCCCTGGAAGACCAGTAGTAGTTTCCGATGCACATCTCGAGGCATTCTCTAATCTGTGGACTATCAGAGTGTTGATGAAACACAGAAATTGCATCGGGATTGAATACAACAGTCAATATTGGCACTTTCCTCCATGGGAGAGATGTCTCAAACAGTCTACGCTTTGATCGTTCCCTGGAAGACCAGTAGTACTTTCCGGTGCACATCTGGAGGCATTCTGTAATCTGTGGACTATCAGAGTGTTGATGAATCACGGAAATTGCATCGGGATTGAATACAACAGTCAATACTGGCACTTTCCTCCATGGGAGTAACGTCTCAAACAGTCTACGATTTGATCGTTCCCTGGAATACCAGTAGTACTTTCCGATGCACATCTGGTGGCATTATGTAATCTGTGGACTATCAGAGTGTTGAAGAAACACAGAAATATCATCGGGATTGAATACAACAGTCACCATGCGCACTTTCCTCCATGGGAGTAACGTCTCAAACAGTCTACGCTTTGATCGTTCCATGGAAGACCAGTAGTTGTCTCCGATGCACATCTGGTGGCATTCTGTAATCTGTGGACTAACAGAGTGTTGATGAAACACAGAAATTGCATCGGGATTGAATACAACAGTCAATACTGGCAGTTTCCTCCATGGGAGTAATGTCTCAAACAGTTTACGCTTTGAACGCTCCCTGGAAGACCTCTAGTACTTTCCGATGCACATCTGGAGGCATTCTGTAATCTGTGGACTATCAGGGTGTTGATGAAACACAAAAATTGCATCGGGATTGAATACATCAGACACCATGCGCACTTTCCTCCATGGGAGTAATGTCTCAAACAGTCTACGCTTTAATCGTTCCCTGGAAGACAAGTTGTAGTTTCCGATGCACATCTGGTGGCATTCTGTAATCTGTGGACTGTCAGAGTGTTGATGAAACACAGAAATGGCATCGGGATTAGATACAACAGTCACCATGCGCACTTTCCTCCATGGGAGTAATGTCTCAAACAGTGTACGCTTTGATCGTTCCCTGCAAGACCAGTAGTAGTTTCCGATGCACATCTGGTGGCATTCTGTAATCTGTGGACTATCAGAGTGTTGATGAAACACCGAAATATCATCGGGATTGAATACAACAGTCACCATGCGCACATTCCTCAATGGGAGTAACGTCTCAAACAGTCTACGCTTTGATCGTTCCCTGGTAGACCAGTAGTTGTCTCCGATGCACATCTGGTGGCATTCTGTAATCTGTGGACTAACAGAGTGTTGATGAAACACAGAAATTGCATCGGGATTGAATACAACAGTCAATACTGGCAGTTTCCTCCATGTCTCAAACAGTTTACGCTTTGAACGCTCCCTGGAAGACCTCTAGTACTTTCCGATGCACAACTGGAGGCATTCTGTAATCTGTGGACTATCAGAGTGTTGATGAAACACAAAAATTGCATCGGGATTGAATACAACAGACACCATGCGCACTTTCCTCCATGTGAGTAATGTCTCAAACAGTCTACGCTTTAATCGTTCCCTGGAAGACAAGTTGTAGTTTCCGATGCACATCTGGTGGCATTCTGTAATCTGTGGTTTATCAGAGTGTTGATGAAACACAGAAATTGCATCGGGATTGAATACAACAGTCACCATGCGCACTTTCCTCCATAGGACTAATTCTCAAACATTCAACGCTTCGGTCGTTCCCTGGAAGACCAGTAGTAGTTTCCGATGCACATCTGGTGGCATACTGTAATCTGTGGACTATCAGAGTGTTGATGAAACACAGAAATTGAATCGGGATAGAATTCAACAGTCACCATGCGCACTTCCCTTCATGGGAGTAATGTCTCAAACAGTCTACGCTTTGATCGTTCCCTGGAAGACCAGTAGTGGTTTCCGATGCACAACAGGTGGCATTCTGTAATCTGTGGACTATCAGAGTGGTGATGAAATACAGAAAATGCATCGGGATTGAATACAACAATCACCATGCGCACTTTCCTCCATGGGAGTAATGTCTCAAACAGTCTACGATTTGATCGTTCCCTGGAAGACCAGTAGTAGTTTCCGATGCACATCTGGTGGCAATCTGTAATCTGTTTACTATCAGAGTGTTGATGAAACACAGAAATAGCATCGGGATTGAATACAACAGTCACCATGCGCACTTTCCTCCATGGGAGTAACGTCTCAAACAGTCTACGCTTTGATCGTTCCCTGGAAGACCAGTAGTACTTTCCGGTGCACATCTGGAGGCATTCTGTAATCTGTGGACTATCAGAGAGTTGATGAAACACAGAAATTTCATTGGGATTGAATACAACAGACACCATGCGCACTTTCCTCCATGGGAGTAATGTCTCAAACAGTCTACGCTTTGATCGTTCCCTGGAAGACCAGTAGTAGTTTCCGATGCACATTTGGTGGCATTCTGTAATATGTGGACTATCAGATTGTTGATGAAACACAGAAATTGCATCGGGATTAAATACAACAGTCACCATCAGCACTTTCATCCATGGGAGTAACGTCTGAAACAGTCTACAATTTGATCGTTAGCAGGAAAACCAGTAGTAGTTTCCGATGCACATCTGGAGGGAATCTGTAATCTGTGGACTATCAGAGTGTTGATGAAAATCAGAAATTGCATCGGGATTGAATACAGCAGTCACCATGCGCAATTTCCTCCATGGGACTAATGTCTCAAACAGTGTACGCTTTGATCGTTCCCTGGAAGACCAGTAGTAGTTTCCGATGCACATCTCGAGGCATTCTCTAATCTGTGGACTATCAGAGTGTTGATGAAACACAGAAATTGCATCGGGATTGAATACAACAGTCAATATTGGCACTTTCCTCCATGGGAGAGATGTCTCAAACAGTCTACGCTTTGATCGTTCCCTGGAAGACCAGTAGTACTTTCCGGTGCACATCTGGAGGCATTCTGTAATCTGTGGACTATCAGAGTGTTGATGAATCACAGAAATAGCATCGGGATTGAATACAACAGTCACCATGCGCACTTTCCTCCATGGGAGTAACGTCTCAAACAGTCTACGCTTTGATCGTTCCCTGGAAGACCAGTAGTTGTCTCCGATGCACTTCTGGAGGCATTCTGTAATCTGTGCACTATCAGAGTGTTGATGAAACACAGAAATTGCATCGGGATTGAATACAACAGTCACCATGCGCAATTTCCTCCATGAGAGTAATCTCTCAAACAGTCTACGCTTTATCGTTCCCTGGAAGTTAATGTAATAGTTTCCGATGCACATCTGGAGTCATTCTGTAATCTGTGGACCTTCAAAGTGTTGATGAAACACAGGAATTGCATCGCGATTGAATACAACAGTCACCATGCGCACTTTCCTACATATGAGTAATGTCTCAAACAGTTTACGCTTCGATCGTTCCCTGGAAGACCTGTAGTAGTTTCCGATGCACATCTGGAGGCATTTTGTAATCTGTGGACTATCAGAGTGTTGATGAAACACAGAAATTGCATCGGGATTGAATACAACAGTCACCATGCGCACTTTCCTCCATGGGAGTAATATCTCAAACAGTCTACGGTTTGATCGTTCCCTGGAAGACCAGTAGTAGTTTACGATGCACTTTTGGAGGCATTCTGTAATCTGTGGACCTTCAAAGTGTTGATGAAACATAGAAAATGCCTCGGGATTGAATACAACAGTCATCATTCGCATTTTCCTCCATGGGAGTAATGTATCAAACTGTCTAAGTTTTGATCGTACCCTGGAACACCAGTAGTAGTTTCTGATGCACATCTGGAGGCATTCTGTAATCTGTGGACCTTCAAAGTGTTGATGAAACACAGAAAGGGCATCGGGATTGATTACAACAGTCACCATGCCCACTTTCCTCCATGGGAGTAATGTCGCAAACAGTCTACGATTTGATCGATCCCTGGAAGACCAGTAGTAGTTTCCGATGCACATCTGGAGCCATTCTGTAATCTGTGGACTATCTGAGTGTTGATGAAACACAGAAATTGCATCGGGATTGAATACAACAGTCTCCATGCCCACTTTCCTCCATGGGAGTAATGTCGCAAACAGTCTACGCTTTGATCATTCCCTGGAAGACCAGTAGTAGTTTCCGATTCACATCTGGAGGCATTCTGTAATCTGTGGATCTTCAAAGTGTTGATGAATCACAGAAATTGCATCGGCATGGAATACAACAGTCACCGTGCGCACTTTCCTCCGTGGGAGTAATGTCTCAAACTGTCTACGCTTTGATCGTTCCCTGGAAGACCAGTAGTAGTTTCCGATGCACATCTGGAGGCATTCTGTAATCTGTGTACCTTCAAAGTGTTGATGAAACACAGAAATTGCATCGGGATTGAATACAACAATCACCATGCGCACTATCCTCCATGTGAGTAATGTCTCAAACAGTCTACGCTTTGATCGTTCCCTGGAAGACCAGTAGTAATTTCCGATGCACATCTGGAGGCATTCTGTAATCTGTGGTCTATATGAGTCTTGATGAAACACAGAAATTGCATCGGGATTGAATACAACAGTCACCATGCGCACTTACCTCCATTGAGGTAATGTCTCAAACAGTTTACGCTTTGATCGTTCCCTGGAAGACCAGTAGTAGGTTCCGATGCACATCTGGAGGTATTCTGTAATCTGTGTACCTTCAAAGTGTTGATGAAACACAGAAATTGCATCCGGATTGAATGCAACTGTCACCATGCGCACTATCCTCCATGTGAGTAATGTCTCAAACAGTCTACGCTTTGATCGTTCCCTGGAAGACCAGTAGTAGTTTCCGATGCACATGTGGAGGCAATCTGTAATCTGTGGACTATCAGAGTCTTGATGAAACACAGAAATTGCATCGGGATTGAATACAACAGTCACCATGCGCACTTTCCTACATTGGTGTAATGTCTCAAAGAGTTTACGCTTTGATCGTTCCCTGGAAGACCAGTAGTAGTTTCCGATGCACATCTGGAGGCATTCTGTAATCTGTGGACTATCAGAGTGTTAATGAAACACAGATATTGCATTGGGATTGAATACAACAGTCACCATGCGCACTTTCCTCCATGGTTGTAATGTCTCAAACAGTTTACGATTTGATCGTTCCCTGGAAGACCAGTAGTAGTTTCCGATGCACATCTGGAGGCATTCGGTAATCTGTGGACTATCAGAGTCTTGATGAGACACAGAAATTGCATCGGGATTGAATACAACAGTCACCATGCGCACATTCCTCCATGGATGTAATGTCTCAAACAGTTTACGCTTCGATCGTTCCCTGGAAGACCAGTAGTAGTTTCCGATGCACATCTGGAGGCATTCAGTAATCTGTGGACCTTCAAAGTGTTGATGAAACACAGAAATTGCATCGGGATTGAATACAACAGTCACCATGCGCACTTTCCTCCATATGAGTAATGTCACAAACAATCTACGTTTTGATCGTTACCTGGAAGCCCACTAGTGGTTTCCGATGCACATCTGGAGGCATTCTGTAATGTGTGGACTATCAGAGTTTTGATGAAACACAGAAATTGCATCAGGATTGAATACAACAGTCACCATGCGCACTTTCCGCAATGCGAGTAATGTCTCAAACAGTTTACACTTTTATCGTTCCCTGGAAGACCAGTAGTAGTTTCCGATGCACATCTGGAGGCATTCTGTAATCTGTGGACTATCAGAGTCTTGATGAGACACAGAAATTGCATCGGGATTGAATACAACAGTCACCATGCGCACTTTCCTCCATGGGTGTAATGTCTCAAACAGTTTACGCTTTGATCGTTCCCTGGAAGACCAGTAGTAGTTTCCGATGCACATCTGGAGGCATTCTGTAATCTGTGGACTATCAGAGTGTTGATGAAACACAGAAATTGCATCGGGATTGAATACTACAGTCACCATGCTAACTCTCCTCCATGGGAGTAATGTCGCTAACAATCGACGCTTTGATCGTTCCCTGGAAGACCAGTAGTAGTTTCCGATGCACATCTGGAGGCATTCTGTAATCTGTGGACCTTCAAAGTGTTGATGAAACACAGAAATTGCATCGGGATTGAATACAACAGTCACCATGCGCACTTTCCTCCATATGAGTAATGTCACAAACAGTCTAAATTTTGATCGTTCCCTGGGAGACCAGTAGTAGTTTCCGATGCACATCTGGAGGCATTCTGTAATCTGTGGACTATCAGAGTGTTGATGAAACACAGAAATAGCATCGGGATGAATACAACAGTCACCATGCGCACTTTCCTCCATGGGAGTAATGTCTCAAACAGTTTACACTTTGATCGTTCCCTGGAAGACCAGTAGTGGTTTCCGATGCACATCTTCTGACCTTCTGTATTGTGTGGACTATCCGAGTGTTGATGCAACACTGAAATAGCATCGGGATTGAATACAACAATGACCATGCGCACTTTCCTCCATAGGAGTAATGTCTCAAACAGTCTACGCTTTGATCGTTCCCTGGAAGACCAGAAGTAGTTTCCGATGCACTTCTGGAGGCATTCTGTAATCTGTGGATCTTCAAAGTGTTGATGAAACACAGAAATTATATCGGTATAGAATACAAAAGTTACCATGCGCACTTTCCTTCATGGGAGTGATGTCTCAAACTGTCTACGTTTTGATCGTTCCCTGGAAGACCAGTAGTAGTTTCCGATTCACATCTGGAGGCATTCTGTAACCTGTCGACCTTCAAAGTGTTGATGAAACACAGAAATTGCATCGGGATTGAATACAACAGCCACCTTGCGCACTTTCCTCCATGTGAGTAATGTCTCAAACAGTCTACGCTCTGATCGTTCCCTGGAAGACCAGTAGTAGTTTCCGATGCACATCTGGAGTCATTCTGTAATCTGTGGACCTTCAAAGTGTTGATGAAACACAGGAATTGCATCGCGATTGAATACAACAGTCACCATGCGCACTTTCCTACATGGGAGTAATGTCTCACACAGTCTACGCTTTGATCGTTCCCTGGAAGACCTGTAGTAGTTTCCGATGCACATCTGGAGGCATTTTGTAATCTGTGGACTATCGGAGTGTTGATGAAACACAGAAATTGCATCGGAAATGAATACAACAGTCACCATGCGCACTTTCCTCCATGGGAGTAATATGTCAAACAGTCTACGGTTTGATCGTTCCCTGGAAGACCAGTAGTAGTTTCCGATGCACATCTGGAGTCATTCTGTAATCTGTGGACCTTCAAAGTGTTGATGAAACACAGGAATTGCATCGCGATTGAATACAACAGTCACCATGCGCACTTTCCTACATATGAGTAATGTCTCAAACAGTTTACGCTTCGATCGTTCCCTGGAAGACCTGTAGTAGTTTCCGATGCACATCTGGAGGCATTTTGTAATCTGTGGACTATCAGAGTGTTGATGAAACACAGAAATTGCATCGGGATTGAATACAACAGTCACCATGCGCACTTTCCTCCATGGGAGTAATATCTCAAACAGTCTACGGTTTGATCGTTCCCTGGAAGACCAGTAGTAATTTCCGATGCACATCTGGAGGCATTCTGTAATCTGTGGACCTTCAAAGTGTTGATGAAACATAGAAAATGCCTCGGGATTGAATACAACAGTCATCATTCGCATTTTCCTCCATGTTAGTAATGTATCAAACTGTCTAAGTTTTGATCGTACCCTGGAACACCAGTAGTAGTTTCTGATGCACATCTGGAGGCATTCTGTAATTTGTGGACCTTCAAAGTGTTGATGAAACACAGAAAGTGCATCGGGATTGATTACAACAGTCACCATGCCCACTTTCCTCCATGGGAGTAATGTCGCAAACAGTCTACGCTTTGATCACTCCCTGGAAGACCAGTAGTAGTTTCCGATTCACATCTGGAGGCATTCTGTAATCTGTGGATCTTCAAAGTGTTGCTGAATCACAGAAATTGCATCGGCATGGAATACAACAGTCACCGTGCGCACTTTCCTCCGTGGGAGTAATGTCTCAAACTGTCTACGCTGTGATCGTTCCCTGGAAGACCAGTAGTAGTTTCCGATGCACATCTGGAGGCATTCTGTAATCTGTGTACCTTCAAAGTGTTGATGAAACACAGAAATTGCATCGGGATTGAATACAACAATCACCATGCGCACTATCCTCCATGTGAGTAATGTCTCAAACAGTCTACGCTTTGATCGTTCCCTGGGAGACCAGTAGTAGTTTCCGATGCACATCTGGAGGCATTCTGTAATCTGTGGACTATCAGAGTGTTGATGAAACACAGAAATAGCATCGGGATTGAATACAACAGTCACCATGCGCACTTTCCTCCATTGAGGTAATGTCTCAAAGAGTTTACGCTTTGATCGTTCCCTGGAAGACCAGTAGTAGTTTCCGATGCACATCTGGAGGTATTCTGTAATCTGTGTACCTTCAAAGTGTTGATGAAACACAGAAATTGCATCCGGATTGAATGCAACTGTCACCATGCGCACTATCCTCCTTGTGAGTAATGTCTCAAACAGTCTACGCTTTGATCGTTCCCTGGAAGATCAGTAGTAGTTTCCGATGCACATGTGGAGGCAATCTGTAATCTGTGGACTATCAGAGTCTTGATGAAACACAGAAATTGCATCGGGATTGAATACAACAGTCACCATGCGCACTTTCCTCCATTGGTGTAATGTCTCAAAGAGTTTACGCTTTGATCATTCCCTGGAAGACCAGTAGTAGTTTCCGATGCACATCTGGAGGCATTCTGTAATCTGTGGACTATCAGAGTGTTAATGAAACACAGATATTGCATTGGGATTGAATACAACAGTCACCATGCGCACTTTCCTCCATGGTTGTAATGTCTCAAACAGTTTACGATTTGATCGTTCCCTGGAAGACCAGTAGTAGTTTCCGATGCACATCTGGAGGCATTCGGTAATCTGTGGACTATCAGAGTCTTGATGAGACACAGAAATTGCATCGGGATTGAATACAACAGTCACCATGCGCACATTCCTCCATGGATGTAATGTCTCAAACAGTTTACGCTTTGATCGTTCCCTGGAAGACCAGTAGTAGTTTCCGATGCACATCTGGAGGCATTCAGTAATCTGTGGACCTTCAAAGTGTTGATGAAACACAGAAATTGCATCGGGATTGAATACAACAGTCACCATGCGCACTTCCCTCCATATGAGTAATGTCACAAACAGTCTACGTTTTGATCGTTCCCTGGGAGACCAGTAGTAGTTTCCGATGCACATCTGGAGGCATTCTGTAATCTGTGGACTATCAGAGTGTTGATGAAACACAGAAATAGCATCGGGATTGAATACAACAGTCACCATGCGCACTTTCCTCCATGGGAGTAATGTCTCAAACAGTTTACACTTTGATCGTTCCCTGGAAGACCAGTAGTGGTTTCCGATGCACATCTTCTGACCTTCTGTATTGTGTGGACTATCAGAGTGTTGATGCAACACTGAAATAGCATCGGGATTGAATACAACAATGACCATGCTCACTTTCCTCCATAGGAGTAATGTCTCAAACAGTCTACGCTTTGATCGTTCCCTGGAAGACCAGAAGTAGTTTCCGATGCACATCTGGAGGCATTCTGTAATCTGTGGACCTTCAAAGTGTTGATGAAACACAGAAAATGCCTCGGGATTGAATACAACAGTCATCATTCGCATTTTCCTCCATGGGAGTAATGTATCAAACTGTCTAAGTTTTGATCGTACCCTGGAACACCAGTAGTAGTTTCTGATGCACATCTGGAGGCATTCTGTAATCTCTGGACCTTCAAAGTGTTGATGAAACACAGAAAGTGCATCGGGATTGATTACAACAGTCACCATGCCCACTTTCCTCCATGGGAGTAATGTCGCAAACAGTCTACGATTTGATCGTTCCCTGGAAGACCAGTAGTAGTTTCCGATGCACATCTGGAGACATTCTGTAATCTGTGGACTATCTGAGTGTTGATGAAACACAGAAATTGCATCGGGATTGAATACAACAGTCTCCATGCCCACTTTCCTCCATGGGAGTAATGTCGCAAACAGTCTACGCTTTGATCATTCCCTGGAAGACCAGTAGTAGTTTCCGATTCACATCTGGAGGCATTCTGTAATCTGTGGACCTTCAAAGTGTTGATGAATCACAGAAATTGCATCGGCATGGAATACAACAGTCACCGTGCGCACTTTCCTCCGTGGGAGTAATGTCTCAAACTGTCTACGCTTTGATCGTTCCCTGGAAGACCAGTAGTAGTTTCCGATCCACATCTGGAGGCATTCTGTAATCTGTGTACCTTCAAAGTGTTGATGAAACACATCAATTGCATCGGGATTGAATACAACAATCACCATGCGCACTATCCTCCATGTGAGTAATGTCTCAAACAGTCTACGCTTTGATCGTTCCCTGGAAGACCTGTAGTAATTTCCGATGCACATCTGGAGGCATTCTGTAATCTGTGGACTATATGAGTCTTGATGAAACACAGAAATTGCATCGGGATTGAATACAACAGTCACCATGCGCACTTTCCTCCATTGGGGTAATGTCTCAAACAGTTTACGCTTTGATCGTTCCCTGGAAGACCAGTAGTAGTTTCCGATGCACATCTGGAGGCATTCTGTAATCTGTGGACCTTCAAAGTGTTGATGAAACACAGAAATTGCATCGGGATTGAATACAACAGTCACCATGCGCACTTTCCTCCATATGAGTAATGTCACAAACAGTCTACGTTTTGATCGTTCCCTGGAAGACCAGTAGTAGTTTCCGATGCACATCTGGAGGCATTCTGTAATCTGTGGACTATCAGAGTGTTGATGAAACACAGAAATTGCATCGGGATTGAATACAACAGTCACCATGCGCAATTTCCTCCATGAGAGTAATCTCTCAAACAGTCTACGCTTTATCGTTCCCTGGAAGTTAATGTAATAGTTTCCGATGCACATCTGGAGGCATTCTGTAATCTGTGGACTATATGAGTCTTGATGAAACACAGAAATTGCATCGGGATTGAATACAACAGTCACCATGCGCACTTTCCTCCATTGAGGTAATGTCTCAAACAGTTTACGCTTTGATCGTTCCCTGGAAGACCAGTAGTAGTTTCCGATGCACATCTGGAGGTATTCTGTAATCTGTGTACCTTCAAAGTGTTGATGAAACACAGAAATTGCATCCGGATTGAATGCAACTGTCACCATGCGCACTATCCTCCATGTGAGTAATGTCTCAAACAGTCTACGCTTTGATCGTTCCCTGGAAGATCAGTAGTAGTTTCCGATGCACATGTGGAGGCAATCTGTAATCTGTGGACTATCAGAGTCTTGATGAAACACAGAAATTGCATCGGGATTGAATACAACAGCCACCATGCGCACTTTCCTCCATTGGTGTAATGTCTCAAAGAGTTTACGCTTTGATCGTTCCCTGGAAGACCAGTAGTAGTTTCCGATGCACATCTGGAGGCATTCTGTAATCTGTGGACTATCAGAGTGTTAATGAAACACAGATATTGCATTGGGATTGAATACAACAGTCACCATGCGCACTTTCCTCCATGGTTGTAATGTCTCAAACAGTTTACGATTTGATCGTTCCCTGGAAGACCAGTAGTAGTTTCCGATGCACATCTGGAGGCATTCGGTAATCTGTGGACTATCAGAGTCTTGATGAGACACAGAAATTGCATCGGGATTGAATACAACAGTCACCATGCGCACATTCCTCCATGGATGTAATGTCTCAAACAGTTTACGCTTTGATCGTTCCCTGGAAGACCAGTAGTAGTTTCCGATGCACATCTGGAGGCATTCAGTAATCTGTGGACCTTCAAAGTGTTGATGAAACACAGAAATTGCATCGGGATTGAATACAACAGTCACCATGCGCACTTTCCTCCATATGAGTAATGTCACAAACAGTCTACGTTTTGATCGTTCCCTGGGAGACCAGTAGTAGTTTCCGATGCACATCTGGAGGCATTCTGTAATCTGTGGACTATCAGAGTGTTGATGAAACACAGAAATAGCATCGGGATTGAATACAACAGTCACCATGCGCACTTTCCTCCATGGGAGTAATGTCTCAAACAGTTTACACTTTGATCGTTCCCTGGAAGACCAGTAGTGGTTTCCGATGCACATCTTCTGACCTTCTGTATTGTGTGGACTATCAGAGTGTTGATGCAACACTGAAATAGCATCGGGATTGAATACAACAATGACCATGCTCACTTTCCTCCATAGGAGTAATGTCTCAAACAGTCTACGCTTTGATCGTTCCCTGGAAGACCAGAAGTAGTTTCCGATGCACTTCTGGAGGCTTTCTGTAATCTGTGGATCTTCAAAGTGTTGATGAAACACAGAAATTATATCGGTATAGAATACAAAAGTTACCATGCGCACTTTCCTTCATGGGAGTGATGTCTCAAACTGTCTACGTTTTGATCGTTCCCTGGAAGACCAGTAGTAGTTTCCGATTCACATCTGGAGGCATTCTGTAACCTGTCGACCTTCAAAGTGTTGATGAAACACAGAAATTGCATCGGGATTGAATACAACAGCCACCTTGCGCACTTTCCTCCATGTGAGTAATGTCTCAAACAGTCTACGCTCTGATCGTTCCCTGGAAGACCAGTAGTAGTTTCCGATGCACATCTGGAGTCATTCTGTAATCTGTGGACCTTCAAAGTGTTGATGAAACACAGGAATTGCATCGCGATTGAATACAACAGTCACCATGCGCACTTTCCTACATGGGAGTAATGTCTCAAACAGTCTACGCTTTGATCGTTCGTTGGAAGACCTGTAGTAGTTTCCGATGCACATCTGGAGGCATTTTGTAATCTGTGGACTATCGGAGTGTTGATGAAACACAGAAATTGCATCGGGAATGAATACAACAGTCACCATGCGCACTTTCCTCCATGGGAGTAATATCATAAACAGTCTACGGTTTGATCGTTCCCTGGAAGACCAGAAGTAGTTTCCGATGCACATCTGGAGGCATTCTGTAATCTGTGGACCTTCAAAGTGTTGATGAAACACAGAAAATGCCTCGGGATTGAATACAACAGTCATCATTCGCATTTTCCTCCATGGGAGTAATGTATCAAACTGTCTAAGTTTTGATCGTACCCTGGAACACCAGTAGTAGTTTCTGATGCACATCTGGAGGCATTCTGTAATCTGTGGACCTTCAAAGTGTTGATGAAACACAGAAAGTGCATCGGGATTGATTACAACAGTCACCATGCCCACTTTCCTCCATGGGAGTAATGTCGCAAACAGTCTACGATTTGATCGTTCCCTGGAAGACCAGTAGTAGTTTCCGATGCACATCTGGAGCCATTCTGTAATCTGTGGACTATCTGAGTGTTGATGAAACACAGAAATTGCATCGGGATTGAATACAACAGTCTCCATGCCCACTTTCCTCCATGGGAGTAATGTCGCAAACAGTCTACGCTTTGATCATTCCCTGGAAGACCAGTAGTAGTTTCCGATTCACATCTGGAGGCATTCTGTAATCTGTGGACCTTCAAAGTGTTGATGAATCACAGAAATTGCATCGGCATGGAATACAACAGTCACCGTGCGCACTTTCCTCCGTGGGAGTAATGTCTCAAACTGTCTACGATTTGATCGTTCCCTGGAAGACCAGTAGTAGTTTCCGATCCACATCTGGAGGCATTCTGTAATCTGTGTACCTTCAAAGTGTTGATGAAACACAGAAATTGCATCGGGATTGAATACAACAATCACCATGCGCACTATCCTCCATGTGAGTAATGTCTCAAACAGTCTACGCTTTGATCGTTCCCTGGAAGACCTGTAGTAATTTCCGATGCACATCTGGAGGCATTCTGTAATCTGTGGACTATATGAGTCTTGATGAAACACAGAAATTGCATCGGGATTGAATACAACAGTCACCATGCGCACTTTCCTCCATTGGGGTAATGTCTCAAACAGTTTACGCTTTGATCGTTCCCTGGAAGACCAGTAGTAGTTTCCGATGCACATCTGGAGGCATTCTGTAATCTGTGGACCTTCAAAGTGTTGATGAAACACAGAAATTGCATCGGGATTGAATACAACAGTCACCATGCGCACTTTCCTCCATATGAGTAATGTCACAAACAGTCTACGTTTTGATCGTTCCCTGGAAGACCAGTAGTAGTTTCCGATGCACATCTGGAGGCATTCTGTAATCTGTGGACTATCAGAGTGTTGATGAAACACAGAAAAAGCATCGGGATTGAATACAACAGTCACCATGCGCACTTTCCTCCATGGGAGTAATGTCTCAAACAGTTTACGCTTTGATCGTTCCCTGGAAGACCAGTAGTGGTTTCCGATGCACATCTTCTGACATTCTGTATTGTGTGGACTATCAGAGTGTTGATGCAACACAGAAATAGCATCGGGATTGAATACAACAGTGACCATGCGCACTTTCCTCCATAGGAGTAATGTCTCAAACAGTCTACGCTTTGATCGTTCCCTGGAAGACCAGAAGTAGTTTCCGATGCACTTCTGGAGGCATTCTGTAATCTGTGGATCTTCAAATTGTTGATGAAACACAGAACGTGCATCGGGATTGTATACAACAGGCACCATGCAGGCTTTTCTCCATGGGAGTAATGTCTCAAACTGTTTACGCTTTGATCGTTCCCTTGAAAACCAGTAGTAGTTTCCGATGCACATCTGGAGGCATTCTGTAATCTGTGGACTATCAGAGTGTTGATGAAACACAGAAATTGCATCGGGATTGAATACAACAGTCACCATGCGCAATTTCCTCCATGAGAGTAATCTCTCAAACAGTCTACGCTTTATCGTTCCCTGGAAGTTAATGTAATAGTTTCCGATGCACATCTGGAGGCATTCTGTAATCTGTGGACTATCAGAGTGTTGATGAAACACAGAAACTGCATCGAGATTGAATACAACAGTCACCATGAGCACTTTCCTCCATAGGAGTAATGTCTGAAACAGTCTACGCTTTGATCGTTCCCTGGAAGACCAGAAGTAGTTTCCGATGCACTTCTGGAGGCATTCTGTAATCTGTGGATCTTCAAAGTGTTGATGAAACACAGAAATTATATCGGTATAGAATACAAAAGTTACCATGCGCACTTTCCTTCATGGGAGTGATGTCTCAAACTGTCTACGTTTTGATCGTTCCCTGGAAGACCAGTAGTAGTTTCCGATTCACATCTGGAGGCATTCTGTAACCTGTCGACCTTCAAAGTGTTGATGAAACACAGAAATTGCATCGGGATTGAATACAACAGCCACCTTGCGCACTTTCCTCCGTGTGAGTAATGTCTCAAACAGTCTACGCTCTGATCGTTCCGTGGAAGACCAGTAGTAGTTTCCGATGCACATCTGGAGTCATTCTGTAATCTGTGGACCTTCAAAGTGTTGATGAAACACAGGAATTGCATCGCGATTGAATACAACAGTCACCATGCGCACTTTCCTACATGGGAGTAATGTCTCAAACAGTCTACGCTTTGATCGTTCCCTGGAAGACCTGTAGTAGTTTCCGATGCACATCTGGAGGCATTTTGTAATCTGTGGACTATCGGAGTGTTGATGAAACACAGAAATTGCATCGGGATTGAATACAACAGTCACCATGCGCACTTTCCTCCATGGGAGTAATATCTCAAACAGTCTACGGTTTGATCGTTCCCTGGAAGACCAGTAGTAGTTTCCGATGCACATCTGGAGGCATTCTGTAATCTGTGGACCTTCAAAGTGTTGATGAAACACAGAAAATGCCTCGGGATTGAATACAACAGTCATCATTCGCATTTTCCTCCATGGGAGTAATGTATCAAACTGTCTAAGTTTTGATCGTACCCTGGAACACCAGTAGTAGTTTCTGATTCACATCTGGAGGCATTCTGTAATCTGTGGACCTTCAAAGTGTTGATGAAACACAGAAAGTGCATCGGGATTGATTACAACAGTCACCATGCCCACTTTCCTCCATGGGAGTAATGTCGCAAACAGTCTACGATTTGATCGTTCCCTGGAAGACCAGTAGTAGTTTCCGATGCACATCTGGAGCCATTCTGTAATCTGTGGACTATCTGAGTGTTGATGAAACACAGAAACTGCATCGGGATTGAATAGAACAGTCTCCATGCCTACTTTCCTCCATAGGAGTAATGTCGCAAACAGTCTACGCTTTGATCATTCCCTGGAAGACCAGTAGTAGTTTCCGATTCACATCTGGAGGCATTCTGTTATCTGTGGACCTTCAAAGTGTTGATGAATCACAGAAATTGCATCGGCATGGAATACAACAGTCACTGTGCGCACTTTCCTCCGTGGGAGTAATGTCTCAAACTATCTACGCTTTGATCGTTCCCTGGAAGACCAGTAGTAGTTTCCGATGCACATCTGGAGGCATTCTGTAATCTGTGTACCTTCAAAGTGTTGATGAAACACAGAAATTGCATCGGGATTGAATACAACAATCACCATGCGCACTCTCCTCCATGTGAGTAATGTCTCAAACAGTCTACGCTTTGATCGTTCCCTGGAAGACCTGTAGTAATTTCCGATGCACATCTGGAGGCATTCTGTAATCTGTGGACTATATGAGTCTTGATGAAACACAGAAATTGCATCGGGATTGAATACAACAGTCACCATGCGCACTTTCCTCCATTGGGGTAATGTCTCAAACAGTTTACGCTTTGATCGTTCCCTGGAAGACCAGTAGTAGTTTCCGATGCACATCTGGAGGCATTCTGTAATCTGTGTACCTTCAAAGTGTTGATGAAACACAGAAATTGCATCGGGATTCAATGCAACAGTCACCATGCGCACTATCCTCCATGTGAGTAATGTCTTAGTCTACGCTTTGATCGTTCCCTGGAAGACCAGTAGTAGTTTCCGATGCACATCTGGAGGCATTTTGTAAACTGTGGACTATCAGAGACTTGATGAAACACAGAAATTGCATCGGGATTGAATACAACAGTCACCATGCGCACATTCCTCCATTGGTGTAATGTCTCAAACAGTTTACGCTTTGATCGTTCCCTGGAAGACCAGTAGTAGTTTCCGAGGCACATCTGAAGGCATTCTGTAATCTGTGGACTATCAGAGTGTTAATGAAACACAGATATTGCATTGGGATTGAATACAAAAGTCACCATGCGCACTTTCCTCCATGGTTGTAATGTCTCAAACAGTTTACGATTTGATCGTTCCCTGGAAGACCAGTAGTAGTTTCCGATACATCTGGAGGCATTCGGTAATCTGGGGACTATCAGAGTCTTGATGAGACACAGAAATTGCATCGGGATTGAATACAACAGTCACCATGCGCACATGCCTCCATGGATGTAATGTCTCAAACAGTTTACGCTTTGATCGTTCCCTGGAAGCCCACTAGTGGTTTCCGATGCACATCTGGAGGCATTCTGTAATGTGTGGACTATCAGAGTGTTGATGAAACACAGAAATTGCATCAGGATTGAATACAACAGTCACCATGCGCACTTTCCGCCATGCGAGTAATGTCTCAAACAGTTTACGCTTTGATCGTTCCCTGGAAGACCAGTAGTAGTTTCCGATGCACATCTGTGGGCATTCTGTAATGTGTGGACTATCAGAGTGTTGATGAAACACAGAAATTGCATCGGGATTGAATACAACAGTCACCATGCGCACTTTCCTCCATGGGAGTAATGTCTCAATCAGTCTACGCTTTGATCGTTCCCTGGAAGACTTGTAGTAGTTTCCGATGAACATCTGGAGGCATTCTATAATGTGTGGACTACCAGAGTGTTGATGAAACACAGAAATTGCATCAGGATTGAATACTACAGTCACCATGAACACTTTCCTCCATGGGAGTAATGTCTCAAACAGTCTACGTTTTGATCGTTCCCTGGAAGACCAGTAGTAGCTTCCGATGCACATCTGGAGGCATTCTGTAATCTGTGGACTATCAGAGTGTTGATGAAACACAGAAATTGCATCGGGATTGAATACAACAGTCACCATGCTCACTTTCCTCCATTGGAGTAATGTCTCAAACAGTCGACGCTTTGATCGTTCCCTGGAAGACCAGTAGTAGTTTCCGATGCACATCTGGAGGCATTCTGTAATCTGTGGACTATCAGAGTGTTGATGAAACACAGAAATTGCATCGGGATTGAATACAACAGTCACCATGCTCACTTACCTCCATTGGAGTAATGTCTCAAACAGTCGACGCTTTGATCGTTCCCTGGAAGACCAGTAGTAGTTTCCGATGCACATCTTTAGGCATTCTGTAATCTGTGGACCTTCAAAGTGTTGATGAAACACAGAAATTGCATCGGGATTGAATACAACAGTCACCATGCGCACTTTCCTCCATATGAGAAATGTCACAAACAGTCTACGTTTTGATCGTTCCGTGGAAGACCAGTAGTAGTTTCCGATGCACATCTGGAGGCATTCTGTAATCTTTGGACTATCAGAGTGTTGATGAAACACAGAAATTGCATCGGGATTGAATACAACAGTCACCATGCGCACTTTCCTCCATGGGAGTAATGTCTCAATCAGTTTACGCTTTGGTCGTTCCCTGGAAGACCAGTAGTGGTTTCCGATGCACATCTTCTGACATTCTGTATTGTGTGGACTATCAGAGAGTTGATGAAACACAGAAATAGCATCGGGATTGAATACAACAGTCATCATGCGCACTTTCCTCCATGGTTGTAATGTCTCAAACAGTTTACGCTTTGTTCGTTCCCTGGAAGACCAGTAGTAGTTTCCGATGCACATCTGGAGGCATTCTCTAATGTGTGGACTATCAGAGTCTTGATGAGACACAGAAATTGCATCGGGATTGAATACAACTGTCACCATGCTTACTTTCCTCCATGGGAGTAATGTCTCGAATTGTCTACGATTTGATCGTTCCCTGGAAGACCAGTAGTAGTTTCCGATGAACATCTGGAGGCATTCTGTAATCTGTGGACTATCAGAGTGTTGATGAAACACAGAAATTGCATCGGGATTGAATACAACAGTCACCATGTGCACTTTCCTCCATTGGTGTAATGTCTCAAACAGTTTACGCTTTGATCGTTCCCTGGAAGACCAGTAGTAGTCTCCGATGCACGTCTGGAGGCATTCTGTAATCTGTGGACTATCAGAGTGTTGATGAAACACAGAAATTGCATCGGGATTGAACACTACAGTCACCATGCCACCTCTCCTCCATGGGAGTAATGTCTCAAACAGTCGACGCTTTGATCGTTCCCTGGAAGACCAGTAGTAGTCTCCGATGCACATCTGGATTCATTCTGTAATCTGTGGACATTCAAAGTGTTGATGAAACACAGAAATTGCATCGGGATTGAATACAACAGTCACCATGCGCACTTTCCTCCATATGAGAAATGTCACAAACAGTCTACGTTTTGATCGTTCCCTGGAAGACCAGTAGTAGTTTCCGATGCACATCTGGAGGCATTCTGTAATCTTTGGACTATCAGAGTGTTGATCAAACACAGAAATAGCATCGGGATTGAATACAACAGTCACCATGCGCACTTTCCTCCATGGGAGTAATGTCTCAATCAGTTTACGCTTTGGTCGTTCCCTGGAAGACCAGTAGTGGTTTCCGATGCACATCTTCTGACATTCTGTATTGTGTGGACTATCAGAGAGTTGATGAAACACAGAAATAGCATCGGGATTGAATACAACAGTCACCATGCGCACTTTCCTCCATGGGAGTAATGTCTCAACAGTTTACGCTTTGATCCTTCCCTGGAAGACCAGTATTAGTTTCCGATGCACATCTGGAGGCATTCTGTAATCTGTGGACTATCAGAGTGTTGATGAAACACAGATATTGCATTGGGATTGAATACAACAGTCACCATGCGCACTTTCCCCCATGGTTGTAATGTCTCAAACAGTTTACGCTTTGCTCGTTCCCTTTAAGGCCAGTAGTAGTTTCCGATGCACATCTGGAGGCATTCTGTAATGTGTGGACTATCAGAGTCTTGATGAGACACAGAAATTGCATCGGGATTGAATACAACAGTCGCCATGCGCACTTTCCTCCATGGGAGTAATGTCTCAATCTGTTTACGCTTTGGTCGTTCCCTGGAAGACCAGTAGTGGTTTCCGATGCACATCTTCTGACATTCTGTATTGTTTGGACTATCAGAGATTTGATGAAACACAGAAATAGCATCGGGATTGAATACAACAGTCACCATGCGCACTTTCCTCCATGGGAGTAAAGTCTCAACAGTTTACGCTTTGATCCTTCCCTGGAAGACCAGTAGTAGTTTCCGATGCACATCTGGAGGCATTCTGTAATCTGTGGACCTTCAAAGTGTTGATGAAACACAGAAATTGCATCGGGATTGAATACAACAGTCACCATGCGCACTTTCCTCCATATGAGTAATGTTACAAACAGTCTACGTTTTGATCGTTCCCTGGAAGACCAGTAGTAGTTTCCGATGCACATCTGGAGGCATTCTGTAATCTGTGGACTATCAGAGTGTTGATGAAACACAGAAATAGCATTGGGATTGAATACAACAGTCACCATGCGCACTTTCCTCCATAGGAGTAATGTCTCAAACAGTTTACGCTTTGATCGTTCCCTGGAAGACCAGTAGTGGTTTCCGATGCACATCTTCTGACATTCTGTATTGTGTGGACTATCAGAGTGTTGATGAAACACAGAAATTGCATCGGGATTGAATACAACAGTCACCATGCGCACATTCCTCCATTGGTGTAATGTCTCAAACAGTTTACGCTTTGATCGTTCCCTGGAAGACCAGTAGTAGTTTCCGAGGCACATCTGAAGGCAATCTGTAATCTGTGGACTATCAGAGTGTTAATGAAACACAGATATTGCATTGGGATTGAATACAACAGTCACCATGCGCACTTTCCTCCATGGTTGTAATGTCTCAAACAGTTTACGATTTGATCGTTTCCTGGAAGACCAGTAGTAGTTTCCGATACATCTGGAGGCATTCGGTAATCTGGGGACTATCAGAGTCTTGATGAGACACAGAAATTGCATCGGGATTGAATACAACAGTCACCATGCGCACATGCCTCCATGGATGTAATGTCTCAAACAGTTTACGCTTTGATCGTTCCCTGGAAGCCCACTAGTGGTTTCCGATGCACATCTGGAGGCATTCTGTAATGTGTGGACTATCAGAGTGTTGATGAAACACAGAAATTGCATCAGGATTGAATACAACAGTCACCATGCGCACTTTCCGCCATGCGAGTAATGTCTCAAACAGTTTACGCTTTGATCGTTCCCTGGAAGACCAGTAGTAGTTTCCGATGCACATCTGTGGGCATTCTGTAATGTGTGGACTATCAGAGTGTTGATGAAACACAGAAATTGCATCGGGATTGAATACAACAGTCACCATGCGCACTTTCCTCCATGGGAGTAATGTCTCAATCAGTCTACGCTTTGATCGTTCCCTGGAAGACTTGTAGTAGTTTCCGATGAACATCTGGAGGCATTCTATAATGTGTGGACTACCAGAGTGTTGATGAAACACAGAAATTGCATCAGGATTGAATACTACAGTCACCATGAACACTTTCCTCCATGGGAGTAATGTCTCAAACAGTCTACGTTTTGATCGTTCCCTGGAAGACCAGTAGTAGTTTCCGATGCACATCTGGAGGCATTCTGTAATCTGTGGACTATCAGAGTGTTGATGAAACACAGAAATTGCATCGGGATTGAATACAACAGTCACCATGCTCACTTTCCTCCATTGGAGTAATGTCTCAAACAGTCGACGCTTTGATCGTTCCCTGGAAGACCAGTAGTAGTTTCCGATGCACATCTGGAGGCATTCTGTAATCTGTGGACTATCAGAGTGTTGATGAAACACAGAAATTGCATCGGGATTGAATACAACAGTCACCATGCTCACTTACCTCCATTGGAGTAATGTCTCAAACAGTCGACGCTTTGATCGTTCCCTGGAAGACCAGTAGTAGTTTCCGATGCACATCTTTAGGCATTCTGTAATCTGTGGACCTTCAAAGTGTTGATGAAACACAGAAATTGCATCGGGATTGAATACAACAGTCACCATGCGCACTTTCCTCCATATGAGAAATGTCACAAACAGTCTACGTTTTGATCGTTCCGTGGAAGACCAGTAGTAGTTTCCGATGCACATCTGGAGGCATTCTGTAATCTTTGGACTATCAGAGTGTTGATGAAACACAGAAATTGCATCGGGATTGAATACAACAGTCACCATGCGCACTTTCCTCCATGGGAGTAATGTCTCAATCAGTTTACGCTTTGGTCGTTCCCTGGAAGACCAGTAGTGGTTTCCGATGCACATCTTCTGACATTCTGTATTGTGTGGACTATCAGAGAGTTGATGAAACACAGAAATAGCATCGGGATTGAATACAACAGTCATCATGCGCACTTTCCTCCATGGTTGTAATGTCTCAAACAGTTTACGCTTTGTTCGTTCCCTGGAAGACCAGTAGTAGTTTCCGATGCACATCTGGAGGCATTCTCTAATGTGTGGACTATCAGAGTCTTGATGAGACACAGAAATTGCATCGGGATTGAATACAACTGTCACCATGCTTACTTTCCTCCATGGGAGTAATGTCTCGAATTGTCTACGATTTGATCGTTCCCTGGAAGACCAGTAGTAGTTTCCGATGAACATCTGGAGGCATTCTGTAATCTGTGGACTATCAGAGTGTTGATGAAACACAGAAATTGCATCGGGATTGAATACAACAGTCACCATGTGCACTTTCCTCCATTGGTGTAATGTCTCAAACAGTTTACGCTTTGATCGTTCCCTGGAAGACCAGTAGTAGTCTCCGATGCACGTCTGGAGGCATTCTGTAATCTGTGGACTATCAGAGTGTTGATGAAACACAGAAATTGCATCGGGATTGAACACTACAGTCACCATGCCACCTCTCCTCCATGGGAGTAATGTCTCAAACAGTCGACGCTTTGATCGTTCCCTGGAAGACCAGTAGTAGTCTCCGATGCACATCTGGATTCATTCTGTAATCTGTGGACCTTCAAAGTGTTGATGAAACACAGAAATTGCATCGGGATTGAATACAACAGTCACCATGCGCACTTTCCTCCATATGAGAAATGTCACAAACAGTCTACGTTTTGATCGTTCCCTGGAAGACCAGTAGTAGTTTCCGATGCACATCTGGAGGCATTCTGTAATCTTTGGACTATCAGAGTGTTGATCAAACACAGAAATAGCATCGGGATTGAATACAACAGTCACCATGCGCACTTTCCTCCATGGGAGTAATGTCTCAATCAGTTTACGCTTTGGTCGTTCCCTGGAAGACCAGTAGTGGTTTCCGATGCACATCTTCTGACATTCTGTATTGTGTGGACTATCAGAGAGTTGATGAAACACAGAAATAGCATCGGGATTGAATACAACAGTCACCATGCGCACTTTCCTCCATGGGAGTAATGTCTCAACAGTTTACGCTTTGATCCTTCCCTGGAAGACCAGTATTAGTTTCCGATGCACATCTGGAGGCATTCTGTAATCTGTGGACTATCAGAGTGTTGATGAAACACAGATATTGCATTGGGATTGAATACAACAGTCACCATGCGCACTTTCCCCCATGGTTGTAATGTCTCAAACAGTTTACGCTTTGATCGTTCCCTTTAAGGCCAGTAGTAGTTTCCGATGCACATCTGGAGGCATTCTGTAATGTGTGGACTATCAGAGTCTTGATGAGACACAGAAATTGCATCGGGATTGAATACAACAGTCGCCATGCGCACTTTCCTCCATGGGAGTAATGTCTCAATCTGTTTACGCTTTGGTCGTTCCCTGGAAGACCAGTAGTGGTTTCCGATGCACATCTTCTGACATTCTGTATTGTTTGGACTATCAGAGATTTGATGAAACACAGAAATAGCATCGGGATTGAATACAACAGTCACCATGCGCACTTTCCTCCATGGGAGTAAAGTCTCAACAGTTTACGCTTTGATCCTTCCCTGGAAGACCAGTAGTAGTTTCCGATGCACATCTGGAGGCATTCTGTAATCTGTGGACCTTCAAAGTGTTGATGAAACACAGAAATTGCATCGGGATTGAATACAACAGTCACCATGCGCACTTTCCTCCATATGAGTAATGTTACAAACAGTCTACGTTTTGATCGTTCCCTGGAAGACCAGTAGTAGTTTCCGATGCACATCTGGAGGCATTCTGTAATCTGTGGACTATCAGAGTGTTGATGAAACACAGAAATAGCATTGGGATTGAATACAACAGTCACCATGCGCACTTTCCTCCATGGGAGTAATGTCTCAAACAGTTTACGCTTTGGTCGTTCCCTGGAAGACCAGTAGTGGTTTCCGATGCACATCTTCTGACATTCTGTATTGTGTGGACTATCAGAGTGTTGATGAAACACAGAAATATAATCGGGATTGAATACAACAGTCGCCATGCGCACTTTCCTCCATGGGAGTAATGTCTCAACTGTTTACGCTTTGATCCTTCCCTGGAAGACCAGTAGTAGTTTCCGATGCACATCTGGAGGCATTCTGTAATCTGTGGACTATCAGAGTGTTGATGAAACACAGATATTGCATTGGGATTGAATACAACAGTCACCATGCGCACTTTCCTCCATGGTTGTAATGTCTCAAACAGTTTACGCTTTCATCGTTCCCTGGAAGACCAGTAGTAGTTTCCGATGCATATCTGGAGGCATTCGGTAATCTGTGGACTATCAGAGTCTTGATGAGACACAGAAATTGCATCGGGATTGAATACAACAGTCACCATGCGCACATTCCTCCATGGGTGTAATGTCTCGAACAGTTTACGCTTTGATCGTTCCCTGGAAGACCAGTAGTAGTTTCCGATGCACATCTAGAGGCATTCTGTAATCTTTGGACTATCAGAGTGTTGATGAAACACAGAAAATGCATCGGGATTGAATACTACAGTCACCATGCCCACTTTCCTCCATGGGAGTAATGTCGCAAACAGTCGACGCTTTTATCGTTTCCTGGAAGACCAGTAGTAGTTTCCGATGCACATCTGGAGGCGTTCTGTAATGTGTGGACTTTCAAAGTGTTGATGAAACACAGAAATTGCCTCGGGATTGAATACAACAGTAACCATGCGTACTTTCCTCCATGGGAGTAATGTCTCAAACTGTCTACGCTTTGATCGTTCCCTGGAAGACCAGTAGTAGTTTCCGATGTACATCTGGAGGCATTCTGTAATCTGTGGACTATCAGAGTGTTGATGAAACACAGAAATTGCATCGGGATTGAATACAACAGTCACCATGCGCACTTTCCTCCATTGGTGTAATGTCTCAAACAGTTTACGCTTTGAACGTTCCCTGGAAGACCAGTAGTAGTATCCGATCCACATCTGGAGTCATTCTGTAATCTGTGGACTATCAGAGTGTTAATGAAACACAGATAATGCATTGGGATTGAATACAACAGTCACCATGCGCACATTACTCCATGGGTGTAATGTCTCAAACAGTTTACGCTTTGATCGTTCCCTGGAAGACCAGTAGTAATTTCCGATGCACATCTGGAGGCATTCTGTAATCTTTGGACTATCAGAGTGTTGATGAAACACAGAAAATGCATCGGGATTTATACTACAGTCACCATGCCCACTTTCCTCCATGGGAGTAATGTCGCAAACAGTCGACGCTTTGATCGTTTCCTGGAAGACCAGTAGTAGTTTCCGATGCACATCTGGAGGCATTCTGTAATCTGTGGACCTTCAAAGTGTTGATGGAACACAGAAATTGCATCGGGATTGAATGCAACAGTCACCATGCGCACTTTCCTCCATATGAGTAATTTCACAAACAGTCTACGTTTTGATCGTTCCCTGGAAGACCAGTAGTAGTTTCCGATGCACATCTGGAGGCATTCTGTAATCTGTGGACTATCAGAATGTTGATGAAACACAGAAATTGCATCGGGATTGAATACAACGGTCACCATGCGCACTTTCCTCCATGGGAGTAATGTCTCAAACTGTCTACGCTTCGATCTTTCCCTGGAAGACCAGTAGTAGTTTCCGATGGATATCTGGAGGCATTCTGTAATCTGTGGACCTTCAAAGTGTTGATGACACACAGAAATTGCATCGGGATTGAATACAACAGTCACCATGTGCACTTTCCTCCATGTGAGTAATGTCTCAAACAGTCTACGCTTTGATCGTTCCCTGGAAGACCAATAGTAGTTTCCGATGAACATCTGGAGGCATTCTTTAATCTGTGGACTATCGGAGTCTTGATGAAACACAGAAATTGCATCGGGATTGAATACAACAGTCACCATGCCCACTTTCCTCCATGGGTGTTATGTCTCAAACAGTTTACGCTTTGATCGTTCCCTGGAAGACCAGTGGTAGTTTCCGATGCACACCTGGAGGCATTTGGTAATGTGTGGACTATCAGAGTCTTGATGAGACACAGAAATTGCATCGGGATTGAATACAACAGTCACCATGCGCACTTTCCTCCATATGAGTAATGTCACAAACTGTCTACGTTTTGATCGTTCCCTGGAAGCCCAGTAGTAGTTTCCGATGCACATCTGGAGGCATTCTGTAAACTGTGGTGTATCAGAGTGTTGATGAAACGCAGAAATTGCATCGGAATTGAATACAACAGTCACCATGCGCACTTTCCTCCATGGGAGTAATATCTCAAACAGTTTACGCTTTGATCGTTCCCTGGAAGACCAGTAGTAGTTTCCGATGCACATCTTCTGACATTCTGTAATGTGAGGACTATCAGAGTGTTGGTGAAACACAGAAATTGCATCAGGATTGAATACAACAGTTACCATGCGCACTTTCCGCCATGCGAGTAATGTCTCAAACAGTTTACGCTTTGATCGTTCCCTGGAAGACCAGTAGTAGTTTCCGATGCACATCTGTGGGCATTCTGTAATGTGTGGACTATCAGAGTGTTGATGAAACACAGAATTGCATCGGGATTGAATACAACAGTCACCATGCGCACTTTCCGCCATGCGAGTAATGTCTCAAACAGTTTACGCTTTGATCGTTCCCTGGAAGACCAGTAGTAGTTTCCGATGCACATCTGTGGGCATTCTGTAATGTGTGGACTATCAGAGTGTTGATGAAACACAGAAATTGCATCGGAATTGAATACAACAGTCACCATGCGCACATTCCTCCATGGGTGTAATGTCTCAAACAGTTTACGCTTTGATCGTTCCCTGGAAGACCAGTAGTAGCTTCCGATGCACATCTGGAGGCATTCTGTAATCTTTGGACTATCAGAGTGTTGATGAAACACAGAAAATGCATCGGGATTTATACTACAGTCACCATGCCCACTTTCCTCCATGGGAGTAATGTCGGAAACAGTCGACGCTTTGATCGTTTCCTGGAAGACCAGTAGTAGTTTCCGATGCACATCTGGAGGCATTCTGTAATCTGAGGACCTTCAAAGTGTTGATGGAACACAGAAATTGCATCGGGATTGAATGCAACAGTCACCATGCGCACTTTCCTCCATATGAGTAATGTCACAAACAGTCTACGATTTGATCGTTCCCTGGAAGACCAGTAGTAGTTTCCGATGCACATCTGGAGGCATTCTGTAATCTGTGGACTATCAGAGTGTTGATGAAACACAGAAATTGCATCGGGATTGAATACAACAGTCACCATGCGCACTTTCCTCCATGTGAGTAATGTCTCCAACAGTCTACGCTTTGATCGTTCCCTGGAAGACCAATAGTAGTTTCCGATGCACATCTGGAGGCATTCTTTAATCTGTGGACTATCAGAGTCTTGATGAAACACAGAAATTGCATCGGGATTGAATACAACAGTCACCATGCGCACTTTCCTCCATGGGTGTTATGTCTCAAACAGTTTACGCTTTGATCGTTCCCTGGAAGACCAGTAGTAGTTTCCGATGCACACCTGGAGGCATTTGGTAATCTGTGGACTATCAGAGTCTTGATGAGACACAGAAATTGCATCGGGATAGAATACAACAGTCACCATGCGCACATTCCTCCATGGGTGTAATGTCTCAAACAGTTTACGCTTTGATCGTTCCCTGGAAGACCAGTAGTAGTTTCCGATGCACATCTGGAGGCATTCTGTAATCTTTGGACTATCAGAGTGTTGATGAAAGACAGAGAATGCATCGGGATTGAATACTACAGTCACCATGCCCACTTTCCTCCATGGGAGTAATGTCGCTAGCCGTCGACGCTTTGACCGTTCCCTGGAAGACCAGTAGTAGTTTCCGATGCACATCTGGAATCATTCAGTAATCTGTGGACCTTCAAAGTGTTGGTGAAACACAGAAATAGCATCGGGATTGAATACAACAGTCACCATGCGCACTTTCCTCCATATGAGTAATGTCACAAACTGTCTACGTTTTGATCGTTCCCTGGAAGCCCAGTAGTAGTTTCCGATGCACATCTGGAGGCATTCTGTAATCTGTGGAGTATCAGAGTGTTGATGAAACGCAGAAATTGCATCGGAATTGAATACAACAGTCACCATGCGCACTTTCCTCCATGGGAGTAATATCTCAAACAGTTTACGCTTTGATCGTTCCCTGGAAGACCAGTAGTAGTTTCCGATGCACATCTTCTGACATTCTGTAATGTGAGGACTATCAGAGTGTTGGTGAAACACAGAAATTGCATCAGGATTGAATACAACAGTTACCATGCGCACTTTCCGCCATGCGAGTAATGTCTCAAACAGTTTACGCTTTGATCGTTCCCTGGAAGACCAGTAGTAGTTTCCGATGCACATCTGTTTGCATTCTGTAATGTGTGGACTATCAGAGTGTTGATGAAACACAGAAATTGCATCGGGATTGAATACAACAGTCACCATGCGCACTTTCCGCCATGCGAGTAATGTCTCAAACAGTTTACGCTTTGATCGTTCCCTGGAAGACCAGTAGTAGTTTCCGATGCACATCTGTGGGCATTCTGTAATGTGTGGACTATCAGAGTGTTGATGAAACACAGAAATTGCATCGGGATTGAATACAACAGTCACCATGCGCACTTTCCTCCATGGGAGTAATGTCTCAAACAGTCTACGCTTTGATCGTTCATTGCAAGACCAGTAGTAGTTTCCGATGCACATCTGGAGGCATTCTGTAATCTGTGGACCTTCAAAGTGTTGATGAAACACAGAAATTGCATCGGGATTGAATACAACAGTCACCATGAACACTTTCCTCCATGGGAGTAATGTCTCAAACAGTCTACGGTTTGATCGTTCCCTGCAAGACCCGTAGTAGTTTCCGATGCACATCTGGAGGCATTCTGTAATCTGTAAACTATCAGAGTTTTGCTCAAACACAGAAATTGCATCGGGATTGAATACAACAGTCACCATGCGCACTTTCCTCCATGGGAGTAATGTCTCATTAGTTTACGCTTTGATCCTTCCCTGGAAGACCAGTATTAGTTTCCGATGCACATTTGGGGGCATTCTGTAATGTGTGGACTATCAGAGTGTTGATGAAACACAGAAATTGCATCGGGATTGAATACAACAGACACCATGCGCACTTTCCTCCATGGGAGTAATGTCTCAAACAGTCTACGCTTTGATCGTTCCCTGCTTGACCAGTAGTAGTTTCCGATGCACATCTGGAGGCGTTCTGTAATGTGTGGACTTTCAAAGTGTTGATGAAACACAGAAATTGCCTCGGGATTGAATACAACAGTCACCATGCGCACTACCCTCCATGGGAGTAATGTCTCAAACTGTCTACGATTTGATCGTTCCCTGGAAGACCAGTAGTAGTTTCCGATGCACATCTGGAGGCATTCTGTAATCTGTGGACCTTCAAAGTGTTGATGAAACACAGAAATTGCATCGGGATAGAATACAACAGTCACCATGCGCACTTTCCTCCATGGCAGTAATGTCTCAATCAGTCTACGCTTTGATCATTCCCTGGAAGACCTGTAGTAGTTTCCGATGCACATCTGGAGGCATTCTATAATCTGTGGGCTGTCAGAGTGTTAAAGAAACACAGAAATAGCATCGGGATTGAATACAACAGTCACCATGCGCACTTTCCTCCATTGGTGTACTATCTCAAACAGTTTACGCTTTGATCGCTCCCTGGAAGACCAGTAGTAGTTTCCGATGCACATCTGGAGGCATTCTGTAATCTGTGGACTATCAGAGTGTTGATGAAACACAGATATTGCATTGGGATTGAATACAACAGTCAACATGCGCACTTTCCTCCATGGTTGTAATGTCTCAAACAGTTTACGCTTTGATCGTTCCCTGGAAGACCAGTAGTAGTTTCCGATGCACATCTGGAGGCATTCTGTAATCTGTGGACTATCAGAGTGTTGATGAAACACAGATATTGCATTGGGATTGAATACAACAGTCAACATGCGCACTTTCCTCCATGGTTGTAATGTCTCAACAGTTTACGCTTTGATCCTTCCCTGGAAGTCCAGTATTAGTTTCCGAAGCACATATGGGGGCATTCTGTAATGTGTGGACTATCAGAGTGTTGATGAAACACAGTAATTGCATCGGGATTGAATACAACAGACACCATGCGCACTTTCATCTATGGGAGTAATGTCTCAAACAGTCTACGCTTTGATCGTTCCCTGCTTGACCAGTAGTAGTTTCCGATGCACATCTGGAGGCGTTCTGTTATGTGTGGACTTTCAAAGTGTTGATGAAACACAGAAATTGCCTCGGGATTGAATACAACAGTCACCATGCGCACTTTCCTCCTTTGGTGTAATGTCTCAAACAGTTTACGCTTTGATCGTTAGCTGGAAGACCAGTAGTAGTTTCCGATGCACATCTGGAGGCATTCTGTAATCTGTGGACTATCAGAGTATTTATGTAACACAGATATTGCATTGGGATTTAATACAACAGTCACCATGCGCACTTTCCTCCACGGTTGTAATGTCTCAAACATTTTACGCTTTGATCGTTCCCTGGAAGACCAGTGGTAGTTTCCGATGCACATCTGGAGCATTCTGTAATCTGTGGACCTTCAAAGTGTTGATGAAACACATAAATTGCATCGGGATTTAATACAACAGTCACCATGCCCACTTTCCTCCATATGAGTAATGTCACAAACTGTCTACGTTTTGATCGTTCCCTGGAAGCCCAGTAGTAGTTTCCGATGCACATCTGGAGGCATTCTGTAATCTGTGGAGTATCAGAGTGTTGATGAAACGCAGAAATTGCATCGGAATTGAATACAACAGTCACCATGCGCACTTTCCTCCATGGGAGTAATATCTCAAACAGTTTACGCTTTGATCGTTCCCTGGAAGACCAGTAGTAGTTTCCGATGCACATCTTCTGACATTCTGTAATGTGAGGACTATCAGAGTGTTGGTGAAACACAGAAATTGCATCAGGATTGAATACAACAGTTACCATGCGCACTTTCCGCCATGCGAGTAATGTCTCAAACAGTTTACGCTTTGATCGTTCCCTGGAAGACCAGTAGTAGTTTCCGATGCACATCTGTTTGCATTCTGTAATGTGTGGACTATCAGAGTGTTGATGAAACACAGAAATTGCATCGGGATTGAATACAACAGTCACCATGCGCACTTTCCGCCATGCGAGTAATGTCTCAAACAGTTTACGCTTTGATCGTTCCCTGGAAGACCAGTAGTAGTTTCCGATGCACATCTGTGGGCATTCTGTAATGTGTGGACTATCAGAGTGTTGATGAAACACAGAAATTGCATCGGGATTGAATACAACAGTCACCATGCGCACTTTCCTCCATGGGAGTAATGTCTCAAACAGTCTACGCTTTGATCGTTCATTGCAAGACCAGTAGTAGTTTCCGATGCACATCTGGAGGCATTCTGTAATCTGCGGACCTTCAAAGTGTTGATGAAACACAGAAATTGCATCGGGATTGAATACAACAGTCACCATGAACACTTTCCTCCATGGGAGTAATGTCTCAAACAGTCTACGGTTTGATCGTTCCCTGCAAGACCCGTAGTAGTTTCCGATGCACATCTGGAGGCATTCTGTAATCTGTAAACTATCAGAGTTTTGCTCAAACACAGAAATTGCATCGGGATTGAATACAACAGTCACCATGCGCACTTTCCTCCATGGGAGTAATGTCTCATTAGTTTACGCTTTGATCCTTCCCTGGAAGACCAGTATTAGTTTCCGATGCACATTTGGGGGCATTCTGTAATGTGTGGACTATCAGAGTGTTGATGAAACACAGAAATTGCATCGGGATTGAATACAACAGACACCATGCGCACTTTCCTCCATGGGAGTAATGTCTCAAACAGTCTACGCTTTGATCGTTCCCTGCTTGACCAGTAGTAGTTTCCGATGCACATCTGGAGGCGTTCTGTAATGTGTGGACTTTCAAAGTGTTGATGAAACACAGAAATTGCCTCGGGATTGAATACAACAGTCACCATGCGCACTACCCTCCATGGGAGTAATGTCTCAAACTGTCTACGATTTGATCGTTCCCTGGAAGACCAGTAGTAGTTTCCGATGCACATCTGGAGGCATTCTGTAATCTGTGGACCTTCAAAGTGTTGATGAAACACAGAAATTGCATCGGGATAGAATACAACAGTCACCATGCGCACTTTCCTCCATGGCAGTAATGTCTCAATCAGTCTACGCTTTGATCATTCCCTGGAAGACCTGTAGTAGTTTCCGATGCACATCTGGAGGCATTCTATAATCTGTGGGCTGTCAGAGTGTTAAAGAAACACAGAAATAGCATCGGGATTGAATACAACAGTCACCATGCGCACTTTCCTCCATTGGTGTACTATCTCAAACAGTTTACGCTTTGATCGCTCCCTGGAAGACCAGTAGTAGTTTCCGATGCACATCTGGAGGCATTCTGTAATCTGTGGACTATCAGGGTGTTGATGAAACACAGATATTGCATTGGGATTGAATACAACAGTCAACATGCGCACTTTCCTCCATGGTTGTAATGTCTCAAACAGTTTACGCTTTGATCGTTCCCTGGAAGACCAGTAGTAGTTTCCGATGCACATCTGGAGGCATTCTGTAGTCTGTGGACTATCAGAGTGTTGATGAAACACAGATATTGCATTGGGATTGAATACAACAGTCAACATGCGCACTTTCCTCCATGGTTGTAATGTCTCAACAGTTTACGCTTTGATCCTTCCCTGGAAGTCCAGTATTAGATTCCGAAGCACATATGGGGGCATTCTGTAATGTGTGGACTATCAGAGTGTTGATGAAACACAGAAATTGCATCGGGATTGAATACAACAGACACCATGCGCACTTTCATCTATGGGAGTAATGTCTCAAACAGTCTACGCTTTGATCGTTCCCTGCTTGACCAGTAGTAGTTTCCGATGCACATCTGGAGGCGTTCTGTTATGTGTGGACTTTCAAAGTGTTGATGAAACACAGAAATTGCCTCGGGATTGAATACAACAGTCACCATGCGCACTTTCCTCCATTGGTGTAATGTCTCAAACAGTTTACGCTTTGATCGTTAGCTGGAAGACCAGTAGTAGTTTCCGATGCACATCTGGAGGCATTCTGTAATCTGTGGACTATCAGAATATTTTTGTAACACAGATATTGCATTGGGATTTAATACAACAGTCACCATGCGCACTTTCCTCCACGGTTGTAATGTCTCAAACATTTTACGCTTTGATCGTTCCCTGGAAGACCAGTGGTAGTTTCCGATGCACATCTGGAGCATTCTGTAATCTGTGGACCTTCAAAGTGTTGATGAAACACATAAATTGCATCGGGATTTAATACAACAGTCACCATGCCCACTTTCCTCCATATGAGTAATGTCACAAACTGTCTACGTTTTGATCGTTCCCTGGAAGCCCAGTAGTAGTTTCCGATGCACATCTGGAGGCATTCTGTAATCTGTGGACTATCAGAGTGTTGATGAAACGCAGAAATTGCATCGGGATTGAATACAACAGTCACCATGCGCACTTTCCTCCATGGGAGTAATATCTCAAACAGTTTACGCTTTGATCGTTCCCTGGAAGACCAGTAGTAGTTTCCGATGCACATCTTTTGACATTCTGTAATATGAGGACTATCAGAGTGTTGGTGAAACACAGAAATTGCATCAGGATTGAATACAACAGTCACCATGCGCACTTTCCGCCATGCGTGTAATGTCTCAAACAGTTTACGCTTTGATCGTTCCCTGGAAGACCAGTAGTAGTTTCCGATGCACATCTGTGGGCATTCTGTAATGTGTGGACTATCAGAGTGTTGATGAAACACAGAAATTGCTTCGGGATTGAATACAACAGTCACCATGCGCACTTTCCGCCATGCGAGTAATGTCTCAAACAGTTTACGCTTTGATCGTTCCCTGGAAGACCAGTAGTAGTTTCCGATGCACATCTGGAGGCATTCTGTAATCTTTGGACTATCAGAGTGTTGAGGAAACACAGAAAATGCATCGGGATTTATACTACAGTCACCATGCCCACTTTCCTCCATGGGAGTAATGTCGCAGACAGTCGACGCTTTGATCGTTTCCAGGAAGACCAGTAGTAGTTTCCGATGCACATCTGGAGGCATTCTGTAATCTGTGGACCTTCAAAGTGTTGATGGAACACAGAAATTGCATCGGGATTGAATGCAACAGTCACCATGCGCACTTTCCTCCATATGAGTAATTTCACAAACAGTCTACGTTTTGATCGTTCCCTGGAAGACCAGTAGTAGTTTCCGATGCACATCTGGAGGCATTCTGTAATCTGTGGACTATCAGAGTGTTGATGAAACACAGAAATTGCATCGGGATTGAATACAACAGTCACCATGCGCACTTTCCTCCATGGGTCTAATGTCTCAAACTGTCTACGCTTCGATCTTTCCCTGGAAGACCAGTAGTAGTTTCCGATGGACATCTGGAGGCATTCTGTAATCTGTGGACCATCAAAGTGTTGATGACACATAGAAATTGCATCGGGATTGAATACAACAGTCACCATGTGCACTTTCCTCCATGTGAGTAATGTCTCAAACAGTCTACGCTTTGATCGTTCCCTGGAAGACCAATAGTAGTTTCCCATGCACATCTGGAGGCATTCTGTAATCTGTGGACTATCAGAGTGTTGATGAAACACAGATATTGCATTGGGATTGAATACAACAGTCAACATGCGCACTTTCCTCCATGGTTGTAATGTCTCAAACAGTTTACGCTTTGATCGTTCCCTGGAAGACCAGTAGTAGTTTCCGATGCACATCTGGAGGCATTCTGCAATCTGTGGACTATCAGAGTGTTGATGAAACACAGATATTGCATTGGGATTGAATACAACAGTCAACATGCGCACTTTCCTCCATGGTTGTAATGTCTCAACAGTTTACGCTTTGATCCTTCCCTGGAAGTCCAGTATTAGTTTCCGAAGCACATATGGGGGCATTCTGTAATGTGTGGACTATCAGAGTGTTGATGAAACACAGAAATTGCATCAGGATTGAATACAACAGACACCATGCGCACTTTCATCTATGGGAGTAATGTCTCAAACAGTCTACGCTTTGATCGTTCCCTGCTTGACCAGTAGTAGTTTCCGATGCACATCTGGAGGCGTTCTGTTATGTGTGGACTTTCAAAGTGTTGATGAAACACAGAAATTGCCTCGGGATAGAATACAACAGTCACCATGCGCACTTTCCTCCATTGGTGTAATGTCTCAAACAGTTTACGCTTTGATCGTTAGCTGGAAGACCAGTAGTAGTTTCCGATGCACATCTGGAGGCATTCTGTAATCTGTGGACTATCAGAGTATTTATGTAACACAGATATTGCATTGGGATTTAATACAACAGTCACCATGCGCACTTTCCTCCACGGTTGTAATGTCTCAAACAGTTTACGCTTTGATCGTTCCCTGGAAGACCAGTAGTAGTTTCCGATGCACATCTGGAGCATTCTGTAATCTGTGGACCTTCAAAGTGTTGATGAAACACATAAATTGCATCGGGATTTAATACAACAGTCACCATGCCCACTTTCCTCCATATGAGTAATGTCACAAACTGTCTACGTTTTGATCGTTCCCTGGAAGCCCAGTAGTAGTTTCCGATGCACATCTGGAGGCATTCTGTAATCTGTGGACTATCAGAGTGTTGATGAAACGCAGAAATTGCATCGGGATTGAATACAACAGTCACCATGCGCACTTTCCTCCATGGGAGTAATATCTCAAACAGTTTACGCTTTGATCGTTCCCTGGAAGACCAGTAGTAGTTTCCGATGCACATCTTCTGACATTCTGTAATATGAGGACTATCAGAGTGTTGGTGAAACACAGAAATTGCATCAGGATTGAATACAACAGTCACCATGCGCACTTTCCGCCATGCGAGTAATGTCTCAAACAGTTTACGCTTTGATCGTTCCCTGGAAGACCAGTAGTAGTTTCCGATGCACATCTGTGGGCATTCTGTAATGTGTGGACTATCAGAGTGTTGATGAAACACAGAAATTGCTTCGGGATTGAATACAACAGTCACCATGCGCACTTTCCGCCATGCGAGTAATGTCTCAAACAGTTTACGCTTTGATAGTTCCCTGGAAGACCAGTAGTAGTTTCCGATGCACATCTGGAGGCATTCGGTAATCTGTGGACTATCAGAGTCTTGATGAGACACAGAAATTGCATCGGGATTGAATACAACAGTCACCATGCGCACATTCCTCCATGGGTGTAATGTCTTAAACAGTTTACGCTTTGATCGTTCCCTGGAAGACCAGTAGTAGTTTCCGATGCACATCTGGAGGCATTCTGTAATCTTTGGACTATCAGAGTGTTGAGGAAACACAGAAAATGCATCGGGATTTATACTACAGTCACCATGCCCACTTTCCTCCATGGGAGTAACGTCGCAGACAGTCGACGCTTTGATCGTTTCCAGGAAGACCAGTAGTAGTTTCCGATGCACATCTGGAGGCATTCTGTAATCTGTGGACCTTCAAAGTGTTGATGGAACACAGAAATTGCATCGGGATTGAATGCAACAGTCACCATGCGCACTTTCCTCCATATGAGTAATTTCACAAACAGTCTACGTTTTGATCGTTCCCTGGAAGACCAGTAGTAGTTTCCGATGCACATCTGGAGGCATTCTGTAATCTGTGGACTATCAGAGTGTTGATGAAACACAGAAATTGCATCGGGAATGAATACAACAGTCACCATGCGCACTTTCCTCCATGGGTCTAATGTCTCAAACTGTCTACGCTTCGATCTTTCCCTGGAAGACCAGTAGTAGTTTCCGATGGGCATCTGGAGGCATTCTGTAATCTGTGGACCTTCAAAGTGTTGATGACACACAGAAATTGCATCGGGATTGAATACAACAGTCACCATGTGCACTTTCCTCCATGTGAGTAATGTCTCAAACAGTCTACGCTTTGATCGTTCCCTGGAAGACCAATAGTAGTTTCCCATGCACATCTGGAGGCATTCTTTAATCTGTGGACTATCAGAGTCTTGATGAAACACAGAAATTGCATCGGGATTGAATACAACAGTCACCATGCGCACTTTCCTCCATATGAGTAATGTCACAAACTGCCTACGTTTTGATCGTTCCCTGGAAGCCCAGTAGTAGTTTCCGATGCACATCTGGAGGCATTCTGTAATCTGTGGAGTATCAGAGTGTTGCTGAAACGCAGAAATTGCATCGGAAGTGAATACAACAGTCACCATGCGCACTTTCCTCCATGGGAGTAATATCTCAAACAGTTTACGCTTTGATCGTTCTCTGGAAGACCAGTAGTAGTTTCCGATGCACATCTTCTGACATTCTGTATTTTGTGGACTATCAGAGTGTTGATGAGACACAGAAATTGCATCAGGATTGAATACAACAGTCACCATGCGCACTATCCACCATGGGAGTAATGTCTCAAACAATTTACGCTTTGATCGTTCCCTGGAAGACCAGTAGTAGTTTCCGATGCACATCTGTGGGCATTCTGTAATGTGTGGACTATCAGAGTGTTGATGAAACACAGAAATTGCATCGAGATTGAATACAACAGTCACCATTCGCACTTTCCTCCATGGGAGTAATGTCTCAAAGAGTCTACGCTTTGATCGTTCATTGCAAGACCAGTAATAGTTTCCGATGCTCATCTGGAGGCATTCTGTAATCTGTGGACCTTCAAAGTGTTGATGAAACACAGAAATTGCATCGGGATTTAATACAACAGTCACCATGCGCACTTTCCTCCATGGGAGTAATGTCTCAACAGTTTACGCTTTGATCCTTCCCTGGATGACCAGTATTAGTTTACGATGCACATATGGGGGCATTCTGTAATGTGTGGACTATCAGAGTGTTGATAAAATACAGAAATTGCATCGGGATTGAATACAACAGTCACCATGCGCACTTTCCTCAGTATGAGTAATGTCACAAACTGTCTACGTTTTGATCGTTCCCTGGAAGTCCAGTAGTAGTTTCCGATGCACATCTGGAGGCATTCTGTAATCTGTGGACTATCAGAGTGTTGATGAAACGCAGAAATTGCATCGGGATTGAATACAACAGTCACCATGCGCCCTTTCCTCCATGGGAGTAATATCTCAAACAGTTTACGCTTTGATCGTTCCCTGGAAGACCAGTAGTAGTTTCCGATGCACACCTGGAGGCATTTGGTAATCTGTGGACTATCAGAGTCTTGATGAGACACAGAAATTGCATCGGGATTGAATACAACAGTCACCATGCGCACATTCCTCCATGGGTGTAATGTCTCAAACAGTTTACGCTTTGATCGTTCCCTGGAAGACCAGTAGTAGTTTCCGATGCACATCTGGAGGCATTCTGTAATCTTTGGACTATCAGAGTGTTGATGAAAGACAGAGAACGCATCGGGATTGAATACTACAGTCACCATGCCCACTTTCCTCCATGGGAGTAATGTCGCTAGCCGTCGACGCTTTGATCGTTCCCTGGAAGACCAGTAGTAGTTTCCGATGCACACCTGGAGGCATTTGGTAATCTGTGGACTATCAGAGTCTTGATGAGACACAGAAATTGCATCGGGATTGAATACAACAGTCACCATGCGCACATTCCTCCATGGGTGTAATGTCTCAAACAGTTTACGCTTTGATCGTTCCCTGGAAGACCAGTAGTAGTTTCCGATGCACATCTGGAGGCATTCTGTAATCTTTGGACTATCAGAGTGCTGATGAAAGACAGAGAACGCATCGGGATTGAATACTACAGTCACCATGCCCACTTTCCTCCATGGGAGTAATGTCGCTAGCCGTCGACGCTTTTATCGTTCCCTGGAAGACCAGTAGTAGTTTCCGATGCACATCTGGAATCATTCAGTAATCTGTGGACATTCAAAGTGTTGATGAAACACAGAAATAGCATCGGGATTGAATACAACAGTCACCATGCGCACTTTCCTCCATATGAGTAATGTCACAAACTGTCTACGTTTTGATCGTTCCCTGGAAGCCCAGTAGTAGTTTCCGATGCACTTCTGGAGGCATTCTGTAATCTGTGGAGTATCAGAGTGTTGCTGAAACGCAGAAATTTCATCGGAATTGAATACAACAGTCACCATGCGCACTTTCCTCCATGGGAGTAATATCTCAAACAGTTTACGCTTTGATCGTTCCCTGGAAGACCAGTAGTAGTTTCCGATGCACATCTTCTGACATTCTGTATTTTGTGGACTATCAGAGTGTTGATGAGACACAGAAATTGCATCAGGATTGAATACAACAGTCACCATGCGCACTTTCCACCATGGGAGTAATGTCTCAAACAAATTACGCTTTGATCGTTCCCTGGAAGACCAGTAGTAGTTTCCGATGCACATCTGTGGGCATTCTGTAATGTGTGGACTATCAGAGTGTTGATGAAACACAGAAATTGCATCGGGATTGAATATAACAGTCACCACGCGCACTTTCCTCCATGGGAGTAATGTCTCAAAGAGTCTACGCTTTGATCGTTCATTGCAAGACCAGTAGTAGTTTCCGATGCACATCTGGAGGCATTCTGTAATCTGTGGACCTTCAAAGTGTTGATGAAACACAGAAATTGCATCGGGATTTAATACAACAGTCACCATGCGCACTTTCCTCCATGGGAGTAATGTCTCAACAGTTTACGCTTTGATCCTTCCCTGGATGACCAGTATTAATTTACGATGCACATATGGGGGCATTCTGTAATGTGTGGTCTATCAGAGTGTTGATAAAATACAGAAATTGCATCGGGATTGAATACAACAGTCACCATGCGCACTTTCCTCAGTATGAGTAATGTCACAAACTGTCTACGTTTTGATCGTTCCCTGGAAGCCCAGTAGTAGTTTCCGATGCACATCTGCAGGCATTCTGTAATCTGTGGACTATCAGAGTGTTGATGAAACGCAGAAATTGCATCGGGATTGAATACAACAGTCACCATGCGCACTTTCCTCCATGGGAGTAATATCTCAAACAGTTTACGCTTTGATCGTTCCCTGGAAGACCAGTAGTAGTTTCCGATGCACATCTGGAGGCATTCGGTAATCTGTGGACTATCAGAGTCTTGATGAGACACAGAAATTGCATCGGGATTGAATACAACAGTCACCATGCGCACATTCCTCCATGGGTGTAATGTCTCAAACAGTTTACGCTTTGATCGTTCCCTGGAAGACCAGTAGTAGTTTCCGATGCACATCTGGAGGCATTCTGTAATCTTTGGACTATCAGAGTGTTGATGAAACACAGAAAATGCATCGGGATTTATACTACAGTCACCATGCCCACTTTCCTCCATGGGAGTAATGTCGCAAACAGTCTACGCTTTTATCGTTTCCTGGAAGACCAGTAGTAGTTTCCGATGCACATCTGGAGGCATTCTGTAATCTGTGGACCTTCAAAGTGTTGATGGAACACAGAAATTGCATCGGGATTGAATGCAACAGTCACCATGCGCTCTTTCCTCCATATGAGTAATGTCACAAACAGTCTACGTTTTGATCGTTCCCTGGAAGACCAGTAGTAGGTTCCGATGCACATCTGGAGGCATTCTGTAATCTGTGGACTATCAGAGTGTTGATGAAACACAGAAGTTGCATCGGGATTGAATACAACAGTCACCATGCGCACTTTCCTCCATTGGAGTAATGTCTCAAACTGTCTACGCTTCGATCTTTCCCTGGAAGACCAGTAGTAGTTTCCGATGGACATCTGGAGGCATTCTGTAATCTGTGGACCTTCAAAGTGTTGATGACACACAGAAATTGCATCGGGATTGAATACAACAGTCACCATGTGCACTTACCTCCATGTGAGTAATGTCTCAAACAGTCTACGCTTTGATCGTTGCCTGGAAGACCAATAGTAGTTTCCGATGCATATCTGGAGGCATTCTTTAATCTGTGGACTATCAGAGTCTTGATGAAACACAGAAATTGCATCGGGATTGAATACAACAGTCACCATGCGCACTTTCCTCCATGGGTGTTACGTCTCAAACAGTTTACGCTTTGATCGTTCCCTGGAAGACCAGTAGTAGTTTCCGATGCACACCTGGAGGCATTTGGTAATCTGTGGACTATCAGAGTCTTGATGAGACACAGAAATTGCATCGGGATTGAATACAACAGTCACCATGCGCACATTCCTCCATGGGTGTAATGTCTCAAACAGTTTACGCTTTGATCGTTCCCTGGAAGACCAGTGGTAGTTTCCGATGCACATCTGGAGGCATTCTGTAATCTTTGGACTATCAGAGTGTTGATGAAAGACAGAGAACGCATCGGGATTGAATACTACAGTCACCATGCCCACTTTCCTCCATGGGAGTAATGTCGCTAGCTGTCGACGCTTTTATCGTTCCCTGGAAGACCAGTAGTAGTTTCCGATGCACATCTGGAATCATTCAGTAATCTGTGGACCTTCAAAGTGTTGATGAAACACAGAAATAGCATCGGGATTGAATACAACAGTCACCATGCGCACTTTCCTCCATATGAGTAATGTCACAAACTGTCTACGTTTTTATCGTTCCCTGGAAGCCCAGTAGTAGTTTCCGATGCACATCTGGAGGCATTCTGTAATCTGTGGAGTATCAGAGTGTTGCTGAAACGCAGAAATTGCATCGGAATTGAATACAACAGTCACCATGCGCACTTTCCTCCATGGGAGTAATATCTCAAACAGTTTACGCTTTGATCGTTCCCTGGAAGACCAGTAGTAGTTTCCGATGCACACCTGGAGGCATTTGGTAATCTGTGGACTATCAGAGTCTTCATGAGACACAGAAATTGCATCGGGATTGAATACAACAGTCACCATGCGCACATTCCTCCATGGGTGTAATGTCTCAAACAGTTTACGCTTTGATCGTTCCCTGGAAGACCAGTAGTAGTTTCCGATGCACATCTGGAGGCATTCTGTAATCTGTGGACTATCAGAGTGTTGATGAAACACAGATATTACATTGGGATTGAATACAACAGTCACCATGCGCACACTCCTCCACGGTTGTAACGTCACAAACATTTTACGCTTTGATCGTTCCCTGGAAGACCAGTAGTAGTTTCCGATGCACATCTGGAGGCATTCTGTAATCTGTGGTTTATCAGAGTCTTGATGAGACACAGAAATTGCATCGGGATTGAATACAACAGTCACCATGCGCACTTTCCTCCATGGGTGTAATGTCTCAAACAGTTTACGCTTTGATCGTTCCCTGGAAGACCAGTAGTAGTTTCCGATGCACATCTGGAGGAATTCTGTAATATGTGGACTATCAGAGTGTTGATGAAACACAGAAATTGCATCGGGATTGAATACAACAAACACCATAAACACTTTCCTCCATGGGAGTAATGTCTCAAACAGTATACGCTGTGATCGTTCCCCGGAAGACCAGTAGTGGTTTCCGATGCACATCTCCTGACATTCTGTATTTTGTGGACTATCAGAGTGTTGATGAGACACAGAAATTGCATCAGGATTGAATACAACAGTCACCATGCGCACTTTCCACCATGGGAGTAATGTCTCAAACAATTTACGCTTTGATCGTTTCCTGGAAGACCAGTAGTAGTTTCCGATGCACATCTGTGGGCATTCTGTAATGTGTGGACTATCATAGTGTTGATGAAACACAGAAATTGCATCGGGATTGAATACAACAGTCACCATGCGCACTTTCCTCCATGGGAGTAATGTCTCAAAGAGTCTACGCTTTGATCGTTCATTGCAAGACCAGTAGTAGTTTCCGATGCACATCTGGAGGCATTCTGTAATCTGTGGACCTTCAAAGTGTTGATGAAACACAGAAATTGCATCGTTATTTAATACAACAGTCACCATGCGCACTTTCCTCCATGGGAGTAATGTCTCAACAGTTTACGCTTTGATCCTTCCCTGGATGACCAGTATTAGTTTACGATGCACATATGGGGGTATTCTGTAATGTGTGGACTATCAGAGTGTTGATAAAATACAGAAATTGCATCGGGATTGAATACAACAGTCACCATGCGCACTTTCCTCCATGGGAGTAATGTCTCAAACTGTCGACGCTTTGATCGTTCCCTGGAAGACCAGTAGTATTTTCCGATGCACATCTGGAGGCATTCTGTAATCTGTGAACTATCAGAGTGTTGATGAAACACAGAAATTGCAACAGGATTGAATACAACAGTCACCATGCCCACTTTCCTCCAGGGGAGAAATGTCTCAAACAGTATACGCTTTGATCGTTCCCTGGAAGACCAGTAGAAGTTTCCTATGCACATCTGGAGGCATTCTGTAATCTGTGGACTTTCAAAGTGTTGATGAAACACAGAAAATGCATCGGGATTGTATACAATAGGCACCATGCAGGCTTTTCTCCATGAGAGTAATGTCTCAAACAGTTTACGCTTTGATCGTTCCCTTGAAGACCAGTAGTAGTTTACGATGCACATCTGGAGGCATTCTGTAATCAGTGGACCTTCAAAGTGTTGATGAAACGCAGAAATTGCATCGGGATTGAAAACAACAGTCACCATGCCCACTTTCCTCCATATGAGTAATGTCACAAACAGTCTACGTTTTGATCGTTCCCTGGAAGACCAGTAGTAGTTCCGATGCACATCTGGAGGCATTCTGTAATCAGTGGACTATCAGAGTGTTGAAGAACACAGAAATTGTATCGGGATTGAATACAACAAACACCATGCGCACTTTCCTCCATGGGAGTAATGTCTCAAAGAGTCTACGCTTTGATCGTTCATTGCAAGACCAGTAGTAGTTTCCGATGCACATCTGGAGGCATTCTGTAATCTGTGGACCTTCAAAGTGTTGATGAAACACAGAAATTGCATCGGGATTTAATACAACAGTCGACATGCGCACTTTCCTCCATGGGAGTAATGTCTCAAACTGTCGACGCTTTGATCGTTCCCTGGAACACCAGTAGTAGTTTCCGATGCACATCTGGAGGCATTCTGTAATCAGTGGACTTTCAAAGTGTTGATGAAACACAGAAAATGCATCGGGAATGTATACAATAGGCACCATGCAGGCTTTTCTCCATGGGAGTAATGTCTCAAACAGTTTACGCTTTGATCGTTCCCTTGAAGACCAGTAGTAGTTTACGATGCACATCTGGAGGCATTCTGTAATCTGTGGACTATCAGAGTGTTGATGAAACACAGAAATTGCATCGGGATTGAATACAACAGTCACCATGCCCACATTCCTCCATGCGAGTAATGTCGCAAACAGTCTACGATTCGATCGTTCCCTGGAAGACCACTAGTAGTTTCCGATGCACATCTGGAGGCATTCTGTAATCTGTGGACTATCTGAGTGTTGATGAAACACAGAAATTTGATCGGGATTGAATACAACAGTATCCATGCCCACTTTCCTCCATGGGAGTAATGTCGCAAACAGTCTACGCTTTGATCATTCCCTGGAACACCAGTAGTAGTTTCCGATGCACATATGGAGGCATTCTGTAATCTGTGTACCTTCTAAGTGTTGATGAAACACAGAAATTGCATCGGGATTAAATACAACAATCACCATGCGCACTATCCTCAATGTGAGTAATGTCTCAAACGGTCTACGCTTTGATCGTTCCCTGGAAGACCAGTAGTTGTTTCCGATGCACATCTGGAGGCATTCTGTAATCTGTGTACCTTCAAAGTGTTGAAAAACACAGAAATTGCATCGGGATTGAAAACAACAGTCACCATGCCCACTTTCCTCCATATGAGTAATGTCACAAACACTCTACGTTTTGATCGTTCCCTGGAGGACCAGTAGTAGTTTCCGATGCACATCTGGAGGCATTCTGTAATCTGTGGACTATCAGAGTGTTGATGAAACACAGAAATTGTATCGGAATTGAATACAACAAACACCATACACACTTTCCTCCATGGGAGTAATGTCTCAAACAGTATACGCTGTGATCGTTCCCCGGAAGACCAGTAGTGGTTTCCGATGCACATCTCCTGACATTCTGTATTTTGTGGATTATCAGAGTGTTGATGAGACACAGAAATTGCATCAGGATTGAATACAACAGTCACCATGCGCACTTTCCACCATGGGAGTAATGTCTCAAACAATTTACGCTTTGATCGTTTCCTGGAAGACCAGTAGTAGTTTCCGATGCACATCTGTGGGCATTCTGTAATGTGTGGACTATCAGAGTGTTGATGAAACACAGAAATTGCATCGGGATTGAATACAACAGTCACCATGCGCACTTTCCTCCATGGGAGTAATGTCTCAAAGAGTCTACGCTTTGATCGTTCATTGCAAGACCAGTAGTAGTTTCCGATGCACATCTGGAGGCATTCTGTAATCTGTGGAGTATCAGAGTGTTGCTGAAACGCAGAAATTGCATCGGAATTGAATACAACAGTCACCATGCGCACTTTCCTCCATGGGAGTAATATCTCAAACAGTTTACGCTTTGATCGTTCCCTGGAAGACCAGTAGTAGTTTCCGATGCACATCTTCTGACATTCTGTAATGTGAGGAATATCAGAGTGTTGGTGAAACACAGAAATTGCATCAGGATTGAATACAACAGTTACCATGCGCACTTTCCGCAATGCGAGTAATGTCTCAAACAGTTTACGCTTTGATCGTTCCCTGGAAGACCAGTAGTAGTTTCCGATGCACATCTGTGGGCATTCTGTAATGTGTGGACTATCAGAGTTTTGATGAAACACAGAAATTGTATCGGGATTGAATACAACAGTCACCATGCGCACTTTCCGCCATGCGAGTAATGTCTCAAACAGTTTACGCTTTGATCGTTCCCTGGAAGACCAGTAGTAGTTTCCGATGCACATCTTTGGGCATTCTGTAATGTGTGGACTATCAGAGTGTTGATGAAACACAGAAATTGCATCGGGATTGAATACAACAGTCACCATGCGCACTTTCCTCCATGGGAGTAATGTCTCAAACAGTCTACGCTTTGATCGTTCATTGCAAGACCAGTAGTAGCTTCCGATGCACATCTGGAGGCATTCTGTAATCTGTGGACCTTCAAAGTGTTGATGAAACACAGAAATTGCATCGGGATTGAATACAACAGTCACCATGAACACTTTCCTCCATGGGAGTAATGTCTCAAACAGTCTACGGTTTGATCGTTCCCTGCAAGACCAGTAGTAGTTTCCGATGCACATCTGGAGGCATTCTGTAATCTGTAAACTATCAGAGTTTTGCTCAAACACAGAAATTGCATCGGGATTGAACACAACAGTCACCATGCGCACTTTCCTCCATGGGAGTAATGTCTCAACAGTTTACGCTTTGATCGTTCCCTGGAAGACCAGTATTAGTTTCCGATGCACATTTGGGGGCATTCTGTAATGTGTGGACTATCAGAGTGTTGATGAAACACAGAAATTGCATCGGGATTGAATACAACAGACACCATGCGCACTTTCCTCCATGGGAGTAATGTCTCAAACAGTCTACGCTTTGATCGTTCCCTGCTTGACCAGTAGTAGTTTCCGATGCACATCTGGAGGCGTTCTGTAATGTGTGGACTTTCAAAGTGTTGATGAAACACAGAAATTGCCTCGGGATTGAATACAACAGTCACCATGCGCACTACCCTCCATGGGAGTAATGTCTCAAACTGTCTACGATTTGATCGTTCCCTGGAAGACCAGTAGTAGTTTCCGATGCACATCTGGAGGCATTCTGTAATCTGTGGACCTTCAAAGTGTTGATGAAACACAGATATTGCATCGGGATTGAATACAACAGTCACCATGCGCACTTTCCTCCGTGGCAGTAATGTCTCATTCAGTCTACGCTTTGATCATTCCCTGGAAGACCTGTAGTAGTTTCCGATGCACATCTGGAGGCAATCTGTAATCTGTGGACTATCAGAGTGTTTATGTAACACAGATATTGCATTGGGATTGAATACAACAGTCACCATGCGCACTTTCCTCCATGGGAGTAATGTCTCAAACAGTTTACGCTTTGATCGTTCCCTGGAAGACCAGTAGTAGTTTCCGATGCACATCTGGAGGCATTCTGTAATCTGTGGACTATCAGAGTGTTGATGAAACACAGATATTACATTGGGATTGAATACAACAGTCACCATGCGCACTTTCCTCCACGGTTGTAACGTCACAAACATTTTACGCTTTGATCGTTCCCTGGAAGACCAGTAGTAGTTTCCGATGCACATCTGGAGGCATTCTGTAATCTGTGGTTTATCAGAGTCTTGATGAGACACAGAAATTGCATCGGGATTGAATACAACAGTCACCATGCGCACTTTCCTCCATGGGTGTAATGTCTCAAACAGTTTACGCTTTGATCGTTCCCTGGAAGACCAGTAGTAGTTTCCGATGCACATCTGGAGGAATTCTGTAATATGTGGACTATCAGAGTGTTGATGAAACACAGAAATTGCATCGGGGTTGAATACTACAGTCACCATGCCCACTTTCCTCCATGGGAGTAATGTCGCAAACAGTCGACGCTTTGATCGTTCCCTGGACGACCAGTAGTAGTTTCCGATGCACATCTGGAGGCATTCTGTAATCTGTGGACCTTCAAAGTGTTGATGAAACACAGAAATTGCATCGGGATTGAAAACAACAGTCACCATGCCCACTTTCCTCCATATGAGTAATGTCACAAACACTCTACGTTTTGATCGTTCCCTGGAGGACCAGTAGTAGTTTCCGATGCACATCTGGAGGCATTCTGTAATCTGTGGACTATCAGAGTGTTGATGAAACACAGAAATTGTATCGGGATTGAATACAACAAACACCATACACACTTTCCACCATGGGAGTAATGTCTCAAACAATTTACGCTTTGATCGTTTCCTGGAAGACCAGTAGTAGTTTCCGATGCACATCTGTGGGCATTCTGTAATGTGTGGACTATCACAGTGTTGATGAAACACAGAAATTGCATCGGGATTGAATACAACAGTCACCATGCGCACTTTCCTCCATGGGAGTAATGTCTCAAAGAGTCTACGCTTTGATCGTTCATTGCAAGACCAGTAGTAGTTTCCGATGCACATTTGGAGGCATTCTGTAATCTGTGGACCTTCAAAGTGTTGATGAAACTCAGAAATTGCATCGGGATTTAATACAACAGTCACCATGCGCACTTTCCTCCATGGGAGTAATGTCTCAACAGTTTACGCTTTGATCCTTCCCTGGATGACCAGTATTAGTTTACGATGCACATCTGGAGGCATTCTGTAATCTGTGGACTTTCAAAGTGTTGATGAAACACAGAAAATGCATCGGGATTGTATACAATAGGCACCATGCAGGCTTTTCTCCATGAGAGTAATGTCTCAAACAGTTTACGCTTTGATCGTTCCCTTGAAGACCAGTAGTAGTTTACGATGCACATCTGGATGCATTCTGTAATATGTGGACTATCAGAGTGTTGATGAAACACAGAAATTGCATCGGGATTGAATACTACAGTCACCATGCCCACTTTCCTCCATGGGAGTAATGTCTCAAAGAGTCTACGCTTTGATCGTTCATTGCAAGACCAGTAGTAGTTTCCGATGCACATCTGGAGGCATTCTGTAATCTGTGGACCTTCAAAGTGTTGATGAAACGCAGAAATTGCATCGGGATTGAAAACAACAGTCACCATGCCCACTTTCCTCCATATGAGTAATGTCACAAACAGTCTACGTTTTGATCGTTCCCTGGAAGACCAGTAGTAGTTCCGATGCACATCTGGAGGCATTCTGTAATCAGTGGACTATCAGAGTGTTGATGAAACACAGAAATTGTATCGGGATTGAATACAACAAACACCATGCGCACTTTCCTCCATGGGAGTAATGTCTCAAACAGTATACGCTTTGATCGTTCCCTGGAAGACCAGTAGTGGTTTCCGATGCACATCTCCTGACATTCTGTATTGTGTGGACTATCAGAGTGTTGATGAGACACAGAAATTGCATCAGGATTGAATACAACAGTCACCATGCGCACTTTCCACCATGGGAGTAATGTCTCAAACAATTTACGCTTTGATCGTTTCCTGGTAGACCAGTAGTAGTTTCCGATTCACATCTGTGGGCAGTCTGTAATGTGTGGACTATCAGAGTCTTGATGAAACACAGAAATTTTATCGGGATTGAATACAACAGTCACCATGCGCACTTTCCTCCATGGGAGTAATGTCTCAAAGAGTCTACGCTTTGATCGTTCATTGCAAGACCAGTAGTAGTTTCCGATGCACATCTGGAGGCATTCTGTAATCTGTGGACCTTCAAAAGGTTGATGAAACACAGAAATTGCATCGGGATTTAATACAACAGTCGACATGCGCACTTTCCTCCATGGGAGTAATGTCTCAAACTGTCGACGCTTTGATCGTTCCCTGGAACACCAGTAGTAGTTTCCGATGCACATCTGGAGGCATTCTGTAATCAGTGGACTTTCAAAGTGTTGATGAAACACAGAAAATGCATCGGGAATGTATACAATAGGCACCATGCAGGCTTTTCTCCATGGGAGTAATGTCTCAAACAGTTTACGCTTTGATCGTTCCCTTGAAGACCAGTAGTAGTTTACGATGCACATCTGGAGGCATTCTGTAATCTGTGGACTATCAGAGTGTTGATGAAACACAGAAATTGCATCGGGATTGAATACAACAGTCACCATGCCCACTTTCCTCCATGCGAGTAATGTCGCAAACAGTCTACGATTCGATCGTTCCCTGGAAGACCACTAGTAGTTTCCGATGCACATCTGGAGGCATTCTGTAATCTGTGGACTATCTGAGTGTTGATGAAACACAGAAATTTGATCGGGATTGAATACAACAGTATCCATGCCCACTTTCCTCCATGGGAGTAATGTCGCAAACAGTCTACGCTTTGATCATTCCCTGGAACACCAGTAGTAGTTTCCGATGCACATCTGGAGGCATTCTGTAATCTGTGTACCTTCTAAGTGTTGATGAAACACAGAAATTGCATCGGGATTGAATACAACAATCACCATGCGCACTATCCTCAATGTGAGTAATGTCTCAAACGGTCTACGCTTTGATCGTTCCCTGGAAGACCAGTAGTTGTTTCCGATGCACATCTGGAGGCATTCTGTAATCTGTGTACCTTCAAAGTGTTGAAAAACACAGAAATTGCATCGGGATTGAAAACAACAGTCACCATGCCCACTTTCCTCCATATGAGTAATGTCACAAACACTCTACGTTTTGATCGTTCCCTGGAGGACCAGTAGTAGTTTCCGATGCACATCTGGAGGCATTCTGTAATCTGTGGACTATCAGAGTGTTGATGAAACACAGAAATTGTATCGGAATTGAATACAACAAACACCATACACACTTTCCTCCATGGGAGTAATGTCTCAAACAGTATACGCTGTGATCGTTCCCCGGAAGACCAGTAGTGGTTTCCGATGCACATCTCCTGACATTCTGTATTTTGTGGACTATCAGAGTGTTGATGAGACACAGAAATTGCATCAGGATTGAATACAACAGTCACCATGCGCACTTTCCACCATGGGAGTAATGTCTCAAACAATTTACGCTTTGATCGTTTCCTGGAAGACCAGTAGTAGTTTCCGATGCACATCTGTGGGCATTCTGTAATGTGTGGACTATCAGAGTGTTGATGAAACACAGAAATTGCATCGGGATTGAATACAACAGTCACCATGCGCACTTTCCTCCATGGGAGTAATGTCTCAAAGAGTCTACGCTTTGATCGTTCATTGCAAGACCAGTAGTAGTTTCCGATGCACATCTGGAGGCATTCTGTAATCTGTGGACCTTCAAAGTGCTGATGAAACACAGAATTTGCATCGGGATTTAATACAACATTCACCATGCGCACTTTCCTCCATGGGAGTAATGTCTCAACAGTTTACGCTTTGATCCTTCCCTGGATGACCAGTATTAGTTTACGATGCACATATGGGGGCATTCTGTAATGTGTGGACTATCAGAGTGTTGATAAAATACAGAAATTGCATCGGGATTGAATACAACAGTCACCATGCGCACTTTCCTCCATGGGAGTAATGTCTCAAACTGTCGACGCTTTGATCGTTCCCTGGAAGACCAGTAGTATTTTCCGATGCACATCTGGAGGCATTCTGTAACCTGTGAACTATCAGAGTGTTGATGAAACACAGAAATTGCAACAGGATTGAATACAACAGTCACCATGCCCACTTTCCTCCATGGGAGTAATGTCTCAAACAGTCTACGCTTTGATCGTTCCCTGGAAGACCAGTAGAAGTTTCCTATGCACATCTGGAGGCATTCTGTAATCTGTGGACTTTCAAAGTGTTGATGAAACACAGAAAATGCATCGGGATTGTATACAATAGGCACCATGCAGGCTTTTCTCCATGAGAGTAATGTCTCAAACAGTTTACGCTTTGATCGTTCCCTTGAAGACCAGTAGTAGTTTACGATGCACATCTGGATGCATTCTGTAATATGTGGACTATCAGAGTGTTGATGAAACACAGAAATTGCATCGGGATTGAATACTACAGTCACCATGCCCACTTTCCTCCATGGGAGTAATGTCTCAAAGAGTCTACGCTTTGATCGTTCTTTGCAAGACCAGTAGTAGTTTCCGATGCACATCTGGAGGCATTCTGTAATCTGTGGACCTTCAAAGTGTTGATGAAACGCAGAAATTGCATCGGGATTGAAAACAACAGTCACCATACCCACTTTCCTCCATATGAGTAATGTCACAAACAGTCAACGTTTTGATCGTTCCCTGGAAGACCAGTAGTAGTTCCGATGCACATCTGGAGGCATTCTGTAATCAGTGGACTATCAGAGTGTTGATGAAACACAGAAATTGTATCGGGATTGAATACAACAAACACCATGCGCACTTTCCTCCATGGGAGTAATGTCTCAAACAGTATACGCTTTGATCGTTCCCTGGAAGACCAGTAGTGGTTTCCGATGCACATCTCCTGACATTCTGTATTTTGTGGACTATCAGAGTGTTGATGAGACACAGAAATTGCATCAGGATTGAATACAACAGTCACCATGCGCACTTTCCACCATGGGAGTAATGTCTCAAACAATTTACGCTTTGATCGTTTCCTGGAAGACCAGTAGTAGTTTCCGATTCACATCTGTGGGCAGTCTGTAATGTGTGGACTATCAGAGTCTTGATGAAACACAGAAATTTTATCGGGATTGAATACAACAGTCACCATGCGCACTTTCCTCCATGGGAGTAATGTCTCAAAGAGTCTACGCTTTGATCGTTCATTGCAAGACCAGTAGTAGTTTCCGATGCACATCTGGAGGCATTCTGTAATCTGTGGACCTTCAAAGTGTTGATGAAACACAGAAATTGCATCGGGATTTAATACAACAGTCGACATGCGCACTTTCCTCCATGGGAGTAATGTCTCAAACTGTCGACGCTTTGATCGTTCCCTGGAACACCAGTAGTAGTTTCCGATGCACATCTGGAGGCATTCTGTAATCAGTGGACTTTCAAAGTGTTGATGAAACACAGAAAATGCATCGGGAATGTATACAATAGGCACCATGCAGGCTTTTCTCCATGGGAGTAATGTCTCAAACAGTTTACGCTTTGATCGTTCCCTTGAAGACCAGTAGTAGTTTACGATGCACATCTGGAGGCATTCTGTAATCTGTGGACTATCAGAGTGTTGATGAAACACAGAAATTGCATCGGGATTGAATACAACAGTCACCATGCCCACTTTCCTCCATGCGAGTAATGTCGCAAACAGTCTACGATTCGATCGTTCCCTGGAAGACCACTAGTAGTTTCCGATGCACATCTGGAGGCATTCTGTAATCTGTGGACTATCTGAGTGTTGATGAAACACAGAAATTTGATCGGGATTGAATACAACAGTATCCATGCCCACTTTCCTCCATGGGAGTAATGTCGCAAACAGTCTACGCTTTGATCATTCCCTGGAACACCAGTAGTAGTTTCCGATGCACATCTGGAGGCATTCTGTAATCTGTGTACCTTCTAAGTGTTGATGAAACACAGAAATTGCATCGGGATTGAATACAACAATCACCATGCGCACTATCCTCAATGTGAGTAATGTCTCAAACGGTCTACGCTTTGATCGTTCCCTGGAAGACCAGTAGTTGTTTCCGATGCACATCTGGAGGCATTCTGTAATCTGTGTACCTTCAAAGTGTTGAAAAGCACAGAAATTGCATCGGGATTGAATACAACAGACACCATGCGCACTTTCCTCCATGGGAGAAATGTCTCAAAACGTCTACGCTTTGATGGTTCCCTGGAAGACCAGTAGTAGTTTCCGATTCACATCTGGAGGCATTCAGTTAACTGTGGACTATCAGAGTGTTGATGAAACACAGAAATTGCATCGGGATTGAATACAACAGTCACCATGCGCAATTTCCTCCATGGGAGTAATGTCTCAAACAGTCTACGCTTTGATCGTTCTCTGGAAGTCAATGTAATAGTTTCCGATGCACATGTGTAGGCATTCTGTAATCTGTGGACTATCATAGTGCTGATGAAACACAGAAACTGCATCGGGATTGAAAACAACAGTCACCATGAGCACTATCCTCCATGGGAGTAATGTCTCAAACTGTCTACGTTTTGATCGTTCCCTGGAAGACCAGTAGTAGTTTCCGATGCACATCTGGTAGCATTCTGTAATCTGTGGACCTTCAAAGTGTTGATGAAACACAGAAATTGCATCGGTATTGAATACAACAGCCACCATGCGCACTTTCCTCCATGTGAGTAATGTCTCAAACAATGTACGATTTGATCGTTCCCTGGAAGACCAGTAGTAGTTTCCAATGCACATCTGGAGGCATTCTGTAATCTGTGTACCTTCAAAGTTTTGATGAAACACAGAAATTGCATCGGGATTGAATACAACAGTCACCATGCGCACTTTCCTCCATGGGAGTAATGTCTCAAACAGTCTACGCTTTGATCGTTCCCTGGAAGACCTGTAGTAGTTTCCGATGAACATCTGGAGGCATTCTGTAATCTGTGGACTATCAGAGTGTTGATGAAACACAGAAATTGCATCGGGATTGAATACAACAGTCACCATGCGCACTTACCTCCATGGGAGTAATGTCTCAAACAGTCTACGGTTTGATCGTTCCCTGCAAGACCAGTAGTAGTTTCCGTTGCACATCTGGAGGCATTCTGTAATCTGTGGACCTTCAAAGTGTTGATGAAACACAGAAATTGCATCGGGATTGAATACAGCAGTCATCTTTCGCATTTTCCTCCATGGGAGTAATGTCTCCAACAGTCTACGCTTTGATCGTTCCCTGGAAGACCATTAGTAGTTTCCGATGCACATCTGGAGGCATTCTGTAATCTGTAAACTATCAGAGATTTGCTCAAACACAGAAATTGCATCGGGATTGAATACAACAGTCACCAGTCTGGATTCCAGCGGCTATCTGATTTGGTGAAGGCTGCCGGTCTTGCTTACGAGATGAAGGCAGAGCTCACCATCTGCAGCATCGTTGACAGAATCGACTGCGGACCTTTGGTGCAGAGCCGGGTGGAGGGTCTGAATCAGAGGCCCAGACGGTTTTGCGACCGTATTGGCTGCAGATTCCTTGACTTGCGCCATAGTGTGGTGGGGTTTCGGGTTCCGCTGAATAGGTCAGGAGTTCACAACACTCAGCTGGCGGCTACACGGGTAGCGGAGGCTGTGTGGCATGGACTGGGCGGTTTTTTAGGTTAGAAGGGGATGGGCTGCAATGTCAAAGGTTGCTTGGCAATTCCAGGAGGTGCTTGGATCAAGGAACAGCCGGAATTATAGTTGTAAACTGTTGTAGTTGCGCTGGAAAAGTCCCTGAGCTTCAAGCGCTAATAGAAAGCACAGAAGCTGATATCGTTATAGGTACAGAAAGCTGGCTAAAGCCTGAAATAAGTTCTGCAGAAATTTTTACGAAGTCTCAGACGGTGTTCAGGAAAGATAGATTAGGCAGAATTGGTGGTGGAGTGTTGGTGTTTGTCAGTAGTGGTTTATCTTGTAGTTAAGTCGAAGTAGATACTCCTTGCGAATTGGTGTGGGTGGAGGTTATACTTAACAGCCGAATTAAGTTAATAATTGGCTCCTTCTACCGACCCCCAGACTCCGATGATACAGTTGCGGAACAGTTCAGAGAAAGTTTGAGTCTCGTAACCAATAAATACCCCACTCATACGGTTATAGTTGGTGGGGACTTCAACCTACCCTCGGTATGTTGGCAAAAATACTTGTTCAAAACCAGTGGTAGGCAGAAATCGTCTTCCGAGATTGTCCTAAATGCATTCTCCGAAAATAATTTCGAGCAGTTAGTCCACGAACCCAGGCGAATTGTAAATGGTTGCGAAAACACACTTGACCTCTTGGCCACAAACAATCCAGAGCTGATAGAGAGCATCATGACTGATACAGGGATTAGTGATCACAAGGTCATTGTAGCTATTCTCAATACCATTTCTTCCAAATCCATCAGAAACAAACGCAAAATAATTTTATTTAAAAAAGCGGATAAAGTGCCACTAGAAGCCTTCCTAAAAGACAATTCCCATTCCTTCCGAACTGACTATGCGAATGTAGACGAGATGTGGCTCAAATTCAAAGATATAGTAGCAACAGCAATTGAGATATTCATACCTCATAAATTGGTAAGAGACGGAACGGATCCCCCGTGGTACACAAAAAAGGTCCGAACGCTGTTGCAGAGGCAACGGAAAAAGCATGCGAAGTTCAGAAGAACGCGAATCCTGAAGATGGGCTGAAATTTACAGATGCGCGAAATTTGGCACGTACTTCGATGCGAGATGCCTTTAATAGCTTCCACAACGAAACATTGTCTCGAAATTTGGTAAAAATCCGAAGAAATTCTGGTCGTATGTAAAGTACACAAGCGGCAAGACGCAGTCAATACCTTCGCTGCGCAGTGCCGATGGTACTGTTATCGACGACTGTGCCGCTAAAGCGGAGTTATTGAACGCAGTTTTCCGAAATTCCTTCACCAGGGAAGACGAATTGAATATTCCAGAATTTGAAACACGAACATCTGCTAGCATGAGTTTCTTAGAAGTAGATACCTTAGGGGTTGCGAAGCAACTCAAATCGCTTGATACGGGCAAGTCTTCAGGTCCAGATTGTATACCGATTAGGTTCCTTTCAGATTACGCTGATACTATAGCTCCCTACTTAGCACTCATATACAACCGCTCGCTCACCGATAGATCTGTACCTACAGATTGGAAAATTGCGCAGGTCGCACCAGTGTTCAAGAAGGGTAGTAGGAGTAATCCATTTAACTACCGACCTATATCATTGACGTCGGTTTGCAGTAGGGTTTTGGAGCATATACTGTATTCAAACATTATGAATCACCTCGAAGAGAACGATCTATTGACACGTAATCAGCATGGCTTCAGAAAACATCGCTCTTGTGCAACGCAGCTAGCTCTTTATTCGCACGAAGTAATGGCCGCTGTCGACAGGGGATCTCAAGTTGATTCCGTATTTCTAGATTTCCGGAAAGCTTTTGACACCGTTCCTCACAAGCGACTTCTAATCAAGCTGCGGAGCTATGGGGTATCGTCTCAGTTGTGCGACTGGATTCGTGATTTCCTGTCAGGAAGGTCGCAGTTCGTAGTAATAGACGGCAAATCATCGCGTAAAACTGAAGTGATATCAGGTGTTCCCCAGGGAAGCGACCTGGGACCTCTACTGTTCCTGATCTATATAAATGACCTGGGTGACAATCTGAGCAGTTCTCTTAGACTGTTCGCAGATGATGCTGTAATTTACCGTCTAGTAAGGTCATCCGAAGACCAGTATCAGCTGCAAAGCGATTTAGAAAAGATTGCTGTATGGTGTGTCAGGTGGCAGTTGACGCTAAATAACGAAAAGTGTGAGATGATCCACATGAGTTCCAAAAGAACTCCGTTGGAATTCGATTACTCGATAAATAGTACAATTCTCAAGGCTGTCAATTCAACTAAGTACCTGGGTGTTAAAATTACGAACAACTTCAGTTGGAAGGACCACATAGATAATATTGTCGGGAAGGCGAGCCAAAGGTTGCGTTTCATTGGCAGGACACTTAGAAGATGCAACAAGTCCACTAAAGAGACAGCTTACACTACACTCGTTCGTCCTCTGTTGGAATATTGCTGCGCGGTGTGGGATCCTTACCAGGTGGGATTGACGGAGGACATCGAGAGGGTGCAAAGAAGGGCAGCTCGTTTTGTATTATCGCGTTATAGAGGAGAGAGTGTGGCAGATATGATACACGAGTTGGGATGGAAGTCATTACAGCATAGACGTTTTTCGTCGCGGCGAGAGCTTTTTACGAAATTTTAGGCACCAACTTTCTCTTCCGAATGCGAAAATATTTTGTTGAGCCCAACCTACATAGATAGGAATGATCATCAAAATAAAATAAGAGAAATCAGAGGTCGAACAGAAAGGTTTAGGTGTTCGTTTTTCCCGCTCGCTGTTCGGGAGTGGAATAGTAGAGAGATAGTATGATTGTGGTTCGATGAACACTGTGCCAAGCACTTAAATGTGAATTGCAGAGTAGTCATGCAGATGTAGATGTAGATGCGCACTTTCCTCCATGGGAGTAATGTCTCAAACAGTTTACGCTTTGATCCTTCCCTGGAAGACCAGTATTAGTTTCCGATGCACATATGGGGGCATTCTGTAATGTGTGGACTATCAGAGTGTTGATGAAACACAGAAATTGCATCGGGATTGAATACAACAGACACCATGCGCACTTTCCTCCATGGGAGTAATGTCTCAAACAGTCTACGCTTTGATCGTTCCCTGGAAGACCAGTAGTAGTTTCCGATGCACATCTGGCGGCATTCTGTAATCTGTGGACTTTCAAAGTGTTGATGAAACACAGAAAGTGAATCGGAATTGTATACAACAGGCACCATGCAGTCTTTTCTCCATGGGAGTAATGTCTTAAACAGTTTACGCTTTGATCGTTCCCTTGAAGAACAGTAGTAATTTCCGATGCACGTCTGGAGGCATTCTGTAATCTGAGGACTATCAGAGTGTTGATGAAACACAGAAATTGCATCGGAATTCAATACAACAGTCACCATGCCCACTTTCCTCCATGGGAGTAATGTCGCAAACAGTCTACGATTTGATCGTTCCCTGGAAGACCAGTAGTAGTTTCCGATGAACATCTGGAGGCATTCTGTAATCTGTGGACTATCTGAGTGTTGATGAAACACAGGAATGGCATCGGGATTGAATACAACAGTCTCCATGCCCACTTTCCTCCATGGGAGTAATGTCGCAAACAGTCTACGCTTTGATCATTCTCTGGAAGACCAGTAGTAGTTTCCGATGCACATCTGGAGGCATTCTGTAATCTTTGGACCTTCAAAGTGTTGATGAAACACAGAAATTGCATCGGGATGGAATACAACAGTCACCATGCGCACTTTCCTCCGTGGGAGTAATGTCTCAAACTGTCTACGCTTTGATCGTTCCCTGGAAGACCAGTAGTAGTTTCCGATGCACATCTGGAGGCATTCTGTAATCTGTGTACCTTCAAAGTGATGATGAAACACTGAAATTGCATCGGGATTGAATACAACAGTCACCATGCGCACTATCGTCCATGTGAGAAATGTGTCAAACAGTCTACGCTTTGATCGTTCCCTGGAAGACCAGTAGTAGTTTCCGAAGCACATCTGGAGGCATTCTGTAATCTGTGGACTATCAGAGTCTTGATGAAACACAGACATTGCATCGGGATTGAATACAACAGTCACCATGCGCACTTTCCTCCATTGGTGTAATGTCTCAAACAGTTTACGCTTTGATCGTTCCCTGGAAGACCAGTAGTATTTTCCGATGCACATCTGGAGGCATTCTGTAATCTGTGGACTATCAGAGTGTTGATGAAACACAGAAATTGCATCGGGATTGAATACAACAGTCACCATGCGCACTTACCTCCATGGGAGTAATGTCTCAAACAGTCTACGGTTTGATCGTTCCCTGCAAGACCAGTAGTAGTTTCCGTTGCACATCTGGAGGCATTCTGTAATCTGTGGACCTTCAAAGTGTTGATGAAACACAGAAATTGCATCGGGATTGAATACAGCAGTCATCTTTCGCATTTTCCTCCATGGGAGTAATGTCTCCAACAGTCTACGCTTTGATCGTTCCCTGGAAGACCATTAGTAGTTTCCGATGCACATCTGGAGGCATTCTGTAATCTGTAAACTATCAGAGATTTGCTCAAACACAGAAATTGCATCGGGATTGAATACAACAGTCACCAGTCTGGATTCCAGCGGCTATCTGATTTGGTGAAGGCTGCCGGTCTTGCTTACGAGATGAAGGCAGAGCTCACCATCTGCAGCATCGTTGACAGAATCGACTGCGGACCTTTGGTGCAGAGCCGGGTGGAGGGTCTGAATCAGAGGCCCAGACGGTTTTGCGACCGTATTGGCTGCAGATTCCTTGACTTGCGCCATAGTGTGGTGGGGTTTCGGGTTCCGCTGAATAGGTCAGGAGTTCACAACACTCAGCTGGCGGCTACACGGGTAGCGGAGGCTGTGTGGCATGGACTGGGCGGTTTTTTAGGTTAGAAGGGGATGGGCTGCAATGTCAAAGGTTGCTTGGCAATTCCAGGAGGTGCTTGGATCAAGGAACAGCCGGAATTATAGTTGTAAACTGTTGTAGTTGCGCTGGAAAAGTCCCTGAGCTTCAAGCGCTAATAGAAAGCACAGAAGCTGATATCGTTATAGGTACAGAAAGCTGGCTAAAGCCTGAAATAAGTTCTGCAGAAATTTTTACGAAGTCTCAGACGGTGTTCAGGAAAGATAGATTAGGCAGAATTGGTGGTGGAGTGTTGGTGTTTGTCAGTAGTGGTTTATCTTGTAGTTAAGTCGAAGTAGATACTCCTTGCGAATTGGTGTGGGTGGAGGTTATACTTAACAGCCGAATTAAGTTAATAATTGGCTCCTTCTACCGACCCCCAGACTCCGATGATACAGTTGCGGAACAGTTCAGAGAAAGTTTGAGTCTCGTAACCAATAAATACCCCACTCATACGGTTATAGTTGGTGGGGACTTCAACCTACCCTCGGTATGTTGGCAAAAATACTTGTTCAAAACCAGTGGTAGGCAGAAATCGTCTTCCGAGATTGTCCTAAATGCATTCTCCGAAAATAATTTCGAGCAGTTAGTCCACGAACCCAGGCGAATTGTAAATGGTTGCGAAAACACACTTGACCTCTTGGCCACAAACAATCCAGAGCTGATAGAGAGCATCATGACTGATACAGGGATTAGTGATCACAAGGTCATTGTAGCTATTCTCAATACCATTTCTTCCAAATCCATCAGAAACAAACGCAAAATAATTTTATTTAAAAAAGCGGATAAAGTGCCACTAGAAGCCTTCCTAAAAGACAATTCCCATTCCTTCCGAACTGACTATGCGAATGTAGACGAGATGTGGCTCAAATTCAAAGATATAGTAGCAACAGCAATTGAGATATTCATACCTCATAAATTGGTAAGAGACGGAACGGATCCCCCGTGGTACACAAAAAAGGTCCGAACGCTGTTGCAGAGGCAACGGAAAAAGCATGCGAAGTTCAGAAGAACGCGAATCCTGAAGATGGGCTGAAATTTACAGATGCGCGAAATTTGGCACGTACTTCGATGCGAGATGCCTTTAATAGCTTCCACAACGAAACATTGTCTCGAAATTTGGTAAAAATCCGAAGAAATTCTGGTCGTATGTAAAGTACACAAGCGGCAAGACGCAGTCAATACCTTCGCTGCGCAGTGCCGATGGTACTGTTATCGACGACTGTGCCGCTAAAGCGGAGTTATTGAACGCAGTTTTCCGAAATTCCTTCACCAGGGAAGACGAATTGAATATTCCAGAATTTGAAACACGAACATCTGCTAGCATGAGTTTCTTAGAAGTAGATACCTTAGGGGTTGCGAAGCAACTCAAATCGCTTGATACGGGCAAGTCTTCAGGTCCAGATTGTATACCGATTAGGTTCCTTTCAGATTACGCTGATACTATAGCTCCCTACTTAGCACTCATATACAACCGCTCGCTCACCGATAGATCTGTACCTACAGATTGGAAAATTGCGCAGGTCGCACCAGTGTTCAAGAAGGGTAGTAGGAGTAATCCATTTAACTACCGACCTATATCATTGACGTCGGTTTGCAGTAGGGTTTTGGAGCATATACTGTATTCAAACATTATGAATCACCTCGAAGAGAACGATCTATTGACACGTAATCAGCATGGCTTCAGAAAACATCGCTCTTGTGCAACGCAGCTAGCTCTTTATTCGCACGAAGTAATGGCCGCTGTCGACAGGGGATCTCAAGTTGATTCCGTATTTCTAGATTTCCGGAAAGCTTTTGACACCGTTCCTCACAAGCGACTTCTAATCAAGCTGCGGAGCTATGGGGTATCGTCTCAGTTGTGCGACTGGATTCGTGATTTCCTGTCAGGAAGGTCGCAGTTCGTAGTAATAGACGGCAAATCATCGCGTAAAACTGAAGTGATATCAGGTGTTCCCCAGGGAAGCGACCTGGGACCTCTACTGTTCCTGATCTATATAAATGACCTGGGTGACAATCTGAGCAGTTCTCTTAGACTGTTCGCAGATGATGCTGTAATTTACCGTCTAGTAAGGTCATCCGAAGACCAGTATCAGCTGCAAAGCGATTTAGAAAAGATTGCTGTATGGTGTGTCAGGTGGCAGTTGACGCTAAATAACGAAAAGTGTGAGATGATCCACATGAGTTCCAAAAGAACTCCGTTGGAATTCGATTACTCGATAAATAGTACAATTCTCAAGGCTGTCAATTCAACTAAGTACCTGGGTGTTAAAATTACGAACAACTTCAGTTGGAAGGACCACATAGATAATATTGTCGGGAAGGCGAGCCAAAGGTTGCGTTTCATTGGCAGGACACTTAGAAGATGCAACAAGTCCACTAAAGAGACAGCTTACACTACACTCGTTCGTCCTCTGTTGGAATATTGCTGCGCGGTGTGGGATCCTTACCAGGTGGGATTGACGGAGGACATCGAGAGGGTGCAAAGAAGGGCAGCTCGTTTTGTATTATCGCGTTATAGAGGAGAGAGTGTGGCAGATATGATACACGAGTTGGGATGGAAGTCATTACAGCATAGACGTTTTTCGTCGCGGCGAGAGCTTTTTACGAAATTTTAGGCACCAACTTTCTCTTCCGAATGCGAAAATATTTTGTTGAGCCCAACCTACATAGATAGGAATGATCATCAAAATAAAATAAGAGAAATCAGAGGTCGAACAGAAAGGTTTAGGTGTTCGTTTTTCCCGCTCGCTGTTCGGGAGTGGAATAGTAGAGAGATAGTATGATTGTGGTTCGATGAACACTGTGCCAAGCACTTAAATGTGAATTGCAGAGTAGTCATGCAGATGTAGATGTAGATGCGCACTTTCCTCCGTGGGAGTAATGTCTCAAACAGTTTACGCTTTGATCCTTCCCTGGAAGACCAGTATTAGTTTCCGATGCACATATGGGGGCATTCTGTAATGTGTGGACTATCAGAGTGTTGATGAAACACAGAAATTGCATCGGGATTGAATACAACAGACACCATGCGCACTTTCCTCCATGGGAGTAATGTCTCAAACAGTCTACGCTTTGATCGTTCCCTGGAAGACCAGTAGTAGTTTCCGATGCACATCTGGAGGCATTCTGTAATCTGTGGACTTTCAAAGTGTTGATGAAACACAGAAAGTGAATCGGAATTGTATACAACAGGCACCATGCAGTCTTTTCTCCATGGGAGTAATGTCTTAAACAGTTTACGCTTTGATCGTTCCCTTGAAGAACAGTAGTAATTTCCGATGCACGTCTGGAGGCATTCTGTAATCTGTGGACTATCAGAGTGTTGATGAAACACAGAAATTGCATCGGAATTCAATACAACAGTCACCATGCCCACTTTCCTCCATGGGAGTAATGTCGCAAACAGTCTACGATTTGATCGTTCCCTGGAAGACCAGTAGTAGTTTCCGATGAACATCTGGAGGCATTCTGTAATCTGTGGACTATCTGAGTGTTGATGAAACACAGGAATGGCATCGGGATTGAATACAACAGTCTCCATGCCCACTTTCCTCCATGGGAGTAATGTCGCAAACAGTCTACGCTTTGATCATTCTCTGGAAGACCAGTAGTAGTTTCCGATGCACATCTGGAGGCATTCTGTAATCTTTGGACCTTCAAAGTGTTGATGAAACACAGAAATTGCATCGGGATGGAATACAACAGTCACCATGCGCACTTTCCTACGTGGGAGTAATGTCTCAAACTGTCTACGCTTTGATCGTTCCCTGGAAGACCAGTAGTAGTTTCCGATGCACATCTGGAGGCATTCTGTAATCTGTGTACCTTCAAAGTGATGATGAAACACTGAAATTGCATCGGGATTGAATACAACAGTCACCATGCGCACTATCGTCCATGTGAGAAATGTGTCAAACAGTCTGCGCTTTGATCGTTCCCTGGAAGACCAGTAGTAGTTTCCGAAGCACATCTGGAGGCATTCTGTAATCTGTGGACTATCAGAGTCTTGATGAAACACAGAAATTGCATCGGGATTGAATACAACAGTCACCATGCGCACTTTCCTCCATTGGTGTAATGTCTCAAACAGTTTACGCTTTGATCGTTCCCTGGAAGACCAGTAGTATTTTCCGATGCACATCTGGAGGCATTCTGTAATCTGTGGACTACCAAAGTGTTGATGAAACACAGAAATTGCATCGGGATTGTATACAACAGTCACCATGCCCACTTTCCTCCATGGGAGTAATGTCGCAAACAGTCTACGCTTTGATCGTTCCCTGGAAGACCAGTAGTAGTTTCCGATGCACATCTGGAGGCATTCTGTAATCTGTGGACTATCATAGTGTTGATAAAACACAGAAATTGCATCGGGATTGAATACAACAGTCACCATGCGCACATTCCTCCATGGGAGTAATGTCTCAAAGAGTCTACGCTTTGATCGTTCCCTGGAAGACCAGCAGTAGTTTCTGATGCACATCTTGAGGCATTCTGTAAACTGTGGACCTTCAAAGTGTTGATGAAACAAAGAAATTGCATCGGGGTTGTATACAACAGTCGCCATGTGAACTTTCCTCCATGGGAGTAATGTCTCAAACAGTCTACGCTTTAATCGTTCCCTGTAAGACCAGTAGTAGTTTCCGATGTACATCTGGGGGCATTCTGTAAGCTGTGGACCTTCAAAGTGTTGATAAAACACAGAAGTTACATCGGGATTGAATACAACAGTCACTATGCGCACTTTCCTCCATGAGAGTAATGTCTCAAACAGTCTACACTTTGATCGTTCCCTGGAAGACCAGTATTAGTTTCCGATGGACATCTGGAGGCATTTTGTAATCTGTGGACTATTAGAGTGTTGATGAAACACAGAAATTACATCGGGATTGAATACGACAGTCACCATGCGCACTTTCCTCCATGGGAGTAATGTCTCAAACAGTCTACGCTTTGATCTTCCCTGGAAGACCAGTAGTAGTTTCCGATTCACATCTGGAGGCATTCTGTAATCTGTGGACTATCAGAGTGTTGATGAAACACAGAAATTGCATCGGGATTGAATACAACAGTCACCATGCGCAATTTCCTCCATGGGAGTAATGTCTCAAACAGTCTACGCTTTGATTGTTCCCTGGAAGTCAATGTAACGGTTTCCAATGCACATCTGGAGGCATTATGTAATCTGTGGACTATCAGAGTGTTGATGAAACACAGAAACTGCATCGGGATTGAATACTACAGTCACCATGAGCACTTTCCTCCATAGGAGTAATGTCTCAAACAGTCAACGCTTTGATCGTTCCCTGCAAGACCAGTAGTAGTTTTCGATGCACATCTGGAGGCATTCTGTAATCTGTGGACCTTCAAAGTGTTGATGACACACAGAAATTGCATCGGGATTGAATACAACAGTCACCATGTGCACTTTCCTCCATGTGAGGAATGTCTTAAACAGTCTACGCTTTCATCGTTCCCTGGAAGACCAGTAGTAGTTTCCGATGCACATCTGGAGGCATTCTGTAATCTGTGGACTATCAGAGTCTTGTGAAACACAGAAATTGCATCGGGATTGAATACAACAGTCACCATGCGCACTTTCCTCCATGGGAGTAATGTCTCAAACTGTCTACGTTTTGATCGTTCCCTGGAAAATCAGTAGTAGTTTCCGATGCACATCCGGAGGCATTCTGTAATCTGGGGACCTTCAAAGTGTTGATGAAACACAGAAATTGCATCTGGATTGAATACAACAGCCACCATGCGCACCTTCATCCATGTGAGTAATGTCTCAAACAGTCTACGCTTTGATCGTTCCCTGGAAGACCAGTAGTAGTTTCCGATGCACATCTAGAGGCATCCTGTAATCTGTGGACTATCAGAGTGTTGATGAAACACAGAAATTGCATCGGGATTGAATACAACAGCCACCATGCGCACTTTCCTCCGTTGGAGTAATGACTCAAACAGTCTACTCTTTGATGGTTCCCTGGAAGACCAGTAGTAGTTTCCGATTCACATCTGGAGGCATTCTGTAATCTGTGGACTATCATAGTGTTGATGAAACACAGAAATTGCATCGGGATTGAATACAACAGTCACCATGCGCACTTTCCTCCATGGGAGTAATGTCTCAAACAGTCTACGGTTTAATCGTTAACTGGAAGACCAGTAGTAGTTTCCGATGTACATCTGGAGGCATTCTGTAATCTTTGGACCTTCAAAGTGTTGATGACACACAGAAATTTGATCGGGATTGAATACAACAGTCACCATGTGCACTTTCCTCCATGTGAGGAATGTCTCAAACAGTCTACGCTTTGATCGTCCCCTGGAAGACCAGTAGTTGTTTCCGATGCACATCTGGAGGCATTCTGTAATCTGTGTACCTTCAAAGTGTTGAAAAACACAGAAATTGCGTCGGGATTGAATACAACAGACACCATGCGCACTTTCCTCCATGGGAGTAATGTCTCAAACCGTCTACGCTTTGATGGTTCCCTGGAAGACCAGTAGTAGTTTCCGATTCACATCTGGAGGCATTCTGTTAACTGTGGACTATCAGAGTGTTAATGAAACACAGAAATTGCATCGGGATTGAATACAACAGTCACCATGCGCAATTTCCTCCATGGGAGTAATGTCTCAAACAGTCTACGCTTTGATCGTTCTCTGGAAGTCAATGTAATAGTTTCCGATGCACATGTGTAGGCATTCTGTAATCTGTGGAATATCAGAGTGCTGATGAAACACAGAAACTGCATCGGGATTGAAAACAACAGTCAATATGAGCACTTTCCTCCATGGGAGTAATGTCTCAAACTGTCTACGTTTTGATCGTTCCCTGGAAGACCAGTAGTAGTTTCCGATGCACATCTGGTAGGATTCTGTAATCAGTGGACCTTCAAAGTGTTGATGAAACACAGAAATTGCATCGGTATTGAGTACAACAGCCACCATGCGCACTTTCCTCCATGTGAGTAATGTCTCAAACAGTCTACGATTTGATCGTTCCCTGGAAGACCAGTAGTAGTTTCCGATGCACATCTGGAGGCATTCTGTAATCTGTGTACCTTCAAAGTTTTGATGAAACACAGAAATTGCATCGGGATCGAATACAACAGTCACCATGCGCACTTTCCTCCATGGGAGTAATGTCTCAAACAGTCTACGGTTTGATCGTTCCCTGCAAGACCAGTAGTAGTTTCCGTTGCACATCTGGAGGAATTCTGTAATCTGTGGACCTTCAAAGTGTTGATGAAACACAGAAATTGCATCGGGATTGAATACAACAGTCATCTTTCGCATTTTCCTCCATGGGAGTAATGTCTCCAACAGACTACGCTTTGATCGTTCCCTGGAAGACCAGTAGTAGTTTCCGATGCACATCTGGAGGCATTCTGTAATCTGTAAACTATCAGAGATTTGCTCAAACACAGAAATTGCATCGGGATTGAATACAACAGTCACCAGTCTGGATTCCAGCGGCTATCTGATTTGGTGAAGGCTGCCGGTCTTGCTTACGAGATGAAGGCAGAGCTCACCACCTGCAGCATCGTTGACAGAACCGACTGCGGACCTTTGGTGCAGAGCCGGGTGGAGGGTCTGAATCAGAGACTCAGACGGTTTTGCGACCGTATTGGCTGCAGATTCCTTGACTTGCGCCATAGGGTGGTGGGGTTTCGGGTTCCGCTGAATAGGTCAGGAGTTCACAACACTCAGCTGGCGGCTACACGGGTAGCGGAGGCTGTGTGGCATGGACTGGGCGGTTTTTTAGGTTAGAAGGCCTCGGGAAAGTGCGGGATGGGCTGCAATGTCAAAGGGTGCTTGGCAATTACAGGACGTGCTTGGATCAAGGAAGAGCCGGAATTATAGTTGTAAACTGTTGTAGTTGCGCTGGAAAAGTCCCTGAGCTTCAAGCGCTAATAGAAAGCACAGAAGCTGATATCGTTATAGGTACAGAAAGCTGGCTAAAGCCTGAAATAAGTTCTGCAGAAATTTTTACGAAGTCTCAGACGGTGTTCAGGAAAGATAGATTAGGCAGAATTGGTGGTGGAGTGTTGGTGTCTGTCAGTAGTGGTTTATCTTGTAGTTAAGTCGAAGTAGATACTCCGTGCGAATTGGTGTGGGTGGAGGTTATACTTAACAGCCGAATTAAGTTAATAATTGGCTCCTTCTATCGACCCCCAGACTCCGATGATACAGTTGCGGAACAGTTCAGAGAAAGTTTGAGTCTAGTAACAAATAAATACCCCACTCATACGGTTATAGTTGGTGGGGACTTCAACCTACCCTCGGTAAGTTGGCAAAAATACTTGTTCAAAACCAGTGGTAGGCAGAAATCGTCTTCCGAGATTGTCCTAAATGCATTCTCCGAAAATAATTTCGAGCAGTTAGTCCACGAACCCACGCGAATTGTAAATGGTTGCGAAAACACACTTGACCTCTTGGCCACAAACAATCCAGAGCTGATAGAGAGCATCATGACTGATACAGGGATTAGTGATCACAAGGTCATTGTAGCTAGGCTCAATACCATTTCTTCCAAATCCATCAGAAACAAACGCAAAATAATTTTATTTAAAAAAGCTGATAAAGTGCCACTAGAAGCCTTCCTAAAAGACAATTTCCATTCCTTCCGAACTGACTATGCGAATGTAGACGAGATGTGGCTCAAATTCAAAGATATAGTAGCAACAGCAATTGAGATATTCATACCTCATAAATTGGTAAGAGACGGAACGGATCCCCCGTGGTACACAAAAAAGGTCCGAACGCTGTTGCAGAGGCAACGGAAAAAGCATGCGAAGTTCAGAAGAACGCGAATCCTGAAGATGGGCTGAAATTTACAGATGCGCGAAATTTGGCACGTACTTCGATGCGAGATGCCTTTAATAGGTTCCACAACGAAACATTGTCTCGAAATTTGGTAGAAAATCCGAAGAAATTCTGGTCGTATGTAAAGTACACAAGCGGCAAGACGCAGTCAATACCTTCGCTGCGCAGTGCCGATGGTACTGTTATCGACGACTGTGCCGCTAAAGCGGAGTTATTGAACGCAGTTTTCCGAAATTCCTTCACCAGGGAAGACGAATTGAATATTCCAGAATTTGAAACACGAACATCTGCTAGCATGAGTTTCTTAGAAGTAGATACCTTAGGGGTTGCGAAGCAACTCAAATCGCTTGATACGGGCAAGTCTTCAGGTCCAGATTGTATACCGATTAGGTTCCTTTCAGATTACGCTGATACTATAGCTCCCTACTTAGCACTCATATACAACCGCTCGCTCACCGATAGATCTGTACCTACAGATTGGAAAATTGCGCAGGTCGCACCAGTGTTCAAGAAGGGTAGTAGGAGTAATCCATTTAACTACAGACCTATATCATTGACGTCGGTTTGCAGTAGGGTTTTGGAGCATATACTGTATTCAAACATTATGAATCACCTCGAAGAGAACGATCTATTGACACGTAATCAGCATGGCTTCAGAAAACATCGCTCTTGTGCAACGCAGCTAGCTCTTTATTCGCACGAAGTAATGGCCGCTGTCGACAGGGGATCTCAAGTTGATTCCGTATTTCTAGATTTCCGGAAAGCTTTTGACACCGTTCCTCACAAGCGACTTCTAATCAAGCTGCGGAGCTATGGGGTATCGTCTCAGTTGTGCGACTGGATTCGTGATTTCCTGTCAGGAAGGTCGCAGTTCGTAGTAATAGAGGGCAAATCATCGCGTAAAACTGAAGTGATATCAGGTGTTCCCCAGGGAAGCGTCCTGGGACCTCTACTGTTCCTGATCTATATAAATGACCTGGGTGACAATCTGAGCAGTTCTCTTAGACTGTTCGCAGATGATGCTGTAATTTACCGTCTAGTAAGGTCATCCGAAGACCAGTATCAGCTGCAAAGCGATTTAGAAAAGATTGCTGTATGGTGTGTCAGGTGGCAGTTGACGCTAAATAACGAAAAGTGTGAGATGATCCACATGAGTTCCAAAAGAACTCCGTTGGAATTCGATTACTCGATAAATAGTACAATTCTCAAGGCTGTCAATTCAACTAAGTACCTGGGTGTTAAAATTACGAGCAACTTCAGTTGGAAGGACCACATAGATAATATTGTCAGGAAGGCGAGCCAAAGGTTGCGTTTCATTGGCAGGACACTTAGAAGATGCAACAAGTCCACTAAAGAGACAGCTTACACTACACTCGTTCGTCCTCTGTTAGAATATTGCTGCGCGGTGTGGGATCCTTACCAGGTGGGATTGACGGAGGACATCGAGAGGGTGCAAAGAAGGGCAGCTCGTTTTGTATTATCGCGTTATAGAGGAGAGAGTGTGGCAGATATGATACACGAGTTGGGATGGAAGTCATTACAGCATAGACGTTTTTCGTCGCGGCGAGAGCTTTTTACGAAATTTTAGGCACCAACTTTCTCTTCCGAATGCGAAAATATTTTGTTGAGCCCAACCTACATAGATAGGAATGATCATCAAAATAAAATAAGAGAAATCAGAGGTCGAACAGAAAGGTTTAGGTGTTCGTTTTTCCCGCTCGCTGTTCGGGAGTGGAATAGTAGAGAGATAGTATGATTGTGGTTCGATGAACACTGTGCCAAGCACTTAAATGTGAATTGCAGAGTAGTCATGCAGATGTAGATGTAGATGCGCACTTTCCTCCATGGGAGTAATGTCTCAAACAGTTTACGCTTTGATCCTTCCCTGGAAGACCAGTATTAGTTTCCGACGCACATATGGGGGCATTCTGTAATGTGTGGACTATCAGAGTGTTGATGAAACACAGAAATTGCATCGGGATTGAATACAACAGACACCATGCGCACTTTCCTCCATGGGAGTAATGTCTCAAACAGTCTACGCTTTGATCGTTCCCTGGAAGACCAGTAGTAGTTTCCGATGCACATCTGGAGGCATTCTGTAATCTGTGGACTTTCAAAGTGTTGATGAAACACAGAAAGTGCATCAGAATTGTATACAACAGGCACCATGCAGGCTTTTCTCCATGGGAGTAATGTCTTAAACAGTTTACGCTTTGATCGTTCCCTTGAAGAACAGTAGTAGTTTCCGATGCACGTCTGGAGGCATTCTGTAATCTGTGGACTATCAGAGTGTTGATGAAACACAGAAAATTGCATCGGAATTGAATACAAGAGTCACCATGCCCACTTTCCTCCATGGCAGTAATGTCGCAAACAGTCTACGATTTGATCGTTCCCTGGAAGACCAGTAGTAGTTTCCGATGAACATCTGGAGGCATTCTGTAATCTGTGGACTATCTGAGTGTTGATGAAACACAGAAATGGCATCGGGATTGAATACAACAGTCTCCATGCCCACTTTCCTCCATGGGAGTAATGTCGCAAACAGTCTACGCTTTGATCATTCTCTGGAAGACCAGTAGTAGTTTCCGATGCACATCTGGAGGCATTCTGTAATCTTTGGACCTTCAAAGTGTTGATGAAACACAGAAATTGCATCGGTATGGAATACAACAGTCACCATGCGCACTTTCCTCGGTGGGAGTAATGTCTCAAACTGTCTACGCTTTGATCGTTCCCTGGAAGACCAGTAGTAGTTTCCGATGCACATCTGGAGGCATTCTGTAATCTGTGTACCTTCAAAGTGATGATGAAACACTGAAATTGCATCGGGATTGAATACAACAGTCACCATGCGCACTATCGTCCATGTGAGAAATGTCTCAAACAGTCTACGCTTTGATCGTTCCCTAGAAGACCAGTAGTAGTTTCCGAAGCACATCTGGAGGCATTCTGTAATCTGTGGACTATCAGAGTCTTGATAAAACACAGAAATTGCGTCGGGACTGAATACAACAGCCACCATGCGCACTTTCCTCCGTTGGAGTAATGACTCAAACAGTCTACTCTTTGATGGTTCCCTGGAAGACCAGTAGTAGTTTACGATTCACATCTGGAGGCATTCTGTAATCTGTGGACTATCATAGTGTTGATGAAACACAGAAATTGCATCGGGATTGAATACAACAGTAACCATGCGCACTTTCCTCCATGGGAGTAATGTCTCAAACAATCTACGGTTTAATCGTTAACTGGAAGACCAGTAGTAGGTTCCGATGTACATCTGGAGGCATTCTGTAATCTTTGGATCTTCAAAGTGTTGATGAAACACAGAAATTGCATCGGTATGGAATACAACAATCACCATGCGCACTTTCCTCCATGGCAGTAATGTCGCAAACAGTCTACGATTTGATCGTTCCCTGGAAGACCAGTAGTAGTTTCCGATGCACGTCTGGAGGCATTCTGTAATCTGTGGACTATCAGAGTGTTGATGAAACACAGAAAATTGCATCGGAATTGAATACAAGAGTCACCATGCCCACTTTCCTCCATGGCAGTAATGTCGCAAACAGTCTACGATTTGATCGTTCCCTGGAAGACCAGTAGTAGTTTCCGATGAACATCTGGAGGCATTCTGTAATCTGTGGACTATCTGAGTGTTGATGAAACACAGAAATGGCATCGGGATTGAATACAACAGTCTCCATGCCCACTTTCCTCCATGGGAGTAATGTCGCAAACAGTCTACGCTTTGATCATTCTCTGGAAGACCAGTAGTAGTTTCCGATGCACATCTGGAGGCATTCTGTAATCTTTGGACCTTCAAAGTGTTGATGAAACACAGAAATTGCATCGGTATGGAATACAACAGTCACCATGCGCACTTTCCTCGGTGGGAGTAATGTCTCAAACTGTCTACGCTTTGATCGTTCCCTGGAAGACCAGTAGTAGTTTCCGATGCACATCTGGAGGCATTATGTAATCTGTGGACCTTCAAAGTGTTGATGACACACAGAAATTTCATCGGGATTGAATACAACAGTCACCATGTGCACTTTCCTCCATGTGAGGAATGTCTCAAACAGTCTACGCTTTGATCGTCCCCTGGAAGACCAGTAGTAGTTTCCGATGCACATCTGGAGGCATTCTGTAATCTGTGGACTATTAGAGTCTTGATGAAACACAGAAATTGCGTCGGGATTGAATACAACAGACACCATGCGCACTTTCCTCCATGGGAGTAATGTCTCAAACCGTCTACGCTTTGATGGTTCCCTGGAAGACCAGTAGTAGTTTCCGATTAACATCTGGAGGCATTCTGTTAACTGTGGACTATCAGAGTGTTAATGAAACACAGAAATTGCATCGGGATTGAATACAACAGTCACCATGCGCAATTTCCTCCATGGGAGTAATGTCTCAAACAGTCTACGCTTTGATCGTTCTCTGGAAGTCAATGTAATAGTTTCCGATGCACATGTGTAGGCAGTCTGTAATCTGTGGAATATCAGAGTGTTGATGAAACACAGAAATTGCATCGGGATTGAATACAACAGACACCATGCGCACTTACCTCCATGGGAGTAATGTCTCAAACAGTCTACGCTTTGATCGTTCCCTGGAAGACCAGTAGTAGTTTCCGATGCACATCTGGAGGCATTCTGTAATCTGTGGACTTTCAAAGTGTTGATGAAACACAGAAAGTGCATCGGAATTGTATACAACAGGCACCATGCAGGCTTTTCTCCATGGGAGTAATGTCTTAAACAGTTTACGCTTTGATCGTTCCCTTGAAGAACAGTAGTAGTTTCCGATGCACGTCTGGAGGCATTCTGTAATCTGTGGACTATCAGAGTATTGATGAAACACAGAAATTGCATCGGGATTGAATACAACAGTCACCATGCCCACTTTCCTCCATGGCAGTAATGTCGCAAACAGTCTACGATTTGATCGTTCCCTGGAAGACCAGTAGTAGTTTCCGATGAACATCTGGAGGCATTCTGTAATCTGTGGACTATCTGAATGTTGATGAAACACAGAAATGGCATCGGGATTGAATACAACAGTCTCCATGCCCACTTTCCTCCATGGGAGTAATGTCGCAAACAGTCTACGCTTTGATCATTCTCTGGAAGACCAGTAGTAGTTTCCGATGCACATGTGGAGGCATTCTGTAATCTTTGGACCTTCAAAGTGTTGATGAAACACAGAAATTGCATCGGGATGGAATACAACAGTCACCATGCGCACTTTCCTCCGTGGGAGTAATGTCTCAAACTGTCTACGCTTTGATCGTTCCCTGGAAGACCAGTAGTAGTTTCCGATGCACATCTGGAGGCATTCTGTAATCTGTGTACCTTCAAAGTGATGATGAAACACTGAAATTGCATCGGGATTGAATACAACAGTCACCATGCGCACTATCGTCCATGTGAGAAATGTCTCAAACAGTCTACGCTTTGATCGTTCCCTGGAAGACCAGTAGTAGTTTCCGAAGCACATCTGGAGGCATTCTGTAATCTGTGGACTATCAGAGTCTTGATGAAACACAGAAATTGCGTCGGGATTGAATACAACAGCCACCATGCGCACTTTCCTCCGTTGGAGTAATGACTCAAACAGTCTACTCTTTGATGGTTCCCTGGAAGACCAGTAGTAGTTTCCGATTCACATCTGGAGGCATTCTGTAATCTGTGGACTATCATAGTGTTGATGAAACACAGAAATTGCATCGGGATTGAATACAACAGTCACCATGCGCACTTTCCTCCATGGGAGTAATGTCTCAAACAGTCTACGGTTTAATCGTTAACTATAAGACCAGTAGTAGTTTCCGATGTACATCTGGAGGCATTCTGTAATCTTTGGATCTTCAAAGTGTTGATGAAACACAGAAATTGCATCGGTATGGAATACAACAATCACCATGCGCACTTTCCTCCATGGGACTAATGTCTCAAAGAGTCTACGTCTTGATCGTTCCCTGGAAGACCAGTAGTAGTTTCCGATGCACATCTGGAGGCATTATGTAATCTGTGGACCTTCAAAGTGTTGATGACACACAGAAATTTCATCGGGATTGAATACAACAGTCACCATGTGCACTTTCCTCCATGTGAGGAATGTCTCAAACAGTCTACGCTTTGATCGTCCCCTGGAAGACAAGTAGTAGTTTCCGATGCACATCTGGAGGCATTCTGTAATCTGTGGACTATCAGAGTCTTGATGAAACACAGAAATTGCGTCGGGATTGAATACAACAGACACCATGCGCACTTTCCTCCATGGGAGTAATGTCTCAAACCGTCTACGCTTTGATGGTTCCCTGGAAGACCAGTAGTAGTTTCCGATTCACATCTGGAGGCATTCTGTTAACTGTGGACTATCAGAGTGTTAATGAAACACAGAAATTGCATCGGGATTGAATACAACAGTCACCATGCGCAATTTCCTCCATGGGAGTAATGTCTCAAACAGTCTACGCTTTGATCGTTCTCTGGAAGTCAATGTAATAGTTTCCGATGCACATGTGTAGGCATTCTGTAATCTGTGGAATATCAGAGTGCTGATGAAACACAGAAACTGCATCGGGATTGAAAACAACAGTCACCATGAGCACTTTCCTCCATGGGAGTAATGTCTCAAACTGTCTACGTTTTGATCGTTCCCTGGAAGACCAGTAGTAGTTTCCGATGCACATCTGGTAGCATTCTGTAATCTGTGGACCTTCAAAGTGTTGATGAAACACAGAAATTGCATCGGTATTGAATACAACAGCCACCATGCGCACTTTCCTCCATGTGAGTAATGTCTCAAACAGTCTACGATTTGATCGTTCCCTGGAAGACCAGTAGTAGTTTCCGATGCACATCTGGAGGCATTCTGTAATCTGTGTACCTTCAAAGTTTTGATGAAACACAGAAATTGCATCGGGATCGAATACAACAGTCACCATGCGCACTTTCCTCCATGGGAGTAATGTCTCAAACAGTCTACGGTTTGATCGTTCCCTGCAAGACCAGTAGTAGTTTCCGTTGCACATCTGGAGGCATTCTGTAATCTGTGGACCTTCAAAGTGTTGATGAAACACAGAAATTGCATCGGGATTGAATACAACAGTCATCTTTCGCATTTTCCTCCATGGGAGTAATGTCTCCAACAGTCTACGCTTTGATCATTCCCTGGAAGACCAGTAGTAGTTTCCGATGCACATCTGGAGGCATTCTGTAATCTGTAAACTATCAGAGATTTGCTCAAACACAGAAATTGCATCGGGATTGAATACAACAGTCACCAGTCTGGATTCCAGCGGCTATCTGATTTGGTGAAGGCTGCCGGTCTTGCTTACGAGATGAAGGCAGAGCTCACCATCTGCAGCATCGTTGACAGAACCGACTGCGGACCTATGGTGCAGACCCGGGTGGAGGGTCTGAATCAGAGGCTCAGACGGTTTTGCGACCGTATTGGCTGCAGATTCCTTGACTTGCGCCATAGGGTGGTGGGGTTTCGGGTTCCGCTGAATAGGTCAGGAGTTCACAACACTCAGCTGGCGGCTACACGGGTAGCGGAGGCTGTGTGGCATGGACTGGGCGGTTTTTTAGGTTAGAAGGCCTCGGGAAAGTGCGGGATGGGCTGCAATGTCAAAGGGTGCTTGGCAATTACAGGACGTGCTTGGATCAAGGAAGAGCCGGAATTATAGTTGTAAACTGTTGTAGTTGCGCTGGAAAAGTCCCTGAGCTTCAAGCGCTAATAGAAAGCACAGAAGCTGATATCGTTATAGGTACAGAAAGCTGGCTAAAGCCTGAAATAAGTTCTGCAGAAATTTTTACGAAGTCTCAGACGGTGTTCAGGAAAGATAGATTAGGCAGAATTGGTGGTGGAGTGTTGGTGTCTGTCAGTAGTGGTTTATCTTGTAGTTAAGTCGAAGTAGATACTCCGTGCGAATTGGTGTGGGTGGAGGTTATACTTAACAGCCGAATTAAGTTAATAATTGGCTCCTTCTACCGACCCCCAGACTCCGATGATACAGTTGCGGAACAGTTCAGAGAAAGTTTGAGTCTCGTAACAAATAAACACCCCACTCATACGGTTATAGTTGGTGGGGACTTCAACCTACCCTCGGTATGTTGGCAAAAATACTTGTTCAAAACCAGTGGTAGGCAGAAAACGTCTTCCGAGATTGTCCTAAATGCATTCTCCGAAAATAATTTCGAGCAGTTAGTCCACGAACCCACGCGAATTGTAAATGGTTGCGAAAACACACTTGACCTCTTGGCCACAAACAATCCAGAGCTGATAGAGAGCATCATGACTGATACAGGGATTAGTGATCACAAGGTCATTGTAGCTAGGCTCAATACCATTTCTTCCAAATCCATCAGAAACAAACGCAAAATAATTTTATTTAAAAAAGCGGATAAAGTGCCACTAGAAGCCTTCCTAAAAGACAATTTCCATTCCTTCCGAACTGACTATGCGAATGTAGACGAGATGTGGCTCAAATTCAAAGATATAGTAGCAACAGCAATTGAGATATTCATACCTCATAAATTGGTAAGAGATGGAACGGATCCCCCGTGGTACACAAAAAAGGTCCGAACGCTGTTGCAGAGGCAACGGAAAAAGCATGCGAAGTTCAGAAGAACGCGAATCCTGAAGATGGGCTGAAATTTACAGATGCGCGAAATTTGGCACGTACTTCGATGCGAGATGCCTTTAATAGGTTCCACAACGAAACATTGTCTCGAAATTTGGTAGAAAATCCGAAGAAATTCTGGTCGTATGTAAAGTACACAAGCGGCAAGACGCAGTCAATACCTTCGCTGCGCAGTGCCGATGGTACTGTTATCGACGACTGTGCCGCTAAAGCGGAGTTATTGAACGCAGTTTTCCGAAATTCCTTCACCAGGGAAGACGAATTGAATATTCCAAAATTTGAAACACGAACATCTGCTAGCATGAGTTTCTTAGAAGTAGATACCTTAGGGGTTGCGAAGCAACTCAAATCGCTTGATACGGGCAAGTCTTCAGGTCCAGATTGTATACCGATTAGGTTCCTTTCAGATTACGCTGATACTATAGCTCCCTACTTAGCACTCATATACAACCGCTCGCTCACCGATAGATCTGTACCTACAGATTGGAAAATTGCGCAGGTCGCACCAGTGTTCAAGAAGGGTAGTAGGAGTAATCCATTTAACTACAGACCTATATCATTGACGTCGGTTTGCAGTAGGGTTTTGGAGCATATACTGTAATCAAACATTATGAATCACCTCGAAGAGAACGATCTATTGACACGTAATCAGCATGGCTTCAGAAAACATCGCTCTTGTGCAACGCAGCTAGCTCTTTATTCGCACGAAGTAATGGCCGCTGTCGACAGGGGATCTCAAGTTGATTCCGTATTTCTAGATTTCCGGAAAGCTTTTGACACCGTTCCTCACAAGCGACTTCTAATCAAGCTGCGGAGCTATGGGGTATCGTCTCAGTTGTGCGACTGGATTCGTGATTTCCTGTCAGGAAGGTCGCAGTTCGTAGTAATAGACGGCAAATCATCGCGTAAAACTGAAGTGATATCAGGTGTTCCCCAGGGAAGCGTCCTGGGACCTCTACTGTTCCTGATCTATATAAATGACCTGGGTGACAATCTGAGCAGTTCTCTTAGACTGTTCGCAGATGATGCTGTAATTTACCGTCTAGTAAGGTCATCCGAAGACCAGTATCAGCTGCAAAGCGATTTAGAAAAGATTGCTGTATGGTGTGTCAGGTGGCAGTTGACGCTAAATAACGAAAAGTGTGAGATGATCCACATGAGTTCCAAAAGAACTCCGTTGGAATTCGATTACTCGATAAATAGTACAATTCTCAAGGCTGTCAATTCAACTAAGTACCTGGGTGTTAAAATTACGAACAACTTCAGTTGGAAGGACCACATAGATAATATTGTCGGGAAGGCGAGCCAAAGGTTGCGTTTCATTGGCAGGACACTTAGAAGATGCAACAAGTCCACTAAAGAGACAGCTTACACTACACTCGTTCGTCCTCTGTTGGAATATTGCTGCGCGGTGTGGGATCCTTACCAGGTGGGATTGACGGAGGACATCGAGAGGGTGCAAAGAAGGGCAGCTCGTTTTGTATTATCGCGTTATAGAGGAGAGAGTGTGGCAGATATGATACACGAGTTGGGATGGAAGTCATTACAGCATAGACGTTTTTCGTCGCGGCGAGAGCTTTTTACGAAATTTTAAGCACCAACTCTCTCTTCCGAATGCGAAAATATTTTGTTGAGCCCAACCTACATAGGTAGGAATGATCATCAAAACAAAATAAGAGAAATCAGAGGTCGAACAGAAAGGTTTAGGTGTTCGTTTTTCCCGCTCGCTGTTCGGGAGTGGAATAGTAGAGAGATAGTATGATTGTGGTTCGATGAACACTCTGCCAAGCACTTAAATGTGAATTGCAGAGTAGTCATGCAGAAGTAGATGTAGATGCGAACTTTCCTCCATGGGAGTAATGTCTCAAACAGTTTACGCTTTGATCCTTCCCTGGAAGAAGAGTATTAGTTTCCGATGCACATTGGGGGCATTCTGTAATGTGTGGACTATCAGAGTGTTGATGAAACACAGAAATTGCATCGGGATTGAATACAACAGACACCATGCGCACTTTCCTCCATGGGAGTAATGTCTCAAACAGTCTACGCTTTGATCGTTCCCTGGAAGACCAGTAGTAGTTTCCGATGCACATCTGGAGGCATTCTGTAATCTGTGGACTTTCAAAGTGTTGATGAAACACAGAAAGTGCATCGGAATTGTATACAACAGGCACCATGCAGGCTTTTCTCCATGGGAGTAATGTCTTAAACAGTTTACGCTTTGATCGTTCCCTTGAAGAACAGTTGTAGTTTCCGATGCACCTCTGGAGGCATTCTGTAATCTGTGGACTATCAGAGTGTTGATGAAACACAGAAATTGCATCGGGACTGAATACAACAGTCAACATGCCCACTTTCCTCCATGGGAGTAATGTCGCAAACAGTCTACGATTTGATCGTTCCCTGGAAGACCAGTAGTAGTTTCCGATGAACATCTGGAGGCATTCTGTAATCTGTGGACTATCTGAGTGTTGACGAAACACAGAAATGGCATCGGGATTGAATACAACAGTCTCCATGCCCACTTTCCTCCATGGGAGTAATGTCGCAAACAGTCTACGCTTTGATCATTCTCTGGAAGACCAGTAGTAGTTTCCGATGCACATCTGGAGGCATTCTGTAATCTGTGGACCTTCAAAGTGTTGATGAAACACAGAAATTTCATCGGGATGGAATACAACAGTCACCATGCGCACTTTCCTCCGTGGGAGTAATGTCTCAAACTGTCTACGCTTTGATCGTTCCCTGGAAGACCAGTAGTAGTTTCCGATGCACATCTGGTGGCATTCTGTAATCTGTGTACCTTCAAAGTGATGATGAAACACTGAAATTGCATCGGGATTGAATACAACAGTCACCATGCGCACTATCGTCCATGTGAGAAATGTCTCAAACAGTCTACGCTTTCATCGTTCCCTGGAAGACCAGTAGTAGTTTCCGAAGCACATCTGGAGGCATTCTGTAATCTGTGGACTATCAGAGTCTTGATGAAACACAGAAATTGCATCGGGAATGAATACAACAGTCACCATGCGCACTTTCCTCCATTGGTGTAATGTCTCAAACAGTTTACGCTTTGATCGTTCCCTGGAAGACCAGTAGTAGTTTCCGATGCACATCTGGAGGCATTCTGTAATCTGTAGACCTTCAAAGTGTTGATGAAACACAGAAATTTCATCGGGATGGAATACAACAGTCACCATGCGCACTTTCCTCCGTGGGAGTAATGTCTCAAACTGTCTACGCTTTGATCGTTCCCTGGAAGACCAGTAGTAGTTTCCGATGCACATCTGGTGGCATTCTGTAATCTGTGTACCTTCAAAGTGATGATGAAACACTGAAATTGCATCGGGATTGAATACAACAGTCACCATGCGCACTATCGTCCATGTGAGAAATGTCTCAAACAGTCTACGCTTTCATCGTTCCCTGGAAGACCAGTAGTAGTTTCCGAAGCACATCTGGAGGCATTCTGTAATCTGTGGACTATCAGAGTCTTGATGAAACACAGAAATTGCATCGGGAATGAATACAACAGTCACCATGCGCACTTTCCTCCATTGGTGTAATGTCTCAAACAGTTTACGCTTTGATCGTTCCCTGGAAGACCAGTAGTAGTTTCCGATGCACATCTGGAGGCATTCTGTAATCTGTGGACCTTCAAAGTGATGATGAAACACATAAATTGCATCGGGATTGAATACAACAGACACCATGCGCACTTTCCTCCATGGGAGTAATGTCTCAAACCGTCTACGCTTTGATGGTTCCCTGGAAGACCAGTAGTAGTTTCCAATTCACATCTGGAGGCATTCTGTTAACTGTGGACTATCAGAGTGTTGATGAAACACAGAAATTGCATCGGGATTGAATACAACAGTCACCATGCGCAATTTCCTCCATGGGAGTAATGTTTCAAACAGTCTACGCTTTGATCGTTCTCTGGAAGTCAATGTAATAGTTTCCGATGCACATGTGTAGGCATTCTGTAATCTGTGGAATATCAGAGTGCTGATGAAACACAGAAACTGCATCGGGATTGAAAACAACAGTCACCATGAGCACTTTCCTCCATGGGAGTAATGTCTCAAACTGTCTACGTTTTGATCGTTCCCTGGAAGACCAGTAGTAGTTTCCGATGCACATCTGGTAGCATTCTGTAATCTGTGGACCTTCAAAGTGTTGATGAAACACAGAAATTGCATCGGTATTGAATACAACAGCCACCATGCGCACTTTCCTAGATGTGAGTAATGTCTCAAACAGTCTACGATTTGATCGTTCCCTGGAAGACCAGTAGTAGTTTCCGATGCACATCTGGAGGCATTCTGTAATCTGTGTACCTTCAAAGTTTTGATGAAACACAGAAATTGCATCGGGATTGAATACAACAGTCACCATGCGCACTTTCCTCCATGGGAGTAATGTCTCAAACAGTCTATGGTTTGATCGTTCCCTGCAAGACCAGTAGTAGTTTCCGTTGCACATCTGGAGGCATTCTGTAATCTGTGGACCTTCAAAGTGTTGATGAAACACAGAAATTGCATCGGGATTGAATACAACAGTCATCTTTCGCATTTTCCTCCATGGCAGTAATGTCTCCAACAGTCTACGCTTTGATCGTTCCCTGGAAGACCAGTAGTAGTTTCCGATGCACATCTGGAGGCATTCTGTAATCTGTAAACTATCAGAGATTTGCTCAAACACAGAAATTGCATCGGGATTGAATACAACAGTCACCAGTCTGGATTCCAGCGGCTATTTGATTTGGTGAAGGCTGCCGGTCTTGCTTACGAGATGAAGGCAGAGCTCACCATCTGCAGCATCGTTGACAGAACCGACTGCGGACCTTTGGTGCAGACCCGGGTGGAGGGTCTGAATCAGAGGCTCAGACGGTTTTGCGACCGTATTGGCTGCAGATTCCTTGACTTGCGCCATAGGGTGGTGGGGTTTCGGGTTCCGCTGAATAGGTCAGGAGTTCACAACACTCAGCTGGCGGCTACACGGGTAGCGGAGGCTGTGTGGCATGGACTGGGCGGTTTTTTAGGTTAGAAGGCCTCGGGAAAGTGCGGGATGGGCTGCAATGTCAAAGGGTGCTTGGCAATTACAGGACGTGCTTGGATCAAGGAACAGCCGGAATTATAGTTGTAAACTGTTGTAGTTGCGCTGGAAAAGTCCCTGAGCTTCAAGCGCTAATAGAAAGCACAGAAGCTGATATCGTTATAGGTACAGAAAGCTGGCTAAAGCCTGAAATAAGTTCTGCAGAAATTTTTACGAAGTCTCAGACGGTGTTCAGGAAGGATAGATTAGGCAGAATTGGTGGTGGAGTGTTGGTGTCTGTCAGTAGTGGTTTATCTTGTAGTTAAGTCGAAGTAGATACTCCATGCGAATTGGTGTGGGTGGAGGTTATACTTAACAGCCGAATTAAGTTAATAATTGGCTTCTTCTACCGACCCCCAGACTCCGATGATACAGTTGCGGAACAGTTCAGAGAAAGTTTGAGTCTCGTAACAAATAAACACCCCACTCATACGGTTATAGTTGGTGGGGACTTCAACCTACCCTCGGTATGTTGGCAAAAATACTTGTTCAAAACCAGTGGTAGGCAGAAAACGTCTTCCGAGATTGTCCTAAATGCATTCTCCGAAAATAATTTCGAGCAGTTAGTCCACGAACCCACGCGAATTGTAAATGGTTGCGAAAACACACTTGACCTCTTGGCCACAAACAATCCAGAGCTGATAGAGAGCATCATGACTGATACAGGGATTAGTGATCACAAGGTCATTGTAGCTAGGCTCAATACCATTTCTTCCAAATCCATCAGAAACAAACGCAAAATAATTTTATTTAAAAAAGCGGATAAAGTGCCACTAGAAGCCTTCCTAAAAGACAATTTCCATTCCTTCCGAACTGACTATGCGAATGTAGACGAGATGTGGCTCAAATTCAAAGATATAGTAGCAACAGCAATTGAGATATTCATACCTCATAAATTGGTAAGAGATGGAACGGATCCCCCGTGGTACACAAAAAAGGTCCGAACGCTGTTGCAGAGGCAACGGAAAAAGCATGCGAAGTTCAGAAGAACGCGAATCCTGAAGATGGGCTGAAATTTACAGATGCGCGAAATTTGGCACGTACTTCGATGCGAGATGCCTTTAATAGGTTCCACAACGAAACATTGTCTCGAAATTTGGTAGAAAATCCGAAGAAATTCTGGTCGTATGTAAAGTACACAAGCGGCAAGACGCAGTCAATACCTTCGCTGCGCAGTGCCGATGGTACTGTTATCGACGACTGTGCCGCTAAAGCGGAGTTATTGAACGCAGTTTTCCGAAATTCCTTCACCAGGGAAGACGAATTGAATATTCCAAAATTTGAAACACGAACATCTGCTAGCATGAGTTTCTTAGAAGTAGATACCTTAGGGGTTGCGAAGCAACTCAAATCGCTTGATACGGGCAAGTCTTCAGGTCCAGATTGTATACCGATTAGGTTCCTTTCAGATTACGCTGATACTATAGCTCCCTACTTAGCACTCATATACAACCGCTCGCTCACCGATAGATCTGTACCTACAGATTGGAAAATTGCGCAGGTCGCACCAGTGTTCAAGAAGGGTAGTAGGAGTAATCCATTTAACTACAGACCTATATCATTGACGTCGGTTTGCAGTAGGGTTTTGGAGCATATACTGTATTCAAACATTATGAATCACCTCGAAGAGAACGATCTATTGACACGTAATCAGCATGGCTTCAGAAAACATCGCTCTTGTGCAACGCAGCTAGCTCTTTATTCGCACGAAGTAATGGCCGCTGTCGACAGGGGATCTCAAGTTGATTCCGTATTTCTAGATTTCCGGAAAGCTTTTGACACCGTTCCTCACAAGCGACTTCTAATCAAGCTGCGGAGCTATGGGGTATCGTCTCAGTTGTGCGACTGGATTCGTGATTTCCTGTCAGGAAGGTCGCAGTTCGTAGTAATAGACGGCAAATCATCGCGTAAAACTGAAGTGATATCAGGTGTTCCCCAGGGAAGCGTCCTGGGACCTCTACTGTTCCTGATCTATATAAATGACCTGGGTGACAATCTGAGCAGTTCTCTTAGACTGTTCGCAGATGATGCTGTAATTTACCGTCTAGTAAGGTCATCCGAAGACCAGTATCAGCTGCAAAGCGATTTAGAAAAGATTGCTGTATGGTGTGTCAGGTGGCAGTTGACGCTAAATAACGAAAAGTGTGAGATGATCCACATGAGTTCCAAAAGAACTCCGTTGGAATTCGATTACTCGATAAATAGTACAATTCTCAAGGCTGTCAATTCAACTAAGTACCTGGGTGTTAAAATTACGAACAACTTCAGTTGGAAGGACCACATAGATAATATTGTCGGGAAGGCGAGCCAAAGGTTGCGTTTCATTGGCAGGACACTTAGAAGATGCAACAAGTCCACTAAAGAGACAGCTTACACTACACTCGTTCGTCCTCTGTTGGAATATTGCTGCGCGGTGTGGGATCCTTACCAGGTGGGATTGACGGAGGACATCGAGAGGGTGCAAAGAAGGGCAGCTCGTTTTGTATTATCGCGTTATAGAGGAGAGAGTGTGGCAGATATGATACACGAGTTGGGATGGAAGTCATTACAGCATAGACGTTTTTCGTCGCGGCGAGAGCTTTTTACGAAATTTTAGGCACCAACTCTCTCTTCCGAACGCGAAAATATTTTGTTGAGCCCAACCTACATAGGTAGGAATGATCATCAAAATAAAATAAGAGAAATCAGAGGTCGAACAGAAAGGTTTAGGTGTTCGTTTTTCCCGCTCGCTGTTCGGGAGTGGAATAGTAGAGAGATAGTATGATTGTGGTTCGATGAACACTCTGCCAAGCACTTAAATGTGAATTGCAGAGTAGTCATGCAGATGTAGATGTAGATGCGCACTTTCCTCCATGGGAGTAATGTCTCAAACAGTTTACGCTTTGATCCTTCCCTGGAAGACCAGTATTAGTTTCCGATGCACATTGGGGTCATTCTGTAATGTGTGGACTATCAGAGTGTTGATGAAACACAGAAATTGCATCGGGATTGAATACAACAGACACCATGCGCACTTTCCTCCATGGGAGTAATGTCTCAAACAGTCTACGCTTTGATCGTTCCCTGGAAGACCAGTAGTAGTTTCCGATGCACATCTGGAGGCATTCTGTAATCTGTGGACTTTCAAAGTGTTGATGAAACACAGAAAGTGCATCGGAATTGTATACAACAGGCACCATGCAGGCTTTTCTCCATGGGAGTAATGTCTTAAACAGTTTACGCTTTGATCGTTCCCTTGAAGAACAGTAGTAGTTTCCGATGCACCTCTGGAGGCATTCTGTAATCTGTGGACTATCAGAGTGTTGATGAAACACAGAAATTGCATCGGGACTGAATACAACAGTCACCATGCCCACTTTCCTCCATGGGAGTAATGTCGCAAACAGTCTACGATTTGATCGTTCCCTGGAAGACCAGTAGTAGTTTCCGATGAACATCTGGAGGCATTCTGTAATCTGTGGACTATCTGAGTGTTGACGAAACACAGAAATTGCATCGGGATTGAATACTACAGTCACCATGCGCACTTTCCTCCATTGGTGTAATGTCTCAAACAGTTTACGCTTTGCTCGTTCCCTGGAAGACCAGTAGTAGTTTCCGATGCACATCTGGTGGCATTCTGTAATCTGTGTACCTTCAAAGTGATGATGAAACACTGAAATTGCATCGGGATTGAATACAACAGTCACCATGCGCACTATCGTCCATGTGAGAAATGTCTCAAACAGTCTACGCTTTCATCGTTCCCTGGAAGACCAGTAGTAGTTTCCGAAGCACATCTGGAGGCATTCTGTAATCTGTGGACTATCAGAGTCTTGATGAAACACAGAAATTGCATCGGGAATGAATACAACAGTCACCATGCGCACTTTCCTCCATTGGTGTAATGTCTCAAACAGTTTACGCTTTGATCGTTCCCTGGAAGACCAGTAGTAGTTTCCGATGCACATCTGGAGGCATTCTGTAATCTGTGGACCTTCAAAGTGATGATGAAACACATAAATTGCATCGGGATTGAATACAACAGACACCATGCGCACTTTCCTCCATGGGAGTAATGTCTCAAACCGTCTACGCTTTGATGGTTCCCTGGAAGACCAGTAGTAGTTTCCAATTCACATCTGGAGGCATTCTGTTAACTGTGGACTATCAGAGTGTTGATGAAACACAGAAATTGCATCGGGATTGAATACAACAGTCACCATGCGCAATTTCCTCCATGGGAGTAATGTTTCAAACAGTCTACGCTTTGATCGTTCTCTGGAAGTCAATGTAATAGTTTCCGATGCACATGTGTAGGCATTCTGTAATCTGTGGAATATCAGAGTGCTGATGAAACACAGAAACTGCATCGGGATTGAAAACAACAGTCACCATGAGCACTTTCCTCCATGGGAGTAATGTCTCAAACTGTCTACGTTTTGATCGTTCCCTGGAAGACCAGTAGTAGTTTCCGATGCACATCTGGTAGCATTCTGTAATCTGTGGACCTTCAAAGTGTTGATGAAACACAGAAATTGCATCGGTATTGAATACAACAGCCACCATGCGCACTTTCCTAGATGTGAGTAATGTCTCAAACAGTCTACGATTTGATCGTTCCCTGGAAGACCAGTAGTAGTTTCCGATGCACATCTGGAGGCATTCTGTAATCTGTGTACCTTCAAAGTTTTGATGAAACACAGAAATTGCATCGGGATTGAATACAACAGTCACCATGCGCACTTTCCTCCATGGGAGTAATGTCTCAAACAGTCTATGGTTTGATCGTTCCCTGCAAGACCAGTAGTAGTTTCCGTTGCACATCTGGAGGCATTCTGTAATCTGTGGACCTTCAAAGTGTTGATGAAACACAGAAATTGCATCGGGATTGAATACAACAGTCATCTTTCGCATTTTCCTCCATGGGAGTAATGTCTCCAACAGTCTACGCATTGATCGTTCCCTGGAAGACCAGTAGTAGTTTCCGATGCACATCCGGAGGCATTCTGTAATCTGTAAACTATCAGAGATTTGCTCAAACACAGAAATTGCATCGGGATTGAATACAACAGTCACCAGTCTGGATTCCAGCGGCTATCTGATTTGGTGAAGGCTGCCGGTCTTGCTTACGAGATGAAGGCAGTGCTCACCATCTGCAGCATCGTTGACAGAACCGACTGCGGACCTTTGGTGCAGAGCCGGGTGGAGGGTCTGAATCAGAGGCTCAGACGGTTTTGCGACCGTATTGGCTGCAGATTCCTTGACTTGCGCCATAGGGTGGTGGGGTTTCGGGTTCCGCTGAATAGGTCAGGAGTTCACAACACTCAGCTGGAGGCTACACGGGTAGCGGAGGCTGTGTGGCATGTACTGGGCGGTTTTTTAGGTTAGAAGTCCTCGGGAAAGTGCGGGATGGGCTGCAATGTCAAAGGGTGCTTGGCAATTACAGGACGTGCTTGGATCAAGGAACAGCCGGAATTATAGTTGTAAACTGTTGTAGTTGCGCTGGAAAAGTCCCTGAGCTTCAAGCGCTAATAGAAAGCACAGAAGCTGATATCGTTATAGGTACAGAAAGCTGGCTAAAGCCTGAAATAAGTTCTGCAGAAATTTTTACGAAGTCTCAGACGGTGTTCAGGAAAGATAGATTAGGCAGAATTGGTGGTGGAGTGTTGGTGTCTGTCAGTAGTGGTTTATCTTGTAGTTAAGTCGAAGTAGATACTCCGTGCGAATTGGTGTGGGTGGAGGTTATACTTAACAGCCGAATTAAGTTAATAATTGGCTCCTTCTACCGACCCCCAGACTCCGATGATACAGTTGCGGAACAGTTCAGAGAAATTTTGAGTCTCGTAACAAATAAACACCCCACTCATACGGCTATAGTTGGTGGGGACTTCAACCTACCCTCGGTATGTTGGCAAAAATACTTGTTCAAAACCAGTGGTAGGCAGAAAACGTCTTCCGAGATTGTCCTAAATGCATTCTCCGAAAATAATTTCGAGCAGTTAGTCCACGAACCCACGCGAATTGTAAATGGTTGCGAAAACACACTTGACCTCTTGGCCACAAACAATCCAGAGCTGATAGAGAGCATCATGACTGATACAGGGATTAGTGATCACAAGGTCATTGTAGCTAGGCTCAATACCATTTCTTCCAAATCCATCAGAAACAAACGCAAAATAATTTTATTTAAAAAAGCGGATAAAGTGCCACTGGAAGCCTTCCTAAAAGACAATTTCCATTCCTTCCGAACTGACTATGCGAATGTAGACGAGATGTGGCTCAAATTCAAAGATATAGTAGCAACAGCAATTGAGATATTCATACCTCATAAATTGGTAAGAGATGGAACGGATCCCCCGTGGTACACAAAAAAGGTCCGAACGCTGTTGCAGAGGCAACGGAAAAAGCATGCGAAGTTCAGAAGAACGCGAATCCTGAAGATGGGCTAAAATTTACAGATGCGCGAAATTTGGCACGTACTTCGATGCGAGATGCCTTTAATAGGTTCCACAACGAAACATTGTCTCGAAATTTGGTAGAAAATCCGAAGAAATTCTGGTCGTATGTAAAGTACACAAGCGGCAAGACGCAGTCAATACCTTCGCTGCGCAGTGCCGATGGTACTGTTATCGACGACTGTGCCGCTAAAGCGGAGTTATTGAACGCAGTTTTCCGAAATTCCTTCACCAGGGAAGACGAATTGAATATTCCAGAATTTGAAACACGAACATCTGCTAGCATGAGTTTCTTAGAAGTAGATACCTTAGGGGTTGCGAAGCAACTCAAATCGCTTGATACGGGCAAGTCTTCAGGTCCAGATTGTATACCGATTAGGTTCCTTTCAGATTACGCTGATACTATAGCTCTCTACTTAGCACTCATATACAACCGCTCGCTCACCGATAGATCTGTACCTACAGATTGGAAAATTGCGCAGGTCGCAACAGTGTTCAAGAAGGGTAGTAGGAGTAATCCATTTAACTACAGACCTATATCATTGACGTCGGTTTGCAGTAGGGTTTTGGAGCATATACTGTATTCAAACATTATGAATCACCTCGAAGAGAACGATCTATTGACACGTAATCAGCATGGCTTCAGAAAACATCGCTCTTGTGCAACGCAGCTAGCTCTTTATTCGCACGAAGTAATGGCCGCTGTCGACAGGGGATCTCAAGTTGATTCCGTATTTCTAGATTTCCGGAAAGCTTTTGACACCGTTCCTCACAAGCGACTTCTAATCAAGCTGCGGAGCTATGGGGTATCGTCTCAGTTGTGCGACTGGATTCGTGATTTCCTGTCAGGAAGGTCGCAGTTCGTAGTAATAGACGGCAAATCATCGCGTAAAACTGAAGTGATATCAGGTGTTCCCCAGGGAAGCGTCCTGGGACCTCTACTGTTCCTGATCTATATAAATGACCTGGGTGACAATCTGAGCAGTTCTCTTAGACTGTTCGCAGATGATGCTGTAATTTACCGTCTAGTAAGGTCATCCGAAGACCAGTATCAGCTGCAAAGCGATTTAGAAAAGATTGCTGTATGGTGTGTCAGGTGGCAGTTGACGCTAAATAACGAAAAGTGTGAGATGATCCACATGAGTTCCAAAAGAACTCCGTTGGAATTCGATTACTCGATAAATAGTACAATTCTCAAGGCTGTCAATTCAACTAAGTACCTGGGTGTTAAAATTACGAACAACTTCAGTTGGAAGGACCACATAGATAATATTGTCGGGAAGGCGAGCCAAAGGTTGCGTTTCATTGGCAGGACACTTAGAAGATGCAACAAGTCCACTAAAGAGACAGCTTACACTACACTCGTTCGTCCTCTGTTGGAATATTGCTGCGCGGTGTGGGATCCTTACCAGGTGGGATTGACGGAGGACATCGAGAGGGTGCAAAGAAGGGCAGCTCGTTTTGTATTATCGCGTTATAGAGGAGAGAGTGTGGCAGATATGATACAGGAGTTGGGATGGAAGTCATTACAGCATAGACGTTTTTCGTCGCGGCGAGAGCTTTTTACGAAATTTTAGGCACCAACTTTCTCTTCCGAATGCGAAAATATTTTGTTGAGCCCAACCTACATAGATAGGAATGATCATCAAAATAAAATAAGAGAAATCAGAGGTCGAACAGAAAGGTTTAGGTGTTCGTTTTTCCCGCTCGCTGTTCGGGAGTGGAATAGTAGAGAGATAGTATGATTGTGGTTCGATGAACACTCTGCCAAGCACTTAAATGTGAATTGCAGAGTAGTCATGCAGATGTAGATGTAGATGCGCACTTTCCTCCATGGGAGTAATGTCTCAAACAGTTTACGCTTTGATCCTTCCCTGGAAGACCAGTATTAGTTTCCGATGCACATATGGGGGCATTCTGTAATGTGTGGACTATCAGAGTGTTGATGAAACACAGAAATTGCATCGGGATTGAATACAACAGACACCATGCGCACTTTCCTCCATGGGAGTAATGTCTCAAACAGTTTACGCTTTGATCGTTCCCTGGAAGACCAGTAGTAGTTTCCGATGCACATCTGGAGGCATTCTGTAATCTGTGGACTATCAGAATCTTGATGAAACACAGAAATTGCATCGGGATTGAATACAACAGTCACCATGCGCACTTTCCTCCATGGGAGTAATGTCTCAAACTGTCTACGTTTTGATCGTTCCCTGGAAAATCAGTAGTAGTTTCCGATGCACATCCGGAGGCATTCTGTAATCTGGGGACCTTCAAAGTGTTGATGAAACACAGAAATTGCATCGGGATTGAATACAACAGACACCATGCGCACCTTCATCCATGTGAGTAATGTCTCAAACAGTCTACGCTTTGATCGTTCCCTGGAAGACCAGTAGTAGTTTCCGATGCACATCTGGAGGCATTCTGTAATCTGTGAACTATCAGAGTCTTGATGAAACACAGATATTGCATCGGTATTGAATACGACAGTCACCATGCGCACTTTCCTCCATGGGAGTAATGTCTCAAACAGTCTACGGTTTAATCGTTAACTGGAAGACTAGTAGTAGTTTCCGATGTACATCTGGAGGCATTCTGTAATCTTTGGATCTTCAAAGTGTTGATGAAACACAGAAATTGCATCGGTATGGAATACAACAGTCACCATGCGCACTTTCCTCCATGGGAGTAATGTCTCAAACAGTCTACGTCTTGATCGTTCCCTGGAAGACCAGTAGTAGTTTCCGATGCACATTTGGAGGCATTATGTAATCTGTGGATCTTCAAAGTGTTGATGACACACAGAAATTGCATCGAGATTGAATACAACAGTCACCATGTGCACTTCCCTCCATGTGAGGAATGTCTCAAACAGTCTACGCTTTGATCGTCCCCTGGAAGACCAGTAGTAGTTTCCGATGCACATCTGGAGGCATTCTGTAATCTGTGAACTATCAGAGTCTTGATGAAACACAGATGTTGCATCGGTATTGAATACGACAGTCACCATGCGCACTTTCCTCCATGGGAGTAATGTCTCAAACAGTCTACGCTTTGATCGTTCCCTGGAAGTCAATGTAACAGTTTCCGATGCACATCTGGAGGTATTCCGTAATCTGTGGACTATCATAGTGTTGATGAAACACAGAAACTGCATCGGGATTGAATACAACAGTCACCATGAGTACTTTCCTCCATGGGAGTAATGTCTCAAACAGTCTACGCTTTGATCGTTCCCTGGAAGACCAGTAGTAGTTTCCGATGCACATCTGCAGGCATCCTGTAATCTGTGGACTATCTGAGTGTTGATGAAACACAGAAATTGCATCGGGATTGAATACAACAGTCACCATGCGCACTTTCCTCCAATGCTAGTAATGTCTCAAACAGTCTACGCTTTGATGGTTCCCTGGAAGACCAGTAGTAGTTTCCGATTCACATCTGAAGGCATTCTGTAATCTGTGGACTATCAGAGTGTTTATGAAACAGAGAAATTGCATCGGGATTGAATACAACAGTCACCATGCGCAATTTCCTCCATGGGAGTAATGTCTCAAACAGTCTACACTTTGATCGTTCCCTGGAAGTCAATGTAATAGTTTCCGATGCACATCTGGAGGCATTATGTAATCTGTGGACTATCAGAGTGTTGATGAAACACAGAAACTGCATCGGGATTGAATACAACAGTCACCATGAGCACTTTCCTCCATAGGAGTAATGTCTCAAACACTCTACGCTTTGATCGTTCCCTGGAAGACCAGTAGTAGTTTCCGATGCAAATATGGAGGCATTCTGTAATCTGTGGACCTTCAAAGTGTTGATGACAGACAGAAATTGCATCGGGATTGAATACAACAGTCACCATGTGCACTTTCCTCCATGTAAGGAATGTCTTAAACAGTCTACGCTTTGATCGTTCCCTGGAAGACCAGTAGTAGTTTCCGATGCACATCTGGAGGCATTCTGTAATCTGTGGACTATCAGAGTCTTGATGAAACACAGAAATTGCATCGGGATTGAATACAACAGTCACCATGCGCACTCTCCTCCATGGGAGTAATGTCTCAAACTGTCTACGATTTGATCGTTCCCTGGAAGACCAGTAGTAGTTTCCGATGCACATCTGGAGGCATTCTGTAATCTGTGGACCTTCAAAGTGTTAATGAAACACAGAAATTGCATCGGGATTGAATACAACAGCCACCATGCGCACCTTCATCCATGTGAGTAATGTCTCAAACAGTCTACGCTTTGATCGCTCCCTGGAAGACCAGTAGTAGTTTCCGATGCACATCCTGAGGCATTCTGTAATCTGTGGACTATCAGATTCTTGATGAAACACAGAAATTGCATCGGGATTGAATGCAACAGTCACCATGCGCACTTTCCTCCGTTGGTGTAATGACTCAAACTGTCTACTCTTTGATGGTTCCCTGGAAGACCAGTAGTAGTTTCCGATTCACATCTGGAGGCATTCTGTAATCTGTGGACTATCATAGTGTTGATGAAACACAGAAATTGCATCGGGACTGAATACAACAGTCACCATGCGCACTTCCTCCATGGGAGTAATGTCTCAAACAGTTTACGGTTTAATCGTTAACTGGAAGACCAGTAGTAGTTTCCGATGCACATCTGGAGGCATTCTGTAATCTGTGGACCTTCAAAGTGTTGATGACACACAGAAATTGCATCGGGATTGAATACAACAGTCACCACGTGCACTTTCCTCCACGTGAGGAATGTCTCAAGCAGTCTACGCTTTGATCGTCCCCTGGAAGACCAGTAGTAGTTTCCGATGCACATCTGGAGGCATTCTGTAATCTGTGGACTATCAGAGTCTTGATGAAACACAGAAATTGCATCGGGATTGATTACAACAGTCACCATGCCCACTTTCCTCCATGGGAGTAATGTCTCAAACAGTCTACGCTTTGATCGTTCCCTGAAAGTCAATGTAACAGTATCCGATGGACATCTGGAGGTATTCTGTAATCTGTGGACTATCATAGTGTTGATGAAACACAGAAACTGCATCGGGATTGAATACAACAGTCACCATGAGTACTTTCCTCCATAGGAGTAATGTCTCAAACAGTCTACGCTTTAATCGTTCCCTGGAAGACCAGTAGTAGTTTCCGATTCTCATCTGGAGGCATTCTGTAATCTGTGGACTATCAGAGTGTTGATGAAACACAGAAATTGCATCGGGATTAAATACAACAGTCACCATGCGCAATTTCCTCCAAGGGAGTAATGTCTCAAACAGTTTACGCTTTGATCGTTCCTTGGAAGTCAATGTAATAGTTTCCGATGCACATCTGGAGGCATTCTGTAATCTGTGGACCTTCAGAGTGTTGATTAAACACAGAAACTGCATCGGGATTGAATACAACAGACACCATGAGCACTTTCCTCCATAGGAGTAAAGTCTCAAACAGTCTACGCTTTGATCGTTCCCTGGAAGACCAGTAGTAGTTTCCGATGCACATCTGGAGGCATTCTGTAATCTGTGGATCTTCAAAGTGTTGATGAAACACAGAAATTGCATCGGTATGGAATACAACAGTCACCATGCGCACTTTCCTCCATGGGAGTAATGTCCCAAACTGTCTACGCTTCGATCTTTCCCTGGAAGACCAGTAGCAGTTTCCGATGGACATCTGGAGGCATTCTGTAATCTGTGGACCTTCAAAGTGTTGATGACACACAGAAATTGCATCGGGATTGAATACAACAGTCACCATGTGCACTATCCTCCATGTGAGTAATGTCTCAAACAGTCTACGCTTTGACCGTTCCCTGGAAGACCAGTAGTAGTTTCCGATGCACATCTGGAGGCATTCTTTAATCTGTGGACTATCAGAGTCTTGATGAAACACAGAAATTGCATCGGGATTGAATACAACAGTCACCATGCGCACTTTCCTCCATGGGTGTAATGTCTCGAACAGTTAATGCTTTGATCGTTCCCTGGAAGACCAGTAGTAGTTTCCGATGCACATCTGGAGGCATTCTGTAATCTGTGGACCTTCAAAGTGTTGATGAAACACAGATATTGCATCGGGAAGGAATACAACAGTCACCATGCGCACATATCTCCAAGGGAGTAATGTCTCAAACTGTCTACGCTTCGATCTTTCCCTGGAAGACCAGTAGTAGTTTCCGATGGACATCTGGAGACATTCTGTAATCTGTGGATCTTCAAAGTGTTGATGACACACAGAAATTGCAGCGGGACTGAATACAACAGTCACCATGTGCACTTTCCTCCATGTGTGTAATGTCTGAAACAGTCTACGCTTTGATCATTCTCTGGAAGACCAGTAGTAGTTTCCGATGCACATCTGGAGGCATTCTGTAATCTGTGGACCTTCAAAGTGTCGATAAACACAGAAATTGCATCGGGATGGAATACAACAGTCACCATGCTCACTTTCCTCCATGGGAGTAATGTCTCAAACTGTCAACGCTTTGATCGTTCCCTGGAAGACCAGTAGTAGTTTCCGATGCACATCTGGATTCATTCTGTAATCTGTGGACTATCAGAGTGTTCATGAAACACAGAAATTGCATCGGGATTGAATAGAACAGTCACAATGCGCACTTTCCTCCATGGGAGTAATGTCTGAAACAGTCTATGCCTTGATTGTTCCCTGGAAGACCAGTTGTAGTTCACGATGAACATCGGGAGGCATTCTGTAATCTGTGGACTATCAGACTGTTGATGAAACAGAGAAATTGCATCGAGATTGAATACAACAGTCACCATGCGAGGTTTCCTCCATGTGAGTAATGTCTCAAACAGTCTACGCTTTGATCGTTCCCTGGAAGACAAGTAGTAGTTTCAGATGCACATCTGGATTCATTCTGTAATCTGTGGACCATCAGAGTGTTGATGAAACACAGAAATTGCATCGGGGTTGAACACAAGAACCACCATGCCCACTTTCCTCCATGGGAGTAATGTCGCAAACAGTCTACGCTTTGATCGTTCCCTGAAAGACCAGTAGTAGTTTCCGATGCACATCTGGAGGCATTCTGTAATCTGTGGACAATCTGAGTGTTGATGAAACACAGAAATTGCATCGGGATTGAATACCACAGTCACCATGTGCACTTTCCTCCATAGGAGTAATGTCTCAGTCTCCGCTTTGATGGTTCCCTGGAAGACCAGTAGTAGTTTCCGATGCACATCTGGAGGCATTCTGTAATCTGTGGACCTTCAAAGTGTTGATGAAACACAGAAATTGCATCGGGATGGAATACAACTGTCACCATGCGCACTTTCCTCCATGGGAGTAATGTCTCAAGCTGTCTACGATTTGATCGTTCCCTGGAAGACCAGTTGTAGTTTCCGATGCACATCCGGAGGCATTCTGTAATCTGTGGACTATCAGAGTGTTGATGAAACACAGTAATTGCATCGGGATTGAATACCACAGTCACCATGGGCACTTTCCTCCATGGGTGTAATGTCTCAAACTGTCTCCGATTCGATCTTTATCTGGAAGACCAGTAGTAGTTTCCGATGGACACCTGGAGGCATTCTGTAATCTGTGGACTGTCAGAGTCTTGGTGAAACACAGAAATTGCATCGGGATTGAATACAACAGTCACCATGCGCACTTTCCTCCATGGGTGTATGTCTCAAACAGTTTACGCCTTGATCGTTACCTGGAAGACCAGTAGTAGTTTCCGATGCACATCTGGAGGCATTCTGTAATCTGTGGACTATCAGAGTCTTGATGAAACACAGAAATTGCATCGGGATTGAATACAACAGTAACCATGCGCACTTTCCTCCATGGGTGTATGTCTCAAACAGTTTACGCCTTGATCGTTCCCTGTAAGACCAGTAGTAGTTTCCGATGCACATCTGGAGATATTCTGTAATCTGTGGACCTTCAAGGTGTTGATGCAACACAGAAATTGCATCGGGATGGAATACAACAGTCACCATGCGCACTTTCCTCCGTGGGAGTAATGTCTCAAACTGTCTAGGCTTTGATCGTTCCCTGGAAGACCAGTAGTATTTTCCGATGCACATCTGGAGGCATTCTGTAATCTGTGGACAGTCAGACTTTTGATGAAACACAGAAACTGCATCGGGGTTGAATACAACAGTCACCATGAGTACTTTCCTCCATAGGAGTAATGTCTCAAACAGTCTACGATTTGATCGTTCCCTGGAAGACCAGTAGTAGTTTCCGATGCACATCTGGAGGCATTCTGTAATCTGTGGATCTTCAAAGTGTTCATGAATCACAGAAATTGCATCGGTATGGAATACAACAGTCACCATGCGCACTTTCCTCCTTGGGAGTAATGTCTCAAACTGTCTACGTTTTGATCGTTCCCTGGAAGACCAGTAGTGGTTTCCGATGGACATCTGGAGGCATTCTGTAATCTGTGGATCTTCAAAGTGTTGATGAAACACATATTTTGCATCGGTATTGAATACAACAGTCACCATGCCCACTTATCTCCAAGGGAGTAATGTCTCAAACTGTCTACGCTTCGATCTTTCCCTGGAAGACCAGTAGTAGTTTCCGATGCACATCTGGAGGCATTCTGTATTCTGTGGATCTTCAAAGTGTTGATGACACACAGAAATTGCATCGGGACTGAATACAACAGTCACCATGTGCACTTTCCTCCATGTGTGTAATGTCTGAAACAATCTACGCTTTGATCGTTCCCTGGAAGGCCAGTAGTAGTTTCCGATGCACATCTGGAGGCATTCTGTAATCTGTGGACCTTCAAAGTGTCGTTAAACACAGAAATTGTATCGGGATGGAATACAACAGTCACCATGCGCACTTTCCTCCATGGGAGTAATGTCTCAAACTGTCAACGCTTTGATCGTTCCCTGGAAGACCAGTAGTAGTTTCCGATGCACATCTGGATTCATTCTGTAATCTGTGGACTATCAGAGTGTTCATGAAACACAGAAATTGCATCGGGATTGAATAGAACAGTCACAATGCGCACTTTCCTCCATGGGAGTAATGTCTGAAACAGTCTATGCCTTGATTGTTCCCTGGAAGACCAGTTGTAGTTCACGATGCACATCGGGAGGCATTCTGTAATCTGTGGACTATCAGAGTGTTGATGAAACAGAGAAATTGCATCGAGATTGAATACAACAGTCACCATGCGAGCTTTCCTCCATGTAAGTAATGTCTCAAACAGTCTACGCTTTGATCGTTCCCTGGAAGACCAGTAGTAGTTTCCGATGCTCATCTTGAGGCATTCTGTAATCTGTGGACAATCTGAGTGTTGATGAAACACAGAAATTGCATCGGGATTGAATACCACAGTCACCATGCCCACTTTCCTCCATAGGAGTAATGTCTCAGTCTCCGCTTTGATGGTTCCCTGGAAGACCAGTAGTAGTTTCCGATGCACATCTGGAGGCATTCTGTAATCTGTGGACCTTCAAAGTGTTGATGAAACACAGAAATTGCATCGGGATGGAATACAACAGTCACCATGCGCACTTTCCTCCATGGGAGTAATGTCTCAAACTGTCTACGATTTGATCGTTCCCTGGAAGACCAGTTGTAGTTTCCGATGCACATCCGGAGGCATTCTGAAATCTGTGGACCTTCAAAGTGTTGATGAAACAAAGAAATTGCATCGGGATGGAATTCAACTGTCACCATGCGCACTTTCCTCCGTGGGAGTAACGTCTCAAACAGTATTCGCTTTGATGGTTCACTGGAAGACCAGTAGTAGTTTCCGATTCACATGTGGAGGGATTCTGTAATCTGTGGACTATCAGAGTGTTGATGAAACAGAGATATTGCATCGGGATTGAATACAACTGTCACCATGCGCACTTTCCTCCATTGGAGTAATGTCTCAAACAGTCTACGCTTTGATCGTTCCCTGGAAGACCAGTAGTAGTTTCCGATGCACATCTGGAGGCATTCTGTAATCTGTAGACTATCAGAGTGTTGATGAAACACAGAAACTGCATCGGGATTGAATACAACAGTCACCATGAGTACTTTCCTCCATAGGAGAATGTCTCAAACAGTCTACGCTTTGATCGTTCCCTGGAAGACCAGTAGTAGTTTCCGATGCACATCCGGAGGCATTCTGTAATCTGTGGATCTTCAAAGTGTTGATGAAACACAGAAATTGCATCGGGATGGAATACAACAGTCACCATGCGCACTTTCCTCCGTGGGAGTAATGTCTCAAACTGTCTAGGCTTTGATCGTTCCCTGGAAGACCAGTAGTATTTTCCGATGCACATCTGGAGGCATTCTGTAATCTGTGGACAGTCAGACTTTTGATGAAACACAGAAACTGCATCGGGGTTGAATACAACAGTCACCATGAGTACTTTCCTCCATAGGAGTAATGTCTCAAACAGTCTACGATTTGATCGTTCCCTGGAAGACCAGTAGTAGTTTCCGATGCACATCTGGAGGCATTCTGTAATCTGTGGATCTTCAAAGTGTTCATGAATCACAGAAATTGCATCGGTATGGAATACAACAGTCACCATGCGCACTTTCCTCCTTGGGAGTAATGTCTCAAACTGTCTACGTTTTGATCGTTCCCTGGAAGACCAGTAGTGGTTTCCGATGGACATCTGGAGGCATTCTGTAATCTGTGGATCTTCAAAGTGTTGATGAAACACATATTTTGCATCGGTATTGAATACAACAGTCACCATGCCCACTTATCTCCAAGGGAGTAATGTCTCAAACTGTCTACGCTTCGATCTTTCCCTGGAAGACCAGTAGTAGTTTCCGATGCACATCTGGAGGCATTCTGTATTCTGTGGATCTTCAAAGTGTTGATGACACACAGAAATTGCATCGGGACTGAATACAACAGTCACCATGTGCACTTTCCTCCATGTGTGTAATGTCTGAAACAATCTACGCTTTGATCGTTCCCTGGAAGGCCAGTAGTAGTTTCCGATGCACATCTGGAGGCATTCTGTAATCTGTGGACCTTCAAAGTGTCGTTAAACACAGAAATTGTATCGGGATGGAATACAACAGTCACCATGCGCACTTTCCTCCATGGGAGTAATGTCTCAAACTGTCAACGCTTTGATCGTTCCCTGGAAGACCAGTAGTAGTTTCCGATGCACATCTGGATTCATTCTGTAATCTGTGGACTATCAGAGTGTTCATGAAACACAGAAATTGCATCGGGATTGAATAGAACAGTCACAATGCGCACTTTCCTCCATGGGAGTAATGTCTGAAACAGTCTATGCCTTGATTGTTCCCTGGAAGACCAGTTGTAGTTCACGATGCACATCGGGAGGCATTCTGTAATCTGTGGACTATCAGAGTGTTGATGAAACAGAGAAATTGCATCGAGATTGAATACAACAGTCACCATGCGAGCTTTCCTCCATGTAAGTAATGTCTCAAACAGTCTACGCTTTGATCGTTCCCTGGAAGACCAGTAGTAGTTTCCGATGCTCATCTTGAGGCATTCTGTAATCTGTGGACAATCTGAGTGTTGATGAAACACAGAAATTGCATCGGGATTGAATACCACAGTCACCATGCCCACTTTCCTCCATAGGAGTAATGTCTCAGTCTCCGCTTTGATGGTTCCCTGGAAGACCAGTAGTAGTTTCCGATGCACATCTGGAGGCATTCTGTAATCTGTGGACCTTCAAAGTGTTGATGAAACACAGAAATTGCATCGGGATGGAATACAACAGTCACCATGCGCACTTTCCTCCATGGGAGTAATGTCTCAAACTGTCTACGATTTGATCGTTCCCTGGAAGACCAGTTGTAGTTTCCGATGCACATCCGGAGGCATTCTGAAATCTGTGGACTATCAGAGTGTTGATGGAACACAGAAATTGCATCGTGATTGAATACAACAGTCACCATGCGCACTTTCCTCCATGGGAGTAATGTCTCAAACAGTCTACGCTTTGATCGTTCCCTGGAAGACCAGTAGTAGTTTCCGATGCACATCTGGAGTCATACTGTAATCTGTGGACCATCAGAGTCTTCATGAAACACGGAAGTTGCATCGGGCTTGAATACAACAGTCACCGTGCGCAAATTCCTCCATGGGTGTATGTCTCAAACAGTCTACGCTTTGATCGTTCCCATGAAGACCAGTAGTAGTTTCCGATGCACATCTGGAGGCATTCTGTAATCTGTGGACCTTCAAAGTGTTGATGAAACAAAGAAATTGCATCGGGATGGAATTCAACTGTCACCATGCGCACTTTCCTCCGTGGGAGTAACGTCTCAAACAGTATTCGCTTTGATGGTTCACTGGAAGACCAGTAGTAGTTTCCGATTCACATGTGGAGGGATTCTGTAATCTGTGGACTATCAGAGTGTTGATGAAACAGAGATATTGCATCGGGATTGAATACAACTGTCACCATGCGCACTTTCCTCCATTGGAGTAATGTCTCAAACAGTCTACGCTTTGATCGTTCCCTGGAAGACCAGTAGTAGTTTCCGATGCACATCTGGAGGCATTCTGTAATCTGTAGACTATCAGAGTGTTGATGAAACACAGAAACTGCATCGGGATTGAATACAACAGTCACCATGAGTACTTTCCTCCATAGGAGAATGTCTCAAACAGTCTACGCTTTGATCGTTCCCTGGAAGACCAGTAGTAGTTTCCGATGCACATCCGGAGGCATTCTGTAATCTGTGGATCTTCAAAGTGTTGATGAAACACAGAAATTGCATCGGGATGGAATACAACAGTCACCATGCGCACTTTCCTCCGTGGGAGTAATGTCTCAAACTGTCTAGGCTTTGATCGTTCCCTGGAAGACCAGTAGTATTTTCCGATGCACATCTGGAGGCATTCTGTAATCTGTGGACAGTCAGACTTTTGATGAAACACAGAAACTGCATCGGGGTTGAATACAACAGTCACCATGAGTACTTTCCTCCATAGGAGTAATGTCTCAAACAGTCTACGATTTGATCGTTCCCTGGAAGACCAGTAGTAGTTTCCGATGCACATCTGGAGGCATTCTGTAATCTGTGGATCTTCAAAGTGTTCATGAATCACAGAAATTGCATCGGTATGGAATACAACAGTCACCATGCGCACTTTCCTCCTTGGGAGTAATGTCTCAAACTGTCTACGTTTTGATCGTTCCCTGGAAGACCAGTAGTGGTTTCCGATGGACATCTGGAGGCATTCTGTAATCTGTGGATCTTCAAAGTGTTGATGAAACACATATTTTGCATCGGTATTGAATACAACAGTCACCATGCCCACTTATCTCCAAGGGAGTAATGTCTCAAACTGTCTACGCTTCGATCTTTCCCTGGAAGACCAGTAGTAGTTTCCGATGCACATCTGGAGGCATTCTGTATTCTGTGGATCTTCAAAGTGTTGATGACACACAGAAATTGCATCGGGACTGAATACAACAGTCACCATGTGCACTTTCCTCCATGTGTGTAATGTCTGAAACAATCTACGCTTTGATCGTTCCCTGGAAGGCCAGTAGTAGTTTCCGATGCACATCTGGAGGCATTCTGTAATCTGTGGACCTTCAAAGTGTCGTTAAACACAGAAATTGTATCGGGATGGAATACAACAGTCACCATGCGCACTTTCCTCCATGGGAGTAATGTCTCAAACTGTCAACGCTTTGATCGTTCCCTGGAAGACCAGTAGTAGTTTCCGATGCACATCTGGATTCATTCTGTAATCTGTGGACTATCAGAGTGTTCATGAAACACAGAAATTGCATCGGGATTGAATAGAACAGTCACAATGCGCACTTTCCTCCATGGGAGTAATGTCTGAAACAGTCTATGCCTTGATTGTTCCCTGGAAGACCAGTTGTAGTTCACGATGCACATCGGGAGGCATTCTGTAATCTGTGGACTATCAGAGTGTTGATGAAACAGAGAAATTGCATCGAGATTGAATACAACAGTCACCATGCGAGCTTTCCTCCATGTAAGTAATGTCTCAAACAGTCTACGCTTTGATCGTTCCCTGGAAGACCAGTAGTAGTTTCCGATGCTCATCTTGAGGCATTCTGTAATCTGTGGACAATCTGAGTGTTGATGAAACACAGAAATTGCATCGGGATTGAATACCACAGTCACCATGCCCACTTTCCTCCATAGGAGTAATGTCTCAGTCTCCGCTTTGATGGTTCCCTGGAAGACCAGTAGTAGTTTCCGATGCACATCTGCAGGCATTCTGTAATCTGTGGACCTTCAAAGTGTTGATGAAACACAGAAATTGCATCGGGATGGAATACAACAGTCACCATGCGCACTTTCCTCCATGGGAGTAATGTCTCAAACTGTCTACGATTTGATCGTTCCCTGGAAGACCAGTTGTAGTTTCCGATGCACATCCGGAGGCATTCTGAAATCTGTGGACTATCAGAGTGTTGATGGAACACAGAAATTGCATCGTGATTGAATACAACAGTCACCATGCGCACTTTCCTCCATGGGAGTAATGTCTCAAACAGTCTACGCTTTGATCGTTCCCTGGAAGACCAGTAGTAGTTTCCGATGCACATCTGGAGTCATACTGTAATCTGTGGACCATCAGAGTCTTCATGAAACACGGAAGTTGCATCGGGCTTGAATACAACAGTCACCGTGCGCAAATTCCTCCATGGGTGTATGTCTCAAACAGTCTACGCTTTGATCGTTCCCATGAAGACCAGTAGTAGTTTCCGATGCACATCTGGAGGCATTCTGTAATCTGTGGACCTTCAAAGTGTTGATGAAACAAAGAAATTGCATCGGGATGGAATTCAACTGTCACCATGCGCACTTTCCTCCGTGGGAGTAACGTCTCAAACAGTATTCGCTTTGATGGTTCACTGGAAGACCAGTAGTAGTTTCCGATTCACATGTGGAGGGATTCTGTAATCTGTGGACTATCAGAGTGTTGATGAAACAGAGATATTGCATCGGGATTGAATACAACTGTCACCATGCGCACTTTCCTCCATTGGAGTAATGTCTCAAACAGTCTACGCTTTGATCGTTCCCTGGAAGACCAGTAGTAGTTTCCGATGCACATCTGGAGGCATTCTGTAATCTGTAGACTATCAGAGTGTTGATGAAACACAGAAACTGCATCGGGATTGAATACAACAGTCACCATGAGTACTTTCCTCCATAGGAGAATGTCTCAAACAGTCTACGCTTTGATCGTTCCCTGGAAGACCAGTAGTAGTTTCCGATGCACATCCGGAGGCATTCTGTAATCTGTGGATCTTCAAAGTGTTGATGAAACACAGAAATTGCATCGGTATGGAATACAACAGTCAACATGCGCACTTTCCTCCATGGGAGTAATTTCTCAAACAGTCTACGCTTTGATCGTTCCCTGGAAGACCAGTAGTAGTTTCCGATGCACATCTGGAGGCATTCTGTAATCTGTGGACTATCAGAGTGTTGATGAAACACAGTAATTGCATCGGGATTGAATACCACAGTCACCATGGGCACTTTTCTCCATGGGTGTAATGTCTCAAACTGTCTCCGATTCGATCTTTCCCTGGAAGACCAGTAGTAGTTTCCGATGCACATCTGGAGATATTCTCTAATCTGTGGCCGTTCAAAGTGTTGATGAAACACAGAAATTGCATCGGGAAGGAATACAGCAGTCACCATGCGCACTTTCATCCGTGGGAGTAATGTCTCAAACTGTCTACGCTTTGATCGTTCCCTGGAAGACCAGTAGTAGTTTCCGATGCACATCCGGAGGCTTTCTGTAATCTGTGGACCTTCAAAGTGTTGATGAAACACATAATTTGCATCGGTATTGTATACAACAGTCACCATGCGCACTTATCTCCAAGGGAGTAATGTCTCAAACTGTCTACGCTTCGATCTTTCCCTGGAAGACCAGTAGTAGTTTCCGATGCACATCTGGATTCATTCTGTAATCTGTGGACTATCAGAGTGTTGATGAAACACAGTAATTGCATCGGGATTGATTACCACAGTCACCATGGGCACTTTTCTCCATGGGTGTAATGTCTCAAACTGTCTCCGATTCGATCTTTCCCTGGAAGACCAGTAGTAGTTTCCGATGGACATCTGGAGGCATTCTGTAATCTGTGGACTATCAGAGTCTTGATGAAACACAGAAATTGCAACGGGATTGAATACAACAGTCACCATGCGCACTTTCCTCCATGTGTGTAAAGTCTGAAACAATCTACGCTTTGATCGTTCCCTGGAAGGCCAGTAGTAGTTTCCGATGCACATCTGGAGGCATTCTGTAATCTGTGGACCTTCAAAGTGTCGATAAACACAGAAATTGCATCGGGATGGAATACAACAGTCACCATGCGCACTTTCCTCCATGGGAGTAATGTCTCAAACTGTCAACGCTTTGATCGTTCCCTGGAAGACCAGTAGTAGCTTCCGATGCACATCTGGAGGCATTCTGTAATCTGTGGACCTTCAAAGTGTTGATGAAACACAGAAATTGCATCGGGATGGAATACAACAGTCACCATGCGCACTTTCCTCCATGGGAGTAATGTCTCAAACTGTCTACGATTTGATCGTTCCCTGGAAGACCAGTTGTAGTTTCCGATGCACATCCGGAGGCATTCTGTAATCTGTGGACCTTCAAAGTGTTGATGAAACACAGAAATTGCATCGGGATGGAATACAACAGTCACCATGCGCACTTTCCTCCATGGGAGTAATGTCTCAAACTGTCTACGAATTGATCGTTCCCTGGAAGACCAGTTGTAGTTTCCGATGCACATCCGGAGGCATTCTGATATCTGTGGACTATCAGAGTGTTGATGGAACACAGAAATTGCATCGTGATTGAATACAACAGTCACCATGCGCACTTTCCTCCATGGGAGTAATGTCTCAAACAGTCTACGCTTTGATAGTTCCCTGGAAGACCAGTAGTAGTTTCCGATGCACATCTGGAGTCATACTGTAATCTGTGGACTATCAGAGTCTTCATGAAACACGGAAGTAGCATCGGGCTTGAATACAACAGTCACCGTGCGCACTTTCCTCCATGGGTGTATGTCTCAAACAGTCTACGCTTTGATCGTTCCCATGAAGACCAGTAGTAGTTTCCGATGCACATCTGGAGGCATCCTGTAATCTGTGGACCTTCAAACTGTTGATGAAACACAGAAATTTGATCGGGATGGAATTCAACTGTCACCATGGGCACTTTCCTCCGTGGGAGTAATGTCTCAAACAGTATTCGCTTTGATGGTTCACTGGAAGACCAGTAGTAGTTTCCGATTCACATGTGGAGGGATTCTGTAATCTGTGGACTATCAGAGTCTTGATGAAACACAGAAATTGCATCGGGATTGAATACAACTGTCACCATGCGCACTTTCCTCCATTGGAGTAATGTCTCAAACAGTCTACGCTTTGATCGTTCCCTGGAAGTCAAAGTAATAGTTTCCGATGCTCATCTGGAGGCATTCTGTAATCTGTAGACTATCAGAGTGTTGATGAAACACAGAAACTGCATCGGGATTGAATACAACAGTCACCTTGAGTACTTTCCTCCATAGGAGAATGTCTCAAACAGTCTACGCTTTGATCGTTCCCTGGAAGACCAGTAGTAGTTTCCGATGCACATCCGGAGGCATTCTGTAATCTGTGGATCTTCAAAGTGTTGATGAAACACAGAAATTGCATCGGTATGGAATACAACAGTCAACATGCGCACTTTCCTCCATGGGAGTAATTTCTCAAACAGTCTACGCTTTGATCGTTCCCTGGAAGACCAGTAGTAGTTTCCGATGCACATCTGGAGGCATTCTGTAATCTGTGGACTATCAGAGTGTTGATGAAACACAGTAATTGCATCGGGATTGAATACCACAGTCACCATGGGCACTTTTCTCCATGGGTGTAATGTCTCAAACTGTCTCCGATTCGATCTTTCCCTGGAAGACCAGTAGTAGTTTCCGATGCACATCTGGAGATATTCTCTAATCTGTGGCCGTTCAAAGTGTTGATGAAACACAGAAATTGCATCGGGAAGGAATACAGCAGTCACCATGCGCACTTTCATCCGTGGGAGTAATGTCTCAAACTGTCTACGCTTTGATCGTTCCCTGGAAGACCAGTAGTAGTTTCCGATGCACATCTGGAGGCTTTCTGTAATCTGTGGACCTTCAAAGTGTTGATGAAACACATAATTTGCATCGGTATTGTATACAACAGTCACCATGCGCACTTATCTCCAAGGGAGTAATGTCTCAAACTGTCTACGCTTCGATCTTTCCCTGGAAGACCAGTAGTAGTTTCCGATGCACATCTGGATTCATCCTGTAATCTGTGGACTATCAGAGTGTTCATGAAACACAGAAATTGCATCGGGATTGAATAGAACAGTCACAATGCGCACTTTCCTCCATGGGAGTAATGTCTGAAACAGTCTATGCCTTGATTGTTCCCTGGAAGACCAGTTGTAGTTCACGATGCACATCGGGAGGCATTCTGTAATCTGTGGACTATCAGAGTGTTGATGAAACAGAGAAATTGCATCGAGATTGAATACAACAGTCACCATGCGAGCTTTCCTCCATGTGAGTAATGTCTCAAACTGTCTACGCTTTGATCGTTCCCTGGAAGACCAGTAGTAGTTTCCGATGCACATCTGGAGGCATTCTGTAATCTGTGGACAATCTGAGTGTTGATGAAACACAGAAATTGCATCGGGATTGAATACCACAGTCTCCATGCGCACTTTCCTCCATAGGAGTAATGTCTCAGTCTCCGCTTTGATGGTTCCCTGGAAGACCAGTAGTAGTTTCCGATGCACATCTGGAGGCATTCTGTAATCTGTGGACCTTCAAAGTGTTGATGAAACACAGAAATTGCATCGGGATTGAATACAACTGTCACCATGCGCACTTTCCTCCATGGGAGTAATTTCTCAAACAGTCTACGCTTTGATCGTTCCCTGGAAGACCAGTAGTAGTTTCCGATGCACATCTGGAGGCATTCTGTAATCTGTGGACTATCAGAGTGTTGATGAAACACAGTAATTGCATCGGGATTGAATACCACAGTCACCATGGGCACTTTTCTCCATGGGTGTAATGTCTCAAACTGTCTCCGATTCGATCTTTCCCTGGAAGACCAGTAGTAGTTTCCGATGGACATCTGGAGGCATTCTGTAATCTGTGGACTATCAGAGTCTTGATGAAACACAGAAATTGCAACGGGATTGAATACAACAGTCACCATGCGCACTTTCCTCCATGTGTGTAAAGTCTGAAACAATCTACGCTTTGATCGTTCCTTGGAAGGCCAGTAGTAGTTTCCGATGCACATCTGGAGGCATTCTGTAATCTGTGGACCTTCAAAGTGTCGATAAACACAGAAATTGCATCGGGATGGAATACAACAGTCACCATGCGCACTTTCCTCCATGGGAGTAATGTCTCAAACTGTCAACGCTTTGATCGTTCCCTGGAAGACCAGTAGTAGCTTCCGATGCACATCTGGATTCATTCTGTAATCTGTGGACTATCAGAGTGTTCATGAAACACAGAAATTGCAACGGGATTGAATAGAACAGTCACAATGCGCACTTTCCTCCATGGGAGTAATGTCTGAATCAGTCTATGCCTTGATTGTTCCCTGGAAGACCAGTTGTAGTTCACGATGCACATCGGGAGACATTCTGTAATCTGTGGACTATCAGAGTGTTGATGAAACAGAGAAATTGCATCGAGATTGAATACAACAGTCACCATGCGAGCTTTCCTCCATGTGAGTAATGTCTCAAACAGTCTACGCTTTGATCGTTCCCTGGAAGACCAGTAGTAGTTTCCGATGCTCATCTGGAGGCATTCTGTAATCTGTGGACAATCTGAGTGTTGATGAAACACAGAAATTGCATCGGGATTGAATACCACAGTCACCATGCGCACTTTCCTCCATAGGAGTAATGTCTCAGTCTCCGCTTTGATGGTTCCCTGGAAGACCAGTAGTAGTTTCCGATGCACATCTGGAGGCATTCTGTAATCTGTGGACCTTCAAAGTGTTGATGAAACACAGAAATTGCATCGGGATGGAATACAACAGTCACCATGCGCACTTTCCTCCATGGGAGTAATGTCTCAAACTGTCTACGATTTGATCGTTCCCTGGAAGACCAGTTGTAGTTTCCGATGCACATCCGGAGGCATTCTGATATCTGTGGACTATCAGAGTGTTGATGGAACACAGAAATTGCATCGTGATTGAATACAACAGTCGCCATGCGCACTTTCCTCCATGGGAGTAATGTCTCAAACAGTCTACGCTTTGATCGTTCCCTGGAAGACCAGTAGTAGTTTCCGATGCACATCTGGAGTCATACTGTAATCTGTGGACTATCAGAGTCTTCATGAAACACGGAAGTAGCATCGGGCTTGAATACAACAGTCACCGTGCGCACTTTCCTCCATGGGTGTATGTCTCAAACAGTCTACGCTTTGATCGTTCCCATGAAGACCAGTAGTAGTTTCCGATGCACATCTGGAGGCATCCTGTAATCTGTGGACCTTCAAACTGTTGATGAAACACAGAAATTGAATCGGGATGGAATTCAACTGTCACCATGGGCACTTTCCTCCGTGGGAGTAATGTCTCAAACAGTATTCGCTTTGATGGTTCACTGGAAGACCAGTAGTAGTTTCCGATTCACATGTGGAGGGATTCTGTAATCTGTGGACTATCAGAGTCTTGATGAAACACAGAAATTGCATCGGGATTGAATACAACTGTCACCATGCGCACTTTCCTCCATTGGAGTAATGTCTCAAACAGTCTACGCTTTGATCGTTCCCTGGAAGTCAAAGTAATAGTTTCCGATGCTCATCTGGAGGCATTCTGTAATCTGTAGACTATCAGAGTGTTGATGAAACACAGAAACTGCATCGGGATTGAATACAACAGTCACCATGAGTACTTTCCTCCATAGGAGAATGTCTCAAACAGTCTACGCTTTGATCGTTCCCTGGAAGACCAGTAGTAGTTTCCGATGCACATCCGGAGGCATTCTGTAATCTGTGGATCTTCAAAGTGTTGATGAAACACAGAAATTGCATCGGTATGGAATACAACAGTCAACATGCGCACTTTCCTCCATGGGAGTAATTTCTCAAACAGTCTACGCTTTGATCGTTCCCTGGAAGACCAGTAGTAGTTTCCGATGCACATCTGGAGGCATTCTGTAATCTGTGGACTATCAGAGTGTTGATGAAACACAGTAATTGCATCGGGATTGAATACCACATTCACCATGGGCACTTTTCTCCATGGGTGTAATGTCTCAAACTGTCTCCGATTCGATCTTTCCCTGGAAGACCAGTAGTAGTTTCCGATGGGCATCTGGAGGCATTCTGTAATCTGTGGACTATCAGAGTCTTGATGAAACACAGAAATTGCATCGGGATTGAATACAACAGTCACCATGCGCACTTTCCTCCATGGGTGTATGTCTCAAACAGTTTACGCCTTGATCGTTACCTGGAAGACCAGTAGTAGTTTCCGATGCACATCTGGAGGCATTCTGTAATCTGTGAACTATCAGAGTCTTGATGAAACACAGAAATTGCATCGGGATTGAATACAACAGTAACCATGCGCACTTTCCTCCATGGGAGTAATGTCTCAAACAGTTTACGCCTTGATCGTTCCCTGGAAGACCAGTAGTAGTTTCCGATGCACATCTGGAGATATTCTGTAATCTGTGGACGTTCAAAGTGTTGATGAAACACAGAAATTGCATCGGGAAGGAATACAGCAGTCACCATGCGCACTTTCATCCGTGGGAGTAATGTCTCAAACTGTCTACGCTTTGATCGTTCCCTGGAAGACCAGTAGTAGTTTCCGATGCACATCTGGAGGCTTTCTATAATCTGTGGACCTTCAAAGTGTTGATGAAACACATAATTTGCATCGGTATTGTATACAACAGTCACCATGCGCACTTATCTCCAAGGGAGTAATGTCTCAAACTGTCTACGCTTCGATCTTTCCCTGGAAGACCAGTAGTAGTTTCCGATGCACATCTAGATTCATTCTGTAATCTGTAGACTATCAGAGTGTTCATGAAACACAGAAATTGCATCGGGATTGAATAGAACAGTCACAATGTGCACTTTCCTCCATGGGAGTAATGTCTGAAACAGTCTATGCCTTGATTGTTCCCTGGAAGACCAGTTGTAGTTCACGATGCACATCGGGAGGCATTCTGTAATCTGTGGACTATCAGAGTGTTGATGAAACAGAGAAATTGCACCGAGATTGAATACAACAGTCACCATGCGAGCTTTCCTCCATGTGAGTAATGTCTCAAACAGTCTACGCTTTGATCGTTCCCTGGAAGACCAGTAGTAGTTTCCGATGCACATCTGGAGGCATTCTGTAATCTGTGGACAATCTGAGTGTTGATGAAACAAAGATATTGCATCGGGATTGAATACCACAGTCACCATGCGCACTTTCCTCCATAGGAGTAATGTCTCTGTCTCCGCTTTGATGGTTCCCTGGAAGACCAGTAGTAGTTTCCGATGCACATCTGGAGGCATTCTGTAATCTGTGGGCCTTCAAAGTGTTGATGAAACACAGAAATTGCATCGGGATGGAATACAACAGTCACCATGCGCACTTTCCTCCATGGGAGTAATGTCTCAAACTGTCAACGCTTTGATCGTTCCCTGGAAGACCAGTAGTAGTTTCCGATGCACATCTGGATTCATTCTGTAATCTGTGGACTATCAGAGTGTTCATGAAACACAGAAATTGCATCGGGATTGAATAGAACAGTCACAATGCGCACTTTCCTCCATGGGAGTAATGTCTGAAACAGTCTATGCCTTGATTGTTCCCTGGAAGACCAGTTGTAGTTCACGATGCACATCGGGAGGCATTCTGTAATCTGTGTTCTATCAGAGTGTTGATGAAACAGAGAAATTGCATCGAGATTGAATACAACAGTCACCATGCGAGCTTTCCTCCATGTGAGTAATGTCTCAAACAGTCTACGCTTTGATCGTTCCCTGGAAGACCAGTAGTAGTTTCCGATGCACATCTGGAGGCATTCTGTAATCTGTGGACAATCTGAGTGTTGATGAAACACAGAAATTGCATCGGGATTGAATACCACAGTCACCATGCGCACTTTCCTCCATAGGAGTAATGTCTCAGTCTCCGCTTTGATGGTTCCCTGGAAGACCAGTAGTAGCTTCCGATGCACATCTGGAGGCATTCTGTAATCTGTGGACCTTCAAAGTGTTGATGAAACACAGAAATTGCATCGGGATTGAATACAACTGTCACCATGCGCACTTTCCTCCATGGGAGTAATTTCTCAAACAGTCTACGCTTTGATCGTTCCCTGGAAGACCAGTAGTAGTTTCCGATGCACATCTGGAGGCATTCTGCAATCTGTGGACTATCAGAGTGTTGATGAAACACAGTAATTGCATCGGGATTGAATACCACAGTCACCATGGGCACTTTTCTCCATGGGTGTAATGTCTCAAACTGTCTCCGATTCGATCTTTCCCTGGAAGACCAGTAGTAGTTTCCGATGGACATCTGGAGGCATTCTGTAATCTGTGGACTATCAGAGTCTTGATGAAACACAGAAATTGCAACGGGATTGAATACAACAGTCACCATGCGCACTTTCCTCCATGGGTGTATGTCTCAAACAGTTTACGCCTTGATCGTTACCTGGAAGACCAGTAGTAGTTTCCGATGCACATCTGGAGGCATTCTGTAATCTGTGAACTATCAGAGTCTTGATGAAACACAGAAATTGCATCGGGATTGAATACAACAGTAACCATGCGCACTTTCCTCCATGGGTGTATGTCTCAAACAGTTTACGCCTTGATCGTTCCCTGGAAGACCAGTAGTAGTTTCCGATGCACATCTGGAGGCATTCTTTAATCTGTGGACTATCAGAGTCTTGATGAAACACAGAAATTGCATCGGGATTGAATACAACAGTCACCATGCGCACTTTCCTCCGTTTGAGTAATGTCTCAAACTGTCTAGGCTTTGATCGTTCCCTGGAAGACCAGTAGTATTTTCCGATGCACATCTGGAGGCATTCTGTAATCTGTGGACCATCAGAGTGTTGATGAAACACAGAAATTGCATCTGGATGGAATACAACAGTCACCATGCGCACATTCCTCCATGGGAGTAATGTCTCAAATTATCTACTCTTCGATCTTTCCCTGGAAGACCAGTAGTAGTTTCCGATGCACATCTGGAGGCATTCTGTAATCTGTGGATCTTCAAAGTGTTCATGAATCACAGAAATTGCATCGGTATGGAATACAACAGTCACCATGCGCACTTTCCTCCATGGGAGTAATGTCTCAAACTGTCTACGTTTTGATCGTTCCCTGGAAGACCAGTAGTAGTTTCCGATGGACATCTGGAGGCATTCTGTAATCTGTGGACCTTCAAAGTTTTGATGAAACACAGAAATTGCATCGGGATTGAATACAACAGCCACCATGCGAACTTTCCTCCATGTGAGTAATGTCTCAAACAGTCTACCCTTTGATCGTTCCCTGGAAGACCAGTAGTAGTTTCCGATGCACGTCGGGAGGCATTCTGTAATCTGTGGACTATCAGAGTGTTGATGAAACACAGAAATTGCATCTGGATGGAATACAACAGTTACCATGCGCACATTCCTCCATGGGAGTAATGTCTCAAACTATCTACTCTTCGATCTTTGCCTGGAAGACCAGTAGTAGTTTCCGATGGATATCTAGAGGCATTCTGTAATCTGTGGACCTTCAAAGTATTGATGAAACACTGAAATTGCATCGGGATTGAATACAACAGTCACCATGCGCAATTTCCTCCATGTGAGTAATGTCTCAAACAGTCTACGCTTTGATCGTTCCCTGGAAGACCAATAGTAGTTTCCGATGCACATCTGGAGGCATTCTTTAATCTGTGGACTATCAGAGTCTTGATGAAACACAGAAATTGCATCGGGATTGAATACAACAGTCACCATGCGCACTTTCCACCATGGGTGTTATGTCTCAAACAGTTTACGCTTTGATCTTTCCCTGGAAGACCAGTTGTAGTTCACGATGCACATCGCGAGGCATTCTGTAATCTGTGGACTATCAGAGTGTTGATGAAACAGAGAAATTGCATCGAGATTGAATACAACAGTCACCATGCGAGCTTTCCTCCATGTGAGTAATGTCTCAAACAGTCTACGCTTTGATCGTTCCCTGGAAAACAAGTAGTAGTATCAGATGCACATCTGGATTCATTCTGTAATCTGTGGACCATAAGAGTGTTGATGAAACACAGAAATTGCATCGGGGTTGAATACAAGAATCACCAAGCCCACTTTCCTCCATGGGAGTAATGTCGCAAACAGTCTACGCTTTGATCGTTCCCTGGAAGACCAGTAGTAGTTTCCGATGCACATCTGGAGGCATTCTGTAATCTGTGGACCATCAGAGTGTTGATGAAACACAGAAATTGCATCGGGATTGATTACAACTTTCACCATGCGCACTTTCCTCCATTGGAGTAATGTCTCAAACAGTCTACGCTTTGATCGTTCCCTGGAAGTCAATGTAATAGTTTCCGATGCTCATCTGGAGGCATTCTGTAATCTGTAGACTATCAGAGTGTTGATGAAACACAGAAACTGCATCGGGATTGAATACAACAGTCTCCATGAGAACTTTCCTCCATAGGAGAATGTCTCAAACAGTCTACGCTTTGATCGTTCCCTGGAAGACCAGTAGTAGTTTCCGATGCACATCCGGAGGCATTCTGTAATCTGTGGATCTTCAAAGTGTTGATGAAACACAGAAATTGCATCGGTATGGAATACAACAGTCAACATGCGCACTTTCCTCCATGTTAGTAATTTCTCAAACAGTCTACGATTTGTTCGTTCCCTGGAAGACCAGTAGTAGTTTCCGATGCACATCTGGAGGCATTCTGTAATCTGTGGACTATCAGAGTGTAGATGAAACACAGTAATTGCATCGGGATTGAATACCATAGACACCATGGGCACTTTCCTCCATAGGAGTAATGTCTCAGTCTATGCTTTGATGGTTCCCTGGAAGACCAGTAGTAGTTTCCGATGCACATCTGGAGGCATACTGTAATCTGTGGTCTATCAGAGTCTTGATGAAACACAGAAGTTGCATCCTGCTTAAATACAACAGTCACCGTGCGCACTTTCCTCCATAGGAGTAATGTCTCAAACAGTCTACGCTTTGATCGTTCCCATGAAGACCAGTAGTAGTTTCCGATGCACATCTGGAGGCATTCTGTAATCTGTGGACTATCAGAGTGTTGATGAAACAGAGTAATAGCATCGGGATTGAATACCACAGTCACAATGGGCATTTTCCTCCATGGGTGCAATGTCTCATACTGTCTCCGATTCGATCTTTCCATGGAAGACCAGTAGTAGTTTCCGATGGACATTTGGAGGCATTCTGTAATCTGTGGACTATCAGAGTCTTGATGAAACACAGAAATTGCATAGGGATTGAATACAACAGTCACCATGCGCACTTTCCTCCATGGGTGTATGTCTCAAACAGTTTACGCCTTTATCGTTACCTGGAAGACCAGTAGTAGTTTCCGATGCACATCTGGAGGCTTTCTGTAATCTGTGGACTATCAGAGTCTTGATGAAACACAGAAATTCTATCGGGATTGAATGCAACAGTAACCATGCGCACTTTCCTCCATGGGTGTATGTCTCAAACAGTTTACGCCTTGATCGTTCCCTGGAAGACCAGTAGTAGTTTCCGATGCACATCTTTAGATATTCTGTAATCTGTGGACCTTCAAAGTGTTCATGAATCACATAAATTGCATCGGTATGGAATACAACAGTCACCATGCGCACTTTCCTTAATGGGAGTAATGTCTCAAACTGTCTACGTTTTGATCGTTCCCTGGAAGACCAGTAGTAGTTTCCGATGGACATCTGGAGGCATTCTGTAATCTGTGGACCTTCAAAGTTTTGATGAAACACAGAATTTGCATCGGGATTGAATACAACAGCCACCATGCGCACTTTCCTCCATGTGAGTAATGTCTCAAACAGTCTACCCTTTGATCGTACCCTGGAAGACCAGTAGTAGTTTCCGATGCACGTCTGGAGGCATTCTGTAATCTGTGGACTATCAGAGTGTTGATGAAACACAGAAATTGCATCTGGATGGAATACAACAGTCACCATGCGTACTTTCCTCCATGGGAGTAATGTCTCAAACTATCTACTCTTCGATCTTTCCCTGGAAGACCAGTAGTAGTTTCCGATGGATATCTAGAGGCATTCTGTAATCTGTGGACCTTCAAAGTATTGATGAAACACAGAAATTCCATCGGGATTGAATACAACAGTCACAATGAGCACTTTCCTCCATGTGAGTAATGTCTCAAACAGTCTACGCTTTGATCGTTCCCTGGAAGACCAATAGTAGTTTCCGATGCACATCTGGAGGCATTCTTTAATCTGTGGACTATCAGAGTCTTGATGAAACACAGAAATTGCATCGGGATTGAATACAACAGTCACCATGCGCACTTTACTCCATGGGTGTTATGTCTCAAACAGTTTACGCTTTGATCGTTCCCTGGAAGACCAGTTGTAGTTCACGATGCACATTGGGAGGCATTCTGTAATCTGTGGACTATCAGAGTGTTGATGTAACAGAGAAATTGCATCGAGATTGAATACAACAGTCACCATGCGAGCTTTCCTCCATGTGAGTAATGTCTCAAACAGTCTACGCTTCGATCGTTCCCTGGAAAACAAGTAGTAGTTTCAGATGCACATCTGGATTCATTCTGTAATCTGTGGACCATCAGAGTGTTGATGAAACACAGAAATTGCATCGGGGTTGAATACAAGAATCACCAAGCCCACTTTCCTCCATGGGAGTAATGTCGCAAACAGTCTACGCTTTGATCGTTCCCTGGAAGACCAGTAGTAGTTTCCGATGCACATCTGGAGGCATTCTGTAATCTGTGGACTATCTGAGTGTTGATGAAACACATAAATTGCATCGGGATTGAATACAACAGTCACCATGTGCACTTTCCTCCATAGGAGTAATGTCTCAAACAGTCTCCGCTTTGATGGTTCCCTGGAAGACCAGTAGTAGTTTCCGATGCACATCTGGAGGCATACTGTAATCTGTGGACTATCAGAGTCTTGATAAAACACAGAAGTTGCATCGGGCTTGAATACAACAGTCACCGTGCGCACTTTCCTCCATAGGCGTAATGTCTCAAACAGTCTACGCTTTGATCGTTCCCATGAAGTCCAGTAGTAGTTTCCGATGCACATCTGGAGGCATTCTGTAATCTGTGGCCCTTCAAAGTGTTGATGAAACACAGAAATTGCATCGGGATGGAATACAACAGTCACCATGCGCACATTCCTCCATGGGTGTTATATCTCAAACAGTTTACGCTTTGATCGTTCCCTGGAAGACCAGTTGTAGTTCACGATGCACATCGGGAGGCATTCTGTAATCTGTGGACTATCAGAGTGTTGATGAAACAGAGAAATTGCATCGAAATTGAATACAACAGTCACCATGCGAGCTTTCCTCCATGTGAGTAATGTCTCAAACAGTCTACGCTTTGATCGTTCCCTGGAAAACAAGTAGTAGTTTCAGATGCACATCTGGATTCATTCTGTAATCTGTGGACCATCAGAGTGTTGATGAAACACAGAAATTGCATCGCGGTTGAATACAAGAATCACCAAGCCCACTTTCCTCCATGGGAGTAATGTCGCAAACAGTCTACGCTTTGATCGTTCCCTGGAAGACCAGTAGTAGTTTCCGATGCACATCTGGAGGCATTCTGTAATCTGTGGACTATCTGAGTGTTGATGAAACACAGAAATTGCATCGGGATTGAATACAACACTCACCATGTGCACTTTCCTCCATAGGAGTAATGTCTCAAACAGTCTCCGCTTTGATGGTTCACTGGAAGACCAGTAGTAGTTTCCGATTCACATGTGGAGGGATTCTGTAACGTGTGGACTATCAGAGTGTTGATGAAACACAGAAATTGCATCGGGATTGAATACAAATTTCACCATGCGCACTTTCCTCCATTGGAGTAATGTCTCAAACAGTCTACGCTTTGATCGTTCCCTGGAAGTCAATGTAACAGTTTCCGATGCTCATCTGGAGGCATTCTGTAATCTGTAGACTATCAGAGTGATGATGAAACACAGAAACTGCATCGGGATTGAATACAACAGTCACCATGAGTACTTTCCTCCATAGGAGAATGTCTGAAACAGTCTACGCTTTGATCGTTCCCTGGAAGACCAGTAGTAGTTTCCGATGCACATCCGGAGGCATTATGTAATCTGTGGATCTTCAAAGTGTTGATGAAACACAGAAATTGCATCGGTATGGAATACAACAGTCAACATGCGCACTTTCCTCCATGGGAGTAATTTCTCAAACAGTCTACGCTTTGATCGTTCCCTGGAAGACCAGTAGTAGTTTCCGGTGCACATCTGGAGGCATTCTGTAATCTGTGGATCTTCAAAGTGTTCATGAATCACAGAAATTGCATCGGTATGGAATACAACAGTCACCATGCGCACTTTCCTCCATGGGAGTAATGTCTCAAACTGTCTACGTTTTGATCGTTCCCTGGAAAACCAGTAGTAGTTTCCGATGCACATCTGGAGGCATTCTGTAATCTGTGGAGTATCAGAGTGTTGATGAAACACAGTAATTGCATCGGGATTGAATACCATAGTCACCATGGGCACTTTTCTCCATGGGTGTAATGTCCCAAACTGTCTTCGATTCGATCTTTCCCTGGAAGACCAGTAGTAGTTTCCGATGCACATCTGGAGGCATTCTGTAATCTGTGGACTATCAGAGTCTTGATGAAACACAGAAATTGCATCGGGATTGAATAAAACAGTAACCATGCGCACTTTCCTCCATGGGTGTATGTCTCAAACAGTTTACGCCTTGATCGTTCCCTGGAAGACCAGTAGTAGTTTCCGATGCACATCTGGAGGCATTCTGTAATCTGTGGACTATCAGAGTCTTGATGAAACACAGATATTGCATCGGGATTGAATACAACAGTCACCATGCGCACTTTCCTCCATGGGTGTATGTCTCAAACAGTTTACGCCTTGATCGTTCCCTGGAAGACCAGTAGTAGTTTCCGATGCACATTTGGAGATATTCTGTAATCTGTGGACCTTCAAAGTGTTGATGAAACACAGAAATTGCATGGGGATGGAATACAACAGTCACCATGCGCACTTTCCTCCGTGGGAGTAATGTCTCAAACTGTCTAGGCTTTGATCGTTCCCTGGAAGACCAGTAGTAGTTTCCGATGCACATCTGGAGGCATTCTGTAATCTGTGGACAGTCAGACTGTTGATGAAACACAGAAACTGCATCGGGGTTAAATACAACAGTCACCATGAGTACTTTCCTCCATAGGAGTAATGTCTCAAACAGTCTACGATTTGATCGTTCCCTGGAAGACCAGTAGTAGTTTCCGATGCACATCTGGAGGCATTCTGTAATCTGAGGATCTTCAAAGTGTTCATGAATCACAGAAATTGCATCGGTATGGAATACAACAGTCACCATGCGCACTTTCCTCCATGGGAGTAATGTCTCAAACTGTCTACGTTTTGATCGTTCCCTGGAAAACCAGTAGTAGTTTCCGATGCACATCTGGAGGCATTCTGTAATCTGTGGACTCTCAGAGTGTTGATGAAACTCAGAAATTGCATCTGGATGGAATACAACAGTCACCATGCGCACTTTCCTCCATGGGAGTAATGTAGCAAACTGTCTACGCTTCGATCTTTCCCTGGAAGACCAGTAGTAGTTTCCGATGGACATCTGGAGGCATTCTGTAATCTGTGGACCTTCAAAGTGTTGATGACACACAGAAATTGCATCGGGATTGAATACAACAGTCACCATGTGCACTTTCCTCCATGTGAGTAATGTCTCAAACAGTCTACGCTTTGATAGTTCCCTGGAAGACCAGTAGTAGTTTCCGATGCACATCTGGAGGCATTCTTTAATCTGTGGACTATCAGAGTCTTGATGAAACACAGAAATTGCTTCGGGATTGAATACAACAGTCACCATGCGCACTTTCCTCCATGGGTGTAATGTCTCGAACAGTTAATGCTTTGATCGTTCCCTGGAAGACCAGTAGTAGTTTCCGATGCACATCTGGAGGCATTCTGTAATCTGTGGACCTTCAAAGTGTTGATAAAACACAGATATTGCATCGGGAAGGAATACAACAGTCACCATGCGCACTTTCATCCGTGGGAGTAATGTCTCAAACTGTCTACGCTTTGATCGTTCCCTGGAAGACCAGTAGTAGTTTCCGATGCACATCTGGAGGCTTTCTGTAATCTGTGGACCTTCAAAGTATTGATGAAACACATAATTTGCATCGGTATTGAATACAACAGTCACCATGCGCACTTATCTCCAAGGGAGTAATGTCTCAAACTGTCTACGCTTCGATCTTTCCCTGGAAGACCAGTAGTAGTTTCCGATGGACATCTGGAGGCATTCTGTAATCTGTGGATCTTCAAAGTGTTGATGACACACAGAAATTGCATCGGGACTGAATACAACAGTCACCATGTGCACTTTCCTCCATGTGTGTAATGTCTGAAACAGTCTACGCTTTGATCGTTCCCTGGAATACCAGTAGTAGTTTCCGATGCACATCGGGAGGCATTCTGTAATCTGTGGACTATCAGAGTGTTGATGAAACAGAGAAATTGCATCGAGATTGAATACAACAATCACCATGCGAGCTTTCCTCCATGTGAGTAATGTCTCAAACAGTCTACGCTTTGATCGTTCACTGGAAGACAAGTAGTAGTTTCCGATGCACATCTGGATTCGTTCTGTAATCTGTGGACCATCAGAGTGTTGATGAAACACAGAAATTGCATCGGGGTTGAATACAAGAACCACCATGCCCACTTTCCTCCATGGGAGTAATGTCGCAAACAGTCTACGCTTTGATCGTTCTCTGGAAGACCAGTAGTAGTTTCCGATGCACATCTGGAGGCATTCTGTAATCTGTGGACAATCTGAGTGTTGATGAAACACAGAAATTGCATCGGGATTGAATACCACAGTCACCATGTGCACTTACCTCCATAGGAGTAATGTCTCAGTCTCCGCTTTGATGGTTCCCTGGAAGACCAGTAGTAGTTTCCGATGCACATCTGGAGGCATTCTGTAATCTGTGGACCTTCAAAGTGTTGATGAAACACAGAAATTGCATCGGGATGGAATACAACAGTCACCATGCGCACTTTCCTCCATGGCAGTAATGTCTCAAACTGTCTACGATTTGATCGTTCCCTGGAAGACCAGTTGTAGTTTCCGATGCACATCCGGAGGCATTCTGTAATCTGTGGACTATCAGAGTGTTGATGGAACACAGAAATTGCATCGTGATTGAATACAACAGTCATCAGCGCACTTTCCTCCATGGGAGTAACGTCTCAAACAGTCTACGCTTTGATCGTTCCCTGGAAGACCAGTAGTAGTTTCCGATGCACATCTGGAGGCATACTGTAATCTGTGGACTATCAGGGTCTTGATGAAACACAGAAGTTGCATCGGGCTTGAATACAACAGTCACCGTGCGCACTTTCCTCCATAGGAGTAATGTTTCAAACAGTCTACGCTTTGATCGTTCCCATGAAGACCAGTAGTAGTTTACGATGCACATCTGGAGGCATTCTGTAATCTGTGGACCTTCAAAGTGTTGATGAAACATAGAAATTGCATCGGGATGGAATTCAACTGTCACCATGCGCACTTTCCTCCGTGGGAGTAATGTCTCAAACAGTTTTCGCTTTGATGGTTCACTGGAAGACCAGTAGTAGTTTCCGATTCACATGTGGAGGGATTCTGTAATCTGTGGACTATCAGGGTGTTGATGAAACACAGAAATTGCATCGGGATTGAATACAAATGTCACCATGCGCACTTTCCTCCATTGGAGTAACGTCTCAAACAGTCTACGCTTTGATCGTTCCCTGGAAGAAAAGTAGTAGTTTTCGATGCACATCTGGAGGCATTCTGTAATCTGTGGATCTTCAAAGTGTTGATGAAACACAGAAATTGCATCGGTATGGAATACAACAGTCAACATGCGCACTTTCCTCCATGGGAGTAATTTCTCAAACAGTCTACGCTTTGATCGTTCTCTGGAAGACCAGTAGTAGTTTCCGATGCACATCTGGAGGCATTCGATAATCTGTGGAGTATCAGAGTGTTGATGAAACACAGTAATTGCATCGGGATTGAATACCATAGTCACCATGGGCACTTTCCTCCATGGGTGTAATGTCCCAAACTGTCTCCGATTCGATCTTTCCCTGGAAGACCAGTAGTAGTTTCCGATGGACATCTGGAGGCATTCTGTAATCTGTGGACTATCAGAGTCTTGATGAAACACAGAAATTGCATCGGGATTGAATACAACAGTAACCATGCGCACTTTCCTCCATGGGTGTATGTCTCAAACAGTTTACGCCTTGATCGTTCCCTGGAAGACCAGTAGTAGTTTCCGATGCACATCTGGAGGCATTCTGTAATCTGTGGACTATCAGAGTCTTGATGAAACACAGATATTGCATCGGGATTGAATACAACAGTAACCATGCGCACATTCCTCCATGGGTGTATGTCTCAAACAGTTTACGCCTTGATCGTTTCCTGGAAGACCAGTAGTAGTTTCCGATGCACATCTGGAGATATTCTGTAATCTGTGGACCTTCAAAGTGTTGATGAAACACAGAAATTGCATCGGGATGGAATGCAACAGTCACCATGCGCACTTTCCTCCGTGGGAGTAATGTCTCAAGCTGTCTAGGCTTTGATCGTTCCCTGGAAGACCAGTAGTAGTTTCCGATGCACATCTGGAGGCATTCTGTAATCTGAGGACAGTCAGACAGTTGATGAAACACAGAAACTGCATCGGGGTTGAATACAACAGTCACCATGAGTACTTTCCTCCATAGGAGTAATGTCTCAAACAGTCTACGATTTGATCGTTCCCTGGAAGACCAGTAGTAGTTTCCGATGCACATGTGGAAGCTTTCTGTAATCTGTGGACCTTCAAAGTATTGATGAAACACATAATTTGCATCGGTATTGAATACAACAGTCACCATGCGCACTTATCTCCAAGGGAGTAATGTCTCAAACTGTCTACGCTTCGATCTTTCCCTGGAAGACCAGTAGTAGTTTCCGATGGACATCTGGAGGCATTCTGTAATCTGTGGATCTTCAAAGTGTTGATGACACACAGAAATTGCATCGGGACTGAATACAACAGTCACCATGTGCACTTTCCTCCATGTGTGTAATGTCTGAAACAGTCTATGCCTTGATTGTTCCCTGGAAGACCAGTTGTAGTTCACGATGCACATCGGGAGGCATTCTGTAATCTGTGGACTATCAGAGTGTTGATGAAACAGAGAAATTGCATCGGGATTGAATAGAACAGTCACAATGCGAGCTTTCCTCCATGTGAGTAATGTCTCAAACAGTCTACGCTTTGATCGTTCCCATGAAGACCAGTAGTAGTTTCCGATGCACATCTGGAGGCATTCTGTAATCTGTGGACCTTCAAAGTGTTGATGAAACATAGAAATTGCATCGGGATGGAATTCAACTGTCACCATGCGCACTTTCCTCCGTGGGAGTAATGTCTCAAACAGTTTTCGTTTTGATGGTTCACTGGAAGACCAGTAGTAGTTTCCGATTCACATGTGGAGGGATTCTGTAATCTGTGGACTATCAGAGTGTTGATGAAACACAGAAATTGCATCGGGATTGAATACAACTGTCACCATGCGCACTTTCCTCCATTGGAGTAATGTCTCAAACAGTCTACGCTTTGATCGTTCCCTGGAAGTCAATGTAATAGTTTCCGATGCTCATCTGGAGGCATTCTGTAATCTTTAGACTATCAGAGTGTTGATGAATCACAGAAACTGCATCGGGATTGAATACAACAATCACCATGAGTACTTTCCTCCATAGGATAATGTCTCAAACAGTCTACGCTTTGATCGTTCCCTGGAAGAAAAGTAGTAGTTTCCGATGCACATCCGGATGCATTCTGTAATCTGTGGATCTTCAAAGTGTTGATGAAACACAGAAATTGCATCGGTATGGAATACAACAGTCAACATGCGCACTTTCCTCCATGGGAGTAATTTCTCAAACAGTCTACGCTTTGATCGTTCCCAGGAAGACCAGTAGTAGTTTCCGATGCACATCTGGAGGCATTCGGTAATCTGTGGAGTATCAGAGTGTTGATGAAACACAGTAATTGCATCGGGATTGAATACCATAGTCACTATGGGCACTTTCCTCCATGGGTGTAATGTCCCAAACTGTCTCCGATTCGATCTTTCCCATGAAGACCAGTAGTAGTTTCCGATGGACATCTGGAGGCATTCTGTAATCTGTGTACTATCGGAGTCTTGATGAAACACAGAAATTGCATCGCGATTGAATACAACAGTAACCATGCGCACTTTCCTCCATGGGTGTATGTCTCAAACAGTTTACGCCTTGATCGTTCCCTGAAAGACCAGTAGTAGTTTCCGATGCACATCTGGAGGCATTCTGTAATCTGTGGACTATCAGAGTCTTGATGAAACACAGATATTGCATCGGGATTGAATACAACAGTAACCATGCGCACTTTCCTCCATGGGTGTATGTCTCAAACAGTTTACGCCTTGATCGTTTCCTGGAAGACCAGTAGTAGTTTCCGATGCAAATCTGGAGATATTCTGTAATCTGTGGACCATCAAAGTGTTGATGAAACACAGAAATTGCATCGGGATGGAATGCAACAGTCACCATGCGCACTTTCCTCCGTGGGAGTAATGTCTCAAGTTGTCTAGGCTTTGATCGTTCCCTGGAAGACCAGTAGTAGTCTCCGATGGACATCTGGAGGCATTCTGTAATCTGAGGACAGTCAGACTGTTGATGAAACACAGATACTGCATCGGGGTTGAATACAACAGTCACCATGAGTACTTTCCTCCATAGGAGTAATGTCTCAAACAGTCTACGATTTGATCGTTCCCTGGAAGACCAGTAGTAGTTTCCGATGCACATCTGGAGGCATTCTGTAATCTGTGGACCTTCAAAGTGTTGATGACACACAGAAATTGCATCGGGATTGAATACAACAGTCACCATGTGCACTTTCCTCCATGTGAGTAATGTCTCAAACAGTCTACGCTTTGATCGTTCCCTGGAAGACCAGTAGTAGTTTCCGATGGACATCTGGAGGCATTCTGTAATCTGTGGATCTTCAAAGTGTTGATGACACGCAGAAATTGCAACGGGACTGAATACAACAGTCACCATGCGCACATTCCTCCATGGGAGTAATGTCTCAAACTGTCAACGCTTTGATAGTTCCCTGGAAGACCAGTAGTAGTTTCCGATGCACATCTGGATTCATTCTGTAATCTGTGGACTATCAGAGTGTTCATGCAACACAGATATTGCATCGGGATTGAATAGAACAGTCACAATGCGCACTTTCCTCCATGGGAGTAATGTCTGAAACAGTCTATGCCTTGATTGTTCCCTGGAAGACCAGTTGTAGTTCACGATGCACATCGGGAGGCATTCTGTAATCTGTGGACTATCAGAGTGTTGATGAAACAGAGAAATTGCATCGAGATTGAATACAACAGTCACCATGCGAGCTCTCCTCCATGTGAGTAATGTCTCAAACAGTCTACGCTTTGATCGTTCCATGGAAGACAAGTAGTAGTTTCCGATGCACATCTGGATTCATTCTGTAATCTGTGGACCATCAGAGTTTTGATGAAACACAGAAATTGCATCGGGGTTGAATACAAGAACCACCATGCTCACTTTCCTCCATGGGAGTAATGTCGCAAACAGTCTACGCTTTGATCGTTCCCTGGAAGACCAGTAGTAGTTTCCGATGCACATCTGGAGGCATTCTGTAATCTGTGGACAATCTGAGTGTTGATGAAACAAAGAAATTGCATCGGGATTGAATACCACAGTCAGCATGTGCACTTTCCTCCATAGGAGTAATGTCTCAGTCTCCGCTTTGATGGTTCCCTGGAAGACCAGTAGTAGTTTCCGATGCACATCTGGAGGCATTCTGTAATCTGTGGACCTTCAAAGTGTTGATGAAACACAGAAATTGCATCGGGATGGAATACAACAGTCACCATGCGCACTTTCTACCATGGGAGTAATGTCTCAAACAGTCTACGCTTTGATCGTTCCCTGGAAGACCAGTGGTAGTTTCCGATGCACATCTGGAGGCATACTGTAATCTGTGGACTATCAGAGTCTTGATGAAACACAGAGGTTGCATCGGGCTTGAATACAACAGTCACCGTGCGCACTTTCCTCCATAGGAGTAATGTCTCAAACAGTCTACGCTTTGATCGTTCCCATGAAGACCAGTAGTAGTTTCCGATGCACATCTGGATTCATTCTGTAATCTGTGAACCTTCAAAGTGTTGATGAAACACAGAAATTTCATCGGGATGGAATTCAACTGTCACCATGCGCACTTTCCTCCGTGGGAGTAATGTCTCAAACAATCTTCGCTTTGATGGTTCACTGGAAGACCAGTAGTAGTTTCCGATTCACATGTGGTGGGATTCTGTAATCTGTGGACTATCAGAGTGTTGATGAAACACAGAAATTGCATCGGGATTGAATACAACTGTCACCATGCGCACTTTCCTCCATTGGAGTAACGTCTCAAACAGTCTACGCTTTGATCGTTCCCTGGAAGTCAATGTAATAGTTTCCGATGCTCATCTGGAGGCATTCTGTAATCTTAAGACTATCAGAGTGTTGATGAAACACAGAAACTGCATCGGGATTGAATACAACAGTCACCATGAGTACTTTCCTCCATAGGAAAATGTCTCAAACAGTCTACGCTTTGATCGTTCACTGGAAGACCAGTAGTAGTTTCCGATGCACATCCGGAGGCATTCTGCAATCTGTGGATCTTCAAAGTGTTGATGAAACACAGAAATTGCATCGGTATGGAATACAACAGTCAACATGCGCACTTTCCTCCACGGGAGTAATTTCTCAAACAGTCTACGCTTTGATCGTTCCCTGGAAGACCAGTAGTAGTTTCCGATGCACATCTGGAGGCATTCTGTAATCTGTGGACTATCAGAGTGTTGATGAAACACAGTAATTGCATCGGGATTGAATACCACAGTCACCATGGGCACTTTCCTCCATGGGTGTAATGTCTCAAACTGTCTCCGATTCGATCTTTCCCTGGAAGACCAGTAGTAGTTTCCGATGGACATCTGGAGGCATTCTGTAATCTGTGGACTATCAGAGTCTTCATGAAACACAGAAATTGCATCGGGATTGAATACAACAGTCACCATGCGCACTTTCCTCCATGGGTGTATGTCTCAAACAGTTTACGCCTTGATCGTTACCTGGAAGACCTGTAGTAGTTTCCGATGCACATCTGGAGGCATTCTGTAATCTGTGGACTATCAGAGTCTTGAAGAAACACAGAAATTGCATCGGGATTGAATACAACAGTAACCATGCGCACTTTCCTCCATGGGTGTATGTCTCAAACAGTTTACGCCTTGATCGTTCCCTGGAAGACCAGTAGTAGTTTCCGATGCACATCTGGAGATATTCTGTAATCTGTGGACCTTCAAAGTGTTGATGAAACACAGAAATTGCATCGGGATGGAATACAACAGTCACCATGCGCACTTTCCTCCGTGGGAGTAATGTCTCAAACTGTCTATACTTTGATCGTTCCCTGGAAGACCAGTAGTATTTTCCGATGCACATCTGGAGGCATTCTGTAATCTGTGGACAGTCAGACTGTTGATGAAACACAGAAACTGCATCGGGGTTGAATACAACAGTCACCATGAGTACTTTCCTCCATTGGAGTAATGTCTCAAACAGTCTACGATTTGATCGTTCCCTGGAAGACCAGTAGTAGTTTCCGATGCACATCTGGAGGCATTCTGTAATCTGTGGAACTTCAAAGTGTTCATGAATCACAGAAATTGCATCGGTATGGAATACAACAGTCACCATGCGCACTTTCCTCCATAGGAGTAATGTCTCAAACTGTCTACTTTTTGATCGTTCCCTGGAAGACCAGTAGTAGTTTCCGATGGACATCTGGAGGCATTCTGTAATCTGTGGACCTTCAAAGTTTTGATGAAACACAAAAATTGCATCGTGATTGAATACAACAGCCACCATGCGCACTTTCCTCCATGTGAGTAATGTCTCAAACAGTCTACCCTTTGATCGTTCCCTGGAAGACCAGTAGTAGCTTCCGATGCACGTCGGGAGGCATTCTGTAATCTGTGGACTATCAGAGTGTTGATGAAACACAGAAATTGCATCTCGATGGAATACAACAGTCACCATGCGCACTTTCCTCCATTGGAGTAATGTCTCAAACTATCTACTCTTCGATCTTTCCCTAGAAGACCAGTAGTAGTTTCCGATGGATATCTAGAGGCATTCTGTAATCTGTGGACCTTCAAAGTATTGATGAAACACAGAAATTCCATCGGGATTGAATACAACAGTCACCATGTGCACTTTCCTCCATGTGAGTAATGTCTCAAACAGTCTACGCTTTGATCGTTCCCTGGAAGACCAATAGTAGTTTCCGATGCACATCTGGAGGCATTCTTTAATCTGTGGACTATCAGAGTCTTGATGAAACACAGAAATTGCATTGGGATTGAATACAACAGTCACCATGTGCACTTTCCTCCATAGGAGTAATGTCTCAAACAGTCTCCGCTTTGATGGTTCCCTGGAAGACCAGTAGTAGTTTCCGATGCACATCTGGAAGCATTCTGTAATATGTGGACCTTCAAAGTGTTGATGAAACAGAGAAATTGCATCGAGATTGAATACAACAGTCACCATGCGAGCTTTCCTCCATGTGAGTGATGTCTCAAACAGTCTACGCTTTGATCGTTCCCTGGAAAACAAGTAGTATTTTCAGATGCACATCTGGATTCATTCTGTAAACTGTGGACCATCAGAGTCTTGATGAAACACTGAAATTGCATCGGGGTTGAATACAAGAATCACCAAGCCCACTTTCCTCCATGGGAGTAATGTCGCAAACAGTCTACGCTTTGTTCGTTCCCTGGAAGACCAGTAGTAGTTTTCGATGCACATCTGGAGGCATTCTGTAATCTGTGGACTATCTGAGTGTTAATGAAACACAGAAATTGCATCGGGATTGAATACAACAGTCACCATGTGCACTTTCCTCCATAGGAGTAATGTCTCAAACAGTCTACGCTTTGATCGTTCCCTGGAAGACCAGTAGTAGTTTCCGATGCACATCTGGAGGCATACTGTAATCTGTGGACTATCAGAGTCTTGATGAAACACAGAGGTTGCATCGGGCTTGAATACAACAGTCACCGTGCGCACTTTCCTCCATAGGAGTAATGTCTCAAACAGTCTACGCTTTGATCGTTCCCATGAAGACCAGTAGTAGTTTCCGATGCACATCTGGATTCATTCTGTAATCTGTGAACCTTCAAAGTGTTGATGAAACACAGAAATTTCATCGGGATGGAATTCAACTGTCACCATGCGCACTTTCCTCCGTGGGAGTAATGTCTCAAACAGTCTTCGCTTTGATGGTTCACTGGAAGACCAGTAGTAGTTTCCGATTCACATGTGGTGGGATTCTGTAATCTGTGGACTATCAGAGTGTTGATGAAACACAGAAATTGCATCGGGATTGAATACAACTGTCACCATGCGCACTTTCCTCCATTGGAGTAACGTCTCAAACAGTCTACGCTTTGATCGTTCCCTGGAAGTCAATGTAATAGTTTCCGATGCTCATCTGGAGGCATTCTGTAATCTTAAGACTATCAGAGTGTTGATGAAACACAGAAACTGCATCGGGATTGAATACAACAGTCACCATGAGTACTTTCCTCCATAGGAAAATGTCTCAAACAGTCTACGCTTTGATCGTTCACTGGAAGACCAGTAGTAGTTTCCGATGCACATCCGGAGGCATTCTGCAATCTGTGGATCTTCAAAGTGTTGATGAAACACAGAAATTGCATCGGTATGGAATACAACAGTCAACATGCGCACTTTCCTCCATGGGAGTAATTTCTCAAACAGTCTACGCTTTGATCGTTCCCTGGAAGACCAGTAGTAGTTTCCGATGCACATCTGGAGGCATTCTGTAATCTGTGGACTATCAGAGTGTTGATGAAACACAGTAATTGCATCGGGATTGAATACCACAGTCACCATGGGCACTTTCCTCCATGGGTGTAATGTCTCAAACTGTCTCCGATTCGATCTTTCCCTGGAAGACCAGTAGTAGTTTCCGATGGACATCTGGAGGCATTCTGTAATCTGTGGACTATCAGAGTCTTGATGAAACACAGAAATTGCATCGGGATTGAATACAACAGTAACCATGCGCACTTTCCTCCATGGGTGTATGTCTCAAACAGTTTACGCATTGATCGTTCCCTGGAAGACCAGTAGTAGTTTCCGATGCACATCTGGAGATATTCTGTAATCTGTGGACCTTCAAAGTGTTGATGAAACACAGAAATTGCATCGGGATGGAATACAACAGTCACCATGCGCACTTTCCTCCGTGGGAGTAATGTCTCAAACTGTCTATACTTTGATCGTTCCCTGGAAGACCAGTAGTATTTTCCGATGCACATCTGGAGGCATTCTGTAATCTGTGGACAGTCAGACTGTTGATGAAACACAGAAACTGCATCGGGGTTGAATACAACAGTCACCGTGAGTACTTTCCTCCATTGGAGTAATGTCTCAGACAGTCTACGATTTGATCGTTCCCTGGAAGACCAGTAGTAGTTTCCGATGCACATCTGGAGGCATTCTGTAATCTGTGGATCTTCAAAGTGTTCATGAATCACAGAAATTGCATCGGTATGGAATACAACAGTCACCATGCGCACTTTCCTCCATAGGAGTAATGTCTCAAACAGTCTACGATTTGATCGTTCCCTGGAAGACCAATAGTAGTTTCCGATGCACATCTGGAGGCATTCTTTAATCTGTGGACTATCAGAGTCTTGATGAAACACAGAAATTGCATCGGGATTGAATACAACAGTCACCATGTGCACTTTCCTCCATAGGAGTAATGTCTCAAACAGTCTCCGCTTTGATGGTTCCCTGGAAGACCAGTAGTAGTTTCCGATGCACATCTGGAGGCATTCTGTAATATGTGGACCTTCAAAGTGTTGATGAAACAGAGAAATTGCATCGAGATTGAATACAACAGTCACCATGCGAGCTTTCCTCCATGTGAGTGATGTCTCAAACAGTCTACGCTTTGATCGTTCCCTGGAAAACAAGTAGTATTTTCAGATGCACATCTGGATTCATTCTGTAATCTGTGGACCATCAGAGTCTTGATGAAACACTGAAATTGCATCGGGGTTGAATACAAGAATCACCAAGCCCACTTTCCTCCATGGGAGTAATGTCGCAAACAGTCTACGCTTTGTTCGTTCCCTGGAAGACCAGTAGTAGTTTCCGATGCACATCTGGAGGCATTCTGTAATCTGTGGACTATCTGAGTGTTAATGAAACACAGAAATTGCATCGGGATTGAATACAACAGTCACCATGTGCACTTTCCTCCATAGGAGTAATGTCTCAAACAGTCTCCGCTTTGATGGTTCCCTGGAAGACCAGTAGTAGTTTCCGATGCTCATCTGGAGGCATTCTGTAATCTGTGGACCTTCAAAGTGTTGATGAAACACAGAAATTGCATCGGGATGGAATACAACAGTCACCATGCGCACTTTCCTCCATGGGAGTAATGTCTCAAACTGTCTACGATTTGTTCGTTCCCTGGAAGACCAGTTGTAGTTTCCGATGCACATCCGGAGGCATTTTTTATTCTGTGGACTATCAGAGTGTTGATGGAACATAGAAATTGCATCGTGATTGAATACAACAGTCACCATGCGCACTTTCCTCCATGGGAGTAATGTCTCAAACAGTCTACGCTTTGATCGTTCCCTGGAAGACCAGTAGTAGTTTCCGATGCACATCTGGAGGCATACTGTAATCTGTGGACTATCAGAGTCTTGATGAAACACAGAAGTTGCATCGGGCTTGAATACAACAGTCACCGTGCGCAATTTCCTCCATAGGAGTAATGTCTCAAACAGTCTACGATTTGATCGTTCCCATGAAGACCAGTAGTAGTTTCCGATGCACATCTGGAGGCATTCTGTAATCTATGGACCTTCAAAGTGTTGATGAAACACAGAAATTGCATCGGGATGGAATTCAACTGTCACCATGCGCACTTTCCTCCGTGGGAGTAATGTCTCAAACAGTCTTCGCTTTGATGGTTCACTGGAAGACCAGTTGTAGTTTCCGATTCACATGTGGAGGGATTCTGTAATCTGTGGACTATCAGAGTGTTGATGAAACACAGAAATTGCATCGGGGTTGAATACAAGAATCACCAAGCCCACTTTCCTCCATGGGAGTAATGTCGCAAATAGTCTACGCTTTGATCGTTCCCTGGAAGACCAGTAGTAGTTTCCGATGCACATCTGGAGGCATTCTGTAATCTGTGGACTATTTGAGTGTTAATGAAACAAAGAAATTGCATCGGGATTGAATACAACAGTCACCATGTGCACTTTCCTCCATAGGAGTAATGTCTCAAACAGTCTCCGCTTTGATGGTTCCCTGGAAGACCAGTAGTAGTTTCCGATGCACATCTGGAGGCATTCTGTAATCTGTGGACCTTCAAAGTGTTGATGAAACACAGAAATTGCATCGGGATGGAATACAACAGTCACCATGCGCACTTTCCTCCATGGGAGTAATGTCTCAAACTGTCTACGATTTGATCGTTCCCTGGAAGACCAGTTGTAGTTTCCGATGCACATCCGGAGGCATTTTTTATTCTGTGGACTATCAGAGTGTTGATGGAACACAGAAATTGCATCGTGATTGAATACAACAGTCACCATGCGCACTTTCCTCCATGGGAGTAATGTCTCAAACAGTTTACGCATTGATCGTTCCCTGGAAGACCAGTAGTAGTTTCCGATGCACATCTGGAGATATTCTGTAATCTGTGGACCTTCAAAGTGTTGATGAAACACAGAAATTGCATCGGGATGGAATACAACAGTCACCATGCGCACTTTCCTCCGTGGGAGTAATGTCTCAAACTGTCTATACTTTGATCGTTCCCTGGAAGACCAGTAGTATTTTCCGATGCACATCTGGAGGCATTCTGTAATCTGTGGACAGTCAGACTGTTGATGAAACACAGAAACTGCATCGGGGTTGAATACAACAGTCACCATGAGTACTTTCCTCCATTGGAGTAATGTCTCAAACAGTCTACGATTTGATCGTTCCCTGGAAGACCAGTAGTAGTTTCCGATGCACATCTGGAGGCATTCTGTAATCTGTGGATCTTCAAAGTGTTCATGAATCACAGAAATTGCATCGGTATGGAATACAACAGTCACCATGCGCACTTTCCTCCATAGGAGTAATGTCTCAAACAGTCTACGATTTGATCGTTCCCTGGAAGACCAATAGTAGTTTCCGATGCACATCTGGAGGCATTCTTTAATCTGTGGACTATCAGAGTCTTGATGAAACACAGAAATTGCATCGGGATTGAATACAACAGTCACCATGTGCACTTTCCTCCATAGGAGTAATGTCTCAAACAGTCTCCGCTTTGATGGTTCCCTGGAAGACCAGTAGTAGTTTCCGATGCACATCTGGAGGCATTCTGTAATATGTGGACCTTCAAAGTGTTGATGAAACAGAGAAATTGCATCGAGATTGAATACAACAGTCACCATGCGAGCTTTCCTCCATGTGAGTGATGTCTCAAACAGTCTACGCTTTGATCGTTCCCTGGAAAACAAGTAGTATTTTCAGATGCACATCTGGATTCATTCTGTAATCTGTGGACCATCAGAGTCTTGATGAAACACTGAAATTGCATCGGGGTTGAATACAAGAATCACCAAGCCCACTTTCCTCCATGGGAGTAATGTCGCAAACAGTCTACGCTTTGTTCGTTCCCTGGAAGACCAGTAGTAGTTTCCGATGCACATCTGGAGGCATTCTGGAATCTGTGGACTATCTGAGTGTTAATGAAACACAGAAATTGCATCGGGATTGAATACAACAGTCACCATGTGCACTTTCCTCCATAGGAGTAATGTCTCAAACAGTCTCCGCTTTGATGGTTCCCTGGAAGACCAGTAGTAGTTTCCGATGCTCATCTGGAGGCATTCTGTAATCTGTGGACCTTCAAAGTGTTGATGAAACACAGAAATTGCATCGGGATGGAATACAACAGTCACCATTCGCACTTTCCTCCATGGGAGTAATGTCTCAAACTGTCTACGATTTGTTCGTTCCCTGGAAGACCAGTTGTAGTTTCCGATGCACATCCGGAGGCATTTTTTATTCTGTGGACTATCAGAGTGTTGATGGAACATAGAAATTGCATCGTGATTGAATACAACAGTCACCATGCGCACTTTCCTCCATGGGAGTAATGTCTCAAACAGTCTACGCTTTGATCGTTCCCTGGAAGACCAGTAGTAGTTTCCGATGCACATCTGGAGGCATACTGTAATCTGTGGACTATCAGAGTCTTGATGAAACACAGAAGTTGCATCGGGCTTGAATACAACAGTCACCGTGCGCAATTTCCTCCATAGGAGTAATGTCTCAAACAGTCTACGATTTGATCGTTCCCTGGAAGACCAGTTGTAGTTTCCGATGCACATCTGGAGGCATTCTGTAATCTATGGACCTTCAAAGTGTTGATGAAACACAGAAATTGCATCGGGATGGAATTCAACTGTCACCATGCGCACTTTCCTCCGTGGGAGTAATGTCTCAAACAGTCTTCGCTTTGATGGTTCACTGGAAGACCAGTTGTAGTTTCCGATTCACATGTGGAGGGATTCTGTAATCTGTGGACTATCAGAGTGTTGATGAAACACAGAAATTGCATCGGGGTTGAATACAAGAATCACCAAGCCCACTTTCCTCCATGGGAGTAATGTCGCAAACAGTCTACGCTTTGATCGTTCCCTGGAAGACCAGTAGTAGTTTCCGATGCACATCTGGAGGCATTCTGTAATCTGTGGACTATCTGAGTGTTAATGAAACACAGAAATTGCATCGGGATTGAATACAACAGTCACCATGTGCACTTTCCTCCATAGGAGTAATGTCTCAAACAGTCTCCGCTTTGATGGTTCCCTGGAAGACCAGTAGTAGTTTCCGATGCACATCTGGAGGCATTCTGTAATCTGTGGACCTTCAAAGTGTTGATGAAACACAGAAATTGCATCGGGATGGAATACAACAGTCACCATGCGCACTTTCCTCCATGGGAGTAATGTCTCAAACTGTCTACGATTTGATCGTTCCCTGGAAGACCAGTTGTAGTTTCCGATGCACATCCGGAGGCATTTTTTATTCTGTGGACTATCAGAGTGTTGATGGAACACAGAAATTGCATCGTGATTGAATACAACAGTCACCATGCGCACTTTCCTCCATGGGAGTAATGTCTCAAACAGTCTACGCTTTGATCGTTCCCTGGAAGACCAGTAGTAGTTTCCGATGCACATCTGGAGGCATACTGTAATCTGTGGACTATCAGAGTCTTGATGAAACACAGAAGTTGCATCAGGCTTGAATACAACAGTCACAGTGCGCACTTTCCTCCATAGGAGTAATGTATCAAACAGTCTACGCTTTGATCGTTCCCATGAAGACCAGTAGTAGTTTCCGATGCACATCTGGAGGCATTCTGTAATCTATGGACCTTCAAAGTGTTGATGAAACACAGAAATTGCATCGGGATGGAATTCAACTGTCACCATGCGCACTTTCCTCCGTGGGAGTAATGTCTCAAACAGTCTTCGCTTTGATGGTTCACTGGAAGACCAGTTGTAGTTTCCGATTCACATGTGGAGGGATTCTGTAATCTGTGGACTATCAGAGTGTTGATGAAACACAGAAATTGCATCGGGATTGAATACAACTTTCACCTTGCGCACTTTCCTCCATTCTAGTAATGTCTCAAACAGTCTACGCTTTGATCGTTCGCTGGAAGTCAATGTAATAGTTTCCGATGCTCATCTGGAGGCATTCTGTAATCTGTAGACTATCAGAGTGTTGATGAAACACAGAAACTGCATCGGGATTGAATACAACAGTCACCATGAGTACTTTCCTCCATTGGAGTATGTCTCAAACAGTCTACGCTTTGATCGTTCCCTGGAAGACCGACCAGTAGTAGTTTCCGATGCACATCAGGAGGCATTCTGTAATCTGTGGATCTTCAAAGTGTTGATGAAACACAGAAATTGCATCGGTATGGAATACAACAGTCAACATGCGCACTTTCCTCCATGGGAGTAATTTCTCAAACAGTCTACGATTTGATCGTTCCCTGGAAGACCAGTAGTAGTTTCCGAAGCACATCTGTAGGCATTCCGTAATCTGTGGACCTTCAGAGTGATGATGAAACACAAAAATTGCATCGGCAATGAATACAATATGCACCACGCGGACTTTTCACCATGGGAGTAATGTCTTAAACTGTCTACGCTTTGATCGATTCCTTTAAGACCAGTAGTAGTTTCCGAAGCACATCTGGAGGCATTCTGTAATCTGTGTTCCTTCAGAGTGTTGATTAAACACAGAAATTGCATCGGGATAGGATATAACAGTCACCATACGGACTTCTCTAAATGGGAGTAGTGTCTTAAACTGTCTACGCTTTGATCGATTCCTTGAAAACCAGTATTAGTTTCCGAAGCACATCTGGAGGCATTCTGTAATACGTGGACTTTCAGAGTGTTGATGAAACACAAAAATTGTATCGTCATTGAATACAATAAGCACCATGCGGACTTTTCTCCATGGGACTAATGTCTTAAACTGTCTACGCTTTGATAGATTCCTGGAAAACCAGTAGTAGTTTCCGATGCACATCAGGAGGCATTCTGTAATCTGTGGATCTTGAAAGTGTTGATGAAACACAGAAATTGCATCGGTATGGAATACAATAGTCAACATGCGCACTTTCCTCCATGGGAGTAATTTCTCAAACAGTCTACGCTTTGATCGTTCCCTGGAAGACCAGTAGTAGTTTCCGATGCACATCTGGAGGCATTCTGTAATCTGTGGACCGTCAGAGTGTTGATGAAACACAGAAACTGCATCGGCATTGAATACAATATGCACCACGCGGACTTTTCTCCATGGGAGTAATGTCTTAAACTGTCTACGCTTTGATCGTTCCCAGGAAGACCAGGAGTTGTTTATGAAGCACATCTGGAGGCCTTCTGTAATCTGTGGACCATGAGATTGTTAATGAAACACAGAAACGGCGTCGGGATTGAATACAACAGGCACCTTGCGGACTTTTCTCCATGGGAGTAAATATCTCAAACTGTCAACGCTTTGATCGATTCCTGGAAGACTAGTAGTAGTTTCCGAAGCACATCTGCAGGCATTCCGTAATCTGTGGACCTTCAGGGTGTTGATGAAACACAAAAATTGCATCGGCATTGAGTACAATAAGCACCATGCGGACTTTTCTCCATGGGAGTAATGTCTTAAACTGTCTACGCTTTGATCGTTCCCTGGACGATCAGTAGTTGTTTCCGAATCACATCTTGAGGCATTCTGTAACTTGTGGACCTTCTGAGTGTTGATGAAACACAAAAACTGCATTGGCATTGAATACAATAAGCACCATGCGGACTTTTCTCCATAGGAGTAATGTCTAAAATTGTCTACGGTTTGATCGACTCCTCGAAGACCAGTAGTAGTTTCCGAAGCACATCTGTAGGCATTCCGTAATCTGTGGACCTTCAGAGTGATGATGAAACACAAAAATTGCATCGGCAATGAATACAATATGCACCACGCGGACTTTTCACCATGGGAGTAATGTCTTAAACTGTCTACGCTTTGATCGATTCCTTTAAGACCAGTAGTAGTTTCCGAAGCACATCTGGAGGCATTCCGTAATCTGTGTTCCTTCAGAGTGTTGATTAAACACAGAAATTGCATCGGGATAGGATATAACAGTCACCATACGGACTTCTCTAAGTGGGAGTAGTGTCTTAAACTGTCTACGCTTTGATCGATTCCTTGAAAACCAGTATTAGTTTCCGAAGCACATCTGGAGGCATTCTGTAATACGTGGACTTTCAGAGTGTTGATGAAACACAAAAATTGTATCGTCATTGAATACAATAAGCACCATGCGGACTTTTCTCCATGGGACTAATGTCTTAAACTGTCTACGCTTTGATAGATTCCTGGAAAACCAGTAGTAGTTTGCGAAGCACATCTGGAGGCATTCTGTAATCTGTGGACCTTCAAAGTGTTGATGAAACACAAAAATTGCATCGGCATTGAATACAATAAGCACCATGCGTACTTTTCTCCATGGGAGTAATGTCTCAAACTGTCTACGGTTTGATCGATTCCTGGAAGACCAGTAGTAGTTTCTGACGCACATCTGGAGGCATTTTCTAACCTGTGTACCTTCAGAGTGTTGATTAAACACAGAAATTGCTTCGCGATAGAATGTAACAGTCACCATGCGGACTTTTCATCATGGGAGTAATGTCTTAAACTGTCTATGCTTTAATCGTTCCCTGGAAGACCAGTTGTTGTTTCCGAAGCACATCTGTAGGCATTCCGTAATCTGTGGACCTTCAGAGTGTTGATGAAACACAAAAATTGCATCGGCATTAAAGACAATAAGCACCATGCCGACTTTTCTCCATGGGAGTAATGTCTTAAACTGTCTACGGTTTGACCGTTCCCTGTAAGACCAGTAGCAGTTTACGAAGCACATCAGTAGCTATTCCGTAATCTTTGGACCTTCAGAGTGTTGATGAAACACAAAAATTGCATCGCCATTGAATACAATAAGCACCATGCGGACTTTTCTCCATGGGAGTAATGTCTTAAACTGTCTACGTTTTGATCGTTCCCTGGAAGATCAGTAGTTGTTTCCGAATCACATCTTGAGGCACTCTGTAACTTGTGGACCTTCTGAGTGTTGATGAAACACAAAAACTGCATTGGCATTGAATACAATAAGCACCATGCGGACTTTTCTACATGGGAGTAATGTCTAAAAGTGTCTACGGTTTGATCGATTCCTCGAAGACCAGTAGCAGTTTCCGAAGCACATCTGTAGGCATCCCGTAAACTGTGGACCTTCAGAGTGTTGATGAAACACAAACATTGCATCGGCATTGAATACAATAAGTACCATGCGGAATTTTATCCATGGAAGTAATGTCTTAAACTGTCTACGATTTGATCGATTCCTGGAAGACCTGTAGTAGTTTCCGAAGCACATCTGGAGGCATTCTGTAGTCTGTGGACCTTCATAGTGTTAATGAAACACTGAAATTGCTTCGGGATTGATGACAACAGGCTCCAAGCGGTCTTTTCTCCAAGTGAGTAATCTCTCAATCTGTGTAGGCTTTGATCGTTCCCTGGAAGACCAGTAGTAGTTTCTGAAGCAAATGAGGAGGAGTTCTGTAATCTGTGGACCTTCGGAATGTTGATGAAACACAGACAATGCTTCGGGATTAATTTCAACAGGCACCATGCGGACTTTTCTCCATGGTAGTTATGTCTCAATCTGTCTACGCTTTGCTAGGTTTCTGGAAGACCAGTAGTATTTTCCGAAGCACATCTGGAATCATTCTGTAACCTGTGGACATTCAGAGTGTTGATGAGACTTAGAAATTGCATCGGGATTGAATACAACAGGCACCCTGCGAACTTTTATCCAAGGGAGTAATATCTCAAACTGTCGACGATTTGATCGTTTTCTGGAAGACCAGTATTTGTTTCTGAAGCACATGTCGAGACGTTCTGTAATCTGTGGACCTTCAGAGTGTTGATGAAACATAGAAATTGCATCGGGATTGAAAACAACATGCACCATGCGGACTATTCACCATGGGAGTAATGTCTCAAACTGTCTACGCTTGGATCGTTCCCTGGAAGTCCAGTAGTAGTTTCCGAAGCACATTTCTAGGCCTTGTGTAATCTGTGGTCCTTCAGAGTGTTGATAAAGCACAGAAATTGAATCTGGATTGAATACAACAGGCACCGTTCGGCCTCTTCTCCATGGGAGTAATGTATCAAACTGTATACGCTTTGATCGTCCCCTGGAAGACCAGTAGTAGTTACCGAAGCACATTTGGAGGCATTCTATAATCTGTGGACCTTCAGAGTGTGGATGAAACACAGAAATTGCATCGGGATTTAATACAAAATTGACCATACGGACTTTTCTCCATGGGAGTAATGTCTTGAACAGTCTACGCTTTGATCGTTCTCTGGAAGACCAGTATTAGTTTCTGAAGCACATGTGGAGGCATTCCGTTATCTGTGGACCTTCAGAGTGTTGATGAAACACAAAAATTGCATCGGCATTGAAAGCAATATGTACCATGCAGAATTTTCTCCGTGGTAGTAATGTCTCTATCTGTCTACGCTTTGATCGTTCCCTGGAGGACCAGTAGTAGTTTCTGAAGCACATGTGGAGGCGTTCTGTAATCTGTGGACCATCAGAGTGTTGATGAAACACAGAAATTGCATCGGTATTGAATACAACATGCACCATGCGGACTAATCACCATGGGAGTAATGTCTCAAACTGTCTACGCTTGGATCGTTCCCTGGAACTCCAGTAGTAGTTTCCTAAGCACATTTATAGGCGTTGTGTAATCTGTGGACCTTCAGAGTGTTGATAAAGCACAGAAATTGAATCTGGTTTGAATACAACAGGCACCGTTCGGACTCTTCTCCATGGGAGTAATGTATCAAACTGAATACGCTTTGATCGTCACCTGGAAGACCAGTAGCAGTTACCGAAGCACAACTGGAGGCATTCTGTAATCTGTTTACATTCAGAGTGTTGAGGAAACTCTAAAATTGCATCGGCATTGAATACAATAAGCGCCATGCTGACTTTTCTCCATGGAAGTTATGTCTCAATCTGTCTACGCTTTGATCGTTCCCTGGAAGAACAGTAGTAGTTTCTGAAGCACATGTGGAGGCGTTCTGTAATCTGTGGACCATCAGAGTGTTGATGACACATAGAAACTGCATCGGGATTGAATACAACAGGCACCATGCGGACTTTTCTCCATGGGAGTAATGTCTCAAATTGTCTACGCTTTGATCGATTCCTGGAAGACCAGTAATAGCTTTCGAAGCACATCTCTAGGCATTCCGTAATCTGTGGACCTTCAGAGTGTTGATGAACTACAAAAATTGCAGCGGCATTGAATACAATATTCACCATGCGGACTTTTCTCCATTGGAGTAATGTCATGAACTGTCTACGCTTTGAACGTTCCCTGGAAGACCAGTAGTAGTTTCCGAAGCACATTTGTAGGCATTCCGTAATCTGTGGACCTTCAGAGTGTTGATGAAACACAAAATTTGCATTGGTATTGAATTTAATAAGCACCATGCGAACTTTTCTCCATGGGAGTAATGTCTTGAACTGTCTACGGTTTGATCGATTCCTGGAAGAACACTAGTAGTTTCCGAAGCACATCTGGAGGCATTCTGTAATCTGTTTACATTCAGAGTGTTGAGGAAACTCAAAAGTTGCATCGGCATTGAATAAAATAAGCACCAAGCGGACTTTTCTCCATGGAAGTAATGTCTCAATCTGTCTACGCTTTGATCATTCCCTGGAAGAACAGTAGTAGTTTCTGAAGCACATGTGGAGGCGTTCTGTAATCTGTGGACCATCAGAGTGTTGATGAGACATAGAAACTGCATCGGGATTGAATACAACAGGCACCATGCGGACTTTTATCCATGGGAATAATGTCTCAAACTGTCTACGCTTTGATCGATTCCTGGAAGACCAGTAATAGCTTTCGAAGCACATCTCTAGGCATTCCGTAATCTGTGGACCTTCAGAGTGTTGATGAAACACAAAAATTGCAGCGGCATTGAATACAATATGCACCATGCGGACTTTTCTCCATTGGAGTAATGTCTTAAACTGTCTACGCTTTGAACGTTCCCTGGAAGACCAGTAGTAGTTTCCGAAGCACATTTGTAGGCATTCCGTAATCTGTGGACTTTCAGAGTGTTGATGAAACACAAAATTTGCATTGGTATTGAATTTAATAAGCACCATGCGAACTTTTCTCCTTGGGAGTAATGTCTTAAACTGTCTACGGTTTGATCGATTCCTGGAAGACCACTAGTAGTTTCCGAAGCACATCTGGAGACATTCTCTAATCTGTGGACCTTCAGAGTGTTGATGAAACACAAAAATTGCATCGGTATTGAATACAATAAGCACCATTCGGACTTTTCTCCATTGGAGTAATGTCTTAAACTGTCTACGCTTTGATCGATTCCTGGAAGACCAGTAGTAGTTTCCGAAGCACATCTGTAATCATTCGGTAATCTGTGGACTTTCAGAGTGTTGATGAAACCCAAAAATTGCATCGGCATTGAATAGAATATGTACCATTTGGACTTATCTCCATGGGAGTAATGTCTTAAACCATCTACGGTTTGATCGATACCTGGAAGACCACTAGTGTGTCTACGCTTTGATCGATACCTGGAAAACCAGTAGTACATTCCGAAGCACGTCTGGAGGCATTCTGTAATCTGCGGATCTTCAGAGTGTTGATGAAACACAAATATTGCATCGGGATAGAATATAACAGTCACCATGCGGACTTTTCTCCATGGGAGTGTTGTCTGAAACTGTCTACGCTTTGATCGTTCCCTGGAAGACCAGTAGCAGTTTCCGAAGCACATCAGTAGGCATTCCGTAATCTTTGGGCATTCAGAGTGTTGATTTAACACAAAAATTGCATCGGCATTGAACACAATAAGTACCATGACGAATTTTCTACACGGGAGTAATGTCTTAAACTATCTACGCTTTGATGGTTCCCCAGAAGACCAGTAGTAGTTTCCGAAGCACATCTGGAGGCATTCTGTAATCTGTGGACCTTCAGAGTGTTGCTGACACACAGAAAGTTCATTGGGATTGAATAAAACAGGCACCATTCGAACTTTTCTCCAAGGGAATAATGTCTCAAACTTTCTTACGGTTTGATCGATTTCTGGAAGACCAGTAGTAGTTTCCGAAGGACATGTGTAGGCATTCCGTTGTCTGTGGACCTTCAGAGTGTTGATGAAACACAAAAATTGCATCGGCATTGAATACAATAAGCACCTTGCGGACTTTTCTCCATGGGAGTAATGTCTTAAACTGTCTACGGTTTGATCGATTCCTGGAAGACCAGTAGTAGTTTCCGAAGCACATCTGGAGGCATTCTGTAATCTGTGGACCTTCAGAGTTTTGATGAAACACAGAAACTGCATCGGCGTTGAATACAATAAGCCCATTTCGGACTTTTCTCCATTTGAGTAATGTCTTAAACTGTCTACGGTTTGATCGATTCCCGGAAGACCAGTAGTAGTTTCCGAAGCACATCTGGAGGCATTCTGTAATCTGTGTACCTTCAGAGTGTTGATTAAACAAAGAAATTGCATCGGGATAGATAAATAACAGTCACAATATGGACTTTTCTCCATGGGAGTAATGTCTTAAACTGTCTACGCTTTGATCGTTCCCTTTAAGACCAGTAGTTGTTTCCGAAGCACATCTGGAGGCATTCTGTAATCTTTGGACCTTCAGAGTGTCGATAAAACACAAAAATTGCATCGTTATTGAATACAATAAGCCCCATGCGGACTTCCCTCCATGGGGGTTATGTCTTAAACTGTCTACGCTCTGATCGTTCCCTGGACGACCAGTAGTAGATTATGAAGCACATCTGGAGGCCTTCTGTAATCTGTGGACCATCAGAGTGTTAATGAAACGGGATTTCTGGAAGACCAGTAGTAGTTTCCGAAGGACATGTGTAGGCATTCCGTTGTCTGTGGACCTTCAGAATGTTGATGAAACACAAAAATTGCATCGGGATTGAGTACAACAAGCACCATGCGGACTCTTCTCCATGGGAGTAATGTCTCCAACTGTCTACGCTTTGATCGATTCCTGGAAGACAAGTAGTACTTTCCGAAGCACATCTGTAGGAATTGCGTAATCTGTGGACCTTCAGAGTGTTGATGAAACACAAAAATTGCATCGGCATTGAATACAATAAGCAACATGCCGACTTTTCTCCATGGGAGTAATGTCTTAAACTGTCTACGCTTTGATCGATTCCTGGAAGACCAGTAGTAGTTTCTGAAGCACATCTGGAGGCATTCTGTAATCTGTGTACCTTCAGAGTGTTGATTAAACCCAGAAATTTCATCGGGACAGAATTTAACCGTCACCATGAGGACTTTTCTCCATGGCAGTAATGTCTTAAACAGTCTACGCTTTTATCGTTCCCTGGAAGACCAGTAGTTGTTTCCGATGCACATCTGGACTCATTCCATAATCTGTGGACCATCAGAGTGATGATGAAACACAGAAACTGCATCGGGATTGAATATAACAGTCACCATGCGGACTTTTCTGCATGGGAGTAATGTCTCAAACTGTCTACGCTTTGATCGATTCCTGGAAGGCCAGTAGTAGTTTCCGAAGCACATCTGTAATACTTCCGTAATCTATGGACTTTCACAGTGTTGATGAAACACAAAAATTGCATCGGCATTGAATACAATATGTACCATGCGGACTTTTCTCTATGGGAGTAATGTCTAAAACTGTCTACGGTTTGATCGATTCCTGGAAGACCAGTAGCAGTTTCCGAAGGACATCTGTAGGCATTCCGTAATCTGTGGACCTTCAGAGTGTTGATTAAAAAAAGAAATTGCATCGGGATAGATAAATAACAGTCACAATATGGACTTTTCTCCATGGGAGTAATGTCTTAAACTGTCTACGCTTTGATCGTTCCCTTTAAGACCAGTAGTTGTTTCCGAAGCACATCTTGAGGCATTCTGTAATCTGTGGACCTTCAGTGTGTTGATGAAACACAAAATTTGAATTTGCATTGAATACTATAAGCACCATGCTAACTTTTCTCCTTGGGAGTAATGTCTTAAACTGTCTACGATTTGATCGATTCCTGGAAGACCAGTAGCAGTTTCTGAAGCACATCTGTAATCATTCCGTAATCTGTGGACCTTCAGTGTATTGATGAAACACAAACATTGCATCGGCATTGAATACAATAAGTACCATGCGGAATTTTCTCCATGGGAGTAATGTCTTAAACTGTCTACGATTTGATCGATTCCTGGAAGACCTGTAGTAGTTTCCGAAGCACATCTGGAGGCATTCTGTAATCTGTAGACTTTCAGAGTGTTGATGAAACACAAAAATTGCATCGGCATTGAATACAATAAGTACCATTCGGACTTCCCTCCATGGGAGTATGTATTAAACTATCTACGCTTTGATCGTTCCCTGGAAGATCAGTAGTTATTTCCGAAGCACATCTGGAGGCATTCTGTAACCTGTGGACCTTCTGAGTGTTGATGAAACACAAAAACTGCATCGGCATTGAATACAATAAGCACCATCCGGACTTTTCTCCATGGGAGTAATGTCTAAAACTGTCTACGGTTTGATCGATTCCTGGAAGACCAGTAGCAGTCTCCGAAGCACATCTGCTGGCATTCCGTAATCTGTGGACCTTCAGAGTGTTGATGAAACACAAACATTGCATCGGCATTGAATACAATAAGTACCATGCGTACTTTTCTCCATGGGAGTAATGTCTCAAACTGTCTACGGTTTGATCGATTCCTGGAAGACCAGTAGTAGTTTCTGACGCACATCTGGAGGCATTTTGTAATCTGTGTACCTTCAGAGTGTTGATTAAACACAGAAATTGCTTCGCGATAGAATGTAACAGTTATCTTGCGGACTTTTCTCCATGGGAGTAGTGTCTTAAAAAGTCAATGCTTTGATCGTTCCCTGGAAGACCAGTAGCTGTTTCCGATGCACATCTGGACTCATTCCGTAATCTGTGGACCATCAGAGTGATGATGAAACACAGAAACTGCATCGGTATTGAATATAACAGTCACCATGCGGACTTTTCTCCATGGGAGTAATGTCTCAATTTGTCTACGATTTGATCAATTCCTGGAAGACCAGTAGTAGTTTCCGAAGCACATCTGGATGCATTCTGTTATCTGTGTCCCTCAGAGTGTTGTTTAAACACAGAAATTGCATCGGGATAGAATATAACAGTCACCATGCGGACGTTTCACCATGGGAGTAATGTCTTAAACTGTCTACGCTTTAATCGTTCCATGGAAGACCAGTAGTTGTTTCCGAAACACATCTGTAGGCATTGCGTAATCTGTGGACCTTCAGAGTGTTGATGAAGCACAAAAATTGCATCGGCACTGTATACAGTAAGCACGATGCGGACTTTTCTCCAATGGAGAAATGTCTTAAACTGTCTACGCTTTGATCGTTCCCTGGAAGACCAGTATCAGTTTCCGAAGCACATCTGTAGGCATTCCGTAATCTGTGGACCTTCAGAGTGGTGATGAAACATTAAAATTGCATCGGCATTAAATACAATAAGTACCATGCGGACTTTTCTCCATGGGAGTAATGTCTTAATCTTTCTACGCTTTTATCGTTCCCTGGAAGACCAGTATCAGTTTCCGAAGCTCATCTGTAGGCATTCCTTTATCTGTGTACCTTCCGAGTGTCGATTAAACACTGAAATTGCATCGGGATAGAATATAACTGTCACCATGCGGACTTTTCTCCATGGGAGTAATGTGTCAAACTGTCTACGCCTTGATCGTTCCCTGGAAGACCAGTAGTTGTTTCCGAAGCACATCTGGAGGCATTCTGTAATCTGAGTACTTTCAGAGTGTTGATTAAACACAGAAATTGCATCGGGATAGAATATTACAGTCACCATCCGGACTTTTTTCCATGGGGGTATTGTCTTAAACTGTCTACGCTTTGATCGTTCCCTGTTAGACCAGTAGCAGTTTACGAAGCACATCAGTAGCCATTCCGTAATCTTTGGACCTTCAGAGTGTTGATGAAAGACAAAAATTGCATCGGCATTGAATACAATAAGCACCATGCGGACTTTTCTCCATGGGAGTAATGTCTTCAACTGTCTACGCTTTGATCGTTCCTTGGAAGATCAGTAGTTGTTTCCGAATCACATCTTGAGGCATTCTGTAACTTGTGGACCTTCTGAGTGTTGATGAAACACAAAAACTGCATTGGCATTGAATACAATAAGCACCATGCGGACTTTTCTCCATGGGAGTAATGTCTAAAACTGTCTACGGTTTGATCGATTCCTGGAAGACCAGTAGCAGTCTCCGAAGCACATCTGTAGGCATTCCGTAATCTGTGGACCTTCAGAGTGTTGATGAAACACAAAAATTGCATCGTCATTGAATACAATAAGCACCATGCGGACTTTTCTCCATGGGAGTAATGTCTTAAACCGTCTACGCTTTGATCGACACCTGGAAAGCCAGTAGTAGTTTCCGAAGCACATCTAGAGGCATTCTGTAATCTGTGTACCTTCAGAGTGTTGATTAAACAAAGAAATTGCTTCGGGTTAGAATATAACAGTCACCATGCGGACTTTTCTCCAATGGGAGTAATGTCTTAAACAGTCTACGATTTTGATCGTTCCCTTTAAGACCAGTAGTTGTTTCCGAAGCAGACCTGGAGGCATTCTGTAATCTGTGGACCTTCAGAGTGTTGATGAAACACAAAAATTGCATCGGCATTGAATACAATAAGCACCATGCGTACTTTTCTCCATGGGAGTAATGTCTCAAACTGTCTACGGTTTGATCGATTCCTGGAAGACCAGTAGTAGTTTCTAACGCACATCTGGAGGCATTTTGTAATCTGTGTACCTTCAGAGTGTTGATTAAGCACAGAAATTGCTTCGCGATAGAATGTAACAGTCATCATGCGGACTTTTCTCCATGGGAGTAGTGTCTTAAAAAGTCTATGCTTTGATCGTTCGCTGGAAGACCAGTAGCTGTTTCCGATGCACATCTGGACTCATTCCGTAATCTGTGGACCATCAGAGTGATGAAACACAGAAACTGCATCGGTATTGAATATAACAGTCACCATGCGGACTTTTCTCCATGGGAGTAATGTCTCAATTTGTCTACGATTTGATCGATTCCTGGAAGACCAGTAGTAGTTTCCGAAGCACATCTGGAGGCATTCTGTTATCTGTGTCCCTCAGAGTGTTGATTAAACACAGAAATTGCATCGTGATAGAATATAACAGTCACCATGCGGACGTTTCACCATGGGAGTAATGTCTTAAACTGTCTACGCTTTAATCGTTCCATGGAAGACCAGTAGTTGTTTCCGAAGCACATCTGTAGGCATTCCGTAATCTGTGGACCTTCAGAGTGTTGATGAAGCACAAAAATTGCATCGGCATTGTATACAGTAAGCACGATGCGGACTTTTCTCCAATGGAGAAATGTCTTAAACTGTCTAAGCTTTGATCGTTCCCTGGAAGACCAGTAGTAGTTTCCAAAGCACATCTGTAGGCATTCCGTAATCTGTGGACCTTCAGAGTGTTGATGAAATACAAAAATTGCATCGGCATTGAATACAATAAGCACCATGCGGACTTTTCTCCATGGGAGTAATGTCTTAAACTGTCTACGCTTTGATCGATTCCTGGAAAACCAGTATCAGTTTCCGAAGCACATCTGTAGGCATTCCGTAATCTGTGGACCTTCAGAGTGGTGATGAAACACTAGAATTGCATCGGCATTAAATACAATAAGTACCATGCGGACTTTTCTCCATGGGAGTAATGTCTTAATCTTTCTACGCTTTGATCGTTCCCTGGAAGACCAGTATCAGTTTCCGAAGCTCATCTGCAGGCATTCCTTAATCTGTGTACCTTCCGAGTGTCGATTAAACACTGAAATTGCATCGGGATAGAATATAACTGTCACCATGCGGACTTTTCTCCATGGGAGTAATGTGTCAAACTGTCTACGCCTTGATCGTTCCCTGGAAGACCAGTAGTTGTTTCCGATGCATATCTGGACTCATTCCGTAATCTGTGGACTATCAGAGTGATAATGAAACACAGAAACTGCAGCGAGATCAATATAACAGTCACCATGCGAACTTTTCTCCATGGGAGTAATGTCTCAAACTGTCTACGGTTTCATCGATTCCTGGAAGACCAGTAGTAGTTTCCGAAGCACATCTGTAATCATTCCGTAATCTGTGGACCTTCAGAGTGTTGATGAAACACAAAAATTGCATCGGCATTGAATACAGTAAGCACCATGCGACTTTTCTCCATGGGTGTAATGTCTTAAACTGTCTACGCTTTGATCGATACCTGGAAAGCCAGTAGTATTTTCCGAAGCACATCTGGAGGCATCCTGTAGTCTGTGGACCTTCAGAGGGTTGATGAAACACAAAAATTGCATCGGCATTGAATACAATAAGCACAATGCGGAATTTTCTCCATGGGAGTAAAGTCTTAAACTGTCTACGCTTTGATCGATTCCTGGAAGACCTGTAGTAGTTTCCGAAGCACATCTGGAGGCATTCTGTAATCTGTGGACCTTCAGAGTGTTGATGAAACACCAAAATTGCATCGTCATTGAATACAATAAGTACCATGCGGACTTTTCTCCATGGGAGTAATGTCTTAAACCGTCTACGCTTTGATCGACACCTGGAAAGCCAGTAGTAGTTTCCGAAGCACATCTAGAGGCATTCTGTAATCTGTGTACCTTCAGAGTGTTGATTAAACAAAGAAATTGCTTCGGGTTAGAATATAACAGTCACCATGCGGACTTTTCTCCATGGGAGTAATGTCTTAAACAGTCTACGCTTTTGATCGTTCCCTTTAAGACCAGTAGTTGTTTCCGAAGCAGACCTGGAGGCATTCTGTAATCTGTGGACCTTCAGAGTGTTGATGAAACACAAAAATTACATCGGCATTGAATACAATAAGCACCATGCGTACTTTTCTCCATGGGAGTAATGTCTCAAACTGTCTACGGTTTGATCGATTCCTGGAAGACCAGTAGTAGTTTCTGACGCACATCTGGAGGCATTTTGTAATCTGTGTACCTTCAGAGTGTTGATTAAGCACAGAAATTGCTTCGCGATAGAATGTAACAGTCATCATGCGGACTTTTCTCCATGGGAGTAGTGTCTTAAAAAGTCTATGCTTTGATCGTTCGCTGGAAGACCAGTAGCTGTTTCCGATGCACATCTGGACTCATTCCGTAATCTGTGGACCATCAGAGTGATGATGAAACACAGAAACTGCATCGGTATTGAATATAACAGTCACCATGCGGACTTTTCTCCATGGGAGTAATGTCTCAATTTGTCTACGATTTGATCGATTCCTGGAAGACCAGTAGTTGTTTCCGAAGCAAATCTGGAGGCATTCTGTTATCTGTGTCCCTCAGAGTGTAGATTAAACACAGAAATTGCATCGTGATAGAATATAACTGTCACCATGCGGACGTTTCACCATGGGAGTAATGTCTTAAACTGTCTACGCTTTAATCGTTCCATGGAAGACCAGTAGTTGTTTCCGAAGCACATCTGTAGGCATTCCGTAATCTGTGGACCTTCAGAGTGTTGATGAAGCACAAAAATTGCATCGGCATTGTATACAGTAAGCACGATGCGGACTTTTCTCCAATGGAGAAATGTCTTAAACTGTCTAAGCTTTGATCGTTCCCTGGAAGACCAGTAGTAGTTTCCAAAGCACATCTGTAGGCATTCCGTAATCTGTGGACTTTCAGAGTGTTGATGAAATACAAAAATTGCATCGGCATTGAATACAATAAGCACCATGCGGACTTTTCTCCATGGGAGTAATGTCTTAAACTGTCTACGCTTTGATCGATTCCTGGAAAACCAGTAGTAGTTTCCGAAGCACATCTGGAGGCATTCTGTAATCCGTGGACCTTCAGAGTGTTGATGAAACACAAAATTTGCATCGGCATTGAATACAATAAGCACCATGCGGACTTTTCTCCATGGGAGTAATGTCTTAAACTGTCTACGTTTGATCGATTCCTGGAAGACCAGTAGTAGTTTCTGAAGCACATCTGGAGGCATTCTGTAATCTGTCTACCTTCAGAGTGTTGATTAAACACAGAAATTGCATCGGGATAGAATGTAACAGTCACCATGCGGAGTTTACACCATGGGAGTAATGTCTTAAACAGTCTACGCTTTGATCGTTCCCTGGAAGACCAGTAGTTGTTTCCGATGCATATCTGGACTCATTCCGTAATCTGTGGACTATCAGAGTGATAATGAAACACAGAAACTGCTGCGAGATGAATATAACAGTCACCATGCGAACTTTTCTCCATGGGAGTAATGTCTCAAACTGTCTACGGTTTCATCGATTCCTGGAAGACCAGTAGTAGTTTCCGAAGCACATCTGTAATCATTCCTTAATCTGTGGACCTTCAGAGTGTTGATGAAACACAAAAATTGCATCGGCATTGAATACAGTAAGCACCATGCGACTTTTCTCCATGGGTGTAATGTCTTAAACTGTCTACGCTTTGATCGATACCTGGAAAGCCAGTAGTATTTTCCGAAGCACATCTGGAGGCATTCTGTAATCTGTGGACCTTCAGAGGGTTGATGAAACACAAAGATTGCATCGTCATTGAATACAATAAGCACAATGCTGACTTTTCTCCATGGGTGTAATGTATTAAACTGTCTACGCTTTGATCGATACCTGGAAAGCCAGTAGTAGTGTCCGAAGCACATCTGGAGGCATTCTGTTATCTGTGGTTCTTCAGAGAGTTGATGAAACACAAAAATTGCATCGGCATTGAATACAATAAGTACCATGCGGACTTTTCTCCATGGCAGTAATGTCTTAAACTGTCTATGTTTTGATCGTTCCCTGGAAGACCAGTATCAGTTTCCGAAACACATCTGTAGGCTTTCCGTAATCTGTGGACCTTCAGAGTGGTGATGAAACACAAAAATTGCATCGGCATTAAATACAATATGTACCATGCGGATTTTTCTCCATGGGAGTAATGTCTTAATCTTTCTACGCTTTGATCGTTCCCTGGAAGACCAGTATCAGTTTCCGAAGCTCTTCTGTAGGCATTCCTTAATCTGTGTACCATCCGAGTGTCGATTAAACACTGAAATTGCATCGGGATAGAATATAACTGTCACCATGCGGACTTTTCTGCATGGGAGTAATGTGTCAAACTGTCTACGCTTTGATCGTTCACTGGAAGATCAGTAGTTGTTTCCGAAGCACATCTGGAGGCATTCTGTAACCTGTGGACCTTCTGAGTGTTGATGAAACACAAAAACTGCATCGGCATTGAATACATTAAGTATCATGCAGAATTTTCTCCATGGGAGTAATGTCTTAAACTGTCTACGATTTGATCGATTCCTGGAAGACCTGTAGTACTTCCCGAAGCACATCTGGAGGCATTCTGTAATCTGTGGATCTTCAGAGTGTTGATGAAACACAAAAATTGCATCGGCATTGAATACAATAAGCACCATGCGGACTTTTCACCATGGGAGTAATGTCTAAAACTGTCTACGGTTTGATCGATTCCTGGAAGACCAGTAGCAGTCATCGAAGCACAATTGTAGGCATTCCGTAATCTGTGAACCTTCAGAGTGCTGATGAAACACAAACATTGCATCGGCATTGAATACAATAAGTACCATGCGGTATTTTCCCCATGGGAGTAGTGTCTTAAACTGTCTACGATTTGATCGATTCCTGGAAGACCTATAGTAGTTTCCGAAGCACATCTGGAGGCATTCTGTAATCTGTGTACCTTCAGAGTGTTGATTAAACAAAGAAATTGCATCGTCATTGAATACAATAAGCACCATGCGGACTTTTCTCCATGGGAGTAATGTCTTAAACTGTCTACGCTTTGATGGTTCCGTGGATGACCAGTAGTTGTTTCCGAAGCACATCTGTAGGCATTCTGTAATCTGTGGACCTTCAGAGTGTTGATGAAACACAAAAATTGCATCGGCATTGAATACAATAAGCACCCTGCGGACGTTTCTCCATGGGTGTAATGTCTTAAACTGTCTACGCTTTGATCGATAACTGGAAAGCCAGTAGTAGTTTCCGAAGCACATCTGGAGGCATTCTGTAATCTGGGGACCTTCAGAGTGTTGATGAAACACAATAATTGCATCGGCATTGAATACAATAAGTACCATGCAGAATTTTCTCCATGGGAGTAATGTCTTAAACTGTCTACGATTTGATCGATTCTTGGAAGACCTGTAGTAGTTTCCGAAGCACATCTGGAGGCATTCTGTAATCTGTGGACCTTCAGAGTGTTGATGAAACACAAAAATTGCATCGGCATTGAATACAATAAGCACCATGCGGACTTTTCACAATGGGAGTAATGTCTAAAACTGTCTACGGTTTGATCGATTCCTGGAAGACCAGTAGCAGTCTCCGAAGCACATCTGTAGGCATTCCGTAATCTGTGAACCTTCAGAGTGTTGATGAAACACAAACATTGCATCGGCATTGAATTCAATAAGTACCATGCGGTATTTTCCCCATGGGAGTAGTTTCTTAAACTGTGTACGATTTGATCGATTCCTGGAAGACCTGTAGTAGTTTCCGAAGCACATCTGGAGGCATTCTGTAATCTGTGTACCTTCAGAGTGTTGATTAACCAAAGAAATTGCATCGTCATTGAATACAATAAGCACCATGCGGACTTTTCTCCATGGGAGTAATGTCTTAAACTGTCTACGCTTTGATGGTTCCCTGGATGACCAGTAGTTGTTTCCGAAGCACATCTGTAGGCATTCTGTAATCTGTGGACCTTCAGAGTGTTGATGAAACAAAAAAATTGCATCGGCATTGAATACAATAAGCACCCTGCGGACTTTTCTCCATGGGTGTAATGTCTTAAACTGTCTACGCTTTGATCGATAACTGGAAAGCCAGTAGTAGTTTCCGAAGCACATCTGGAGGAATTCTGTTATCTGTGGATCTTCAGAGTGTTGATGAAACACAAATATTGCATCGGCATTGAATACAATAAGCACCTTGAGGACTTTTCGCCAAGGGAGTAATGGCTTAAACTGTCTACGCTTCGATCGTTCCCTCGAAGACCAGTAGTTGTTTCCGAAGCACAGATGGAGGCATTCTGTAATCTGTGGACCATCAGAGTGTTGATGAAACACAGAAACTGCATCGGGATTGAATACAACAGGCACCAATCAGACTTTTCTCCATGGGAGTAATGTCATAAACTGTCTACGCTTTGATCGTTCCCTGAAAGACCGTTAGCAGTTTCCGAAGGACATCTGTATGCATTCCGTAATCTGTGGACCTTCTGAGTGTTGATGAAACACAAAAATTGCATCGACGTTAAATACAATAAGCACCATGCGTACTTTTCTCCTTGGGAGTAATGTCTTAAACAGTCTACGCTTTGATCGATTCCTTTAAGACCAGTAGTAGTTTCCGAAGCACATCTGGAGGCATTCTGTAATCTGTGTTCCTTCAGAGTGTTGATTAAACACAGAAATTGCATCGGGATAGAATATAACAGTCACCATACGGGCTTCGCTAAATGGGAGTAGTGTCTTAAACTGTCTACGCTTTAATCGTTCCCTGGAAGACCAGTAGATGTTTCCGAAGCACATCTGTAGGCATTCCGTAACATGTGGAAATTCAGAGTGTTGATGAAGCACAAAAATTGCATCGGCATTGAATACAATAAGCTCCATGCGGACTTTTCTGCATGGGAGTAATGTCTTAAACTGTCTACGCTTTGATAGATTCCTGGAAAACCAGTATTAGTTTCCGAAGCACATCTGGAGGCATTCTGTAATCTGTGGACTTTCAGAGTGTTTATGAAACACAAAAATTGCATCGTAATTGAATACAATAAGCACCATGCGGACTTTTCTGCATGGGAGTAATGTCATAAACTGTCTACGCTTTGATAGATTCCTGGAAAACCAGTAGTAGTTTGCGAAGCACATCTGGAGGCATTCTGTAATCTGTGGACCTTCAAAGTGTTGATGAAACACAAAAATTGCATCGGCATTGAATACAATAAGCACCTTGCGGACTTTTCTCCATTGGAGTAATGTCTTAAACTGTCTACGGTTTGATCGATTCCTGGAAGACCAGTAGTAGTTTCCGAAGCACATCTGGAGGCATTATGTAATCTGTGTAACTTCAGAGTGTTGATTAAACAAAGAATTTGCATCGGGATAGAATATAACAGTCACCATGCGGACTTTTCTCCATGGGAGTAATGTCTCAAACTGTCTACGCTTTGATCGATTCCTGGAAGACCAGTAATAGCTTTCGAAGCACATCTCTAGGCATTCCGTAATCTGTGGACCTTCAGAGTGTTGATGAACTACAAAAATTGCAGCGGCATTGAATACAATATTCACCATGCGGACTTTTCTCCATTGGAGTAATGTCATAAACTGTCTACGCTTTGAACGTTCCCTGGAAGCCCAGTAGTAGTTTCCGAAGCACATTTGTAGGCATTCCGTAATCTGTGGACCTTCAGAGTGTTGATGAAACACAAAATTTGCATTGGTATTGAATTTAATAAGCACCATGCGAACTTTTCTCCATGGGAGTAATGTCTTAAACTGTCTACGGTTTGATCGATTCCTGGAAGACCAGTAGTAGTTTCCGAAGCACATCTGGAGGCATTATGTAATCTGTGTAACTTCAGAGTGTTGATTAAACAAAGAATTTGCATCGGGATAGAATATAACAGTCACCATGCGGACTTTTCTCCATGGGAGTAATGTCTTAAACTGTCTACGCTTTGATCGTTCCCTTTAAGACCAGTAGTTGTTTCCGAAGCACATCTGGAGGCATTCTGTAATCTGTGGACCGTCAGAGTGTTGATGAAACACAGAAATTGCATCGGCATTGAATACAATATGCACCACGCGGACTTTTCTCCATGGGAGTAATGTCTTAAACTGTCTACGCTTTTATCGTTCCCAGGAAGACCAGGAGTTGTTTATGAAGCACATCTGGAGGCCTTCTGTAATCTGTGGACCATGAGATTGTTAATGAAACACAGAAACGGCGTCGGGATTGAATACAACAGGCACCTTGCGGACTTTTCTCCATGGGAGTAAATATCTCAAACTGTCAACGCTTTGATCGATTCCTGGAAGACCAGTAGTAGTTTCCGAAGCACATCTGCAGGCATTCCGTAATCTGTGGACCTTCAGAGTGTTGATGAAACACAAAAATGCATCGGCATTGAGTACAATAAGCACCATGCGGACTTTTCTCCATGGGAGTAATGTCTTAAACTGTCTACGCTTTGATCGTTCCCTGGAACTCCAGTAGTAGTTTCCTAAGCACATTTATAGGCGTTGTGTAATCTGTGGACCTTCAGAGTGTTGATAAAGCACAGAAATTGAATCTGGTTTGAATACAACAGGCACCGTTCGGACTCTTCTCCATGGGAGTAATGTATCAAACTGAATACGCTTTGATCGTCACCTGGAAGACCAGTAGTAGTTACCGAAGCACAACTGGAGGCATTCGGTAATCTGTTTACATTCAGAGTGTTGAGGAAACTCTAAAATTGCATCGGCATTGAATACAATAAGCACCATGCTGACTTTTCTCCATGGAAGTTATGTCTCAATATGTCTACGCTTTGATCGTTCCCTGGAAGAACAGTAGTAGTTTCTGAAGCACATGTGGAGGCGTTCTGTAATCTGTGGACCATCAGAGTGTTGATGAGACATAGAAACTGCATCGGGATTGAATACAACAGGCACCATGCGGATTTTTCTCCATGGGAGTAATGTCTCAAACTGTCTACGCTTTGATCGATTCCTGGAAGACCAGTAGTAGTTTCCGAAGCACATCTGCAGGCATTCCGTAATCTGTGGACCTTCAGAGTGTTGATGAAACACAAAAATTGCATCGGCATTGAGTACAATAAGCACCATGCGGACTTTTCTCCATGGGAGTAATGTCTTAAACTGTCTACGCTTTGATCGTTCCCTGGACGATCAGTAGTTGTTTCCGAATCACATCTTGAGGCATTCTGTAACTTGTGGACCTTCTGAGTGTTGATGAAACACAAAAACTGCATTGGCATTGAATACAATAAGCACCATGCGGACTTTTCTCCATGGGAGTAATGTCTAAAATTGTCTACGGTTTGATCGACTCCTCGAAGACCAGTAGTAGTTTCCGAAGCACATCTGTAGGCATTCCGTAATCTGTGGACCTTTAGAGTGTTGATGAAACACAAAAATTGCATCGGCAATGAATACAATATGCACCACGCGGACTTTTCTCCATGGGAGTAATGTCTTAAACTGTCTACGCTTTGATCGATTCCTTTAAGACCAGTAGTAGTTTCCGAAGCACATCTGGAGGCATTCTGTAATCTGTGTTCCTTCAGAGTGTTGATTAAACACAGAAATTGCATCGGGATAGGATATAACAGGCACCATACGGACTTCTCTAAATGGGAGTAGTGTCTTAAACTGTCTACGCTTTAATCGTTCCCTGGAAGACCAGTAGATATTTCCGAAGCACATCTGTAGGCATTCCGTAACATGTGGAAATTCAGAGTGTTGATGAAGCACAAAAATTGCATCGGCATTGAATACAATAAGCTCCATGCGGACTTTTCATCATGGGAGTAATGTCTTAAACTGTCTACGCTTTAATCGTTCCCTGGAAGACCAGTTGTTGTTTCCGAAGCACATCTGTAGGCATTCCGTAATCTGTGGACCTTCAGGAGTGTTGATGAAACACAAAAATTGCATCGGCATTAAAGACAATAAGCACCACGGCGACTTTTCTCCATGGGAGTAATGTCTTAAACTGTCTACGGTTTGATCGTTCCCTGTAAGACCAGTAGCAGTTTACGAAGCACATCAGTAGCTATTCCGTAATCTTTGGACCTTCAGAGTGTTGATGAAACACAAAAATTGCATCGGCATTGAATACAATAAGCACCATGCGGACTTTTCTCCATGGGAGTAATGTCTTAAACTGTCTACGCTTTGATCGTTCCCTGGAAGATCAGTAGTTGTTTCCGAATCACATCTTGAGGCATTCTGTAACTTGTGGACCTTCTGAGTGTTGATGAAACACAAAAACTGCATTGGCATTGAATACAATAAGCAACATGCGGACTTTTCTCCATGGGAGTAATGTCTAAAAGTGTCTACGGTTTGATCGATTCCTCGAAGACCAGTAGCAGTTTCCGAAGCACATCTGTAGGCATTCCGTAAACTGTGGACCTTCAGAGTGTTGATGAAACACAAACATTGCATCGGCATTGAATACAATAAGTACCATGCGGAATTTTATCCATGGAAGTAATGCCTTAAACTGTCTACGATTTGATCGATTCCTGGAAGACCTGTAGTAGTTTCCGAAGCACATCTGGAGGCATTCTGTAGTCTGTGGACCTTCATAGTGTTAATGAAACACTGAAGTTGCTTCGGGATTGATGACAACAGGCTCCAAGCGGTCTTTTCTCCAAGTGAGTAATGTCTCAATCTGTCTAGGCTTTGATCGTTCCCTGGAAGACCAGTAGTAGTTTGTGAAGCAAATGTGGAGGAGTTCTGTAATCTGTGGACCATCGGAATGTTGATGAAACACAGACAATGCTTCGGGATTAATTTCAACAGGCACCATGCGGACTTTTCTCCATGGTAGTTATGTCTCAATCTGTCTACGCTTTGCTAGGTTTCTGGAAGACCAGTAGTATTTTCCGAAGCACATCTGGAATCATTCTGTAACCTGTGGACCTTCAGAGTGTTTATGAGACTTAGAAATTGCATCGGGATTGAATACAACAGGCACCCTGCGAACTTTTATCCAAGGGAGTAATATCTCAAACTGTCGACGATTTGATCGTTATCTGGAAGACCAGTATTTGTTTCTGAAGCACATGTCGAGACGTTCTGTAATCTGTGGACCTTCAGAGTGTTGATGAAACATAGAAATTGCATCGGGATTGAATACAACATGCACCATGCGGACTATTCACCATGGGAGTAATGTCTCAAACTGTCTACGCTTGGATCGTTCCCTGGAAGTCCAGTAGTAGTTTCCGAAGCACATTTCTAGGCGTTGTGTAATCTGTGGTCCTTCAGAGTGTTGATAAAGCACAGAAATTGAATCTGGATTGAATACAACAGGCACCGTTCGGCCTCTTCTCCATGGGCGTAATGTATCAAACTGTATACGCTTTGATCATCCCCTGGAAGACCAGTAGTAGTTACCGAAGCACATTTGGAGGCATTCTATAATCTGTGGACCTTCAGAGTGTGGATGAAACACAGAAATTGCATCGGGATTTAATACAAAATTGACCATACGGACTTTTCTCCATGGGAGTAATGTCTTGAACAGTCTACGCTTTGATCGTTCTCTGGAAGACCAGTATTAGTTTCTGAAGCACATGTGGAGGCATTCCGTTATCTGTGGACCTTCAGAGTGTTGATGAAACACAAAAATTGCATCGGCATTGAAAGCAATATGTACCATGCAGAATTTTCTCCGTGGTAGTAATGTCTCTATCTGTCTACGCTTTGATCGTTCCCTGGAGGACCAGTAGTAGTTTCTGAAGCACATGTGGAGGCGTTCTGTAATCTGTGGACCATCGGAGTGTTGATGAAACACAGAAATTGCATCGGTATTGAATACAACATGCACCATGCGGACTAATCACCATGGGAGTAATGTCTCAAACTGTCTACGCTTGGATCGTTCCCTGGAACTCCAGTAGTAGTTTCCTAAGCACATTTATAGGCGTTGTGTAATCTGTGGACCTTCAGAGTGTTGATAGAGCACAGAAATTGAATCTGGTTTGAATACAACAGGCACCGTTCGGACTCTTCTCCATGGGAGTAATGTATCAAACTGAATACGCTTTGATCGTCACCTGGAAGACCAGTAGTAGTTACCGAAGCACAACTGGAGGCATTCTGTAATCTGTTTACATTCAGAGTGTTGAGGAAACTCTAAAATTGCATCGGCATTGAATACAATAAGCACCATGCTGACTTTTCTCCATGGAAGTTATGTCTCAATCTGTCTACGCTTTGATCGTTCCCTGGAAGAACAGTAGTAGTTTCTGAAGCACATGTGGAGGCGTTCTGTAATCTGTGGACCATCAGAGTGTTGATGAGACATAGAAACTGCAACGGGATTGAATACAACAGGCACCATGCGGACTTTTCTCCATGGGAGTAATGTCTCAAACTGTCTACGCTTTGATCGATTCCTGGAAGACCAGTAATAGCTTTCGAAGCACATCTCTAGGCATTCCGTAATCTGTGGACCTTCAGAGTGTTGATGAACTACAAAAATTGCAGCGGCATTGAATACAATATTCACCATGCGGACTTTTCTCCATTGGAGTAATGTCATAAACTGTCTACGCTTTGAACGTTCCCTGGAACTCCAGTAGTAGTTTCCGAAGCACATTTGTAGGCATTCCGTAATCTGTGGACCTTCAGAGTGTTGATGAAACACAAAATTTGCATTGGTATTGAATTTAATAAGCACCATGCGAACTTTTCTCCATGGGAGTAATGTCTTAAACTGTCTACGGTTTGATCGATTCCTGGAAGAACACTAGTAGTTTCCGAAGCACATCTGGAGGCATTCTGTAATCTGTTTACATTCAGAGTGTTGAGGAAACTCAAAAGTTGCATCGGCATTGAATACAATAAGCACCAAGCGGACTTTTCTCCATGGAAGTAATGTCTCAATCTGTCTACGCTTTGATCGTTCCCTGGAAGAACAGTAGTAGTTTCTGAAGCACATGTGGAGGCGTTCTGTAATCTGTGGACCATCAGAGTGTTGATGAGACATAGAAACTGCATCGGGATTGAATACAACAGGCACCATGCGGACTTTTATCCATGGGAATAATGTCTCAAACTGTCTACGCTTTGATCGATTCCTGGAAGACCAGTAATAGCTTTCGAAGCACATCTCTAGGCATTCCGTAATCTGTGGACCTTCAGAGTGTTGATGAAACACAAAAATTGCAGCGGCATTGAATACAATATGCACCATGCGGACTTTTCTCCATTGGAGTAATGTCTTAAACTGTCTACGCTTTGAACGTTCCCTGGAAGACCAGTAGTAGTTTCCGAAGCACATTTGTAGGCATTCCGTAATCTGTGGACTTTCAGAGTGTTGATGAAACACAAAATTTGCATTGGTATTGAATTTAATAAGCACCATGCGAACTTTTCTCCATGGGAGTAATGTCTAAAACTGTCTACGGTTTGATCGATTCCTGGAAGACCTGTAGTACTTCCCGAAGCACATCTGGAGGCATTCTGTAATCTGTGGATCTTCAGAGTGTTGATGAAACACAAAAATTGCATCGGCATTGAATACAATAAGCACCATGCGGACTTTTCACCATGGGAGTAATGTCTAAAACTGTCTACGGTTTGATCGATTCCTGGAAGACCAGTAGCAGTCATCGAAGCACAATTGTAGGCATTCCGTAATCTGTGAACCTTCAGAGTGCTGATGAAACACAAACATTGCATCGGCATTGAATACAATAAGTACCATGCGGTATTTTCCCCATGGGAGTAGTGTCTTAAACTGTCTACGATTTGATCGATTCCTGGAAGACCTATAGTAGTTTCCGAAGCACATCTGGAGGCATTCTGTAATCTGTGTACCTTCAGAGTGTTGATTAAACAAAGAAATTGCATCGTCATTGAATACAATAAGCACCATGCGGACTTTTCTCCATGGGAGTAATGTCTTAAACTGTCTACGCTTTGATGGTTCCGTGGATGACCAGTAGTTGTTTCCGAAGCACATCTGTAGGCATTCTGTAATCTGTGGACCTTCAGAGTGTTGATGAAACACAAAAATTGCATCGGCATTGAATACAATAAGCACCCTGCGGACGTTTCTCCATGGGTGTAATGTCTTAAACTGTCTACGCTTTGATCGATAACTGGAAAGCCAGTAGTAGTTTCCGAAGCACATCTGGAGGCATTCTGTAATCTGGGGACCTTCAGAGTGTTGATGAAACACAATAATTGCATCGGCATTGAATACAATAAGTACCATGCAGAATTTTCTCCATGGGAGTAATGTCTTAAACTGTCTACGATTTGATCGATTCTTGGAAGACCTGTAGTAGTTTCCGAAGCACATCTGGAGGCATTCTGTAATCTGTGGACCTTCAGAGTGTTGATGAAACACAAAAATTGCATCGGCATTGAATACAATAAGCACCATGCGGACTTTTCACAATGGGAGTAATGTCTAAAACTGTCTACGGTTTGATCGATTCCTGGAAGACCAGTAGCAGTCTCCGAAGCACATCTGTAGGCATTCCGTAATCTGTGAACCTTCAGAGTGTTGATGAAACACAAACATTGCATCGGCATTGAATTCAATAAGTACCATGCGGTATTTTCCCCATGGGAGTAGTTTCTTAAACTGTGTACGATTTGATCGATTCCTGGAAGACCTGTAGTAGTTTCCGAAGCACATCTGGAGGCATTCTGTAATCTGTGTACCTTCAGAGTGTTGATTAACCAAAGAAATTGCATCGTCATTGAATACAATAAGCACCATGCGGACTTTTCTCCATGGGAGTAATGTCTTAAACTGTCTACGCTTTGATGGTTCCCTGGATGACCAGTAGTTGTTTCCGAAGCACATCTGTAGGCATTCTGTAATCTGTGGACCTTCAGAGTGTTGATGAAACAAAAAAATTGCATCGGCATTGAATACAATAAGCACCCTGCGGACTTTTCTCCATGGGTGTAATGTCTTAAACTGTCTACGCTTTGATCGATAACTGGAAAGCCAGTAGTAGTTTCCGAAGCACATCTGGAGGAATTCTGTTATCTGTGGATCTTCAGAGTGTTGATGAAACACAAATATTGCATCGGCATTGAATACAATAAGCACCTTGAGGACTTTTCGCCAAGGGAGTAATGGCTTAAACTGTCTACGCTTCGATCGTTCCCTCGAAGACCAGTAGTTGTTTCCGAAGCACAGATGGAGGCATTCTGTAATCTGTGGACCATCAGAGTGTTGATGAAACACAGAAACTGCATCGGGATTGAATACAACAGGCACCAATCAGACTTTTCTCCATGGGAGTAATGTCATAAACTGTCTACGCTTTGATCGTTCCCTGAAAGACCGTTAGCAGTTTCCGAAGGACATCTGTATGCATTCCGTAATCTGTGGACCTTCTGAGTGTTGATGAAACACAAAAATTGCATCGACGTTAAATACAATAAGCACCATGCGTACTTTTCTCCTTGGGAGTAATGTCTTAAACAGTCTACGCTTTGATCGATTCCTTTAAGACCAGTAGTAGTTTCCGAAGCACATCTGGAGGCATTCTGTAACCTGTGGACCTTCTGAGTGTTGATGAAACACAAAAACTGCATCGGCATTGAATACATTAAGTATCATGCAGAATTTTCTCCATGGGAGTAATGTCTTAAACTGTCTACGATTTGATCGATTCCTGGAAGACCTGTAGTACTTCCCGAAGCACATCTGGAGGCATTCTGTAATCTGTGGATCTTCAGAGTGTTGATGAAACACAAAAATTGCATCGGCATTGAATACAATAAGCACCATGCGGACTTTTCACCATGGGAGTAATGTCTAAAACTGTCTACGGTTTGATCGATTCCTGGAAGACCAGTAGCAGTCATCGAAGCACAATTGTAGGCATTCCGTAATCTGTGAACCTTCAGAGTGCTGATGAAACACAAACATTGCATCGGCATTGAATACAATAAGTACCATGCGGTATTTTCCCCATGGGAGTAGTGTCTTAAACTGTCTACGATTTGATCGATTCCTGGAAGACCTATAGTAGTTTCCGAAGCACATCTGGAGGCATTCTGTAATCTGTGTACCTTCAGAGTGTTGATTAAACAAAGAAATTGCATCGTCATTGAATACAATAAGCACCATGCGGACTTTTCTCCATGGGAGTAATGTCTTAAACTGTCTACGCTTTGATGGTTCCGTGGATGACCAGTAGTTGTTTCCGAAGCACATCTGTAGGCATTCTGTAATCTGTGGACCTTCAGAGTGTTGATGAAACACAAAAATTGCATCGGCATTGAATACAATAAGCACCCTGCGGACGTTTCTCCATGGGTGTAATGTCTTAAACTGTCTACGCTTTGATCGATAACTGGAAAGCCAGTAGTAGTTTCCGAAGCACATCTGGAGGCATTCTGTAATCTGGGGACCTTCAGAGTGTTGATGAAACACAATAATTGCATCGGCATTGAATACAATAAGTACCATGCAGAATTTTCTCCATGGGAGTAATGTCTTAAACTGTCTACGATTTGATCGATTCTTGGAAGACCTGTAGTAGTTTCCGAAGCACATCTGGAGGCATTCTGTAATCTGTGGACCTTCAGAGTGTTGATGAAACACAAAAATTGCATCGGCATTGAATACAATAAGCACCATGCGGACTTTTCACAATGGGAGTAATGTCTAAAACTGTCTACGGTTTGATCGATTCCTGGAAGACCAGTAGCAGTCTCCGAAGCACATCTGTAGGCATTCCGTAATCTGTGAACCTTCAGAGTGTTGATGAAACACAAACATTGCATCGGCATTGAATTCAATAAGTACCATGCGGTATTTTCCCCATGGGAGTAGTTTCTTAAACTGTGTACGATTTGATCGATTCCTGGAAGACCTGTAGTAGTTTCCGAAGCACATCTGGAGGCATTCTGTAATCTGTGTACCTTCAGAGTGTTGATTAACCAAAGAAATTGCATCGTCATTGAATACAATAAGCACCATGCGGACTTTTCTCCATGGGAGTAATGTCTTAAACTGTCTACGCTTTGATGGTTCCCTGGATGACCAGTAGTTGTTTCCGAAGCACATCTGTAGGCATTCTGTAATCTGTGGACCTTCAGAGTGTTGATGAAACAAAAAAATTGCATCGGCATTGAATACAATAAGCACCCTGCGGACTTTTCTCCATGGGTGTAATGTCTTAAACTGTCTACGCTTTGATCGATAACTGGAAAGCCAGTAGTAGTTTCCGAAGCACATCTGGAGGAATTCTGTTATCTGTGGATCTTCAGAGTGTTGATGAAACACAAATATTGCATCGGCATTGAATACAATAAGCACCTTGAGGACTTTTCGCCAAGGGAGTAATGGCTTAAACTGTCTACGCTTCGATCGTTCCCTCGAAGACCAGTAGTTGTTTCCGAAGCACAGATGGAGGCATTCTGTAATCTGTGGACCATCAGAGTGTTGATGAAACACAGAAACTGCATCGGGATTGAATACAACAGGCACCAATCAGACTTTTCTCCATGGGAGTAATGTCATAAACTGTCTACGCTTTGATCGTTCCCTGAAAGACCGTTAGCAGTTTCCGAAGGACATCTGTATGCATTCCGTAATCTGTGGACCTTCTGAGTGTTGATGAAACACAAAAATTGCATCGACGTTAAATACAATAAGCACCATGCGTACTTTTCTCCTTGGGAGTAATGTCTTAAACAGTCTACGCTTTGATCGATTCCTTTAAGACCAGTAGTAGTTTCCGAAGCACATCTGGAGGCATTCTGTAATCTGTGTTCCTTCAGAGTGTTGATTAAACACAGAAATTGCATCGGGATAGAATATAACAGTCACCATACGGGCTTCGCTAAATGGGAGTAGTGTCTTAAACTGTCTACGCTTTAATCGTTCCCTGGAAGACCAGTAGATGTTTCCGAAGCACATCTGTAGGCATTCCGTAACATGTGGAAATTCAGAGTGTTGATGAAGCACAAAAATTGCATCGGCATTGAATACAATAAGCTCCATGCGGACTTTTCTGCATGGGAGTAATGTCTTAAACTGTCTACGCTTTGATAGATTCCTGGAAAACCAGTATTAGTTTCCGAAGCACATCTGGAGGCATTCTGTAATCTGTGGACTTTCAGAGTGTTTATGAAACACAAAAATTGCATCGTAATTGAATACAATAAGCACCATGCGGACTTTTCTGCATGGGAGTAATGTCATAAACTGTCTACGCTTTGATAGATTCCTGGAAAACCAGTAGTAGTTTGCGAAGCACATCTGGAGGCATTCTGTAATCTGTGGACCTTCAAAGTGTTGATGAAACACAAAAATTGCATCGGCATTGAATACAATAAGCACCTTGCGGACTTTTCTCCATTGGAGTAATGTCTTAAACTGTCTACGGTTTGATCGATTCCTGGAAGACCAGTAGTAGTTTCCGAAGCACATCTGGAGGCATTATGTAATCTGTGTAACTTCAGAGTGTTGATTAAACAAAGAATTTGCATCGGGATAGAATATAACAGTCACCATGCGGACTTTTCTCCATGGGAGTAATGTCTCAAACTGTCTACGCTTTGATCGATTCCTGGAAGACCAGTAATAGCTTTCGAAGCACATCTCTAGGCATTCCGTAATCTGTGGACCTTCAGAGTGTTGATGAACTACAAAAATTGCAGCGGCATTGAATACAATATTCACCATGCGGACTTTTCTCCATTGGAGTAATGTCATAAACTGTCTACGCTTTGAACGTTCCCTGGAAGCCCAGTAGTAGTTTCCGAAGCACATTTGTAGGCATTCCGTAATCTGTGGACCTTCAGAGTGTTGATGAAACACAAAATTTGCATTGGTATTGAATTTAATAAGCACCATGCGAACTTTTCTCCATGGGAGTAATGTCTTAAACTGTCTACGGTTTGATCGATTCCTGGAAGACCAGTAGTAGTTTCCGAAGCACATCTGGAGGCATTATGTAATCTGTGTAACTTCAGAGTGTTGATTAAACAAAGAATTTGCATCGGGATAGAATATAACAGTCACCATGCGGACTTTTCTCCATGGGAGTAATGTCTTAAACTGTCTACGCTTTGATCGTTCCCTTTAAGACCAGTAGTTGTTTCCGAAGCACATCTGGAGGCATTCTGTAATCTGTGGACCGTCAGAGTGTTGATGAAACACAGAAATTGCATCGGCATTGAATACAATATGCACCACGCGGACTTTTCTCCATGGGAGTAATGTCTTAAACTGTCTACGCTTTTATCGTTCCCAGGAAGACCAGGAGTTGTTTATGAAGCACATCTGGAGGCCTTCTGTAATCTGTGGACCATGAGATTGTTAATGAAACACAGAAACGGCGTCGGGATTGAATACAACAGGCACCTTGCGGACTTTTCTCCATGGGAGTAAATATCTCAAACTGTCAACGCTTTGATCGATTCCTGGAAGACCAGTAGTAGTTTCCGAAGCACATCTGCAGGCATTCCGTAATCTGTGGACCTTCAGAGTGTTGATGAAACACAAAAATGCATCGGCATTGAGTACAATAAGCACCATGCGGACTTTTCTCCATGGGAGTAATGTCTTAAACTGTCTACGCTTTGATCGTTCCCTGGAACTCCAGTAGTAGTTTCCTAAGCACATTTATAGGCGTTGTGTAATCTGTGGACCTTCAGAGTGTTGATAAAGCACAGAAATTGAATCTGGTTTGAATACAACAGGCACCGTTCGGACTCTTCTCCATGGGAGTAATGTATCAAACTGAATACGCTTTGATCGTCACCTGGAAGACCAGTAGTAGTTACCGAAGCACAACTGGAGGCATTCGGTAATCTGTTTACATTCAGAGTGTTGAGGAAACTCTAAAATTGCATCGGCATTGAATACAATAAGCACCATGCTGACTTTTCTCCATGGAAGTTATGTCTCAATATGTCTACGCTTTGATCGTTCCCTGGAAGAACAGTAGTAGTTTCTGAAGCACATGTGGAGGCGTTCTGTAATCTGTGGACCATCAGAGTGTTGATGAGACATAGAAACTGCATCGGGATTGAATACAACAGGCACCATGCGGATTTTTCTCCATGGGAGTAATGTCTCAAACTGTCTACGCTTTGATCGATTCCTGGAAGACCAGTAGTAGTTTCCGAAGCACATCTGCAGGCATTCCGTAATCTGTGGACCTTCAGAGTGTTGATGAAACACAAAAATTGCATCGGCATTGAGTACAATAAGCACCATGCGGACTTTTCTCCATGGGAGTAATGTCTTAAACTGTCTACGCTTTGATCGTTCCCTGGACGATCAGTAGTTGTTTCCGAATCACATCTTGAGGCATTCTGTAACTTGTGGACCTTCTGAGTGTTGATGAAACACAAAAACTGCATTGGCATTGAATACAATAAGCACCATGCGGACTTTTCTCCATGGGAGTAATGTCTAAAATTGTCTACGGTTTGATCGACTCCTCGAAGACCAGTAGTAGTTTCCGAAGCACATCTGTAGGCATTCCGTAATCTGTGGACCTTTAGAGTGTTGATGAAACACAAAAATTGCATCGGCAATGAATACAATATGCACCACGCGGACTTTTCTCCATGGGAGTAATGTCTTAAACTGTCTACGCTTTGATCGATTCCTTTAAGACCAGTAGTAGTTTCCGAAGCACATCTGGAGGCATTCTGTAATCTGTGTTCCTTCAGAGTGTTGATTAAACACAGAAATTGCATCGGGATAGGATATAACAGGCACCATACGGACTTCTCTAAATGGGAGTAGTGTCTTAAACTGTCTACGCTTTAATCGTTCCCTGGAAGACCAGTAGATATTTCCGAAGCACATCTGTAGGCATTCCGTAACATGTGGAAATTCAGAGTGTTGATGAAGCACAAAAATTGCATCGGCATTGAATACAATAAGCTCCATGCGGACTTTTCATCATGGGAGTAATGTCTTAAACTGTCTACGCTTTAATCGTTCCCTGGAAGACCAGTTGTTGTTTCCGAAGCACATCTGTAGGCATTCCGTAATCTGTGGACCTTCAGGAGTGTTGATGAAACACAAAAATTGCATCGGCATTAAAGACAATAAGCACCACGGCGACTTTTCTCCATGGGAGTAATGTCTTAAACTGTCTACGGTTTGATCGTTCCCTGTAAGACCAGTAGCAGTTTACGAAGCACATCAGTAGCTATTCCGTAATCTTTGGACCTTCAGAGTGTTGATGAAACACAAAAATTGCATCGGCATTGAATACAATAAGCACCATGCGGACTTTTCTCCATGGGAGTAATGTCTTAAACTGTCTACGCTTTGATCGTTCCCTGGAAGATCAGTAGTTGTTTCCGAATCACATCTTGAGGCATTCTGTAACTTGTGGACCTTCTGAGTGTTGATGAAACACAAAAACTGCATTGGCATTGAATACAATAAGCAACATGCGGACTTTTCTCCATGGGAGTAATGTCTAAAAGTGTCTACGGTTTGATCGATTCCTCGAAGACCAGTAGCAGTTTCCGAAGCACATCTGTAGGCATTCCGTAAACTGTGGACCTTCAGAGTGTTGATGAAACACAAACATTGCATCGGCATTGAATACAATAAGTACCATGCGGAATTTTATCCATGGAAGTAATGCCTTAAACTGTCTACGATTTGATCGATTCCTGGAAGACCTGTAGTAGTTTCCGAAGCACATCTGGAGGCATTCTGTAGTCTGTGGACCTTCATAGTGTTAATGAAACACTGAAGTTGCTTCGGGATTGATGACAACAGGCTCCAAGCGGTCTTTTCTCCAAGTGAGTAATGTCTCAATCTGTCTAGGCTTTGATCGTTCCCTGGAAGACCAGTAGTAGTTTGTGAAGCAAATGTGGAGGAGTTCTGTAATCTGTGGACCATCGGAATGTTGATGAAACACAGACAATGCTTCGGGATTAATTTCAACAGGCACCATGCGGACTTTTCTCCATGGTAGTTATGTCTCAATCTGTCTACGCTTTGCTAGGTTTCTGGAAGACCAGTAGTATTTTCCGAAGCACATCTGGAATCATTCTGTAACCTGTGGACCTTCAGAGTGTTTATGAGACTTAGAAATTGCATCGGGATTGAATACAACAGGCACCCTGCGAACTTTTATCCAAGGGAGTAATATCTCAAACTGTCGACGATTTGATCGTTATCTGGAAGACCAGTATTTGTTTCTGAAGCACATGTCGAGACGTTCTGTAATCTGTGGACCTTCAGAGTGTTGATGAAACATAGAAATTGCATCGGGATTGAATACAACATGCACCATGCGGACTATTCACCATGGGAGTAATGTCTCAAACTGTCTACGCTTGGATCGTTCCCTGGAAGTCCAGTAGTAGTTTCCGAAGCACATTTCTAGGCGTTGTGTAATCTGTGGTCCTTCAGAGTGTTGATAAAGCACAGAAATTGAATCTGGATTGAATACAACAGGCACCGTTCGGCCTCTTCTCCATGGGCGTAATGTATCAAACTGTATACGCTTTGATCATCCCCTGGAAGACCAGTAGTAGTTACCGAAGCACATTTGGAGGCATTCTATAATCTGTGGACCTTCAGAGTGTGGATGAAACACAGAAATTGCATCGGGATTTAATACAAAATTGACCATACGGACTTTTCTCCATGGGAGTAATGTCTTGAACAGTCTACGCTTTGATCGTTCTCTGGAAGACCAGTATTAGTTTCTGAAGCACATGTGGAGGCATTCCGTTATCTGTGGACCTTCAGAGTGTTGATGAAACACAAAAATTGCATCGGCATTGAAAGCAATATGTACCATGCAGAATTTTCTCCGTGGTAGTAATGTCTCTATCTGTCTACGCTTTGATCGTTCCCTGGAGGACCAGTAGTAGTTTCTGAAGCACATGTGGAGGCGTTCTGTAATCTGTGGACCATCGGAGTGTTGATGAAACACAGAAATTGCATCGGTATTGAATACAACATGCACCATGCGGACTAATCACCATGGGAGTAATGTCTCAAACTGTCTACGCTTGGATCGTTCCCTGGAACTCCAGTAGTAGTTTCCTAAGCACATTTATAGGCGTTGTGTAATCTGTGGACCTTCAGAGTGTTGATAGAGCACAGAAATTGAATCTGGTTTGAATACAACAGGCACCGTTCGGACTCTTCTCCATGGGAGTAATGTATCAAACTGAATACGCTTTGATCGTCACCTGGAAGACCAGTAGTAGTTACCGAAGCACAACTGGAGGCATTCTGTAATCTGTTTACATTCAGAGTGTTGAGGAAACTCTAAAATTGCATCGGCATTGAATACAATAAGCACCATGCTGACTTTTCTCCATGGAAGTTATGTCTCAATCTGTCTACGCTTTGATCGTTCCCTGGAAGAACAGTAGTAGTTTCTGAAGCACATGTGGAGGCGTTCTGTAATCTGTGGACCATCAGAGTGTTGATGAGACATAGAAACTGCAACGGGATTGAATACAACAGGCACCATGCGGACTTTTCTCCATGGGAGTAATGTCTCAAACTGTCTACGCTTTGATCGATTCCTGGAAGACCAGTAATAGCTTTCGAAGCACATCTCTAGGCATTCCGTAATCTGTGGACCTTCAGAGTGTTGATGAACTACAAAAATTGCAGCGGCATTGAATACAATATTCACCATGCGGACTTTTCTCCATTGGAGTAATGTCATAAACTGTCTACGCTTTGAACGTTCCCTGGAACTCCAGTAGTAGTTTCCGAAGCACATTTGTAGGCATTCCGTAATCTGTGGACCTTCAGAGTGTTGATGAAACACAAAATTTGCATTGGTATTGAATTTAATAAGCACCATGCGAACTTTTCTCCATGGGAGTAATGTCTTAAACTGTCTACGGTTTGATCGATTCCTGGAAGAACACTAGTAGTTTCCGAAGCACATCTGGAGGCATTCTGTAATCTGTTTACATTCAGAGTGTTGAGGAAACTCAAAAGTTGCATCGGCATTGAATACAATAAGCACCAAGCGGACTTTTCTCCATGGAAGTAATGTCTCAATCTGTCTACGCTTTGATCGTTCCCTGGAAGAACAGTAGTAGTTTCTGAAGCACATGTGGAGGCGTTCTGTAATCTGTGGACCATCAGAGTGTTGATGAGACATAGAAACTGCATCGGGATTGAATACAACAGGCACCATGCGGACTTTTATCCATGGGAATAATGTCTCAAACTGTCTACGCTTTGATCGATTCCTGGAAGACCAGTAATAGCTTTCGAAGCACATCTCTAGGCATTCCGTAATCTGTGGACCTTCAGAGTGTTGATGAAACACAAAAATTGCAGCGGCATTGAATACAATATGCACCATGCGGACTTTTCTCCATTGGAGTAATGTCTTAAACTGTCTACGCTTTGAACGTTCCCTGGAAGACCAGTAGTAGTTTCCGAAGCACATTTGTAGGCATTCCGTAATCTGTGGACTTTCAGAGTGTTGATGAAACACAAAATTTGCATTGGTATTGAATTTAATAAGCACCATGCGAACTTTTCTCCATGGGAGTAATGTCTTAAACTGTCTACGGTTTGATCGATTCCTGGAAGACAACTAGTAGTTTCCGAAGCACATCTGGAGACATTCTGTAATCTGTGGACCTTCAGAGTGTTGATGAAACACAAAAATTGCATCGGTATTGAATACAATAAGCACCATTCGGACTTTTCTCCATTGGAGTAATGTCTTAAACTGTCTACGCTTTGATCGATTCCTGGAAGACCAGTAGAGGTTTCCGAAGCACATCTGTAATCATTCCGTAATCTGTGGACTTTCAGAGTGTTGATGAAACCCAAAAATTGCATCGGCATTGAATAGAATATGTACCATTTGGACTTATCTCCATGGGAGTAATGTCTTAAACCATCTACGGTTTGATCGATACCTGGAAGACCACTAGTGTGTCTACGCTTTGATCATTACCTGGAAAACCAGTAGTACATTCCGAAGCACGTCTGGAGGCATTCTGTAATCTGCGGATCTTCAGAGTGTTGATGAAACACAAATATTGCATCGGGATAGAATATAACAGTCACCATGCGGACTTTTCTCCATAGTAGTGTTGTCTGAAACTGTCTACGCTTTGATCGTTCCCTGGAAGACCAGTAGCAGTTTCCCAAGCACATCTGAAGGCATTCTGTAATCTGTGTATCTTCAGAGTGTTGATTAAACACAGAAATTGCATCGGGATAGAATATAGCAGTCACCATGCGGACTTTTCTCCATGGGAGAAATGACTCAAACCGTCTACGCTTTGATCATTCCCTGGAAGACCAGTAGTTGTTTCCGAAACACATCTGGAGGCATTCTGTAATCTGTGGACCTTCAGAGTTTTGATGAAACACAGAAACTGCATCGGCGTTAAATACAATAAGCCCATTTCGGACTTTTCTCCATTTGAGTAATGTCTTAAACTGTCTACGGTTTGATCGATTCCCGGAAGACCAGTAGTAGTTTCCGAAGGACATGTGTAGGCATTCCGTTATCTGTGGACCTTCAGAATGTTGATGAAACACAAAAATTGCATCGGCATTGAATACAATAAGCACCTTGCGGACTTTTCTCCATGGGAGTAATGTCTTAAACTGTCTACGGTTTGATCGATTCCTGGAAGACCAGTAGCAGTTTCCGAAGCACATCTGGAGGCATTCTGTAATCTGTGTATCTTCAGAGTGTTGATTAAACACAGAAATTGCATCGGGATAGAATATAGCAGTCACCATGCGGACTTTTCTCCATGGGAGAAATGACTCAAACCGTCTACGCTTTGATCATTCCCTGGAAGACCAGTAGTTGTTTCCGAAACACATCTGGAGGCATTCTGTAATCTGTGGACCTTCAGAGTTTTGATGAAACACAGAAACTGCATCGGCGTTGAATACAATAAGCCCATTTCGGACTTTTCTCCATTTGAGTAATGTCTTAAACTGTCTACGGTTTGATCGATTCCCGGAAGACCAGTAGTAGTTTCCGAAGCACATCTGGAGGCATTCTGTAATCTGTGTACTTTCAGAGTGTTGATTAAACAAAGAAATTGCATCGGGATAGATAAATAACAGTCACAATATGGACTTTTCTCCATGGGAGTAATGTCTTAAACTGTCTACGCTTAGATCGTTCCCTTTAAGACCAGTAGTTGTTTCCGAAGCACATCTGGAGGCATTCTGTAATCTTTGGACCTTCAGAGTGTTGATGAAACACAAAAATTGCATCGTTATTGAATACAATAAGCCTCATGCGGACTTCCCTCCATGGGGGTAATGTCTTAAAATGTCTACGCTCTGATCGTTCCCTGGACGACCAGTAGTAGATTATGAAGCACATCTGGAGGCCTTCTGTAATCTGTGGACCATCAGAGTGTTAATGAAACACAGTAACTGCATCGGGATTGAGTACAACAAGCACCATGCGGACTTTTCTCCATGGGAGTAATGTCTCCAACTGTCTACGCTTTGATCGATTCCTGGAAGACAAGTAGTAATTTCCGAAGCACATCTGTAGGAATTGCGTAATCTGTGGACCTTCAGAGTGTTGATGAAACACAAAAATTGCATCGGCATTGAATACAAAAAGCAACATGCCGACTTGTCTCCATGGGAGTAATGTCTTAAACTGTCTACGCTTTGATCGATTCCTGGAAGACCAGTAGTAGTTTCAGAAGCACATCTGGAGGCATTCTGTAATCTGTGTACCTTCAGAGTGTTGATTAAAGCCAGAAATTTCATCGGGACAGAATTTAACAGTCACCATGCGGACTTTTCTCCATGGCAGTAATGTCTTAAACAGTCTACGCTTTTATCGTTCCCTGGAAGACCAGTAGTTGTTTCCGATGCACATCTGGACTCATTCCATAATCTGTGGACCATCAGAGTTATGATGAAACACAGAAACTGCATCGGGATTGAATATAACAGTCACCATGCGGACTTTTCTGCATGGGAGTAATGTCTCAAACTGTCTACGCTTTGATCGATTCCTGGAAGGCCAGTAGTAGTTTCCGAAGCACATCTGTAATACTTCCGTAATCTATGGACTTTCACAGTGTTGATGAAACACAAAAATTGCATCGGCATTGAATACAATATGTACCATGCGGACTTTTCTCAATGGGAGTAATGTCTTAAACTGTCTACGGTTTGATCGATTCCTGGAAGACCAGTAGCAGTTTCAGAATCACATCTGTAGGCATTCCGTAATCTGTGGACCTTCAGAGTGTTGATTAAACAAAGAAATTGCATCGGGATAGATAAATAACAGTCACAATATGGACTTTTCTCCATGGGAGTAATGTCTTAAACTGTCTACGCTTTGATCGTTCCCTTTAAGACCAGTAGTTGTTTCCGAAGCACATCTTGAGGCATTCTGTAATCTGTGGACCTTCGGTGTGTTGATGAAACACAAAATTTGAATTTGCATTGAATACTATAAGCACCATGCTAACTTTTCTCCTTGGGAGTAATGTCTTAAACTGTCTACGATTTGATCGATTCCTGGAAGACCAGTAGCAGTTTCCGAAGCACATCTGTAATCATTCCGTAATCTGTGGACCTTCAGTGTGTTGATGAAACACAAAAATTGCATTGGCATTGAAAGCAATATGTACCATGCGGATTTTTCTCCATGGGAGTTATCTCTCAATTTGTCTACGCTTTCATAGATTTCTGGTAGACCAGTAGTATTTTCCGAAGCACATCTGGAATCATTCTGTAATCTGTGAACCTTCAGAGTGTTGATGAAACTTAGAAATCGCATCGGGATTGAATACAACAGGCACCGTGCCGACTATTATGCAAGGAAGTAATATCTCAAACTGTAATCTGTGGACCTTCAGAGTGTTGATGAAACACAAAAATTGCATCGGCATTGAAAGCAATATGTACCATGAGGAATATTCTCCATGGTAGTAATGTGTCAATCTGTCTACGCTTTGATCGTTCCCTGGAAGACCAGTAAAAGTTTCTGAAACACATGTGGAGGCGTTCTGTAATCTGTGGAAAATCAGAGTGTTGATGAAACACAAAAATAGCGTCGGGATTTAATACAACAGGCACCGTGCGGATTTTTCTCCATGGGAGTAATGTATCAAACTGTATACGCTTTGTTTGTAACCTGGAGGACCAGTAGTAGTTACCAAAGCACATCCGGTGGCATTCAGTAATCTGTGGATCTTCAGAGTGCTGATGAAACACAGAAATTCCATAGGAATTGAATACAACAGGCACCCTGCGGACTACACTCCATGGGAATAATGTGTCAAACCGTTTACGCTTTGATCGTTCCCTAGAAGACCAGTAGTAGTTCCGAATCACATCTGGAGGCATTCTGTAATCTGTGGACTATCAGCGTGTAGATGAAACACTGATATTGCATCGGGATTGAATACAACAGACACCATTCGGACTCTTCTCCATGATAGTAATGTCTCAATCTGCCTACTCGTTGATCGTTCCCTGGAACACCAGTTTTATTCTCCGAGCACATCTGGAGGCATTCTGTAGTCTGTGGACCTTCATAGTGTTGATGAAACACTGAAATTGCTTCGGGATTGATTACAACAGGCACCAAGCGGACTTTTCTCCAAGGGAGTAATGTCTCAATCTGTCTACGCTTTGATCGTTACCTGGAAGACCAGTAGTAGTTTCTGAAGCACATGTGGAGACGTTCTGTAATCTGTGGACCATCAGAGTGTTGATGAAACAGAGAAATTGCATCGGGTTTGAATACAACATGCACCATGCGGACTAATCACCATGGGAGTAATGTCTCAAACTGTCTACGCTTGGATCGTTCCCTGGAACTCCAGTAGTAGTTTCCGAAACACATTTATAGGCGTTGTGTAATCTGTGGACCTTCAGAGTGTTGATAAAGCACAGAAATTGAATCTGGATTGAATACAACAGGCACCGTTCGGCCTCTTCTCCATGGGAGTAATGTATCAAACTGTATACGCTTTGATCGTCCCCTGGAAGACCAGTAGTAGTTACCGAAGCACATCTGGAAGCATTCTATAATCTGTGGACCTTCAGAGTGTTGATGAAACACAGAAATTGCATCGGGATTGATTACAACAGGCACTGTGCGGACTTATCTCCTAGTGAGTAATGTCTGAAACTGTCTACGCTTTGATCGATTCCTGCAAAAACCAGTAGTAGTTTCCGAAGTACATCTGGAGGCATTCTGCAATCTGTGGACCTTCAGAGTATTGATGAAACATAGAAAATGCATCGGCATTGAATACAATAAGCACCATGCGGACTTTTCTCCATGGGAGTAATGTCTCAATCTGTCTACGCTTTGATAGTTCCCTGGAAGAACAGTAGTAGTTTCTGAAGCACATGTAGAGGCGTTCTGTTATCTGTGGACCATCAGAGTGTTGATAAGACATAGAAACTGCATCGGGATTGAATACAACAGGCACCATGCGGACTTTTCTCCATGGGAGTAATGTCTCAAACTGTCTACGCTTTGATCGATTCCTGGAAGACCCGTAGTAGTTTCCGAAGCACATCTCGAGGCATTCTGTAATCTGTTTACATTCAGAGTGTTGAGGAAACTCAAAAATTGCATCGGCATTGAATACAATAAGCACCATGCGGACTTTTCTCCATGGAAGTTATGTCTCAATCTGTCTACTCTTTGATCGTTCCCCGGAAGAACAGTAGTAGTTTCTGAAGCACATATGGAGGCGTTCTGTAATCTGTGGACCATCAGAGTGTTGATGAGACATAGAAACTGCATCGGGATTGAATACAACAGGCACCATGCGGACTTTTCTCCATGGGAGTAATGTCTCAAACTGTCTACGCTTTGATCGATTCCTGGAACACCAGTAATAGCTTTCGAAGCACATCTCTAGGCATTCCGTAATCTGTGGACCTTCAGAGTGTTGATGAAACACAAAAATTGCAGCGGCATTGAATACAATATGCACCATGCGGACTTTTCTCCATTGCAGTAATGTCTTAAACTGTCTACGCTTTGAACGTTCCCTGGAAGACCAGTAGTAGTTTCCGAAGCACATTTGTAGGCATTCCGTAATCTGTGGACCTTCAGAGTGTTGATGAAACACAAAATTTGCATTGGTATTGAATTTAATAAGCACCATGCGAACTTTTCTCCATGGGAGTAATGTCTTAAACTGTCTACGGTTTGATCGATTCCTGGAAGAACACTAGTAGTTTCCGAAGCACATCTGGAGGCATTCTGTAATCTGTTTACATTCAGAGTGTTGAGGAATCTCAAAAATTGCATCGGCATTGAATACAATAAGCACCATGCGGACTTTTCTCCATGGAAGTAATGTCTCAATCTGCCTACGCTTTGATCGTTCCCTGGAAGAACAGTAGTAGTTTCTGAAGCATATGTGGAGGCGTTCTGTAAGCTGTGGACCATCAGAGTGTTGATGAGACATAGAAACTGCATCGGGATTGAATACAACAGGCACCATGCGGACTTTCCTCCATGGAAGTAATGTCTCTAACTGTCTACGCTTTGATCGATTCCTGGAAGACCAGTAATAGCTTTCGAATTACATCTCTAGGCATTCCGTAATCTGTGGACCTTCAGAGTGTTGATGAAACACAAAAATTGCAGCGGCATTGAATACAATATGCACCATGCGGACTTTTCTCCATTGGAGTAATGTCTTAAACTGTTTATGCTTTGAACGTTCCCTGGAAGACCAGTAGTAGTTTCCGAAGCACATTTGTAGGCATTCCGTAATCTGTGGACTTTCAGAGTGTTGATGAAACACAAAATTTGCATTGGTATTGAATTTAATAAGCACCATGCGAACTTTTCTCCATGGGAGTAATGTCTTAAACTGTCTACGGTTTGATCGATTCCTGGAAGACCACTAGTAGTTTCCGAAGCACATCTGGAGACATTCTGTGATCTGTGGACCTTCAGAGTGTTGATGAAACACAAAAATTGCATCGGTATTGAATACAATAAGCACCATGCGGACTTTTCTCCATTGGAGTAATGTCTTAAACTGTCTACGCTTTGATCGATTCAAGGAAGACCAGTAGTAGTTTCCGAAGCACATCTGTAATCATTCCGTAATCTGTGGACTTTCAGAGTGTTGATGAAACACAAAAATTGCATCGGCATTGAATAGAATATGTACCATTTGGACTTATCTCCATGGGAGTAATGTCTTAAACCATCTACGGTTTGATCGATACCTGGAAGACCACTAGTAGTTTCCGAAGCAAATCTTGAGGCATTCTGTAATCTGTGGACCTTCAGAGTGTTGATGAAACACAAAAATTGCATCTGCATTGAAAGCAATATGTACCATGAGGAATATTGTCCATGGTAGTAATGTCTCAATCTGTCTACGCTTTGATCGTTCCCTGGAAGACCAGTAAAAGTTTCTGAAACACATGTGGAGGCGTTCTGTAATCTATGGACCATCAGAGTGTTGATGAAACACAAAAATAGCATCGAGTTTTAATACAACAGGCACCGTGCGGACTTTTATCCAATGAAGTAATATCTCAAACTGTATATGATTTGATCGTTCCCTGGAAGACCAGTAGTAGATTCCGAAGCACTTTTGGACGCGTTGTGTAATCTGTCGTCCTTCAGAGTGTAGATAAAGCACAGAAATTGAATCTGGATTGAATACAACAGGCACCGTACGGTCTTTTCTCCATGGGAGTAATGTATCAAACTGTATACGCTTTGATTGTAACCTGGAGGACCAGTAGTAGTTACCAAAGCACATCCGGTGGCATTCAGTAATCTGTGGATCTTCAGAGTGTTGATGAAACACAGAAATTCCATCGGAATTGAATACAACAGGCACCCTGCGGACTATACTCCATGGGAATAATGTCTCAAACCGTTTACGCTTTGATCGTTCCCTGGAAGACCAGTAGTAGTTCCGAATCACATCTGGAGGCATTCTGTAATCTGTGGACTATCAGAGTGTAGATGAAACACTGAAATTGCATCGGGATTGAATACAACAGACACCATTCGGACTCTTCTCCATGATAGTAATGTCTCAATCTGCTTACGGGTTGATCGTTCCCTGGAACACCAGTTTTATTCTCCGAGCACATCTGGAGGCATTCTGTAGCCTGTGGACCTTCATGGTGTTGATGAAACACTGAAATTGCTTCGGGATTGAATATAACAGTCACCATGCGGACTTTTTTCCATGGGGGTATTGTCTTAAACTGTCTACGCTTTGATCGTTCCCTGGAAGAACAGTAGTAGTTTCTGAAGTACATGTGGAGACGTTCTGTAATCTGTGGACCATCAGAGTGTTGATGAAACACAGAAATTGCATCGGGATTGAATACAACATGCACCATGCGGACTAATCACCATGGGAGTAATGTCTCAAACTGTCTACGCTTGGATCGTTCCCTGGAACTCCAGTAGTAGTTTCCGAAGCACATTTATAGGCGTTGTGTAATCTGTGGACCTTCAGAGTGTTGATAAAGCACAGAAATTGAATCTGGATTGAATACAACAGGCACCGTTCGGCCTCTTCTCCATGGGAGTAATGTATCAAACTGTATACGCTTTGATCGTCCCCTGGAAGACCAGTAGTAGTTACCGAAGCACATCTGGAGGCATTCTACAATCTGTGGACCTTCAGAGTGTTGATGAAACACAGAAATTGCATCGGGATTGAGTACAACAGGCACTGTGCGGACTTATCTCCTAGTGAGTAATGTCTGAAACTGTCAACGCTTTGATCTATTCCTGCAAAACCAGTTTTAGTTTCCGAAGTACATCTGGAGGCATTCTGCAATCTGTGGACCTTCAGAGTATTGATGAAACATAGAAAATGCATCGGCATTGGATACAATAAGCACCATGCGGACTTTTCTCCATGGGAGTAGTGTCTCAATCTGTCTACGCTTTGATAGTTCAATAGAAGAACAGTAGTAGTTTCTGAAGCACATGTGGAGGCGTTCTGCAATCTGTGGACCATCAGAGTGTTGATATGACATAGAAACTGCATCGGGATTGAATACAACAGGCACCATGCGGACTTTTCTCCATGGGAGTAATGTCTCAAACTGTCTACGCTTTGATCGATTCCTGGATGACCCGTAGTAGTTTCCGAAGCACATCTGGAGGCATTCTGTAATCTGTTTACATTCAGCGTGTTGAGGAAACTCAAAAATTGCATCGGCATTGAATACAATAAGCACCATGCGGACTTTTCTCCATAGAAGTTATGTCTCAATCTGTCTACGGTTTGATCGTTCCCTGGAAGAACAGTAGTAGTTTCTGAAGCACATGTGGAGGCGTTCTGTAATCTGTGGACCATCAGAGTGTTGATGAGACATAGAAACTGCATCAGGATTGAATACAACAGGCACCATGCGGACTTTTCTCCATGGGAGTAATGTCTCAAACTGTCTACGCTTTGATCGATTCCTGGAACACCAGTAATAGCTTTCGAAGCACATCTCTAGGCATTCCGTAATCTGTGGACCTTCAGAGTGTTGATGAAACACTGAAATTGCAGCGGCATTGAATACAATATGCACCATGCGGACTTTTCTCCATTGGAGTAATGTCTTAAACTGTCTATGCTTTGAACGTTCCCTGGAAGACCAGTAGTAGTTTCCGAAGCACATTTGTAGGCATTCCGTAATCTGTGGACCTTCAGAGTGTTGATGAAACACAAAATTTGCATTGGTATTGAATTTAATAAGCACCATGCGAACTTTTCTCCATGGGAGTAATGTCTTAAACTGTCTACGGTTTGATCGATTCCTGGAAGAACACTAGTAGTTTCTGAAGCACATCTGGAGGCATTCTGTAATCTGTTTACATTCAGAGTGTTGAGGAATCTCAAAAATTGCATCGGCATTGAATACAATAAGCACCATGCGTACTTTTCTCCATGGAAGTAATTTCTCAATCTGTCTACGCTTTGATCGTTCCCTGGAAGAACAGTAGTAGTTTCTGAAGCATATGTGGAGGCGTTCTGTAAGCTGTGGACCATCAGAGTGTTGATGAGACATAGAAACTGCATCGGGATTGAATACAACAGGCACCATGCGGACTTTTCTCCATGGAAGTAATGTCTCTAACTGTCTACGCTTTGATCGATTCCTGGAAGACCAGTAATAGCTTTCGAATTACATCTCTAGGCATTCCGTAATCTGTGGACCTTCAGAGTGTTGATGAAACACAAAAATTGCAGCGGCATTGAATACAATATGCACCATGCGGACTTTTCTCCATTGGAGTAATGTCTTAAACTGTCTATGCTTTGAACGTTCCCTGGAAGACCAGTAGTAGTTTCCGAAGCACATTTGTAGGCATTCCGTAATCTGTGGACTTTCAGAGTGTTGATGAAACACAAAATTTGCATTGGTATTGAATTTAATAAGCACCATGCGAACTTTTCTCCATGGGAGTAATGTCTTAAACTGTCTACGGTTTGATCGATTCCTGGAAGACCACTAGTAGTTTCCGAAGCACATCTGGAGACATTCTGTGATCTGTGGACCTTCAGAGTGTTGATGAAACACAAAAATTGCATCGGTATTGAATACAATAAGCACCATTCGGACTTTTCTCCATTGGAGTAATGTCTTAAACTGTCTACGCTTTGATCGATTCCTGGAAGACCAGTAGTAGTTTCCGAAGTACATCTGGAGGCATTCTGCAATCTGTGGACCTTCAGAGTATTGATGAAACATAGAAAATGCATCGGCATTGGATACAATAAGCACCATGCGGACTTTTCTCCATGGGAGTAGTGTCTCAATCTGTCTACGCTTTGATAGTTCAATAGAAGAACAGTAGTAGTTTCTGAAGCACATGTGGAGGCGTTCTGCAATCTGTGGACCATCAGAGTGTTGATAAGACATAGAAACTGCATCGGGATTGAATACAACAGGCACCATGCGGACTTTTCTCCATGGGAGTAATGTCTCAAACTGTCTACGCTTTGATCGATTCCTGGATGACCCGTAGTAGTTTCCGAAGCACATCTGGAGGCATTCTGTAATCTGTTTACATTCAGAGTGTTGAGGAAACTCAAAAATTGCATCGGCATTGAATACAATAAGCACCATGCGGACTTTTCTCCATGGAAATAATGTCTCAATCTGTCTACGCTTTGATCGTTCCCTGGAAGAACAGTAGTAGTTTCTGAAGCACATGTGGAGGCGTTCTGTAATCTGTGGACCATCAGAGTGTTGATAAGACATAGAAACTGCATCGGGATTGAATACAACAGGCACCATGCGGACTTTTCTCCATGGGAGTAATGTCTCAAACTGTCTACGCTTTGATCGATTCCTGGAAGACCAGTAGCAGTTTCCGAAGCACATCTGTAATCATTCCGTAATCTGTGGACCTTCAGTGTGTTGATGAAACACAAAAATTGCATTGGCATTGAAAGCAATATGTACCATGCGGATTTTTCTCCATGGGAGTTATCTCTCAATTTGTCTACGCTTTCATAGATTTCTGGTAGACCAGTAGTATTTTCCGAAGCACATCTGGAATCATTCTGTAATCTGTGAACCTTCAGGGTGTTGATGAAACTTAGAAATCGCATCGGGATTGAATACAACAGGCACCGTGCCGACTATTATGCAAAGAAGTAATATCTCAAACTGTAATCTGTGGACCTTCAGAGTATTGATGAAACACAAAAATTGCATCGGCATTGAAAGCAATATGTACCATGAGGAATATTCTCCATGGTAGTAATGTCTCAATCTGTCTACGCTTTGATCGTTCCCTGGAAGACCAGTAAAAGTTTCTGAAACACATGTGGAGGCGTTCTGTAATCTGTGGAAAATCAGAGTGTTGATGAAACACAAAAATAGCGTCGGGATTTAATACAACAGGCACCGTGCGGACTTTTCTCCATGGGAGTAATGTATCAAACTGTATACGCTTTGTTTGTAACCTGGAGGACCAGTAGTAGTTACCAAAGCACATCCGGTGGCATTCAGTAATCTGTGGATCTTCAGAGTGCTGATGAAACACAGAAATTCCATAGGAATTGAATACAACAGGCACCCTGCGGACTACACTCCAAGGGAATAATGTGTCAAACCGTTTACGCTTTGATCGTTCCCTAGAAGACCAGTAGTAGTTCCGAATCACATCTGGAGGCATTCTGTAATCTGTGGACTATCAGAGTGTAGATGAAACACTGATATTGCATCGGGATTGAATACAACAGACACCATTCGGACTCTTCTCCATGATAGTAATGTCTCAATCTGCCTACTCGTTGATCGTTCCCTGGAACACCAGTTTTATTCTCCGAGCACATCTGGAGGCAATCTGTAGTCTGTGGACCTTCATAGTGTTGATGAAACACTGAAATTGCTTCGGGATTGATTACAACAGGCACCAAGCGGACTTTTCTCCAAGGGAGTAATGTCTCAATCTGTCTACGCTTTGCCGGCCGCGGTGGTCTCGCGGTTCTAGGCGAGCAGTCCGGAACCGTGCGACTGCTACGGTCGCAGGTTCGAATCCTGCCTCGGGCATGGATGTGTGTGATGTCCTTAGGTTAGTTAGGTTTAAGTAGTTCTAAGTTCTAGGGGACTAATGACCACAGCAGTTGAGTCCCATAGTGCTCAGAGCCATTTGAACCATTTTTGTCTACGCTTTGATCGTTACCTGGAAGACCAGTAGTAGTTTCTGAAGCACATGTGGAGACGTTCTGTAATCTGTGGACCATCAGAGTGTTGATGAAACACAGAAATTGCATCGGGATTGAATACAACATGCACCATGCGGACTAATCACCATGGGAGTAATGTCTCAAACTGTCTACGCTTGGATCGTTCCCTGGAACTCCAGTAGTAGTTTCCGAAGCACATTTATAGGCGTTGTGTAATCTGTGGACCTTCAGAGTGTTGATAAAGCACAGAAATTGAATCTGGAATGAATACAACAGGCACCGTTCGGCCTCTTCTCCATGGGAGTAATGTATCAAACTGTATACGCTTTGATCGTCCCCTGGAAGACCAGTAGTAGTTACCGAAGCACATCTGGAAGCATTCTATAATCTGTGGACCTTCAGAGTGTTGATGAAACACAGAAATTGCATCGGGAATGAGTACAACAGGCACTGTGCGGACTTATCTCCTAGTGAGTAATGTCTGAAACTGTCTACGCTTTGATCGATTCCTGCAAAACCAGTAGTAGTTTCCGAAGTACATCTGGAGGCATTCTGCAATCTGTGGACCTTCAGAGTATTGATGAAACATAGAAAATGCATCGGCATTGAATACAATAAGCACCATGCGGACTTTTCTCCATGGGAGTAATGTCTCAATCTGTCTACGCTTTGATAGTTCCCTGGAAGAACAGTAGTAGTTTCTGAAGCACATGTAGAGGCGTTCTGTAATCTGTGGACCATCAGAGTGTTGATAAGACATGGAAACTGCATCGGGATTGAATACAACAGGCACCATGCGGACTTTTCTCCATGGGAGTAATGTCTCAAACTGTCTACGCTTTGATCGATTCCTGGAAGACCCGTAGTAGTTTCCGAATCACATCTCGAGGCATTCTGTAATCTGTTTACATTCAGAGTGTTGAGGAAACTCAAAAATTGCATCGGCATTGAATACAATAAGCACCATGCGGACTTTTCTCCATGGAAGTAATTTCTCAATCTGTCTACGCTTTGATCGTTCCCTGGAAGAACAGTAGTAGTTTCTGAAGCATATGTGGAGGCGTTCTGTAATCTGTGGACCATCAGAGTGTTGATGAGACATAGAAACTGCATCGGGATTGAATACAACAGGCACCATGCGGACTTTTCTCCATGGAAGTAATGTCTCTAACTGTCTACGCTTTGATCGATTCCTGGAAGACCAGTAATAGCTTTCGAATTACATCTCTAGGCATTCCGTAATCTGTGGACCTTCAGAGTGTTGATGAAACACAAAAATTGCTGCGGCATTGAATACAATATGCACCATGCGGACTTTTCTCCATTGGAGTAATGTCTTAAACTGTCTATGCTTTGAACGTTCCCTGGAAGACCAGTAGTAGTTTCCGAAGCACATTTGTAGGCATTCCGTAATCTGTGGACTTTCAGAGTGTTGATGAAACACAAAAATTGCATCGGTATTGAATACAATAAGCACCATGCGGACTTTTCTCCATTGGAGTAATGTCTTAAACTGTCTACGCTTTGATCGATTCAAGGAAGACCAGTAGTAGTTTCCGAAGCACATCTGTAATCATTCCGTAATCTGTGGACTTTCAGAGTGTTGATGAAACACAAAAATTGCATCGGCATTGAATAGAATATGTACCATTTGGACTTATATCCATGGGAGTAATGTCTTAAACCATCTACGGTTTGATCGATACCTGGAAGACCACTAGTAGTTTCCGAAGCAAATCTTGAGGCATTCTGTAATCTGTGGACCTTCAGAGTGTTGATGAAACACAAAAATTGCATCTGCATTGAAAGCAATATGTACCATGAGGAATATTGTCCATGGTAGTAATGTCTCAATCTGTCTACGCTTTGATCGTTCAATGGAAGACCAGTAAAAGTTTCTGAAACACATGTGGAGGCGTTCTGTAATCTATGGACCATCAGAGTGTTGATGAAACACAAAAATAGCATCGGGATTTAATACAACAGGCACCGTGCGGACTTTTATCCAATGAAGTAATATCTCAAACTGTATATGATTTGATCGTTCCCTGGAAGACCAGTAGTAGATTCCGAAGCACATTTGGACGCGTTGTGTAATCTGTCGTCCTTCAGAGTGTAGATAAAGCACAGAAATTGAATCTGGATTGAATACAACAGGCACCGTGCGGTCTTTTCTCCATGGGAGTAATGTATCAAACTGTATACGCTTTGATTGTAACCTGGAGGACCAGTAGTAGTTACCAAAGCACATCCGGTGGCATTCAGTAATCTGTGGATCTTCAGAGTGTTGATGAAACACAGAAATTCCATCGGAATTGAATACAACAGGCACCCTGCGGACTATACTCCATGGGAATAATGTCTCAAACCGTTTACGCTTTGATCGTACCCTGGAAGACCAGTAGTAGTTCCGAATCACATCTGGAGGCATTCTGTAATCTGTGGACTATCAGAGTGTAGATGAAACACTGAAATTGCATCGGGATTGAATACAACAGACACCATTCGGACTCTTCTCCATGATAGTAATGTCTCAATCTGCTTACGGGTTGATCGTTCCCTGGAACACCAGTTTTATTCTCCGAGCACATCTGGAGGCATTCTGTAGCCTGTGGACTTTCATGGTGTTGATGAAACACTGAAATTGCTTCGGGATTGAATATAACAGTCACCATCCGGACTTTTTTCCATGGGGGTATTGTCTTAAACTGTCTACGCTTTGATCGTTACCTGGAAGACCAGTAGTAGTTTCTGAAGTACATGTGGAGACGTTCTGTAATCTGTGGACCATCAGAGTGTTGATGAAACACAGAAATTGCATCGGGATTGAATACAACATGCACCATGCGGACTAATCACCATGTGAGTAATGTCTCAAACTGTCTACGCTTGGATCGTTCCCTGGAACTCCAGTAGTAGTTTCCGAAGCACATTTATAGGCGTTGTGTAATCTGTGGACCTTCAGAGTGTTGATAAAGCACAGAAATTGAATCTGAATTGAATACAACAGGCACCGTTCGGCCTCTTCTCCATGGGAGTAATGTATCAAACTGTCTACGCTTTGATCGTCCCCTGGAAGACCAGTAGTAGTTACCGAAGCACATCTGGAGGCATTCTACAATCTGTGGACCTTCAGAGTGTTGATGAAACACAGAAATTGCATCGGGATTGAGTACAACAGGCACTGTGCGGACTTATCTCCTAGTGAGTAATGTCTGAAACTGTCTACGCTTTGATCGATTCCTGCAAAACCAGTAGTAGTTTCCGAAGTACATCTGGAGGCATTCTGCAATCTGTGGACCTTCAGAGTATTGATGAAACATAGAAAATGCATCGGCATTGGATACAATAAGCACCATGCGGACTTTTCTCCATGGGAGTAATGTCTCAATCTGTCTACGCTTTGATAGTTCAATAGAAGAACAGTAGTAGTTTCTGAAGCACATGTGGAAGCGTTCTGCAATCTGTGGACCATCAGAGTGTTGATAAGACATAGAAACTGCATCGGGATTGAATACAACAGGCACCATGCGGACTTTTCTCCATGGGAGTAATGTCTCAAACTGTCTACGCTTTGATCGATTCCTGGAAGACCCGTAGTAGATTCCGAAGCACATCTGGAGGCATTCCGTAATCTGTTTACATTCAGAGTGTTGAGGAAACTCAAAAATTGCATCGGCATTGAATACAATAAGTACCATGCGGACTTTTCTCCATAGAAGTTATGTCTCAACCTGTCTACGGTTTGATCGTTCCCTGGAAGAACAGTAGTAGTTTCTGAAGCACATGTGGAGGCGTTCTGTAATCTGTGGACCATCAGAGTGTTGATGAGACATAGAAACTGCATCGGGATTGAATACAACAGGCACCATGCGGACTTTTCTCCATGGAAGTAATGTCTCTAACTGTCTACGCTTTGATCGATTCCTGGAACACCAGTAATAGCTTTCGAAGCACATCTCTAGGCATTCCGTAATCTGTGGACCTTCAGAGTGTTGATGAAACACTGAAATTGCAGCGGCATTGAATACAATATGCACCATGCGGACTTTTCTCCATTGGAGTAATGTCTTAAACTGTCTAAGCTTTGAACGTTCCCTGGAAGACCAGTAGTAGTTTCCGAAGCACATTTGTAGGCATTCCGTAATCTGTGGACCTTCAGAGTATTGATGAAACCCAAAATTTGCATTGGTATTGAATTTAATAAGCACCACGCGAACTTTTCTCCATGGGAGTAATGTCTTAAACTGTCTGCGGTTTGATCGATTCCTGGAAGAACACTAGTAGTTTCCGAAGCACATCTGGAGGCATTCTGTAATCTGTATACATTCAGAGTGTTTAGGAAACTCAAAAATTGCATCGGCATTGAATACAATAAGCACCATGCGGACTTTTCTCCATGGAAATAATGTCTCAATCTGTCTACGCTTTGATCGTTCCCTGGAAGAACAGTAGTAGTTTCTGAAGCACATGTGGAGGCGTTCTGTAATCTGTGGACCATCAGAGTGTTGATGAGACATAGAAACTGCATCGGGATTGAATACAACAGGCACCATGCGGACTTTTCTCCGTGGGAGTAATGTCTCATACTGTCTACGCTTTGAACGATTCCTGGAAGACCAGTAATAGCTTTCGAAGCACATCTCTAGGCATTCCGTAATCTGTGGACCTTCAGAGTGTTGTTGAAACACAAAAATTGTAGCGGCATTGAATACAATAAGCACCATGCGGACTTTTCTCCATTGGAGTAATGTCTTAAACTGTCTACGCTTTGAACGTTCCCTGGAAGACCAGTAGTAGTTTCCGAAGCACATTTGTAGGCATTCCGTAATCTGTGGACTTTCAGAGTGTTGATGAAACACAAAATTTGCATTGGTATTGAATTTAATAAGCATCATGCGAACTTTTCTCCATGGGAGTAATGTCTTAAACTGTCTACGGTTTGATCGATTCCTGGAAGACAACTAGTAGTTTCCGAAGCACATCTGGAGACATTCTGTAATCTGTGGACCTTCAGAGTGTTGATGAAACACAAAAATTGCATCGGTATTGAATACAATAAGCACCATTCGGACTTTTCTCCATTGGAGTAATGTCTTAAACTGTCTACGCTTTGATCGATTCCTGGAAGACCAGTAGTAGTTTCCGAAGCACATCTGTAATCATTCCGTAATCTGTGGACTTTCAGAGTGTTGATGAAACCCAAAAATTGCATCGGCATTGAATAGAATATGTACCATTTGGACTTATCTCCATGGGAGTAATGTCTTAAACCATCTACGGTTTGATCGATACCTGGAAGACCACTAGTGTGTCTACGCTTTGATCATTACCTGGAAAACCAGTAGTACATTCCGAAGCACGTCTGGAGGCATTCTGTAATCTGCGGATCTTCAGAGTGTTGATGAAACACAAATATTGCATCGGGATAGAATATAACAGTCACCATGCGGACTTTTCTCCATAGTAGTGTTGTCTGAAACTGTCTACGCTTTGATCGTTCCCTGGAAGACCAGTAGCAGTTTCCGAAGCACATCTGGAGGCATTCTGAAATCTGTGTATCTTCAGAGTGTTGATTAAACACAGAAATTGCATCGGGATAGAATATAGCAGTCACCATGCGGACTTTTCTCCATGGGAGAAATGACTCAAACCGTCTACGCTTTGATCATTCCCTGGAAGACCAGTAGTTGTTTCCGAAACACATCTGGAGGCATTCTGTAATCTGTGGACCTTCAGAGTTTTGATGAAACACAGAAACTGCATCGGCGTTGAATACTATAAGCCCATTTCGGACTTTTCTCCATTTGAGTAATGTCTTAAACTGTCTACGGTTTGATCGATTCCCGGAAGACCAGTAGTAGTTTCCGAAGGACATGTGTAGGCATTCCGTTATCTGTGGACCTTCAGAGTGTTGATGAAACACAAAAAATTGCATCGGCATTGAATACAATAAGCACCTTGCGGACTTTTCTCCATGGGAGTAATGTCTTAAACTGTCTACGGTTTGATCGATTCCTGGAAGACCAGTAGTAGTTTCCGAAGCACATCTGGAGGCATTCTGTAATCTGTGTATCTTCAGAGTGTTGATTAAACACAGAAATTGCATCGGGATAGAATATAGCAGTCACCATGCGGACTTTTCTCCATGGGAGAAATGACTCAAACCGTCTACGCTTTGATCATTCCCTGGAAGACCAGTAGTAGTTTCCGAAGCACATCTGGAGGCATTCTGTAATCTGTGTACTTTCAGAGTGTTGATTAAACAAAGATATTGCATCGGGATAGATAAATAACAGTCACAATATGGACTTTTCTCCATGGGAGTAATGTCTTAAACTGTCTACGCTTTGATCGTTCCCTTTAAGACCAGTAGTTGTTTCCGAAGCACATCTGGAGGCATTCTGTAATCTTTGGACCTTCAGAGTGTTGATGAAACACAAAAATTGCATCGTTATTGAATACAATAAGCCTCATGCGGGCTTCCCTCCATGGGGGTAATGTCTTAAAATGTCTACGCTCTGATCGTTCCCTGGACGACCAGTAGTAGATTATGAAGCACATCTGGAGGCCTTCTGTAATCTGTGGACCATCAGCGTGTTAATGAAACACAGTAACTGCATCGGGATTGAGTACAACAAGCACCATGCAGACTTTTCTCCATGGGAGTAATGTCTCCAACTGTCTACGCTTTGATCGATTCCTGGAAGACAAGTAGTACTTTCCGAAGCACATCTGTAGGAATTGCGTAATCTGTGGACCTTCAGAGTGTTGATGAAACACAATAATTGCATCGGCATTGAATACAATAAGCAACATGCCGACTTTTCTCCATGGGAGTAATGTCTTAAACTGTCTACGCTTTGATCGATTCCTGGAAGACCAGTAGTAGTTTCTGAAGCACATCTGGAGGCATTCTGTAATCTGTGTACCTTCAGAGTGTTGATTAAACCCAGAAATTTCATCGGGACAGAATTTAACAGTCACCATGCGGACTTTTCTCCATGGCAGTAATGTCTTAAACAGTCTACGCTTTAATCGTTCCCTGGAAGACCAGTAGTTGTTTCCGATGCACATCTGGACTCATTCCATAATCTGTGGACCATCAGAGTTATGATGAAACACAGAAACTGCATCGGGATTGAATATAACAGTCACCATGCGGACTTTTCTGCATGGGAGTAATGTCTCAAACTGTCTACGCTTTGATCGATTCCTGGAAGGCCAGTAGTAGTTTCCGAAGCACATCTGTAATACTTCCGTAATCTATGGACTTTCACAGTGTTGATGAAACACAAAAATTGCATCGGCATTGAATACAATATGTACCATGCGGACTTTTCTCAATGGGAGTAATGTCTAAAACTGTCTACGGTTTGATCGATTCCTGGAAGACCAATAGCAGTTTCCGAAGCACATCTGTAGGCATTCCGTAATCTGTGGACCTTCAGAGTGTTGATTAAACAAAGAAATTGCATCGGGATAGATAAATAACAGTCACAATATGGACTTTTCTCCATGGGAGTAATGTCTTAAACTGTCTACGCTTTGATCGTTCCCTTTAAGACCAGTAGTTGTTTCCGAAGCACATCTTGAGGCATTCTGTAATCTGTGGACCTTCGGTGTGTTGATGAAACACAAAATTTGAATTTGCATTGAATACTATAAGCACCATGCTAACTTTTCTCCTTGGGAGTAATGTCTTAAACTGTCTACGATTTGATCGATTCCTGGAAGACCAGTAGCAGTTTCCGAAGCACATCTCTAATCATTCCGTAATCTGTGGACCTTCAGTGTGTTGATGAAACACAAAAATTGCATTGGCATTGAAAGCAATATGTACCATGCGGATTCTTCTCCATGGGAGTTATCTCTCAATTTGTCTACGCTTTCATAGATTTCTGGTAGACCAGTAGTATTTTCCGAAGCACATCTGGAATCATTCTGTAATCTGTGAACCTTCAGAGTGTTGATGAAACTTAGAAATCGCATCGCGATTGAATACAACAGGCACCGTGCCGACTATTATGCAAGGAAGTAATATCTCAAACTGTAATCTGTGGAACTTCAGAGTGTTGATGAAACACAAAAATTGCATCGGCATTGAAATCAATATGTACCATGAGGAATATTCTCCATGGTAGTAATGTCTCAATCTGTCTACGCTTTGATCGTTCCCTGGAAGACCAGTAAAAGTTTCTGAAACACATGTGGAGGCGTTCTGTAATCTGTGGAAAATCAGAGTGTTGATGAAACACAAAAATAGCGTCGGGATTTAATACAACAGGCACCGTGCGGACTTTTCTCCATGGGAGTAATGTATCAAACTGTATACGCTTTGTTTGTAACCTGGAGGACCAGTAGTAGTTACCAAAGCACATCCGGTGTCATTCAGTAATCTGTGGATCTTCAGAGTGCTGATGAAACACAGAAATTCCATAGGAATTGAATACAACAGGCACCCTGCGGACTACACTCCATGGGAATAATGTGTCAAACCGTTTAGGCTTTGATCGTTCCCTAGAAGACCAGTAGTAGTTCCGAATCACATCTGGAGGCATTCTGTAATCTGTGGACTATCAGCGTGTAGATGAAACACTGATATTGCATCGGGTTTGAATACAACAGACACCATTCGGACTCTCCTCCATGATAGTAATGTCTCAATCTGCCTACTCGTTGATCGTTCCCTGGAACACCAGTTTTATTCTCCGAGCACATCTGGAGGCATTCTGTAGTCTTTGGACCTTCATAGTGTTGATGAAACACTGAAATTGCTTCGGGATTGATTACAACAGGCACCAAGCGGACTTTTCTCCATGGGAGTAATGTCTCAAACTGTTTACGCTTGGATCGTTCCCTGGAACTCCAGTAGTAGTTTCCGAAGCACATTTATAGGCGTTGTGTAATCTGTGGACCTTCAGAGTGTTGATAAAGCACAGAAATTGAATCTGGATTGAATACAACAGGCACCGTTCGGCCTCTTCTCCATGGGAGTAATGTATCAAACTGTATACGCTTTGATCGTCCCCTGGAAGACCAGTAGTAGTTACCGAAGCACATCTGGAAGCATTCTATAATCTGTGGACCTTCAGAGTGTTGATGAAACACAGAAATTGCATCGGGATTGAGTACAACAGGCACTGTGCGGACTTATCTCCTAGTGAGTAATGTCTGAAACTGTCTACGCTTTGATCGATTCCTGCAAAACCAGTAGTAGTTTCCGAAGTACATCTGGAGGCATTCTGCAATCTGTGGACCTTCAGAGTATTGACGAAACATAGAAAATGCATCGGCATTGAATACAATAAGCACCATGCGGACTTTTCTCCATAGGAGTAATGTCTCAATCTGTCTACGCTTTGATAGTTCCCTGGAAGAACAGTAGTAGTTTCTGAAGCACATGTAGAGGCGTTCTGTAATCTGTGGACCATCATAGTGTTGATAAGACATAGAAACTGCATCGGGATTGAATACAACAGGCACCATGCGGACTTTTCTCCATGGGAGTAATGTCTCAAACTGTCTACGCTTTGATCGATTCCTGGAAGACCCGTAGTAGTTTCCGAAGCACATGTCGAGGCATTCTGTAATCTGTTTACATTCAGAGTGTTGGGGAAACTCAAAAATTGCATCGGCATTGAATACAATAAGCACCATGCGGACTTTTCTCCATGGAAGTTATGTCTCAATCTGTGTACTCTTTGATCGTTCCCTGGAAGAACAGTAGTAGTTTCTGAAGCACATGTGGAGGCGTTCTGTAATCTGTGGACCATCAAAGTGTTGATGAGACATAGAAACTGCATCGGGATTGAATACAACAGGCACCATGCGGACTTTTCTCCATGGAAGTAATGTCTCTAACTGTCTACGCTTTGATCGATTCCTGGAAGACCAGTAATAGCTTTCGAATTACATCTCTAGGCATTCCGTAATCTGTGGACCTTCAGAGTGTTGATGAAACACAAAAATTGCAGCGGCATTGAACACAATATGCACCATGCGGACTTTTCTTCATTGGAGTAATGTCTTAAACTGTCTATGCTTTGAACGTTCCCTGGAAGACCAGTAGTAGTTTCCGAAGCACATTTGTAGGCATTCCGTAATCTGTGGACTTTCAGAGTGTTGATGAAACACAAAATTTGCATTGGTATTGAATTTAATAAGCACCATGCGAACTTTTCTCCATGGGAGTAATGTCTTAAACTGTCTACGGTTTGATCGATTCCTGGAAGACCACTAGTAGTTTCCGAAGCACATCTGGAGACATTCTGTGATCTGTGGACCTTCAGAGTGTTGATGAAACACAAAAATTGCATCGGTATTGAATACAATAAGCACCATGCGGACTTTTCTCCATTGGAGTAATGTCTTAAACTGTCTACGCTTTGATCGATTCAAGGAAGACCAGTAGTAGTTTCCGAAGCACATCTGTAATCATTCCGTAATCTGTGGACTTTCAGAGTGTTGATGAAACACAAAAATTGTATCGGCATTGAATAGAATATGTACCATTTGGACTTATCTCCATTGGAGTAATGTCTTAAACCATCTACGGTTTGATCGATACCTGGAAGACCACTAGCAGTTTCCGAAGCAAATCTTGAGGCATTCTGTAATCTGTGGACCTTCAGAGTGTTGATGAAACACAAAAATTGCATCTGCATTGAAAGCAATATGTACCATGAGGAATATTGTCCATGGTAGTAATGTCTCAATCTGTCTACGCTTTGATCGTTCCCTGGAAGACCAGTAAAAGTTTCTGAAACACATGTGGAGGCGTTCTGTAATCTATGGACCATCAGAGTGTTGATGAAACACAAAAATAGCATCGGGATTTAATACAACAGGCACCGTGCGGACTTTTATCCAATGAAGTAATATCTCAAACTGTATATGATTTGATCGTTCCCTGGAAGACCAGTAGTAGATTCCGAAGCACATTAGGACGCGTTGTGTAATCTGTCGTCCTTCAGAGTGTAGATAAAGCACAGAAATTGAATCTGGATTGAATACAACAGGCACCGTGCGGTCTTTTCTCCATGGGAGTAATGTATCAAACTGTATACGCTTTGATTGTAACCTGGAGGACCAGTAGTAGTTACCAAAGCACATCCGGTGGCATTCAGTAATCTGTGGATCTTCAGAGTGTTGATGAAACACAGAAATTCCATCGGAATTGAATACAACAGGCACCCTGCGGACTATACTCCATGGGAATAATGTCTCAAACCGTTTACGCTTTGATCGTTCCCTGGAAGACCAGTAGTAGTTCCGAATCACATCTGGAGGCATTCTGTAATCTGTGGACTATCAGAGTGTAGATGAAACACTGAAATTGCATCGGGATTGAATACAACAGACACCATGTCGGACTCTTCTCCATGATAGTAATATCTCAATCTGCTTACGGGTTGATCGTTCCCTGGAACACCAGTTTTATTCTCCGAGCACATCTGGAGGCATTCTGTAGCCTGTGGACCTTCATGGTGTTGATGAAACACTGAAATTGCTTCGGGATTGAATATAACAGTCACCATGCGGACTTTTTTCCATGGGGGTATTGTCTTAAACTGTCTACGCTTTGATCGTTACCTGGAAGACCAGTAGTAGTTTCTGAAGTACATGTGGAGACGTTCTGTAATCTGTGGACCATCAGAGTGTTGATGAAACACAAAAACTGCATCGGGATTGAATACAACATGCACCATGCGGACTAATCACCATGGGAGTAATATCTCAAACTGTCTACGCTTGGATCGTTCCCTGGAACTCCAGTAGTAGTTTCCGAAGCACATTTATAGGCGTTGTGTAATCTGTGGACCTTCAGAGTGTTGATAAAGCACAGAAATTGAATCTGGATTGAATACAACAGGCACCGTTCGGCCTCTTCTCCATGGGAGTAATGTATCAAACTGTATACGCTTTGATCGTCCCCTGGAAGACCAGTAGTAGTTACCGAAGCACATCTCTAGGCATTCCGTAATCTGTGGACCTTCAGAGTGTTGATGAAACACTGAAATTGCAGCGGCATTGAATACAATATGCACCATGCGGACTTTTCTCCATTGGAGTAATGGCTTAAACTGTCTATGCTTTGAACGTTCCCTGGAAGACCAGTAGTAGTTTCCGAAGCACATTTGTAGGCATTCCGTAATCTGTGGACCTTCAGAGTATTGATGAAACCCAAAATTTGCATTGGTATTGAATTTAATAAGCACCATGCGAACTTTTCTCCATGGGAGTAATGTCTTAAACTGTATGCGGTTTGATCGATTCCTGGAAGAACACTAGTAGTTTCCGAAGCACATCTGGAGGCATTCTGTAATCTGTTTACATTCAGAGTGTTGAGGAAACTCAAAAATTGCATCGGCATTGAATACAATAAGCACCATGCGGACTTTTCTCCATGGAAATAATGTCTCAATCTGTCTACGCTTTGATCGTTCCCTGGAAGAACAGTAGTAGTTTCTGAAGCACATGTGGAGGCGTTCTGTAATCTGTGGACCATCAGAGTGTTGATGAGACATAGAAACTGCATCGGGATTGAATACAACAGGCACCATGCGGACTTTTCTCCGTGGGAGTAATGTCTCAAACTGTCTACGTTTTGAACGATTCCTGGAAGACCAGTAATAGCTTTCGAAGCACATCTCTAGGCATTCCGTAATCTGTGGACCTTCAGAGTGTTGATGAAACACAAAAATTGTAGCGGCATTGAATACAATATGCACCATGCGGACTTTTCTCCATTGGAGTAATGTCTTAAACTGTCTATGCTTTGAACGTTCCCTGGAAGACCAGTAGTAGTTTCCGAAGCACATTTGTAGGCATTCCGTAATCTGTGGACTTTCAGAGTGTTGATGAAACACAAAATTTGCATTGGTATTGAATTTAATAAGCACCATGCGAACTTTTCTCCATGGGAGTAATGTCTTAAACTGTCTACGGTTTGATCGATTCCTGGAAGACCACTAGTAGTTTCCGAAGCACATCTGGAGACATTCTGTGATCTGTGGACCTTCAGAGTGTTGATGAAACACAAAAATTGCATCGGTATTGAATACAATAAGCACCATTCGGACTCTTCTCCATTGGAGTAATGTCTTAAACTGTCTACGCTTTGATCGATTCAAGGAAGACCAGTAGTAGTTTCCGAAGCACATCTGTAATCTTTCCGTAATCTGTGGACTTTCAGAGTGTTGATTAAACACAAAAATTGCATCGGCATTGAATAGAATATGTACCATTTGGACTTATCTCCATGGGAGTAATGTCTTAAACCATCTACGGTTTGATCGATACCTGGAAGACCACTAGTAGTTTCCGAAGCAAATCTTGAGGCATTCTGTAATCTGTGGACCTTCAGAGTGTTGATGAAACACAAAAATTGCATCTGCATTGAAAGCAATATGTACCATGAGGAATATTCTCCATGGTAGTAATGTCTCAATCTGTCTACGCTTTGATCGTTCCCTGGAAGACCAGTAAAAGTTTCTGTAACACATGTGGAGGCGTTCTGTAATCTATGGACCATCAGAGTGTTGATGAAACACAAAAATAGCATCGGGATTTAATACAACAGGCACCGTGCGGACATTTATCCAATGAAGTAATATCTCAAACTGTATATGATTTGATCGTTCCCTGGAAGACCAGTAGTAGATTCCGAAGCACATTTGGACGCGTTGTGTAATCTGTCGTCCTTCAGAGTGTTGATAAAGCACAGAAATTGAATCTGGATTGAATACAACAAGCACCGTGCGGTCTTTTCTCCATGGGAGTAATGTAACAAACTGTATACGCTTTGATTGTAACCTGGAGGACCAGTAGTAGTTACCAAAGCACATCCGGTGGCATTCAGTAATCTGTGGATCTTCAGAGTGTTGATGAAACACAGAAATTCCATCGGAATTGAATACAACAGGCACCCTGCGGACTATACTCCATGGGAATAATGTCTCAAACCGTTTACGCTTTGATCGTTCCCTATAAGACCAGTAGTAGTTCCGAATCACATCTGAGGCATTCTGTAATCTGTGGACTATCAGAGTGTAGATGAAACACTGAAATTGCATCGGGATTGAATACAACGGACACCATTCGGACTCTTCTCCATGATAGTAATGTCTCAATCTGCTTACGGGTTGATCGTTCCCTGGAACACCAGTTCTATTCTCCGAGCACATCTGGAGGCATTCTGTAGTCTGTGGACCTTCATAGTGTTGATGAAACACTGAAATTGCTTCGGGATTGAATATAACAGTCACCATGCGGACTTTTTTCCATGGGGGTATTGTCTTAAACTGTCTACGCTTTGATCGTTACCTGGAAGACCAGTAGTAGTTTCTGAAGTACATGTGGAGACGTTCTGTAATCTGTGGACCATCAGAGTGTTGATGAAACACAGAAATCGCATCGGGATTGAATACAACATGCACCATGCGGACTAATCACCATGGGAGTAATGTCTCAAACTGTCTACGCTTGGATCGTTCCCTGGAACTCCAGTAGTAGTTTCCGAAGCACATTTATAGGCGTTGTGTAATCTGTGGACCTTCAGAGTGTTGATAAAGCACAGAAATTGAATCTGGATTGAATACAACAGGCACCGTTCGGCCTCTTCTCCATGGGAGTAATGTATCAAACTGTCTACGCTTTGATCGTCCCCTGGAAGACCAGTAGTAGTTACCGAAGCACATCTGGAGGCATTCTACAATCTGTGGACCTTCAGAGTGTTGATGAAACACAGAAATTGCATCGGGATTGAGTACAACAGGCACTGTGCGGACTTATCTCCTAGTGAGTAATGTCTGAAACTGTCTACGCTTTGATCGATTCCTGCAAAACCAGTAGTAGTTTCCGAAGTACATCTGGAGGCATTCTGCAATCTGTGGACCTTCAGAGTATTGATGAAACATAGAAAATGCATCGGCATTGGATACAATAAGCACCATGCGGACTTTTCTCCATGGGAGTAATGTCTCAATCTGTCTACGCTTTGATAGTTCAATAGAGGAACAGTAGTAGCTTCTGAAGCACATGTGGAGGCGTTCTGTAATCTGTGGACCATCAGAGTGTTGATAAGACATAGAAACTGCATCGGGACTGAATACAACAGGCACCATGCGGACTTTTCTCCATGGGAGTAATGTCTCAAAGTGTCTACGCTTTGATCGATTCCTGGAAGACCCCTAGTAGTTTCCGAAGCACATCTGGAGGCATTCTGTAATCTGTTTACATTCAGAGTGTTGAGGAAACTCAAAAATTGCATCGGCATTGATTACAATAAGCACCATGCGGACTTTTCTCCATAGAAGTTATGTCTCAACCTGTCTACGGTTTGATCGTTCCCTGGAAGACCAGTAGTAGTTTCCGAAGCACATTTGTAGGCATTCCGTAATCTGTGGACTTTCAGAGTGTTGATGAAACACAAAATTTGCATTGGTATTGAATTTAATAAGCACCATGCGAACTTTTCTCCATGGGAGTAATGTCTTAAACTGTCTACGGTTTGATCGATTCCTGGAAGACCACTAGTAGTTTCCGAAGCACATCTGGAGACATTCTGTGATCTGTGGACCTTCAGAGTGTTGATGAAACACAAAAATTGCATCGGTATTGAATACAATAAGCACCATTCGGACTCTTCTCCATTGGAGTAATGTCTTAAACTGTCTACGCTTTGATCGATTCAAGGAAGACCAGTAGTAGTTTCCGAAGCACATCTGTAATCTTTCCGTAATCTGTGGACTTTCAGAGTGTTGATTAAACACAAAAATTGCATCGGCATTGAATAGAATATGTACCATTTGGACTTATCTCCATGGGAGTAATGTCTTAAACCATCTACGGTTTGATCGATACCTGGAAGACCACTAGTAGTTTCCGAAGCAAATCTTGAGGCATTCTGTAATCTGTGGACCTTCAGAGTGTTGATGAAACACAAAAATTGCATCTGCATTGAAAGCAATATGTACCATGAGGAATATTCTCCATGGTAGTAATGTCTCAATCTGTCTACGCTTTGATCGTTCCCTGGAAGACCAGTAAAAGTTTCTGTAACACATGTGGAGGCGTTCTGTAATCTATGGACCATCAGAGTGTTGATGAAACACAAAAATAGCATCGGGATTTAATACAACAGGCACCGTGCGGACATTTATCCAATGAAGTAATATCTCAAACTGTATATGATTTGATCGTTCCCTGGAAGACCAGTAGTAGATTCCGAAGCACATTTGGACGCGTTGTGTAATCTGTCGTCCTTCAGAGTGTTGATAAAGCACAGAAATTGAATCTGGATTGAATACAACAAGCACCGTGCGGTCTTTTCTCCATGGGAGTAATGTAACAAACTGTATACGCTTTGATTGTAACCTGGAGGACCAGTAGTAGTTACCAAAGCACATCCGGTGGCATTCAGTAATCTGTGGATCTTCAGAGTGTTGATGAAACACAGAAATTCCATCGGAATTGAATACAACAGGCACCCTGCGGACTATACTCCATGGGAATAATGTCTCAAACCGTTTACGCTTTGATCGTTCCCTATAAGACCAGTAGTAGTTCCGAATCACATCTGAGGCATTCTGTAATCTGTGGACTATCAGAGTGTAGATGAAACACTGAAATTGCATCGGGATTGAATACAACGGACACCATTCGGACTCTTCTCCATGATAGTAATGTCTCAATCTGCTTACGGGTTGATCGTTCCCTGGAACACCAGTTCTATTCTCCGAGCACATCTGGAGGCATTCTGTAGTCTGTGGACCTTCATAGTGTTGATGAAACACTGAAATTGCTTCGGGATTGAATATAACAGTCACCATGCGGACTTTTTTCCATGGGGGTATTGTCTTAAACTGTCTACGCTTTGATCGTTACCTGGAAGACCAGTAGTAGTTTCTGAAGTACATGTGGAGACGTTCTGTAATCTGTGGACCATCAGAGTGTTGATGAAACACAGAAATCGCATCGGGATTGAATACAACATGCACCATGCGGACTAATCACCATGGGAGTAATGTCTCAAACTGTCTACGCTTGGATCGTTCCCTGGAACTCCAGTAGTAGTTTCCGAAGCACATTTATAGGCGTTGTGTAATCTGTGGACCTTCAGAGTGTTGATAAAGCACAGAAATTGAATCTGGATTGAATACAACAGGCACCGTTCGGCCTCTTCTCCATGGGAGTAATGTATCAAACTGTCTACGCTTTGATCGTCCCCTGGAAGACCAGTAGTAGTTACCGAAGCACATCTGGAGGCATTCTACAATCTGTGGACCTTCAGAGTGTTGATGAAACACAGAAATTGCATCGGGATTGAGTACAACAGGCACTGTGCGGACTTATCTCCTAGTGAGTAATGTCTGAAACTGTCTACGCTTTGATCGATTCCTGCAAAACCAGTAGTAGTTTCCGAAGTACATCTGGAGGCATTCTGCAATCTGTGGACCTTCAGAGTATTGATGAAACATAGAAAATGCATCGGCATTGGATACAATAAGCACCATGCGGACTTTTCTCCATGGGAGTAATGTCTCAATCTGTCTACGCTTTGATAGTTCAATAGAGGAACAGTAGTAGCTTCTGAAGCACATGTGGAGGCGTTCTGTAATCTGTGGACCATCAGAGTGTTGATAAGACATAGAAACTGCATCGGGACTGAATACAACAGGCACCATGCGGACTTTTCTCCATGGGAGTAATGTCTCAAAGTGTCTACGCTTTGATCGATTCCTGGAAGACCCCTAGTAGTTTCCGAAGCACATCTGGAGGCATTCTGTAATCTGTTTACATTCAGAGTGTTGAGGAAACTCAAAAATTGCATCGGCATTGATTACAATAAGCACCATGCGGACTTTTCTCCATAGAAGTTATGTCTCAACCTGTCTACGGTTTGATCGTTCCCTGGAAGAACAGTAGTAGTTTCTGAAGCACATGTGGAGGCGTTCTGTAATCTGTGGACCATCAGAGTGTTGATGAGACATAGAAACTGCATCGGGATTGAATACAACAGGCACCATGCGGACTTTTCTCCACGGGAGTAATGTCTCAAACTGTCTACGCTTTGATCGATTCCTGGAACACCAGTAATAGCTTTCGAAGCACATCTCTAGGCATTCCGTAATCTGTGGACCTTCAGAGTGTTGATGAAACACTGAAATTGCAGCGGCATTGAATACAATATGCACCATGCGGACTTTTCTCCATTGGAGTAATGGCTTAAACTGTCTATGCTTTGAACGTTCCCTGGAAGACCAGTAGTAGTTTCCGAAGCACATTTGTAGGCATTCCGTAATCTGTGGACCTTCAGAGTATTGATGAAACCCAAAATTTGCATTGGTATTGAATTTAATAAGCACCATGCGAACTTTTCTCCATGGGAGTAATGTCTTAAACTGTATGCGGTTTGATCGATTCCTGGAAGAACACTAGTAGTTTCCGAAGCACATGTGGAGGCGTTCTGTAATCTGTGGACCATCAGAGTGTTGATGAGACATAGAAACTGCATCGGGATTGAATACAACAGGCACCATGCGGACTTTTCTCCGTGGTAGTAATGTCTTAAACTGTCTACGCTTTGATTGTTCCCTGGAAGACCAGTAGTAGTTTCCGAAGCACATCTGGAGGCATTCTGTAATCTGTGGACCTTCAGAGTGTTGATGAAACACAAAAATTGCATCGGGATTGAATACAACGGGCACCATGCGGACTTTTCTCCATGGGAGTTATGACTCAATCTGTCTACGCTTTCACAGATTTCTGGTAGACCAGTAGTATTTTCCGAAGCACATCTGGAATCACCCATGCAGCCGACTTTTCCGACTTTACACGACGCTCACGCTAGTGACAGGCTTATTTATAGTTCGACGTCCATTTCACTCCTTGTCGACAATCACACAGCACCTGAGGTAACAAGCACATCTCGAGCCCCATTGTGCTCTCCATTGATCATGCCAGGTCAGTGCCTCGCTCTTTGCTACTGTGTAAATCTCTTGTCGTCCAACTGCAAAACACTGGGCCACAACAGGTTTCCGCGTCTCCATTGCACTTATCATACTACGAAACGCTCCCCAAACTTGGCAATCACCCATGCAGCCGACTTTTCCGACTTTACACAACGCTCACGCAACGCTGACGCTAGTGACAGCAGGATTTATAGTTCGACCTCGCGCCAAAGCGAATCAGCACATTTCGCCTACGGCTTAGGCCGCTCTCCTATTGTGGCTGCTCGGTGTCTGCAGGCAACGAGGGGTTGCAAGCTTCCTGTGTTCGCACCTATATCACCTGAGCTTGCTTGTCAGAGACAGACTATCGCAAAACATACAACTCACTCCATGAATTGATTGCTACGGCATCTGTTATCAGCAGTCACAACTAGCAACACCAGTAGCAGCTGACTGCACGCAAAGAATAGGAATGTGCAGTGGGTTTTACGTGAACTCGGCGCAAGGCAGATCTTTCCGACGTAGGCTTGAGAATCTTATGGGAACATTTGTACTGTTTCTAAATTAAGTGTCGGTGTGGGAGGAGGGTGCTTCCCGCGCACGACTAAATGCACGCTTGCCACTTGTGGATGCTAATCGTTCGTTGCCTAGACACCTTTGCTGGTTGGGAATTATTCCACTTGCATGGCAAGGTGCGCATGTAGGTGTATTAAAAATTCTGGAGGCGCTGGGTATCGATCCCTGTACGTCTCGCATACTAAGCGAGCGCTCTACCATCTGAGCTACGCCCCCCCCCCTCCCCCCCCCCGTTGACTAATTGTGCTACATACAGCCATATCAACGTCACTGACCCTTGCACTCCCATTATTCCGCAGACAAACACTACTCTCTATGTATCAGTGAGGGTGTCTCTCAGGTTTGGTGCATTCTGTACCGAATCGTAGTTGGCCACAATGAAAGTGGCACGCATAACGTCGAAAATAGAGTTCGGACACCGCTCTGAGTAAGACGAACGTTTTGTCGACTCTCTAGAATTCAATGACGTTAAGCCGTGGTACCTAAGACAGATCTGCACTCGATGACACCTTCATAACAGCCTGTCACCACACTTACATCTTGCTCTCCTTACGACAGTATACATCATATCAGTCTGTGACGCTGATTTTGCAACTTCTTGCGTGCCTTTATGTTCGCCGCGACCAACACTTACCATGCACTGACCACAAAGCAAGGAGGAGCCGCGGCTTGAACCCGAGACCTGTCACACGCTAAGCGAACGATCTGCCAAATGAGCTACGGCTGCACACACGACCAAGCCTGGCTATTCTCCATTCTTTGCGACTCTGATGTGCACGGACACGATGGTTGGTTGGTTTGTAGAGGCGAAGGTACCAGAGTACATAGGCGGCGCGGACACGTTCATATACACAAGAGTTCCAAGTAGTTTCGATGCTATGGTATTACGAATGCAAATTCCGTCTGCTTTTAACGTCTTAAATTGAAAGGAAGGTCACAAATTGCTCCATTTCACTTCTTGTCGACAATCACACAGCACCTGAGGTAACATGCACATCTCGAGCCCCATTGTGCTCTCCATTGTTCATGCCAACTCAGAGCCTCGCTCTTTGCTACTGTGTAAAACTCTTGTCGTCCAACTGCAAAACACTGGGACACAAGTTTCCGCGTCTCCATTGCACTGATCATACTACGAAACGCTCCCCAAACTTGGCAATCACCCATGCAGCCGACTTTTCCGAATTTACACGACACTCACGCTAGTGACAGCGTTATTTATAGTTCGACGTCGCGCCAAAGCGAATGAGCACATTTTGACTACGGCTTAGGCCGCTCTCCTAGTGTGGCTGCTCTGTGTCTGCAGGCAGCGAGGGGTTGCAAGCTTCCTGTGTTCGCACCTATATCACCTGAGCTTGCTTGTCAGAGACAGGCTATCACAAAACATACAACTCACTCCATGAATTGATAGCTACGGCATCTGTTATCAGCAGTCACAACCAGTAACACCAGTAGCAGCTGACTGCACGCAAAGAATATGAACGTGCAGTAGGATTTACGTGAACTCGGCTCAAGGCAGATCTTTCCGACGTAGGCTTGAGAATATTATGGCAACACTTGTACTGTTTCTAAATTATGTGTAGGTGTGGGAGGAGGGTGCTTCCCGCGCACGAATAAAAGCACGCTTGCCACTTGTGGATGCTAATCGTTCGCTTGTATCTGCCTAGACACCTCTGCTAGTTAGGAATTATCCCACTTGCATGGCAAGGTGCGCATGTAGGTGTATTAAAAATTCTGGAGGCGCTGGGTATCGATCCCTGTACCTCTCGCATACTAAGCGAGCGCTCTACCATCTGAGCTACGCCCACCCCCCCGGTGACTAATTGTGCTACATACAGCCATATCAACGTCACAGACCCTTGCACTCCCATTATTCCGCAGACAAACACTAATCTCTATGTATCAGAGAGGGTGTCTTTCTGGTTTCGTGCATTATGTGTCGAATCATAGTTGGCCACAATGAAAGTGGCACGCATAACGTCCAAAATAGAGTTCGGACACCGCTCTGAGTAAGACGAACGTGTTGTCCACTCTCTAGACTTCAATGACGTTAAACCGTGATACCTAAGACAAATCTGCACTCGATGACACCTCGATAACAGCCGGTCCGCACACTTACATCTTGCTCTCCTTATGACAGTATACATCATATCAGTCTGTGACGCTGGTTTTGCAACTTCTTGCGTGCCTTTATGTTCGCCGCGACCAACACTTACCATGCACTGGGCACAAAGCATGGAGGAGCCGCGGCTTTAACCCGAGACCTGTCACACGCTAAGCGAACGATCTGCCAAATGAGCTATGGCTGCACACACGACCAAGCCTGGCTATTCTCCATTCTTTGCGACTCTGATGTGCACGGACACGATGGTTGGTTGGTTTGTAGCGGCGAAGGTACCAGAGTACATAGGCGACGCGGACACGTTTATATAAACAAGAGTTCCAAGTAGTTTCGATGCTCTGGTATTACGAGTGCAAATTCCGTCTGTTTTTAACGTCTTAAATTGAAAGGGCGGTCACAAAATGGTCCATTTCACTCCTCGTCGACAATCACACGGCACCTGAGGTAACAAGCACATCTCGAGCCCCACTGTGCTCTCCATTGTTCATGCCAACTCAGTACCTCGCTCTTTGCTACTGTGTAAAACTCTTGTCGTCCAACTGCAAAACACTGGGCCACAACAAGTTTCCGCGTCTCCATTGCACTGATCATACTACGAAACGCTCCCCAAACTTGGCAATCACCCATGCAGCCGACTTTTCCATCTTTACACGACGCTCACGCTAGTGACAGCCTTATTTATAGTTCGACGTCGCGCCAAAGCGAATGAGCACATTTCGCCTACGGCTTAGGCCGCTCTCCTAGTGTGGCTGCTCTGTGTCTGCAGGCAGCGAGGGGTTGCAAGCTTCCTGTGTTCGCATTTATATCACCTGTGCTTGCTTGTCAGAGACTGACTATCGCAAAACATACAAATCACTCCATGAATTTATTGCTACGGCATCTGTTATCAGCAGTCACAACCAGCAACACCAGTAGCAGCCGACTGCACGCAAAGAATGGGAACGTGCAGTGGGATTTACGTGAATTCGGCGCAAGGCAGGTCTTTCTGACGTAGGCTTGAGAATCTTATGGGAACATTTGTACTGTTTCTAAATTAAGTGTCGGTGTGGGAGGAGGGTGCTTCCTGCGCACGAATAAAAGCACGCTTGCCAATTGTGGATGCTAATCGTTCGCTTGTATCTGCCTAGACACCTCTGCTGGTTGGGAATTATTCCACTTGCATGGCAAGGTGCGCATGTAGGTGTGTTAAAAATTCTGCAGGCGCTGGGTATCGATCCCAGTACCTCTCGCACGCTAAGCAAACGATCTACCATCTTTTTTTTTATTTTTTTTTTTTTTTTTTTTTTTTAGATTAAAACTCAGGAGCAACTCCAAGCAAAAAATGGTCTACAGCAACATTCAGACGGTTTCGTACTGCTCAATTGCTACATTAAAACGGTATGTTTCTTTTTCATAACTGGAAAAACACGAGCGAGACATCATTCGAACGTGTAATCTTCAGATCCGAAGTCCGACGCCTTATCCATTAGGACACACGGTCACTGACGACCAACTATAACATGTATACGACTCATCTCGAAACGCTCACACCCCTGAGGATTTGTGTTTTCGTTCTACACAGCCGCTGCCCCTTGCTCTTTCCCACCCATTCCTTACATTCAACCTCTTACGAGACCGACCAAATGTAGACTGAGAAACAAGACCACACACTTTGTGCATTCGGAATCGCCGCATTTGTTACAATGGCCATTTGCTACTTCTGCAGAAGCGGCGGCGGCGACGACGACGACGACGACCGCGAGAGGCTCTGAGATATGTGAGAAATACATCTATAAAATGTAATTCAGACTGCCTCGTCCCACCTTATGCTGTACCGCTTTGGCAAATGCCTTATCTGCGCCATTCGCCTTAATCACATCTGAGAGTAATTCTTAAAAAAACGCCTGTCGCTAATTGTTCGTCATCACAGATACTGTTTGCTATACGGCCACAACGTGCAACTGATTTCCAAAATTCATCTTTCTCCTGTGAGGATGGAACTTACGACTCCTGGTTTATTAGACCAGTGCTCTACCACTTTTTTTTTTTTAAAATTCGACTTCCTCCTTTGAGGATGGAACTCACGACCCTTGGTTTACTAGACCAGTGCTCTACCATTTTTTTTTACGCCTTATCCACTTTTTTTTCATTTTTTTCTTTTTTTCGCTGTTTTTTTTTCGTTTATGTTTATTATGTCCTTTTTAGGTTTTTCTTTATTCATATTTTTTTAACACTGTTTTTTCGTTTTTCCTTTGTAATGACCCAGGGCAGGTAGGTGGAGGCGCGTTGGGCAGGGGTCGTATCCCGAGGCCTGGCCATGACGTCTCCTCCTCCCTGCACTGAAGCCCAGTGTCACCAATACGTTGTAATTGTCTTTGGTTCGGAGTCTTGTGATACTTATATGTGAACACGGGACTTATGAAGCGTTGTCTATCGAAACAGTTATTTTGCCTTCCTGCCAAGATTGTACCTAAGAACTAGCGAGAATGTCTTCCCTGTCATGAAGTTAGCTCAGTATGCCCCTATACCGGTTCCATTAATGATTCAGGCGCAGGAGCGATCAATAGAAATTGAAACTTAACCGACTCCCAGATTTTCGAAAACAATAGTAAGCATATTCGCAAAGTCCCTCTTAAGGTGTGGGAAAGACTTTTGCGTCCAGTACTCATGAAGCATGTAACCAGTAAACGAAATGAAATCGGTAATACCATGATCATCAACCACTGCAAAAATGTAACGGCCAAGAAGCCACATAACGGTGTTGTTCTTGGTCCGGGGATAAAAAACCGTGTCCGGCCAGCAGAGAATATCAGTCTTAAATGCCGATTCGGAGCTCCTGGTGAGTAAAGCCAATTGTCGGCGCAGCCAGTGCCACATGCGATGAAGGTCAGCGCAGGTAAATCGGTGTTGGAGTGTATCAACACAACCACACGTTTGACAAAGCGGAGAGACACATAAACCTATACGATGAAGGCGTTCGTTCGTAGGAAGCAGCTAATTAACTACGTTATACCATAGGGAGGCAACAGTTGCTGAATGAACGGGTAAGCTAATATTCGCCCATATGTTACGCCAATTAAAACTGGGATAATGCAAAACAATCGGGTTGGAAGAAGAAGACCATCGCCATTTGTCAAGCAGGGTTAGCGTAGTAATAACAGGACGACGTTGTAAGTGGAGATCTACGTAACTAATCTCAGTGTAGAAGTCCCGAACATGCCGTAGCTTCGCATTTAGAGGCCCAACGTTAATGGGCGGTAACAAGCTCGCAGGACGAACGACATGGAATAATCGCGAAGTAACAGTCGGGGACTCAGATAATAAAAGATGGAGGGTTCGCTTAACATAAAGGGCAGCAGCCTTGACACGGACGTCGGTGAACGACAAGCCGCCCTCAAGACGCGGCTTCGTAAGAACATCACAACGTAATTTAAAAATATGCCCCCGCCAAATATATCTGTTAATAAGCTGGACCATTTTTGCACCCTGCATTCGGGGAAGCGGAAACAGCTGAGCAACGTAATATACTTTACATAAAACATAAGTGTCTAATACACGCTTTTTTTGCAGTAGCGGTATCGAACGCCATGAGTGTTCTAATAAAACACCTTGCAGCTTGGAAATGGCCACTTGCCAATTTTTTGCAGCCATCCGAAGAGGACAACGTTCAAGATAGATACCTAAATGTGTATGGTGTTCAACAGCTGTAACCCACGGAACAACCACACGTTCAAAGCCCCGCAAATTCAGGAGCTTGCTTTTACGGGGATTGATACGAGAACCTGAGGCCGCAGAAAATTTATCGAGTTCCATTTTCAACTGCGGCACTTCTGCGGTGGAACGAAGCAAAACAACCAAATCATCAGCATAAGCTGTTGCCGTCTGGGTAACCCCAGAGATCGTAAGACCACGAAGTGTCGAGTTGAGACGTGTAAGGACTGGTTGAAGGGAGAGAGCATAAAGGGTCATGGATAAAGGACTACCTTGCGGGAAGCCACGTTGAATATCAATGACCTTTGTCAGCTGGCCATTAATGTCAATCTTAGCAGAAATGCCAGTCGTCATATTCTTAAGTACCAGCAGCGCCTGTTCATTAAAACCGAGCCGGCGCAGCAGAAGCTCTAAAAACGAATGGGACACACGATCAAAGGCCTTACTAAAATCAACAAATAAAAGCGCACAGGAAATATTGGTGACAGCGACAATCGACACGACATCACGATACCCCGCCAGAGACGTCAATATAGAGCGCCCTGGAAAGCAGCTTTGACAAGGAGGTATCACAGGTGTAAGCAAGAGGGATAGACGTGCATTAACAGCCCTAGCGGCCGTGTTATAGTCAAAATTTAATAGGGTTAAAGGACGAAAGTCACTAGCTGTCTTCAAACCAGCAGATTTAGGTATCAGGACAACCGTACCTCTCTTGAAATCGGCTGGAATTGTGTCACCATTCAAGATTTCATTCACAATATCCGTAAAAACAGGCCCTACAATAGGCCAAAAGCGAACAAAAAACTCCTTAGGTAGGCCATCAGGACCAGGAGATTTGTGAGATGCTGAACAAACAATGAAAGCTGAAATTTCGTCTGCAGTAAAAGGAGCTAAAAATTTCGCATTATGGTCCTCTGTTAAAACTGATGGGATAGCAGTTCAAATCTCGTCAACATCAATCGGATCAGAATCAGCCGCAGTATATAACGTCTCATAGTAGCAGGTAAGTTCATGGCTTATTTGATTCTGTAAGGTAAGCCGGCGACCATCAGCTGCCATAAGGCCGTCAATCAATACACGTCGACGGTTCTTGTGGTGACGAAACAGATGGTACATAGAAGTCATTTCATGAGCTAACGTGGACGGTGGTTTAGATTTAATCTTCAATCCTTCCATCTGAAGCCGCTTAATACTAAGTAGCTTGGCCTTAATTTTCCGTATCTCAGAAAGGTGGGCACATGTCATTGTAGAAGTATCATAAAGTTCGCGAAGCACCGAATAGTAATATTCAAAAGTCAGTTTCAGATCTCGCGCTCTATTATAACTGTAGGACATTAAAGTGCGACGTAGTTTTGGCTTCACACAGTGGATCCACCAATGAAGCTTAGACGGATAGTATCGCAGAGAACGTAAACAAAAGTCCCACGCCGTCTGTATTAGAGGTTCGATGTCAGGGTCATCGAGCAAGGAGACATTTAATTTCCACAGCGGCCTATAAAGTTTAAGAGGTTGACGCTCCAAATTAATTATAACAGCAAGGACACAATGATCCGTAAAACTGGCTGGAATAACATCTACATCTAAAACAGAAACACTAAGGGGATCAGAAATATACAATCGGTCAAGCCGACTACTTGAGGTGGCAGTAAAAAATGTAAATTTAACTAAAGTGGGGTGTTTAACCTCCCACGCATCGCGTAGTCGTAATTGACGTACAAGAGAATGTAGCTCGAAAAATAATTAAAATGAGGGGATTGGTCTTTAGCTTGTAACACACAATTAAAATCGCCCCCCAATATCAAGGTCGCAGGATTTTTTGTAAAAGGTAAATCAGATCCTCTTTATAAAAACGAGACCTTTCCTGCCGCTTGCTAGAACCAGAGGGGGCGTAAATGTTAACCAAGGTCGTGTCAAATAACCGACAACCAATGCCCCGTCCCGAGTCTAAAAGCTCAATTTCGGTAACGGGGATACCGTCACGAATTAGGAAAGCAGTACCTGCAGAAAACTCAGGTGCAAAATTTATAATAGTGCGAAAACCAGGAACAAACAGGTGTGCAACGGAGACTTCCTGCAGGAAAACAATATCAGCTGCAGAGTCATAAATAAACTGCTGCAGAGACGCTAACTTCAGAGCAGATTGAATGCCATTTATATTTAAGGTAATAAACGTGTACGCCTGCAACATCAACCAAAAAATGGGAAATGAACCCAAATTACACCACACTAGAAGCAACTACATCCATATCATCAACATCAGACATGGCAGAGGGTGATTGTCCAGAATCAACGGAATCAGAGTCGTCCTTCGCATGCTTATGTTTCTTCCGCACCGCGTGGAGATTGGGGGGCACTTTCACCCGACGACGTATCTGATGCACACCAGATTCAAGAGCAGGCGGAGTGGGGGGTTCGAGATCAGGCACGTCAACCAAAGCGTCCGAAGGATTAGCAGGGCGAGAGGAGTCAGAAGGAGGAGCCATCAAGGGGAAAACTGCATCAGGAACATCGGCACCGGTTTCAGAATGTGTAGGTATTGGAAGTGTAGGAGGTGGTAAGATAGGTTTGGAGTCTGCTGATGCGGAGCGCGCAGTTCTAGGAGCGGTTTTCCGACAAACAGCCGTCTCCACCGAAGTGTCGTCAACATGTTGTGATGCCTGTGGCGGTGGGGATGTCAACAACACCTCGACTGAATGTTGTGGCTCTTGCGCCGACGGCATGGCAGCAAGTTTGACGTCATCAGGCAAAGAAGGAGAGACAGCGGGAACAGATTCCGAAACAGGTATGGGAGATTCTGGAATTCTCTCATCAGATTCGCAAACCGGCTGCGAAACAGCAGCTTCGTCATCAGTGCTACCGGTATCACTAGCACGACGGCGTTTGTTGTTGGAAACAGACGGAATCGGTATAGGAGCAGCCGATACGTCTGGGCGAGTGGGTAGCGGAGGAAAACCTGCATCAGGGGAGGGTGACACCTGTTGTGAAGAAGCTACTGCAGGAGGCAGATAGGAAACAGTGGAGGAAGCTGCTGGCACAAGATCGGCAACCGTTAATTTGCGGCGCTGTGCTAGGCCATTTTTAAGCACAAATACCCGCTTAGGGCAATTAGCTCGAACATGACCATGTTCATTACATAGGAAACATGTACCAAGCTGCCCCTCATAAGTAAGATGTACACGATAACCACATACAATCAGATGGGACGGTATATTAGACTTAATATGCATTTCAACTGATCTGACACCATTATAACATTGCAGCTTATGTTGTGCAGACCAACGTTCATTTCGAATTGACCGAACAGTACCATAACCAAGCAAAGCTTCCTTAAGATAGCTGTTGTTAATTTCAGGGGGTAAATTATAAACCCGAACTGTGGTATACGTAATTTCAGCATTTGAGACAGTAACACTGCTAACAGAACCATCCCTATGACGGAACGACACTTGCTCACCATGTTTAAGTAATATCTTATCCAGCAAAACCGGGATCAACAATTTCACAAAAAAGCAGTATAATTCTGTATCAAAATACGCCGTATGTACCTGGTCCGATGTAATGCCAATCGTGTCCACAATCCATTCGTGAATTTCCAACGATGTCGGTTGGACATTCCTGGTAGCCTTGTTAAACTGAAAACTGAGAGTACACTTCCGCGGAATCAACCGGGAAGCCATAACACTTAATTAATGCGGCAAAAGCCGCAATACAACGCAAGACACAAAACAAACACTAAGGCAAAGAAACAACGAAAAACAGAAGACAAAGAAACGTCACACACAGAAGGTAAATATTCACAACCCGAGGGTAACGGCGGATCGAATACACAGCACGTCCGATCGCTGTCGCGTCTCAAGCGGAACTGCCCTTGCACTCCCATTATTCCGCAGACAAACACTACTCTCTATGTATCAGTGAGGGTGTCTTTCAGGTTTCGTGCATTCTGTATCGAATCGTAGTTGGCCACAATGAAAGTGGCACGCATAACGTCGAAAATAGAGTTCGGACACCGCTCTGAGTAAGACGAACGTGTTGTCCACTCTCTAGACTTCATTGACGTAAAGCCTTGATACCTAAGACAGATCTGCACTTGATGACACCTCCATAACAGCCGGTCCCCACACTTACATCTTGCTCTCCTTATGACAGTATACATCATATCAGTCTGTGACGCTGGTTTTGCAACTTCTTGCGTGCTTTTATGTTCGCCGCGACCAACACTTACCATGCACTGACCACAAAACATGGAGCACCCGGGGCTTGAACCCGAGACATTTCACACGCTAAGCGAACGATCTGCCAACTGAGCTACGGCTGCACACACGACCAAGCCTGGCTATTCTCCTTTCTTTGCGACTCTGATGCGCACGCACACGATGGTTGGTTGGTTTGTAGCGGCGAAGGTACCAGAGTACAAAGGCGCGCACACGTTCATATACACAAGAGTTCCAAGTAGTTTCGATGCTCTGCTATTACGAATGCAAATTCCGTCTGTTTTTAACGTCTTAAATTGAAAGGGCGGTCACAAATTGGTCCATTTCACTCCTTGTCGACAATCACACAGCACCTGAGGTAACAAGCACATCTCGAGCCCCATTGTGCTCTCCATTGTTCATGCCAACTCAGGGCCTCGCTCTTTGCTACTGTGTAAATCTCTTGTCGTCCAACTGCAAAACACTGGGCCACAACAGGTTTCCGCGTCTCCATTGCACTGATCATACTACGAAACGCTCCCCAAACTTGCCAAATACCCATGCAGCCGACTTTTCCGACTTTACACGACGCTCACGCTAGTGACAGCCTTATTTATATTTCGACGTCGCGCCAAAGCGAATGAGCACATTTCGCCTACGGCTTAGGCCGCTCTCCTAGTGTGGGTGCTCTGTGTCTGCAGGCAGCGAGGGGCTGCAAGCTTCCTGTGTTCGCACTTATATCACCTGTGCTTGCTTGTCAGAGACAGACAATCGCAAAACATACAACTCACTCCATTAATTGATTGCTACGGCTTCTGTTATCAGCAGTCACAACCAGCAACACCAGTAGCAGCCGACTGCACGCAAAGAATGGGAACGTGCAGCGGGATTTACGTGAACTCGGCGCAAGGCAGATCTTTCCGACGTAGGATTGAGAATCCTATGGGAACATTTGTACTGTTTCTAAATTAAGTGTAGGTGTGGGTGGAGGGTGCTTCCTGCGCACGAATACAAGCACGCTTGCCAATTGTGGATGCTAATCGTTTGCTTGTATCTGCCTAGACACCTCTGCAGGTTGGGAATTATTCAACTTGCATGGCAAGGTGCGCATGTAGGTGTGTTAAAAGTTTTGGTGGCGCTGGGTATCGATCCCAAGGCCTCTCGCACGCTACGCTACGCCCAACCCCCGTTGACTAATAGTGCTACATACAGCCATATCAACGTCACAGACCCTTGCACTCCCATTATTCCGAAGACAGACACTACTCTCTATGTATCAGTACGGGTGTCTTTGAGTTTGCGTGCATTCTGTATCGAATCTTAGTTGGCCACAATGAAAGTGGCACGCATAACGTCGAAAATACAGTTCGGACACCGCTCTGAGTAAGACGAACGTGTTGTCCACTCTCTAGACTTCAATGACGTTAAGCCGTGATAACTATGACAGATTTGCACTCGATGACACCTCGATAACAGCCGGTCCCCACACTTACATCTAGCTCTCCTTATGACAGTATACATCATATCAGTCTGTGACGCTGGTTTTGCAACTTCTTGCGTGCTTTATGTTCGCCGTGACCAACACTTACCATGCACTGACCACAAAATGTGGTGGAGCCGGGGCTTGAACATGAGACCTTTCACACGCTAAGCGAACAATCTGCCAACTGAGCTACGGCTGCACACACGACCAAGCCTGGCTATTCTCCATTCTTTGCAACTCTGATGTGCACGGACTCGATGGTTGGTTGGTTTGTAGCGGCGAAGGTACCAGAGTACAAAGGCGCGAACACGTTCATATACTCAAAGAGTTCCAAGTAGTATCGATGCTCTGCTATTGCGAATGCAAATGCCGTCTGTTTTTAACGTCTTAAATTGAAAGGGCGGTCACAAATTGGTCCATTTCACTCCTTGTCGACAATCACACAGCACCTGAGGTAACAAACACATCTCGAGCCCCATTGTGCTCTCCATTGTTCATACCAACTAAGTGCCTCGCTCTTTGCTACTGTGTAAAACTCTTGTCGTCCAACTGCAAAACACTGGGCCACAACATGTTTCCGCGTCTCCATTGCACTGATCATACTACGAAACGCTCCCCAAACTTGGCAATCACCCATACAGCCGACTTTTCCGACTTTACACGACGCTCACACAACGCTTACGCTAGTGACAGCCTTATTTATAGTTCGATGTCGCGCCAAAGCGAATGAGCACATTTCGCCTACGGCTGAGGCCGCTCTCCTTGTGTGGCTGCTCTGTGTCTGCATGCAGCGAGGGGCTGCAAGCTTCCTGTGTTCGCACCTATATCACCTGTGCTTGCTTGTCAGAGACTGACTATCGCAAAACATACAACTCACTCCATGAATTGATTGCTATGGCATCTGTTATCAGCAGTCACAACCAGCAACACCAGTAGCAGCCAACTGCACGCAAAGAATGGGAACGTGCAGTGGGATTTACGTGAACTAGGCGCAAGAGCAGATCTTTCCGACGTAGGCTTGATAATCTTATGGGAACATTTGTACTGTTTCTAAATTAAGTGTAGGTGTGGGAGGAGGGTGCTTCCTGCGCACGAATAAAAGCACGCTTGCCAATTGTGGATGCTAATCGTTCGCATGTATCTGCCTAGACACCTCTGCTGGTTGGGAATTATTCCACTTGCATGGCAAGGTGCGCATGTAGGTGTGTTAAAAATTCTGGAGGCGCTGGGTATCCATCCCAGTACCTCTCGCACGCTAAGCGAGCGCTCTACCATCTGAGCTACGCCCACCCTCCCGTTGCCTAATAGTGCTACATATAGCCATATCAACGTCACAGACCCTTGCACTCCCATTATTCCGCAGACAAACACTACTCTCTATGTATCAGTGAGGGTGTCTTTCAGGTTTCGTGCATTCTGTATCGAATCGTAGTTGGCCACAATGAGAGTGGCACGCGTAACGTCGAAAATAGAGTTCGGACACCGCTCTGTGTAAGACGAACGTGTTGTCCACTCTCTAGACTTCATTGACGTTAAGCCTTGATACCTAAGACAGATCTGCACTTGATGACACCTCCATAACAGCCGGTCCCCACACTTACATCTTGCTTTCCTCATGACAGTATACATCATATCAGTCTGTGACGCTGGTTTTGCAACTTCTTGCGTGCTTTTATGTTCGCCGCGACCAACACTTACCATGCACTGACCACAAAACATGGAGCACCCGGGGCTTGAACCCGAGACATTTCACACGCTAAGCGAACGATCTGCCAACTGAGCTACGGCTGCACACACGACCAAGCCTGGCTATTCTCCTTTCTTTGCGACTCTGATGCGCACGCACACGATGGTTGGTTGGTTTGTAGCGGCGAAGGTACCAGAGTACAAAGGCGCGCACACGTTCATATACACAAGAGTTCCAAGTAGTTTCGATGCTCTGCTATTACGAATGCAAATTCCGTCTGTTTTTAACGTCTTAAATTGAAAGGGCGGTCACAAATTGGTCCATTTCACTCCTTGTCGACAATCACACAGCACCTGAGGTAACAAGCACATCTCGAGCCCCATTGTGCTCTCCATTGTTCATGCCAACTCAGGGCCTCGCTCTTTGCTACTGTGTAAATCTCTTGTCGTCCAACTGCAAAACACTGGGCCACAACAGGTTTCCGCGTCTCCATTGCACTGATCATACTACGAAACGCTCCCCAAACTTGCCAAATACCCATGCAGCCGACTTTTCCGACTTTACACGACGCTCACGCTAGTGACAGCCTTATTTATATTTCGACGTCGCGCCAAAGCGAATGAGTACATTTCGCCTACGGCTTAGGCCGCTCTCCTAGTGTGGCTGCTCCGTGTCTGCATGCAGCGAGGGGCTGCAAGCTTCCTGTGTTCGCACCTATATCACCTGTGCTTGCTTGTCAGAGACAGACTATCGCAAAACATACAACTCACTCCATTAATTGATTGCTACGGCATCTGTTATCAGCAGTTACAACCAGCAACACCAGTAGCAGCCGACTGCACGCAAAGAATGGGAACGTGCAGTGGGATTTAGGTGAACTCGGCGCAAGGCAGATCTTTCCGACGTAGGCTTGATAATCTTATGGGAACATTTGTACTGTTTCTAAATTAAGTGTAGGTGTGGGAGGAGGGTTCTTCTTACCCACGAATAAAAGCACGCTTGCCAATTGTGGATGCTAATCGTTCGCTTGTATCTGCCTAGACACCTCTGCTGGTTGGGAATTATTCCACATGCATGGCAAGGTGCGCATGTAGGTGTGTTAAAAAATCTGGAAGCGCTGGGTATCGATCCCAGTACCTTTCGCACGCTAAGCGATCGCTCTACCATCTGAGGTACACCCACGCCCTCGTTCACTAATAGTGCTACATACAGCCATATCAACGTCACAGATACTTGCACTCCCATTATTCCGCAGACAAACACTACTCTCTATGTATCAGTGAGGGTGTCTTTCAGGTTTCGTGCAGTCTGTATCTAATCGTAGTTGGCCACAATGAAAGTGGCACGCATAACGTCGAAAATAGAGTTCGGACACCGTTCTGAGTAAGACGAACGTGTTGTCCACTCTCTAGACTTCAATGACGTTAAGCCGTGATACCTAAGACAGATCTGCACTCGATGACACCTCGACAACAGCCGGTCCCCACACTTACATCTCGCTCTCCTTATGACAGTATACATCATATCAGTCTGTGACGCTGGTTTTGCAATTTCTTGCGTGCCTTTATGTTCGCCGCGACCAACACTTACCATGCACTGACCACAAAACATTGAGGAGCCGGGACTTGAACCCGAGTACTTCCACACGCTAAGCGAACGATCTGCCAACTGAGCTACGGCTGCACACACGACCAAGCCTGGCTGTTCTCCATTCTTTGCGACTCTGATGTGCACGTACACGATGGTTGGTTGGTTTGTAGCGGCGAAGGTACCAGAGTACAAAGGCGCGGACACGTTCATATACACAAGAGTTCCAAGTAGTTTCGATGCTCTGTTATTACCAATGCAAATTCCGTCTGTTTTTAACGTCTTAAATTGAAAGGGCGGTCACAAATCGGTCCATTTCACTCCTTGTCGAAAATCACACAGCACCTGAGGTAACAAGCACATCTCGAAACCCATTGTGCTCTCCATTGTTCATGCCAACTCAGTGCCTCGCTCTTTGCTACTGTGTATAACTCTTGTCGTCCAACGGCAAAACACTAGGCCACAACAAGTATCCGCGTCTCCATTGCACTGATCATACTACGAAACGCTCCCCAAATTTGGCAATCACCCATGCAGCCGACTTTTCCGACTTTGCACGACGCTCACGCAACGCTTACGCTAGTGACAGCCTTATTTATAGTTCGACGTCGCTCCAAAGCGAATGAGCACATTTCGCCTACGGCTTAGGCCGCTCTCCTATTGTGGCTGCTCTGTGTCTGCATGCAGCGAGGGGCTACAAGCTTCCTGTGTTCGCACCTGTATCACCTGTGCTTGCTTGTCAGAGACAGACTATCGCAAAACATACAACTCACTCCATGAATTGATTGCTATGGCATCTGTTATCAGCAGTCACAACCAGCAACACCAGTAGCAGCCGCCTGCACGCAAAGAATGGGAACGTCCAGCGGGATTTAGGTGAACTCGGCGCAAGGCAGATCTTTCCGACGTAGGCTTGAGAATCTTATGGGAACATTTGTACTGTTTCTAAATTAAGTGTAGGTATGGGAGGAGGGTGCTTCCTGCGCACGAATAAAAGCACGCTTGCCAATTGTGGATTCTAATCGTTCGCTTGTATCTGCCTAGACACCTCTGCTGGTTGGGAATTATTCCACTTGCATGGCAAGGTGCGCATGTAGGTGTGTTAAAAATTATGGAGCGCTGGGTATCAATCACACTACCTCTCGCACGCTAAGCGAGCGCTCTACCATCTGAGTTACGCCCACCACCCCTCGTTGACTAATAGTGCTACATACAGCCATATCAACGTCACAGACACTTGCACTCTCATTATTCCGCAGACAAACACCACTCTCTATTTTTCAGTGAGGGTGTCTTTCAGGTTTCGTGCAGTCTGTATCTAATCGTAGTTGGCCACAATGAAAGTGGCACGCATAACGTCGAAAATAGAGTTCGGACACCGCTCTGAGTAAGACGAACGTGTTGTCCACTCTCTAGACTTCAATGACGTTAAGCCGTGATACCTAAGACAGATCTGCACTCGATGACACCTCGACAACAGCCGGTCCCCACACTTACATCTTGCTCTCCTTATGACAGTATACATCATATCAGTCTGTGACGCTGGTTTTGCAACTTCTTGCGTGCCTTTATGTTCGCCGCGACCAACACTTACCATGCACTGACCACAAAACATGGAGGAGCCGAGGCTTGAACCCGAGACCTTTCACACGCTAAGCGAACGATATGCCAACTTTTTTTTCTTTTTTTTTTGCCTTATCCATCTTTTTCCACTTTTTATATTTTTTTTTTTTTGCTTTTTTTAATTTTGCGTTGTTTTGTTCATTGTAATTTGTATATTCGTTTGTTTTCTATCCATCTTCTTTGCTCGTTTCTGCTGTCTGTTTTGCGCTTTTGTTTCATTCAAAATACACCAAATTTAATATGTCGTAGAAATAACTGCTCCTGGGAAGGACATATTCTTGATCTCATACGTTGCTTTATTCAGAATCACAATGAGACAAATGGAAGTCTTTGCAGTGAGTATAACCTTGACTATAGTACACGAAAAACGAATTGTTATAACAGATATTCATGTTATCCACGTCCTACTTCATCTCAAGGACGATGTGAAGAAAATTTTGAAATGTTGACTGATACCGGTGCCCATATTGGTTGGTTGTGCGCCAGTGTTGGTGTGAGAGATATACTTGAAAATCTAAGACATTAGGCGCACTGCCGGACAGAATATAGTGGATAAATTGTCCCATAAGCCATAGGTAGCTGTTATGTTTGGCTGCAGGAAGAGTCGGTAGTCCGGGCGCAGAATGTCGTGGATCTGAATCGCATGAGGCGCAGTCCGGTTGAGCACAGCGAGTTTTTTGCGCGTCCAATTCCAGATGTGCACTTGATCCTTGCAGACAAACAGATGTGCAATAGTCTCAACCATGTCGCACAAGTCGCAGTAGGGACTGGGTGCAAGATTAATCCTGTGCCGCTTTTCTTTCGTCGGTATAGTGTCAGCGACCACGTCATACCATTTGGAGCGGACATCTGTCGGAAGCGTTGGATTATGGATGTTAGCCCAAACGAGGGACCAATTGCAAGCCGGATACTTCTTTTCCAAGGGGCCAGGCAGTGACGGCCGAAGTAAGTGGCGGTACAGTTTTACCGTCGGCTTCTTGAAAAGCTCGTCGTCGAGATAGCTACTTTCAAGGTAATACAGTGCTATATGCTGAAATTGCGGGCCGACGTGGCCAATGTCCACAGGCGGAGATAAGTTGCGGGGGCGGGACAGTTGATAGAGCCGCTTCGTGACGGTGTCCTCGCTGGCGGTGAGTATCTGCCATGAGCGTTTCAGATACAGGGCTAGGGCATGAATGCCGGGGTTTTTCAAGCCAAGGCCTCCCATATCGCATGGCAGTGCTGTCGTGGTGAAGGAAACCTTAAAAATATTGAGCTTCCAGACGTACCAGGCGGCCGCCGCTAGGAGTGATCTTGCTACTGTGGGTGGCATAGGTAGGACGGCGGCAACAAATTGTAATTTGGAGAGGGCATAAGAGTTGACGAAAAAGGCTCGCTGCAGACGATAGAGGTGTCGCATGTTCTGGTCGCGCAGGAGTGCTTTTATCGCCTGAATTTTGGGTATCCAATTTTTGTGAGACATGTCCAGAGGCCGGGCCGTAACGTAGAGACCAAGGTGTTTTCTATTCAGTACACAGGGCAGCCAAGCGTCGCCTGTGATAGGTCGTTCTTGACCAAGCGTTAAGGCGGCGGATTTATTGACGTTTAACATGGCACCACTATCTCTTTGGAAATCCTCAAGAATGCGTTTCGCTGCGGTGACATCGCGAACGTCGTTAAGAAGCACGCTGACATCGTGTGCGTAAGCTTGGACCACAGACTTGATACCATAAAACTGGAATCCAGGGAGGCTATGATGTAGATGGCGCAACAAGGGTTCCATGAGGATCGCATAGAGCGTCGTTGAAAGTGGACAGCCTTGCTTGATACCCCGTGAGAGCTGGACGTACTCCGTCAATGTATTATTGATCAGGAAGCGTGTACGGGTACCACTGATACAGTTGTTGATGAGGTGGATAAAATTAAGACTGAAGCCCATTGATTCCATCACGCCGCTGAGATAGTGATAGTCAGCTCGATCGTAAGCCTTATCGAAGTCAAGAAATGCTATGGCCATAGGAGTGCGGGTGGCCCAGGTGAGGGAGAGGAGATCCCGATATAGCGCCAAAATGGTGGACAGCGACCGACCACGGATCGCACTCATTTGGTATGGTCCCAGAAGATAGGGTAACAGCTGCCGTAATCGGGCATTGAGGGCGCGCGTCAGAAGCTTAAAGTCGACATTGAGCAGAGTAATCGGCCGGTGGTGGTCGGCGTCGGCGTCTTAGGTATTAAAACAGTTAACCCCTCTGTGAAGGCTGGGGGTATAGCAATCCCACGTAGTACTTCATTGTACATCTCTGTGAGTTCGTCCCCTAATATAGGCCAATATTTGACGTAAAACTCGACAGAGAGCCCGTCCGTGCCCGGAGATTTATTTCGTGGCGCAGCAAGCAGGGCATCCTTCAGTTCTTCTTTGGTAAAGGGAGCAAGCAGGTCCTGATTGAGGTCGTCGGTAATGCGGTACGGCGGGGGTCCAGAATGATACCATTCTCGCACTTTCTCATGTGGTACACCAGCACAGGTGTAAAGTGCAGCAAAGTGGTTGGTAACATGGTTTTTGATGTCTCGCTGTAGGGTATAACAAGCACCGTCTGCATCCTGCAACTTATGAATAAGTTTCCTACGCGCTGCACGTAACTGTTGGACGATATGATGGACTGACGTCTGCTGTTGCGGCAAGTTTGTGGAGTCACGTGCTCGAATCTGGTGGCCGACGGCGGTGCAGCCCGTCAAGGATGTAATCTTGGCTTGGAGTCTGCGTATGATGTTGTTAGGCACCTGATGATAATCCCGGTACAATTCTCGCAGGGCACAGAAATAGAATTCAGTGATTTCCTTCTCACCGCGAGCAAGAATCCGGGCGTGGTGCTTGATACAAGTAATGAGTTTCCCCTTTGCATGAAGCGTCCACCAATCAATCCACGTGGAATACGTGGGCCTGCTTGATGTTACGGAGTGCCAAACTGACCGGATCTCACGCTCTAAAGTGGCGTCTTGTAAGAGGCGACAGTTGAGTTGCCATCGTCCGAAGCCTCTATAAACTATCTGCAGTGAGTGATTAAAGACGATGTGGTAAGCGATATGGTCACTGAAATTAACGGGCCAATATTCGCAAGTTCCCACGTCGGCTAAAAGACCGCGTTGCACATATATGCGATCTAACCTGCTGGAAGATGTCTGCGTAAAGTGAGTAAAGGCAACTTCATCTGGGTGTAAGGTCGCCCACGTGTCGACTGACTGCAATTCTGTAACCAGTGTTAGCAGTTCCTGGCTGAAGTTAAAGTTCGGCGTTTGATCGGTGCGGCGCAATACGCAGTTAAAGTCACGACCCATAATAATACGCAGACGCAAGTCGGTGATTAGATTCGCTATCTCTCCCGTGTAAAACTCCCTCCTCGCCGCTCGCGCGTTGGAACCGGAAGGGGCGTACACATTAAGAAGGAGTACATCATGGAATTGTGCGGCAATGCCTCGTCCGGTAGGTAACATGGACAAACAAGAACATTCAATGCCTTCCCGATACAGAATGATCGTACCTGCCTCCGTCCCTATATTGACAATGGCGTCATAACCGGGGACGTCGGCTAGGAGTGGAGTCAGTGCTTCCTGTACGAACAGAATATCTATATCAGCGGCCCGTAAATAATGTCGAAGGCTGTGGATTTTTGCTTGAGAGACAATGCGGTTAACATTTATGGTAGAAATCTTATAGGATTGTCGTGAACGGAGCGATGTGGGATGAGTGGTCATCTGCAGATGAAAACAGGTACGATTTTTATCCCTTCAACAGTAGTCCGCTTCGGAGGTCGTATAAGTCTAGACGTCGCCGTCCGTGGACGCTGCATTGCGCCGAGACGTAAGCAGCGTATCACCAGTTGCCATCGGCTCTTCACGCTCGGGATTGCCAGTCATATCTTCAATATCATCCGCCCAATTATCGACAGACACAGCCGTCGTCGCGCCTGCTGCAGCAGTTCCGGAACCGCATTGCGAGCCGTCACCCTGCACATCTGCAACTTGGGCCGTCCGCGGTGGTGCACTGATATGTGCCCTCCCCGTGTCAAGGTTGGATACATCATCGTCAATATTCATGGGTGAGGCCAACGACGGAAGACAATCTTCGGTCCCCGAAGTGTCATCGCAGATCATGCGGCCCGCGTGTTTGGCCTTTTCAAACAAGGGAGGTGCCGATTGAGCTGCCGCCGGACGAGCGATCCGACGTTTCTTGTGCTTTTTCGGGGAGGACCCACTGACAGAGGCTTCCGCATTCTTTAAAGAAAGAGGAAGAGTCTCTGTCTCTTGCTGGCTGTCAGTGGCGGTAGTGGCCGCCTCCACAACGTCAACCCTGGCTTCCTCACGTGAGGCGTCACGGGGCACCGCGGCTAGTAAGCCAGCGACCGGCAAGGCTTCCTGAGCGGTAGAGATTTCAATAGGTACAACTCCGTCATTCGTAACATCGGCCACACTAAGTCCGACTTCCGCAGCCGACGCAGTGGGTGTATTTGCACGGACCGCCGCTACATAAGTAGTCGGTAATATTGTCGGTTGCGGGGGAGGGCCCAGTTCACCCGCAGGCAGCTGCGTTACACGTCGTTGGATGCACTGTGCCCGGACGTGTCCCGTTGAATTACAGCCTGAACATGTACGAGGCTGTCCCTCATATATGATTATCGCCCTATATCCACAAATCGTTAGGTAGGACGGAATATGCCGTTGCAATTCGATCTTAATTTGCCGCACACCGTTCAAAACAGGGTACTTATGGAACGGGGCCCACTTTTCGGCAATGTTACTGATAATTTTGCCGTAGGACTTAATAGAAGCATTAATTTGTTCAGCCGAGATTTCAAAAGGCAACTCGAAAATCCTGACGGTACGAATACCAAGACCAGCGTGGACAACAGTCACCTCTAAAACATTCCCGTCACTGTGTCGAAATTTATAGGTACCGCCACATGAATCGATGATTTTGTCGCACAATTCTGGGTCACGCAATTTGATATAAACTGTGCTACTGACAATAGACAAATGGATACCAATGATATCGGTGGGAGGCAATTTTACGTCTTCATCGAGAAATCGTTCGACTTCGTAATATTTCGGTCGAGAAAAACTTCCATCAAACATAAAATTCAAAGTATCTTTCCGCTCTGGGTGATCCATGTTAGGTTCTATTCGTTACAAACAAGATGTTTGCGGGCCGCAACGGCCCTCGACTCACCACGTGCCGCACCGCAGGCCGCAGCTGAGCACGTAAACAACGCTCCAGGCACGTCCGACCTGCACGACGGCCGCGCCTCGACTAAAATTCTGGAGGCAGTACCTCTCGCATACTAAGCGAGCGCTCTACCATCTGAGCTACACCCGCACCCCCCCCCCCCCCCCAACTGAGCTACGGGTGCACACACGACCAAGCCTGGCTATTCTCCATTCTTTGCGACTCTGATGTGCACGGACACGATGGTTGGCTGGTTTGTAGCGGCGAAGGTACCAGAGTACAAAGGCGCGGACACGTTCATATACACAAGAGTTCCAAGTAGTTTCGACGCTCTGCTACTACGAATGCAAATTCCGTCTATTTTTTAACGTCTTAAATTGAAAGGGCGGCAACAAATTGGTCCGTTTCACTCCTTGTCGTCAATCACAAACCACCTGAGGTAACAAGCACATCTCGTGCCCCATTGTGCTCTCCATTGTTCATGCCAACTCAGTGCCTCGCGCTTTGCTACTGTGTAAAACTCTTGTCGTCCAACTGCAAAACACTGGGCCACAACAAGTTTCCGCGTTTCCATTGCACTGATCATACTACGAAACGCTCCCCAAACTTGGAAACCACCCATGCAGCCGACTTTTCAGACTTTACGCAACGCTCACGCTAGTGACAGCCTTATTTATAGTTCGACGTCTCGCCAAAGCGAATGAGCACATTTCGCCTACGGCTTAGGCCGCTCTCCTAGTGTGGTTGCTCTGTGTCTGCATGCAGCGAGGGGCTGCAAGCTTCCTGTGTTCGCACCTATATCACCTGTGCTTGCTTGTCAGAGACAGACTATCGCAAAACATACAACTCACTCCATGAATTGTTTGCTACGGCATCTGTTATCAGCAGTCACAACCAGCAACACCAGTAGCAGCCGACTGCACCCAAAGAATGGGAACGTGCAGCGGGATTTACGTGACTCGGTGCAAGGCCGATCTTTCCGACGTAGGCTTGAGAATCTTATGGGAACATTTATACTGCTGCTAAATTAAGTGTAGGTGTGGTAATACGGTGCTTCCTGCGCACGAATCAAAGCACGCTTGCCAATTGTGGATGCTAATCGTTCGCTTGTATCTGCCTAGACACCTCTGCTGGTTGGGAATTATTCCACTTGCAATGCAAGGTGCGCATGTAGGTGTGTTAAAAATTCTGGAGGCGCTGGGTATCGATCCCAGTAACTCTCGCACGCCAAGACAACGCTCTACCATCTGAGCTACGCCCACCCCCCCGGTTGACTGATAGTGCTACATACAGCCATATCAACGTCACAGATCCTTGAACTCCCATTATTCCGCAGACAAACACTACTCTCTAAGTATCAGTGAGTGTGTCTTTCAGGTTTCGTGCATTCTGTATCGAATCGTAGTTGGCCACAATGAAAGTGGCACGCATAACGTCGAAAATAGAGTTCGACACCGCTCTGAGTAAGACGAACGTGTTGTCCACTCTCTAGACTTCAATGACGTTAAGCCGTGATACCTAAGACAGATCTGCACTCGATGACACCTCGATAACAGCCGGTCCCCACACTTACACCTTCTATCCTTATGACAGTATACATCGTATCAGTCTGTGACGCTGGTTTTGCAACTTCTTGCGTGCCTTTATGTTCGCCACGACCAACACTTACCATGCACTGACCACAAAACATGGAGGAGCCGGGGCTTGAACCAAAGACCTTTCACACGCTAAGCGAACGATCTGCCAACTGAGCTACAGCTGCACACACAACCAAGCCTGGCTATTCTCCATTCTTTGCGACTCTGATGTGCTCGGACACGATGGTTGGTTGGTTTGTAGCGGCGAAGGTACCAGAGTACAAAGGCGCGGACACGTTCATATACACAAGAGTTCCAAGTAGTTTCGATGCTCTGGTATTACGAATGCAAATTACGTCTGCTTTTAACGTCTTAAATTGAAAGGGCGGTAACAAATTGGTCCGTTTCACTCCTTGTCGACAATCACAAACCACCTGAGGTAACAAGCTCATCTCGAGCCCCATTGTGCTCTCTATTGTTCATGCCAACTCAGTGCCTCGCTCTTTGCTACTGTGTAAAACTCTTGTCGTCCAACTGCAAAACACTGGGCCACAACAAGTTTCCGCGTCTCCATTGCACTGATCATACTACGGAACACTCCCCAAACTTGGCAATCACTCATGCAGCCGACTTTTCCGACTTTACACGACGCTCACGCTAGTGACAGCCTTATTTATAGTTCGACGTCGCGCCAAAGCGAATGAGCACATTTCGCCTACGGCTTAGGCCGCTCTCCTAGTGTGGCTGCTCTGTGTCTGCATGCAGCGAGGGGCTGCAAGCTTCCTGTGTTCGCACCTATATCACCTGTGCTTGCTTGTCAGAGACAGACTATCGCAAAACATACAACTCACTCCATGAATTGATTGCTACGGCATCTGTTATCAGCAGTCACAACCAGCAACACCAGTAGCAGCCGACTGCACCCAAAGAATGGGAACGTGCAGCGGGATTTACGTGAACTCGGCGCAAGGCAGATCTTTCCGACGTAGGCTTCAGAATCGTACGGGAACATTTGTACTGTTTCAAAATTAAGTGTAGGTGTGGTAGGAGGGTGCTTCCTGCGCACGAATAAAAGCACGCTTGCCAATTGTGGATGCTAATCGTTCGCTTGTATCTGCCTAGACACCTCTGCTGGTTGGGAATTATTCCACTTGCATGGCAAGGTGCGCATGTAGGTGTGTTAAAAATTCGGGAGACGCTGGGTATCGATCCCAGTACCTCTTGCACGTTAAGCGAGTGCTCTACCATCTGAGCTACGCCCACCCCCTCGTTGACTAGTAGTGCTACATACAGCCATATCAACGTCACAGACCCTTGCACTCCCATTATTCCGCAGACAAACACCACTCTCTATGTATCAGTGAGGGTGTCTTTCAGGTTTCGTGCAATCTGTATCGAATCGTAGTTGGCCACAGTGAAAGTGGCACGCATAACGTCGAAAATAGAGTTCGGAAACCGCTCCGAGTACGACGAACGTGATGTCCACCCCCTAGACTTCAATGACGTTAAGCCGTGATACCTAAGACAGATCTGCACTCGATGACACCTCGATAACAGCCGGTCCCCACACTTACATCTTGCTCTCCTTATGACAGTATACATCGTATCAATCTGTGACGCTGGTTTTGCAACTTCTTGCGTGCCTTTATGTTCGCCGCAACCAACACTTACCATGCACTGACCATAAAACATGAGAAGCCGGGGCTTGAACCCGAGACCTTTCACACGCTAAGCGAACGATCTGCCAACTGAGGTACGGCTGCACACACGACCAGTTCTGGCTATTCTCCATTCTTTGCGACTCTGTTGTGCACGGACACGATGGTTGGTTGGTTTGTAGCGGCGAAGGTACCAGAGTACAAAGGCGCAGACACGTTCATATACACAAGAGTTCCAAGTAGTTTCGATGCTCTGCTATTACGAATGCAAATTCCGTCTGTTTTTAATGTCTTAAATTGAAAGGGCGGTAACAAATTGGTCCGTTTCACTCCTTGTCGACAATCACACACCACCTGAGGTAACAAGCACATCTCGAGCCCCACTGTGCTCTCCATTGTTCATGCCAACTCAGTGCCTCGCTCTTTGCTACTGTGTAAAACACTTGTCGTCCAACTGCAAAACACTGGGCCACAACAAGTTTCCGCGTCTCCATTGCACTGATCATACAACGAAACGCTCCCCAAACTTGGCAATCACCCGTGTAGCCGACTTTTCCGACTTTACACGACGCTCACGCTAGTGACAGCCTTATTTATAGTTCGACGTCGCGCCAAAGCGAATGAGCACATTTCGCCTACGCCTTAGGCCGCTCTCCTAGTGTGGCTGCTCTGTGTCTGCATGCAGCGAGGGGCTGCAAGCTTCCTGTGTACGCACCTATATCACCTGTGCTTGCATGTCAGAGACAGACTACCGCAAAACATACAACTCACTCCATGAATTGATTGCTACGGCATCTGTTATCAGCAGTCACAACCAGCAACACCAGTAGCAGCCGACTGCACCCAAAGAATGGGAACGTGCAGCGGGATTTACGTGAACTCGGCGCAAGGCAGATCTTTCCGACGTAGGCTTCAGAATCGTACGGGAACATTTGTACTGTTTCAAAATTAAGTGTAGGTGTGGTAGGAGGGTGCTTCCTGCGCACGAATAAAAGCACGCTTGCCAATTGTGGATGCTAATCGTTCGCTTGTATCTGCCTAGACACCTCTGCTGGTTGGGAATTATTCCACTTGCATGGCAAGGTGCGCATGTAGGTGTGTTAAAAATTCGGGAGACGCTGGGTATCGATCCCAGTACCTCTTGCACGTTAAGCGAGTGCTCTACCATCTGAGCTACGCCCACCCCCTCGTTGATTAATAGTGCTACATACAGCCATATCAACGTCACAGATCCTTGCACTCCCATTATTCCGCAGACAAACACCACTCTCAATGTATCAGTGTGGGAGTCTTTCAGGTTTCGTGCATTCTGTATCGAATCGTAGTTGGCCACAATGAAAGTGGCACGCATAACGTCGAAAATAGAGTTCGGACACCGTTCTGAGTAAGACGAACGTGTTGTCCACTCTCCAGACTTCAATGACGTTAAGCCGTGATACCTAGGACAGATCTGCACTCGATGACACCTCGATAACAGCCGGTCCCCACACTTACATCTTGCTCTCCTTATGACAGTATACATCATATCAGTCTGTGACGCTGGTTTTGCAACTTCTTGCGTGTCTTTATGTTTGCCGCGATCAACACTTACAATGCACTGACCACAAAACATGGAGGAGCCGGGGCTTGAACCCAAGACATTCCACACGCTAAGCGAACGATCTGCCAACTGAGCTACGGCTGCACACACGACCAAGCCTGGCTATTCTCCATTCTTTGCGACTCTGATGTGCACGGACACGATGGTTGGTTCGTTTGTAGCGGCGAAGGTACAAGAGTACAAAGGCGCGGACACGTTCATATTCACAAGAGTTCCCAGTAGTTTCGATGCTCTGGTATTACGAATGCAAATTCCGTCTGTTTTTAACGTCTTAAATTGAAAGGGTGCTCACAAATTGGTCCGTTTCACTCCTTGTCGACAATCACACAGCACCTGAGGTAACACGCACATCTCAAGCCCCATTGTGCTCTCCATTGTTCATGCCAACTCAGTGCCTCGCTCTTTGCTACTGCGTAAAACTCTTGTCGTCCAACTGCATAACACTGGGCCACAACAAGTTTCCGCGTCTCCATTGCACTGATCATACTACGAAACGCTCCCCAAACTTGGCAATCACCCATGCAGCCGACTTTTCCGACTTTACACGACGCTCACGCTAGTGACAGCCTTATTTATAGTTCGACGTCGCGCCAAAGCGAATGAGCACATTTCGCCTACGGCTTAGGCCGCTATCCTAGTGTGTCTGCTCTGTGTCTGCATGCAGCGAGGGGCTGCAAGCTTCCTGTGTTCGCACCTATTTCACCTGTGCTTGTTTGTCAGAGACAGACTATCGCAAAACATACAACTCACTCCATGAATTGATTGCTACGGCATCTGTTATCAGCAGTCACAACCAGCAACACCAGTAGCAGCCGACTGCACGCAAAGAATGAGAACGTGCAGCGGGATTTACGTGAACTCGGCGCATGGCAGATCTTTCCGACGTAGGCTTCAGAATCTTATGGGAACATTTGTACTGTTTCTAAATTAAGTGTATGTGTGGGAGGAGGGTGCTTCCTGCGCACGAATAAAAGCACGCTTGCCAATTGTGGATGCTGATCGTTCGCTTGTATCTGCCTAGACACCTCTGCTGGTTGGGAATTATTCCACTTGCTTGGTAAGGTGCGCATGTAGGTGTGTTAAAAATTCTGCAGGCGCTGGGTATCGATACCAGTACCTCTCGCACGCTAAGCGAGCGCTCTACCATTTTTTTTTAATAACGGTACCGGGAATCGAACCCGGGCCTCCTGTGTGAGAGCCAGGTATCGTAGCCACCTTTTTTAATTTTTTTTTCTGATCCATTTTTTTCTTCTGTTTTGTAAAATGCGGTAAACAATCAGGGAGAGGCAAAGTGGACAGGGGTCGTGCAATCCGAGGCCTGGCCACAATGTCTCCCACCGTAACTGTCACCTTGTCACCCTACCTCTTCTGCGAAATAAAGAAAAAACTGCGGCTTGATCCGCTGCCGGTAACAGAAAAACAGAAAATAATCCGAAGACGAAATGGTGCTTCCAAACGCAGTGTAAATTAATTATGTCCATTTCATATTTATGCAGGAGAATAGGGAAATCCGTGCATTTTGCACCGCATGATTGCATCTCGCTCCTCAATCAATGTTAATAATTGATGAAGAAAATAAATTAAAATTCTTCTACCGTTGTTCTCTCTATCGTATCTTCTGTTATAAAAAAACAAACTAGGAAATACAGTTTCGAGGAAGGCATCCGCCAATGAGACGTAACGCGCTACATCAAACGAGCTGTTATTTTCTGAATCCGACGAATTATCAAGAGGACACACTCGTAAAGTCGTCCCCGCACTAACGTCTTTTGTCTTCACTCTGGGTGGCCGATAGGAGAGTGGAATCCACCATGTCGAAAAGGGGCTGTAAGCACTCCATCCTATATTGGCTGTGAAATGATTGTGTGGCTTAAAAAGTTTGCAAAATTAGCTTTATAGCTGTTAGTCTTCTGCAGTCGTTGGTGCTGTATCATTAAATACAGAAGAAAGTCTTCTTTACTCGTTTCGTTCACATTGAAAAGATAGTAAACTGTGTGGCCTTTAAGCCAGTTTACTGAATTTCGTTTGGTCTGCGGGTAAGACACCACCTCCGGAGTGAGGAAGTCGGCTGGCGTTATGGTGGCAGGGCATGTTCTAGTGATGCTTGCCAACAACTGTCTTTTGACCGTCCAAACATCTCGCACTGTTTCGCAGACAAATCTGTGTTCCTCGCTATCTTGTACCCGGCATATGTTGCATAAGGGTGAATCGGCCAGATGAATGGAATGGAGCCTGGCATTGGTTGCTATTTTACGGTTCACCGTTAGATACCAAGACACTCGCACGTGAGACGGTAAATGTCGTGAATGAATATTATCCCAAACGACCCGCCAATTGTGAGCTGGATATTTCTCTTCGATGTTATTCCGGGATGTGGACTCGATTAAAGTCTTATACAGTTGCTTCACCACCGTTATTTCCTTCTCCGGAATTCTTTGTCGAGCATAACTATATTCCAAAAGGAAGTATTTTAAATGGTAAAGGTCGTGTGGAATATGATGTACATCAATCGGGGGGTTGAGGTCCGCCGGTGATATTTCGTTGAGCAAGTGAGCAGTGAGACAATGTGGAGATTTTGTCCACACCTTATACATACTGCTTAGATAGAGCGCCTGTGCCTTCTTATAAACATCAGTGAGGTTTAATCCGCCCTTCCGAGTAAGGAGCGTCAACGTAACAGATTTAACTTTGAAGATATTGCCTCTGGTCACGAAATGGCCAAGAGCGGACAGCATTCTATTCGCAATGCCACTGGGAAGAGGCAACACTTTGGCTACATAGTTGATCTTCGAGACGATATAGGTGTTGACCAGTTCAACTTTTTGGAGAGCATTCAGTTGCCTCATACTATGCTGTTGTACACATGCCCTGACCTTGTGAAGTAAATCTCTATAATTTACAGCAATGGTATTCTGTATCTTCCGGCGAAACTCAAGTCCTAAGCACTGTATACTGGTAAGTTCCCGTAATCGGGCATGGTTGGGGAAATGTATTCCCCGTCCGATATTCATGATTCCAGATTTTTGCCAGTTCACCCTCGCCCCTGATGCCGCCGCATATCGTTGAAGTATTTCAAGTGAGGACCTCACTTCTTGCGCGTTCACGACAAGAAAGCCGACATCATCTGCGTACGCACGGCACACAATCTTCTGTCTATTGATTTCCAATCCCTGCAAACGTTCAGTTAGCGTAGCAAGCAGAGGTTCTATGGCGATGGCAAAGAGAGCCATCGACATCGGACAGCCTTGCCTCACCGAACACGCGATATCAATCGCACCACTGAGGCGGCCATTAATTTGGATTCGCGAAGTACTATTACGGATCATATTATCGATTACTTGCGTGAACTGGTGCGGAAATCCCAATTCTCGCATAACGTGGAAAAGGAATCGGTGGCTCACTCTGTCGAATGCTTTTTCAAAGTCTATCATTAAGAGGGCGCATTTTAATTTGCAGGCCTCCGCTACGGCTATCACATCTCTGTAATCCGTGAGCGTGTGGTAAATAGATCTATTTCTACCAACACTCGTTTGATACTGTCCTGTGATTGTGGACATGACATTTTTGAGCCGTTGGCTGAGGACACGGGCGAATAGTTTATAATCACTATTTAACAACGTGAGAGGTCTCAAGTTTGTTGGGTAGTCACTGCACGGGGTCTTGGGCAGTAAAACAACAATTCCCTGTCGAAATTCCTGCGGAATAACGTTACATGGGTTCATGAGTTCGTTACATATTGCAAGTAGCTTCGATTTCATCTGCGGCCAGAAGGTTTGATATACTTCTGCAGGTAGGCCGTCCGAACCTGGAGATTTATTTTTCGTACTCCGTAGGATAATGTCTGTTAATTCATCTTCTGTCACCTCTGTAATAAGCTGATTTGCCTCTGTGGGGCCGAGTCTCGGTGATAAATTTGTCGTAAAATCCGCAAACACGGTATCATCTGTTATTTTATTGGACATCAGGTCTCGATAGTACTCTTCAATCGCACTCAAGATTGCACTTTGTTTAGTAACTATGGCACCGGTGCTGGTTCGGATCTGTGTAAGGATTTTCTGACGGCCTCGTCGACTTTCACGTAACATGTGATACATGGCAGCCTCTTCTTCTAGCACCGTCGTAGGAACTCGCGCCCGAACTTGAAAACCTTCCAACTGTTTCCGTAGCAGCGTTAAAATTTTTGCCTGAATTCTTTTGATCTGTGCAAAATTGCGGATATCGGTCGCGTCAAATTTATGTAACTCCCGAAGACACTGAAAATAAAATTCCATCGTCCGTTTGTGCCACTGAATTTTCTGACAGGAGTAAATCATTAAAGTTTTCCTAATTTGAGGTTTGGCGCATTGGAGCCACCACTCGATCGCGGAGTTGCAGGAATTGAATTTAGGTTCACAGACCGTCCAAGTGGACAGGAAGGCTTCTCGACATGCAGTATCTTGCAAATGTGCAATGTTGAACTTCCATAACCCTCGACTCCGGTAGGTTTCCTGTTGTTTCATGTTGACGGTACAGATATAGGCAGCATGGTCGGAAAATACAGTAGGCCATATTTCGGTCTGTAGCAGGTGTTGCTTTAAATTACACGATATGTAAATTCTATCTAACCTACTTGCCGAATGACTGGTAAAATGTGTAAAACCCACTGTCATTCCGTGCGTGGACGTCCAGGTGTCAGTTAAGCGGAGTTCTTGAATGATCTGTTCTAATTCAACACACCGATTGAAGTGCGGAGTTTGATCTATTTGACTAAGCACACAATTGAAATCTCCGCCAAAAATGACATCAGTGTAGTTGGTCCCGAAGAGGGGAAGGATCTCGTGGCGGAAAAATTCTGCACGGCGTTGCCTATTACTGGACCCAGAAGGTGCGTAAATATTAACCAGTCTGATGTTATTGACAGTTACTGCTATCCCTCTGCCGGTCACAAGTTTTGCCTCACAATTGGCAATGATCCCTTCTTTTAAGAGTAATGCTGTTCCAAGTTCGAAACCGTTGCCAGCGTTTATGAACGCGTTATACCCGGCTATGTGGTCTAACTCGATATCACTCACTTCCTGAAGCATTGCTATATGTCAGCTGCGTATAACAAGTCTTGTAAGTTCTTCAGATTCAAATCGCTACGCATCTTATTGATATTGAGAGTCATGATCTTGTAGGCCTGCAAGGTGGTCATTGATGTTCCGTACGAAAGGAGTAGGATACGTCAGCTAGCTGTCAATTGGAGGCGCTGACAGTTTCGGTCGTTTGAGTAGCCATGGCAACGTGGACTTTGCTTCCATCAACTACTGAGAGATGGGGCAAGGAGCCAGTCGCGGGTGTTGACTCCTCCTGCATCTCTACATCATCTTTATTCATTTCACACTCGTCTGCCCAATTAGGAGAGGAAAGGGTGCCTACTGGTTCAGGAAACGGTGTATTCGTATCCGGTGGCTCAGTGTTCTGAATCGGCATCTCATCTTGTCTGCTGTCGGACGTCGCGGGCGGCTCCGACACGGTGTTGTCAGATCGTGGTGCGTTACGTGAGCGCGAAGTCGAGGCGACAGCGTCAGCTGGTCCTTCTTTTAAATTCTGGCCGATTAATTTTGCCTTTCCCCGCAAGCTCGGTGCTGTATCTTCCGCACCTTGATGAGCCATCCTCCGTTTTTTATTTTTCTTCGGAGATCTATTACCGCGTATTACTGCGTCAGAGTTCGGCATCGTTTCAGTCACTTGTTCGGACATGGTAGCAGGAGCCAGGGACACCTCCGTTAACTCAGCACCCTGTATGGGTTGTTCTACCACCATATCACTGGTCCTGTTAGTGTCATGGGTTTCAGAAACAGCCATCCCGGACGTGACTGGAGTGTCCAGTGATGCTACATTAACTGCGAGACTGGGTCCGGCAGGTGGATCACGAATCGGTTGTATTGCCGGCTCACCGCGAGCAACCGACACGTACGATGTCGGTAATGTTGACATTGCGGGAGGGCGAACACTCTCTCCGGTTGGAAGTTGAACTACACGACGCTGTAAACATTCCGCACGCACATGTCCCGTCGAGTTACATCTAGCACATGTCCTAGGTTGGCCATCATACGTTACGACTGCACAGTACCCACAAACCGTGACGTACGACGGAATATGTCGTTGCAAGTCTACTTTAAGCTGCCTGACGCCATTCAACACCGGATATTTATGAGCCGGAGACCAACGTTCAGCAAAGTTACTCAAAACTTTGCCATATGGCGATATCGCAACATTTATCTGATCGGCTGGTACCTCAAAGGGTAGTTCAAAAATGCGAATTGTTCGAAGTCCAAGCCCTGCGTGGGAAACAGTAACTACACCCACATTGCCATCACTATGCTTAAACTTCAAACCGGAACTGAAGGAGTCAACTATTTTGTCACAAAAATCGGCATCTCTCATCTTGATATAAACTATGCTAGACAAAATCGACAAATGTATACCAATAATCTGATCGATCCCAATTGTCATCACGTCTTCGATGAAATCCTCGATTTCGAAAGAGGTTGGTCGAGCAAATGAATTATCGAAAGTTAACTTCAATGTATCTATCCTCATAGCTTGTGTCATCACTGATTCATCAACATCATTCCTCACACGCAAGAATAACCGCTGCTAGCGAGCGACTTACCCGCAGAATTAAACAAGCCAGCCACAGCGCTGAGCGCAGACAACCGCACGCCACGGCCGCTGCAGGCAGACTGGTAAGGTACGCATGTAGGTGTGTTAAAAATTCTGGAGGCGCTGGGTATCGATCCCAGTACCTCTCGCAAGCTAAGCGAGCGCTCTACCATCTGAACTGCGCCCACCCCCCCGTTGACTAATAGTGCTACATACAGCCATATCACCGTCACAGACCCTTGCACTCCCATTATTCCGCAGACAAACACTACTCTCTATAATCAGTGAGGGTGTCTTTCAGGTTTCGAGCATTCTGTATCGAATCGTAGTGGCCACAATGAAAGTGGCACGCATAACGTCGAAAATAGAGTTCGGACACCGCTCTGAGTAAGACGAACGTGTTGTCCACTCTCTAGACTTCAATGACGTTAGGCCGTGATACCTATGACAGATCTGCACTCGATGACACCTCGATAACAGCCGGTCCCCACACTTACATCTTGCTCTCCTTATGACAGTATACATCATATCAGTCTGTGACGCTGGTTTTGCAACTTCTTGCGTGCCTTTATGTTCGCCGCGACCAACACTTACCATGCACTGACCACAAAACATATGGGAGCCGGGGCTTGAACCCAAGATCTTCCACACGCTAAGCGAACGATCTGCCAACTGAGCTACGGCTGCACACACGACCAAGCCTGGCTATTCTCCATTCTTTGCGACTCTGATATGCACGGACACGATGGTTGGTTGGTTTGTAGCGGCGAAGGTACCAGAGTACAAAGGCGCGCACAAGTTCATATACACAAGAGTTCCAAGTAGTTTCGATGCTCTGGTATTACGAATGCAAATTCCGTCTGTTTTTAACGTCTTAAATTGAAAGGGCGGTCACAAATTGGTCCGTTTCACTCCTTGTCGACAATCATACAGCACCTGAGGTAAGAAACATATCTCGAGCCCCATTGTGCACTCCATTATTCATGCCAACTCAGTGCCTCGCTCTTTACTACTGTGTACCAATCTTGTCATCCAACTGCAAAACACTGGGCCACAACAAGTTTCCGCTTCCCCATTGCACTGATCATACGACGAAACGCTCCCCAAACTTGGCAATCACCCATGCAGCCGACTTATCTGACTTTACACGACGGTCACGCTAGTGACAGCCTTATTTATAGTTCGACGTCGCGCCAAAGCGAATGAGCACATTTCGCCTACGGCTTAGGCCGCTCACCTAGTGTGGCAGCTCTGTGTCTGCATGCAGCGAGGGGCTGCAAGCTTCCTGTGTTCGAACCTATATCACCTGTGCTTGCTTGTCAGAGACAGACTATCGCAAAACATACAACTCACTCCATGAATTGATTGCTACGGCATCTGTTATCAGCAGTCACAACCAGCAACACCAGTAGCAGCCGACTGCACGCAAAGAATGGGAACGTGCAGCGGGATTTACGTGAACTCGGCGCAAGGCAGATCTTTCCGACGTAGGCTTCAGAATCTTATCGGAACATTTGTACTGTTTCTAAATTAAGTGTAGGTGTGGGAGGAGGGTGCTTCCCGCGCACGAATAAAAGCAGGCTTGCCAATTGTGGATGCTAATCGTTCGCTTGTATCTGCCTAGACATCTCTGCTGGTTGGGAATTATTCCACTTGCATGGTAAGGTGCGCATGTAGGTGTGTTAAAACTTCTGGAGGCGCTGGGTATCGATCCCAGTACCTCTCGCACGCTAAGCGAGCGCTCTACCATATTTTTTTATTATTTTTTTATTTAGTGGCGTGATCGAGTTCTCTCCCAACTTTTTTTTCTACCAACTTTTTTTTTTTGTTTTTACTTTTTTTCAGTATTTTTATAATTTTTTCTGTTATTTATAAAAAAACCTCTTGAACATGAAAATAAGAGACGACGTTCTTCATAAAATAACACAATACCCTTTGAAAATGGAAAACATAAGAGGTAGCTATATTTCCGCAAAGGCCTTCTATTTTTATTCTTTTTTTTTTTTAATAACATAAAGGAGTATACAGTCTCACCATCAGCAGCTAACTCTTTTTTTAGTCTTTTTTTTGTTTTAGTTTTGGGGGAGCACAGGAGAAAGAAAAACAAATAGGCTGCAGATAGAGAGCTATGTGTGAAAGGGATAAACATGTATAAGGAGAAAAAACTTAGAAGAGGAGGAGAAAAGAGAAGTGAAATAAAATAGGAATACTTTCCGCGCCATGCTCCACTTTGGCGCGCCATCAGAACAAAATGTATTCTATCATTGACCATTGAAGGGGAACGTGGGATCGTCCAGTCTTGGTTGGCAATGTTCGTTGAGATTCCAGCTTTGAGGCGGGTTGGTGAAAATACTCTGTAAATAGTTCGCGAAAGTGGCCCGATAGTGTCGATGTCGGCGAAGGGTGTGGTGACGTACTTGGAGGCGTGTCCAGAAGTCCACCGGATCGACGATGTCGTCCCGGAAGAGGTAGTTGACAGCCATGCCACTGATCCATGTGACGGCGTGCCACTTAACCGGTGGAAAGTAGGTCGTGTCAGGATGTATCATTATAGTAGGAGAAACATGATGTGGTGGTACTCGGAGGTAGAAAGCCACAATCTTCTGTACGAGGGTCCAGACAGCTGCTGCTGGCCCACACTCAAAACGATGTAAATCTGTATCTTCGACATTGCATTTGAGGCACAGGGGTGAGTCCACCAGTGCAATACGATGCAGTTTCTGTCTTGTAGTATACTTGCCGTTGACGAGAAGGTATCACATAGAGGTGGTGTCAGTGGTGTGATATGGTTGGTGGATCGTTTTCCAAACTGTAGGCAATGAAACCTGAGGTTGACGTGTTTCAGCGGGGCTGCGTGGTGGAGACTTTCGGAGAAGGCGGTAGATGTAGCGGGTGGTAGTCTTCCTGGTCCTGGGGAGCTCGGTGCATATGTAGCTGTACTCCAAAAAGAAACGGCCGATATGTGACATCGGAGGTGGGATGTTCGCCAAAGACGTCGGTGGGCGTCTCGAAACAGGTGCGAGCTCGGTCGTCAACATTCCAGTAAAACTAGCATTTTGGCTTTTCCATAACCGGAGCATAGTATTGGTGTAAAATGCCGTAGTCCTGGCTCTCACATTAACCAGGTCGAGGCCACCATCCCGCTTCGGTAAGGTGAGAGCTTCATACTGGACTTTGAATATGTGTCCAGAACAAATGAAATAGCCGAAAGCCGCCTGTAATCTGGCCGCCATTGTCGCAGTGATGGACAGAATCTGCGTTATATGGGGTATCCGGGTTGCCAGATGGTTATTGACGAAGGTGACTCTCTGGCGCATATTCAGCGGGCGTAGAATGTGATTTTGTATGTTGGCCCGGATGCGTTGCAGCAGCGCCCGATAATTGATCGCCGAGGTGCGGCGAATGTCTCGCGTGTACACCAACCCGAGACAGCGAAGAGTGTCTACCAGTTGAAATGGGACGGCGCTGTCTGCGGGAAGGCCACGGCCGATCTTCATGGCGCATGATTTTGCCACGTTCATAGCGCTCCCTGCCCCTTCACTGTAACGGGTAATCCACTGCATTGCAGCTTGTACGTCGGCCGCTGAACGTACGACGAGGGCCAAGTCGTCCGCGTAAGCTCGGCAGCGGAACATATGATCCCGGAGTGGAATACCTGTCAAACGTCGCCGTAATCCGCAAATGAGTGGTTCCATCGCAATGGCATAAAGCACCGTCGACAAGGGGCAACCCTGCCGTACTGAGCGTTCAATCCGTATAGGTTCTGTAAGTCTGCCGTTGACGAGAGGCCTGGACGTTGCTCCACGAAGGAGCCGCATAACCACTTTCGTGAACGTCGGGGGAATTGCCATTCGGTTCATCAATGCGTTCAGGAATGCATGATTGACGCGGTCAAACGCTTGTTTGAAGTCGATGGAGATTAAAGCGCCTGGCAGCCTCGAGTGTGTTGCCACAGCGATCACATCTCGATATTCACTGAGGGCTGTCTGTATATTACGATCTCCGCCTAAAGATGTTTGTTCGTGGGAAACAATGTCTCGTAAGACATGTTTGAGTCGCACTGCTAGAAGGCGTGTGAAAATCTTGAAGTCGGAATTGAGTAACGTGATCGGCCGATAACTGTCGAGTCGTGTTCCTCCTGCGGGTTTCGGGAGTGGTACAAGTAAGCCTTCCATGAACATTGGTGGCGGGTTCGCCGCGTCGGACAAAAGTTCCCAGTACATGTCCCTCCATCGTGACATCATCAAATCTTGGAAGGTTCTGTAAAATTCGAGAGGTAAACCATCCGGGCCGGGAGATCGATTCAGAGACCCTTTAGCCACAGCGCCTTGGACGTCGTCGTTGGTCACTTCAGAAGTCAGGAGGGTAGCCGCTGCTGCGTTTAGCGTACCAAGTGTCTCCTGGGTAAACTCAGCAATGGCTTCCGCACCGGCAGGTACCTCTTGATATAAAAGTCTATAGTGCGTTGTGAATGCATCCGCAATGGTAGCATGCGAAGTCAGCCGGCGTCCATCAGGTAAGTCTAAAGTTGTCATTAAAGCCTGTCGGCGTCGACGAACATTTTGAATAATATGATGCATAGAAGGTTCTTCACCGTTAATCCTATCTTGGCTGCGTGCTCGTACAATAGCTCCCTCTAGACGACATCTGGTCAAGGTAAAAATCTTCGCCTTAATGCGTTGAGCTTCTTTTAGACGATCCGGGGATTAAGGTTGATCCATGAGTTCACGTAGAGCGCTATAGTAGAAATCAGTTGTATGGTGATTCCACCTGGCTTTGGCTCTGCCATAGTGTGTCAATGTGCGTCGGATGGCCGGTTTGGCGCACAGCAACCACCACTGCAGTGTGGTCTCGTAACGCGTAATTCGTTGAACACAGGTGTGCCACGTGTCGGTGACCTGTTGTCGACATTCAGGGTCCCGCAGTAGTGATACATTGAGTTTCCAAGGTCCTGCACTGCGCCATATAGATTGTCGATGTAGGTTCATGGTACAGATGTAGATGTCATGATCCGAGAAGGCAGACGGCCAACGTTCCGCGTCGAGGAGAACTGATTTTAGAGCGTTAGAGATGCATATTCTGTCAAGTCGGCTGGCGGAGTGGCTCGTAATGTGTGTATACCCCGGGCGGTCGCCGTGTACCACTCGCCAAGTGTCGAGGAGACGAAGGCGGCGGACGAGGAAGCGAAGTTCCGGACATGTGGTGAAATGGGAGTATTGGTCTGTGCGCTCGAGAACGCAGTTGAAATCTCCACCTACGATGAGATGATCGTATCGGCCGAGGAATAAAGGTGTGATATCTTCTGCGTAGAACTGGGAGCGATCCCTCCGTTTATGAGTGCCCGATGGGGCGTACAGATTAATGATTTTGAGTCCGTCAACTGTGATGGCCACCCCTCGAGCTGTTGGGAGGTATGCGACATCGGAAACTGCAATCCCTTCTCGGAGGAGGATGGCTGCGCCTGTGTGTTCCATAGCTGCAGGGGCGGCGTACGTCTCATATCTATAACACCCAGCCCAAGTTGCTGTCCTCAGTTCTTGTAACAGGGCGATGTCGATGTCCGCTGCTCTTAGCGTGTCACGGAGCAGTTGAAGTTTAGCGTGGGAGCCGATATTATTAGTATTGATAGTAGCTATTCGGTACGCCTGATGGGAGATTCGAGCTGCCGATAGGGTCGTAGCTGGTGAAGATTGTTGTGGTGGATGCTGGAAGTCCATAGAAGTTGCAGCGGTCGCCGTAGAAACTTCCCCCATTTTAGTGTTGGTCTAACGGAGTAACAGATCTCATTTCCGCATCAGATGGAGGTGGGAAATCCGTGTCATCCGCCCATGAAAAATGTCCGACAGGTTTGTCATCGGCGAGAGGTGGCAGCGCCGGCCGAGTCGGCTCAGTTGCGTCGGTGACAACAGGCGTGCTATGTTCCATGGCTTCAGGGCGCGGGGCTTGCGCACGCTCTCTGTTGGACGGTTCACCGTCTTTTGGATGACGCGTCTCCGTGGCAGAGGAGAAAGTGTTATCGTGTTCTCCGTCAGAGTGATGTGCCATCTCTTCGTCCTGCGGAGGGGGCTCAATGGTTGATTCTGATGTCTTGGGGCGTTTTTTTCGTCGTTTGTGGCGACTTCTGCTTTCGGCAATGAGTTTCGGTGTCTGAGGAAGGAAGAGATTCACGTCGTTCGGGTACAAAAGCCGCGGGTGCTATGATGCGGTCGTCATTCCCCAGAACACTCTCACTGGCATCCTTGTGATCTTCTAGCGTGGGTGTGTCCGGCTGTTGGACTTGTTCACGGGCGGCATCGTCGGTGTCAAGGTGCTGGGACGCCTCCCAGTGTATCGGACCAGAGAGATGCTCATGAACGGCGTCATGTGTGGGCTGGACGTGCAGTGTCACCGCATAGGTGACTGGAAGGGTGGTCGTGGTTCTGTCGGTGTTCGTATCGTCGGGCCTTAGTTGTGTGATGCGGCGTTGCAGACATTCATTACGGACGTGGCCTTCTTTGCCACAACCGGAACATGTTCGAGGTTGTCCGTCGTAAATGACCACCGCGCGGCAGCCGCCGATAGAAATGTACGATGGAACGTGCCGTTTGAGATCGATTCGGACTTGTCTCACACCATTAAGCACCGGATACGTCGTAAACTGTGCCCATGTCTCGGCTAAGTGGCTCTGGACTTTTCCGAACGGGCTTAGCGCCGCGATGACTTCATCTTCTTTTACCTCGAAAGGCAGTTCGAATACACGGATCGTCCGAAGGCCAAGTCCTGCATGGTCGACATCCACAGGCCCGAAGTTTCCGTCGGAGTGCCGAAATTTTAGTCCATGTCGCGTCCTTTGAATAATCTCATTGCAGGCAGCGTCAGAAGTCATCTTAACATAAACGACGCTGCTAATGATCGATACGTGTATGCCGATGAGTTCGTCACGGGGGATCTTCACGTCTTCGCGTAGGAAGCGTTCGACGCCCAGTGCTTTGGGTCGTTCGTATTCATTTGAGAAGGTGAACTTAAGAGTGTTCTTCCTGTAAGAGTTGACCATTAGAGCGTGGTCGACTGAGAATCGATGTGACGACGATGTAAAAAAAACATTCCGCGGGCGCAGCGGCGTGAACGGCCGAGCGCGGTGCGCACTGCTGCCCTGCCGAACGCAGACAACCATCTGAGCGGCGCCCAGCCCCCCGTTGACTAATAGTGCTACATACAGCCATATCAACGTCACAGACCCTTGCACTCCCATTATTCCGCAGACAAACACTACTCTCTATAAATCAGTGAGGGTGTCTTTCAGGTTTCGTGCATTCTGTATCGAATCGTAGTTGGCCACAATGAAAGTGGCACGCATAACGTCGAAAATAGAGTTCAGACACCGCTCTGAGTAAGACGAAAGTGTTGTCCACTCTCTAGACTTCAATGACGTTAAGCCGTGATACCTAAGACAGATCTGCACTCGATGACACCTCGATAACAGCCGGTCCCCACACTTACATCTTGCTCTCCTTATGGCAGTACACATCATATCAGTCTGTGACGCTGGTTTTGCAACTTCTTGCGTGCCATTATGTTCTTCGCGACCAACACATACCATGCACTGACCACAAAACATGGAGGAGCCGGGGCTTGAACCCAAGACCTGTCACACGCTAAGCGAACGATCTTCCAACTAAGCTACGGCTGCACACACGACCAAGCCTGGCTGTTCTCCATTCTTTGCGACTCTGATGTGCACGGACACGATGGTTGGTTGGTTTGTAGCGGCGAAGGTGCAAGAGTACAAAGGCGTGGACCCGTTCATATACACAAGAGTTCCAAGTAGTTTCGATGCTCTGGTATTACGAATGCAAATTCCGTCTGTTTTTAACGTCTGAAATTGAAAGGGCGGTTACAAATGGGTCCGTTTCACTCCTTGTCGACAATCACACAGCACCTGAGGTAACAAGCACATCTCGAGCCCCATTGTGCTCTCCATTGTTCATGCCAACTCAGTGCCTCGCTCTTTGCTACTGTGTAAAACTCTTGTCGTCCAACTGCCAAACACTGGGCCATAACAAGTTTCCGCTTCTCCATTGCACTGATCATACTACGAAACGCTCCCCAAACTTGGCAATCACCCATGCAGCCGACTTTTCCGACTTTACACGACGCTCACGCTAGTGACAGCCTTATTTATAGTTCGACGTCGCGCCAAAGCGAATGAGCACATTTCGCCTACGGCTTAGGCCGCTGTCCTAGTGTGGCTGCTCTGTGTCTGCATGCAGCGAGGGGCTGCAAGCTTCCTGTGTTCGCACCTATATCACCTGTGCTTGCTTGTCAGAGACAGACTATCGCAAAACATACAACTCACTCCATGAATTGATTGCTACGGCATCTGTTATCAGCAGTCACAACCAGCAACACTAGTAGCAGCCGACTGCACGCAAAGAATGGGAACGTGCAGCAGGATTTACGTGAACTCGGCGCAAGGCAGATCTTTTCGACGTAGGCTTGAGAATCTTATGGGAACATTTGTACTGTTTCTAAATTAAGTGTAGGTGTGGGAGGAGGGTGCTTCCTGCGCACGAATATAAGCACGCTTGCCAATTGTGGATGCTAATCGTTCGCTTGTATCTGCCTAGATACCTCTGCTGGTTGGGAATTATTCCACTTGAATGGTAAGGTGCGCATGTAGGTGTTATAAAAATTCTGGAGGCGCTGGGCATCGATCCCAGTACCTCTCGCACGCTAAGCGAGCGCTCTAGCATCTAAGCTGCGCTCACCTCACGCGGTGACTAATAGTGCTACATACAGCCATATCAACGTCACAGACCCTTGCACTCCCATTATTCCGCAGACAAACACTACTCTCTATAAATCAGTGAGGGTGTCTTTCAGGTTTCGTGCATTCTGTATCGAATCGTAGTTGGCCACAATGAAAGTGGCACGCATAACGTCGAAAATAGAGTTCGGACACCGCTCTGAGTAAGACGAACGTGTTGTCCACTCTATAGACTTACATCTTGCTCTCCTTATGGCAGTACACATCATATCACTCTGTAACGCGGGTTTTGCAACTTATTGCGTGCCTCTATGTTCGCCACGACCAACACTTACCATGCACTGACCTCAAAACATGGAGGACCCGGGGCTTGAACCGAACACCTTTCACAGGCTAAGCGAACGATCAGCCAACAGAGCTACGGCTGCACACACGACAAAGCCTGGCTATTCTCCATTCTTTGCGACTCTGATGTGCACGGACACGATGGTTGGTTGGTTTGTAGCGGCGAAGGTACAAGAGTACAAGGACGCAGGCACGTTCATATACACAAGAGTTCCAAGTAGTTTCGATGCTCTGGTATTACGAATGCAAATTCCGTCTGTTCTTAACGTCTTAAATTGAAAGGGCGGTCACAAATTGGTCCGTTTCACTCCTTGTCGACAATCACACAGCACCTGAGGTAACAAGCACATCTCGAGCCCCATTGTGCTCTCCACTGTTCATGCCAACTCAGTACCTCGCTCTTTGCTACTGTGTAAAACTCTTGTCGTCCAACTGCAAAACACTGGGCCACAACACGTTTCCGCTTCTCCATTGCACTGATCATACTACGAAACGCTCCCCAAACTTGGCAATCACCCATGCAACCGACTTTTCCGACTTTACACGACGCTCACGCTAGTGACAGCCTTATTTATAGGTCGACGTCGCGCCAAAGCGAATGAGCACATTTCGCCTACGGCTTAAGCCGCTCTCCTAGTGTGGCAGCTCTGTGTCTGCATGCAGCGAGGGGATGCAAGCTTCCTGTGTTCGCACCTATATCACCTGTGCTTGCTTGTCAGAGACAGACTATCGCAAAACATACAACTCACTCCATGAATAGATTGCTACGGCATCTTTTATCAGCAGTCACAACCAGCAACACCAGTAGCAGCCGACTGCACGCAAAGAATGGGAACGTGCAGCGGGATTTACGTGAACTCGGCACAAGGCAGATCTTTCCGACGTAGGCTTGAGAATGTTATGGGAACATTTGTACTGTTTCTAAATTAAGTGTAGGTGTGGGAGAAGGGTGCTTCCTGCGCACGAATAAAAGCACGCTTGCGAATTGTGGATGCTAATCGTTCGCTTGTATCTGCCTAGACACCTCTGCTGGTTCTGAATTTTTCCACTTGCATGTAGGTGTGTTAAAAATTCTGGAGGCGCTGGGTATCGATCCCAGTACCTCTCGCACGCTAAGCGAGCGCTCCACCATCTGAGCTGCGCCCACCCCCCCGTTGACTAATAGTGCTAAATACAGCCATATCAACGTCAGAGACCCTTGCACTCCCATTATTCCGCAGACAAACACTACTCCCTATAAATCAGTGAGGGTGTCTTTCAGGTTTCGTGCATTCTGTATCGCATCGTAGTTGGCCACAATGAAAGTGGCACGCATAACGTCGAAAATAGAGTTCGGACACCGCTCTGAGTAAGACGAACGTGTTGTCCACTCTCTAGACTTCAATGACGTTAAGCCGTGATACCTAAGACAGATCTGCACTCGATGACATCTCCATAACAGCCGGTCCCCACACTTACATCTTGCTCTCCTTATGACAGTATACATCATATCAGTCTGTGAAGCTCGTTTTGCAACTTCTTGCGTGCCTCTATGTTCGCCGCGACCAACTCTTACCATGCACTGACCACAAAACATGGAGGAGCCGAGGCTTGAACCCAAGACCTTTCACACGCTAAGCGAACGCTCTACCAACTGAGCTACGCCCCATGCACGAGCCAACTGCGCTATTCCCCATTCCTTGCGACTCAGATGCGCACGGACACGATGGTTGGTTGGTTTGTAGCGGCGAAGGTACAAGAGTACAAAGGCGCGGACACGTTCATATACACAAGAGTTCCAAGTAGTTTCGATGCTCTGGTATTACGGATGCAAATTCCGTCTGTTTTTAACGTCTTAAATTGAAAGGGCGGTCACAAATTGTTCCGTTTCACTCCTTGTCGACAATCACACAGCACCTGAGGTAACAAGCACATCTCGAGCCCCATTGTGCTCTCCACTGTTCATGCCAACTCAGTGCCTCGCTCTTTGCTACTGTGTAAAACCCTTGTCGTCCAACAGCAAAACACTGGGCCACAACAGGTTTCCGCGTCTCCATTGCACTGATCATACTACGAAACGCTCCCCAAACTTGGCAATCACCCATGCAGCCGACTTTTCCGCCTTCACGCAACGCTCACGCTAGTGACAGCCTTTTTTATAGTTCGAAGTCGCGCCAAAGCGAATGAGCACATTTCGCCTACGGCTTAGGCCGCTCTCCTAGTGTGGCTGCTCTGTGTCTGCATGCAGCGAGGGGCTGCAAGCTTCCTGTGTTCGCACCTATATCACCTGTGCTTGCTTGTCAGAGACAGACTATCGCAAAACATACAACTCACTCCATGAATTGATTGCTACGGCATCTGTTATCAGCAGTCACAACCAGCACCACCAGTTGCAGCCGACTGCACGCAAAGAATGGGAACGTGCAGCGTGATTTACGTGAACTCGGCGCAAGGCAGATCTTTCCGACGTAGGCTTGAGAATCTTATGGGAACATTTGTACTGTTTCTAAATTAAGTGTAGGTGTGGGAGGAGGGTGCTTCCTGCGCACGTATAAAAGCACGCTTGCCAATTGTGGATGCTAATCGTTCGCTTGTATCTGCCTAGACACCTCTGCTGGTTGGGAATTATTCCACTTGCATGGTAAGGTGCGCATGTAGGTGTGTTAAAAATTCAATAGGCGCTGGGTATCGATCCCAGTACCTCTCGCACGGTAAGCGAGCGCTCTACCATCTTTTTTTTTTTTTTTTTTTTTTTGGGCCTCCCATCACCCCTTATAGCCAATCCTTGCGCTCTCCATAATTCGCCTTCGTCGGCGTCGGCTTCTCACGCCATGTACATAACCATAAACTGATGAGACAAAGTTAATCCCTTTATCGTGGAGAAACTAATGTACCCCTTCTTTGGGCTTATTGATAATGTGGAAAAAGAATGAAGTCTTCAGTAGGTAGAAACAGAAGTTATGTTCAGTTTGTTTCCTTCTCCATCGCTGTTTTTGTTGTCACACTTAAACAAATAGGCTTCCTTAACAAAGAAACGTCAGAGGTCATTCCGAAACTGCCTCTTCTCTCTGAAAATGCTTAAAAAACAAACCATATTCGGTGAGAAGCTACTATTTATAATGGCTTCTTGAAAAATAAATTAATAAACGTTGAACTCAAAGAACGGCAATTCCGGTAAAAACTATTTTTTTTTCCACGATTGTAAAGTAAGTTAGTAGTGGTGAACACTCTCTTACGTTTGTCTTCTGTGTCCGCTGATATTTTTTGTTAATTCTTTTACATCAAGGTCTTGATTAAAAAATTTCCGTATGTTTCTTTATATTTCCTAGTCTTCAGTAAAATGTGATGCTCAGTTAGCAGATAGATCCAAAAATCCTCTTGGCTTTTCTCTTCCGTCGTGAAGAGGTAATGTACCGTTGCCGCTTTCAGCCAATTGACTGCGTTGCGGTTCGTGTTAGGAAAGGGTACATCATCCGGTGTCAAAATGTCCGCAGGCGTTATAGCGTTAGGTGACGTTCGAAGGATGAGTGCCAGCTTTCGTCGGACATTCAGCCATATATCTTTAACCTTGTCACACACGAAACGATGTTCTTCGTTATCAATTAAACTACACGTTGCACACAAAGGCGAATCCGCTAAGTGGATCGTATGAAGTTTCGAGTTTGTTGCTACTTTCCTATTTACAACAAAGTACCATGTTGCTTTCAGATGAGTAGCTAAGTTACGGTTATGAATATTTGCCCATATCACTTTCCAGTTAGAACATGGATAGTTTTGTTCTATTTTGTTGTTCTTCTTTTCTCCCATCTATTTGCCATATATTTCTTTTACGTTTGTCATGTCTTTTTCCGGAATTCTTGAATGTAGGTAGCTATAGTCAATTAAAAACCATCGTAAATGGTAAAGTCCGCTCGGTATGTGCTGCACATTAATGGGTGGAGAGAGGTCATCTGGAGCTATTTCAGATAGCAAGTGCGCGGCGATACAGCTGTCGGATTGTCTCCATTGTTGAAACGTATTGGAGATGTACAGAGCCTGCGACTTTTTAGTAACATTCGTTAAGTTTAAGCCGCCATTATTAGTGGCGAGCGTCAGAGTGTCATACTGGATTTTAAATATGTGGCCACGGCTCACAAAATAGCCTATTGCTGACATAATTTGTTTGGCGATGCCGGCGGGTATTGGCAGTATCTGGGCGACATAATTGACTTTGGAAGTAATAGAGACGTTCGCTAAAGACACTCTCTGAATTTCATTTAATTGTCGAATACTATGTGTCCGTACACTAGCTCGTATGGTAGTTAGTATTTGTCTATAGTTGGCCGCAATAGTTTGACGTATATTTTTTCGGAAATCAATGCCGAGACACTTCAAGGCTGTTAGCTCACGTAACTGACCGTGTGTGCGCATGCCAATGCCACGTCCGATATTGAATATGCCGGACTTGGTTTTGTTTAACCTCGCGGCTGACGCTCGTTCGTATTTTTCTATTATGTGCATTGCCGTCTCGACTTGCGCTACATTCATAACAAGAAACCCAACATCGTCCGCATAAGATTTACATATTATTTTGTTTCCTCGTATTTGCAATCCTTGTAACCGCTGAGTCAAGGTAGCGAGCAAAGGTTCGATGGCCATGGCAAAAAGTGCCATGGACAACGGACAACCTTGCCTGACGGAACATGCGATCTCGACTGGCCGGCTAGGCTGTCCATTAATGCTGATTCTGGAGGAGTTATTCGTTACCAAACGTCGTATGAGGTCAACGAATCTCGGCGGAAAACCCATTGCGCCTATCGTTTTCAGGAGGTAGGAGTGGCTGATCCTGTCGAAGGCTTTATCGAAATCTAACGACACGATGGCACATTTTAGTCGACATACTTCTGCTATTGAAATTATGTCGCGGTAGTCGGACAGCGTCTGCTGAATTTTCCTACCCTTGCCCACGCTAGACTGATATGGGCCGGTGACGCTGGCCATTACATTTTTAAGTCTGTGGGCTAAGAGCCGCGAAAAAATTTTATAGTCACTGTTCAGCAGAGTGATTGGTCTCAAATTTCCAATTTTCTTGCCAGCCGATTTTTTTGCGATTAACACTATCATACCTTCGCGAAAATCTTTCGGTATCTCCTTATTGAGGTTCAGAAGTTCATTACAGATGCATGTAATTCTATGTTTTATATGTTCCCAGAAGACTTGATAAAATTCTGCTGGTATGCCGTCAGCTCCAGGGGATTTATTTTTTGCACTTTGATAGACAGCATAGTGTACATCGTCTTCGGTCGCCTCCGCTATTAGAGCTTCCGCGTACGCGTTACCAACGCGTCCTTGCAGGTGGGTCAGTAAATCGTCCTGTGATTTTTCGTCTACCTCTTTATGTGAAAACAAGTTGTCGAAATGGGTTAGTATTTCTGCTTTTATGTCGTTGTGCATTGTCAAGGTGGTTCCATTATCAGTTTTAAGCTCCGTCAGTATTTTGCGGAATCCTCGTTTAGTTTCACGAATCACATGATATACCGAAGTGGCTTCTTTTTGCGCCACAGTCTCTGCTCTTGACCTTATTTGGTATCCTTCAAGCTGTTGTCGCCTTAATGTCAGTATTTTTGCCTGCATTTTTTTAATTCTCCCATGGTTCCAATAGCTGTAGCACCTTGCAGGTAGAGTTCTCGGAGACAATTAAAGTAAAATTCTATCGTTCTTTTCCGCCAAAAGCTCTTCTCCCGGGAGTAGTTGATGAAACATCTCCGGATCTGAGGTTTGGCGCATTTGAGCCACCAATCCAAAGTCGAGTGGTAAGAGATGAGTTTGGTCTCGCAGGCTCTCCAAGTGGTGAGAAAGGCTTCTCGACAGGCAGGATCTTTTAAGTGTGAAACATTAAGTTTCCATGGCCCTTTATATCGACAGGTTCCTTGTCGTTCCAAATTTAATGTGCATATATATGCAGCGTGGTCTGAAAAAATGGTTGGCCAAACTTCAGACTGCAGGATGCGGTATTTCAGATGGGGCGAGACATATATTCGATCCAACCGGCTCGCTGAATGATTAGTGAGGTGGGTAAAGCCGGGTGCCGCACCGTGCTTTTGCTCCCACGAATCAGTTAAACGGAGGTCGGTGACGATACGTTCCAGGTCCGGCGATTTGTTGTAGTTCGGAGTTTGGTCTTTGGCATGTATGACACTGTTAAAGTCGCCTCCAAGGATGGTATGGGTGCAGTGTACACCAAACAAAGGAACAATTCCCTCCTTAAAAAACTGTGCTCGTTGGCACCGATTGGTAGAACCAGATGGGGCATAGACATTAATAATCCTGGTGTTATAAAGCGTGCCGGCAATGCCTCTGCCGTTAGGCAGTTCTGTTACGTCTGTAATGACGACGGCCTCTTTCAAAAGAAATGCGGTACCCAAATCTCATCCAATTCCAGGATTGACTATAGCATTATACCCCTGTATGAAGTCAAGTTTGATGTTTGTTACTTCTTGTAAAAACAAAATGTCCACATAAGCTGCATACAGGAAATCTTTTAAATTTTGTAAATTAAATGGGCTACAAATTTTATTGATGTTCAGCGTAGCGATCTTATAGGCCTGCAACGGAACTACGTTAGCCAAGACGGGAGTGTAATTAGGAAAAACTCTGGCAACATATCATTTCGAAAAAACATTAAGAAATCTGACCCGATAGACATGTGGACACAAGTCAGTAAAACCGTTCAGACTAGAAATATTCATGACTTGGGAAGGGATCAGTCGGCTTCTCCGTGTCTGGGACAGTATCCGTCGCGGCGATGACATTCAAGACGACGTCATCTCGTGGTGTGGCCATCGTGGTGACTGTAACGGTTCCTGTGGTGTCCATAATTTCGTCCTCCTTTGTAGTGTCGTCGATATCGTCTGCCCACGGATTCGACAGCCCTGTTATCGGTTCGTCATTAAGTGGTGCACTATATTCAGGTGTTTGCTGGTGATTTTTATCTTCGGTTCGGGTAATTGCTACGTCATCGGAGGGCAAACTGGCAGAACCTGAGGTACTATCCAAGGACACAGGGTCTTCGTTAGATGACTGCTGATTGCACTGCAAGTTCTCAGATGCAGATTGACGTATTTTGCCCCCTATTTGCTTCGCCTGTTCACGCAGTTGTGGTGCAGCCTGCTCTGCACCTTGACGCGCGATCTTCCGTTTTTTAAATTTCTTGGGAGATGCGTCTCGTGGTGGACTTTGGACGGTACCTGAAGAAGCCTCAGGTTGCAAAGTAGCACTACTCGAAGTGACTGACGCCAGGTCTGATTTCATTGCACTTGACGGGCTGTGGTCAGTGCCTAAGGCAGCTGCAGGATTCGGAGGAGCACCACTAGAAACGGCTGGTTGCGAGTCCGTTTTCTGTGCACCTGATACGCTTTTGATACCTCCTAAAGAAGCTCCAGGATGCAGAGAAGCACTACCCGAAGCGACCGAGGTCGCGTCCGTATCCATTGCCTCATTGGGCGATTCCACGGCGACAAGGGCAGGAGCAGATATGTCTTCGCAGGAGGGTTGAGTGTCTACAGATGCTACACCTGAGTCGGTCGGTTGGTCGGTCGCTTGTGGGTCGGTATTCGTAGTAACTTCGGGGGGCGCAGTGGCACTTGCAAAACCGCGCGCTACGGTGACATATGTCACGGGCAGCGTTGACATAGCAGGGGGCCTGACGGCATCGCCGGCAGGCAGTTGCGCCACTCGCCTTTGAACACATTCTGCACGAACGTGGCCTGGTAAATTGCAGACAGCACACGTTTTCGGTTGGTCATCATACATCACAACGGCTCTATATCCGCAGACGTTCATAAACGACGGAATGTGCTTCTGCAATTCGACTTTTAATTGGCGCACACCATTCAAAACAGGGAATTTGTGTGCAGCAGACCACCGTTCGGCAATATTACTCAAAACTTTCCCATATGGAGCAATAACAGCATTTATCTGGTCACTTGTAATTTCAAAGGGAAGTTCAAAGACTCGCACGGTCCGAATACCTAGACCAGCATGGGCAACGGTAACCTCCCCAACATTTCCGTCAGCATGTTTAAATTTCAGAATGCCACCACAAGATCGAACTATCCTTTCACACAATTCTGGACTGGCAAGTTTCACGAAAACCACACTGTTCATAATCGAGAAATGTATGCCGATAATATCATAAAGTCCTATTTTAACATCATCCTCTAACCACTGTTCAACATCAAATCAAGTCGGTCGGACAAAGTTGCGATCAAACGTGAATTTCAAAGTATCTTTTCGTTGCGGTTGCGACATCTCTTAATTCTTTTTCATGTCGACACAAATACTATAGAGAGCGACGCGTTGCAGCAAGAGCAGAGACTTACCACGCGGAGCTAACGCAGCACAGCACACAGCACGGCACGTCCGACCTCCAGCGCAGCCGCTGGCTGAATTCCATCTGAGCTGCGCCCACCCCCCCGTTGACTAATAGTGCTACATACAGCCATATCTACGTCACAGACCCTTGCACTCCCATTATTCCGCAGACACACACTACTCTCTATAAATCAGTGAGGGTGTCTTTCAGGTTTCGTGCATTCTGTATCGAATCGTAGTTGGCCACAATGAAAATGGCACGCATAACGTCGAAAATAGAGTTCGGACACCGCTCTGAGTAAGACGAACGTGTTGTCCACTCTCTAGGCTTCAATGACGTTAAGCCGTGATACCTAAGACAGATCTGCTCTCGATGACACCTCGATAACAGCCGGTCCCCACACTTACATCTTGCTCTCCTTATGACAGCATACATCATATCAGTCTGTGACGCTGGTTTTGCAACTTCTTGCGTGCCTTTAGATTCTCCGCGACCAACACTTACCATGCACTGACCACAAAACATGGAGGAGCCGGGGCTTGAACCAAGACCTTTCGCACGCTAAGCGAAAGATCTGCCAACTGAGCTACGGCTGCACACACGACCAAGCCTGGCTATTCTCCATTCTTCGCGACTCTGATGTGCACGGACACGATGGTTGGTTGGTTTGTAGCGGCGAAGGTACAAGAGTACAAAGGCGCGGACACGTTCATATACACAAGAGTTCCAAGTAGTTTCGATGCTCTGGTATTACGAATGCAAATTCCGTCTGTTTTTAACTTCTGAAATTGAAAGGGCGCTCACAAATTGGTCCGTTTCACTCCTTGTCGACAATCACACAGCACCTGAGGTAACAAGCACATCTCGAGCCCCATTGTGCTCTCCATTGTTCATGCCAACTCAGTGCCTCTCTCTTTGCTACTGTGTAAAACTCTTGTCGTCCAACTGCAAAACACTGGGCCACAACAAGTTTCCGCGTCTCCATTGCACTGATCATACTACGAAACGCTCCCCAAACTTGGCAATCACCAATGCTGCAGACTTTTACGACTTCACGCAAAGCTCACGCTAGTGATAGCCTTATTTATAGTTCGACGTCGCGCAAAAGCGAATGAGCACATTTCGCCTACGGCTTAGGCCGCCCTCCTAGTGTGGCTGCTCGGTGTCAGCAGGCAGCGAGGGGCTGCAAGCGTCCTGTGTTCGCACCTATGTCACCTGTGCTTGCTTGTCAGAGACAGACTATCGCAAAACATACAACTCACTCCATGAATTGATTGCTACGGCATCTGTTATCAGCAGTCACAACAACAACACCAGTAGTAGCCGACTGCACGCAAAGAATAGGAATGTGCAGTGGGATTTGCGTGAACTCGGGCAAGGCAGATCTTTCCGACGCAGGCTTGAGAATCTTACGGGAACACTTGTAATGGTTCTAAGTTAAGTGTAGGTGTGGGAGGAGGGTGCTTCCTGCGCACTAATAACAGCACGCTTGCCAGTTGTGGATGGTAATCATTCGCTTGTATCTTCCTTGACACATCTTCTGCCTGTGAATTATTCCACTTGCATGGCAAGATGCGCTTGCTTTTGTGTCAAATGTTCTGGAGGCACTGGGTATCGATCCCAGTATCTCTCGTTTACCAAGCAAGCGAGCACTCTACCATCTGAGCTACGCCCGGCCCCCTATTTGTAATGGTAATACATACAGCCATATAGAGGACACAGACCCTTGCACTCCCATTATTCAGCAGACAAACACTACTCTCTATGTATCCGTGAGGGTGTCTTTCAGGTTTCGTGCATTCTGTATCGAATCGTAGTTGGCCACAATGAAAGAGGCACGCTTAACGTCGAAAATAGAATTCGGACACCGCTCTGAGTAAGGCCAACGTGTTGTCCACTCTCTAGATTTCAATGAGGTTAAGCCGTGATACCTAAGACGGATCTGCACTCGATGACATCTCGATAACGGTCCCCACACTTACATCTTGCTCTCCTTACCTCAGTATACATCATATCAGTCTGTGACGCTGGCTTTGCGACATCTTGCGTGCCTTTAGGTTAACCGCGACCAACACTTACCATGCAATGACCACTAAAAATGTAGGCGCCGGGGCTTGAACTCTGGACCTTTCACATGCGAAGCGAACGCTCTGCCAACTGACCTACGCCCCGATCCACGACCAAGCTGCGCTATTCTCCATTCTATGCCACTGTGATGTGCAAGGACACGATGGTTGGTTGGTTTGTAGCGGTGAAGGGACCAGAGTACAAAGGCGCGGACACGTTCATATACACAAGAGTTCCAAGCAGTTTCGATGCTCTGGTATTACAAATGCAATTTCCGTCTGTTTTTAACGTCTTAAATTGAAAGGGCCGTCACAAAATGCTCCGTTTTCACTCCTTGTCAACATTCACACAGCACCTGAGGTAACAAGCACATCTCGAGCCCCATTGTGCACTCCATTGTTCATTCCAACTCAGTGCCTCGCTCTTTACTACTGTGTTCCAATCTTGTCGTCCAACTGCAAAACACTGGGCCACAACAAGTTTCCGCGTCTCCATTGCACTGCGCATACTACGAAACGCTCCCCAAACTGGGCACTCACCCTTGCAGCCGACTTTCCCAACTTTACACGACACTCACGCAACTCTCACGCTAGTGACAGCCTTATTTATAGTTCGACGTCGCGCCAGGCGAATGTGCACATTTCGCCTACGGCTTAGGCCGCTCTCCTAGTGTGGCTGCTCGGTGTCTGCAGGCAGCGAGGGGCTGCAAGCTTCCTGTGTTCGCACCTGTCACCTGCGCTTGCTTGTCAGAGACAGACTATCGCAAAACATACAACTCACTCCATGAATTGATTGCTACGGCATCTGTTATCAGCAGTCACAACTAGCAACAATAGTAGCAGCTGACTGCACGCAAAGAATAGGAATGTGCAGTGGGATTTAAATGAACTTGGGGCAAGGCAGATCTTTCCGACGTAGGCTTGAGAATCTTACGGGAACACTTGTACTGTTTCTCAATTAAGTGTAGGCGTGGGAGGAGGGTGCTTCCTGCGAACTAATAGCAGCAAGTTTGCCAGATGTGGATGCTAAACATTGGCTTGTATCTTCCTAGACACATCTTCTGCCTGTGAATTATTCCACTTGCATGGCAAGGTGCGCTTGCTGTTGTGTTAAAAATTCTGGAGGCACTGGGTATCGATCCCAGTATCTCACGTTTACCAAGCGAGCGCTCTACCGTCTGAACTACGCCGGCCCACCCATTGGTAATGGTACTACATACAGCCATATAGACGACACAGACCCTTGCACTCCCATTATTCAGCATACAAACACTATTCTCTATGTATCCGTTACGGTGTCTTTCAGGTTTCGTGCATTCTTTATCGAATCGTAGTTGGCCACAATGAAAGTGGCACGCATAACGTCGAAAGTAGAGTTCGGAAACCGCTCTGAGTAAGGCGAACGTGTTGTCCACTCTCTAGATTTCAATGAGGTTAAGCCGTGATACCTAAGACGGATCTGCACTCGATGACACCTCGATAACAGCCGGTCCACACACTTACATCTTGCTCTCCTTATGTCAGTATACATATATATCAGTCTGTGACGCTGGCTTTGCAACATCTTGCGTGCCTTTAGGTTCGCCGCGACCAACACTTACCATGCACTGACCACAAAAAATAGAGGCGCCGCGGCTTGAACCGTGGACCTTTCACATGCGAAGCGAACGCTCTACCAACTGAGCTACGCCCCACGCACGACCAAACTGCGCTATTCCCCATTCTATGCGACTCTGATGCGCACGGACACGATGGTTGGTTGGTTTGTAGCGGTGAAGGGAGCAGAGTACAAAGGAGCGGACACGTTCATATACACAAAGGTTCCAAGTAGTTTCGATGCTCTGGTATTACAAATGCAAATTCCGTCTGTTTTTAACGTCTTAAATTGAAAGAGCCGTCACAAATTGCTCCGTTTTCACTCCTTGTCGACAATCATACAGCACCTGAGGTAACAAACACATCTCGAGCCCCATTGTGCACTCCATTATTCATGCCAACTCAGTACCTCGCTCTTTACTACTGTGTACCAATCTTGTCGTCCAACTGCAAAACACTGGGCCACAACAAGTTTCCGCGTATCCATTGCACTGCGCATACTACGAAACGCTCCCCAAACTTGGCACTCACCCACGCAGCCGACTTTTCCGACTTTCCACGACGCTCACGCTAGTGAAAGCATTATTTATAGTTCGACGTCGCGCCAAAGCGAATGAGCACATTTCGCCTACGGCTTAGGCCGCCCTCCTAGTGAGGCTGCTCGGTGTCTGCAGGCAGCGAGGGTCTGCAAGCTTCCTGTGTTCGCACCTATGTCACCTGTGCTTGCTTGTCAGAGACAGACTATCGCAAAACATACAACTCACTCCATGAATTGATTGCTACGGCATCTGTTATCAGCAGTCACAACTAGCAACACCAGTAGCAGCGGACTGCACGCAAAGAATAGGAATGTGCAGTGGGAACTACGTGAACTCGGCGCAAGGCAGATCTTTCCGACATAGGCTTGAGAATCGTACGGGAACACTTGTACTGTTTCTAAATTAAGTGTAGGAGTGGGAGGAGGGTGCTTCCCGCGCACTAATAACAGCACGCTTGCCAATTGTGGATGCTAATCATTCGCTTGTGTCTTCCTAGACACATCTGCTGGCTGTGAATTATTCCACTTGCATGGCAAGGTGCGCATGTAGGTGGGTATTGATCCCAGTACCTCTCGCATACTAAGCGAGCGCTCTACCATCTGAGCTACGCCCGCACCCGAAGACTAATGGTGCTACATGCAGCCATATTGACGACACACACCCTTGCACTACCATTATTCAGCAGACAAACACTACTCTCTATGTATCCGTTAGGGTGTCTTTCAGGTTTCGTGCATTCTGTATCGAATCGTAGTTGGCCACAATGAAAGTGGCACGTATAACGTCGAAAATAGAGTTCGGACACCGCTCTGAGTAAGACGAACGTGTTGTCCACCCTCTAGACTTCAATGAGGTTAAGCCGTGATACCTAAGACAGATCTGCACTCGATGACACCTCGATAACAGCCGGTCCACACAGTTACATCTTGCTCTCCTTACGTTAGTATACATCATATCAGTCTGTGACGCTGGCTTTGCAACATCTTGCGTGCCTTTAGGTTCGCCGCGGCCAACACTTAGCATGCACTGACCACAAAAAATGGAGGCGCCGCGGCTTGAACCGTGGACCTTTCACATACGAAGCCAACGCTCTACCAACTGAGCTACGCCCCATGCACGACCAAATTGCGATATTCCCCATTCTTTGCGACACTGATGCGCGCGGACACGATGGTTGGTTGGTTTGTAGCGGTGAAGGGAGCAGAGTACAAAGGCGCGGACACGTTCATATACACAAAAGTTCCAAGTAGTTTCGATGCTCTGGTATTACAAATGCAAATTCCGTCTGTTTTTAACGTCTTAAATTGAAAGAGCCGTCACAAATTGCTCCGTTTTCACTCCTTGTCGACAATCATACAGCACCTGAGGTAACAAACACATCTCGAGCCCCATTGTGCACTCCATTATTCATGCCAACTCAGTGCCTCGCTCTTTACTACTGTGTACCAATCTTGTCGTCCAACGTCTTAAATTGAAAGAGCCGTCACAAATTGCTCCGTTTTCACTCCTTGTCGACAATCATACAGCACCTGAGGTAACAAACACATCTCGAGCCCCATTGTGCACTCCATTATTCATGCCAACTCAGTACCTCGCTCTTTACTACTGTGTACCAATCTTGTCGTCCAACTGCAAAATACTGGGCCACAACAAGTTTCCGCGTATCCATTGCACTGCGCATACTACGAAACGCTCCCCAAACTTGGCACTCACCCACGCAGCCGACTTTTCCGACTTTCCACGACGCTCACGCTAGTGAAAGCATTATTTATAGTTCGACGTCGCGCCAAAGCGAATGAGCACATTTCGCCTACGGCTTAGGCCGCCCTCCTAGTGAGGCTGCTCGGTGTCTGCAGGCAGCGAGGGTCTGCAAGCTTCCTGTGTTCGCACCTATGTCACCTGTGCTTGCTTGTCAGAGACAGACTATCGCAAAACATACAACTCACTCCATGAATTGATTGCTACGGCATCTGTTATCAGCAGTCACAACTAGCAACACCAGTAGCAGCGGACTGCACGCAAAGAATAGGAATGTGCAGTGGGAATTACGTGAACTCGGCGCAAGGCAGATCTTTCCGACATAGGCTTGAGAATCGTACGGGAACACTTGTACTGTATCTAAATTAAGTAGAGGAGTGGGAGGAGGGTGCTTCCCGCGCACTAATAACAGCACGCTTGCCAATTGTGGATGCTAATCATTCGCTTGTGTCTTCCTAGACACATCTGCTGGCTGTGAATTATTCCACTTGCATGGCAAGGTGCGCATGTAGGTGTGTTAAAAATTCTGGAGGCACTGGGTATTGATCCCAGTACCTCTCGCATACCAAGCGAGCGCTCTACCATCTGAGCTACGCCCGCACCCGAAGACTAATGGTGCTACATGCAGCCATATTGACGACACAGACCCATGCACTCCGATTATTCAGCAGACAAACACTACTCTCTATGTATCCGTTAGGGTGTCTTTCAGGTTTCGTGCATTCTGTATCGAATCGTAGTTGGCCACAATGAAAGTGGCACGTATAACGTCGAAAATAGAGTTCGGACACCGCTCTGAGTAAGACGAACGTGTTGTCCACCCTCTAGACTTCAATGAGGTTAAGCCGTGATACCTAAGACAGATCTGCACTCGATGACACCTCGATAACAGCCGGTCCACACACTTACATCTTGCTCTCCTTATGTCTGTATACATCATATCAGTCTGTGACGCTGGCTTTGCAACATCTTGCGTGCCTTTAGGTTCGCCGCGGCCAACACTTAGCATGCACTGACCACAAAAAATGGAGGCGCCGCGGCTTGAACCGTGGACCTTTCACATGCGAAGCCAACGCTCTACCAACTGAGCTACGCCCCATGCACGACCAAATTGCACTATTCCCCATTCTTTGCGACACTGATGCGCGCGGACACGATGGTTGGTTGGTTTGTAGCGGTGAAGGGAGCAGAGTACAAAGGCGCGGACACGTTCATATACACAAAAGTTCCAAGTAGTTTCGATGCTCTGGTATTACAAATGCAAATTCCGTCTGTTTTTAACGTCTTAAATTGAAAGAGCCGTCACAAATTGCTCCGTTTTCACTCCTTGTCGACAATCATACAGCACCTGAGGTAACAAACACATCTCGAGCCCTATTGTGCACTCCATTATTCATGCCAACTCAGTGCCTCGCTCTTTACTACTGTGTACCAATCTTGTCGTCCAACGTCTTAAATTGAAAGAGCCGTCACAAATTGCTCCGTTTTCACTCCTTGTCGACAATCATACAGCACCTGAGGTAACAATCACATCTCGAGCCCCATTGTGCACTCCATTATTCATGCCAACTCAGTGCCTCGCTCTTTACTACTGCGTACCAATCTTGTCGTCCAACTGCAAAACACTGGGCCACAACAAGTTTCCGCGTCTCCATTGCACTGCGCATACTACAAAACGCTCCCCAAACTTGGCACTCACCCACGCAGCCGACTTTTCCGACTTTCCACGACGCTCACGCTAGTGACAGCATTATTTATAGTTCGACGTCGCGCCAAAGCCAATGAGCACATTTCGCCTACGGCTTAGGGCGCCCTCCTAGTGTGGCTGCTCGGTGTCTGCAGGCAGCGAGGGTCTGCAAGCTTCCTTTGTTCGCACCTATGTCACCTGTGCTTGCTTGTCAGAGACAGACTATCGCAAAACATACAACTCACTCCATGAATTGATTGCTACGGCATCTGTTATCAGCAGTCACAACTAGCAACACCAGTAGCAGCCGACTGCACGCAAAGAATAGGAATGTGCAGTGGGATTTACGTGAACTCGGCGCAAGGCAGATCTTTCCGACATAGGCTTGAGAATCTTACGGGAACACCTGTACTGTTTCTAAATTAAGTTTAGGCGTCGGAGGAGGGTGCTTCCCGCGCACTAATAACAGCACGCTTGCCAATTGTGGATGCTACTCATTCGCTTGTATCTTCCTAGACACATCTGCTGGCTGTGAATTATTCCACTTGCATGGCAAGGTGCGCATGTAGGTGTGTTAAAAATTCTGGAGGCACTGGGTATCGATCCCAGTACCTCTTGCATACTAAGCGAGCGCTCTACCATCTGAGCTACGCCCACCACCCCGAAGACTAATGGTGCTACATTCAGCCATATAGACGACACAGACCCTTGCACTCCCATTATTCAGCAGACAAACACTACTCCCTATGTATCCGTTAGGGTGTCTTTCAGGTTTCGTGCATTCTGTATCGAATCGTAGTTGGCCACAATGAAAGTGGCACGTATAACGTCGAAAATAGAATTCGGACACCTCTCTGAGTAAGACCAACGTGTTGTCCACCCTCTAGACTTCAATGAGGTTAAGCCGCGATACCTAAGACTGATCTGCACTCGATGACACCTCGATAATAGCCGGTCCCCACACTTACATCTTGCTCTCCTTACGTCAGTATACATCATATCAGTCTGTGACGCTGGCTTTGCAACATCTTGCGTGCCTTTAGGTTCGCCGCGACCAACACTTACCATGCACTGACCACAAAAAATAGAGGCGCCGCGGCTTGAACCCTGGGCCTTTCACATGCGAAGCGAAGGCTCTACCAACTGAGCTACGCCCCACGCACGACCAAACTGCCCTATTCCCCAATCTTTGCGACTCTGATGCGCACGGACACGATGGTTGGTTGGTTTGTAGCGGTGAAGGGAGCAGAATACAAAGGCGCGGACACGTTCATATACACAAAAGTTCCAAGTAGTTTCGATGCTCTGGTATTAAGAATGCAAATTCCGTCTGTTTTTAACGTCTTAAATTGAAAGAGCCGTCACAAATTGCTCCGTTTTCACTCCTTCTCGACAATCATACAGCACCTGAGGTAAGAAACATATCTCGAGCCACATTGTGCACTCCATTATTCATGCCAACTCAGTGCCTCGCTCTTTACTACTGTGTACCAATCTTGTCGTCCAACTGCAAAACACTGGGCCACAACAAGTTTCCGCGTATCCATTGCACTGCGCATACTACGAAACGCTCCCCAAACTTGGCACTCACCCACGCAGCCGTCTTCTCCGACATTCCACGACGCTCACGCAACGCTCACGCTAGTGACAGCATTATTTATAGTTCGACGTCGCCCCAAAGCGAATGAACACATTTCGCCTACGGCTTAGGCCGCCCTCCTAGTGTGGCTGCTCGGTGTCTGCAGGCAGCGAGGGTCTGCAAGCTTCCTGTGTTCGCACCTATGTCACCTGTGCTTGCTTGTCAGAGACAGACTATCGCAAAACATACAACTCACTCCATGAATTGATTGCTACGGCATCTGTTATCAGCAGTCACAACTAGCAACACCAGTAGCAGCCGACTGCACGCAAAGAATAGGAATGTGCAGAGGGATTTACGTGAACTCGGCGCAAGGAAGATCTTTCCGACATAGGCTTGAGAATCTTACGGGAACACTTGTACTGTTTCTAAATTAAGTGTAGGCGTGGGAGGAGGGTGCTTCCCGCGCACTAATAAGAGCACGCTTGCCAATTGTGGATGCTAATCATTCGCTTGTATCTTCCCAGACACATCTGCTGGCTGTGAATTATTCCACTTGCATGGCAAGGTGCGCATGTAGGTGTGTTAAAAATTCTGGAGGCACTGGGTATTGAACCCAGTATCTCTCGCATACTAAGCGAGCGCTCTACCATCTGAGCTACGCCGACCACCCCGAAGACTAATGGTGCTACATACAGCCATATAGACGACACAGACCCTTGCACTCCCATTATTCAGCAGACAAACACTACTCTCTATGTATCCGTTAGGGTGTCTTTCAGGTTTCGTGCATTCTGTATCGAATCGTAGTTGGCCACAATGAAAGTGGCACGTATAACGTCGAAAATAGAGTTCGGACACCGCTCTGAGTAAGACGAACGTGTTGTCCACCCTCTAGACTTCAATGAGGTTAAGCCGTGATACCTAAGACAGATCTGCACTCGATGACACCTCGATAACAGCCGGTCCCCACACTTACATCTTGCTCTCCTTACGTCAGTATACATCATATCACTCTGTGACGCTGGCTTTGCAACATCTTGCGTGCCTTTAGGTTCGCCGCGACCAACACTTACCATGCACTGACCACAAAAAATGGAGGCGCCGCGGCTTGAACAATGGGCCTTCCACATGCGAAGCGAACGCTCTACCAACTGAGCTACGCCCCAGGCACGACCAAACTGCGCTATTCCCCATTCTTTGCGACTCTGATGCGCACGGACACGATGGTTGGTTGGTTTGTAGCGGTGAAGGGAGCAGAGTACAAAGGCGCGGACATGTTCATATACACAAAAGTTCCAAGTAGTTTCGATGCTCTGGTATTACAAATGCAAATTCCGTCTGTTTTTAACGTCTTAAATTGCAAGAGCCGTCACAAAATGCTCCGTTTTCACTCCTTGTCGACAATCATACAGCACCTGAGGTAACAAACACATCTCGAGCCCCATTGTGCACTCCATTATTCATGCCAACTCAGTGCCTCGCTCTTTACTACTGTGTACCAATCTTGTCGTCCAACTGCAAAACACTGGGCCACAACAAGTTTCCACGTCTCCATAGCACTGCGCATACTACGAAACGCTCCCCAAACTTGGCACTCACCCACGCAGCCGTCTTTTCCGACTTTCCACGACGCTCACGCAACGCTCACGCTAGTGACAGCATTATTTATAGTTCGACGTCGCGCCAAAGCGAATGAGCACATTTCGCCTACGGCTTAGGCCGCCCTGCTAGTGTGGCTGCTCGGTGTCTGCAGGCAGCGAGGGTCTGCAAGCTTCCTGTGTTCGCACCTATGTCACCTGTGCTTGCTTGTCAGAGACAGACTATCGCAAAACATACAACTCACTCCATGAATTGATTGCTACGGCATCTGTTATCAGCAGTCACAACTAGCAACACCAGTAGCAGCTGACTGCACGCAAAGAATAGGATTGTGCAGTGGGATTTACGTGAACTCCGCGCAACTCAGATCTTTCCGACATAGGCTTGAGAATCTTACGGGAACACTTGTACTGTTTCTAAATTAAGTGTAGGCGTGGGAGGAGGGTGCTTCCCGCGCACTAATAACAGCACGCTTGCCAATTGTGGATGCTAATCATTCGCTTGTATCTTCCTAGACACATCTGCTGGCTGTGAATTATTCCACTTGCATGGCAAGGTGCGCATGTAGGTGTGTTAAAAATTCTGGAGGCACTGGGTATTGATCCCAGTACCTCTCGCATACTAAGCAAGCGCTCTACCATCTGAGCTACGCCCACCCTCCCGAAGACTAATGGCACTACATACAGTCATATAGACGACACAGACCCTTGCACTCCGATTATTCAGCAGACAAACACTACTCTCTATGTTTCCGTTAGGGTGTCTTTCAGGTTTCGTGCATTCTGTATCGAATCGTAGTTGGCCACAATGAAAGTGGCAGGTATAACGTCGAAACTAGAGTTCGGACACCGCTCTGAGTAAGACGAACGTGTTGTCCACCCTCTAGACTTCAATGAGGTTAAGCCGTGATACCTAAGACAGATCTGCACTCGATGACACCTCGATAACAGCCGGTCCCCACACTTACATCTTGCTCTCCTTACGTCAGTATACATCATATCACTCTGTGACGCTGGCTTTGCAACATCTTGCGTGCCTTTAGGTTCGCCGCGACCAACACTTACCATGCACTGACCACAAAAAATGGAGGCGCCGCGGCTTGAACCCTGGACCTTTCACATGCCAAGCGAACGCTCTACCAACTGAGCTACGCCCCATGCACGACCAAACTGCGCTATTCCCCATTCTTTGCGACTCTGATGCGCACGGACGCGATGGTTGGTTGGTTTGTAGCGGTGAAGGGAGCAGAGTACAAAGGCGCGGACACGTTCATATACACAAAAGTTCCAAGTAGTTTCGATGCTCTGGTATTACAAATGCAAATTCCGTCTGTTTTTAACGTCTTAAATTGAAAGAGCCGTCACAAATTGCTCCGTTTTCACTCCTTGTCGACAATCATACAGCACCTGAGGTAACAAACACATCTCGAGCCCCATTGTGCACTCCATTATTTATGCCAACTCAGTGCCTCGCTCTTTACTACTGTGTACCAATCTGGTCGTCCAACTGCAAAACACTGGGCCACAACAAGTTTCCGCGTCTCCATTGCACTGCGCATACTACGAAACGCTCCCCAAACTTGGCACTCACCCACGCAGCCGACTTTTCCGACTTTCCACGACGCTCACGCAACACTCACGCTAGTGACAGCATTATTTATAGTTCGACGTCGCGCCAAAGCGAATGAGCACATTTCGCCTACGGCTTAGGCCGCCCTCCTAGTGGGGCTGCTCGGTGTCTGCAGGCAGCGAGGGTCTGCAAGCTTCCTGTCTTCGCACCTATGTCACCTGTGCTTGCTTGTCAGAGACAGAATATCGCAAAACATACAACTCACTCCATGAATTGATTGCTACGGCATCTGTTATCAGCAGTCACAACTAGCAACACCAGTAGCAGCCGACTGCACGCAAAGAATAGGAATGTGCAGTGGGATTTACGTGAACTACGCGCAAGGCAGATCTTTCCGACATAGGCTTGAGAATCTTACGGGAACACTTGCACTGTTTCTAAATTAAGTGTAGGCGTGGGAGGAGGATGCTTCCCGCGCACTAATAACAGCACGCTTGCCAATTGTGGATGCTAATCATTCGCTTGTATCTTCCTAGACACATCTGCTGGCTGTAAATTATTCCACTTGCATGGAAAGGTGCGCATGTAGGTGTGTTAAAAATTCTGGAGGCACTGGGTATTGATCCCAGTACCTCTCGCATACTAAGCGAGCGATCTACCATCTGAGCTACGCCCACCCTCCCGTTGCCTAATAGTGCTACATACAGCCATATAGACGACACAGACCCTTGCTCTCCCATTATTCAGCAGACAAACACTACTCTCTATGTATCCGTTAGGGTGTCTTTCAGGTTTCGTGCATTCTGTATCGAATCGTAGTTGGCCACAATGAAAGTGGCACGTATAACGTCGAAAATAGAATTCGGACACCGCTCTGAGTAAGACCAACGTGTTGTCCACCCTCTAGACTTCAATGAGGTTAAGCCGCGATACCTAAGACAGATGACACCTCGATAACAGCCGGTCCCCACACTTATATCTTGCTCTCCTTACGTCAGTATACATCATATCACTCTGTGACGCTGGCTTTGCAACATCTTGCGTGCCTTTAGGTTCGCCGCGACCAACACTTACCATGCACTGACCACAAAAAATAGAGGCGCCGCGGCTTGAACCCTGGGCCTTTCACATGCGAAGCGAACGCTCTACCAACTGAGCTACGCCCCACGCACGACCAAACTGCCCTATTCCCCAATCTTTGCGACTCTGATGCGCACGGACACGATGGTTGGTTGGTTTGTAGCGGTGAAGGGAGCAGAGTACAAAGGCGCGGACACGTTCATATACACAAAAGTTCCAAGTAGTTTCGATGCTCTGGTATTAAAAATGCAAATTCCGTCTGTTTTTAACGTCTTAAATTGAAAGAGCCGTCACAAATTGCTCCGTTTTCACTCCTTGTCGACAATCATACAGCACCTGAGGTAAGAAACATATCTCGAGCCCCATTGTGCACTCCATTATTCATGCCAACTCAGTGCCTCGCTCTTCACTACTGTGTACCAATCTTGTCGTCCAACTGCAAAACACTGGGCCACAACAAGTTTCCGCGTCTCCTTAGCACTGCGCATACTACGAAACGCTCCCCAAACTTGGCACTCACCCACGCAGCCGTCTTTTCCGACATTCCACGACGCTCACGCAACGCTCACGCTAGTGACAGCATTATTTATAGTTCGACGTCGCGCCAAAGCGAATGAGCACATTTCGCCTACGGCTTAGGCCGCCCTCCTAGTGTGGCTGCTCGGTGTCTGCAGGCAGCGAGGGTCTGCAAGCTTCCTGTGGTCGCACGTATGTCACCTGTGCTTGCTTGTCAGAGACAGACTATCGCAAAACATACAACTCACTCCATGAATTGATTGCTACGGCATCTGTTATCAGCAGTCACAACTAGCAACACCAGTAGCAGCCGACTGCACGCAAAGAATAGGAATGTGCAGTGGGATTTACGTGAACTCGGCGCAAGGAAGATCTTTCCGACATAGGCTTGAGAATCTTACGGGAACACTTGTACTGTTTCTAAATTAAGTGTAGGCGTGGGAGGAGGGTGCTTCCCGCGCACTAATAACAGCACGCTTGCCAATTGTGGATGCTAATCATTCGCTTGTATCTTCCTAGCTTCCTGTATCTTCCTGGCTGTGAATTATTCCACTTGCATGGCAAGGTGCGCATGTAGGTGTGTTAAAAATTCTGGAGGCACTGGGTATTGATCCCAGTACCTCTCGCATACTAAGCGAGCGCTCTACCATCTGAGCTACCCAGACCACCCCGAAGACTAATGGTGCTACATACAGCCATATAGACGACACAGACCCTTGCACTCCCATTATTCAGCAGACAAACACTACTCTCTATGTATCCGTTAGGGTGTCTTTCAGGTTTCGTGCATTCTGTATCGAATCGTAGTTGGCCACAATGAAAGTGGCACGTATAACGTCGAAAATAGAGTTCGGACACCGCTCTGAGTAAGACGAACGTGTTGTCCACCCTCTAGACTTCAATGAGGTTAAGCAGTGATACCTAAGACAGATCTGCACTCGATGACACCTCGATAACAGCCGGTCCCCACACTTACATCTTGCTCTCCTTACGTCAGTATACATCATATCAGTCTGTGACGCTGGCTTTGCAACATCTTGCGTGCCTTTAGGTTCGCCGCGACCAACACTTACCATGCACTGACCACAAAAAATGTAGGCGCCGCGGCTTGAACAATGGGCCTTTCACATGCGAAGCGAACGCTCTACCAACTGAGCTACGCCCCAGGCACAACCAAAGTGCGCTATTCCCCATTCTTTGCGACTCTGATGCGCACGGACACGATGGTTGGTTGGTTTGTAGCGGTGAAGGGAGCAGAGTACAAAGGCGCAGACACGTTCATATACACAAAAGTTCCAAGTAGTTTCGATGCTCTGGTATTACAAATGCAAATTCCGTCTGTTTTTAACGTCTTAAATTGAAAGAGCCGTCACAAATTGCTCTCTTTTCACTCCTTGTCGACAATCATACAGCACCTGAGGTAACAAACACATCTCGAGCCCCATTGTGCACTCCATTATTCATGCCAACTCAGTGCCTCGCTCTTTACTACTGTGTACCAATCTTGTCGTCCAACTGCAAAACACTGGGCCACAACAAGTTTCCGCGTCTCCATTGCACTGCGCATACTACGAAACGCTCCCCAAACTTGGCACTCACCCACGCAGCCGTCTTTTCCGACTTTCCACGACGCTCACGCTAGTGACAGCATTATTTATAGTTCGACGTCGCGCCAGAGCGAATGAGCACATTTCGCCTACGGCTTAGGCCGCCCTCCTAGTGTGGCTGCTCGGTGTCTGCAGGCAGCGAGGGTCTGCAAGCTTCCTGTCTTCGCACCTATGTCACCTGTGCTTGCTTGTCAGAGACAGACTATCGCAAAACATACAACTCACTCCATGAATTGATTGCTACGGCATCTGTTATCAGCAGTCACAACTAGCAACGCCAGTAGCAGCCGACTGCACGCAACGAATAGGAATGTGCAGTGGGATTTACGTGAACTCGGCGCAAGGCAGATCTTTCCGACATAGGCTTGAAAATCTTACGGGAACACTTGTACTGTTTCTAAATTAAGTGTAGGCGTGGGAGGAGGGTGCTTCCCGCGCTCTAATAACAGCACGCTTGTCAATTGTGGATGCTAATCATTCGCTTGTATCTTATTAGACACATCTGCTGGCTGTGAATTATTCCACTTACATGGCAAGATGCGCATGTAGGTGTGTTAAAAATTCCGGAGGCACTGGGTATTGATCCCAATACCTCTCGCATACTAAGCGAGCGCTCTACCATCTGAGCTACGCCCACCCCCCCGAAGACTTATGGTGCTACATACAGCCATATAGACGACACAGACCCTTGCACTCCCATTATTCAGCAGACAAACACTACTCTCTATGTATCCGTTAGGGTGTCTTTCAGGTTTCGTGCATTCTGTATCGAATCGCAGTTGGCCACAATGAAAGTGGCACGTATAACGTCGAAAATAGAGTTCGGACACCGCTCTGAGTAAGACGAACGTGTTGTCCACCCTCTAGACTTCAATGAGGTTAAGCCGTGATACCTAAGACAGATCTGCACTCGATGACTCCTCGATAACAGCCGGTCCCCACACTTACATCTTGCTCTCCTTACGTCAGAATACATCATATCAGTCTGTGACGCTGGCTTTGCTACATCTTGCGTGCCTTTAGGTTCGCCGCGACCAACACTTACCATGCACTGACCACAAAAAACGGACGCGCCGCGGCTTGAACCCTGTACCTTTCACATGACAAGCGGATGCTCTACCAACTGAGCCACGCCCCATGCACGACCAAACTGCGCTATTCCCCATTCTTTGCGACTCTGATGCGCACGGACACGATGGTTGGTTGGTTTGTAGCGGTGAAGGGAGCAGAGTACAAAGGCGCGGACACGTTCATATACACAAAAGTTCCAAGTAGTTGCGATGCTCTGGTATTACAAATGCAAATTCCGTCTGTTTTTAACGTCTTAAATTGAAAGAGCCGTCACAAATTGCTCCGTTTTCACTCCTTGTCGACAATCATACAGCACCTGAGGTAACAAACACATCTCGAGTCCCATTGTGCACTCCATTATTCATGCCAACTCAGTGCCTCGCTCTTTACTACTGTGTACCAATCTTGTCGTCCAACTGCAAAACACTGTGCCACAATAAGTTTCCGCGTCTCCATTGCACTGCGCACACTACGAAACGGTCCCCAAACTTGGCACTCACCCACGCAGCCGACTTTTCCGACTTTCCACGACGCTCACGCAACGCACACGCTAGTGACAGCATTATTTATAGTTCGACGTCGCGCCAAAGCGAATGAGCACATTTCGCCTACGGCTTAGGCCGCCCTCCTAGTGTGGCTGCTCGGTGTCTGCAGGCAGCGAGGGTCTGCAAGCTTCCTGTCTTCGCACCTATATCACTTGTGCTTGCTTGTCAGAGACAGACTATCGCAAAACATACAACTCACTCCATGAATTGATTGCTACGGCATCTGTTATCAGCAGTCACAACTAGCAACACCAGTAGCAGCCGACTGCACGCAAAGAATAGGAATGTGCAGTGGGATTTACGTGAACTCGGCGCAAGGCACATCTTTCCGACATAGGCATGAGAATCTTACGGGAACACTTGTACTGTTTCTAAATTAAGTGTAGGCGTGGGAGGAGGGTGCTTCCCGCGCACTAATAACAGCACGCTTGCCAATTGTGGATGCTAATCATTCGCTTGTATCTTCCTAGACACATCTGCTGGCTGTGAATTATTCCACTTGCATGGCAAGGTGCGCATGTAGGTGTGTTAAAAATTCTGGAGGCACTGGGTATTGATCCCAGTACCTCTCACATACTAAGCAAGCGCTCTACCATCTGAGCTACGCCCGCCACCCCCCCGAAGACTGATGGTGCTACATACAGCCATATAGACGACACAGACCCTTGCACTCCCATTATTCAGCAGACAAACACTACTCTCTATGTATCCGTTAGGGTGTCTTTCAGGTTTCGTGCATTCTGTATCGAATCGTAGTTGACCACAATGAAAGTGGCACGTATAACGTCGAAAATAGAGTTCGGACACCGCTCTGAGTAAGACGAACGTGTTGTCCACCCTCTAGACTTCAATGAGGTTAAGCCGTGATACCTAAGACAGATCTGCACTCGATGACACCTCGATAACAGCCGGTCGCCACACTTACATCTTGCTCTCCTTACGTCAGTATACATCATATCAGTCTGTGACGCTGGCTTTGCAACATCTTGCGTGCCTTTAGGTCCGCCGCGACCAACACTTACCATGCACTGACCACAAAAAATGGAGGCGCCGCGGCTTGAATCCTGGACCTTTCACATGCGAAGCGAACGCTCTACCAACTGAGCTACGCCCCATGCACGACCAAACTGCGCTATTCCCCATTCTTTGCGACTGTGATGCGCACGGACGCGATGGTTGGTTGGTTTGTAGCGGTGAAGGGAGCACAGTACAAAGGCGCGGACACGTTCATATGCACAAAAGTTCCAAGTAGTTTCGATGCTCTGGTATTACAAATGCAAATTCCGTCTGTTTTTAACGTCTTAAAATGAAAGAGCCGTCACAAATTGCTCCGTTTTCACTCCTTGTCGACAATCATACAGCACCTGAGGTAACAAACACATCTCGAGCCCCATTGTGCACTCCATTATTTATGCCAACTCAGTGCCTCGCTCTTTACTACTGTGTACCAATCTGGTCGTCCAACTGCAAAACACTGGGCCACAACAAGTTTCCGCGTCTCCATTGCACTGCGCATACTACGAAACGCTCCCCAAACTTGGCACTCACCCACGCAGCCGACTTTTCCGACTTTCCACGACGCTCACGCTAGTGACAGCATTATTTATAGTTCGACGTCGCGCCAGAGCGAATGAGCACATTTCGCCTACGGCTTAGGCCGCCCTCCTAGTGTGGCTGCTCGGTGTCTGCAGGCAGCGAGGGTCTGCAAGCTTCCTGTCTTCGCACCTATGTCACCTGTGCTTGCTTGTCAATGACAGACTATCGCAAAACATACAACTCACTCCATGAATTGATTGCTACGGCATCTGTTATCAGCAGTCACAACTAGCAACGCCAGTAGCAGCTGACTGCACGCAACGAATAGGAATGTGCAGTGGGATTTACGTGAACTCGGCGCAAGGCAGATCTTTCCGACATAGGCTTGAGAATCTTACGGGAACACTTGTACTGTTTCTAAATTAAGTGTAGGCGTGGGAGGAGGGTGCTTCCCGCGCTCTAATAACAGCACGCTTGTCAATTGTGGATGCTAATCATTCGCTTGTATCTTATTAGACACATCTGCTGGCTGTGAATTATTCCACTTGCATGGCAAGATGCGCATGTAGGTGTGTTAAAAATTCCGGAGGCACTGGGTATTGATCCCAGTACCTCTCGCATACTAAGCGAGCGCTCTACCATCTGAGCTACGCCCACCCCCCGAAGACTAATGGTGCTACATACAGCCATATAGACGACACAGACCCTTGCACTCCCATTATTCAGCAGACAAACACTACTCTCTATGTATCCGTTAGGGTGTCTTTCAGGTTTCGTGCATTCTGTATCGAATCGTAGTTGGCCACAATGGAAGTGGCACGTATAACGTCGAAAATAGAGTTCGGACACCGCTCTGAGTAAAACGAACGTGTTGTCCACCCTCTAGACTTCAATGAGGTTAAGCCGTGATACCTAAGACAGATCTGCACTCGATGACACCTCGATAACAGCCGGTCCCCACACTTACATCTTGCTCTCCTTACGTCAGTATACATCATATCAGTCTGTGACGCTGGCTTTGCAACATCTTGCGTGCCTTTAGGTTCGCCGCGACCAACACTTACCATGCACTGACCACAAAAATGGAGGCGCCGCGGCTTGAACCCTGGACCTTTCACATGCGAAGCGAACGCTCTCTCAACTTTTTTTTTTTTTTTTTTTTTTTATCGCTCTCGCCGTCACTTGTGAACATGAATCGTACTTAACGTAGTTTTCTGCAAGCGTCAGCGAAGCGTCAGTCGAGCTAAGTCGGGCCAAGTCGCATAAGAGGACCAACAAATTGCGCTCGCTTTTCCGGTACCGGGAATCGAAGCCGGGCCTCCTGGGTGGGAGCCAGGTATCCTAGCCACTTTTTTTTTTTTTTTTTTTTTTTTTTTTTTTGGGGGGGGGGTCCTCCCTTCTCGTCACACAGCCCATCCATTCGCTCTCCTTTTATGCCTTCTTCGGCGAGCTTCTATGCTATATCGACTGATTTTTTTTTTCAAATTTACTGTGACAGTTGGGGAAATGAAATGATGTTTGGCTTCTTCGCCATGTGAGGCTTCTCCTTCGTAGAACTGAAAATTGAAAAATTAAGGCTTCTTGGGAATTAATAAATTGTCACTCTTGCTTCATACTGAAAAAAAATTAAACAAAAATAGAAAGATTGTAACTGAGGAACACGTGCAAGAAGCTTCCACTGCATTGTGTGCAACGAAACCACCTTCCGATATTACCGAGATCCTGGAAAATCATCATAGATGAAAGTAGTTGCTGGAGATATGGGGTTCATCCAGCAGTAAGTGTGAAGCCGCAGTGCCGTTTCGGGGTTCTGTCCGAGGCCTTCACGGCTACCGTAGCGGCCCTGGGGCACACGAAGTCCCCACCGTACTTCACCCTCAACAGCGATCCCCTACTTTGGCCTGTGACTACATTTTTCGTAGACGAGGGCTATTAAGATGTTTATCCAATCCCTTGTCTCTGAAACAGAATGTGTAACATGTTACCAAAAGTTTTTTTGTGGTCCCTGCGCGTACATATCTGATAATATTTTGCTCGTTCGTATAATTCGTATTCTAAAACACGGTCATTGCCGTGTTCAGATATAACGTAATGTACATAATTGCCAAACAACCACAACACAGCATTGGTTTTCTGGACAGGGAAGAAAACACCATCGGGGAAGAGTAATTTTTCAACATTGATCTCAGTACTAACAGTTCTGGTTATAAAGGCTACCCGCCGTTGGAGTCCCCTCCATATTTCGGCGTATCCGCCACAGAGAAAGCGGTGGATCAATGTGTCAACTGCGTCACATCGGGTGCACACAATCGTGTCACTAAGACCAATGGAGTGCAACTTTTCGTTAGTGGAAACTACGTTATTAACAACTCGGTACCAGGTTGCCTGAATGCCGGAAGACAGTTCACGATTACTAATATTTTTCCAAATTCTTTTCCAGTCTTTGTCGGGATATCTGCACTCCATTTTGTTGACATGTTCTTTCGTTGTTAAGAGTTCCATTAATTTCCTGCAATTCCTTGATTGTGGATTCGTGACAATACTGTCCATGTAGCTAATCTCTAAAAAGAACTGGCGAATATATTTCAATTTATAATTAATTCCGCCTATATTTATGGGTGGACGTAAATTTTCTGGCTGTAGGAGTCGATACAGCCTGGCTGTAATACTATGTGGATGTTTTTCTATAATTTGTAGGGTCCTCTTTATATATAACGCCGTAGTCTTCCGCCATATATCTGTTAAACCTAGGCCACCTTCAGCGGACGGTAACGTAACTGTACCGACTGCTACTCTAAAAATATTCCCTGTCCATATAAATCGGCAAATGATACTCATTATACGTTTGGCAATGGGTTTCGAAACTGGCAATATTTGACCTATATATATAGCTTTTGATAAAATGGACCAATTAATTATTCTGATTCGTTGTTTAATGTTCAGATGTCTGGTCTGATTGAGTATTGTGGCTCCTCTGATTGTATCCAGTACTTTCTTCCAATTGTAGGTCATGGTCTGAAGCGGACATCGGTAAAAGGTGACACCCAGAGCGGTGTGACGATCGACGGAGCGTGCCCATTCCAAACGGACATCTTGAAGACCTTTAAGATTTAAAAACGAACTCTTCACCTCGTTAACCCTAGCGCCTGTAGCTTCACAAAAGATCTGAATATTCGTAGTTAATTTCTCTAAATCTTCGTTACTACGAATAACCACTCCAACGTCATCAGCATATGCATTGGTGACGTTGTTAACGCCAGATATCGTGATGCCCTCAAGATCGACATCGAGTCTCCTTAGTAAAGGCTCCAGTGCAACAACATACAGGAGCATTGACAAAGGACTTCCCTGCGGGACGCCGTTGCGAATTTCAATGGGTGGAGTGAAATGCCCATTTACAGACACTTGTGTTTGGATGCCTTCAACAATGTTAATTAAAACTTCCACAACATGTTGACTAAAACCCACATAGGTCAACGTTCTGAACCAAAATAAGTGGTTGACCCTGTCAAAAGCCTTTGAGAAGTCGATAAAGGCAAGGCCTCCTGGTGAGGATGACGTTGCAAAAATTGCAGAGACATCCCTATATTCACTAACAGTTTTAAAAATATTCCTCCCCGAGAGACAGGTTTGGTGGTCACCTATGATCTTCTCCATTAGAGGTCTCAGTCTTTCCTTCAGTACACGTGCAATTATTTTATAATCCGAGTTCATCAAACATATTGGTCTCAATTGATTGAGATCTTTAACTGTCGCGTTCCTTCCCTTTGATATTAGCACAGTTACGCTTGCTTTGAACTCGCGTGGAACAGTAACACCTTGCAACACTTCATTTATCACTTCTGTGAATTGATTACCGATGAGAGGCCAAAATTTACAATAAAACTCTACAGGCAAGTCATCAGGCCCTGGGGACTTACGGGTAGGCGAATATTTAAGTATATCAAACACCTCCTCACATGTGATCGCAGTGGTAAGGGACACATTGTCCTCGTCATTGATAACGTTGTCGATACCTGTAGTTCGTAGCAAATCGTTCGCACAGTCTAGATTATACCGGGTATCAGTATATAACGTACGATAAAATCCATAAACTGCATTTAAAATGTCAGAGTGTTCCGTCAGCACCCGGTTATCGCCCACTCTAAGACAAGCAATAAACGCTCGTCTTCTATTTCTTTCATGTTCGAGTAAGTGGTACAGCGATGCGTTTTCGTCCTCCACCGTTGTCGGGACACGAGATTTAATTTTTAAACCCTCCAGCTGTTGTCGCTTGAGACTTATGAGGTGAGCCTTGATCTTCTTTATTTCAATGAAAACCTCATCAGTCATCTGCTGAGCTGATAGTTCCCTTAAGCATGTATAGTAAAATTCAACGGTATTGCGAGACCACATCGCTCGCTCCCTCCCGTAAGCTATTAGGGATTATCTCAATTTCTTTTTAGCACATGAGGTCCACCACGCAAGGCGAGAGCTGTATTTATGGCGCATACGTAGAGCAGCCTGCCATACCTCCGCTACTGTTCTTGATAGGGCACCCTCGAACAACATATGGGTATTCAGCTTCCATAAGGGGCGACCCCAATACGTTCCTTGCTTCTGAAACCGAATGCTGCATTTCACTGCGAGATGGTCCGAAAAGGTAGTGGGAATTACTTCGATACTACTGATTTTATTTTCCAGGTTTGCTGTGACGTATATTCTGTCTATTCTGCTTTGCGAGCGACTACTGATGTACGTAAATTTGACTAACGTGGGGTATTTGCTTTCCCACACGTCTGTCCACTTCATGTTTGTCACCAAAGCCGCCAGTTCCCTGGAGAAGTTAAAATTTGGTCGCTGATCCTTTTTGTGAAGTACACAATTAAAGTCACCACCGATTAAAGCTTCCGCCGGATTCCCCTTAAGTAAATAGACCATATCGTTCTTAAAAAAATTAGCCCTATCATCTCTAGCGTTTGTACCAGAGAGGACATATACATTTAAAACAGTAGTAGTAAAAATTTTACAACTGATGCCCCTCCCATTTTCTAACAGACAGATATCCTTCACATCAATACCATCTTTGACAAGGATCGCAGTCCCACATGTGGCTTCCGGTGCAATATTTAAAATCTCTTGAAAACCTGGGACATAAAAGTTGTGGACATTAAATTCCTGTAGGAGGGCTATATCAGTATCCGACTGGTAAAGGAAATCTTTTAAAGAAGCGACTTTCGTTTCACTGCGAATCCGATTTATATTGATCGTGGTCACATTATATGTCAGTTCCGTTGGCATAGGTGCAGGTAAAAGAAATTGGCTAATGAAGTATACCCCATGCAGAGTCACGTCTGTACCATTCCATTCTGTCTGTCAGAAAGAAAAATAGACATTAAAAAAAAAAATTAAATGCCACTAGCATGTGTCAGGTCCATCTCCATTCCGTGGTCGGTGCGATCTTCTTGGGCATCGGCCCAATCAAGTCCTTTTCCTGAGACAGTTCGGTCTAAATCCATAGTAGTGCCGGTCTGCAAACCTGCGACGCCAAGCGGTGCGCGAGGTTGTTGTTGAAGATCATCTGCATCGGCACGACTCATCTCCGCTTCAGTACACTCGTTAACTCGTGCTACTGGGCATTGTTCTCGTAGTCGTTCATTATCCCTTAAATGTTTTAACTTTTCCCGCAATGCAGGAGCTAAACTCTCTGCTGCTTTGTGTGCCAATCTCCTCTTCTTGCCTTTCTTCGAAGATCTTTTCGGCGATCTAGCAGGAGATGAAGTTTGCGACCTGTCAGGAGAAGTACCGGATGATACGTCTGACGTCGCCTGTTCCTTTTTTCGGACAAAAGTCCGCGTATCGCATTCCACAACGGCAGAAGGAGGCGCATCTTTTTCCATGGCTCCCACTGGTAGCAACCCAGTCTCCAATTCTACACTATCGCTCGTTGTGGTTTCCTTGACGCAAGTGTCTTCTGTGTGCGCCAACGTGAAACCAATGTCCAGATTGCTATCTTCGTTCATAGTTCCCGCAGAGTGGATGCCTGGAGCGTCCACTCCTCGGAAGCTAGTGGCAATATCCTCACGTTGGTGGGAATCCTGACGACGCAAGGAAACCTCCGTTGCGGGTATTTGGGGATCTTCGGCCGAGTCCGCGGAAGAACGAGCAACCACAGTGGGAGAGTTGGAAAAAGTTGGCGTCGGCATAGATTCGAGGGGCGCGGAGCTGATCGGCAGACCATCCGCAAATCTAGAGCTTGAAGCCGGAGTATCATCGACAACCGCCCGCGAGGCAGCAGGCTCCCCGCGCACAGGCGGCACCGACTCGCCTCGGCTGCGGAAGTCAGCAGCGGCAGCGTATGACAACTTCATACCAACAACAGGGCCGGAACTCGGCATCTCGTCACGCGGTAACTGCGGGACACGCCTCCGTGAACATTCTGCACGAATGTGTTCTGTGGAATTGCATAAAGCGCAAGTCCGCGGTTGCCCATCATAGATAATCAAAGCACGATACCCACAAATATTAAGATAAGAGGGGACATGCTTCTGTAATTCAATCTTAATTTGCCTTACGCCGTTCAAGACAGGAAACATATGAGCTTCAGACCACCTTTCTGCCACATTGGAAATAATTCTGCCATAAGGCCGAAGGGCAACATTAAGTTCTTCGGGCGGAATTTCAAAAGGGAGCTCAAACACTCTGATCGTACGAATCCCGTACCCAGCATGACTAACAGCAACGTCACTCACATTCCCATCAGAATGATTAAACTTCACGCTACCTCCGCAACGATCCACAATGGAACTACATAATTCTGGACTTTTCATCTTCAGATACACAGCATTTGTCACAAACGAGAGATAAACTCCGACAACATCATCACCGTTAATCAATACTTTTTCGATAAACCATGCTTTAATTTCAAATGCTTTAGGTCGAACGAAATTTCGATCGAAAGTAAACTTGATTGTGTCTTTCCTCAAATAATTCTACCTATTCATTCTAGAACTTCATGAATACAAGTGCAACACGAATAGCGGCTTAGCAGCACCACTAACCTCAAACGCAGCGACTCAGCCTGTGTTTACTACAGCCAGACGTCCAGCTCCGCCACACGTCCGTCCCGCTCGGCGGCTGACTCGCAACTGTGAAAATGGAGGCGCCGCGGCTTGAACCCTGGACCTTTCACATGCCAAGCGAACGCTCTACCAACTGAGCTACGCCCCATGCACCAACTGAGCTACGCCCCATGCACGGAAAAACTGCGCTATTCCCCATTCTTTGCGACTCTGATGCGCACGGACACGATGGTTGGTTGGTTTGTAGCGGTGACGGGAGCAGAGTACAAAGGCGCGGACCCGTTCATATGCACAAAAGTTCCAAGTAGTTTCGATGCTCTGGTATTACAAATGCAATTCCCGTCTGTTTCTAAGGTCTTAAATTGAAAGAGCCGTCACAAATTGCTCCATTTTCACTCCTTGTCGACAATCATACATCACCTGAGGTAACAAACACATCTCGAGCCCCAATGTGCACTCCATTATTCATGCCAACTCAGTGCCTCGCTCTTTACTACTGTGTACCAATCTTGTTCAAATGGTTCAAATGGCTCTGAGCACTATGGGACTCAACTGCTGCGCTCATCAGTCCCCTAGGACTTAGAACTACTTAAACCTAACTAACCTAAAGACATCACACACATCCATGCCCGAGGCAGAATTCGAACCTGCGACCGTAGCAGTCGCACGGTTCCGGACTGCGCGCCTAGAACCGCGAGACCACCGCGGCCGGCACCAATCTTGTCGTCCAACTGCAAAACACTGGGCCACAACAAGTTTCCGCGTCTCCATTGCACTGCGCATACTACGAAACGCTCCCCAAACTTTGCACTCACCCACGCAGCCGACTTTTCCGACTTTCCACGACGCTCACGCAACGCTCACGTTAGTGACAGCATTATTTATAGTTCGACGTCGCGCCAAAGCGAATGAGCACATTTCGCCTACGGCTTAGGCCGCCCTCCTAGTGTGGCTGCTCGGTGTCTGCAGGCAGCGAGGGTCTGCAAGCTTCCTGTGTTCGCACCTATGTCACCTGTGCTTGCTTGTCAGAGACAGACTATCGCAAAACATACAACTCACTCCATGAATTGATTGCTACGGCATCTGTTATCAGCAGTCACAACTAGCAACACCAGTAGCAGCCGACTGCACGCAAAGAATAGGAATGTGCAGTGGGATTTACGTGAACTCGGCGCAAGGCAGATCTTTCCGACATAGGCTTGAGAATCTTACGGGAACACTTGTACTGTTTCTAAATTAAGTGTAGGCGTGGGAGGAGGGTGCTTCCCGCGCACTAATAACAGCACGCTTGTCAATTGTGGATGCTAATCATTCGCTTGTATCTTGATAGACACATCTGCTGGTTGTGAATTATTCCTCTTGCATGGCAAGGTGCGCATGTAGGTGTGTTAAAAATTCTGGAGGCGCTGGGTATTGACCCCAGTACCTCTCGCACACTAAGCGAGCGCTCTACCATCTGAGCTACGCCCATGCACGACCAAACTGCGCTATTCCCCATTCTTTGCGACTCAGATGCGCACGGACACGATGGTTGGTTGGTTTGTAGCGGTGAAGGGAGCACAGTACAAAGGCGCGGACACGTTCATATACACAAAAGTTCCAAGTAGTTTCGATGCTCTGGTATTACAAATGCAAATTCCGTCAGTTTCTAAGGTCTTAAATTGAAAGAGCCGTCACAAATTGCTCCGTTTTCACTCCTTGTCGACAATCATACAGCACCTGAGGTAACAAACACATCTCGAGCCCCATTGTGCACTCCATTATTCATGCCAACTCAGTGCCTCGCTCTTTACTACTGTGTACCAATCTTGTCGTCCAACTGCAAAACACTCGGCCACAACAAGTTTCCGCGTCTCCATTGCACTGCGCATACTACGAAACGCTCCCCAAACTTGGCACCCACCCACGCAGCCGACTTTTGCGACTTTCCACGACGCTCACGCTAGTGACAGCATTATTTATAGTTCGACGTCGCGCCAGAGCGAATGAGCACATTTCGCCTACGGCTTAGGCCGCCCTCCTAGTGTGGCTGCTCTGTGTCTGCAGGCAGCGAGGGGCTGCAAGCTTCCTGTGTTCGCACCTATGCCACCTGTGCTTGCTTGTCAGAGACAGACTATCGCAAAACATACAACTCACTCCATGAATTGATTGCTACGGCATCTGTTATCAGCAGTCACAACTAGCAACACCAGTAGCAGCCGACTGCACGCAAAGAATAAGAATGTGCAGTGGGATTTAAATGAACTCGGGGCAAGGCAGATCTTTCCGACGTAGGCTTAAGAATCTTATGGGAACACTTGTACTGTTTCTAAATTAAGTGTAGGCGTTGGAGGAGGGTGCTTCCTGCACACTAATAACAGCACGCTTGCCAGATGTGGATGCTAACCATTCGCTTCTATCTTCCTAGACACATCTCTGCCTGTGAATTATTCCACTTGCATGGCAAGGTGCGCTTGCTGTTGTGTTAAAAATTCTGGAGGCACTGGGTATCGATCCCAGTACCTCTCGTTTACCAAGCGAGCGCTCTGTCATCTGAGCTACGCCCGCCCTCCCGCGCGTAGTAGTACTACATACAGCCATATATACGACACAGACCCTTGCACTCCCATTATTCAGCAGACAAACACTACTCTCTATGTATGCGTGAGGGTGTCTTTCAGGTTTTGTGCATTCTGTATCGAATCGTAGTTGGCCACAATGAAAGTGGCACGCATAACGTCGAAAATAGAGCTCGGACACCCCTCTGAGTAAGACGAACTTGTTGTCCACTCTCTAGATTTCAATGAGGTTAAGCCGTGATACCTAAGACGGATCTGCACTCGATGACATCTCGATAACAGCCGGTCCCCACAGTTACATCTTGCTCTCCTTACCTCAGTATACATCATATCAGTCTGTGACGCTGGCTTTGCGACATCTTGCGTGCCTTTAGGTTAACCGCGAACAACACTTACCATGCAATGACCACAAAAAATGGAGGCGCCGGGCTTGAACTCTGGACCTTTCACATGCGAAGCGCACGCTCTACCAACTGACCTGCGCGAACATGCACGACCAAGCTGCGCTATTCTCCATTCTTTGCCACTATGATGTGCAAGAACACGATGGTTGGTTGGTTTGTAGCGGTGAAGGGACCAGAGTACAAAGGCGCGGACACGTTCATTTACACAAGAGTTCCAAGTAGTTTCGATGCTCTGGTATTACAAATGCAAATTCCGTCTGTTTTTAACGTCTTAAATTGAAAGAGCCGGCGCCAATTGCTCCGTTTTCACTCCTTGTCGACAATCATACAGCACCTGAGGTAACAAACACATCTCGAGCCCCATTGTGCACTCCATTATTCATGCCAACTCAGTGCCTCGCTCTTTACTACTGTGTAACAATCTTGTCGTCCTACTGCAAAACACTGGGCCACAACAAGTTTCCGCGTCTCCGTTGCACTGCACATACTACGAAACGCTCCCCAAACTTGGCACTCACCCTCGCAGCCGACTTTTCCGACTTTCCACGACGCTCACGCTAGTGAAAGCATTATTTATAGTTCGACGTCGCGCCAAAGCGAATGAGCACATTTCGCCAACGGCTTAGGCCGCCCTCCTAGTGTGGCTGCTCCGTGTCTGCAGGCAGCGAGGGTCTGCAAGCTTCCTGTGTTCGCACCTATGTCACCTGTGCTTGCTTGTCAGAGACAGACTATCGCAAAACATACAACTCACTCCATGAATTGATTGCTACGGCATCTGTTATCAGCAGTCACAACTAGCAACACCAGTAGCAGCTGACTGCACGCAAAGAATAGGAATGTGCAGTGGGATTTACGTGAACTCGGCGCAAGCTTGTATCTTCCTAGACACATCTGCTGGCTGTGAATTATTCCACTTGCATATCAAGGTGCGCATGTAGGTGTGTTAAAAATTCTGGAGGCACTGGGTATTGCTCCCAGTACCTCTCGCATACTAAGCGAGCGCTCTACCATCTGAGCTACGCCCGCCCACCCGAAGACTAATGCTGCTACATACAGCCATAAAGACGACACAGACCCTTGCACTCACATTATTCAGCAGACAAACACTACTCTCTACGTATCCGTTAGGGTGTCATTCAGGTTTCGTGCATTCTCTATCGAATCGTAGTTGGCCACAATGAAAGTGGCACGTATAACGTCGAAAATAGAATTCGGACACCGCTCTGAGTAAGACCAACGTGTTGTCCACCCTCTAGACTTCAATGAGGTTAAGCCGCGATACCTAAGACAGATCTGCACTCGATGACACCTCGATAACAGCCGGTCCCCACACTTACATCTTGCTCTCCTTACGTCAGTATACATCATATCAGTCTTTGATGCTGGCTTTGCAACATCTTGCGTGCCTTTAGGTTCGCCGCGACCAACACTTACCATGCACTGACCACAAAAAATTGAGGCGCCGCGGCTTGAACCCTGGACCTTTCACATGCCAAGCGAACGCTCTACCAACTGAGCTACGCCCCAGGCACGAGCAAACTGCGCTATTCCCCATTCTTTGCGACTCAGATGCGCACGGACACGATGCTTGGTTGGTTTGTAGCGGTGAAGGGAGCAGAGTACAAAGGCGCGGACCCGTTCATATACACAAAAGTTCCAAGTAGTTTCGATGCTCTGGTATTACAAATGCAAATTCCGTCTGTTTTTAACGTCTTAAATTGAAAGAGCCGTCACAAATTGCTCCGTTTTCACTCCTTGTCGACAATCATACAGCACCTGAGGTAACAAACACATCTCGAGCCCCATTGTGCACTCCATTACTCATGCCAACTCAGTGCCTCGCTCTTTACTACTGTGTACCAATCTTGTCGTCCAACTGCAAAACACTGGCCCACAACAAGTTTCCGCATCTCCATTGCACTGCGCATACTACGAAACGCTCCCCAAACTTGGCACTCACCCTCGCAGCCGACTTTTCCGACTTTCCACGACGCTCTCGCAACGCTCACGCTAGTGACAGCATTATTTGTATTTCGACGTCGCGCCAGAGCGAATGAGCACATTTCGCCAACGGCTTAGGCCGCCCTCCTAGTGTGGCTGCTCCGTGTCTGCAGGCAGCGAGGGTCTGCAAGCTTCCTGTGTTCGCACCTATGTCACCTGTGCTTGCTTGTCAGAGAGAGACTATCGCAAAACATACAACTCACTCCATGAATTGATTGCTACGGCATCTGTTATCAGCAGTCACAACTAGCAACACCAGTAGCAGCTGACTGCACGCAAAGAATAGGAATGTGCAGTGGGATTTACGTGAACTCGGCGCAAGGCAGATCTTTCAGACTTAGGCTTGAGAATCTTACGGGAACACTTGTACTGTTTCTAAATTAAGTGTAGGCGTGGGAGGAGGGTGCTTCCTGCGCACTAATAACAGCACGCTTGTCAATTGTGGATGCTAATCATTCGCTTGTATCTTCCTAGACACATCTGCTGGCTGTGAATTATTCCACTTGCATGGCAAGGTGCGCATGTAGGTGTGTTAAAAATTCTGGAGGCTCTGGGTATTGATCCCAGTACCTCTCGCATACTAAGCGAGCGCTCTACCATCTGAGCTACGCCCGACACCCCGAAGACTAATGGTGCTACATACAGCCATATAGACGACACAGACCCTTGCACTCCCATTATTCAGCAGACAAACACTACTCTCTATGTATCCGTTAGGGTGTCTTTCAGGTTTCGTGCATTCTGTATCGAATCGTAGTTGGCCACAATGAAAGTGGCACGTATAACGTCGAAAATAGAATTCGGACACCGCTCTGAGTAAGACCAACGTGTTGTCCACCCTCTAGACTTTAATGAGGTTAAGCCGCGATACCTAAGACAGATCTGCACTCGATGACACCTCGATAACAGCCGGTCCCCACACTTACATCTTGCTCTCCTTACGTCAGTATACATCATATCAGTCTGTGACGCTGGCTTTGCAACATCTTGCGTGCCTTTAGGTTCGCCGCGACCAACACTTACCATGCACTGACCACAAAAAATGGAGGCGCCGCTGCTTGAACCTTGGACCTTTCACATGCCAAGCGAACGCTCTACCAACTGAGCTACGCCCCATGCACGAGCAAACTGCGCTATTCCCCATTCTTTGCGACTCAGATGCGCACGGACACGATGCTTGGTTGGTTTGTAGCGGTGAAGGGAGCAGAGTACAAAGGCGCGGATCCGTTCATATACACAAAAGTTCCAAGTAGTTTCGATGCTCTTGTATTACTAATGCAAATTCCATCTGTTTTTAACGTCTTAAATTGAAAGAGCCGTCACAAATTGCTCCGTTTTCACTCCTTGTCGACAATCATACAGCACCTGAGGTAACAAACACATCTCGAGCCCCATTGTGCACTCCATTATTCATGCCAACTCAGTGCCTCGCTCTTTACTACTGTGTACCAATCTTGTCGTCCAACTGGAAAACACTGGCCCACAACAAGTTTCCGCATCTCCATTGCACTGCGCATACTACGAAACGCTCCCCAAACTTGGCACTCACCCTCGCAGCCGACTTTTCCGACTTTCCACGACGCTCACGCTAGTGACAGCATTATTTATTGTTCGACGTCGCGCCAAAACGAATGAGCACATTTCGCCAACGGCTTAGGCCGCCCTCATAGTGTGGCTGCTCCGTGTCTGCAGGCAGCGAGGGTCTGCAAGCTTCCTGTGTTCGCACCTATCTCACCTGTGCTTGCTTGTCAGAGACAGACTATCGCAAAACATACAACTCACTCCATGAATTGATTGCTACGGCATCTGTTATCAGCAGTCACAACTAGCAACACCAGTAGCAGCTGACTGCACGCAAAGAATAGGAATGTGCAGTGGGATTTACGTGAACTCGGCGCAAGCTTGTATCTTCCTAGACACATCTGCTGGCTGTGAATTATTCCACTTGCATATCAAGGTGCGCATGTAGGTGTGTTAAAAATTCTGGAAGCAATGGGTATTGATCCCAGTACCTCTCGCATACTAATCGAGCGCTCTACCATCTGAGCTACGCCCGCCCCCCCGAAGACTGATGGTGCTACATACAGCCATATAGACGACACAGACCCTTGCACTCCCATTATTCAGCAGACAAACACTACTCTCTATGTATCCGTTAGGGTGTCTTTCAGGTTTCGTGCATTCTGTTTCGAATCGTAGTTGGCCACAATGAAAATGGCACGTATAACGTCGAAAATAGAATTCGGACACCGCTCTGAGTAAGACCAACGTGTTGTCCACCCTCTAGACTTCAATGAGGTTAAGCCGCGATACCTAAGACAGATCTGCACTCGATGACACCTCGATAACAGCCGGTCCCCACACTTACATCTTGCTCTCCTTACGTCAGTATACATCATATCAGTCTGTGACGCTGGCTTTGCAACATCTTGCGTGCCTTTAGGTTCGCCGCGACCAACACTTACCATGCACTGACAACAAAAAATGTAGGCGCCGGGGCTTGAACCATGGACCTTTCACATGCCAAGCGAACGCTCTACCAACTCAGCTACGCCCCATGCACGAGCAAACTGCGTTATTCCCCATTCTTTGCGACTCAGATGCGCACGGACACGATGCTTGGTTGGTTTGTAGCGGTGAAGGGAGCAGAGTACAAAGGCGTGGACCCGCTCATATACACAGAAGTTCCAAGTAGTTTCGATGGTCTGGTATTACAAATGCAAATTCCGTCTGTTTTTAACGTCTTAAATTGAAAGAGCCGGCGCAAATTGCTCCGTTTTCACTCCTTGTCGACAATCATACAGCACCTGAGGTAACAAACACATCTCGAGCCCATTGTGCACTCCATTACTCATGCCAACTCAGTGCCTCGCTCTTTACTACTGTGTACCAATCTTGTCGTCCAACTGCAAAACACTGGGCCACAACAAGTTTCCGCGTCTCCATTGCACTGCACATACTACGAAACGCTCCCCAAACTTGGCACTCACCCTCGCAGCCGACTTTTCCGACTTTCCACGACGCTCACGCTAGTGACAGCATTATTTATAGTTCGACGTCGCGCCAAAGCGAATGAGCACATTTCGCCAACGGCTTAGGCCGCCCTCCTAGTGTGGCTGCTCCGTGTCTGCAGGCAGCGAGGGTCTGCAAGCTTCCTGTCTTCGCACCTATGTCACCTGTGCTTGCTTGTCAGAGACAGACTATCGCAAAACATACAACTCACTCTATGAATTGATTGCTACGGCATCTGTTATCAGCAGTCACAACTAGCAACACCAGTAGCAGCTGACTGCACGCAAAGAATGGGAATGTGCAGTGGGATTTACGTGAACTCGGCGCAAGCTTGTATCTTCCTAGACACATCTGCTGGCTGTGAATTATTCCACTTGCATATCAAGGTGGGCATGTAGGTGTGTTAAAATTTCTGGAGGCACTGGGTATTGCTCCCAGTACCTCTCGCATACTAAGCGAGCGCTCTACCATCTGAGCTACGCCCACCCCCCGAAGACTAATGGTGCTACATACAGCCATATAGACGACACAGACCCTTGCACTCCCATTATTCAGCAGACAAACACTACTCTCTATGTATCCGTTAGGGTGTCTTTCAGGTTTCGTGCATTCTGTTTCGAATCGTAGTTGGCCACAATGAAAGTGGCACGTATAACGTCGAAAATAGAATTCGGACACCGCTCTGAGTAAGACCAACGTGTTGTCCACCCTCTAGACTTCAATGAGGTTAAGCCGCGATACCTAAGACAGATCTGCACTCGATGACACCTCGATAACAGCCGCTCCCCACACTTACATCTTGCTCTCCTTACGTCAGTATACATCATATCAGTCTGTGACGCTGGCTTTGCAACATGTTGCGTGCCTTTAGGTTCGCCGCGACCAACACTTACCATGCACTGACCACAAAAAATGGAGGCGCCGCGGCTTGAACCCTGGACCTTTCACATCCCAAGCGAACGCTCTACCAACTGAGCTACGCCCCATGCACGAGCAAACTGCGCTATTCAACATTCTTTGCGACTCAGATGCGCACGGACACGATGCTTGGTTGGTTTGTAGCGGTGAAGGGAGCAGAGTACAAAGGCACGGACCCGTTGATATACACTAAAGTTCCAAGTAGTTTCGATGCTCTGGTATTACAAATGCAAATTCCGTCTGTTTTTAACGTCTTAAATTGAAAGAGCCGTCACAAATTGCTCCGTTTTCACTCCTTGTCGACAATCATACAGCGCCTGAGGTAACAAACACATCTCGAGCCCCATTGTGCACTCCATTATTCATGCCAACTCAGTGCCTCGCTCTTTACTACTGTGTACCAATCTTGTCGTCCAACTGCAAAACACTGGGCCACAACAAGTATCCGCGTCTCCATTGCACTGCGCATACTACGAAACGCTACCCAAACTTGGCACTCACCCACGCAGCCGACTTTTCCGACTTTCCACGACGCTCACGCTAGTTACAGCATTATTTGTAGTTCGACGTCGCGCCAAAGCGAATGAGCACATTTCGCCTACGGCTTAGGCCGCCCTCCTAGTGTGCCTGCTTCGTGTCTGCAGGCAGCGAGGGTCTGCAAGCTTCCTGTGTTCGCACCTATGTCACCTGTGCTTGCTTGTCAGAGAAAGACTATCGCAAAACATACAACTCACTCCATGAATTGATTGCTACGGCATCTGTTATCAGCAGTCACAACTAGCAACACCAGTAGCAGCTGACTGCACGCAAAGAATAGGAATGTGCAGTGGGATTTACGTGAACTCGGCGCAAGGCAGATCTTTCCGACATAGGCTTGAGAATCTTACGGGAACACTTGTACTGTTTCTAAATTAAGTGTAGGCGTGGGAGGAGGGTGCGTCCTGCGCACTAATAACAGCACGCTTGTCAATTGTGGAAGCTAATCATTCGCTTGTATCTTCCCAGACACATCTGCTGGTTGTGAATTATTCCTCTTGCATGGCAAGGTGCGCATGTAGGTGTGTTAAAATTTCTGTAGGCACTGGGTATTGATCCCAGTACCTCCTGCATACTAAGCGAGCGCTGAACCACCTGAGATACGCCCGCCCCCGAAGACTAATGGTGCTACATACAGCCATATAGACGACACAGACCCTTGCACTCCCATTATTCAGCAGACAAACACTACTCCCTATGTATGCGTGAGGGTGTCTTTCAGGTTTCGTGCATTCTGTATCGAATCGTAGTTGTCCACAATGAAAGTGGCACGTATAACGTCGAAAATAGAATTCGGACACCGCTCTGAGTAAGACCAACGTGTTGTCCAGCCTCTCGACATCAATGAGGTTAAGCCGCGATAATTAAGACAGATCTGCACTCGATGACACCTCTATAACAGCCGGTCCCCACACTTACATCTTGCTCTCCTTACGTTAGTATACATCATATCAGTCTGTGACGCTGGCTTTGCAACATCTTGCGTGCCTTTAGGTTCGCCGCGACCAACACTACCATGCACTGACCACAAAAAATGGAAGCGCCGCGGCTTCAACCCTAGACCTTTCACATGCCATGCGAACGCTCTACCAACTGAGCTACGCCCCATGCACGAGCAAACTGCGCTATTCCCCATTCTTTGCGACTCAGATGCGCACGGACACGATGGTTGGTTGGTTTGTAGCGGTGAAGGGAGCAGAGTACAAAGGCGCGGACCCGTTCATATACACAAAAGTTCCAAGTAGTTTCGATGCTCTGGTATTACAAATGCAAATTCCGTCTGTTTTTAACGTCTTAAATTGAAAGAGCCGTCACAAATTGCTCCGTTTTCACTCCTTGTCGACAATCATACAGCACCTGAGGTAACAAACACATCTCGAGCCCCATTGTGCACTCCATTATTCATGCCAACTCAGTGCCTCGCTCTTCACTACTGTGTACCAATCTTGTCGTCCAACTGCAAAACACTGGGCCACAACAAGTTTCCGCGTCTCCATTGCACTGCGCATACTACGAAACGCTCCCCAAACTTGGCACTCACCCACGCAGCCGACTTTTCCGACTTTCCACGACGCTCACGCAACGCTCACGCTAGTGACAGCTTTATTTATAGTTCGACGTCGCGCCAAAGCGAATGAGCACATTTCGCCAACGGCTTAGGCCGCCCTCATAGTGTGGCTGCTCCGTGTCTGCAGGCAGCGAGGGTCTGCAAGCTTCCTGTGTTCGCACCTATGTCACCTGTGCTTGCTTGTCAGAGACAGACTATCGCAAAACATACAACTCACTCCATGAATTGATTGCTACGGCATCTGTTATCAGCAGTCACAACTAGCAACACCAGTAGCAGCTGACTGCACGCAAAGAATAGGAATGTGCAGTGGGATTTACGTGAACTCGGCGCAAGGCAGATCTTTCCGACATAGGCTTGAGAATCTTACGGGAACACTTGTACTGTTTCTAAATTAAGTGTAGGCGTGGGAGGAGGGTGCTTCCTGCGCACTAATAACAGCACGCTTGTCAAATGTGGATGCTAATCATTCGCTTGTATCGTCCTAGACACATCTGCTGGCTGTGAATAATTCCACTTGCATGGCAAGGTGCGCATGTAGGTGTGTTAAAAATTCTGGAGGCACTGGGTATTGATCCCAGTACCTCTCGCATACTAAGCGAGAGCTCTACCATCTGAGCTACGCCCGCCCCCATCCCCGAAGACTAATGGAGCTACATACAGCCATATAGACGACACAGACCCTTGCACTCCCATTATTCAGCAGACAAACACTACTCTCTATGTATCCGTTAGGGTGTCTTTCAGGTTTCGTGCATTCTGTATCGAATCGTAGTTGGCCACAATGAAAGTGGCACGTATAACGTCGAAAATAGAATTCTGACACCGCTCTGAGTAAGACCAACGTGTTGTCCACCCTCTAGACTTCAATGAGGTTAAGCCGCGATACCTAAGACAGATCTGCACTCGATGACACCTCGATAACAGCCGGTCCACACAGTTACATCTTGCTCTCCTTACGTTAGTATACATCATATCAGTCTGTGACGCTGGCTTTGCAACATCTTGCGTGCCTTTAGGTTCGCCGCGACCAACACTTACCATGCACTGACCACAAAAAATGGAGGCGCCGCGGCTTCAACCCTAGACCTTTCACATGCCAAGCGAACGCTCTACCAACTGAGCTACGCCCCATGCACGAGCAAACTGCGCTATTCCCCATTCTTTGCGACTCAGATGCGCACGGACACGATGGTTGGTTGGTTTGTAGCGGTGAAGGGAGCAGAGTAAAAAGGCGCGGACCCGTTCATATACACAAAAGTTCCAAGTAGTTTCGATGCTCTGGTATTACAAATGCAAATTCCGTCTGTTTTTAACGTCTTAAATTGAAAGAGCCGTCACAAATTGCTCCGTTTTCACTCCTTGTCGACAATCATACAGCACCTGAGGTAACAAACACATCTCGAGCCCCATTGTGCACTCCATTATTCATGCCAACTCAGTGCCTCGCTCTTCACTACTGTGTACCATTCTTGTCGTCCAACTGCAAAACACTGGGCCACAACAAGTTTCCGCGTCTCCATTGCACTGCGCATACTACGAAACGCTCCCCAAACTTGGCACTCACCCTCGCAGCCGACTTTTCCGACTTTCCACGACGCTCACGCTAGTGACAGCTTTATTTATAGTTCGACGTCGCGCCAAAGCGAATGAGCACATTTCGCCTACGGCTTAGGCCGCCCTCCTAGTGTGGCTGCTCCGTGTCTGCAGGCAGCGAGGGTCTGCAAGCTTCCTGTGTTCGCACCTATGTCACCTGTGCTTGCTTGTCAGAGACAGACTATCGCAAAACATACAACTCACTCCATGAATTGATTGCTACGGCATCTGTTATCAGCAGTCACAACTAGCAACACCAGTAGCAGCTGACTGCACGCAAAGAATAGGAATGTGCAGTGGGATTTACGTGAACTCGGCGCAAGGCAGATCTTTCCGACATAGGCTTGAGAATCTTACGGGAACACTTGTACTGTTTCTAAATTAAGTGTAGGCGTGGGAGGAGGGTGCTTCCTGCGCACTAATAACAGCACGCTTGTCAAATGTGGATGCTAATCATTCGCTTGTATCTTCCTAGACACATCTGCTGGCTGTGAATAATTCCACTTGCATGGCAAGGTTCGCATGTAGGTGTGTTAAAAATTCTGGAGGCACTGGGTATTGATCCCAGTACCTCTCGCATACTAAGCGAGAGCTCTACCATCTGAGCTACTCCCGCCCCCCTCCCCGAAAACTAATGGAGCTACATACAGCCATATAGACGACACAGACCCTTGCACTCCCATTATTCAGCAGACAAACACTACTCTCTATGTATCCGTTAGGGTGTCTTTCAGGTTTCGTGCATTCTGTATCGAATCGTAGTTGGCCACAATGAAAGTGGCACGTATAACGTCGAAAATAGAATTCGGACACCGCTCTGAGTAAGACCAACGTGTTGTCCACCCTCTAGACTTCAATGAGGTTAAGCCGCGATACCTAAGACAGATCTGCACTCGATGACACCTCGATAACAGCCGGTCCACACACTTACATCTTGCTCTCCTTACGTTAGTGTACATCATATCAGTCTGTGACGCTGGCTTTGCTACATCTTGCGTGCCTTTAGGTTCGCCGCGACCAACACTTACCATGCACTGACCACAAAAAATGGAGGCGCCGCGGCTTCAACCCTAGACCTTTCACATGCCAATCGAACGCTCCACCAACTGAGCTACGCCCCATGCACGAGCAAACTGCGCTATTCCCCATTCTTTGCGACTCAGATGCGCACGGACACGATGGTTGGTTGGTTTGTAGCGGTGAAGGGAGCAGAGTAAAAAGGCGCGGACCCGTTCATATACACAAAAGTTCCAAGTAGTTTCGATGCTCTGGTATTACAAATGCAAATTCCGTCTGTTTTTAACGTCTTAAATTGAAAGAGCCGTCACAAATTGCTCCGTTTTCACTCCTTGTCGACAATCATACAGCACCTGAGGTAACAAACACATCTCGAGCCCCATTGTGCACTCCATTATTCATGCCAACTCAGTGCCTCGCTCTTCACTACTGTGTACCAATCTTGTCGTCCAACTGCAAAACACTGGGCCACAACAAGTTTCCGCGTCTCCATTGCACTGCGCATACTACGAAACGCTCCCCAAACTTGGCACTCACCCACGCAGCCGACTTTTCCGACTTTCCACGACGCTCACGCAACGCTCACGCTAGTGACAGCTTTATTTATAGTTCGACGTCGCGCCAAAGCGAATGAGCACATTTCGCCAACGGCTTAGGCCGCCCTCCTAGTGTGGCTGCTCCGTGTCTGCAGGCAGCGAGGGTCTGCAAGCTTCCTGTGTTCGCACCTATGTCACCTGTGCTTGCTTGTCAGAGACAGACTATCGCAAAACATACAACTCACTCCATGAATTGATTGCTACGGCATCTGTTATCAGCAGTCACAACTAGCAACACCAGTAGCAGCTGACTGCACGCAAAGAATAGGAATGTGCAGTGGGATTTACGTGAACTCGGCGCAAGGCAGATCTTTCCGACATAGGCTTGAGAATCTTACGGGAACACTTGTACTGTTTCTAAATTAAGTGTAGGCGTGGGAGGAGGGTGCTTCCTGCGCACTAATAACAGCACGCTTGTCAAATGTGGATGCTAATCATTCGCTTGTATCTTCCTAGACACATCTGCTGGCTGTGAATAATTCCACTTGCATGGCAAGGTGCGCATGTAGGTGTGTTAAAAATTCTGGAGGCACTGGGTATTGATCCCAGTACCTCTCGCATACTAAGCGAGAGCTCTACCATCTGAGCTACGCCCGCCCCCCTCCCCGAAGACTAATGGAGCTACATACAGCCATATAGACGACACAGACCCTTGCACTCCCATTATTCAGCAGACAAACACTACTCTCTATGTATCCGTTAGGGTGTCTTTCAGGTTTCGTGCATTCTGTATCGAATCGTAGTTGGCCACAATGAAAGTGGCACGTATAACGTCGAAAATAGAATTCGGACACCGCTCTGAGTAAGACCAACGTGTTGTCCACCCTCTAGACTTCAATGAGGTTAAGCCGCGATACCTAAGACAGATCTGCACTCGATGACACCTCGATAACAGCCGGTCCACACAGTTACATCTTGCTCTCCTTACGTTAGTATACATCATATCAGTCTGTGACGCTGGCTTTGCAACATGTTGCGTGCCTTTAGGTTCGCCGCGACCAACACATACCATGCACTGACCACAAAAAATGGAGGCGCCGCGGCTTCAACCCTAGACCTTTCACATGCCAAGCGAACGCTCTACCAACTGAGCTACGCCCCATGCACGAGCAAACTGCGCTATTCCCCATTCTTTGCGACTCAGATGCGCACGGACACGATGGTTGGTTGGTTTGTAGCGGTGAAGGGAGCAGAGTAAAAAGGCGCGGACCCGTTCATATACACAAAAGTTCCAAGTAGTTTCGATGCTCTGGTATTACAAATGCAAATTCCGTCTGTTTTTAACGTCTTAAATTGAAAGAGCCGTCACAAATTGCTCCGTTTTCACTCCTTGTCGACAATCATACAGCACCTGAGGTAACAAACACATCTCGAGCCCCATTGTGCACTCCATTATTCATGCCAACTCAGTGCCTCGCTCTTCACTACTGTGTACCATTCTTGTCGTCCAACTGCAAAACACTGGGCCACAACAAGTTTCCGCGTCTCCATTGCACTGCGCATACTACGAAACGCTCCCCAAACTTGGCACTCACCCTCGCAGCCGACTTTTCCGACTTTCCACGACGCTCACGCAACGCTCACGCTAGTGACAGCTTTATTTATAGTTCGACGTCGCGCCAAAGCGAATGAGCACATTTCGCCTACGGCTTAGGCCGCCCTCCTAGTGTCTGCAGGCAGCGAGGGTCTGCAAGCTTCCTGTGTTCGCACCTATGTCACCTGTGCTTGCTTGTCAGAGACAGACTATCGCAAAACATACAACTCACTCCATGAATTGATTGCTACGGCATCTGTTATCAGCAGTCACAACTAGCAACACCAGTAGCAGCTGACTGCACGCAAAGAATAGGAATGTGCAGTGGGATTTACGTGAACTCGGCGCAAGGCAGATCTTTCCGACATAGGCTTGAGAATCTTACGGGAACACTTGTACTGTTTCTAAATTAAGTGTAGGCGTGGGAGGAGGGTGCTTCCTGCGCACTAATAACAGCACGCTTGTCAAATGTGGATGCTAATCATTCGCTTGTATCTTCCTAGACACATCTGCTGGCTGTGAATAATTCCACTTGCATGGCAAGGTGCGCATGTAGGTGTGTTAAAAATTCTGGAGGCACTGGGTATTGATCCCAGTACCTCTCGCATACTAAGCGAGAGCTCTACCATCTGAGCTACGCCCGCCCCCCTCCCCGAAGACTAATGGAGCTACATACAGCCATATAGACGACACAGACCCTTGCACTCCCATTATTCAGCAGACAAACACTACTCTCTATGTATCCGTTAGGGTGTCTTTCAGGTTTCGTGCATTCTGTATCGAATCGTAGTTGGCCACAATGAAAGTGGCACGTATAACGTCGAAAATAGAATTCGGACACCGCTCTGAGTAAGACCAACGTGTTGTCCACCCTCTAGACTTCAATGAGGTTAAGCCGCGATACCTAAGACAGATCTGCACTCGATGACACCTCGATAACAGCCGGTCCACACACTTACATCTTGCTCTCCTTACGTTAGTATACATCATATCAGTCTGTGACGCTGGCTTTGCAACATCTTGCGTGCCTTTAGGTTCGCCGCGACCAACACTTACCATGCACTGACCACAAAAAATGGAGGCGCCGCGGCTTCAACCCTAGACCTTTCACATGCCAATCGAACGCTCCACCAACTGAGCTACGCCCCATGCACGAGCAAACTGCGCTATTCCCCATTCTTTGCGACTCAGATGCGCACGGACACGATGGTTGGTTGGTTTGTAGCGGTGAAGGGAGCAGAGTAAAAAGGCGCGGACCCGTTCATATACACAAAAGTTCCAAGTAGTTTCGATGCTCTGGTATTACAAATGCAAATTCCGTCTGTTTTTAACGTCTTAAATTGAAAGAGCCGTCACAAATTGCTCCGTTTTCACTCCTTGTCGACAATCATACAGCACCTGAGGTAACAAACACATCTCGAGCCCCATTGTGCACTCCATTATTCATGCCAACTCAGTGCCTCGCTCTTCACTACTGTGTACCAATCTTGTCGTCCAACTGCAAAACACTGGGCCACAACAAGTTTCCGCGTCTCCATTGCACTGCGCATACTACGAAACGCTCCCCAAACTTGGCACTCACCCACGCAGCCGACTTTTCCGACTTTCCACGACGCTCACGCAACGCTCACGCTAGTGACAGCTTTATTTATAGTTCGACGTCGCGCCAAAGCGAATGAGCACATTTCGCCTACGGCTTAGGCCGCCCTCCTAGTGTGGCTGCTCCGTGTCTGCAGGCAGCGAGGGTCTGCAAGCTTCCTGTGTTCGCACCTATGTCACCTGTGCTTGCTTGTCAGAGACAGACTATCGCAAAACATACAACTCACTCCATGAATTGATTGCTACGGCATCTGTTATCAGCAGTCACAACTAGCAACACCAGTAGCAGCTGACTGCACGCAAAGAATAGGAATGTGCAGTGGGATTTACGTGAACTCGGCGCAAGGCAGATCTTTCCGACATAGGCTTGAGAATCTTACGGGAACACTTGTACTGTTTCTAAATTAAGTGTAGGCGTGGGAGGAGGGTGCTTCCTGCGCACTAATAACAGCACGCTTGTCAAATGTGGATGCTAATCATTCGCTTGTATCTTCCTAGACACATCTGCTGGCTGTGAATAATTCCATTTGCATGGCAAGGTGCGCATGTAGGTGTGTTAAAAATCCTGGAGGCACTGGGTATTGATCCCAGTACCTCTCGCATACTAAGCGAGAGCTCTACCATCTGAGCTACGCCCGCCCCCCTCCCCGAAGACTAATGGAGCTACATACAGCCATATAGACGACACAGACCCATGCACTCCCATTATTCAGCAGACAAACACTACTCTCTATGTATCCGTTAGGGTGTCTTTCAGGTTTCGTGCATTCTGTATCGAATCGTAGTTGGCCACAATGAAAGTGGCACGTATAACGTCGAAAATAGAATTCGGACACCGCTCTGAGTAAGACCAACGTGTTGTCCACCCTCTAGACTTCAATGAGGTTAAGCCGCGATACCTAAGACAGATCTGCACTCGATGACACCTCGATAACAGCCGGTCCACACACTTACATCTTGCTCTCCTTACGTTAGTATACATCATATCAGTCTGTGACGCTGGCTTTGCTACATCTTGCGTGCCTTTAGGTTCGCCGCGACCAACACTTACCATGCACTGACCACAAAAAATGGAGGCGCCGCGGCTTCAACCCTAGACCTTTCACATGCCAATCGAACGCTCCACCAACTGAGCTACGCCCCATGCACGAGCAAACTGCGCTATTCCCCATTCTTTGCGACTCAGATGCGCACGGACACGATGGTTGGTTGGTTTGTAGCGGTGAAGGGAGCAGAGTAAAAAGGCGCGGACCCGTTCATATACACAAAAGTTCCAAGTAGTTTCGATGCTCTGGTATTACAAATGCAAATTCCGTCTGTTTTTAACGTCTTAAATTGAAAGAGCCGTCACAAATTGCTCCGTTTTCACTCCTTGTCGACAATCATACAGCACCTGAGGTAACAAACACATCTCGAGCCCCATTGTGCACTCCATTATTCATGCCAACTCAGTGCCTCGCTCTTCACTACTGTGTACCATTCTTGTCGTCCAACTGCAAAACACTGGGCCACAACAAGTTTCCGCGTCTCCATTGCACTGCGCATACTACGAAACGCTCCCCAAACTTGGCACTCACCCTCGCAGCCGATTTTTCCGACGTTCCAAACGCTCACGCTAGTGACAGCATTATTTATAATTCGACGTCGCGCCAAAGCGAATGAGCACATTTCGCCAACGGCTTAGGCCGCCCTCCTAGTGTGGCTGCTCCATGTCTGCAGGCAGCGAGAGTCTGCAAGCTTCCTGTGTTCGCACCTATGTCACCTGTGCTTGCTTGTCACAGACAGACTATCGCAAAACATACAACTCACTCCCTGAATTGACTGCTACGGCATCTGTTATCAGCAGTCACAACTAGCAACACCAGTAGCAGCTGACTGCACGCAAAGAATAGGAATGTGCAGTGGGATTTACGTGAACTCGGCGCAAGGCAGATCTTTCCGACATAGGCTTGAGAATCTTACGGGAACACTTGTACTGTTTCTAAATTAAGTGTAGGCGTGGGAGGAGGGTGCTTCCTGCGCACTAATAACAGCACGCTTGTCAATTGTGGATGCTAATCATTCGCTTGTATCTTCCTAGACACAACTGCTGGCTGTGAATTATTCCACTTGCATATCAAGGTGCGCATGTAGGTGTGTTAAAAATTCTTGAGGCACTGGGTATTGATCCCAGTACCTCTCGCATACTAAGCGAGCGCTCTACCATCTGAGCTACGCCCGCCCCCCAGAATACTAACGGTGCTACATACAGCCATATAGTAGACACAGACCCTTGTACTCCCATTATTCAGCAGACAAACACTACTCTCTATGTATCCGTTAGGGTGTCTTTCAGGTTTCGTGCATTCTGTATCGAATCGTAGTTGGCCACAATGAAAGTGGCACGTATAACGTCGAAAATAGAATTCGGACACCGCTCTGAGTAAGACCAACGTGTTGTCCACCCTCTAGACTTCAATGAGGTTAAGCCGCGATACCTAAGACAGATCTGCACTCGATGACACCTCGATAACAGCCGGTCCCCACACTTACATCTTGCTCTCCTTACGTCAGTATACATCCTATCAGTGTGCGACGCTGGCTTTGCAACATCTTGCGTGCCTTTAGGTTCGCCGCGACCAACACTTACCATGCACTGACCACAAAAAATGGAGGCGCCGCGGCTTGAACCCTGGACCTTTCACATGCCAAGCGAACGCTCTACCAACTGAGCTACGCCCCATGCACGAGCAAACTGCGTTATTCCCCATTCTTTGCGACTCAGATGCGCATGGACACGATGGTTGGTTGGTTTGTAGCGGTGAAGGGAGCAGAGTACAAAGGCGCGGACCCGATCATATACACAAAAGTTCCAAGTAGTTTCGATGCTCTGGTATTACAAATGCAAATTCCGTCTGTTTTTAACGTCTTAAATTGAAAGAGCCGTCACAAATTGCTCCGTTTTCACTCCTTGTCGACAATCATACAGCACCTGAGGTAACAAACACATCTCGAGCCCCTTTGTGCACTCCATTATTCATACCAACTCAGTGCCTCGCTCTTCACTACTGTGTACCAATCTTGTCGTCCAACTGCAAAACACTGGGCCACAATAAGTTTCCGCGTCTCCATTGCACTGCGCATACTACGAAACGCTCCCCAAACTTGGCACTCACCCTCGCAGCCGATTTTTCCGACGTTCCAAACGCTCACGCTAGTGACAGCATTATTTATAATTCGACGTCGCGCCAAAGCGAATGAGCACATTTCGCCAACGGCTTAGGCCGCCCTCCTAGTGTGGCTGCTCCATGTCTGCAGGCAGCGAGGGTCTGCAAGCTTCCTGTGTTCGCACCTATGTCACCTGTGCTTGCTTGTCACAGACAGACTATCGCAAAACATACAACTCACTCCCTGAATTGACTGCTACGGCATCTGTTATCAGCAGTCACAACTAGCAACACCAGTAGCAGCTGACTGCACGCAAAGAATAGGAATGTGCAGTGGGATTTACGTGAACTCGGCGCAAGGCAGATCTTTCCGACATAGGCTTGAGAATCTTACGGGAACACTTGTACTGTTTCTAAATTAAGTGTAGGCGTGGGAGGAGGGTGCTTCCTGCGCACTAATAACAGCACGCTTGTCAATTGTGGATGCTAATCATTCGCTTGTATCTTCCTAGACACATCTGCTGGTTGTGAATTATTCCACTTGCATATCAAGGTGCGCATGTAGGTGTGTTAAAAATTCTTGAGGCACTGGGTATTGATCCCAGTACCTCTCGCATACTAAGCGAGCGCTCTACCATCTGAGCTACGCCCGCCCCCCAGAATACTAACGGTGCTACATACAGCCATATAGACGACACAGACCCTTGTACTCCCATTATTCAGCAGACAAACACTACTCTCTATGTATCCGTTAGGGTGTCTTTCAGGTTTCGTGCATTCTGTATCGAATCGTAGTTGGCCACAATGAAAGTGGCACGTATAACGTCGAAAATAGAATTCGGACACCGCTCTGAGTAAGACCAACGTGTTGTCCACCCTCTAGACTTCAATGAGGTTAAGCCGCGATACCTAAGACAGATCTGCACTCGATGACACCTCGATAACAGCCGGTCCCCACACTTACATCTTCCTCTCCTTACGTCAGTATACATCCTATCAGTGTGCGACGCTGGCTTTGCAACATCTTGCGTGCCTTTAGGTTCGCCGCGACCAACACTTACCATGCACTGACCACAAAAAATGGAGGCGCCGCGGCTTGAACCCTGGACCTTTCACATGCCAAGCGAACGCTCTACCAACTGAGCTACGCCCCATGCACGAGCAAACTGCGCTGTTCCCCATTCTTTGCGACTCAGATGCGCATGGACACGATGGTTGTTGGTTTGTAGCGGTGAAGGGAGCAGAGTACAAAGGCGCGGACCCGATCATATACACAAAAGTTCCAAGTAGTTTCGATGCTCTGGTATTACAAATGCAAATTCCGTCTGTTTTTAACGTCTTAAATTGAAAGAGCCGTCACAAATTGCTCCGTTTTCACTCCTTGTCGACAATCATACAGCACCTGAGGTAACAAACACATCTCGAGCCCCATTGTGCACTCCATTATTCATGCCAACTCAGTGCCTCGCTCTTTACTACTGTGTACGAATCTTGTCGTCCAACTTCAAAACACTGGGCCACAACAAGTTTCCGCGTCTCCATTGCACTGCGCATACTACGAAACGCTCCCCAAACTTGGCACTCACCCTCGCAGCCGACTTTTCCGACTTTCCACGCAACGCTCACGCTAGTGACAGCATTATTTATAGTTCGACGTCGCGCCAAAACGAATGAGCACATTTCGCCTACGGCTTAGGCCGCCCTCCTAGTGTGGCTGCTCGGTGTCTGCAGGCAGCGAGGGTCTGCAAGCTTCCTGTGTTCGCACCTATGTCACCTGTGCTTGATTGTCAGAGACAGACTATCGCAAAACATACAACTCACTCCATGAATTGATTGCTACGGCATCTGTTGTCAGCAGTCACAACTAGCAACACCAGTAGCAGCTGACTGCACGCAAAGAATAGGAGTGTGCAGTGGGATTTACGTGAACTCGGCGCAAGGCTGATCTTTCCGACATAGGCTTGAGAATCTTACGGGAACACTTGTACTGTTTCTAAATTAAGTGTAGGCGTGGGAGGAGGGTGCTCCCTGCGCACTAATAACAGCACGCTTGTCAATTGTGGATGCTAATCATTCGCTTGTATCTTCCTAGACACATCTGCTGGCTGTGAATTATTCCACTTGCATTTCAAGGTGCGCATGTAGGTGTGTTAAAAATTCTGGAGGCACTGGGTATTGATCCCAGTACCTCTCGCATACTAAGCGAGCGCTCTACCATCTGACCTACGCCCGCCCCCCAGAATACTAATGGTGCTACATACAGTCATATAGACGACACAGACCCTTGTACTCCCATTATTCAGCAGACAAACACTACTCTCTATGTATCCGTTAGGGTGTCTTTCAGGTTTCGTGCATTCTGTATCGAATCGTAGTTGGCCACAATGAAAGTAGCACGTATAACGTCGAAAATAGAATTCGGACACCGCTCTGAGTAAGACCAACGTGTTGTCCACCCTCTAGACTTCAATGAGGTTAAGCCGCGATACCTAAGACAGATCTGCACTCGATGACACCTCGATAACAGCCGGTCCCCACACTTACATCTTGCTCTCCTTACGTCAGTATACATCCTATCAGTCTGTGACGCTCGCTTTGCAACATCTTGCGTGCCTTTAGGTTCGCCGCGACCAACACTTACCATGCACTGACCACAAAAAATGAAGGCGCCATGCCAAGCGAACGCTCTACCAACTGAGCTACGCCCCATGCACGAGCAAACTGCGCTATTCCCCATTCTTTGCGACTCAGATACGCACGGACACGATGGTTGGTTGGTTTGTAGCGGTGAAGGGAGCAGAGTACAAAGGCGCGGACCCGTTCATATACACAAAAGTTCCAAGTAGTTTCCATGCTCTGGTATTACAAAAGCAATTTCTGTCTGTTTTTAACGTCTTAAATTGAAAGAGCCGTCACAAATTGCTCCGCTTTCACTCCTTGTCGACAATCATACAGCACCTGAGTTAACAAACACATCTCGAGCCCCATTGTGCACTCCATTATTCATGCCAACTCAGTGCCTCGCTCTTTACTACTGTGTACCAATCTTGTCGTCCAACTGCAAAACACTGGGCCACAACAAGTTTCCGCGTCTCCATTGCACTGCGCATACTACGAAACGCTCCCCAAACTTGGCACTCACCCTCGCAGCCGACTTTTCCGACTTTCCACGACGCTCACGCTAGTGACAGCATTATTTATAGTTCGACGTCGCGCCAAAGCTAATGAGCACATTTCGCCTACGGCTTAGGCCGCCGTCCTAGTGTGGCTGCTCCGTGTCTGCAGGCAGCGAGGGTCTGCAAGCTTCCTGTGTTCGCACCTATGTCACCTGTGCTTGCTTGTCAGAGACAGACTATCGCAAAACATACAACTCACTCCATGAATTGATTGCTACGGCATCTGTTATCAGCAGTCACAACTAGCAACACCAGTAGCAGCTGACTGCACGCAATGAATAGGAATGTGCAGTGGGATTTACGTGAACTCAGCGCAAGGCAGATCTTTCCGACATAGGCTTGAGAATCTTACGGGAACACTTGTACTGTTTCTAAATTAAGTGTAGGCGTGGGAGGAGGGTGCTTCCTGCGCACTAATAACAGCACGCTTGTCAAATGTGGATGCTAATCATTCGCTTGTATCTTCCTAGACACATCTGCTGGCTGTGAATTATTCCACTTGCATGGCAAGGTGCGCATGTAGGTGTGTTAAAAATTCTGGAGGCACTGGGTATTGATCCCAGTACCTCTCGCGTACTAAGCGATCGCTCTACCATCTGAGCTACGACCGCCCCCCCGAAGACTAATGATGCTACATACAGCCATATAGACGACACAGACCCTTGCACTCCCATTATTCAGCAGACAACACTACTCTCTATGTATCCGTTAGGGTGTCTTTCAGGTTTCATGCATTCTGTATCGAATCGTAGTTGGCCACAATGAAAGTGGCACGTATAACGTCGAAAATAGAATTCGGACACCGCTCTGAGTAAGACCAACGTGTTGTCCACCCTCTAGACTTCAATGAGGTTAAGCCGCGATACCTAAGACAGATCTGCACTCGATGACACCTCGATAACAGCCGGTCCCCACCCGTACATCTTGCTCTCCTTACGTCAGTATACATCATATCAGTCTGTGACGCTGGCTTTGCAACATCTTGCGTGCCTTTAGGTTCGCCGCGACCAACACTTACCATGCACTGACCACAAAAAATGGAGGCGCCGCGGCTTGAACCCTGGACCTTTCACATGCCAAGCGAACGCTCTACCAAATGAGCTACGCCCCATGCACGAGCAAACAGCGCTATTCCCCATTCTTTGCGACTCAGATGCGCATGGACACGATGGTTGGTTGGTTTGTAGCGGTGAAGGGAGCAGAGTACAAAGGCGCGGACCCGTTCATATACACAAAAGTTCCAAGTAGTTTCGATGCTCTGGTATTACAAATGCAAATTCCGTCTGTTTTTAACGTCTTAAATTGAAAGAGCCGTCACAAATTGCTCCGTTTTCACTCCTTGTCGACAATCATACAGCACCTGAGGTAACAAACACATCTCGAGCCCCATTGTGCACTCCATTATTCATGCCAACTCAGTGCCTCGCTCTTTACTACTGTATACCAATCTTGTCGTCCGACAGCAAAACACTGGGCCACAACAAGTTTCCGCGTCTCCATTGCACTGCGCATACTACGAAACGCTCCCCAAACTTGGCACTCACCCTCGCAGCCGACTTTTCCGACTTTCCACGACGCTCACGCTAGTGACAGCATTATTTATAGTTCGACGTCGCGCCAAAGCGAATGAGCACATTTCGCCTACGGCTTAGGCCGCCCTCCTAGTGTGGCTGTTCGGTGTCTGCAGGCAGCGAGGGTCTGCAAGCTTCCTGTGTTCGCACCTATGTCACCTGTGCTTGCTTGTCAGAGACAGACTATCGCAAAACATACAACTCACTCCATGAATTGATTGCTACGGCATCTGTTATCAGCAGTCACAACTAGCAACACCAGTAGCAGCTGACTGCACGCAAAGAATAGGAATGTGCAGTGGGATTTACGTGAACTCGGCGCAAGGAAGATCTTTCCGACATAGGCTTGAGAATCTTACGGGAACACTTGTACTGTTTCTAAATTAAGTGTAGGCGTGGGAGGAGGGTGCTTCCTGCGCACTAATAACAGCACGCTTGTCAATTGTGGATGCTAATCATTCGCTTGTATCTTCCTACACACATCTGCTGGCTGTGAATTATTCCACTTGCATGGCAAGGTGCGCATGTAGGTGTGTTAAAAATTTTGGAGGCACTGGGTATTGATCCCAGTACCTCTCGCATACTAAGCGAGCGCTCTACCATTTGAGCTACGCCCGCGCCCCCGAAGACTAATGGTGCTACATACAGCCATATAGACGACACAGACCCTTGCACTCCCATTATTCAGCAGACAAACACTACTCTCTATGTATCCGTTAGGGTGTCTTTCAGGTTTCGTGCATTCTGTATCGAATCGTAGTTGGCCACAATGAAAGTGGCACGTATAACGTCGAAAATAGAATTCGGACACCGCTCTGAGTAAGACCAACGTGTTGTCCACCCTCTAGACTTCAATGAGGTTAAGCCGCGATACCTAAGACAGATCTGCACTCGATGACACCTCGATAACAGCCGGTCCCCACACTTACATCTTGCTCTCCTTACGTCAGTATACATCATATCAGTCTGTGACGCTGGCTTTGCAACATCTTGCGTGCCTTTAGGTTCGTCGCGACCAACACTTACCATGCACTGACCACAAAAAATGGAGGCGCCGCGGCTTGAACCCTCGACTTTCACATGCCAAGCGAACACTCTACCAACTGAGCTACGCCCCATGCACGAGCAAACTGCGCTATTCCCCATTCTTTGCGACTCAGATGCGCGTGGACACAATGCTTGGTTGGTTTGTAGCGGTGAAGGGAGCAGAGTACAAAGGCGCGGACCCGTTCATATACACAAAAGTTCCAAGTAGTTTCGATGCTCTGGTATTACAAATGCAAATTCCGTCTGTTTTTAACGTCTTAAATTGAAAGAGCCGTCACAAATTGCTCCGTTTTCACTCCTTGTCGACAATCATACAGCACCTGAGGTAACAAACACATCTCGAGCCCCATTGTGCACTCCATTATTCATGCCAACTCAGTGCCTCGCTCTTTACTACTGTATACCAATCTTGTCGTCCGACAGCAAAACACTGGGCCACAACAAGTTTCCGCGTTTCCATTGCACTGCGCATACTACGAAACGCTCCCCAAACTTGGCACTCACCCTCGCAGATGACTTTTCCGACTTTCCACGCAACGCTCACGCTAGTGACAGCATTATTTATAGTTCGACGTCGCGCCAAAGCGAATGAGCACATTTCGCCTACGGCTTAGGCCGCCCTCCTAGTGTGGCTGCTCGGTGTCTGCAGGCAGCGAGGGTCTGCAAGCTTCCTGTGTTCGCACCTATGTCACCTGTGCTTGCTTGTCAGAGACAGACTATCGCAAAACATACAACTCACTCCATGAATTGATTGCTACGGCATCTGTTATCAGCAGTCACAACTAGCAACACCAGTAGCAGCTGACTGCACGCAAAGAATAGGAATGTGCAGTGGGATTTACGTGAACTCGGCGCAAGGCAGATCTTTCCGACATAGGCTTGAGAATCTTACGGGAACACTTGTACTGTTTCTAAATTAAGTGTAGGCGTGGGAGGAGGGTGCTCCCTGCGCACTAATAACAGCACGCTTGTCAATTGTGGATGCTAATCATTCGCTTGTATTTTCCTAGACACATCTGCTGGCTGTGAATTATTCCACTTGCATATCAAGGTGCGCATGTAGGTGTGTTAAAAATTCTGGAGGCACTGGGTATTGATCCCAGTACCTCTCGCATACTGAGCGAGCGCTCTACCATCTGAGCTACGCCCGCCCCCCCGAAGACTAATGGTGCTACATACAGCCATATAGACGACACAGACCCTTGCACTCCCATTATTCAGCAGACAAACACTACTCTCTATGTATCCGTTAGGGTGTCTTTCAGGTTTCGTGCATTCTGTATCGAATCGTAGTTGGCCACAATGAAAGTGGCACGTATAACGTCGAAAATAGAATTCGGACACCGCTCTGAGTAAGACCAACGTGTTGTCCACCCTCTAGACTTCAATGAGGTTAAGCCGCGATACCTAAGACAGATCTGCACTCGATGACACCTCGATAACAGCCGGTCCCCACACTTACATCTTGCTCTCCTTACGTCAGTATACATCATATCAGTCTGTGACGCTGGCTTTGCAACATCTTGCACGCCTTTAGGTTCGCCGCGACCAACACTTACCATGCACTGACCACAAAAAATGGAGGCGCCGCGGCTTGAACCCTGGACCTTTCACATGCCAAGCGAACGCTCTACCAACTGAGCTACGCCCCATGCACGAGCAAACTGCGCTATTCCCCATTCTTTGCGACTCAGATGCGCACGGACACGATGGTTGGTTGGTTTGTAGCGGTGAAGGGAGCAGAGTACAAAGGCGCGGACCCGTTCATATACACAAAAGTTCCAAGTAGTTTCGATGCTCTGGTATTACAAATGCAAATTCCGTCTGTTTTTAACGTCTTAAATTGAAAGAGCCGTCACAAATTGCTCCGTTTTCACTCCTTGTCGACAATCATACAGCACCTGAGGTAACAAACACATCTCGAGCCCCATTGTGCCCTCCATTATTCATGCCAACTCAGTGCCTCGCTCTTTACTACTGTGTACCAAACTTGTCGTCCAACTGCAAAACACTGGGCCACAACAAGTTTCCGCGTCTCCATTGCACTGCGCATACTACGAAACGCTCCCCAAACTTGGCACTCACCCTCGCAGCCGACTTTTCCGACTTTCCACGCAACGCTCACGCTAGTGACAGCATTATTTATATTTCGACGTCGCGCCAAAGAGAATGAGCACATTTCGCCTACGGCTTAGGCCGCCCTCCTAGTGTGGCTGCTCGGGGTCTGCAGGCAGCGAGGGTCTGCAAGCTTCCTGTGTTCGCACCTATGTCACCTGTGCTTGCTTGTCAGAGACAGACTATCGCAAACCATACAACTCACTCCATGAATTGATTGCTACGGCATCTGTTATCAGCAGACACAACTAGCAACACCAGTAGCAGCTGACTGCACGCAAAGAATAGGAATGTGCAGTGGGATTTACGTGAACTCGGCGCAAGGCAGATCTTTCCGACATAGGCTTGAGAATCTTACGGGAACACTTGTACTGTTTCCAAATTAAGTGTAGGCGTGGGAGGAGGGTGCTTCCTGCGCACTAATAACAGCACGCTTGTCAATTGTGGATGCTAATCATTCGCTTGTATCTTCCTAGACACATCTGCTGGCTGTGAATTATTCCACTTGCATGGCAAGGTGCGCATGTAGGTGTGTTAAAAATTCTGGAGGCACTGGGTATTGATCCCAGTACCTCTCGCATTCTAAGCGAGAGCTCTACCGTCTGAGCTACGCCCGCCCCCCGAAGACTAATGGTGCTACATACAGCCATATAGACGACACAGACCCTTGCACTCCCATTATTCAGCAGACAAACACTACTCTCTATGTATCCGTTAGGGTGTCTTTCAGGTTTCGTGCATTCTGTATCGAATCGTAGTTGGCCACAATGAAAGTGGCACGTATAACGTCGAAAATAGAATTCGGACACCGCTCTGAGTAAGACCAACGTGTTGTCCACCCTCTAGACTTCAATGAGGTTAAGCCGCGATACCTAAGACAGATCTGCACTCGATGACACCTCGATAACAGCCGGTCCCCACACTTACATCTTGCTCTCCTTACGTCAGTATACATCATATCAGTCTGTGACGCTGGCTTTGCAACATCTTGCGTGCCTTTAGGTTCGCCGCGACCAACACTTACCATGCACTGACCACAAGAAATGGAGGCGCCGCGGCTTGAACCCTCGACCTTTCACATGCCAAGCGAACGCTCTACCAACTGAGCTACGCCCCATGCACGAGCAAACTGCGCTATTCCCCATTCTTTGCGACTCAGATGCGCATGGACACGATGGTTGGTTGGTTTGTAGCGGTGAAGGGAGCAGAGTACAAAGGCGCGGACCCGTTCATATACACAAAAGTTCCAAGTAGTTTCGATGCTCTGGTATTACAAATGCAAATTCCGTCTGTTTTTAACGTCTTAAATTGAAAGAGCCGTCACAAATTGCTCCGTTTTCACTCCTTGTCGACAATCATACAGCACCTGAGGTAACAAACACATCTCGAGCCCCATTGTGCACTCCATTATTCATGCCAACTCAGTGCCTCGCTCTTTACTACTGTATACCAATCTTGTCGTCCGACAGCAAAACACTGGGCCACAACAAGTTTCCGCGTCTCCATTGCACTGCGCATACTACGAAACGCTCCCCAAACTTGGCACTCACCCTCGCAGCCGTTTTTTCCGACTTTCCACGCAACGCTCACGCTAGTGACAGCATTATTTATAGTTCGACGTCGCGCCAAAGCGAATGAGCACATTTCGCCTACGGCTTAGGCCGCCCTCCTAGTGTGGCTGCTCGGTGTCTGCAGGCAGCGAGGGTCTGCAAGCTTCCTGTGATCGCACCTTTGTCACCTGTGCTTGCTTGTCAGAGACAGACTATCGCAAAACATACAACTCACTCCATGAATTGATTGCTACGGCATCTGTTATCAGCAGTCACAACTAGCAACGCCAGTAGCAGCTGACTGCACGCAAAGAATAGGAATGTGCAGTGGGATTTACGTGAACTCGGCGCAAGGCAGATCTTTCCGACATAAGCTTGAGAATCTTACGGGAACACTTGTACTGTTTCTAAATTAAGTGTAGGCGTGGGAGGAAGGTGCTTTCTGCGCACTAATAACAGCACGCTTGTCAATTGTGGATGCTAATCATTCGCTTGTATCTTCCTAGACACAACTTCTGGCTGTGAATTATTCCACTTGCATGGCAAGGTGCGCATGTAGGTGTGTTAAAAATTCTGGAGGCACTGTGTATTGATCCCAGTACCTCTCGCATACTAAGCGAGCGCTCTACCATCTGAGCTACGCCCGCCCCCCTACCCGAAGACTAATGGTGCTACATACAGCCATATAGACGACACAGACCCTTGCACTCCCATTATTCAGCAGACAAACACTACTCTCTATGTATCCGTTAGGGTGTCTTTCAGGTTTCGTGCATTCTGTATCGAATCGTAGTTGGCCACAATGAAAGTGGCACGTATAACGTCGAAAATAGAATTCGGACACCGCTCTGAGTAAGACCAACGTGTTGTCCACCCTCTAGACTTCAATGAGGTTAAGCCGCGATACCTAAGACAGATCTGCACTCGATGACACCTCGATAACAGCCGGTCCCCACCCGTACATCTTGCTCTCCTTACGTCAGTATACATCATATCAGTCTGTGACGCTGGCTTTGCAACATCTTGCGTGCCTTTAGGTTCGCCGCGACCAACACTTACCACGCACTGACCACAAAAATGGAGGCGCCGCGGCTTGAACCCTCGACTTTCACATGCCAAGCGAACGCTCTACCAACTGAGCTACGCCCCATGCACGAGCAAACTGCGCTATTCCCCATTCTTTGCGTCTCAGATGCGCATGGACACGATGGTTGGTTGGTTTGTAGCGGTGAAGGGAGCAGAGTACAAAGGCGCGGACCCGTTCATATACACAAAAGTTCCAAGTAGTTTCGATGCTCTGGTATTACAAATGCAAATTCCGTCTGTTTTTAACGTCTTAAATTGAAAGAGCCGTCACAAATTGCTCCGTTTTCACTCCTTGTCGACAATCATACAGCACCTGAGGTAACAAACACATCTCGAGCCCCATTGTGCACTCCATTATTCATGCCAACTCAGTGCCTCGCTCTTTACTACTGTATACCAATCTTGTCGTCCGACAGCAACACACTGGGCCACAACAAGTTTCCGCGTTTCCATTGCACTGCGCATACTACGAAACGCTCCCCAAACTTGGCACTCACCCTCGCAGCCGACTTTTCCGACTTTCCACGACGCTCACGCAACGCTCACGCTAGTGACAGCATTATTTATAGTTCGACGTCGCGCCAAAGCGAATGAGCACATTTCGCCTACGGCTTAGGCCGCCCTCCTAGTGTGGCTGCTCGGTGTCTGCGGGCAGCGAGGGTCTGCAAGCTTCCTGTGTTCGCACCTATGTCACCTGTGCTTGCTTGTCAGAGACAGACTATCGCAAAACATACAACTCACTCCATGAATTGATTGCTACGGCATTTGTTATCAGCAGTCACAACTAGCAACACCAGTAGCAGCTGACTGCACGCAAAGAATAGGAATGTGCAGTGGGATTTACATGAACTCGGCGCAAGGCAGATCTTTCCGACATAGGCTTAAGAATCTTACGGGAACACTTGTACTGTTTCTAAATTAAGTGTAGGCGTGGGAGGAGGTTGCTTCCTGCGCACTAATAACAGCACGCTTGTCAATTGTGGATGCTAATCATTCGCTTGTATCTTCCTAGACACATCTGCTGGCTGTGAATTATTCCACTTGCATGGCAAGGTGCGCATGTAGGTGTGTTAAAAATTCTGGAGGCACTGGGTATTGATCCCAGTACCTCTCGCATACTAAGCGAGCGCTCTACCATCTGAGCTACGACAGCCCCCCGAAGACTAATGGTGCTACATACAGCCATATAGACGACACAGACCCTTGCACTCCCATTATTCAGCAGACAAACACTACTCTCTATGTATCCGTTAGGGTGTCTTTCAGGTTTCGTGCATTCTGTATCGAATCGTAGTTGGCCACAATGAAAGTGGCACGTATAACGTCGAAAATAGAATTCGGACACCGCTCTGAGTAAGACCAACGTGTTGTCCACCCTCTAGACTTCAATGAGGTTAAGCCGCGATACCTAAGACAGATCTGCACTCGATGACACCTCGATAACAGCCGGTCCCCACACTTACATCTTGCTCTCCTTACGTCAGTATACATAATATCAGTCTGTGACGCTGGCTTTGCAACATCTTGCACGCCTTTAGGTTCGCCGCGACCAACACTTACCATGCACTGACCACAAAAAATGGAGGCGCCGCGGGTTCATCCCTGGACCTTTCACATGCCAAGCGAACTCTCTACCAACTGAGCTACGCCCCATGCACGAAGAAACTGCGCTGTTCCCCATTCTTTGCGACTCAGATGCGCACGGACACGATGGTTGGTTGGTTTGTAGCGGTGAAGGCAGCAGAGTACAAAGGCGCGGACCCGTTCATATACACTAAAGTTCCAAGTAGTTTCGATGCTCTGGTATTACAAATGCAAATTCCGTCTGTTTTTAACGTCTTAAATTGAAAGAGCCGTCAGAAATTGCTCCGTTTTCACTCCTTGTCGACAATCATACAGCACCTGAGGTAACAAACACATCTCGAGCCCCATTGTGCACTCCATTATTCATGCCAACTCAGTGCCTCGCTCTTTACTACTGTGTACCAATCTTGTCGTCCAACTGCAAAACACTGAGCCACAACAAGTTTCCGCATCTCCATTGCACTGCGCATACTACGAAACGCTCCCCAAACTTGGCACTCACACTCGCAGCCGAATTTTCCGACATTCCACCCAACGCTCACGCTAGTGACAGCATTATTTATAGTTCGACGTCGCGCCAAAGCGAATGAGCACATTTCGCCTACGGCTTAGACCGCCCTCCTAGTGTGGCTGCTCGGTGTCTGCAGGCAGCGAGGGTCTGCAAGCTTCCTGTGTTCGCACCTATGTCACCTGTGCTTGCTTGTCAGAGACAGACTATCGCAAAACATACAACTCACTCCATGAATTGATTGCTACGGCATCTGTTATCAGCAGACACAACTAGCAACACCAGTAGCAGCTGACTGCACGCAAAGAATAGGAATGTGCAGTGGGATTTACGTGAACTCGGCGCAAGGCAGATCTTTCCGACATAGGCTTGAGAATCTTACGGGAACACTTGTACTGTTTCTAAATTAAGTGTAGGCGTGGGAGGAGGGTGCTTCCTGCGCACTAATAACAGCACGCTTGTCAATTGTGGATGCTAATCATTCGCTTGTATCTTCCTAGACACATCTGCTGGCTGTGAATTATTCCTCTTGCATGGCAAGGTGCGCATGTAGGTGTGTTAAAAATTCTGGAGGCACTGGGTATTGATCCCAGTACCTCTCGCATACTAAGCCAGCGCTCTACCATCTGAGCTACGCCCGCCCACCCGAAGACTAATGGTGCTACATACAGCCATATAGACGACACAGACCCTTGCACTCCCATTATTCACAAGACAAACACTACTCTCTATGTATCCGTTAGGGTGTCTTTCAGGTTTCGTGCATTCTGTATCGAATCGTAGTTGGCCACAATGAAAGTGGCACGTATAACGTCGAAAATAGAATTTGGACACCGCTCTGAGTACGACCAACGTGTTGTCCACCCTCTAGACTTCAATGAGGTTAAGCCGCGATACCTAAGACAGATCTGCACTCGATGACACCTCGATAACAGCCGGTCCCCACACTTACATCTTGCTCTCCTTACGTCAGTATACATCATATCAGTCTGTGACGCTGGCTTTGCAACATCTTGCGTGCCTTTAGGTTCGCCGCGACCAACACTTACCATGCACTGACCACAAGAAATGGAGGCGCCGCGGCTTGAACCCTCGACCTTTCACATGCCAAGCGAACGCTCTACCAACTGAGCTACTCCCCATGCACGAAGAAACTGCGCTATTCCCCATTCTTTGCGACTCAGATGCGCATGGACACGATGGTTGGTTGGTTTGTAGCGGTGAAGGGAGCAGAGTACAAAGGCGCGGACCCGTTCATATACACAAAAGTTCCAAGTAGTTTCGATGCTCTGGTATTACAAATGCAAATTCCGTCTGTTTTTAACGTCTTAAATTGAAAGAGCCGTCACAAATTGCTCCGTTTTCACTCCTTGTCGACAATCATACAGCACCTGAGGTAACAAACACATCTCGAGCCCCATTGTGCACTCCATTATTCATGCCAACTCAGTGCCTCGCTCTTTACTACTGTGTACCAATCATGTCGTCCAACTGCAAAACACTGGGCCACAACAAGTTTCCGCGTCTCCATTGCACTGCGCATACTACGAAACGCTCCCCAAACTTGGCACTCACCCTCGCAGCCGACTTTTCCGACTTTCCACGACGCTCACGCTAGTGACAGCATTATTTATAGTTCGACGTCGCGCCAAAGCGAATGAGCACATTTCGCCTACGGCTTAGGCCGCCCTCCTAGTGTGGCTGCTCGGTGTCTGCAGGCAGCGAGGGTCTGCAAGCTTCCTGTGATCGCACCTATGTCACCTCTGCTTGCTTGTCAGAGACAGACTATCGCAAAACATACAACTCACTCCATGAATTGATTGCTACGGCATTTGTTATCAGCAGTCACAACTAGCAACACCAGTAGCAGCTGACTGCACGCAAAGAATGGGAATGTGCTGTGGGATTTACGTGAACACGGCGAAAGGCAGATCTTTCCGACATAAGCTTAAGAATCTTACGGGAACACTTGTACTGTTTCTAAATTAAGTGTAGGCGTGGGAGGAGGGTGCTTCCTGCGCACTAATAACAGCACGCTTGTCAATTGTGGATTCTAATCATTCGCTTGTATCTTCCTAGACACATCTGCTGGCTGTGAATTATTCCACTTGCATTGCAAGGTGTGCATGTAGGTGTGTTAAAAATTCTGGAGGCACTGGGTATTGATCCCAGTACCTCTCACATACTAAGCGAGCGCTCTATTATCTGAGCTACGCCCGCCCCCCCGAAGACTAATGGTGCTACATACAGCCATATAGACGACACAGACTCTTGCACTCCCATTATTCAGCAGACAAACACTACTCTCTATGTATCCGTTAGGGTGTCTTTCAGGTTTCGTGCATTCTGTATCGAATCGTAGTTGGCCACAATGAAAGTGGCACGTATAACGTCGAAAATAGAATTCGGACACCGCTCTGAGTAAGACCAACGTGTTGTCCACCCTCTAGACTTCAATGAGGTTAAGCCGCGATACCTAAGACAGATCTGCACTCGAAGACACCTCGATAACAGCCGGTCCCCACACTTACATCTTGCTCTCCTTACGTCAGTATACATCATATCAGTCTGTGACGCTGGCTTTGCAACATATTGCGTGCCTTTAGGTTCGCCGCGACCAACACTTACCATGCACTGACCACAAAAAATGGAGGCGCCGCGGCTTGAACCCTGAACCTTTCACATGCCAAGCGAACGCTCTACCAACTGAGCTACGCCCCATGCACGAGCAAACTGCGCTATTCCCCATTCTTTGCGACTAAGATGCGCACGGACACGATGGTTGGTTGGTTTGTAGCGGTGAAGGGAGCAGAGTACAAAGGCGCGGACCCGTTCATATACACAAAAGTTCCAAGTAGTTTCGATGCTCTGGTATTACAAATGCAAATTCCGTCTGTTTTTAACGTCTTAAATTGAAAGAGCCGTCACAAATTGCTCCGTTTTCACTCCTTGTCGACAATCATACAGCACCTGAGGTAACAAACACATCTCGAGCCCCATTGTGCACTCCATTATTCATGCCAACTCAGTGCCTCGCTCTTTACTACTGTGTACCAATCTTGTCGTCCAACTGCAAAACACTGGGCCACAACAAGTTTCCGCGTCTCCATTGCACTGCTCATACTACGAAACGCTCCCCAACCTTGGCACTCACCCTCGCAGCCGACTTTTCCGACTTTCCACGACGCTCACGCTAGTGACAGCATTATTTATAGTTCGACGTCGCGCCAAAGCGAATGAGCACATTTCGCCTACGGCTTAGGCCGCCCTCCTAGTGTAGCTGCTCGGTGTCTGCAGGCAGCGAGGGTCTGCAAGCTTCCTGTGTTCGCACCTATGTCACCTGTGCTTGCTTGTCAGAGACAGACTATCGCAAAACATACAACTCACTCCATGAATTGATTGCTACGGCATCTGCTATCACCAGTCACAACTAGCAACACCAGTAGCAGCTGACTGCACGCAAAGAATAGGAATGTGCAGTGGGATTTACGTGAACTCGGCGCAAGGCAGATCTTTCCGACATAGGCTTGAGAATCTTACGGGAACACTTGTACTGTTTCTAAATTAAGTGTAGGCGTGGGAGGAGGGTGCTTCCTGCGCACTAATAACAGCACGCTTGTCAATTGTGGATGCTAATCATTCGCTTGTATCTTCCTAGACACATCTGCTGGCTGTGAATTATTCCACTTGCATGGCAAGGTGCGCATGTAGGTGTGTTAAAAATTCTGGAGGCACTGGGTATTGATCCCAGTACCTCTCGCATACTAAGCGAGCGCTCTACCATCTGAGCAACGCCCGCCCAACAGAAGACTAGTGGTGCTACATACAGCCATATAGACGACACAGACCCTTGCACTCCCATTATTCAGCAGACAAACACTACTCTCTATGTATCCGTTAGGGTGTCTTTCAGGTTTCGTGCATTCTGTATCGAATCGTAGTTGGCCACAATGAAAGTGGCACGTATAACGTCGAAAATAGAATTCGGACACCGCTCTGAGTAAGACCAACGTGTTGTCCACCCTCTAGACTTCAATGAGGTTAAGCCGCGATACCTAAGAAAGATCTGCACTCGATGACACCTCGATAACAGCCGGTCCCCACACTTACATCTTGCTCTCCTTACGTCAGTATACATCATATCAGTCTGTGACGCTGGCTTTGCAACATCTTGCGTGCCTTTAGGTTCGCCGCGACCAACGCTTACCATGCACTGACCACAAAAAATGGAGGCGCCGCGGCTTGAACCCTGGACCTTTCACATGCCAAGCGAACGCTCTACCAACGGAGCTACGCCCCATGCACGAGCAAACTGCGATATTCCCCATTCTTTTCGACTCAGATGCGCACGGACACGATGGTTGGTTGGTTTGTAGCGGTGAAGGCAGCAGAGTACAAAGGCGCGGACCCGTTCATATACACTAAAGTTCCAAGTAGTTTCGATGCTCTGGTATTACAAATGCAAATTCCGTCTGTTTTTAACGTCTTAAATTGAAAGAGCCGTCACAAAATGCTCCGTTTTCACTCCTTGTCGACAATCATACAGCACCTGAGGTAACAAACACATCTCGAGCCCCATTGTGCACTCCATTATTCATGCCAACTCAGTGCCTCGCTCTTTACTACTGTGTACCAATCTTGTCGTCCAACTGCAAAACACTGGGCCACAACAAGTTTCCGCGTCTCCATTGCACTGCGCATACTACGAAACGCTCCCCAAACTTGGCACTCACCCTCGCAGCCGACTTTTCCGACTTTCCACAACGCTCCCGCTAGTGACAGCATTATTTATAGTTCGACGTCGCGCCAAAGCGAATGAGCACATTCCGCCTACGGCTTAGGCCACCCTCCTAGTGTGTCTGCTCGGTGTCTGCAGGCAGCGAGGGTCTGCAAGCTTCCTGTGTTCGCACCTATGTCACCTGTGCTTGCTTGTCAGGGACAGACTATCGCAAAACATACAACTCACTCCATGAATTGATTGCTACGGCATCTGTTATCAGCAGTCACAACTAGCAACACCAGTAGCAGCTGACTGCACGCAAAGAATAGGAATGTGCAGTGGCATTTACGTGAAATCGGCGCAAGGCAGATCATTCCGACATAGGCTTGAGAATCTTACGGGAACACTTGTACTGTTTCTAAATTAAGTGTAGGCGTGGGAGGAGGGTGCTTCCTGCGCACTAATAACAGCACGCTTGTCAATTGTGGATGCTAATCATTCGCTTGTATCTTCCTAGACACATCTGCTGGCTGTGAATTATTCCACTTGCATGGCAAGATGCGCATGTAGGTGTGTTAAAAATTCTGGAGGCACTGGGTATTGATCCAAGTACCTCTCGCATACTAAGCGAGCGCTCTACCATTTGAGCTACGCCCGCCCCCCCGAAGACTAATGGTGCTACATACAGCCATATAAACGACACAGACCCTTGCACTCCCATTATTCAGCAGACAAACACTACTCTCTATGTATCCGTTAGGGTGTCTTTCAGGTTTCGTGCATTCTGTATCGAATCGTAGTTGGCCACAATGAAAGTGGCACGTATAACGTCGAAAATAGAATTCGGACACCGCTCTGAGTAAGACCAACGTGTTGTCCACCCTCTAGACTTCAATGAGCATAAGGCGCGATACCTAAGACAGATCTGCACTCGATGACACCTCGATAACAGCCGGTCCCCACACTTACATCTTGCTCTCCTTACGTCAGTATACATCATATCAGTCTGTGACGCTGGCTTTGCAACATCTTGCGTGCCTTTAGGTTCGCCGCGACCAACACTTACCATGCGCTGACCACAAAAAATTTAGGCGCCGCGGCTTGAACCCTGGACCTTTCACATGCCAAGCGAACGCTCTACCAACTGAGCTACGCCCCATGCACGAGCAAACTGCGCTATTCCCCATTCTTTGCGACTCAGATGCGCTCGGACACGATGGTTGGTTGGTTTGTAGCAGTGAAGGGAGCAGAGTACAAAGGCGCGGACCCGTTCGTATACACAAAGGTTCCAAGTAGTTTCGATGCTCTGGTATTACAAATGCAAATTCCGTCTGTTTTTAACGTCTTAAATTGAAAGAGCCGTCACAAATTGCTCCGTTTTCACTCCTTGTCGACAATCTTACAGCACCTGAGGTAACAAACACATCTCGAGCCCCATTGTGCACTCCATTATTCATGCCAACTCAGTGCCTCGCTCTTTACTACTGTGTACCAATCTTGTCGTCCAACTGCAAAACACTGGGCCACAACAAGTTTCCGCGTCTCCATTGCACTGCGCATACTACGAAACGCTCCCCAAACTTGGCATTCACCCTCGCAGCCGACTTTTCCGACTTTCCACGACGCTCACGCTAGTGACAGCATTATTTATAGTTCGACGTCGCGCCAAAGCGAATGAGCACATTTCGCCTACGGCTTAGGCCGCCGTCCTAGTGTGGCTGCTCGGTGTCTGCAGGCAGCGAGGGTCTGCAAGCTTCCTGTGTTCGCACCTATGTCACCTGTGCTTGCTTGTCAGAGACAGACTATCGCAAAACATACAACTCACTCCATGAATTGATTGCTACGGCATCTGTTATCAGCAGTCACAACTAGCAACACCAGTAGCAGCTGACTGCACGCAAAGAATAGGAATGTGCAGTGGGAATTACGTGAACTCGGCGCAAGACAGATCTTTCCGACATAGGCTTGAGAATCTTACGGGAACACTTGTACTGTTTCTAAATTAAGTGTAGGCGTGGGAGGAGGGTGCTTCCTGCGCACTAATAACAGCACGCTTCTCAATTGTGGATGCTAATCATTCGCTTGTATCTTCCAAGACACATCTGCTGGCTGTGAATTATTCCACTTGCATGGCAAGGTGCGTATGTAGGTGTGTTAAAAATTCTGGAGGCACTGGGTATTGATCCCAGTACCTCTCGCATACTAAGCGAGCGATTTACCACCTGAGATACTCCCGGCCCCCCCCCCCCCCCCCCCCCCCGAAGACTAATGGTGCTACATACAGCCATATAGACGACACAGACCCTTGCACTCCCATTATTCAGCAGACAAACACTACTCTCTATGTATCCGTTAGGGTGTCTTTCAGGTTTCGTGCATTCTGTATCGAATCGTAGTTGGCCACAATGAAAGTGGCACGTATAACGTCGAAAATAGAATTCGGACACCGCTCTGAGTAAGAACAACGTGTTGTCCACCCTCTAGACTTCAATGAGGTTAAGCCGCGATACCTAAGACAGCTCTGCGCTCGATGACACCTCGATAACTGCCGGTCCCCACACTTACATCTTGCTCTCCTTACGTCAGTATACATCATATCAGTCTGTGACGCTGGCTTTGCAACATCTTGCGTGCCTTTAGGTTCGCCGCGACCAACACTTACCATGCACTGACCACAAAAAACGGAGGCGCCGCGACTAACCCTGGACCTTTCACATGCCAAGCGAACGCTCTACCAACTGAGCTACGCCCCATGCAAGAGCAAACTGCGCTATTCCCCATTCTTTGCGACTCAGATGCGCACGGACACGATGGTTGGTTGGTTTGTAGCGGTGAAGGGAGCAGAGTACAAAGGCGCGGACCCGTTCATATACACAAAAGTTCCAAGTAGTTTCGATGCTCTGGTATTACAAATGCAAATTCCGTCTGTTTTTAACGTCTTAAATTTAAAGAGCCGTCACAAATTTCTCCGTTTCACACCTTGTCGACAATCATACAGCACCTGAGGTAACAAACACATCTCGAGCCCCATTGTGCACTCCATTATTCATGCCAACTCAGTGCCTCGCTCTTTACTACTGTGTACCAATCTTGTCGTCCAACTGCAACACACTGGGCCACAACAAGTTTCCGCGTCTCCATTGCACTGCGCATACTACGAAACGCTCCCCAAACTTGGCACTCACCCTCGCATTCGACTTTTCCGACTTTCCAAACGCTCACGCTAGTGACAGCATTATTTATATTTCGACGTCGCGCCAAAGCGAATGAGCACATTTCGCCTACGGCTTAGGCCGCCCTCCTAGTGTGGTTGCTCGGTGTCTGCAGGCAGCGAGGGTCTGCAAGCTTCCTGTGTTCGCACCTTTGTCACCTGTGCTTGCTTGTCAGAGACAGACTATCGCAAAACATACAACTCACTCCATGAATTGATTGCTACGGCATCTGTTATCAGCAGTCACAACTAGCAACACCAGTAGCAGCTGACTGCACGCAAAGAATAGGAATGTGCAGTGGGATTTACGTGAACTCGGCGCAAGGCAGATCTTTCCGACATAGGCTTGAGAATCTTACGGGAACACTTGTACTGTTTCTAAATTAAGTGTAGGCGTGGGAGGAGGGTGCTTCCTGCGCACTAATAACAGCACGCTTGTCAATTGTTGATGCTAATCATTCGCTTGTATCTTCCTAGACACATCTGCTGGCTGTGAATTATTCCACTTGCATGGCAAGGTGCGCATGTAGGTGTGTTAAAAATTCTGGAGGCACTGGGTATTGATCCCAGTACTTCTCGTATACTAAGCGAACGCTCTACCATCTGAGCCACGCCCGCCACCCCGAAGACTAATGGAGCTACATACAGCCATATAGAGGACACAGACCTTTGCACTCCCATTATTCAGCAGACAAACACTACTCTCTATGTATCCGTTAGGGTGTCTTTCAGGTTTCGTGCATTCTGTATCGAATCGTAGTTGGCCACAATGAAAGTGGCACGTATAACGTCGAAAATAGAATTCGGACACCGCTCTGAGTAAGACCAACGTGTTGTCCACCCTCTAGACTTCAATGAGGTTAAGCCGCGATACCTAAGACAGATCTGCACTCGATGACACCTCGATAACAGCCGGTCCCCACACTTACATCTTGCTCTCCTTACGTCAGTATACATCATATCAGTCTGTGACGCTGGCTTTGCAACATCTTGCGTGCCTTTAGGTTCGCCGCGACCAACACTTACCATGCACTGACCATAAAAAATGGTGGCGCCGCGGCTTGAACCCTGGACCTTTCACATGCCAAGCGAACGCACTACCAACTGAGCTACGCCCCATGCACGAGCAGACTGCGCTATTCCCCATTCTTTGCGACTCAGATGCGCACGGACACGATGGTTGGTTGGTTTGTAGCGGTGGAGGGAGCAGAGTACAAAGGCGCGGACCCGTTCATATACACAAAAGTTCCAAGTAGTTTCGATGCTCTGGTATTACAAATGCAAATTCCGTCTGTTTTTAACGTCTTAAATTGAAAGAGCCGTCACAAAATGCTCCGTTTTCACTCCTTGTCGACAATCATACAGCACCTGAGGTAACAAACACATCTCGAGCCCCATTGTGCACTCCATTATTCATGCCAACTCAGTGCCTCGCTCTTTACTACTGTGTACCAATCTTGTCGTCCAACTGCAAAACACTGGGCCACAACAAGTTTCCGCGTCTCCATTGCACTGCGCATACTACGAAACGCTCCCCAAACTTGGCACTTACCCTCGCAGCCGACTTTCCACGACGCTCACGCAACGCTCACGCTAGTGACAGCATTATTTATAGTTCGACGTCGCGCCAAAGCGAATGAGCACATTTCGCCTACGGCTTAGGCCGCCCTCCTAGTGTGGCTGCTCGGTGTCTGCAGGCAGCGAGGGTCTGCAAGCTTCCTGTGTTCGCACCTATGTCACCTGTGCTTGCTTGTCAGAGACAGACTATCGCAAAACATACAACTCACTCCATGAATTGATTCCAACGGCATCTGTTATCAGCAGTCACAACTAGCAACACCAGTAGCAGCTGACTGCACGCAAAGAATAGGAATGTGCAGTGGGATTTACGTGAACTCGGCGCAAGGCAGATCTTTCCGACATAGGCTTGGGAATCTTACGGGAACACTTGTACTGTTTCTAAATTAAGTGTAGGCGTGGGAGGAGGGTGCTTCCTGCGCACTAATAACAGCACGCTTGTCAATTGTGGATGCTAATCATTCTCTTGTATCTTCCTAGACACATCTGCTGGCTGTGAATTATTCCACTTGCATGGCAAGGTGCGCATGTAGGTGTGTTAAAAATTCTGGAGGCACTGGGTATTGATCCCAGTACCTCTCGCAAACTAAGCGAGAGCTCTACCATCTGAGCTACGCCCGCCCCCCTCCACCGAAGACTAATGGAGCTACATACAGCCATATAGACGACACAGACCCTTGCACTCCCATTATTCAGCAGACAAACACTACTCTCTATGTATCCGTTAGGGTGTCTTTCAGGTTTCGTGCATTCTGTATCGAATCGTAGTTGGCCACAATGAAAGTGGCACGTATAACGTCGAAAATAGAATTCGGACACCGCTCTGAGTAAGACCAACGTGTTGTCCACCCTCTAGACTTCAATGAGGTTAAGCCGCGATACCTAAGACAGATCTGCACTCGATGACACCTCGATAACAGCCGGTCCACACACTTACATCTTGCTCTCCTTACGTTAGTATACATCATATCAGTCTGTGACGCTGGCTTTGCAACATCTTGCGTGCCTTTAGGTTCGCCGCGACCAACACTTACCATGCACTGACCACAAAAAATGGAGGCGCCGCGGGTTCATCCCTGGACCTTTCACATGCCAAGCGAACTCTCTACCAACTGAGCTACGCCCCATGCACGAAAAAACTGCCCTGTTCCCCATTCTTTGCGACTCAGATGCGCTCGGACACGATGGTTGGTTGGTTTGTAGCGGTGAAGGGAGCAGAGTACAAAGGCGCGGACCCGTTCATATACACAAAAGTTCCAAGTAGTTTCGATGCTCTGGTATTACAAATGCAAATTCCGTCTGTTTTTAACGTCTTAAATTGAAAGAGCCGTCACAAATTGCTCCGTTTTCACTCCTTGTCGACAATCATACAGCACCTGACGTAACAAACACATCTCGAGCCCCATTGTGCACTCCATTATTCATGCCAACTCAGTGCCTCGCTCTTTACTACTGTGTACCAATCTTGTCGTCCAACTGCAAAACACTGGGCCACAACAAGTTTCCGCGTCTCCATTGCACTGCGCATACTACGAAACACTCCCCAAACTTGGCTCTCACCCTCGCAGCCGACTTTTCCGAATTTCCACGACGCTCACGCTAGTGACAGCATTATTTATAGTTCGACGTCGCGCCAAAGCGAATGAGCACATTTCGCCTACGGCTTAGGCCGCCCTCCTAGTGTGGCTGCTCGGTGTCTGCAGGCAGCGAGGGTCTGCAAGCTTCCTGTGTTCGCACCTATGTCACCTGTGCTTGCTTGTCAGAGACAGACTATCGCAAAACATACAACTCACTCCATGAATTGATTCCAACCGCATCTGTTATCAGCAGTCACAACTAGCAACACCAGTAGCAGCTGACTGCACGCAAAGAATAGGAATGTGCAGTGGGATTTACGTGAACTCGGCGCAAGGCAGATCTTTCCGACATAGGCTTGGGAATCTTACGGGAACACTTGTACTGTTTCTAAATTAAGTGTAGGAGTGGGAGGAGGGTGCTTCCTGCGCACTAATAACAGCACGCTTGTCAATTGTGGATGCTAATCATTCGCTTGTATCTTCCTAGACACATCTGCTGGCTGTGAATTATTCCACTTGCATGGCAAGGTGCGCATGTAGGTGTGTTAAAAATTCTGGAGGCACTGGGTATTGATCCCAGTACCTCTCGCAAACTAAGCGAGAGCTCTACCATCTGAGCTACGCCCGCCCCCCTCCACCGAAGACTAATGGAGCTACATACAGCCATATAGACGACACAGACCCTTGCACTCCCATTATTCAGCAGACAAACACTACTCTCTATGTATCCGTTAGGGTGTCTTTCAGGTTTCGTGCATTCTGTATCGAATCGTAGTTGGCCACAATGAAAGTGGCACGTATAACGTCGAAAATAGAATTCGGACACCGCTCTGAGTAAGACCAACGTGTTGTCCACCCTCTACACTTCAATGAGGTTAAGCCGCGATACCTAAGACAGATCTGCACTCGATGACACCTCGATAACAGCCGGTCCACACACTTACATCTTGCTCTCCTTACGTTAGTATACATCATATCAGTCTGTGACGCTGGCTTTGCAACATCTTACGTGCCTTTAGGTTCGCCGCGACCAACACTTACCATGCACTGACCACAAAAAATGGAGGCGCCGCGGCTTGTACCCTGGACCTTTCACATGCCAAGCGAACTCTCTACCAACTGAGCTACGCCCCATGCACGAAAAAACTGCCCTGTTCCCCATTCTTTGCGACTCAGATGCGCTCGGACACGATGGTTGGTTGGTTTGTAGCGGTGAAGGGAGCAGAGTACAAAGGCGCGGACCCGTTCATATACACAAAAGTTCCAAGTAGTTTCGATGCTCTGGTATTACAAATGCAAATTCCGTCTGTTTTTAACGTCTTAAATTGAAAGAGCCGTCACAAATTGCTCCGTTTTCACTCCTTGTCGACAATCATACAGCACCTGAGGTAACAAACACATCTCGAGCCCCATTGTGCACTCCATTATTCATGCCAACTAAGTGCCTCGCTCTTTACTACTGTGTACCAATCTTGTCGTCCAACTGCAAAACACTGGGCCACAACAAGTTTCCGCGTCTCCATTGCACTGCGCATACTACAAAACGCTCCCCAAACTTGGCACTCACCCTCACAGCCGACTTTTCCGACTTTCCACGACGCTCACGCTAGTGACAGCATTATTTATAGTTCGACGTCGCGCCAAAGCGAATGAGCACATTTCGCCTACGGCTTAGGCCGCCCTCCTAGTGTGTCTGCTCGGTGTCTGCAGGCGGGGGTTTGCAAGCTTCCTGTGTTCGCACCTATGTCACCTTTGCTTGCTTGTCAGAGACAGACTATCGCAAAACATACAACTCACTCCATGAATTGATTGCTACGGCATCTGTTATCAGCAGTCACAACTAGCAACACCAGTAGCAGCTGACTGCACGCAAAGAATAGGAATGTGCAGTGGGATTTACGTGAACTCGGCGCAAGCTTGTACCTTCCTAGACACATCTGCTGTCTGTGAATTATTCCACTTGCATATCAAGGTGCGCATGTAGGTGTGTTAAAAATTCTGGAGGCACTGGGTATTGATCCCAGTACCTCTCGCATACTAAGCGAGCGCTCTACCATCTGAGCAACGCCCGCCCAACAGAAGACTAGTGGTGCTACATACAGCCATATAGACGACACAGACCCTTGCACTCCCATTATTCAGCAGACAAACACTACTCTCTATGTATCCGTTAGGGTGTCTTTCAGGTTTCGTGCATTCTGTATCGAATCGTAGTTGGCCACATTGAAAGTGGCACGTATAACGTCGAAAATAGAATTCGGACACCGCTCTGAGTAAGACCAACGTGTTGTCCACCCTCTAGACTTCAATGAGTTTAAGCCGCGATACCTAAGACAGATCTGCACTCGATGACACCTCGATAACAGCCGGTCCCCACACTTACATCTTGCTCTCCTTACGTCAGCATACATCATATCAGTCTGTGACGCTGGCTTTGCAACATCTTGCGTGCCTTTAGGTTCGCCGCGACCAACACTTACCATGCACTGACCACAAAAAATGGAGGCGCCGCGGCTTGAACCGTGGACCTTTCAAATGCCAAGCGAACGCTCTACCAACTGAGCTACTCCCCATGCAAGAGCAAACTGCGCTATTCCCCATTCTTTGCGACTCAGATGCGCAGGGACACGATGGTTGGTTGGTTTGTAGCGGTGGAGGGAGCAGAGTACAAAGGCGCGGACCCGTTCATATACACAAAAGTTCCAAGTAGTTTCGATGCTCTGGTATTACAAATGCAAATTCCGTCTGTTTTTAACGTCTTAAATTGAAAGAGCCGTCACAAATTGCTCCGTTTTCACTCCTTGTCGACAATCATACAGCACCTGAGGTAACAAACACATCTCGAGCCCCATTGTGCACTCCATTATTCATGCCAACTAAGTGCCTCGCTCTTTACTACTGTGTACCAATCTTGTCGTCCAACTGCAAAACACTGGGCCACAACAAGTTTCCGCGTCTCCATTGCACTGCGCATACTACAAAACGCTCCCCAAACTTGGCACTCACCCTCACAGCCGACTTTTCCGACTTTCCACGACGCTCACGCTAGTGACAGCATTATTTATAGTTCGACGTCGCGCCAAAGCGAATGAGCACATTTCGCCTACGGCTTAGGCCGCCCTCCTAGTGTGTCTGCTCGGTGTCTGCAGGCAGCGAGGGTCTGCAAGCTTCCTGAGTTCGCACCTATGTCACCTGTGCTTGCTTGTCAGAGACAGACTATTGCAAAACATACAACTCACTCCATGAATTGATTGCTACGGCATCTGTTTTCAGCAGTCACAACTAGCAACACCAGAAGCAGCTGACTGCACGCAAAGAATAGGAATGTGCAGTGGAATTTACGTGAACTCGGCGCAAGGCAGATCTTTCCGACATAGGCTTGAGAATCTTACGGGAACACTTGTACTGTTTCTAAATTAAGTGTAGGCGTGGGAGGAGGGTGCTTCCTGCGCACTAATAACAGCACGCTTGTCAATTGTGGATGATAATCATTCACTTGTATCTTCCTAGACACATCTGCTGGCTGTGAATTATTCCACTTGCATATCAAGGTGGGCATGTAGGTGTGTTAAAAATTCTGGAGGCACTGGGTATTGATCCCAGTACCTCTCGCATACTAAGCGAGCGCTCTACCATCTGAGCTACGCCCGCCCCCCTGGAGACTAATGGTGCTACATACAGCCATATAGACGACACAGACCCTTGCACTCCCATTATTCAGCAGACAAACACTACTCTCTATGTATCCGTTAGGGTGTCTTTCAGGTTTCGTGCATTCTGTATCGAATCGTAGTTGGTCACAATGAAAGTGGCACTTATAACGTCGAAAATAGAATTCGGACACCGCTCTGAGTAAGACCAACGTGATGTCCACCCTCTACACTTCAATGAGGTTAAGCCGCGATACCTAAGACAGATATGCGCTCGATGACACCTCGATAACAGCCGGTCCCCACACTTACATCTTGCTCTCCTTACGTCAGTATACATCATATCAGTCTGTGACGCTGGCTTTGCAACATCTTGCGTGCCTTTAGGTTCGCCGCGACCAACACTTACCATGCACTGACCACAAAAAATGGAGGCGCCGCAGCTTGAACCCTGGACCTTTCACATGCCAAGCGAACGCTCTACCATCTGAGCTACGCCCCATGCACGAGCAATCTGCACTACTCCCCATTCTTTGCGACTCAGATGCGCACGGACACGATGGTTGGTTGGTTTGTAGCGGTGAAGGGAGCAGAGTTCAAAGGCGCGGACCCGTTCATATACACAAAAGTTGCAAGTAGTTTCGATGCTCTGGTATTACAAATGCAAATTCAGTCTGTTTTTAACGTCTTAAATTGAAAGAGCCGTCACAAATTGCTCCGTTTTCACTCCTTGTCGACAATCATACAGCACCTGAGGTAACAAACACATCTCGAGCCCCATTGTGCACTCCATTATTCATGCCAACTCAGTGCCTCGCTCTTTACTACTGTGTACCAATCTTGTCGTCCAACTGCAAAACACTGGGCCACAACAAGTTTCCGCGTCTCCATTGCACTGCGCATACTACGAAACGCTCCCCAAACTTGGCACTCACCCTCGCAGCCGACTTTTCCGACTTTCCACGACGCTCACGCTAGTGACAGCATTATTTATAGTTCGACGTCGCGCCAAAGCGAATGAGCACATTTCGCCTACGGCTTAGGCCGCCCTCCTAGTGTGGCTGGTCGGTGTCTGCAGGCAGCGAGGGTCTGCAAGCTTCCTGTGTTCGCACCTATGTCATCTGTGATTGCTTGTCAGAGACAGACTATCGCAAAACATACAACTCACTCCATGAATTGATTGCTACGGCATCTGTTTTCAGCAGTCACAACTAGCAACACCAGTAGCAGCTGACTGCACGCAAAGAATAGGAATGTGCAGTGGGATTAACGTGAACTCGGCGCAGGGTAGATCTTTCCGACATAGGCTTGAGAATCTTACGGGAACACTTGTACTGTTTCTAAATTAAGTGTAGGCGTGGGAGGAGGGTGCTTCCTGTGCACTAATAACAGCACGCTTGTCAATTGTGGATGATAATCATTCGCTTGAATCTTCCTAGACACATCTGCTGGCTGTGAATTATTCCACTTGCATATCAAGGTGGGCATGTAGGTGTGTTAAAAATTAGGGAGGCAGTGGGTATTGATCCCAGTACCTCTCGCATACTAAGCGAGCGCTCTACCATCTGAGCTACACCCGCCTCCGCCCCCCGAAGACTAATGGTGCTACATACAGCCATATAAACGACACAGACCCTTGCACTCCCATTATTCAGCAGACAAACACTACTCTCTATGTATCTGTTAGGGTGTCTTTCAGGTTTCGTGCATTCTGTAACGAATCGTAGTTGGTCACAATGAAAGTGGCACGTATAACGTCGAAAATAGAATTCGGACACCGCTCTGAGTAAGACCAACGTGATGTTCACCCTCTAGACTTCAATGAGGTTAAGCCGCGATACCTAAGACAGATCTGCACTCGATGACACCTCGATAACAGCCGGTCCCCACACTTACATCTTGCTCTCCTTACGTCAGTATACATCATATCAGTCTGTGACGCTGGCTTTGCAACATCTTGCGTGCCTTTAGGTTCGCCGCGACCAACACTTACCATGCACTGACTACAAAAAATGGAGGCGCCGCGGCTTGAACCCTGGACCTTTCACATGACAAGCGAACGCTATACCAACTGAGCTACGCCCCATGCACGAGCAAACTGCGCTATTCCCCATTCTTTGCGACTCAGATGCAGACGGACACGATGGTTGGTTGGTTTGTAGCGGTGAAGGGAGCAGAGTACAAAGGCGCGGACCCGTTCATATACACAAAAGTTCCAAGTAGTTTCGATGCTCTGGTATTACAAATGCAAATTCAGTCTGTTTTTAACGTCTTAAGTTGAAAGAGCCGTCACAAATTGCTCCGTTTTCACTCCTTGTTGACAATCATACAGCACCTGAGATAACAAACACATCTCGAGCCCCATTGTGCACTCCATTATTCATGCCAACTCAGTGCCTCGCTCTTTACTACTGTATACCAATCTTGTCGTCCGACAGCAAAACACTTTGCCACGACAAGTTTCCGCGTCTCCATTGCACTGCGCATACTACGAAACGCTCCCCAAACTTGGCACTCACCCTCGCAGCCGACTTTTCCGACTTTCCAAACGCTCACGCTAGTGACAGCATTATTTATAGTTCGACGTCGCGCCAAAGCGAATGAGCACATTTCGCCAACGGCTTAGGCCGCCCTCCTAGTGTGGCTGCTCGGTGTCTGCAGGCAGCGAGGGTCTGCAAGCTTCCTGTGATCGCACCTTTGTCACCTGTGCTTGCTTGTCAGAGACAGACTATCGCAAAACATACAACTCACTCCATGAATTGATTGCTACGGCATCTGTTTTCAGCAGTCACAACTAGCAACACCAGAAGCAGCTGACTGCACGCAAAGAATAGGAATGTGCAGTGGAATTTACGTGAACTCGGCGCAAGGCAGATCTTTCCGACATAGGCTTGAGAATCTTACGGGAACACTTGTACTGTTTCTAAATTAAGTGTAGGCGTGGGAGGAGGGTGCTTCCTGCGCACTAATAACAGCACGCTTGTCAATTGTGGATGATAATCATTCGCTTGTATCTTCCTAGACACATCTGCTGGCTGTGAATTATTCCACTTGCATATCAAGGTGGGCATGTAGGTGTGTTAAAAATTCTGGAGGCACTGGGTATTGATCCCAGTACCTCTCGCATACTAAGCGAGCGCTCTACCATCTGAGCTACGCCGCGCCCCCCCGGAGACAAATGGTGCTACATACAGCCATATAGACGACACAGACCCTTGCACTCCCATTATTCAGCAGACAAACACTACTCTCTATGTATCCGTTAGGGTGTCTTTCAGGTTTCGTGCATTCTGTATCGAATCGTAGTTGGTCACAATGAAAGTGGCACTTATAACGTCGAAAATAGAATTCGGACACCGCTCTGAGTAAGACCAACGTGATGTCCACCCTCTACACTTCAATGAGGTTAAGCCGCGATACCTAAGACAGATCTGCACTCGATGACACCTCGATAACAGCCGGTCCCCACACTTACATCTTGCTCTCCTTACGTCAGTATACATCATATCAGTCTGTGACGCTGGCTTTGCAACATCTTGCGTGCCTTTAGGTTCGCCGCGACCAACACTTACCATGCACTGACCACAAAAAATGCAGGCGCCGCGGCTTGAACCCTGGACCTTTCACATGCCAAGCGAACGCTCTACCATCTGAGCTACGCCCCATGCACGAGCAATCTGCACTATTCCCCATTCTTTGCGACTCAGATGCGCACGGACACGATGGTTGGTTGGTTTGTAGCGGTGAAGGGAGCAGAGTTCAAAGGCGCGGACCCGTTCATATACACAAAAGTTCCAAGTAGTTTCGATGGTCTGGTATTACAAATGCAAATTCCGTCTGTTTTTAACGTCTTAAATTGAAAGAGCCGTCACAAATTGCTCCGTTTTCACTCCTTGTCGACAATCAAACAGCACCTGAGGTAACAAACACATCTCGAGCCCCATTGTGCACTCCATTATTCATGCCAACTCAGTGCCTCGCTCTTTACTACTGTGTACCAATCTTGTCGTCCAACTGCAAAACACTGGGCCACAACAAGTTTCCGCGTCTCCATTGCACTGCGCATACTACGAAACGCTCCCCAAATTTGGCACTTACCCTCGCAGCCGACTTTTCCGACTTTCCACGACGCTCACGCAACGCTCACGCTAGTGACAGCATTATTTATAGTTCGACGTCGCGCCAAAGCGAATGAGCACATTTCGCCTACGGCTTAGGCCGCCCTCCTAGTGTGGCTGCTCGGTGTCTGCAGGCAGCGAGGGTCTGCAAGCTTCCTGTGTTCGCACCTATGTCACCTGTGCTTGCTTGTCAGAGACAGACTATCGCAAAACATACAACTCACTCCATGAATTGATTGCTACGGCATCTGTTTTCAGCAGTCACAACTAGCAACACCAGTAGCAGCTGACTGCACGCAAAGAATAGGAATGTGCAGTGGGATTTACGTGAACTCGGCGCAAGGCAGATCTTTCCGACATAGGCTTGAGAATCTTACGGGAACACTTGTACTGTTTCTAAATTAAGTGTAGGCGTGGGAGGAGGGTGCTTCCTGCGCACTAATAACAGCACGCTTGTCAACTGTGGATGCTAATCATTCGCTTGTATCTTCCTAGACACATCTGCTGGTTGTGAATTATTCCACTTGCATGGCAAGGTGCGCGTGTAGGTGTGTTAAAAATTCTGGAGGCACTGGGTATTGATCCCAGTACTTCTCGCATACAAAGCGAGCGCTCTATCATCTGAGCTACGCCCGCCCTCCCGAAGACTAATGGTGCTACATACAGCCAAATAGACGACACAGACCCTTGCACTCCCATTATTCAGCAGACAAACACTACTCTCTATGTATCCGTTAGGGTGTCTTTCAGGTTTCGTGCATTCTGTATCGAATCGTAGTTGGCCACAATGAAAGTGGCACGTATAACGTCGAAAATAGAATTCGGACACCGCTCTGAGTAAGACCAACGTGATGTCCACCCTCTAGACTTCAATGTGGTTAAGCCGCGATACCTAAGACAGATCTGCACTCGATGACACCTCGATAACAGCCGGTCCCCACACTTACATCTTGCTCTCCTTACGTCAGTATACATCATATCAGTCTGTGACGCTGGCTTTGCAACTTCTTGCGTGCCTTTAGGTTCGCCGCGACCAACACTTACCATGCACTGACCACAAAAAATGGAGGCGCCGCGGCTTGAACCCTGGACCTTTCACCGCTCTAGCGAACGCTCTACAAACTGAGCTACGCCCCATGCACGAGCAAACTGCGCTATTCCCCATTCTTTGCGACTCAGATGCGCACGGACACGATGGTTGGTTGGTTTGTAGCGGTGAAGGGAGCAGAGTACAAAGGCGCGGACCCGTTCATGTACACAAAAGTTCCAAGTAGTTTCGATGCTCTGGTATTACAAATGCAAATTCCGTCTGTTTTTAACGTCTTAAATTGAAAGAGCCGTCACATATTGCTCCGTTTTCACTCCTTGTCGACAATCAAACAGCACCTGAGGTAACAAACACATCTCGAGCCCCACTGTGCACTCCATTATTCATGCCAACTCAGTGCCTCGCTCTTTACTACTGTGTACCAATCTTGTCGTCCAACTGCAAAACACTGGGCCACAACAAGTTTCCGCGTCTCCATTGCACTGCGCATACTACGAAACGCTCCCCAAATTTGGCACTTACCCTCGCAGCCGACTTTTCCGACTTTCCACGACGCTCACGCTAGTGACAGCATTATTTATAGTTCGACGTCGCGCCAAAGCGAATGAGCACATTTCGCCTACGGCTTAGGCCGCCCTCCTAGTGTGGCTGCTCGGTGTCTGCAGGCAGCGAGGGTCTGCAAGCTTCCTGTGTTCGCACCTATGTCACCTGTGCTTGCTTGTCAGAGACGGACTATCGCAAAACATACAACTCACTCCATGAATTGATTGCTACGGCGTCTGTTATCAGCAGTCACAACTAGCAACACCAGTAGCAGCTGACTGCACGCAAAGAATAGGAATGTGCAGTGGGATTTACGTGAACTCGGCGCAAGGCAGATCTTTCCGACATAGGCTTGAGAATCTTACGGGAACACTTGTACTGTTTCTAAATTAAGTGTAGGCGTGGGAGGAGGGTGCTTCCTGCGCACTAATAACAGCACGCTTGTCAATTGTGGATGCTAATCATTCGCTTGTATCTTCCTAGACACATCTGCTGGTTGTGAATTATTCCTCTTGCATGGCAAGGTGCGCATGTAGGTGTGTTAAAAATTCTGGAGACACTGGGTATTGATCCCAGTACCTCTCGCATACTAAGCGAGCGCTCTACCATCTGAGCTACGCCCGCCCGAAGACTAGTGGTGCTACATACAGCCGTATAGACGACACAGACCCTTGCACTCCCATTATTCAGCAGACAAACACTACTCTCTATGTATCCGTTAGGGTGTCTTTCAGGTTTCGTGCATTCTGTATCGAATCGTAGTTGGCCACAATGAAAGTGGCACGTATAACGTCGAAAATAGAATTCGGACACCGCTCTGAGTAAGACCAACATGATGTCCACCCTCTAGACTTCAATGTGGTTAAGCCGCGATACCTAAGACAGATCTGCACTCGATGACACCTCGATAACAGCCGGTCCCCACACTTACATCTTGCTCTCCTTACGTCAGTATACATCATATCAGTCTGTGACGCTGGCTTTGCAACATCTTGCGTGCCTTTAGGTTCGCCGCGACCAACACTTACCATGCACTGACCACAAAAAATGCAGGCGCCGCGGCTTGAACCATGGACCTTTCACCGCTCTAGCGAACGCTCTACCAACTGAGCTACGCCCCATGCACGAGCAAACTGCGCTATTCCCCATTCTTTGCGACTCAGATGCGCACGGACACGATGGTTGGTTGGTTTGTAGCGGTGAAGGGAGCAGAGTACAAAGGCGCGGACCCGTTCATATACACAAAAGTTCCAAGTAGTTTCGATGCTCTGGTATTACAAATGCAAATTCCGTCTGTTTTTAACGTCTTAAATTGAAAGAGCCGTCACAAATTGCTCCGTTTTCACTCCTTGTCGACAATCATACAGCACCTGAGGTAACAAACACATCTCGAGCCCCATTGTGCACTCCATTATTCATGCCAACTCAGTGCCTCGCTCTTTACTACTGTGTACCAATCTTGTCGCCCAACTGCAAAACACTGGGCCACAACAAGTTTCCGCGTCTCCATTGCACTGCGCATACTACGTAACGCTCCCCAAACTTGGCACTCACCCTCGCAGCCAACTTTTCCGACTTTCCACGACGCTCACGCAACGCTCACGCTAGTGACAGCATTATTTATAGTTCGACGTCGCGCCAAAGCGAATGAGCACATTTCGCCTACGGCTTAGGCCGCCCTCCTTGTGTGGCTGCTCGGTGTCTGCAGGCAGCGAGGGTCTGCAAGCTTCCTGTGTTCGCACCTATGTCACCTGTGCTTGCTTGTCAGAGACAGACTATCGCAAAACATACAACTCACTCCATGAATTGATTGCTACCGCATCTGTTTTCAGCAGTCACAACTAGCAACACCAGTAGCAGCTGACTGCACGCAAAGAATAGGAATGTGCAGTGGGATGTACGTGAACTCGGCGCAAGGCAGATCTTTCCGACATAGGCTTGAGAATCTTACGGGAACACTTGTACTGTTTCCAAATTAAGTGTAGGCGTGGGAGGAGGGTGCTTCCTGCGCACTAATAACAGCACGCTTGTCAATTGTGGATGCTAATAGTTCGCTGGTATCTTCCTAGACACATCTGCTGGCTGTGAATTATTCCTCTTGCATGGCAAGGTGCGCATGTAGGTGTGTTAAAAATTCTGGAGACACTGGGTATTGATCCCAGTACCTCTCGCATACTAAGCGAGCGCTCTACCATCTGAGCTACGCCTGCCCCCCCCCCCCCACCCCGAAGACTAATGGTGCTACATACAGCCGTATAGACGACACAGACCCTTGCACTCCCATTATTCAGCAGACAAACACTACTCTCTATGTATCCGTTAGGGTGTCTTTCAGGTTTCGTGCATTCTGTATCGAATCGTAGTTGGCCACAATGAAAGTGGCACGTATAACGTCGAAAATAGAATTCGGACACCGCTCTGAGTAAGACCAACGTGATGTCCACCCTCTAGACTTCAATGTGGTTAAGCCGCGATACCTAAGACAGATCTGCACTCGATGACACCTCGATAACAGCCGGTCCCCACACTTACATCTTGCTCTCCTTACGTCAGTATACATCATATCAGTCTGTGACGCTGGCTTTGCAACATCTTGCGTGCCTTTAGGTTCGCCGCGACCAACACTTACCATGCACTGACCACAAAAAATGCAGGCGCCGCGGCTTGAACCATGGACCTTTCACCGCTCTAGCGAACGCTCTACCAACTGAGCTACGCCCCATGCACGAGCAAACTGCGCTATTCCCCATTCTTTGCGACTCAGATGCGCACGGACACGATGGTTGGTTGGTTTGTAGCGGTGAAGGGAGCAGAGTACAAAGGCGCGGACCCGTTCATATACACAAAAGTTCCAAGTAGTTTCGATGCTCTGGTATTACAAATGCAAATTCCGTCTGTTTTTAACGTCTTAAATTGAAAGAGACGTCACAAATTGCTCCGTTTTCACTCCTTGTCGACAATCATACAGCACCTGAGGTAACAAACACATCTCGAGCCCCATTGTGCACTCCATTATTCATGCCAAGTCAGTGCCTCGCTCTTTACTACTGTGTACCAATCTTGTCGTCCAACTGCAAAACAATGGGCCACAACAAGTTTCCGCGTCTCCATTGCACTGCGCATACTACGTAACGCTCCCCAAACTTGGCACTCACCATCGCAGCCAACTTTTCCGACTTTCCACGACGCTCACGCAACGCTCACGCTAGTGACAGCATTATTTATAGTTCGACGTCGCGCCAAAGCGAATGAGCACATTTCGCCTACGGCTTAGGCCGCCCTCCTTGTGTGGCTGCTCGGTGTCTGCAGGCAGCGAGGGTCTGCAAGCAGCGAGGGTCTGCAAGCTTCCTGTGTTCGCACCTATGTCACCTGTGCTTGCTTGTCAGAGACAGACTATCGCAAAACATACAACTCACTCCATGAATTGATTGCTACCGCATCTGTTTTCAGCAGTCACAACTAGCAACACCAGTAGCAGCTGACTGCACGCAAAGAATAGGAATGTGCAGTGGGATGTACGTGAACTCGGCGCAAGGCAGATCTTTCCGACATAGGCTTGACAATCTTACGGGAACACTTGTACTGTTTCCAAATTAAGTGTAGGCGTGGGAGGAGGGTGCTTCCTGCGCACTAATAACAGCACGCTTGTCAATTGTGGATGCTAATAGTTCGCTGGTATCTTCCTAGACACATCTGCTGGCTGTGAATTATTCCACTTGCATGGCAAGGTGCGCATGTAGGTGTGTTAAAAATTCTGGAGGCACTGGGTATTGATCCCAGTACCTCTCGCATACTAAGCGAGCGCTCTACCATCTGAGCTACGTACGCCCCCCCCCCCCCCCTCCACCATGGCTAATGGTGCTACATACAGTCATATAGACGACACAGACCCTTGCACTCCCATTATTCAGCAGACAAACACTACTCTCTATGTATCCGTTAGGGTGTCTTTCAGGTTTCGTGCATTCTGTATCAAATCGTAGTTGGCCACTATGAAAGTGGCACGTATAACGTCGAAAATAGAATTCGGACACCGCTCTGAGTAAGACCAACGTGATGTCCACCCTCTTGACTTCAATGTGGTTAAGCCGCGATACCTAAGACAGATCTGCACTCGATGACACCTCGATAACAGCCGGTCCCCACACTTACATCTTGCTCTCCTTACGTCAGTATACATCATATCAGTCTGTGACGCTGGCTTTGCAACATCTTGCGTGCCTTTAGGTTCGCCGCGACCAACACTTACCATGCACTGACCACAAAAAATGCAGGCGCCGCGGCTTGAACCATGGACCTTTCACCGCTCTAGCGAACGCTCTACCAACTGAGCTACGCCCCATGCACGAGCAAACTGCGCTATTCCCCATTCTTTGCGACTCAGATGCGCACGGACACGATGGTTGGTTGGTTTGTAGCGGTGAAGGGAGCAGAGTACAAAGGCGCGGACCCGTTCATATACACAATAGTTCCAAGTAGTTTCGATGCTCTGGTATTACAAATGCAAATTCCGTCTGTTTTTAACGTCTTAAATTGAAAGAGCCGTCACAAATTGCTCCGTTTTCACTCCTTGTCGACAATCATACAGCACCTTAGTTAACAAACACATCTCGAGCCCCATTGTGCACTCCATTATTCATGCCAACTCAGTGCCTCGCTCTTTACTACTGTGTACCAATCTTGTCGTCCAACTGCAAAACACTGGGCCACAACAAGTTTCCGCGTCTCCATTGCACTGCGCATACTACGTAACGCTCCCCAAACTTGGCACTCACCCTCGCAGCCAACTTTTCCGACTTTCCACGACGCTCACGCAACGCTCACGCTAGTGACAGCATTATTTATAGTTCTACGTCGCGCCAAAGCGAATGAGCACATTTCGCCTACGGCTTAGGCCGCCCTCCTTGTGTGGCTGCTCGGTGTCTGCAGGCAGCGAGGGTCTGCAAGCTTCCTGTGTTCGCACCTATGTCACCTGTGCTTGCTTGTCAGAGACAGACTATCGCAAAACATACAACTCACTCCATGAATTGATTGCTACCGCATCTGTTTTCAGCAGTCACAACTAGCAACACCAGTAGCAGCTGACTGCACGCAAAGAATAGGAATGTGCAGTGGGATGTACGTGAACTCGGCGCAAGGCAGATCTTTCCGACATAGGCTTGAGAATCTTACGGGAACACTTGTACTGTTTCCAAATTAAGTGTAGGCGTGGGAGGAGGGTGCTTCCTGCGCACTAATAACAGCACGCTTGTCAATTGTGGATGCTAATAGTTCGCTGGTATCTTCCTAGACACATCTGCTGGCTGTGAATTATACCTCTTGCATGGCAAGGTGCGCATGTAGGTGTGATAAAAATTCTGGAGACACTGGGTATTGATCCCAGTACCTCTCGCATACTAAGCGAGCGCTCTACCATCTGAGCTACGCCTGCCCCCCCCCCCCCCACCCCGAAGACTAATGGTGCTACATACAGCCGTATAGACGACACAGACCCTTGCACTCCCATTATTCAGCAGACAAACACTACTCTCTGTGTATCCGTTAGGGTGTCTTTCAGGTTTCGTGCATTCTGTATCGAATCGTAGTTGGCCACAATGAAAGTGGCACGTATAACGTCGAAAATAGAATTCGGACACCGCTCTGAGTAAGACCAACGTGATGTCCACCCTCTAGACTTCAATGTGGTTAAGCCGCGATACCTAAGACAGATCTGCACTCGATGACACCTTGATAACAGCCGGTCCCCACACTTACATCTTGCTCTCCTTACGTCAGTATACATCATATCAGTCTGTGACGCTGGCTTTGCAACATCTTGCGTGCCTTTAGGTTCGCCGCGACCAACACTTACCATGCACTGACCACAAAAAATGCAGGCGCCGCGGCTTGAACCATGGACCTTTCACCGCTCTAGCGAACGCTCTACCAACTGAGCTACGCCCCATGCACGAGCAAACTGCGCTATTCCCCATTCTTTGCGACTCAGATGCGCACGGACACGATGGTTGGTTGGTTTGTAGCGGTGAAGGGAGCAGAGTACAAAGGCGCGGACCCGTTCATATACACAAAAGTTCCAAGTAGTTTCGATGCTCTGGTATTACAAATGCAAATTCCGTCTGTTTTTAACGTCTTAAATTGAAAGAGACGTCACAAATTGCTCCGTTTTCACTCCTTGTCGACAATCATACAGCACCTCAGGTAACAAACACATCTCGAGCCCCATTGTGCACTCCATTATTCATGCCAACTCAGTGCCTCGCTCTTTACTACTGTGTACCAATCTTGTCGTCCAACTGCAAAACACTGGGCCACAACAAGTTTCCGCGTCTCCATTGCACTGCGCATACTACGTAACGCTCCCCAAACTTGGCACTCACCCTCGCAGCCAACTTTTCCGACTTTCCACGACGCTCACGCAACGCTCACGCTAGTGACAGCATTATTTATAGTTCGACGTCGCGCCAAAGCGAATGAGCACATTTCGCCTACGGCTTAGGCCGCCCTCCTTGTGTGGCTGCTCGGTGTCTGCAGGCAGCGAGGGTCTGCAAGCTTCCTGTGTTCGCACCTATGTCACCTGTGCTTGCTTGTCAGAGACAGACTATCGCAAAACATACAACTCACTCCATGAATTGATTGCTACCGCATCTGTTTTCAGCAGTCACAACTAGCAACACCAGTAGCAGCTGACTGCACGCAAAGAATAGGAATGTGCAGTGGGATGTACGTGAACTCGGCGCAAGGCAGATCTTTCCGACATAGGCTTGAGAATCTTACGGGAACACTTGTACTGTTTCCAAATTAAGTGTAGGCGTGGGAGGAGGGTGCTTCCTGCGCACTAATAACAGCACGCTTGTCAATTGTGGATGCTAATAGTTCGCTGGTATCTTCCTAGACACATCTGCTGGCTGTGAATTATTCCACTTGCATGGCAAGGTGCGCATGTAGGTGTGTTAAAAATTCTGGAGGCACTGGGTATTGATCCCAGTACCTCTCGCATACTAAGCGAGCGCTCTACCATCTGAGCTACGTACGCCCCACCCCCCCCCCCCCCTCCACCATGGCTAATGGTGCTACATACAGTCATATAGACGACACAGACCCTTGCACTCCCATTATTCAGCAGACAAACACTACTCTCTATGTATCCGTTAGGGTGTCTTTCAGGTTTCGTGCATTCTGTATCAAATCGTAGTTGGCCACTATGAAAGTGGCACGTATAACGTCGAAAATAGAATTCGGACACCGCTCTGAGTAAGACCAACGTGATGTCCACCCTCTAGACTTCAATGTGGTTAAGCCGCGATACCTAAGACAGATCTGCACTCGATGACATCTCGATAACAGCCGATCCCCACACTTACATCTTGCTCTCCTTACGTCAGTATACATCATATCAGTCTGTGACGCTGGCTTTGCAACATCCTGCGTGCCTTTAGGTTCGCCGCGACCAACACTTACCATGCACTGACCACAAAAAATGGAGGCGCCGCGGCTTGAACCCTGGACCTTTCACCGCTCTAGCGAACGCTCTACCAACTGAGCTACGCCCCATGCACGAGCAAACTGCGCTATTCCCCATTCTTGCGACTCAGATGCGCACGGACACGATGGTTGGTTGGTTTGTAGCGGTGAAGGGAGCAGAGTACAAAGGCGCGGACCCGTTCATATACACAATAGTTCCAAGTAGTTTCGATGCTCTGGTATTACAAATGCAAATTCCGTCTGTTTTTAACGTCTTAAATTGAAAGAGCCGTCACAAATTGCTCCGTTTTCACTCCTTGTCGACAATCATACAGCACCTTAGTTAACAAACACATCTCGAGCCCCATTGTGCACTCCATTATTCATGCCAACTCAGTGCCTCGCTCTTTACTACTGTGTACCAATCTTGTCGTCCAACTGCAAAACACTGGGCCACAACAAGTTTCCGCGTCTCCATTGCACTGCGCATACTACGTAACGCTCCCCAAACTTGGCACTCACCCTCGCAGCCAACTTTTCCGACTTTCCACGACGCTCACGCAACGCTCACGCTAGTGACAGCATTATTTATAGTTCGACGTCGCGCCAAAGCGAATGAGCACATTTCGCCTACGGCTTAGGCCGCCCTCCTTGTGTGGCTGCTCGGTGTCTGCAGGCAGCGAGGGTCTGCAAGCTTCCTGTGTTCGCACCTATGTCACCTGTGCTTGCTTGTCAGAGACAGACTATCGCTAAACATACAACTCACTCCATGAATTGATTGCTACCGCATCTGTTTTCAGCAGTCACAACTAGCAACACCAGTAGCAGCTGACTGCACGCAAAGAATAGGAATGTGCAGTGGGATGTACGTGAACTCGGCGCAAGGCAGATCTTTCCGACATAGGCTTGAGAATCTTACGGGAACACTTGTACTGTTTCCAAATTAAGTGTAGGCGTGGGAGGAGGGTGCTTCCTGCGCACTAATAACAGCACGCTTGTCAATTGTGGATGCTAATAGTTCGCTGGTATCTTCCTAGACACATCTGCTGGCTGTGAATTATTCCACTTGCATGGCAAGGTGCGCATGTAGGTGTGTTAAAATTTCTGGAGGCACTGGGTATTGATCCCAGTACCTCTCGCATACTAAGCGAGCGCTCTACCATCTGAGCTACGTACGCCCCCCCCCCCCTCCACCATGGCTAATGGTGCTACATACAGTCATATAGACGACACAGACCCTTGCACTCCCATTATTCAGCAGACAAACACTACTCTCTATGTATCCGTTAGGGTGTCTTTCAGGTTTCGTGCATTCTGTATCAAATCGTAGTTGGCCACTATGAAAGTGGCACGTATAACGTCGAAAATAGAATTCGGACACCGCTCTGAGTAAGACCAACGTGATGTCCACCCTCTAGACTTCAATGTGGTTAAGCCGCGATACCTAAGACAGATCTGCACTCGATGACATCTCGATAACAGCCGGTCCCCACACTTACATCTTGCTCTCCTTACGTCAGTATACATCATATCAGTCTGTGACGCTGGCTTTGCAACATCTTGCGTGCCTTTAGGTTCGCCGCGACCGACACTTACCATGCACTGACCACAAAAAATGGAGGCGCCGCGGCTTGAACCCTGGACCTTTCACCGCTCTAGCGAACGCTCTACCAACTGAGCTACGCCACATGCACGAGCAAACTGCGCTATTCCCCATTCTTTGCGACTCAGATGCGCACGGACACGATGGTTGGTTGGTTTGTAGCGGTGAAGGGAGCAGAGTACAAAGGCGCGGACCCGTTCATATACACAATAGTTCCAAGTAGTTTCGATGCTCTGGTATTACAAATGCAAATTCCGTCTGTTTTTAACGTCTTAAATTGAAAGAGCCGTCACAAATTGCTCCGTTTTCACTCCTTGTCGACAATCATACAGCACCTTAGTTAACAAACACATCTCGAGCCCCATTGTGCACTCCATTATTCATGCCAACTCAGTGCCTCGCTCTTTACTACTGTGTACCAATCTTGTCGTCCAACTGCAAAACACTGGGCCACAACAAGTTTCCGCGTTTCCATTGCACTGCGCATACTACGAAACGCTCCCCAAACTTGGCACTCACCCTCGCAGCCGACTTTTCCGACTTTCCACGACGCTCACGCTAGTGACAGCATTATTTATAGTTCGACGTCGCGCCAAAGCGAATGAGCACATTTCGCCTACGGCTTAGGCCGCCCGCCTAGTGTGGCTGCTCGGTGTCTGCAGGCAGCGAGGGTCTGCAAGCTTCCTGTGTTCGCACCTATGTCACCTGTGCTTGCTTGTCAGAGACAGACTATCGCAAAACATACAACTCACTCCATGAATTGATTGCTATGGCATCTGTTTTCAGCAGTCACAACTAGCAACACCAGTAGCAGCTGACTACACGCAAAGAATAGGAATGTGCAGTGGGATTAACGTGAACTCGGAGGGTGCTTCCTGCGCACTAATAACAGCACGCTAGTCAATTGTGGATGCTAATAATTCGCTTGTATCTTCCTAGACACATCTAGTGGCTGTGAATTATTCCACTTGCATATCAAGGTGGTCATGTAGGTGTGTTAAAAATTCTGGAGGCACTGGGTATTGATCCCACTACCTCTCGCATACTAAGTGAGCGGTCTACCATCTGACCTACGCCCGCCACCCCGAAGACTAATGGTGCTACATACAGCCATATAGACGACACAGACCTTGCACTCCCATTATTCAGCAGAAAAACACTGCTCTCCATGTATCCGTTAGGGTGTCTTTCAGGTTTCATGCATTCTGTATCGAATCGTAGTTGGTCACAATGAAAGTGGCACGTATAACGTCGAAAATAGAATTCGGACACCGCTCTGAGTAAGGCCAACGTGATGTCCACCCTCTAGACTTCAATGAGGTTAAGCCGTGATACCTAAGACAGATCTGCACTCGATGACACCTCGATAACAGCCGGTCCCCACACTTACATCTTGCTCTCCTTACGTCAGTATACATCATATCAGTCTGTGACGCTGGCTTTGCAACATCTTGCGTGCCCTTAGGTTCGCCGCGACCAACACTTACCATGCACTGACTACAAAAAATGGAGGCGCCGCGGCTTGAAACCTGGACCTTTCACATGCCAAGCGAACGCTCTACCAACTGCGCTACGCCCCATGCACGAGCAAACTGCGCTATTCCCCATTGTTTGCGACTTAGATGCAGACGGCCACGACGGTTGGTTGTTTTGTAGCGGTGAAGGGAGCAGAGTACAAAGGCGCGGACCCGTTCATATACACAAAAGTTCCAAGTAGTTTCGATGCTCTTTTATTACAAATGCAAATTCCGTCTGTTTTTAACGTCTTAAATTGAAAGAGCCGTCACAAATTGCTCCGTTTTCACTCCTTGTCGACAATCATACAGCACCTGAGGTAACAAACACATCTCGAGCCCCATTGTGAACTCCATTATTCATGCCAACTCAGTGCCTCGCTCTTTACTACTGTGTACCAATCTTGTCGTCCAACTGCAAAACACTGGGCCACAACAAGTTTCCGCGTCTCCATTGCACTGCGCATACTACGAAACGCTCCCCAAACTTGGCACTCACCCTCGCAGCCGGCTTTTCCGACTTTCCACGACGCTCACGCTAGTGACAGCATTATTTATAGTTCGACGTCACGCCAAAGCGAATGAGCACATTTCGCCTACGGCTTAGGCCGCCCTCCTAGTGTGGCTGCTCGGTGTCTGCAGGCAGCGAGGGTCTGCAAGCTTCCTGTGTTCGCACCTATGTCGCCTGTGCTTGCTTGTCAGAGACGGACTATCGCAAAACATACAACTCACTCCATGAATTGATTGCTACGGCGTCTGTTATCAGCAGTCACAACTAGCAACACCAGTAGCAGCTGACTGCACGCAAAGAATAGGAATGTGCAGTGGGATTTACGTGAACTCGGCGCAAGGCAGATCTTTCCGACATAGGCTTGAGAATCTTACGGGAACACTTGTACTGTTTCTAAATTAAGTGTAGGCGTGGGAGGAGGGTGCTTCCTGCGCACTAATAACAGCACGCTTGTCAATTGTGGATGCTAATCATTCGCTTGTTTCTTCCTAGACACATCTGCTGGTTGTGAATTATTCCTCTTGCATGGCAAGGTGCGCATGTAGGTGTGTTAAAAATTCTGGAGACACTGGGTATTGATCCCAGTACCTCTCGCATACTAAGCAAGCGCTCTACCATCTGAGCTACGCCCGCCCCCCCAAAGACTAATGGTGCTACATACAGCCGTATAGACGACACAGACCCTTGCACTCCCATTATTCAGCAGACAAACACTACTCTCTATGTATCCGTTAGGGTGTCTTTCAGGTTTCGTGCATTCTGTATCGAATGGTAGTTGGCCACAATGAAAGTGGCACGTATAACGTCGAAAATAGAATTCGGACACCGCTCTGAGTAAGACCAACGTGTTGTCCACCCTCTAGACTTCAATGAGGTTAAGCCGCGATACCTAAGACAGATCTGCACTCGATGACACCTCGATAACAGCCGGTCCCCACACTTACATCTTGCTCTCCTTACGTCAGTATACATCATATCAGTCTGTGACGCTGGCTTTGCAACATTTTGCGTGCCTTTAGGTTCGCCGCGACCAACACTTACCATGCACTGACTACAAAAAATGGAGGCGCCGCGGCTTGAACCCTGGACCTTTCACATGCCAAGCGAACGCTCTACCAACTGAGCTACGCCCCATGCACGAGCAAACTGCGCTATTCCTCATTGTTTGCGACTCAGATGCAGACGGACACGATGGTTGGTTGGTTTGTAGCGGTGAAGGGAGCAGAGGACAAAGGCGCGGACCCGTTCATATACACAAAAGTTCCAAGTAGTTTCGATGCTCTGGTATTACAAATGCAAATTCCGTCTGTTTTTAACGTCTTAAATTGAAAGAGCCGTCACAAATTGCTCCGTTTTCACTCCTTGTCGACAATCATACAGCACCTGAGGTAACAAACACATCTCGAGCCCCATTGTGCACTCCATTATTCATGCCAACTCAGTGCCTCGCTCTTTACTACTGTGTACCAATCTTGTCGTCCAACTGCAAAACACTGGGCCACAACAAGTTTCCGCGTCTCCATTGCACTGCGCATACTACGAAACGCTCCCCAAACTTGGCACTCACCCTCGCAGCCGACTTTTCAGACTTTCCACGACGCTCACGCTAGTGACAGCATTATTTATAGTTCGACGTCGCGCCAAAGCGAATGAGCACATTTCGCCTACGGCTTAGGCCACCCTCCTAGTGTGGCTGCTCGGTGTCTGCAGGCAGCGAGGGTCTGCAAGCTTCCTGTGTTCGCACCTATGTCACCTGTGCTTGCTTGTCAGAGACAGACTATCGCAAAACATACAACTCACTCCATGAATTGATTGCTACGGCATCTGTTTTCAGCAGTCACAACTAGCAACACCAGTAGCAGCTGACTGCACGCAAAGAATAGGAATGTGCAGTGGGATTTACGTGAACTCGGCGCAAGGCAGATCTTTCCGACATAGGCTTGAGAATCTTACGGGAACACTTGTACTGTTTCTAAATTAAGTGTAGGCGTGGGAGGAGGGTGCTTCCTGCGCACTAATAACAGCACGCTCATCAATTATGGATGCTAATCATTCGCTTGTATCTTCCTAGACACATCTGCTGGTTGTGAATTATTCCACTTGCATAGCAAGGTGCGCATGTAGGTGTGATAAGAATTCTGGAGGCACTGGGTATTGATCCCAGTACCTCTCACATACTAAGCGAGCGCTCTACCATCTGAGCTACGCCCGCCTCCCCGAAGACTAATGGTGCTACATACAGCCATATAGACGACACAGACCCTTGCACTCCCATTATTCAGCAGACAAACACTACTCTCTATGTATCCGTTAGGGTGTCCTTCAGGTTTCGTGCATTCTGTATCGAATGGTAGTTGGCCACAATGAAAGTGGCACGTATAACGTCGAAAATAGAATTCGGACACCGCTCTGAGTAAGACCAACGTGTTGTCCACCCTCTAGACTTCAATGAGGTTAAGCCGCGATACCTAAGACAGATCTGCACTCGATGACACCTCGATAACAGCCGGTCCCCACACTTACATCTTGCTCTCCTTACGTCAGTATACATCATATCAGTCTGTGACGCTGGCTTTGCAACATCTTGCGTGCCTTTAGGTTCGCCGCGACCAACACTTACCATGCACTGACTTCCAAAAATGGAGGCGCGGCGGCTTGAACCGTGGACCTTTCACATGCCAAGCGAACGCTCTACAAACTGAGCTACGCCCCATGCACGAGCAAACTGCGCTATTCCCCATTCATTGCGAGTCAGATGCGCACGGATACGATGGTTGGTTGGTTTGTAGCGGTGAAGGGAGCAGAGTACAAAGGCGCGGACACGTTCATACACACAAAAGTTCCAAGTAGTTTCGATGCTCTGGTATTACAAATGCAAATTCCGTCTGTTTTTAACGTCTTAAATTGAAAGAGCCGTCACAAATTGCTCCGTTTTCACTCCTTGTCAACAATCATACAGCACCTGAGGTAACAAACACATCTCGAGCCCCATTGTGCACTCCATTATTCATGCCAACTCAGTGCCTCGCTCTTTACTACTGTGTACCAATCTTGTCGTCCAACTGCAAAACACTGGGCCACAACAAGTTTCCACGTCTCCATTGCACTGCGCATACTACGAAACGCTCCCCAAACTTTGCACTCACCCTCGCAGCCGACTTTTCAGACTTTCCACGACGCTCACGCTAGTGACAGCATTATTTATAGTTCGACGTCGCGCCAAAGCGAATGAGCACATTTCGCCTACGGCTTAGGCCACCCTCCTAGTGTGGCTGCTCGGTGTCTGCAGGCAGCGAGGGTCTGCAAGCTTCCTGTGTTCGCACCTATGTCACCTGTGTTTACTTGTCAGACACAGACTATCGCAAAACATACAACTCACTCCATGAATTGATTGCTACGGCATCTGTTATCAGCAGTCACAACTAGCAACACCAGTAGCAGCTGACTGCACGCAAAGAATAGGAATGTGCAGTGGGATTTACGTGAACTCGGCGCAAGGCAGATCTTTCCGACATAGGCTTGAGAATCTTACGGGAACACTTGTACTGTTTCTAAATTAAGTGTAGGAGTGGGAGGAGGGTGCTTCCTGCGCACTAATAACAGCACACTTGTCAATTGTGGATGCTAATCATTCGCTTGTATCTTCCTAGACACATCTGCTGGTTGTGAATTATTCCTCTTGCACGGCAAGGTGCGCATGTAGGTGTGTTAAAAATTCTGGAGGCACTGGGTATTCATCCCAGTACCTCTCGCATACTAAGCGAGCGCTCTACCATCTGAGCTACGCCCGCCCCCTCGAAGACTAATGGTGCTACATACAGCCATATAGACGACACAGACCCTTGCACTCCCATTATTCAGCAGACAAACACTACTCTCTATGTATCCGTTAGGGTGTCTTTCAGGTTTCGTGCATTCAGTATCGAATCGTAGTTGGCCACAATGAAAGTGGCACGTATAACGTCGAAAATAGAATTCGGACACCGCTCTGAGTAAGACCAACGTGTTGTCCACCCTCTAGACTTCAATGAGGTTAAGCCGCGATACCTAAGACAGATCTGTACTCGATGACACCTCGATAACAGCCGGTCCCCACACTTACATCTTGCTCTCCTTACGTCAGTATACATCATATCAGTCTGTGACGCTGGCTTTGCAACATCTTGCGTGCCTTTAGGTTCGCCGCGACCAACACTTACCATGCGCTGACTACAAAAAATGGAGGCGCCGCGGCTTGAACCCTGGACCCTCACATGCCAAGCGAACGCTCTACCAACTGAGCTACGCCCCATGCACGAGCAAACTGCGCTATTCCCCATTCTTTGCGACTCAGATGCGCACGGACACGATGGTTGGTTGGTTTGTAGCGGTGAAGGGAGCAGAGTACAAAGGCGCGGACCCGTTCATATACACAAAAGTTCCATGTAGTTTCGATGCTCTGGTATTACAAATGCAAATTCCGTCTGTTTTTAACTTCTTAAATTGAAAGAGCCGTCACAAATTGCTCCGTTTTCACTCCTTGTCGACAATCATACAGCACCTTAGTTAACAAACACATCTCGAGCCCCATTGTGCACTCCATTATTCATGCCAACTCAGTGCCTCGCTCTTTACTACTGTGTACCAATCTTGTCGTCCAACTGCAAAACACTGGGCCACAACAAGTTTCCGCATCTCCATTGCACTGCGCATACTACGAAACGCTCCCCAAACTTGGCACTCACCCTCGCAGCCGACTTTTCCGACTTTCCACGACGCTCACGCTAGTGACAGCATTATTTATAGTTCGACGTCGCGCCAAAGCGAATGAGCACATTTCGCCTACGGCTTAGGTCGCCCTCCTAGTGTGGCTGCTCGGTGTCTGCAGGCAGCGAGGGTCTGCAAGCTTCCTGTGTTCGCACCTATGTCACCTGTGCTTGCTTGTCAGAGACAGACTATCGCAAAACATACAACTCACTCCATGAATTGATTGCTACGGCATCTGTTATCAGCAGTCACAACTAGCAACACCAGTAGCAGCTGACTGCACGCAAAGAATAGGAATGTGCAGTGGGATTTACGTGAACTCAGCGCAAGGCAGATCTTTCCGACATAGGCTTGAGAATCTTACGGGAACACTTGTACTGTTTCTAAATTAAGTGTAGGCGTGGGAGGAGGGTGCTTCCTGCGCACTAATAACCGCACGCTCATCAATTATGGATGCTAATCATTCGCTTGTATCTTCATAGACACATCTGCTGGTTGTGAATTATTCCTCTTGCATGGCAAGGTGCGCATGTAGGTGTGTTAAAAATTCTGGAGTCACTGGGTATTGATCCCAGTACCTCCCGCATACTAAGCGAGCGCTCTACCATCTGAGCTACGCCCGCCCCCCCGAAGACTAATGGTGCTACATACAGCCATATAGACGACAGAGACCCTTGCACTCCCATTATTCAGTAGACAAACACTACTCTCTATGTATCCCTTAGGGTGTCTTTCAGGTTTCGTGCATTCTGTATCGAATCGTAGTTGGCCACAATGAAAGTGGCACGTATAACGTCGAAAATAGAATTCGGACACCGCTCTGAGCAAGACCAACGTGTTGTCCACCCTCTAGACTTCAATGAGGTTAAGCCGCGATACCTAAGACAGATCTGCACTCGATGACACCTCGATAACAGCCGGTCCCCACACTTACATCTTGCTCTCCTTACGTCAGTATACATCATATCAGTCTGTGACGCTGGCTTTGCAACATCTTGCGTGCCTTTAGGTTCGCCGCGACCAACACTTACCATGCACTGACCACAAAAAATGGAGGCGCCGCGGCTTGAACCCTGGACCTTTCACATGCCAAGCGAACGCTCTACCAACTGAGCTACGCCCCATGCACGAGCTAACTGCGCTATTCCCCATTCTTTGCCACTCAGATGCGCACGGACACGATGGTTGGTTTTTTTGTAGCGGTGAAGGGAGCAGAGTACAAAGGCGCGGACCCGTTCATATACACAAAACATCCAAGTAGTTCCGATGCTCTGGTATTACAAATGCAAATTCCGTCTGTTTTTAATGTCTTAAATTGAAAGAGCCCTCACAAATTGCTCCGTTTTCACTCCTTGTCGACAATCATACAGCACCTTAGTTAACAAACACATCTCGAGCCCCATTGTGCACTCCATTATTCATGCCAACTCAGTGCCTCGCTCTTTACTACTGTGTACCAATCTTGTCGTCCAACTGCAAAACACTGGGCCACAACAAGTTTCCCCGTCTCCATTGCACTGCGCATACTACGAAACGCTCCCCAAACTTGGCACTCACCCTCGCAGCCGGCTTTTCCGACTTTCCACGACGCTCACGCTAGTGACAGCATTATTTATAGTTCGACGTCGCGCCAAAGCGAATGAGCACATTTCGCCTACGGCTTAGGCCGCCCTCCTAGTGTGGCTGCTCGGTGTCTGCAGGCAGCGAGTGTCTGCAAGATTCCTGTGTTCGCACCTATGTCACCTGTGCTTGCTTGTCAGAGACGGACTATCGCAAAACATACAACTCACTCCATGAATTGATTGCTACGGCATCTGTTTTCAGCAGTCACAACTAGCATCACCAGTAGCAGCTGACTGCTCGCAAAGAATAGGAATGTGCAGTGGGATTTACGTGAACTCGGCGCAAGGCAGATCTTTCCGACATAGGCTTGAGAATCTTACGGGAACACTTGTACTGTTTCTAAATTAAGTGTAGGCGTGGGAGGAGGGTGCTTCCTGCGCACTAATAACAGCACGCTTGTCAATTGTGGATGCTAATCATTCGCTTGTATCTTCCTAGACACATCTGCTGGTTGTGAATTATTCCTCTTGCATGGCAAGGTGCGCAAGTAGGTGTGTTAAAAATTCTGGAGACACTGGGTATTGATCCCAGTACCTCTCGCATACTAAGCGAGCGCTCTACCATCTGAGCTACGCCCGCCCCCCCAAAGACTAATGGTGCTACATACAGCCATATAGACGACACAGACCCTTGCACTCCCATTATTCAGCAGACAAACACTACTCTCTATGTATCCGTTAGGGTGTCTTTCAGGTTTCGTGCATTCTGTATCGAATCGTAGTTGGCCACAATGAAAGTGGCACGTATAACGTCGAAAATAGAATTCGGACACCGCTCTGAGTAAGACCAACGTGTTGTCCACCCTCTAGACTTCAATGAGGTTAAGCCGCGATACCTAAGACAGATCTGCACTCGATGACACCTCGATAACAGCCGGTCCCCACACTTACATCTTGCTCTCCTTACGTCAGTATACATCATATCAGTCTGTGACGCTGGCTTTGCAACATCTTGCGTGCCTTTAGGTTCGCCGCGACCAACACTTACCATGCACTGACTACAAAAAATGGAGGCGCCGCGGCTTGAACCCTGGACCTTTCACATGCCAAGCGAACGCTCTACCAACTAAGCTACGCCCCATGCACGAGCAAACTGCGCTATTCCCCATTGTTTGCGACTCAGATGCAGACGGACACGATGGTTGGTTGGTTTGTAGCGGTGAAGGGAGCAGAGTACAAAGGCGCGGACCCGTTCATATACACAAAGGTTCCAAGTAGTTTCGATGCTCTGGTATTACAAATGCAAATTCCGTCTGTTTTTAACGTCTTAAATTGAAAGAGCCGTCACAAATTGCTCCATTTTCACTCCTTGTCGACAATCATTCAGCACCTGAGGTAACAAACACATCTCGAGCCCCATTGTGCACTCCATTATTCATGCCAACTCAGTGCCTCGCTCTTTACTACTGTGTACCAATCTTGTCGTCCAACTGCAAAACACTGGGCCACAACAAGTTTCCGCGTCTCCATTGCACTGCGCATACTACGAAACGCTCCCCAAACTTGGCACTCACCCTCGCAGCCGACTTTTCCGACTTTCCACGACGCTCACGCTAGTGACCGCATTATTTATAGTTCGACGTCGCGCCAAAGCGAATGAGCACATTTCGCCTACGGCTTAGGCCGCCCTCCTAGTGTGGCTGCTGGGTGTCTGCAGGCAGCGAGGGTCTGCAAGCTTCCTGTGTTCGCACCTATGTCACCTGTGCTTGCTTGTCAGAGACAGACTATCGCAAAACATACAACTCACTCCATGAATTGATTGCTACGGCATCTGTTATCAGCAGTCACAACTAGCAACACCAGTAGCAGCTGACTGCACGCAAAGAATAGGAATGTGCAGTGGGATTTACGTGAACTCGGCGCAAGGCAGATCTTTCCGACATAGGCTTGAGAATCTTACGGGAACACTTGTACTGTTTCTAAATTAAGTGTAGGAGTGGGAGGAGGGTGCTTCCTGCGCACTAATAACAGCACGCTTGTCAATTGTGGATGCTAATCATTCGCTTGTATCTTCCTAGACACATCTGCTGGTTGTGAATTATTCCTCTTGCATGGCAAGGTGCGCATGTAGGTGTGTTAAAAATTCTGGAGACACTGGGTATTGATCCCAGTACCTCTCGCATACTAAGCGAGCGCTCTACCATCTGAGCTACGCTCGCCGCCCCCCCCCCCCCCCCCCCCGAAGACTAATGGTGCTACATACAGCCATATAGACGACACAGACCCTTGCACTCCCATTATTCAGCAGACAAACACTACTCTCTCTGTATCCGTTAGGGTGTCTTTCAGGTTTCGTGCATTCTGTATCGAATCGTAGTTGGCCACAATGAAAGTGGCACGTATAACGTCGAAAATAGAATTGGGACACCGCTCTGAGTAAGACCAACGTGTTGTCCACCCTCTAGACTTCAATGAGGTTAAGCCGCGATACCTAAGACAGATCTGCACTCGATGACACCTCGATAACAGCCGGTCCCCACACTTACATCTTGCTCTCCTTACGTCAGTATACTTCATACCAGTCTGTGACGCTGGCTTTGCAACATCTTGCGTGCCTTTAGGTTCGCCGCGACCAACACTTACCATGCACTGACCACAAAAAATGGAGGCGCCGCGGCTTGAACCCTGGACCTTTCACATGCCAAGCGAACGCTCTATCAACTGAGCTACGCCCCATGCACGAGCAAACTGCGCTATTCCCCATTCTTTACGACTCAGATGCGCACGGACACGATGGTTGGTTGGTTTGTAGCGGTGAAGGGAGCAGAGTACAAAGGCGCGGACCCGTTCATATACACAAAAGTTCCAAGTAGTTTCGATGCTCTGGTATTACAAATGCAAATTCCGTCTGTTTTTAACGTCTTAAATTGAAAGAGCCGTCACAAATTGCTCCGTTTTCACTCCTTGTCGACAATCATACAGCACCTTAGTTAACAAACACATCTCGAGCCCCATTGTGCACTCCATTATTCATGCCAACTCAGTGCCTCGCTCTTTACTACTGTGTACCAATCTTGTCGTCCAACTGCAAAACACTGGGCCACAACAAGTTTCCGCGTTTCCATTGCACTGCGCATACTACGAAACGCTCCCCAAACTTGGCACTCACCCTCGCAGCCGACCTTTCCGACTTTCCACGACGCTCACGCTAGTGACAGCATTATTTATAGTTCGACGTCGCGCCAAAGCGAATGAGCACATTTTGCCTACGGCTTAGGCCGCCCTCCTAGTGTGGCTGCTCCGTGTCTGCAGGCAGCGAGGGTCTGCAAGCTTCCTGTGTTCGCACCTATGTCACCTGTGCTTGCTTGTCAGAGACAGACTATCGCAAAACATACAACTCACTCCATGAATTGATTGCTACGGCATCTGTTTTCAGCAGTCACAACTAGCAACACCAGTAGCAGCTGACTGCACGCAAAGAATAGGAATGTGCAGTGGGATTTACGTGAACTCGGCGCAAGGCAGATCTTTCCGACATAGGCTTGAGAATCTTACGGGAACACTTGTACTGTTTCTAAATTAAGTGTAGGCGTGGGAGGAGGGTGCTTCCTGCTTACTAATAACAGCACGCTTGTCAATTGTGGATGCTAATCATTCGCTTGTATCTTCCTAGACACATCTGCTTGTTGTGAATTATTCCTCTTGCATGGCAAGGTGCGCATGTAGGTGTGTTAAAAATTCTGGAGACACTGGGTATTGATCCCAGTACCTCTCGCATACTAAGCGAGCGCTCTACCATCTGAGCTACGCCCGCCACCCCAAAGACTAATGGTGCTACATACAGCCATATAGACGACACAGACCCTAGCACTCCCATTATTCAGCAGACAAACACTACTCTCTATGTATCCGTTAGGGTGTCTTTCAGGTTTCGTGCATTCTGTATCGAATCGTAGTTGGCCACAATGAAAGTGGCACGTATAACGTCGAAAATAGAATTCGGACACCGCTCTGAGTAAGACCAACGATTTGTCCACCCTCTAGACTTCAATGAGGTTAAGCCGCGATACCTAAGACAGATCTGCACTCGATGACACCTCGATAACAGCCGGTCCCCACACTTACATCTTGCTCTCCTTACGTCAGTATACATCATATCAGTCTGTGACGCTGGCTTTGCAACATCTTGCGTGCCTTTAGGTTCGCCGCGACCAACACTTACCATGCACTGACCACAAAAAATGGAGGCGCCGCGGCTTGAACCCTGGACCTTTCACATGCCAAGCGAACGCTCTACCAACTGAGCTACGCCCCATGCACGACCAAACTGCGCTATTCCCCATTCTTTGCGACTCAGATGCGCACGGACACGATGGTTGGTTGGTTTGTAGCGGTGAAGGGAGCAGAGTACAAAGGCGCGGACCCGTTCATATACACAAAAGTTCCAAGTAGTTTCGATGCTCTGGTATTACAAATGCAAATTCCGTCTGTTTTTAACGTCTTAAATTGAAAGAGCCGTCACAAATTGCTCCGTTTTCACTCCTTGTCGACAATCATACAGCACCTTAGTTGACAAACACATCTCGAGCCCCATTGTGCACTCCATTATTCATGCCAGCTCAGTGCCTCGCTCTTTACTACTGTGTACCAATCTTGTCGTCCAACTGCAAAACACTGGGCCACAACAAGTTTCCGCGTTTCCATTGCACTGCGCATACTACGAAACGCTCCCCAAACTTGGCACTCACCCTCGCAGCCGACTTTCCACGACGCTCACGCTAGTGACAGCATTATTTATAGTTCGAAGTCGCGCCAAAGCGAATGAGCACATTTCGCCTACGGCTTAGGCCGCGCTCCTAGTGTGGCTGCTCCGTGTCTGCAGGCAGCGAGGGTCTGCAAGCTTCCTGTGTTCGCACGTATGTCACCTGTGCTTGCTTGTCAGAGACAAACTATCGCAAAACATACAACTCACTCCATGAATTGATTGCTACGGCATCTGTTATCAGCAGTCACAACTAGCAACACCAGTAGCAGCTGACTGCACGCAAAGAATAGGAATGTGCTGTGGGATTTACGTGAACTCGGCGCAAGGCAGATCTTTCCGACATAGGCTTGAGAATCTTACGGGAACACTTGTACTGTTTCTAAATTAAGTGTAGGCGTGGGAGGAGGGTGCTTCCTGCGCACTAATAACAGCACGCTTGTCAATTGTGGATGCTAATCATTCGCTTGTATCTTCCTAGACACATCTGCTGGTTGTGAATTATTCCTCTTGCATGGCAAGGTGCGCATGTAGGTGTGTTAAAAATTCTGGAGACACTGGGTATTGATCCCAGTACCTCTCGCATACTAAGCGAGCGCTCTACCATCTGAGCTACGCTCGCCCCCCCCCCCGAAGACTAATGGTGCTACATACAGCCATATAGACGACACAGACCCTTGCACTCCCATTATTCAGCAGACAAACACTACTCTCTCTGTATCCGTTAGGGTGTCTTTCAGGTTTCGTGCATTCTGTATCGAATCGTAGTTGGCCACAATGAAAGTGGCACGTATAACGTCGAAAATAGAATTGGGACACCGCTCTGAGTAAGACCAACGTGTTGTCCACCCTCTAGACTTCAATGAGGTTAAGCCGCGATACCTAAGACAGATCTGCACTCGATGACACCTCGATAACAGCCGGTCCCCACACTTACATCTTGCTCTCCTTACGTCAGTATACATCATACCAGTCTGTGACGCTGGCTTTGCAACATCTTGCGTGCCTTTAGGTTCGCCGCGACCAACACTTACCATGCACTGACCACAAGAAATGGAGGCGCCGCGGCTTGAACCCTGGACCTTTCACATGCCAAGCGAACGCTCTACCAACTGAGCTACGCCCCATGCACGAGCAAACTGCGCTATTCCCCATTCTTTACGACTCAGATGCGCACGGACACGATGGTTGGTTGGTTTGTAGCGGTGAAGGGAGCAGAGTACAAAGGCGCGGACCCGTTCATATACACAAAAGTTCCAAGTAGTTTCGATGCTCTGGTATTACAAATGCAAATTCCGTCTGTTTTTAACGTCTTAAATTGAAAGAGCCGTCACAAATTGCTCCGTTTTCACTCCTTGTCGACAATCATACAGCACCTTAGTTAACAAACACATCTCGAGCCCCATTGTGCACTCCATTATTCATGCCAACTCAGTGCCTCGCTCTTTACTACTGTGTACCAATCTTGTCGTCCAACTGCAAAACACTGGGCCACAACAAGTTTCCGCGTTTCCATTGCACTGCGCATACTACGAAACGCTCCCCAAACTTGGCACTCACCCTCGCAGCCGACCTTTCCGACTTTCCACGACGCTCACGCTAGTGACAGCATTATTTATAGTTCGACGTCGCGCCAAAGCGAATGAGCACATTTTGCCTACGGCTTAGGCCGCCCTCCTAGTGTGGCTGCTCCGTGTCTGCAGGCAGCGAGGGTCTGCAAGCTTCCTGTGTTCGCACCTATGTCACCTGTGCTTGCTTGTCAGAGACAGACTATCGCAAAACATACAACTCACTCCATGAATTGATTGCTACGGCATCTGTTTTCAGCAGTCACAACTAGCAACACCAGTAGCAGCTGACTGCACGCAAAGAATAGGAATGTGCAGTGGGATTTACGTGAACTCGGCGCAAGGCAGATCTTTCCGACATAGGCTTGAGAATCTTACGGGAACACTTGTACTGTTTCTAAATTAAGTGTAGGCGTGGGAGGAGGGTGCTTCCTGCTTACTAATAACAGCACGCTTGTCAATTGTGGATGCTAATCATTCGCTTGTATCTTCCTAGACACATCTGCTTGTTGTGAATTATTCCTCTTGCATGGCAAGGTGCGCATGTAGGTGTGTTAAAAATTCTGGAGACACTGGGTATTGATCCCAGTACCTCTCGCATACTAAGCGAGCGCTCTACCATCTGAGCTACGGCCGCCACCCCAAAGACTAATGGTGCTACATACAGCCATATAGACGACACAGACCCTAGCACTCCCATTATTCAGCAGACAAACACTACTCTCTATGTATCCGTTAGGGTGTCTTTCAGGTTTCGTGCATTCTGTATCGAATCGTAGTTGGCCACAATGAAAGTGGCACGTATAACGTCGAAAATAGAATTCGGACACCGCTCTGAGTAAGACCAACGTGTTGTCCACCCTCTAGACTTCAATGAGGTTAAGCCGCGATACCTAAGACAGATCTGCACTCGATGACACCTCGATAACAGCCGGTCCCCACACTTACATCTTGCTCTCCTTACGTCAGTATACATCATATCAGTCTGTGACGCTGGCTTTGCAACATCTTGCGTGCCTTTAGGTTCGCCGCGACCAACACTTACCATGCACTGACCACAAAAAATGGAGGCGCCGCGGCTTGAACCCTGGACCTTTCACATGCCAAGCGAACGCTCTACCAACTGAGCTACGCCCCATGCACGAGCAAACTGCGCTATTCCCCATTCTTTGCGACTCAGATGCGCACGGACACGATGGTTGGTTGGTTTGTAGCGGTGAAGGGAGCAGAGTACAAAGGCGCGGACCCGTTCATATACACAAAAGTTCCAAGTAGTTTCGATGCTCTGGTATTACAAATGCAAATTCCGTCTGTTTTTAACGTCTTAAATTGAAAGAGCCGTCACAAATTGCTCCGTTTTCACTCCTTGTCGACAATCATACAGCACCTTAGTTGACAAACACATCTCGAGCCCCATTGTGCACTCCATTATTCATGCCAGCTCAGTGCCTCGCTCTTTACTACTGTGTACCAATCTTGTCGTCCAACTGCAAAACACTGGGCCACAACAAGTTTCCGCGTTTCCATTGCACTGCGCATACTACGAAACACTCCCCAAACTTGGCACTCACCCTCGCAGCCGGCTTTTCCGACTTTCCACGACGCTCACGCTAGTGACAGCATTATTTATAGTTCGACGTCGCGCCAAAGCGAATGAGCACATTTCGCCTACGGCTTAGGCCGCCCTCCTAGTGTGGCTGCTCCGTGTCTGCAGGCAGCGAGGGTCTGCAAGCTTCCTGTGTTCGCACGTATGTCACCTGTGCTTGCTTGTCAGAGACAAACTATCGCAAAACATACAACTCACTCCATGAATTGATTGCTACGGCATCTGTTATCAGCAGTCACAACTAGCAACACCAGTAGCAGCTGACTGCACGCAAAGAATAGGAATGTGCAGTGGGATTTACGTGAACTCGGCGCAAGGCAGATCTTTCCGACATAGGCTTGAGAATCTTACGGGAACACTTGTACTGTTTCTAAATTAAGTGTAGGCGTGGGAGGAGGGTGCTTCCTGCGCACTAATAACAGCACGCTTGTCAATTGTGGATGCTAATCATTCGCTTGTATCTTCCTAGACACATCTGCTTGTTGTGAATTATTCCTCTTGCATGGCAAGGTGCGCATGTAGGTGTGTTAAAATTTCTGGAGGCGCTGGGTATTGATCCCAGTACCTCTCGCATACTAAGCGAGCGCTCTAGCATCTGAGCTACGCCCGCCCCCCCCCCCCCCCCCCCCCGAAGACTAATGGTGCTACATACAGCCATATAGACGACACAGACCCTTGCACTCCCATTATTCAGCAGACAAACACTACTCTCTCTGTATCCGTTAGGGTGTCTTTCAGGTTTCGTGCATTCTGTATCGAATCGTAGTTGGCCACAATGAAAGTGGCACGTATAACGTCGAAAATAGAATTCGGACACCGCTCTGAGTAAGACCAACGTGTTGTCCACCCTCTAGACTTCAATGAGGTTAAGCCGCGATACCTAAGACAGATCTGCACTCGATGACACCTCGATAACAGCCGGTCCCCACACTTACATCTTGCTCTCCTTACGTCAGTATACATCATATCAGTCTGTGACGCTGGCTTTGCAACATCTTGCGTGCCTTTAGGTTCGCCGCGACCAACACTTACCATGCACTGACCACAAAAAATGGAGGCGCCGCGGCTTGAACCCTGGACCTTTCACATGCCAAGCGAACGCTCTACCAACTGAGCTACGCCCCATGCACGAGCAAACTGCGCTATTCCCCATTCTTTGCGACTCAGATGCGCACGGACACGATGGTTGGTTGGTTTGTAGCGGTGAAGGGAGCAGAGTACAAAGGCGCGGACCCGTTCATATACACAAAAGTTCCAAGTAGTTTCGATGCTCTGGTATTACAAATGCAAATTCCGTCTGTTTTTAACGTCTTAAATTGAAAGAGCCGTCACAAATTGCTCCGTTTTCACTCCTTGTCGACAATCATACAGCACCTTAGTTGACAAACACATCTCGAGCCCCATTGTGCACTCCATTATTCATGCCAGCTCAGTGCCTCGCTCTTTACTACTGTGTACCAATCTTGTCGTCCAACTGCAAAACACTGGGCCACAACAAGTTTCCGCGTTTCCATTGCACTGCGCATACTACGAAACACTCCCCAAACTTGGCACTCACCCTCGCAGCCGGCTTTTCCGACTTTCCACGACGCTCACGCTAGTGACAGCATTATTTATAGTTCGACGTCGCGCCAAAGCGAATGAGCACATTTCGCCTACGGCTTAGGCCGCCCTCCTAGTGTGGCTGCTCCGTGTCTGCAGGCAGCGAGGGTCTGCAAGCTTCCTGTGTTCGCACGTATGTCACCTGTGCTTGCTTGTCAGAGACAAACTATCGCAAAACATACAACTCACTCCATGAATTGATTGCTACGGCATCTGTTATCAGCAGTCACAACTAGCAACACCAGTAGCAGCTGACTGCACGCAAAGAATAGGAATGTGCAGTGGGATTTACGTGAACTCGGCGCAAGGCAGATCTTTCCGACATAGGCTTGAGAATCTTACGGGAACACTTGTACTGTTTCTAAATTAAGTGTAGGCGTGGGAGGAGGGTGCTTCCTGCGCACTAATAACAGTACGCTTGTCAATTGTGGATGCTAATCATTCGCTTGTATCTTCCTAGACACATCTGCTTGTTGTGAATTATTCCTCTTGCATGGCAAGGTGCGCATGTAGGTGTGTTAAAATTTCTGGAGACACTGGGTATTGATCCCAGTACCTCTCGCATACTAAGCGAGCGCTCTACCATCTGAGCTACGCCCGCCCCCCTGAAGACTAATGGTGATACATACAGCCATATAGACGACACAGACCCTTACACTCCCATTATTCAGCAGACAAACACTACTCTCTATGTATCCGTTAGGGTGTCTTTCAGGTTTCGTGCATTCTGTATCGAGTCGTTGTTGGCCACAATGAAAGTGGCACGTATAACGTCGAAAATAGAATTCGGACACCGCTCTGAGTAAGACCAACGTGTTGTCCACCCTCTAGACCTCAATGAGGTTAAGCCGCGATACCTAAGACAGATCTGCACTCGATGACACCTCGATAACAGCCGGTCCCCACACTTACATCTTGCTCTCCTTACGTCAGTATACATCATATCAGTCTGTGACGCTGGCTTTGCAACATCTTGCGTGCCTTTAGGTTCGCCGCGACCAACACTTACCATGCACTGACCACAAAAAATGGAGGCGCCGCGGCTTGAACCCTGGACCTTTCACATGCCAAGCGAACGCTCTACCAACTGAGCTACGCCCCATGCACGAGCAAACTGCGCTATTCCCCATTCTTTGCGACTCAGATGCGCACGGACACTATGGTTGGTATGTTTGTAGCGGTGAAGGGAGCAGAGTACAAAGGCGCGGACCCGTTCATATACACAAAAGTTCCAAGTAGTTTCGATGCTCTGGTATTACAAATGCAAATTCCGTCTGTTTTTAACGTCTTAAATTGAAAGAGCCCTCACAAATTGCTCCGTTTTCACTCCTTGTCGACAATCATACAGCACCTTAGTTAACAAACACATCTCGAGCCCCATTGTGCACTCCATTATTCATGCCAACTCAGTGCCTCGCTCTTTACTACTGTGTACCAATCTTGTCGTCCAACTGCAAAACACTGGGCCACAACAAGTTTCTGCGTTCCCATTGCACTGCGCATACTACGAAACGCTCCCCAAACTTGGCACTCACCCTCGCAGCCGGCTTTTCCGACTTTCCACGACGCTCACGCTAGTGACAGCATTATTTATAGTTCGACGTCGCGCCAAAGCGTATAAGCACATTTCGCCTACGGCTTAGGCCGCCCTCCTAGTGTGGCTGCTCGGTGTCTGCAGGCAGCGAGGGTCTGCAAGCTTCCTGTGTTCGCACCTACGTCACCTGTGCTTGCTTGTCAGAGACAGACTATCGCAAAACATACAACTCACTCCATGAATTGATTGCTACGGCATCTGTTATCAGCAGTCACAATAGCAACACCAGTAGCAGCTGACTGCACGCAAAGAATAGGAATGTGCAGTGGGATTTACGTGAACTCGGCGCAAGGCAGATCTTTCCGACATAGGCTTGAGAATCTTACGGGAACACTTGTACTGTTTCTAAATTAAGTGTAGGCGTGGGAGGAGAGTGCTTCCTGCGCACTAATGACAGCACGCATGTCAATTGTGGATGCTAATCATTCGCTTGTATCTTCGTAGACACATCTGCTGGTTGTGAATTATTCCTCTTGCACGGCAAGGTGCGCATGTATGTGTGTTAAAAATTCTGGAGACACTGGGTATTGATCCCAGTACCTCTCGCATACTAAGCGAGCGCTCTACCATCTGAGCTACGCCCGCCCCCCCAAAGACTAAGGGTGCTACATACAGCCATATAGACGACACAGACCCTCGCACTCCCATTATTCAGCAGACAAACACTACTCTCTATGTATCCGTTAGGGTGTCTTTCAGGTTTCGTGCATTCTGTATCGAATCGTAGTTGGCCACAATGAAAGTGGCACGTATAACGTCGAAAATAGAATTCGGACACCGCTCTGAGTAAGACCAACGTGTTGTCCACCCTCTAGACTTCAATGAGGTTAAGCCGCGTTACCTAAGACAGATCTGCACTCGATGACACCTCGATAACAGCCGGTCCCCACACTTACATCTTGCTCTCCTTACGTCAGTATACATCATATCAGTCTGTGACGCTGGCTTTGCAACATCTTGCGTGCCTTTAGGTTCGCCGCGACCAACACTTACCATGCACTGACCACAAAAAATGGAGGCGCCGCGGCTTGAACCCTGGACCTTTCACATGCCAAGCGAACGCTCTACCAACTGAGCTACGCCCCATGCACGAGCAAACTGAGCTATTCCCCATTCTTTGCGACTCAGATGCGCACGGACACGATGGTTGGTTTTTTTGTAGCGGTGAAGGGAGCAGTGTACAAAGGCGCGGACCCGTTCATATACACAAAACTTCCAAGTAGTTCCGATGCTCTGGTATTACAAATGCAAATTCCGTCTGTTTTTAACGTCTTAAATTGAAAGAGCCCTCACAAATTGCTCCGTTTTCACTCCTTGTCGACAATCATACAGCACCTTAGTTAACAAACACATCTCGAGCCCCATTGTGCACTCCATTATTCATGCCAACTCAGTGCCTCACTCTTTACTACTGTGTACCAATCTTGTCGTCCAACTGCAAAACACTGGGCCACAACAAGTTTCCGCGTTTCCATTGCACTGCGCATACTACGAAACGCTCCCCAAACTTGGCACTCACCCTCGCAGCCGACTTTCCACGACGCTCACGCTAGTGACAGCATTATTTATAGTTCGACGTCGCGCCAAAGCGAATGAGCACATTTCGCCTACGGCTTAGGCCGCGTTCCTAGTGTGGCTGCTCGGTGTCTGCAGGCAGCGAGGGTCTGCAAGCTTCCTGTGTTCGCACGTATGTCACCTGTGCTTGCTTGTCAGAGACAAACTATCGCAAAACATACAACTCACTCCATGAATTGATTGCTACGGCATCTGTTATCAGCAGTCACAACTAGCAACACCAGTAGCAGCTGACTGCACGCAAAGAATAGGAATGTGCAGTGGGATTTACGTGAACTCAGCGCAAGGCAGATCTTTCCGACATAGGCTTGAGAATCTTACGGGAACACTTGTACTGTTTCTAAATTAAGTGTAGGCGTGGGAGGAGGGTGCTTCCTGCGCACTAATAACAGCACGCTCATCAATTATGGATGCTAATCATTCGCTTGTATCTTCATAGACACATCTGCTGGTTGTGAATTATTCCTCTTGCATGGCAAGGTGCGCATGTAGGTGTGTTAAAAATTCTGGAGACACTGGGTATTGATCCCAGTACCTCTCGCATACTAAGCGAGCGCTCTAGCATCTGAGCTACGCCCGCCCCCCCCCCCCCCCCCCCGAAGACTAATGGTGCTACATACAGCCATATAGACGACACAGACCCTTGCACTCCCATTATTCAGCAGACAAACACTACTCTCTCTGTATCCGTTAGGGTGTCTTTCAGGTTTCGTGCATTCTGTATCGAATCGTAGTTGGCCACAATGAAAGTGGCACGTATAACGTCGAAAATAGAATTCGGACACCGCTCTGAGTAAGACCAACGTGTTGTCCACCCTCTAGACTTCAATGAGGTTAAGCCGCGATACCTAAGACAGATCTGCACTCGATGACACCTCGATAACAGCCGGTCCCCACACTTACATCTTGCTCTCCTTACGTCAGTATACATCATATCAGTCTGTGACGCTGGCTTTGCAACATCTTGCGTGCCTTTAGGTTCGCCGCGACCAACACTTACCATGCACTGACCACAAAAAATGGAGGCGCCGCGGCTTGAACCCTGGACCTTTCACATGCCAAGCGAACGCTCTACCAACTGAGCTACGCCCCATGCACGAGCAAACTGCGCTATTCCCCATTCTTTGCGACTCAGATGCGCACGGACACGATGGTTGGTTGGTTTGTAGCGGTGAAGGGAGCAGAGTACAAAGGCGCGGACCCGTTCATATACACAAAAGTTCCAAGTAGTTTCGATGCTCTGGTATTACAAATGCAAATTCCGTCTGTTTTTAACGTCTTAAATTGAAAGAGCCGTCACAAATTGCTCCGTTTTCACTCCTTGTCGACAATCATACAGCACCTTAGTTGACAAACACATCTCGAGCCCCATTGTGCACTCCATTATTCATGCCAGCTCAGTGCCTCGCTCTTTACTACTGTGTACCAATCTTGTCGTCCAACTGCAAAACACTGGGCCACAACAAGTTTCCGCGTTTCCATTGCACTGCGCATACTACGAAACACTCCCCAAACTTGGCACTCACCCTCGCAGCCGGCTTTTCCGACTTTCCACGACGCTCACGCTAGTGACAGCATTATTTATAGTTCGACGTCGCGCCAAAGCGAATGAGCACATTTCGCCTACGGCTTAGGCCGCCCTCCTAGTGTGGCTGCTCCGTGTCTGCAGGCAGCGAGGGTCTGCAAGCTTCCTGTGTTCGCACCTATGTCACCTGTGCTTGCTTGTCAGAGACAAACTATCGCAAAACATACAACTCACTCCATGAATTGATTGCTACGGCATCTGTTATCAGCAGTCACAACTAGCAACACCAGTAGCAGCTGACTGCACGCAAAGAATAGGAATGTGCAGTGGGATTTACGTGAACTCGGCGCAAGGCAGATCTCTCCGACATAGGCTTGAGAATCTTACGGGAACACTTGTACTGTTTCTAAATTAAGTGTAGGCGTGGGAGGAGGGTGCTTCCTGCGCACTAATAACAGCACGCTTGTCAATTGTGGATGCTAATCATTCGCTTGTATCTTCCTAGACACATCTGCTTGTTGTGAATTATTCCTCTTGCATGGCAAGGTGCGCATGTAGGTGTGTTAAAATTTCTGGAGACACTGGGTATTGATCCCAGTACCTCTCGCATACTAAGCGAGCGCTCTACCATCTGAGCTACGCCCGCCCCCCTGAAGATTAATGGTGATACATACAGCCATATAGACGACACAGACCCTTACACTCCCATTATTCAGCAGACAAACACTACTCTCTATGTATCCGTTAGGGTGTCTTTCAGGTTTCGTGCATTCTGTATCGAGTCGTTGTTGGCCACAATGAAAGTGGCACGTATAACGTCGAAAATAGAATTCGGACACCGCTCTGAGTAAGACCAACGTGTTGTCCACCCTCTAGACCTCAATGAGGTTAAGCCGCGATACCTAAGACAGATCTGCACTCGATGACACCTCGATAACAGCCGGTCCCCACACTTACATCTTGCTCTCCTTACGTCAGTATACATCATATCAGTCTGTGACGCTGGCTTTGCAACATCTTGCGTGCCTTTAGGTTCGCCGCGACCAACACTTACCATGCACTGACCACAAAAAATGGAGGCGCCGCGGCTTGAACCCTGGACCTTTCACATGCCAAGCGAACGCTCTACCAACTGAGCTACGCCCCATGCACGAGCAAACTGCGCTATTCCCCATTCTTTGCGACTCAGATGCGCACGGACACTATGGTTGGTATGTTTGTAGCGGTGAAGGGAGCAGAGTACAAAGGCGCGGACCCGTTCATATACACAAAAGTTCCAAGTAGTTTCGATGCTCTGGTATTACAAATGCAAATTCCGTCTGTTTTTAACGTCTTAAATTGAAAGAGCCCTCACAAATTGCTCCGTTTTCACTCCTTGTCGACAATCATACAGCACCTTAGTTAACAAACACATCTCGAGCCCCATTGTGCACTCCATTATTCATGCCAACTCAGTGCCTCGCTCTTTACTACTGTGTACCAATCTTGTCGTCCAACTGCAAAACACTGGGCCACAACAAGTTTCTGCGTTCCCATTGCACTGCGCATACTACGAAACGCTCCCCAAACTTGGCACTCACCCTCGCAGCCGGCTTTTCCGACTTTCCACGACGCTCACGCTAGTGACAGCATTATTTATAGTTCGACGTCGCGCCAAAGCGTATAAGCACATTTCGCCTACGGCTTAGGCCGCCCTCCTAGTGTGGCTGCTCGGTGTCTGCAGGCAGCGAGGGTCTGCAAGCTTCCTGTGTTCGCACCTACGTCACCTGTGCTTGCTTGTCAGAGACAGACTATCGCAAAACATACAACTCACTCCATGAATTGATTGCTACGGCATCTGTTATCAGCAGTCACAATAGCAACACCAGTAGCAGCTGACTGCACGCAAAGAATAGGAATGTGCAGTGGGATTTACGTGAACTCGGCGCAAGGCAGATCTTTCCGACATAGGCTTGAGAATCTTACGGGAACACTTGTACTGTTTCTAAATTAAGTGTAGGCGTGGGAGGAGAGTGCTTCCTGCGCACTAATGACAGCACGCATGTCAATTGTGGATGCTAATCATTCGCTTGTATCTTCGTAGACACATCTGCTGGTTGTGAATTATTCCTCTTGCACGGCAAGGTGCGCATGTATGTGTGTTAAAAATTCTGGAGACACTGATTATTGATCCCAGTACCTCTCGCATACTAAGCGAGCGCTCTACCATCTGAGCTACGCCCGCCCCCCCAAAGACTATGGGTGCTACATACAGCCATATAGACGACACAGACCCTCGCACTCCCATTATTCAGCAGACAAACACTACTCTCTATGTATCCGTTAGGGTGTCTTTCAGGTTTCGTGCATTCTGTATCGAATCGTAGTTGGCCACAATGAAAGTGGCACGTATAACGTCGAAAATAGAATTCGGACACCGCTCTGAGTAAGACCAACGTGTTGTCCACCCTCTAGACTTCAATGAGGTTAAGCCGCGTTACCTAAGACAGATCTGCACTCGATGACACCTCGATAACAGCCGGTCCCCACACTTACATCTTGCTCTCCTTACGTCAGTATACATCATATCAGTCTGTGACGCTGGCTTTGCAACATCTTGCGTGCCTTTAGGTTCGCCGCGACCAACACTTACCATGCACTGACCACAAAAAATGGAGGCGCCGCGGCTTGAACCCTGGACCTTTCACATGCCAAGCGAACGCTCTACCAACTGAGCTACGCCCCATGCACGAGCAAACTGTGCTATTCCCCATTCTTTGCGACTCAGATGCGCACGGACACGATGGTTGGTTTTTTTGTAGCGGTGAAGGGAGCGGAGTACAAAGGCGCGGACCCGTTCATATACACAAAACTTCCAAGTAGTTCCGATGCTCTGGTATTACAAATGCAAATTCCGTCTGTTTTTAACGTCTTAAATTGAAAGAGCCCTCACAAATTGCTCCGTTTTCACTCCTTGTCGACAATCATACAGCACCTTAGTTAACAAACACATCTCGAGCCCCATTGTGCACTCCATTATTCATGCCAACTCAGTGCCTCACTCTTTACTACTGTGTACCAATCTTGTCGTCCAACTGCAAAACACTGGGCCACAACAAGTTTCCGCGTTTCCATTGCACTGCGCATACTACGAAACGCTCCCCAAACTTGGCACTCACCCTCGCAGCCGACTTTCCACGACGCTCACGCTAGTGACAGCATTATTTATAGTTCGAAGTCGCGCCAAAGCGAATGAGCACATTTCGCCTACGGCTTAGGCCGCGCTCCTAGTGTGGCTGCTCCGTGTCTGCAGGCAGCGAGGGTCTGCAAGCTTCCTGTGTTCGCACGTATGTCACCTGTGCTTGCTTGTCAGAGACAAACTATCGCAAAACATACAACTCACTCCATGAATTGATTGCTACGGCATCTGTTATCAGCAGTCACAACTAGCAACACCAGTAGCAGCTGACTGCACGCAAAGAATAGGAATGTGCAGTGGGATTTACGTGAACTCGGCGCAAGGCAGATCTTTCCGACATAGGCTTGAGAATCTTACGGGAACACTTGTACTGTTTCTAAATTAAGTGTAGGCGTGGGAGGAGGGTGCTTCCTGCGCACTAATAACAGCACGCTTGTCAATTGTGGATGCTAATCATTCGCTTGTATCTTCCTAGACACATCTGCTTGTTGTGAATTATTCCTCTTGCATGGCAAGGTGCGCATGTAGGTGTGTTAAAATTTCTGGAGACACTGGGTATTGATCCCAGTACCTCTCGCATACTACGCGAGCGCTCTACCATCTGAGCTACGCCCGCCCCCCTGAAGACTAATGGTGATACATACAGCCATATAGACGACACAGACCCTTGCACTCCCATTATTCAGCAGACAAACACTACTCTCTATGTATCCGTTAGGGTGTCTTTCAGGTTTCGTGCATTCTGTATCGAATCGTTGTTGGCCACAATGAAAGTGGCACGTATAACGTCGAAAATAGAATTCGGACACCGCTCTGAGTAAGACCAACGTGTTGTCCACCCTCTAGACCTCAATGAGGTTAAGCCGCGATACCTAAGACAGATCTGCACTCGATGACACCTCGATAACAGCCGGTCCCCACACTTACATCTTGCTCTCCTTACGTCAGTATACATCATATCAGTCTGTGACGCTGGCTTTGCAACATCTTGCGTGCCTTTAGGTTCGCCGCGACCAACACTTACCATGCACTGACCACAAAAAATGGAGGCGCCGCGGCTTGAACCCTGGACCTTTCGCATGCCAAGCGAACGCTCTACCAACTGAGCTACGCCCCATGCACGAGCAAACTGCGCTATTCCCCATTCTTTGCGACTCAGATGCGCACGGACACTATGGTTGGTTGGTTTGTAGCGGTGAAGGGAGCAGAGTACAAAGGCGCGGACCCGTTCATATACACAAAAGTTCCAAGTAGTTTCCATGCTCTGGTATTACAAATGCAAATTCCGTCTGTTTTTAACGTCTTAAATTGAAAGAGCCGTCACAAATTGCTCCGTTTTCACTCCTTGTCGACAATCATACAGCACCTGAGGTAACAAACACATCTCGAGCCCCATTGTGCACTCCATTATTCATGCCAACTCAGTGCCTCGCTCTTTACTACTGTGTACCAATCTTGTAGTCCAACTGCTAAACACTGGGCCACAACAAGTTTCCGCGTCTCCATTGCACTGTGCATACTACGAAACGCTCCCCAAACTTGGTACTCACCCTCGCAGCCGACTTTTCCGACTTTCCACGACGCTCACGCTAGTGACAGCATTATTTATAGTTCGACGTCGCGCCAAAGCGAATGAGCACATTTCGCCTACGGCTTAGGCCGCCCTCCTAGTGTGGCTGCTCGGTGTCTGCAGGCAGCGAGGGTCTGCAAGCTTCCTGTGTTCGCACCTATGTCACCTGTGCTTGCTTGTCAGAGACAGACTATCGCAAAACATACAACTCACTCCATGAATTGATTGCTACGGCATCTGTTATCAGCAGTCACAACTAGCAACACCAGTAGCAGCTGACTGCACGCAAAGAATAGGAATGTGCAGTGGGATTTACGTGAACTCGGCGCAAGGCAGATCTTTCCGACATAGGCTTGAGAATCTTACGGGAACACTTGTACTGTTTCTAAATTAAGTGTAGGCGTGGGAGGAGGGTGCTTCCTGCGCACTAATAACAGCACACTTGTCAATTGTGGATGCTAATCATTCGCTTGTATCTTCCTAGACACATCTGCTGGTTGTGAATTATTCCTCTTGCATGGCAAGGTGCGCATGTAGGTGTGTTAAAAATTCTGGAGACACTGGGTATTGATCCCAGTACCTCTCGCATACTAAGCGAGCGCTCTACCATCTGAGCTACGCCCGCGCCCCCCGACGACTAATGGTGCTACATACAGCCATATAGACGACACAGACCCTTGCACTCCCATTATTCAGCAGACAAACACTACTCTCTATGTATCCGTTAGGGTGTCTTTCTGGTTTCGTGCATTCTGTATCGAATCGTAGTTGGCCACAATGAAAGTGGCACGTATAACGTCGAAAATAGAATTCGGACACCGCTCTGAGTAAGACCAACGTGTTGTCCACCCTGTAGACTTCAATGAGGTTAAGCCGCGATACCTAAGACAGATCTGCACTCGATGACACCTCGATAACAGCCGGTCCCCACACTTACATCTTGCTCTCCTTACGTCAGTATACATCATATCAGTCTGTGACGCTGGCTTTGCAACATCTTGCGTGCCTTTAGGTTCGCCGCGACCAACACTTACCATGCACTGACCACAAAAAACGGAGGCGCCGCGGCTTGAACCCTGGACCTTTCACATGCCAAGCGAACGCTCTACCAACTGAGCTACGCCCCATGCACGAGCAAACTGCGCTATTCCCCATTCTTTGGGACTCAGATGCGCACGGACACGATGGTTGGTTGGTTTGTAGCGGTGAAGGGAGCAGAGTACAAAGGCGCGGACCCGTTCATATACACAAAAGTTCCAAGTAGTTTCGATGCTCTGGTATTACAAATGCAAATTCCGTCTGTTTTTAACGTCTTAAATTGAAAGAGCCGTCACAAATTGCTCCGTTTTCACTCCTTGTCGACAATCATACAGCACCTGAGGTAACAAACACATCTCGAGCCCCATTGTGCAGTCCATTATTCATGCCAACTCAGTGCCTCGCTCTTTACTACTGTGTACCAATCTTGTCGTCCAACTGCAAAACACTGGGCCACAACAAGTTTCTGCGTTCCCATTGCACTGCGCATACTACGAAACGCTCCCCAAACTTGGCACTCACCCTCGCAGCCGGCTTTTCCGACTCTCCACGACGCTCACGCTAGTGACAGCATTATTTATATTTCGACGTCGCGCCAAAGCGAATAAGCACATTTCGCCTACTGCTTAGGCCGCCCTCCTAGTGTGGCTGCTCGGTGTCTGCAGTCAGCGAGGGTCTGCAAGCTTCCTGTGTTCGCACCTACGTCACCTGTGCTTGCTTGTCAGAGACAGACTATCGCAAAACATACAACTCACTCCATGAATTGATTGCTACGGCATCTGTTATCAGCAGTCACAATAGCAACACCAGTAGCAGCTGACTGCACGCAAAGAATAGGAATGTGCAGTGGGATTTACGTGAACTCGGCGCAAGGCAGATCTTTCCGACATAGGCTTGAGAATCTTACGGGAACACTTGTACTGTTTCTAAATTAAGTGTAGGCGTGGGAGGAGAGTGCTTCCTGCGCACTAATGACAGCACGCATGTTAATTGTGGATGCTAATCATTCGCTTGTATCTTCGTAGACACATCTGCTGGTTGTGAATTATTCCTCTTGCATGGCAAGGTGCGCATGTATGTGTGTTAAAAATTCTGGAGACACTGGGTATTGATCCCAGTACCTCTCGCATACTAAGCGAGCGCTCTACCATCTGAGCTACGCCCGCCCCCCCAAAGACTAAGGGTGATACATACAGCTATATAGACGACACAGACCCTCGCACTCCCATTATTCAGCAGACAAACACTACTCTCTATGTATCCGTTAGGGTGTCTTTCAGGTTTCGTGCATTCTGTATCGAATCGTAGTTGGCCACAATGAAAGTGGCACGTATAACGTCGAAAATAGAATTCGGACACCGCTCTGAGTAAGACCAACGTGTTGTCCACCCTCTAGACTTCAATGAGGTTAAGCCGCGTTACCTAAGACAGATCTGCACTCGATGACACCTCGATAACAGCCGGTCCCCACACTTACATCTTGCTCTCCTTACGTCAGTATACATCATATCAGTCTGTGACGCTGGCTTTGCAACATCTTGCGTGCCTTTAGGTTCGCCGCGACCAACACTTACCATGCACTGACCACAAAAAACGGAGGCGCCGCGGCTTGAACCCTGGACCTTTCACATGCCAAGCGAACGCTCTACCAACTGAGCTACGCCCCATGCACGAGCAAACTGCGCTATTCCCCATTCTTTGGGACTCAGATGCGCACGGACACGATGGTTGGTTGGTTTGTAGCGGTGAAGGGAGCAGAGTACAAAGGCGCGGACCCGTTCATATACACAAAAGTTCCAAGTAGTTTCGATGCTCTGGTATTACAAATGCAAATTCCGTCTGTTTTTAACGTCTTAAATTGAAAGACCCGTCACAAATTGCTCCGTTTTCACTCCTTGTCGACAATCATACAGCACCTGAGGTAACAAACACATCTCGAGCCCCATTGTGCAGTCCATTATTCATGCCAACTCAGTGCCTCGCTCTTTACTACTGTGTACCAATCTTGTCGTCCAACTGCAAAACACTGGGCCACAACAAGTTTCCGCGTTTCCATTGCACTGCGCATACTACGAAACGCTCCCCAAACTTGGTACTCACCCTCGCAGCCGACTTTTCCGACTTTCCACGACGCTCACGCTAGTGACAGCATTATTTATAGTTCGACGTCGCGCCAAAGCGAATGAGCACATTTCGCCTACGGCTTAGGCCGCCCTCCTAGTGTGGCTGCTCGGTGTCTGCAGGCAGCGAGGGTCTGCAAGCTTCCTGTGTTCGCACCTATGTCACCTGTGCTTGCTTGTCAGAGACAGACTATCGCAAAACATACAACTCACTCCATGAGTTGATTGCTACGGCATCTGTTATCAGCAGTCACAACTAGCAACACCAGTAGCAGCTGACTGCACGCAAAGAATAGGAATGTGCAGTGGGATTTACGTGAACTCGGCGCAAGGCAGATCTTTCCGACATAGGCTTGAGAATCTTACGGGAACACTTGTACTGTTTCTAAATTAAGTGTAGGCGTGGGAGGAGGGTGCTTCCTGCGCACTAATAACAGCACGCTTGTCAATTGTGGATGCTAATCATTCGCTTGTATCTTCCTAGACACATCTGCTGGTTGTGAATTATTCCACTTGCATGGCAAGGTGCGCATGTAGGTGTGTTAAAAATTCTGGACGCACTGGGTATTGATCCCATTACCTCTCGCATACTAATCGAGCGCTCTACCATCTGAGCTACGCCCGCCCCCCCGAAGACTAATGGTGCTACATACAGCCATATAGACGACACAGACACTTGCACTCCCATTATTCAGCAGACAAACACTACTCTCTATGTATCCGTTAGGGTGTCTTTCAGGTTTCGTGCATTCTGTATCGAATCGTAGTTGGCCACAATGAAAGTGGCACGTATAACGTCGACAATAGAATTCGGACACCGCTCTGAGTAAGACCAACGTGTTGTCCACCCTCTAGACTTCAATGAGGTTAAGCCGCGATACCTAAGACAGATGACACCTCGATAACAGCCGGTCCACACACTTACATCTTGCTCTCCTTACGTCAGTATACATCATATCAGTCTGTGACGCTGGCTTTGCAACATCTTGCGTGCCTTTAGGTTCGCCGCGACCAACACTTACCATGCACTGACCACAAAAAATGGAGGCGCCGCGGCTTGAACCCTGGACCTTTCACATGCCAAGCGAACGCTCTACCAACGGAGCTACGCCCCATGCACGAGCAAACTGAGCTATTCCCCATTCTTTGCCACTCAGATGCGCACGGACACGATGGTTGGTTTTTTTGTAGCGGTGAAGGGAGCAGAGTACAAAGGCGCGGACCCGTTCATATACACAAAACATCCAAGTAGTTCCGATGCTCTGGTATTACAAATGCAAATTCCGTCTGTTTTTAATGTCTTAAATTGAAAGAGCCCTCACAAATTGCTCCGTTTTCACTCCTTGTCGACAATCATACAGCACCTTAGTTAACAAACACATCTCGAGCCCCATTGTGCACTCCATTATTCATGCCAACTCAGTGCCTCACTCTTTACTACTGTGTACCAATCTTGTCGTCCAACTGCAAAACACTGGGCCACAACAAGTTTCCGCGTTTCCATTGCACTGCGCATACTACGAAACGCTCCCCAAACTTGGCACTCACCCTCGCAGCCGACTTTTCCGACTTTCCACGACTCTCACGCAACGCTCACGCTAGTGACAGCATTATTTATAGTTCGACGTCGCGCCAAAGCGAATGAGCACATTTCGCCAAACGCTTAGGCCGCCCTCCTAGTGTGGCTGCTCGGTGTCTGCAGGCAGCGAGGGTCTGCAAGCTTCCTGTGTTCGCACCTATGTCACCTGTGCTTGCTTGTCAGAGACAGACTATCGCAAAACATACAACTCACTCCATGAATTGATTGCTACGGCATCTGTTATCAGCAGTCACAACTAGCAACACCAGTAGCAGCTGACTGCACGCAAAGAATAGGAATGTGCAGTGGGATTTACGTGAACTCGGCGCAAGGCAGATCTTTCCGACATAGGCTTGAAAACCTTACAGGAACACTTGTACTGTTTCTAAATTAAGTGTAGGCATGGGAGGAGGGTGCTTCCTGCGCACTAATAACAGCACGCTTGTCAATTGTGGATGCTAATCATTCGCTTGTATCTTCCTAGACACATCTGCTGGTTGTGAATTATTCCTCTTGCATGGCAAGGTGCGCATGTAGGTGTGTTAAAAATTCTGGAGGCACTGGATATTGATACCAGTACCTCTCGCATACTAAGCGAGCGCTCTACCATCTGAGCTACGCCCGCCCCCCCGAAGAATAATGGTGCTACATACAGCCATATAGACGACACAGACCCTTGCACTCCCATTATTCAGCAGACAAACACTAATCTCTATGTATCCGTTAGGGTGTCTTTCAGGTTTCGTGCAATCTGTATCGAATCGTAGTTGGCCACAATGAAAGTTGCACGTATAACGTCGAAAATAGAATTCGGACACCGCTCTGAGTAAGACCAACGTGTTGTCCACCCTCTAGACTTCAATGAGGTTAAGCCGCGATACCTAAGACAGACAGATCTGCACTCGATGACACCTCGATAACAGCCGGTCCCCACACTTACATCTTGCTCTGCTTACGTCAGTATACATCATATCAGTCTGTGACGCTGGCTTTGCAACATCTTGCGTGCCTTTAGGTTCGCCGCGACCAACACTTACCATGCACTGACTACAAAAAATGGAGGCGCCGCGGCTTGAACCCTCGACCTTTCACATACCAAGCGAACGCTCTACCAACTGAGCTACGCCCCATGCACGAGCGAACTGCGCTATTCCCCATTCTTTGCGACTCAGATGCGCACGGACACGATGGTTGGTTGGTTTGTAGCGGTGAAGGGAGCAGAGTACAAAGGCGCGGACCCGTTCATATACACAAAAGTTCCAAGTAGTTTCCATGCTCTGGAATTACAAATGCAAATTCCGTCTGTTTTTAACGTCTTAAATTGAAGGAACCGTCACAAATTGCTCCGTTTTCACCCTTGTCGACAATCATACAGCACCTGAGTTAACAAACACATCTCGAGCCCCATTGTGCACTCCATTATTCATGCCAACTCAGTGCCTCGCTCTTTACTACTGTGTACCAATCTTGTCGTCCAACTGCAAAACACTGGGCCACAACAAGTTTCCGCGTTTCCATTGCACTGCGCATACTACGAAACGCTCCCCAAACTTGGCACTCACCCTCGCAGCCGACTTTTCCGACTTTCCACGACGCTCACGCTAGTGACAGCATTATTTATAGTTCGACGTCGCGCCAAAGCGAATGAGCACATTTCGCCTACGGCTTAGGCCGCCCTCCTAGTGTGGCTGCTCGGTGTCTGCAGGCAGCGAGGGTCTGCAAGCTTCCTGTGTTCGCACCTATGTCACCTGTGCTTGCTTGTCAGAGACAGACTATCGCAAAACATACAACTCACTCCATGAATTGATTGCTACGGCATCTGTTATCAGCAGTCACAACTAGCAACACCAGTAGCAGCTGACTGCACGCAAAGAATAGGAATGTGCAGTGGGATTTACGTGAACTCGGCGCAAGGCAGATCTTTCCGACATAGGCTTGAGAATCTTACGGGAACACTTGTACTGTTTCTAAATTAAGTGTAGGCGTGGGAGGAGAGTGCTTCCTGCGCACTAATAACAGCACGCTTGTCAATTGTGGATGCTAATCATTCGCTTGTATCTTCCTAGACACATCTGCTGGTTGTGAATTATTCCACTTGCATGGCAAGTTGCGCATGTAGGTGTGTTAAAAATTCTGGACGCACTGGGTATTGATCCCATTACCTCTCGCATACTAATCGAGCGCTCTACCATCTGAGCTACGCCCGCCCCCCGAAGACTAATGGTGCTACATACAGCCATATAGACGACACAGACCCTTGCACTCCCATTATTCAGCAGACAAACACTACTCTCTATGTATCCGTTAGGGTGTCTTTCAGGTTTCGTGCATTCTGTATCGAATCGTAGTTGGCCACAATGAAAGTGGCACGTATAACGTCGACAATAGAATTCGGACACCGCTCTGAGTAAGACCAACGTGTTGTCCACCCTCTAGACTTCAATGAGGTTAAGCCGCGATACCTAAGACAGATGACACCTCGATAACAGCCGGTCCACACACTTACATCTTGCTCTCCTTACGTCAGTATACATCATATCAGTCTGTGACGCTGGCTTTGCAACATCTTGCGTGCCTTTAGGTTCGCCGCGACCAACACTTACCATGCACTGACCACAAAAAATGGAGGCGCCGCGGCTTGAACCCTGGACCTTTCACATGCCAAGCGAACGCTCTACCAACTGAGCTACGCCCCATGTACGAAGAAACTGCGCTATTCCCCATTCTTTGCGACTCAGATGCGCACGGACACGATGGTTGGTTGGTTTGTAGCGGTGAAGGGAGCAGAGTACAAAGGCGCGGACCCGTTCATATACACAAAAGTTCCAAGTAGTTTCGATGCTCTGGTATTACAAATGCAAATTCCGTCTGTTTTTAACGTCTTAAATTGAAAGAGCCGTCACAAATTGCTCCGTTTTCACTCCTTGTCGACAATCATACAGCACCTGAGGTAACAAACACATCTCGAGCCCCATTGTGCACTCCATTATTCATGCCAACTCAGTGCCTCGCTCTTTACTACTGTGTACCAATCTTGTAGTCCAACTGCAAAACACTGGGCCACAACAAGTTTCCGCGTCTCCATTGCACTGTGCATACTACAAACGCTCCCCAAACTTGGCACTCACCCTCGCAGCCGACTTCTCCGACTTTCCACGACGCTCACGCTAGTGACAGCATTATTTATAGTTCGACGTCGCGCCAAAGCGAATGAGCACATTTCGCCTACGGCTTACGCCGCCCTCCTAGTGTGGCTGCTCGGTGTCTGCCGGCAGCGAGGGTCTGCAAGCTTCCTGTGTTCGCACCTATGTCACCTGTGCTTGCTTGTCGGGGACAGACTACCGCAAAACATATAACTCACTCCATGAATTGATTGCTACGGCATCTGTTATCAGCAGTCACAACTAGCAACACCAGTAGCAGCTGACTGCACGCAAAGAATAGGAATGTGCAGTGGGATTTACGTGAACTCAGCGCAAGGCAGATCTTTCCGACATAGGCTTGAGAATCTTACGGGAACACTTGTACTGTTTCTAAATTAAGTGTAGGCGTGGGAGGAGGGTGCTTCCTGCTCACTAATAACAGCACGCTTGTCAATTGTGGATGCTAATCATTCGCTTGTATCTTCCTAGACACATCTGCTGGTTGTGAATTATTCCACTTGCATGGCAAGGTGCGCATGTAGGTGTGTTAAAAATTCTGCAGGCACTGGGTATTGATCCCAGTTCCTCTCGCATACTAAGCGAGCGCTCTACCATCTGAGCTACGCAGGCCCCCCCGAAGACCAATGGTGCTACATACAGCCATATAGACGACACAGACCCTTGCACTCCCATTATTCAGCAGACAAACACTACTCTCTATGTATCCGTTAGAGTGTCTTTCACGTTTCGTGCATTCTGTATCGAATCGTAGTTGGCCACAATGAAAGTGGCACGTATAACGTCGAAAATAGAATTCGGACACCGCTCTGAGTAAGACCAACGTGTTGTCTACCCTCTAGACTTCAATGAGTTTACGCCGCGATACCTAAGACAGATGACACCTCGATAACAGCCGGTCCCCACACTTACATCTTGCTCTCCTTACGTCAGTATACATCATATCAGTCTGTGACGCTGGCTTTGCAACATCTTGCGTGCCTTTAGGTACGGCGCGACCAACACTTACCATGCACTGACCACAAAAAATGGAGGCGCCGCGACTTCAGCCCTGGACCTTTCACATGCCAAGCGAACGCTCTACCAACTGAGCTACGCCCCATGCACGAGCAAACTGCGCTATTCCCCATTCTTTCCGACTCAGATGCGCACGGACACGATGGTTGGTTGGTTTGTAGCGGTGAAGGGAGCAGAGTACAAAGGCGCGGACCCGTTCATATACACAAAAGTTCCAAGTAGTATCGATGCTCTGGTATTACAAATGCAAATTCCGTCTGTTTTTAACGTCTTAAATTGAAAGAGCCGTCACAAATTGCTCCGTCTTCACTCCTTGTCGACAATCATACAGCACCTGAGGTAACAAACACATCTCGAGCCCCATTGTGCACTCCATTATTCATGCCAACTCAGTGCCTCGCTCTTTACTACTGTGTACCAATCTTGTCGTCCAACTGCAAAACACTGGGCCACAACAAGTTTCCGCGTCTCCATTGCACTGCGCATACTACGAAACGCTCCCCAAACTTGGCACTCACCCTCGCAGCCGACTTTTCCGACTTTCCACGACGCTCACGCTAGTGACAGCATTATTTATAGTTCGACGTCGCGCCAAAGCGAATGAGCACATTTCGCCTACGGCTTAGGCCGCCCACCTAGTGTGGCTGCTCGGTGTCTGCAGGCAGCGAGGGTCTGCAAGCTTCCTGTGTTCGCACCTATGTCACCTGTGCTTGCTTGTCAGAGACAGACTATCGCAAAACATACAACTCACTCCATGAATTGATTGCTACGGCATCTGTTATCAGCAGTCACAACTAGCAACACCAGTAGCAGCTGACTGCACGCAAAGAATAGGAATGTGCAGTGGGATTTACGTGAACTCAGCGCAAGGCAGATCTTTCCGACATAGGCTTTAGAATCTTACGGAAACACTTGTACTGTTTCTAAATTAAGTGTAGGCGTGGGAGGAGAGTGCTTCCTGCGCACTAATGACAGCACGCATGTCAATTGTGGATGCTAATCATTCGCTTGTATCTTCGTAGACACATCTGCTGGTTGTGAATTATTCCTCTTGCATGGCAAGGTGCGCATGTATGTGTGTTAAAAATTCTGGAGACACTGGGTATTGATCCCAGTACCTCTCGCATACTAAGCGAGCGCTCTACCATCTGAGCTACGCCCGCCCCCCCAAAGACTAAGGGTGCTACATACAGCTATATAGACGACACAGACCCTCGCACTCCCATTATTCAGCAGACAAACACTACTCTCTATGTATCCGTTAGGGTGTCTTTCAGGTTTCGTGCATTCTGTATCGAATCGTAGTTGGCCAAAATGAAAGTGGCACGTATAACGTCGAAAATAGAATTCGGACACCGCTCTGAGTAAGACCAACGTGTTGTCCACCCTCTAGACTTCAATGAGGTTAAGCCGCGATACCTAAGACAGATGACACCTCGATAACAGCCGGTCCCCACACTTACATCTTGCTCTCCTTACGTCAGTATACATCATATCAGTCTGTAACGCTGGCTTTGCAACATCTTGCGTGCCTTTAGGTTCGCCGCGACCAACACTTACCATGCACTGACCACAAAAAATGGAGGCGCCGCGGCTTGGGCCCTGGACCTTTCACATGCCAAGCGAACGCTCTACCAACTGAGCTACGCCCCATGCACGAGCAAACAGCGCTATTCCCCATTCTTTGCGACTCAGATGCGCACGGACACGATGGTTGGTTGGCTTGTAGCGGTGAAGGGAGCAGAGTACAAAGGCGCGGACCCGTTCATATACACAAAAGTTCCAAGTAGTTTCGATGGTCTGGTATTACAAATGCAAATTCCGTCTGTTTTTAACGTCTTAAATTGAAAGAGCCGTCACAAATTGCTCCGTTTTCACTCCTTGTCGACAATCATACAGCACCTGAGGTAACAAACACATCTCGAGCCCCATTGTGCACTCCATTATTCATGCCAACTCAGTGCCTCGCTCTTTACTACTGTGTACCAATCTTGTCGTCCAACTGCAAAACACTGGGCCACAACAAGTTTCCGCGTCTCCATTGCACTGCGCATACTACGAAACGCTCCCCAAACTTGGCACTCACCCTCGCAGCCGACTTTTCCGACTTTCCACGACGCTCACGCTAGTGACAGCATTATTTATAGTTCGACGTCGCGCCAAAGCGAATGAGCACATTTCGCCTACGGCTTGGGCCGCCCTCCTAGTGTTGCTGCTCGGTGTCTGCAGGCAGCGAGGGTCTGCAAGCTTCCTGTGTTCGCACCTATGTCACCTGTGCTTGCTTGTCAGAGACAGACTATCGCAAAACATACAACTCACTCCATGAATTGATTGCTACGGCATCTGTTATCAGCAGTCACAACTAGCAACACCAGTAGCAGCTGACTGCACGCAAAGAATAGGAATGTGCAGTGGGATTTACGTGAACTCAGCGCAAGGCAGATCTTTCCGACATAGGCTTGAGAATCTTACGGGAACACTTGTACTGTTTCTAAATTAAGTGTAGGCGTGGGAGGAGGGTGCTTCCTGCGCACTAATAACAGCACGCTTGTCAATTGTGGATGCTAATCATTCGCTTGTATCTTCCTAGACACATCTGCTGGTTGTGAGTTATTCCACTTGCATGGCAAGGTGAACATGTAGGTGTGTTAAAAATTCTAGAGGCACTGGATACTGATCCCAGTACCTCTCGCATACTAAGCGAGCGCTCTACCATCTGAGCTACGCCCGCCCCCCCGAAGACTGATGGTGCTACATACAGCCATATAGACGACACAGACCCTTGCACTCCCATTATTCAGCAGACAAACACTACTCTCTATGTATCCGTTAGTGTGTCTTTTAGGTTTCGTACATTCTGTATCGAATCGTAGTTGGCCACAATGAAAGTGGCACGTATAACGTCGAAAATAGAATTCGGACACCGCTCTGAGTAAGACCAACGTGTTGTCCACCCTCTAGACTTCAATGAGGTTAAGCCGCGATACCTAAGACAGATGACACCTCGATAACAGCCGGTCCCCACACTTATATCTTGCTCTCCTTACGTCAGTATACATCATATCAGTCTGTGACGCTGGCTTTGCAACATCTTGCGTGCCTTTAGGTTCGGCGCGACCAACACTTACCATGCACTGACCACAAAAATGGAGGCGCCGCGACTTCAGCCCTGGACCTTTCACATGCCAAGCGAACGCTCTACCAACTGAGCTACGCCCCATGCACGAGCAAACTGCGCTATTCCCCATTCTTTGCGACTCAGATGCGCACGGACACGATGGTTGGTTGGTTTGTAGCGGTGAAGGGAGCAGAGTACAAAGGCGCGGACCCGTTCATATACACAAAAGTTCCAAGTAGTTTCCGTGCTCTGGTATTACAAATGCAAATTCCATCTGTTTTTAACGTCTTAAATTGAAAGAGCCGTCACAAATTGCTCCGTTTTCACTCCTTGTCGACAATCATACAGCACCTGAGGTAACAAACACATCTCGAGCCCCATTGTGCACTCCATTATTCATGCCAACTCAGTGCCTCGCTCTTTACTACTGTGTACCAATCTTGTCGTCCAACTGCAAAACACTGGGCCACAACAAGTTTCCGCGTCTCCATTCCACTGCGCATACTACGAAACGCTCCCCAAACTTGGCACTCACCCTCGCAGCCGACTTTTCCGACTTTCCACGACGCTCACGCTAGTGACAGCATTATTTATAGTTCGACGTCGCGCCAAAGCGAATGAGCACATTTCGCCTACGGCTTAGGCCGCCCTCCTAGTGTGTCTGCTCGGTGTCTGCAGGCAGCGAGAGTCTGCAAGCTTCCTGTGTTCGCACCTATGTCACCTGTGCTTGCTTGTCAGAGACAGACTATCGCAAAACATACAACTCACTCCATGAATTGATTGCTACGGCATCTTTTATCAGCAGTCTCAACTAGAAACACCAGTAGCAGCTGACTGCACGCAAAGAATAGGAATGTGCAGTGGGATTTACGTGAACTCAGCGCAAGGCAGATCTTTCCGACATAGGTTTGAGAATCTTACGGGAACACTTGTACTGTTTCTAAATTAAGTGTAGGCGTGGGAGGAGGGTGCTTCCTGCGCACTAATAACAGCACGCTTGTCAATTGTGGATACTAATCATTCGCTTGTATCTTCCTAGACACATCTGCTGGTTGTGAATTATTCCACTTGCATGGCAAGGTGCGCATGTAGGTGTGTTAAAAATTGTGGAGGCACTGGGTATATATCCCAGTACCTCTCGCATACTAAGCGAACGCTCTACCATCTGAGCTACGCCCGCCCCAACAAAGACTAATGGTGCTACATACAGCCATATAGACGACACAGACCCTTGCACTCCCACTATTCAGCAGACAAACACTACTCTCTATGTATCCGTTAGGGTGTCTTTCACGTTTCGTGCATTCTGTATCGAATCGTAGTTGGCCATTATGAAAGTGGCACGTATAACGTCGAAAATAGAATTCGGACACCGCTCTGAGTAAGACCAACGTGTTGTCCACCCTCTAGACTTCAATGAGGTTAAGCCGCGATACCTAAGACAGATCTGCACTCGATGACACCTCGATAACAGCCGGTCCCCACACTTACATCTTGCTCTCCTTACGTCAGTATACATCACATCACACTGTGACGCTGGCTTTGCAACATCTTGCGTGCCTTTAGGTTCGCCGCGACCAACACTTACCATGCACTGACCACAAAAAATGTAGGCGCCGTGGCTTGAACCCTGGACCTTTCACATGCCAAGCGAACGCTCTACCAACTGAGCTACGCCACATGCACGAGCGAACTCCGCTATTGACCATTCTTTGCGACTCAGATGCGCACGGACACGATGGTTGTTGGTTTGTAGCGGTGAAGGGAGCAGAGTACAAAGGCGGGGACCCGTTTATATACACAAAAGTTCCAAGTAGTTCGATGCTCTGGTATTACAAATGCAAATTCCGTCTGTTTTTAACGTCTTAAATTGAAAGAGCCGTCACAAATTGCTCCGTTTTAACTCCTTGTCGACAATCATACAGCACCTGAGGTAACAAACACATCTCGAGCCCCATTGTGCACTCCATTATTCATGCCAACTCAGTGCCTCGCTCTTTACTACTGTGAACCAATCTTGTCGTCCAACTGCAAAACACTGGGCCACAACAAGTTTCCGCGTCTCCATTGCACTGCGCATACTACGAAACGCTCCCAAAACTTGGCACGCACCCTCGCAGCCGACTTTTCCGACTTTCCACGACGCTCACGCTAGTGACAGCATTATTTATAGTTCGACGTCGCGCCAAAGCGAATGAGCACATTTCGCCTACGGCTTAGGCCGCCCTCCTAGTGTGGCTGCTCGGTGTCTGCAGGCAGCGAGGGTCTGCAAGCTTCCTGTGTTCGCACCTATGTCACCTGTGCTTGCTTGTCAGAGACAGACCATCGCAAAACATACAACTCACTCAATGAATTTATTGCTACGGCATCTGTTATCAGCAGTCACAACTAGCAACACCAGTAGCAGCTGACTGCACGCAAAGAATAGGAATGTGCAGTGGGATTTACGTGAACTCAGCGCAAGGCAGATCTTTCCGACATAGGCTTGAGAATCTTACGGGAACACTTGTACTGTTTCTAAATTAAGTGTAGGCGTGGGAGGAGGGTGCTTCCTGCGCACTAATAACAGCACGCTTGTCAATTGTGGATGCTAATCATTCGCTTGTATCTTCCTAGACACATCTGCTGGCTGTGAATTATTCCTCTTGCATGGCAAGGTGCGCAAGTAGGTGTGTTAAAAATTCTGGAGACACTGGGTATTGATCCCAGTACCTCTCGCATACTAAGCGAGCGCTCTACCATCTGAGCTACGCCCGCCCCCCCAAAGACTAATGGTGCTACATACAGCCATATAGACGACACAGACCCTTGCACTCCCATTATTCAGCAGACAAACACTACTCTCTATGTATCCGTTAGGGTGTCTTTCAGGTTTCGTGCATTCTGTATCGAATCGTAGTTGCCAAAATGAAAGTGGCACGTATAACGTCGAAAATAGAATTCGGACACCGCTCTGAGTAAGACCAACGTGTTGTCCACCCTCTAGACTTCAATGAGGTTAAGCCGCGATACCTAAGACAGATCTGCACTCGATGACACCTCGATAACAGCCGGTCCCCACACTTACATCTTGCTCTCCTTACGTCAGTATACATCATATCAGTCTGTGACGCTGGCTTTGCAACATCTTGCGTGCCTTTAGGTTCGCCGCGACCAACACTTACCATGCACTGACCACGAAAAATGGAGGCGCCGCGGGTTGAACCCTGGACCTTTCACATGCCAAGCGAACGCTCTACCAACTTTTTTTTTTATTATTTTTTTTTTTTTTGGGCCTCCCTTCTCCCCACACAGCCCATCCATTCGCTCTCCTTTTATGCCTTCTTCGGCGAGCTTCTATGCTATATCGACTGATTTTTTTTTTCAAATTTACTGTGACAGTTAAGGAAATGAAATGATGTTTGGCTTCTTCGCCATGTGAGGCTTCTCCTCCGTAGAACTGAAAATTGAAAAATTAAGGCTTCTTGGGAATTAATAAATTGTCACTCTTGCTTCATACTGAAAAAAATTAAACAAAAATAGAAAGATTGTAACTGAGGAACACGTGCAAGAAGCTTCCACTGCATTGTGTGCAACGAAACCACCTTCCGATATTACCGAGATTCTGGAAAATCATCATAGATGAAAGTAGTTGCTGGAGATATGGGGTTCATCCAGCAGTAAGTGTGAAGCCGCAGTGCCGTTTCGGGGTTCTGTCCGAGGCCTTCACGGCTACCGTAGCGGCCCTGGGGCACACGAAGTCCCCACCGTACTTCACCCTCAACAGCGATCCCCTACTTTGGCCTGTGACTACATTTTTCGTAGACGAGGGCTATTAAGATGTTTATCCAATCCCTTGTCTCTGAAACAGAATGTGTAACATGTTATCAAAAGTTTTTGTGTGGTCCCTGCGCGTACATATCTGATAATATTTTGCTCGTTCGTATAATTCGTATTCTAAAACACGGTCATTGCCGTGTTCAGATATAACGTAATGTACATAATTGCCAAACAACCACAACACAGCAGTGGTTTTCTGGACAGGGAAGAAAACACCATCGGGGAAGAGTAATTTTTCAACATTGATCTCAGTACTAACAGTTCTGGTTATAAAGGCTACCCGCCGTTGGAGTCCCCTCCATATTTCGGCGTATCCGCCACAGAGAAAGCGGTGGATCAATGTGTCAACTGCGTCACATCGGGTGCACACAATCGTGTCACTAAGACCAATGGAGTGCAACTTTTCGTTAGTGGAAACTACGTTATTAACAACTCGGTACCAGGTTGCCTGAATGTCGGAAGACAGTTCACGATTACTAATATTTTTCCAAATTCTTTTCCAGTCTTTGTCGGGATATCTGCACTCCATTTTGTTGACATGTTCTTTCGTTGTTAAGAGTTCCATTAATTTCCTGCAATTCCTTGATTGTGGATTCGTGACAATACTGTCCATGTAGCTAATCTCTAAAAAGAACTGGCGAATATATTTCAATTTATAATTAATTCCGCCTATATTTATGGGTGGACGTAAATTTTCTGGCTGTAGGAGTCGATACAGCCTGGCTGTAATACTATGTGGATGTTTTTCTATAATTTGTAGGGTCCTCTTTATATATAACGCCGTAGTCTTCCGCCATATATCTGTTAAACCTAGGCCACCTTCAGCGGAAGGTAACGTAACTGTACCGACTGCTACTCTAAAAATATTCCCTGTCCATATAAATCGGCAAATGATACTCATTATACGTTTGGCAATGGGTTTCGAAACTGGCAATATTTGACCTATATATATAGCTTTTGATAAAATGGACCAATTAATTATTCTGATTCGTTGTTTAATGTTCAGATGTCTGGTCTGATTGAGTATTGTGGCTCCTCTGATTGTATCCAGTACTTTCTTCCAATTGTAGGTCATGGTCTGAAGCGGACATCGGTAAAAGGTGACACCCAGAGCGGTGTGACGATCGACGGAGCGTGCCCATTCCAAACGGACATCTTGAAGACCTTTAAGATTTAAAAACGAACTCTTCACCTCGTTAACCCTAGCGCCTGTAGCTTCACAAAAGATCTGAATATTCGTAGTTAATTTCTCTAAATCTTCGTTACTACGAATAACCACTCCAACGTCATCAGCATATGCATTGGTGACGTTGTTAACGCCAGATATCGTGATGCCCTCAAGATCGACATCGAGTCTCCTTAGTAAAGGCTCCAGTGCAACAACATACAGGAGCATTGACAACGGACTTCCCTGCGGGACGCCGTTGCGAATTTCAATGGGTGGAGTGAAATGCCCATTTACAGACACTTGTGTTTGGATGCCTTCAACAATGTTAATTAAAACTTGCACAAAATGTTGACTAAAACCCACATAGGTCAACGTTCTGAACAAAAATAAGTGGTTGACCCTGTCAAAAGCCTTTGAGAAGTCGATAAAGGCAAGGCCTCCTGGTGAGGATGATGTTGCAAAAATTGCAGAGACATCCCTATATTCACAAACAGTTTTAAAAATATTCCGCCCCGAGAGACAGGTTTGGTGGTCACCTATGATCTTCTCCATTAGAGGTCTCAGTCTTTCCTTCAGTACACGTGCAATTATTTTATAATCCGAGTTCATCAAACATATTGGTCTCAATTGATTGAGATCTTTAACTGTCGCGTTCCTTCCCTTTGGTATTAGCACAGTTACGCTTGCTTTGAACTCGCGTGGAACAGTAACACCTTGCAACACTTCATTTATCACTTCTGTGAATTGATTACCGATGAGAGGCCAAAATTTACAATAAAACTCTACAGGCAAGCCATCAGGCCCTGGGGACTTACGGGTAGGCGAATATTTAAGTATATCAAACACCTCCTCACATGTGATCGCAGTGGTAAGGGACACATTGTCCTCGTCATTGATAACGTTGTCGATACCTGTAGTTCGTAGCAAATCGTTCGCACAGTCTAGATTATACCGGGTATCAGTATATAACGTACGATAAAATCCATAAACTGCATTTAAAATGTCAGAGTGTTCCGTCAGCACCCGGTTATCGCCCACTCTAAGACAAGCAATAAACGCTCGTCTTCTATTTCTTTCATGTTCGAGTAAGTGGTACAGCGATGCGTTTTCGTCCTCCACCGTTGTCGGGACACGAGATTTAATTTTTAAACCCTCCAGCTGTTGTCGCTTGAGACTTATGAGGTGAGCCTTGATCTTCTTTATTTCAATGAAAAACCTCATCAGTCATCTGCTGAGCTGATAGTTCCCTTAAGCATGTATAGTAAAATTCAACGGTATTGCGAGACCACATCGCTCGCTCCCTCCCGTAAGCTATTAGGGATGATCTCAATTTCTTTTTAGCACATGAGGTCCACCACGCAAGGCGAGAGCTGTATTTATGGCGCATACGTAGAGCAGCCTGCCATACCTCCGCTACTGTTCTTGATAGGGCACCCTCGAACAACATATGGGTATTCAGCTTCCATAAGGGGCGACCCCAATACGTTCCTTGCGTCTGAAACCGAATGCTGCATTTCACTGCGAGATGGTCCGAAAAGGTAGTGGGAATTGCTTCGATACTACTGATTTTATTTTCCAGGTTTGCTGTGACGTATATTCTGTCTATTCTGCTTTGCGAGCGACTACTGATGTACGTAAATTTGACTAACGTGGGGTATTTGCTTTCCCACACGTCTGTCCACTTCATGTTTGTCACCAAAGCCGCCAGTTCCCTGGAGAAGTTAAAATTTGGTCGCTGATCCTTTTTGTGAAGTACACAATTAAAGTCACCACCGATTAAAGCTTCCGCCGGATTCCCCTTAAGTAAATAGACCATATCGTTCTTAAAAAAATTAGCCCTATCATCTCTAGCGTTGTTACCAGAGGGGACATATACATTTAAAACAGTAGTAGTAAAGATTTTACAACTGATGCCCCTCCCATTTTCTAACAGACAGATATCCTTCACATCAATACCATCTTTGACAAGGATCGCAGTCCCACATGTGGCTTCCGGTGCAATATTTAAAATCTCTTGAAAACCTGGGACATAAAAGTTGTGGACATTAAATTCCTGTAGGAGGGCTATATCAGTATCCGACTGGTAAAGGAAATCTTTTAAAGAAGCGACTTTCGTTTCACTGCGAATCCGATTTACATTGATCGTGGTCACATTATATGTCAGTTCCGTTGGCATAGGTGCAGGTAAAAGAAATTGGCTAATGAAGTATACCCCATGCAGAGTCACGTCTGTACCATTCCATTCTGTCTGTCAGAAAGAAAAAGAGACATTAAAAAAAAAATTTAATGCCACTAGCATGTGTCAGGTCCATCTCCATTCCGTGGTCGGTGCGATCTTCTTGGGCATCGGCCCAATCAAGTCCTTTTCCTGAGACAGTTCGGTCTAAATCCATAGTAGTGCCGGTCTGCAAACCTGCGACGCCAAGCGGTGCGCGAGGTTGTTGTTGAAGATCATCTGCATCGGCACGACTCATCTCCGCTTCAGTACACTCGTTAACTCGTGCTACTGGGCATTATTCTCGTAGTCGTTCATTATCCCGTAAATGTTTTAACTTTTCCCGCAATGCAGGAGCTAAACTCTCTGCTGCTTTGTGTGCCAATCTCCTCTTCTTGCCTTTCTTCGAAGATCTCTTCGGCGATCTAGCAGGAGATGAAGTTTGCGACCTGTCAGGAGAAGTACCGTATGATACGTCTGACGTCGCCTGTTCCTTTTTTCGGACAAAAGTCCGCGTATCGCATTCCACAACGGCAGAAGGAGGCGCATCTTTTTCCATGGCTCCCACTGGTAGCAACCCAGTCTCCAATTCTACACTATCGCTCGTTGTGGTTTCCTTGACGCAAGTGTCTTCTGTGGGCGCCAACGTGAAACCAATGTCCAGATTGCTATCTTCGTTCATAGTTCCCGCAGAGTGGATGCCTGGAGCGTCCACTCCTCGGAAGCTAGTGGCAATATCCTCACGTTGGTGGGAATCCTGACGACGCAAGGAAACCTCCGTTGCGGGTATTTGGGGATCTTCGTCCGAGTCCACGGAAGAACGAGCAACCACAGTGGGAGAGTTGGAAAAAGTTGGCGTCGGCATAGATTCGAGGGGCGCGGAGCTGATCGGCAGACCATCCGCAAATCTAGAGCTTGAAGCCGGAGTATCATCGACAACCGCCCGCGAGGCAGCAGGCTCCCCGCGCACAGGCGGCACCGACTCGCCTCGGCTGCGGAAGTCAGCAGCGGCAGCGTATGACAACTTCATACCAACAACAGGGCCGGAACTCGGCATCTCGTCACGCGGTAACTGCGGGACACGCCTCCGTGAACATTCTGCACGAATGTGTTCCGTGGAATTGCATAAAGCGCAAGTCCGCGATTGCCCATCATAAATAATCAAAGCACGATACCCACAAATATTAAGATAAGAGGGGACATGCTTCTGTAATTCAATCTTAATTTGCCTTACGCCGTTCAAGACAGGAAACATATGAGCTTCAGACCACCTTTCTGCCACATTGGAAATAATTCTGCCATAAGGCCGAAGGGCAACATTAAGTTCTTCGGGCGGAATTTCAAAAGGGAGCTCAAACACTCTGATCGTACGAATCCCGTACCCAGCATGACTAACAGCAACGTCACTCACATTCCCATCAGAATGATTAAACTTCACGCTACCTCCGCAACGATCCACAATGGAACTACATAATTCTGGACTTTTCATCTTCAGATACACAGCATTTGTCACAAACGAGAGATAAACTCCGACAACATCATCACCGTTAATCAATACTTTGTCGATAAACCATGCTTTAATTTCAAATGCTTTAGGTCGAACGAAATTTCGATCGAAAGTGCACTTGATTGTGTCTTTCCTCAAATAATTCGACCTATTCATTCTAGAACTTCATGAATACAAGTGCAACACGAATAGCGGCTTAGCAGCACCACTAACCTCAAACGCAGCGACTCAGCCTGTGTTTACTACAGCCAGACGTCCAGCTCCGCCACACGTCCGTCCCGCTCGGCGGCTGACTCGCAACAACTGAGCTACGCCCAATGCACGAGAAAACTGCGCTATTCCCCATTCTTTGCGACTCAGATGCGCACGGACACGATGGTTGGTTGGTTTGTAGCGGTGAAGGGAGCAGAGTACAAAGGGGCGGACCCGTTCATATACACAAAAGTTCCAAGTAGTTTCCATGCTCTGGTATTACAAATGCAAATTCCGTCTGTTTTTAACGTCTTAAATTGAAAGAGCCGTCACAAATTGCTCCGTTTTCACTCCTTGTCGACAGTCATACAGCACCTGAGGTAACAAACACATCTCGAGCCCCATTGTGCACTCCATTATTCATGCCAACTCAGTGCCTCGCTCTTTACTACTGTGTACCAATCTTGTCGTCCAACTGCAAAACACTGGGCCACAACAAGTTTCCGCGTCTCCATTGCACTGCGCATACTACGAAACGCTCCCCAAACTTGGCACTCACCCTCGCACTTTTCCGACTTTCCACGACGCTCACGCTAGTGACAGCATTATTTATAGTTCGACGTCGCGCCAAAGCGAATGAGCACATTTCGCCTACGGCTTAGGCCGCCCTCCTAGTGTGGCTGCTCGGTGTCTGCAGGCAGCGAGGGTCTGCAAGCTTCCTGTGTTCGCACCTATGTCACCTGTGCTTGCTTGTCAGAGACAGACTATCGCAAAACATACAACTCACTCCATGAATTGATTCCTACGGCATCTGTTTTCAGCAGTCACAACTAGCAACACCTGTAGCAGCTGACTGCACGCAAAGAATAGGAATGTGCAGTGGGATTTACGTGAACTCAGCGCAAGGCAGATCTTTCCGACATAGGCTTGAGAATCTTACGGGAACACTTGTACTGTTTCTAAATTAAGTGTAGGCGTGGGAGGAGGGTGCTTCCTGCGCACTAATAACAGCACGCTTGTCAATTGTGGCTGCTAATCATTCGCTTGTATCTTCCTAGACACATCTGCTGGTTGTGAATTATTCCACTTGCAAGGCAAGGTGCGCATGTAGGTGTGTTAAAAATTCTGGAGGCACTGGGTATTGATCCTAGTACCTCCCGCACACTAAGCGACCGCTCTACCATCTGAGCTATGCCCGCCTCCCCGAAGACTAATGGTGCTACATACAGCCATATAGACGACACAGACCCTTGCACTCCCATTATTCAGCAGACAAACACTACTCTCTATGTATCCGTTTGGGTGTCTTTCAGGTTTCGTGCATTCTGTATCGAATCGTAGTTGGCCACAATGAAAGTGGCACGTATAACGTCGAAAATAGAATTCGGACACCGCTCTGAGTAAGACCAACTTGTTGTCCACCCTCTAGACTTCAATGAGGTTAAGCCGCGATACCTAAGACAGATCTGCACTCGATGACACCTCGATAACAGCCGGTCCCCACACTTACATCTTGCTCTCCTTACGTCAGTATACATCATATCAGTCTGTGACGCTGGCTATGCAACATCTTGCGTGCCTTTAGGTTCGCCGCGACCAACACTTACCATGCACTGACCACAAAAAATGGATGCGCCGCGGCTTGAACCCTGCACCTTTCACATGCCAAGCGAACGCTCTACCAACTGAGCTACGCCCCATGCACGAGCAAACTGCGCTACTCCCCATTCTTTGCGACTCAGATGCGCACGGACACGATGGTTGGTTGGTTTGTAGCGGTGAAGGGAGCAGAGTACAAAGGGGCGGACCCGTTCATATACACAAATGTTCCAAGTAGTTTCGATGCTCTGGTATTACAAATGCAAATTCCGTCTGTTTTTAACGTCTTAAATTGAAAGAGCCCTCACAAATTGCTCCGTTTTCACTCCTTGTCGACAATCATACAGCACCTGAGGTAACAAACACATCTCGAGCCCCATTGTGCACTCCATTATTCATGCCAACTCAGTGCCTCGCTCTTTACTACTGTGTACCAATCTTGTCGTCCAACTGCAAAACACTGGGCCACAACAAGTTTCCGCGTCTCCATTGCACTGCGCATACTACGAAACGCTCCCCAAACTTGGCACTCACCCTCGCAGCCGACTTTTCCGACTTTCCACGACGCTCACGCTAGTGACAGCATTATTTATAGTTCGACGTCGCGCCAAAGCGAATGAGCACATTTCGCCTACGGCTTAGGCCGCCCTCCTAGTGTGGCTGCTAGGTGTCTGCAGGCAGCGAGGGTCTGCAAGCTTCCTGTGTTCGCACCTATGTCACCTGTGCTTGCTTGTCAGAGACAGACTATCGCAAAACATACAACTCACTCCATGAATTGATTGCTACGGCATCTGTTATCAGCAGTCACAACTAGCAACACCAGTAGCAGCTGACTGCACGCAAAGAATAGGAATTTGCAGTGGGATTTACGTAAACTCAGCGCAAGGCAGATCTTTCCGACATAGGCTTGAGAATCTTACGGGAACACTTGTACTGTTTCTAAATTAAGTGTAGGCGTGGGAGGAGGGTGCTTCCTGCGCACTAATAACAGCACGCTTGTCAATTGTGGATGCTAATCATTCGCTTGTATCTTCCTAGACACATATGCTGGTTGTGAATTATTCCACTTGCATGGCAAGGTGCGCATGTAGGTGTGTTAAAAATTCTGGAGGCACTGGGTATTGATCCCAGTACCTCCCGCACACTAAGCGAGCGCTCTACCATCTGAGCTACGCCGACCTCCCCGAAGACTAATGGTGCTACATACAGCCATATAGACGACACAGACCCTTGCACTCCCATTATTCAGCAGACAAACACTACTCTCTATGTATCCGTTAGGGTGTCTTTCAGGTTTCGTGCATTCTGTATCGAATCGTAGTTGGCCACAATGAAAGTGGCACGTATAACGTCGAAAATAGAATTCGGACACCGCTCTGAGTAAGACCAACTTGTTGTCCACCCTCTAGACTTCAATGAGGTTAAGCAGCGATACCTAAGACAGATCTGCACTCGATGACACCTCGATAACAGCCGGTCCCCACACTTACATCTTGCTCTCCTTACGTCAGTATACATCATATCAGTCTGTGACGCTGGCTTTGCAACATCTTGCGTGCCTTTAAGTTCGCCGCGACCAACACTTACCATGCACTGACCACAAAAAATTGAGGCGCCGCGGCTTGAACCCTGGACCTTTCACATGCCAAGCGAACGCTCTAGCAACTGAGTTACGCCCCATGCACGAGCAAACTGCGCTATTCCCCATTCTTTGCGACTCAGATGCGCACGGACACGATGGTTGGTTGGTTTGTAGCGGTGAAGGGAGCAGAGTACAAAGGGGCTGACCCGTTCATTTACACAAAAGTTCTAAGTAGTTTCGATGCTCTGGTATTACAAATGCAAATTCCGTCTGTTTTTAACGTCTTAAATTGAAAGAGCCGTCACAAATTGCTCCGTTTTCACTCCTTGTCGATAATCATACAGCACCAGAGGTAACAAACACATCTCGAGCCCCATTGTGCACTCCATTATTCATGCCAACTCAGTGCCTCGCTCTATACTACTGTGTACCAATCTTGTCGTCCAACTGCAAAACACTGGGCCACAACAATTTTCCGCGTCTCCATTGCACTGCGCATACTACGAAACGCTCCCCAAACTTGGCACTCACCCTCGCAGCCGACTTTTCCGACTTTCCACGACGCTCACGCTAGTGACAGCATTATTTATAGTTCGACGTCGCGCCAAAGCGAATGAGCACATTTCGCCTACGGCTTAGGCCGCCCTCCTAGTGTGGCTGCTAGGTGTCTGCAGGCAGCGAGGGTCTGCAAGCTTCCTGTGTTCGCACCTATGTCACCTGTGCTTGCTTGTCAGAGACAGACTATCGCAAAACATACAACTCACTCCATGAATTGATTTCTACGGCATCTGTTGTCAGCAGTCACAACTAGCAACACCAGTAGCAGCTGACTGCACGCAAAGAATAGGAATGTGCAGTGGGATTTACGTGAACTCAGCGGAAGGCAGATCTTTCCGACATAGGCTTGAGAATCTTACGGGAACACTTGTACTGTTTCTAAATTATGTGTATTCGTGGGAGGAGGGTGCTTCCTGCGCACTAATAACAGCACGCTTGTCAATTGTGGATGCTAATTATTCGCTTGTATCTTCCTAGACACATCTACTGGTTGTGAATTATTCCACTTGCATGGCAAGGTGCGCATGTAGGTGTGTTGAAAATTCTGGAGGCACTGGGTATTGATCCCAGTACCTCTCGCACACTAAGCGAGCGCTCTACCATCTGAGCTACGCCCGCCCCCCCCGAAGACTAATCGTGCTACATACAGCCATATAGACGACACAGACCCTTGCACTCCCATTATTCAGCAGACAAACACTACTCTCTATGTATCCGTTAGGGTGTCTTTCAGGTTTCGTGCATTCTGTATCGAATCGTAGTTGGCCACAATGAAAGTGGCACGTATAACGTCGAAAATAGAATTCGGACACCGCTCTGAGTAAGACCAACATGTTGTCCACCCTCTAGACTTCAATGAGGTTAAGCCGCGATACCTAAGACAGATCTGCACTCGATGACACCTCGATAACAGCCGGTCCCCACACTTACATCTTGCTCTCCTTACGTCAGTATACATAATATCAGTCTGTGACGCTGGCTTTGCAACATCTTGCGTGCCTTTAGGTTGCCGCGACCAACACTTACCATGCACTGACCACAAAAATGGAGGCGCCGCGGCTTGAACCCTTGACCTTTCACATGCCAAGCGAACGCTCTACCAACTGATCTACGCCCCATGCACGAGCAAACTGCTCTATTCCCCATTCTTTGCGACTCAGATGCGCACGGACACGATGGTTGGTTGGTTTGTAGCGGTGAAGGGAGCAGAGTACAAAGGCGCGGACCCGTTCATATACACAAAAGTTCCAAGTAGTTTCGATGCTCTGGTATTACAAATGCAAATTCCGTCTGTTTTTAACGTCTTAAATTGAAAGAGCCGTCACAAATTGCTCCGTTTTCACTCCTTGTCGACAATCATACAGCACCTGAGGTAACAAACACATCTCGAGCCCCATTGTGCACTCCATTATTCATGCCAACTCAGTGCCTCGCTCTTTACTACTGTGTACCAGTCTTGTCGTCCAGCTGCAAAACACTGGGCCACAACAAGTTTCCGCGTCTCCATTGCACTGCGCATACTACGAAACGCTCCCCAAACTTGGCACTCACCCTCGCAGCCGACTTTTCCGACTTTCCACGACGCTCACGCTAGTGACAGCATTATTTATAGTTCGACGTCGCGCCAAAGCGAATAAGCACATTTCGCCTACGGCTTAGGCCGCCCTCCTAGTGTGGCTGCTCGGTGTCTGCAGGCAGCGAGGGTCTGCAAGCTTCCTGTGTTCGCACCTATGTCACCTGTGCTTGCTTGTCAGAGACAGACTATCGCAAAACATACAACTCACTTCATGAATTGATTGCTACGGCATCTGTTATCAGCAGTCACAACTAGCAACACCAGTAGCAGCTGACTGCACGCAAAGAATAGGAATGTGCAGTGGGATTTACGTGAACTCAGCGCAAGGCAGATCTTTCCGACATAGGCTTGAGAATCTTACGGGAACACTTGTACTGTTTCTAAATTAAGTGTAGGCGTGGGAGGAGGGTGCTTCCTGCGCACTAATAACAGCACGCTTGTCAATTGTGGATGCTAATCATTCGCTTGTATCTTCCTAGACACATCTGCTGGTTGTGAATTATTCCACTTGCATGGCAAGGTGCGCATGTAGGTGAGTTAAAAATTCTGGAGGCACTGGGTATTGATCCCAGTACCTCTCGCATACTAAGCGAGCGCTCTACCATCTGAGCTACGACCGCCCCCCAGAAGACTAATGGTGCTACATACAGCCATATAGACGACACAGACCCTTGCACTCCCATTATTCAGCAGACAAACACTACTCTCTATGTATCCGTTAGTGTGTCTTTCAGGTTTCGTGCATTCTGTATCGAATCGTAGTTGGCCAAAATGAAAGTGGCACGTATAACGTCGAAAATAGAATTCGGACACCGCTCTGAGTAAGACCAACGTGTTGTCCACCCTCTAGACTTCAATGAGGTTAAGCCGCGATACCTAAGACAGATGACACCTCGATAACAGCCGGTCCCCACACTTACATCTTGCTCTCCTTACGTCAGTATACATCATATCAGTCTGTGACGCTGGCTTTGCAACATCTTGCGTGCCTTTAAGTTCGCCGCGACCAACACTTACCATGCACTGACCACAAAAAATTGAGGCGCCGCGGCTTGAACCCTGGACCTTTCACATGCCAAGCGAACGCTCTAGCAACTGAGTTACGCCCCATGCACGAGCAAACTGCGCTATTCCCCATTCTTTGCGACTCAGATGCGCACGGACACGATGGTTGGTTGGTTTGTAACGGTGAAGGGAGCAGAGTACAAAGGGGCGGACCCGTTCATTTACACAAAAGTTCTAAGTAGTTTCGATGCTCTGGTATTACAAATGCAAATTCCGTCTGTTTTTAACGTCTTAAATTGAAAGAGCCGTCACAAATTGCTCCGTTTTCACTCCTTGTCGATAATCATACAGCACCAGAGGTAACAAACACATCTCGAGCCCCATTGTGCACTCCATTATTCATGCCAACTCAGTGCCTCGCTCTATACTACTGTGTACCAATCTTGTCGTCCAACTGCAAAACACTGGGCCACAACAATTTTCCGCGTCTCCATTGCACTGCGCATACTACGAAACGCTCCCCAAACTTGGCACTCACCCTCGCAGCCGACTTTTCCGACTTTCCACGACGCTCACGCTAGTGACAGCACTATTTATAGTTCGACGTCGCGCCAAAGCGAATGAGCACATTTCGCCTACGGCTTAGGCCGCCCTCCTAGTGTGGCTGCTAGGTGTCTGCAGGCAGCGAGGGTCTGCAAGCTTCCTGTGTTCGCACCTATGTCACCTGTGCTTGCTTGTCAGAGACAGACTATCGCAAAACATACAACTCACTCCATGAATTGATTTCTACGGCATCTGTTGTCAGCAGTCACAACTAGCAACACCAGTAGCAGCTGACTGCACGCAAAGAATAGGAATGTGCAGTGGGATTTACGTGAACTCAGCGGAAGGCAGATCTTTCCGACATAGGCTTGAGAATCTTACGGGAACACTTGTACTGTTTCTAAATTATGTGTATTCGTGGGAGGAGGGTGCTTCCTGCGCACTAATAACAGCACGCTTGTCAATTGTGGATGCTAATTATTCGCTTGTATCTTCCTAGACACATCTACTGGTTGTGAATTATTCCACTTGCATGGCAAGGTGCGCATGTAGGTGTGTTGAAAATTCTGGAGGCACTGGGTATTGATCCCAGTACCTCTCGCACACTAAGCGAGCGCTCTACCATCTGAGCTACGCCCGCCCCCCCCGAAGACTAATCGTGCTACATACAGCCATATAGACGACACAGACCCTTGCACTCCCATTATTCAGCAGACAAACACTACTCTCTATGTATCCGTTAGGGTGTCTTTCAGGTTTCGTGCATTCTGTATCGAATCGTAGTTGGCCACAATGAAAGTGGCACGTATAACGTCGAAAATAGAATTCGGACACCGCTCTGAGTAAGACCAACATGTTGTCCACCCTCTAGACTTCAATGAGGTTAAGCCGCGATACCTAAGACAGATCTGCACTCGATGACACCTCGATAACAGCCGGTCCCCACACTTACATCTTGCTCTCCTTACGTCAGTATACATAATATCAGTCTGTGACGCTGGCTTTGCAACATCTTGCGTGCCTTTAGGTTCGCCGCGACCAACACTTACCATGCACTGACCACAAAAATGGAGGCCCCGCGGCTTGAACCCTTGACCTTTCACATGCCAAGCGAACGCTCTACCAACTGATCTACGCCCCATGCACGAGCAAACTGCTCTATTCCCCATTCTTTGCGACTCAGATGCGCACGGACACGATGGTTGGTTGGTTTGTAGCGGTGAAGGGAGCAGAGTACAAAGGCGCGGACCCGTTCATATACACAAAAGTTCCAAGTAGTTTCGATGCTCTGGTATTACAAATGCAAATTCCGTCTGTTTTTAACGTCTTAAATTGAAAGAGCCGTCACAAATTGCTCCGTTTTCACTCCTTGTCGACAATCATACAGCACCTGAGGTAACAAACACATCTCGAGCCCCATTGTGCACTCCATTATTCATGCCAACTCAGTGCCTCGCTCTTTACTACTGTGTACCAATCTTGTCGTCCAACTGCAAAACACTGGGCCACAACAAGTTTCCGCGTCTCCATTGCACTGCGCATACTACGAAACGCTCCCCAAACTTGGCACTCACCCTCGCAGCCGACTTTTCCGACTTTCCACGACGCTCACGCTAGTGACAGCATTATTTATAGTTCGACGTCGCGCCAAAGCGAATAAGCACATTTCGCCTACGGCTTAGGCCGCCCTCCTAGTGTGGCTGCTCGGTGTCTGCAGGCAGCGAGGGTCTGCAAGCTTCCTGTGTTCGCACCTATGTCACCTGTGCTTGCTTGTCAGAGACAGACTATCGCAAAACATACAACTCACTTCATGAATTGATTGCTACGGCATCTGTTATCAGCAGTCACAACTAGCAACACCAGTAGCAGCTGACTGCACGCAAAGAATAGGAATGTGCAGTGGGATTTACGTGAACTCAGCGCAAGGCAGATCTTTCCGACATAGGCTTGAGAATCTTACGGGAACACTTGTACTGTTTCTAAATTAAGTGTAGGCGTGGGAGGAGGGTGCTTCCTGCGCACTAATAACAGCACGCTTGTCAATTGTGGATGCTAATCATTCGCTTGTATCTTCCTAGACACATCTGCTGGTTGTGAATTATTCCACTTGCATGGCAAGGTGCGCATGTAGGTGAGTTAAAAATTCTGGAGGCACTGGGTATTGATCCCAGTACCTCTCGCATACTAAGCGAGCGCTCTACCATCTGAGCTACGACCGCCCCCCAGAAGACTAATGGTGCTACATACAGCCATATAGACGACACAGACCCTTGCACTCCCATTATTCAGCAGACAAACACTACTCTCTATGTATCCGTTAGTGTGTCTTTCAGGTTTCGTGCATTCTGTATCGAATCGTAGTTGGCCAAAATGAAAGTGGCACGTATAACGTCGAAAATAGAATTCGGACACCGCTCTGAGTAAGACCAACGTGTTGTCCACCCTCTAGACTTCAATGAGGTTAAGCCGCGATACCTAAGACAGATGACACCTCGATAACAGCCGGTCCCCACACTTACATCTTGCTCTCCTTACGTCAGTATACATCATATCAGTCTGTGACGCTGGCTTTGCAACATCTTGCGTGCCTTTAAGTTCGCCGCGACCAACACTTACCATGCACTGACCACAAAAAATTGAGGCGCCGCGGCTTGAACCCTGGACCTTTCACATGCCAAGCGAACGCTCTAGCAACTGAGTTACGCCCCATGCACGAGCAAACTGCGCTATTCCCCATTCTTTGCGACTCAGATGCGCACGGACACGATGGTTGGTTGGTTTGTAGCGGTGAAGGGAGCAGAGTACAAAGGGGCGGACCCGTTCATTTACACAAAAGTTCTAAGTAGTTTCGATGCTCTGGTATTACAAATGCAAATTCCGTCTGTTTTTAACGTCTTAAATTGAAAGAGCCGTCACAAATTGCTCCGTTTTCACTCCTTGTCGATAATCATACAGCACCAGAGGTAACAAACACATCTCGAGCCCCATTGTGCACTCCATTATTCATGCCAACTCAGTGCCTCGCTCTATACTACTGTGTACCAATCTTGTCGTCCAACTGCAAAACACTGGGCCACAACAATTTTCCGCGTCTCCATTGCACTGCGCATACTACGAAACGCTCCCCAAACTTGGCACTCACCCTTGCAGCCGACTTTCCCGACTTTCCACGACGCTCACGCAACGCTCACGCTAGTGACAGCATTATTTATAGTTCGACGTCGCGCCAAAGCGAATGAGCACGTTTCGCCTACGCCTTAGGCCGCCCTCCTAGTGTGGCTGCTAGGTGTCTGCAGGCAGCGAGGGTCTGCAAGCTTCCTGTGTTCGCACCTATGTCACCTGTGCTTGCTTGTCAGAGACAGACTATGGCAAAACATACAACTCACTCCATGAATTGATTGCTACGGCATCTGTTATCAGCAGTCACAACTAGCAACACCAGTAGCAGCTGACTGCACGCAAAGAATAGGAATGTGCAGTGGGATTTACGTGAACTCAGCGGAAGGCAGATCTTTCCGACATAGGCTTGAGAATCTTACGGGAACACTTGTACTGTTTCTAAATTATGTGTATTCGTGGGAGGAGGGTGCTTCCTGCGCACTAATAACAGCACGCTTGTCAATTGTGGATGCTAATTATTCGCTTGTATCTTCCTAGACACATCTACTGGTTGTGAATTATTCCACTTGCATGGCAAGGTGCGCATGTAGGTGTGTTGAAAATTCTGGAGGCACTGGGTATTGATCCCAGTACCTCTCGCACACTAAGCGAGCGCTCTACCATCTGAGCTACGCCCGCCCCCCCCGAAGACTAATCGTGCTACATACAGCCATATAGACGACACAGACCCTTGCACTCCCATTATTCAGCAGACAAACACTACTCTCTATGTATCCGTTAGGGTGTCTTTCAGGTTTCGTGCATTCTGTATCGAATCGTAGTTGGCCACAATGAAAGTGGCACGTATAACGTCGAAAATAGAATTCGGACACCGCTCTGAGTAAGACCAACATGTTGTCCACCCTCTAGACTTCAATGAGGTTAAGCCGCGATACCTAAGACAGATCTGCACTCGATGACACCTCGATAACAGCCGGTCCCCACACTTACATCTTGCTCTCCTTACGTCAGTATACATAATATCAGTCTGTGACGCTGGCTTTGCAACATCTTGCGTGCCTTTAGGTTCGCCGCGACCAACACTTACCATGCACTGACCACAAAAATGGAGGCCCCGCGGCTTGAACCCTTGACCTTTCACATGCCAAGCGAACGCTCTACCAACTGATCTACGCCCCATGCACGAGCAAACTGCTCTATTCCCCATTCTTTGCGACTCAGATGCGCACGGACACGATGGTTGGTTGGTTTGTAGCGGTGAAGGGAGCAGAGTACAAAGGCGCGGACCCGTTCATATACACAAAAGTTCCAAGTAGTTTCGATGCTCTGGTATTACAAATGCAAATTCCGTCTGTTTTTAACGTCTTAAATTGAAAGAGCCGTCACAAATTGCTCCGTTTTCACTCCTTGTCGACAATCATACAGCACCTGAGGTAACAAACACATCTCGAGCCCCATTGTGCACTCCATTATTCATGCCAACTCAGTGCCTCGCTCTTTACTACTGTGTACCAATCTTGTCGTCCAACTGCAAAACACTGGGCCACAACAAGTTTCCGCGTCTCCATTGCACTGCGCATACTACGAAACGCTCCCCAAACTTGGCACTCACCCTCGCAGCCGACTTTTCCGACTTTCCACGACGCTCACGCTAGTGACAGCATTATTTATAGTTCGACGTCGCGCCAAAGCGAATAAGCACATTTCGCCTACGGCTTAGGCCGCCCTCCTAGTGTGGCTGCTCGGTGTCTGCAGGCAGCGAGGGTCTGCAAGCTTCCTGTGTTCGCACCTATGTCACCTGTGCTTGCTTGTCAGAGACAGACTATCGCAAAACATACAACTCACTTCATGAATTGATTGCTACGGCATCTGTTATCAGCAGTCACAACTAGCAACACCAGTAGCAGCTGACTGCACGCAAAGAATAGGAATGTGCAGTGGGATTTACGTGAACTCAGCGCAAGGCAGATCTTTCCGACATAGGCTTGAGAATCTTACGGGAACACTTGTACTGTTTCTAAATTAAGTGTAGGCGTGGGAGGAGGGTGCTTCCTGCGCACTAATAACAGCACGCTTGTCAATTGTGGATGCTAATCATTCGCTTGTATCTTCCTAGACACATCTGCTGGTTGTGAATTATTCCACTTGCATGGCAAGGTGCGCATGTAGGTGAGTTAAAAATTCTGGAGGCACTGGGTATTGATCCCAGTACCTCTCGCATACTAAGCGAGCGCTCTACCATCTGAGCTACGACCGCCCCCCAGAAGACTAATGGTGCTACATACAGCCATATAGACGACACAGACCCTTGCACTCCCATTATTCAGCAGACAAACACTACTCTCTATGTATCCGTTAGGGTGTCTTTCAGGTTTCGTGCATTCTGTATCGAATCATAGTTGGCCACAATGAAAGTGGCACGTATAACGTCGAAAATAGAATTCGGACACCGCTCTGAGTAAGACCAACGTGTTGTCCACCCTCTAGACTTCAATGAGGTTAAGCCGCGATACCTAAGACAGATCTGCACTCGATGACACCTCGATAACAGCCGGTCCCCACACTTACATCTTGCTCTCCTTACGGCAGTATACATCATATCAGTCTGTGACGCTGGCTTTGCAACATCTTGCGTGCCTTTAGGTTCGCCGCGACCAACACTTACCATGCACTGACCACAAAAAATGGAGGCGCCGCGGGTTGAACCCTGGAACTTTCACATGCCAAGCAAACGCTCTACCAACTGAGCTACGCCCCATGCACGAGCAAACTGCGCTATTCCCCATTCTTTGCGACTCAGATGCGCACGGACACGATGGTTGTTGGTTTGTAGCTGTGAAGGGAGCAGAGTTCAAAGGCGCGGACCCGTTCATATACACAAAAGTTCCAAGTAGTTTCGATGCTCTGGTATTACAAATGCAAATTCCGTCTGTTTTTAACGTCTTAAATTGAAAGAGCCGTCACAAATTGCTCCGTTTTCACTCCTTGTCGACAATCATACAGCACCTGAGGTAACAAACACATCTCGAGCCCCATTGTGCACTCCATTATTCATGCCAACTCAGTGCCTCGCTCTTTACTACTGTGTACCAATCTTGTCGTCCAACTGCAAAACACTGGGCCACAACAAGTTTCCGCGTCTCCATTGCACTGCGCATACTACGAAACGCTCCCCAAACTTGGCACTCACCCTTGCAGCCGACTTTCCCGACTTTCCACGACGCTCACGCAACGCTCACGCTAGTGACAGCATTATTTATAGTTCGACGTCGCGCCAAAGCGAATGAGCACGTTTCGCCTACGCCTTAGGCCGCCATCCTAGTGTGTCTGCTCGGTGTCTGCAGGCAGCGAGGGTCTGCAAGCTTCCTGTGTTCGCACCTATGTCACCTGTGCCTGCTTGTCAGAGACAGACTATGGCAAAACATACAACTCACTCCATGAATTGATTGCTACGGCATCTGTTATCAGCAGTCACAACTAGCAACACCAGTAGCAGCTGACTGCACGCAAAGAATGGGAGTGTGCAGTGGGATTTACGTGAACTCAGCGCAAGGCAGATCTTTCCGACATAGGCTTGAGAATCTTACGGGAACACTTGTACTGTTTCTAAATTAAGTGTAGGCGTGGGAGGAGGGTGCCTCCTGCGCACTAATAACAGCACGCTTGTCAATTGTGGATGCTAATCATTCGCTTGTATCTTCCTAGACACATCTGCTGGTTGTGAATTATTCCACTTGCATGGCAAGGTGCGCCTGTAGGTGTGTTAAAAATCCTGGAGGCACTGGGTATTGATCCCAGTACCTCTCGCATACTAAGCGAGCGCTCTACCAAATTGATATTTGGATAACCCATAGCCAAAATTCTTATTATTAAACCAAGTTGTCTTAAAGTAGAAAGAGCAATAATCTTCTTCAAATCAAATTCAAAATTAGCGCCCAGTCCAGCCATAAATATAGTTATACAACCAATTAAAAGTAAAAATCAACCACAATTATAAGTATCTAATATTGGTCTAAAACGAATTAATAAATAAACACCAGCAGTAACAAGAGTAGAAGAATGAACTAAAGCAGAAACAGGAGTAGGAGCTGCTATAGCAGTAGGAAGTCATGAAGAGAAAGGAATCTGAGCTCTCTTAGTTATAGCCGCTAAAACAATTAATATAGTAATGAGCTTTATTTCAAAAGAATTAGAAATAAAATCATAATAATAAATATAATTGCAACCACCAAAATTTAACATTCATGCAATAGAAATTAAAATAGCAACATCACCAATACGATTAGAAAGTGCAGTTAATATACCAGCACTATAAGATTTTACATTTTGATAATAAATAACTAAACAATAAGAAACTAAACCTAAACCATCTCAACCTAATAAAATTCTAATTAAATTAGGACTAATAATTAAAAAACCTATAGAAAGAATAAATATTAAAACAATAATAATAAAACGATTTATATTCTTTTCACCAGATATATAATCCTCTCTATAATAAATAACCAAAGAAGAAATATATATAACAAAAGATATAAAAATAAGAGATATTCAATCCAAAATTAAAGTTATAACAACTATAGAACCATTTAAATTGAAAAGCTCTCACTCAACAAAAACTCTATAATCAATTATTAAATAATAAATACCTAAAATAAAAATTATAGTTCTCGAAAAAAAACAAAGAAAAAAAACTCAAAGAACAAATAGAAAATAAATTCATGGCCTAAGATGAAAAACTTCATATCATTGATTCCACAAAACAATATTTTTAATTAAAATTCTTAAGCAAACTAAACAAAGAAATATTCACCCTTTAAACAGAGAATATTTAAAGGCAATCAATGTAAAAGTAAAAGATGATATTCACGAAAATAACCAAGAGAACAAGTATAAACACCAGAATAATAATTTCCATGCTGAGAATAAGAATATATATACAAAGTATAAACAGCTCAAAAAAAAGATAAAAAAATCAAAGCAAAGAATCTAAAAGAAGATCAAGACATAATTCTATTTAATAATCTAATTTCACCTACCAAATTTAAAGAAGGAGGAGCAGCCATATTTGATGATCTTAAAATAAATCATCATAAAGCCATTCTTGGCATCAAATTAATTATACCCTTGTTAATTAATAATCTTCGTCTACCTAAACGTTCATAAATAATATTACATAAACAAAATAAACCACAACAACATAAACCATGACCAACCATTAGAGAAAGAGAACCTACACAACCTCATCAATTCATAGTCATCAATCCACCAATAAACATTCTTTTATGAGCAACAGAAGAATATGCAGTTAAAGACTTTAAATCAACCTGACGAAAACAAATAAATCTTACAATAACACCCCCAGATAAACCCAAAGATAATCAAAAATAATTAAACTTTAAACCCAAATAAGAAATAACCTTTATAACACGAAAAATACCATAACCACCTAACTTTAATAAAACACCAGCAAGAATCATTCTACCTGAAATAGGGGCCTCTACATGAGCCTTAGGAAGTCATAAATGAACCAAAAACATAGGTATCTTAACTAAAAAAGCCAAAATTATAAATACATAAAACATAAAATAATAAGAACCAAAATCAACTAATAAAGGAAAATATAAAGTATTAGAAAAATCGTAAACCCTAAATAAAACCAATAATAAAGGTAATCTAGCAACCAAAGTATAAAAAATTAAATAAACACCAGCCTGCAAACGCTCAGGTTGATAACCCCAACCCAAAATTAAAAGTAAAGCAGGAACTAATCTAGCCTCAAAAAAATATAAAAAGAAAGAAGACTTAATCTAGCAAATGAACAGTAAAGCATAATTATTAAAATCAAAACCATAAAAACAAAAAAATTAGAATGATATGAACTTAAATAAACTGAACCTCTAGCATTGATTATTAAAGAACAAATCCAAAAACTAAGCAAAATTAAACTAAAAGAAAAATAATCAATACCAAAATAATATCTAATTATATTCAAATCAGCATATGAATAAACACAAATTATAAACACAAAACTCGACAGAAACATTAAAGAATGAACCAACCATCAACAATTATTTAATAAACAAAGAGGGATCAAAAAAATAGTTATAAATAAATACTTTAACATTAAGATAAACCAAAAGAATTAAAAAAATCATTACTATGAGAACGAATTATTGAAACTAAAATAGAAAGACCTAAAGCACCCTCACAAACAGAAAAAACTAAAAAAATATCAGGAAAAAAATAATCGTAATCAAACTCAATAAGAAAAACAATAACTAATATAAATAAAGAAAGAACAATATATTCTAATCTCAAAAGAACCATTAATAAATGTTTACGTTTAGAAGAAAAAACATAAACACCAGCAAAATAAATCAATAAAGAAGTAAAAATAGAGAATATAAACATTAGTTTTAATAGTTTAAAAAAAACGCCGGTCTTGTAAACCGGAAATAAGTCCAGCCCCCACTTTTAAAACTTCAGAGGTGGAAAAGCTTCCTTCATCGGTCCCCAAAACCGATATTTTAAATAAACTAACCCCTGAAATGATCAAAATAATAATTATATCATTATCAAATGTAATAAATATTAATTTTATTAAACTAAGACACCCAATATCAATAATGCTTTTTATTATCCTTCAAACCTTCCTAGTTGGATTAATAACAGGAACAATAATAGAAAGATATTGATTATCATATATTTTATTTTTAACATTTCTTGGTGGTATACTAGTATTATTTATTTACATTACAAGAATTGCATCAAACGAAATATTTCAGCCTAAATCAATTACTATAATTATTACATTAATAATGTGAGTATTTATCATATCAATATTAATTATTCTAGATATATCTATATTTATAGACTTTTTCAAAAACACCGAAACTATAAATATTGATAATTCAATCAATTATCAAGAAATAACAATATCTTTAGAAAAATTATATAACAGACCAACATTCATTGTTACAATATTAATAATAATCTATTTATTTTTAGCACTACTAGCAGTTGTTAAAATCACTAATATTAATCAGGGACCTATTCGTAAAAAAGATAATTACTAATGAATAAACCCTTACGATTAAGACATCCTTTAATTAAAATTATTAATAACTCTTTAATTGACTTACCTGCCCCAACAAATATTTCATTTTGATGAAATTTTGGATCCCTATTAGGGTTATGTTTGGTAATTCAAATCGTAACTGGACTATTTTTAGCTATACATTATACATCAAATATTGAAATAGCATTCAGTAGTGTAGTACACATCTGCCGAGACGTAAATAATGGTTTAATTATCCGAACCTTACATGCAAATGGAGCATCTATATTTTTTATTTGTATTTACTTACATGTAGGACGGGGAATTTGCTACGGATCTTATATATATATACATACCTGAATAATTGGTACAGTGATTTTATTTTTAGTTATAGCAACTGCATTTATAGGATATGTCTTACCCTGAGGCCAAATATCTTTTTGAGGTGCAACAGTAATTACTAATTTATTATCAGCAATCCCATACTTAGGAACAGATTTACTCCAATGAGTATGAGGAGGATTCGCTGTTGATAATGCAACATTAAATCGAATCTTCACATTCCATTTTGTATTACCATTTATTATTGCTGCTATAGCAGCAATTCATTTAATTTTTCTTCACCAAACAGGATCTAATAATCCTCTTGGACTAAATGGAGATATTGAAAAAATTCCATTCCATCCATACTTTACCTTTATGGATTCTATTACATTTGTAATAATAACATCATTATTAATTATACTATGTTTAATCAATCCTTACCTATTAGGAGATCCAGATAACTTTGTACCTGCCAACCCATTAGTAACACCAGTTCACATTCAACCAGAGTGATATTTCCTATTTGCATATGCAATTCTACGATCTACTATCCCTAATAAATTAGGAGGTGTTATTGCATTATTTTTATCAATTAGAATCTTAATAATTTTACCATTTTATAATAAAACACCATTCCGAGGCATTCAATTTTACCCTCTTAATCAAATTTTATTCTGAATTATAGTAGTTGTTGTATGCTTACTAACGTGAATTGGTAAACGACCTGTTGAAGAACCTTATATTATAACAGGTCAAATCTTAACAATTATCTACTTTACATATTTCTTAATTAATGTCCATGTCGCAAACGCATGAGATAAATTAATTAAGGAATAAAGTTAATTAGCTTAGGAAAAGCATATGTTTTGAAAACATAAAATTAGAAGTTTAACTCTTCTATTAACTTTTCTCAAAAAATTTCACTAGTCAAATGAGATAAATAAAATCTTTAAACCAACAAAGAAAATAAAAAAATTGAAAGATAAAGGTAAAAAACTTTTTCAAGCTAAGTACATTAATTTATCATAACGAAACCGTGGTAATGTTCCACGAACCCAAATAAAACCAAAAGATATAATAGCAAGCTTAATAAAAAATATAAAAGAATAAAAATCACCACCTAAAAAAATTAAAGCCAATAATATTCTTATGAAGACAATTCTAGTATATTCAGCTAAAAAAATTAAAGTAAAACCACCCGCACCATACTCAATATTAAATCCTGAAACTAACTCAGATTCCCCTTCAGCAAAATCAAAAGGAGTACGATTAGTTTCAGCTAAACAAGAAGCAAAACAAGCTAAAGCTAAAGGAAAAGAAATAATAATAAATCAACAATAAAGCTGATAGTTTATAAAATCAAACATATTAAAACTACCAATTAAAATAATTAAAGACAATAACATTAAAGCTAAACTAACTTCATAAGAAATTGTTTGAGCAACAGAACGAAGAGAACCTAATAATGAATAATTTGAATTAGAAGATCAACCAGCAATAACACGCGATCTAGTGTCTAACCTAGTACAAGAAAAAAAATTAAAGTCCATAAGAAAAAGAACACATATAAGTTAAATAAGGAAAAATTACTCAAACGGCTAAAGAAATCATTAAATTAAAAACAGGGGAAAAATAATAAAGTTGGTAATTAGATATAATAGGAATTAGCTGCTCCTTACAAATTAAATTAATAGCATCTCTAAATGGCTGAGGAATTCCAACAAAACCTACCTTATTAGGACCCTTTCGAATCTGAATATAACCTAAAACCTTACGCTCTAATAAAGTTAAAAAGGCAACACTAATTAAAACACAAATAACCAATAAAAGAAAATTCAAAATAAATATAATTAAATCATAAAGTATCAATACTATTTGTAGAAAAAAATCTACATAAATGAATTCTAAATTCAACACATTAAACTGTCAAAATAGTAAATAAATTAATATTAATCAATATAACAAAAAATATTTTAACCATATGGTCCTTTCGTACTAATATGGATTAATAATCTTAGGATAGAAACCGACCTGGCTCACGCCGGTCTGAACTCAGATCAAGTAAGAATTTAAAGGTCGAACAGACCTAATCATTGGGCTCCTGCACCCAAAATTTTTCTTAATCCAACATCGAGGTCGCAGTCTGCTTTGTCGATATGAGCTCTCAAAAACAATTACGCTGTTATCCCTAAGGTAACTTAATCTTATGATCATAAATTATGGATCAAAATAACAAACATAAATAAATGATATAATAATGAAGAGTTTATCTATTCTTCATGTCACCCCAACAAAACATCATCATTAAATATAGAAAGACAAACAAAAAACTATATAAAAGTAAAATGTCAAGCTCTATAGGGTCGTCTCGTCCTAAAGAAGTATTTAAGCCTTTTGACTCAAAAGTTAAATTCAAAAATTTATTAAGAGACAGTTGATTTCTCGTCAAGCCATTCATTCCAGCCACTAATTAAGAGACTAATGATTATGCTACCTTTGCACGGTCAATATACCGCGGCTCTTTAAAAATACGCTCAGTGAGCAGGCCAGACCTCAAAGTATAAACAAGAGGACATGTTTTTGATAAACAGGCGGAAATCAATTTTGCCTAGTTCCTTATAATAAGTTCACAAGGTAAAAATTTCATACAAATAAATATACAAATTCTATCATTATTACAAAAATTTTAAAATTAAATTAATAATCTTAATAAAAAACCTAAAATATTTATAAAATCAAAATAAAAAATAATGAACTAAAACGTAATCTTAAAGATAGCTGGTTTAAAGCTTACTATTATATTTCTATAAAATAAATTATAGGTTATTAACTTCAAAGCTTATCCCTTAAAGAATAAATAAGTTAATATTTTTACTTAAAAAATTAAATAAAAACAAATAACTTTAAAAAATTAAATTTTTTCTTAAGAAACTAGATATCTTGGGAAACGATTAACATCTCATTTCTATAAATAATTTAATAATAATTATGATACATGAACTATAAATTATTTATAAATCAACCCAAATCGAGACAAGTAAAATAAATACTAAAATTTTGATAAACCCTGATACAAAAGGTACAATAAATAAAATCTACTTAAAAAAATTTAAAATAATGTTTCATAAAACACTTACATTACCAATACACTCAAATTTAAAAAATCAATTCTATAAAATATACTAAGACAAAAATACAATAAAATTATTTATATTAAATAATTAAAGAAACAAAAAATAAAAATAATAAAATAAATAATCAAGATATCCTGATTTGCACAGAAAAATTTTCAGTGTAAATTAAACACTTTACTAATAAGTTATATCTTGAAACTCTTCCTAGATACACTTTCCAGTCAATCTACTATGTTACGACTTATCTCATCTAAATTGAAGCTACTTTAAAATAGAATAGAATAATCAATAATGAGAGCGACGGGCGATGTGTACACATCTCAGAGCCAATATCAGTTAAATTAAATAAATTAATTTACTATCAAATCCACCTTCATTAACAGTATTTCACTATCAAATCCGTTATAAACAAAAATCTATTGTAACCCACCTCCTCTTAACTATAAGCTGCACCTTGACCTGAAATATTTTATAATTATAAATCTTGAGAATTATAACTCTAAAAAGATTCTCTGATAACGGAGATATACAAACAAATAAATTAAGTAGAGTAAATCGTGTATTTTCAATCATGGGGTAGGTTCCTCTGAATGGAATGAGATACCGCCAAATTCTTTGAGTTTAAAGACCTTAACTAATAGTACCCTGGTAAATATGATTAACATTTAAAATAATAGGGTATCTAATCCTAGTTTATTATTTAAATTTCACAGATTCATAAAAAGGGCCACAAATAAATGTTAACATTTCACCTTACAAATTTATATTTCAAGCCTAATAGTATAAACAACTGTTTTAACCAATAATATTCACTTGTATCAATCGTATAACCGCGGCTGCTGGCACGAATTATGCCGATACTAAATCAATTGCTAAATCAAAATCACTTGATAATTAAATCAAATTACTGCAAAAAGAACATTTAGTCTAACAAAACTTACATATAATACAAAGAAAAAGTGAATAAACAAGCAAGAATAAAACTTTTAAAAATAAAAAATAAGAAATTTTTAAATTTATTAAATCAGGAAAAAATAAAAGATTCAAATATTTAAAGAAAAAAAAGAAAAAACCACAAACATTAACAAAAAAAAGAAATGCTCCCCTGTATGACCACAACAACTTCTCTATTATATATAATTAAAGATTAATATGGAACATGTATAGCAATAAATGTATTATATTCTTTCTTAATTAATATTTCTTTTCACTAATAAATAAAGAAAGATTAAATATTATAATAAATATATTTTATACAATTATGTAATTTTATATACTATGTTATTAATATGAATTCTTTTTTTTATATTAAGTTAACTTATATATATATATATTAGTTAAATAATCTAATTATAGATGATTTATGTTAATTATATTATTATAATTAATATAATTATTTATATTATTATAATATTTTATATTTAAGACTAATAATTTTATTTATAATATCCAATTATAATAATATTAAATATTAAATTTCATATTATTATATATATTATATTATAATAACCTATTTTAAGCTAAAAACATAAGTAGCTATAATCCTAGGTATATGAATGTATTATAATAATCAATTAATAATAATAAGATGAACTTATAATCTTTTAATTTTAATTAAATGTAATATATTAATATAAATTATTTATTATATATATATATATATAAAAAAAAGGAGCAGGATAAATTAATTCTAATTAAACAAAATAATACATAAAAGAATTTCAAAAAAAAACTTTCGATTTATATATTAAATAAATGAAGTGCCTGATTATAGGGTTACATTGATAGGGTAAATAAAGTAAATAAAATTACCTTCATTAAAATTACATAAGATAAAAATAAACTACCTCCTTTAGTATCAAAAACTAACGTGCATCATACACCTTAATGTAAAAATGTAAGCTAAACAAGCTAATGGGTTCATACCCCATTTATAGAGGTATCAATCCTCTCCTTTTTAATGACCAACAACTCTACAAAACTTCTCTTCCTATCAACATTAATGATAGGAACGATGCTGTCCATTTCATCAAATTCCTGATTTGGGGTTTGAATAGGACTTGAGATCAACTTACTTTCATTTATTCCGCTCCTAACAAGAAATAAAAATATAATAATAAACGAATCATCAATTAAATATTTTATTGTCCAAGCAATAGCATCGACAATATTATTATTTTCAATTTTGCTGATTCAAATAAAATATCCCATGGGATGGGAAACAGAATTTATCCCATCAATAATAATTAGATCTAGACTATTATTAAAGATTGGAGCTGCACCTTTCCATTTCTGATTTCCAGAAGTTATAGGAGCATCAAGATGAAATAATTGTTTAACATTAATAACATGACAAAAAAATCGCCCCAATAATGGTCTTATCCTATTGTATTCAATTAAGAACTTTTATTTGAACAATTATTATATTAAGAATTATTATTGGGGCAAAAGGAGGTTTAAATCAAACATCCTTACGACAACTTTTAGCATATTCATCAATCAGACATCTAGGTTGAATAATTAGATCATTAACAGTCAGAGAAAACATCTGAGAACTATACTTCATTATATACTCACTATTAAGATTCATTATAGTTTTATTATTTAAGCAAATAAATTTATTTTTCATAAATCAAATTTATTCAGCCAGAAATATAAAAACCGAAATTAAATTCATAATATTCTTATCTTTATTATCTTTAGGTGGACTACCACCATTCCTTGGATTCTTACCAAAATGAATTGTAATACAATCGTTAATAGAAAACAATATAACAACTATTATAACTATTATAGTTGTATTAACTACAATTACACTCTACTACTATATACGTATTAGATTCTCAGCTCTAATTATATCATACACAGAAAATTCGTGATCTATAAAGATAAAGTCCCAAAAATCAAGAATCATTCTTCCTATAACAGTAATAATTTCAACAATAGGATTGATTTCAACATCAACCTTAATTTCATTATACTAAGGACTTAAGTTAATCAAACTAATAACCTTCAAAGTTATAATTAAAGGAATAATCTTTTAGGCCTTAGTAAAATTTTACAACTCCACAATTGCAGTCTAGAATCATAATTGAATATAACACCTAAATATGATAAGAGAGAAAACATCTCATAAGTAGATTTACAGTCTACCACCTAAAATTCAGCCATCTTACCGCAAAAATGATTATTCTCAACAAACCATAAGGACATTGGTACTTTATATTTTCTATTTGGAGCATGAGCAGGAATAGTAGGAACATCAATAAGAATACTTATTCGTGCAGAACTTGGTCAACCCGGATCTCTAATTGGGGATGACCAGATTTATCATTTTATTATTACAGCTCATGCATTCGTAATAATTTTCTTTATAGTAATACCTATTATAATTGGTGGATTTGGTAATTGACTTGTTCCACTAATAATTGGTGCACCAGATATAGCATTTCCACGAATAAATAATATAAGTTTTTGATTACTACCACCTTCACTAACCCTTCTTCTTACATCTTCTATAGTAGATAATGGTGCTGGTACAGGATGAACAGTTTACCCTCCTCTAGCAGGAGCTATTGCACACGGGGGTGCATCTGTAGATCTAGCTATTTTTTCACTACACTTAGCAGGTGTATCATCTATTCTTGGTGCAGTAAATTTCATTACAACAGCAATTAATATACGATCAGAAAGTATAACTTTAGATCAAACACCTTTATTTGTATGATCAGTAGCTATTACAGCATTACTTCTCCTTCTTTCACTTCCAGTTTTAGCAGGAGCTATTACTATATTATTAACAGATCGAAATTTAAATACATCATTCTTTGACCCTGCAGGAGGGGGTGACCCAATTCTATATCAACATCTATTTTGATTCTTTGGACACCCAGAAGTTTATATTTTAATTCTACCGGGGTTCGGAATTATTTCACATATTGTATGTCAAGAAAGAGGAAAAATTGAATCATTTGGAACATTAGGTATAATTTATGCTATACTATCAATTGGACTAATAGGATTTATTGTATGAGCACATCATATATTTACAGTAGGAATGGATGTTGACACACGAGCATATTTTACATCAGCAACAATAATTATTGCTGTACCTACAGGAATTAAGGTATTTAGATGATTAGCTACATTATATGGAACTAAATTCAAGTTCAATCCACCATTATTATGAGCTCTAGGATTTATTTTCCTATTTACAATTGGTGGATTAACAGGATTAGTATTAGCAAATTCATCACTTGATATTGTATTACATGATACATATTATGTAGTAGCCCACTTTCATGTATTATCTATAGGAGCAGTATTTGCAATTATAGGAGGTGTCATTCAATGATATCCACTATTTACAGGATTAACTATAAATAATACATGATGAAAAATCCAATTTACAATTATATTCATTGGAGTAAACTTAACATTCTTTCCTCAACATTTCCTAAGATTAGCAGGAATACCTCGACGATACTCAGACTACCCAGACGCATATACATCATGAAACGTAGTATCAAGAATTGGGTCTACAATTTCTATTGTAGGAATCATTATATTCATTGTAATTATATGAGAAAGAATGGTTACAAACCGAGCAATTATATTTAGAGCTAACATAAGAAGATCAACAGAATGACTACAAAATAACCCTCCTGCAGAACATAGTTACTCAGAATTACCATTAATCTCTAGATTCTAATATGGCAGATTAGTGCAGTAGATTTAAGCTCTACAAATAAAGGTTTGACCTTTTATTAGAAAATATTTATTAATGGCAACATGATCAAATTTATCTCTTCAAGATGGAGCTTCACCATTAATGGAACAATTATCATTCTTTCATGATCATACTATGGTCGTATTATTATTAATTACAGTAATTGTAGGTTATGCCTTAAGTTATATATTATTTATTGCCTATACTAACCGTAATATACTTCATGGACATTTAATTGAAACAATCTGAACAGCTTTACCAGCAATTACATTAATTTTTATTGCCCTTCCATCATTACGACTATTATATTTACTTGATGATTCAGTAGATGCAATAATCATAATTAAAACCATTGGACGACAATGATATTGAAGATATGAATATTCAGACTTCATAGATGTAGAATTTGACACTTATATAACACCAGAACAAGACCTAGAAAATGATGGATTTCGACTGCTAGATGTAGATAACCGAACAATCCTACCAATAAATACAGAAGTACGAGTGTTAACAAGAGAATCAGATGTTCTACACTCATGAGCAGTTCCTGCATTAGGGGTTAAAATTGATGCAACGCCAGGTCGGTTAAATCAAGGAACATTCACAATAAATCGACCTGGATTATTCTTTGGACAATGCTCAGAAATCTGTGGAGCAAACCACAGATTTATACCAATTGTAATTGAAAGAACTTCAGTAAATTTATTTATTAAGTGATTATCTAAGATAATTTAAGGAGTTAGTTAAAATAAATAACATTAGAGTGTCAATCTAAAGTAACTAAAAAAATTAGTACACCTTTAAATTCATCAGATGACTGAAAGTAAGTAATGGTCTCTTAAACCAAATAATAGTAAATTAACGACTACTTCTGATGGGGAAATTATATCCAAATCCCTCAAATATCCCCTCTTATATGATTCTCACTATTCATTATATTTTCAGCGACATTAATCTTGTTTAAACAAATAAACTTCTTCTCATTTAAACCTAACCTTATTAAAAGAGCAGAAAAAGGAACAAGTGAAATAAAAAACTTAAATTGAAAATGATAACAAATCTATTCTCAACATTTGACCCATCAACTAACATCTTTAATTTATCATTAAATTGATTTAGAACATTTCTAGGACTATTATTAATCCCATCACTATTTTGACTTACACCATCACGAATTAACATTATCTGAAATAAACTAAATTTAACCTTACATAATGAATTTAAAACACTACTTGGACCAAAATCATTTAATGGAACAACATTCATTTTCATCTCAATTCTTATTATAATATTATTTAACAATTTCATAGGATTATTCCCTTATATTTTTACTAGAACAAGACATTTAGCATTAACATTTGCAATTGCCCTACCTATATGACTAAGATTTATATTATTTGGATGAATTAACCATACTAATCATATATTTACACTCCTTGTACCACAAGGTACACCGCCCGCATTAATATCATTTATAGTACTAATTGAAACAATTAGTAATGTTATTCGACCAGGTACATTAGCAGTACGGTTAGCAGCAAATATAATTGCAGGACACTTATTATTAACCTTATTAGGAAACACAGGACCATCTATAGCAATAAACTTAATCTCATTACTAATTATTGGACAAATACTTCTATTAATTCTAGAATCAGCAGTAGCAATAATTCAAGCCTATGTTTTCTCAATTCTAAGAACTCTATATTCTAGAGAAGTATATTAAACCTATGTTAACAACTCACTCAAACCACCCATTCCACTTAGTAGACTATAGACCTTGACCATTAACAGGAGCAATTGGAGCAATAGTCCTAGTATCAGGACTAGCAAAATGATTCCACCTATTTAATATTAACTTATTTATAATTGGATTTGGAATTACCCTACTAACCATAATTCAATGATGACGAGATGTAGTACGAGAAGGAACATATCAAGGATTACATACAGGATTTGTATCAATTGGATTACGATGAGGAATAATTTTATTTATTGCATCAGAGGTATTATTTTTCGTTTCTTTTTTTTGAGCATTCTTTAGAAGAAGATTAGCACCAACAATTGAACTAGGAATACTATGACCTCCAATAGGAATTCAACCCTTTAACCCTATACAAATTCCATTACTTAATACAGCTATTCTTTTAGCATCAGGAGTAACAGTAACATGAGCACATCATAGTTTAATGGAATCTAATCATACTCAAGCACTACAAGGATTATTCTTCACAGTGTTATTAGGACTATACTTTACAATACTCCAAGCATATGAATATTGAGAAGCACCTTTTACCATTGCAGATGCAGTTTATGGGTCAACATTCTTTGTTGCAACAGGATTCCATGGTTTACACATAATTATTGGAACAATCTTTTTATCAACATGTCTACTTCGACACTCAATAAATCAATTCTCACCAAGACACCACTTTGGATTTGAAGCAGCAGCATGATACTGACACTTCGTAGACGTAGTATGATTATTCTTATATATCTCTATTTATTGATGAGGTAGATAATTGTTTTTCTAGTATAAATAGTACATTTGACTTCCAATCAGAAAGCTTGATATAAATCAAGAAAAACAATTCTAATTCTATCCACAAGAGTTTTCATTAGATTTATTATTCCAATAATTGTTATAATCCTGGCAACAACACTATCAAAAAAATTAATTAATGATCAACACGCGATCTAGTGTTTTGAATGTGGGTTTGATCCAAAAAGATCAGCACGAATACCATTCTCACTACGATTCTTCCTAATCGCAGTAATCTTTTTAATTTTTGATGTAGAAATTGCACTAATTCTACCAATTGTAATTATTTTTAAAACATCAGACATTATAATCTGAACAGTATCAACAATATTTTTTATTCTAGTTCTACTAGGTGGACTATACCATGAATGAAATCAAGGAGCATTACAATGAACAGAATAAAGGGTTGTAGTTAAACATAACATTTGGGTTGCATTCAAAAAGTATTGATAATATCAATCAACCTTAAATAGAATAAGAAACGAAATATTGCAGTCAGTTTCGACCTGGAAGATTGGTATATACTACCCTTATTCCTATTAATTGAAGCCAAAAAGAGGCGTATTACTGTTAATAATATAATTGAACTATAATAGTTCCAATTAAGGAAATGTAAAGCCAATATGAAAGCTGCTAACTTTTTATATTAGCGGTTAAACTCCGTTAACATTTCTAAAATTTATATAGTTTAAATAAAACATTACATTTTCACTGTAAAAATAATATATCTATATTTATAAATACCTAAAAGTAAAAATACTTCCTTAACATCTTCAGTGTCACGCTCTAATTATAAGCTATTTAAGTAAACGAAAAACAATATTACCAAAATAAATATTAAAAAAATAAAAGTTAAAAGATAAATCTTGAAATTAGAATCATATCAACCTTGAATATAACCAATTAAATAAATAAATAATCTATATAAACCTTGACCACCAAGTAATTCACCCCAACCATAATCAAATGACTTAGATGAATAATAACCTATTTTTAAAGGAATATATCTAATAATCTTAGTTAAAAGAAAAGGTATAAATCATATAGAACCAGCAAATCTGACAAAAGAAAGTATACTTAAAGAAAATAAATTATAAGAAAAATCAAAATTAGAAATAAGATAACCTAAATAAGCACCTAAAATAACAACTGTAATAGTTAAAAACTTTAAATAATAAGGTAAAGCAATCACATGAGGAATAGGAAAAATAATCAAGATAAAAGACTACCACCAAAAACAGCAACAAACAATAGACCAATTATTCCAAATGAAATATAATAACCCTTATCATCAAAAGAAAATCTAGAATAAAAATTATTATTTCCAGATATTGAATAATAAAACAAAGGAAAAGAATAAGAAGCAGTTAAACCAGTAGAAAAAAAATAAAGAAAAAAAATTAAACAATTAATTCATCTTAAACAAACCATCTCAAGAATTAAATCCTTTGAATAAAATTCCGCTAAAAAAGGTATTCCACACAAAGATAAACTAGAAACATTAAAACAAACTGAAGTTAAAGGTATGAAATTAACAATTTATCCTATAAAACGAATATCCTGAGAATCCTTCAAATTATGAATTATTGAACCTGCACTTATAAATATTAATGCCTTAAATAAAGCATGAGCCAATAAATGAAAAAATGCAAGCTTTGGATAACCCATAGCCAAAATTCTTATTATTAAACCAAGTTGTCTTAAAGTAGAAAGAGCAATAATCTTCTTCAAATCAAATTCAAAATTAGCGCCCAATCCAGCCATAAATATAGTTATACAACCAAGTAAAAGTAAAAATCAACCACAATTATAAGTATCTAATATTGGTCTAAAACGAATTAATAAATAAACACTAGCAGTAACAAGAGTAGAAGAATGAAATAAAGCAGAAACAGGAGTAGGAGCTGCTATAGCAGCAGGAAGTCATGAAGAAAAAGGAATCTGAGGTCTCTTAGTTATAGCTGCTAAAACAATTAATATAGTAATGAGCTTTATTTCAAAAGAATTAGAAATAAAATCATAATAATAAATATAATTTCAACCACCAAAATTTAACATTCATGCAATAGAAATTAAAATAGCAACATCACCAATACGATTAGAAAGTGAAGTTAATATACCAGCTCTATAAGATTTTACATTTTGATAATAAATAACTAAACAATAAGAAACTAAACCTAAACCATCTCAACCTAATAAAATTCTAATTAAATTAGGACTAATAATTAAAAAACCTATAGAAAGAATAAATATTAGAACAATAATAATAAAACGATTTATATTCTTTTCACCAGATATATAATCCTCTCTATAATAAATAACCAAAGAAGAAATATATATAACAAAAGATATAAAAATAAGAGATATTCAATCCAAAATTAAAGTTATAACAACTATAGAACCATTTAAATTGAAAAGCTCTCACTCAACAAAAACTCTATAATCAATTATTAAATAATAAATACCTAAAATAAAAATTATAGTTCTCGAAAAAAACAAAGAAAAAAAACTCAAAGAACAAATAGAAAATAAATTCACGGCCTAAGATGAAAAACTTCATATCATTGATTCCACAAAACAATATTTTTAATTAAAATTCTTAAGCAAACTAAACAAAGAAATATTCACCCTTTAAACAGAGAATATTTAAAGGCAATCAATGTAAAAGTAAAAGATGATATTCACGAAAATAACCAAGAGAACAAGTATAAACACCAGAATAATAATTTCCATGCTGAGAATAAGAATATATATACAAAGTATAAACAGCTCTAAAAAAAGATAAAAAAATCAAAGCAAAGAATCTAAAAGAAGATCAAGATATAATTCTATTTAATAATCTAATTTCACCTACCAAATTTAAAGAAGGAGGAGCAGCCATATTTGATGATCTTAAAAGAAATCATCATAAAGCCATTCTTGGCATCAAATTAATTATACCCTTGTTAATTAATAATCTTCGTCTACCTAAACGTTCATAAATAATATTAGATAAACAAAATAAACCAGAACAACATAAACCATGACCAACCATTAGAGAAAGAGAACCTACACAACCTCATCAATTCATAGTCATCAATCCACCAATAACCATTCTTTTATGAGCAACAGAAGAATATGCAGTTAAAGACTTTAAATCAACCTGACGAAAACAAATAAATCTTACAATAACACCCCCAGATAAACCCAAAGATAATCAAAAATAATTAAACTTTAAACCCAAATAAGAAATAACCTTTATAACACGAAAAATACCATAACCACCTAACTTTAATAAAACACCAGCAAGAATCATTCTACCTGAAATAGGGGCCTCTACATGAACCAAAAACATAGGTATCTTAACTAAAAAAGCCAAAATTATAAATACATAAAACATAAAATAATAAGAACCAAAATCAACTAATAAAGGAAAATATAAAGTATTAGAAAAATCGTAAACCTTAAATAAAACTAATAATAAAGATAATCTAGCAACCAAAGTATAAAAAATTAAATAAACACCAGCCTGCAAACGCTCAGGTTGATAACCCCAACCCAAAATTAAAAGTAAAGTAATAACTAATCTAGCCTCAAAAAAAATACAAAAAGAAAGAAGACTTAATCTAGCAAATGAACAGTAAAGCATAATTATTAAAATCAAAACCATAAAAACAAAAAAATTAGAATGATATGAACTTAAATAAACTGAACCTCTAGCAGTGATTATTAAAGAACAAATCCAAAAACTAAGCAAAATTAAACTAAAAGAAAAATAATCAATACCAAAATAAAATCTAATTATATTCAAATCAGCATATGAATAAACACAAACTATAAACACAAAACTCGACAGAAACATTAAAGAATGAACCAACCATCAACAATTATTTAATAAACAAAGAGGGATCAAAAAAATAGTTATAAATAAATACTTTAACATAAAGATAAACCATAAGAATTAAAAAATCATTACCATGAGATCGAATTATTGAAACTAAAATAAAAAGACCTAAAGCACCCTCACAAACAGAAAAAACTAAAAAAATTACAGGAAAAAAATAATCATAATTAAACTCAATAAGAAAAACAATAACTAATATAAATTAAGAAAGAACAATATATTCTAATCTCAAAAGAACCATTAATAAATGTTTACGTTTAGAAGAAAAAACATAAACACCAGCAAAATAAATAAATAAAGAAGTAAAAATAGAGAATATAAACGTTAGTTTTAATGGTTTAAAAAAAAACGCCGGTCTTGTAAACCGGAAATAAGTCCAGCCCCCACTTTTAAAACTTCAGAGGTGGAAAAGCTTCCATCATCGGTCCCCAAAACCGATATTTTAAATAAACTTACCCATGAAATGATCAAAATAATAATTATATCATTATCAAATGTAATAAATATTAATTTTATTAAATTAAGACACCCAATATCAATAATGCTTTTTATTATCCTTCAAACCTTCCTAGTTGGATAAATAACAGGAACAATAATAGAAAGATATTGATTATCATATATTTTATTTTTAACATTTCTTGGTGGTATACTAGTATTATTTATTTACATTACAAGAATTGCATCAAACGAAATATTTCAGCCTAAATCAATTACTATAATTATTACATTAATAATGTGAGTATTTATCATATCAATATTAATTATTCTAGATATATCTATATTTATAGACTTTTTCAAAAACACCGAAACTATAAATATTGATAATTCAATCAATTATCAAGAAATAACAATATCTTTAGAAAAATTATATAACAGACCAACATTCATTGTTACAATATTAATAATAATCTATTTATTTTTAGCACTACTAGCAGTTGTTAAAATCACTAATATTAATCAGGGACCTATTCGTAAAATAAGATAATTACTAATGAATAAACCCTTACGATTAAGACATCCTTTAATTAAAATTATTAATAACTCTTTAATTGACTTACCTGCCCCAACAAATATTTCATTTTGATGAAATTTTGGATCCCTATTAGGGTTATGTTTGGTAATTCAAATCGTAACTGGACTATTTTTAGCTATACATTATACATCAAATATTGAAATAGCATTCAGTAATGTAGTACACATCTGCCGAGACGTAAATAATGGTTGAATTATCCGAACCTTACATGCAAATGGAGCATCTATATCTTTTATTTGTATTTACTTACATGTAGGACGGGGAATTTACTACGGATCTTATATATATATACATACCTGAATAATTGGTACAGTGATTTTATTTTTAGTTATAGCAACTGCATTTATAGGATATGTCTTACCCTGAGGCCAAATATCTTTTTGAGGTGCAACAGTAATTACTAATTTATTATCAGCAATCCCTTACTTAGGAACAGATTTAGTCCAATGAGTATGAGGAGGATTTGCTGTTGATAATGCAACATTAAATCGATTCTTCACATTCCATTTTGTATTACCATTTATTATTGTTGCTATAGCAGCAATTCATTTATTTTTTCTTCACCTAACAGGATCTAATAATCCTCTTGGACTAAATGGAGATATTGAAAAAATTCCATTCCATCCATACTTTACCTTTAAGGATTCTATTACATTTGTAATAATAACATCATTATTAATTATACTATGTTTAATCAATCCTTACCTATTAGGAGATCCAGATAACTTTGTACCTGCCAACCCATTAGTAACACCAGTTCACATTCAACCAGAGTGATATTTCCTATTTGCATATGCAATTCTACGATCTATCCCTAATAAATTAGGAGGTGTTATTGCATTATTTTTATCAATTAGAATCTTAATAATTTTACCATTTTATAATAAAACACCATTCCGAGGCAACAATTTTACCCTATTAATCAAATTTTATTCTGAATTATAGTAGTTGTTGTATGCTTACTAACGTGAATTGGTAAACGACCTGTTGAAGAACCTTATATTATAACAGGTCAAATCTTAACAATTATCTACTTTACATATTTCTTAATTAATGTCCATGTCGCAAACGCGTGAGATAAATTAATTAAGGAATAAAGTTAATTAGCTTAGGAAAAGCATATGTTTTGAAAACATAAAATTAGAAGTTTAACTCTTCTATTAACTTTTCTCAAAAAATTTCACGTAACAAATGATATAAATAAAATCTTTGAACCAACAAAGAAAATAAAAAAATTGAAAGATAAAGGTAAAAAACTTTTTCAAGCTAAGTACATTAATTTATCATAACGAAACCGTGGTAATGTTCCACGAACCCAAATAAAACCAAAAGATATAATAGCAAGCTTAATAAAAAATATAAAAGAATAAAAATCACCACCTAAAAAAATTAAAGCCAATAATATTCTTATGAAGACAATTCTAGTATATTCAGCTAAAAAAATTAAAGTAAAACCACCCGCACCATACTCAATATTAAATCCTGAAACTAACTCAGATTCCCCTTCAGCAAAATCAAAAGGAGTACGATTAGTTTCAGCTAAACAAGAAGCAAAACAAGCTAAACTAAAGGAAAAGAAATAATAATAAATCAACAATAAAGCTGATAGTTTATAAAATCAAACATTTTAAAACTACCAATTAAAATAATTAAAGACAATAAAATTAAAGCTAAACTAACTTCATAAGAAATTGTTTGAGCAACAGAACGAAGAGAACCTAATAATGAATAATTTGAATTAGAAGATCAACCAGCAATTATAACAGTATAAACACCTAATGTAGTACAACATAAAAAAATAAAAATCCATAAGAAAAAGAACACATATAAGTTAAATAAGGAAAAATTACTCAAACGGCTAAAGAAATCATTAAATTAAAAACAGGGGAAAAATAAAAAAGTAGGTAATTAGATATAATAGGAATTGGCTGCTCCTTACAAATTAACTTAATAGCATCTCTAAATGGCTGAGGAATTCCAACAAAACCTACCTTATTTGGACCCTTTCGAATCTGAATATAACCTAAAACCTTACGCTCTAATAAAGTTAAAAAGGCAACACTAATTAAAACACAAATAACCAATAAAAGAAAATTCAAAATAAATATAATTAAATCATAAAGTATCAATACTATTTGTAGAAAAAAATCTACATAAATGAATTCTAAATTCAACACATTAATCTGTCAAAATAGTAAATAAATTAATATTAATCAATATAACAAAAAATATTTTAACCATATGGTCCTTTCGTACTAATATGGATTAATAATCTTAGGATAGAAACCGACCTGGCTCACGCCGGTCTGAACTCAGATCAAGTAAGAATTTAAAAGTCGAACAAACCTAATCATTGGGCTCCTGCACCCAAAATTTATCTTAATCCAACATCGAGGTCGCAGTCTGCTTTGTCGATATGAGCTCTCAAAAACAATTACGCTGTTATCCCTAAGGTAACTTAATCTTATGATCATAAATTATGGATCAAAATAACAAACATAAATAAATGATATAATAATGAAGAGTTTATCTATTCTTCATGTCACCCCAACAAAACATCATCATTAAATATAGAAAGACAAACAAAAAACTATATAAAAGTAAAATGTCAAGCTCTATAGGGTCGTCTCTTCCTAAAGAAGAATTTAAGTCTTTTGACTCAAAAGTTAAATTCAAAAATTTATTAAGAGACAGTTGATTTCTCGTCAAGCCATTCATTCCAGCCACTAATTAAGAGACTAATGATTATGCTACCTTTGCACGGTCAATATACCGCGGCTCTTTAAAAATACGCTCAGTGAGCAGGCCAGACCTCAAAGTATAAACAAGAGGACATGTTTTTGATAAACAGGCGGAAATCAATTTTGCCTAGTTCCTTATAATAAGTTCACAAGGTAAAAATTTCATACAAATAAATATACAAATTCTATCATTATTACAAAAATTTTAAAATTAAATTAATAATCTTAATAAAAAACCTAAAATATTTATAAAATCAAAATAAAAAATAATGAACTAAAATGTAATCTTCAAGATAGCTGGTTTAAAGCTTACTATTATATTTCTATAAAATAAATTATAGGTTATTAACTTCAAAGCTTATCCCTTAAAGAATAAATAAGTTAATATTTTTACTTAAAAAATTAAATAAAAACAAATAACTTTAAAAAATTAAATTTTTTCTTAAGAAACTAGATATCTTGGGAAACGATTAACATCTCATTTCTATAAATAATTTAATAATAATTATGATACATTAACTATAAATTATTTATAAATCAACCCAAATCGAGACAAGTAAAATAAATACTAAAATTTTGATAAACCCTGATACAAAAGGTACAATAAATAAAATCTACTTAAAAAAATTTAAAATAATATTTCATAAAACACTTACATTACCAATACACTCAAATTTAAAAAATCAATTCTATAAAATATACTAAGACAAAAATACAATAAAATTATTTATATTAAATAATTAAAGAAACAAAAAATAAAAATAATAAAATAAATAATCAAGATATCCTGATTTGCACAGAAAAATTTTCAGTGTAAATTAAACACTTTACTAATAAGTTATATCTTGAAACTCTTCCTAGATACACTTTCCAGTCAATCTACTATGTTACGACTTATCTCATCTAAATTGAAGCTACTTTAAAATAGAATAGAATAATCAATAATGAGAGCGACGGGCGATGTGTACACATCTCAGAGCCAATATCAGTTAAATTTAATAAATTAAATTACTATCAAATCCACCTTCATTAACAGTATTTCACTATCAAATCCGTTATAAACAAAAATCTATTGTAACCCACCTCCTCTTAACTATAAGCTGCAACTTGACCTGAAATATTTTATAATTATAAATCTTGAGAATTATAACTCTAAAAAGATTCTCTGATAACGGAGATATACAAACAAATAAATTAAGTAGAGTAAATAATGTATTATCAATCATGGGGTAGGTTCCTCTGAATGGAATGAGATACCGCCAAATTCTTTGGGTTTAAAGACCTTAACTAATAGTACCCTGGTAAATATAATTAACATTTAAAATAATAGGGTATCTAATCCTAGTTTATTATTTAAATTTCACAGATTCATAAAAAGGGCCACAAATAAATTTTAACATTTCGCCTTACAAATTTATATTTCAACCCTAATAGTATAAACAACTGTTTTAACCAATAATATTCACTTGTATCAATCGTATAACCGCGGCTGCTGGCACGAATTATGCCGATACTAAATCAATTGCTAAATCCAAAATCACTTGATAATTAAATCAAATTACTGCAAAAAGAACATTTAGTCTAACAAAACTTACATATCATACAAAGAAAAAGTGAATAAACAAGCAAGAATAAAACTTTTAAAAATAAAAGATAAGAAATTTTTAAATTTATTAAAACAGGAAAAAATAAAAGATTCAAATATTTAAAAAAAAGAAAAAACCACAAACATTAACAAAAAAAACGCTCCCCTGTATGACCACAACAACTTCTCTATTATATATAATTAAAGATTAATATGGAACATGTATAGCAATAAATGTATTATGTTCTTTCTTATTTAATCTTTCTTTTCACTAATAAATAAAGAGAGATTAAATAATATAATAAATATATTTATACAATTATGTAATTTAATATAATATGTTATTATTATGAATTCTTTTTTTATATTAAGTTAACTTATATATATATTAGTAAAATAATCTAATTATAGATAATTTATGTTAATTATATTATTATAATTAATATAATTATTTATATATTTATAATATTTTATATTTAAAATTAATAATTTTATTATTATATCCAATTATAATAATATTAAATATTAAATTTCATATTATTATATATATTATATTATAATAACCTATTTTAAGCTAATAACATAAGTAGCTATAATCCTAGGTAAATGAATGTATTATAATAATCAATTAATAATAATAAGATGAGTTTATAATCTTTTAATTGTAATTAAATGTAATATATTAATATAATTTATTTATTATATATATATATATATATATATATATATATATATATATATATATATATATAAAAGGAGCAGGATAAATTAATTCCAATTAAACAAAATAATACATAAAAGAATTTCAAAGAAAAACTTTCGATTTATATATTAAATAAATGAAGTGCCTGATTAAAGGGTTACCTTGATAGGGTAAATAAAGTAAATAAAATTACCTTCATTTAAAATTACATAAGATAGAATTAAACTACCTCCTTTAGTATCAAAAACTAACGTGCATCATACACCTTAATGTAAAAAGGTAAGCTAAACAAGCTAATGGGTTCATACCCCATTTATAGAGGTATCAATCCTCTCCTTTTTAATGACCAACAACTCTACAAAACTTCTCTTCCTATCAACATTAATGATAGGAACGATCCTGTCCATTTCATCAAATTCCTGATTTGGTTTTTGAATAGGACTTGAGATCAACTTACTTTCATTTATTCCACTCCTAACAAGAAATAACAATATAATAATAAACGAATCACCAATTAAATATTTTATTGTCCAAGCAATAGCATCGACAATATTATTATTTTCAATTTTGCTGATTCAAATAAAATATCCCATGGGATGGGAAACAGAATTTATCCCATCAATAATAATTAGATCTAGACTATTATTAAAGATTGGAGCTGCACCTTTCCATTTCTGATTTCCAGAAGTTATAGGAGCATCAAGATGAAATAATTGTTTAACATTAATAACATGACAAAAAATCGCCCCAATAATGGTCTTATCCTATTGTATTCAATTAAGAACTTTTATTTGAACAATTATTATATTAAGAATTATTATTGGGGCAATAGGAGGTTTAAATCAAACATCCTTACGACAACTTTTAGCATATTCATCAATCAGACATCTAGGCTGAATGATTAGATCATTAACAGTCAGAGAAAACATCTGAGAACTATACTTCATTATTTACTCACTATTAAGATTAATTATAGTTTTATTATTTAAGCAAATAAATTTATTTTTCATAAATCAAATTTATTCAGCCAGAAATATAAAAACCGAAATTAAATTCATAATATTCTTATCTTTATTATCTTTAGGTGGACTACCACCATTCCTTGGATTCTTACCAAAATGAATTGTAATACAATCGTTAATAGAAAACAATATAACAACTATTATAACTATTATAGTTGTATTAACTACAATTACACTCTACTACTATATACGTATTAGATTCTCAGCTCTAATTATATCATACACAGAAAATTCGTGATCTATAAAGATAAAGTCCCAAAAATCAAGAATCATTCTTCCTATAACAGTAATAATTTCAACAATAGGATTGATTTCAACATCAACCTTAATTTCATTATACTAAGGACTTAAGTTAATCAAACTAATAACCTTCAAACTTATAATTAAAGGAATAATCTTTTAGGCCTTAGTAAAATTTTACAACTCTACAATTGCAGTCTAGAATCATAATTGAATATAAGACCTAAATATGATAAGAGAGAAAACATCTCATAAGTAGATTTACAGTCTACCACCTAAAATTCAGCCATCTTACCGCAAAAATGATTATTCTCAACAAACCATAAGGACATTGGTACTTTATATTTTCTATTTGGAGCATGAGCAGGAATAGTAGGAACATCAATAAGAATACTTATTCGTGCTGAACTTGGTCAACCCGGATCTCTAATTGGGGATGACCAGATTTATAATGTTATTATTACACCTCACACATTTGTAATAATTTTCTTTATAGTAATACCTATTATAATTGGTGGATTTGGTAATTGACTTGTTCCACTAATAATTGGTGCACCAGATATAGCATTTCCACGAATAAATAATATAAGTTTTTGATTACTACCACCTTCATGAACCCTCTTCTTACATCTTCTATAGTAGATAATGGTGCTGGTACAGGATGAACAGTTTACCCTCCTCTAGCAGGAGCTATTGCACACGGGGGTGCATCTGTAGATCTAGCTATTTTTTCACTACACTTAGCAGGTGTATCATCTATTCTTGGTGCAGTAAATTTCATTACAACAGCAATTAATATACGATCAGAAAGTATAACTTTAGATCAAACACCTTTATTTGTATGATCAGTAGCTATTACAGCATTACTTCTCCTTCTTTCACTTCCAGTTTTAGCAGGAGCTATTACTATATTATTAACAGATCGAAATTTAAATACATCATTCTTTGACCCTGCAGGAGGGGGTGACCCAATTCTATATCAACATCTATTTTGATTCTTTGGACACCCAGAAGTTTATATTTTAATTCTACCGGGGTTCGGAATTATTTCACATATTGTATGTCAAGAAAGAGGAAAAATTGAATCATTTGGAACATTAGGTATAATTTATGCTATACTATCAATTGGACTAATAGGATTTATTGTATGAGCACATCATATATTTACAGTAGGAATGGATGTTGACACACGAGCATATTTTACATCAGCAACAATAATTATTGCTGTACCTACAGGAATTAAGGTATTTAGATGATTAGCTACATTATATGGAACTAAATTCAAGTTCAATCCACCATTATTATGAGCTCTAGGATTTATTTTCCTATTTACAATTGGTGGATTAACAGGATTAGTATTAGCAAATTCATCACTTGATATTGTATTACATGATACATATTATGTAGTAGCCCACTTTCATGTATTATCTATAGGAGCAGTATTTGCAATTATAGGAGGTGTCATTCAATGATATCCACTATTTACAGGATTAACTATAAATAATACATGATGAAAAATCCAATTTACAATTATATTCATTGGAGTAAACTTAACATTCTTTCCTCAACATTTCCTAAGATTAGCAGGAATACCTCGACGATACTCAGACTACCCAGACGCATATACATCATGAAACGTAGTATCAAGAATTGGGTCTACAATTTCTATTGTAGGAATCATTATATTCATTGTAATTATATGAGAAAGAATGGTTACAAACCGAGCAATTATATTTAGAGCTAACATAAGAAGATCAACAGAATGACTACAAAATAACCCTCCTACTGAACATAGTTACTCAGAATTACCATTAATCTCTAGATTCTAATATGGCAGATTAGTGCAGTAGATTTAAGCTCTACAAATAAAGGTTTGACCTTTTATTAGAAAATATTTATTAATGGCAACATGATAAAATTTATCTCTTCAAGATGGAGCTTCACCATTAATGGAACAATTATCATTCTTTCATGATCATACTATAGTCATATTATTATTAATTACAGTAATTGTAGGTTATGCCTTAAGTTATATATTATTTATTGCCTATACTAACCGTAATATACTTCATGGACATTTAATTGAAACAATCTGAACAGCTTTACCAGCAATTACATTAATTTTTATTGCCCTTCCATCATTACGACTATTATATTTACTTGATGATTCAGTAGATGCAATAATCACAATTAAAACCATTGGACGACAATGATATTGAAGATATGAATATTCAGACTTCATAGACGTAGAATTTGACACTTATATAACACCAGAACAAGACCTAGAAAATGATGGATTTCGACTGCTAGATGTAGATAACCGAACAATCCTACCAATAAATACAGAAGTACGAGTATTAACAAGAGCATCAGATGTTCTACACTCATGAGCAGTTCCTGCATTAGGGGTTAAAATTGATGCAACGCCAGGTCGGTTAAATCAAGGAACATTCACAATAAATCGACCTGGATTATTCTTTGGACAATGCTCAGAAATCTGTGGAGCAAACCACAGATTTATACCAATTGTAATTGAAAGAACTTCAGTAAATTTATTTATTAAGTGATTATCTAAGATAATTTAAGGAGTTAGTTAAAATAAATAACATTAGAGTGTCAATCTAAAGTAACTAAAAAAATTAGTACACCTTGAAATTCATCAGATGACTGAAAGTAAGTAATGGTCTCTTAAACCAAATAATAGTAAATTAACGACTACTTCTGATGGGGAAATTATATCCAAATCCCTCAAATATCCCCTCTTATATGATTCTCACTATTCATTATATTTTCAGCTACATTAATCTTGTTTCATCAAATAAACTTCTTCTCATTTAAACCTAACCTTATTAAAAGAGCAGAAAAAGGAACAATTGAAATAAAAAACTTAAATTGAAAATGATAACAAATCTATTCTCAACATTTGACCCATCAACTAACATCTTTAATTTATCATTAAATTGAACTAGAACATTTCTAAGACTATTATTAATCCCATCACTATTTTGACTTACACCATCACGAATTAACATTATCTGAAATAAACTAAATTTAACCTTACATAATGAATTTAAAACACTACTTGGACCAAAATCATTTAATGGAACAACATTCATTTTCATCTCAATTCTTATTATAATATTATTTAACAATTTCATAGGTTTATTCCCTTATATTTTTACTAGAACAAGACATTTAGCATTAACATTTGCAATTGCCCTACCTATATGACTAAGATTTATATTATTTGGATGAATTAACCATACTAATCATATATTTACACACCTTGTACCACAAGGTACACCGCCCGCATTAATATCATTTATAGTACTAATTGAAACAATTAGTAATGTTATTCGACCAGGTACATTAGCAGTACGGTTAGCAGCAAATATAATTGCAGGACACTTATTATTAACCTTATTAGGAAACACAGGACCATCTATAGCAATAAACTTAATCTCATTACTAATTATTGGACAAATACTTCTATTAATTCTAGAATCAGCAGTAGCAATAATTCAAGCCTATGTTTTCTCAATTCTACGAACTCTATATTCTAGAGAAGTATATTAAACCTATGTTAACAACTCACTCAAACCACCCATTCCACTTAGTAGACTATAGACCTTGACCATTAACAGGAGCAATTGGAGCAATAGTCCTAGTATCAGGACTAGCAAAATGATTCCACCTATTTAATATTAACTTATTTATAATTGGATTTGGAATTACCCTACTAACCATAATTCAATGATGACGAGATGTAGTACGAGAAGGAACATATCAAGGATTACATACAGGATATGTATCAATTGGATTACGATAAGGAATAATTTTATTTATTGCATCAGAGGTATTATTTTTCGTTTCTTTTTTTTGAGCATTCTTTAGAAGAAGATTAGCACCAACAATTGAACTAGGAATACTATGACCTCCAATAGGAATTCAACCCTTTAACCCTATACAAATTCCATTACTTAATACAGCTATTCTTTTTGCATCAGGAGTAACAGTAACATGAGCACATCATAGTTTAATGGAATCTAATCATACTCAAGCACTACAAGGATTATTCTTCACAGTGTTATTAGGACTATACTTTACAATACTCCAAGCATATGAATATTGAGAAGCACCTTTTACCATTGCAGATGCAGTTTATGGGTCAACATTCTTTGTTGCAACAGGATTCCATGGTTTACACGTAATTATTGGAACAATCTTTTTATCAACATGTCTACTTCGACACTCAATAAATCAATTCTCACCAAGACACCACTTTCGATTTGAAGCAGCAGCATGATACTGACACTTCGTAGACGTAGTATGATTATTCTTATATATCTCTATTTATTGATGAGGTAGATAATTGTTTTTCTAGTATAAATAGTACATTTGACTTCCAATCAGAAAGCTTGATATAAATCAAGAAAAACAATTCTAATTCTATCCACAAGAGTTTTCATTAGATTTATTATTCCAATAATTGTTATAATCCTGGCAACAACACTATCAAAAAAATTAATTAATGATCGAGAAAAAAGATCACCATTTGAATATGGGTTTGATCCAAAAAGATCAGCACGAATACCATTCTCACTACGATTCTTCCTAATCGCAGTAATCTTTTTAATTTTTGATGTAGAAATTGCACTAATTCTACCAATTGTAATTATTTTTAAAACATCAGACATTATAATCTGAACAGTATCAACAATATTTTTTATTCTAGTTCTACTAGGTGGACTATACCATGAATGAAATCAAGGAGCATTACAATGAGCAGAATAAAGGGTTGTAGTTAAACATAACATTTGGGTTGCATTCAAAAAGTATTGATAATATCAATCAACCTTAAATAGAATAAGAAGCGAAATATTGCAGTCAGTTTCGACCTGGAAGATTGGTATATACTACCCTTATTCTTATTAATTGAAGCCAAAAAGAGGCGTATTACTGTTAATAATATAATTGAACTATAATAGTTCCAATTAAGGAAATGTAAAGCCAATATGAAAGCTGCTAACTTTTTATATTAGCGGTTAAACTCCGTTAACATTTCTAAAATTTATATAGTTTAAATAAAACATTACATTTTCACTTTAAAAATTATATATCTATATTTATAAATACCTAAAAGTAAAAATACTTCCTTAACATCTTCAGTGTCACGCTCTAATTATAAGCTATTTAAGTAAACGAAAAATAATATTACCAAAATAAATATTCAAAAAATAAAAGTTAAAAGATAAATCTTGAAATTAGAATCATATCAACCTTGAATATAACCAATTAAATAAATAAATAATCTATATAAACCTTGACCACCAAGTAATTCACCCCAACCAAAATCAAATGACTTAGATGAATAATAACCTATTTTTAAAGGAATATATCTAATAAACTTAGTTGAAAGAAAAGGTATAAATCATATAGAACCAGCAAATCTGACAAAAGAAAGTATACTTAAAAAAACAAATTATGAGAAAAATCAAAATTAGAAATAAGATAACCTAAATAAGCACGTAAAATAACAACTGTAATAGTTAAAAACTTTAAATAATAAGGTAAAGCAATCACATGAGGAATAGGAAAAATTAATCAAGATAAAAGACTACCACCAAAAACAGCAACAAACAATAGACCAATTATTCCAAATGAAATATAATAACCCTTATCATCAAAAGAAAATCTAGAATAAAAATTATTATCACCAGATATTGAATAATAAAACAAACGAAAAGAATAAGAAGCAGTTAAACCAGTAGAAAAAAAATAAAGAAAAAAAATTAAACAATTAATTCATCTTAAACAAACCATCTCAAGAATTAAATCCTTTGAATAAAATCCCGCTAAAAAAGGTATTCCACACAAAGATAAACTAGAAACATTAAAACAAACTGAAGTTAAAGGTATGAAATTAACAATTGATCCTATAAAACGAATATCCTGAGAATCCTTCAAATTATGAATTATTGAACCTGCACATATAAATAATAATGCCTTAAATAAAGCATGAGCCAATAAATGAAAAAATGCAAGCTTTGGATAACCCATAGCCAAAATTCTTATTATTAAACCAAGTTGTCTTAAAGTAGAAAGAGCAATAATCTTCTTCAAATCAAATTCAAAATTAGTGCCCAATCCAGCCATAAATATAGTTATACAACCAATTAAAAGTAAAAATCAACCTCAATTATAAGTATCTAATATTGGTCTAAAACGAATTAATAAATAAACACCAGCAGTAACAAGAGTAGAAGAATGAACTAAAGCAGAAACAGGAGTAGGAGCTGCTATAGCAGCAGGAAGTCATGAAGAGAAAGGAATCTGAGCTCTCTTAGTTATAGCTGCTAAAACAATTAATATAGTAATGAGCTTTATTTCAAAAGAATTAGAAATAAAATCATAATAATAAATATAATTGCAACCACCAAAATTTAACATTCATGCAATAGAAATTAAAATAGCAACATCACCAATACGATTAGAAAGTGCAGTTAATATACCAGCACTATAAGATTTTACATTTTGATAATAAATAACTAAACAATAAGAAACTAAACCTAAACCATCTCAACCTAATAAAATTCTAATTAAATTAGGACTAATAATTAAAAAACCTATAGAAAGAATAAATATTAAAACAATAATAATAAAACGATTTATATTCTTTTCACCAGATATATAATCCTCTCTATAATAAATAACCAAAGAAGAAATATATATAACAAAAGATATAAAAATAAGAGATATTCAATCCAAAATTAAAGTTATAACAACTATAGAACCATTTAAATTGAAAAGCTCTCACTCAACAAAAACTCTATAATCAATTATTAAATAATAAATACCTAAAATAAAAATTATAGTTCTCGAAAAAAACAAAGAAAAAAAACTCAAAGAACAAATAGAAAATAAATTCACGGCCTAAGATGAAAAACTTCATATCATTGATTCCACAAAACAATATTTTTAATTAAAATACTTAAGCAAACTAAACAAAGAAATATTCACCCTTTAAACAGAGAATATTTAAAGGCAATCAATGTAAAAGTAAAAGATGATATTCACGAAAATAACCAAGAGAACAAGTGTAAACACCAGAATAATAATTTCCATGCTGAGAATAAGAATATATATACAAAGTATAAACAGCACTAAAAAAAGATAAAAAAATCAAGCAAAGAATCTAAAAGAAGATCAAGATATAATTCTATTTAATAATCTAATTTCACCTAACAAATTTAAAGAAGGAGGAGCAGCCATATTTGATGATCTTAAAAGAAATCATCATAAAGCCATTCTTGGCATCAAATTAATTATACCCTTGTTAATTAATAATCTTCGTCTACCTAAACGTTCATAAATAATATTATATAAACAAAATAAACCAGAAGAACATAAACCATGACCAACCATTAGAGAAAGAGAACAGAAGAATATGCAATTAAAGACTTTAAATCAACCTGACGAAAACAAATAAATCTTACAATAACACCCCCAGATAAACCCAAAGATAATCAAAAATAATTAAACTTTAAACTCAAATAAGAAATAACCTTTATAACACGAAAAATACCATAACCACCTAACTTTAATAAAACACCAGCAAGAATCATTCTACCTGAAATAGGGGCCTCTACATGAGCCTTAGGAAGTCATAAATGAACCAAAAACATAGGTATCTTAACTAAAAAAACCAAAATTATAAATACATAAAACATAAAATAATAAGAACCAAAATCAACTAATAAAGGAAAACATAAAGTATTAGAAAAATCATAAACCTTAAATAAAACTAATAATAAAGGTAATCTAGCAACCAAAGTATAAAAAATTAAATAAACACCAGCCTGCAAACGCTCAGGTTGATAACCCCAACCCAAAATTAAAAGTAAAGTAGGAACTAATCTAGCCCCCAAAAAAATATAAAAAGAAAGAAGACTTAATCTAGCAAATGAACAGTAAAGCATAATTATTAAAATCAAAAAAATTAGTATGATATGAACTTAAATAAACTGAACCTCTAGCAGTGATTATTAAAGAACAAATCCAAAAACTAAGCAAAATATAACTAAAAGAAAAATAATCAATACAAAATAATATCTTATTATATTCAAATCAGCATATGAATAAACACAAATTATAAACACAAAACTCGACAGAAACATTAAAGAATGAACCAACCATCAACAGTTATTTAATAAACAAAGAGGGATCAAAAAATAGTTATAAATAAATACTTTAACATTAAGATAAACCAAAAGAATTAAAAAAATCATTACCATGAGAACGAATTATTGAAACTAAAATAGAAAGACCTAAAGCACCCTCACAAACAGAAAAAACTAAAAAAATAACAGGAAAATAATAATCATAATCAAACTCAATAAGAAAAACAATAACTAATATAAATAAAGAAAGAACAATATATTCTAATCTCAAAAGAACCATTAATAAATGTTTACGTTTAGAAGAAAAAACATAAACACCAGCAAAATAAATCAATAAAGAAGTAAAAATAGAGAATATAAACATTAGTTTTAATAGTTTAAAAAAAACGCCGGTCTTGTAAACCGGAAATAGGTCCAGCCCCCACTTTTAAAACTTCAGAGGTGGAAAAGCTTCCATCATCGGTCCCCAAAACCGATATTTTAAATAAACTAACCCCTGAAATGATCATAATAATAATTATATCATTATCAAATGTAATAAATATTAATTTAATTAAATTAAGACACCCAATATCAATAATGCTTTTTATTATCCTTCAAACCTTCCTAGTTGGATTAATAACAGGAACAATAATAGAAAGATATTGATTATCATATATTTTATTTTTAACATTTCTTGGTGGTATACTAGTATTATTTATTTACATTACAAGAATTGCATCAAACGAAATATTTCAGCCTAAATCAATTACTATAATTATTACATTAATAATGTGAATATTTATCATATCAATATTAATTATTCTAGATATATCTATATTTATAGACTTTTTCAAAAACACCAAAACTATAAATATTGATAATTCAATCAATTATCAAGAAATAACAATATCTTTAGAAAAATTATATAACAGACCAACATTCATTATTACAATAATAATAATAATTTATTTATTTTTAGCACTACTACCAGTTGTTAAAATCACTAATATTAATCAGGGACCTATTCGTAAAATAAGATAATTACTAATGAATAAACCCTTACGATTAAGACATCCTTTAATTAAAATTATTAATAACTCTTTAATTGACTTACCTGCCCCAACAAATATTTCATTTTGATGAAATTTTTGATCCCTATTAGGGTTATGTTTGGTAATTCAAATCGTAACTGGACTATTTTTAGCTATACATTATACATCAAATATTGAAATAGCATTCAGTAGTGTAGTACACATCTGCCGAGACGTAAATAATGGTTTAATTATCCAAACCTTACATGCAAATGAAGCATCTATATTTTTTATTTGTATTTACTTACATGTAGGAAGGGGAATTTACTACGGATCTTATATATATATACATACCTGAATAATTGGTACAGTGATTTTATTTTTAGTTATAGCAACTGAATTTATGGGATATGTCTTACCCTGAGGCCAAATATCATTTTCAGGTGCATCAGTAATTACTAATTTATTATCATCAATCCCATACTTAGGAACAGATTTAGTCCAATGAGTATGAGGAGGATTCGCTGTTGATAATCCAACATTAAATCGATTCTTCACATTCCATTTTGTATTACCATTTATTATTGCTGCTATAGCAGCAATTCATTTATTTTTTCTTCACCAAACAGGATCTAATAATCCTCTTGGACTAAAAGGAGATATTGAAAAAATTCCATTCCATCCATACTTTACCTTTAAGGATTCTATTACATTTGTAATAATAACATCATTATTAATTATACTATGTTTAATCAATCCTTACCTATTAGGAGATCCAGATAACTTTGTACCTGCCAACCCATTAGTAACACCAGTTCACATTCAACCAGAGTGATATTTCCTATTTGCATATGCAATTCTACGATCTACTATCCCTAATAAATTAGGAGGTGTTATTGCATTACTTTTATCAATTAGAATCTTAATAATTTTACCATTTTATAATAAAACACCATTCCGAGGCATTCAATTTTACCCTATTAATCAAATTTTATTCTGAATTATAGTAGTTGTTGTATGCTTACTAACGTGAATTGGTAAACGACCTGTTGAAGAACCTTATATTATAACAGGTCAAATCTTAACAACTATCTACTTTACATATTTCTTAATTAATGTCCATGTCGCAAACGCATGAGATAAATTAATTAAGTCAATAAAGTTAATTAGCTTAGGAAAAGCATATGTTTTGAAAACATAAAATTAGAAGTTTAACTCTTCTATTAACTTTTCTCAAAAAATTTCACGTAACAAATGATATAAATAAAATCTTTGAACCAACAAAGAAAATAAAAAAATTGAAAGATAAAGGTAAAAAACTTTTTCAAGCTAAGTACATTAATTTATCATAACGAAACCGTGGTAATGTTCCACGAACCCAAATAAAACCAAAAGATATAATAGCAAGCTTAATAAAAAATATAAAAGAATAAAAATCACCACCTAAAAAAATTAAAGCCAATAATATTCTTATGAAGACAATTCTAGTATATTCAGCTAAAAAAATTAAAGTAAAACCACCCGCACCATACTCAATATTAAATCCTGAAACTAACTCAGATTCCCCTTCAGCAAAATCAAAAGGAGTACGATTAGTTTCAGCTAAACAAGAAGCAAAACAAGCTAAAGCTAAAGGAAAAGAAATAATAATAAATCAACAATAAAGCTGATAGTTTATAAAATCAAACATATTAAAACTACCAATTAAAATAATTAAAGACAATAAAATTAAAGCTAAACTAACTTCATAAGAAATTGTTTGAGCAACAGAACGAAGATTATCTAATAATGAATAATTTGAATTAGAAGATCAACCAGCAATTATAACAGTATAAACACCTAACCTAGTACAACATAAAAAAAATAAAAATCCATAAGAAAAAGAACACATAGAAGTTAAATAAGGAAAAATTACTCAAACGGCTAAAGAAATCATTAAATTAAAAACAGGGGAAAAATAATAAAGTAGGTAATTAGATATAATAGGAATTGGCTGCTCCTTACAAATTAACTTAATAGCATCCCTAAATGGCTGAGGAATTCCAACAAAACCTACCTTATTTGGACCCTTTCGAATCTGAATATGACCTAAAACCTTACGCTCTAATAAAGTTAAAAAGGCAACACTAATTAAAACACAAATAACCAATAAAAGAAAATTCAAAATAAATATAAATAAATCATAAAGTATCAATACTATTTGTAGAAAAAAATCTACATAAACGAATTCTAAATTCAACACATTAATCTGTCAAAATAGTAAATAAATTAATATTAATCAATATAACAAAAAATATTTTAACCATATGGTCCTTTCGTACTAATATGGATTAATAATCTTAGGATAGAAACCGACCTGGCTCACGCCGGTCTGAACTCAGATCAAGTAAGAATTTAAAGGTCGAACAGACCTAATCATTGGGCTCCTGCACCCAAAATTTTTCTTAATCCAACATCGAGGTCGCAATCTGCTTTGTCGATATGAGCTCTCAAAAACAATTACGCTGTTATCCCTAAGGTAACTTAATCTTATGATCATAAATTATGGATCAAAATAACAAACATAAATAAATGATATAATAATGAAGAGTTTATCTATTCTTCATGTCACCCCAACAAAAATCATCATTAAATATAGAAAGACAAACAAAAAACTATATAAAAGTAAAATGGTCAAGCTCTATAGGGTCTTCTCGTCCTAAAGAAGAATTTAAGCCTTTTGACTCAAAAGTTAAGTTCAAAAATTTATTACGAGACAGTTGATTTCCCGTCAAGCCATTCATTCCAGCCACTAATTAAGAGACTAATGATTATGCTACCTTTGCACGGTCAAAATACCGCGGCTCTCTAAAAATACGCTCAGTGAGCAGGCCAGACCTCAAAGTATAAACAAGAGGACATGTTTTTGATAAACAGGCGGAAATCAATTTTGCCTAGTTCCTTATAATAAGTTCACAAGGTAAAAATTTCATACAAATAAATATACTAATTCTATCATTATTACAAAAATTTTAAAATTAAATTAATAATCTTAATAAAAAACATAAAATATTTATAAAATCAAGATAAAATATAATGAACTAAAACGTAATCTTAAAGATAGCTGGTTTAAAGCTTACTATTATATTTCTATAAAATCAATTATAGATTATTAACTTCAAAGCTTATCCCTTAAAGAATAAATAAGTTAATATTTTTACTTAAAAAATTAAATAAAAACAAATAACTTTAAAAAATTAAATTTTTTCTTAAGAAACTAGATATCTTGGGAAACGATTAACATGTCATTTCTATAAATAATTTAATAATAATTATGATACATTAACTATAAATTATTTATAAATCAACCCAAATCGAGACAAGTAAAATAAATACTAAAATTTTGATAAACCCTGATACAAAAGGTACAATAAATAAAATCTACATAAAAAAATTTAAAATAATATTTCATAAAACACTTACATTACCAATACACTATAATTTAAAAAATCAATTCTATAAAATATACTAAGACAAAAATACTATAAAATTATTTATATTAAATAATTAAATAAACAAAAATAAATATAATAAAATAAATAATCAAGATATCCTGATTTGCACAGAAAAATTTTCAGTGTAAATGAAACACTTTACTAATAAGTTATATCTTGAAACTCTTCCTAGATACACTTTCCAGTACATCTACTATGTTACGACTTATCTCATCTAAATTGAAGCTACTTTAAAATAGAATAGAATAATCAATAATGATAACGACGGGCGATGTGTACACATCTCAGAGCCAATATCAGTTAAATTAAATAAATTAAATTACTATCAAATCCACCTTCATTAACAGTATTTCACTATCAAATCCGTTATAAACAAAAATCTATTGTAACCCACCTCCTCTTAACTATAAGCTGTACCTTGACCTGAAATATGTTATAATTATAAATCTTGAGAATTATAACTCTAAAAAGATTCTCTGATAACGGAGATATACAAACAAATAAATTAAGTAGAGTAAATCGTGTATTATCAATCATGGGGTAGGTTCCTCTGAATGGAATGAGATACCGCCAAATTCTTTGGGTTTAAAGACCTTAACTAATAGTACCCTGGTAAATATAATTAACATTTAAAATAATAGGGTATCTAATACTAGTTTATTATTTAAATTTCACAGATTCATAAAAAGGGCCACAAATAAATTTTAACATTTCACCTTACAAATTTATATTTCAACCCTAATAGTATAAACAACTGTTTTAACCAATAATATTCACTTGTATCAATCGTATAACCGCGGCTGCTGGCACGAATTATGCCGATACTAAATCAATTGCTAAATCCAAAATCACTTGATAATTAAATCAAATTACTGCAAAAAGAACATTTAGTCTAACAAAACTTACATATAATACAAAGAAAAAGTGAATAAACAAGCAAGAATAAAACTTTTAAAAATAAATAATAAGAAATTTTTAAATTTATTAAATCAGGAAAAAATAAAAGATTCAAATATTTAGAGAAAAAAAAGAAAAAAACCACAAACATTAACAAAAAAAAGAAACGCTCGACTGTATGACCACAACAACTTCTCTATTATCTATAATTAAAGATTAATATGGAACATGTATAGCAATAAATGTATTATATTCTTTCTTATTTAATCTTTCTTCTCACTAATAAATAAAGAAAGATTAAATAATATAATAAATATATTTTATACAATTATGTAATTTAATATAATATGTTATTAATATGAATTCTTTTTTATATTAAGTTAACTTATATATATATATTAGTTAAATAATCTAATTACAGATAAATTATGTTAATTATATTATTATAATTAATATAATTATTTATATTATTATAATATTTTATATTTAAAATTAATAATTTTATTTATTATATCCATTTATAATAATATTAAATTTTAAATTACATATTATTATATATATTATATTATAATAACCTATTTTAAGCTAAAAACATAAGTAGCTATAATCCTAGGTAAATGAATGTATTATAATAATCAATTAATAATAATAAGATGAACTTATAGTCTTCTAATTTTAATTAAATGTAATATATTAATATAAATTATTTATTATATATATATATAAAAAATAAAAGGAGCAGGATAAATTAATTCTAATTAAACAAAATAATACATAAAAGAATTTCAAAAAAAACTTTCGATTTATATATTAAATAAATGAAGTGCCTGATTAAAGGGTTACCTTGATAGGGTAAATAAAGTAAATAAAATTACCTTCATTAAAATTACATAAGATAGAATTAAACTACCTCCTTTAGTATCAAAAACTAACGTGCATCATACACCTTAATGTAAAAAGGTAAGCTAAACAAGCTAATGGGTTCATACCCCATTTATAGAGGTATCAATCCTCTCCTTTTTAATGACCAACAACTCTACAAAACTTCTCTTCCTATCAACATTAATGATAGGAACGATCCTATCCATTTCATCAAATTCCTGATTTGGGGTTTGAATAGGACTTGAGATCAACTTACTTTCATTTATTCCGCTCCTAACAAGAAATAATAATATAATAATAAACGAATCATCAATTAAATATTTTATTGTCCAAGCAATAGCATCGACAATATTATTATTTTCAATTTTGCTGATTCAAATAAAATATCCCATGGGATGGGAAACAGAATTTATCCCATCAATAATAATTAGATCTAGACTATTATTAAAGATTGGAGCTGCACCTTTCCATTTCTGATTTCCAGAAGTTATAGGAGCATCAAGATGAAATAATTGTTTAACATTAATAACATGACAAAAAAATCGCCCCAATAATGGTCTTATCCTATTGTATTCAATTAAGAACTTTTATTTGAACAATTATTATCTTAAGAATTATTATTGGGGCAATAGGAGGTTTAAATCAAACATCCTTACGACAACTTTTAGCATATTCATCAATCAGACATCTAGGTTGAATAATTAGATCATTAACAGTCAGAGAAAACATCTGAGAACTATACTTCATTATTTACTCACTATTAAGATTAATTATAGTTTTATTATTAAGCAAATTAATTTATTTTTCATAAATCAAATTTATTCAGCCAGAAATATAAAAACCGAAATTAAATTCATAATATTCTTATCTTTATTATCTTTAGGTGGACTACCACCATTCCTTGGATTCTTACCAAAATGAATTGTAATACAATCGTTAATAGAAAACAATATAACAACTATTATAACTATTATAGTTGTATTAACTACAATTACACTCTATTACTATATACGTATTAGATTCTCAGCTCTAATTATATCATACACAGAAAATTCGTGATCTATAAAGATAAAGTCCCAAAAATCAAGAATCATTCTTCCTATAACAGTAATAATTTCAACAATAGGATTGATTTCAACATCAACCTTAATTTCATTATACTAAGGACTTAAGTTAATCAAACTAATAACCTTCAAAGTTATAATTAAAAGAATAATCTTTTAGGCCTTAGTAAAATTTTACACCTCTAGAATTGCAGTCTAGAATCATAATTGAATATAAGACCTAAATATGATAAGAGAGAAAACATCTCATAAGTAGATTTACAGTCTACCACCTAAAATTCAGCCATCTTACCGCAAAAATGATTATTCTCAACAAACCATAAGGACATTGGTACTTTATATTTTCTATTTGGAGCATGAGCAGGAATAGTAGGAACATCAATAAGAATACTTATTCGTGCAGAACTTGGTCAACCCGGATCTCTAATTGGGGATGACCAGATTTATAATGTTATTATTAGAGCTCACGCATTCGTAATAATTTTCTTTATAGTAATACCTATTATAATTGGTGGATTTGGTAATTGACTTGTTCCACTAATAATTGGTGCACCAGATATAGCATTTCCACGAATAAATAATACAAGTTTTTGATTACTACCACCTTCACTAACCCTTCTTCTTACATCTTCTATAGTAGATAATGGTGCTGGTACAGGATGAACAGTTTACCCTCCTCTAGCAGGAGCTATTGCACACGGGGGTGCATCTGTAGATCTAGCTATTTTTTCACTACACTTAGCAGGTGTATCATCTATTCTTGGTGCAGTAAATTTCATTACAACAGCAATTAATATACGATCAGAAAGTATAACTTTAGATCAAACACCTTTATTTGTATGATCAGTAGCTATTACAGCATTACTTCTCCTTCTTTCACTTCCAGTTTTAGCAGGAGCTATTACTATATTATTAACAGATCGAAATTTAAATACATCATTCTTTGACCCTGCAGGAGGGGGTGACCCAATTCTATATCAACATCTATTTTGATTCTTTGGACACCCAGAAGTTTATATTTTAATTCTACCGGGGTTCGGAATTATTTCACATATTGTATGTCAAGAAAGAGGAAAAATTGAATCATTTGGAACATTAGGTATAATTTATGCTATACTATCAATTGGACTAATAGGATTTATTGTATGAGCACATCATATATTTACAGTAGGAATGGATGTTGACACACGAGCATATTTTTCATCAGCAACAATAATTATTGCTGTACCTACAGGAATTAAGGTATTTAGATGATTAGCTACATTATATGGAACTAAATTCAAGTTCAATCCACCATTATTATGAGTTCTAGGATTTATTTTCCTATTTACAATTGGTGGATTAACAGGATTAGTATTAGCAAATTCATCACTTGATATTGTATTACATGATACATATTATGTAGTAGCCCACTTTCATTATGTATTATCTATAGGAGCAGTATTCGCAATTATAGGAGGTGTCATTCAATGATATCCACTATTTACAGGATTAACTATAAATAATACATGATGAAAAATCCAATTTACAATTATATTCATTGGAGTAAACTTAACATTCTTTCCTCAACACTTCCTAGGATTAGCAGGAATACCTCGACGATACTCAGACTACCCAGACGCATATACATCATGAAACGTAGTATCAAGAATATGGTCTACAATTTCTATTGTAGGAATCATTATATTCATTGTAATTATATGAGAAAGAATGGTTACAAACCGAGCAATTATATTTAGAGCTAACATAAGAAGATCAACAGAATGACTACAAAATAACCCTCCTGCAGAACATAGTTACTCAGAATTACCATTAATCTCTAGATTCTAATATGGCAGATTAGTGCAGTAGATTTAAGCTCTACAAATAAAGGTTTGACCTTTTATTAGAAAATATTTATTAATGGCAACATGATCAAATTTATCTCTTCAAGATGGAGCTTCACCATTAATGGAACAATTATCATTCTTTCATGATCATACTATGGTCGTATTATTATTAATTACAGTAATTGTAGGTTATGCCTTAAGTTATATATTATTTATTGCCTATACTAACCGTAATATACTTCATGGACATTTAATTGAAACAATCTGCACAGCTTTACCAGCAATTATATTCATTTTTATTGCTCTTCCATCATTACGACTATTATATTTACTTGATGATTCAGTAGATGCAATCATCACAATTAAAACCATTGGACGACAATGATATTGAAGATATGAATATTCAGACTTCATAGACGTAGAATTTGACACTTATATAACACAAGAACAAGACCTAGAAAATGATGGATTTCAACTGCTAGATGTAGATAACCGAACAATCCTACCAATAAATACAGAAGTACGAGTATTAACAAGAGCATCAGATGTTCTACACTCATGAGCAGTTCCTGCATTAGGGGTTAAAATTGATGCAACGCCAGGTCGGTTAAATCAAGGAACATTCACAATAAATCGACCTGGATTATTCTTTGGACAATGCTCAGAAATCTGTGGAGCAAACCACAGATTTATACCAATTGTAATTGAAAGAACTTCAGTAAATTAAGTGATTATTTAAGATAATTTAAGGAGTTAGTTAAAATAAATAACATTAGAGTGTCAATCTAAAGTAACTAAAAAAATTAGTACACCTTTAAATTCATCAGATGACTGAAAGTAAGTAATGGTCTCTTAAACCAAATAATAGTAAATTAACGACTACTTCTGATGGGGAAATTATATCCAAATCCCTCAAATATCCCCTCTTATATGATTCTCACTATTCATTATATTTTCAGCTACATTAATCTTGTTTCATCAAATAAACTTCTTCTCATTTAAACCTAACCTTATTAAAAGAGCAGAAAAAGGAACAATTGAAATAAAAAACTTAAATTGAAAATGATAACAAATCTATTCTCAACATTTGACCAATCAACTAACATCTTTAATTTATCATTAAATTGAACTAGAACATTTCTAGGACTATTATTAATCCCATCACTATTTTGACTTACACCATCACGAATTAACATTATCTGAAATAAACTAAATTTAACCTTACATAATGAATTTAAAACACTACTTGGACCAAAATCATTTAATGGAACAACATTCATTTTCATCTCAATTCTTATTATAATACTATTTAACAATTTCATAGGATTATTCCCTTATATTTTTACTAGAACAAGACATTTAGCATTAACATTTGCAATTGTCCTACCTATATGACTAAGATTTATATTATTTGGATGAATTAAACATACTAATCATATATTTACACACCTTGTACCACAAGGTACACTGCACGCATTAATATCATTTATAGTACTAATTGAAACAATTAGTAATGTTATTCGACCAGGTACATTAGCAGTACAGTTAGCAGCAAATATAATTGCAGGACACTTATTATTAACCTTATTAGGAAACACAGGACCATCTATAGCAATAAACTTAATCTCATTACTAATTATTGGACAAATACTTCTATTAATTCTAGAATCAGCAGTAGCAATAATTGAAGCCTATGTTTTCTCAATTCTAAGAACTCTATATTCTAGAGAAGTATATTAAACCTATGTTAACAACTCACTCAAACCACCCATTCCACTTAGTAGACTATAGACCTTGACCATTAACAGGAGCAATTGGAGCAATAGTCCTAGTATCAGGACTAGCAAAATGATTCTACCTATTTAATATTAACTTATTTATAATTGGATTTGGAATTACCCTACTAACCATAATTCAATGATGACGAGATGTAGTACGAGAAGGAACATATCAAGGATTACATACAGGATTTGTATCAATTGGATTACGATAAGGAATAATTTTATTTATTGCATCAGAGGTATTATTTTTCGTTTCTTTTTTTTGAGCATTCTTTAGAAGAAGATTAGCACCAACAATTGAACTAGGAATACTATGACCTCCAATAGGAATTCAACCCTTTAACCCTATACAAATTCCATTACTTAATACAGCTATTCTTTTAGCATCAGGAGTAACAGTAACATGAGCACATCATAGTTTAATGGAATCTAATCATACTCAAGCACTACAAGGATTATTCTTCACAGTGTTATTAGGACTATACTTTACAATACTCCAAGCATATGAATATTGAGAAGCACCTTTTACCATTGCAGATGCAGTTTATGGGTCAACATTCTTTGTTGCAACAGGATTCCATGGTTTACACGTAATTATTGGAACAATCTTTTTATCAACATGTCTACTTCGACACTCAATAAATCAAATCTCACCAAGACACCACTTTGGATTTGAAGCAGCAGCATGATACTGACACTTCGTAGACGTAGTATGATTATTCTTATATATCTCTATTTATTGATGAGGTAGATAATTGTTTTTCTAGTATAAATAGTACATTTGACTTCCAATCAGACAGCTTGATATAAATCAAGAAAAACAATTCGAATTCTATCCACAAGAGTTTTCATTAGATTTATTATTCCAATAATTGTTATAATCCTGGCAACAACACTATCAAAAAAATTAATTAATGATCGAGAAAAAAGATCACCATTTGAATGTGGGTTTGATCCAAAAAGATCAGCACGAATACCATTCTCACTACGATTCTTCCTAATCGCAGTAATCTTTTTAATTTTTGATGTAGAAATTGCACAAATTCTACCAATTGTAATTATTTTTAGAACATCAGACATTATAATCTGAACAGTATCAACAATATTTTTTATTCTAGTTCTACTAGGTGGACTATACCATGAATGAAATCAAGGAGCATTACAATGAGCAGAATAAAGGGTTGTAGTTAAACATAACATTTGGGTTGCATTCAAAAAGTATTGATAATATCAATCAACCTTAAATAGAATAAGAAGCGAAATATTGCAGTCAGTTTCGACCTGGAAGATTGGTATATACTACCCTTATTCTTATTAATTGAAGCCAAAAAGAGGCGTATTACTGTTAATAATATAATTGAACTATAATAGTTCCAATTAAGGAAATGTAAAGCCAATATGAAAGCTGCTAACTTTTTATATTAGCGGTTACACTCCGTTAACATTTCTAAAATTTATATAGTTTAAATAAAACATTACATTTTCACTGTAAAAATAATATATCTATATTTATAAATACCTAAAAGTAAAAATACTTCCTTAACATCTTCAGTGTCACGCTCTAATTATAAGCTATTTAAGTAAACGAAAAATAATATTACCAAAATAAATATTCAAAAAATAAAAGTTAAAAGATAAATCTTGAAATTAGAATCATATCAACCTTGAATATAACCAATTAAATAAATAAATAATCTATATAAACCTTGACCACCAAGTAATTCACTCCAACCATTATCAAATGACTTAGATGAATAATAACCTATTTTTAAAGGAATATATCTAATAAACTTAGTTGAAAGAAAAGGTATAAATCATATAGAACCAGCAAATCTGACAAAAGAAAGTATACTTAAAGAAAATAAATTATGAGAAAAATCAAAATTAGAAATAAGATAACCTAAATAAGCACCTGAAATAACAACTGTAATAGTTAAAAACTTTAAATAATAAGGTAAAGCAATCACATGAGGAATAGGAAAAATTAATCAAGATAAAAGACTACCACCAAAAACAGCAACAAACAATAGACCAATTATTCCAAATGAAATATAATAACGCTTATCATCAAAAGAAAATCTAGAATAAAAATTATTATCACCAGATATTGAATAATAAAACAAACGAAAAGAATAAGAAGCAGTTAAACCAGTAGAAAAAAAATAAAGAAAAAAAATTAAACAATTAAACAATTAATTAACCCATAGCCAAAATTCTTATTATTAAACCAAGTTGTCTTAAAGTAGAAAGAGCAATAATCTTCATCAAATCAAATTCAAAATTAGCGCCCAATCCAGCCATAAATATAGTTATACAACCAATTAAAAGTAAAAATCAACCACAATTATAAGTATCTAATATTGGTCTAAAACGAATTAATAAATAAACACCAGCAGTAACAAGAGTAGAAGAATGAACTAAAGCAGAAACAAGAGTAGGAGCTGCTATATCAGCACTGGGTATTGAGCACTGGAGGCACTGGGTATTGATCCAAGTACCTCTCGCATACTAAGCGAGCGCTCTACCATCTGAGCTACGCCCGCCCCCCGAAGACTAAGGGTGCTACATACAGCCATATAGACGACACAGACCCTTGCACTCCCATTATTCAGCAGACAAACACTACTCTCTATGTATCCGTTAGGGTGTCTTTCAGGTTTCGTGCATTCTGTATCGAATCGTAGTTGGCCACAATGAAAGTGGCACGTATAACGTCAAAAATAGAATTCGGACACCGCTCTGAGTAAGACCAACGTGTTGTCCACCCTCTAGACTTCAATGAGGTTAAGCCGCGATACCTAAGACAGATCTGCACTCGATGACACCTCGATGACAGCCGGTCCCCACACTTACATCTTGCTCTCCTTACGTCAGTATACATCATATCAGTCTGTGACGCTGGCTTTGCAACATCTTGCGTGCCTTTAGGTTCGCCGCGACCAACACTTACCATGCACTGACCACAAAAAATGGAGGCGCCGAGGCTTGAACCCTGGACCTTTCACATGCCAAGAGAACGCTCTACCAACTGAGCTACGCCCCATGCACGAGCAAACTTCGCTATTCCCCATTCTTTGCGACTCAGATGCGCACGGACACGATGGTTTGTTGGTTTGTAGCGGTGAAGGGAGCAGAGTACAAAGGCGCGGACCCGTTCATATACACAAAAGTTCCAAGTAGTTTCGATGCTCTGGTATGACAAATGCAAATTCCGTCTGTTTTTAACGTCTTAAATTGAAAGAGCCGTCACAAATTGCTCCGTTTTAACTCCTTGTCGACAATCATACAGCACCTGAGGTAACAAACACATCTCGAGCCCCATTGTGCACTCCATTATTCATGCCAACTCAGTGCCTCGCTCTTTACTACTGTGTACCAATCTTGTCGTCCAACTGCAAAACACTGGGCCACAACAAGTTTCCGCGTCTCCATTGCACTGCGCATACTACGAAACGCTCCCCAAACTTGGCACTCACCCTCGCAGCCGACTTTTCCGACTTTCCACGACGCTCACGCAACGCTCACGCTAGTGACAGCATTATTTATAGTTCGACGTCGCGCCAAAGCGAATGAACACATTTCGCCTACGGCTTAGGCCGCCCCCCTTTGTGGCTGCTCGGTGTCTGCAGGCAGCGAGGGTCTGCAAGCTTCCTGTGTTCGCACCTATGTCACTTGTGCTTGCTTGTCAGAGACAGACTATCGCAAAACATACAACTCACTCCATGAATTGATTGCTACGGCATCTGTTATCAGCAGTCACAACTAGCAACACCAGTAGCAGCTGACTGCACGCAAAGAATAGCAATGTGCAGTGGGATTTACGTGAACTCAGCGCAAGGCAGATCTTTCCGACATAGGCTTGAGAATCTTACGGGAACTCTTGTACTGTTTCTAAATTAAGTGTAGGCGTGGGAGGAGGGTGCTTCCTGCGCACTAATAACAGCACGCTTGTCAATTGTGGATGCTAATCATTCGCTTGTATCTTCCTAGACACATCTGCTGGTTGTGAATTATTCCACTTGCATGGCAAGGTGCGCATGTAGGTGTGTTAAAAATTCTGGAGGCACTGGGTATTGATCCCAGTACCTCTCACATACTAAGCGAGCGCTCTACCATCTGAGCTACTCCCGCCCCCCCCCCCCCCCCCCCCCCCGAAGACTAATGGTGCTACATACAGCCATATAGACGACACAGACCCTTGCACTCCCATTATTCAGCAGACAAACACTACTCTCTATGTATCCGTTAGGGTGTCTTTCAGGTTTCGTGCATTCTGTATCGAATCGTAGTTGGCCACAATGAAAGTGGCACGTATAACGTCGAAAATAGAATTCGGACACCGCTCTGAGTAAGACCAACGTGTTGTCCACCCTCTAGACTTCAATGAGGTTAAGCCGCGATACCTAAGACAGATCTGCACTCGATGACACCTCGATAACAGCCGGTCCCCACACTTACATCTTGCTCTCCTTACGTCAGTATACATCATATCAGTCTGTGACGCTGGCTTTGCAACATCTTGCGTGCCTTTAGGTTCGCCGCGACCAACACTTACCATGCACTGACCACAAAAAATGGAGGCGCCGCAGCTTGAACCCTGGACCTTTCACATGCCAAGCGAACGCTCTACCAACTGAGCTACGCCCCATGCACGAGCAAACTGCGCTATTCCCCATTCTTTGCGACTCAGATGCGCACGGACACGATGGTTGGTTGGTTTGTAGCGGTGAAGGGAGCAGAGTACAAAGGCGCGGACCCGTTCATATACACAAAAGTTCCAAGTAGTTTCGATGCTCTGGTATCACAAATGCAAATTCCGTCTGTTTTTAACGTCTTAAATTGAAAGAGCCGTCACAAATTGCTCCGTTTTCACTCCTTGACGACAATCATACAGCACCTGAGGTAACAAACACATCTCGAGCCCCATTGTGCACTCCATTATTCATGCCAACTCAGTGCCTCGCTCTTTACTACTGTGTACCAATCTTGTCGTCCAACTGCAAAACACTGGGCCACAACAAGTTTCCGCGTCTCCATTGCACTGTGCATACTACGAAACGCTCCCCAAACTTGGCACTCATCCTCGCAGCCGACTTTTCCGACTTTCCACGACGCTCACGTTTTTTTTTTTCCTTTATTGTCATTTTATACCTACAAATGTAGGCCGGCAGCGGCCTAATATGCCGCTCTTCGGCCACAAGAACCATACAAGAGATAAAAACAGGAAGACATAATCTCAAAACACAGACATGGAGGACAAATATCAGAAAACAACAGAGAATAAAAAGAATTGAAGTCGTTCACCGACGCAGCACTGTTTCAGTTTAAAAAAAAAAAAAACCGGCAGCACAGCACGGAACAGAGAACACTAGCACAGGTGAACGGTGGAGCAGAAAACGAAGAAACACTCGAGGCACAGACGGGACGAAAGACACGGACACTGCGGAGATGGGCTTCGGCGCTTGCAGGGGCACTGTCCACACCGAAAAGCTGGGGGCCTGCCAAGGGAAAAAACAGGGGGAGGGAAGGAGGGAGGGGGAGATAGGATGCCAGGGAGGAGGAGGGGAGAAACCGAAAAGAGGGGGGTGGAAGCCCAGGGATAGGGGGAGGGGAGGTAAGGATGGAAGGAGGGAGAGAGGGAGGGAGAGAAGGGAGAGAGGGTGCCCACAGGAAAATGAGAGGAGAGGGGAAGGCAAGGCTCAAAGTTGGTAGGAGGGGTAGATGGAGGGGAGGAGGGCATCATCCGGGAGGGGGAGTCGGCGGAAGCCACCTTGGGAGAGGGTGTGGAGAGTGTGAAGATGGAGAGCAGGTGGGATACAGGAGTACAGGCGCGGCAGTGGGTTGGGGTGGGAGAGGATGGAAGAGACAAGCGGGTGGGGAGGATCCAGCTTGCGGGAGGTGTAGAGGATCCGTATCCGTTGGAGGAAGAGGAGGAGGTGTGGGAAGCTGATGAGTTCATAGAGGAGCCGCGTGGGGGAAGGGAGGCGGATGCGATAGGGGAGGCGGAGTGCATGCCGTTCAAGGATTTGAAGGGATTTGTAAAAGGTCGGCGGGGCAGAGATCCAGGCGGGATGGGCATAACAGAGGATAGGGCGGATGAGAGATTTATAGGTGTGGAGGACGGTGGAGGGGTCCAGACCCCATGTGCGGCCAGAAAGGAGCTTCAGGAGGTGGAGTCAGGAGCGTGCCTTGGCTTGGATTGTCTGGAGATGAGGGGTCCAGGAGAGGCGACGGTCAAGGGTGACGCCAAGGTACTTGAGGGTGGGTGTGAGGTTAATAGGACGGCCATAAATGGTAAGATAGAAATCAAGGAGACGGAAGGAAGGGGTGGTTTTGCCTACGATGATTGCCTGGGTCTTGGAAGGATTGACCTTGAGCAACCACTGGTTACACCAAGAGGTGAACCGGTCCAGATGGGATTGGAGAAGGCGTTGGGAGCGTTGCAGGGTGGGGGCAAGGGCAAGGAAGGCGGTGTCATCGGCGTAATGGAGAAGGTGAAGGGGGGGTGCAGGTGGAGGCATGTCCGCCGTATAAAGAAGGTAAAGAAGAGGGGAAAGGACGGAACCTTGGGGCACACCGGCAGAGGGGTAGAAGGTGTAGGAATCAGTGTTGTGGATAGTGACATAGGAAGGGCGGTGGGAAATGAAGGAGGCGATCAGACGTAGTTAATAGGAAGAGCAAAGGTTTGGAGCTTGAAGAGGAGACCAGAATGCCACACACGGTCATAGGCGCGTTCAAGGTCAAGGGAGAGGAATATGGCGGAGCGACGGGAGTTGAGTTGTTCGGAGAGGAGGTGAGTGAGGTGAAGGAGAAGGTCATCGGCAGAGAAGGATGGTCGAAAGCCACATTGGGTGGAGGGAAGGAAGCGGTGCCGGTGGAGATGCTGGTGGATGCGGCGGGTTAGAATGGATTCCAGGACCTTGCTGAAGACCGAGGTAAGGCTTATAGGACGGTAGGAGGAGACAGCGGAAGGTGGTTTATCGGGTTTGAGGAACATCAGGATCCGGGAGGTTTTCCACAGGTCGGGGTAGAAGCCGGTGGACAAGACCACATTGTACAGCCTGGCCAGGGTGGAGAGGAAGGGGGCGGGAGCTTCACGGAGGTGACGGTAAGTAACACGGTCGTGACCAGGAGCAGTGTTGCGTTTGGTGCGGAGTATATCGATGATGTCTTGAGTAGTTATAGGGTTATTGAGTTCAGTGTCTGTAATGTTGTCCAAGTACTGGAAGCCAGGAGCTAGTGGAGGGATAGAGGTGTCAGTTCGATCACGGACATCGGGGAAGAGGGAATAATCGAACTGGGGATCGTCAGGGATGGTAAAGACATCGGTGAGGTAGGAGGCAAAATGGTAGGCCTTACTAAGGTTGTCAGGAAAGGGATTGTCATTATGAAGGAGAGGATAGTAAGGGGGGGGTTTTGATCCAGTAAGGCGGCGGAAGGCTGACCAGTATTTGGATGAGTTAATAGGTAGGGTAGCATTAAGACGGGTGCATGTCTGTCGCCAGTCCCGGCGTTTCTTAGCCGCGAGCAAGTTCCGGATGTGTCTCTGGAGTTGCCGGTGGCGTTGTAGTGTGTCCCGGTCACGCGTGTGGATGAAGGCACGGTAGAGACGACGGGATTCTCGAAGGAGGAGGACGGCCTGTGGGGGTAAAGTGGGACGGTGCGGGTGGATGGCGACGGTAGGGATGTGGGCCTCCACGGCCTCAGACATGGTCTGCTGGAGAAAGGATGCAGCATGGGTTATGTCATGTGGGCGGTGGTAGGTGAGGGGGTGGCTATCGACTCGGGTAGTAAGGGTATCCCGGTATGCATTCCAGTCGGCACGGGAGTAATCATGGACATACTTGGGGGGAGGGTCAAGGCGAGGATCGGGACGGGGGCGACGACCGTCTGATATGGTAAGAAGGACAGGGAGATGGTCACTGCCAATAGGGTCGAGGACGTCCACCGCTATGCGGCCAAGGAGGTTGGGGGAGGCTAGGACGACATCGGGTGTGGTATTGGATTCAGGGCGGGTGTGTTGGGGAAGAGGAAGGACATCTCCTTGGATGGTGGCGAGGAACCGATGCCACCGCCGTAACTGGGTGGCGGAGCGACTATGGATATTGAGATCTGCGGCAATCACGTAGGAGGAGAAGGTACGGTCGATGTGGGAAAGGAAGTCAAAAGGAATAGGGGCAGAGGGGCGGACATAGATGGTGGCGCAGGTAACGGTGAGGCCGGGGAAGAATAGACTAAGGATCAGGTGTTCTGTGGGGTTGGGAAGGAGGGGTTGGAGCCGAACAGGGATCCGGCGATGGTGGCCAATGGCAACTCCGCCACGCGCTATCGGGAGGGGGTTGTCAGAGCGGTGAAGGAGGTAGGGCGAGGTATGGACAGTATGGTGGGGCTGGAGAAATGTTTCGTTTAGGAGGAAGGCATCCACGCGGTGGGTGGTGAGGGTATGCATAAGGAGATTCTTGTTGACAGGAAGGGAACGGATGTTGTTAAACAGGATACGTTGCTGTCGCGCCATAGTGGGAATTTAGACGAGGGTGTCGAGACGGGAGAAGGTAAAATGGGCCTGGTTATGGGAGTAGGTGGCGTAAGTGTTGAGCTGGAAGACGGAACGGGCGGCAAGGGATATCTGCTGGAGGGTGTGGGGGCGCTGAAAGGGGTGGATGTTCTGAAGGACAACGGTTACAAAGCGGATGATGTCCTCAGCTGTGGGGGGGGGACGGAGGGAATTGCCGGGAGGGGTGGGGGCATCCAAGGGGCGGCCAGGGACAGTGAGTTCAGGAGCGGAGGGAGGGGGTCGGGCCTTGCACTTTTGGGAGTAGGTTGGGTGTTGGAGGTTTCAGGTGTTACAGGAGGGGGGGGACTGAAGGTTGGGGCACTGCCGGAGGAAGTGTGCTTCTTTGCAGTGCGGGCAGACGGGGGCCTCGCGCACTCAGATGTAGGATGTGCATTATAGCGCAAGCACCTCTGGCAGCGGATGGACTGTGGAAGGGAGCGGGAGGGGTCGACCTTATAACGGCGGTTGAAAAGGAGGGCACCCTCCTTGAGGAGGAGGTCTATGGAGGGAGCATGCTCGGAGAACACCCGCATGAGGCGGGTGGGGCCGGCTGGATTGTGAATCCGGCGGACAGCTCGAACCTCTAGATAGGGATGGGCCTTCAGCTCCGCCAACACCTCCTCCTCCGTGATCATCGGGCTAAGCCGAGTGATCACGGCAGTGAGGGTCGGTGGGCGACGGGGCGGCTGGGGTTGTCGGGATGAGGAGGGGGAGGGAGCAGGGGCAAGGGAGGCATGGGGACCAAACCGGGTGAGGGGAATGCGGGAGAGGACGTCGGAGTGGAGGGTGGGGCTGGGGGATGTGATCAGGACGGAGTCCCGACGGGGGGTGAGAAGGGACATCGGGGCTCCGGGGAAGTGCTGGCGGAGGAGAAGGGTAAGATTGCGGGCCTCCAGGAGAGAGGGATCAGGGTGAGAAAGGAGGTACCTGTAGGAGGGGGAGGTAGAGGAGGGAGTAGATAGGGCAGGTGGGGTGGTATCCATGGCATCCTGGGGGGTTGGAGGGGGGAGAGTCTGCAACTTCTTGGGAGCAGAAGAGGCTGGGGTGCCGCTGGGACGTTTCACAGCGGGAGAGGGATGGGAAGAGGTGTGGGGGATGGGGACGACCGGGAGATGGCGGGAGATGGCAGGTCCCACCGGCGGTGCAGGCACTGGTGGTGGTGCTGGTGCTGGCGCTGGAGCTGGAGCTGGCGCCACAGAAGATGCAGTGGCAGTGGTTGGCACTGGCGATGGCGAGGGCGATGGTGATGGTGATGGTGATGACGATGATGATGGTGTGGCGTGGGTGGTGGCCTGACGGGCAACAACCCTGGCGGGGGTGGCATGAGTTACATGTGGGAGGGGAGGGAATGGGTCACGTGAGGCATGGGGGGTAGGAACAGGGGAGGGAGCAACAAAAGGAGCGGGGGTGGGAAGAGTGAGGAGGGGGGAATATATGGGGGAGGCGGTGATTGAGCACACCACGTGATGGTGGTGGCAGCAAGTGAGGGGGACGTGTACACGATTGCAGTGGTAGTGGCGGTAGTTGTGGGGGTTGTCATGGTGAGAGGATAAGTGGGAGAGGGGAAAAGAGGGAAAATAACAGGGGACAGTCAAAGGACAAGGACAAGAGACTGACGAAGAGGAAGGGTAAGACGTAAGCAGAGACGACAGAACGAAAGACGGGCAGGGAGCGGCGGCGGCGGCGGCGGCGGCGGCGGCGGCGGTCGGCAAAAGCAGCAGCGGCAGGAACCGGATACGGTGGTGGCAACCGGCGGCGGCGTCGGCGGGAGACCGGCGGCGGCGGCGGCGGCGGCGGCGGCGGCGGCGGCGGCGGCGGGAACCGGCGGCGGCGGCGGAAACCGGCGGCGGCGGCGGGAAACGGCGGCGGCGTCGGCGGCGAGCAGCGGCAGCGGCGGCAGGAACCAGATGCGGCGCCAGCGGCGGCGGCGGCGGCGGCGGCGGCGTCGGCGGCGGTCGGCAACAGCAGCAGCGGCAGGAACCTGATACGATGGCGGCAACCGGCGGCGGCGGGAGACCGGCGGCGGCGGCGGCGGCGGCGGTGGGAACCGGCGGCGGCGGCAGCGGCGGCTGGGACCAACGGCGGCAAAGGCTCGGGACAACGGCAGCTGCAGCGATCACTGAAACTCCTAGCACTTCGATATTAACGACAATAATATCGAAGGGCGCAACCCTCTCGAGTTACGCCGAAGATGGACGCTCACGCTAGTGACAGCATTATTTATAGTTCGACGTCGCGCCAAAGCGAATGAGCACATTTGGCCTACGGCTTAGGCCGCCCTCCTAGTGTGGCTGCTCGGTGTCTGCAGGCAGCGAGGGTCTGCAAGCTTCCTGTGTTCGCACCTATGTCACCTGTGCTTGCTTGTCAGAGACAGACTATCGCAAAACATACAACTCACTCCATGAATTGATTGCTACGGCATCTGTTATCAGCAGTCACAACTAGCAACACCAGTAGCAGCTGACTGCACGCAAAGAATAGGAATGTGCAGTGGGATTTACGTGAACTCAGCGCAAGGCAGATCTTTCCGACATAGGCTTGAGAATCTTACGGGAACACTTGTACTGTTTCTAAATTAAGTGTAGGCGTGGGAGGAGGGTGCTTCCTGCGCACTAATAACAGCACGCTTGTCAATTGTGGATGCTAATCGTTCGCTTGTATCTTCCTAGACACATCTGCTGGTTGTGAATTATTCCACTTGCATGGCAAGGTGCGCATGTAGGTGTGTTAAAAATTCTGGAGGCACTAGGTATTGATCCCAGCACCTCTCGCATACTAAGCGAGCGCTCTACCATCAGAGCTACGCCCGCTCCCCCGAAGACTAATGGTGCTACATACAGCCATATAGACGACACAGACCCCTGCACTCCCATTATTCAGCAGACAAACACTACTCTCTATGTATCCGTTAGGGTGTCTTTCAGGTTTCGTGCATTCTGTATCGAATCGTAGTTGGCCACAATGAAAGTGGCACGTATAACGTCGAAAATAGAATTCGGACACCGCTCTGAGTAAGACCAACGTGTTGTCCACCCTCTAGACTCCAATGAGGTTAAGCCGCGATACCTAAGACAGATCTGCACTCGATGACACCTCGATAACAGCCGGTCCCCACACTTACATCTTGCTCTCCTTACGTCAGTATACATCATATCAGTCTGTGACGCTGGCTTTGCAACATCTTGCGTGCCTTTAGGTTCGCCGCGACCAACACTTACCATGCACTGACCACAAAAAATGGAGGCGCCGCGGCTTGAATCCTGGACCTTTCACATGCCAAGCGAACGCTCTACCAACTGAGCTACGCCCCATGCACGAGCAAACTGCGCTATTCCCCATTCTTTGCGACTCAGATGCGCACGCACACGATGGTTGGTTGGTTTGTAGCGGTGAAGGGAGCAGAGTACAAAGGCGCGGACCCGTTCATATACACAAAAGTTCCAAGTAGTTTCGATGCTCTGGTATTACAAATGCAAATTCCGTCTGTTTTTAACGTCTTAAATTGAAAGAGCCGTCACAAATTGCTCCGTTTTCACTCCTTGACGACAATCATACAGCACCTGAGGTAACAAACACATCTCGAGCCCCATTGTGCACTCCATTATTCATGCCAACTCAGTGCCTCGCTCTTTACTACTGTGTACCAATCTTGTCGTCCAACTGCAAAACACTGGGCCACAACAAGTTTCCGCGTCTCCATTGCACTGCGCATACTACGAAACGCTCCCCAAACTTGGCACTCACCCTCGCAGCCGACTTTTCCGACTTTCCACGACGCTCACGCTAGTGACAGCATTATTTATAGTTCGACGTCGCGCCAAAGCGAATGAGCACATTTCGCCTACGGCTTAGGCCGCCCTCCTAGTGTGGCTGCTTGGTGTCTGCAGGCAGCGAGGGTCTGCAAGCATCCTGTGTTCGCACCTATGTCACTTGTGCTTGCTTGTCAGAGACAGACTATCGCAAAACATACAACTCACTCCATGAATTGATTGCTACGGCATCTGTTATCAAAAGTCACAACTAGCAACACCAGTAGCAGCTGACTGCACGCAAAGAATAGGAATGTGCAGTGGGATTTACGTGAACTCAGTGCAATGCAGATCTTTCCGACATAGGCTTGAGAATCTTACGGGAACACTTGTACTATTTCTAAATTAAGTGTAGGCGTGGGAGGAGGGTGCTTCCTGCGCACTAAAAACAGCACGCTTGTCAATTGTGCATGCTAAACATTCGCTTGTATCTTCCTAGACACATCTGCTGGTTGTGAATTATTCCACTTGCATGGCAAGGTGCGCATGTAGGTGTGTTAAAAATTCTGAAGGCACTGGGTATTGATCCCAGTACCAGTCGCACACTAAGCGAGCGCTCTACCATCTGAGCTACGCCCGCCCCCCCGAAGACTAATGGTGCTACATACAGCCATATAGACGACACAGACCCCTGCACTACCATTATTCAGCAGACAAACACTACTCTCTATGTATCCGTTAGGGTGTCTTTCAGGTTTCGTGCATTCTGTATCGAATCGTAGTTGGCCACAATGAAAGTGGCACGTATAACGTCGAAAATAGAATTCGGACACCGCTCTGAGTAAGACCAACGTGTTGTCCACCCTCTAGACTTCAATGAGGTTAAGCCGCGATACCTAAGACAGATCTGCACTCGATGACACCTCGATAACAGCCGGTCCCCACACTTACATCTTGCTCTCCTTACGTCAGTATACATCATATCAGTCTGTGACGCTGGCTTTGCAACATCTTGCGTGCCTTTAGGTTCGCCGCTACCAACACTTACCATGCACTGACCACAAAAAATGGAGGCGCCGCGGCTTGAACCCTGGATCTTTCACATGCCAAGCGAACGCTCTACCAACTGAGCTACGCCTCATGCATGAGCAAACTGCTCTATTCCCCATTCTTTCCAACTCAGATGCGCACGGACACGATGGTTGGTTGGTTTGTAGCGGTGAAGGGAGCAGAGTACAAAGGCGCGGACCCGTTCATATACACAAAAGTTCCAAGTAGTTTCGATGCTCTGGTATTACAAATCCAAATTCCGTCTGTTTTTAACGTCTTAAATTGAAAGAGCCGTCACAAATTGCTCCGTTTTCACTCCTTGACGACAATCATACAGCACCTGAGGTAACAAACACATCTCGAGCCCCATTGTGCACTCCATTATTCATGCCAACTCAGTGCCTCGCTCTTTACTACTGTGTACCAATCTTGTCGTCCAACTGCAAAACACTGGGCCACAACAAGTTTCCGCGTCTCCATTGCAATGCGCATACTACGAAACGCTCCCCCAACTTGGCACTCACCCTCGCAGCCGACTTTTCCGACTTTCCACGACGCTCACGCTAGTGACAGCATTATTTATAGTTCGACGTCGCACCAAAGCGAATGAGCACATTTCGCCTACGGCTTAGGCCGCCCTCCTAGTGTGGCTGCTCGGTGTCTGCAGGCAGCGAGGGTCTGCAAGCTTCCTGTGTTCGCACCTATGTCACTTGTGCTTGCTTGTCAGAGACAGACTATCGCAAAACATACAACTCACTCCATGAATTGATTGCTACGGCATCTGTTATCAGCAGTCACAACTAGCAACACCAGTAGCAGCTGACTGCACGCAAAGAATAGGAATGTGCAGTGGGATTTACGTGAACTCAGCGCAAGGCAGATCTTTCCGACATAGGCTTGAGAATCTTACGGGAACACTTGTACTGTTTCTAAATTAAGTGTAGGCGTGGGAGGAGGGTGCTTCCTGCGCACTAATAACAGCACGCTTGTCAATTGTGGATGCTAATCGTTCGCTTGTATCTTCCTAGACACATCTGCTGGTTGTGAATTATTCCACTTGCATGGCAAGGTGCGCATGTACGTGTGTTAAAAATTCTGGAGGCACTGGGTATTGATCCCAGCACCTCTCGCATACTAAGCGAGCGCTCTACCATCTGAGCTACGCCCGCTCCCCCGAAGACTAATGGTGCTACATACAGCCATATAGACGACACAGACCCTTGCACTCCCATTATTCAGCAGACAAACACTACTCTCTATGTATCCGTTAGGGTGTCTTTCAGGTTTCGTGCATTCTGTATCGAATCGTAGTTGGCCACAATGAAAGTGGCACGTATAACGTCGAAAATAGAATTAGGACACCGCTCTGAGTAAGACCAACGTGTTGTCCACCCTCTAGACTTCAATGAGGTTAAGCCGCGATACCTAAGACAGATCTGCACTCGATGACACCTCGATAACAGCCGGTCCCCACACTTACATCTTGCTCTCCTTACGTCAGTATACATCATATCAGTCTGTGACGCTGGCTTTGCAACATCTTGCGTGCCTTTAGGTTCGCCGCGACCAACACTTACCATGCACTGACCACAAAAAATGGAGGCGCCGCGGCCTGAATCCTGGACCTTTCACATGCCAAGCGAACGCTCTACCAACTGAGCTACGCCCCATGCACGAGCAAACTGCGCTATTCCCCATTCTTTGCGACTCAGATGCGCACGCACACGATGGTTGGTTGGTTTGTAGCGGTGAAGGGAGCAGAGTACAAAGGCGCGGACCCGTTCATATACACAAAAGTTCCAAGTAGTTTCGATGCTCTGGTATTACAAATGCAAATTCCGTCTGTTTTTAACGTCTTAAATTGAAAGAGCCGTCACAAATTGCTCCGTTTTCACTCCTTGACGACAATCATACAGCACCTGAGGTAACAAACACATCTCGAGCCCCATTGTGCACTCCATTATTCATGCCAACTCAGTGCCTCGCTCTTTACTACTGTGTACCAATCTTGTCGTCCAACTGCAAAACACTGGGCCACAACAAGTTTCCGCGTCTCCATTGCACTGCGCATACTACGAAACGCTCCCCAAACTTGGCACTCACCCTCGCAGCCGACTTTTCCGACTTTCCACGACGCTCACGCTAGTGACAGCATTATTTATAGTTCGACGTCGCGCCAAAGCGAATGAGCACATTTCGCCTACGGCTTAGGCCGCCCTCCTAGTGTGGCTGCTTGGTGTCTGCAGGCAGCGAGGGTCTGCAAGCATCCTGTGTTCGCACCTATGTCACTTGTGCTTGCTTGTCAGAGACAGACTATCGCAAAACATACAACTCACTCCATGAATTGATTGCTACGGCATCTGTTCTCAGCAGTCACAACTAGCAACACCAGTAGCAGCTGACTGCACGCAAAGAATAGGAATGTGCAGTGGGATTTACGTGAACTCAGTGCAAGGCAGTTCTTTCCGACATAGGCTTGAGAATCTTACGGGAACACTTGTACTGTTTCTAAATTAAGTGTAGGCGTGGGAGGAGGGTGCTTCCTGCGCACTAATAACAGCACGCTTGTCAATTGTGGATGCTAATCATTCGCTTGTATCTTCCTAGACACATCTGCTGGTTGTGAATTATTCCACTTGCATGGCAAGGTGCGCATGTAGGTGTGTTAAAAATTCTGAAGGCACTGGGTATTGATCCCAGTACCTCTCGCATACTAAGCGAGCGCTCTACCATCTGAGCTACGCCCGCCCCCCCCGAAGACTAATGGTGCTACATACAGCCATATAGACGACACAGACCCCTGCACTCCCATTATTCAGCAGACAAACACTACTCTCTATGTATCCGTTAGGGTGTCTTTCAGGTTTCGTGCATTCTGTATCGAATCGTAGTTGGCCACAATGAAAGTGGCACGTATAACGTCGAAAATAGAATTCGGACACCGCTCTGAGTAAGACCAACGTGTTGTCCACCCTCTAGACTTCAATGAGGTTAAGCCGCGATACCTAAGACAGATCTGCACTCGATGACACCTCGATAACAGCCGGTCCCCACACTTACATCTTGCTCTCCTTACGTCAGTATACATCATATCAGTCTGTGACGCTGGCTTTGCAACATCTTGCGTGCCTTTAGGTTCGCCGCGACCAACACTTACCATGCACTGACCACAAAAAATGGAGGCGCCGCGGCTTGAACCCTGGACCTTTCACATGCCAAGCGAACGCTCTACCAAGTGAGCTACGCCCCATGCACGAGCAAACTGCTCTATTCCCCATTCTTTGCGACTCAGATGCGCACGGACACGATGGTTGGTTGGTTTGTAGCGGTGAAGGGAGCAGAGTACAAAGGCGCGGACCCGTTCATATACACAAAAGTTCCAAGTAGTTTCGATGCTCTGGTATTACAAATGCAAATTCCGTCTGTTTTTAACGTCTTAAATTGAAAGAGCCGTCACAAATTGCTACGTTTTCACTCCTTGACGACAATCATACAGCACCTGAGGTAACAAACACATCTCGAGCCCCATTGTGCACTCCATTATTCATGCCAACTCAGTGCCTCGCTCTTTACTACTGTGTACCAATCTTGTCGTCCAACTGCAAAACACTGGGCCACAACAAGTTTCCGCGTCTCCATTGCACTGCGCATACTACGAAACGCTCCCCAAACTTGGCACTCACCCTCGCAGCCGACTTTTCCGACTTTCCACGACGCTCACGCTAGTGACAGCATTATTTATAGTTCGACGTCGCGCCAAAGCGAATGAGCACATTTCGCCTACGGCTTAGGCCGCCCTCCTAGTGTGGCTGCTTGGTGTCTGCAGGCAGCGAGGGTCTGCAAGCTTCCTGTGTTCGCACTTATGTCACCTGTGCTTGCTTGTCAGAGACTGACTATCGCAAAACATACAACTCACTCCATGAACTGATTGCTACGGCATCTGTTATCAGCAGTCACAACTAGCAACACCAGTAGCAGCTGACTGCACGCAAAGAATAGGAATGTGCAGTGGGATTTACGTGAACACAGTGCAATGCAGATCTTTCCGACATAGGCTTGGGAATCTTACGGGAACACTTGTACTATTTCTAAATTAAGTGTAGGCGTGGGAGGAGGGTGCTTCCTGCGCACTAATAACAGCACGCTTGTCAATTGTGCATGCTAATCATTCGCTTGTATCTTCCTAGACACATCTGCTGGTTGTGAATTATTCCACTTCCATGGCAAGGTGCGCATGTAGGTGTGTTAAAAATTCTGATGGCACTGGGTATTGATCCCAGTACCTCTCGCACACTAAGCGAGCGCTCTACCATCTGAGCTACGCCCGCCCCCCGAAGACTAATGGTGCTACATACAGCCATATAGACGACACAGACCCCTGCACTCCCATTATTCAGAAGACAAACACTACTCTCTATGTATCCGTTAGGGTGTCTTTCAGGTTTCGTGCATTCTGTATCGAATCGTAGTTGGCCACAATGAAAGTGGCACGTATAACGTCGAAAATAGAATTCGGACACCGCTCTGAGTAAGACCAACGTGTTGTCCACCCTCTAGACTTCAATGAGGTTAAGCCGCGATACCTAAGACAGATCTGCACTCGATGACACCTCGATAACAGCCGGTCCCCACACTTACATCTTGCTCTCCTTACGTCAGTATACATCATATCAGTCTGTGACGCTGGCTTTGCATCTTGCGTGCCTTTAGGTTCGCCGCGACCAACACTTACCATGCACTGACCACAAAATATGGAGGCGCCGCGGCTTGAACCCTGGATCTTTCACATGCCAAGCGAACGCTCTAGCAACTGAGCTACGCCCCATGCACGAGCAAACTGCTCTATTCCCCATTCTTTGCGACTCAGATGCGCACGGACACGATGGTTGGTTGGTTTGTAGCGGTGAAGGGAGCAGAGTACAAAGGCGCGGACCCGTTCATATACACAAAAGTTCCAAGTAGTTTCGATGCTCTGGTATTACAAATGCAAATTCCGTCTGTTTTTAACGTCTTAAATTGAAAGAGCCGTCACAAATTGCTCCGTTTTCACTCCTTGACGACAATCATACAGCACCTGAGGTAACAAACACATCTCTAGCCCCATTGTGCACTCCATTATTCATGCCAACTCAGTGCCTCGCTCTTTACTACTGTGTACCAATCTTGTCGTCCAACTGCAAAACACTGGGCCACAACAAGTTTCAGCTTCTCCATTGCACTGCGCATACTACGAAACGCTCCCCAAACTTGGCACTCACCCTCGCAGCCGACGTTTCCGAATTTCCACGACGCTCACGCTAGTGACAGCATTATTTATAGTTCAACGTCGCGCCAAAGCGAATGAGCACATTTCGCCTACGGCTTAGGCCGCCCTCCTAGTGTGGCTGCTCGGTGTCTGCAGGCAGCGAGGGTCTGCAAGCTTCCTGTGTTCACACCTATGTCACCTGTGCTTGCTTGTCAGATACAGACTATCGCAAAACATACAACTCACTCCATGAATTGATTGCTACGGCATCTGTTATCAGCAGTCACAACTAGCAACACCAGTAGCAGCTGACTGCACGCAAAGAATAGGAATGTGCAGTGGGATTTACGTGAACTCAGTGCAAGGCAGATCTTTCCGACATAGGCTTGAGAATCTTACGGGAACACTTGTACTGTTTCTAAATTAAGTGTAGGCGTGGGAGGAGGGTGCTTCCTGCGCACTAATAACAGCACGCTAGTCAATTGTGGATGCTAATCATTCGCTTGTATCTTCCTAGACACATCTGCTGGTTGTGAATTATTCCCCTTGCATGGCAAGGTGCGCATGTAGGTGTGTTAAAAATTCTGGAGACACTGGGTATTGATCCCAGTACCTCTCGCATACTAAGCGAGCGCTCTACCATCTGAGCTACGCATTATTTATAGTTCGACGTCGCGTCAAAGCGAATGAGCACATTTCGCCTACGGCTTAGGCCGCCCTCCTAGTGTGGCTGCTCGGTGTCTGCTGGCAGCGAGGGTCTGCAAGCTTCCTGTGTTCGCACCTATGTCACTTGTGCTTGCTTGTCAGAGACAGACTATCGCAAAACATACAACTCACTCCATGAATTGATTGCTACGGCATCTGTTATCAGCAGTCACAACTAGCAACACCAGTAGCAGCTGACTGCACGCAAAGAATAGGAATGTGCAGTGGGATTTACGTGAACTCAGCTCAAGGCAGATCTTTCCGACATAGGCTTGAGAATCTTACGGGAACACTTGTAGTGTTTCTAAATTAAGTGTAGGCGTGGGAGGAGGGTGCTTCCTGCGCACTAATAACAGCACGCTTGTCTATTGTGGCTGCTAATCATTCGCTTGTATCTTCCTAGACACATCTGCTGGTTGTGAATTATTCCACTTGCACGGCAAGGTGCGCATGTAGGTGTGTTAAAAATTCTGGAGGCACTGGGTATAGATCCCAGTACCTCTCACATACTAAGCGAGCGCTCTACCATCTGAGCTACGCCCGCCCCCCAGAAGACTGTTGGTGCTACATACAGCCATATAGACGACACAGACCCTTGCACTCCCATTATTCAGCAGACAAACACTACTCTCTATGTATCCGTTAGGGTGTCTTTCAGGTTTCGTGCATTCTGTATCGAATCGTAGTTGGTACGTATAACGTCGAAAATAGAATTCGGACACCGCTCTGAGTAAGACCAACGTGTTGTCCACCCTCTAGACTTCAATGAGGTTAAGCCGCGATACCTAAGACAGATCTGCACTCGATGACACCTCGATAACAGCCGGTCCCCACACTTACATCTTGCTCTCCTTACGTCAGTATACATCATATCAGTCTGTGACGCTGACTTGGCAACATCTTGCGTGCCTTTAGGTTCGCCGCGACCAACACTTACCATGCACTGACCACAAAAAATGGAGGCGCCGCGGCTTCAACCCTGGACCTTTCACATGCGAAGCGAACGGACTACCAACTGAGCTACGCCCCATGCACGAGCTAACTGCGCTATTCCCCATTCTTTGCGACTCAGATGCGCACGGACACGATGGTTGGTTGGTTTGTAGCGGTGAAGGGAGCAGGGTACAAAGGCGCGGACCCGTTCATATACACAAAAGTTCCAAGTAGTTTCGATGCTCTGGTATTACAAATGCAAATTCCGTCTGTTTTTAACGTCTTAAATTGAAAGAGCCATCACAAATTGCTCCGTTTTCACTCCTTGTCGACAATCATACAGCACCTGAGGTAACAAACACATCTCGAGCCCCATTGTGCACTCCATTATTCATGCCAACTCAGTGCCTCGCTCTTTACTACTGTGTACCAATCTTGTCGTCCAACTGCAAAACACTGGGCCACAACAAGTTTCCGAGTTTCCATTGCACTGCGCATACTACGAAACGCTCCCCAAACTTGGCACTCACCCTCGCAGCCGACTTTTCCGACTTTCCACGACGCTCACGCTAGTGACAGCATTATTTATAGTTCGACGTCGCGCCAAAGCGAATGAGCACATTTCGCCTACTGCTTAGGCCGCCCTCCTAGTGTGGCTGCTCGGTGTCTGCAGGCAGCGAGGGTCTGCAAGCTTCCTGTGTTCGCACCTATGTCACCTGTGCTTGCTTGTCAGAGACAGACTATCGCAAAACATACAACTCACTCCATGAATTGATTGCTACGGCATCTGTTATCAGCAGTCACAACTAGCAACACCAGTAGCAGCTGACTGCACGCAAAGAATAGGAATGTGCAGTGGGATTTACGTGAACTCGGCGCAAGGCAGATCTTTCCGACATAGGCTTGAGAATCTTACGGGAACACTTGTACTGTTTCTAAATTTAGTGTAGGCGTGGGAGGAGGGTGCTTCCTGCGCACTAATAACAGCACGCTTGTCAATTGTGGATGCTAATCATTCGCTTGTATCTTCCTAGACACATCTGCTGGTTGTGAATTATTCCACTTGCATGGCAAGGTGCGCATGTAGGTGTGTTAAAAATTCTGGAGTACCTCTCACATACTAAGCGAGCGCTCTACCATCTGAGCTACGCCCGCCCCCCCGAAGACTAATGGTGCAACATACAGCCATATAGACGACACAGACCCTTGCACTCCCATTATTCAGCAGACAAACACTACTCTCTATGTATCCGTTAGGGTGTCTTTCAGGTTTCGTGCATTCTGTATCGAATCGTAGTTGGCCACAATGAAAGTGGCTCGTATAACGTCGAAAATAGAATTCGGACACCGCTCTGAGTAAGACCAACGTGTTGTCCACCCTCTAGACTTCAATGAGGTTAAGCCGCGATACCTAAGACAGATCTGCACTCGATGACACCTCGATAACAGCCGGTCCCCACACTTACATCTTGCTCTCCTTACGTCAGTATACATCATATCAGTCTGTGACGCTGGCTTTGCAACATCTTGCGTGCCTTTAGGTTCGCCGCGACCAACACTTACCATGCACTGACCACAAAAAATGGAGGCGCCGCAGCTTGAACCCTGGACCTTTCACATGCCAAGCGAACGCTCTACCAACTGAGCTACGCCCCATGCACGAGCAAACTGCGCTATTCCCCATTCTTTGCGACTCAGATGCGCACGGACACGATTTTTGGTTGGTTTGTAGCGGTGAAGGGAGCAGAGTACAAAGGCGCGGACCCGTTCATATACACAAAACTTCCAAGTAGTTTCGATGCTCTGGTATTACAAATGCAAATTCCGTCTGTTTTTAACGTCTTAAATTGAAAGAGCCATCACAAATTGCTCCGTTTTCACTCCTTGACGACAATCATACAGCACCTGAGGTAACAAACACATCTCGAGCCCCATTGTGCACTCCATTATTCATGCCAACTCAGTGGCTCGCTCTTTACTACTGTGTACCAATCTTGTCGTCCAACTGCAAAACACTGGGCCACAACAAGTTTCCGCGTCTCCATTGCACTGCGCATACTACGAAACGCTCCCCAAACTTGGCACTCACCCTCGCAGCCGAATTTTCCGACTTTCCACGACGCTCACGCTAGTGACAGCATTATTTATAGTTCGACGTCGCGCCAAAGCGAATGAGCACATTTCGCCTACGGCTTAGGCCGCCCTCCTAGTGTGGCTGCTCGGTGTCTGCAGGCAGCGAGGGTCTGCAAGCTTCCTGTGTTCGCACCTATGTCACCTGTGCTTGCTTGTCAGAGACAGACTATCGCAAAACATACAACTCACTCCATGAATTGATTGCTACGGCATCTGTTATCAGCAGTCACAACTAGCAACACCAGTAGCAGCTGACTGCACGCAAAGAATAGGAATGTGCAGTGGGATTTACGTGAACTCGGCGCAAGGCAGATCTTTCCGACATAGGCTTCAGAATCTTACGGGAACACTTGTAGTGTTTCTAAATTTAGTGTAGGCGTGGGAGGAGGGTGCTTCCTGCGCACTAATAACAGCACGCTTGTCAATTGTGGATGCTAATCATTCGCTTGTATCTTCCTAGACACATCTGCTGGTTGTGAATTATTCCACTTGCATGGCAAGGTGCGCATGTAGGTGTGTTAAAAATTCTGGAGGCACTGGGTATAGATCCCAGTACCTCTCGCATACTAAGCGAGCGCTCTACCATCTGAGCTACGCCCGCCCCCCCGAAGATTAATGGTGCTACATACAGCCATATGGACGACACAGACCCTTGCACTCCCATTATTCAGCAGACAAACACTACTCTCTATGTATCCGTTAGGGTGTCTTTCAGGTTTCGTGCATTCTGTATCGAATCGTAGTTGGCCACAATGAAAGTGGCACGTATAACGTCGAAAATAGAATTCGGACACCGCTCTGAGTAAGACCAACGTGTTGTCCACCCTCTAGACTTCAATGAGGTTAAGCCGCGATACCTAAGACAGATCTGCACTCGATGACACCTCGATAACAGCCGGTCCCCACACTTACATCTTGCTCTCCTTACGTCAGTATACATCATATCAGTCTGTGACGCTGGCTTTGCAACATCTTGCGTGCCTTTAGGTTCGCCGCGACCAACACTTACCATGCACTGACCACAAAAAATGGAGGCGCCGCGGCTTGAACCCTGGACCTTTCACATGCCAAGCGAACGCTCTACCAACTGAGCTACGCCCCATGCACGAGCAAACTGCGCTATTCCCCATTCTTTGCGACTCAGATGCGCACGGACACGATGGTTGGTTGGTTTGTAGCGGTGAAGGGAGCAGAGTACAAAGGCGCGGACCCGTTCATATACACAAAAGTTCCAAGTAGTTTCGATGCTCTGGTATTACAAATGCAAATTCCGTCTGTTTTTAACGTCTTAAATTGAAAGAGCCGTCACAAATTGCTCCGTTATCACTCCTTGACGACAATCATACAGCACCTGAGGTAACAAACACATCTCGAGCCCCATTGTGCACTCCATTATTCATGCCAACTCAGTGCCTCGCTCTTTACTACTGTGTACCAATCTTGTCGTCCAACTGCAAAACACTGGGCCACAACAAGTTTCCGCGTCTCCATTGCACTGCGCATACTACGAAACGCTCCCCAAACTTGGCACTCACCCTCGCAGCCGACTTTTCCGACTTTCCACGAAGCTCACGCTAGTGACAGCATTATTTATAGTTCGACGTCGTGCCAAAGCGAATGAGCACATTTCGCCTACGGCTTAGGCCGCCCTCCTAGTGTGGCTGCTCGGTGTCTGCAGGCAGCGAGGGTCTGCAAGCTTCCTGTGTTCGCACCTATGTCACCTGTGCTTGCTTGTCAGAGACAGACTATCGCAAAACATACAACTCACTCCATGAATTGATTGCTACGGCATCTGTTATCAGCAGTCACAACTAGCAACACCAGTAGCAGCTGACTGCACGCAAAGAATAGGAATGTGCAGTGGGATTTACGTGAACTCAGTGCAATGCAGATCTTTCCGACATAGGCTTGAGAATCTTACGGGAACACTTGTACTATTTCTAAATTAAGTGTAGGCGTGGGAGGAGGGTGCTTCCTGCGCACTAATAACAGCACGCTTGTCAATTGTGGCTGCTAATCATTCGCTTGTATCTTCCTAGACACATCTGCTGGTTGTGAATTATTCCACTTGCATGGCAAGGTGCGCATGTAGGTGTGTTAAAAATTGTGGAGGCACTGGGTATTGATCACAGTACCTCTCGCATACTAAGCGAGCGCTCTACCATCTGAGGTACGCCCGCCGCGGCCGTAGACTAATGGTGCTACATACAGCCATATAGACGACACAGACCCTTGCACTCCCATTATTCAGCAGACAAACACTACTCTCTATGTATCCGTTAGGGTGTCTTTCAGGTTTCGTGCATTCTGTATCGAATCGTAGTTGGCCACAATGAAAGTGGCACGTATAACGTCGAAAATAGAATTCGGACACCGCTCTGAGTAAGACCAACGTGTTGTCCACCCTCTAGACTTCAATGAGGTTAAGCCGCGATACCTAAGACAGATCTGCACTCGATGACACCTCGATAACAGCCGGTCCCCACACTTACATCTTGCTCTCCTTACGTCAGTATACATCATATCAGTCTGTGACGCTGGCTTTGCAACATCTTGCGTGCCTTTAGGTTCGCCGCGACCAACACTTACCATGCACTGACCACAAAAAATGGAGGCGCCGCAGCTTGAACCCTGGACCTTTCACATGCCAAGCGAACGCTCTACCAACTGAGCTACGCCCCATGCTCGAGCAAACTGCGCTATTCCCCATTCTTTGCGACTCAGATGCGCACGGACACGATGGTTGGTTGGTTTGTAGCGGTGAAGGGAGCAGAGTACAAAGGCGCGGACCCGTTCATATACACAAAACTTCCAAGTAGTTTCGATGCTCTGGTATTACAAATGCAAATTCCGTCGGTTTTTAACGTCTTAAATTGAAAGAGCCATCACAAATTGCTCCGTTTTCACTCCTTGACGACAATCATACAGCACCTGAGGTAACAAACACATCTCGAGCCCCATTGTGCACTCCATTATTCATGCCAACTCAGTGCCTCGCTCTTTACTACTGTGTACCAATCTTGTCGTCCAACTGCAAAACACTGGGCCACAACAAGTTTCCGCGTCTCCATTGCACTGCGCATACTACGAAACGCTCCCCAAACTTGGCACTCACCCTCGCAGCCGAATTTTCCGACTTTCCACGACGCTCACGCTAGTGACAGCATTATTTATAGTTCGACGTCGCGCCAAAGCGAATGAGCACATTTCGCCTACGGCTTAGGCCGCCCTCCTAGTGTGGCTGCTCGGTGTCTGCAGGCAGCGAGGGTCTGCAAGCTTCCTGTGTTCGCACCTATGTCACTTGTGCTTGCTTGTCAGAGACAGACTATCGCAAAACATACAACTCACTCCATGAATTGATTGCTACGGCATCTGTTATCAGCAGTCACAACTAGCAACACCAGTAGCAGCTGACTGCACGCAAAGAATAGGAATGTGCAGTGGGATTTACGTGAACTCAGTGCAATGCAGATCTTTCCGACATAGGCTTGAGAATCTTACGGGAACACTTGTACTGTTTCTAAATTTAGTGTAGGCGTGGGAGGAGGGTGCTTCCTGCGCACTAATAACAGCACGCTTGTCAATTGTGGATGCTAATCATTCGCTTGTATCTTCCTAGACACATCTGCTGGTTGTGAATTATTCCACTTGCATGGCAAGGTGCGCATGTAGGTGTGTTAAAAATTCTGGAGGCACTGGGTATAGATCCCAGTACCTCTCGCATACTAAGCGAGCGCTCTACCATCTGAGCTACGCCCGCCCCCCCGAAGACTAATGGTGCTACATACAGCCATATGGACGACACAGACCCTTGCACTCCCATTATTCAGCAGACAAACACTACTCTCTATGTATCCGTTAGGGTGTCTTTCAGGTTTCGTGCATTCTGTATCGAATCGTAGTTGGCCACAATGAAAGTGGCACGTATAACGTCGAAAATAGAATTCGGACACCGCTCTGAGTAAGACCAACGTGTTGTCCACCCTCTAGACTTCAATGAGGTTAAGCCGCGATACCTAAGACAGATCTGCACTCGATGACACCTCGATAACAGCCGGTCCCCACACTTACATCTTGCTCTCCTTACGTCAGTATACATCATATCAGTCTGTGACGCTGGCTTTGCAACATCTTGCGTGCCTTTAGGTTCGCCGCGACCAACACTTACCATGCACTGACCACAAAAAATGGAGGCGCCGCGGCTTGAACCCTGGACCTTTCACATGCCAAGCGAACGCTCTACCAACTGAGCTACGCCCCATGCACGAGCAAACTGCGCTATTCCCCATTCTTTGCGACTCAGATGCGCACGGACACGATGGTTGGTTGGTTTGTAGCGGTGAAGGGAGCAGAGTACAAAGGCGCGGACCCGTTCATATACACAAAAGTTCCAAGTAGTTTCGATGCTCTGGTATTACAAATGCAAATTCCGTCTGTTTTTAACGTCTTAAATTGAAAGAGCCGTCACAAATTGCTCCGTTTTCACTCCTTGACGACAATCATACAGCACCTGAGGTAACAAACACATCTCGAGCCCCATTGTGCACTCCATTATTCATGCCAACTCAGTGCCTCGCTCTTTACTACTGTGTACCAAACTTGTCGTCCAACTGCAAAACACTGGGCCACAACAAGTTTCCGCGTCTCCATTGCACTGCGCATACTACGAAACGCTCCCCAAACTTGGCACTCACCCTCGCAGCCGACTTTTCCGACTTTCCACGAAGCTCACGCTAGTGACAGCATTATTTATAGTTCGACGTCGCGCCAAAGCGAATGAGCACATTTCGCCTACGGCTTAGGCCGCCCTCCTAGTGTGGCTGCTCGGTGTCTGCAGGCAGCGAGGGTCTGCAAGCTTCCTGTGTTCGCACCTATGTCACCTGTGCTTGCTTGTCAGAGACAGACTATCGCAAAACATACAACTCACTCCATGAATTGATTGCTACGGCATCTGTTATCAGCAGTCACAACTAGCAACACCAGTAGCAGCTGACTGCACGCAAAGAATAGGAATGTGCAGTGGGATTTACGTGAACTCAGTGCAAGGAAGATCTTTCCGACATAGGCTTGAGAATCTTACGGGAACACTTGTAGTGTTTCTAAATTAAGTGTAGGCGTGGGAGGAGGGTGCTTCCTGCGCACTAATAACAGCACGCTTGTCTATTGTGGCTGCTAATCATTCGCTTGTATCTTCCTAGACACATCTGCTGGTTGTGAATTATTCCACTTGCATGGCAAGGTGCGCATGTAGGAGTGTTAAAAATTGTGGAGGCACTGGGTATTGATCACAGTACCTCTCGCATACTAAGCGAACGCTCTACCATCTGAGGTACGCCCGCCCCGGCCGAAGACTAATGGTGCTACATACAGCCATATAGACGACACAGACCCTTGCACTCCCATTATTCAGCAGACAAACACTACTCTCTATGTATCCGTTAGGGTGTCTTTCAGGTTTCGTGCATTCTGTATCGAATCGTAGTTGGCCACAATGAAAGTGGCACGTATAACGTCGAAAATAGAATTCGGACACCGCTCTGAGTAAGACCAACGTGTTGTCCACCCTCTAGACTTCAATGAGGTTAAGCCGCGATACCTAAGACAGATCTGCACTCGATGACACCTCGATAACAGCTGGTCCCCACACTTACATCTTGCTCTCCTTACGTCAGTATACATCATATCAGTCTGTGACGCTGGCTTTGCAACATCTTGCGTGCCTTTAGGTTCGCCGCGACCAACACTTACCATGCACTGACCACAAAAAATGGAGGCGCCGCAGCTTGAACCCTGGACCTTTCACATGCCAAGCGAACGCTCTACCAACTGAGCTACGCCCCATGCTCGAGCAAACTGCGCTATTCCCCATTCTTTGCGACTCAGATGCGCACGGACACGATGGTTGGTTGGTTTGTAGCGGTGAAGGGAGCAGAGTACAAAGGCGCGGACCCGTTCATATACACAAAACTTCCAAGTAGTTTCGATGCTCTGGTATTACAAATGCAAATTCCGTCTGTTTTTAACGTCTTAAATTGAAAGAGCCATCACAAATTGCTCCGTTTTCACTCCTTGACGACAATCATACAGCACCTGAGGTAACAATTACATCTCGAGCCCCATTGTGCACTCCATTATTCATGCCAACTCAGTGGCTCGCTCTTTACTACTGTGTACCAATCTTGTCGTCCAACTGCAAAACACTGGGCCACAACAAGTTTCCGCGTCTCCATTGCACTGCGCATACTACGAAACGCTCCCCAAACTTGGCACTCACCCTCGCAGCCGAATTTTCCGACTTTCCACGACGCTCACGCTAGTGACAGCATTATTTATAGTTCGACGTCGCGCCAAAGCGAATGAGCACATTTCGCCTACGGCTTAGGCCGCCCTCCTAGTGTGGCTGCTCGGTGTCTGCAGGCAGCGAGGGTCTGCAAGCTTCCTGTGTTCGCACCTATGTCACCTGTGCTTGCTTGTCAGAGACAGACTATCGCAAAACATACAACTCACTCCATGAATTGATTGCTACGGCATCTGTTATCAGCAGTCACAACTAGCAACACCAGTAGCAGCTGACTGCACGCAAAGAATAGGAATGTGCAGTGGGATTTACGTGAACTCGGCGCAAGGCAGATCTTTCCGACATAGGCTTGAGAATCTTACGGGAACACATGTACTGTTTCTAAATTTAGTGTAGGCGTGGGAGGAGGGTGCTTCCTGCGCACTAATAACAGCACGCTTGTCAATTGTGGATGCTAATCATTCGCTTGTATCTTCCTAGACACATCTGCTGGTTGTGAATTATTCCACTTGCATGGCAAGGTGCGCATGTAGGTGTGTTAAAAATTCTGGAGGCACTGGGTATAGATCCCAGTACCTCTCGCATACTAAGCGAGCGCTCTACCATCTGAGCTACGCCCGCCCCCCCGAAGAGTGATGGTGCTACATACAGCCATATAGACGACACAGACCCTTGCACTCCCATTATTCAGCAGACAAACACTACTCTCTATGTATCCGTTAGGGTGTCTTTCAGGTTTCGTGCATTCTGTATCGAATCGTAGTTGGCCACAATGAAAGTGGCACGTATAACGTCGAAAATAGAATTCGGACACCGCTCTGAGTAAGACCAACGTGTTGTCCACCCTCTAGACTTCAATGAGGTTAAGCCGCGATACCTAAGACAGATCTGCACTCGATGACACCTCGATAACAGCTGGTCCCCACACTTACATCTTGCTCTCCTTACGTCAGTATACATCATATCAGTCTGTGACGCTGGCTTTGCAACATCTTGCGTGCCTTTAGGTTCGCCGCGACCAACACTTACCATGCACTGACCACAAAAAATGGAGGCGCCGCGGCTTGAACCCTGGACCTTTCACATGCCAAGCGAACGCTCTACCAACTGAGCTACGCCCCATGCACGAGCAAACTGCGCTATTCCCCATTCTTTGCGACTCAGATGCGCACGGACACGATGGTTGGTTGGTTTGTAGCGGTGAAGGGAGCAGAGTACAAAGGCGCGGACCCGTTCATATACACAAAAGTTCCAAGTAGTTTCGATGCTCTGGTATTACAAATGCAAATTCCGTCTGTTTTTAACGTCTTAAATTGAAAGAGCCGTCACAAATTGCTCCGTTTTCACTCCTTGACGACAATCATACAGCACCTGAGGTAACAAACACATCTCGAGCCCCATTGTGCACTCCATTATTCATGCCAACTCAGTGCCTCGCTCTTTACTACTGTGTACCAATCTTGTCGTCCAACTGCAAAACACTGGGCCACAACAAGTTTCCGCGTCTCCATTGCACTGCGCATACTACGAAACGCTCTCCAAACTTGGCACTCACCCTCGCAGCCGACTTTTCCGACTTTCCACGAAGCTCACGCTAGTGACAGCATTATTTATAGTTCGACGTCGCGCCAAAGCGAATGAGCACATTTCGCCTACGGCTTAGGCCGCCCTCCTAGTGTGGCTGCTCGGTGTCTGCAGGCAGCGAGGGTCTGCAAGCTTCCTGTGTTCGCACCTATGTCACCTGTGCTTGCTTGTCAGAGACAGACTATCGCAAAACATACAACTCACTCCATGAATTGATTGCTACGGCATCTGTTATCAGCAGTCACAACTAGCAACACCAGTAGCAGCTGACTGCACGCAAAGAATAGGAATGTGCAGTGGGATTTACGTGAACTCAGTGCAAGGCAGATCTTTCCGACATAGGCTTGAGAATCTTACGGGAACACTTGTAGTGTTTCTAAATTAAGTGTAGGCGTGGGAGGAGGGTGCTTCCTGCGCACTAATAACAGCACGCTTGTCTATTGTGGCTGCTAATCATTCGCTTGTATCTTCCTAGACACATCTGCTGGTTGTGAATTATTCCACTTGCATGGCAAGGTGCGCATGTAGGTGTGTTAAAAATTGTGGAGGCACTGGGTATTGAGCACAGTACCTCTCGCATACTAAGCGAGCGCTCTACCATCTGAGGTACGCCCGCCGCGGCCGTAGACTAATGGTGCTACATACAGCCATATAGACGACACAGACCCTTGCACTCCCATTATTCAGCAGACAAACACTACTCTCTATGTATCCGTTAGGGTGTCTTTCAGGTTTCGTGCATTCTGTATCGAATCGTAGTTGGCCACAATGAAAGTGGCACGTATAACGTCGAAAATAGAATTCGGACACCGCTCTGAGTAAGACCAACGTGTTGTCCACCCTCTAGACTTCAATGAGGTTAAGCCGCGATACCTAAGACAGATCTGCACTCGATGACACCTCGATAACAGCCGGTCCCCACACTTACATCTTGCTCTCCTTACGTCAGTATACATCATATCAGTCTGTGACGCTGGCTTTGCAACATCTTGCGTGCCTTTAGGTTCGCCGCGACCAACACTTACCATGCACTGACCACAAAAAATGGAGGCGCCGCAGCTTGAACCCTGGACCTTTCACATGCCAAGCGAACGCTCTACCAACTGAGCTACGCCCCATGCTCGAGCAAACTGCGCTATTCCCCATTCTTTGCGACTCAGATGCGCACGGACACGATGGTTGGTTGGTTTGTAGCGGTGAAGGGAGCAGAGTACAAAGGCGCGGACCCGTTCATATACACAAAACTTCCAAGTAGTTTCGATGCTCTGGTATTACAAATGCAAATTCCGTCTGTTTTTAACGTCTTAAATTGAAAGAGCCATCACAAATTGCTCCGTTTTCACTCCTTGACGACAATCATACAGCACCTGAGGTAACAATTACATCTCGAGCCCCATTGTGCACTCCATTATTCATGCCAACTCAGTGGCTCGCTCTTTACTACTGTGTACCAATCTTGTCGTCCAACTGCAAAACACTGGGCCACAACAAGTTTCCGCGTCTCCATTGCACTGCGCATACTACGAAACGCTCCCCAAACTTGGCACTCACCCTCGCAGCCGAATTTTCCGACTTTCCACGACGCTCACGCTAGTGACAGCATTATTTATAGTTCGACGTCGCGCCAAAGCGAATGAGCACATTTCGCCTACGGCTTAGGCCGCCCTCCTAGTGTGGCTGCTCGGTGTCTGCAGGCAGCGAGGGTCTGCAAGCTTCCTGTGTTCGCACCTATGTCACCTGTGCTTGCTTGTCAGAGACAGACTATCGCAAAACATACAACTCACTCCATGAATTGATTGCTACGGCATCTGTTATCAGCAGTCACAACTAGCAACACCAGTAGCAGCTGACTGCACGCAAAGAATAGGAATGTGCAGTGGGATTTACGTGAACTCGGCGCAAGGCAGATCTTTCCGACATAGGCTTGAGAATCTTACGGGAACACATGTACTGTTTCTAAATTTAGTGTAGGCGTGGGAGGAGGGTGCTTCCTGCGCACTAATAACAGCACGCTTGTCAATTGTGGATGCTAATCATTCGCTTGTATCTTCCTAGACACATCTGCTGGTTGTGAATTATTCCACTTGCATGGCAAGGTGCGCATGTAGGTGTGTTAAAAATTCTGGAGGCACTGGGTATAGATCCCAGTACCTCTCGCATACTAAGCGAGCGCTCTACCATCTGAGCTACGCCCGCCCCCCCGAAGAGTGATGGTGCTACATACAGCCATATAGACGACACAGACCCTTGCACTCCCATTATTCAGCAGACAAACACTACTCTCTATGTATCCGTTAGGGTGTCTTTCAGGTTTCGTGCATTCTGTATCGAATCGTAGTTGGCCACAATGAAAGTGGCACGTATAACGTCGAAAATAGAATTCGGACACCGCTCTGAGTAAGACCAACGTGTTGTCCACCCTCTAGACTTCAATGAGGTTAAGCCGCGATACCTAAGACAGATCTGCACTCGATGACACCTCGATAACAGCTGGTCCCCACACTTACATCTTGCTCTCCTTACGTCAGTATACATCATATCAGTCTGTGACGCTGGCTTTGCAACATCTTGCGTGCCTTTAGGTTCGCCGCGACCAACACTTACCATGCACTGACCACAAAAAATGGAGGCGCCGCGGCTTGAACCCTGGACCTTTCACATGCCAAGCGAACGCTCTACCAACTGAGCTACGCCCCATGCACGAGCAAACTGCGCTATTCCCCATTCTTTGCGACTCAGATGCGCACGGACACGATGGTTGGTTGGTTTGTAGCGGTGAAGGGAGCAGAGTACAAAGGCGCGGACCCGTTCATATACACAAAAGTTCCAAGTAGTTTCGATGCTCTGGTATTACAAATGCAAATTCCGTCTGTTTTTAACGTCTTAAATTGAAAGAGCCGTCACAAATTGCTCCGTTTTCACTCCTTGACGACAATCATACAGCACCTGAGGTAACAAACACATCTCGAGCCCCATTGTGCACTCCATTATTCATGCCAACTCAGTGCCTCGCTCTTTACTACTGTGTACCAATCTTGTCGTCCAACTGCAAAACACTGGGCCACAACAAGTTTCCGCGTCTCCATTGCACTGCGCAAACTACGAAACGCTCTCCAAACTTGGCACTCACCCTCGCAGCCGACTTTTCCGACTTTCCACGAAGCTCACGCTAGTGACAGCATTATTTATAGTTCGACGTCGCGCCAAAGCGAATGAGCACATTTCGCCTACGGCTTAGGCCGCCCTCCTAGTGTGGCTGCTCGGTGTCTGCAGGCAGCGAGGGTCTGCAAGCTTCCTGTGTTCGCACCTATGTCACCTGTGCTTGCTTGTCAGAGACAGACTATCGCAAAACATACAACTCACTCCATGAATTGATTGCTACGGCATCTGTTATCAGCAGTCACAACTAGCAACACCAGTAGCAGCTGACTGCACGCAAAGAATAGGAATGTGCAGTGGGATTTACGTGAACTCAGTGCAAGGCAGATCTTTCCGACATAGGCTTGAGAATCTTACGGGAACACTTGTAGTGTTTCTAAATTAAGTGTAGGCGTGGGAGGAGGGTGCTTCCTGCGCACTAATAACAGCACGCTTGTCTATTGTGGCTGCTAATCATTCGCTTGTATCTTCCTAGACACATCTGCTGGTTGTGAATTATTCCACTTGCATGGCAAGGTGCGCATGTAGGTGTGTTAAAAATTGTGGAGGCACTGGGTATTGAGCACAGTACCTCTCGCATACTAAGCGAGCGCTCTACCATCTGAGGTACGCCCGCCGCGGCCGTAGACTAATGGTGCTACATACAGCCATATAGACGACACAGACCCTTGCACTCCCATTATTCAGCAGACAAACACTACTCTCTATGTATCCGTTAGGGTGTCTTTCAGGTTTCGTGCATTCTGTATCGAATCGTAGTTGGCCACAATGAAAGTGGCACGTATAACGTCGAAAATAGAATTCGGACACCGCTCTGAGTAAGACCAACGTGTTGTCCACCCTCTAGACTTCAATGAGGTTAAGCCGCGATACCTAAGACAGATCTGCACTCGATGACACCTCGATAACAGCCGGTCCCCACACTTACATCTTGCTCTCCGACCAACACTTACCATGCACTGACCACAAAAAATGGAGGCGCAGCAGCTTGAACCGTGGACCTTTCACATGGCAAGCGAACGCTCTACCAACTGAGCTACGCCCCATGCACGAGCAAACGGCGCTATTCCCCATTCTTTGCGACTCAGATGCGCACGGGCACGATGGTTGTTGGTTTGTAGCGGTGAAGGGAGCAGAGTACAAAGGCGCGGACCCGTTCATATACACAAAAGTTCCAAGTAGTTTCGATGCTCTGGTATTACAAATGCAAATTCCGTCTGTTGTTAACGTCTTAAATTGAAAGAGCCGTCGCAAATTGCTCCGTTTTCACTCCTTGTCGACAATCATACAGCACCAGAGGTAACAAACACATCTCGAGCCCCATTGTGCACTCCATTATTCATGCCAACTCAGTGCCTCGCTCTTTACTACTGTGTACCAATGTTGTCGTCCAACTGCAAAACACTGGGCCACAACAAGTTTCCGCGTCTCCATTGCACTGCGCATACTACGAAACGCTCCCCAAACTTGGCACTCACCCTCGCAGCCGACTTTTCCGACTTTCCACGAAGCTCACGCAACGCTCACGCTAGTGACAGCATTATTTATAGTTCGACGTCGCGCCAAAGCGAATGAGCACATTTCGCCTACGGCTTAGGCCGCCCTCCTAGTGTGGCTGCTCGGTGTCTGCAGGCAGCGAGGGTCTGCAAGCTTCCTGTGTTCGCACCTATGTCACCTGTGCTTGCTTGTCAGAGACAGACTATCGCAAAACATACAACTCACTCCATGAATTGATTGCTACGGCATCTGTTATCAGCAGTCACAACTAGCAACACCAGTAGCAGCTGACTGCACGCAAAGAATAGGAATGTGTAGTGGGATTTACGTGAACTCAGCGGAAGGCAGATCTTTCCGACATAGGCTTGAGAATCTTACGGGAACACTTGTACTGTTTCTAAATTAAGTGTAGGCGTGGGAGGAGGGTGCTTCCTGCGCACTAATAACAGCACGCTTGTCAATTGTGGATGCTAATCATTCGCTTGTATCTTCCTAGACACATCTGCTGGTTGTGAATTATTCCACTTGCATGGCAAGGTGCGCATGTAGGTGTGTTAAAAATTCTGGAGGCACTGGGTATAGATCCCAGTACCTCTCACATACTAAGCGAGCGCTCTACCATCTGAGCTACGCCCGCCCCCCCGAAGACTAATGGTGCAACATACAGCCATATAGACGACACAGACCCTTGCACTCCCATTATTCAGCAGACAAACACTACTCTCTATGTATCCGTTAGGGTGTCTTTCAGGTTTCGTGCATTCTGTATCGAATCGTAGTTGGCCACAATGAAAGTGGCACGTATAACGTCGAAAATAGAATTCGGACACCGCTCTGAGTAAGACCAACGTGTTGTCCACCCTCTAGACTTCAATGAGGTTAAGCCGGGATACCTAAGACAGATCTGCACTCGATGACACCTCGATAACAGCCGGTCCCCACACTTACATCTTGCTCTCCTTACGTCAGTATACATCATATCAGTCTGTGACGCTGGCTTTGCAGCATCTTGCGTGCCTTTAGGTTCGCCGCGACCAACACTTACCATGCACTGACCACAAAAAATGGAGGCGCCGCAGCTTGAACCCTGGACCTTTCACATGCCAAGCGAACGCTCTACCAACTGAGCTACGCCCCATGCTCGAGCAAACTGCGCTATTCCCCATTCTTTGCGACTCAGATGCGCACGGACACGATGGTTGGTTGGTTTGTAGCGGTGAAGGGAGCAGAGTACAAAGGCGCGGACCCGTTCATATACACAAAACTTCCAAGTAGTTTCGATGCTCTGGTATTACAAATGCAAATTCCGTCTGTTTTTAACGTCTTAAATTGAAAGAGCCATCACAAATTGCTCCGTTTTCACTCCTTGACGACAATCATACAGCACCTGAGGTAACAAACACATCTCGAGCCCCATTGTGCACTCCATTATTCATGCCAACTCAGTGCCTCGCTCTTTACTACTGTGTACCAATCTTGTCGTCCAACTGCAAAACACTGGGCCACAACAAGTTTCCGCGTCTCCATTGCACTGCGCATACTACGAAACGCTCCCCAAACTTGGCACTCACCCTCGCAGCCGACTTTTCCGACTTTCCACGACGCTCACGCTAGTGACAGCATTATTTATAGTTCGACGTCGCGCCAAAGCGAATGAGCACATTTCGCCTACGGCTTAGGCCGCCCTCCTAGTTTGGCTGCTCGGTGTCTGCAGGCAGCGAGGGTCTGCAAGCTTCCTGTGTTCGCACCTATGTCACCTGTGCTTGCTTGTCAGAGACAGACTATCGCAAAACATACAACTCACTCCATGAATTGATTGCTACGGCATCTGTTATCAGCAGTCACAACTAGCAACACCAGTAGCAGCTGACTGCACGCAAAGAATAGGAATGTGCAGTGGGATTTACGTGAACTCGGCGCAAGGCAGATCTTTCCGACATAGGCTTGAGAATCTTACGGGAACACTTGTAGTGTTTCTAAATTTAGTGTAGGCGTGGGAGGATGGTGCTTCCTGCGCACTAATAACAGCACCCTTGTCAATTGTGGATGCTAATCATTCGCTTGTATCTTCCTAGACACATCTGCTGGTTGTGAATTATTCCACTTGCATGGCAAGGTGCGCATGTAGGTGTGTTAAAAATTCTGGAGGCACTGGGTATTGATCCCAGTACCTCTCGCATACTAAGCGAGCGCTCTACCATCTGAGCTACGACCGCCCTCCGGAAGACTAATGGTGCTACATACAGCCATATAGACGACACAGACCCTTGTACTCCCATTATTCAGCAGACAAACACTACTCTCTATGTATCCGTTAGGGTGTCTTTCAGGTTTCGTGAATTCTGTATCGAATCGTAGTTGGCCACAATGAAAGTGGCACGTATAACGTCAAAAATAGAATTCGGACACCGCTCTGAGTAAGACCAACGTGTTGTCCACCCTCTAGACTTCAATGAGGTTAAGCCGCGATACCTAAGACAGATCTGCACTCGATGACACCTCGATAACAGCCGGTCCCCACACTTACATCTTGCTCTCCTTACGTCAGTATACATCATATCAGTCTGTGACGCTGGCTTTGCAACATCTTGCGTGCCTTTAGGTTCGCCGCGACCAACACTTACCATGCACTGACCACAAAAAATGGAGGCGCCGCAGTTTGAACCCTGGACCTTCCACATGCCAAGCGAACGCTCTACCAACTTAGCTACGCTCCATGCACGATCAAACTGCGCTATTCCCCATTCTTTGCGACTCAGATGCTCACGGACACGATGGTTGGTTGGTTTGCAGCGGTGAAGGGAGCAGAGTACAAAGGCGCGGACCCGTTCATATACACAAAACTTCCAAGTAGTTTCGATGCTCTGGTATTACAAATGCAAATTCCGTCTGTTTTTAACGTCTTAAATTGAAAGAGCCATCACAAATTGCTCCGTTTTCCCTCCTTGTCGACAATCATACAGCACCTGAGGTAACAAACACATCTCGAGATCCATTGTGCACTCCATTATTCATGCCAACTCAGTGCCTCGCTCTTTAGTACTGTGTACCAATCTTGTCGTCCAACTGCAAAACACTGGGCCACAACAAGTTTCCGCGTCTCCATTGCACTGCGCATACTACGAAACGCTCCCCAAACTTGGCACTCACCCTCGCAGCCGACTTTTCCGACTTTCCACGAAGCTCACGCAACGCTCACGCTAGTGACAGCATTATTTATAGTTCGACGTCGCGCCAAAGCGAATGAGCACATTTCGCCTACGGCTTAGGCCGCCCTCCTAGTGTGGCTGCTCGGTGTCTGCAGGCAGCGAGGGTCTGCAAGCTTCCTGTGTTCGCACCTATGTCACCTGTGCTTGCTTGTCAGAGACAGACTATCGCAAAACATACAACTCACTCCATGAATTGATTGCTACGGCATCTGTTATCAGCAGTCACAACTAGCAACACCAGTAGCAGCTGACTGCACGCAAAGAATAGGAATGTGCAGTGGGATTTACGTGAACTCAGCGGAAGGCAGATCTTTCCGACATAGGCTTGAGAATCTTACGGGAACACTTGTACTGTTTCTAAATTAAGTGTAGGCGTGGGAGGAGGGTGCTTCCTGCGCACTAATAACAGCACGCTTGTCAATTGTGGATGCTAATCATTCGCTTGTATCTTCCTAGACACATCTGCTGGTTGTGAATTATTCCACTTGCATGGCAAGGTGCGCATGTAGGTGTGTTAAAAATTCTGGACATACTGGGTATAGATCCCAGTACCTCTCGCATACTAAGCGAGCGCTCTACCATCTGAGCTACGCCCACCCCCCCGAAGACTAATGGTGCTACATACAGCCATATAGACGACACAGACCCTTGCACTCCCATTATTCAGCAGACAAACACTACTCTCTATGTATCCGTTAGGGTGTCTTTCAGGTTTCGTGCATTCTGTATCGAATCGTAGTTGGCCACAATGAAAGTGGCACGTATAACGTCGAAAATAGAATTCGGACACCGCTCTGAGTAAGACCAACGTGTTGTCCACCCTCTAGACTTCAATGAGGTTAAGCCGCGATACCTAAGACAGATCTGCACTCGATGACACCTCGATAACAGCCGGTCCCCACACTTACATCTTGCTCTCCTTACGTCAGTATACATCATATCAGTCTGTGACGCTGGCTTTGCAACATCTTGCGTGCCTTTAGGTTCGCCGCGACCAACACTTACCATGCACTGACCACAAAAAATGGAGGCGCCGCGGCTTGAACCCTGCACCTTTCACATGCCAAGCGAACGCTCTACCAACTGAGCTACGCCCCATGCACGAGCAAACTGCGCTATTCCCCATTCTTTGCGACTCAGATGCTCACGGACACGATGGTTGGTTGGTTTGCAGCGGTGAAGGGAGCAGAGTACAAAGGCGCGGACCCGTTCATATACACAAAACTTCCAAGTAGTTTCGATGCTCTGGTATTACAAATGCAAATTCCGTCTGTTTTTAACGTCTTAAATTGAAAGAGCCATCACAAATTGCTCCGTTTTCCCTCCTTGTCGACAATCATACAGCACCTGAGGTAACAAACACATCTCGAGATCCATTGTGCACTCCATTATTCATGCCAACTCAGTGCCTCGCTCTTTAGTACTGTGTACCAATCTTGTCGTCCAACTGCAAAACACTGGGCCACAACAAGTTTCCGCGTCTCCATTGCACTGCGCATACTACGAAACGCTCCCCAAACTTGGCACTCACCCTCGCAGCCGACTTTTCCGACTTTCCACGAAGCTCACGCAACGCTCACGCTAGTGACAGCATTATTTATAGTTCGACGTCGCGCCAAAGCGAATGAGCACATTTCGCCTACGGCTTAGGCCGCCCTCCTAGTGTGGCTGCTCGGTGTCTGCAGGCAGCGAGGGTCTGCAAGCTTCCTGTGTTCGCACCTATGTCACCTGTGCTTGCTTGTCAGAGACAGACTATCGCAAAACATACAACTCACTCCATGAATTGATTGCTACGGCATCTGTTATCAGCAGTCACAACTAGCAACACCAGTAGCAGCTGACTGCACGCAAAGAATAGGAATGTGCAGTGGGATTTACGTGAACTCAGCGGAAGGCAGATCTTTCCGACATAGGCTTGAGAATCTTACGGGAACACTTGTACTGTTTCTAAATTAAGTGTAGGCGTGGGAGGAGGGTGCTTCCTGCGCACTAATAACAGCACGCTTGTCAATTGTGGATGCTAATCATTCGCTTGTATCTTCCTAGACACATCTGCTGGTTGTGAATTATTCCACTTGCATGGCAAGGTGCGCATGTAGGTGTGTTAAAAATTCTGGAGATACTGGGTATAGATCCCAGTACCTCTCGCATACTAAGCGAGCGCTCTACCATCTGAGCTACGCCCGCCCCCCCGAAGACTAATGGTGCTACATACAGCCATATAGACGACACAGACCCTTGCACTCCCATTATTCAGCAGACAAACACTACTCTCTATGTATCCGTTAGGGTGTCTTTCATGTTTCGTGCATTCTGTATCGAATCGTAGTTGGCCACAATGAAAGTGGCACGTATAACGTCGAAAATAGAATTCGGACACCGCTCTGAGTAAGACCAACGTGTTGTCCACCCTCTAGACTTCAATGAGGTTAAGCCGCGATACCTAAGACAGATCTGCACTCGATGACACCTCGATAACAGCCGGTCCCCACACTTACATCTTGCTCTCCTTACGTCAGTATACATCATATCAGTCTGTGACGCTGGCTTTGCAACATCTTGCGTGCCTTTAGGTTCGCCGCGACCAACACTTACCATGCACTGACCACAAAAAATGGAGGCGCCGCGGCTTGAACCCTGGACCTTTCACATGCCAAGCGAACGCTCTACCAACTGAGCTACGCCCCATGCACGAGCAAACTGAACTATTCCCCATCCTTTGCGACTCAGATGCGCACTGACACGATGGTTGGTTGGTTTGTAGCGGTGAAGGGAGCAGAGTACAAAGGCGCGGACCCGTTCATATACACAAAACTTCCAAGTAGTTTCGATGCTCTGGCATTACAAATGCAAATTCCGTCTGTTTTTAACGTCTTAAATTGAAAGAGCCATCACAAATTGCTCTGTTTTCACTCCTTGTCGACAATCATACAGCACCTGAGGTAACAAACACATCTCGAGCCCCATTGTGCACTCCATTATTCATGCCAACTCAGTGCCTCGCTCTTTACTACTGTGTACCAATCTTGTCGTCCAACTGCAAAACACTGGGCCACAACAAGTTTCCGCGTCTCCATTGCACTGCGCATACTACGAAACGCTCCCCAAACTTGGCACTCACCCTCGCAGCCGACTTTTCCGACTTTCCACGAAGCTCACGCAACGCTCACGCTAGTGACAGCATTATTTATAGTTCGACGTCGCGCCAAAGCGAATGAGCACATTTCGCCTACGGCTTAGGCCGCCCTCCTAGTGTGGATGCTCGGTGTCTGCAGGCAGCGAGGGTCTGCAAGCTTCCTGTGTTCGCACCTATGTCACCTGTGCTTGCTTGTCAGAGACAGACTATCGCAAAACATACAACTCACTCCATGAATTGATTGCTACGGCATCTGTTATCAGCAGTCACAACTAGCAACACCAGTAGCAGCTGACTGCACGCAAAGAATAGGAATGTGCAGTGGGATTTACGTGAACTCAGCGGAAGGCAGATCTTTCCGACGTAGGCTTGAGAATCTTACGGGAACACTTGTACTGTTTCTAAATTAAGTGTAGGCGTGGGAGGAGGGTGCTTCCTGCGCACTAATAACAGCACGCTTGTCAATTGTGGATGCTAATCATTCGCTTGTATCTTCCTAGACACATCTGCTGGTTGTGAATTATTCCACTTGCATGGCAAGGTGCGCATGTAGGTGTGTTAAAAATTCTGGAGATACTGGGTATAGATCCCAGTACCTCTCGCATACTAACCGAGCGCTCTACCATCTGAGCTACGCCCGCCCCCCCGAAGACTAATGGTGCTACATACAGCCATATAGACGACACAGACCCTTGCACTCCCATTATTCAGCAGACAAACACTACTCTCTATGTATCCGTTAGGGTGTCTTTCAGGTTTCGTGCATTCTGTATCGAATCGTAGTTGGCCACAATGAAAGTGGCACGTATAACGTCGAAAATAGAATTCGGACACCGCTCTGAGTAAGACCAACGTGTTGTCCACCCTCTAGACTTCAATGAGGTTAAGCCGCGATACCTAAGACAGATCTGCACTCGATGACACCTCGATAACAGCCGGTCCCCACACTTACATCTTGCTCTCCTTACGTCAGTATACATCATATCAGTCTGTGACGCTGGCTTTGCAACATCTTGCGTGCCTTTAGGTTCGCCGCGACCAACACTTACCATGCACTGACCACAAAAAATGGAGGCGCCGCGGCTTGAACCCTGGACCTTTCACATGCCAAGCGAACGCTCTACCAACTGAGCTACGCCCCATGCACGAGCAAACTGCGCTATTCCCCATTCTTTGCGACTCAGATGCGCACTGACACGATGGTTGGTTGGTTTGTAGCGGTGAAGGGAGCAGAGTACAAAGGCGCGGACCCGTTCATATACACAAAACTTCCAAGTAGTTTCGATGCTCTGGCATTACAAATGCAAATTCCGTCTGTTTTTAACGTCTTAAATTGAAAGAGCCATCACAAATTGCTCTGTTTTCACTCCTTGTCGACAATCATACAGCACCTGAGGTAACAAACACATCTCGAGCCCCATTGTGCACTCCATTATTCATGCCAACTCAGTGCCTCGCTCTTTACTACTTTCTACCAATCTTGTCGTCCAACTGCAAAACACTGGGCCACAACAAGTTTCCGCGTCTCCATTGCACTGCGCATACTACGAAACGCTCCCCAAACTTGGCACTCACCCTCGCAGCCGATTTTTCCGACTTTCCACGAAGCTCACGCAACGCTCACGCTAGTGACAGCATTATTTATAGTTCGACGTCGCGCCAAAGCGAATGAGCACATTTCGCCTACGGCTTAGGCTGCCCTCCTAGTGTGGCTGCTCGGTGTCTGCAGGCAGCGAGGGTCTGCAAGCTTCCTGTGTTCGCACCTATGTCACCTGTGCTTGCTTGTCAGAGACAGACTATCGCAAAACATACAACTCACTCCATGAATTCATTGCTACGGCATCTGTTATCAGCAGTCACAACTAGCAACACCAGTAGCAGCTGACTGCACGCAAAGAATAGGAATGTGCAGTGGGATTTACGTGAACTCAGCGGAAGGCAGATCTTTCCGACATAGGCTTCAGAATCTTACGGGAACACTTGTAGTGTTTCTAAATTAAGTGTAGGCGTGGGAGGAGGGTGCTTCCTGCGCACTAATAACAGCACGCTTGTCAATTGTGGATGCTAATCATTCGCTTGTATCTTCCTAGACACATCTGCTGGTTGTGAATTATTCCACTTGCATGGCAAGGTGCGCATGTAGGTGTGTTAAAAATTCTGGAGATACTGGGTATAGATCCCAGTACCTCTCGCATACTAACCGAGCGCTCTACCATCTGAGCTACGCCCGCCCCCCCGAAGACTAATGGTGCTACATACAGCCATATAGACGACACAGACCCTTGCACTCCCATTATTCAGCAGACAAACACTACTCTCTATGTATCCGTTAGGGTGTCTTTCAGGTTTCGTACATTCTGTATCGAATCGTAGTTGGCCAAAATGAAAGTGGCACGTATAACGTCGAAAATAGAATTCGGACACCGCTCTGAGTAAGACCAACGTGTTGTCCACCCTCTAGACTTCAATGAGGTTAAGCCGCGATACCTAAGACAGATCTGCACTCGATGACACCTCGATAACAGCCGGTCCCCACACTTACATCTTGCTCTCCTTACGTCAGTATACATCATATCAGTCTGTGACGCTGGCTTTGCAACATCTTGCGTGCCTTTAGGTTCGCCGCGACCAACACTTACCATGCACTGACCACAAAAAATGGAGGCGCCGCGGCTTGAACCCTGGACCTTTCACATGCCAAGCGAACGCTCTACCAACTGAGCTACGCCCCATGCACGAGCAAACTGCGCTATTCCCCATTCTTTGCGACTCAGATGCGCACTGACACGATGGTTGGTTGGTTTGTAGCGGTGAAGGGAGCAGAGTACAAAGGCGCGGACCCGTTCATATACACAAAACTTCCAAGTAGTTTCGATGCTCTGGCATTACAAATGCAAATTCCGTCTGTTTTTAACGTCTTAAATTGAAAGAGCCATCACAAATTGCTCTGTTTTCACTCCTTGTCGACAATCATACAGCACCTGAGGTAACAAACACATCTCGAGCCCCATTGTGCACTCCATTATTCATGCCAACTCAGTGCCTCGCTCTTTACTACTTTCTACCAATCTTGTCGTCCAACTGCAAAACACTGGGCCACAACAAGTTTCCGCGTCTCCATTGCACTGCGCATACTACGAAACGCTCCCCAAACTTGGCACTCACCCTCGCAGCCGACTTTTCCGACTTTCCACGAAGCTCACGCAACGCTCACGCTAGTTACAGCATTATTTATAGTTCGACGTCGCGCCAAAGCGAATGAGCACATTTCGCCTACGGCTTAGGCCGCCCTCCTAGTGTGGCTGCTCGGTGTCTGCAGGCAGCGAGGGTCTGCAAGCTTCCTGTGTTCGCACCTATGTCACCTGTGCCTGCTTGTCAGAGACAGACTATCGCAAAACATACAACTCACTCCATGAATTCATTGCTACGGCATCTGTTATCAGCAGTCACAACTAGCAACACCAGTAGCAGCTGACTGCACGCAAAGAATAGGAATGTGCAGTGGGATTTACGTGAACTCAGCGGAAGGCAGATCTTTCCGACATAGGCTTCAGAATCTTACGGGAACACTTGTAGTGTTTCTAAATTAAGTGTAGGCGTGGGAGGAGGGTGCTTCCTGCGCACTAATAACAGCACGCTTGTCAATTATGGATGCTAATCATTCGCTTGTATCTTCCTAGACACATCTGCTGGTTGTGAATTATTCCACTTGCATGGCAAGGTGCGCATGTAGGTGTGTTAAAAGTTCTGGAGATACTGGGTATAGATCCCAGTACCTCTCGCATACTAAGCGAGCGCTCTACCATCTGAGCTACGCCCGCCCCCCCGAAGACTAATGGTGCTACATACAGCCATATAGACGACACAGACCCTTGCACTCCCATTATTCAGCAGACAAACACTACTCTCTATGTATCCGTTAGGGTGTCTTTCAGGTTTCGTGCATTCTGTATCGAATCGTAGTTGGCCACAATGAAAGTGGTACGTATAACGTCGAAAATAGAATTCGGACACCGCTCTGAGTAAGACCAACGTGTTGTCCACCCTCTAGACTTCAATGAGGTTAAGCCGCGATACCTAAGACAGATCTGCACTCGATGACACCTCGATAACAGCCGGTCCCCACACTTACATCTTGCTCTCCTTACGTCAGTATACATCATATCAGTCTGCGACGCTGGCTTTGCAACATCTTGCGTGCCTTTAGGTTCGCCGCGACCAACACTTACCATGCACTGACCACAAAAAATGGAGGCGCCGCGGCTTGAACCCTAGACCTTTCACATGCCAAGCGAACGCTCTACCAACTGAGCTACGCCTCATGCACGAGCAATCTGCGCTATTCCCCATTCTTTGCGACTCAGATGCGCACTGACACGATGGTTGGTTGGTTCGTAGCGGTGAAGGGAGCAGAGTACAAAGGCGCGGACCCGTTCATATACACAAAACTTCCAAGTAGTTTCGATGCTCTGGCATTACAAATGCAAATTCCGTCTGTTTTTAACGTCTTAAATTGAAAGAGCCATCACAAATTGCTCTGTTTTCACTCCTTGTCGACAATCATACAGCACCTGAGGTAACAAACACATCTCGAGCCCCATTGTGCACTCCATTATTCATGCCAACTCAGTGCCTCGCTCTTTACTACTTTCTACCAATCTTGTCGTCCAACTGCAAAACACTGGGCCACAACAAGTTTCCGCGTCTCCATTGCACAGCGCTTACTACGAAACGCTCCCCAAACTTGGCACTCACCCTCGCAGCCGACTTTTCCGACTTTCTACGACGCTCACGCTAGTGACAGCATTATTTATAGTTCGACGTCGCGCCAAAGCGAATGAGCACATTTCGCCTACGGCTTAGGCCGCCCTCCTAGTGTGTCTGCTCGGTGTCTGCAGGCAGCGAGGGTCTGCAAGCTTCCTGTGTTCGCACCTATGTCACCTGTGCTTGCTTGTCAGAGACAGACTATCGCAAAACATACAACTCACTCCATGAATTGATTGCTACGGCATCTGTTATCAGCAGTCACAACTAGCAACACCAGTAGCAGCTGACTGCACGCAAAGAATAGGAATGAGCAGTGGGATTTACGTGAACTCAGCGGAAGGCAGATCTTTCCGACATAGGCTTGAGAATCTTACGGGAACACTTGTACTGTTTCTAAATTAAGTGTAGGCGTGGGAGGAGGGTGCTTCCTGCGCACTAATAACAGCACGCTTGTCAATTGTGGATGCTAATCATTCGCTTGTATCTTCCTAGACACATCTGCTGGTTGTGAATTATTCCACTTGCATGGCAAGGTGCGCATGTAGGTGTGTTAAAAATTCCGGAGACACTGGGTATAGATCCCAGTACCTCTCGCATACTAAGCGAGCGCTCTACCATCTGAGCTACGCCCGCCCCCCCGAAGACTAATGGTGCTACATACAGCCATATAGACGACACAGACCCTTGCACTCCCATTATTCAGCAGACAAACACTACTCTCTATGTATCCGTTAGGGTGTCTTTCAGGTTTCGTGCATTCTGTATCGAATCGTAGTTGGCCACAATGAAAGTGGTACGTATAACGTCGAAAATAGAATTCGGACACCGCTCTGAGTAAGACCAACGTGTTGTCCACCCTCTAGACTTCAATGAGGTTAAGCCGCGATACCTAAGACAGATCTGCACTCGATGACACCTCGATAACAGCCGGTCCCCACACTTACATCTTGCTCTCCTTACGTCAGTATACATCATATCAGTCTGTGACGCTGGCTTTGCAACATCTTGCGTGCCTTTAGGTTCGCCGCGACCAACACTTACCATGCACTGACCACAAAAAGTGGAGGCGCCGCGGCTTGAACCCTGGACCTTTCACATGCCAAGCGAACGCTCTACCAACTGAGCTACGCCCCATGCACGAGCAAACTGCGCTATTCCCCATTCTTTGCGACTCAGATGCGCACGGACACGATGCTTGGTTGGTTTGTAGCGGTGAAGGGAGCAGAGTACAAAGGCGCGGACCTGTTCATATACACAAAACTTCCAAGTAGTTTCGATGCTCTGGTATTACAAATGCAAATTCCGTCTGTTTTTAACGTCTTAAATTGAAAGAGCCATCACAAATTGCTCCGTTTTCCCTCCTTGTCGACAATCATACAGCACCTGAGGTAACAAACACATCTCGAGCCCCATTGTGCACTCCATTATTCATGCCAACTCAGTGCCTCGCTCTTTACTACTGTGTACCAATGTTGTCGTGTAACTGCAAAACACTGGGCCACAACAAGTTTCCGCGTCTCCATTGCACTGCGCATACTACGAAACGCTCCCCAAACTTGGCACTCACCCTCGCAGCCGACTTTTCCGACTTTCCACGACGCTCACGCTAGTGACAGCATTATTTATAGTTCGACGTCGCGCCAAAGCGAATGAGCACATTTCGCCTACGGCTTAGGCCGCCCTCCTAGTGTGGCTGCTCGGTGTCTGCAGGCAGCGAGGGTCTGCAAGCTTCCTGTGTACGCACCTATGTCACCTGTGCTTGCTTGTCAGAGACAGACTATCGCAAAACATACAACTCACTCCATGAATTGATTGCTACGGCATCTGTTATCAGCAGTCACAACTAGCAACACCAGTAGCAGCTGACTGCACGCAAAGAATAGGAATGAGCAGTGGGATTTACGTGAACTCGGCGCAAGGCAGATCTTTCCGACATAGGCTTGAGAATCTTACGGGAACACTTATACTGTTTCTAAATTAAGTGTAGGCGTGGGAGGAGGGTGCTTCCTGCGCACTAATAACAGCACGCTTGTCAATTGTGGATGCTAATCATTCGCTTGTATCTTCCTAGACACATCTGCTGGTTGTGAATTATTCCACTTGCATGGCAAGGTGCGCATGTAGGTGTGTTAAAAGTTCTGGAGGCACTGGGTATTGATCCCAGTACCTCTCGCATACTAAGCGAGCGCTCTACCATCTGAGCTACGCCCGCCCCCCCGAAGACTAATGGTGCTACATACAGCCATATAGACGACACAGTCCCTTGCACTCCCATTATTCAGCAGACAAACACTACTCTCTATGTATCCGTTAGGGTGTCTTTCAGGTTTCGTGCATTCTGTATCGAATCGTAGTTGGCCACAATGAAAGTGGCACGTATAACGTCGAAAATAGAATTCGGACACCGCTCTGAGTAAGACCAACGTGTTGTCCACCCTCTAGACTTCAATGAGGTTAAGCCGCGATACCTAAGACAGATCTGCACTCGATGACACCTCGATAACAGCCGGTCCCCACACTTACATCTTGCTCTCCTTACGTCAGTATACATCATATCAGTCTGTGACGCTGGCTTTGCAACATCTTGCGTGCCTTTAGGTTCGCCGCGACCAACACTTACCGTGCACTGACCACAAAAAACGGAGGCGCCGCGGCTTGAACCCTGGACCTTTCACATGCCAAGCGAACGCTCTACCAACTGAGCTACGCCCCATGCACGAGCAAACTGCGCTATTCCCCATTCTTTGCGACTCAGATGCGCACGGACACGATGGTTGGTTGGTTTGTAGCGGTGAAGGGAGCAGAGTACAAAGGCGCGGACCCGTTCATATACACAAAAGTTCCAAGTAGTTTCGATGCTCTGGTATTACAAATGCAAATTCCGTCTGTTTTTAACGTCTTAAATTGAAAGAGCCATCACAAATTGCTCCGTTTTCCCTCCTTGTCGACAATCATACAGCACCTGAGGTAACAAACACATCTCGAGCCCCATTGTGCACTCCATTATTCATGCCAACTCAGTGCCTCGCTCTTTAGTACTGTGTACCAATCTTGTCGTCCAACTGCAAAACACTGGGCCACAACAAGTTTCCGCGTCTCCATTGCACTGCGCTTACTACGAAACGCTCCCCAAACTTGGCACTCACCCTCGCAGCCGACTTTTCCGACTTTCCACGACCCTCACGCTAGTGACAGCATTATTTATAGTTCGACGTCGCGCCAAAGCGAATGAGTACATTTCGCCTACGGCTTAGGCCGCCCTCCTAGTGTGGCTGCTCGGTGTCTGCAGGCAGCGAGGGTCTGCAAGCTTCCTGTGTTCGCACCTATGTCACCTGTGCTTGCTTGTCAGAGACAGACTATCGCAAAACATACAACTCACTCCATGAATTGATTGCTACGGCATCTGTTATCAGCAGTCACAACTAGCAACACCAGTAGCAGCTGACTGCACGCAAAGAATAGGAATGTGCAGTGGGATTTACGTGAACTCAGCGCAAGGCAGATCTTTCCGACATAGGCTTGAGAATCTTACGGGAACACTTGTACTGTTTCTAAATTAAGTGTAGGCGTGGGAGGAGGGTGCTTCCTGCGCACTAATAACAGCACGCTTGTCAATTGTGGATGCTAATCATTCGCTTGTATCTTCCTAGACACATCTGCTGGTTGTGAATTATTCCACTTGCATGGCAAGGTGCGCATGTAGGTGTGTTAAAAATTCTGGAGACACTGGGTATAGATCCCAGTACCTCTCGCATACTAAGCGAGCGCTCTACCATCTGAGCTACGCCCGCCCCCCCGAAGACTAATGGTGCTACATACAGCCATATAGACGACACAGACCCTTGCACTCCCATTATTCAGCAGACAAACACTACTCTCTATGTATCCGTTAGGGTGTCTTTCAGGTTTCGTGCATTCTGTATCGAATCGTAGTTGGCCACAATGAAAGTGGTACGTATAACGTCGAAAATAGAATTCGGACACCGCTCTGAGTAAGACCAACGTGTTGTCCACCCTCTAGACTTCAATGACGTTAAGCCGCGATACCTAAGACAGATCTGCACTCGATGACACCTCGATAACAGCCGGTCCCCACACTTACATCTTGCTCTCCTTACGTCAGTATACATCATATCAGTCTGTGACGCTGGCTTTGCAACATCTTGCGTGCCTTTAGGTTCGCCGCGACCAACACTTACCATGCACTGACCACAAAAAATGGAGGCGCCGCGGCTTGAACCCTGGACCTTTCACATGCCAAGCGAACGCTCTACCAACTGAGCTACGCCCCATGCACGAGCAAACTGCGCTATTCCCCATTCTTTGCGACTCAGATGCGCACGGACACGATGCTTGGTTGGTTTGTAGCGGTGAAGGGAGCAGAGTACAAAGGCGCGGACCTGTTCATATACACAAAACTTCCAAGTAGTTTCGATGCTCTGGTATTACAAATGCAAATTCCGTCTGTTTTTAACGTCTTAAATTGAAAGAGCCATCACAAATTGCTCCGTTTTCCCTCCTTGTCGACAATCATACAGCACCTGAGGTAACAAACACATCTCGAGCCCCATTGTGCACTCCATTATTCATGCCAACTCAGTGCCTCGCTCTTTACTACTGTGTACCAATCTTGTCGTCCAACTGCAAAACACTGGGCCACAACAAGTTTCCGCGTCTCCATTGCACTGCGCATACTACGAAACGCTCCCCAAACTTAGCACTCACCCTCGCAGCCGACTTTTCCGACTTTCCACGAAGCTCACGCAACGCTCACGCTAGTGACAGCATTATTTATAGTTCGACGTCGCGCCAAAGCGAATGAACACATTTCGCCTACGGCTTAGGCCGCCCTCCTAGTGTGGCTGCTCGGTGTCTGCAGGCAGCGAGGGTCTGCAAGCTTCCTGTGTACGCACCTATGTCACCTGTGCTTGCTTGTCAGAGACAGACTATCGCAAAACATACAACTCACTCCATGAATTGATTGCTACGGCATCTGTTATCAGCAGTCACAACTAGCAACACCAGTAGCAGCTGACTGCACGCAAAGAATAGGAATGAGCAGTGGGATTTACGTGAACTCGGCGCAAGGCAGATCTTTCCGACATAGGCTTGAGAATCTTACGGGAACACTTATACTGTTTCTAAATTAAGTGTAGGCGTGGGAGGAGGGTGCTTCCTGCGCACTAATAACAGCACGCTTGTCAATTGTGGATGCTAATCATTCGCTTGTATCTTCCTAGACACATCTGCTGGTTGTGAATTATTCCACTTGCATGGCAAGGTGCGCATGTAGGTGTGTTAAAAGTTCTGGAGGCACTGGGTATTGATCCCAGTACCTCTCGCATACTAAGCGAGCGCTCTACCATCTGAGCTACGCCCGCCCCCCCGAAGACTAATGGTGCTACATACAGCCATATAGACGACACAGACCCTTGCACTCCCATTATTCAGCAGACAAACACTACTCTCTATGTATCCGTTAGGGTGTCTTTCAGGTTTCGTGCATTCTGTATCGAATCGTAGTTGGCCACAATGAAAGTGGCACGTATAACGTCGAAAATAGAATTCGGACACCGCTCTGAGTAAGACCAACGTGTTGTCCACCCTCTAGACTTCAATGAGGTTAAGCCGCGATACCTAAGACAGATCTGCACTCGATGACACCTCGATAACAGCCGGTCCCCACACTTACATCTTGCTCTCCTTACGTCAGTATACATCATATCAGTCTGTGACGCTGGCTTTGCAACATCTTGCGTGCCTTTAGGTTCGCCGCGACCAACACTTACCGTGCACTGACCACAAAAAACGGAGGCGCCGCGGCTTGAACCCTGGACCTTTCACATGCCAAGCGAACGCTCTACCAACTGTGCTACGCCCCATGCACGAGCAAACTGCGCTATTCCCCATTCTTTGCGACTCAGATGCGCACGGACACGATGGTTGGTTGGTTTGTAGCGGTGAAGGGAGCAGAGTACAAAGGCGCGGACCCGTTCATATACACAAAAGTTCCAAGTAGTTTCGATGCTCTGGTATTACAAATGCAAATTCCGTCTGTTTTTAACGTCTTAAATTGAAAGAGCCATCACAAATTGCTCCGTTTTCCCTCCTTGTCGACAATCATACAGCACCTGAGGTAACAAACACATCTCGAGCCCCATTGTGCACTCCATTATTCATGCCAACTCAGTGCCTCGCTCTTTAGTACTGTGTACCAATCTTGTCGTCCAACTGCAAAACACTGGGCCACAACAAGTTTCCGCGTCTCCATTGCACTGCGCTTACTACGAAACGCTCCCCAAACTTGGCACTCACCCTCGCAGCCGACTTTTCCGACTTTCCACGACCCTCACGCTAGTGACAGCATTATTTATAGTTCGACGTCGCGCCAAAGCGAATGAGTACATTTCGCCTACGGCTTAGGCCGCCCTCCTAGTGTGGCTGCTCGGTGTCTGCAGGCAGCGAGGGTCTGCAAGCTTCCTGTGTTCGCACCTATGTCACCTGTGCTTGCTTGTCAGAGACAGACTATCGCAAAACATACAACTCACTCCATGAATTGATTGCTACGGCATCTGTTATCAGCAGTCACAACTAGCAACACCAGTAGCAGCTGACTGCACGCAAAGAATAGGGATGTGCAGTGGGATTTACGTGAACTCAGCGCAAGGCAGATCTTTCCGACATAGGCTTGAGAATCTTACGGGAACACTTGTACTGTTTCTAAATTAAGTGTAGGCGTGGGAGGAGGGTGCTTCCTGCGCACTAATAACAGCACGCTTGTCTATTGTGGCTGCTAATCATTCGCTTGTATCTTCCTAGACACATCTGCTGGTTGTGAATTATTCCACTTGAATTGCAAGGTGCGCATGTAGGTGTGTTAAAAATTCTGGAGGCACTGGGTATAGATCCCAGTACCTCCCGCATACTAAGCGAGCGCTCTACCATCTGAGGTACGCCCGCCCCCCCGAAGACTAATGGTGCTACATACAGCCATATAGACGACACAGACCCTTGCACTCCCATTATTCAGCAGACAAACACTACTCTCTATGTATCCGTTAGGGTGTCTTTCAGGTTTCGTGCATTCTGTATCGAATCGTAGTTGGCCAGAATGAAAGTCGCACGCATAACGTCGAAAATAGAATTCGGACACCGCTCTGAGTAAGACCAACGTGTTGTCCACCCTCTAGACTTCAATGAGGTTAAGCCGCGATACCTAAGACAGATCTGCACTCGATGACACCTCGATAACAGCCGGTCCCCACACTTACATCTTGCTCTCCTTACGTCAGTATACATCATATCAGTCTGTGACGCTGGCTTTGCAACATCTTGCGTGCCTTTAGGTTCGCCGCGACCAACACTTACCATGCACTGACCACAAAAAATGGAGGCGCCGCGGCTTGAACCCTGGACCTTTCACATGCCAAGCGAACGCTCTACCAACTGAGCTACGCCCCATGCACGAGTAAACTGCGCTATTCCCCATTGTTTGCGACTCAGATGCGCACGGACACGATGGTTGGTTGGTTTGTAGCGGTGAAGGGAGCAGAGTACAAAGGCGCGGACCCGTTCATATACACAAAATTTCCAAGTAGTTTCGATGCTCTGGTATTACAAATGCAAATTCCGTCTGTTTTTAACGTCTTAAATTGAAAGAGCCATCACAAATTGCTCCGTTTTCACTCCTTGTCGACAATCATACAGCACCTGAGGTAACAAACACATCTCGAGCCCCATTGTGCACTCCATTATTCATGCCAACTCAGTGCCTCGCTCTTTACTACTGTGTACCAATCTTGTCGTCCAACTGCAAAACACTGGGCCACAACAAGTTTCCGCGTCTCCATTGCACAGCGCATACTACGAAACGCTCCCCAAACTTGGCACTCACCCTCGCAGCCGACTTTTCCGACTTTCCACGACGCTCACGCAACGCTCACGCTAGTGACAGCATTATTTATAGTTCGACGTCGCGCCAAAGCGAATGAGCACATTTCGCCTACGGCTTAGGCTGCCCTCCTAGTGTGGCTGCTCGGTGTCTGCAGGCAGCGAGGGTCTGCAAGCTTCCTGTGTTCGCACCTATGTCACCTGTGCTTGCTTGTCAGAGACAGACTATCGCAAAACATACAACTCACTCCATGAATTGATTGCTACAGCATCTGTTATCAGCAGTCACAACTAGCAACACCAGTAGCAGCTGACTGCACGCAAAGAATAGGAATGTGCAGTGGGATTTACGTGAACTCAGCGCAAGGCAGATCTTTCCGACATAGGCTTGAGAATCTTACGGGAGCACTTGTAGTGTTTCTAAATTAAGTGTAGGCGTGGGAGGAGGGTGCTTCCTGCGCACTAATAACAGCACGCTTGTCAATAGTGGATGCTAATCATTCGCTTGTATCTTCCTAGACACATCTGCTGGTTGTGAATTATTCCACTTCCATGGCAAGGTGCGCATGTAGGTGTGTTAAAAATTCTGGAGGCACTGGTTATAGATCCCAGTACCTCTCGCATACTAAGCGAGCGCTCTACCATCTGAGCTACGCCCGCCCCCCCGAAGACTAATGGTGCTACATACAGCCATATAGACGACACAGACCCTTGCACTCCCATTATTCAGCAGACAAACACTACTCTCTATGTATCCGTTAGGGTGTCTTTCAGGTTTCGTGCATTCTGTATCGAATCGTAGTTGGCCAAAATGAAAGTGGCACGTATAACGTCGAAAATAGAATTCGGACACCGCTCTGAGTAAGACCAACGTGTTGTCCACCCTCTAGACTTCAATGAGGTTAAGCCGCGATACCTAAGACAGATCTGCACTCGATGACACCTCGATAACAGCCGGTCCCCACACTTACATCTTGCTCTCCTTACGTCAGTATACATCATATCAGTCTGTGACGCTGGCTTTGCAACATCTTGCGTGCCTTTAGGTTCGCCGCGACCAACACTTACCATGCACTGACCACAAAAAATGGAGGCACCGCGGCTTGACCCTGGACCTTTCACATGCCAAGCGAACGCTCTACCAACTGAGCTACGCCCCATGCACGAGTAAACTGCGCTATTCCCCATTCTTTGCGACTCAGATGCGCACGGACACGATGGTTGGTTGGTTTGTAGCGGTGAAGGGAGCAGAGTACAAAGGCGCGAACCCGTTCATATACACAAAACTTCCAAGTAGTTTCGATGCCCTGGTATTACAAATGCAAATTCCGTCTGTTTTTAACGTCTTAAATTGAAAGAGCCATCACAAATTACTCCGTTTTCACTCCTATTCGACAATCATACAGCACCTGAGGTAACAAACACATCTCGAGCCCCATTGTGCACTCCATTATTCATGCCAACTCAGTGCCTCGCTCTTTACTACTGTGTACCAATCTTGTCGTCCAACTGCAAAACACTGGGCCACAACAAGTTTCCGCGTCTCCATAGCACTGCGCATACTACAAAACGCTCCCCAAACTTGGCACTCACCCTCGGAGCCGACTTTCCACGACGCTCACGCAACGCTCACGCTAGTGACAGCATTATTTATAGTTCGACGTCGCGCCAAAGCGAATGAGCACATTTCGCCTACGGCTTAGGCCGCCCTCCTAGTGTGGCTGCTCGGTGTCTGCAGGCAGCGAGGGTCTGCAAGCTTCCTGTGTTCGCACCTATGTCACCTGTGCTTGCTTGTCAGAGACAGACTATCGCAAAACATACAACTCACTCCATGAATTGATTGCTACGGCATCTGTTATCAGCAGTCACAACTAGCAACACCAGTAGCAGCTGACTGCACGCAAAGAATAGGAATGTGCAGTGGGATTTACGTGAACTCAGCGCAAGGCAGATCTTTCCGACATAGGCTTGAGAATTTTACGGGAACACTTGTAGTGTTTCTAAATTAAGTGTAGGCGTGGGAGGAGGGTGCTTCCTGCGCACTAATAACAGCACGCTTGTCAATTGTGGATGCTAATCATTCGCTTGTATCTTCCTAGACACATCTGCTGGTTGTGAATTATTCCACTTGCATGGCAAGGTGCGCATGTAGATGTGTTAAAAATTCTGGAGGCACTGGGTATAGATTCCAGTACCTCTCGCATACTAAGCGAGGGCTCTACCATCTGAGCTACGCCCGCCCCCCCCGAAGACTGATGGTGCTACATACAGCCATATAGACGACACAGACCCTTGCACTCCCATTATTCAGCAGACAAACACTACTCTCTATGTATCCGTTAGGGTGTCTTTCAGGTTTCGTGCATTCTGTATCGAATCGTAGTTGGCCACAATGAAAGTGGCACGTATAACGTCGAAAATAGAATTCGGACACCGCTCTGAGTAAGACCAACGTGTTGTCCACCCTCTAGACTTCAATGAGGTTAAGCCGCGATACCTAAGACAGATCTGCACTCGATGACACCTCGATAACAGCCGGTCCCCACACTTACATCTTGCTCTCCTTACCTCAGTATACATCATATCAGTCTGTGACGCTGGCTTTGCAACATCTTGCGTGCCTTTAGGTTCGCCGCAACCAACACTTACCATGCACTGACCACAAAAAATGGAGGCGCCGCAGCTTGAACCCTGGACCTTTCACATGCCAAGCGAACGCTCTACCAACTGAGCTACGCCCCATGCACGAGCAAACTGCGCTATTCCCCATTCTTTGCGACTCAGATGCGCACGGACACGATGGTTGGTTGGTTTGTAGCGGTGAAGGGAGCAGAGTACAAAGGCGCGGACCCGTTCATATACACAAAAGTTCCAAGTAGTTTCGATGCTCTGGTATTACAAATGCAAATTCCGTCTGTTTTTAACGTCTTAAATTGAAAGAGCCATCACAAATTGCTCCGTTTTCACTCCTTGTCGACAATCATACAGCACCTGAGGTAACAAACACATCTCGAGCCCCATTGTGCACTCCATTATTCATGCCAACTCCGTGCCTCGCTCTTTACTACTGTGAACCAATCTTGTCGTCCAACTGCAAAACACTGGGCCACAACAAGTTTCCGCGTCTCCATTGCACTGCGCATACTACGAAACGCTCCCCAAACTTGGCACTCACCCTCGCAGCCGACTTTCCACGAAGCTCACGCAACGCTCACGCTAGTGACAGCATTATTTATAGTTCGACGTCGCGCCAAAGCGAATGAGCACATTTCGCCTACGGCTTAGGCCGCCCTCCTAGTGTGGCTGCTCGGTGTCTGCAGGCAGCGAGGGTCTGCAAGCTTCCTGTGTTCGCACCTATGTCACCTGTGCTTGCTTGTCAGAGACAGACTATCGCAAAACATACAACTCACTCCATGAATTGACTGCTACGGCATCTGTTATCAGCAGTCACAACTAGCAACACCAGTAGCAGCTGACTGCACGCAAAGAATAGGAATGTGCAGTGGGATTTACGTGAACTCAGCGCAAGGCAGATCTTTCCGACATAGGCTTGAGAATCTTACGGGAACACTTGTAGTGTTTCTAAATTAAGTGTAGGCGTGGGAGGAGGGTGCTTCCTGCGCACTAATAACAGCACGCTTGTCAATTGTGGCTGCTAATCATTCGCTTGTATCTTCCTAGACACATCTGCTGGTTGTGAATTATTCCACTTGCATGGCAAGGTGCGCATGTAAGTGTGTTAAAAATTCTGGAGGCACTGGGTATAGATCCCAGTACCTCTCGCATACTAAGCGAGCGCTCTACCATCTGAGCTACGCCCGCCCCCCCGAAGACTAATGGTGCTACATACAGCCATATAGACGACACAGACCCTTGCACTCCCATTATTCAGCAGACAAACACTACTCTCTATGTATCCGTTAGGGTGTCTTTCAGGTTTCGTGCATTCTGTATCGAATCGTAGTTGGCCACAATGAAAGTCGCACGTATAACGTCGAAAATAGAATTCGGACACCGCTCTGAGTAAGACCAACGTGTTGTCCACCCTCTAGACTTCAATGAGGTTAAGCCGCGATACCTAAGACAGATCTGCACTCGATGACATCTCGATAACAGCCGGTCCCCACACTTACATCTTGCTCTCCTTACGTCAGTATACATCATATCAGTCTGTGACGCTGGCTTTGCAACATCTTGCGTGCCTTTAGGTTCGCCGCGACCAACACTTACCATGCACTGACCACAAAAAATGGAGGCACCGCGGTTTGAACCCTGGACCTTTCACATGCCAAGCGAACGCTCTACCAACTGAGCTACGCCCCATGCACGAGCAAACGGCGCTATTCCCCATTCTTCGCGAATCAGATACGCAAGGACACGTTGGTTGTTGGTTTGTAGCGGTGAAGGGAGCAGAGTACAAAGGCGCGGACCCGTTCATATACACAAAACTTCCAAGTAGTTTCGATGCTCTGGTATTACAAATGCAAATTCCCTCTGTTTTTAACGTCTTAAATTGAAAGAGCCGTCACAAATTGCTCCGTTTTCACTCCTTGACGACAATCATACAGCACCTGAGGTAACAAACACATCTCGAGCCCCATTGTGCACTCCATTATTCATGCCAACTCAGTGCCTCGCTCTTTACTACTGCGTACCAATCTTGTCGTCCAACTGCAAAACACTGGGCCACAACAAGTTTCCGCGTCTCCATTGCACTGCGCATACTACAAAACGCTCCCCAAACTTGGCACTCACCCTCGCAGCCGACTTTTCCGACATTCCACGACGCTCACGCAACGCTCACGCTAGTGACAGCATTATTTATAGTTCGACGTCGCGCCAAAGCGAATGAGCACATTTCGCCTACGGCTTAGGCCGCCCTCCTAGTGTGGCTGCTCGGTGTCTGCAGGCAGCGAGGGTCTGCAAGCTTCCTGTGTTCGCACCTATGTCACCTGTGCTTGCTTGTCAGAGACAGACTATCGCAAAACATACAACTCACTCCATGAATTGATTGCTACGGCATCTGTTATCAGCAGTCACAACTAGCAACACCAGTAGCAGCTGACTGCACGCAAAGAATAGGAATGTGCAGTGGGATTTACGTGAACTCAGCGCAAGGCAGATCTTTCCGACATAGGCTTGAGAATCTTACGGGAACACTTGTACTGTTTCTAAATTAAGTGTAGGCGTGGGAGGAGGGTGCTTCCTGCGCACTAATAACAGCACGCTTGTCAATTGTGGATGCTAATCATTCGCTTGTATCTTCCTAGACACATCTGCTGGTTGTGAATTATTCCACTTGCATGGCAAGGTGCGCATGTAGGTGTGTTAAAAATTCTGGAGGCACTGGGTATAGATCCCAGTACCTCTCGCATACTAAGCGAGCGCTCTACCATCTGAGCTACGCCCGCCCCCCCGAAGAGTGATGGTGCTACATACAGCCATATAGACGACACAGACCCTTGCACTCCCATTATTCAGCAGACAAACACTACTCTCTATGTATCCGTTAGGGTGTCTTTCAGGTTTCGTGCATTCTGTATCGAATCGTAGTTGGCCACAATGAAAGTGGCACGTATAACGTCGAAAATAGAATTCGGACACCGCTCTGAGTAAGACCAACGTGTTGTCCACCCTCTAGACTTCAATGAGGTTAAGCCGCGATACCTAAGACAGATCTGCACTCGATGACACCTCGATAACAGCCGGTCCCCACACTTACATCTTGCTCTCCTTACCTCAGTATACATCATACCAGTCTGTGACGCTGGCTTTGCAACATCTTGCGTGCCTTTAGGTTCGCCGCGACCAACACTTACCATGCACTGACCACAAAAAATGGAGGCGCCGCGGCTTGAACCCTGGACCTTTCACATGCCAAGCGAACGCTCTACCAACTGAGCTACGCCCCATGCACGAGCAAACTGCGCTATTCCCCATTCTTTGCGACTCAGATGCGCACGGACACGATGGTTGTTGGTTTGTAGCGGTGAAGGAAGCAGAGTACAAAGGCGCGGACCCGTTCATATACACAAGTTCCAAGTAGTTTCGATGCTCTGGTATTACAAATGCAAATTCCGTCTGTTTTTAACGTCTTAAATTGAAAGAGCCGTCACAAATTGCTCCGTTTTCACTCCTTGTCGACAATCATACAGCACCTGAGGTAACAAACGAATCTCGAGCCCCATTGTGCACTCCATTATTCATGCCAACTCAGTGCCTCGCTCTTTACTACTGTGTACCAATCTTGTCGTCCGACTGCAAAACACTGGGCCACAACAAGTTTCCGCGTCTCCATTGCACTGTGCATACTACGAAACGCTCCCCAAACTTGGCACTCACCCTCGCAGCCGACTTTTCCGACTTTCCACGACTCTCACGCTAGTGACAGCATTATTTATAGTTCGACGTCGCGCCAAAGCGAATGAGCACATTTCGCCTACGGCTTAGGCCGCCCTCCTAGTGTGGCTGCTCGGTGTCTGCAGGCAGCGAGGGTCTGCAAGCTTCCTGTGTTCGCACCTATGTCACCTGTGCTTGCTTGTCAGAGACAGACTATCGCAAAACATACAACTCACTCCATGAATTGATTGCTACGGCATCTGTTATCAGCAGTCACAACTAGCAACACCAGTAGCAGCTGACTGCACGCAAAGAATAGGAATGTGCAGTGGGATTTACGTGAACTCAGCGCAAGGCAGATCTTTCCGACATAGGCTTGAGAATCTTACGGGAACACTTGTACTGTTTCTAAATTAAGTGTAGGCGTGGGAGGAGGGTGCTTCCTGCGCACTAATAACAGCACGCTTGTCAATTGTGGATGCTAATCATTCGCTTGTATCTTCCTAGACACATCTGCTGGTTGTGAATTATTCCACTTGCATGGCAAGGTGCGCATGTAGGTGTGTTAAAAATTCTGGAGGCACTGGGTATAGATCCCAGTACCTCTACCATCTGAGCTACGCCCGCCCCCCCGAAGACTAATGGTGCTACATACAGCCATATAGACGACACAGACCCTTGCACTCCCATTATTCAGCAGACAAACACTACTCTCTATGTATCCGTTAGGGTGTCTTTCAGGTTTCGTGCATTCTGTATCGAATCGTAGTTGGCCACAATGAAAGTGGCACGTATAACGTCGAAAATAGAATTCGGACACCGCTCTGAGTAAGACCAACGTGTTGTCCACCCTCTAGACTTCAATGAGGTTAAGCCGCGATACCTAAGAAAGTTCTGCACTCGATGACACCTCGATAACAGCCGGTCCCCACACTTACATCTTGCTCTCCTTACCTCAGTATACATCATACCAGTCTGTGACGCTGGCTTTGCAACATCTTGCGTGCCTTTAGGTTCGCCGCGACCAACACTTACCATGCACTGACCACAAAAATGGAGGCGCCGCGGCTTGAACCCTGGACCTTTCACATGCCAAGCGAACGCTCTACCAACTGAGCTACGCCCCATGCACGAGCAAACTGCGCTATTCCCCATTCTTTGCGACTCAGATGCGCACGGACACGATGGTTGTTGGTTTGTAGCGGTGAAGGGAGCAGAGTACAAAGGCGCGGACCCGTTCATATACACAAGTTCCAAGTAGTTTCGATGCTCTGGTATTACAAATGCAAATTCCGTCTGTTTTTAACGTCTTAAATTGAAAGAGCCGTCACAAATTGCTCCGTTTTCACTCCTTGTCGACAATCATACAGCACCTGAGGTAACAAACGAATCTCGAGCCCCATTGTGCACTCCATTATTCATGCCAACTCAGTGCCTCGCTCTTTACTACTGTGTACCAATCTTGTCGTCCGACTGCAAAACACTGGGCCACAACAAGTTTCCGCGTCTCCATTGCACTGTGCATACTGCGAAACGCTCCCCAAACTTGGCACTCACCCTCGCAGCCGACTTTTCCGACTTTCCACGACTCTCACGCTAGTGACAGCATTATTTATAGTTCGACGTCGCGCCAAAGCGAATGAGCACATTTCACCTACGGCTTAGGCCGCCCTCCTAGTGTGGCTGCTCGGTGTCTGCAGGCAGCGAGGGTCTGCAAGCTTCCTGTGTTCGCACCTATGTCACCTGTGCTTGCTTGTCAGAGACAGACTATCGCAAAACATACAACTCACTCCATGAATTGATTGCTACGGCATCTGTTATCAGCAGTCACAACTAGCAACACCAGTAGCAGCTGACTGCACGCAAAGAATAGGAATGTGCAGTGGGATTTACGTGAACTCAGCGCAAGGCAGATCTTTCCGACATAGGCTTGAGAATCTTACGGGAACACTTGTACTGTTTCTAAATTAAGTGTAGGCGTGGGAGGAGGGTGCTTCCTGCGCACTAATAACAGCACGCTTGTCAATTGTGGATGCTAATCATTCCCTTGTATCTTCCTAGACACATCTGCTGGTTGTGAATTATTCCACTTGCATGGCAAGGTGCGCATGTAGGTGTGTTAAAAATTCTGGAGGCACTGGGTATAGATCCCAGTACCTCTACCATCTGAGCTACGCCCGCCCCCCCGAAGACTAATGGTGCTACATACAGCCATATAGACGACACAGACCCTTGCACTCCCATTATTCAGCAGACAAACACTACTCTCTATGTATCCGTTAGGGTGTCTTTCAGGTTTCGTGCATTCTGTATCGAATCGTAGTTGGCCACAATGAAAGTGGCACGTATAACGTCGAAAATAGAATTCGGACACCGCTCTGAGTAAGACCAACGTGTTGTCCACCCTCTAGACTTCAATGAGGTTAAGCCGCGATACCTAAGACAGATCTGCACTCGATGACACCTCGATAACAGCCGGTCCCCACACTTACATCTTGCTCTCCTTACGTCAGTATACATCATACCAGTCTGTGACGCTGGCTTTGCAACATCTTGCGTGCCTTTAGGTTCGCCGCGACCAACACTTACCATGCACTGACCACAAAAAATGGAGGCGCCGCGGATTGAACCCTGGACCTTTCACATGCCAAGCGAACGCTCTACCAACTGAGCTACGCCCCATGCACGAGCAAACTGCGCTATTCCCCATTCTTTGCGACTCAGATGCGCACGGTCACGATGGTTGTTGGTTTGTAGCGGTGAAGGGAGCAGAGTACAAAGGCGCGGACCCGTTCATATACACAAGTTCCAAGTAGTTTCGATGCTCTGGTATTACAAATGCAAATTCCGTCTGTTTTTAACGTCTTAAATTGAAAGAGCCATCACAAATTGCTCCGTTTTCACTCCTTGTCGACAATCATACAGCACCTGAGGTAACAAACACATCTCGAACCCCATTGTGCACTCCATTATTCATGCCAACTCAGTGCCTCGCTCTTTACTACTGTGTACCAATCTTGTCGTCCAACTGCAAAACACTGGGCCACAACAAGTTTCCGCGTCTCCATTGCACTGCGCATACTACGAAACGCTCCCCAAACTTGGCACTCACCCTCGCAGCCGACTTTTCCGACTTTCCACGACGCTCACGCAACGCTCACGCTGGTGACAGCATTATTTATAGTTCGACGTCGCGCCAAAGCGAATGAGCACATTTCGCCTACGGCTTAGGCCGCCCTCCTAATGTGGCTGCTCGGTGTTTGCAGGCAGCGAGGGTCTGCAAGCTTCCTGTGTTCGCACCTATGTCACCTGTGCTTGCTTGTCAGAGACAGACTATCGCAAAACATACAACTCACTCCATGAATTGATTGCTACGGCATCTGTTATCAGCAGTCACAACTAGCAACACCAGTAGCAGCTGACTGCACGCAAAGAATAGGAATGTGCAGTGGGATTTACGTGAACTCAGCGCAAGGCAGATCTTTCCGACATACGCTTGAGAATCTTACGGGAACACTTGTACTGTTTCTAAATTAAGTGTAGGCGTGGGAGGAGGGTGCTTCCTGCGCACTAATAACAGCACGCTTGTCAATTGTGGATGCTAATCATTCGCTTGTATCTTCCTAGACACATCTGCTGGTTGTGAATTATTCCACTTGCATGGCAAGGTGCGCATGTAGGTGTGTTAAAAATTCTGGAAGCACTGGGTATAGATCCCAGTACCTCTCGCATACTAAGCGAGCGCTCTACCATCTGAGCTACGCCCGCCGCCCCCCCTCCGAAGACTAATGGTGCTACATACAGCCATATAGACGACACAGACCCTTGCACTCCCATTATTCAGCAGACAAACACTACTCTCTATGTATCCGTTAGGGTGTCTTTCAGGTTTCGTGCATTCTGTATCGAATCGTAGTTGGCCACAATGAAAGGTGCACGTATAACGTCGAAAATAGAATTCGGACACCGCTCTGAGTAAGACCAACGTGTTGTCCACCCTCTAGACTTCAATGAGGTTAAGCCGCGATACCTAAGACAGATCTGCACTCGATGACACCTCGATAACAGCCGGTCCCCACACTTACATCTTGCTCTCCTTACGTCAGTATACATCATATCAGTCTGTGACGCTGGCTTTGCAACATCTTGCGTGCCTTTAGGTTCGCCGCGACCAACACTTACCATGCACTGACCACAAAAAATGGAGGCGCCGCGGCTTGAACCCTGGACCTTTCACATGCCAAGCGAACGCTCTACCAACTGAGCTACGCCCCATGCACGAGCAAACGGCGCTATTCCCCATTCTTTGCGACTCAGATGCGCACGGACACGATGGTTGTTGGTTTGTAGCGGTGAAGGGAGCAGAGTACAAAGGCGCGGACCCGTTCATATACACAAAAGTTCCAAGTAGTTTCGATGCTCTGGTATTACAAATGCAAATTGCGTCTGTTTTTAACGTCTTAAATTGAAAGAGCCGTCACAAATTGCTCCGTTTTCACTCCTTGTCGACAATTATACAGCACCTGAGGTAACAAACACATCTCGAGCCCCATTGTGCACTCCATTATTCATGCCAACTCAGTGCCTCGCTCTTTACTACTGTGTACCAATCTTGTCGTCACTGCAAAACACTGGGCCTCAACAAGTTTCCGCGTCTCCATTGCACTGCGCATACTACGAAACGCTCCCCAAACTTGGCACTCACCCTCGCAGCCGACTTTTCCGACTTTCCACGACGCTCACGCTGGTGACAGCATTATTTATAGTTCGACGTCGCGCCAAAGCGAATGAGCACATTTCGCCTACGGCTTAGGCCGCCCTCCTAATGTGGCTGCTCGGTGTTTGCAGGCAGCGAGGGTCTGCAAGCTTCCTGTGTTCGCACTTATGTCACCTGTGCTTGCTTGTCAGAGACAGACTATCGCAAAACATACAACTCACTCCATGAATTGATTGCTACGGCATCTGTTATCAGCAGCCACAACTAGCAACACCAGTAGCAGCTGACTGCACGCAAAGAATAGGAATGTGCAGTGGGATTTACGTGAACTCAGCGCAAGGCAGATCTTTCCGACATACGCTTGAGAATCTTACGGGAACACTTGTACTGTTTCTAAATTAAGTGTAGGCGTGGGAGGAGGGTGCTTCCTGCGCACTAATAACAGCACGCTTGTCAATTGTGGATGCTAATCATTCGCTTGTATCTTCCTAGACACATCTGCTGGTTGTGAATTATTCCACTTGCATGGCAAGGTGCGCATGTAGGTGTGTTAAAAATTCTGGAGGCACTGGGTATAGATCCCAGCACCTCTCGCATACTAAGCGAGCGCTCTACCATCTGAGCTACGCCCGCCCCCCCGAAGAGTGATGGTGCTACATACAGCCATATAGACGACACAGGCCCTTGCACTCCCATTATTCAGCAGACAAACACTACTCTCTATGTATCCGTTAGGGTGTCTTTCAGGTTTCGTGCATTCTGTATCGAATCGTAGTTGGCCACAATGAAAGTGGCACGTATAACGTCGAAAATAGAATTCGGACACCGCTCTGAGTAAGACCAACGTGTTGTCCACCCTCTAGACTTCAATGAGGTTAAGCCGCGATACCTAAGACAGATCTGCACTCGATGACACCTCGATAACAGCCGGTCCCCACACTTACATCTTGCTCTCCTTACGTCAGTATACATCATATCAGTCTGTGACGCTGGCTTTGCAACATCTTGCGTGCCTTTAGGTTCGCCGCGACCAACACTTACCATACACTGACCACACAAAAATGGAGACGCCGCGGCTTGAACCCTGGACCTTTCACATGCCAAGCGAACGCTCTAGCAACTGAGCTACGCCCCATGCACGAGCAAACTGCGCTATTCCCCATTCTTTGCGACTCAGATGCGCACGGACACGATGGTTGGTTGGTTTGTAGCGGTGAAGGGAGCAGAGTACAAAGGCGCGGACCCGTTCATATACACAAAAGTTCCAAGTAGTTTCGATGCTCTGGTATTAGAAATGCCAATTCCGTCTGTTTTTAACGACTTAAATTGAAAGAGCCGTCACAAATTGCTCCGTTTTCACTCCTTGTCGACAATCATACAGCACCTGAGGTAACAAACGAATCTCGAGCCCCATTGTGCACTCCATTATTCATGCCAACTCAGTGCCTCGCTCTTTACTACTGTGTACCAATCTTGTCGTCCAACTGCAAAACACTGGGCCACAACAAGTTTCCGCGTCTCCATTGCACTGCGCATACTACGAAACGCTCCCCAAACTTGTCACTCACCCTCGCAGCCGACTTTTCCGATTTTCCACGACGCTCACACTAGTGACAGCATTATTTATAGTTCGACGTCGCGCCAAAGCGAATGAGCACATTTCGCCTACGGCTTAGGCCGCCCCCCTAGTGTGGCTGCTCGGTGTCTGCAGGCAGCGAGGGTCTGCAAGCTTCCTGTGTTCGCACCTATGTCACCTGTGCTTGCTTGTCAGAGACAGACTATCGCAAAACATACAACTCACTCCATGAATTGATTGCTACGGCATCTGTTATCAGCAGTCACAACTAGCAACACCAATAGCAGCTGACTGCACGCAAAGAATAGGAATATGCAGTGGGATTTACGTGAACTCAGCGCAAGGCAGGTCTTTCCGACATAGGCTTGAGAATCTTACGGGAACACTTGTACTGTTTCGAAATTAAGTGTAGGCGTGGGAGGAGGGTGCTTCCTGCGCACTAATAACAGCACGCTTGTCAATTGTGGATGCTAATCATTCGCTTGTATCTTCCTAGACACATCTGCTGGTTGTGAATTATTCCACTTGCATGGCAAGGTGCGCATGTAGGTGTGTTAAAAATTCTGGAGGCCCTGGGTATTGATCATAGTACCTCTCGCATACTAAGCAAGCGCTCTACCATCTGAGCTACGCCCGCCCTCCCGAAGACTAATGGTGCTACATACAGCCATATAGACGACACAGACCCTTGCACTCCCATTATTCAGCAGACAAACACTACTCTCTATGTATCCGTTAGGGTGTCTTTCAGGTTTCGTGCATTCTGTATCGAATCGTAGTTGGCCACAATGAAAGTGGCACGTATAACGTCGAAAATAGAATTCGGACACCGCTCTGAGTAAGACCAACGTGTTGTCCACCCTCTAGACTTCAATGAGGTTAAGCCGCAATACCTAAGACAGATCTGGACTCGATGACACCTCGATAACAGCCGGTCCCCACACTTACATCTTGCTCTCCTTACGTCAGTATACATCATATCAGTCTGTGACGCTGGCTTTGCAACATCTTGCGTGCCTTTAGGTTCGCCGCGACCAACACTTACCATGCACTGACCACAAAAAATGGAGGCGCCGCGGCTTGAACCCTGGACCTTTCACATGGCAAGCGAACGCTCTACCAACTGAGCTACGCCCCATGCACGAGCAAACGGCGCTATTCCCCATTCTTTGCGACTCAGATGCGCACGGACACGATGGTTGTTGGTTTGTAGCGGTGAAGGGAGCAGAGTACAAAGGCGCGGACCCGTTCATATACACAAAAGTTCCAAGTAGTTTCGATGCTCTGGTATTACAAATGCAAATTCCGTCTGTTTTTAACGTCTTAAATTGAAAGAGCCGTCACAAATTGCTCCGTTTTCACTCCTTGTCGACAATTATACAGCACCTGAGGTAACAAACACATCTCGAGCCCCATTGTGCACTCCATTATTCATGCCAACTCAGTGCCTCGCTCTTTACTACTGTGTACCAATCTTGTCGTCACTGCAAAACACTGGGCCTCAACAAGTTTCCGCGTCTCCATTGCACTGCGCATACTACGAAACGCTCCCCAAACTTGGCACTCACCCTCGCAGCCGACTTTTCCGACTTTCCACGACGCTCACGCAACGCTCACGCTGGTGACAGCATTATTTATAGTTCGACGTCGCGCCAAAGCGAATGAGCACATTTCGCCTACGGCTTAGGCCGCCCTCCTAATGTGGCTGCTCGGTGTCTGCAGGCAGCGAGGGTCTGCAAGCTTCCTGTGTTCGCACCTATGTCACCTGTGCTTGCTTGTCAGAGACAGACTATCGCAAAACATACAACTCACTCCATGAATTGATTGCTACGGCATCTGTTATCAGCAGTCACAACTAGCAACACCAGTAGCAGCTGACTGCACGCAAAGAATAGGAATGTGCAGTGGGATTTACGTGAACTCAGCGCAAGGCAGATCTTTCCGCCATACGCTTGAGAATCTTACGGGAACACTTGTACTGTTTCTAAATTAAGTGTAGGCGTGGGAGGAGGGTGCTTCCTGCGCACTAATAACAGCACGGTTGTCATTTGTGGATGCTAATCATTCGCTTGTATCTTCCTAGACACATCTGCTGGTTGTGAATTATTCCACTTGCATGGCAAGGGGCGCATGTAGGTGTGTTAAAAGTTCTGGAGGCACTGGGTATAGATCCCAGTACCTCTCGCATACAAAGCGAGCGCTCTACCATCTGACCTACGCCCGCACCCCCGAAGACTAATGGTGCTACATACAGCCATATAGACGACACAGACCCTTGCACTCCCATTATTCAGCAGACAAACACTACTCTCTATGTATCCTTTAGGGTGTCTTTCAGGTTTCGTGCATTCTGTATCGAATCGTAGTTGGCCACAATGAAAGTGGCCCGTATAACGTCGAAAATAGAATTCGGACATCGCTCTGAGTAAGACCAACGTGTTGTCCACCCTCTAGACTTCAATGAGGTTAAGCCGCGATACCTAAGACAGATCTGCACTCGATGACACCTCGATAACAGCCGGTCCCCACACTTACATCTTGCTCTCCGACCAACACTTACCATGCACTGACTACAAAAAATGGAGGCGCCGCAGCTTGAACCCTGGACCTTTCACATGCCAAGCGAACGCTCTACCAACTGAGCTACGCCCCATGCACGAGCAAACGGCACTATTCCCCATTCTTTGCGACTCAGATGCGCACGGACACGATGGTTGTTGGTTTGTAGCGGTGAAGCGAGCAGAGTACAAAGGCGCGGACCCGTTCATATACACAAAAGTTCCAAGTAGTTTCGATGCTCTGGTATTACAAATGCAAATTCCGTCTGTTTTTAACGTCTTACATTGAAAGAGCCGTCACAAATTGCTCCGTTTTCACTCCTTGTCAACAATCATACAGCACCTGAGGTAAAAAACGCATCTCGAGCCCCATTGTGCACTCCATTATTCATGCCAACTCAGTGCCTCGCTCTTTACTACTGTGTACCAATCTTGTCGTCCAACTGCAAAACACTGGGCCACAACAAGTTTCCGCGTCTCCATTGCACTGCGCATACTACGAAACGCTCCCCAAACTTGGCACTCACCCTCGCAGCCGACTTTTCCGATTTTCCACGACGCTCACGCAACGCACACGCTAGTGACAGCATTATTTATAGTTCGACGTCGCGCCAAAGCGAATGAGCATATTTCGCCTACGGCTTAGGCCGCCCTCCTAGTGTGGCTGCTCGGTGTCTGCAGGCAGCGAGGGTCTGCAAGCTTCCTGTGTTCGCACCTATGTCACCTGTGCTTGCTTGTCAGAGACAGACTATCGCAAAACATACAACTCACTCCATGAATTGATTGCTACGGCATCTGTTATCAGCAGTCACAACTAGCAACACCAGTAGCAGCTGACTGCACGCAAAGAATAGGTATGTGCAGTGGGATTTACGTGAACGCAGCGCAAGGCAGATCTTTCCGACATAGGCTTGAGAATCTTAGGGGAACACTTGTAATGTTTCTAAATTAAGTGTAGGCGTGGGAGGAGGGTGCTTCCTGCGCACTAATAACAGCACGTTTTTCAATTGTGGATGCTAATCATTCGCTTGTATCTTCCTAGACACATCTGCTGGTTGTAAATTATTCCACTTGCATGGCAAGGTGCGCATGTAGGTGTGTTAAAAATTCTGGAGGCACTGGGTATTGATCCCAGTACCTCTCGCATACAAAGCGAGCGCTCTACCATCTGAGCTACGCCCGCCCCCCCGAAGACTAATGGTGCTACATACAGCCATATAGACGACACAGACCCTTGCACTCCCATTATTCAGCAGACAAACACTACTCTCTATGTATCCGTTAGGGTGTCTTTCAGGTTTCGTGCATTCTGTATCGAATCGTAGTTGGCCACAATGAAAGTGGCACGTATAACGTCGAAAATAGAATTCGGACACCGCTCTGAGTAAGACCAACGTGTTGTCCACCCTCTAGACTTCAATGAGGTTAAGCCGCGATACCTAAGACAGATCTGCACTCGATGACACCTCGATAACAGCCGGTCCCCACACTTACATCTTGCTCTCCTTACGTCAGTATACATCATATCAGTCTGTGACGCTGGCTTTGCAACATCTTGCGTGCCTTTAGGTTCGCCGCGACCAACACTTACCATGCACTGACCACAAAAAATGGAGGCGCCGCAGCTTGAACCCTGGACCTTTCACATGCCAAGCGAACGCTCTACCAACTGAGCTACGCCCCATGCACGAGCAAACGGCGCTATTCCCCATTCTTTGCGACTCAGATGCGCACGGACACGATGGTTGTTGGTTTGTAGCGGTGAAGGGAGCAGAGTACAAAGGCGCGGACCCGTTCATATACACAAAAGTTCCAAGTAGTTTCGATGCTCTGGTATTACAAATGCAAATTCCGTCTGGTTTTAACGTTTTAAATTGAAAGAGCCGTCACAAATTGCTCCGTTTTCACTCCTTGTCGACAATCATACAGCACCTGAGGTAACAAACGCATCTCGAGCCCCATTGTGCACTCCATTATTCATGCCAACTCAGTGCCTCGCTCTTTACTACTGTGTACCAATCTTGTTGTCCAACTGCAAAACACTGGGCCACAACAAGTTTCCACGTCTCCATTGCACTGCGCATACTACGAAACGCTCCCCAAACTTGCCACTCACCCTCGCAGCCGACTTTTCCGACTTTCCACGACGCTCACGCTAGTGACAGCATTATTTATAGTTCGACGTCGCGCCAAAGCGAATGAGCACATTTCGCCTACGGCTTAGGCCGCCCTCCTAGTGTGGCTGCTCGGTGTCTGCAGGCAGCGAGGGTCTGCAAGCTTCCTGTGTTCGCACCTATGTCACCTGTGCTTGCTTGTCAGAGACAGACCATCGCAAAACATACAACTCACTCCATGAATTGATTGCTACGGCATCTGTTATCAGCAGTCACAACTAGCAACACCAGTAGCAGCTGACTGCACGCAAAGAATAGGAATGTGCAGTGGGATTTACGTGAACTCAGCGCAAGGCAGATCTTTCCGACATAGGCTTGAGAATCTTACGGGAACACTTGTACTGTTTCTGAATTAAGTGTAGGCGTGGGAGGAGGGTGCTTCCTGCGCACTAATAACAGCACGCTTGTCAATTGTGGATGCTAATCATTCGCTTGCATCTTCCTAGACACATCTGCTGGCTGTGAATTATTCCACTTGCATGGCAAGGTGCGCATGTAGGTGTGTTAAAAATTCTGGAGGCACTGGGTATTGATCCCAGCACCTCTCGCATACAAAGCGAGCGCTCTACCATCTGAGCTACGCCCGCCCCCCCGAAGACTAATGGTGCTACATACAGCCATATAGACGACACAGACCCTTGCACTCCCATTATTCAGCAGACAAACACTACTCTCTATGTATCCGTTAGGGTGTCTTTCAGGTTTCGTGCATTCTGTATCGAATCGTAGTTGGCCACAATGAAAGTGGCACGTATAACGTCGAAAATAGAATTCGGACACCGCTCTGAGTAAGACCAACGTGTTGTCCACCCTCTAGACTTCAATGAGGTTAAGCCGCGATACCTATGACAGATCTGCACTCGATGACACCTCGATAACAGCCGGTCCCCACACTTACATCTTGCTCTCCTTACGTCAGTATACATCATATCAGTCTGTGACGCTGGCTTTGCAACATCTTGCGTGCCTTTAGGGTCGCCGCGACCAACACTTACCATGCACTGACCACAAAAAAATGGAGGCGCCGCAGCTTGAACCCTGGACCTTTCACATGCCAAGCGAACGCTCTACCAACTGAGCTACGCCCCATGCACGAGCAAACGGCGCTATTCCCCATTCTTTGCGACTCAGATGCGCACGGACACGATGGTTGTTGGTTTGTAGCGGTGAAAGGAGCAGAGTACAAAGGCGCGGACCCGTTCATATACACAAAAGTTCCATGTAGTTTCGATGCTCTGGTATTACAAATGCAAATTCCGTCTGTTTTTAACGTCTTAAATTGAAAGAGCCGTCACAAATTGCTCCGTTTTCACTCCTTGTCGACAATCATACAGCACCTGAGGTAACAAACGCATCTCGAGCCCCATTGTGCACTCCATTATTCATGCCAACTCAGTGCCTCGCTCTTTACTACTGTGTACCAATCTTGTCGTCCAACTGCAAAACACTGGGCCACAACAAGTTTCCGCGTCTCCATTGCACTGCGCATACTACGAAACGCTCCCCAAACTTGGCACTCACCCTCGCAGCCGACTTTTCCGACTTTCCACGACGCTCACGCTAGTGACAGCATTATTTATAGTTCGACGTCGCGCCAAAGCGAATGAGCACATTTCGCCTACGGCTTAGGCCGCCCTCCTAGTGTGGCTGCTCGGTGTCTGCAGGCAGCGAGGGTCTGCAAGCTTCCTGTGTTCGCACCTATGTCACCTGTGCTTGCTTGTCAGAGACAGACTATCGCAAAACATACAACTCACTCCATGAATTGATTGCTACGGCATCTGTTATCAGCAGTCACAACTAGCAACACCAGTAGCAGCTGACTGCACGCAAAGAATAGGAATGTGCAGTGGGATTTACGTGAACTCAGCGCAAGGCAGATCTTTCCGACATAGGCTTGAGAATCTTACGGGAACACTTGTACTGTTTCTAAATTAAGTGTAGGCGTGGGAAGATTGTGCTTCCTGCGCACTAATAACAGCACGCTTGTCAATTGTGGCTGCTAATCATTCGCTTGTATCTTCCTAGTCACATCTGCTTGTTGTGAATTATTCCACTTGCATGGCAAGGTGCGCATGTAGGTGTGTTAAAAATTCTGGAGGCACTGGGTATTGATCCCAGTACCTCTCGCATACAAAGCGAGCGCTCTACCATCTGAGCTACGCCCGCCCCCCCGAAGACTAATGGGGCTACATACAGCCATATAGACGACACAGACCATTGCACTCCCATTATTCAGCAGACAAACACTACTCTCTATGTATCCGTTAGGGTGTCTTTCAGGTTTCGTGCATTCTGTATCGAATCGTAGTTGGCCACAATGAAAGTGGCACGTATAACGTCGAAAATATAATTCGGACACCGCTCTGAGTAAGACCAACGTGTTGTCCACCCTCTAGACTTCAATGAGGTTAAGCCGCGATACCTAAGACAGATCTGCACTCGATGACACCTCGATAACAGCCGGTCCCCACACTTACATCTTGCTCTCCGACCAACACTTACCATGCACTGACCACAAAAAATGGAGGCGCAGCAGCTTGAACCGTGGACCTTTCACATGGCAAGCGAACGCTCTACCAACTGAGCTACGCCCCATGCACGAGCAAACGGCGCTATTCCCCATTCTTTGCGACTCAGATGCGCACGGACACGATGGTTGTTGGTTTGTAGCGGTGAAGGGAGCAGAGTACAAAGGCGCGGACCCGTTCATATACACAAAAGTTCCAAGTAGTTTCGATGCTCTGGTATTACAAATGCAAATTCCGTCTGTTTTTAACGTCTTAAATTGAAAGAGCCGTCACAAATTGCTCCGTTTTCACTCCTTGTCGACAATCATACAGCACCAGAGGTAACAAACACATCTCGAGCCCCATTGTGCACTCCATTATTCATGCCAACTCAGTGCCTCGCTCTTTACTACTGTGTACCAATGTTGTCGTCCAACTGCAAAACACTGGGCCACAACAAGTTTCCGCGTCTCCATTGCACTGCGCATACTACGAAACGCTCCCCAAACTTGGCACTCACCCTCGCAGCCGACTTTTCCGACTTTCCACGACGCTCACGCTAGTGACAGCATTATTTATAGTTCGACGTCGCGCCAAAGCGAATGAGCACATTTCGCCTACGGCTTAGGCCGCCCTCCTAATGTGGCTGCTCGGTGTCTGCAGGCAGCGAGGGTCTGCAAGCTTCCTGTGTTCGCACCTATGTCACCTGTGCTTGCTTGTCAGAGACAGACTATCGCAAAACATACAACTCACTCCATGAATTGATTGCTACGGCATCTGTTATCAGCAGTCACAACTAGCAACACCAGTAGCAGCTGACTGCACGCAAAGAATACGAATGTGCAGTGGGATTTACGTGAACTCAGCGCAAGGCAGATCTTTCCGACATACGCTTGAGAATCTTACGGGAACACTTGTACTGTTTCTAAATTAAGTGTAGGCGTGGGAGGAGGGTGCTTCCTGCGCACTAATAACAGCACGCTTGTCAATTGTGGATGCTAATCATTCGCTTGTATCTTCCTAGACACATCTGCTGGCTGTGAATTATTCCACTTGCATGGCAAGGTGCGCATGTAGGTGTGTTAAAAATTCTGGAGGCACTGGGTATTGATCCCAGCACCTCTCGCATACAAAGCGAGCGCTCTACCATCTGAGCTACGCCCGCCCCCCCGAAGACTAATGGTGCTACATACAGCCATATAGACGACACAGACCCTTGCACTCCCATTATTCAGCAGACAAACACTACTCTCTATGTATCCGTTAGGGTGTCTTTCAGGTTTCGTGCATTCTGTATCGAATCGTAGTTGGCCACAATGAAAGTGGCACGTATAACGTCGAAAATAGAATTCGGACACCGCTCTGAGTAAGACCAACGTGTTGTCCACCCTCTAGACTTCAATGAGGTTAAGCCGCGATACCTATGACAGATCTGCACTCGATGACACCTCGATAACAGCCGGTCCCCACACTTACATCTTGCTCTCCTTACGTCAGTATACATCATATCAGTCTGTGACGCTGGCTTTGCAACATCTTGCGTGCCTTTAGGGTCGCCGCGACCAACACTTACCATGCACTGACCACAAAAAAATGGAGGCGCCGCAGCTTGAACCCTGGACCTTTCACATGCCAAGCGAACGCTCTACCAACTGAGCTACGCCCCATGCACGAGCAAACGGCGCTATTCCCCATTCTTTGCGACTCAGATGCGCACGGACACGATGGTTGTTGGTTTGTAGCGGTGAAAGGAGCAGAGTACAAAGGCGCGGACCCGTTCATATACACAAAAGTTCCATGTAGTTTCGATGCTCTGGTATTACAAATGCAAATTCCGTCTGTTTTTAACGTCTTAAATTGAAAGAGCCGTCACAAATTGCTCCGTTTTCACTCCTTGTCGACAATCATACAGCACCTGAGGTAACAAACGCATCTCGAGCCCCATTGTGCACTCCATTATTCATGCCAACTCAGTGCCTCGCTCTTTACTACTGTGTACCAATCTTGTCGTCCAACTGCAAAACACTGGGCCACAACAAGTTTCCGCGTCTCCATTGCACTGCGCATACTACGAAACGCTCCCCAAACTTGGCACTCACCCTCGCAGCCGACTTTTCCGACTTTCCACGACGCTCACGCTAGTGACAGCATTATTTATAGTTCGACGTCGCGCCAAAGCGAATGAGCACATTTCGCCTACGGCTTAGGCCGCCCTCCTAGTGTGGCTGCTCGGTGTCTGCAGGCAGCGAGGGTCTGCAAGCTTCCTGTGTTCGCACCTATGTCACCTGTGCTTGCTTGTCAGAGACAGACTATCGCAAAACATACAACTCACTCCATGAATTGATTGCTACGGCATCTGTTATCAGCAGTCACAACTAGCAACACCAGTAGCAGCTGACTGCACGCAAAGAATACGAATGTGCAGTGGGATTTACGTGAACTCAGCGCAAGGCAGATCTTTCCGACATAGGCTTGAGAATCTTACGGGAACACTTGTACTGTTTCTAAATTAAGTGTAGGCGTGGGAAGATTGTGCTTCCTGCGCACTAATAACAGCACGCTTGTCAATTGTGGCTGCTAATCATTCGCTTGTATCTTCCTAGTCACATCTGCTTGTTGTGAATTATTCCACTTGCATGGCAAGGTGCGCATGTAGGTGTGTTAAAAATTCTGGAGGCACTGGGTATTGATCCCAGTACCTCTCGCATACAAAGCGAGCGCTCTACCATCTGAGCTACGCCCGCCCCCCCGAAGACTGATGGGGCTACATACAGCCATATAGACGACACAGACCATTGCACTCCCATTATTCAGCAGACAAACACTACTCTCTATGTATCCGTTAGGGTGTCTTTCAGGTTTCGTGCATTCTGTATCGAATCGTAGTTGGCCACAATGAAAGTGGCACGTATAACGTCGAAAATATAATTCGGACACCGCTCTGAGTAAGACAAACGTGTTGTCCACCCTCTAGACTTCAATGAGGTTAAGCCGCGATACCTAAGACAGATCTGCACTCGATGACACCTCGATAACAGCCGGTCCCCACACTTACATCTTGCTCTCCGACCAACACTTACCATGCACTGACCACAAAAAATGGAGGCGCAGCAGCTTGAACCGTGGACCTTTCACATGGCAAGCGAACGCTCTACCAACTGAGCTACGCCCCATGCACGAGCAAACGGCGCTATTCCCCATTCTTTGCGACTCAGATGCGCACGGACACGATGGTTGTTGGTTTGTAGCGGTGAAGGGAGCAGAGTACAAAGGCGCGGACCCGTTCATATACACAAAAGTTCCAAGTAGTTTCGATGCTCTGGTATTACAAATGCAAATTCCGTCTGTTTTTAACGTCTTAAATTGAAAGAGCCGTCACAAATTGCTCCGTTTTCACTCCTTGTCGACAATCATACAGCACCAGAGGTAACAAACACATCTCGAGCCCCATTGTGCACTCCATTATTCATGCCAACTCAGTGCCTCGCTCTTTACTACTGTGTACCAATGTTGTCGTCCAACTGCAAAACACTGGGCCACAACAAGTTTCCGCGTCTCCATTGCACTGCGCATACTACGAAACGCTCCCCAAACTTGGCACTCACCCTCGCAGCCGACTTTTCCGACTTTCCACGACGCTCACGCTAGTGACAGCATTATTTATAGTTCGACGTCGCGCCAAAGCGAATGAGCACATTTCGCCTACGGCTTAGGCCGCCCTCCTAATGTGGCTGCTCGGTGTCTGCAGGCAGCGAGGGTCTGCAAGCTTCCTATGTTCGCACCTATGTCACCTGTGCTTGCTTGTCAGAGACAGACTATCGCAAAACATACAACTCACTCCATGAATTGATTGCTACGGCATCTGTTATCAGCAGTCACAACTAGCAACACCAGTAGCAGCTGACTGCACGCAAAGAATACGAATGTGCAGTGGGATTTACGTGAACTCAGCGCAAGGCAGATCTTTCCGACATACGCTTGAGAATCTTACGGGAACACTTGTACTGTTTCTAAATTAAGTGTAGGCGTGGGAGGAGGGTGCTTCCTGCGCACTAATAACAGCACGCTTGTCAATTGTGGATGCTAATCATTCGCTTGTATCTTCCTAGACACATCTGCTGGCTGTGAATTATTCCACTTGCATGGCAAGGTGCGCATGTAGGTGTGTTAAAAATTCTGGAGGCACTGGGTATTCATCCCAGCACCTCTCGCATACAAAGCGAGCGCTCTACCATCTGAGCTACGCCCGCCCCCCCGAAGACTAATGGTGCTACATACAGCCATATAGACGACACAGACCCTTGCACTCCCATTATTCAGCAGACAAACACTACTCTCTATGTATCCGTTAGGGTGTCTTTCAGGTTTCGTGCATTCTGTATCGAATCGTAGTTGGCCACAATGAAAGTGGCACGTATAACGTCGAAAATAGAATTCGGACACCGCTCTGAGTAAGACCAACGTGTTGTCCACCCTCTAGACTTCAATGAGTTTAAGCCGCGATACCTATGACAGATCTGCACTCGATGACACCTCGATAACAGCCGGTCCCCACACTTACATCTTGCTCTCCTTACGTCAGTATACATCATATCAGTCTGTGACGCTGGCTTTGCAACATCTTGCGTGCCTTTAGGTTCGCCGCGACCAACACTTACCATGCACTGACCACAAAAAAATGGAGGCGCCGCAGCTTGAACCCTGGACCTTTCACATGCCAAGCGAACGCTCTACCAACTGAGCTACGCCCCATGCACGAGCAAACGGCGCTATTCCCCATTCTTTGCGACTCAGATGCGCACGGACACGATGGTTGTTGGTTTGTAGCGGTGAAGGGAGCAGAGTACAAAGGCGCGGACCCGTTCATATACACAAAAGTTCCAAGTAGTTTCGATGCTCTGGTATTACAAATGCAAATTCCGTCTGTTTTTAACGTCTTAAATTGAAAGAGCCGTCACAAATTGCTCCGTTTTCACTCCTTGTCGACAATCATACAGCACCTGAGGTAACAAACGCATCTCGAGCCCCATTGTGCACTCCATTATTCATGCCAACTCAGTGCCTCGCTCTTTACTACTGTGTACCAATCTTGTCGTCCAACTGCAAAACACTGGGCCACAACAAGTTTCCGCGTCTCCATTGCACTGCGCATACTACGAAACGCTCCCCAAACTTGGCACTCAGCCTCGCAGCCGACTTTTCCGACTTTCCACGACGCTCACGCTAGTGACAGCATTATTTATAGTTCGACGTCGCGCCAAAGCGAATGAGCACATTTCGCCTACGGCTTAGGCCGCCCTCCTAGTGTGGCTGCTCGGTGTCTGCAGGCAGCGTGGGTCTGCAAGCTTCCTGTGTTCGCACCTATGTCACCTGTGCTTGCTTATCAGAGACAGACTATCGCAAAACATACAACTCACTCCATGAATTGATTGCTACGGCATCTGTTATCAGCAGTCACAACTAGCAACACCAGTAGCAGCTGACTGCACGCAAAGAATACGAATGTGCAGTGGGATTTACGTGAACTCGGCGCAAGGCAGATCTTTCCGACATAGGCTTGAGAATCTTACGGGAACACTTGTACTGTTTCTAAATTAAGTGTAGGCGTGGGAAGATTGTGCTTCCTGCGCACTAATAACAGCACGCTTGTCAATTGTGGCTGCTAATCATTCGCTTGTATCTTCCTAGTCACATCTGCTGGTTGTGAATTATTCCACTTGCATGGCAAGGTGCGCATGTAGGTGTGTTAAAAATTCTGGAGGCACTGGGTATTGATCCCAGTTCCTCTCGCATACAAAGCGAGCGCTCTACCATCTGAGCTACGCCCGCCACCCCCCCCCCCCAAGACTAATGGGGCTACATACAGCCATATAGACGACACAGACCCTTGCACTCCCATTATTCAGCAGAGAAACACTACTCTCTATGTATCCGTTAGGGTGTCTTTCAGGTTTCGTGCATTCTGTATCGAATCGTAGTTGGCCACAATGAAAGTGGCACGTATAACGTCGAAAATAGAATTCGGACACCGCTCTGAGTAAGACCAACGTGTTGTCCACCCTCTAGACTTCAATGAGGTTAAGCCGCGATACCTAAGACAGATCTGCACTCGATGACACCTCGATAACAGCCGGTCCCCACACTTACATCTTGCTCTCCGACCAACACTTACCATGCACTGACCACAAAAAATGGAGGCGCAGCAGCTTGAACCGTGGACCTTTCACATGGCAAGCGAACGCTCTACCAACTGAGCTACGCCCCATGCACGAGCAAACGGCGCTATTCCCCATTCTTTGCGACTCAGATGCGCACGGACACGATGGTTGTTGGTTTGTAGCGGTGAAGGGAGCAGAGTACAAAGGCGCGGACCCGTTCATATACACAAAAGTTCCAAGTAGTTTCGATGCTCTGGTATTACAAATGCAAATTCCGTCTGTTTTTAACGTCTTAAATTGAAAGATCCGTCACAAATTGCTCCGTTTTCACTCCTTGTCGACAATCATACAGCACCTGAGGTAACAAACACATCTCGAGCCCCATTGTGCACTCCATTATTCATGCCAACTCAGTGCCTCGCTCTTTACTACTGTGTACCAATGTTGTCGTGTAACTGCAAAACACTGGGCCACAACAAGTTTCCGCGTCTCCATTGCACTGCGCATACTACGAAACGCTCCCCAAACTTGGCACTCACCCTCGCAGCCGACTTTTCCGACTTTCCACGACGCTCACGCTAGTGACAGCATTATTTATAGTTCGACGTCGCGCCAAAGCGAATGAGCACATTTCGCCTATGGCTTAGGCCGCCCTCCTAATGTGGCTGCTCGGTGTCTGCAGGCAGCGAGGGTCTGCAAGCTTCCTGTGTTCGCACCTATGTCACCTGTGCTTGCTTGTCAGAGACAGACTATCGCAAAACATACAACTCACTCCATGAATTGATTGCTACGGCATCTGTTATCAGCAGTCACAACTAGCAACACCAGTAGCAGCTGACTGCACGCAAAGAATAGGAATGTGCAGTGGGATTTACGTGAACTCAGCGCAAGGCAGATCTTTCCGACATACGCTTGAGAATCTTACGGGAACACTTGTACTGTTTCTAAATTAAGTGTAGGCGTGGGAGGAGGGTGCTTCCTGCGCACTAATAACAGCACGCTTGTCAATTGTGGATGCTAATCATTCGCTTGTATCTTCCTAGACACATCTGCTGGTTGTGAATTATTCCACTTGCATGGCAAGGGGCGCATGTAGGTGTGTTAAAAGTTCTGGAGGCACTGGGTATAGATCCCAGTACCTCTCGCATACAAAGCGAGCGCTCTACCATCTGACCTACGCCCGCACCCCCGAAGACTAATGGTGCTACATACAGCCATATAGACGACACAGACCCTTGCACTCCCATTATTCAGCAGACAAACACTACTCTCTATGTATCCGTTAGGGTGTCTTTCAGGTTTCGTGCATTCTGTATCGAATCGTAGTTGGCCACAATGAAAGTGGCACGTATAACGTCGAAAATAGAATTCGGACATCGCTCTGAGTAAGACCAACGTGTTGTCCACCCTCTAGACTTCAATGAGGTTAAGCCGCGATACCTAAGACAGATCTGCACTCGATGACACCTCGATAACAGCCGGTCCCCACACTTACATCTTGCTCTCCGACCAACACTTACCATGCACTGACCACTAAAAATGGAGGCGCCGCAGCTTGAACCGTGGACCTTTCACATGCCAAGCGAACGCTCTACCAACTGAGCTACGCCCCATGCACGAGCAAACGGCACTATTCCCCATTATTTGCGCCTCAGATGCGCACGGACACGATGGTTGTTGGTTTGTAGCGGTGAAGCGAGCAGAGTACAAAGGCGCGGACCCGTTCACATACACAAAAGTTCCAAGTAGTTTCGATGCTCTGGTATTACAAATGCAAATTCCGTCTGTTTTTAACGTCTTAAATTGAAAGAGCCGTCACAATTTGCTCCGTTTTCACTCCTTGTCGACAATCATACAGCACCTGAGGTAACAAACGCATCTCGAGCCCCATTGTGCACTCCATTATTCATGCCAACTCAGTGCCTCGCTCTTTACTACTGTGTACCAATCTTGTCGTCCAACTGCAAAACACTGGGCCACAACAAGTTTCCGCGTCTCCATTGCACTGCGCATACTACGAAACGCTCCCCAAACTTGGCACTCACCCTCGCAGACGACTTTTCCGACTTTCCACGACGCTCACGCAACGCACACGCTAGTGACAGCATTATTTATAGATCGACGTCGCGCCAAAGCGAATGAGCATATTTCGCCTACGGCTTAGGCCTTCCTCCTAGTGTGGCTGCTCGGTGTCTGCAGGCAGCGAGGGTCTGCAAGCTTCCTGTGTTCGCACCTATGTCACCTGTGCTTGCTTGTCAGAGACAGACTATCGCAAAACATACAACTCACTCCATGAATTGATTGCTACGGCATCTGTTATCAGCAGTCACAACTAACAACACCAGTAGCAGCTGACTGCACGCAAAGAATAGGAATGTGGAGTGGGATTTACGTGAACGCAGCGCAAGGCAGATCTTTCCGACATAGGCTTGAGAATCTTACGGGAACACTTGTAATGTTTCTAAATTAAGTGTAGGCGTGGGAGGAGGGTACTTCCTGCGCACTAATAACAGCACGCTTGTCAATTGTGGATGCTAATCATTCGCTTGTATCTTCCTAGACACATCTGCTGGTTGTAAATTATTCCACTTGCATGGCAAGGTGCGCATGTAGGTGTGTTAAAAATTCTGGAGGCACTGGGTATTGATCCCAGTACCTCTCGCATACAAAGCGAGCGCTCTACCATCTGAGCTACGCCCGCCCCCCCGAAGATCAATGATGCTACATACAGCCATATAGACGACACAGACCCTTGCACTCCCATTATTCAGCAGACAAACACTACTCTCTATGTATCCGTTAGGGTGTCTTTCAGGTTTCGTGCATTCTGTATCGAATCGTAGTTGGCCACAATGAAAGAGGCACGTATAACGTCGAAAATAGAATTCGGACACCGCTCTGAGTAAGACCAACGTGTTGTCCACCCTCTAGACTTCAATGAGGTTAAGCCGCGATACCTAAGACAGATCTGCACTCGATGACACCTCGATAACAGCCGGTCCCCACACTTACATCTTGCTCTCCTTACGTCAGTATACATCATATCAGTCTGTGACGCTGGCTTTGCAACATCTTGCGTGCCTTTAGGTTCGCCGCGACCAACACTTACCATGCACTGACCACAAAAAATGGAGGCGCCGCAGCTTGAACCCTGGACCTTTCACATGCCAAGCGAACGCTCTACCAACTGAGCTACGCCCCATGCACGAGCAAACGGCGCTATTCCCCATTCTTTGCGACTCAGATGCGCACGGACACGATGGTTGTTGGTTTGTAGCGGTGAAGGGAGCAGAGTACAAAGGCGCGGACCCGTTCATATACACAAAAGTTCCAAGTAGTTTCGATGCTCTGGTATTACAAATGCAAATTCCGTCTGGTTTTAACGTCTTAAATTGAAAGAGCCGTCACAAATTGCTCCGTTTTCACTCCTTGTCGACAATCATACAGCACCTGAGGTAACAAACGCATCTCGAGCCCCATTGTGCACTCCATTATTCATGCCAACTCAGTGCCTCGCTCTTTACTACTGTGTACCAATCTTGTCGTCCAACTGCAAAACACTGGGCCACAACAAGTTTCCACGTCTCCATTGCACTGCGCATACTACGAAACGCTCCCCAAACTTGGCACTCACCCTCGCAGCCGACTTTTCCGACTTTACACGACGCTCACGCTAGTGACACCATTATTTATAGTTCGACGTCGCGCCAAAGCGAATGAGCACATTTCGCCTACGGCTTAGGCCTCCCTCCTAGTGTGGCTGCTCGGTGTCTGCAGGCAGCGAGGGTCTGCAAGCTTCCTGTGTTCGCACCTATGTCACCTGTGCTTGCTTGTCAGAGACAGACTATCGCAAAACATACAACTCACTCCATGAATTGATTGCTACGGCATCTGTTATCAGCAGTCATAACTAGCAACACCAGTAGCAGCTGACTGCACGCAAAGAATAGGACTGTGCAGTGGGATTTACGTGAACTCAGCGCAAGGCAGATCTTTCCGACATAGGCTTGAGATTCTTACGGGAACACTTGTACTGTTTCTAAATTAAGTGTAGGCGTGGGAGGAGGGTGCTTCCTGCGCACTAATAACAGCACGCTTGTCAATTGTGGTTGCTAATCATTCGCTTGTATCTTCCTAGACACATCTGCTGGTTGTGAATTATTCCACTTGCATGGCAAGGTGCGCATGTAGGTGTGTTAAAAATTCTGGAGGCACTGGGTATTGATCCCAGTACCTCTCGCATACTAAGCGAGCGCTCTACCATATGAGCTACGCCCGCCCCCCCGAAGACTAATGGTGATACATACAGCCATATAGACGACACAGACCCTTGCACTCCCATTATTCAGCAGACAAACACTACTCTCTATGTATCCGTTAGGGTGTCTTTCAGGTTTCGCGCATTCTGTATCGAATCGTAGTTGGCCACAATGAAAGTGGCACGTATAACGTCGAAAATAGAATTCGGACACCGCTCTGAGTAAGACCAACGTGTTGTCCACCCTCTAGACTTCAATGAGGTTAAGCCGCGATACCTAAGACAGATCTGCACTCGATGACACCTCGATAACAGCCGGTCCCCACACTTACATCTTGCTCTCCTTACGTCAGTATACATCATATCAGTCTGTGACGCTGGCTTTGCAACATCTTGCGTGCCTTTAGGTTCGCCGCGACCAACTCTTACCATGCACTGACCACAAAAAATGGAGGCGCCGCGGCTTGAACCCTGGACCTTTCAAACGCCAAGCGAACGCTCTACCAACTGAGCTACGCCCCAGGCACGAGCAAACTGCGCTATTCCCCATTCTTTGCGACTCAGATGCGCACGGACACGATGGTTGGTTGGTTTGTAGCGGTGAAGGGAGCAGAGTACAAAGGCGCGGACCCGTTCATATACACAAAAGTTCCAAGTAGTTTCGATGCTCTGGTATTACAAATGCAAATTCCGTCTGTTTTTAACGTCTTAAATTGAAAGAGCCGTCACAAATTGCTACGTTTTCACTCCTTGTCGACAATCATACAGCACCTGAGGTAACAAACACATCTCGAGCCCCATTGTGCACTCCATTATTCATGCCAACTCAGTGCCTCGCTCTTTACTACTGTGTACCAATCTTGTCGTCCAACTGCAAAACACTGGGCCACAACAAGTTTCCGCGTCTCCACTGCACTGCGCATACTACGAAACGCTCCCCAAACTTGGCACTCACCCTCGCAGCCGACTTTTCCGACTTTCCACGACGCTCACGCTAGTGACAGCATTATTTATAGTTCGACGTCGCGCTAAAGCGAATGAGCACATTTCGCCTACGGCTTAGGCCGCCCTCCTAGTGTGGCTGCTCGGTGTCTGCAGGCAGCGAGGGTCTGCAAGCTTCCTGTGTTCGCACCTATGTCACCTGTGCTTGCTTGTCAGAGACACACTATCGCAAAACATACAACTCCCTCCATGAATTGATTGCTACGGCATCTGTTATCAGCAGTCACAACTAACAACACCAGTAGCAGCTGACTGCATGCAAAGAATAGGAATGTGCAGTGGGATTTACGTGAACTCAGCGCAAGGCAGATCTTTCAGACATAGTCTTGAGAATCTTACAGGAAAACTTGTACTGTTTCTAAATTAAGTGTAGGCGTGGGAGGAGGGTGCTTCCTGCGCACTAATAACAGCACGCTTGTCAATTGTGGATGCTAATCATTCGCTTGTATCTTCCTAGACACATCTGCTGGTTGTGAATTATTCCACTTGCATGGCAAGGTGCGCATGTAGGTGTGTTAAAAATTCTGGAGGCACTGGGTATTGATCCCAGTACCTCTCGCATACTAAGCGAGCGCTCTACCATCTGAGCTACGCCCGCCCCCCCTAAGATTACTGGTGCTACATACAGCCATATAGACGACACAGACCCTTGCACTCCCATTATTCAGCAGACAAACACTACTCTCTATGTATCCGTTAGGGTGTCTTTCAGGTTTCGTGCATTCTGTATCGAATCGTAGTTGGCCACAATGAAAGTGGCACGTATAACGTCGAAAATAGAATTCGGACACCGCTCTGAGTAAGACCAACGTGTTGTCCACCCTCTAGACTTCAATGAGGTTAAGCCGCGATACCTAAGACAGATCTGCACTCGATGACACCTCGATAACAGCCGGTCCCCACACTTACATCTTGCTCTCCTTACGTCAGTATACATCATATCAGTCTGTGACGCTGGCTTTGCAACATTTTGCGTGCCTTTAGGTTCGCCGCGACCAACACTTACCATGCACTGACCACAAAAAATGGAGGCGCTGCGGCTTGAACACTGGACCTTTCACATGCCAAGCGAACGCTCTACCAACTGAGCTACGCCCCATGCACGAGCAAACTGCGCTATTCCCCATTCTTTGCGACTCAGATGCGCACGGACACGATGGTTGGTTGGTTTGTAGCGGTGAAGGGAGCAGAGTACAAAGGCGCGGACCCGTTCATATACACAAAAGTACCAAGTAGTTTCGAATATCTGGTATTACAAATGCAAATTCCGTCTGTTTTTAACGTCTTAAATTGAAAGAGCCGTCACAAATTGCTCCGTTTTCACTCCTTGACGACAATCATACAGCACCTGAGGTAACAAACACATCTCGAGCCCCATTGTGCACTCCATTATTCATGCCAACTCAGTGCCTCGCTCTTTACTACTGTGTACCAATCTTGTCGTCCAACTGCAAAACACTGGGCCACAACAAGTTTCCGCGTCTCCATTGCACTGCGCATACTACGAAACGCTCCCCAAACTTGGCACTCACCCTCGAAGCCGACTTTTCAGACTTTCCACGACGCTCACGCTAGTGACAGCATTATTTATAGTTCGACGTCGCGCCATAGCGAATGAGCACATTTCGCCTACGGCTTAGGCCGCCCTCCTAGTGTGGCTGCTCGGTGTCTGCAGGCAGCGAGGGTCTGCAAGCTTCCTGTGTTCGCACCTATGTCACCTGTGCTTGCTTGTCAGAGAAAGACTATCGCAAATCATACAACTCCCTCCATGAATTGATTGCTACGGCATCTGTTATCAGCAGTCACAACTAACAACACCAGTAGCAGCTGACTGCATGCAAAGAATAGGAATGTGCAGTGGGATTTACGTGAACTCAGCGCAAGGCAGATCTTTCAGACATAGTCTTGAGAATCTTACAGGAACACTTGTACTGTTTCTAAATTAAGTGTAGGCGTGGGAGGAGGGTGCTTCCTGCGCACTAATAACAGCACGCTTGTCCATTGTGGATGCTAATCATTCGCTTGTATCTTCCTAGACACATCTGCTGGTTGTGAATTATTCCACTTGCATGGCAAGGTGCGCATGTAGGTGTGTTAAAAATTCTGTAGGCACTGGGTATTGATCCCAGTTCCTCTCGCATACTAAGCGAGCGCTCTACCATAAGAGCTACGCCCGCCCCCCCCCCCCCCCCCCCCCGAAGACTACTGGTGCTACATACAGCCATATAGACGACACAGACCCTTGCACTCCCATTATTCAGCAGACAAACACTACTCTCTATGTATCCGTTAGGGTGTCTTTCAGGTTTCGTGCATTCTGTATCGAATCGTAGTTGGCCACAATGAAAGTGGCACGTATAACGTCGAAAATAGAATTCGGACACCGCTCTGAGTAAGACCAACATGTTGTCCACCCTCTAGACTTCAATGAGGTTAAGCCGCGATACCTAAGACAGATCTGCACTCGATGACACCTCGATAACAGCCGGTCCCCACACTTACATCTTGCTCTCCTTACGTCAGTATACATCATATCAGTCTGTGACACTGGCTTTGCAACATCTTGCGTGCCTTTAGGTTCGCCGCGACCAACACTTACCATGCACTGACCACAAAAAATGGAGGCGCCGCGGCATGAACACTGGACCTTTCACATGCCAAGCGAACGCTCTACCAACTGAGCTACGCCCCATGCACGAGCAAACTGCGCTATTCCCCATTCTTTGCGACGCAGATGCGCACGGACACGATGGTTGGTTGGTTTGTAGCGGTGAAGGGAGCAGAGTACAAAGGCGCGGACCCGTTCATATACACAAAAGTTCCAAGTAGTTTCGATGCTCTGGTATTACAAATGAAAATTCCGTCTGTTTTTAACGTCTTAAATTGAAAGAGCCGTCACAAATTGCTCCGTTTTCACTCCTTGTCGACAATCATACAGCACCTGAGGTAACAAACACATCTCGAGCCCCATTGTGCACTCCATTATTCATGCCAACTCAGTGCCTCGCTCTTTACTACTGTGTACCAATCTTGTCGTCCAACTGCAAAACACTGGGCCACAACAAGTTTCCGCGTCTCCATTGCACTGCGCATACTACGAAACGCTCCCCAAACTTGGTACTCACCCTCGCAGCCGACTTTTCCGACTTTCCACGACGCTCACGCTAGTGACAGCATTATTTATAGTTCGACGTCGCGCCAAAGCGAATCAGCACATTTCGCCTACGGCTTAGGCCGCCCTCCTAGTGTGGCTGCTCGGTGTCTGCAGGCAGCGAGGGTCTGCAAGCTTCCTGTGTTCGCACCTATGTCACCTGTGCTTGCTTGTCAGAGACAGACTATCGCAAAACATACAACTCACTCCATGAATTGATTGCTACGGCATCTGTTATCAGCAGTCACAACTAGCAACACCAGTAGCAGCTGACTGCACGCAAAGAATAGGAATGTGCAGTGGGATTTACGTGAACTCAGCGCAAGGCAGATCTTTCCGACATAGGCTTGAGAATCTTACAGGAACACTTGTACTGTTTCTAAATTAAGTGTAGGCGTGGGAGGAGGGTGCTTCCTGCGCACTAATAACAGCACGCTTGTCAATTGTGGATGCTAATCATTCGCTTGTATCTTCCTAGACACATCTGCTGGTTGTGAATTATTCCACTTGCATGGCAAGGTGCGCATGTAGGTGTGTTACAGAAGTCTGGAGGCACTGGGTATTGATCCCAGTTCCTCTCGCATACTAAGCGAGCGCTCTACCATAAGAGCTACGCCCGCCCCCCCGAAGACTAATGGTGCTACATACAGCCATATAGACGACACAGACCCTTGCACTCCCATTATTCAGCAGACAAACACTACTCTCTATGTATCCGTTAGGGTGTCTTTCAGGTTTCGTGCATTCTGTATCGAATCGTAGTTGGCCACAATGAAAGTGGCACGTATAACGTCGAAAATAGAATTCGGACACCGCTCTGAGTAAGACCAACGTGTTGTCCACCCTCTAGACTTCAATGAGGTTAAGCCGCGATACCTAAGACAGATCTGCACTCGATGACACCTCGATAACAGCCGGTCCCCACACTTACATCTTGCTCTCCTTACGTCAGTATACATCATATCAGTCTGTGACGCTGGCTTTGCAACATCTTGCGTGCCTTTAGGTTCGCCGCGACCAACACTTACCATGCACTGACCAAAAAAATGGTGGTGCGGCGGCTTGAACACTGCACCTTTCACATGCCCAGCGAACGCTCTACCAAGTGAGCTACGCCCCATGCACGAGCAAACTGCGCTATTCCCCATTGTTTGCGACTCAGATGCGCACGGACACGATGGTTGGTTGGTTTGTAGCGGTGAAGGGAGCAGAGTACAAAGGCGCGGACCCGTTCATATACACAAAAGTACCAAGTAGTTTCGATGCTCTGGTATTACAAATGCAAATTCCGTCTGTTTTTAACGTCTTAAATTGAAAGAGCCGTCACAAATTGCTCCGTTTTCACTCCTTGACGACAATCATACAGCACCTGAGGTAACAAACACATCTCGAGCCCCATTGTGCACTCCATTATTCATGCCAACTCAGTGCCTCGCTCTTTACTACTGTGTACCAATCTTGTCGTCCAACTGCAAAACACTGGGCCACAACAAGTTTCCGCGTCTCCATTGCACTGCGCATACTACGAAACGCTCCCCAAACTTGGCACTCACCCTCGCAGCCGACTTTTCCGACTTTCCACGACGCTCACGCTAGTGACAGCATTATTTATAGTTCGACGTCGCGCCAAAGCGAATGAGCACATTTCGCCTACGGCTTAGGCCGCCCTCCTAGTGTGGCTGCTCGGTGTCTGCAGGCAGCGAGGGTCTGCAAGCTTCCTGTGTTCGCACCTATGTCACCTGTGCTTGCTTGTCAGAGACAGACTATCGCAAAACATACAACTCACTCCATGAATTGATTGCTACGGCGTCTGTTACCAGCAGTCACAACTAGCAACACCAGTACCAGCTGACTGCACGCAAAGAATAGTAATGTGCAGTGGGATTTACGTGAACTCAGCGCAAGGCAGATCTTTCCGACATAGGCTTGAGAATCTTACGGGAACACTTGTACTGTTTCTAAATTAAGTGTAGGCGTGGGAGGAGGGTGCTTCCTGCGCACTAATAACAGCACGCTTGTCAATTGTGGATGCTAATCATTCGCTTGTACCTTCCTAGACACATCTGCTGGTTGTGAATTATTCCACTTGCATGGCAAGGTGCGCATGTAGGTGTGTTAAAAATTCTGGAGGCACTGGGTATTGATCCCAGTTCCTCTCACATACTAAGCGAGCGCTCTACCATCTGAGCTACGCCCGCCACCCCGAAGACTAATGGTGCTACATACAGCCATATAGACGACACAGACCCTTGCACTCCCATTATTCAGCAGACAAACACTACTCTCTATGTATCCGTTAGGGTGTCTTTCAGGTTTCGTGCATTCTGTATCGAATCGTAGTTGGCCACAATGAAAGTGGCACGTATAACGTCGAAAATAGAATTCGGACACCGCTCTGAGTAAGACCAACGTGTTGTCCACCCTCTAGACTTCAATGAGGTTAAGCCGCGATACCTAAGACAGATCTGCACTCGATGACTCCTCGATAACAGCCGGTCCCCACACTTACATCTTGCTCTCCTTACGTCAGTATACATCATATCAGTCTGTGACGCTGGCTTTGCAACATCTTGCGTGCCTTTAGGTTCGCCGCGACCAACACTTACCATGCACTGACCACAAAAAATGGAGGCGCCGCGGCATGAACACTGGACCTTTCACATGCCAAGCGAACGCTCTACCAACTGAGCTACGCCCCATGCACGAGCAAACTGCGCTATTCCCCATTCTTTGCGACGCAGATGCGCACGGACACGATGGTTGGTTGGTTTGTAGCGGTGAAGGGAGCAGAGTACAAAGGCGCGGACCCGTTCATATACACAAAAGTTCCAAGTAGTTTCGATGCTCTGGTATTACAAATGAAAATTCCGTCTGTTTTTAACGTCTTAAATTGAAAGAGCCGTCACAAATTGCTCCGTTTTCACTCCTTGTCGACAATCATACAGCACCTGAGGTAACAAACACATCTCGAGCCCCATTGTGCACTCCATTATTCATGCCAACTCAGTGCCTCGCTCTTTACTACTGTGTACCAATCTTGTCGTCCAACTGCAAAACACTGGGCCACAACAAGTTTCCGCGTCTCCATTGCACTGCGCATACTACGAAACGCTCCCCAAACTTGGTACTCACCCTCGCAGCCGACTTTTCCGACTTTCCACGACGCTCACGCTAGTGACAGCATTATTTATAGTTCGACGTCGCGCCAAAGCGAATCAGCACATTTCGCCTACGGCTTAGGCCGCCCTCCTAGTGTGGCTGCTCGGTGTCTGCAGGCAGCGAGGGTCTGCAAGCTTCCTGTGTTCGCACCTATGTCACCTGTGCTTGCTTGTCAGAGACAGACTATCGCAAAACATACAACTCACTCCATGAATTGATTGCTACGGCATCTGTTATCAGCAGTCACAACTAGCAACACCAGTAGCAGCTGACTGCACGCAAAGAATAGGAATGTGCAGTGGGATTTACGTGAACTCAGCGCAAGGCAGATCTTTCCGACATAGGCTTGAGAATCTTACGGGAACACTTGTACTGTTTCTAAATTAAGTGTAGACGTGGGAGGAGGGTGCTTCCTGCGCACTAATAACAGCACGCTTGTCAATTGTGGATGCTAATCATTCGCTTGTATCTTCCTAGACACATCTGCTGGTTGTGAATTATTCCACTTGCATGGCAAGGTGCGCATGTAGGTGTGTTACAGAAGTCTGGAGGCACTGGGTATTGATCCCAGTTCCTCTCGCACACTAAGCGAGCGCTCTACCATAAGAGCTACGCCCGCCCCCCCGAAGACTAATGGTGCTACATACAGCCATATAGACGACACAGACCCTTGCACTCCCATTATTCAGCAGACAAACACTACTCTCTATGTATCCGTTAGGGTGTCTTTCAGGTTTCGTGCATTCTGTATCGAATCGTAGTTGGCCACAATGAAAGTGGCACGTATAACGTCGAAAATAGAATTCGGACACCGCTCTGAGTAAGACCAACGTGTTGTCCACCCTCTAGACTTCAATGAGGTTAAGCCGCGATACCTAAGACAGATCTGCACTCGATGACACCTCGATAACAGCCGGTCCCCACACTTACATCTTGCTCTCCTTACGTCAGTATACATCATATCAGTCTGTGACGCTGGCTTTGCAACATCTTGCGTGCCTTTAGGTTCGCCGCGACCAACACTTACCATGCACTGACCAAAAAAATGGTGGTGCCGCGGCTTGAAAACTGCACCTTTCACATGCCCAGCGAACGCTCTACCAACTGAGCTACGCCCCATGCACGAGCAAACTGCGCTATTCCCCATTGTTTGCGACTCAGATGCGCACGGACACGATGGTTGGTTGGTTTGTAGCGGTGAAGGGAGCAGAGTACAAAGGCGCGGACCCGTTCATATACACAAAAGTACCAAGTAGTTTCGATGCTCTGGTATTACAAATGCAAATTCCGTCTGTTTTTAACGTCTTAAATTGAAAGAGCCGTCACAAATTGCTCCGTTTTCACTCCTTGACGACAATCATACAGCACCTGAGGTAACAAACACATCTCGAGCCCCATTGTGCACTCCATTATTCATGCCAACTCAGTGCCTCGCTCTTTACTACTGTGTACCAATCTTGTCGTCCAACTGCAAAACACTGGGCCACAACAAGTTTCCGCGTCTCCATTGCACTGCGCATACTACGAAACGCTCCCCAAACTTGGCACTCACCCTCGCAGCCGACTTTTCCGACTTTCCACGACGCTCACGCTAGTGACAGCATTATTTATAGTTCGACGTCGCGCCAAAGCGAATCAGCACATTTCGCCTACGGCTTAGGCCGCCCTCCTAGTGTGGCTGCTCGGTGTCTGCAGGCAGCGAGGGTCTGCAAGCTTCCTGTGTTCGCACCTATGTCACCTGTGCTTGCTTGTCAGAGACAGACTATCGCAAAACATACAACTCACTCCATGAATTGATTGCTACGGCATCTGTTATCAGCAGTCACAACTAGCAACACCAGTAGCAGCTGACTGCACGCAAAGAATAGGAATGTGCAGTGGGATTTACGTGAACTCAGCGCAAGGCAGATCTTTCCGACATAGGCTTGAGAATCTTACGGGAACACTTGTACTGTTTCTAAATTAAGTGTAGGCGTGGGAGGAGGGTGCTTCCTGCGCACTAATAACAGCACGCTTGTCAATTGTGGATGCTAATCATTCGCTTGTACCTTCCTAGACACATCTGCTGGTTGTGAATTATTCCACTTGCATGGCAAGGTGCGCATGTAGGTGTGTTAAAAATTCTGGAGGCACTGGGTATTGATCCCAGTTCCTCTCGCATACTAAGCGAGCGCTCTACCATCTGAGCTACGCCCGCCCCCCCGAAGACTAATGGTGCTACATACAGCCATATAGACGACACAGACCCTTGCACTCCCATTATTCAGCAGACAAACAGTACTCTCTATGTATCCGTTAGGGTGTCTTTCAGGTTTCGTGCATTCTGTATCGAATCGTAGTTGGCCACAATGAAAGTGGCACGTATAACGTCGAAAATAGAATTCGGACACCGCTCTGAGTAAGACCAACGTGTTGTCCACCCTCTAGACTTCAATGAGGTTAAGCCGCGATACCTAAGACAGATCTGCACTCGATGACACCTCGATAACAGCCGGTCCCCACACTTACATCTTGCTCTCCTTACGTCAGTATACATCATATCAGTCTGTGACGCTGGCTTTGCAACATCTTGCGTGCCTTTAGGTTCTCCGCGACCAACACTTACCATGCACTGACCAAAAAAATGGTGGTGCCGCGGCTTGAACACTGCACCTTTCACATGCCAAGCGAACGCTCTACCAACTGAGCTACGCCCCATGCACGAGCACACTGCGCTATTCCCCATTCTTTGCGACTCAGATGCGCACGGACACGATGGTTGGTTGGTTTGTAGCGGTGAAGGGAGCAGAGTACAAAGGCGCGGACCCGTTCATATACACAAAAGTACCAAGTAGTTTCGATGCTCTGGTATTACAAATGCAAATTCCGTCTGTTTTTAAAGTCTTAAATTGAAAGAGCCGTCACAAATTGCTCCGTTTTCACTCCTTGACGACAATCATACAGCACCTGAGGTAACAAACACATCTCGAGCCCCATTGTGCACTCCATTATTCATGCCAACTCAGTGCCTCGCTCTTTACTACTGTGTACCAATCTTGTCGTCCAACTGCAAAACACTGGGCCACAACAAGTTTCCGCGTCTCCATTGCACTGCGCATACTACGAAACGCTCCCCAAACTTGGCACTCACACTCGCAGCCGACTTTTCCGACTTTCCACGACGCTCACGCTAGTGACAGCATTATTTATAGTTCGACGTCGCGCCAAAGCGAATGAGCACATTTCGCCTACGGCTTAGGCCGCCCTCCTAGTGTGGCTGCTCGGTGTCTGCAGGCAGCGAGGGTCTGCAAGCTTCCTGTGTTCGCACCTATGTCACCTGTGCTTGCTTGTCAGAGACAGACTATCGCAAAACATACAACTCACTCCATGAATTGATTGCTACGGCATCTGTTATCAGCAGTCACAACTAGCAACACCAGTAGCAGCTGACTGCACGCAAAGAATAGGAATGTGCAGTGGGATTTTCGTGAACTCAGCGCAAGGCAGACCTTTCCGACATAGGCTTGAGAATCTTAGAGGAACACTTGTACTGTTTCTAAATTAAGTGTAGGCGTGGGAGGAGGGTGCTTCCTGCGCACTAATAACAGCACGCTTGTCAATTGTGGATGCTAATCATTCGCTTGTATCTTCCTAGACACATCTGCTGGTTGTGAATTATTCCACTTGCATGGCAAGGTGCGCATGTAGGTGTGTTAAAAATTCTGGAGGTACTGGGTATTGATCCCAGTACCTCTCGCATACTAAGCGAGCGCTCTACCATCTGAGCTACGCCCGCCCCCCCGAAGACTAATGGTGCTACATACAGCCATATAGACGACACAGACCCTTGCACTCCCATTATTCAGCAGACAAACACTACTCTCTATGTATCCGTTAGGGTGTCTTTCAGGTTTCGTGCATTCTGTATCGAATCGTAGTTGGCCACAATGAAAGTGGCACGTATAACGTCGAAAATAGAATTCGGACACCGCTCTGAGTAAGACCAACGTGTTGTCCACCCTCTAGACTTCAATGAGGTTAAGCCGCGATACCTAAGACAGATCTGCACTCGATGACACCTCGATAACAGCCGGTCCCCACACTTACATCTTGCTCTCCTTACGTCAGTATACATCATATCAGACTGTGACGCTGGCTTTGCAACATCTTGCGTGCCTTTAGGTTCGCCGCGATCAACACTTACCATGCACTGACCACAAAATATGGAGGCGCCGCGGCTTGAACCCTGGACCTTTCCAATGCCAAGCGAACGCTCTACCAACTGAGCTACGCCCCAGGCACGAGCAAACAGCGCTATTCCCCATTCTTTGCGACTCAGATGCGCACGGACACGATGGTTGGTTGGTTTGTAGCGTGAAGGGAGCAGAGTACAAAGGCGCGGACCCGTTCATATACACAAAACTTCCAAGTAGTTTCGATGCTCTGGTATTACAAATGCAAATTCCGTCTGTTTTTAACGTCTTAAATTGAAAGAGCCGTCACAAATTGCTCCGTTTTCACTCCTTGACGACAATCATACAGCACCTGAGGTAACAAACACATCTCGAGCCCCATTGTGCACTCCATTATTCATGCCAACTCAGTGCCTCGCTCTTTACTACTGTGTACCAATCTTGTCGTCCAACTGCAAAACACTGGGCCACAACAAGTTTCCACGTCTCCATTGCACTGCGCATACTACGAAACGCTCCCCAAACTTGGCACTCACCCTCGCAGCCGACTTTTCCGACTTTCCACGACGCTCACGCTAGTGACAGCATTATTTATAGTTCGACGACGCGCCAAAGCGAATGAGCACATTTCGCCTACGGCTTAGGCCGCCCTCCTAGTGTGGCTGCTCGGTGTCTGCAGGCAGCGAGGGTCTGCAAGCTTCCTGTGTTCGCACCTATGTCACCTGTGCTTGCTTGTCAGAGACAGACTATCGCAAAACATACAACTCACTCCATGAATTGATTGCTACGGCTTCTGTTATCAGCAGTCACAACTAGCAACACCAGTAGCAGCTGACTGCACGCAAAGAATAGGATTGTGCAGTGGGATTTACGTGAACTCAGCGCAAGGCAGATCTTTCCGACATAGGCTTGAGAATCTTACGGGAACACTTGTACTGTTTCTAAATTAAGTGTAGGCGTGGGAGGAGGGTGCTTCCTGCGCACTAATAACAGCACGCTTGTCAATTGTGGATGCTAATCATTCGCTTGTATCTTCCTAGACACATCTGCTGGTTGTGAATTATTCCACTTGCATGGCAAGGTGCGCATGTAGGTGTGTTAAAAATTCTGGAGGCACTGGGTATTGATCCCAGTTCCTCTCGCATACTAAGCGAGCGCTCTACCATCTGAGCTACGCCCGCCCCCCCAGAGACTGATGGTGCTACATACAGCCATATAGACGACACAGACCCTTGCACTCCCATTATTCAGCAGACAAACACTACTCTCTATGTATTCGTTAGGGTGTCTTTCAGGTTTCGTGCATTCTGTATCGAATCGTAGTTGGCAACAATGAAAGTGGCACGTATAGCGTCGAAAATAGAATTCGGACACCGCTCTGAGTAAGACCAACGTGTTGTCCACCCTCTAGACTTCAATGAGGTTAAGCCGCGATACCTAAGACAGATCTGCACTCGATGACACCTCGATAACAGCCGGTCCCCACACTTACATCTTGCTCTCCTTACGTCAGTATACATCATATCAGTCTGTGACGCTGGCTTTGCAACATCTTGCGTGCCTTTAGGTTCGCCGCGACCAACACTTACCATGCACTGACCAAAAAAATGGTGGCGCCGCAGCTTCAACACTGGACCTTTCACATGCCAAGCGAACGCTCTTCCAACTGAGCTACGCCCCATGCACGAGCAAACTGCGCTATTCCCCATTCTTTGCGACTCAGATGCGCACGGACACGATGGTTGGTTGGTTTGTAGCGGTGAAGGGAGCAGAGTACAAAGGCGCGGACCCATTCATATACACAAAAGTACCAAGTAGTTTCGATGCTCTGGTATTACAAATGCCAATTCCGTCTGTTTTTAACGTCTTAAATTGAAAGAGCCGTCACAAATTGCTCCGTTTTCACTCCTTGACGACAATCATACAGCACCTGAGGTAACAAACACATCTCGAGCCCCATTGTGCACTCCATTATTCATGCCAACTCAGTGCCTCGCTCTTTACTACTGTGTACCAATCTTGTCGTCCAACTGCAAAACACTGGTCCACAATAAGTTTCCGCGTCTCCATTGCACTGCGCATACTACGAAACGCTCCCCAAACTTGGCACTCACCCTCGCAGCCGACTTTTCCGACTTTCCACGACGCTCACGCTAGTGACAGCATTATTTATAGTTCGACGACGCGCCAAAGCGAATGAGCACATTTCGCCTACGGCTTAGGCCGCCCTCCTAGTGTGGCTGCTCGGTGTCTGCAGGCAGCGAGGGTCTGCAAGCTTCCTGTGTTCGCACCTATGTCACCTGTGCTTGCTTGTCAGAGACAGACTATCGCAAAACATACAACTCACTCCATGAATTGATTGCTACGGCTTCTGTTATCAGCAGTCACAACTAGCAACACCAGTAGCAGCTGACTGCACGCAAAGAATAGGAATGTGCAGTGGGATTTACGTGAACTCAGCGCAAGGCAGATCTTTCCGACATAGGCTTGAGAAACTTACGGGAACACTTGTACTGTTTCTAAATTAAGTGTAGGCGTGGGAGGAGGGTGCTTCCTGCGCACTAATAACAGCACGCTTGTCAATTGTGGATGCTAATCATTCGCTTGTATCTTCCTAGACACATCTGCTGGTTGTGAATTATTCCACTTGCATGGCAAGGTGCGCATGTAGGTGTGTTAAAAATTCTGGAGGCACTGGGTATTGATCCCAGTTCCTCTCGCATACTAAGCGAGCGCTCTACCATATGAGCTACGCCCCCCCCCCCCCCCCCGAAGACAAATGGTGCTACATACAGCCATATAGACGACACAGACCCTTGCACTCCCATTATTCAGCAGACAAACACTACTCTCTATGTATCCGTTAGGGTGTCTTTCAGGTTTCGTGCATTCTGTATCGAATCGTAGTTGGCCACAATGAAAGTTGCACGTATAACGTCGAAAATAGAATTCGGACACAGCTCTGAGTAAGACCAACGTGTTGTCCACCCTCTAGACTTCAAAGAGGTTAAGCCGCGATACCTAAGACGTATCTGCACTCGATGACACCTCGATAACAGCCGGTCCCCACACTTACATCTTGCTCTCCTTACGTCAGTATACATCATATCAGTCTGTGACGCTGGCTTTGCAACATCTTGCGTGCCTTTAGGTTCGCCGCGACCAACACTTACCATGCACTGACCAAAAAAATGGTGGCGCCGCAGCTTCAACACTGGACCTTTCACATGCCAAGCGAACGCTCTACCAACTGAGCTACGCCCCATGCACGAGCAAACTGCGCTATTCCCCATTCTTTGCGACTCAGATGCGCACGGACACGGTGGTTGGTTGGTTTGTAGCGGTGAAGGGAGCAGAGTACAAAGGCGCGGACCCGTTCATATACACAAAAGTACCAAGTAGTTTCGATGCTCTGGTATTACAAATGCAAATTCCGTCTGTTTTTAACGTCTTAAATTGAAAGAGCCGTCACAAATTGCTCCGTTTTCACTCCTTGACGACAATCATACAGCACCTGAGGTAACAAACACATCTCGAGCCCCATTGTGCACTCCATTATTCATGCCAACTCAGTGCCTCGCTCTTTACTACTGTGTACCAATCTTGTCGTCCAACTGCAAAACACTGGGCCACAATAAGTTTCCGCGTCTCCATTGCACTGCGCATACTACGAAACGCTCCCCAAACTTGGCACTCACCCTCGCAGCCGACTTTTCCGACTTTCCACGACGCTCACGCTAGTGACAGCATTATTTATAGTTCGACGACGCGCCAAAGCGAATGAGCACATTTCGCCTACGGCTTAGGCCGCCCTCCTAGTGTGGCTGCTCGGTGTCTGCAGGCAGCGAGGGTCTGCAAGCTTCCTGTGTTCGCACCTATGTCACCTGTGCTTGCTTGTCAGAGACAGACTATCGCAAAACATACAACTCACTCCATGAATTGATTGCTACGGCATCTGTTATCAGCAGTCACAACTAGCAACACCAGTAGCAGCTGACTGCTCGCAAAGAATAGGAATGTGCAGTGGGATTTACGTGAACTCAGCGCAAGGCAGATCTTTCCGACATAGGCTTGAGAATCTTACGGGAACCCCTTTACTGTTTCTAAATTAAGTGTAGGCGTGGGAGGAGGGTGCTTCCTGCGCACTAATAACAGCACGCTTGTCAATTGTGGATGCTAATCATTCGCTTGTATCTTCCTAGACACATCTGCTGGTTGTGAATTATTCCACTTGCATGGCAAGGTGCGCATGTAGGTGTGTTAAAAATTCTGGAGGTACTGGGTATTGATCCCAGTACCTCTCGCATACTAAGCGAGCGCTCTACCATCTGAGCTACGCCCGCCCCTCCCCGAAGACTAATGGTGCTACATACAGCCATATAGACGACACAGACCCTTGCACTCCCATTATTCAGCAGACAAACACTACTCTCTATGTATCCGTTAGGGTGTCTTTCAGGTTTCGTGCATTCTGTATCGAATCGTAGTTGGCCACAATGAAAGTGGCACGTATAACGTCGAAAATAGAATTCGGACACCGCTCTGAGTAAGACCAACGTGTTGTCCACCCTCTAGACTTCAATGAGGTTAAGCCGCGATACCTAAGACAGATCTGCACTCGATGACACCTCGATAACAGCCGGTCCCCACACTTACATCTTGCTCTCCTTACGTCAGTATACATCATATCAGACTGTGACGCTGGCTTTGCAACATCTTGCGTGCCTTTAGGTTCGCCGCGATCAACACTTACCATGCACTGACCACAAAATATGGAGGCGCCGCGGCTTGAACCCTGGACCTTTCCAATGCCAAGCGAACGCTCTACCATCTGAGCTACGCCCCAGGCACGAGCAAACAGCGCTATTCCCCATTCTTTGCGACTCAGATGCGCACGGACACGATGGTTGGTTGGTTTGTAGCGTGAAGGGAGCAGAGTACAAAGGCGCGGACCCGTTCATATACACAAAACTTCCAAGTAGTTTCGATGCTCTGGTATTACAAATGCAAATTCCGTCTGTTTTTAACGTCTTAAATTGAAAGAGCCGTCACAAATTGCTCCGTTTTCACTCCTTGACGACAATCATACAGCACCTGAGGTAACAAACACATCTCGAGCCCCATTGTGCACTCCATTATTCATGCCAACTCAGTGCCTCGCTCTTTACTACTGTGTACCAATCTTGTCGTCCAACTGCAAAACACTGGGCCACAACAAGTTTCCACGTCTCCATTGCACTGCGCATACTACGAAACGCTCCCCAAACTTGGCACTCACCCTCGCAGCCGACTTTTCCGACTTTCCACGACGCTCACGCTAGTGACAGCATTATTTATAGTTCGACGACGCGCCAAAGCGAATGAGCACATTTCGCCTACGGCTTAGGCCGCCCTCCTAGTGTGGCTGCTCGGTGTCTGCAGGCAGCGAGGGTCTGCAAGCTTCCTGTGTTCGCACCTATGTCACCTGTGCTTGCTTGTCAGAGACAGACTATCGCAAAACATACAACTCACTCCATGAATTGATTGCTACGGCTTCTGTTATCAGCAGTCACAACTAGCAACACCAGTAGCAGCTGACTGCACGCAAAGAATAGGATTGTGCAGTGGGATTTACGTGAACTCAGCGCAAGGCAGATCTTTCCGACATAGGCTTGAGAATCTTACGGGAACACTTGTACTGTTTCTAAATTAAGTGTAGGCGTGGGAGGAGGGTGCTTCCTGCGCACTAATAACAGCACGCTTGTCAATTGTGGATGCTAATCATTCGCTTGTATCTTCCTAGACACATCTGCTGGTTGTGAATTATTCCACTTGCATGGCAAGGTGCGCATGTAGGTGTGTTAAAAATTCTGGAGGCACTGGGTATTGATCCCAGTTCCTCTCGCATACTAAGCGAGCGCTCTACCATCTGAGCTACGCCCGCCCCCCCAGAGACTGATGGTGCTACATACAGCCATATAGACGACACAGACCCTTGCACTCCCATTATTCAGCAGACAAACACTACTCTCTATGTATTCGTTAGGGTGTCTTTCAGGTTTCGTGCATTCTGTATCGAATCGTAGTTGGCAACAATGAAAGTGGCACGTATAGCGTCGAAAATAGAATTCGGACACCGCTCTGAGTAAGACCAACGTGTTGTCCACCCTCTAGACTTCAATGAGGTTAAGCCGCGATACCTAAGACAGATCTGCACTCGATGACACCTCGATAACAGCCGGTCCCCACACTTACATCTTGCTCTCCTTACGTCAGTATACATCATATCAGTCTGTGACGCTGGCTTTGCAACATCTTGCGTGCCTTTAGGTTCGCCGCGACCAACACTTACCATGCACTGACCAAAAAAATGGTGGCGCCGCAGCTTCAACACTGGACCTTTCACATGCCAAGCGAACGCTCTTCCAACTGAGCTACGCCCCATGCACGAGCAAACTGCGCTATTCCCCATTCTTTGCGACTCAGATGCGCACGGACACGATGGTTGGTTGGTTTGTAGCGGTGAAGGGAGCAGAGTACAAAGGCGCGGACCCATTCATATACACAAAAGTACCAAGTAGTTTCGATGCTCTGGTATTACAAATGCCAATTCCGTCTGTTTTTAACGTCTTAAATTGAAAGAGCCGTCACAAATTGCTCCGTTTTCACTCCTTGACGACAATCATACAGCACCTGAGGTAACAAACACATCTCGAGCCCCATTGTGCACTCCATTATTCATGCCAACTCAGTGCCTCGCTCTTTACTACTGTGTACCAATCTTGTCGTCCAACTGCAAAACACTGGTCCACAATAAGTTTCCGCGTCTCCATTGCACTGCGCATACTACGAAACGCTCCCCAAACTTGGCACTCACCCTCGCAGCCGACTTTTCCGACTTTCCACGACGCTCACGCTAGTGACAGCATTATTTATAGTTCGACGACGCGCCAAAGCGAATGAGCACATTTCGCCTACGGCTTAGGCCGCCCTCCTAGTGTGGCTGCTCGGTGTCTGCAGGCAGCGAGGGTCTGCAAGCTTCCTGTGTTCGCACCTATGTCACCTGTGCTTGCTTGTCAGAGACAGACTATCGCAAAACATACAACTCACTCCATGAATTGATTGCTACGGCATCTGTTATCAGCAGTCACAACTAGCAACACCAGTAGCAGCTGACTGCACGCAAAGAATAGGAATGTGCAGTGGGATTTACGTGAACTCAGCGCAAGGCAGATCTTTCCGACATAGGCTTGAGAATCTTACGGGAACACTTGTACTGTTTCTAAATTAAGTGTAGGCGTGGGAGGAGGGTGCTTCCTGCGCACTAATAACAGCACGCTTGTCAATTGTGGATGCTAATCATTCGCTTGTATCTTCCTAGACACATCTGCTGGTTGTGAATTATTCCACTTGCATGGCAAGGTGCGCATGTAGGTGTGTTAAAAATTCTGGAGGCACTGGGTATTGATCCCAGTTCCTCTCGCATACTAAGCGAGCGCTCTACCATATGAGCTACGCCCCCCCCCCCCCCCCCGAAGACAAATGGTGCTACATACAGCCATATAGACGACACAGACCCTTGCACTCCCATTATTCAGCAGACAAACACTACTCTCTATGTATCCGTTAGGGTGTCTTTCAGGTTTCGTGCATTCTGTATCGAATCGTAGTTGGCCACAATGAAAGTTGCACGTATAACGTCGAAAATAGAATTCGGACACAGCTCTGAGTAAGACCAACGTGTTGTCCACCCTCTAGACTTCAAAGAGGTTAAGCCGCGATACCTAAGACGTATCTGCACTCGATGACACCTCGATAACAGCCGGTCCCCACACTTACATCTTGCTCTCCTTACGTCAGTATACATCATATCAGTCTGTGACGCTGGCTTTGCAACATCTTGCGTGCCTTTAGGTTCGCCGCGACCAACACTTACCATGCACTGACCAAAAAAATGGTGGCGCCGCAGCTTCAACACTGGACCTTTCACATGCCAAGCGAACGCTCTACCAACTGAGCTACGCCCCATGCACGAGCAAACTGCGCTATTCCCCATTCTTTGCGACTCAGATGCGCACGGACACGGTGGTTGGTTGGTTTGTAGCGGTGAAGGGAGCAGAGTACAAAGGCGCGGACCCGTTCATATACACAAAAGTACCAAGTAGTTTCGATGCTCTGGTATTACAAATGCAAATTCCGTCTGTTTTTAACGTCTTAAATTGAAAGAGCCGTCACAAATTGCTCCGTTTTCACTCCTTGACGACAATCATACAGCACCTGAGGTAACAAACACATCTCGAGCCCCATTGTGCACTCCATTATTCATGCCAACTCAGTGCCTCGCTCTTTACTACTGTGTACCAATCTTGTCGTCCAACTGCAAAACACTGGGCCACAATAAGTTTCCGCGTCTCCATTGCACTGCGCATACTACGAAACGCTCCCCAAACTTGGCACTCACCCTCGCAGCCGACTTTTCCGACTTTCCACGACGCTCACGCTAGTGACAGCATTATTTATAGTTCGACGACGCGCCAAAGCGAATGAGCACATTTCGCCTACGGCTTAGGCCGCCCTCCTAGTGTGGCTGCTCGGTGTCTGCAGGCAGCGAGGGTCTGCAAGCTTCCTGTGTTCGCACCTATGTCACCTGTGCTTGCTTGTCAGAGACAGACTATCGCAAAACATACAACTCACTCCATGAATTGATTGCTACGGCATCTGTTATCAGCAGTCACAACTAGCAACACCAGTAGCAGCTGACTGCTCGCAAAGAATAGGAATGTGCAGTGGGATTTACGTGAACTCAGCGCAAGGCAGATCTTTCCGACATAGGCTTGAGAATCTTACGGGAACCCCTTTACTGTTTCTAAATTAAGTGTAGGCGTGGGAGGAGGGTGCTTCCTGCGCACTAATAACAGCACGCTTGTCAATTGTGGATGCTAATCATTCGCTTGTATCTTCCTAGACACATCTGCTGGTTGTGAATTATTCCACTTGCATGGCAAGGTGCGCATGTAGGTGTGTTAAAAATTCTGGAGGTACTGGGTATTGATCCCAGTACCTCTCGCATACTAAGCGAGCGCTCTACCATCTGAGCTACGCCCGCCCCTCCCCGAAGACTAATGGTGCTACATACAGCCATATAGACGACACAGACCCTTGCACTCCCATTATTCAGCAGACAAACACTACTCTCTATGTATCCGTTAGGGTGTCTTTCAGGTTTCGTGCATTCTGTATCGAATCGTAGTTGGCCACAATGAAAGTGGCACGTATAACGTCGAAAATAGAATTCGGACACCGCTCTGAGTAAGACCAACGTGTTGTCCACCCTCTAGACTTCAATGAGGTTAAGCCGCGATACCTAAGACAGATCTGCACTCGATGACACCTCGATAACAGCCGGTCCCCACACTTACATCTTGCTCTCCTTACGTCAGTATACATCATATCAGTCTGTGACGCTGGCTTTGCAACATCTTGCGTGCCTTTAGGTTCGCCGCGATCAACACTTACCATGCACTGACCACAAAATATGGAGGCGCCGCGGCTTGAACCCTGGACCTTTCACATGCCAAGCGAACGCTCTACCAACTGAGCTACGCCCCAGGCACGAGCAAACTGCGCTATTCCCCATTCTTTGCGACTCAGATGCGCACGGACACGATGGTTGGTTGGTTTGTAGCGGTGAAGGGAGCAGAGTACAAAGGCGCGGACCCGTTCATATACACAAAAGTACCAAGTAGTTTCGATGCTCTGGTATTACAAATGCAAAATCCGTCTGTTTTTAACGTCTTAAATTGAAAGAGCCGTCACAAATTGCTCCGTTTTCACTCCTTGACGACAATCATACAGCACCTGAGGTAACAAACACATCTCGAGCCCCATTGTGCACTCCATTATTCATGCCAACTCAGTGCCTCGCTCTTTACTACTGTGTACCAATCTTGTCGTCCAACTGCAAAACACTGGGCCACAACAAGTTTCCGCGTCTCCATTGCACTGCGCATACTACGAAACGCTCCCCAAACTTGGCACTCACCCTCGCAGCCGACTTTTCCGACTTTCCACGACGCTCACGCTAGTGACAGCATTATTTATAGTTCGACGACGCGCCAAAGCGAATGAGCACATTTCGCCTACGGCTTAGGCCGCCCTCCTAGTGTGGCTGCTCGGTGTCTGCAGGCAGCGAGGGTCTGCAAGCTTCCTGTGTTCGCACCTATGTCACCTGTGCTTGCTTGTCAGAGACAGACTATCGCAAAACATACAACTCACTCCATGAATTGATTGCTACGGCATCTGTTATCAGCAGTCACAACTAGCAACACCAGTAGCAGCTGACTGAACGCAAAGAATAGGAATGTGCAGTGGGATTTACGTGAACTCAGCGCAAGGCAGATCTTTCCGACATAGGCTTGAGAATCTTACGGGAACACTTGTACTGTTTCTAAATTAAGTGTAGGCGTGGGAGGAGGGTGCTTCCTGCGCACTAATAACAGCACGCTTGTCAATTGTGGATGCTAATCATTCGCTTGTATCTTCCTAGACACATCTGCTGGTTGTGAATTATTCCACTTGCATGGCAAGGTGCGCATGTAGGTGTGTTAAAAATTCTGGAGGTACTGGGTATTGATCCCAGTACCTCTAGCATACTAAGCGAGCGCTCTACCATCTGAGCTACGCCCGCCCCCCCGAAGACTAATGATGCTACATACAGCCATATAGACGACACAGACCCTTGCACTCCCATTATTCAGCAGACTAACACTACTCTCTATGTATCCGTTAGGGTGTCTTTCAGGTTTCGTGCATTCTGTATCGAATCGTAGTTGGCCACAATGAAAGTGGCACGTATAACGTCGAAAATAGAATTCGGACACCGCTCTGAGTAAGACCAACGTGTTGTCCACCCTCTAGACTTCAATGAGGTTAAGCCGCGATACCTAAGACAGATCTGCACTCGATGACACCTCGATAACAGCCGGTCCCCACACTTACATCTTGCTCTCCTTACGTCAGTATACATCATATCAGTCTGTGACGCTGGCTTTGCAACATCTTGCGTGCCTTTAGGTTCGCCGCGATCAACACTTACCATGCACTGACCACAAAATATGGAGGCGCCGCGGCTTGAACCCTGGACCTTTCACATGCCAAGCGAACGCTCTACCAACTGAGCTACGCCCCAGGCACGTGCAAACTGCGCTATTCCCCATTCTTTGCGACTCAGATGCGCACGGACACGATGGTTGGTTGGTTTGTAGCGGTGAAGGGAGCAGAGTACAAAGGCGCGGTCCCGTTCATATACACAAAAGTTCCAAGTAGTTTCGATGCTCTGGTATTACAAATGCAAATTCCGTCTGTTTTTAACGTCTTAAATTGAAAGAGACGTCACAAATTGCTCCGTTTTCACTCCTTGACGACAATCATACAGCACCTGAGGTAACAAACACATCTCGAGCCCCATTGTGCACTCCATTATTCATGCCAACTCAGTGCCTCGCTCTTTACTACTGTGTACCAATCTTGTCGTCCAACTGCAAAACACTGGGCCACAATAAGTTTCCGCGTCTCCATTGCACTGCGCATACTACGAAACGCTCCCCAAACTTGGCACTCACCCTCGCAGCCGACTTTTCCGACTTTCCACGACGCTCACACTAGTGACAGCATTATTTATAGTTCGACGTCGCGCCAAAGCGAATGAGCACATTTCGCCTACGGCTTAGGCCGCCTTCCTAGTGTGGCTGCTCGGTGTCTGCAGGCAGCGAGGGTCTGCAAGCTTCCTGTGTTCGCACCTATGTCACCTGTGCTTGCTTGTCAGAGACAGACTATAGCAAAACATACAACTCACTCCATGAATTGATTGCTACGGCATCTGTTATCAGCAATCACAACTAGCAACACCAGTAGCAGCTGACTGCACGCAAAGAATAGGAATGTGCAGTGGGATTTACGTGAACTCAGCGCAAGGCAGATCTTTCCGACATAGGCTTGAGAATCTTGCGGGAACACTTGTACTGTTTCTAAATTAAGTGTAGGCGTGGGAGGAGGGTGCTTCCTGCGCACTAATAACAGCACGCTTGTCAATTGCGGATGCTAATCATTCGCTTGTATCTTCCTAGACACATCTGCTGGTTGTGAATTATTCCACTTGCATGGCAAGGTGCGCATGTAGGTGTGTTAAAAATTCTGGAGGTACTGGGTATTGATCCCAGTTCCTCTCGCATACTAAGCGAGCGCTCTACCATATGAGCTACGCCCGCCCCCCCGAAGACTAATGGTGCTACATACAGCCATATAGACGACACAGACGCTTGCACTCCCATTATTCAGCAGACAAACACTACTCTCTATGTATCCGTTAGGGTGTCTTTCAGGTTTCGTGCATTCTGTATCGAATCGTAGTTGGCCACAATGAAAGTGGCACGTATAACGTCGAAAATAGAATTCGGACACCGCTCTGAGTAAGACCAACGTGTTGTCCACCCTCTAGACTTCAATGAGGTTAAGCCGCGATACCTAAGACAGATCTGCACTCGATGACACCTCGATAACAGCCGGTCCCCACACTTACATCTTGCTCTCCTTACGTCAGTATACATCATATCAGTCTGTGACGCTGGCTTTGCAACATCTTGCGTGACTTTAGGTTCGCCGCGATCAACACTTACCATGTACTGACCACAAAATATGGAGGCGCCGCGGCTTGAACCCTGGACCTTTCACATGCCAAGCGAACGCTCTACCAACTGAGCTACGCCCCAGGCACGAGCAAACTGCGCTATTCCCCATTCTTTGCGACTCAGATGCGCACGGACACGATGGTTGGTTGGTTTGTAGCGGTGAAGGGAGCAGAGTACAAAGGCGCGGACCCGTTCATATACACAAAAGTTCCAAGTAGTTTCGATGCTCTGGTATTACAAATGCAAATTCCGTCTGTTTTTAACGTCTTAAATTGAAAGAGCCGTCACAAATTGCTCCGTTTTCACTCCTTGACGACAATCATACAGCACCTGAGGTAACAAACACATCTCGAGCCCCATTGTGCACTCCATTATTCATGCCAACTCAGTGCCTCGCTCTTTACTACTGTGTACCAATCTTGTCGTCCAACTGCAAAACACTGGGCCACAACAAGTTTCCGCGTCTCCATTGCACTGCGCATACTACGAAACGCTCCCCAAACTTGGCACTCACCCTCGCAGCCGACTTTTCCGACTTTCCACGACGCTCACGCTAGTGACAGCATTATTTATAGTTCGACGTCGCGCCAAAGCGAATGAGCACATTTCGCCTACGGCTTAGGCCGCCCTCCTAGTGTGGCTGCTCGGTGTCTGCAGGCAGCGAGGGTCTGCAAGCTTCCTGTGTTCGCACCTATGTCACCTGTGCTTGCTTGTCAGAGACAGACTATCGCAAAACATACAACTCACTCCATGAATTGATTGCTACGGCATCTGTTATCAGCAGTCACAACTAGCAACACCAGTAGCAGCTGACTGCACGCAAAGAATAGGAATGTGCAGTGGGATTTACGTGAACTCAGCGCAAGGCAGATCTTTCCGACATAGGCTTGAGAATCTTACGGGAACACTTGTACTGTTTCTAAATTAAGTGTAGGCGTGGGAGGAGGGTGCTTCCTGCGCACTAATAACAGCACGCTTGTCAATTGTGGATGCTAATCATTCGCTTGTATCTTCCTAGACACATCTGCTGGTTGTGAATTATTCCACTTGCATGGCAAGGTGCGCATGTAGGTGTGTTAAAAATTCTGGAGGTACTGGGTATTGATCCCAGTACCTCTAGCATACTAAGCGAGCGCTCTACCATCTGAGCTACGCCCGCCCCCCCCCCCCCCCCCGAAGACTAATGGTGCTACATACAGCCATATAGACGACACAGACCCTTGCACTCCCATTATTCAGCAGACAAACACTACTCTCTATGTATCCGTTAGGGTGTCTTTCAGGTTTCGTGCATTCTGTATCGAATCGTAGTTGGCCACAATGAAAGTGGCACGTATAACGTCGAAAATAGAATTCGGACACCGCTCTGAGTAAGACCAACGTGTTGTCCACCCTCTAGACTTCAATGAGGTTAAGCCGCGATACCTAAGACAGATCTGCACTCGATGACACCTCGATAACAGCCGGTCCCCACACTTACATCTTGCTCTCCTTACGTCAGTATACATCATATCAGTCTGTGACGCTGGCTTTGCAACATCTTGCGTGCCTTTAGGTTCGCCGCGATCAACACTTACCATGCACTGACCACAAAATACGGAGGCGCCGCGGCTTGAACCCTGGACCTTTCACATGCCAAGCGAACGCTCTTCCAACTGAGCTACGCCCCAGGCACGAGCAAACTGCGCTATTCCCCATTCTTTGCGACTCAGATGCGCACGGACACGATGGTTGGTTGGTTTGTAGCGGTGAAGGGAGCAGAGTACAAAGGCGCGGTCCCATTCATATACACAAAAGTTCCAAGTAGTTTCGATGCTCTGGTATTACAAATGCAAATTCCGTCTGTTTTTAACGTCTTAAATTGAAAGAGCCGTCACAAATTGCTCCGTTTTCACTCCTTGACGACAATCATACAGCACCTGAGGTAACAAACACATCTCGAGCCCCATTGTGCACTCCATTATTCATGCCAACTCAGTGCCTCGCTCTTTACTACTGTGTACCAATCTTGTCGTCCAACTGCAAAACACTGGGCCACAATAAGTTTCCGCGTCTCCATTGCACTGCGCATACTACGAAACGCTCCCCAAACTTGGCACTCACCCTCGCAGCCGACTTTTCCGACTTTCCACGACGCTCACACTAGTGACAGCATTATTTATAGTTCGACGTCGCGCCAAAGCGAATGAGCACATTTCGCCTACGGCTTAGGCCGCCCTCCTAGTGTGGCTGCTCGGTGTCTGCAGGCAGCGAGGGTCTGCAAGCTTCCTGTGTTCGCACCTATGTCACCTGTGCTTGCTTGTCAGAGACAGACTATCGCAAAACATACAACTCACTCCATGAATTGATTGCTACGGCATCTGTTATCAGCAATCACAACTAGCAACACCAGTAGCAGCTGACTGCACGCAAAGAATAGGAATGTGCAGTGGGATTTACGTGAACTCAGCGCAAGGCAGATCTTTCCGACATAGGCTTGAGAATCTTGCGGGAACACTTGTACTGTTTCTAAATTAAGTGTAGGCGTGGGAGGAGGTTGCTTCCTGCGCACTAATAACAGCACGCTTGTCAATTGCGGATGCTAATCATTCGCTTGTATCTTCCTAGACACATCTGCTGGTTGTGAATTATTCCACTTGCATGGCAAGGTGCGCATGTAGGTGTGTTAAAAATTCTGGAGGCACTGGGTATTGATCCCAGTTCCTCTCGCATACTAAGCGAGCGCTCTACCATATGAGCTACGCCCGCCCCCCCCCGAAGACTAATGGTGCTACATACGGCCATATAGACGACACAGACGCTTGCACTCCCATTATTCAGCAGACAAACACTACTCTCTATGTATCCGTTAGGGTGTCTTTCAGGTTTCGTGCATTCTGTATCGAATCGTAGTTGGCCACAATGAAAGTGGCACGTATAACGTCGAAAATAGAATTCGGACACCGCTCTGAGTAAGACCAACGTGTTGTCCACCCTCTAGACTTCAATGAGGTTAAGCCGCGATACCTAAGACAGATCTGCACTCGATGACACCTCGATAACAGCCGGTCCCCACACTTACATCTTGCTCTCCTTACGTCAGTATACATCATATCAGTCTGTGGCGCTGGCTTTGCAACATCTTGCGTGCCTTTAGGTTCGCCGCGATCAACACTTACCATGCACTGACCACAAAATATGGAGGCGCCGCGGCTTGAACCCTGGACCTTTCACATGCCAAGCGAACGCTCTACCAACTGAGCTACGCCCCATGCACGAGCAAACTGCGCTGTTCCCCATTCTTTGCGACTCAGATGCGCACGGACACGATGGTTGGTTGGTTTGTAGCGGTGAAGGGAGCAGAGTACAAAGGCGCGGACCCGTTCGTATACAAAAAGTTCCAAGTAGTTTCGATGCTCTGGTATTACAAATGCAAATTCCGTCTGTTTTTAACTTCTTAAATTGAAAGAGCCGTCACAAATTGCTCCGTTTTCACTCCTTGACGACAATCATACAGCACCTGAGGTAACAAACACATCTCGAGCCCCATTGTGCACTCCATTATTCATGCCAACTCAGTGCCTCGCTCTTTACTACTGTGTACCAATCTTGTCGTCCAACTGCAAAACACTGGGCCACAACAAGTTTCCGCGTCTCCATTGCACTGCGCATACTACGAAACGCTCCCCAAACTTGGCACTCACCCTCGCAGCCGACTTTTCCGACTTTCCACGACGCTCACGCTAGTGACAGCATTATTTATAGTTCGACGTCACGCCAAAGCGAATGAGCACATTTCGCCTACGGCTTAGGCCGCCCTCCTAGTGTGGCTGCTCGGTGTCTGCAGGCAGCGAGGGTCTGCAAGCTTCCTGTGTTCGCACCTATGTCACCTGTGCTTGCTTGTCAGAGACAGACTATCGCAAAACATACAACTCACTCCATGAATTGATTGCTACGGCATCTGTTATCAGCAGTCACAACTAGCAACACCAGTAGCAGCTGACTGCACGCAAAGAATAGGAATGTGCAGTGGGATTTACGTGAACTCAGCGCAAGGCAGATCTTTCCGACATAGGCTTGAGAATCTTACGGGAACACTTGTACTGTTTCTAAATTAAGTGTAGGCGTGGGAGGAGGGTGCTTCCTGCGCACTAATAACAGCACGCTTGTCAATTGTGGATGCTAATCATTCGCTTGTATCTTCCTAGACACATCTGCTGGTTGTGAATTATTCCACTTGCATGGCAAGGTGCGCATGTAGGTGTGTTAAAAATTCTGGAGGCACTGGGTATTGATCCCAGCACCTCTCGCATACAAAGCGAGCGCTCTACCATCTGAGCTACGCCCGCCCCCCCGAAGACTAATGGTGCTACATACAGCCATATAGACGACACAGACCCTTGCACTCCCATTATTCAGCAGACAAACACTACTCTCTATGTATCCGTTAGGGTGTCTTTCAGGTTTCGTGCATTCTGTATCGAATCGTAGTTGGCCACAATGAAAGTGGCACGTATAACGTCGAAAATAGAATTCGGACACCGCTCTGAGTAAGACCAACGTGTTGTCCACCCTCTAGACTTCAATGAGGTTAAGCCGCGATACCTAAGACAGATCTGCACTCGATGACACCTCGATAACAGCCGGTCCCCACACTTACATCTTGCTCTCCTTACGTCAGTATACATCATATCAGTCTGTGACGCTGGCTTTGCAACATCTTGCGTGCCTTTAGGTTCGCCGCGATCAACACTTACCATGCACTGACCACAAAATACGGAGGCGCCGCGGCTTGAACCCTGGACCTTTCACATGCCAAGCGAACGCTCTACCAACTGAGCTACGCCCCAGGCACGAGCAAACTGCGCTATTCCCCATTCTTTGCGACTCAGATGCGCACGGACACGATGGTTGGTTGGTTTGTAGCGGTGAAGGGAGCAGAGTACAAAGGCGCGGTCCCATTCATATACACAAAAGTTCCAAGTAGTTTCGATGCTCTGGTATTACAAATGCAAATTCCGTCTGTTTTTAACGTCTTAAATTGAAAGAGCCGTCACAAATTGCTCCGTTTTCACTCCTTGACGACAATCATACAGCACCTGAGGTAACAAACACATCTCGAGCCCCATTGTGCACTCCATTATTCATGCCAACTCAGTGCCTCGCTCTTTACTACTGTGTACCAATCTTGTCGTCCAACTGCAAAACACTGGGCCACAATAAGTTTCCGCGTCTCCATTGCACTGCGCATACTACGAAACGCTCCCCAAACTTGGCACTCACCCTCGCAGCCGACTTTTCCGACTTTCCACGACGCTCACACTAGTGACAGCATTATTTATAGTTCGACGTCGCGCCAAAGCGAATGAGCACATTTCGCCTACGGCTTAGGCCGCCCTCCTAGTGTGGCTGCTCGGTGTCTGCAGGCAGCGAGGGTCTGCAAGCTTCCTGTGTTCGCACCTATGTCACCTGTGCTTGCTTGTCAGAGACAGACTATCGCAAAACATACAACTCACTCCATGAATTGATTGCTACGGCATCTGTTATCAGCAATCACAACTAGCAACACCAGTAGCAGCTGACTGCACGCAAAGAATAGGAATGTGCAGTGGGATTTACGTGAACTCAGCGCAAGGCAGATCTTTCCGACATAGGCTTGAGAATCTTGCGGGAACACTTGTACTGTTTCTAAATTAAGTGTAGGCGTGGGAGGAGGTTGCTTCCTGCGCACTAATAACAGCACGCTTGTCAATTGCGGATGCTAATCATTCGCTTGTATCTTCCTAGACACATCTGCTGGTTGTGAATTATTCCACTTGCATGGCAAGGTGCGCATGTAGGTGTGTTAAAAATTCTGGAGGCACTGGGTATTGATCCCAGTTCCTCTCGCATACTAAGCGAGCGCTCTACCATATGAGCTACGCCCGCCCCCCCCCGAAGACTAATGGTGCTACATACGGCCATATAGACGACACAGACGCTTGCACTCCCATTATTCAGCAGACAAACACTACTCTCTATGTATCCGTTAGGGTGTCTTTCAGGTTTCGTGCATTCTGTATCGAATCGTAGTTGGCCACAATGAAAGTGGCACGTATAACGTCGAAAATAGAATTCGGACACCGCTCTGAGTAAGACCAACGTGTTGTCCACCCTCTAGACTTCAATGAGGTTAAGCCGCGATACCTAAGACAGATCTGCACTCGATGACACCTCGATAACAGCCGGTCCCCACACTTACATCTTGCTCTCCTTACGTCAGTATACATCATATCAGTCTGTGGCGCTGGCTTTGCAACATCTTGCGTGCCTTTAGGTTCGCCGCGATCAACACTTACCATGCACTGACCACAAAATATGGAGGCGCCGCGGCTTGAACCCTGGACCTTTCACATGCCAAGCGAACGCTCTACCAACTGAGCTACGCCCCATGCACGAGCAAACTGCGCTGTTCCCCATTCTTTGCGACTCAGATGCGCACGGACACGATGGTTGGTTGGTTTGTAGCGGTGAAGGGAGCAGAGTACAAAGGCGCGGACCCGTTCGTATACAAAAAGTTCCAAGTAGTTTCGATGCTCTGGTATTACAAATGCAAATTCCGTCTGTTTTTAACTTCTTAAATTGAAAGAGCCGTCACAAATTGCTCCGTTTTCACTCCTTGACGACAATCATACAGCACCTGAGGTAACAAACACATCTCGAGCCCCATTGTGCACTCCATTATTCATGCCAACTCAGTGCCTCGCTCTTTACTACTGTGTACCAATCTTGTCGTCCAACTGCAAAACACTGGGCCACAACAAGTTTCCGCGTCTCCATTGCACTGCGCATACTACGAAACGCTCCCCAAACTTGGCACTCACCCTCGCAGCCGACTTTTCCGACTTTCCACGACGCTCACGCTAGTGACAGCATTATTTATAGTTCGACGTCACGCCAAAGCGAATGAGCACATTTCGCCTACGGCTTAGGCCGCCCTCCTAGTGTGGCTGCTCGGTGTCTGCAGGCAGCGAGGGTCTGCAAGCTTCCTGTGTTCGCACCTATGTCACCTGTGCTTGCTTGTCAGAGACAGACTATCGCAAAACATACAACTCACTCCATGAATTGATTGCTACGGCATCTGTTATCAGCAGTCACAACTAGCAACACCAGTAGCAGCTGACTGCACGCAAAGAATAGGAATGTGCAGTGGGATTTACGTGAACTCAGCGCAAGGCAGATCTTTCCGACATAGGCTTGAGAATCTTACGGGAACACTTGTACTGTTTCTAAATTAAGTGTAGGCGTGGGAGGAGGGTGCTTCCTGCGCACTAATAACAGCACGCTTGTCAATTGTGGATGCTAATCATTCGCTTGTATCTTCCTAGACACATCTGCTGGTTGTGAATTATTCCACTTGCATGGCAAGGTGCGCATGTAGGTGTGTTAAAAATTCTGGAGGCACTGGGTATTGATCCCAGCACCTCTCGCATACAAAGCGAGCGCTCTACCATCTGAGCTACGCCCGCCCCCCCGAAGACTAATGGTGCTACATACAGCCATATAGACGACACAGACCCTTGCACTCCCATTATTCAGCAGACAAACACTACTCTCTATGTATCCGTTAGGGTGTCGTTCAGGTTTCGTGCATTCTGTTTCGAATCGTAGTTGGCCACAATGAAAGTGGCACGTATAACGTCGAAAATAGAATTCGGACACCGCTCTGAGTAAGACCAACGTGTTGTCCACCCTCTAGACTTCAATGAGGTTAAGCCGCGATACCTAAGACAGATCTGCACTCGATGACACCTCGATAACAGCCGGTCCCCACACTTACATCTTGCTCTCCTTACGTCAGTATACATCATATCAGTCTATGACGCTGGCTTTGCAACATCTTGCGTGCCTTTAGGTTCGCCGCGACCAACACTTACCATGCACTGACCAAAAAAATGGTGGCGCCGCGGCTTGAACACTGGACCTTTCACATGCCAATCGAACGCTCTACCAACTGAGCTACGCCCCATGAACGAGCAAACTGCGCTATTCCCCATTCTTTGCGACTCAGATGCGCACGGACACGATGGTTGGTTGGTTTGTAGCGGTGAAGGGAGCAGAGTACAAAGGCGCGGACCCGTTCATATACACAAAAGTACCAAGTAGTTTCGATGCTCTGGTATTACAAAAGGAAAATCCGTCTGTTTTTAACGTCTTAAATTGAAAGAGCCGTCACAAATTGCTCCGTTTTCACTCCTTGACGACAATCATACAGCACCTGAGGTAACAAACACATCTCGAGCCCCATTGTGCACTCCATTATTCATGCCAACTCAGTGCCTCGCTCTTTACTACTGTGTACCAATCTTGTCGTCCAACTGCAAAACACTGGGCCACAACAAGTTTCCGCGTCTCCATTGCACTGCGCATACTACGAAACGCTCCCCAAACTTGGCACTCACCCTCGCAGCCGACTTTTCCGACTTTCCACGACGCTCACGCTAGTGACAGCATTTTTTATAGTTCGACGACGCGCCAAAGCGAATGAGCACATTGCTTCTACGGCTTAGGCCGCCCTCCTAGTGTGGCTGCTCGGTGTCTGCAGGCAGCGAGGGTCTGCAAGCTTCCTGTGTTCGCACCTATGTCACCTGTGCTTGCTTGTCAGAGACAGACTATCGCAAAACATACAACTCACTCCATGACTTGATTGCTACGGCATCTGTTATCAGCAGTCACAACTAGCAACACCAGTAGCAGCTGACTGCACGCAAAGAATAGGAATGTGCAGTGGGATTTACGTGAACTCAGCGCAAGGCAGATCTTTCCGACATAGGCTTGAGAATCTTACGGGAACACTTGTACTGTTTCTAAATTAAGTGTAGGCGTGGGAGGAGGGTGCTTCCTGCGCACTAATAACAGCACGCTTGTCAATTGTGGATGCTAATCATTCGCTTGTATCTTCCTAGACACATCTGCTGGTTGTGAATTATTCCACTTGCATGGCAAGGTGCGCATGTAGGTGTGTTAAAAATTCTGGAGGTACTGGGTATTGATCCCACTATCATTGTGGCCAACTACGATTCGATACAGAATGCACGAAACCTGAAAGACACCCTAACGGATACATAGAGAGTAGTGTTTGTCTGCTGAATAATGGGAGTGCAAGGGTCTGTGTCGTCTATATGGCTGTATGTAGCACCATTAGTCTTCGGGGGTGCGGGCGTAGCTCAGATGGTAGAGCGCTCGCTTAGTATGCGAGAGGTACTGGGATCAATACCCAGTACCTCTCGCATACTAAGCGAGCGCTCTACCATCTGAGCTACGCCCGCACCCCCGAAGACTAATGGTGCTACATACAGCCATATAGACGACACAGACCCTTGCACTCCCATTATTCAGCAGACAAACACTACTCTCTATGTATCCGTTAGGGTGTCTTTCAGGTTTCGTGCATTCTGTATCGAATCGTAGTTGGCCACAATGATAGTGGCACGTATAACGTCGAAAATAGAATTCGGACACCGCTCTGAGTAAGACCAACGTGTTGTCCACCCTCTAGACTTCAATGAGGTTAAGCCGCGATACCTAAGACAGATCTGCACTCGATGACACCTCGATAACAGCCGGTCCCCACACTTACATCTTGCTCTCCTTACGTCAGTATACATCATATCAGTCTGTGACGCTGGCTTTGCAACATATTGCGTGCCTTTAGGTTCGCCGCGATCAACACTTCACATGCACTGACCACAAAATATGGAGGCGCCGCGGCTTGAACCCTGGACCTTTCACATGCCAAGCGAACGCTCTACCAACTGAGCTACGCCCAAGGCACGGGCAAACTGCGCTATTCCCCATTCTTTGTGACTCAGATGCGCACGGACACGATGGTTGGTTGGTTTGTAGCGGTGAAGGGAGCAGAGTACAAAGGCGCGGACCCGTTCATATACACAAAAGTTCCAAGTAGTTTCGATGCTCTGGTATTACAAATGCAAATTCCGTCTGTTTTTAACGTCTTAAATTGAAAGAGCCGTCACAAATTGCTCCGTTTTCACTCCTTGACGACAATCATACAGCACCTGAGGTAACAAACACATCTCGAGCCCCATTGTGCACTCCATTATTAATGCAACTCAGTGCCTCGCTCTTTACTACTCTGTACCAATCTTGTCGTCCAACTGCAAAACACTGGGCCACAACAAGTTTCCGCGTCTCCATTGCACTGCGCATACTACGAAACGCTCCCCAAACTTGGCACTCACCCTCGCAGCCGACTTTTCCGACTTTCCACGACGCTCACGCTAGTGACAGCATTATTTATAGTTCGACGACGCGCCAAAGCGAATGAGCACATTTCGCCTACGGCTTAGTTGCTGCTCGGTGTCTGCAGGCAGCGAGGGTCTGCAAGCTTCCTGTGTTCGCACCTATGTTACCTGTGCTTGCTTGTCAGAGACAGACTATCGCAAAACATACAACTCACTCCATGGATTGATTGCTACGGCATCTGTTATCAGCAGTCACAACTAGCAACACCAGTAGCAGCTGACTGCACGCAAAGAATAGGAATGTGCAGTGGGATTTACGTGAACTCAGCGCAAGGCAGATCTTTCCGACATAGGCTTGAGAATCTTACGGGAACACTTGTACTGTTTCTAAATTAAGTGTAGGCGTGGGAGGAGGGTGCTTCCTGCGCACTAATAACAGCACGCTTGTCAATTGTGGATGCTAATCATTCGCTTGTATCTTCCTAGACACATCTGCTGGTTGTGAATTATTCCACTTGCATGGCAAGGTGCGCATGTAGGTGTGTTAAAAATTCTGGAGGTACTGGGTATTGATCCCAGTACCTCTCGCATACTAAGCGAGCGCTCTACCCTCTGAGCTACGCCCGCCCCCCTAAGACTAATGGTGCTACATACAGCAATATAGACGACACAGACCCTTGCACTCCCATTATTCAGCAGACAAACACTACTCTCTATGTATCCGTTAGGGTGTCTTTCAGGTTTCGTGCATTCTGTATCGAATCGTAGTTGGCCACAATGAAAGTGGCACGTATAACGTCGAAAATAGAATTCGGACACCGCTCTGAGTAAGACCAACGTGTTGTCCACCCTCTAGACTTCAATGAGGTTAAGCCGCGATACCTAAGACAGATCTGCACTCGATGACACCTCGATAACAGCCGGTCCCCACACTTACATCTTGCTCTCCTTACGTCAGTATACATCATATCAGTCTGTGACGCTGGCTTTGCAACATCTTGCGTGCCTTTAGGTTCGCCGCGATCAACACTTACCATGCACTGACCACAAAATATGGAGGCGCCGCGGCTTGAACCCTGGACCTTTCACATGCCAAGCGAACGCTCTACCAACTGATCTACGCCCCAGGCACGAGCAAACTGCGCTATTCCCCATTCTTTGCGACTCAGATGCGCACGGACACGATGGTTGGTTGGTTTGTAGCGGTGAAGGGAGCAGAGTACAAAGGCGCGGACCCGTTCATATACGCAAAAGTTCCAAGTAGTTTCGATGCTCTGGTATTACAAATGCAAATTCCGTCTGTTTTTAACGTCTTAAAATGAAAGAGCCGTCACAAATTGCTCCGTTTTCACTCCTTGACGACAATCATACAGCACCTGAGGTAACAAACACATCTCGAGCCCCATTGTGCATTCCATTATTCATGCCAACTCAGTGCCTCGCTCTTTACTACTTTGTACCAATCTTGTCGTCCAACTGCAAAACACTGGGCCACAACAAGTTTCCGCGTCTCCATTGCACTGCGCATACTACGAAACAATCCCCAAACTTAGCACTCACCCTCGCAGCCGACTTTTCCGACTTTCCACGACGCTCACGCTAGTGACAGCATTATTTATAGTTCGACGTCGCGCCAAAGCGAATGAGCACATTTCGCCTACGGCTTAGGCCGCCTTCCTAGTGTGGCTGCTCGGTGTCTGCAGGCAGCGAGGGTCTGCCACCTTCCTGTGTTCGCACCTATGTCACCTGTGCTTGCTTGTCAGAGACAGACTATCGCAAAACATACAACTCACTCCATGAATGGATTGCTACGGCATCTGTTATCAGCAATCACAACTAGCAACACCAGTAGCAGCTGACTGCACGCAAAGAATAGGAATGTGCAGTGGGATTTACGTGAACTCAGCGCAAGGCAGATCTTTCCGACATAGTCTTGAGAATCTTACGGGAGCACATGTAGTGTTTCTAAATTAAGTGTAGGCGTGGGAGGGGGGTGCTTCCTGCGCACTAATAACAGCACGCTTGTCAATTGTGGATGCTAATCATTCGCTTGTATCTTCCTAGACACATCTGCTGGTTGTGAATTATTCCACTTGCATGGCAAGGTGCGCATGTAGGTGTGTTAAAAATTCTAGAGGCACTGGGTATTGATCCCAGTTCCTCTCACATACTAAGCGAGCGCTCTACCATATGAGCTACGCCCGACCCCCCGAAGACTAATGGTGCTACATACAGCCATATAGACGACACAGACCCTTGCACTCCCATTATTCAGCAGACAAACACTACTCTCTATGTATCCGTTGGGGTGTCTTTCAGGTTTCGTGCATTCTGTATCGAATCGTAGTTGGCCACAATGAAAGTGGCACGTATAACGTCGAAAATAGAATTCGGACACCGCTCTGAGTAAGACCAACGTGTTTTCCACCCTCTAGACTTCAATGATGTTAAGCCGCGATACCTAAGACAGATCTGCACTCGATGACACCTCGATAACAGCCGGTCCCCACACTTACATCTTGCTCTCCTTACGTCAGTATACATCATATCAGTCTGTGACGCTGGCTTTGCAACATCTTGCGTGCCTTTAGGTTCGCCGCGACCATCACTTAACATGCACTGACCACAAAAAATGGAGGCGCCGCGGGTTGAACCCTGGACCTTTCACATGCCAAGCGAACGCTCTACCAACTGAGCTACGCCCCATGCACGAGCAAACTGCGCTATTCCCCATTCTTTGCGACTCAGATGCGCACGGACACGATGGTTGGTTGGTTTGTAGCGGTGAAGGGAGCAGAGTACAAAGGCGCGGACCCGTTCATATACACAAAAGTTCCAAGTAGTTTCGATGCTCTGGTATTACAAATGCAAATTCCGTCTGTTTTTAACGTCTTAAATTGAAAGAGCCGTCACAAATTGCTCCGTTTTCACTCCTTGACGACAATCATACAGCACCTGAGGTAACAAACACATCTCGAGCCCCATTGTGCACTCCATTATTCATGCCAACTCAGTGCCTCGCTCTTTACTACTGTGTACCAATCTTGTCGTCCAACTGCAAAACACTGGGCCTCAATAAGTTTCCGCGTAACCATTACACTGCGCATACTACGAAACGCTCCCCAAACTTGGCACTCACCCTCGCAGCCGACTTTTCCGACTTTCCACAACGCTCACGTTAGTGGCAGCATTATTTATAGTTCGACGTCGCGCCAAAGCGAATGAGCACATTTCGCCTACGGCTTAGGCCGCCCTCCTAGTGTGGCTGCTCGGTGTCTGCAGGCAGCGAGGGTCTGCAAGCTTCCTGTGTTCGCAACTATGTCACCTGTGCTTGCTTGTCAGAGACAGACTATCGCAAAACATACAACTCACTCCATGAATTGATTGCTACGGCATCTGTTATCAGCAGTCACAACTAGCAACACCAGTAGCAGCTGACTGCACGCAAAGAATACGAATGTGCAGTGCGATTTACGTGAACTCGGAGCAAGGCAGATCTTTCCCACATAGGCTTGAGATTCTTACGGGATCTACGCCCGCCCCCCCGAAGACTAATGGTGCTACATACAGCCATATAGACGACACAGACCCTTGCACTCCCATTATTCAGCAGACAAACACTACTCTCTATGTATCCGTTAGGGTGTCTTTCAGGTTTCGTGCATTCTGTATCGAATCGTAGTTGGCCACAATGAAAGTGGCACGTATAACGTCGAAAATAGAATTCGGACACCGCTCTGAGTAAGACCAACGTGTTGTCCACCCTCTAGACTTCAATGAGGTTAAGCCGCGATACCTAAGACAGATCTGCACTCGATGACACCTCGATAACAGCCGGTCCCCACACTTACATCTTGCTCTCCTTACGTCAGTATACATCATATCAGTCTGTGATGCTGGCTTTGCAACATCTTGCGTGCCTTTAGGTTCGCCGCGACCAACACTTACCATGCACTGACCACAAAAAATGGATGCGCCGCGGCTTGAACCCTGCACCTTTCACATGCCAAGCGAACGCTCTACCAACTGAGCTACGCCCCATGCACGAGCAAACTGCGCTATTCCCCATTCTTTGCGACTCAAATGCGCACGGACACGATGGTTGGTTGGTTTGTAGCGGTGAAGGGAGCACAGTACAAAGGCGCGGACCCGTTCATATACACAAAAGTTCCAAGTAGTTTCGATGCTCTGGTATTACAAATGCAAATTCCGTCTGTTTTTAACGTCTTAAATTGCTCCGTTTTCACTCCTTGTCGACAATCATACAGCACCTGAGGTAACAAACACATCTCGTGCCGCATTGTGCACTCCATTATTCATGCCAACTCAGTGCCTCGCTCTTTACTACTGTGTACCAATCTTGTCGTCCAACTGCAAAACACTGGCCCACAACAAGTTTCCGCGTCTCCATTGCACTGCGCATACTACGAAACGCTCCCCAAACTTGGCACTCACCCTCGCAGCCGACTTTTCCGACTTTCCACGACGCTCACGCAACGCTCACACTAGTGACAGCATTATTTATAGTTCGACGTCGCGCCAAAGCGAATGAGCACATTTCGCCTACGGCTTAGGCCGCCCTCCTAGTGTGGCTGCTCGGTGTCTGCAGGCAGCGAGGGTCTGCAAGCTTCCTGTGTTCGCACCTATGTCACCTGTGCTTGCTTGTCAGAGATAGACTATCGCAAAGCATACAACTCACTCGACGAATTGATTGCTACGGCATCTGTTATCAGCAGTCACAACTAGCAACACCAGTAGCAGCTGGCTGCACGCAAAGAATTGGAATGTGCAGTGGGATTTACGTGAACTCGGCGCAAGCTTGTATCTTCCTAGACACATCTGCTGGCTGTGAATTATTCCACTTGCATATTAAAGTGCGCATGTACGTGTCTTAAAATTTCTGGAGGCACTGTGTATTGATCCCAGTACCTCCCGCATACTAAGCAAGCGCTCTACCATCTGAGCTACGCCCGCCCCGCCGAAGACTAATGGTGCTACATACAGCCATATAGACGACACAGACCCTTGCACTCCCATTATTCAGCAGACAAACACTACTCTCTATGTATCCGTTAGGGTGTCTTTCAGGTTTCGTGCATTCTGTATCGAATCGTAGTTGGCCACAATGAAAGTGGCACGTATAACGTCGAAAATAGAATTCGGACACCGCTCTGAGTAAGACCAACATGTTGTCCACCCTCTATACTTCAATGAGGTAAAGCCGCGATACCTAAGACAGATCTGCACTCGATGACACCTCGATAACAGCCGGTCCCCACACTTACATCTTGCTCTCCTTACGTCAGTATACATCATATCAGTCTGTGACGCTGGCTTTGCAACATCTTGCGTGCCTTTAGGTTCGCCGCGATCAACACTTACCATGCACTGACCACAAAAAATGGAGGCGCCGCGGCTTGAACCCTGGACTTTTCACATGCCAAGCGAACGCTCTACAAACTGAGCTACGCCCCATGCACGAGCAAACTGCGCTATTCCCCATTGTTTGCGACTCAGATGCGCACGGACACGATGGTTGTTGGTTTGTAGTTGTGAAGGGAGCAGAGTACAAAGGCGCGGACCCGTTCATATACACAAAAGTTCCAAGTAGTTTCGACGCTCTGGTATTACAAATGCAAATTCCGTCTGTTTTTAACGTCTTAAATTGAAAGAGCCGTCACAAATTGCTCCGTTTTCACTCCTTGTCGACAATCATACAGCACCTGAGGTAACAAACACATCTCGAGCCCCATTGTGCACTCCATTATTCATGCCAACTCAGTGCCTCGCTCTTTACTACTGTGTACCAATCTTGTCGTCCAACTGCAACACACTGGGCCACAACAAGTTGCCGCGTCTCCATTGCACTGCGCATACTACGAAACGCTCCCCAAACTTGGCACTCACCCTCGCAGCGACTTTTCCGAATTTCCACGACGCTCACGCTAGTGACAGCATTATTTATAGTTCGACGTCGCGCCAAAGCGAATGAGCACATTTCGCCTACGGCTTAGGCCGCCCTCCTAGTGTGGCTGCTCGGTGTCTGCAGGCAGCGTGGATCTGCAAGCTTCCTGTGTTCGCACCTATGTCACCTGTGCTTGCTTGTCAGAGACAGACTATCGCAAAACATACAACTCACTCCATGAATTGATTGCTACGGCATCTGTTATCAGCAGTCACAACTAGCAACACCAGTAGCAGCTGACTGCACGCAAAGAATAGGAATGTGCAGTGGGATTTACGTGAACTCGGCGCAAGCTTGTATCTTACTAGACACATCTGCTGGCTGTGAATTATTCCACCTGCATATCAAGGTGCGCATGTAGGTGTGTTAAAAATTCTGGAGGCACTGGGTATTGATCCCAGTACCTCTCGCATACTAAGAAAGCACTCTACCATCTGAGCTACGCCCGCCCCCCCGAAAACTAATGGTGCAACATACAGCCACATAGACGACACAGACCCTTGCATTTCCATTATTTAGCAGACAAACACTACTCTCTATGTATCCGTTAGGGTGTCTTTCAGGTTTCGTGCATTCTGTATCGAATCGTAGTTGGCCACAATGAAAGTGGCACGTATAACGTCGAAAATAGAATTCGGACACCGCTCTGAGTAAGACCAACATGTTGTCCACCCTCTAGACTTCAATGAGGTAAAGCCGCGATACCTAAGACAGATCTGCACTCGATGACACCTCGATAACAGCCGGTCCCCACACTTACATCTTGCTCTCCTTACGTCAGTATACATCATATCAGTCTGTGACGCTGGCTTTGCAACATCTTGCGTGCCTTTAGGTTCGCCGCGACCAACACTTACCATGCACTGACCACAAAACATGGAGGCGCCGCGGCTTGAACCCTGGACCTTTCATATGCCAAGCGAACGCTGTACCAGCTGAGCTACGCCCCATGCAGGAGCAAACTGCGCTATTCCCCATTGTTTGCGACTCAGATGCGCACGGACACGATGGTTGTTGGTTTGTAGCGGTGAAGGGAGCAGAGTACAAAGGCGCGGACCCGTTCATATACACAAAAGTTCCAAGTAGTTTCGATGCTCTGGTATTACAAATGCAAATTCCGTCTGTTTTTAACGTCTTAAATTGAAAGAGCCGTCACAAATTGCTCCGTTTTCACTCCTTGTCGACAATCATACAGCACCTGAGGTAACAAACACATCTCGAGCCCCATTGTGCACTCCATTATTCATGCCAACTCAGTGCCTCGCTCTTTACTACTGTGTACCAATCTTGTCGTCCAACTGCAAAACACTGGGCCACAACAAGTTTCCGCGTCTTCATTGCACTGCACATACTACGAAACGCTCCCCAAACTTGGCACTCACCCTCGCAGCCGACTTTTCCGACTTTCCACGACGCTCACGCTAGTGACAGCATTATTTATAGTTCGACGTCGCGCCAAAGCGAATGAGCACATTTCGCCTACGGCTTAGGCCGCCCTCCTAGTGTGGCTGCTCGGTGTCTGCAGGCAGCGAGGGTCTGCAAGCTTCCTGTGTTCGCACCTATGTCACCTGTGCTTGCTTGTCAGAGACAGACTATCGCAAAACATACAACTCACTCCATGAATTGATTGCTACGGCATCTGTTATCAGCAGTCACAACTAGCAACACCAGTAGCAGCTGACTGCACGCAAAGAATAGGAATGTGCAGTGGGATTTACGTGAACTCGGCGCAAGCTTGTATCTTCCTAGACACATCTGCTGGCTGTGAATTATTCCACCTGCATATCAAGGTGCGCATGTAGGTGTGTTAAAAATTCTGGAGGCACTGGGTATTGATCCCAGTACCTCTAGCATACTAAGCACGCGCTCTACCATCTGAGCTACGCCCGCCCCCCCGAAGACTAATGGTGCTACATACAGCCATATAGACGACACAGACCCTCGCACTCCCATTATTCAGCAGACTAACACTACTCTCTATGTATCCGTTAGGGTGTCTTTCAGGTTTCGTGCATTCTGTATCGAATCGTAGTTGGCCACAATGAAAGTGGCACGTATAACGTCGAAAATAGAATTCGGACACCGCTCTTAGTAAGACCAACGTGTTGTCCACCCTCTAGACTTCAATGAGGTAAAGCCGCGATACCTAAGACAGATCTGCACTCGATGACACCTCGTTAACAGCCGGTCCCCACACTTACATCTTGCTCTCCTTACGTCAGTATACATCATATCAGTCTGTGACGCTGGCTTTGCAACATCTTGCGTTCTTTTAGGTTCGCCGCGACCAACCCTTACCATGCACTGACCACAAAAAATGAAGACGCCGCGGCTTGAACCCTGGACCTTTCACATGCCAAGCGAACGCTCTACCAACTGAGCTACGCCCCATGCACGAGCAAACTGCGCTATTCCCCATTCTTTGCGACTCAGATGCTCACGGACACGATGGTTGTTGGTTTGTAGCGGTAAAGGGAGCAGAGTACAAAGGCGCGGACCGGTTCATATACACAAAAGTTCCAAGTAGTTTCGATGCTCTGGTATTACAAATGCAAATTCCGTCTGTTTTTAACGTCTTAAATTGAAAGAGCTGTCACAAATTGCTCCGTTTTCACTCCTTGTCGACAATCATACAGCACCTGAGGTAACAAACACATCTCGAGCCCCATTGTGCACTCCATTATTCATGCCAACTCAGTGCCTCGCCCTTTACTACTGTGTACCATTCTTGTCTTCCAACTGCAAAACACTGGGCCACAACAAGTTTATGCGTCTCCATTGCACTGCGCATACTACGAAACGCTCCCCAAACTTGGCACTCACCCTCGCAGCCGGCTTTTCCGACTTTCCACGACGCTCACGCTAGTGACAGCATTATTTATAGTTCGACGTCACGCCAAAGCGAATGAGCACATTTCGCCTACGGCTTAGGCCGCCCTCCTAGTGTGGCTGCTCGGTGTCTGCAGGCAGCGAGGGTCTGCAAGCTTCCTGTGTTCGCACCTATGTCACCTTTGCTTGCTTGTCAGAGACAGACTATCGCAAAACATACAACTCACTCCATGAATTGATTGCTACGGCATCTGTTATCAGCAGTCACAACTAGCAACACCAGTAGCTGCTGACTGCACGCAAAGAATAGGAATGTGCAGTGGGATTTACGTGAACTCGGCGCAAGCTTGTATCTTCCTAGACACATCTGCTGGCTGTGAATTATTCCACTTGCATATCAATGTGGGCATGTAGGTGTGTTAAAAATTCTGGAGGCACTGGGTATTGATCCCAGTACCTCTCGCATACTAAGCAAGCGCTCTACCATCTGAGCTACGCCCGCCCCCCCCCCCCCCCGCAGACTAATGGTGCTACATACAACCATATAGACGACACAGACCCTTGCACTCCCATTATTCAGCAGACTAACACTACTCTCTATGTATCCGTTAGGGTGTCTTTCAGGTTTCGTGCATTCTGTATCGAATCGTAGTTGGCCACAATGAAAGTGGCACGTATAACGTCGAAAATAGAATTCGGACACCGCTCTGAGTAAGACCAACGTGTTGTCCACCCTCTAGACTTCAATGAGGTAAAGCCGCGATACCTAAGACAGATCTGCACTCGATGACACCTCGATAACAGCCGGTCCCCACACTTACATCTTGCTCTCCTTACGTCAGCATACATCATATCAGTCTGTGACGCTGGCTTTGCAACATCTTGCGTGCCTTTAGGTTCGCCGCGACCAACACTTACCATGCACTGACCACAAAAAATGGAGGCGCCGCGGCTTGAACCCTGGACCTTTCACATGCGAAGCGAACGCTGTACCAACTGAGCTACGCCCCATGCACGAGCAAACTGCGCTATTCCCCATTCTTTGCGACTCAGATGCACAAGGACACGATGGTTGTTGGTTTGTATCGGTGAAGGGAGCAGAGTACAAAGGCGCGGACCCGTTCATATACACAAAAGTTCCAAGTAGTTTCGATGCTCTGGTATTACAAATGTAAATTCCGTCTGTTTTTAACGTCTTAAATTGAAAGAGCCGTCACAAATTGCTCTGTTTTCACTCCTTGTCGACAATCATACAGCGCCTGAGGTAACAAACACATCTCGAGCCCCATTGTGCACTCCATTATTCATGCCAACTCAGTGCCTCGCTCTTTACTACTGTGTACCAATCTTGTCGTCCAACTGCAAAACACTGGGCCACAACAAGTTTCCGCGTCTCCGTTGCACTGCGCATACTACGAAACGCTCCCCAAACTTGGCACTCACCCTCGAAGCCGACTTTTCCGACTTTCCACGACGCTCACGCTAGTGACAGCATTATTTATAATTCGACGTCGCGCCAAAGCGAATGAGCACATTTCGCCTACGGCTTAGGCCGCCCTCCTAGTGTGGCTGCTCGGTGTCTGCAGGCAGCGAGGGTCTGCAAGCTTCTTGTGTTCGCACTTATGTCACCTGTGCTTGCTTGTCAGAGACAGACTATCGCAAAACATACAACTCACTCCATGAATTGATTGCTACGGCATCTGTTATCAGCAGTCACAACTAGCAACACCAGTAGCAGCTGACTGCACGCAAAGAATAGGAATGTGCAGTGGGATTTACGTGAACTCGGCGCAAGCTTGTATCTTCCTAGACACATCTGCTGGCTGTGAATTATTCCTCTTGCATATCAAGGTGGGCATGTAGGTGTGTTAAAAACTCTGGAGGCACTGGGTATTAATCCCAGTACCTCTCGCATACTAAGCAACCGCTCTACCATCTGAGCTACGCCCGCCCCCTTGAACACTAATGGTGCTACATACAGCCATATAGACGACACAGACCCTTGCACTCCCATTATTCAGCAGACTAACACTACTCTCTATGTATCCGTTAGGGTGTCTTTCAGGTTTCGTGCATTCTGTATCGAATCGTAGTTGGCCAAAATGAAAGTGGCACGTATAACGTCGAAAATAGAATTCGGACACCGCTCTGAGTAAGACCAACGTGTTGTCCACCCTCTAGACTTCAATGAGGTTAAGCCGCGATACCTAAGACAGATCTGCACTCGATGACACCTCGATAACAGCCGGTCCCCACACTTACATCTTGCTCTCCTTACGTCAGTATACATCATATCAGTCTGTGACGCTGGCTTTGCAACATCTTGCGTGCTTTTAGGTTCGCCGCGACCAACCCTTACCATGCACTGACCACAAAAAATGGAGGCGCCGCGGCTTCAACCCTGGACCTTTCACATGCGAAGCCAACGCTCTACCAACTGAGCTACGCCCCATGCACGAGCAAACTGCGCTATTCCCCATTCTTTGCGACTCAGATGCGCACGGACACGTTGGTTGTTGGTTTGTAGCGGTGAAGGGAGCAGAGTACAAAGGCGCGGACCCGTTCATATACACAAAAGTTCCAAGTAGTTTCGATGCTCTGGTATTACAAATGCAAATTCCGTCTGTTTTTAAAGTCTTAAATTGAATGAGCCGTCACAAATTGCTCCGTTTTCACTCCTTGTCGACAATCATACAGCACCTGAGGTAACAAACACATCTCGAGCCCCATTGTGCACTCCATTATTCATGCCAACTCAGTGCCTCGCTCTTTACTACTGTGTACCATTCTTGTCGTCCAACTGCAAAACACTGGGCCACAACAAGTTTCCGCGTCTCCATTGCACTGCACATACTACGAAACGCTCCCCAAACTTGGCACTCACCCTCGCAGCCGACTTTTCCGACTTTCCACGACGCTCACGCTAGTGACAGCATTATTTATAGTTCGACGTCGCGCCAAAGCGAATGAGCACATTTCGCCTACGGCTTAGGCCGCCCTCCTAGTGTGGCTGCTCGGTGTCTGCAGGCAGCGAGGGTCTGCAAGCTTCCTGTGTTAGCACCTATGTCACCTGTGCTTGCTTGTCAGAGACAGACTATCGCAAAACATACAACTCACTCCATGAATTGATTGCTACGGCATCTGTTATCAGCAGTCACAACTAGCAACACCAGTAGCAGCTGACTGCACGCAAAGAATAGGAATGTGCAGTGGGATTTACGTGAACTCGGCGCAAGCTTGTATCTTCCTAGACACATCTGCTGGCTGTGAATTATTCCACTTGCATATCAATGTGCGCATGTAGGTGTGTTAAAAATTCTGGAGGCACTGGGTATTGATCCCAGTACCTCTCGCATACTAAGCAAGCGCTCTACCATCTGAGCTACGCCCGCCCCCCCGAAGGTTAATAGTGCTACATACAGCCATATAGACGACACAGACCCTTGCACTCCCATTATTCAGCAGACTAACACTACTCTCTATGTATCCGTTAGGGTGTCTTTCAGGTTTCGTGCATTCTGTATCGAATCGTAGTTGGCCACAATGAAAGTGGCACGTATAACGTCGAAAATAGAATTCGGACACCGCTCTGAGTAAGACCAACGTGTTGTCCACCCTCTAGACTTCAATGAGGTTAAGCCGCGATACCTAAGACAGATCTGCACTCGATGACACCTCGATAACAGCCGGTCCCCACACTTACATCTAGCTCTCCTTACGTCAGTATACATCATATCAGTCTGTGACGCTGGCTTTGCAACATCTTGCGTGCCTTTAGGTTTGCCGCGATCAACACTTACCATGCACTGACCACAAAAAATGGAGGCGCCGCAGCTTTAACCCTGGACCTTTCACATGCCAAGCGAACGCTCTACCAACTGAGCTACGCCCCATGCTCGAGCAAACTGCGCTATTCCCCATTCTTTACGACTCAGATGCGCACGGACACGATGGTTGTTGGTTTGTAGCGGTGAAGGGAGCAGAGTACAAAGGCGCGGACCCGTTCATATACACAAAAGTTCCAAGTAGTATCGATGCTCTGGTATTACAAATGCAAATTCCGTCTGTTTTTAACGTCTTAAATTGAAAGAGCCGTCACAAATTGCTCCGTTTTCACTCCTTGTCGACAATCATACAGCGCCTGAGGTAACAAACACATCTCGAGCCCCACTGTGCACTCCATTATTCATGCCAACTCAGTGCTTCGCTCTTTACTACTGTGTACCAATCTTGTCGTCCAACTGCAAAACACTGGGCCACAACAAGGTTCCGCGTCTCCATTGCACTGCGCATACTACGAAACGCTCCCCAAACTTGGCACTCACCCTCGCAGCCGACTTTTCCGACTTTCCACGACGCTCACGCTAGTGACAGCATTATTTGTAGTTCGACGTCGCGCCAAAGCGAATGAGCACATTTCGCCTACGGTTTAGGCCGCCCTCCTAGTGTGGCTGCTCGGTGTCTGCAGGCAGCGAGGGTCTGCAAGCTTCCTGTGTTCGCACCTATGTCACCTGTGCTTGCTTGCCAGAGACAGACTATCGCAAAACATACAACTCACTCCATGAATTGATTGCTACGGCATCTGTTATCAGCAGTCACAACTAGCAACACCAGTAGCAGCTGACTGCACGCAAAGAATAGGAATGTGCAGTGGGATTTACGTGAACTCGGCGCAAGCTTGTATCTTCCTAGACACATCTGCTGGCTGTGAATTATTCCACTTGCATATCAAGGTGCGCATGTAGGTGTGTTAAAAATTCTGGAGGCACTGGGTATTGATTCCAGTACCTCTCGCATACTAAGCAAGCGCTCTACCATCTGAGCTACGCCCGCCCCCCCGAAAACTAATGGTGCTACATACAGCCATATAGACGACACAGACCCTTGCACTCCCATTATTCAGCAGACTAACACTACTCTCTATGTATCCGTTAGGGTGTCTTTCAGGTTTCGTGCATTCTGTATCGAATCGTAGTTGGCCACAATGTAAGTGGCACGTATAACGTCGAAAATAGAATTCGGACACCGCTCTGAGTAAGACCAACGTGTTGTCCACCCTCTAGACTTCAATGAGGTTAAGCCGCGATACCTAAGACAGATCTGCACTCGATGACACCTCGATAACAGCCGGTCCCCACACTTACATCTTGCTCTCCTTACGTCAGTATACATCATATCAGTCTGTGACGCTGGCTTTGCAACATCTTGCGTGCCTTTAGGTTCGCCGCGACCAACCCTTACCATGCACTGACCACAAAAAATGGAGGCGCCGCGGCTTCATCTCTGGACCTTTCACATGCCAAGCGAACGCTCTACCAACTGAGCTACGCCCCATGCACGAGCAAACTGCGCTATTCCCCATTCTTTGCGACTCAGATGCGCACGGACACGATGGTTGTTGGTTTGTAGCGGTGAAGGGAGCAGAGTACAAAGGCGCGGACCAGTTCATATACACAAAAGTTCCAAGTAGTTTCGATGCTCTGGTATTACAAATGCGAGTTCCGTCTGTTTTTAACGTCTTAAATTGAAAGAGCCGTCAAAAATTGCTCCGTTTTCACTTCTTGTCGACAATCATACAGCACCTGAGGTAACAAACACATCTCGAGCCCCATTGTGCACTCCATTATTCATGCCAACTCAGTGCCTCGCTGTTTACTACTGTGTACCAATCTTGTCGTCCAACTGCAAAACACTGGGCCACAACAAGTTTCCGCGTCTCCATTGCACTGCGCATACTACGAAACGCTCCCCAAACTTGGCACTCACCCTCGCAGCCGACTTTTCCGACTTTCCATGACGCTCACGCTAGTGACAGCATTATTTATAGTTCGACGTCGCGCCAAAGCGAATGAGCACATTTCGCCTACGGCTTAGGCCGCCCTCCTAGTGTGGCTGCTCGGTGTCTGCAGGCAGCGAGGGTCTGCAAGCTTCCTGTGTTAGCACCTATATCACCTGTGCTTGCTTGTCAGAGACAGACTATCGCAAAACATACAACTCACTCCATGAATTGATTGCTACGGCATCTGTTATCAGCAGTCACAACTAGCAACACCAGTAGCAGCTGACTGCACGCAAAGAATAGGAATGTGCAGTGGGATTTACGTGAACTCGGCGCAAGCTTGTATCTTCCTAGACACATCTGCTGGCTGTGAATTATTCCACTTGCATATCAATGTGCGCATGTAGGTGTGTTAAAAATTCTGGAGGCACTGGGTATTGATCCCAGTACCTCTCGCATACTAAGCAAGCGCTCTACCATCTGAGCTACGCCCGCCCCCCCGAAGGTTAATAGTGCTACATACAGCCATATAGACGACACAGACCCTTGCACTCCCATTATTCAGCAGACTAACACTACTCTCTATGTATCCGTTAGGGTGTCTTTCAGGTTTCGTGCATTCTGTATCGAATCGTAGTTGGCCACAATGAAAGTGGCACGTATAACGTCGAAAATAGAATTCGGACACCGCTCTGAGTAAGACCAACGTGTTGTCCACCCTCTAGACTTCAATGAGGTTAAGCCGCGATACCTAAGACAGATCTGCACTCGATGACACCTCGGTAACAGCCGGTCCCCACACTTACATCTAGCTCTCCTTACGTCAGTATACATCATATCAGTCTGTGACGCTGGCTTTGCAACATCTTGCGTGCCTTTAGGTTCGCCGCGACCAACCCTTACCATGCACTGACCACAAAAAATGGAGGCGCCGCGGCTTCATCCCTGGACCTTTCACATGCCAAGCGAACGCTCTACCAACTGAGCTACGCCCCATGCACGAGCAAACTGCGCTATTCCCCATTCTTTGCGACTCAGATGCGCACGGACACGATGGTTGTTGGTTTGTAGCGGTGAAGGGAGCAGAGTACAAAGGCGCGGACCAGTTCATATACACAAAAGTTCCAAGTAGTTTCGATGCTCTTGTATTACAAATGCGAGTTCCGTCTGTTTTTAACGTCTTAAATTGAAAGAGCCGTCAAAAATTGCTCCGTTTTCACTTCTTGTCGAGGTAACAAACACATCTCGAGCCCCATTGTGCACTCCATTATTCATGCCAACTCAGTGCCTCGCTGTTTACTACTGTGTACCAATCTTGTCGTCCAACTGCAAAACACTGGGCCACAACAAGTTTCCGCGTCTCCATTGCACTGCGCATACTACGAAACGCTCCCCAAACTTGGCACTCACCCTCGCAGCCGACTTTTCCGACTTTCCACGACGCTCACGCTAGTGACAGCATTATTTATAGTTCGACGTCGCGCCAAAGCGAATGAGCACATTTCGCCTACGGCTTAGGCCGCCCTCTTAGTGTGGCTGCTCGGTGTCTGCAGGCAGCGAGGGTCTGCAAGCTTCCTGTGTTCGCACCTATGTCACCTGTGCTTGCTTGTCAGAGACAGACTATCGCAAAACATACAACTCACTCCATGAATTGATTGCTACGGCATCTGTTATCAGCAGTCACAACTAACAACACCAGTAGCAGCTGACTGCACGCAAAGAATAGGAATGTGCAGTGGGATTTACGTGAACTCGGCGCAAGCTTGTATCTTCCTAGACACATATGCTGGCTGTGAATTATTCCACTTGCATATCAAGGTGCGCATGTAGGTGTGTTAAAAATTCTGGAGGCACTGGGTATTGATCCCAGTACCTCTCGCATACTAAGCAAGCGCTCTACCATCTGAGCTACGCCCGCCTCCCCGAAGATTAATAGTGCTACATACAGCCATATAGACGACACAGACCCTTGCACTCCCATTATTCAGCAGACTAACACTACTCTCTATGTATCCGTTAGGGTGTCTTTCAGGTTTCGTGCATTCTGTATCGAATCGTAGTTGGCCACAATGTAAGTGGCACGTATAACGTCGAAAATAGAATTCGGACACCGCTCTGAGTAAGACCAACGTGTTGTCCACCCTCTAGACTTCAATGAGGTTAAGCCGCGATACCAAAGACAGATCTGCACTCGATGACACCTCGATAACAGCCGGTCCCCACACTTACATCTTGCTCTCCTTACGTCAGTATACATCATATCAGTCTGTGACGCTGGCTTTGCAACATCTTGCGTGCCTTTAGGTTCGCCGCGATCAACACTTACCATGCACTGACCACAAAAAATGGAGGCGCCGCGGCTTGAACCCTGGACTTTTCACATGCCAAGCGAACGCTCTACAAACTGAGCTACGCCCCATGCACGAGCAAACTGCGCTATTCCCCATTCTTTGCGACTCAGATGCGCACGGACACGATGGTTGTTGGTTTGTAGCGGTGAAGGGAGCAGAGTACAAAGGCGCGGACCAGTTCATATACACAAAAGTTCCAAGTAGTTTCGATGCTCTGGTATTACAAATGCGAGTTCCGTCTGTTTTTAACGTCTTAAATTGAAAGAGCCGTCAAAAATTGCTCCGTTTTCACTTCTTGTCGACAATCATACAGCACCTGAGGTAACAAACACATCTCGAGCCCCATTGTGCACTCCATTATTCATGCCAACTCAGTGCCTCGCTGTTTACTACTGTGTACCAATCTTGTCGTCCAACTGCAAAACACAGGGCCACAACAAGTTTCCGCGTCTCCATTGCACTGCGCATACTACGAAACGCTCCCCAAACTTGGCACTCACCCTCGCAGCCGACTTTTCCGACTTTCATGACGCTCACGCTAGTGACAGCATTATTTATAGTTCGACGTCGCGCCAAAGCGAATGAGCACATTTCGCCTACGGCTTAGGCCGCCCTCTTAGTGTGGCTGCTCGGTGTCTGCAGGCAGCGAGGGTCTGCAAGCTTCCTGTGTTCGCACCTATGTCACCTGTGCTTGCTTGTCAGAGACAGACTATCGCAAAACATACAACTCACTCCATGAATTGATTGCTACGGCATCTGTTATCAGCAGTCACAACTAACAACACCAGTAGCAGCTGACTGCACGCAAAGAATAGGAGTGTGCAGTGGGATTTACGTGAACTCGGCGCAAGCTTGTATCTTCCTAGACACATATGCTGGCTGTGAATTATTCCACTTGCATATCAAGGTGCGCATGTAGGTGTGTTAAAAATTCTGGAGGCACTGGGTATTGATCCCAGTACCTCTCGCATACTAAGCGAGCGCTCTATCATCTGAGCTACGCCCGCACACCCGAAGACTAATGGTGCTACATACAGCCATATAGACGACACAGACCCTTGCACTCCCATTATTCAGCAGACAAACACTACTCTCTATGTATCCGTTAGGGTGTCTTTCAGGTTTCGTGCATTCTGTATCGAATCGTAGTTGGCCACAATGAAAGTGGCACGTATAACGTCGAAAATAGAATTCGGACACCGCTCTGAGTGAGACCAACGTGTTTTCCACCCTCTAGACTTCAATGAGGTTAAGCCGCGATACCTAAGACAGATCTGCACTCGATGACACCTCGGTAACAGCCGGTCCCCACACTTACATCTTGCTCTCCTTACGTCAGTATACATCATATCAGTCTGTGACGCTGGCTTTGCAACATCTTGCGTGCCTTTAGGTTCGCCGCGACCAACACTTACCATGCACTGACCACAAAAAATGGAGGCGCCGCGGCTTGAACACTGGACCTTTCACATGCCAAGCGTACGCTCTACCAACTGAGCTACGCCCCATGCACGAGCAAACTGCGCTATTCCCCATTGTTTGCGACTCTGATGCGCACGGACACGATGGGTGGTTGGTTTGTAGCGGTGAAGGGAGCAGAGTACAAAGGCGCGGACCCGTTCATATACACAAAAGTTCCAAGTAGTTTCGATGCTCTGGTATTACAAATGCAAATTCCGTCTGTTATTAATGTCTTAAATTGAAAGAGCCGTCACAAATTGCTCCGTTTTCACTTCTTGTCGACAATCATACAGCACCTGAGGTAACAAACACATCTCGAGCCCCATTGTGCACTCCATTATTCATGTCAACTCAGTGCCTCGCTCTTTACTACTGTGTACCAATCTTGTCGTCCAACTGCAAAACGCTGGGCCACAACAAGTTTCCGCGTCTCCATTGCACTGCGCATACTACGAAACGCTCCCCAAACTTGGCACTCACCCTCGCAGCCGACTTTCCCGACTTTCCACGACGCTCACGCAATGCTCACGCTAGTGACAGCATTATTTATAGTTCGACGTCGCCACAAAGCGAATGAGCACACTTCGCCTACGGCTTAGGCCGCCCTCCTAGTGTGGCTGCTCGGTGTCCGCAGGCAGCGACGGTCTGCAAGCTTCCTGTGTTCGCACCTATGTCACCTGTTCTTGCTTGTCAGAGAGAGACTATCGCAAAACATACAACTCACTCCATGAATTGATTGCTACGGCATCTGTTATCAGCAGTCACAACCAGCAACACCAGTAGCAGCTGACTGCACGCAAAGAATGGGAGTTTGCAGTGGGATTTACGTGATCTCGGCGCAAGCTTGTATCTTCCTAGACACATCTGCTGGCTGTGAATTATTCCACTTGCATATCAAGGTGCGCATGTAGGTGTGTTAAAAATTCTGGAGGCACTGTGTATTGATCCCAGTACCTCTCGCATACTAAGCGAGCGCTCTACCATCTGAGCTACGCCCGCCACCCCGAAGACTAATGGTGCTACATACAGCCATATAGACTACACAGACCCTTGCACTCCCATTATTCAGCAGACAAACACTACTCTCTGTGTATCCGTTAGGGTGTCTTTCAGGTTTCGTGCATTCTGTATCGAATCGTAGTTGGCCAAAATGAAAGTGGCACGTATTACGTCGAAAATAGAATTCGGACACCGCTCTGAGTAAGACCAACGTGTTGTCCACCCTCTAGACTTCAATGAGGTTAAGCCGCGATACCTAAGACAGATCTGCACTCGATGACACCTCGATAACAGCCGGTCCCCACACTTACATCTTGCTCTCCTTACGTCAGTATACATCATATCAGTCTGTGACGCTGGCTTTGCAACATCTTGCGTGCCTTTAGGTTCGCCGCGACCAACACTTACCATGCACTGACCACAAAAAATGGAGGCGCCGCGGCTTGAATCCTGGACCTTTCACATGCCAAGCGAACGCTCTACCAACTGAGCTACGCCCCATGCACGAGCAAACTGCGCTATTCCCCATTCTTTGCGACTCAGATGCGCACGGACACGATGGTTGGTTGGTTTGTAGCGGTGAAGGGAGCAGAGTACAAAGGCGCGGACCCGTTCATATACACAAAAGTTCCAAGTAGTTTCGATGCTCTGGTATTACAAATGCAAATTCCGTCTGTTTTTAACGTCTTAAATTGAAAGAGCCGTCACAAATTGCTCCGTTTTCACTCCTTGTCGACAATCATACAGCACCTGAGGTAACAAACACATCTCGAGCCCCATTGTGCACTCCATTATTCATGCCAACTCAGTGCCTCGCTCTTTACTACTGTGTACCAATCTTGTCGTCCAACTGCAAAACACTGGGCCACAACAAGTTTCCGCGTCTCCATTGCACTGCGCATACTACGAAACGCTCCCCAAACTTGGCACTCATCCACGCAGCCGACTTTTCCGACTTTCCACGACGCTCACGCTAGTGACAGCATTATTTATAGTTCGACGTCGCGCCAAAGCGAATGAGCACATTTCGCCTACGGCTTAGGCCGCCCTCCTAGTGTGGTTGCTCGGTGTCTGCAGGCAGCGAGGGTCTGCAAGCTTCCTGTGTTCGCACCTTTGTCACCTGTGCTTGCTTGTCAGAGACAGACTATCGCAAAACATACAACTCACTCCATGAATTGATTGCTACGGCATCTGTTATCAGCAGTCACAACTAGAAACACCAGTAGCAGGTGACTGCACGCAAAGAATAGGAATGTGCAGTGGGATTTACGTGAACTCGGCGCAAGGCAGATCTTTCCGACATCGGCTTGAGAATCTTACGGGAACACTTGTACTGTTTCTAAATTAAGTGTAGGCGTGGGAGGAGGGTGCTTCCTGCGCACTAATAACAGCACGCTTGTCAATTGTGGATGCTAATCATTCGCTTGTATCTTCCTAGACACATCTGCTGGTTGAGAATTATTCCACTTGCATATCAAGGTGCGCATGTAGGTGTGTTAAAAATTCTGGAGGCACTGGGTATTGATCCCAGTACCTCTCGCATACTAAGCGAGCGCTCTACCATCTGAGCTACGCCCGCCCTCCCGATGACTAATGGTGCTACATACAGCCATATAGAGGACACAGACCCGTGCACTCCCATTATTCAGCAGACAAACACTACTCTCTATGTATCCGTTAGGGTGTCTTTCAGGTTTCGTGCATTCTGTATCGAATCGTAGTTGGGCACAATGAATGTGGCACGTATAACGTCGAAAATAGAATTCGGACACCGCTCTGAGTAAGACCAACGTGTTGTCCACCCTCTAGACTTCAATGAGGTTAAGCCGCGATACCTAAGACAGATCTGCACTCGATGACACCTCGATAACAGCCGGTCCCCACACTTACATCTTGCTCCCCCTACGTCAGTATACATCATATCAGTCTGTGACGCTGGCTTTGCAACATCTTGCGTGCCTTTAGGTTCGCCGCGACCAACACTTACCATGCACTGACCACAAAAAATGGAGGCGCCGCGGCTTCTACCCTGGACCTTTCACATGCCAAGCGAACGCTGTACCAACTGAGCTACAACCCATGCACGAGCAAACTGCGCTATTCCCCATTCTTTGCGACTCAGATGCGCACGCACACGATGGTTGGTTGGTTTGTGCGGTGAAGGGAGCAGAGTACAAAGGCGCGGACCCGTTCATATACACAAAAGTTCCAAGTAGTTTCGATGCTCTGTTATTACAAATGCAAATTCCGTCTGTTTTTAACGTCTTAAATTGAAAGAGCCGTCACAAATTGCTCCGTTTTCACTCCTTGTCGACAATCATACAGCACCTGAGGTAACAAACACATCTCGAGCCCCATTGTGCACTCCATTATTCATGCCAACTCAGTGCCTCGCTCTTTACTACTGTGTACCAATCTTGTCGTCCAACTGCAAAACACTGGGCCACAACAAGTTTCCGCGTCTCCATTGCACTGCGCATACTACAAAACGCTCCCCAAACTTGGCACTCACCCTCGCAGCCGACATTTCCGAGTTTCCACAACGCTCACGCTAGTGACAGCATTATTTATAGTTCGACGTCGCGCCAAAACGAATGAGCACATTTCGCCTACGGCTTAGGCCGCCCTCCTAGTGTGGTTGCTCGGTGTCTGCAGGCAGCGAGGGTCTGCAAGCTTCCTGTGTTCGCACCTATGTCACCTGTGCTTGCTTGTCAGAGACAGACTATCGCAAACCATACAACTCACTCCATGAATTGATTGCTACGGCATCTGTTATCAGCAGTCACAACTAGCAACACCAGTAGCAGCTGACTGCACGCAAAGAATAGGAATGTGCAGTGGGATTTACGTGAACTCGGCGCAAGTCAGATCTTTCCGACATCGGCTAGAGAATCTTACGGGAACACTTGTACTGTTTCTAAATTAAGTGTAGGCTTGGGAGGAGGGTGCTTCCTGCGCACTAATAACAGCACGCTTGTCAATTGTGGATGCTAATCATTCGCTTGTATCTTCCTAGACACATCTGCTGGTTGTGAATTATTCCACTTGCATATCAAGGTGCGCATGTAGGTGTGTTAAAAATTCTGGAGGCACTGGGTATTGATCCCAGTACCTCTCACATACTAAGCGAGCGCTCTACCATCTGAGCTACGCCCGCCCCCCCCCCCCCCCCCCGAAGACTAATGGTGCTACATACAGCCATATAGACGACACAGACCCTTGCACTCCCATTATTCAGCAGACAAACACTACTCTCTATGTATCCGTTAGGGTGTCTTTCAGGTTTCGTGCATTCTGTATCGAATCGTAGTTGGCCACAATGAAAGTGGCACGTATAACGTCGAAAATAGAATTCGGACACCGCTCTGAGTAAGACCAACGTGTTGTCCACCCTCTAGACTTCAATGAGGTTAAGCCGCTATACCTAAGACAGATCTGCACTCGATGACACCTCGATAACAGCCGGTCCCCACACTTACATCTTGCTCTCCTTACGTCAGTATACATCATATCAGTCTGTGACGCTGGCTTTGCAACATCTTGCGTGCCTTTAGGTTCGCCGCGACCAACACTTACCATGCACTGACCACAAAAAATGGAGGCGCCGCGGCTTCAACCCTGGACCTTTCACATGCCAAGCGAACGCTCTACCAACTTTTTTTTTTATTAGACCAGTGCTCTACTACTTTTTTTTGTCTTAATCACATCTGAGAGTAATTCTTAAAAAAACGCCTGTCGCTAATTGTTTGTCATCACAGATACTGTTTGCTATACGGCCACAACGCGCAACTGATTTCCAAAATTCATCTTTCTCCTGTGAGGATGGAACTTACGACGCCTGGTTTATTAGACCAGTGCTCTACCACTTTTTTTTTTTTTAAATTCGACTTCCTCCTTTGAGGATGGAACTCACGACCCTTGGTTTACTAGACCAGTGCTCTACCACTTTTTTTTTTACGCCTGATCCACTTCTTTTTCATTTTTTTTCTTTTTTTCGCTGTTTTTTCATTTATGTTTATTATGTCCTTTTTAGGTTTTTCTTTATTCATATTTTTTTAACACTGTTTTTTCGTTTTTCCTTTGTAATGAACCAGGGCAGGTAGGTGGAGGCGCGTTGGGCAGGGGTCGTATCCCGAGGCCTGGCCATGACGTCTCCTCCTCCCTGCACCGAAGCACAGTGTCACCAATACGTTGTAATTGTCTTTGGTTCGGAGTCTTATGATACTTATATGTGAACACGGGACTTATGAAGCGTTGTCTATCGAAACAGTTATTTTGCCTTCCTGCCAAGATTGTACCTAAGAACTAGCGAGAATGTCTTCCCTGTCATGAAGTTAGCTCAGTATGCCCCTATACCGGTTCCATTAATGATTCAGGCGCAGGAGCGGTCAATAGAAATTGAAACTTAACCAACTCCCTGCTTTTCGAAAACAATAGTAAGCATATTCGCAAAGTCCCTCTTAAGGTGTGGGAAAGACTTTTGCGTCCAGTACTCATGAAGCATGTAACCAGTAAACGAAATGAAATCGGTAATACCATGATCATCAACCACTGCAAAAATGTAACGGCCAAGAAGCCACATAACGGTGTTGTTCTTGGTCCGGGGATAAAAAACCCTGTCCGGCCAGCAGAGAATATCAGTCTTAAATGCCGATTCGGAGCTCCTGGTGAGTAAAGCCAATTGTCGGCGCAGCCAGTGCCACATGCGATGACGGTCAGCGCAGGTAAATCGGTGTTGGAGTGTATCAACACAACCACACGTTTGACAAAGCGGAGAGACACATAAACCTATACGATGAAGGCGTTCGTTCGTAGGAATCAGCTGATTAACTACCTTATACCATAGGGAGGCAACAGTTGCTGAATGAACGGGTAAGCTAATATTCGTCCATATGTTACGCCAATTAAAACTGGGATAATGCAAAACAATCGGGTTGGAAGAAGAAGACCATCGCCATTTGTCAAGCAGGGTTAGCGTAGTAATAACAGGACGACGTTGTAAGTGGAGATCTACGTAACTAATCTCAGTGTAGAAGTCCCGAACATGCCGTAGCTTCGCATTTAGAGGCCCAACGTTAATGGGCGGTAACAAGCTCGCAGGACGAACGACATGGAATAATCGCGAAGTAACAGTCGGGGACTCAGATAATAAAAGATGGAGGGTTCGCTTAACATAAAGGGCAGCAGCCTTGACACGGACGTCGGTGAACGACAAGCCGCCCTCAAGACGCGGCTTCGTAAGAACATCACAACGTAATTTAAAAATATGCCCTCGCCAAATATATCTGTTAATAAGCTGGACCATTTTTGCACCCTGCATTTGGGGAAGCGGAAACAGCTGAGCAACGTAATATACTTTACATAAAACATAAGTGTCTAATACACGCTTTTTTTGCAGTAGCGGTATCGAACGCCATGAGTGTTCTAATAAAACACCTTGCAGCTTGGAAATGGCCACTTGCCAATTTTTTGCAGCCATCCGAAGAGGACAACGTTCAAGATAGATACCTAAATGTGTATGGTGTTCAACAGCTGTAACCCACGGAACAACCACACGTTCAAAGCCCCGCAAATTCAGGAGCTTGCTTTTACGGGGATTGATACGAGAACCTGAGGCCGCAGAAAATTTATCGAGTTCCATTTTCAACTGCGGCACTTCTGCGGTGGAACGAAGCAAAACAACCAAATCATCAGCATAAGCTGTTGCCGTCTGGGTAACCCCAGAGATCGTAAGACCACGAAGTGTCGAGTTGAGACGTGTAAGGACTGGTTGAAGGGAGAGAGCATAAAGGGTCATGTATAAAGGACTACCTTGCGGGAAGCCACGTTGAATATCAATGACCTTTGTCAGCTGGCCATTAATGTCAATCTTAGCAGAAATGCCAGTCGTCATATTCTTAAGTACCAGCAGCGCCTGTTCATTAAAACCGAGCCGGCGCAGCAGAAGCTCTAAAAACGAATGGGACACACGATCAAAGGCCTTACTAAAATCAACAAATAAAAGCGCACAGGAAATATTGGTGACAGCGACAATCGACACGACATCACGATACCCCGCCAGAGACGTCAATATAGAGCGCCCTGGAAAGCAGCTTTGACAAGGAGGTATCACAGGTGTAAGCAAGAGGGATAGACGTGCATTAACAGCCCTAGCGGCCGTCTTATAGTCAAAATTTAATAGGGTTAAAGGACGAAAGTCACTAGCTGTCTTCAAACCAGCAGATTTTGGTATCAGGACAACCGTACCTCTCTTGAAATCGGCTGGAATTGTGCCACCATTCAAGATTTCATTCACAATATCCGTAAAAACAGGCCCTACAATAGGCCAAAAGCGAACAAAAAACTCCTTAGGTAGGCCATCAGGACCAGGAGATTTGTGAGATGCTGAACAAACAATGAAAGCTGAAATTTCGTCTGCAGTAAAAGGAGCTAAAAATTTCGCATTATGGTCCTCTGTTAAAACTGATGGGATAGCAGTTAAAATCTCGTCAACATCATTCGGATCAGAATCAGCCGCAGTATATAACGTCTCATAGTAGCAGGTAAGTTCATGGCTTATTTGATTCTGTAAGGTAAGCCGGCGACCATCAGCTGCCATAAGGCCGTCAATCAATACACGTCGACGGTTCTTGTGGTGACGAAACAGATGGTACATAGAAGTCATTTCATGTGCTAACGTGGACGGTGGTTTAGATTTAATCTTCAATCCTTCCATCTGAAGCCGCTTAATACTAAGTAGCTTGGCCTTAATTTTCCGAATCTCAGAAAGGTGGGCACATGTCATTGTAGAAGTATCATAAAGTTCGCGAAGCACCGAATAGTAATATTCAAAAGTCAGTTTCAGATCTCGCGCTCTATTATAACTGTAGGACATTAAAGTGCGACGTAGTTTTGGCTTCACACAGTTGATCCACCAATGAAGCTTAGACGGATAGTATCGCAGAGAACGTAAACAAAAGTCCCACGCCGTCTGTATTAGAGGTTCGATGTCAGGGTCATCGAGCAAGGAGACATTTAATTTCCACAGCGGCCTATAAAGTTTAAGAGGTTGACGCTCCAAATTAATTATAACAGCAAGGGCACAATGATCCGTAAAACTGGCTGGAATAACATCTACATCTAAAACAGAAACACTAAGGGGATCAGAAATATACAATCGGTCAAGTCGACTACTTGAGGTGGCAGTAAAAAATGTAAATTTAACTAAAGTGGGGTGTTTAACCTCCCACGCATCGCGTAGTCGTAATTGACGTACAAGAGAATGTAGCTCGAAACAATAATTAAAATGAGGGGATTGGTCTTTAGCTTGTAACACACAATTAAAATCGCCCCCCAATATCAAGGTCGCAGGATTTTTTCGTAAAAGGTAAATCAGATCCTCTTTATAAAAACGAGACCTTTCCTGCCGCTTGCTAGAACCAGAGGGGGCGTAAATGTTAACCAAGGTCGTGTCAAATAACCGACAACCAATGCCCCGTCCGAGTCTAAAAGCTCAATTTCGGTAACGGGGATACCGTCACGAATTAGGAAAGCAGTACCTGCAGAAAACTCAGGTGCAAAATTTATAATAGTGCGAAAACCAGGAACAAACAGGTGTGCAACGGAGACTTCCTGCAGGAAAACAATATCAGCTGCAGAGTCATAAATAAATTGCTGCAGAGACGCTAACTTCAGAGCAGATTGAATGCCATTTATATTTAAGGTAATAAACGTGTACGCCTGCACATCAACCAAAAAATGGGATATGAACCCAAATTACACCACACTAGAAGCAACTACATCCATATCATCAACATCAGACATGAAAGAGGGTGATTGTCCAGAATCAACGGAATCAGAGTCGTCCTTCGCATGCTTATGTTTCTTCCGCACCGCGTGGAGATTGGGGGGCACTTTCACCCGACGACGTATCTGATGCACACCAGATTCAAGAGCAGGCGGAGTGGGGGGTTCGAGATCAGGCACGTCAACCAAAGCGTCCGAAGGATTAGCAGGGCGAGAGGTATCAGAAGGAGGAGCCATCAAGGGGAAAACTGCATCAGGAACATCGGCAACGGTTTCTGAATGTGTAGGTATTGGAAGTGTAGGAGGTGGTAAGATAGGTTTGGAGTCAGCTGATGCGGAGCGCGGAGTTCTAGGAGCGGTTTTCCGACAAACAGCCGTCTCCACCGAAGTGTCGTCAACATGTTGTGATGCCTGTGGCGGTGGGGATCTGAGCTACACCCCATGCACGAGCAAACTGCGCTATTCCCCATTCTTTGCGACTCAGATGCGCACGGACACGATGGTTGGTTGGTTTGTAGCGGTGAAGGGAGCAGAGTACAAAGGCGCGGACCCGTTCATATACACAAAATTTCCAAGTAGTTTCGATGCTCTGGTATGACAAATGCAAATTCCGTCTGTTTTTAACGTCTTAAATTGAAAGAGCCGTCACAAATTGCTCCGTTTTCACTCCTTGTCGACAATCATACAGCACCTGAGGTAACAAACACATCTCGAGCCCCATTGTGCACTCCATTATTCATGCCAACTCAGTGCCTCGCTCTTTACTACTGTGTACCAATCTTGTCGTCCAACTGCAAAACACTGGGCCACAACAAGTTTCCGCGTCTCCATTGCACTGCGCATACTACGAAACGCTCCCCAAACTTGGCACTCACCCTCGCAGCCGACTTTTCCGACTTTCCACGACGCTCACGCTAGTGACAGCATTATTTATAGTTCGACGACGCGCCAAAGCGAATGAGCACATTTCGCCTACGGCTTAGGCCGACCTCCTAGTGTGGCTGCTCGGTGTCTGCAGGCAGCGAGGGTCTGCCAGTTTCCTGTGTTCGCACCTATGTCACCTTTGCTTGCTTGTCAGAGACAGACTATCGCAAAACATACAACTCACTCCATGAATTGATTGCTACGGCATCTGTTATCAGCAGTCACAACTAGCAACACCAGTAGCAGCTGACTGCACGCAAAGAATAGGAATGTGCAGTGGGATTTACGTGAACTCGGGGCAAGCTTGTATCTTCCTAGACACATCTGCTGGCTGTGAATTATTCCACTTGCATATCAAGGTGCGCATGTAGGTGTGTTAAAAATTCTAGAGGCACTGGGTATTGATCCCAGTACCTCTCGCATACTAAGCAAGCGCTCTACCATCTGAGCAACGCCTGCCCCCCCGAAGACTAATGGTGCTACATACAACCATACAGACGACACAGACCCTTGCACTCCCATTATTCAGCAGACAAACACTACTCTCTATGTATCCGTTAGGGTGTCTTTCAGGTTTCGTGCATTCTGAATCGAATCGTAGTTGGCCACAATGAAAGTGGCACGTATAACGTCGAATATAGAATTCGGACACCGCTCTGAGTAAGACCAACGTGTTGTCCACCCTCTATACTTCAATGAGGTTAAGCCGCGATACCTAAGACAGATCTGCACTCGATGACACCTCGATAACAGCCGGTCCCCACACTTACATCTTGCTCTCCTTACGTCAGTATACATCATATCAGTCTGTGACGCTGGTTTTGCAACATCTTGCGTGCCTTTAGGTTCGCCGCGACCAACACTTACCATGCACTGACCACAAAAAATGGAGGCTCCGCGGCTTGAACCCTGAACCTTTCACATGCCAAGCGAACGCTCTACCAACTGAGCTACGCCCCATGTACGAGCAAACTGCGCTATTCCCCATTGTTTGCGACTCAGATGCGCACGGACACGATGGTTGGTTGGTTTGTAGCGGTGAAGGGAGCACAGTACAAAGGCGCGGACCCGTTCATATACACAAAACTTCCAAGTAGTTTCGATGCTCTGGTATGACAAATGCAAATTCCGTCTGTTTTTAACGTCTTAAATTGTAAGAGCCGTCACAAATTGCTCCGTTTTCACTCCTTGACGACAATCATACAGCACCTGAGGTAACAAACACATCTCGAGCCCCATTGTGCACTCCATTATTCATGCCAACTCAGTGCCTCGCTCTTTACTACTGTGTACCAATCTTGTCGTCCAACTGCAAAACACTGGGCCACAACAAGTTTCCGCGTCTCCATTGCACTGCGCATACTACGAAACGCTCCCCAAACTTGGCACTCACCCTCGCAGCCGACTTTTCCGACTTTCCACGACGCTCACGCAACGCTCACGCTAGTGACAGCATTATTTATAGTTCGACGTCGCGCCAAAGCGAATGAGCACATTTCGCCTACGGCTTAGGCCGACCTCCTAGTGTGGCTGCTCGTTGTCTGCAGGCAGCGAGGGTCTGCCAGCTTCCTGTGTTCGCACCTATGTCACCTTTGCTTGCTTGTCAGAGACAGACTATCGCAAGACATACAACTCACTCCATGAATTGATTGCTACGGCATCTGTTATCAGCAGTCACAACAAGCAACACCAGTAGCAGCTGACTGCACGCAAAGAATAGGAATGAGCAGTGGGATTTACGTGAACTCGGCGCAAGCTTGTATCTTCCTAGACACATCTGCTGGCTGTGAATTATTCCACTTGCATATCAAGGTGCGCATGTAGGTGTGTTAAAAATTCTAGAGGCACTGGGTATTGATCCCAGTACCTCTCGCATACTAAGCAAGCGCTCTACCATCTGAGCTACGCCCGCCCCCCCGAAGACTAATGGCGCTACATACAGCCATATAGACGACACAGACCCTTGCACTCCCATTATTCAGCAGACAAACACTACTCTCTATGTATCCGTTAGGGTGTCTTTCAGGTTTCGTGCATTCTGAATCGAATCGTAGTTGGCCACAATGAAAGTGGCACGTATAACGTCGAAAATATAATTCGGACACCGCTCTGAGTAAGACCAACGTGTTGTCCACCCTCTATACTTCAATGAGGTTAAGACGCGATACCTAAGACAGATCTGCACTCGATGACACCTCGATAACAGCCGGTCCCCACACTTACATCTTGCTCTCCTTACGTCAGTATACATCATATCAGTCTGTGACGCTGGCTTTGCAACATCTTGCGTGCCTTTAGGTTCGCCGCGACCAACACTTACCATGCACTGACCACAAAAAATGGAGGCGCCGCGGCTTGCACCCTGGACCTTTCACATGCCAAGCGAACGCTCTACCAACTGAGCTACGCCCCATGCACGAGCAAACTGCGCTATTCCCCATTGTTTGCGACTCAGATGCGCACGGACAAGATGGTTGGTTGGTTTGTAGCGGTGAAGGGAGCAGAGTACAAAGGCGCGGACCCGTTCATATACACAAAAGTTCCAAGTAGTTTCGATGCTCTGGTATTAGAAATGCAAATTCCGTCTGTTTTTAACGTCTTAAATTGAAAGAGCCGTCACAAATTGCTCCGTTTTCACTTCTTGTCGACAATCATACAGCACCTGAGGTAACAAACACATCTCGAGCCCCATTGTGCACTCCATTATTCATGCCAACTCAGTGCCTCGCTCTTTACTACTGTGTACCAATCTTGTCGTCCAACTGCAAAACACTGGGCCACAACAAGTTGCCGCGTCTCCATTGCACTGCGCATACTACGAAATGCTCCCCAAACTTGGCACTCACCCTCGCAGCCGACTTTTCCGACTTTCCACGACGCTCACGCTAGTGACAGCATTATTTATAGTTCGACGTCGCGCCAAAGCGAATGAGCACATTTCGCCTACGGCTTAGGCCGCCCTCCTAGTGTGGCTTCTCGGTGTCTGCAGGCAGCGAGGGTCGGCAAGCTTCCTGTGTTCGCACCTATGTCACCTTTGCTTGCTGGTCAGAGACAGACTATCGCAAAACATTCAACTCACTCAGTGAATTGTTTGCTACGGCATCTGTTATCAGCAGTCACAACTAGCAACACCAGTAGCAGCTGACTGCACGCAAAGAATAGGAATGTGCAGTGGGATTTACGTGAACTCGGCGCAAGTTTGTATCTTCCTAGACACATCTGCTGGCTGTGAATTATTCCACTTGCATATCAAGGTGCGCATGTAGGTGTGTTAAAAATTCTAGAGGCACTGGGTATTGATCCCAGTACCTCTCGCATACTAAGCAAGCGCTCTACCATCTGAGCTACGCCCGCCCCCCCAAAGACTAATGGTGCTACATACAGCCATATAGACGACACAGACCCTTGCACTCCCATTATTCAGCAGACAAACACTACTCTCTATGTATCCGTTAGGGTGTCTTTCAGGTTTCGTGCATTCTGAATCGAATCGTAGTTGGCCACAATGAAAGTGGCACGTATAACGTCGAAAATAGAATTCGGACACCGCTCTGAGTAAGACCAACGTGTTGTCCACCCTCTATACTTCAATGAGTTTAAGCCGCGATACCTAAGACAGATCTGCACTCGATGACACCTCGATAACAGCCGGTCCCCACACTTACATCTTGCTCTCCTTACGTCAGTATACATCATATCAGTCTGTGACGCTGGTTTTGCAACATCTTGCGTGCCTTTAGGTTCTCCGCGACCAACACTTACCATGCACTGACCACAAAAAATGGAGGCGCCGAGGCTTGAACCCTGGACCTTTCACATGCCAAGCGAACGCTCTACCAACTGAGCTACGCCCCATGAACGAGGAAACTGCGCTATTCCCCATTCTTTGCGACTCAGATGCGCACGGACACGATGGTTGGTTGGTTTGTAGCGGTGAAGGGAGCAGAGTACAAAGGCGCGGACCCGTTCATATACACAAAACTTCCAAGTAGTTTCGATGCTCTGGTATGACAAATGCAAATTCCGTCTGTTTTTAACGTCTTAAATTGAAAGAGCCGTCACAAATTGCTCCGTTTTCATTCCTTGTCGACAATCATACAGCACCTGAGGTAACAAACACATCTCGAGCCCCATTGTGCACTCCATTAATCATGCCAACTCAGTGCCTCGCTCTTTACTACTGTGTACCAATCTTGTCGTCCAACTGCAAAACACTGGGCCACAACAAGTTTCCGCGTCTCCATTGCACAGCGCATACTACGAAATGCTCCCCAAACTTGGCACTCACCCTCGCAGCCGACTTTTCCGACTTTCCACGACGCTCACGCAACGCTCACGCTAGTGACAGCATTATTTATAGTTCGACGTCGCGCCAAAGCGAATGAGCACATTTCGCCTACGGCTTAGGCCGCCTTCCTAGTGTGGCTGCTCGGTGTCTGCAGGCAGCGAGGGTCGGCAAGCTTCCTGTGTTCGCACCTATGTCACCTTTGCTTGCTTGTCAGAGACAGACTATCGCAAAACATTCAACTCACTCAATGAATTGATTGCTACGGCATCTGTTATCAGCAGTCACAACTAGCAACACCAGTAGCAGCTGACTGCACGCAAAGAATAGGAATGTGCAGTGGGATTTACGTGAACTCGGCGCAAGCTTGTATCTTCCTAGACACATCTGCTGGCTGTGAATTATTCCACTTGCATATCAAGGTGCGCATGTAGGTGTGTTAAAAATTCTAGAGGCACTTGGTATTGATCCCAGTACCTCTCGCATTCTAAGCAAGCGCTCTACCATCTGAGCTACGCCCGCCCCCCCTAAGACTAATGGTGCTACATACAGCCATATAGACGACACAGACCCTTGCACTCCCATTATTCAGCAGACAAACACTACTCTCTATGTATCCGTTAGGGTGTCTTTCAGGTTTCGTGCATTCTGAATAGAATCGTAGTTGGCCAAAATGAAAGTGGCACGTATAACGTCGAAAATAGAATTCGGACACCGCTCTGAGTAAGACCAACGTGTTGTCCACCCTCTATACTTCAATGAGGTTAAGCCGCGATACCTAAGACAGATCTGCACTCGATGACACCTCGATAACAGCCGGTCCCCACACTTACATCTTGCTCTCCTTACGTCAGTATACATCATATCAGTCTGTGACGCTGGCTTTGCAACATCTTGCGTGCCTTTAGGTTCGCCGCGACCAACACTTACCATGCACTGACCACAAAAAATGGAGGCGCCGCGGCTTGAACCCTGGACTTTTCACATGCCAAGCGAAGGCTCTACCAACTGAGCTACGCCCCATGCACGAGCAAACTGCGCTATTCCCCATTCTTTGCGACTCAGATGCGCACGGACACGATGGTTGGTTGGTTTGTAGCGGTGAAGGGAGCAGAGTACAAAGGCCCGGACCCGTTCAAATACACAAAAGTTCCAAGTAGTTTCGATGCTCTGGTATTACAAATGCAAATTCCGTCTGTTTTTAACGTCTTAAATTGAAAGAGCCGTCACAAATTGCTCCGTTTTCACTCCTTGTCGACAATCATACAGCACCTGAGGTAACAAACACATCTCGAGCCCCATTGTGCACTCCATTATTCATGCCAACTCAGTGCCTCGCTCTTTACTACTGTGTACCAATCTTGTCGTCCAACTGCAAAACACTGGGCCACAACAAGTTTCCGCGTCTCCATTGCACAGCGCATACTACGAAATGCTCCCCAAACTTGGCACTCACCCTCGCAGCTGACTTTTCCGACTTTCCACGACGCTCACGCTACGCTCACGCTAGTGACAGCATTATTTATAGTTCGACGTCGCGCCAAAGCGAATGAGCACATTTCGCCTACGGCTTAGGCCGCCCTCCTAGTGTGGCTGCTCGGTGTCTGCAGGCAGCGAGGGTCGGCAAGCTTCCTGTGTTCGCACCTATGTCACCTTTGCTTGCTTGTCAGAGACAGACTATCGCAAAACATTCAACTCACTCAATGAATTGATTGCTACGGCATCTGTTATCAGCAGTCACAACTAGCAACACCAGTAGCAGCTGACTGCACGCAAAGAATAGGAATGTGCAGTGGGATTTACGTGAACTCGGCGCAAGCTTGTATCTTCCTAGACACATCTGCTGGCTGTGAATTATTCCACTTGCATATCAAGGTGCGCATGTAGGTGTGTTAAAAATTCTAGAGGCACTTGGTATTGATCCCAGTACCTCTCGCATTCTAAGCAAGCGCTCTACCATCTGAGCTACGCCCGCCCCCCCTAAGACTAATGGTGCTACATACAGCCATATAGACGACACAGACCCTTGCACTCCCATTATTCAGCAGACAAACACTACTCTCTATGTATCCGTTAGGGTGTCTTTCAGGTTTCGTGCATTCTGAATAGAATCGTAGTTGGCCAAAATGAAAGTGGCACGTATAACGTCGAAAATAGAATTCGGACACCGCTCTGAGTAAGACCAACGTGTTGTCCACCCTCTATACTTCAATGAGGTTAAGCCGCGATACCTAAGACAGATCTGCACTCGATGACACCTCGATAACAGCCGGTCCCCACACTTACATCTTGCTCTCCTTACGTCAGTATACATCATATCAGTCTGTGACGCTGGCTTTGCAACATCTTGCGTGCCTTTAGGTTCGCCGCGACCAACACTTACCATGCACTGACCACAAAAAATGGAGGCGCCGCGGCTTGAACCCTGGACTTTTCACATGCCAAGCGAAGGCTCTACCAACTTTTTTTTTTTTTTTTTTTTTTTTTTTTTTTTTTTTTTTTTTTTTTTTTTTTTTGAACAAAGGGCCTCCTTCCTCCCCTTCAGCCCCGCCTTGCGCTCGCCATAAATCGCCTTCGTCGGCGTCGGCTTCATCTGCCATGATTTCTGAAGTACTTATTCTTCTGAACTATTCCGATTTCCAAACCAAAGATACTTCTAAACCTATTGCATAGTCCCGCAATGGTGACAAAGTAGAATATATATATATTTTTTTTTTTTTTTTTTTTTTTTTTTTAAATAGAAAATGAAAAAGGAACTCTGGTCCGCTAGAAAAACAGAAGAAAATAAAATAGTCCTTGTCGTAACACTGTTCAGTATACGTCACTGTGACATTTGAAGAAGAAAAGAGAAAAAACAAAGCAATGTAGAATGAAGGAAAGAAAAAAATACTTCTTTCATCGAAGAACGACTTCTAAAAAATTCGCATATCGTTTCCTGTAATGTCTCGTCTGTGAAAGTATGTGAAACTGTAATGCCAGGTAAAGACAGAACGCCGCCTCACTCTTGGGTTCTTGCGTCTGTAAATAATGAACATAATGACCCTTCAACCAATTGACAGAGTTCCGTTTGGTGTTCGGGTACGGCACTGAATCCGGATACAGGAAATCTTCAGGTTTAATACAAAGCTGGGAAGTCCTCATAATCGTAGCCAGTTTTCGGCGAATGCATGGCCAAACTGCTTGGACAGTGGTGCACAGAAAACGATGTTCATCAGTATCAGGCAAGTTGCACGTTAGGCACAAAGGTGAGTCAGCCAAATGTAGAGCATGAAGTCGTGAATTGGTACTTATTTTACGGTTCACGACCCTGTACCAAGAGGCTTTCACTGACGTTGGTAAATCACGGCTATGTATGTTTTTCCATATCACTGGCCAGCGATGATTGGGGTATTTGTGTTCGATGTTGTTCCTGTTCTTGGTTGCCAGTAGTTTATTATAAACTAACTTCACCACGGAAAGCTCATTTTCTGGGAGAGTTGACCGTACGTAACTGAACTCAATGAAAAAGCTCTTAAAGTGAGTCAGCGCAGGCGGAATATGTTGAACAGAGACAGGAGGCTGCAGGCAGGCCGGCGCTATTTCGGTTAACAAGTGAGCCGTTAGACTGTTCGGTAACGACCTCCACCGTTTGTAGGTGGTGCATACGTACAAAGCTCGTGACTTGGAACGAACATCTGTTAAATTTAAGCCTCCATCGGTCGTGGAGAGAGTGAGCGTATCGTACTTGACTTTAAAAATGTGTCCACGTGTTACAAAATGGCCTAGAGCGGACATCATACGCTTCGCTGTCTCCTGTGGCATGGGCAGTACTTGTGCAACGTAGTTAATCTTTGAGGTGAGGTAGACATTAGCGAAGGTGACTTTCTGCAGTTCATCAAGGCTTCTTAGGTAGTGGGTCTGCATGCAAGCACGCATACTTGCCAGGAGATTCCTATAGTTCACCGCAATTGTGTGCTGTATGTTGCTCCTGTACTCAATACCAAGGCATTTCATTTTAGAAATTAGTTGCAACTGACCGTGATGGTGCAGCGAGATGCCGCGTCCTATGTTCATAATGCCAGATTTCCTGGCATTCAACTTCGCACCCGCAACAAGTTCGTAGTTTTTGACGATCTGAAGGGCTTCCTCGACTTCACCTTCGTCCATGACCAAAAATCCGACGTCATCCGCATATGCAGTACAAACAATCTTAATGCCGTGGATGGTTAATCCTTGTAGACGCTGTGTCAAGGTGACAAGCAAAGGCTCAATGGCAATGGCAAACAAGGCCATCGACATAGGGCATCCCTGTCGCACTGAATTAGTAATATTAATTGATGCGCTCAGCTGGCCATTCACCATGAGTCGAGTTACTCCTTTACGAAGGAGCTCATGTATAAGATTGATAAAACGTAGTGGAAATCCCATGGCATGCATCGTCCGGATGAGAAACTGATGGTTTACTCTGTCGAATGCCTTTGAAAAGTCAAGGGAAACTAGCGCACACCGTATCTTACACGCATCTGCAATGGCTATAACGTCCCTGTATTGAGACAAATTTTGGAAGATCGTCCTACCGACACCTACACTGGTCTGGTACTGACCAATGACAGTATTCATCAACATTTTCAATCTATTAGAAATAATACGTGCTAAAATTTTGTAGTCACTGTTCAGTAAAGTAAGCGGCCGAAAATCGTCAACAGAACTGCACATTGGGCGTTTAGGGATTAAAACCACGATGCCTTCCACGAGAGCCTGAGGAACATTAAAATCTGGCCGTAAAATTTCATTAAACATACTCAACAACTTGGGCTTTAATTTGTCGCAGAAAGTAAGATAAAATTCGGCAGTGAGACCGTCGGGTCCCGGCGATTTATTTTTCGGACTTCGTGATAGCGCAGAATCCAATTCGTCTTCATCAATTTCTCGCATGAGAGTTTCGACTTCAGCAGCACCCAAAGTCCTTTGCAAGTTATTGAGTAATTCATCGTGAGTTCCATCGTCGGTATGTGTCGTTGTCAGGAGACCTGCCAAGTGATTGTGAAGTGCGTTCCGTATGTCTTGTTGCCGCGTGAGCGCAACGCCTTCACTCAACTGAAGACGAGTTATTAATCTCCGCCGCCCCCTCTTATTTTCACGAATGACGTGAAACATGGATGTCATTTCGTCGTCTATCACATTCTGGGGCCTGGACCTTATTTGAAAGCCTTCTGCCTGCTGCCGCTGAAGTTTTAATAATTTTGCCTTAATTTTTTTAATCTGCATAAAATTTTCAGGTACAGTCACATCGGACTGGTAAAGCTCCCTGAGACAAGTAAAATAAAACTCAGACGTTTGCCGTTGCCACCAGGATTTGTCCCGAGCGTAGCGTTTAAACATTTTTGATAAAGTTGGTTTGGCATGTGTTATCCACCATTCAGTAACGGAGGCATACTGTGCAACCCGTCGTTCACATGCCTCCCATGTTTCGTTAAAGACACGGTGACAGTCAACATCGTTAAGGAGAGCATTGTTAAGTTTCCAGAAACCTCTGCCGCGAAATGTGCCTTGCTTGACCATGTTAACAGTACAAATATATGCGGCATGATCGGAAAAAATTGTGGGCCAAACTTCGGATTGGAGGACTTGAGTCTTCATACACGCCGATACATAGATTCTGTCTAGCCGGCTTGCAGAGTGGTTCGTGACATGAGTGAACCCAGGTGCCGCTCCGTGCGTATGCTCCCATGTGTCAATGAGGTTCATTTCTTGGACGATACGTTCTAGTTCTCCAGATTTGTTAAAATTAGGCGTCTGGTCTTTTGGACTTAAGACACAATTGAAGTCACCCGCAAAAATTATACGATCGTAGGTTCCCCTAAAAAGTGGGACTATGGCGCTTGTGAAGAACTCAGCCCTAGCACGCCTATTGCTACTGCCGGACGGGGCGTAAACATTGATTATGCGTGTCCGATGGAAAGTGACAGCGATCCCTCTATGATCAGGCAGTTTTTCTACGTCGGTCGCTACAATCCCTTCTTTTAACAGAATCGCCGTCCCTAAATTCGCACCGCTCCCGGAATTGGAGAGAGTAGTATAACCAGTTATTCGGTCAAGTTCAATCGCAGCGACTTCTTGAAGTAACAGAATATCGATATCCGCTGCGTATACAAAATCTTGTAAATTACGGAGCCGCCAGTACGACTGTATCTTATTGATGTTTAACGTGGCAATTTTATAGGCTTGGGGCTCGTTCATGGGAGAAGGCACATACTATTAATTAAACAGTCTTAGAAGGATGGCTAACGAAATTGAGGCCAAGCGCGTCAGTCGGAGTTCCTGTAGTTCCCGGTACGGTTGGTGTATGCTGCTCTGTGGGGGGTGCCGAAGATTCCGTCTCAATGGTCCGCATGACAGCCGCATCATTGCTCGCATCCAATACTTCCATTTCCCGTGCCCAATTCCCAGTGAGAGTGGCCTCTGACAAAAGCGATCCTGCGTTTCCTTGAGCGTGGGTATCCGGCAAAACGACTCTACTCGAGGTATCACTATCTTCCACCCGTCGTGGATTCACAGGGGGAGACACTACAGGATCAATGTCCATTCGACCAGACGCAGGGAGACCAACTTCAGAGGGTTCAGAAGTGTTCTGACACATTTGGCTGCTTATTCGTTTCGCTTTGTCGCGGAGCTGTGGGGCGAGCTGATTGGCTCCTTGATGTGCAAGTCTCCGCTTCTTTTTGGAAGGCTTCCTGTTAGGGTTCGCAGTATCATCAACATCCGAAGTGGACTGTTGACTCTGGGGTTGATCCGCCGGGAACACAGCGTCTGCTTCATCCTCAGTACCAGTGGCATCAACCACTGGGGAGTCATCCGTCGTTACCTCCATCTCTGAGTGTGGTAGCGGCGGTGCCGCGTCAGCACTCGGTTCTTTGACGTTATCGGCCAAAACATCGTTCAAACGAGGGGCATCTACAGGCGGGGTCGCGGGTGGAAGACCAGAAGCCGCGACAGCGTATGTCAGTGGCAGTGCCGTCGTCACAGGGGGGCTAGCGGCTTCACCGACAGGTATCTGCGTCACCCGTCTTTGTATACATTCAGAGCGCACGTGGCCGGGCGCACCACAGCCGGCACACGTTTTTGGCTGCCCATCATATATGACAATTCCGCGATGTCCACCTACGTAAATATATGAAGGTATGTGCTTCTGTATATCGATCTTAACCTGCCTGACGCCGTTAAGCACCGGAAATTTGTGGGCTTTGGACCAACGCTCCGCAAAATTGTTAATGACCCTCCCGTAAGGTGTCAATGCAGAATTTATTTGCGCGGCTGTTATTTCAAACGGGAGTTCGAAAATACGTGCCGTCCGGATGCCCAGTCCAGCATGCGTAATGCTGACGTCACTGACGGTACCATCGCTATGTTTAAACTTCAGTACACCTCCACTGGACTCTACAATTCTATCACACAGTTCAGAGGACGTTAATTTCACATAAACAACACTAGTCACGATAGAGAAATTTATCCCCACAATGTCATCAAAAGTAATCTTAGCTGTTTCCTCTAACCATGCTTCAACTTCAAACGAATTTGGTTTCGAAAAGTTCCTATCAAAGGTAAACTTCAAGGTATCTTTCCTGTTAGTCGGATTCATAATTCCATATCAGATCCTACAGAACGGAACGAATACTAATAAGCAGACGCTGTAAGCACGCGACTCACCGCCTGACGTAAACACTTCCTGCCGCAGCGCGCTGGCCCTGGAGGTCCGCTCACCACCGCTGCCGCAGGCAGACTGCCAACTGAGCTACGCCCCATGCACGAGCAAACTGCGCTATTCCCCATTCTTTGCGACTCAGATGCGCACGGACACGATGGTTGGTTGGTTTGTAGCGGTGAAGGGAGCAGAGTACAAAGGCCCGGACCCGTTCAAATACACAAAAGTTCCAAGTAGTTTCGATGCTCTGGTATTACAAATGCAAATTCCGTCTGTTTTTAACGTCTTAAATTGAAAGAGCCGTCACAAATTGCTCCGTTTTCACTCCTTGTCGACAATCATACAGCACCTGAGGTAACAAACACATCTCGAGCCCCATTGTGCACTCCATTATTCATGCCAACTCAGTGCCTCGCTCTTTACTACTGTGTACCAATCTTGTCGTCCAACTGCAAAACACTGGGCCACAACAAGTTTCCGCGTCTCCATTGCACAGCGCATACTACGAAATGCTCCCCAAACTTGGCACTCACCCTCGCAGCTGACTTTTCCGACTTTCCACGACGCTCACGCTACGCTCACGCTAGTGACAGCATTATTTATAGTTCGACGTCGCGCCAAAGCGAATGAGCACATTTCGCCTACGGCTTAGGCCGCCCTCCTAGTGTGGCTGCTCGGTGTCTGCAGGCAGCGAGGGTCGGCAAGCTTCCTGTGTTCGCACCTATGTCACCTTTGCTTGCTTGTCAGAGACAGACTATCGCAAAACATTCAACTCACTCAATGAATTGATTGCTACGGCATCTGTTATCAGCAGTCACAACTAGCAACACCAGTAGCAGCTGACTGCACGCAAAGAATAGGAATGTGCAGTGGGATTTACGTGAACTCGGCGCAAGCTTGTATCTTCCTAGACACATCTGCTGGCTGTGAATTATTCCACTTGCATATCAAGGTGCGCATGTAGGTGTGTTAAAAATTGTAGAGGCACTGGGTATTGATCCCAGTACCTCTCGCATACTAAGCAAGCGCTCTACCATCTGAGCTACGCCCGCCCCCCTAAGACTAATGGTGCTACATACAGCCATATAGACGACACAGACCCTTGAACTCCCATTATTCAGCAGACAAACACTACTCTCTATGTATCCGTTAGGGTGTCTTTCAGGTTTCGTGCATTCTGTATCGAATCGTAGTTGGCCACAATGAAAGTGGCACGTATAACGTCGAAAATAGAATTCGGACACCGCTCTGAGTAAGACCAACGTGTTGTCCACCCTCTAGACTTCAATGAGGTTAAGCCGCGATACCTAAGACAGATCTGCACTCGATGACACCTCGATAACAGCCGGTCCCCACACTTACATCTTGCTCTCCTTACGTCAGTATACATCATATCAGTCTGTGACGCTGGCTTTGCAACATCTTGCGTGCCTTTAGGTTCGCCGCGACCAACACTTACCATGCACTGACCACAAAAAATGGAGGCGCCGCGGCTTGAACCCTGGACCTTTCACATGCCAAGCGAACGCTCTACCAACTGAGCTACGCCCCATGCACGAGCAAACTGCGCTATTCCCCATTCTTTGCGACTCAGATGCGCACGGACACGATGGTTGGTTGGTTTGTAGCGGTGAAGGGAGCAGAGTACAAAGGCGCGGACCCGTTCATATACACAAAAGTTCCAAGTAGTTTCGATGCTCTGGTATTACAAATGCAAATTCCGTCTGTTTTTAACGTCTTAAATTGAAAGAGCCGTCACAAATTGCTCCGTTTTCACTCCTTGTCGACAATCATACAGCACCTGAGGTAACAAACACATCTCGAGCCCCATTGTGCACTCCATTATTCAAGCCAACTCAGTGCCTCGCTCTTTACTACTGTGTACCAATCTTGTCGTCCAACTGCAAAACACTGGGCCACAACAAGTTTCCGCGTCTCCATTGCACTGCGCATACTACGAAATGCTCCCCAAACTTGGCACTCACCCTCGCAGCCGAGTTTTCCGACTTTCCACGACGCTCACGCTAGTGACAGCATTATTTATAGTTCGACGTCGTGCCAAAGCGAATGAGCACATTTCGCCTACGGCTTAGGCCGCCCTCCTAGTGTGGTTGCTCGGTGTCTGCAGACAGCGAGGGTCTGCCAGCTTCCTGTGTTCGCACCTATGTCACCTTTGCTTGCTTGTCAGAGACTGACTATCGCAAAACATACAACTCACTCCATGAATTGATTGCTACGGCATCTGTTATCAGCAGTCACAACTAGCAACACCAGTAGCTGCTGACTGCACGCAAAGAATAGGAATGTGCAGTGGGATTTACGTGAACTCGGCGCAAGCTTGTATCTTCCTAGACACATCTGCTGGCTGTGAATTATTCCACTTGCATATCAAGGTGCGCATGTAGGTGTGTTAAAAATTTTAGAGGCACTGGGTATTGATCCCAGTACCTCTCGCATACTAAGCAAGCGCTCTACCATCTGAGCTACGCCCGCCCCCCTGAAGCCTAATGGTGCTACATACAGCCATATAGACGACACAGACCCTTGCACTCCCATTATTCAGCAGACAAACACTACTCTCTATGTATCCGTTAGGGTGTCTTTCAGGTTTCGTACATTCTGTATCGAATCGTAGTTGGCCACAATGAAAGTGGCACGTATAACGTCGAAAATAGAATTCGGACACCACTCTGAGTAAGACCAACGTGTTGTCCACCCTCTATACTTCAATGAGGTTAAGACGCGATACCTAAGACAGATCTGCACTCGATGACACCTCGATAACAGCCGGTCCCCACACTTACATCTTGCTATCCTTACGTCAGTATACATCATATCAGTCTGTGACGCTGGCTTTGCAACATCTTGCGTGCCTTTAGGTTCGCCGCGACCAACACTTACCATACACTGACCACACAAAAATGGAGACGCCGCGGCTTGAACCCTGGACCTTTCACATGCCAAGCGAACGCTCTAGCAACTGAGCTACGCCCCATGCACGAGCAAACTGCGCTATTCCCCATTCTTTGCGACTCAGATGCGCACGGACACGATGGTTGGTTGGTTTGTAGCGGTGAAGGGAGCAGAGTACAAAGGCGCGGACCCGTTCATATACACAAAAGTTCCAAGTAGTTTCGATGCTCTGGTATTAGAAATGCAAATTCCGTCTGTTTTTAACGACTTAAATTGAAAGAGCCGTCACAAATTGCTCCGTTTTCACTCCTTGTCGACAATCATACAGCACCTGGGGTAACAAACACATCTCGAGCCCCATTGTGCACTCCATTATTCATGCCAACTCAGTGCCTCGCTCTTTACTACTGTGTACCAATCTTGTCGTCCAACTGCAAAACACTGGGCCACAACAAGTTTCCGCGTCTCCATTGCACTGCGCATACTACGAAACGCTCCCCAAACTTGGCACTCACCCTCGCAGCCGAATTTTCCGACTTTCCACGACGCTCACGCTAGTGACAGCATTATTTATAGTTCGACGTCGCGCCAAAGCGAATGAGCACATTTCGCCTACGGCTTAGGCCGCCCTCCTAGTGTGGCTGCTCGGTGTCTGCAGGCAGCGAGGGTCTGCCAGCTTCCTGTGTTCGCACCTATGTCACCTTTGCTTGCTTGTCAGAGACAGACTATCGCAAAACATACAACTCACTCCATGAATTGATTGCTACGGCATCTGTTATCAGCAGTCACAACTAGCAACACCAGTAGCAGCTGACTGCACGCAAAGAATAGGAATGTGCAGTGGGATTTACGTGAACTCGGCGCAAGCTTGTATCTTCCTAGACACATCTGCTGGCTGTGAATTATTCCATTTGCATATCAAGGTGCGCATGTAGGTGTGTTAAAAATTCTAGAGGCACTGGGTATTGATCCCAGTACCTCTCGCATACTAAGCAAGCTCTCTACCATCCGAGCTACGCCCGCCCCCCTAAGACTAATGGTGCTACATACAGCCACATAGACGACACAGACCCTTGCACTCCCATTATTCAGCAGACAAACACTACTCTCTATGTATTCGTTAGGGTGTCTTTCAGGTTTCGTGCATTCTGTATCGAATCGTAGTTGGCCACAATGAAAGTGGCACGTATAACGTCGAAAATAGAATTCGGACACCGCTCTGAGTAAGACCAACGTGTTGTCCACCCTCTAGACTTCATTGAGGTTAAGCCGCGATACCTAAGACAGATCTGCACTCGATGACACATCGATATCAGCCGGTCCCCACACTTACATCTTGCTCTCCTTACGTCAGTATACATCATATCAGTCTGTGACCCTGGCTTTGCAACATCTTGAGTGCCTTTAGGTTCGCCGCGACCAACACTTACCATGCAATGACCACAAAAAATGGAGGCGCCGCGGCTTGAACCCTGAACCTTTCACATGCCAAGCGAACACTCTACCAACTGAGCTACGCCCCATGCACGAGCAAACTTCGCTATTCCCCATTCTTTGCGACTCAGATGCGCACGGACACGATGGTTGGTTGGTTTGTAGCGTTGAAGGGAGCAGAGTACAAAGGCGCGGACCCGTTCATATACACAAAAGTTCCAAGTAGTTTCGATGCTCAGGTATTACAAATGCAAATTCCGTCTGTTTTTAACGTCTTAAATTGAAAGAGCCGTCACAAATTGCTCCGTTTTCACTCCTTGTCGACAATCATACAGCACCTGAGGTAACAAACACATCTCGAGCCACATTGTGCACTCCATTATTGATGCCAACTCAGTGCCTCGCTCTTTACTACTGTGTACCAATCTTGTCGTCCAACTGCAAAACACTGGGCCACAACAAGTTTCCGCGTCTCCATTGCACTGCGCATACTACGAAACGCTCCCCAAACTTGGCACTCACCCTCGCAGCTGAGTTTTCCGACTTTCCACGACGCTCACGCAACGCTCACGCTAGTGACAGCATTATTTATAGTTCGACGTCGTGCCAAAGCGAATGAGCACATTTCGCCTACGGCTTAGGCCGCCCTCCTAGTGTGGCTGCTCGGTGTCTGCAGGCAGCGAGGGTCTGCCAGCTTCCTGTGTTCGCACCTATGTCACCTTTGCTTGCTTGTCAGAGACAGACTATCGCAAAACATACAACTCACTCCATGAATTGATTGCTACGGCATCTGTTATCAGCAGTCACAACTAGCAACACCAGTAGCAGCTGACTGCACGAAAAGAATAGGAATGTGCAGTGGGATTTACGTGAACTCGGCGCAAGCTTGTATCTTCCTAGACACATCTGCTGGCTGTGAATTATTCCACTTGCATATCAAGGTGCGCATGTAGGTGTGTTAAAAATTTTAGAGGCACTGGGTATTGATCCCAGTACCTCTCGCATACTAAGCAAGCGCTCTACCATCTGAGCTACGCCCGCCCCCCCGAAGCCTAATGGTGCTACATACAGCCATATAGACGACACAGACCCTTGCACTCCCATTATTCAGCAGACAAACACTACTCTCTATGTATCCGTTAGGGTGTCTTTCAGGTTTCGTGCATTCTGTATCGAATCGTAGTTGGCCACAATGAAAGTGGCACGTATAACGTCGAAAATAGAATTCGGACACCACTCTGAGTAAGACCAACGTGTTTTCCACCCTCTAGACTTCAATGAGGTTAAGACGCGATACCTAAGACAGATCTGCACTCGATGACACCTCGTTAACAGCCGGTCCCCACACTTACATCTTGCTCTCCTTACGTCAGTATACATCATATCAGTCTGTGACGCTGGCTTTGCAACATCTTGCGTGCCTTTAGGTTCGCCGCGACCAACACTTACCATGCACTGACCACAAAAAATGGAGGCGCCGCGGCTTGAACACTGGACCTTTCACATGCCAAGCGTACGCTCTACCAACTGAGCTACGCCCCATGCACGAGCAAACTGCGCTATTCCCCATTGTTTGCGACTCTGATGCGCACGGAGACGATGGGTGGTTGGTTTGTAGCGGTGAAGGGAGCAGAGTACAAAGGCGCGGACCCGTTCATATACACAAAAGTTCCAAGTAGTTTCGATGCTCTGGTATTAGAAATGCAAATTCCGTCTGTTTTTAACGTCTTAAATTGAAAGAGCCGTCACAAATTGCTCCGTTTTCACTCCTTGTCGACAATCATACAGCACCTGAGGTAACAAACACATCTCGAGCCCCATTGTGCACTCCATTATTCATGCCAACTCAGTGCCTCGCTCTTTACTACTGTGTACCAATCTTGTCGTCCAACTGCAAAACACTGGGCCACAACAAGTTTCCGCGTCTCCATTGCACTGCGCATACTACGAAACGCTCCCCAAACTTGGCACTCACCCTCGCAGCCGACTTTTCCGACTTTCCACGACGCTCACGCTAGTGACAGCATTATTTATAGTTCGACGTCGCGCCAAAGCGAATGAGCACATTTCGCCTACGGCTTAGGCCGCCCTCCTAGTGTGGCTGCTCGGTGTCTGCAGGCAGCGAGGGTCTGCCAGCTTCCTGTTTTCGCACCTATGTCACCTTTGCTTGCTTGTCAGAGACAGACTATCGCAAAACATACAACTCACTCCATGAATTGATTGCTACGGCATCTGTTATCAGCAGTCACAACTAGCAACACCAGTAGCAGCTGACTGCACGCAAAGAATAGGAATGTGCAGTGGGATTTACGTGAACTCGGCGCAAGCTTGTATCTTCCTAGACACATCTGCTGGCTGTGAATTATTCCACTTGCATATCAAGGTGCGCATGTAGGTGTGTTAAAAATTCTAGAGGCACTGGGTATTGATCCCAGTACCTCTCGCATACTAAGCAAGCTCTCTACCATCCGAGCTACGCCCGCCCCCCTAAGACTAATGGTGCTACATACAGCCACATAGACGACACAGACCCTTGCACTCCCATTATTCAGCAGACAAACACTACTCTCTATGTATCCGTTAGGGTGTCTTTCAGGTTTCGTGCATTCTGTATCGAATCGTAGTTGGCCACAATGAAAGTGGCACGTATAACGTCGAAAATAGAATTCGGACACCGCTCTGAGTAAGACCAACGTGTTGTCCACCCTCTAGACTTCATTGAGGTTAAGCCGCGATACCTAAGACAGATCTGCACTCGATGACACATCGATATCAGCCGGTCCCCACACTTACATCTTGCTCTCCTTACGTCAGTATACATCATATCAGTCTGTGACGCTGGCTTTGCAACATCTTGCGTGCCTTTAGGTTCGCCGCGACCAACACTTACCATGCAATGACCACAAAAAATGGAGGCGAGGCGGCTTGAACCCTGAACCTTTCACATGCCAAGCGAACACTCTACCAACTGAGCTACGCCCCATGCACGAGCAAACTTCGCTATTCCCCATTCTTTGCGACTCAGATGCGCACGGACACGATGGTTGGTTGGTTTGTAGCGTTGAAGGGAGCAGAGTACAAAGGCGCGGACCCGTTCATATACACAAAAGTTCCAAGTAGTTTCGATGCTCAGGTATTACAAATGCAAATTCCGTCTGTTTTTAACGTCTTAAATTGAAAGAGCCGTCACAAATTGCTCCGTTTTCACTCCTTGTCGACAATTATACAGCACCTGAGGTAACAAACACATCTCGAGAACCATTGTGCACTACATTATTTATGCCAACTCAGTGCCTCGCTCTTTACTACTGTGTACCAATCTTGTCGTCCAACTGCAAAACACTGGGCCACAACAAGTTTCCGCGTCTCCATTGCACTGCGCATACTACGAAACGCTCCCCAAACTTGGCACTCACCCTCGCAGCTGAGTTTTCCGACTTTCCACGACGCTCACGCAACGCTCACGCTAGTGACAGCATTATTTATAGTTCGACGTCGTGCCAAAGCGAATGAGCACATTTCGCCTACGGCTTAGGCCGCCCTCCTAGTGTGGCTGCTCGGTGTCTGCAGGCAGCGAGGGTCTGCCAGCTTCCTGTGTTCGCACCTATGTCACCTTTGCTTGCTTGTCAGAGACAGACTATCGCAAAACATACAACTCACTCCATGAATTGATTGCTACGGCATCTGTTATCAGCAGTCACAACTAGCAACACCAGTAGCAGCTGACTGCACGAAAAGAATAGGAATGTGCAGTGGGATTTACGTGAACTCGGCGCAAGCTTGTATCTTCCTAGACACATCTGCTGGCTGTGAATTATTCCACTTGCATATCAAGGTGCGCATGTAGGTGTGTTAAAAATTTTAGAGGCACTGGGTATTGATCCCAGTACCTCTCGCATACTAAGCAAGCGCTCTACCATCTGAGCTACGCCCGCCCCCCCGAAGCCTAATGGTGCTACATACAGCCATATAGACGACACAGACCCTTGCACTCCCATTATTCAGCAGACAAACACTACTCTCTATGTATCCGTTAGGGTGTCTTTCAGGTTTCGTGCATTCTGTATCGAATCGTAGTTGGCCACAATGAAAGTGGCACGTATAACGTCGAAAATAGAATTCGGACACCACTCTGAGTAAGACCAACGTGTTTTCCACCCTCTAGACTTCAATGAGGTTAAGACGCGATACCTAAGACAGATCTGCACTCGATGACACCTCGATAACAGCCGGTCCCCACACTTACATCTTGCTCTCCTTACGTCAGTATACATCATATCAGTCTGTGACGCTGGCTTTGCAACATCTTGCGTGCCTTTAGGTTCGCCGCGACCAACACTTACCATACACTGACCACTCAAAAATGGAGGCGCCGCGGCTTGAACCCTGGACCTTTCACATGCCAAGCGAACGCTCTACCAACTGAGCTACGCCCCATGCACGAGCAAACTGCGCTATTCCCCATTCTTTTTGACTCAGATGCGCACGGACACGATGGTTGGTTGGTTTGTAGCGGTGAAGGGAGCAGAGTACAAAGGCGCGGACCCGTTCATATACACAAAAGTTCCAAGTAGTTTCGATGCTCTGGTATTAGAAATGCAATTTCCGTCTGTTTTTAACGTCTTAAATTGAAAGAGCCGTCACAAATTGCTCCGTTTTCACTCCTTGTCGACAATCATACAGCACCTGAGGTAACAAACACATCTCGAGCCCCATTGTGCACTCCATTATTCATGCCAACTCAGTGCCTCGCTCTTTACTACTGTGTACCAATCTTGTCGTCCAACTGCAAAACACTGGGCCACAACAAGTTTCCGCGTCTCCATTGCACTGCGCATACTACGAAACGCTCCCCAAACTTGGCACTCACCCTCGCAGCCGACTTTTCCGACTTTCCACGACGCTCACGCTAGTGACAGCATTATTTATAGTTCGACGTCGCGCCAAAGCGAATGAGCACATTTCGCCTACGGCTTTGGCCGCCCTCCTAGTGTGGCTGCTCGGTGTCTGCAGGCAGCGAGGGTCTGCCAGCTTCCTGTGTTCGCACCTATGTCACCTTTGCTTGCTTGTCAGAGACAGACTATCGCAAAACATACAACTCACTCCATGAATTGATTGCTACGGCATCTGTTATCAGCAGTCACAACTAGCAACACCAGTAGCAGCTGACTGCACGCAAAGAATAGGAATGTGCAGTGGGATTTACGTGAACTCGGCGCAAGCTTGTATCTTCCTAGACACATCTGCTGGCTGTGAATTATTCCACTTGCATATCAAGGTGCGCATGTAGGTGTGTTAAAAATTCTAGAGGCACTGGGTATTGATCCCAGTACCTCTCGCATACTAAGCAAGCTCTCTACCATCCGAGCTACGCCCGCCCCCCTAAGACTAATGGTGCTACATACAGCCATATAGACGACACAGACCCTTGCACTCCCATTATTCAGCAGACAAACACTACTCTCTATGTATCTGTTAGGGTGTCTTTCAGGTTTCGTGCATTCTGTATCGAATCGTAGTTGGCCACAATGAAAGTGGCACGTATAACGTCGAAAATAGAATTCGGACACCGCTCTGAGTAAGACCAACGTGTTGTCCACCCTCTAGACTTCATTGAGGTTAAGCCGCGATACCTAAGACAGATCTGCACTCGATGACACATCGATATCAGCCGGTCCCCACACTTACATCTTGCTCTCCTTACGTCAGTATACATCATATCAGTCTGTGACCCTGGCTTTGCAACATCTTGAGTGCCTTTAGGCTCGTCGCGACCAACACTTACCATGCAATGACCACAAAAAATGGAGGCGCCGCGGCTTGAACCCTGAACCTTTCACATGCCAAGCGATCACTCTACCAACTGAGCTACGCCCCATGCACGAGCAAACTGCGCTATTCCCCATTCTTTGCGACTCAGATGCGCACGGACACGATGGTTGGTTAGTTTGTAGCGTTGAAGGGAGCAGAGTACAAAGGCGCGGACCCGTTCATATACACAAAAGTTCCAAGTAGTTTCGATGCTCAGGTATTACAAATGCAAATTCCGTCTGTTTTTAACGTCTTAAATTAAAAGAGCCGTCACAAATTGCTCCGTTTTCACTCCTTGTCGACAATCATACAGCACCTGAGGTAACAAACACATCTCGAGCCCCATTGTGCACTCCATTATTCATGCCAACTCAATGCCTCGCTCTTTACTACTGTGTACCAATCTTGTCGTCCAACTGCAAAACACTGGGCCACAACAAGTTTCCGCGTCTCCATTGCACTGCGCATACTACGAAACGCTCCCCAAACTTGGCACTCACACTCGCAGCCGACTTTTCCGACTTTCCACGACGCTCACGCTAGTGACAGCATTATTTATAGTTCGACGTCGTGCCAAAGCGAATGAGCACATTTCGCCTACGGCTTAGGCCGCCCTCCTAGTGTGGCTGCTCGGTGTCTGCAGGCAGCGAGGGTCTGCCAGCTTCCTGTGTTCGCACCTATGTCACCTTCGCTTGCTTGTCAGAGACAGACTATCGCAAAACATACAACTCACTCCATGAATTGATTGCTACGGTATCTGTTATCAGCAGTCACAACTAGCAACACCAGTAGCAGCTGACTGCACGAAAAGAATAGGAATGTGCAGTGGGATTTACGTGAACTCGGCGCAAGCTTGTATCTTCCTAGACACATCTGCTGGCTGTGAATTATTCCACTTGCATATCAAGGTGCGCATGTAGGTGTGTTAAAAATTTTAGAGGCACTGGGTATTGATCCCAGTACCTCTCGCATACTAAGCAAGCGCTCTACCATCTGAGCTACGCCCGCCCCCCTGAGACTAATGGTGCTACATACAGCAATATAGACGACACAGACCCTTGCACTCCCATTATTCAGCAGACAAACACTACTCTCTATGTATCCGTTAGGGTGTCTTTCAGGTTTCGTGCATTCTGTATCGAATCGTAGTTGGCCACAATGAAAGTGGCACGTATAACGTCGAAAATAGAATTCGGACACCGCTCTGAGTAAGACCAACGTGTTGTCCACCCTCTAGACTTCATTGAGGTTAAGCCGCGATACCTAAGACAGATCTGCACTCGATGACACATCGATATCAGCCGGTCCCCACACTTACATCTTGCTCTCCTTACGTCAGTATACATCATATCAGTCTGTGACGCTGGCTTTGCAACATCTTGAGTGCCTTTAGGTTCGCCGCGACCAACACTTACCATGCAATGACCACAAAAAATGGAGGCGCCGCGGCTTGAACCCTGGTCCTTTCACATGCCAAGCGAACGCTCTACCAACTGAGCTACGCTCCATGCACGAGCAAACTGCGCTATTCCCCATTCTTTGCGACTCAGATGCGCACGGACACGATGGTTGGTTGGTTTGTAGCGTTGAAGGGAGCAGAGTACAAAGGCGCGGACCCGTTCATATACACAAAAGTTCCAAGGAGTTTCGATGCTCAGGTATTACAAATGCAAATTCCGTCTGTTTTTAACGTCTTAAATTGAAAGAGCCGTCACAAATTGCTCCGTTTTCACTCCTTGTCGACAATCATACAGCACCTGAGGTAACAAACACATCTCGAGCCCCATTGTGCACTCCATTATTCATGCCAACTCAGTGCCTCGCTCTTTACTACTGTGTACCAATCTTGTCGTCCAACTGCAAAACACTGGGCCACAACAAGTTTCCGCGTCTCCATTGCACTGCGCATACTACGAAACGCTCCCCAAACTTGGCACTCACCCTCGCAGCCGACTTTTCCGACTTTCCACGACGCTCAGGCTAGTGACAGCATTATTTATAGTTCGACGTCGCGCCAAAGCGAATGAGCACATTTCGCCTACGGCTTAGGCCGCCCTCCTAGTTTGGCTGCTCGGTGTCGGCAGGCAGCGAGGGTCGGCAAGCTTCCTGTGTTCGCACCTATGTCACCTTTGCTTGTTTGTCAGAGACAGACTATCGCAAAACATTCAACTCACTCAATGAATTGATTGCTACGGCATCTGTTATCAGCAGTCACAACTAGCAACACCAGTAGCAGCTGACTGCACGCAAAGAATAGGAATGTGCAGTGCGATTTACGTGAACTCGGCGCAAGGCAGATCTTTCCGACATAGGCTTGAGAATCTTACGGGAACTCTTGTACTGTTTCTAAATTAAGTGTAGGCGTGGGAGGAGGGTGCTTCCTGCGCACTAATAACAGCACGCTTGTCAATTGTGGATGCTAATCATTCGCTTGTATCTTCCTAGACACATCTGCTGGTTGTGAATTATTCCACATGCATATCAAGGTGCGCATGTAGGTGTGTTTAAAATTCTAGAGGCACTGGGTATTGATCCCAGCACCTCTCGCATACTAAGCAAGCGCTCTACCATCTGAGCTACGCCCGCCCCCCCTAAAACTAATGGTGCTACATACAGCCATATAGACGACACAGACCCTTGCACTCCCATTATTCAGCAGACAAACACTACTCTCTATGTATCCGTTAGGGTGTCTTTCAGGTTTCGTGCATTCTGTATCGAATCGTAGTTGGCCACAATGAAAGTGGCACGTATAACGTCGAAAATAGAATTCGGACACCGCTCTGAGTAAGACCAACGTGTTGTCCACCCTCTAGACTTCATTGAGGTTAAGCCGCGATACCTAAGACAGATCTGCACTCGATGACACCTCGATATCAGCTGGTCCCCACACTTACATCTTGCTCTCCTTACGTCAGTATACATAATATCAGTCTGCGACGCTGGCTTTGCAACATCTTGCGTGCCTTTAGGGTCGCCGCGACCAACACTTACCATGCACTGACCACAAAAAATGGAGGCGCCGCCTCTTGAACCCTGGACCTTTCATATGCCAAGCGAACGCTCTACCAACTGAGCTACGCCCCATGCACGAGAAAACTGCGCCATTCCACATTCTTTGCGACTCAGATGCGCACGGATACGATGGTTGGTTGGTTTGTAGCGGTGAAGGGAGCAGAGTACAAAGGCGCGGACCCGTTCATATACACAAAAGTTCCAAGTAGTTTCGATGCTCTGGTATTAGAAATGCAAATTCCGTCTGTTTTTAACGTCTTAAATTGAAAGAGCCGTCACAAATTGCTCCGTTTTCACTCCTTGTCGACAATCATACAGCACCTGAGGTAACAAACACATCTCGAGCCCCATTGTGCACTCCATTATTCATGCCAACTCAGTGCCTCGCTCTTTACTACTGTGTACCAATCTTGTCGTCCAACTGCAAAACACTGGGCCACAACAAGTTTCCGCGTCTCCATTGCACTGCGCATACTACGAAACGCTCCCCAAACTTGGCACTCACCCTCGCAGCCGACTTTTCCGACTTTCCACGACGCTCACGCTAGTGACAGCATTATTTATAGTTCGACGTCGCGCCAAAGCGAATGAGCACATTTCGCCTACGGCTTAGGCCGCCCTCCTAGTGTGGCTGCTCGGTGTCTGCAGGCAGCGAGGGTCTGCCAGCTTCCTGTGTTCGCACCTATGTCACCTTTTCTTGCTTGTCAGAGACAGACTATCGCAAAACATACAACTCACTCCATGAATTGATTGCTACGGTATCTGTTATCAGCAGTCACAACTAGCAACACCAGTAGCAGCTGACTGCACGCAAAGAATAGGAATGTGCAGTGGGATTTACGTGAACTCGGCGCAAGCTTGTATCTTCCTAGACACATCTGCTGGCTGTGAATTATTCCACTTGCATATCAAGGTGCGCATGTAGGTGTGTTAAAAATTCTAGAGGCACTGGGTATTGATCCCAGTACCTCTCGCATACTAAGCAAGCGCTCTACCATCTGAGCTACGCCCGCACCCTAAGACTAACGGTGCTACATACAGCAATATAGACGACACAGACCCTTGCACTCCCATTATTCAGCAGACAAACACTACTCTCTATGTATCCGTTAGGGTGTCTTTCAGGTTTCGTGCATTCTGTATCGAATCGTAGTTGGCCACAATGAAAGTGGCACGTATAACGTCGAAAATAGAATTCGGACACCGCTCTGAGTAAGACCAACGTGTTGTCCACCCTCTAGACTTCATTGAGGTTAAGCCACGATACCTAAGACAGATCTGCACTCGATGACACATCGATATCAGCCGGTCCCCACACTTACATCTTGCTCTCCTTACGTCAGTATACATCATATCAGTCTGTGACGCTGGCTTTGCAACATCTTGAGTGCCTTTAGGTTCGCCGCGACCAACACTTACCATGCAATGACCACAAAAAATGGAGGCGCCGCGGCTTGAACCCTGGACCTTTCACATGCCAAGCGAACGATCTACCAACTGAGCTACGCCCCATGCACGAGCAAACTGCACTATTCCCCATTCTTTGCGACTCAGATGCGCACGGACACGATGGTTGGTTGGTTTGTAGCGTTGAAGGGAGCAGAGTACAAAGGCGCGGACCCGTTCATATACACAAAAGTTCCAAGTAGTTTCGATGCTCTGGTATTACAAATGCAAATTCCGTCTGTTTTTAACATCTTAAATTGAAAGAGCCGTCACAAATTGCTCCGTTTTCACTCCTTGTCGACAATCATACAGCACCTGAGGTAACAAACACATCTCGAGCCCCATTGTGCACTCCATTATTCATGCCAACTCAGTGCCTCGCTCTTTACTACTGTGTACCAATCTTGTCGTCCAACTGCAAAACACTGGGCCACAACAAGTTTCCGCGTCTCCATTGCACTGCGCATACTACGAAACGCTCCCCAAACTTGGCACTCACCCTCGCAGCCGACTTTTCCGACTTTCCACGACGCTCACGCTAGTGTCAGCATTATTTATAGTTCGACGTCGCGCCAAAGCGAATGAGCACATTTCGCCTACGGCTTAGGCCGCCCTCCTAGTGTGGCTGCTCGGTGTCTGCAGGCAGCGAGGGTCTGCCAGCTTCCTGTGTTCGCACCTATGTCACCTTCGCTTGCTTGTCAGAGACAGACTATCGCAAAACATACAACTCACTCCATGAATTGATTGCTACGGTATCTGTTATCAGCAGTCACAACTAGCAACACCAGTAGCAGCTGACTGCACGAAAAGAATAGGAATGTGCAGTGGGATTTACGTGAACTCGGCGCAAGCTTGTATCTTCCTAGACACATCTGCTGGCTGTGAATTATTCCACTTGCATATCAAGGTGCGCATGTAGGTGTGTTAAAAATTTTAGAGGCACTGGGTATTGATCCCAGTACCTCTCGCATACTAAGCAAGCGCTCTACCATCTGAGCTACGCCCGCCCCCCTGAGACTAATGGTGCTACATACAGCAATATAGACGACACAGACCCTTGCACTCCCATTATTCAGCAGACAAACACTACTCTCTATGTATCCGTTAGGGTGTCTTTCAGGTTTCGTGCATTCTGTATCGAATCGTAGTTGGCCACAATGAAAGTGGCACGTATAACGTCGAAAATAGAATTCGGACACCGCTCTGAGTAAGACCAACGTGTTGTCCACCCTCTAGACTTCATTGAGGTTAAGCCACGATACCTAAGACAGATCTGCACTCGATGACACATCGATATCAGCCGGTCCCCACACTTACATCTTGCTCTCCTTACGTCAGTATACATCATATCAGTCTGTGACGCTGGCTTTGCAACATCTTGAGTGCCTTTAGGTTCGCCGCGACCAACACTTACCATGCAATGACCACAAAAAATGGAGGCGCCGCGGCTTGAACCCTGGACCTTTCACATGCCAAGCGAACGATCTACCAACTGAGCTACGCCCCATGCACGAGCAAACTGCACTATTCCCCATTCTTTGCGACTCAGATGCGCACGGACACGATGGTTGGTTGGTTTGTAGCGTTGAAGGGAGCAGAGTACAAAGGCGCGGACCCGTTCATATACACAAAAGTTCCAAGTAGTTTCGATGCTCTGGTATTACAAATGCAAATTCCGTCTGTTTTTAACATCTTAAATTGAAAGAGCCGTCACAAATTGCTCCGTTTTCACTCCTTGTCGACAATCATACAGCACCTGAGGTAACAAACACATCTCGAGCCCCATTGTGCACTCCATTATTCATGCCAACTCAGTGCCTCGCTCTTTACTACTGTGTACCAATCTTGTCGTCCAACTGCAAAACACTGGGCCACAACAAGTTTCCGCGTCTCCATTGCACTGCGCATACTACGAAACGCTCCCCAAACTTGGCACTCACCCTCGCAGCCGACTTTTCCGACTTTCCACGACGCTCACGCTAGTGTCAGCATTATTTATAGTTCGACGTCGCGCCAAAGCGAATGAGCACATTTCGCCTACGGCTTAGGCCGCCCTCCTAGTGTGTCTGCTCGGTGTCTGCAGGCAGCGAGGGTCGGCAAGCTTCCTGTGTTCCCACCTATGTCACCTTTGCTTGCTTGTCAGAGACAGACTATCGCAAAACATTCAACTCACTCAATGAATTGATTGCTACGGCATCTGTTATCAGCAGTCACAACTAGCAACACCAGTAGCAGCTGACTGCACGCAAAGAATAGGAATGTGCAGTGGGATTTACGTGAACTCGGCGCAAGGCAGATCTTTCCGACATAGGCTTGAGAATCTTACGGGAACTCTTGTACTGTTTCTAAATTAAGTGTAGGCGTGGGAGGAGGGTGCTTCCTGCGCACTAATAACAGCACGCTTGTCAATTGTGGATGCTAATCATTCGCTTGTATCTTCCTAGACACATCTGCTGGTTGTGAATTATTCCACATGCATATCAAGGTGCGCATGTAGGTGTGTTTAAAATTCTAGAGGCACTGGGTATGGATCCCAGTACCTCTCGCAAACTAAGCAAGCGCTCTACCATCTGAGCTACGCCCGCCCCCACTAGAACTAATGGTGCTACATACAGCCATATAGACGACACAGACCCTTGCACTCCCATTATTCAGCAGACAAACACTACTCTCTATGTATCCGTTAGGGTGTCTTTCAGGTTTCGTGCATTCTGTATCGAATCGTAGTTGGCCACAATGAAAGTGGCACGTATAACGCCGAAAATAGAATTCGGACACCGCTCTGAGTAAGACCAACGTGTTGTCCACCCTCTAGACTTCAATGAGGTTAAGCCGCGATACCTAAGACAGATTTGCACTCGATGACACCTCGATATCAGCTGGTCCCCACACTTACATCTTGCTCTCCTTACGTCAGTATACATCACATCAGTCTGTGACGCTGGCTTTGCAACATCTTGCGTGCCTTTAGGGTCGCCGCGACCAACACTTACCATGCACTGACCACAAAAAATGGAGGCGCCGCGGCCAGAACCCTGGACCTTTCACATGCCAAGCGAACACTCTACCAACTGAGCTACGCCCCGTGCACGAGCAAACTGCGCTATTCCCCATTCTTTGCGACTCAGATGCGCACGGACACGATGGTTGGTTGGTTTGTAGCGTTGAAGGGAGCAGAGTACAAAGGCGCGGACCCGTTCATATACACAAAAGTTCCAAGTAGTTTCGATGCTCAGGTATTACAAATGCAAATTCCGTCTGTTTTTAACGTCTTAAATTGAAAGAGCCGTCACAAATTGCTCCGTTTTCACTCCTTGTCGACAATCATACAGCACCTGAGGTAACAAACACATCTCGAGCCCCATTGTGCACTCCATTATTCATGCCAACTCAATGCCTCGCTCTTTACTACTGTGTACCAATCTTGTCGTCCAACTGCAAAACACTGGGCCACAACAAGTTTCCGCGTCTCCAATGCACTGCGCATACTACGAAACGCTCCCCAAACTTGGCAGTCACCCTCGCAGCCGACTTTTCCGACTTTCCACGACGCTCACGCTAGTGACAGCATTATTTATAGTTCGACGTCGCGTCAAAGCGAATGAGCACATTTCGCCTACGGCATAGGCCGCCCTCCTAGTGTGGCTGCTCGGTGTCTGCAGGCAGCGAGGGTCTGCCAGCTTCCTGTGTTCGCACCTATGTCACCTTTGCTTGCTTGTCAGAGACAGACTATCGCAAAACATACAACTCACTCCATGAATTGATTGCTACGGCATCTGTTATCAGCAGTCACAACTAGCAACACCAGTAGCAGCTGACTGCACGCAAAGAAAAGGAATATGCAGTGGGATTTACGTGAACTCGGCGCAAGCTTGTATCTTCCTAGACACATCTGCTGGCTGTGAATTATTCCACTTGCATATCAAGGTGCGCATGTAGGTGTGTTAAAAATTCTAGAGGCACTGGGTATTGATCCCAGTACCTCTCGCATACTAAGCAAGCGCTCTACCATCTGAGCTACGCCCGCCCCCCCTAAGACTAATGGTGCTACATACAGCCATATAGACGACACAGACCCTTGCACTCCCATTATTCAGCAGACAAACACTACTCTCTATGTATCCGTTAGGGTGTCTTTCAGGTTTCGTGCATTCTGTATCGAATCGTAGTTGGCCACAATGAAAGTGGCACGTATAACGTCGAAAATAGAATTCGGACACCGCTCTGAGTAAGACCAACGTGTTGTCCACCCTCTAGACTTCATTGAGGTTAAGCCGCGATACCTAAGACAGATCTGCACTCGATGACACATCGATAACAGCCGGTCCCCACACTTACATCTTGCTCTCCTTACGTCAGTATACATCATATCAGTCTGTGACGCTGGCTTTGCAACATCTTGAGTGCCTTTAGGTTCGCCGCGACCAACACTTAAAATGCAATGACCACAAAAAATGGAGGCGCCGCGGCTTGAACCCTGCACCTTTCACATGCGGAGCGAACGCTCTACCAACTGAGCTACGCCACATGCACGAGCAAACTGCGCTATTCCCCATTCTTTGCGACTCAGATGCGCACGGACACGATGGTTGGTTGGTTTGTAGCGTTGAAGGGAGCAGAGTACAAAGGCGCGGACCCGTTCATATACACAAAAGTTCCAAGTAGTTTCGATGCTCAGGTATTACAAATGCAAATTCCGTCTGTTTTTAACGTCTTAAATTGAAAGAGCCGTCACAAATTGCTCCGTTTTCACTCCTTGTCGACAATCATACAGCACCTGAGGTAACAAACACATCTCGAGCCCCATTGTGCACTCCATTATTCATGCCAACTCAGTGCCTCGCTCTTTACTACTGTGTACCAATCTTGTCGTCCAACTGCAAAACACTGGGCCACAACAAGTTTCCGCGTCTCCATTGCACTGCGCATACTACGAAACGCTCCCCAAACTTGGCACTCACCCTCGCAGCCGACTTTTCCGACTTTCCACGACGCTCACGCTAGTGACAGCATTATTTATAGTTCGACGTCGCGCCAAAGCGAATGAGCACATTTCGCCTACGGCTTAGGCCGCCCTCCTAGTGAGGCTGCTCGGTGTCTGCAGGCAGCGAGGGTCTGCAAGCTTCCTGTGTTTGCATCTATGTCACCTTTGCTTGCTTGTCAGAGACAGACTATCGCGAAACATACAATTCACTCCATGAATTGATTGCTACGGCATCTGTTATCAGCAGTCACATCTAGCAACACCAGTAGCAGCTGACTGCACGCAAAGAATAGGAATGTGCAGTGGGATTTACGTGAACTCGGCGCAAGCTTGTATCTTCCTAGACACATCTGCTGGCTGTGAATTATTCCACTTGCATATCAAGGTGCGCATGTAGGTGTGTTAAAAATTCTAGAGGCACTGGGTATTGATCCCAGTACCTCACGCATACTAAGCAAGCGCTCTACCATCTGAGCTACGCCCGCCCCCCCTAAGACTAATGGTGCTACATACAGCCATATAGACGACACAGACACTTGCACTCCCATTATTCAGCAGACAAACACTACTCTCTATGTATCCGTTAGGGTGTCTTTCAGGTTTCGTGCATTCTGTATCGAATCGTAGTTGGCCACAATGAAAGTTGCACGTATAACGTCGAAAATAGAATTCGGACACCGCTCTGAGTAAGAACAACGTGTTGTCCACCCTATAGACTTCATTGAGGTTAAGCTGCGATACCTAAGACAGATCTGCACTCGATGACACATCGATATCAGCCGGTCCCCACACTTACATCTTGCTCTCCTTACGTCAGTATACATAATATCAGTCTGTGACCCTGGCTTTGCAACATCTTGAGTGCCTTTAGGTTTGCCGCGACCAACACTTACCATGCAATGACCACAAAAAATGGAGGCGCCGCGGCTTGAACCCTGAACCTTTCACATGCCAAGCGAACGCTCTACCAACTGAGCTACGCCCCATGCACGAGCAAACTGCGCTATTCCCCATTCTTTGCGACTCAGATGCGCACGGACACGATGGTTGGTTGGTTTGTAGCGTTGAAGGGAGCAGAGTACAAAGGCGCGGACCCGTTCATATACACAAAAGTTCCAAGTAGTTTCGATGCTCAGGTATTACAAATGCAAATTCCGTCTGTTTTTAACGTCTTAAATTGAAAGAGCCGTCACAAATTGCTCCGTTTTCACTCCTTGTCGACAATCATACAGCACCTGAGGTAACAAACACATCTCGAGCCCCATTGTGCACTCCATTATTCATGCCAACTCAATGCCTCGCTCTTTACTACTGTGTACCAATCTTGTCGTCCAACTGCAAAACACTGGGCCACAACAAGTTTCCGCGTCTGCATTGCACTGCGCATACTACGAAACGCTCCCCAAACTTGGCACTCACCCTCGCAGCCGACTTTTCCGACTTTCCACGACGCTCACGCTAGTGACAGCATTATTTATAGTTCGACGTCGCGCCAAAGCGAATGAGCACATTTCGCCTACGGCTTAGGCCGCCCTCCTAGTGTGGCTGCTCGGTGTCTGCAAGCAGCGAGGGTCTGCCAGCTTCCTGTGTTCGCACCTATGTCACCTTTGCTTGCTTGTCAGAGACAGACTATCGCAAAACATACAACTCACTCCATGAATTGATTGCTACGGCATCTGGTATCAGCAGTCACAACTAGCAACACCAGTAGCAGCTGACTGCACGCAAAGAATAGGAATATGCAGTGGGATTTACGTGAACTCGGCGCAAGCTTGTATCTTCCTAGACACATCTGCTGGCTGTGAATTATTCCACTTGCATATCAAGGAGCGCATGTAGGTGTGTTAAAAATTCTAGAGGCACTGGGTATTGATCCCAGTACCTCTCGCATACTAAGCAAGCGCTCTACCATCTGAGCTACGCCCGCCCCCCTAAGACTAATGGTGCTACATACAGCAATATAGACGACACAGACCCTTGCACTCCCATTATTCAGCAGACAAACACTACTCTCTATGTATCCGTTAGGGTGTCTTTCAGGTTTCGTGCATTCTGTATCGAATCGTAGTTGGCCACAATGAAAGTGGCACGTATAACGTCGAAAATAGAATTCGGACACCGCTCTGAGTAAGACCAACGTGTTGTCCACCCTCTAGACTTCATTGAGGTTAAGCCGCGATACCTAAGACAGATCTGCACTCGATGACACATCGATATCAGCCGGTCCCCACACTTACATCTTGCTCTCCTTACGTCAGTATACATCATATCAGTCTGTGACGCTGGCTTTGCAACATCTTGAGTGCCTTTAGGTTCGCCGCGACCAACACTTACCATGCAATGACCACAAAAAATGGAGGCGCCGCGGCTTGAACCCTGAACCTTTCACATGCCAAGCGAACGCTCTACCAACTGAGCTACGCCCCATGCACGAGCAAACTGCGCTATTCCCCATTCTTTGCGACTCAGATGCGCACGGACACGATGGTTGGTTGGTTTGTAGCGTTGAAGGGAGCAGAGTACAAAGGCGCGGACCCGTTCATATACACAAAAGTTCCAAGTAGTTTCGATGCTCAGGTATTACAAATGCAAATTCCGTCTGTTTTTAACGTCTTAAATTGAAAGAGCCGTCACAAATTGCTCCGTTTTCACTCCTTGTCGACAATCATACAGCACCTGAGGTAACAAACACATCTCGAGCCACATTGTGCACTCCATTATTCATGCCAACTCAGTGCCTCGCTCTTTACTACTGTGTACCAATCTTGTCGTCCAACTGCAAAACACTGGGCCACAACAAGTTTCCGCGTCTCCATTGCACTGCGCATACTACGAAACGCTCCCCAAACTTGGCACTCACCCTCGCAGCCGACTTTTCCGACTTTCCACGACGCTCACGCTAGTGACAGCATTATTTATAGTTCGACGTCGCGCCAAAGCGAATGAGCACATTTCGCCTACGGCTTAGGCCGCCCTCCTAGTGTGGCTGCTCGGTGTCTGCAGGCAGCGAGGGTCGGCAAACTTCCTGTGTCGCACCTATGTCACCTTTGCTTGCTTGTCAGAGACAGACTATCGCAAAACATTCAACTCACTCAATGAATTGATTGCTACGGCATCTGTTATCAGCAGTCACAACTAGCAACACCAGTAGCAGCTGACTGCACGCAAAGAATAGGAATGTGCAGTGGGATTTACGTGAACTCGGCGCAAGCTTGTATCTTCCTTGACACATCTGCTGGCTGTGAATTATTCCACTTGCATATCAAGGTGCGCATGTAGGTGTGTTAAAAATTCTAGAGGCACTGGATATTGATCCCAGTACCTCTCGCATACTAAGCAAGCGCTCTACCATCTGAGCTACGCCCGCCCCCCCTAAGACTAATGGTGCTACATACAGCCATATAGACGACACAGACCCTTGCACTTCCATTATTCAGCAGACAAACAGTACTCTCTATGTATCCGTTAGGGTGTCTTTCAGGTTTCGTGCATTCTGTATCGAATCGTAGTTGGCCACAATGAAAGTGGCACGTATAACGCCGAAAATAGAATTCGGACACCGCTCTGAGTAAGACCAACGTGTTGTCCACCCTCTAGACTTCAATGAGGTTAAGCCGCGATACCTAAGACAGATCTGCACTCGATGACACCTCGATATCAGCTGGTCCCCACACTTACATCTTGCTCTCCTTACGTCAGTATACATCACATCAGTCTGTGACGCTGGCTTTGCAACATCTTGCGTGCCTTTAGGGTCGCCGCGACCAACACTTACCATGCACTGACCACAAAAAATGGAGGCGCCGCGGCTAGAACCCTGGACCTTTCACATGCCAAGCGAACGCTCTACCAACTGAGCTACGCCCCATGCACGAGCAAACTGCGCTATTCCCCATTCTTTGCGACTCAGATGCGCACGGACACGATGGTTGGTTGGTTTGTAGCGGTGAAGGGAGCAGAGTACAAAGGCGCGGACCCGTTCATATACACAAAAGTTCCAAGTAGTTTCGATGCTCTGGTATTAGAAATGCAAATTCCGTCTGTTTTTAACGTCTTAAATTGAAAGAGCCGTCACAAATTGCTCCGTTTTCACTCCTTGTCGACAATCATACAGCACCTGAGGTAACAAACACATCTCGAGCCCCATTGTGCACTCCATTATTCATGCCAACTCAGTGCCTCGCTCTTTACTACTGTGTACCAATCTTGTCGTCCAACTGCGAAACACTGGGCCACAACAAGTTTCCGCGTCTCCATTGCACTGCGCATACTACGAAACGCTCCCCAAACTTGGCACTCACACTCGCAGCCGACTTTTCCGACTTTCCACGACGCTCACGCTAGTGACAGCATTATTTATAGTTCGACGTCGCGCCAAAGCGAATGAGCACATTTCGCCTACGGCTTAGGCCGCCCTCCTAGTGTGGCTGCTCGGTGTCTGCAGGCAGCGAGGGTCTGCCAGCTTCCTGTGTTCGCACCTATGTCACCTTCGCTTGCTTGTCAGAGACAGACTATCGCAAAACATACAACTCACTCCATGAATTGATTGCTACGGTATCTGTTATCAGCAGTCACAACTAGCAACACCAGTAGCAGCTGACTGCACGCAAAGAATAGGAATGTGCAGTGGGATTTACGTGAACTCGGCGCAAGCTTGTATCTTCCTAGACACATCTGCTGGTTGTGAATTATTCCACATGCATATCAAGGTGCGCATGTAGGTGTGTTTAAAATTCTAGAGGCACTGGGTATTGATCCCAATACCTCTCGCATACTAAGCAAGCGCTCTACCATCTGAGCTACGCCCGCCCCCCCTAAAACTAATGGTGCTACATACAGCCATATAGACGACACAGACCCTTGCACTCCCATTATTCAGCAGACAAACACTACTCTCTATGTATCCGTTAGGGTGTCTTTCAGGTTTCGTGCATTCTGTATCGAATCGTAGTTGGCCACAATGAAAGTGGCACGTATAAAGCCGAAAATAGAATTCGGACACCGCTCTGAGTAAGACCAACGTGTTGTCCACCCTCTAGACTTCAATGAGGTTAAGCTGCGATACCTAAGACAGATCTGCACTCGATGACACCTCGATATCAGCTGGTCCCCACACTTACATCTTGCTCTCCTTACGTCAGTATACATCACATCAGTCTGTGACGCTGGCTTTGCAACATCTTGAGTGCCTTTAGGGTCGCCGCGACCAACACTTACCATGCACTGACCACAAAAAATGGAGGCGCCGCGGCTAGAACCCTGGACCTTTCACATGCCAAGCGAACGCTCTACCAACTGAGCTACGCCCCATGCACGAGCAAACTGCGCTATTCCCCATTCTTTGCGACTCAGATGCGCACGGACACGATGGTTGGTTGGTTTGTAGCGGTGAAGGGAGCAGAGTACAAAGGCGCGGACCCGTTCATATACACAAAAGTTCCAAGTAGTTTCGATGCTCTGGTATTAGAAATGCAAATTCCGTCTATTTTTAACGTCTTAAATTGAAAGAGCCGTCACAAATTGCTCCGTTTTCACTCCTTGTCGACAATCATACAGCACCTGAGGTAACAAACACATCTCGAGCCCCATTGTGCACTCCATTATTCATGCCAACTCAGTGCCTCACTCTTTACTACTGTGTACCAATCTTGTCGTCCAACTGCAAAACACTGGGCCACAACAAGTTTCCGCGTCTCCATTGCACTGCGCACACTACGAAACGCTCCCCAAACTTGGCACTCACCCTCGCAGCCGACGTTTCCGACTTTCCACGACGCTCACGCTAGTGACAGCATTATTTATAGTTCGACGTCGCGCCAAAGCGAATGAGCACATTTCGCCTACGGCTTAGGCCGCCCTCCTAGTGTGGCTGCTCGGTGTCTGCAGGCAGCGAGGGTCTGCCAGCTTCCTGTGTTCGCACCTATGTCACCTTTGCTTGCTTGTCAGAGACAGACTATCGCAAAACATACAACTCACTCCATGAATTGATTGCTACGGCATCTGTTATCAGCAGTCACAACTAGCAACACCAGTAGCAGCTGACTGCACGCAAAGAATAGGAATGTGCAGTGGGATTTACGTGAACTCGGCGCAAGCTTGTATCTTCCTTGACACATCTGCTGGCTGTGAATTATTCCACTTGCATATCAAGGTGCGCATGTAGGTGTGTTAAAAATTCTAGAGGCACTGGATATTGATCCCAGTACCTCTCGCATACTAAGCAAGCGCTCTACCATCTGAGCTACGCCCGCCCCCCCTAAGACTAATGGTGCTACATACAGCCATATAGACGACACAGACCCTTGCACTTCCATTATTCAGCAGAGAAACAGTACTCTCTATGTATCCGTTAGGGTGTCTTTCAGGTTTCGTGCATTCTGTATCGAATCGTAGTTGGCCACAATGAAAGTGGCACGTATAACGCCGAAAATAGAATTCGGACACCGCTCTGAGTAAGACCAACGTGTTGTCCACCCTCTAGACTTCAATGAGGTTAAGCCGCGATACCTAAGACAGATCTGCACTCGATGACACCTCGATATCAGCTGGTCCCCACACTTACATCTTGCTCTCCTTACGTCAGTATACATCACATCAGTCTGTGACGCTGGCTTTGCAACATCTTGCGTGCCTTTAGGGTCGCCGCGACCAACACTTACCATGCACTGACCACAAAAAATGGAGGCGCCGCGGCTAGAACACTGGACCTTTCACATGCCAAGCGAACGCTCTACCAACTGAGCTACGCCCCATGCACGAGCAAACTGCGCTATTCCCCATTCTTTGCGACTCAGATGCGCACGGACACGATGGTTGGTTGGTTTGTAGCGGTGAAGGGAGCAGAGTACAAAGGCGCGGACCCGTTCATATACACAAAAGTTCCAAGTAGTTTCGATGCTCTGGTATTACAAATGCAAATTCCGTCTGTTTTTAACGTCTTAAATTGAAAGAGCCGTCACAAATTGCTCCGTTTTCACTCCTTGTCGACAATCATACAGCACCTGAGGTAACAAACACATCTCGAGCCCCATTGTGCACTCCATTATTCATGCCAACTCAGTGCCTCGCTCTTTACTACTGTGTACCAATCTTGTCGTCCAACTGCGAAACACTGGGCCACAACAAGTTTCCGCGTCTCCATTGCACTGCGCATACTACGAAACGCTCCCCAAACTTGGCACTCACACTCGCAGCCGACTTTTCCGACTTTCCACGACGCTCACGCTAGTGACAGCATTATTTATAGTTCGACGTCGCGCCAAAGCGAATGAGCACATTTCGCCTACGGCTTAGGCCGCCCTCCTAGTGTGGCTGCTCGGTGTCTGCAGGCAGCGAGGGTCTGCCAGCTTCCTGTGTTCGCACCTATGTCACCTTCGCTTGCTTGTCAGAGACAGACTATCGCAAAACATACAACTCACTCCATGAATTGATTGCTACGGTATCTGTTATCAGCAGTCACAACTAGCAACACCAGTAGCAGCTGACTGGACGCAAAGAATAGGAATGTGCAGTGGGATTTACGTGAACTCGGCGCAAGCTTGTATCTTCCTAGACACATCTGCTGGTTGTGAATTATTCCACATGCATATCAAGGTGCGCATGTAGGTGTGTTTAAAATTCTAGAGGCACTGGGTATTGATCCCAGTACCTCTCGCATACTAAGCAAGCGCTCTACCATCTGAGCTACGCCCGCCCCCCCTAAAACTAATGGTGCTACATACAGCCATATAGACGACACAGACCCTTGCACTCCCATTATTCAGCAGACAAACACTACTCTCTATGTATCCGTTAGGGTGTCTTTCAGGTTTCGTGCATTCTGTATCGAATCGTAGTTGGCCACAATGAAAGTGGCACGTATAACGCCGAAAATAGAATTCGGACACCGCTCTGAGTAAGACCAACGTGTTGTCCACCCTCTAGACTTCAATGAGGTTAAGCTGCGATACCTAAGACAGATCTGCACTCGATGACACCTCGATATCAGCTGGTCCCCACACTTACATCTTGCTCTCCTTACGTCAGTATACATCACATCAGTCTGTGACGCTGGCTTTGCAACATCTTGCGTGCCTTTAGGGTCGCCGCGACCAACACTTACCATGCACTGACCACAAAAAATGGAGGCGCCGCGGCTAGAACCCTGGACCTTTCACATGCCAAGCGAACGCTCTACCAACTGAGCTACGCCCCATGCACGAGCAAACTGCGCTATTCCCCATTCTTTGCGACTCAGATGCGCACGGACACGATGGTTGGTTGGTTTGTAGCGGTGAAGGGAGCAGAGTACAAAGGCGCGGACCCGTTCATATACACAAAAGTTCCAAGTAGTTTCGATGCTCTGGTATTAGAAATGCAAATTCCGTCTATCTTTAACGTCTTAAATTGAAAGAGCCGTCACAAATTGCTCCGTTTTCACTCCTTGTCGACAATCATACAGCACCTGAGGTAACAAACACATCTCGAGCCCCATTGTGCACTCCATTATTCATGCCAACTCAGTGCCTCACTCTTTACTACTGTGTACCAATCTTGTCGTCCAACTGCAAAACACTGGGCCACAACAAGTTTCCGCGTCTCCATTGCACTGCGCACACTACGAAACGCTCCCCAAACTTGGCACTCACCCTCGCAGCCGACTTTTCCGACTTTCCACGACGCTCACGCTAGTGACAGCATTATTTATAGTTCGACGTCGCGCCAAAGCGAATGAGCACATTTCGCCTACGGCTTAGGCCGCCCTCCTAGTGTGGCTGCTCGGTGTCTGCAGGCAGCGAGGGTCTGCCAGCTTCCTGTGTTCGCACCTATGTCACCTTTGCTTGCTTGTCAGAGACAGACTATCGCAAAACATACAACTCACTCCATGAATTGATTGCTACGGCATCTGTTATCAGCAGTCACAACTAGCAACACCAGTAGCAGCTGACTGCACGCAAAGAATAGGAATGTGCAGTGGGATTTACGTGAACTCGGCGCAAGCTTGTATCTTCCTAGACACATCTGCTGGCTGTGAATTATTCCACTTGCATATCAAGGTGCGCATGTAGGTGTGTTAAAAATTCTAGAGGCACTGGGTATTGATCCCAGTACCTCTCGCATACTAAGCAAGCGCTCTACCATCTGAGCTACGCCCGCCCCCCTAAGACTAATGGTGGTACATACAGCAATATAGACGACACAGACCCTTGCACTCCCATTATTCAGCAGACAAACACTACTCTCTATGTATCCGTTAGGGTGTCTTTCAGGTTTCGTGCATTCTGTATCGAATCGTAGTTGGCCACAATGAAAGTGGCACGTATAACGTCGAAAATAGAATTCGGACACCGCTCTGAGTAAGACCAACGTGTTGTCCACCCTCTACACTTCATTGAGGTTAAGCCGCGATACCTAAGACAGATCTGCACTCGATGACACATCGATATCAGCCGGTCCCCACACTTACATCTTGCTCTCCTTACGTCAGTATACATCATATCAGTCTGTGACGCTGGCTTTGCAACATCTTGAGTGCCTTTAGGTTCGCCGCGACCAACACTTACCATGCAATGACCACAAAAAATGGAGGCGCCGCGGCTTGAACCCTGGACCTTTCACATGCCAAGCGAACGCTCTACCAACTGAGCTACGCCCCATGCACGAGCAAACTGCGCTATTCCCCATTCTTTGCGACTCAGATGCGCACGGACACGATGGTTGGTTGGTTTGTAGCGTTGAAGGGAGCAGAGTACAAAGGCGCGGACCCGTTCATATACACAAAAGTTCCAAGTATTTTCGATGCTCAGGTATTACAAATGCAAATTCCGTCTGTTTTTAACGTCTTAAATTGAAAGAGCCGTCACAAATTGCTCCGTTTTCACTCCTTGTCGACAATCATACAGCACCTGAGGTAACAAACACATCTCGAGCCCCATTGTGCACTCCATTATTCATGCCAACTCAGTGCCTCGCTCTTTACTACTGTGTACCAATCTTGTCGTCCAACTGCAAAACACTGGGCCACACCAAGTTTCCGCGTCTCCATTGCACTGCGCATACTACGAAACGCTCCCCAAACTTGGCACTCACACTCGCAGCCGACTTTTCCGACTTTCCACGACGCTCACGCTAGTGACAGCATTATTTATAGTTCGACGTCGCGGCAAAGCGAATGAGCACATTTCGCCTACGGCTTAGGCCGCCCTCCTAGTGTGGCTGCTCGGTGTCTGCAGGCAGCGAGGGTCGGCAAGCTTCCTGTGTTCGCACCTATGTCACCTTTGCTTGCTTGTCAGAGACAGACTATCGCAAAACATTCAACTCACTCAATGAATTGATTGCTACGGCATCTGTTATCAGCAGTCACAACTAGCAACACCAGTAGCAGCTGACTGCACGCAAAGAATAGGAATGTGCAGTGGGATTTACGTGAACTCGGCGCAAGGCAGATCTTTCCGACATAGGCTTGAGAATCTTACGGGAACTCTTGTACTGTTTCTAAATTAAGTGTAGGCGTGAGAGGAGGGTGCATCCTCCGCACTAATAACAGCACGCTTGTCAATTGTGGATGCTAATCATTCGCTTGTATCTTCCTAGACACATCTGCTGGTTGTGAATTATTCCACATGCATATCAAGGTGCGCATGTAGGTGTGTTTAAAATTCTAGAGGCACTGGGTATTGATCCCAGTACCTCTCGCATACTAAGCAAGCGCTCTACCATCTGAGCTACGCCCGCCCCCCCTAAAACTAATGGTGCTACATACAGCCATATAGACGACACAGACCCTTGCACTCCCATTATTCAGCAGACAAACACTACTCTCTATGTATCCGTTAGGGTGTCTTTCAGGTTTCGTGCATTCCGTATCGAATCGTAGTTGGCCACAATGAAAGTGGCACGTATAACGCCGAAAATAGAATTCGGACACCGCTCTGAGTAAGACCAACGTGTTGTCCACCCTCTAGACTTCAATGAGGTTAAGCCGCGATACCTAAGACAGATCTGCACTCGATGACACCTCGATATCAGCTGGTCCCCACACTTACATCTTGCTCTCCTTACGTCAGTATACATCATATCAGTCTGCGACGCTGGCTTTGCAACATCTTGCGTGCCTTTAGGGTCGCCGCGACCAACACTTACCATGCACTGACCACAAAAAATGGAGGCGCCGCGGCTTGAACCCTGGACCTTTCACATGCCAAGCGAACGCTCTACCAACTGAGCTACGCCCCATGCACGAGCAAACTGCGCTATTCCCCATTCTTTGCGACTCATATGCGCACGGACACGATGGTTGGTTGGTTTGTAGCGGTGAAGGGAGCAGAGTACAAAGGCGCGGACCCGTTCATATACACAAAAGTTCCAAGTAGTTTCGATGCTCAGGTATTACAAATGCAAATTCCGTCTGTTTTTAACGTCTTAAATTGAAAGAGCCGTCACAAATTGCTCCGTTTTCACTCCTTGTCGACAATCATACAGCACCTGAGGTAACAAACACATCTCGAGCCCCATTGTGCACTCCATTATTCATGCCAACTCAGTGCCTCGCTCTTTACTACTGTGTACCAATCTTGTCGTCCAACTGCAAAACACTGGGCCACAACAAGTTTCCGCGTCTCCATTGCACTGCGCATACTACGAAACGCTCCCCAAACTTGGCACTCACCCTCGCAGCCGACTTTTCCGACTTTCCACGACGCTCACGCTAGTGACAGCATTATTTATAGTTCGACGTCGCGCCAAAGCGAATGAGCACATTTCGCCTACGGCTTAGGCCGCCCTCCTAGTGAGGCTGCTCGGTGTCTGCAGGCAGCGAGGGTCTGCAAGCTTCCTGTGTTTGCATCTATGTCACCTTTGCTTGCTTGTCAGAACAGACTATCGCAAAACATACAATTCACTCCATGAATTGATTGCTACGGCATCTGTTATCAGCAGTCACAACTAGCAACAACAGTAGCAGCTGACTGCACGCAAAGAATAGGAATGTGCAGTGGGATTTACGTGAACTCGGCGCAAGCTTGTATCTTCCTAGACACATCTGCTGGCTGTGAATTATTCCACTTGCATATCAAGGTGCGCATGTAGGTGTGTTAAAAATTCTAGAGGCACTGGGTATTGATCCCAGTACCTCTCGCATACTAAGCAAGCGCTCTACCATCTGAGCTACGCCCGCCCCCCCTAAGACTAATGGTGCTACATACAGCCATATGGACGACACAGACCCTTGCACTCCCATTATTCAGCAGACAAACACTACTCTCTATGTATCCGTTAGGGTGTCTTTCACCTTTCGTGCATTCTGTATCGAATCGTAGTTGGCCACAATGAAAGTGGCACGTATAACGCCGAAAATAGAATTCGGACACCGCTCTGAGTAAGACCAACGTGTTGTCCACCCTCTAGACTTCAATGAGGTTAAGCCGCGATACTTAAGACAGATCTGCACTCGATGACACCTCGATAACAGCCGGTCCCCACACTTACATCTTGCTCTCCTTACGTCAGTATACATCATATCAGTCTGTGACGCTGGCTTTGCAACATCTTGCGTGCCTTTAGGGTCGCCGCGACCAACACTTACCATGCACTGACCACAAAAAATGGAGGCGCCGCGGCTTGAACCCTGGAACTTTCACATGCCAAGCGAACGCTCTACCAACTGAGCTACGCCCCATGCACGAGCAAACTGCGCTATTCCCCATTCTTTGCGACTCAGATGCGCACGGACACGATGGTTGGTTGGTTTGTAGCGGTGAAGGGAGCAGAGTACAAAGGCGCGGACCCGTTCATATACACAAAAGTTCCAAGTAGTTTCGATGCTCTGGTATTACAAATGCAAATTCCGTCTGTTTTTAACGTCTTAAATTGAAAGAGCCGTCACAAATTGCTCCGTTTTCACTCCTTGTCGACAATCATACAGCACCTGAGGTAACAAACACATCTCGAGCCCCATTGTGCACTCCATTATTCATGCCAACTCAGTGCCTCGCTCTTTACTACTGTGTACCAATCTTGTCGTCCAACTGCAAAACACTGGGCCACAACAAGTTTCCGCGTCTCCATTGCACTGCGCATACTAAGAAACGCTCCCCAAACTTGGCACTCACCCTCGCAGCCGACTTTTCCGACTTTCCACGACGCTCACGCTAGTGACAGCATTATTTATAGTTCGACGTCGCGCCAAAGCGAATGAGCACATTTCGCCTACGGCTTAGGCCGCCCTCCTAGTGTGGCTGCTCGGTGTCTGCAGGCAGCGAGGGTCTGCCAGCTTCCTGTGTTCGCACCTATGTCACCTTTGCTTGCTTGTCAGAGACAGACTATCGCAAAACATACAACTCACTCCATGAATTGATTGCTACGGCATCTGTTATCAGCAGTCACAACTAGCAACACCAGTAGCAGCTGACTGCACGCAAAGAATAGGAATGTGCAGTGGGATTTACGTGAACTCGGCGCAAGCTTGTATCTTCCTAGACACATCTGCTGGCTGTGAATTATTCCACTTGCATATCAAGGTGCGCATGTAGGTGTGTTAAAAATTCTAGAGGCACTGGGTATTGATCCCAGTACCTCTCGCATATTAAGCAAGCGCTCTACCATCTGAGCTACGCCCGCCCCCCTAAGACTAATGGTGCTACATACAGCCATATAGACGACACAGACCCTTGCACTCCCATTATTCAGCAGACAAACACTACTCTCTATGTATCCGTTAGGGTGTCTTTCAGGTTTCGTGCATTCTGTATCGAATCGTAGTTGGCCACAATGAAAGTGGCACGTATAACGTCGAAAATAGAATTCGGACACCGCTCTGAGTAAGACCAACGTGTTGTCCACCCTCTACACTTCATTGAGGTTAAGCCGCGATACCTAAGACAGATCTGCACTCGATGACACATCGATATCAGCCGGTCCCCACACTTACATCTTGCTCTCCTTACGTCAGTATACATCATATCAGTCTGTGACGCTGGCTTTGCAACATCTTGAGTGCCTTTAGGTTCGCCGCGACCAACACTTACCATGCAATGACCACAAAAAATGGAGGCGCCGCGGCTTGAACCCTGGACGTTTCACATGACAAGCGAACGCTCTACCAACTGAGCTACGCCCCATGCACGAGCAAACTGCGCTATTCCCCATTCTTTGCGACTCAGATGCGCACGGACACGATGGTTGGTTGGTTTGTAGCGTTGAAGGGAGCAGAGTACAAAGGCGCGGACCCGTTCATATACACAAAAGTTCCAAGTAGTTTCGATGCTCAGGTATTACAAATGCAAATTCCGTCTGTTTTTAACGTCTTAAATTGAAAGAGCCGTCACAAATTGCTCCGTTTTCACTCCTTGTCGACAATCATACAGCACCTGAGGTAACAAACACATCTCGAGCCCCAATGTGCACTCCATTATTCATGCCAACTCAGTGCCTCGCTCTTTACTACTGTGTACCAATGTTGTCGTCCAACTGCAAAACACTGGGCCACAACAAGTTTCCGCGTCTCCATTGCACTGCGCATACTACGAAACGCTCCCCAAACTTGGCACTCACCCTCGCAGCCGACTTTTCAGACTTTCCACGACGCTCACGCTAGTGACAGCATTATTTATAGTTCGACGTCGCGCCAAAGCGAATGAGCACATTTCGCCTACGGCTTTGGCCGCCCTCCTAGTGTGGCTGCTCGGTGTCTGCAGGCAGCGAGGGTCGGCAAGCTTCCTGTGTTCGCACCTATGTCACCTGTGCTTGCTTGTCAGAGACAGACTATCGCAAAACATTCAACTCACTCAATGAATTGATTGCTACGGCATCTGTTATCAGCAGTCACAACTAGCAACACCAGTAGCAGCAGACTGCACGCAAAGAATAGGAATGTGCAGTGGGATTTACGTGAACTCGGCGCAAGGCAGATCTTTCCGACATAGGCTTGAGAATCTTACGGGAACTCTTGTACTGTTTCTAAATTAAGTGTAGGCGTGGGAGGAGGGTGCTTCCTGCGCACTAATAACAGCACGCTTGTCAATTGTGGATGCTAATCATTCGCTTGTATCTTCCTAGACACATCTGCTGGTTGTGAATTATTCCACATGCATATCAAGGTGCGCATGTAGGTGTGTTTAAAATTCTAGAGGCACTGGGTATTGATCCCAGTACCTCTCGCATACTAAGCAAGCGCTCTACCATCTGAGCTACGCCCGCCCCCCCTAAAACTAATGGTGCTACATACAGCCATATAGACGACACAGACCCTAGCACTCCCATTATTCAGCAGACAAACACTACTCTCTATGTATCCGTTAGGGTGTCTTTCAGGTTTCGTGCATTCTGTATCGAATCGTAGTTGGCCACAATGAAAGTGGCACGTATAACGCCGAAAATAGAATTCGGACACCGCTCTGAGTAAGACCAACGTGTTGTCCACCCTCTAGACTTCAATGAGGTTAAGCCGCGATACCTAAGACAGATCTGCACTCGATGACACCTCGATATCAGCTGGTCCCCACACTTACATCTTGCTCTCCTTACGTCAGTATACATCATATCAGTCTATGACGCTGGCTTTGCAACATCTTGCGTGCCTTTAGGGTCGCCGCGACCAACACTTACCATGCACTGACCACAAAAAATGGAGGCGCCGTGGCTTGAACCCTGGACCTTTCACATGCCAAGCGAACGCTCTACCAACTGAGCTACGCCCCATGCACGAGCAAACTGCGCTATTCCCCATTCTTTGCGACTCAGATGCGCACGGACACGATGGTTGGTTGGTTTGTAGCGGTGAAGGGAGCAGAGTACAAAGGCGCGGACCCGTTCATTTACACAAAAGTTCCAAGTAGTTTCGATGCTCTGGTATTAGAAATGCAAATTCCGTCTGTTTTTAACGTCTTAAATTGAAAGAGCCGTCACAAATTGCTCCGTTTTCACTCCTTGTCGACAATCATACAGCACCTGAGGTAACAAACACATCTCGAGCCCCATTGTGCACTCCATTATTCATGCCAACTCAGTGCCTCGCTCTTTACTACTGTGTACCAATCTTGTCGTCCAACTGCAAAACACTGGGCCACAACAAGTTTCCGCGTCTCCATTGCACTGCGCATACTACGAAACGCTCCCCAAACTTGGCACTCACCCTCGCAGCCGACTTTTCCGACTTTCCACGACGCTCACGCTAGTGACAGCATTATTTATAGTTCGACGTCGCGCCAAAGCGAATGAGCACATTTCGCCTACGGCTTAGGCCGCCCTCCTAGTGTGGCTGCTCGGTGTCTGCAGGCAGCGAGGGTCTGCCAGCTTCCTGTGTTCGCACCTATGTCACCTTTGCTGGCTTGTCAGAGACAGACTATCGCAAAACATACAACTCACTCCATGAATTGATTGCTACGGCATCTGTTATCAGCAGTCACAACTAGCAACACCAGTAGCAGCTGACTGCACGCAAAGAATAGGAATGTGCAGTGGGATTTACGTGAACTCGGCGCAAGCTTGTATCTTCCTAGACACATCTGCTGGCTGTGAATTATTCCACTTGCATATCAAGGTGCGCATGTAGGTGTGTTAAAAATTCTGGAGGCACTGGGTATTGATCCCAGTACCTCTCGCATACTAAGCAAGCGCTCTACCATCTGAGCTACGCCCGCCCCCCTAAGACTAATGGTGCTACATACAGCCATATAGACGACACAGACCCTTGCACTCCCATTATTCAGCAGACAAACACTGCTCTCTATGTATCCGTTAGGGTGTCTTTCAGGTTTCGTGCATTCTGTATCGAATCGTAGTTGGCCACAATGAAAGTGGCACGTATAACGTCGAAAATAGAATTCGGACACCGCTCTGAGTAAGACCAACGTGTTGTCCACCCTCTAGACTTCATTGAGGTTAAGCCGCGATACCTAAGACAGATCTGCACTCGATGACACATCGATATCAGCCGGTCCCCACACTTACATCTTGCTCTCCTTACGTCAGTATACATCATATCAGTCTGTGACGCTGGCTTTGCAACATCTTGAGTGCCTTTAGGTTCGCCGCGACCAACACTTACCATGCATGACCACAAAAAATGGAGGCGCCGCGGCTTGAACCCTGGACCTTTCACATGCCAAGCGAACGCCCTACCAACTGAGCTACGCCCCATGCGCGAGCAAACTGCGCTATTCCCCATTCTTTGCGACTCAGATGCGCACGGACACGATGGTTGGTTGGTTTGTAGCGTTGAAGGGAGCAGAGTACAAAGGCGCGGACCCGTTCATATACACAAAAGTTCCAAGTAGTTTCGATGCTCTGGTATTAGAAATGCAAATTCCGTCTGTTTTTAACGTCTTAAATTGAAAGAGCCGTCACAAATTGCTCCGTTTTCACTCCTTGTCGACAATCATACAGCACCTGAGGTAACAAACACACCTCGAGCCCCATTGTGCACTCCACTATTCATGCCAACTCAGTGCCTCGCTCTTTACTACTGTGTACCAATCTTGTCGTCCAACTGCAAAACACTGGGCCACAACAAGTTTCCGCGTCTCCATTGCACTGCGCATACTACGAAACGCTCCCCAAACTTGGCACTCACCCACGCAGCCGACATTTCCGACTTTCCACGACGCTCACGCTAGTGACAGCATTATTTATAGTTCGACGTCGCGCCAAAGCGAATGAGCACATTTCGCCTACGGCTTAGGCCGCCCTCCTAGTGAGGCTGCTCGGTGTCTGCAGGCAGCGAGGGTCTGCAAGCTTCCTGTGTTCGCATCTATGTCACCTTTGCTTGCTTGTCAGAGACAGACTATCGCAAAACATACAATTCACTCCATGAATTGATTGCTACGGCATCTGTTATCAGCAGTCACAACTAGCAACACCAGTAGCAGGTGACTGCACGCAAAGAATAGGAATGTACAGTGGGATTTACGTGAACTCGGCGCAAGCTTGTATCTTCCTAGACACATCTGCTGGCTGTGAATTATTCCACTTGCATATCAAGGTGCGCATGTAGGTGTGTTAAAAATTCTGGAGGCACTGGGTATTGATCCCAGTACCTCTCGCATACTAAGCAAGCGCTCTACCATCTGAGCTACGCCCGCCCCCACCCGGAGACTAATGGTGCTACATACAGCCATATAGACGACACAGACCCTTGCACTCCCATTATTCAGCAGACAAACACTACTCTCTATGTATCCGTTAGGGTGTCTTTCAGGTTTCTTGCATTCTGTATCGAATCGTAGTTGGCCACAATGAAAGTGGCACGTATAACGTCGAAAATAGAATTCGGACACCACTCTGAGTAAGACCAACGTGTTGTCCACCCTCTATACTTCAATGAGGTTAAGCCGCGATACCTAAGACAGATCTGCACTCGATGACACCTCGATAACAGCCGGTCCCCACAGTTACATCTTGCTCTCCTTACGTCAGTATACATCATACCAGTCTGTGACGCTGGCTTTGCAACATCTTGCGTGCCTTTAGGTTCGCCGCGACCAACACTTACCATGCAATGACCACAAAAAATGGAGGCGCCGCGGCTTGAACCCTGCACCTTTCACATGCCAAGCGAACGCTCTACCAACTGAGCTACGCCCCATGCACGAGCAAACTGCGCTATTCCCCATTCTTTACGACTCAGATGCGCACGGACACGATGGTTGGTTGGTTTGTAGCGGTGAAGGGAGCAGAGTACAAAGGCGCGGACCCGTTCATATACACAAAAGTACTAAGTAGTTTCGATGCTCTGGTATTACAAATGCAAATTCCGTCTGTTTTTAACGTCTTAAATTGAAAGAGCCGTCACAAATTGCTCCGTTTTCACTCCTTGTCGACAATCATACAGCACCTGAGGTAACAAACACATCTCGAGCCCCATTGTGCACTCCATTATTCATGCCAACTCAGTGCCTCGCTCTTTACTACTGTGTACCAATCTTGTCGTCCAACTGCAAAACACTGGGCCACAACAAGTTTCCGCGTCTCCATTGCACTGCGCACACTACGAAACGCTCCCCAAACTTGGCACTCACCCTCGCAGCCGACTTTTCCGACTTTCCACGAAGCTCACGCTAGTGACAGCATTATTTATAGTTCGACGTCGCGCCAAAGCGAATGAGCACATTTCGCCTACGGCTTAGGCCGCCCTCCTAGTGTGGCTGCTCGGTGTCTGCAGGCAGCGAGGGTCTGCCAGCTTCCTGTGTTCGCACCTATGTCACCTTTGCTTGCTTGTCAGAGACAGACTATCGCAAAACATACAACTCACTCCATGAATTAATTGCTACGGCATCTGTTATCAGGAGTCACAACTAGCAACACCAGTAGCAGCTGACTGCACGCAAAGAATAGGAATGTGCAGTGGGATTTACGTGAACTCGGCGCAAGCTTGTATCTTCCTAGACACATCTGCTGGCTGTGAATTATTCCACTTGCATATCAAGGTGCGCATGTAGGTGTGTTGAAAAATCTAGAGGCACTGGGTATCGATCCCAGTACCTCTCGCATACTAAGCAAGCGCTCTACCATCTGAGCTACGCCCGCCACCCCTAAGACTAATGGTGCTACATACAGCCATATAGACGACACAGACCCTTGCACTCCCATTATTCAGCAGACAAACACTACTCTCTATGTATCCGTTAGTGTGTCTTTCAGGTTTCGTGCATTCTGTATCGAATCGTAGTTGGCCACAATGAAAGTGGCACGTATAACGCCGAAAATAGTATTCGGACACCGCTCTGAGTAAGACCAACGTGTTGTCCACCCTCTAGACTTCAATGAGGTTAAGCCGCGATACCTGAGACAGATCTGCGCTCGATGACACCTCGATATCAGCTGGTCCCCACACTTACATCTTGCTCTCCTTACCTCAGTATACATCGTATCAGTCTGTGACGCTGGCTTTGCAACATCTTGCGTGCCTTTAGGTTCGCCGCGACCAACACTTACCATGCACTGACCACAAAAAATGGAGGCGCCGCGGCTCGAACCCTGGACCTTTCACATGCCAAGCGAACGCTCTACCAACTGAGCTACGTCCCATGCACGAGCAAACTGCGCTATTCCCCATTCTTTGCGACTCAGATGCGCACGGACACGATGGTTGGTTGGTTTGTAGCGGTGAAGGGAGCAGAGTACAAAGGCGCGGACCCGTTCATATACACAAAAGTTCCAAGTAGTTTCGATGCTCTGGTATTACAAATGCAAATTCCGTCTGTTTTTAACGTCTTAAATTGAAAGAGCCGTCACAAATTGCTCCGTTTTCACTCCTTGTCGACAATCATACAGCACCTGAGGTAACAAACACATCTCGAGCCCCATTGTGCACTCCATTATTCATGCCAACTCAGTGCCTCGCTCTTTACTACTGTGTACCAATCTTGTCGTCCAACTGCAAAACACTGGGCCACAACAAGTTTCCGCGTCTCCATTGCACTGCGCATACTACGAAACGCTCCCCAAACTTGGCACTCACCCTCGCAGCCGACTTTTCCGACTTTCCACGACGCTCACGCTAGTGACAGCATTATTTATAGTTCGACGTCGCGCCAAAGCGAATGAGCACATTTAGCCTACGGCTTAGGCCGCCCTCCTAGTGTGGCTGCTCGGTGTCTGCAGGCATCGAGGGTCTGCAAGCTTCCTGTGTTCGCACCTATGTCACCTTTGCTTGCTTGTCAGAGACAGACTATCGCAAAACATTCAACTCACTCCATGAATTGATTGCTACGGCATCTGTTATCAGCAGTCACAACTAGCAACACCAGTAGCAGCTGACTGCACGCAAAGAATAGGAATGTGCAGTGGGATTTACGTGAACTCGGCGCAAGCTTGTATCTTCCTAGACACATCTGCTGGCTGTGAATTATTCCACTTGCATATCAAGGTGCACATGTAGGTGTGTTAAAAATTCTAGAGGCACTGGGTATTGATCCCAGTACCTCTCGCATACTAAGCAAGCGCACTACCATCTGAGCTACGCCGGCCCCCCTTAAGACTAATGGTGCTACATACAGCCATATAGACGACACAGACCCTTCCACTCCCATTATTCAGCAGACAAACACTACTCTCTATGTATCCGTTAGGGTGTCTTTCAGGTTTCGTGCATTCTGTATCGAATCGTAGTTGGCCACAATGAAAGTGGCACGTATAACGCCGAAAATAGAATTCGGACACCGCTCTGAGTAAGACCAACGTGTTGTCCACCCTCTAGACTTCAATGAGGTTAAGCCGCGATACCTAAGACAGATCTGCACTCGATGACACCTCGATATCAGCTGGTCCCCACACTTACATCTTGCTCTCCTTACGTCAGTATACATCATATCAGTCTGTGACGCTGGCTTTGCAACATCTTGCGTGCTTTTAGGTTCGCCGCGACCAACACTTACCATGCACTGACCACAAATAATTGAGGCGCCGCAGCTTGAACCCTGGACCTTTCACATGCCAAGCGAACGCTCTACCAACTGAGCTACGCCCCATTCACGAGCAAACTGCGCTATTCCCCATTCTTTGCGACTCAGATGCGCACGGACACGATGGTTGGTTGGTTTGTAGCGGTGAAGGGAGCAGAGTACAAAGGCGCGGACCCGTTCATATACACAAAAGTTCCAAGTAGTTTCGATGCTCTGGTATTACAAATGCAAATTCCGTCTGTTTTTAACGTCTTAAATTAAAAGAGCCGTCACAAATTGCTCCGTTTTCACTCCTTGTCGACAATCATACAGCACCTGAGGTAACAAACACATCTCGAGCCCCATTGTGCACTCCATTATTCATGCCAACTCAGTGCCTCGCTCTTTACTACTGTGTACCAATCTTGTCGTCCAACTGCAAAACACTGGGCCACAACAAGTTTCCGCGTCTCCATTGCACTGCGCATACTACGAAACGCTCCCCAAACTTGGCACTCACCCTCGCAGCCGAATTTTCCGACTTTCCACGACGCTCACGCTAGTGACAGCATTATTTATAGTTCGACGTCGCGCCAAAGCGAATGAGCACATTTCGCCTACGGCTTAGGCCGACCTCCTAATGTGGCTGCTCGGTGTCTGCAGGCAACGAGGGTCTGCCATCTACCTGTGTTCGCACCTATGTCACCTTTGCTTGCTTGTCAGAGACAGGCAATCGCAAAACATACAACTCACTCCATGAATTGATTGCTACGGCATCTGTTATCAGCAGTCACAACTAGCAACAACAGTAGCAGCTGACTGCACGCAAAGAATAGGAATGTGCAGTGGGATTTACGTGAACTCGGCGCAAGCTTGTATCTTCCTAGACACATCTGCTGGCTGTGAATTATTCCACTTGCATATCAAGGTGCACATGTAGGTGTGTTAAAAATTCTAGAGGCACTGGGTATTGATCCCAGTACCTCTCGCATACTAAGCAAGCGCTCTACCATCTGAGCTACGCTCGCCTCCCCGAAGACTAATGGTGCTACATACAGCCATATAGACGACACAGACCCTTGCACTCCCATTATTCAGCAGACGAACACTACTCTCTATGTATCCGTTAGGGTGTCTTTCAGGTTTCGTGCATTCTGTATCGAATCGTAGTTGGTCACAATGAAAGTGGCACGTATAACGTCGAAAATAGAATCCGGACACCACTCTGAGTAAGACCAACGTGTTGTCCACCCTCTATACTTCAATGAGGTTAAGCCGCGGTACTTAAGACAGATCTGCACTCGATGACACCTCGATAACAGCCGGTCCCCACACTTACATCTTGCTCTCCTTACGTCAGTATACATCATATCAGTCTGTGACGCTGGCTTTGCAACATCTTGCGTGCCTTTAGGTCCGCCGCGACCAACACTTACCATGCACTGACCACAAAAAATTGAGGCGCCGCGGCTTGAAACCTGGACCTTTCACATGCCAAGCGAACGCTCTACCAACTGAGCTACGCCCCATGCACGAGCAAACTGCGGTATTCCCCATTCTTTGCGACTCAGATGCGCACGGACACGATGGTTGGTTGGTTTGTAGCGGTGAAGGGAGCAGAGTACAAAGGCGCGGACCCGTTCATATACACAAAAGTTCCAAGTAGTTTCGATGCTCTGGTATTACAAATGCAAATTCCGTCTGTTTTTAACGTCTTAAATTGAAAGAGCCGTCACAAATTGCTCCGTTTTCACTCCTTGTCGACAATCATACGGCACCTGAGGTAACAAACACATCTCGAGCCCCATTGTGCACTCCATTATTCATGCCAACTCAGTGCCTCGCTCTTTACTACTGTGTACCAATCTTGTCGTCCAACTGCAAAACACTGGGCCACAACAAGTTTCCCCGTCTCCATTGCACTGCGCATACTACGAAACGCTCCCCAAACTTGGCACTCACCCTCGCAGCCGACTTTTCCGACTTTCCACGACGCTCACGCTAGTGACAGCATTATTTATAGTTCGACGTCGCGCCAAAGCGAATGAGCACATTTCGCCTACGGCTTAGGCCGCCCTCCTAGTGTGGCTGCTCGGTGTCTGCAGGCAGCGAGGGTCTGCCAGCTTCCTGTGTTCGCACCTATGTCACCTTTGCTTGCTTGTCAGAGACAGACTATCGCAAAACATACAACTCTCTCCATGAATTGATTGCTACGGCATCTGTTATCAGCAGTCACAACTAGCAACACCAGTAGCAGCTGACTGCACGCAAAGAATAGGAATGTGCAGTGGGATTTACGTGAACTCGGCGCAAGCTTGTATCTTCCTAGACACATCTGCTGGCTGTGAATTATTCCACTTGCATATCAAGGTGCGCATGTAGGTGTGTTAAAAATTCTAGAGGCACTGGGTATTGATCCCAGTACCTCTAGCATACAAAGCAAGCGCTCTACCATCTGAGCTACGCTCGCCCCCCCGAAGACTAATGGTGCTACAAACAGCCATATAGACGACACAGACCTTTGCACTCCCATTATTCAGCAGACAAACACTACTCTCTATGTATCCGTTAGGGTGTCTTTCAGGTTTCGTGCATTCTGTATCGAATCGTAGTTGGCCACAATGAAAGTGCACGTATAACGTCGAAAATAGAATTCGGACACCGCTCTGAGTAAGACCAACGTGTTGTCCACCCTCTATACGTCAATGAGGTTAAGCCGCGATACCTAAGACAGATCTGCACTCGATGACACCTCGATAACAGCCGGTCCCCACACTTACATCTTGCTCTCCTTACGTCAGTATACATCATATCAGTCAGTGACGCTGGCTTTGCAACATCTTGCGTGCCTTTAGGTTCGCCGCGACCAACACTTACCATGCACTGAAAACAAAAAATGGAGGCGCCGCGGCTTGAAACCTGCACCTTTCACATGCCAAGCGAACGCTCTACCAACTGAGCTACGCCCCATACACGAGCAAACTGCGCTATTCCCCATTCTTTGCGACTCAGATGCGCACGGACACGATGGTTGGTTGGTTTGTAGCGGTGAAGGGAGCAGAGTACAAAGGCGCGGACCCGTTCATATACACAAAAGTTCCAAGTAGTTTCGATGCTCTGGTATTACAAATGCAAATTCCGTCTGTTTTTAACGTCTTAAATTGAAAGAGCCGTCACAAATTGCTCCGTTTTCACTCCTTGTCGACAATCATACAGCACCTGAGGTAACAAACACATCTCGAGCCCCATTGTGCACTCCATTATTCATGCCAACTCAGTGCCTCGCTCTTTACTACTGTGTACCAATCTTGTCGTCCAACTGCAAAACACTGGGCCACAACAAGTTTCCCCGTCTCCATTGCACTGCGCATACTACGAAACGCTCCCCAAACTTGGCACTCACCCTCGCAGCCGACTTTTCCGACTTTCCACGACGCTCACGCTAGTGACAGCATTATTTATAGTTCGACGTCGCGCCAAAGCGAATGAGCACATTTCGCCTACGGCTTAGGCCGCCCTCCTAGTGTGGCTGCTCGGTGTCTGCAGGCAGCGAGGGTCTGCCATCTTCCTGTGTTCGCACCTATGTCACCTTTGCTTGCTTGTCAGAGACAGGCAATCGCAAAACATACAACTCACTCCATGAATTGATTGCTACGGCATCTGTTATCAGCAGTCACAACTAGCAACACCAGTAGCAGCTGACTGCACGCAAAGAATAGGAATGTGCAGTGGGATTTACGTGAACTCGGCGCAAGCTTGTATCTTCCTAGACACATCTGCTGGCTGTGAATTATTCCACTTGCATATCAAGGTGCGCATGTAGGTGTGTTAAAAATTCTGGAGGCACTGGGTATTGATCCCAGTACCTCTCGCATACTAAGCAAGCGCTCTAGCATCTGAGCTACGCCCGCACACCCGAAGACTAATGGTGCTACAAACAGCCATATAGACGACACAGACCTTTGCACTCCCATTGTTCAGCAGACAAACACTACTCTCTATGTATCCGTTAGGGTGTCTTTCAGGTTTCGTGCATTCTGTATCGAATCGTAGTTGGCCACAATGAAAGTGGCACGTATAACGTCGAAAATAGAATTCGGACACCACTCTGAGTAAGACCAACGTGTTGTCCACCCTCTATACTTCAATGAGGTTAAGCCGCGATACCTAAGACAGATCTGCACTCGATGACACCTCGATAACAGCTGGTCCCCACACTTACATCTTGCTCTCCTTACGTCAGTATACATCATATCAGTCTGTGACGCTGGCTTTGCAACATCTTGCGTGCCTTTAGGTTCGCCGCGACCAACACTTACCATGCACTGACCACAAAAAAATGGAGGCGCCGCGGCTTGAACCCTGGACCCTTCACATTCCAAGCGAACGCTCTACCAACTGAGCTACGCCCCATGCACGAGCAAACTGCGCTGTTCCCCATTCTTTGCGACTCAGATGCGCACGGACACGATGGTTGGTTGGTTCGTAACGGTGAAGGGAGCAGAGTACAAAGGCGCGGACCCGTTCATATACACAAAAGTTCCAAGTAGTTTCGATGCTCTGGTATTACAAATTCAAATTCCGTCTGTTTTTAACGTCTTAAATTGAAAGAGCCGTCACAAATTGCTCCGTTTTCACTCCTTGTCGACAATCATACAGCACCTGAGGTAACAAACACATCTCGAGCCCCATTGTGCACTCCATTATTCATGCCAACTCAGTGCCTCGCTCTTTACTACTGTGTACCAATCTTGTCGTCCAACTGCAAAACACTGGGCGACAACAAGTTTCCGCGTCTCCATTGCATTGCGCATACTACGAAACGCTCCCCAAACTTGGCACGCACCCTCGCAGCCGACTTTTCCGACTTTCCACGACGCTCACGCTAGTGACAGCATAATTTATAGTTCGACGTCGCGCCAAAGCGAATGAGCACATTTCGCCTACGGCTTAGGCCGCCCTCCTAGTGTGGCTGCTCGGTGTCTGCAGGCAGCGAGGGTCTGCCAGCTTCCTGTGTTCGCACCTATGTCACCTTTGCTTGCTTGTTAGAGACAGACTATCGCAAAACATACAACTCACTCCATGAATTGATTGCTACGGCATCTGTTATCAGCAGTCACAACTAGCAACACCAGTAGCAGCTGACTGCACGCAAAGAATAGGAATGTGCAGTGGGATTTACGTGAACTCGGCGCAAGCTTGTAACTTCCTAGACACATCTGCTGGCTGTGAATTATTCCACTTGCATATCAAGGTGCGCATGTAGGTGTGTTAAAAATTCTAGAGGCACTGGGTATCGATCCCAGTACCTCTCGCACACTAAGCAAGCGCTCTACCATCTGAGCTACGCCCGCCCCCCCTAAGAGTAATGGTGCTACATACAGCCATATAGACGACACAGACCCTTGCACTCCCATTATTCAGCAGACAAACACTACTCTCTATGTATCCGTTAGGGTGTCTTTCAGGTTTCGTGCATTCTGTATCGAATCGTAGTTGGCCACAAGAAAGTGGCACGTATAACGTCGAAAATAGAATTCGGACACCGCTCTGAGTAAGACCAACGTTTTGTCCACCCTCTAGACTTCAATGAGGTTAAGCCGCGATACCTTAGACAGATCTGCACTCGATGACACCTCGATAACAGCCGGTCCCCACACTTACATCTTGCTCTCCTTACGTCAGTATACATCATATCAGTCTGTGAAGCTGGCTTGCAACATCTTGCGTGCCTTTAGGTTCGCCGCGACCAACACTTACCATGCACTGACCACAAAAAATGGAGGCGCCGCGGCTTGAACCCTGGACCTTTCACATGCCAAGCCAACGCTCTACCAACTGAGCTACGCCCCATGCACGAGCATACTGCGCTATTCCCCATTTTTTGCGACTCAGATGCGCACGGACACGATGGTTGGTTAGTTTGTAGCGGTGAAGGGAGCAGAGTACAAAGGCGCGGACCCGTTCATATACACAAAAGTTCCAAGTAGTTTCGATGCTCTGGTATTACAAATGCAAATTCCATCTGTTTTTAACGTCTTAAATTGAAAGAGCCGTCACAAATTGCTCCGTTTTCACTCCTTGTCGACAATCATACAGCACCTGAGGTAACAAACACATCTCGAGCCCCATTGTGCACTCCATTATTCATGCCAACTCAGTGCCTCGCTCTTTACTACTGTGTACCAATGTTGTCGTCCAACTGCAAAACACTGGGCCACAACAAGTTTCCGCGTCTCCATTGCACTGCGCATACTACGAAACGCTCCCCAAACTTGGCACTCACCCTCACAGCCGACTTTTCCGACTTTCCACGACGCTCACGCTAGTGACAGCATTATTTATAGTTCGACGTCGCGCCAAAGCGAATGAGCACATTTCGCCTACGGCTTAGGCCGCCCTCCTAGTGAGGCTGCTCGGTGTCTGCAGGCGGGGGTTTGCAAGCTTCCTGTGTTCGCACCTATGTCACCTTTGCTTGCTTGTCAGAGACAGACTATCGCAAAACATACAACTCACTCCATGAATTGATTGCTACGGCATCTGTTATCAGCAGTCACAACTAGCAACACCAGTAGCAGCTGACTGCACGCAAAGAATAGGAATGTGCAGTGGGATTTACGTGAACTCGGCGCAAGCTTGTATCTTCCTAGACACATCTGCTGGCTGTGAATTATTCCACTTGCATATCAAGGTGCACATGTAGGTGTGTTAAAAATTCTAGAGGCACTGGGTATCGATCCCAGTACCTCTCGCATACTAGGGAAGCGCTCTACCATCTCAGCTACGACCGCCCCCCCCCCCTATGACTAATGGTGCTACATACAGCCATATAGACGACACAGACCCTTGCACTCCCATTATTCAGCAGACAAACACTACTCTCTATGTATCCGTTAGGGTGTCTTTCAGGTTTCGTGCATTCTGTATCGAATCGTAGTTGGCCACAATGAAAGTGGCACGTATAACGTCGAAAATAGAATTCGAACACCGCTCTGAGTAAGACCAACGTGTTGTCCACCCTCTAGACTTCAATGAGGTTAAGCCGCGATACCTAAGACAGATCTGCACTCGATGACACCTCGATATCAGCCGGTCCCCACACTTACATCTTGCTCTCCTTACGTCAGTATACATCATATCAGTCTGTGACGCTGGCTTTGCAAAATCTTGCGTGCCTTTAGGTTCGCCGCGACCAACACTTACCATGCACTGACCACAAAAAATGGAGGCGCCGCGGCTTGAACCCTGGACGTTTCACATGCCAAGCGAACGCTCTACCAACTGAGCTACGCCCCACGCACGAGAAAACTGCGCTATTCCCCATTCTTTGCGACTCAGATGCCCACGGACACGATGGTTGGTTGGTTTGTAGCGGTGAAGGGAGCAGAGTACAAAGGCGCGGACCCGTTCATATACACAAAAGTTCCAAGTAGTTTCGATGCTCTGGTATTACAAATGCAAATTCTGTCTGTTTTTAACGTCTTAAATTGAAAGAGCCGTCACAAATTGCTCCGTTTTCACTCCTTGTCGACAATCATACAGCACCTGAGGTAACAAACACATCTCGAGCCCCATTGTGCACTCCATTATTCATGCCAACTCAGTGCCTCGCTCTTTACTACTGTGTACCAATCTTGTCGTCCAACTGCAAAACACTGGGCCACAACAAGTTTCCGCGTCTCCATTGCACTGCGCATACTACGAAACGCTCCCCAAACTTGGCACTCACCCTCGCAGCCCACTTTTCCGACTTTCCACGACGCTCACGCTAGTGACAGCATTATTTATAGTTCGACGTCGCGCCAAAGCGAATGAGCACATTTCGCCTACGGCTTAGGCCGACCTCCTAGTGTGGCTGCTCGGTGTCTGCAGGCAGCGAGGGTCTGCCAGCTTCCTGTGTTCGCACCTATGTCACCTTTGCTTGCTTGTCAGAGACAGACTATCGCAAAACATACAACTCACTCCATGTATTGATTGCTAGGGCATCTGGTATCAGCAGTCACAACTAGCAACACCAGTAGCAGCTGACTGCACGCAAAGAATAGGAATGTGCAGTGGGATTTACGTGAACTCGGCGCAAGCTTGTATCTTCCTAGACACATCTGCTGGCTGTGAATTATTCCACTTGCATATCAAGGTGCGCATGTAGGTGTGTTAAAAATTCTGGAGGGACTGGGTATTGATCTCAGTACCTCTCGCATACTAAGCAAGCGCTCTACCATCTGAGCTACGCCCGCCCACCCGAAGACTAATGGTGCTACATACAGCCATATAGATGACACAGACCCTTGCACTCCCATTATTCAGCAGACAAACACTACTCTCTATGTATGCGTTAGGGTGTCTTTCAGGTTTCGTGCATTCTGTATCGAATCGTAGTTGGCCACAATGAAAGTGGCACGTATAACGTAGAAAATAGAATTCGGACACCGCTCTGAGTAAGACCAACGTGTTGTCCACCCTCTATACTTCAATGAGGTTAAGCCGCGATACCTAAGACAGATCTGCACTCAATGACACCTCGATAACAGCCGGTCCCCACACTTACATCTTGCTCTCCTTACGTCAGTATACATCATATCAGTCTGTGACGCTGGCTTTGCAACATCTTGCGTGCCTTTAGGTTCGCCGCGACCAACACTTACCATGCACTGACCACAAAAAATGGAGGCGCCGCGGCTTGAACCCTGGACCTTTCACATGCCAAGCGAACGCTCTACCAACTGAGCTACGCCCCATGCAAGAGCAAACTCCGCTATTCCCCATTCTTTGCGACTCAGATGCGCACGGACACGATGGTTGGTTGATTTGTAGCGGTGAAGGGAGCAGAGTACAAAGGCGCGGACCCGTTCATATACACAAAAGTTCCAAGTAGTTTCGATGCTCTGGTATTACAAATGCAAATTCCGTCTGTTTGTAACGTCTTAAATTGAAGGAGCCGTCACAAATTGCTCCGTTTTCACTCCTTGTCGACAATCATACAGCACCTGAGGTAACAAACACATCTCGAGCCCCATTGTGCACTCCATTATTCATGCCAACTCAGTGCCTCGCTCTTTACTACAGTGTACCAATCTTGTCGTCCAACTGCAAAACACTGGGCCACAAAAAGTTTCCGCGTTCCATTGCACTGCGCATACTACGAAATGCTCCCCAAACTTGGCACCCACCCTCGCAGCAGACTTTTCCGTCTTTCCACGACGCTCACGCAACGCTCACGCTAGTGACAGCATTATTTATAGTTCGACGTCGCGCCAAATCGAATGAGCACATTTCGCCTACGGCTTAGGCCGCCCTCCTAGTGTGGCTGCTCGGTGTCTGCAGGCAGCGAGGGTCTGCAAGCTCCCTGTGTTCGCACCTATGTCACCTTTTCTTGCTTGTCAGAGACAGACTATCGCAAAACATACAACTCACTCCATGAATTGATTGCTACGGCATCTGTTATCAGCAGTCACAACTAGCAACACCAGTAGCAGCTGACTGCACGCAAAGAATAGGAATGTGCAGTGGGATTTACGTGAACTCGGCCCAAGCTTGTATCTTCCTAGACACATCTGCTGGCTGTGAATTATTCCACTTGCATATCAAGGTGCGCATGTAGGTGTGTTAAAAATTCTGGAGGGACTGGGTATTGATCTCAGTACCTCTCGCATACTAAGCAAGTGCTCTACCATCTGAGCTACGCCGGCCCACCCGAAGACTAATGGTGCTACATACAGCCATATAGATGACACAGACCCTTGCACTCCCATTATTCAGCAGACAAACACTACTCTCTATGTATGCGTTAGGGTGTCTTTCAGGTTTCGTGCATTCTGTATCGAATCGTAGTTGGCCACAATGAAAGTGGCACGTATAACGTAGAAAATAGAATTCGGACACCGCTCTGAGTAAGACCAACGTGTTGTCCACCCTCTATACTTCAATGAGGTTAAGCCGCGATACCTAAGACAGATCTGCACTCAATGACACCTCGATAACAGCCGGTCCCCACACTTACATCTTGCTCTCCTTACGTCAGTATACATCATATCAGTCTGTGACGCTGGCTTTGCAACATCTTGCGTGCCTTTAGGTTCGCCGCGACCAACACTTACCATGCACTGACCACAAAAAATGGAGGCGCCGCGGCTTGAACCCTGGACCTTTCACATGCCAAGCGAACGCTCTACCAACTGAGCTACGCCCCATGCAAGAGCAAACTCCGCTATTCCCCATTCTTTGCGACTCAGATGCGCACGGACACGATGGTTGGTTGGTTTGTAGCGGTGAAGGGAGCAGAGTACAAAGGCGCGGACCCGTTCATATACACAAAAGTTCCAAGTAGTTTCGATGCTCTGGTATTACAAATGCAAATTCCGTCTGTTTGTAACGTCTTAAATTGAAGGAGCCGTCACAAATTGCTCCGTTTTCACTCCTTGTCGACAATCATACAGCACCTGAGGTAACAAACACATCTCGAGCCCCATTGTGCACTCCATTATTCATGCCAACTCAGTGCCTCGCTCTTTACTACAGTGTACCAATCTTGTCGTCCAACTGCAAAACACTGGGCCACAAAAAGTTTCCGCGTTCCATTGCACTGCGCATACTACGAAATGCTCCCCAAACTTGGCACCCACCCTCGCAGCAGACTTTTCCGTCTTTCCACGACGCTCACGCAACGCTCACGCTAGTGACAGCATTATTTATAGTTCGACGTCGCGCCAAATCGAATGAGCACATTTCGCCTACGGCTTAGGCCGACCTCCTAGTGTGGCTGCTCGGTGTCTGCAGGCAGCGATGGTCTGCAAGCTTCCTATGTTCGCACCTATGTCACCTATGCTTGCTTGTCAGAGACAGACTGTCGCAAAACATACAACTCACTCCATGAATTGATTGCTACGGCATCTGTTATCAGCAGTCACAACTAGCAACACCAGTAGCAGCTGACTGCACGCAAAGAATAGGAATGTGCAGTGGGATTTACGTGAACTCTGCGCAAGCTTGTAACTTCCTAGACACATCTGCTGGCTGTGAATTATTCCACTAGCATATCAAGGTGCGCATGTAGGTGTGTTAAAAATTCTAGAGGCACTGGGTGTCGATCCCAGTACCTCTCTCATACTAAGCAAGCGCTCTACCATCTGAGCTACGCCCGCCCCCCCTAAGACTAATGGTGCTACATACAGCCATATAGACGACACAGACCCTTGCACTCCCATTATTCAGCAGACAAACACTACTCTCTATGTATCCGTTAGGGTGTCTTTCAGGTTTCGTGCATTCTGTATCGAATCGTAGTTGGCCACAATGAAAGTGGCACGTATAACGTAGAAAATAGAATTCGGACACCGCTCTGAGTAAGACCAACGTGTTGTCCACCCTCTATACTTCAATGAGGTTAAGCCGCGATACCTAAGACATATCTGCACTCGATGACACCTCGACAACAGCCGGTCCCCACACTTACATCTTGCTCTCCTTACGTCAGTATACATCACATTAGTCTGTGACGCTGGCTTTGCAACATCTTGCGTGCCTTTAGGGTCGCCGCGACCAACACTTACCATGCACTGACCACAAAAAATGGAGGCGCCGCGGCTTGAACCCTGGACCTTTCACACGCCAAGCGAACGCTCTACCAACTGAGCTACGCCCCATGAACGAGCAAACTGCGCTATTCCCCATTCTTTACGACTCAGATGCGCACGGACACGATGGTTGGTTGGTTTGTAGCGGTGAAGGGAGCAGAGTACAAAGGTGCGGACCCGTTCATATACACAAAAGTTCCAAGTAGTTTCGATGCTCTGGTATTACAAATGCAAATTCCGTCTCTTTTTAACGTCTTAAATTGAAAGAGCCGTCACAAATTGCTCCGTTTTCACTCCTTGTCGACAATCATACAGCACCTGAGGTAACAAACACATCTCGAGCCCCATTGTGCACTCCATTATTCATACCAACTCAGGGCCTCGCTCTTTACTACTGTGTACCAATGTTGTCGTCCAACTGCAAAACACTGGGCCACAACAAGTTTCCGCGTCTCCATTGCACTGCGCATACTACGAAACGCTCCCCAAACTTGGCACTCACCCTCGCAGCCGACTTTTCCGACTTTCCACGACGCTCACGCTAGTGACAGCATTATTTATAGTTCGACGTCGCGCCAAAGCGAATGAGCACATTTCGCCTACGGCTTAGGCCGCCCTCCTAGTGTGGCTGCTCGGTGTCTGCAGGCAGCGAGGGTCTGCAAGCTTCCTATGTTCGCACCTATGTCACCTGTGCTTGCTTGTCAGAGACAGACTGTCGCAAAACATACAACTCACTCCATGAATTGATTGCTACGGCATCTGTTATCAGCAGTCACAACTAGCAACACCAGTAGCAGCTGACTGCACGCAAAGAATAGGAATGTGCAGTGGGATTTACGTGAACTCGGCGCAAGGCAGATCTTTCCGACATAGGCTTGAGAATCTTACGGGAACACTTGTACTGTTTCTAAATTAAGTGTAGGCGTGGGAGGAGGGTGCTTCCTGCGCACTAATAACAGCACGCTTGTCAATTGTGGATGCTAATGATTCGCTTGTATCTTCCTAGACACATCTGCTGGTTGTGAATTATTCCACTTGCATATCAAGGTGCGCATGTAGGTGTGTTAAAATCCTGGAGGCACTGGGTATTTATCCCAGTACCTCTCGCATACTAAGCGAGCGATCTACCATCTGAGCTACGCCCGCCCACCCGAAGACTAATGGTGCTACATACAGCCATATAGACGACACAGACCCTTGCACTCCCATTATTCAGCAGACAAACACTACTCTCTATGTATCCGTTAGGGTGTCTTTCAGGTTTCGTGCATTCTGTATCGAATCGTAGTTGGCCACAATGAAAGTGGCACGTATAACGTAGAAAATAGAATTCGGACACCGCTCTGAGTAAGACCAACGTGTTGTCCACCCTCTATACTTCAATGAGGTTAAGCCGCGATACCTAAGACAGATCTGCACTCGATGACACCTCGATAACAGCCGGTCCCCACACTTACATCTTGCTCTCCTTACGTCAGTATACATCATATCAGTCTGTGACGCTGGCTTTGCAACATCTTGCGTGCCTTTAGGTTCGCCGCGACCAACACTTACCATGCACTGACCACAAAAAATGGAGGCGCCGCGGCTTGAACCCTGTACCTTTCACATGCCAAGCGAACGCTCTACCAACTGAGCTACGCCCCATGCACGAGCAAACTGCGCTATTCCCCATTCTTTGCGACTCAGATGCGCACGGACACGATGGTTGGTTGGTTTGTAGCGGTGAAGGGAGCAGAGTACAAAGGCGCGGACCCGTTCATATACACAAAAGTTCCAAGTAGTTTCGATGCTCTGGTATTACAAATGCAAATTCCGTCTGTTTTTAACGTCTTAAATTGAAAGAGCCGTCACAAATTGCTCCGTTTTCACTCCTTGTCGACAATCATACAGCACCTGAGGTAACAAACACATCTCGAGCCCCATTGTGCACTCCATTATTCATGCCAACTCAGTGCCTCGCTCTTTACTACTGTGTAAAAATCTTGTCGTCCAACTGCAAAACACTGGGCCACAACAAGTTTCCGCGACTCCATTGCACTGCGCATACTACGAAATGCTCCCCAAACTTGGCACTCACCCTCGCAGCCGACTTTACCGACTTTCCACGACGCTCACGCTAGTGACAGCATTATTTATAGTTCGACGTCGCGCCAAATCGAATGAGCACATTTCGCCTACGGCTTAGGCCGCCCTCCTAGTGTGGCTGCTCGGTGTCTGCAGGCAGCGAGGGTCTGCAAGCTTCCTATGTTCGCACCTATGTCACCTGTGCTTGCTTGTCAGAGACAGACTATCGCAAAACATACAACTCACTCCATGAATTGATTGCTACGGCATCTGTTATCAGCAGTCACAACTAGCAACACCAGTAGCAGCTGACTGCACGCAAAGAATAGGAATGTGCAGTATGATTTACGTGAACTCGGCGCAAGCTTGTAACTTCCTAGACACATCTGCTGGCTGTGAATTATTCCACTAGCATATCAAGGTGCGCATGTAGGTGTGTTAAAAATTCTAGAGGCACTGGGTGTCGATCCCAATACCTCTCTCATACTAAGCAAGCGCTCTACCATCTGAGCTACGCCCGCCCCCCCTAAGACTAATGGTGCTACATACAGCCATATAGACGACACAGACCCTTGCACTCCCATTATTCAGCAGACAAACACTACTCTCTATGTATCCGTTAGGGTGTCTTTCAGGTTTCGTGCATTCTGTATCGAATCGTAGTTGGCCACAATGAAAGTGGCACGTATAACGTAGAAAATAGAATTCGGACACCGCTCTGAGTAAGACCAACGTGTTGTCCACCGTCTATACTTCAATGAGGTTAAGCCGCGATACCTAAGACATATCTGCACTCGATGACACCTCGATAACAGCCGGTCCCCACACTTACATCTTGCTCTCCTTACGTCAGTATACATCATATCAGTCTGTGACGCTGGCTTTGCAACATCTTGCGTGCCTTTAGGTTCGCCGCGACCAACACTTACGATGCACTGACCACAAAAAATGGAGGCGCCGCGGCTTGAACCCTGGACCTTTCACATGCCAAGCGAACGCTCTACCAACTGAGCTACGCCCCATGAACGAGCAAACTGCGCTATTCCCCATTCTTGACGACTCAGATGCGCACGGACACGATGGTTGGTTGGTTTGTAGCGGTGAAGGGAGCAGAGTACAAAGGCGCGGACCCGTTCATATACACAAAAGTTCCAAGTAGTTTCGATGCTCTGGTATTACAAATGCAAATTCCGTCTGTTTTTAACGTCTTAAATTGAAAGAGCCGTCACAAATTGCTCCGTTTTCACTCCTTGTCGACAATCATACAGCACCTGAGGTAACAAACACATCTCGAGCCCCATTGTGCACTCCATTATTCATACCAACTCAGGGCCTCGCTCTTTACTACTGTGTACCAATGTTGTCGTCCAACTGCAAAACACTGGGCCACAACAGGTTTCCGCGTCTCCATTGCACTGCGCATACTACGAAACGCTCCCCAAACTTGGCACTCACCCTCGCAGCCGACTTTTCCGACTTTCCACGACGCTCACGCAACGCTCACGCTAGTGACAGCATTATTTATAGTTCGACGTCGCGCCAAAGCGAATGAGCACATTTCGCCTACGGCTTAGGCCGCCCTCCTAGTGTGGCTGCTCGGTGTCTGCAGGCAGCGAGGGTCTGCAAGCTTCCTGTGTTCGCACCTATGTCACCTGTGCTTGCTTGTCAGAGACAGACTATCGCAAAACATACAACTCACTCCATGAATTGATTGCTACGGCATCTGTTATCAGCAGTCACAAATAGCAACACCAGTAGCAGCTGACTGCACGCAAAGAATAGGAATGTGCAGTGGGATTTACGTGAACTCGGCGCAAGCTTGTATCTTCCTAGACACATCTGCTGGCTGTGAATTATTCCACTTGCATATCAAGGTGCGCATGTAGGTGTGTTAAAAATTCTGGAGGCACTGGGTATTGATCCCAGTACCTCTCGCATACTAAGCAAGCACTCTACCATCTGAGCTACGCCCGCCCACCCGAAGACTAATGGTGCTACATACAGTCATATAGACGACACAGACCCTTGCACTCCCATTATTCAGCAGACAAACACTACTCTCTATGTATCCGTTAGGGTGTCTTTCAGGTTTCGTGCATTCTGTATCGAATCGTAGGTGGCCAAAATGAAAGTGGCACGTATAACGTAGAAAATAGAATTCGGACACCGCTCTGAGTAAGACCAACGTGTTGTCCACCCTCTAGACTTCAATGAGGTTAAGCCGCGATACCTAAGACAGATCTGCACTCGATGACACCTCGATATCAGCTGGTCCCCACACTTACATCTTGCTCTCCTTACGTCAGTATACATCATATCAGTCTGTGACGCTGGCTTTGCAACATCTTGCGTGCCTTTAGGTTAGCCGCGACCAACACTTACCATGCACTAACCCCAAAAAGCGGAGGCGCCGCGGCTTGCACCCTGCACCTTTCACATGCCAAGCGAACGTTCTACCAACTGAGCTACGCCCCATGCACGAGCAAACTGCGCTATTCCCCATTCTTTGCGACTCAGATGCGCACGGACACGATGGTTGGTTGGTTTGTAGCGGTGAAGGGAGCAGAGTACAAAGGCGCGGACCCGTTCATATACACAAAAGTTCCAAGTAGTTTCGATGCTCTGGTATTACAAATGCAAATTCCGTCTGTTTTTAACGTCTTAAATTGAAAGAGCCGTCACAAATTGCTCCGTTTTCACTCCTTGTCGACAATCATACAGCACCTGAGGTAACAAACACATCTCGAGCCCCATTGTGCACTCCATTATTCATGCCAACTCAGTGCCTCGCTCTTTACTACTGTGTACCAATGTTGTCGTCCAACTGCAAAACACTGGGCCACAACAAGTTTCCGCGTCTCCATTGCACTGCGCATACTACGAAATGCTCCCCAAACTTGGCACTCACCCTCGCAGCCGACTTTTCCGACTTTCCACGACGCTCACGCTAGTGACAGCATTATTTATAGTTCGACGTCGCGCCAAATCGAATGAGCACATTTCGCCTACGGCTTAGGCCGCCCTCCTAGTGTGGCTGCTCAGTGCCTGCAGGCAGCGAGGGTCTGCAAGCTTCCTGTGTTCGCACCTATGTCACCTGTGCTTGCTTGTCAGAGACAGACTATCGCAAAACATACAACTCACTCCATGAATTGATTGCTACGGCATCTGTTATCAGCAGTCACAACTAGCAACACCAGTAGCAGCTGACTGCACGCAAAGAATAGGAATGTGCAGTGGGATTTACGTGAACTCGGCGCAAGGCAGATCTTTCCGACATAGGCTTGAGAATCTTACGGGAACACTTGTACTGTTTCTAAATTAAGTGTAGGCGTGGGAGGAGGGTGCTTCCTGCGCACTAATAACAGCACGCTTGTCAATTGTGGATGCTAATCATTCGCTTGTATCTTCCTAGACACATCTGCTGGCTGTGAATTATTCCACTTGCATATCAAGGTGCGCATGTAGGTGTGTTAAAAATTCTAGAGGCACTGGGTATTGATCCCAGTACCTCTCGCATACTAAGCAAGCGCTCTACCATCTGAGCTACGCCCGCCCCACCCCTAAGACTAATGGTGATACATACAGCCATATAGACGACACAGACCCTTGCACTCCCATTATTCAGCAGACAAACACTACTCTCTATGTATCCGTTAGGGTGTCTTTCAGGTTTCGTGCATTCTGTATCGAATCGTAGTTAGCCACAATGAAAGTGGCACGTATAACGTCGAAAATAGAATTCGGACACCGCTCTGAGTAAGACCAACGTGTTGTCCACCCTCTATACTTAAATGAGGTTAAGCCGCGATACCTAAGAGAGATCTGCACTCGATGACACCTCGATAACAGCCGGTCCCCACACTTACATCTTGCTCTCCTTACGTCAGTATACATCATATCAGTCTGTGACGCTGGCTTTGCAACATCTTGCGTGCCTTTAGGTTCGCCGCGACCAACACTTACCATGCACTGACCACAAAAAAATGGAGGCGCCGCGGCTTGAACCCTCGACTTTCCACATGCCAAGCGAACGTTCTACCAACTGAGCTACGCCCCATGCACGAGCAAACTGCGCTATTCCCCATTCTTTGCGACTCAGATGCGCACGGATACGATGGTTGGTTGGTTTGTAGCTGTGAAGGGAGCAGAGTACAAAGGCGCGGACCCGTTCATATACACAAAAGTTCCAAGTAGTATCGATGCTCTGGTATTACAAATGCAAATTCCGTCTGTTTTTAACGTCTTAAATTGAAAGAGCCATCACAAATTGCTCCGTTTTCACTCCTTGTCGACAATCATACAGCACCTGAGGTAACAAACACATCTCGAGCCCCATTGTGCACTCCATTATTCATGCCAACTCAGTGCCTCGCTCTTTACTACTGTGTACCAATCTTGTCGTCCAACTGCAAAACACTGGGCCACAACAAGTTTCCGCGTCTCCATTGCACTGCGCATACTACGAAATGCTCCCCAAACATGGCACTCACCCTCGCAGCCGACTTTTCCGACTTTCCACGACGCTCACGCAACGCTCACGCTAGTGACAGCATTATTTATAGTTCGACGTCGCGCCAAATCGAATGAGCACATTTCGCCTACGGCTTAGGCCGCCCTCCTAGTGTGGCTGCTCAGTGCCTGCAGGCAGCGAGGGTCTGCAAGCTTCCTGTGTTCGCACCTATGTCACCTGTGCTTGCTTGTCAGAGACAGACTATCGCAAAACATACAACTCACTCCATGAATTGATTGCTACGGCATCTGTTATCAGCAGTCACAACTAGCAACACCAGTAGCAGCTGACTGCATGCAAAGAATAGGAATGTGCAGTGGGATTTACGTGAACTCGGCGCAAGGCAGATCTTTCCGACATAGGCTTGAGAATCTTACGGGAACACTTGTACTGTTTCTAAATTAAGTGTAGGCGTGGGAGGAGGGTGCTTCCTGCGCACTAATAACAGCACGCTTGTCAATTGTGGATGCTAATCATTCGCTTGTATCTTCCTAGACACATCTGCTGGCTGTGAATTATTCCACTTGCATATCAAGGTGCGCATGTAGGTGTGTTAAAAATTCTAGAGGCACTGGGTATTGATCCCAGTACCTCTCGCATACTAAGCAAGCGCTCTACCATCTGAGCTACGCCCGCCCCACCACTAAGACTAATGGTGCTACATACAGCCATATAGACGACACAGACCCTTGCACTCCCATTATTCAGCAGACAAACACTACTCTCTATGTATCCGTTAGGGTGTCTTTCAGGTTTCGTGCATTCTGTATCGAATCGTAGTTAGCCACAATGAAAGTGGCACGTATAACGTCGAAAATAGAATTCGGACACCGCTCTGAGTAAGACCAACGTGTTGTCCACCCTCTATACTTCAATGAGGTTAAGCCGCGATACCTAAGACAGATCTGCACTCGATGACACCTCGATAACAGCCGGTCCCCACACTTACATCTTGCTCTCCTTACGTCAGTATACATCATATCAGTCTGTGACGCTGGCTTTGCAACATCTTGCGTGCCTTTAGGTTCGCCGCGACCAACACTTACCATGCACTGACCACAAAAAATGGAGGCGCCGCGGCTTGAACCCTGGACCTTTCACATGCCAAGCGAACGCTCTACCAACTGAGCTACGCCCCATGCACGAGCAAACTGCGCTATTCCCCATTCTTTGCGACTCAGATGCGCACGGACACGATGGTTGGTTGGTTTGTAGCGGTGAAGGGAGCAGAGTACAAAGGCGCGGACCCGTTCATATACACAAAAGTTCCAAGTAGTATCGATGCTCTGGTATTACAAATGCAAATTCCGTCTGTTTTTAACGTCTTAAATTGAAAGAGCCGTCACAAATTGCTCCGTTTTCACTCCTTGTCGACAATCATACAGCACCTGAGGTAACAAACACATCTCGAGCCCCATTGTGCACTCCATTATTCATGCCAACTCAGTGCCTCGCTCTTTACTACTGTGTACCAATCTTGTCGTCCAACTGCAAAACACTGGGCCACAACAAGTTTCCGCGTCTCCATTGCACTGCGCATACTACGAAATGCTCCCCAAACATGGCACTCACCCTCGCAGCCGACTTTTCCGACTTTCCACGACGCTCACGCTAGTGACAGCATTATTTATAGTTCGACGTCGCGCCAAATCGAATGAGCACATTTCGCCTACGGCTTAGGCCGCCCTCCTAGTGTGGCTGCTCAGTGCCTGCAGGCAGCGAGGGTCTGCAAGCTTCCTGTGTTCGCACCTATGTCACCTGTGCTTGCTTGTCAGAGACAGACTATCGCAAAACATACAACTCACTCCATGAATTGATTGCTACGGCATCTGTTATCAGCAGTCACAACTAGCAACACCAGTAGCAGCTGACTGCACGCAAAGAATAGGAATGTGCAGTGGGATTTACGTGAACTCGGCGCAAGGCAGATCTTTCCGACATAGGCTTGAGAATCTTACGGGAACACTTGTACTGTTTCTAAATTAAGTGTAGGCGTGGGAGGAGGGTGCTTCCTGCGCACTAATAACAGCACGCTTGTCAATTGTGGATGCTAATCATTCGCTTGTATCTTCCTAGACACATCTGCTGGCTGTGAATTGTTCCACTTGCATATCAAGGTGCGCATGTAGGTGTGTTAAAAATTCTAGAGGCACTGGGTATTGATCCCAGTACCTCTCGCATACTAAGCAAGCGCTCTACCATCTGAGCTACGCCCGCCCCACCCCTAAGACTAATGGTGCTACATACAGCCATATAGACGACACAGACCCTTGCACTCCCATTATTCAGCAGACAAACACTACTCTCTATGTATCCGTTAGGGTGTCTTTCAGGTTTCGTGCATTCTGTATCGAATCGTAGTTAGCCACAATGAAAGTGGCACGTATAACGTCGAAAATAGAATTCGGACACCGCTCTGAGTAAGACCAACGTGTTGTCCACCCTCTATACTTCAATGAGGTTAAGCCGCGATACCTAAGACAGATCTGCACTCGATGACACCTCGATAACAGCCGGTCCCCACACTTACATCTTGCTCTCCTTACGTCAGTATACATCATATCAGTCTGTGACGCTGGCTTTGCAACATCTTGCGTGCCTTTAGGTTCGCCGCGACCAACACTTACCATGCACTGACCACAAAAAAATGGAGGCGCCGCGGCTTGAACCCTCGACTTTCCACATGCCAAGCGAACGTTCTACCAACTGAGCTACGCCCCATGCACGAGCAAACTGCGCTATTCCCCATTCTTTGCGACTCAGATGCGCACGGACACGATGGTTGGTTGGTTTGTAGCTGTGAAGGGAGCAGAGTACAAAGGCGCGGACCCGTTCATATACACAAAAGTTCCAAGTAGTATCGATGCTCTGGTATTACAAATGCAAATTCCGTCTGTTTTTAACGTCTTAAATTGAAAGAGCCGTCACAAATTGCTCCGTTTTCACTCCTTGTCGACAATCATACAGCACCTGAGGTAACAAACACATCTCGAGCCCCATTGTGCACTCCATTATTCATGCCAACTCAGTGCCTCGCTCTTTACTACTGTGTACCAATCTTGTCGTCCAACTGCAAAACACTGGGCCACAACAAGTTTCCGCGTCTCCATTGCACTGCGCATACTACGAAACGCTCCCCAAACTTGGCACTCACCCTCGCAGCCGACTTTTCCGACTTTCCACGACGCTCACGCAACGCTCACGCTAGTGACAGCATTATTTATAGTTCGACGTCGCGCCAAATCGAATGAGCACATTTCGCCTACGGCTTAGGCCGCCCTCCTAGTGTGGCTGCTCAGTGCCTGCAGGCAGCGAGGGTCTGCAAGCTTCCTGTGTTCGCACCTATGTCACCTGTGCTTGCTTGTCAGAGACAGACTATCGCAAAACATACAACTCACTCCATGAATTGATTGCTACGGCATCTGTTATCAGCAGTCACAACTAGCAACACCAGTAGCAGCTGACTGCATGCAAAGAATAGGAATGTGCAGTGGGATTTACGTGAACTCGGCGCAAGGCAGATCTTTCCGACATAGGCTTGAGAATCTTACGGGAACACTTGTACTGTTTCTAAATTAAGTGTAGGCGTGGGAGGAGGGTGCTTCCTGCGCACTAATAACAGCACGCTTGTCAATTGTGGATGCTAATCATTCGCTTGTATCTTCCTAGACACATCTGCTGGCTGTGAATTATTCCACTTGCATATCAAGGTGCGCATGTAGGTGTGTTAAAAATTCTAGAGGCACTGGGTATTGATCCCAGTACCTCTCGCATACTAAGCAAGCGCTCTACCATCTGAGCTACGCCCGCCCCACCACTAAGACTAATGGTGCTACATACAGCCATATAGACGACACAGACCCTTGCACTCCCATTATTCAGCAGACAAACACTACTCTCTATGTATCCGTTAGGGTGTCTTTCAGGTTTCGTGCATTCTGTATCGAATCGTAGTTAGCCACAATGAAAGTGGCACGTATAACGTCGAAAATAGAATTCGGACACCGCTCTGAGTAAGACCAACGTGTTGTCCACCCTCTATACTTCAATGAGGTTAAGCCGCGATACCTAAGACAGATCTGCACTCGATGACACCTCGATAACAGCCGGTCCCCACACTTACATCTTGCTCTCCTTACGTCAGTATACATCATATCAGTCTGTGACGCTGGCTTTGCAACATCTTGCGTGCCTTTAGGTTCGCCGCGACCAACACTTACCATGCACTGACCACAAAAAATGGAGGCGCCGCGGCTTGAACCCTGGACCTTTCACATGCCAAGCGAACGCTCTACCAACTGAGCTACGCCCCATGCACGAGCAAACTGCGCTATTCCCCATTCTTTGCGACTCAGATGCGCACGGACACGATGGTTGGTTGGTTTGTAGCGGTGAAGGGAGCAGAGTACAAAGGCGCGGACCCGTTCATATACACAAAAGTTCCAAGTAGTTTCGATGCTCTGGTATTACAAATGCAAATTCCGTCTGTTTTTAACGTCTTAAATTGAAAGAGCCGTCACAAATTGCTCCGTTTTCACTCCTTGTCGACAATCATACAGCACCTGAGGTAACAAACACATCTCGAGCCCCATTGTGCACTCCATTATTCATGCCAACTCAGTGCCTCGCTCTTTACTACTGTGTACCAATCTTGTCGTCCAACTGCAAAACACTGGGCCACAACAAGTTTCCGCGTCTCCATTGCACTGCGCATACTACGAAATGCTCCCCAAACTTGGCACTCACCCTCGCAGCCGACTTTTCCGACTTTCCACGACGCTCACGCTAGTGACAGCATTATTTATAGTTCGACGTCGCGCCAAATCGAATGAGCACATTTCGCCTACGGCTTAGGCCGCCCTCCTAGTGTGGCTGCTCAGTGCCTGCAGGCAGCGAGGGTCTGCAAGCTTCCTGTGTTCGCACCTATGTCACCTGTGCTTGCTTGTCAGAGACAGACTATCGCAAAACATACAACTCACTCCATGAATTGATTGCTACGGCATCTGTTATCAGCAGTCACAACTAGCAACACCAGTAGCAGCTGACTGCACGCAAAGAATAGGAATGTGCAGTGGGATTTACGTGAACTCGGCGCAAGGCAGATCTTTCCGACATAGGCTTGAGAATCTTACGGGAACACTTGTACTGTTTCTAAATTAAGTGTAGGCGTGGGAGGAGGGTGCTTCCTGCGCACTAATAACAGCACGCTTGTCAATTGTGGATGCTAATCATTCGCTTGTATCTTCCTAGACACATCTGCTGGCTGTGAATTGTTCCACTTGCATATCAAGGTGCGCATGTAGGTGTGTTAAAAATTCTAGAGGCACTGGGTATTGATCCCAGTACCTCTCGCATACTAAGCAAGCGCTCTACCATCTGAGCTACGCCCGCCCCACCACTAAGACTAATGGTGCTACATACAGCCATATAGACGACACAGACCCTTGCACTCCCATTATTCAGCAGACAAACACTACTCTCTATGTATCCGTTAGGGTGTCTTTCAGGTTTCGTGCATTCTGTATCGAATCGTAGTTAGCCACAATGAAAGTGGCACGTATAACGTCGAAAATAGAATTCGGACACCGCTCTGAGTAAGACCAACGTGTTGTCCACCCTCTATACTTCAATGAGGTTAAGCCGCGATACCTAAGAGAGATCTGCACTCGATGACACCTCGATAACAGCCGGTCCCCACACTTACATCTTGCTCTCCTTACGTCAGTATACATCATATCAGTCTGTGACGCTGGCTTTGCAACATCTTGCGTGCCTTTAGGTTCGCCGCGACCAACACTTACCATGCACTGACCACAAAAAATGGAGGCGCCGCGGCTTGAACCCTGGACCTTTCACATGCCAAGCGAACGCTCTACCAACTGAGCTACGCCCCATGCACGAGCAAACTGCGCTATTCCCCATTCTTTGCGACTCAGATGCGCACGGACACGATGGTTGGTTGGTTTGTAGCGGTGAAGGGAGCAGAGTACAAAGGCGCGGACCCGTTCATATACACAAAAGTTCCAAGTAGTTTCGATGCTCTGGTATTACAAATGCAAATTCCGTCTGTTTTTAACGTCTTAAATTGAAAGAGCCGTCACAAATTGCTCCGTTTTCACTCCTTGTCGACAATCATACAGCACCTGAGGTAACAAACACATCTCGAGCCCCATTGTGCACTCCATTATTCATGCCAACTCAGTGCCTCGCTCTTTACTACTGTGTACCAATCTTGTCGTCCAACTGCAAAACACTGGGCCACAACAAGTTTCCGCGTCTCCATTGCACTGCGCATACTACGAAATGCTCCCCAAACTTGGCACTCACCCTCGCAGCCGACTTTTCCGACTTTCCACGACGCTCACGCTAGTGACAGCATTATTTATAGTTCGACGTCGCGCCAAATCGAATGAGCACATTTCGCCTACGGCTTAGGCCGCCCTCCTAGTGTGGCTGCTCAGTGCCTGCAGGCAGCGAGGGTCTGCAAGCTTCCTGTGTTCGCACCTATGTCACCTGTGCTTGCTTGTCAGAGACAGACTATCGCAAAACATACAACTCACTCCATGAATTGATTGCTACGGCATCTGTTATCAGCAGTCACAACTAGCAACACCAGTAGCAGCTGACTGCACGCAAAGAATAGGAATGTGCAGTGGGATTTACGTGAACTCGGCGCAAGGCAGATCTTTCCGACATAGGCTTGAGAATCTTACGGGAACACTTGTACTGTTTCTAAATTAAGTGTAGGCGTGGGAGGAGGGTGCTTCCTGCGCACTAATAACAGCACGCTTGTCAATTGTGGATGCTAATCATTCGCTTGTATCTTCCTAGACACATCTGCTGGCTGTGAATTATTCCACTTGCATATCAAGGTGCGCATGTAGGTGTGTTAAAAATTCTAGAGGCACTGGGTATTGATCCCAGTACCTCTCGCATACTAAGCAAGCGCTCTACCATCTGAGCTACGCCCGCCCCACCCCTAAGACTAATGGTGCTACATACAGCCATATAGACGACACAGACCCTTGCACTCCCATTATTCAGCAGACAAACACTACTCTCTATGTATCCGTTAGGGTGTCTTTCAGGTTTCGTGCATTCTGTATCGAATCGTAGTTAGCCACAATGAAAGTGGCACGTATAACGTCGAAAATAGAATTCGGACACCGCTCTGAGTAAGACCAACGTGTTGTCCACCCTCTATACTTCAATGAGGTTAAGCCGCGATACCTAAGACAGATCTGCACTCGATGACACCTCGATAACAGCCGGTCCCCACACTTACATCTTGCTCTCCTTACGTCAGTATACATCATATCAGTCTGTGACGCTGGCTTTGCAACATCTTGCGTGCCTTTAGGTTCGCCGCGACCAACACTTACCATGCACTGACCACAAAAAAATGGAGGCGCCGCGGCTTGAACCCTCGACTTTCCACATGCCAAGCGAACGTTCTACCAACTGAGCTACGCCCCATGCACGAGCAAACTGCGCTATTCCCCATTCTTTGCGACTCAGATGCGCACGGACACGATGGTTGGTTGGTTTGTAGCTGTGAAGGGAGCAGAGTACAAAGGCGCGGACCCGTTCATATACACAAAAGTTCCAAGTAGTATTACAAATGCAAATTCCGTCTGTTTTTAACGTCTTAAATTGAAAGAGCCGTCACAAATTGCTCCGTTTTCACTCCTTGTCGACAATCATACAGCACCTGAGGTAACAAACACATCTCGAGCCCCATTGTGCACTCCATTATTCATGCCAACTCAGTGCCTCGCTCTTTACTACTGTGTACCAATCTTGTCGTCCAACTGCAAAACACTGGGCCACAACAAGTTTCCGCGTCTCCATTGCACTGCGCATACTACGAAACGCTCCCCAAACTTGGCACTCACCCTCGCAGCCGACTTTTCCGACTTTCCACGACGCTCACGCTAGTGACAGCATTATTTATAGTTCGACGTCGCGCCAAAGCGAATGAGCACATTTCGCCTACGGCTTAGGCCGCCCTCCTAGTGTGGCTGCTCAGTGCCTGCAGGCAGCGAGGGTCTGCAAGCTTCCTGTGTTCGCACCTATGTCACCTGTGCTTGCTTGTCAGAGACAGACTATCGCAAAACATACAACTCACTCCATGAATTGATTGCTACGGCATCTGTTATCAGCAGTCACAACTAGCAACACCAGTAGCAGCTGACTGCACGCAAAGAATAGGAATGTGCAGTGGGATTTACGTGAACTCGGCGCAAGGCAGATCTTTCCGACATAGGCTTGAGAATCTTACGGGAACACTTGTACTGTTTCTAAATTAAGTGTAGGCGTGGGAGGAGGGTGCTTCCTGCGCACTAATAACAGCACGCTTGTCAATTGTGGATGCTAATCATTCGCTTGTATCTTCCTAGACACATCTGCTGGCTGTGAATTATTCCACTTGCATATCAAGGTGCGCATGTAGGTGTGTTAAAAATTCTAGAGGCACTGGGTATTGATCCCAGTACCTCTCGCATACTAAGCAAGCGCTCTACCATCTGAGCTACGCCCGCCCCACCCCTAAGACTAATGGTGCTACATACAGCCATATAGACGACACAGACCCTTGCACTCCCATTATTCAGCAGACAAACACTACTCTCTATGTATCCGTTAGGGTGTCTTTCAGGTTTCGTGCATTCTGTATCGAATCGTAGTTGGCCAAAATGAAAGTGGCACGTATAACGTCGAAAATAGAATTCGGACACCGCTCTGAGTAAGACCAACGTGTTGTGTACCCTCTAGACTTCAATGAGGTTAAGCCGCGATACCTAAGACAGATCTGCACTCGATGACACCTCGATAACAGCCGGTCCCCACACTTACATCTTGCTCTCCTTACGTCAGTATACATCATATCAGTCTGTGACGCTGGCTTTGCAAAATCTTGCGTGCCTTTAGGTTCGCCGCGACCAACACTTACCATGCACTGACCACAAAAAATGGAGGCACCGCGGCTTGAATCCTGGGCCTTTCACATGCGAAGCGAACGCTCTACCAACTGAGCTACGCCCCATGTACGAGCAAACTGCGCTATTCCCCATTCTTTGCGACTCAGATGCGCACGGACACGATGGTTGGTTGGTTTGTAGCGGTGAAGGGAGCAGAGTACAAAGGCGCCGACCCGTTCCTATACACAAAAGTTCCAAGTAGTTTCGATTCTCTGGTATTACAAATGCAAATTCCGTCTGTTTTTAACGTCTTAAATTGAAAGAGCCGTCACAAATTGCTCCGTTTTCACTCCTTGTCGACAATCATACAGCACCTGAGGTAACAAACACATCTCGAGCCCCATTGTGCACTCCATTATTCATGCCAACTCAGTGCCTCGCTCTTTACTACTGTGTACCAATCTTGTCGTCCAACTGCAAAACACTGGGCCACAACAAGTTTCCGCGTCTCCATTGCACTGCGCATACTACGAAATGCTCCCCAAACTTGGCACTCACCCTCGCAGCCGACTTTTCCGACTTTCCGCAACGCTCACGCTAGTGACAGCATTATTTATAGTTCGACGTCGCGCCAAATCGAATGAGCACATTTCGCCTACGGCTTAGGCCGCCCTCCTAGTGTGGCTGCTCAGTGCCTGCAGGCAGCGAGGGTCTGCAAGCTTCCTGTGTTCGCACCTATGTCACCTGTGCTTGCTTGTCAGAGACAGACTATCGCAAAACATACAACTCACTCCATGAATTGATTGCTACGGCATCTGTTATCAGCAGTCACAACTAGCAACACCAGTAGCAGCTGACTGCACGCAAAGAATAGGAGTGTGCAGTGGGATTTACGTGAACTCGGCGCAAGGCAGATCTTTCCGACATAGGCTTGAGAATCTTACGGGAACACTTGTACTGTTTCTAAATTAAGTGTAGGCGTGGGAGGAGGGTGCTTCCTGCGCACTAATAACAGCACGCTTGTCAATTGTGGATGCTAATCATTCGCTTGTATCTTCCTAGACACATCTGCTGGCTGTGAATTATTCCACTTGCATATCAAGGTGCGCATGTAGGTGTGTTAAAAATTCTAGAGGCACTGGGTATTGATCCCAGTACCTCTCGCATACTAAGCAAGCGCTCTACCATCTGAGCTACGCCCGCCCCACCCCTAAGACTAATGGTGCTACATACAGCCATATAGACGACACACACCCTTGCACTCCCATTATTCAGCAGACAAACACTACTCTCTATGTATCCGTTAGGGTGTCTTTCAGGTTTCGTGCATTCTGTATCGAATCGTAGTTAGCCACAATGAAAGTGGCACGTATAACGTCGAAAATAGAATTCGGACACCGCTCTGAGTAAGACCAACGTGTTGTCCACCCTCTATACTTCAATGAGGTTAAGCCGCGATACCTAAGACAGATCTGCACTCGATGACACCTCGATAACAGCCGGTCCCTACACTTACATCTTGCTCTCCTTACGTCAGTATACATCATATCAGTCTGTGACGCTGGCTTTGCAAAATCTTGCGTGCCTTTAGGTTCGCCGCGACCAACACTTACCATGCACTGACCACAAAAAATGGAGGCACCGCGGCTTGAATCCTGGACCTTTCACATGCGAAGCGAACGCTCTACCAACTGAGCTACGCCCCATGTACGAGCAAACTGCGCTATTCCCCATTCTTTGCGACTCAGATGCGCACGGACACGATGGTTGGTTGGTTTGTAGCGGTGAAGGGAGCAGAGTACAAAGGCGCCGACCCGTTCATATACACAAAAGTTCCAAGTAGTTTCGATTCTCTGGTATTACAAATGCAAATTCCGTCTGTTTTTAACGTCTTAAATTGAAAGAGCCGTCACAAATTGCTCCGTTTTCACTCCTTGTCGACAATTATACAGCACCTGAGGTAACAAACACATCTCGAGCCCCATTGTGCACTACATTATTTATGCCAACTCAGTGCCTCGCTCTTTACTACTGTGTACCAATCTTGTCGTCCAACTGCAAAACACTGGGCCACAACAAGTTTCCGCGTCTCCATTGCACTGCGCATACTACGAAACGCTCCCCAAACTTGGCACTCACCCTCGCAGCCGACTTTTCCGACTTTCCATGACGCTCACGCAACGCTCACGCTAGTGACAGCATTATTTATAGTTCGACGTCGCGCCAAAGCGAATGAGCACAATTCGCCTACGGCTTAGGCCGCCCTCCTAGTGTGGCTGCTCGGTGTCTGCAGGCAGCGAGGGTCTGCAAGCTTCCTGTGTTCGCACCTATGTCAGCTGTGCTTGCTTGTCAGAGACAGACTATCGCAAAACATACAACTCACTCCATGAATTGATTGCTACGGCATCTGTTATCAGCAGTCACAACTAGCAACACCAGTAGCAGCTGACTGCACGCAAAGAATAGGAATGTGCAGTGGGATTTACGTGAACTCGGCGCAAGGCAGATCTTTCCGACATAGGCTTGAGAATCTTACGGGAACACTTGTACTGTTTCTAAATTAAGTGTAGGCGTGGGAGGAGGGTACTTCCTGCGCACTAATAACAGCACGCTTGTCAATTGTGGATGCTAATCATTCGCTTGTATCTTCCTAGACACATCTGCTGGTTGTGAATTATTCCACTTGCATATCAAGTTGCCCATGTAGGTGTGTTAAAAATTCTGGAGGCACTGGGTATTGACTCCGGTACCTCTCGCATACTATGCGAGCGCTCTACCATCTGAGCTACGCCCGCCCCCCCGAAGACTAATGGTGCTACATACAGCCATATAGACGACACAGACCCTTGCACTCCCATTATTCAGCAGACAAACACTACTCTCTATGTATCCGTTAGGGTGTCTTTCAGGTTTCGTGCATTCTGTATCGAATCGTAGTTGGCCAAAATGAAAGTGGCACGTATAACGTCGAAAATAGAATTCGGACACCGCTCTGAGTAAGACCAACGTGTTGTGTACCCTCTAGACTTCAATGAGGTTAAGCCGCGATACCTAAGACAGATCTGCACTCGATGACACCTCGATAACAGCCGGTCCCCACACTTACATCTTGCTCTCCTTACGTCAGTATACATCATATCAGTCTGTGACGCTGGCTTTGCAAAATCTTGCGTGCCTTTAGGTTCGCCGCGACCAACACTTACCATGCACTGACCACAAAAAATGGAGGCACCGCGGCTTGAATCCTGGACCTTTCACATGCGAAGCGAACGCTCTACCAACTGAGCTACGCCCCATGCACGAGCAAACTGCGCTATTCCCCATTCTTTGCGACTCAGATGCGCACGGACACGATGGTTGGTTGGTTTGTAGCGGTGAAGGGAGCAGAGTACAAAGGCGCGGACCCATTCATATACACAAAAGTTCCAAGTAGTTTCGATGCTCTGGTATTACAAATGCAAATTCCGTCTGTTTTTAACGTCTTAAATTGAAAGAGCCGTCACAAATTGCTCCGTTTTCACTCCTTGTCGACAATCATACAGCACCTGAGGTAACAAACACATCTCGAGCCCCATTGTGCACTCCATTATTCATGCCAACTCAGTGCCTCGCTCTTTACTACTGTGTACCAATCTTGTCGTCCAACTGCAAAACACTGGGCCACAACAAGTTTCCGCGTCTCCATTGCACTGCGCATACTACGAAATGCTCCCCAAACTTGGCACTCACCCTCGCAGCCGACTTTTCCGACTTTCCGCAACGCTCACGCTAGTGACAGCATTATTTATAGTTCGACGTCGCGCCAAAGCGAATGAGCACAATTCGCCTACGGCTTAGGCCGCCCTCCTAGTGTGGCTGCTCGGTGTCTGCAGGCAGCGAGGGTCTGCAAGCTTCCTGTGTTCGCACCTATGTCACCTGTGCTTGCTTGTCAGAGACAGACTATCGCAAAACATACAACTCACTCCATGAATTGATTGCTACGGCATCTGTTATCAGCAGTCACAACTAGCAACACCAGTAGCAGCTGACTGCACGCAAAGAATAGGAATGTGCAGTGGGATTTACGTGAACTCGGCGCAAGGCAGATCTTTCCGACATAGGCTTGAGAATCTTACGGGAACACTTGTACTGTTTCTAAATTAAGTGTAGGCGTGGGAGGAGGGTGCTTCCTGCGCACTAATAACAGCACGCTTGTCAATTGTGGATGCTAATCATTCGCTTGTATCTTCCTAGACACATCTGCTGGCTGTGAATTATTCCACTTGCATATCAAGGTGCGCATGTAGGTGTGTTAAAAATTCTAGAGGCACTGGGTATTGATCCCAGTACCTCTCGCATACTAAGCAAGCGCTCTACCATCTGAGCTACGCCCGCCCCACCCCTAAGACTAATGGTGCTACATACAGCCATATAGACGACACAGACCCTTGCACTCCCATTATTCAGCAGACAAACACTACTCTCTATGTATCCGTTAGGGTGTCTTTCAGGTTTCGTGCATTCTGTATCGAATCGTAGTTAGCCACAATGAAAGTGGCACGTATAACGTCGAAAATAGAATTCGGACACCGCTCTGAGTAAGACCAACGTGTTGTCCACCCTCTATACTTCAATGAGGTTAAGCCGCGATACCTAAGACAGATCTGCACTCGATGACACCTCGATAACAGCCGGTCCCTACACTTACATCTTGCTCTCCTTACGTCAGTATACATCATATCAGTCTGTGACGCTGGCTTTGCAACATCTTGCGTGCCTTTAGGTTCGCCGCGACCAACACTTACCATGCACTGACCACAAAAAATGGAGGCACCGCGGCTTGAATCCTGGACCTTTCACATGCGAAGCGAACGCTCTACCAACTGAGCTACGCCCCATGCACGAGCAAACTGCGCTATTCCCCATTCTTTGCGACTCAGATGCGCACGGACACGATGGTTGGTTGGTTTGTAGCGGTGAAGGGAGCAGAGTACAAAGGCGCGGACCCATTCATATACACAAAAGTTCCAAGTAGTTTCGATGCTCTGGTATTACAAATGCAAATTCCGTCTGTTTTTAACGTCTTAAATTGAAAGAGCCGTCACAAATTGCTCCGTTTTCACTCCTTGTCGACAATCATACAGCACCTGAGGTAACAAACACATCTCGAGCCCCATTGTGCACTCCATTATTCATGCCAACTCAGTGCCTCGCTCTTTACTACTGTGTACCAATCTTGTCGTCCAACTGCAAAACACTGGGCCACAACAAGTTTCCGCGTCTCCATTGCACTGCGCATACTACGAAATGCTCCCCAAACTTGGCACTCACCCTCGCAGCCGACTTTTCCGACTTTCCGCAACGCTCACGCTAGTGACAGCATTATTTATAGTTCGACGTCGCGCCAAAGCGAATGAGCACAATTCGCCTACGGCTTAGGCCGCCCTCCTAGTGTGGCTGCTCGGTGTCTGCAGGCAGCGAGGGTCTGCAAGCTTCCTGTGTTCGCACCTATGTCACCTGTGCTTGCTTGTCAGAGACAGACTATCGCAAAACATACAACTCACTCCATGAATTGATTGCTACGGCATCTGTTATCAGCAGTCACAACTAGCAACACCAGTAGCAGCTGACTGCACGCAAAGAATAGGAATGTGCAGTGGGATTTACGTGAACTCGGCGCAAGGCAGATCTTTCCGACATAGGCTTGAGAATCTTACGGGAACACTTGTACTGTTTCTAAATTAAGTGTAGGCGTGGGAGGAGGGTGCTTCCTGCGCACTAATAACAGCACGCTTGTCAATTGTGGATGCTAATCATTCGCTTGTATCTTCCTAGACACATCTGCTGGCTGTGAATTATTCCACTTGCATATCAAGGTGCGCATGTAGGTGTGTTAAAAATTCTAGAGGCACTGGGTATTGATCCCAGTACCTCTCGCATACTAAGCAAGCGCTCTACCATCTGAGCTACGCCCGCCCCACCCCTAAGACTAATGGTGCTACATACAGCCATATAGACGACACAGACCCTTGCACTCCCATTATTCAGCAGACAAACACTACTCTCTATGTATCCGTTAGGGTGTCTTTCAGGTTTCGTGCATTCTGTATCGAATCGTAGTTAGCCACAATGAAAGTGGCACGTATAACGTCGAAAATAGAATTCGGACACCGCTCTGAGTAAGACCAACGTGTTGTCCACCCTCTATACTTCAATGAGGTTAAGCCGCGATACCTAAGACAGATCTGCACTCGATGACACCTCGATAACAGCCGGTCCCTACACTTACATCTTGCTCTCCTTACGTCAGTATACATCATATCAGTCTGTGACGCTGGCTTTGCAACATCTTGCGTGCCTTTAGGTTCGCCGCGACCAACACTTACCATGCACTGACCACAAAAAATGGAGGCACCGCGGCTTGAATCCTGGACCTTTCACATGCGAAGCGAACGCTCTACCAACTGAGCTACGCCCCATGTACGAGCAAACTGCGCTATTCCCCATTCCTTGCGACTCAGATGCGCACGGACACGATGGTTGGTTGGTTTGTAGCGGTGAAGGGAGCAGAGTACAAAGGCGCCGACCCGTTCATATACACAAAAGTTCCAAGTAGTTTCGATTCTCTGGTATTACAAATGCAAATTCCGTCTGTTTTTAACGTCTTAAATTGAAAGAGCCGTCACAAATTGCTCCGTTTTCACTCCTTGTCGACAATTATACAGCACCTGAGGTAACAAACACATCTCGAGCCCCATTGTGCACTACATTATTTATGCCAACTCAGTGCCTCGCTCTTTACTACTGTGTACCAATCTTGTCGTCCAACTGCAAAACACTGGGCCACAACAAGTTTCCGCGTCTCCATTGCACTGCGCATACTACGAAACGCTCCCCAAACTTGGCACTCACCCTCGCAGCCGACTTTTCCGACTTTCCACGACGCTCACGCAACGCTCACGCTAGTGACAGCATTATTTATAGTTCGACGTCGCGCCAAAGCGAATGAGCACAATTCGCCTACGGCTTAGGCCGCCCTCCTAGTGTGGCTGCTCGGTGTCTGCAGGCAGCGAGGGTCTGCAAGCTTCCTGTGTTCGCACCTATGTCACCTGTGCTTGCTTGTCAGAGACAGACTATCGCAAAACATACAACTCACTCCATGAATTGATTGCTACGGCATCTGTTATCAGCAGTCACAACTAGCAACACCAGTAGCAGCTGACTGCACGCAAAGAATAGGAATGTGCAGTGGGATTTACGTGAACTCGGCGCAAGGCAGATCTTTCCGACATAGGCTTGAGAATCTTACGGGAACACTTGTACTGTTTCTAAATTAAGTGTAGGCGTGGGAGGAGGGTACTTCCTGCGCACTAATAACAGCACGCTTGTCAATTGTGGATGCTAATCATTCGCTTGTATCTTCCTAGTAACATCTGCTGGTTGTGAATTATTCCACTTGCATATCAAGTTGCGCATGTAGGTGTGTTAAAAATTCTGGAGGCACTGGGTATTGACCCCAGTACCTCTCGCATACTAAGCGAGCGCTCTACCATCTGTGCTACGCCCGCCCCCCCGAAGACTAATGGTGCTACATACAGCCATATAGACGACACAGACCCTTGCACTCCCATTATTCAGCAGACAAACACTACTCTCTATGTATCCGTTAGGGTGTCTTTCAGGTTTCGTGCATTCTGTATCGAATCGTAGTTGGCCAAAATGAAAGTGGCACGTATAACGTCGAAAATAGAATTCGGACACCGCTCTGAGTAAGACCAACGTGTTGTGTACCCTCTAGACTTCAATGAGGTTAAGCCGCGATACCTAAGACAGATCTGCACTCGATGACACCTCGATAACAGCCGGTCCCCACACTTACATCTTGCTCTCCTTACGTCAGTATACATCATATCAGTCTGTGACGCTGGCTTTGCAAAATCTTGCGTGCCTTTAGGTTCGCCGCGACCAACACTTACCATGCACTGACCACAAAAAATGGAGGCACCGCGGCTTGAATCCTGGACCTTTCACATGCGAAGCGAACGCTCTACCAACTGAGCTACGCCCCATGCACGAGCAAACTGCGCTATTCCCCATTCTTTGCGACTCAGATGCGCACGGACACGATGGTTGGTTGGTTTGTAGCGGTGAAGGGAGCAGAGTACAAAGGCGCGGACCCGTTCATATACACAAAAGTTCCAAGTAGTTTCGATGCTCTGGTATTACAAATGCAAATTCCGTCTGTTTTTAACGTCTTAAATTGAAAGAGCCGTCACAAATTGCTCCGTTTTCACTCCTTGTCGACAATCATACAGCACCTGAGGTAACAAACACATCTCGAGCCCCATTGTGCACTCCATTATTCATGCCAACTCAGTGCCTCGCTCTTTACTACTGTGTACCAATCTTGTCGTCCAACTGCAAAACACTGGGCCACAACAAGTTTCCGCGTCTCCATTGCACTGCGCATACTACGAAATGCTCCCCAAGCTTGGCACTCACCCTCGCAGCCGACTTTTCCGACTTTCCACGACGCTCACGCTAGTGACAGCATTATTTATAGTTCGACGTCGCGCCAAAGCGAATGAGCACAATTCGCCTACGGCTTAGGCCGCCCTCCTAGTGTGGCTGCTCGGTGTCTGCAGGCAGCGAGGGTCTGCAAGCTTCCTGTGTTCGCACCTATGTCACCTGTGCTTGCTTGTCAGAGACAGACTATCGCAAAACATACAACTCACTCCATGAATTGATTGCTACGGCATCTGTTATCAGCAGTCACAACTAGCAACACCAGTAGCAGCTGACTGCACGCAAAGAATAGGAATGTGCAGTGGGATTTACGTGAACTCGGCGCAAGGCAGATCTTTCCGAAATAGGCTTGAGAATCTTACGGGAACACTTGTACTGTTTCTAAATTAAGTGTAGGCGTGGGAGGAGGGTACTTCCTGCGCACTAATAACAGCACGCTTGTCAATTGTGGATGCTAATCATTCGCTTGTATCTTCCTAGACACATCTGCTGGTTGTGAATTATTCCACTTGCATATCAAGTTGCGCATGTAGGTGTGTTAAAAATTCTGGAGGTACTGGGTATTGACCCCAGTACCTCTCGCATACTAAGCGAGCGCTCTACCATCTGAGCTACGCCCGCCCCCTCGAAGACTAATGGTGCTACATACAGCCATATAGACGACACAGACCCTTGCACTCCCATTATTCAGCAGACAAACACTACTCTCTATGTATCCGTTAGGGTGTCTTTCAGGTTTCGTGCATTCTGTATCGAATCGTAGTTGGCCAAAATGAAAGTGGCACGTATAACGTCGAAAATAGAATTCGGACACCGCTCTGAGTAAGACCAACGTGTTGTGTACCCTCTAGACTTCAATGAGGTTAAGCCGCGATACCTAAGACAGATCTGCACTCGATGACACCTCGATAACAGCCGGTCCCCACACTTACATCTTGCTCTCCTTACGTCAGTATACATCATATCAGTCTGTGACGCTGGCTTTGCAACATCTTGCGTGCCTTTAGGTTCGCCGCGACCAACACTTACCATGCACTGACCACAAAAAATGGAGGCACCGCGGCTTGAACCCTGGACCTTTCACATGCCAAGCGAACGCTCTACCAACTGAGCTACGCCCCATGCACGAGCAAACTGCGCTATTCCCCATTCTTTGCGACTCAGATGCGCACGGACACGATGGTTGGTTGGTTTGTAGCGGTGAAGGGAGCAGAGTACAAAGGCGCGGACCCGTTCATATACACAAAAGTTCCAAGTAGTTTCGATGCTCTGGTATTACAAATGCAAATTCCGTCTGTTTTTAACGTCTTAAATTGAAAGAGCCGTCACAAATTGCTCCGTTTTCACTCCTTGTCGACAATTATACAGCACCTGAGGTAACAAACACATCTCGAGCCCCATTGTGCACTACATTATTTATGCCAACTCAGTGCCTCGCTCTTTACTACTGTGTACCAATCTTGTCGTCCAACTGCAAAACACTGGGCCACAACAAGTTTCCGCGTCTCCATTGCACTGCGCATACTACGAAACGCTCCCCAAACTTGGCACTCACCCTCGCAGCCGACTTTTCCGACTTTCCACGACGCTCACGCTAGTGACAGCATTATTTATAGTTCGACGTCGCGCCAAAGCGAATGAGCACAATTCGCCTACGGCTTAGGCCGCCCTCCTAGTGTGGCTGCTCGGTGTCTGCAGGCAGCGAGGGTCTGCAAGCTTCCTGTGTTCGCACCTATGTCACCTGTGCTTGCTTGTCAGAGACAGACTATCGCAAAACATACAACTCACTCCATGAATTGATTGCTACGGCATCTGTTATCAGCAGTCACAACTAGCAACACCAGTAGCAGCTGACTGCACGCAAAGAATAGGAATGTGCAGTGGGATTTACGTGAACTCGGCGCAAGGCAGATCTTTCCGACATAGGCTTGAGAATCTTACGGGAACACTTGTACTGTTTCTAAATTAAGTGTAGGCGTGGGAGGAGGGTACTTCCTGCGCACTAATAACAGCACGCTTGTCAATTGTGGATGCTAATCATTCGCTTGTATCTTCCTAGACACATCTGCTGGTTGTGAATTATTCCACTTGCATATCACGTTGCGCATGTAGGTGTGTTAGAAATTCTGGAGGCACTGGGTATTGACCCCAGTACCTCTCGCATACTAAGCGAGCGCTCTACCATCTGAGCTACACCCGCCCCCCCGAAGACTAATGGTGCTACATACAGCCATATAGACGACACAGACCCTTGCACTCCCATTATTCAGCAGACAAACACTACTCTCTATGTATCCGTTAGGGTGTCTTTCAGGTTTCGTGCATTCTGTATCGAATCGTAGTTGGCCAAAATGAAAGTGGCACGTATAACGTCGAAAATAGAATTCGGACACCGCTCTGAGTAAGACCAACGTGTTGTGTACCCTCTAGACTTCAATGAGGTTAAGCCGCGATACCTAAGACAGATCTGCACTCGATGACACCTCGATAACAGCCGGTCCCCACACTTACATCTTGCTCTCCTTACGTCAGTATACATCATATCAGTCTGTGACGCTGGCTTTGCAAAATCTTGCGTGCCTTTAGGTTCGCCGCGACCAACACTTACCATGCACTGACCACAAAAAATGGAGGCACCGCGGCTTGAATCCTGGACCTTTCACATGCGAAGCGAACGCTCTACCAACTGAGCTACGCCCCATGCACGAGCAAACTGCGCTATTCCCCATTCTTTGCGACTCAGATGCGCACGGACACGATGGTTGGTTGGTTTGTAGCGGTGAAGGGAGCAGAGTACAAAGGCGCGGACCCGTTCATATACACAAAAGTTCCAAGTAGTTTCGATGCTCTGGTATTACAAATGCAAATTCCGTCTGTTTTTAACGTCTTAAATTGAAAGAGCCGTCACAAATTGCTCCGTTTTCACTCCTTGTCGACAATCATACAGCACCTGAGGTAACAAACACATCTCGAGCCCCATTGTGCACTCCATTATTCATGCCAACTCAGTGCCTCGCTCTTTACTACTGTGTACCAATCTTGTCGTCCAACTGCAAAACACTGGGCCACAACAAGTTTCCGCGTCTCCATTGCACTGCGCATACTACGAAATGCTCCCCAAGCTTGGCACTCACCCTCGCAGCCGACTTTTCCGACTTTCCACGACGCTCACGCAACGCTCACGCTAGTGACAGCATTATTTATAGTTCGACGTCGCGCCAAAGCGAATGAGCACAATTCGCCTACGGCTTAGGCCGCCCTCCTAGTGTGGCTGCTCGGTGTCTGCAGGCAGCGAGGGTCTGCAAGCTTCCTGTGTTCGCACCTATGTCACCTGTGCTTGCTTGTCAGAGACAGACTATCGCAAAACATACAACTCACTCCATGAATTGATTGCTACGGCATCTGTTATCAGCAGTCACAACTAGCAACACCAGTAGCAGCTGACTGCACGCAAAGAATAGGAATGTGCAGTGGGATTTACGTGAACTCGGCGCAAGGCAGATCTTTCCGACATAGGCTTGAGAATCTTACGGGAACACTTGTACTGTTTCTAAATTAAGTGTAGGCGTGGGAGGAGGGTACTTCCTGCGCACTAATAACAGCACGCTTGTCAATTGTGGATGCTAATCATTCGCTTGTATCTTCCTAGACACATCTGCTGGTTGTGAATTATTCCACTTGCATATCACGTTGCGCATGTAGGTGTGTTAAAAATTCTGGAGGCACTGGGTATTGACCCCAGTACCTCTCGCATACTAAGCGAGCGCTCTACCATCTGAGCTACACCCGCCCCCCCGAAGACTAATGGTGCTACATACAGCCATATAGACGACACAGACCCTTGCACTCCCATTATTCAGCAGACAAACACTACTCTCTATGTATCCGTTAGGGTGTCTTTCAGGTTTCGTGCATTCTGTATCGAATCGTAGTTGGCCAAAATGAATGTGGCACGTATAACGTCGAAAATAGAATTCGGACACCGCTCTGAGTAAGACCAACGTGTTGTGTACCCTCTAGACTTCAATGAGGTTAAGCCGCGATACCTAAGACAGATCTGCACTCGATGACACCTCGATAACAGCCGGTCCCCACACTTACATCTTGCTCTCCTTACGTCAGTATACATCATATCAGTCTGTGACGCTGGCTTTGCAAAATCTTGCGTGCCTTTAGGTTCGCCGCGACCAACACTTACCATGCACTGACCACAAAAAATGGAGGCACCGCGGCTTGAATCCTGGACCTTTCACATGCGAAGCGAACGCTCTACCAACTGAGCTACGCCCCATGCACGAGCAAACTGCGCTATTCCCCATTCTTTGCGACTCAGATGCGCACGGACACGATGGTTGGTTGGTTTGTAGCGGTGAAGGGAGCAGAGTACAAAGGCGCGGACCCGTTCATATACACAAAAGTTCCAAGTAGTTTCGATGCTCTGGTATTACAAATGCAAATTCCGTCTGTTTTTAACGTCTTAAATTGAAAGAGCCGTCACAAATTGCTCCGTTTTCACTCCTTGTCGACAATCATACAGCACCTGAGGTAACAAACACATCTCGAGCCCCATTGTGCACTCCATTATTCATGCCAACTCAGTGCCTCGCTCTTTACTACTGTGTACCAATCTTGTCGTCCAACTGCAAAACACTGGGCCACAACAAGTTTCCGCGTCTCCATTGCACTGCGCATACTACGAAATGCTCCCCAAGCTTGGCACTCACCCTCGCAGCCGACTTTTCCGACTTTCCACGACGCTCACGCAACGCTCACGCTAGTGACAGCATTATTTATAGTTCGACGTCGCGCCAAAGCGAATGAGCACAATTCGCCTACGGCTTAGGCCGCCCTCCTAGTGTGGCTGCTCGGTGTCTGCAGGCAGCGAGGGTCTGCAAGCTTCCTGTGTTCGCACCTATGTCACCTGTGCTTGCTTGTCAGAGACAGACTATCGCAAAACATACAACTCACTCCATGAATTGATTGCTACGGCATCTGTTATCAGCAGTCACAACTAGCAACACCAGTAGCAGCTGACTGCACGCAAAGAATAGGAATGTGCAGTGGGATTTACGTGAACTCGGCGCAAGGCAGATCTTTCCGACATAGGCTTGAGAATCTTACGGGAACACTTGTACTGTTTCTAAATTAAGTGTAGGCGTGGGAGGAGGGTACTTCCTGCGCACTAATAACAGCACGCTTGTCAATTGTGGATGCTAATCATTCGCTTGTATCTTCCTAGACACATCTGCTGGTTGTGAATTATTCCACTTGCATATCAAGTTGCGCATGTAGGTGTGTTAAAAATTCTGGAGGTACTGGGTATTGACCCCAGTACCTCTCGCATACTAAGCGAGCGCTCTACCATCTGAGCTACGCCCGCCCCCCCGAAGACTAATGGTGCTACATACAGCCATATAGACGACACAGACCCTTGCACTCCCATTATTCAGCAGACAAACACTACTCTCTATGTATCCGTTAGGGTGTCTTTCAGGTTTCGTGCATTCTGTATCGAATCGTAGTTGGCCAAAATGAAAGTGGCACGTATAACGTCGAAAATAGAATTCGGACACCGCTCTGAGTAAGACCAACGTGTTGTGTACCCTCTAGACTTCAATGAGGTTAAGCCGCGATACCTAAGACAGATCTGCACTCGATGACACCTCGATAACAGCCGGTCCCCACACTTACATCTTGCTCTCCTTACGTCAGTATACATCATATCAGTCTGTGACGCTGGCTTTGCAAAATCTTGCGTGCCTTTAGGTTCGCCGCGACCAACACTTACCATGCACTGACCACAAAAAATGGAGGCACCGCGGCTTGAATCCTGGACCTTTCACATGCGAAGCGAACGCTCTACCAACTGAGCTACGCCCCATGCACGAGCAAACTGCGCTATTCCCCATTCTCTGCGACTCAGATGCGCACGGACACGATGGTTGGTTGGTTTGTAGCGGTGAAGGGAGCAGAGTACAAAGGCGCGGACCCGTTCATATACACAAAAGTTCCAAGTAGTTTCGATGCTCTGGTATTACAATTGCAAATTCCGTCTGTTTTTAACGTCTTAAAGTGAAAGAGCCGTCACAAATTGCTCCGTTTTCACTCCTTGTCGACAATCATACAGCACCTGAGGTAACAAACACATCTCGAGCCCCATTGTGCACTCCATTATTCATGCCAACTCAGTGCCTCGCTCTTTACTACTGTGTACCAATCTTGTCGTCCAACTGCAAAACACTGGGTCACAACAAGTTTCCGCGTCTCCATTGCACTGCGCATACTACGAAATGCTCCCCAAACTTGGCACTCACCCTCGCAGCCGACTTTTCCGACTTTCCACGACGCTCACGCAACGCTCACGCTAGTGACAGCATTATTTATAGTTCGACGTCGCGCCAAAGCGAATGAGCACAATTCGCCTACGGCTTAGGCCGCCCTCCTAGTGTGGCTGCTCGGTGTCTGCAGGCAGCGAGGGTCTGCAAGCTTCCTGTGTTCGCACCTATGTCACCTGTGCTTGCTTGTCAGAGACAGACTATCGCAAAACATACAACTCACTCCATGAATTGATTGCTACGGCATCTGTTATCAGCAGTCACAACTAGCAACACCAGTAGCAGCTGACTGCACGCAAAGAATAGGAATGTGCAGTGGGATTTACGTGAACTCGGCGCAAGGCAGATCTTTCCGACATAGGCTTGAGAATCTTACGGGAACACTTGTACTGTTTCTAAATTAAGTGTAGGCGTGGGAGGAGGGTACTTCCTGCGCACTAATAACAGCACGCTTGTCAATTGTGGATGCTAATCATTCGCTTGTATCTTCCTAGACACATCTGCTGGTTGTGAATTATTCCACTTGCATATCAAGTTGCGCATGTAGGTGTGTTAAAAATTCTGGAGGTACTGGGTATTGACCCCAGTACCTCTCGCATACTAAGCGAGCGCTCTACCATCTGAGCTACGCCCGCCCCCCCGAAGACTAATGGTGCTACATACAGCCATATAGACGACACAGACCCTTGCACTCCCATTATTCAGCAGACAAACACTACTCTCTATGTATCCGTTAGGGTGTCTTTCAGGTTTCGTGCATTCTGTATCGAATCGTAGTTGGCCAAAATGAAAGTGGCACGTATAACGTCGAAAATAGAATTCGGACACCGCTCTGAGTAAGACCAACGTGTTGTGTACCCTCTAGACTTCAATGAGGTTAAGCCGCGATACCTAAGACAGATCTGCACTCGATGACACCTCGATAACAGCCGGTCCCCACACTTACATCTTGCTCTCCTTACGTCAGTATACATCATATCAGTCTGTGACGCTGGCTTTGCAAAATCTTGCGTGCCTTTAGGTTCGCCGCGACCAACACTTACCATGCACTGACCACAAAAAATGGAGGCACCGCGGCTTGAATCCTGGACCTTTCACATGCGAAGCGAACGCTCTACCAACTGAGCTACGCCCCATGCACGAGCAAACTGCGCTATTCCCCATTCTTTGAGACTCAGATGCGCACGGACACGATGGTTGGTTGGTTTGTAGCGGTGAAGGGAGCAGAGTACAAAGGCGCGGACCCGTTCATATACACAAAAGTTCCAAGTAGTTTCGATGCTCTGGTATTACAAATGCAAATTCCGTCTGTTTTTAACGTCTTAAATTGAAAGAGCCGTCACAAATTGCTCCGTTTTCACTCCTTGTCGACAATCATACAGCACCTGAGGTAACAAACACATCTCGAGCCCCATTGTGCACTCCATTATTCATGCCAACTCAGTGCCTCGCTCTTTACTACTGTGTACCAATCTTGTCGTCCAACTGCAAAACACTGGGCCACAACAAGTTTCCGCGTCTCCATTGCACTGCGCATACTACGAAATGCTCCCCAAGCTTGGCACTCACCCTCGCAGCCGACTTTTCCGACTTTCCACGACGCTCACGCAACGCTCACGCTAGTGACAGCATTATTTATAGTTCGACGTCGCGCCAAAGCGAATGAGCACAATTCGCCTACGGCTTAGGCCGCCCTCCTAGTGTGGCTGCTCGGTGTCTGCAGGCAGCGAGGGTCTGCAAGCTTCCTGTGTTCGCACCTATGTCACCTGTGCTTGCTTGTCAGAGACAGACTATCGCAAAACATACAACTCACTCCATGAATTGATTGCTACGGCATCTGTTATCAGCAGTCACAACTAGCAACACCAGTAGCAGCTGACTGCACGCAAAGAATAGGAATGTGCAGTGGGATTTACGTGAACTCGGCGCAAGGCAGATCTTTCCGACATAGGCTTGAGAATCTTACGGGAACACTTGTACTGTTTCTAAATTAAGTGTAGGCGTGGGAGGAGGGTACTTCCTGCGCACTAATAACAGCACGCTTGTCAATTGTGGATGCTAATCATTCGCTTGTATCTTCCTAGACACATCTGCTGGTTGTGAATTATTCCACTTGCATATCAAGTTGCGCATGTAGGTGTGTTAAAAATTCTGGAGGTACTGGTTATTGACCCCAGTACCTCTCGCATACTAAGCGAGCGCTCTACCATCTGAGCTACGCCCGCCCCCCCGAAGACTAATGGTGCTACATACAGCCATATAGACGACACAGACCCTTGCACTCCCATTATTCAGCAGACAAACACTACTCTCTATGTATCCGTTAGGGTGTCTTTCAGGTTTCGTGCATTCTGTATCGAATCGTAGTTGGCCAAAATGAAAGTGGCACGTATAACGTCGAAAATAGAATTCGGACACCGCTCTGAGTAAGACCAACGTGTTGTGTACCCTCTAGACTTCAATGAGGTTAAGCCGCGATACCTAAGACAGATCTGCACTCGATGACACCTCGATAACAGCCGGTCCCCACACTTACATCTTGCTCTCCTTACGTCAGTATACATCATATCAGTCTGTGACGCTGGCTTTGCAAAATCTTGCGTGCCTTTAGGTTCGCCGCGACCAACACTTACCATGCACTGACCACAAAAAATGGAGGCACCGCGGCTTGAATCCTGGACCTTTCACATGCGAAGCGAACGCTCTACCAACTGAGCTACGCCCCATGCACGAGCAAACTGCGCTATTCCCCATTCTCTGCGACTCAGATGCGCACGGACACGATGGTTGGTTGGTTTGTAGCGGTGAAGGGAGCAGAGTACAAAGGCGCGGACCCGTTCATATACACAAAAGTTCCAAGTAGTTTCGATGCTCTGGTATTACAATTGCAAATTCCGTCTGTTTTTAACGTCTTAAATTGAAAGAGCCGTCACAAATTGCTCCGTTTTCACTCCTTGTCGACAATCATACAGCACCTGAGGTAACAAACACATCTCGAGCCCCAAATTGCACTCCATTATTCATGCCAACTCAGTGCCTCGCTCTTTACTACTGTGTACCAATCTTGTCGTCCAACTGCAAAACACTGGGTCACAACAAGTTTCCGCGTCTCCATTGCACTGCGCATACTACGAAATGCTCCCCAAACTTGGCACTCACCCTCGCAGCCGACTTTTCCGACTTTCCACGACGCTCACGCAACGCTCACGCTAGTGACAGCATTATTTATAGTTCGACGTCGCGCCAAAGCGAATGAGCACAATTCGCCTACGGCTTAGGCCGCCCTCCTAGTGTGGCTGCTCGGTGTCTGCAGGCAGCGAGGGTCTGCAAGCTTCCTGTGTTCGCACCTATGTCACCTGTGCTTGCTTGTCAGAGACAGACTATCGCAAAACATACAACTCACTCCATGAATTGATTGCTACGGCATCTGTTATCAGCAGTCACAACTAGCAACACCAGTAGCAGCTGACTGCACGCAAAGAATAGGAATGTGCAGTGGGATTTACGTGAACTCGGCGCAAGGCAGATCTTTCCGACATAGGCTTGAGAATCTTACGGGAACACTTGTACTGTTTCTAAATTAAGTGTAGGCGTGGGAGGAGGGTACTTCCTGCGCACTAATAACAGCACGCTTGTCAATTGTGGATGCTAATCATTCGCTTGTATCTTCCTAGACACATCTGCTGGTTGTGAATTATTCCACTTGCATATCAAGTTGCGCATGTAGGTGTGTTAAAAATTCTGGAGGTACTGGGTATTGACCCCAGTACCTCTCGCATACTAAGCGAGCGCTCTACCATCTGAGCTACGCCCGCCCCCCCGAAGACTAATGGTGCTACATACAGCCATATAGACGACACAGACCCTTGCACTCCCATTATTCAGCAGACAAACACTACTCTCTATGTATCCGTTAGGGTGTCTTTCAGGTTTCGTGCATTCTGTATCGAATCGTAGTTGGCCAAAATGAAAGTGGCACGTATAACGTCGAAAATAGAATTCGGACACCGCTCTGAGTAAGACCAACGTGTTGTGTACCCTCTAGACTTCAATGAGGTTAAGCCGCGATACCTAAGACAGATCTGCACTCGATGACACCTCGATAACAGCCGGTCCCCACACTTACATCTTGCTCTCCTTACGTCAGTATACATCATATCAGTCTGTGACGCTGGCTTTGCAAAATCTTGCGTGCCTTTAGGTTCGCCGCGACCAACACTTACCATGCACTGACCACAAAAAATGGAGGCACCGCGGCTTGAATCCTGGACCTTTCACATGCGAAGCGAACGCTCTACCAACTGAGCTACGCCCCATGCACGAGCAAACTGCGCTATTCCCCATTCTTTGAGACTCAGATGCGCACGGACACGATGGTTGGTTGGTTTGTAGCGGTGAAGGGAGCAGAGTACAAAGGCGCGGACCCGTTCATATACACAAAAGTTCCAAGTAGTTTCGATGCTCTGGTATTACAAATGCAAATTCCGTCTGTTTTTAACGTCTTAATTTGAAAGAGCCGTCACAAATTGCTCCGTTTTCACTCCTTGTCGACAATCATACAGCACCTGAGGTAACAAACACATCTCGAGCCCCATTGTGCACTCCATTATTCATGCCAACTCAGTGCCTCGCTCTTTACTACTGTGTACCAATCTTGTCGTCCAACTGCAAAACACTGGGTCACAACAAGTTTCCGCGTCTCCATTGCACTGCGCATACTACGAAATGCTCCCCAAACTTGGCACACACCCTCGCAGCCGACTTTTCCGACTTTCCACGACGCTCACGCAACGCTCACGCTAGTGACAGCATTATTTATAGTTCGACGTCGCGCCAAAGCGAATGAGCACAATTCGCCTACGGCTTAGGCCGCCCTCCTAGTGTGGCTGCTCAGTGCCTGCAGGCAGCGAGGGTCTGCAAGCTTCCTGTGTTCGCACCTATGTCACCTGTGCTTGCTTGTCAGAGACAGACTATCGCAAAACATACAACTCACTCCATGAATTGATTGCTACGGCATCTGTTATCAGCAGTCACAACTAGCAACACCAGTAGCAGCTGACTGCACGCAAAGAATAGGAATGTGCAGTGGGATTTACGTGAACTCGGCGCAAGGCAGATCTTTCCGACATAGGCTTGAGAATCTTACGGGAACACTTGTACTGTTTCTAAATTAAGTGTAGGCGTGGGAGGAGGGTGCTTCCTGCGCACTAATAACAGCACGCTTGTCAATTGTGGATGCTAATCATTCGCTTGTATCTTCCTAGACACATCTGCTGGCTGTGAATTATTCCACTTGCATATCAAGGTGCGCATGTAGGTGTGTTAAAAATTCTAGAGGCACTGGGTATTGATCCCAGTACCTCTCGCATACTAAGCAAGCGCTCTACCATCTGAGCTACGCCAGCCCCACCCCTAAGACTAATGGTGCTACATACAGCCATATAGACGACACAGACCCTTGCACTCCCATTATTCAGCAGACAAACACTACTCTCTATGTATCCGTTAGGGTGTCTTTCAGGTTTCGTGCATTCTGTATCGAATCGTAGTTAGCCACAATGAAAGTGGCACGTATAACGTCGAAAATAGAATTCGGACACCGCTCTGAGTAAGACCAACGTGTTGTCCACCCTCTATACTTCAATGAGGTTAAGCCGCGATACCTAAGACAGATCTGCACTCGATGAAACCTCGATAACAGCCGGTCCCCACACTTACATCTTGCTCTCCTTACGTCAGTATACATCATATCAGTCTGTGACGCTGGCTTTGCAACATCTTGCGTGCCTTTAGGTTCGCCGCGACCAACACTTACCATGCACTGACCACAAAAAAATGGAGGCGCCGCGGCTTGAACCCTCGACTTTCCACATGCCAAGCGAACGTTCTACCAACTGAGCTACGCCCCATGCACGAGCAAACTGCGCTATTCCCCATTCTTTGCGACTCAGATGCGCACGGACACGATGGTTGGTTGGTTTGTAGCTGTGAAGGGAGCAGAGTACAAAGGCGCGGACCCGTTCATATACACAAAAGTTCCAAGTAGTATCGATGCTCTGGTATTAGAAATGCAAATTCCGTCTGTTTTTAACGTCTTAAATTGAAAGAGCCGTCACAAATTGCTCCGTTTTCACTCCTTGTCGACAATCATACAGCACCTGAGGTAACAAACACATCTCGAGCCCCATTGTGCACTCCATTATTCATGCCAACTCAGTGCCTCGCTCTTTACTACTGTGTACCAATCTTGTCGTCCAACTGCAAAACACTGGGCCACAACAAGTTTCCGCGTCTCCATTGCACTGCGCATACTACGAAATGCTCCCCAAACTTGGCACTCACCCTCGCAGCCGACTTTTCCGACTTTCCACGACGCTCACGCTAGTGACAGCATTATTTATAGTTCGACGTCGCGCCAAATCGAATGAGCACATTTCGCCTACGGCTTAGGCCGCCCTCCTAGTGTGGCTGCTCAGTGCCTGCAGGCAGCGAGGGTCTGCAAGCTTCCTGTGTTCGCACCTATGTCACCTGTGCTTGCTTGTCAGAGACAGACTATCGCAAAACATACAACTCACTCCATGAATTGATTGCTACGGCATCTGTTATCAGCAGTCACAACTAGCAACACCAGTAGCAGCTGACTGCACGTAAAGAATAGGAATGTGCAGTGGGATTTACGTGAACTCGGCGCAAGGCAGATCTTTCCGACATAGGCTTGAGAATCTTACGGGAACACTTGTACTGTTTCTAAATTAAGTGTAGGCGTGGGAGGAGGGTGCTTCCTGCGCACTAATAACAGCACGCTTGTCAATTGTGGATGCTAATCATTCGCTTGTATCTTCCTAGACACATCTGCTGGCTGTGAATTATTCCACTTGCATATCAAGGTGCGCATGTAGGTGTGTTAAAAATTCTAGAGGCACTGGGTATTGATCCCAGTACCTCTCGCATACTAAGCAAGCGCTCTACCATCTGAGCTACGCCCGCCCCACCCGTAAGACTAATGGTGCTACATACAGCCATATAGACGACACAGACCCTTGCACTCCCATTATTCAGCAGACAAACACTACTCTCTATGTATCCGTTAGGGTGTCTTTCAGGTTTCGTGCATTCTGTATCGAATCGTAGTTGGCCAAAATGAAAGTGGCACGTATAACGTCGAAAATAGAATTCGGACACCGCTCTGAGTAAGACCAACGTGTTGTGTACCCTCTAGACTTCAATGAGGTTAAGCCGCGATACCTAAGACAGATCTGCACTCGATGACACCTCGATAACAGCCGGTCCCCACACTTACATCTTGCTCTCCTTACGTCAGTATACATCATATCAGTCTGTGACGCTGGCTTTGCAAAATCTTGCGTGCCTTTAGGTTCGCCGCGACCAACACTTACCATGCACTGACCACAAAAAATGGAGGCACCGCGGCTTGAATCCTGGACCTTTCACATGCGAAGCGAACGCTCTACCAACTGAGCTACGCCCCATGTACGAGCAAACTGCGCTATTCCCCATTCTTTGCGACTCAGATGCGCACGGACACGATGGTTGGTTGGTTTGTAGCGTTGAAGGGAGCAGAGTACAAAGGCGCGGACCCGTTCATATACACAAAAGTTCCAAGTAGTTTCGATGCTCAGGTATTACAAATGCAAATTCCGACTGTTTTTAACGTCTTAAATTGAAAGAGCCGTCACAAATTGCTCCGTTTTCACTCCTTGTCGACAATTATACAGCACCTGAGGTAACAAACACATCTCGAGCCCCATTGTGCACTACATTATTTATGCCAACTCAGTGCCTCGCTCTTTACTACTGTGTACCAATCTTGTCGTCCAACTGCAAAACACTGGGCCACAACAAGTTTCCGCGTCTCCATTGCACTGCGCATACTACGAAACGCTCCCCAAACTTGGCACTCACCCTCGCAGCCGACTTTTCCGACTTTCCACGACGCTCACGCAACGCTCACGCTAGTGACAGCATTATTTATAGTTCGACGTCGCGCCAAAGCGAATGAGCACAATTCGCCTACGGCTTAGGCCGCCCTCCTAGTGTGGCTGCTCGGTGTCTGCAGGCAGCGAGGGTCTGCAAGCTTCCTGTGTTCGCACCTATGTCACCTGTGCTTGCTTGTCAGAGACAGACTATCGCAAAACATACAACTCACTCCATGAATTGATTGCTACGGCATGTGTTATCAGCAGTCACAACTAGCAACACCAGTAGCAGCTGACTGCACGCAAAGAATAGGAATGTGCAGTGGGATTTACGTGAACTCGGCGCAAGGCAGATCTTTCCGACATAGGCTTGAGAATCTTACGGGAACACTTGTACTGTTTCTAAATTAAGTGTAGGCGTGGGAGGAGGGTACTTCCTGCGCACTAATAGCAGCACGCTTGTCAATTGTGGATGCTAATCATTCGCTTGTATCTTCCTAGACACATCTGCTGGTTGTGAATTATTCCACTTGCATATCAAGTTGCGCATGTAGGTGTGTTAAAAATTCTGGAGGCACTGGGTATTGACCCCAGTACCTCTCGCATACTAAGCGAGCGCTCTACCATCTGAGCTACGCCCGCCACCCCGAAGACTAATGGTGCTACATACAGCCATATAGACGACACAGACCCTTGCACTCCCATTATTCAGCAGACAAACACTACTCTCTATGTATCCGTTAGGGTGTCTTTCAGGTTTCGTGCATTCTGTATCGAATCGTAGTTGGCCAAAATGAAAGTGGCACGTATAACGTCGAAAATAGAATTCGGACACCGCTCTGAGTAAGACCAACGTGTTGTGTACCCTCTAGACTTCAATGAGGTTAAGCCGCGATACCTAAGACAGATCTGCACTCGATGACACCTCGATAACAGCCGGTCCCCACACTTACATCTTGCTCTCCTTACGTCAGTATACATCATATCAGTCTGTGACGCTGGCTTTGCAAAATCTTGCGTGCCTTTAGGTTCGCCGCGACCAACACTTACCATGCACTGACCACAAAAAATGGAGGCACCGCGGCTTGAATCCTGGACCTTTCACATGCGAAGTGAACGCTCTACCAACTGAGCTACGCCCCATGCACGAGCAAACTGCGCTATTCCCCATTCTTTGCGACTCAGATGCGCACGGACACGATGGTTGGTTGGTTTGTAGCGGTGAAGGGAGCAGAGTACAAAGGCGCCGACCCGTTCATATACACAAAAGTTCCAAGTAGTTTCGATTCTCTGGTATTACAAATGCAAATTCCGTCTGTTTTTAACGTCTTAAATTGAAAGAGCCGTCACAAATTGCTCCGTTTTCACTCCTTGTCGACAATTATACAGCACCTGAGGTAACAAACACATCTCGAGCCCCGTTGTGCACTACATTATTTATGCCAACTCAGTGCCTCGCTCTTTACTACTGTGTACCAATCTTGTCGTCCAACTGCAAAACACTGGGCCACAACAAGTTTCCGCGTCTCCATTGCACTGCGCATACTACGAAACGCTCCCCAAACTTGGCACTCACCCTCGCAGCCGACTTTTCCGACTTTCCACGACGCTCACGCAACGCTCACGCTAGTGACAGCATTATTTATAGTTCGACGTCGCGCCAAAGCGAATGAGCACAATTCGCCTACGGCTTAGGCCGCCCTCCTAGTGTGGCTGCTCGGTGTCTGCAGGCAGCGAGGGTCTGCAAGCTTCCTGTGTTCGCACCTATGTCACCTGTGCTTGCTTGTCAGAGACAGACTATCGCAAAACATACAACTCACTCCATGAATTGATTGCTACGGCATCTGTTATCAGCAGTCACAACTAGCAACACCAGTAGCAGCTGACTGCACGCAAAGAATAGGAATGTGCAGTGGGATTTACGTGAACTCGGCGCAAGGCAGATCTTTCCGACATAGGCTTGAGAATCTTACGGGAACACTTGTACTGTTTCTAAATTAAGTGTAGGCGTGGGAGGAGGGTACTTCCTGCGCACTAATAACAGCACGCTTGTCAATTGTGGATGCAAATCATTCGCTTGTATCTTCCTAGACACATCTGCTGGTTGTGAATTATTCCACTTGCATATCAAGTTGCGCATGTAGGTGTGTTAAAAATTCTGGAGGCACTGGGTATTGACCCCAGTACCTCTCGCATACTAAGCGAGCGCTCTACCATCTGAGCTACGCCCGCCCCCCCGAAGACTAATGGTGCTACATACAGCCATATAGACGACACAGACCCTTGCACTCCCATTATTCAGCAGACAAACACTACTCTCTATGTATCCGTTAGGGTGTCTTTCAGGTTTCGTGCATTCTGTATCGAATCGTAGTTGGCCAAAATGAAAGTGGCACGTATAACGTCGAAAATAGAATTCGGACACCGCTCTGAGTAAGACCAACGTGTTGTGTACCCTCTAGACTTCAATGAGGTTAAGCCGCGATACCTAAGACAGATCTGCACTCGATGACACCTCGATAACAGCCGGTCCCCACACTTACATCTTGCTCTCCTTACGTCAGTATACATCATATCAGTCTGTGACGCTGGCTTTGCAAAATCTTGCGTGCCTTTAGGTTCGCCGCGACCAACACTTACCATGCACTGACCACAAAAAATGGAGGCACCGCGGCTTGAATCCTGGACCTTTCACATGCGAAGCGAACGCTCTACCAACTGAGCTACGCCCCATGCACGAGCAAACTGCGCTATTCCCCATTCTCTGCGACTCAGATGCGCACGGACACGATGGTTGGTTGGTTTGTAGCGGTGAAGGGAGCAGAGTACAAAGGCGCGGACCCGTTCATATACACAAAAGTTCCAAGTAGTTTCGATGCTCTGGTATTACAATTGCAAATTCCGTCTGTTTTTAACGTCTTAAATTGAAAGAGCCGTCACAAATTGCTCCGTTTTCACTCCTTGTCGACAATCATACAGCACCTGAGGTAACAAACACATCTCGAGCCCCATTGTGCACTCCATTATTCATGCCAACTCAGTGCCTCGCTCTTTACTACTGTGTACCAATCTTGTCGTCCAACTGCAAAACACTGGGTCACAACAAGTTTCCGCGTCTCCATTGCACTGCGCATACTACGAAATGCTCCCCAAACTTGGCACTCACCCTCGCAGCCGACTTTTCCGACTTTCCACGACGCTCACGCAACGCTCACGCTAGTGACAGCATTATTTATAGTTCGACGTCGCGCCAAAGCGAATGAGCACAATTCGCCTACGGCTTAGGCCGCCCTCCTAGTGTGGCTGCTCGGTGTCTGCAGGCAGCGAGGGTCTGCAAGCTTCCTGTGTTCGCACCTATGTCACCTGTGCTTGCTTGTCAGAGACAGACTATCGCAAAACATACAACTCACTCCATGAATTGATTGCTACGGCATCTGTTATCAGCAGTCACAACTAGCAACACCAGTAGCAGCTGACTGCACGTAAAGAATAGGAATGTGCAGTGGGATTTACGTGAACTCGGCGCAAGGCAGATCTTTCCGACATAGGCTTGAGAATCTTACGGGAACACTTGTACTGTTTCTAAATTAAGTGTAGGCGTGGGAGGAGGGTGCTTCCTGCGCACTAATAACAGCACGCTTGTCAATTGTGGATGCTAATCATTCGCTTGTATCTTCCTAGACACATCTGCTGGCTGTGAATTATTCCACTTGCATATCAAGGTGCGCATGTAGGTGTGTTAAAAATTCTAGAGGCACTGGGTATTGATCCCAGTACCTCTCGCATACTAAGCAAGCGCTCTACCATCTGAGCTACGCCCGCCCCACCCGTAAGACTAATGGTGCTACATACAGCCATATAGACGACACAGACCCTTGCACTCCCATTATTCAGCAGACAAACACTACTCTCTATGTATCCGTTAGGGTGTCTTTCAGGTTTCGTGCATTCTGTATCGAATCGTAGTTGGCCAAAATGAAAGTGGCACGTATAACGTCGAAAATAGAATTCGGACACCGCTCTGAGTAAGACCAACGTGTTGTGTACCCTCTAGACTTCAATGAGGTTAAGCCGCGATACCTAAGACAGATCTGCACTCGATGACACCTCGATAACAGCCGGTCCCCACACTTACATCTTGCTCTCCTTACGTCAGTATACATCATATCAGTCTGTGACGCTGGCTTTGCAAAATCTTGCGTGCCTTTAGGTTCGCCGCGACCAACACTTACCATGCACTGACCACAAAAAATGGAGGCACCGCGGCTTGAATTCTGGACCTTTCACATGCGAAGCGAACGCTCTACCAACTGAGCTACGCCCCATGTACGAGCAAACTGCGCTATTCCCCATTCTTTGCGACTCAGATGCGCACGGACACGATGGTTGGTTGGTTTGTAGCGTTGAAGGGAGCAGAGTACAAAGGCGCGGACCCGTTCATATACACAAAAGTTCCAAGTAGTTTCGATGCTCAGGTATTACAAATGCAAATTCCGTCTGTTTTTAACGTCTTAAATTGAAAGAGCCGTCACAAATTGCTCCGTTTTCACTCCTTGTCGACAATTATACAGCACCTGAGGTAACAAACACATCTCGAGCCCCATTGTGCACTACATTATTTATGCCAACTCAGTGCCTCGCTCTTTACTACTGTGTACCAATCTTGTCGTCCAACTGCAAAACACTGGGCCACAACAAGTTTCCGCGTCTCCATTGCACTGCGCATACTACGAAACGCTCCCCAAACTTGGCACTCACCCTCGCAGCCGACTTTTCCGACTTTCCACGACGCTCACGCAACGCTCACGCTAGTGACAGCATTATTTATAGTTCGACGTCGCGCCAAAGCGAATGAGCACAATTCGCCTACGGCTTAGGCCGCCCTCCTAGTGTGGCTGCTCGGTGTCTGCAGGCAGCGAGGGTCTGCAAGCTTCCTGTGTTCGCACCTATGTCACCTGTGCTTGCTTGTCAGAGACAGACTATCGCAAAACATACAACTCACTCCATGAATTGATTGCTACGGCATGTGTTATCAGCAGTCACAACTAGCAACACCAGTAGCAGCTGACTGCACGCAAAGAATAGGAATGTGCAGTGGGATTTACGTGAACTCGGCGCAAGGCAGATCTTTCCGACATAGGCTTGAGAATCTTACGGGAACACTTGTACTGTTTCTAAATTAAGTGTAGGCGTGGGAGGAGGGTACTTCCTGCGCACTAATAGCAGCACGCTTGTCAATTGTGGATGCTAATCATTCGCTTGTATCTTCCTAGACACATCTGCTGGTTGTGAATTATTCCACTTGCATATCAAGTTGCGCATGTAGGTGTGTTAAAAATTCTGGAGGCACTGGGTATTGACCCCAGTACCTCTCGCATACTAAGCGAGCGCTCTACCATCTGAGCTACGCCCGCCACCCCGAAGACTAATGGTGCTACATACAGCCATATAGACGACACAGACCCTTGCACTCCCATTATTCAGCAGACAAACACTACTCTCTATGTATCCGTTAGGGTGTCTTTCAGGTTTCGTGCATTCTGTATCGAATCGTAGTTGGCCAAAATGAAAGTGGCACGTATAACGTCGAAAATAGAATTCGGACACCGCTCTGAGTAAGACCAACGTGTTGTGTACCCTCTAGACTTCAATGAGGTTAAGCCGCGATACCTAAGACAGATCTGCACTCGATGACACCTCGATAACAGCCGGTCCCCACACTTACATCTTGCTCTCCTTACGTCAGTATACATCATATCAGTCTGTGACGCTGGCTTTGCAAAATCTTGCGTGCCTTTAGGTTCGCCGCGACCAACACTTACCATGCACTGACCACAAAAAATGGAGGCACCGCGGCTTGAATCCTGGACCTTTCACATGCGAAGTGAACGCTCTACCAACTGAGCTACGCCCCATGCACGAGCAAACTGCGCTATTCCCCATTCTTTGCGACTCAGATGCGCACGGACACGATGGTTGGTTGGTTTGTAGCGGTGAAGGGAGCAGAGTACAAAGGCGCCGACCCGTTCATATACACAAAAGTTCCAAGTAGTTTCGATTCTCTGGTATTACAAATGCAAATTCCGTCTGTTTTTAACGTCTTAAATTGAAAGAGCCGTCACAAATTGCTCCGTTTTCACTCCTTGTCGACAATTATACAGCACCTGAGGTAACAAACACATCTCGAGCCCCGTTGTGCACTACATTATTTATGCCAACTCAGTGCCTCGCTCTTTACTACTGTGTACCAATCTTGTCGTCCAACTGCAAAACACTGGGCCACAACAAGTTTCCGCGTCTCCATTGCACTGCGCATACTACGAAACGCTCCCCAAACTTGGCACTCACCCTCGCAGCCGACTTTTCCGACTTTCCACGACGCTCACGCAACGCTCACGCTAGTGACAGCATTATTTATAGTTCGACGTCGCGCCAAAGCGAATGAGCACAATTCGCCTACGGCTTAGGCCGCCCTCCTAGTGTGGCTGCTCGGTGTCTGCAGGCAGCGAGGGTCTGCAAGCTTCCTGTGTTCGCACCTATGTCACCTGTGCTTGCTTGTCAGAGACAGACTATCGCAAAACATACAACTCACTCCATGAATTGATTGCTACGGCATCTGTTATCAGCAGTCACAACTAGCAACACCAGTAGCAGCTGACTGCACGCAAAGAATAGGAATGTGCAGTGGGATTTACGTGAACTCGGCGCAAGGCAGATCTTTCCGACATAGGCTTGAGAATCTTACGGGAACACTTGTACTGTTTCTAAATTAAGTGTAGGCGTGGGAGGAGGGTACTTCCTGCGCACTAATAACAGCACGCTTGTCAATTGTGGATGCAAATCATTCGCTTGTATCTTCCTAGACACATCTGCTGGTTGTGAATTATTCCACTTGCATATCAAGTTGCGCATGTAGGTGTGTTAAAAATTCTGGAGGCACTGGGTATTGACCCCAGTACCTCTCGCATACTAAGCGAGCGCTCTACCATCTGAGCTACGCCCGCCCCCCCGAAGACTAATGGTGCTACATACAGCCATATAGACGACACAGACCCTTGCACTCCCATTATTCAGCAGACAAACACTACTCTCTATGTATCCGTTAGGGTGTCTTTCAGGTTTCGTGCATTCTGTATCGAATCGTAGTTGGCCAAAATGAAAGTGGCACGTATAACGTCGAAAATAGAATTCGGACACCGCTCTGAGTAAGACCAACGTGTTGTGTACCCTCTAGACTTCAATGAGGTTAAGCCGCGATACCTAAGACAGATCTGCACTCGATGACACCTCGATAACAGCCGGTCCCCACACTTACATCTTGCTCTCCTTACGTCAGTATACATCATATCAGTCTGTGACGCTGGCTTTGCAAAATCTTGCGTGCCTTTAGGTTCGCCGCGACCAACACTTACCATGCACTGACCACAAAAAATGGAGGCACCGCGGCTTGAATCCTGGACCTTTCACATGCGAAGCGAACGCTCTACCAACTGAGCTACGCCCCATGCACGAGCAAACTGCGCTATTCCCCATTCTCTGCGACTCAGATGCGCACGGACACGATGGTTGGTTGGTTTGTAGCGGTGAAGGGAGCAGAGTACAAAGGCGCGGACCCGTTCATATACACAAAAGTTCCAAGTAGTTTCGATGCTCTGGTATTACAATTGCAAATTCCGTCTGTTTTTAACGTCTTAAATTGAAAGAGCCGTCACAAATTGCTCCGTTTTCACTCCTTGTCGACAATCATACAGCACCTGAGGTAACAAACACATCTCGAGCCCCATTGTGCACTCCATTATTCATGCCAACTCAGTGCCTCGCTCTTTACTACTGTGTACCAATCTTGTCGTCCAACTGCAAAACACTGGGTCACAACAAGTTTCCGCGTCTCCATTGCACTGCGCATACTACGAAATGCTCCCCAAACTTGGCACTCACCCTCGCAGCCGACTTTTCCGACTTTCCACGACGCTCACGCAACGCTCACGCTAGTGACAGCATTATTTATAGTTCGACGTCGCGCCAAAGCGAATGAGCACAATTCGCCTACGGCTTAGGCCGCCCTCCTAGTGTGGCTGCTCGGTGTCTGCAGGCAGCGAGGGTCTGCAAGCTTCCTGTGTTCGCACCTATGTCACCTGTGCTTGCTTGTCAGAGACAGACTATCGCAAAACATACAACTCACTCCATGAATTGATTGCTACGGCATCTGTTATCAGCAGTCACAACTAGCAACACCAGTAGCAGCTGACTGCACGCAAAGAATAGGAATGTGCAGTGGGATTTACGTGAACTCGGCGCAAGGCAGATCTTTCCGACATAGGCTTGAGAATCTTACGGGAACACTTGTACTGTTTCTAAATTAAGTGTAGGCGTGGGAGGAGGGTACTTCCTGCGCACTAATAACAGCACGCTTGTCAATTGTGGATGCTAATCATTCGCTTGTATCTTCCTAGACACATCTGCTGGTTGTGAATTATTCCACTTGCATATCAAGTTGCGCATGTAGGTGTGTTAAAAATTCTGGAGGTACTGGGTATTGACCCCAGTACCTCTCGCATACTAAGCGAGCGCTCTACCATCTGAGCTACGCCCGCCCCCCCGAAGACTAATGGTGCTACATACAGCCATATAGACGACACAGACCCTTGCACTCCCATTATTCAGCAGACAAACACTGCTCTCTATGTATCCGTTAGGGTGTCTTTCAGGTTTCGTGCATTCTGTATCGAATCGTAGTTGGCCAAAATGAAAGTGGCACGTATAACGTCGAAAATAGAATTCGGACACCGCTCTGAGTAAGACCAACGTGTTGTGTACCCTCTAGACTTCAATGAGGTTAAGCCGCGATACCTAAGACAGATCTGCACTCGATGACACCTCGATAACAGCCGGTCCCCACACTTACATCTTGCTCTCCTTACGTCAGTATACATCATATCAGTCTGTGACGCTGGCTTTGCAAAATCTTGCGTGCCTTTAGGTTCGCCGCGACCAACACTTACCATGCACTGACCACAAAAAATGGAGGCACCGCGGCTTGAATCCTGGACCTTTCACATGCGAAGCGAACGCTCTACCAACTGAGCTACGCCCCATGCACGAGCAAACTGCGCTATTCCCCATTCTTTGAGACTCAGATGCGCACGGACACGATGGTTGGTTGGTTTGTAGCGGTGAAGGGAGCAGAGTACAAAGGCGCGGACCCGTTCATATACACAAAAGTTCCAAGTAGTTTCGATGCTCTGGTATTACAAATGCAAATTCCGTCTGTTTTTAACGTCTTAATTTGAAAGAGCCGTCACAAATTGCTCCGTTTTCACTCCTTGTCGACAATCATACAGCACCTGAGGTAACAAACACATCTCGAGCCCCATTGTGCACTCCATTATTCATGCCAACTCAGTGCCTCGCTCTTTACTACTGTGTACCAATCTTGTCGTCCAACTGCAAAACACTGGGTCACAACAAGTTTCCGCGTCTCCATTGCACTGCGCATACTACGAAATGCTCCCCAAACTTGGCACACACCCTCGCAGCCGACTTTTCCGACTTTCCACGACGCTCACGCAACGCTCACGCTAGTGACAGCATTATTTATAGTTCGACGTCGCGCCAAAGCGAATGAGCACAATTCGCCTACGGCTTAGGCCGCCCTCCTAGTGTGGCTGCTCAGTGCCTGCAGGCAGCGAGGGTCTGCAAGCTTCCTGTGTTCGCACCTATGTCACCTGTGCTTGCTTGTCAGAGACAGACTATCGCAAAACATACAACTCACTCCATGAATTGATTGCTACGGCATCTGTTATCAGCAGTCACAACTAGCAACACCAGTAGCAGCTGACTGCACGCAAAGAATAGGAATGTGCAGTGGGATTTACGTGAACTCGGCGCAAGGCAGATCTTTCCGACATAGGCTTGAGAATCTTACGGGAACACTTGTACTGTTTCTAAATTAAGTGTAGGCGTGGGAGGAGGGTGCTTCCTGCGCACTAATAACAGCACGCTTGTCAATTGTGGATGCTAATCATTCGCTTGTATCTTCCTAGACACATCTGCTGGCTGTGAATTATTCCACTTGCATATCAAGGTGCGCATGTAGGTGTGTTAAAAATTCTAGAGGCACTGGGTATTGATCCCAGTACCTCTCGCATACTAAGCAAGCGCTCTACCATCTGAGCTACGCCAGCCCTACCCCTAAGACTAATGGTGCTACATACAGCCATATAGACGACACAGACCCTTGCACTCCCATTATTCAGCAGACAAACACTACTCTCTATGTATCCGTTAGGGTGTCTTTCAGGTTTCGTGCATTCTGTATCGAATCGTAGTTAGCCACAATGAAAGTGGCACGTATAACGTCGAAAATAGAATTCGGACACCGCTCTGAGTAAGACCAACGTGTTGTCCACCCTCTATACTTCAATGAGGTTAAGCCGCGATACCTAAGACAGATCTGCACTCGATGAAACCTCGATAACAGCCGGTCCCCACACTTACATCTTGCTCTCCTTACGTCAGTATACATCATATCAGTCTGTGACGCTGGCTTTGCAACATCTTGCGTGCCTTTAGGTTCGCCGCGACCAACACTTACCATGCACTGACCACAAAAAAATGGAGGCGCCGCGGCTTGAACCCTCGACTTTCCACATGCCAAGCGAACGTTCTACCAACTGAGCTACGCCCCATGCACGAGCAAACTGCGCTATTCCCCATTCTTTGCGACTCAGATGCGCACGGACACGATGGTTGGTTGGTTTGTAGCTGTGAAGGGAGCAGAGTACAAAGGCGCGGACCCGTTCATATACACAAAAGTTCCAAGTAGTATCGATGCTCTGGTATTAGAAATGCAAATTCCGTCTGTTTTTAACGTCTTAAATTGAAAGAGCCGTCACAAATTGCTCCGTTTTCACTCCTTGTCGACAATCATACAGCACCTGAGGTAACAAACACATCTCGAGCCCCATTGTGCACTCCATTATTCATGCCAACTCAGTGCCTCGCTCTTTACTACTGTGTACCAATCTTGTCGTCCAACTGCAAAACACTGGGCCACAACAAGTTTCCGCGTCTCCATTGCACTGCGCATACTACGAAATGCTCCCCAAACTTGGCACTCACCCTCGCAGCCGACTTTTCCGACTTTCCACGACGCTCACGCTAGTGACAGCATTATTTATAGTTCGACGTCGCGCCAAATCGAATGAGCACATTTCGCCTACGGCTTAGGCCGCCCTCCTAGTGTGGCTGCTCAGTGCCTGCAGGCAGCGAGGGTCTGCAAGCTTCCTGTGTTCGCACCTATGTCACCTGTGCTTGCTTGTCAGAGACAGACTATCGCAAAACATACAACTCACTCCATGAATTGATTGCTACGGCATCTGTTATCAGCAGTCACAACTAGCAACACCAGTAGCAGCTGACTGCACGTAAAGAATAGGAATGTGCAGTGGGATTTACGTGAACTCGGCGCAAGGCAGATCTTTCCGACATAGGCTTGAGAATCTTACGGGAACACTTGTACTGTTTCTAAATTAAGTGTAGGCGTGGGAGGAGGGTGCTTCCTGCGCACTAATAACAGCACGCTTGTCAATTGTGGATGCTAATCATTCGCTTGTATCTTCCTAGACACATCTGCTGGCTGTGAATTATTCCACTTGCATATCAAGGTGCGCATGTAGGTGTGTTAAAAATTCTAGAGGCACTGGGTATTGATCCCAGTACCTCTCGCATACTAAGCAAGCGCTCTACCATCTGAGCTACGCCCGCCCCACCCGTAAGACTAATGGTGCTACATACAGCCATATAGACGACACAGACCCTTGCACTCCCATTATTCAGCAGACAAACACTACTCTCTATGTATCCGTTAGGGTGTCTTTCAGGTTTCGTGCATTCTGTATCGAATCGTAGTTGGCCAAAATGAAAGTGGCACGTATAACGTCGAAAATAGAATTCGGACACCGCTCTGAGTAAGACCAACGTGTTGTGTACCCTCTAGACTTCAATGAGGTTAAGCCGCGATACCTAAGACAGATCTGCACTCGATGACACCTCGATAACAGCCGGTCCCCACACTTACATCTTGCTCTCCTTACGTCAGTATACATCATATCAGTCTGTGACGCTGGCTTTGCAAAATCTTGCGTGCCTTTAGGTTCGCCGCGACCAACACTTACCATGCACTGACCACAAAAAATGGAGGCACCGCGGCTTGAATCCTGGACCTTTCACATGCGAAGAGAACGCTCTACCAACTGAGCTACGCCCCATGTACGAGCAAACTGCGCTATTCCCCATTCTTTGCGACTCAGATGCGCACGGACACGATGGTTGGTTGGTTTGTAGCGTTGAAGGGAGCAGAGTACAAAGGCGCGGACCCGTTCATATACACAAAAGTTCCAAGTAGTTTCGATGCTCAGGTATTACAAATGCAAATTCCGTCTGTTTTTAACGTCTTAAATTGAAAGAGCCGTCACAAATTGCTCCGTTTTCACTCCTTGTCGACAATTATACAGCACCTGAGGTAACAAACACATCTCGAGCCCCATTGTGCACTACATTATTTATGCCAACTCAGTGCCTCGCTCTTTACTACTGTGTACCAATCTTGTCGTCCAACTGCAAAACACTGGGCCACAACAAGTTTCCGCGTCTCCATTGCACTGCGCATACTACGAAACGCTCCCCAAACTTGGCACTCACCCTCGCAGCCGACTTTTCCGACTTTCCACGACGCTCACGCAACGCTCACGCTAGTGACAGCATTATTTATAGTTCGACGTCGCGCCAAAGCGAATGAGCACAATTCGCCTACGGCTTAGGCCGCCCTCCTAGTGTGGCTGCTCGGTGTCTGCAGGCAGCGAGGGTCTGCAAGCTTCCTGTGTTCGCACCTATGTCACCTGTGCTTGCTTGTCAGAGACAGACTATCGCAAAACATACAACTCACTCCATGAATTGATTGCTACGGCATGTGTTATCAGCAGTCACAACTAGCAACACCAGTAGCAGCTGACTGCACGCAAAGAATAGGAATGTGCAGTGGGATTTACGTGAACTCGGCGCAAGGCAGATCTTTCCGACATAGGCTTGAGAATCTTACGGGAACACTTGTACTGTTTCTAAATTAAGTGTAGGCGTGGGAGGAGGGTACTTCCTGCGCACTAATAGCAGCACGCTTGTCAATTGTGGATGCTAATCATTCGCTTGTATCTTCCTAGACACATCTGCTGGTTGTGAATTATTCCACTTGCATATCAAGTTGCGCATGTAGGTGTGTTAAAAATTCTGGAGGCACTGGGTATTGACCCCAGTACCTCTCGCATACTAAGCGAGCGCTCTACCATCTGAGCTACGCCCGCCACCCCGAAGACTAATGGTGCTACATACAGCCATATAGACGACACAGACCCTTGCACTCCCATTATTCAGCAGACAAACACTACTCTCTATGTATCCGTTAGGGTGTCTTTCAGGTTTCGTGCATTCTGTATCGAATCGTAGTTGGCCAAAATGAAAGTGGCACGTATAACGTCGAAAATAGAATTCGGACACCGCTCTGAGTAAGACCAACGTGTTGTGTACCCTCTAGACTTCAATGAGGTTAAGCCGCGATACCTAAGACAGATCTGCACTCGATGACACCTCGATAACAGCCGGTCCCCACACTTACATCTTGCTCTCCTTACGTCAGTATACATCATATCAGTCTGTGACGCTGGCTTTGCAAAATCTTGCGTGCCTTTAGGTTCGCCGCGACCAACACTTACCATGCACTGACCACAAAAAATGGAGGCACCGCGGCTTGAATCCTGGACCTTTCACATGCGAAGTGAACGCTCTACCAACTGAGCTACGCCCCATGCACGAGCAAACTGCGCTATTCCCCATTCTTTGCGACTCAGATGCGCACGGACACGATGGTTGGTTGGTTTGTAGCGGTGAAGGGAGCAGAGTACAAAGGCGCCGACCCGTTCATATACACAAAAGTTCCAAGTAGTTTCGATTCTCTGGTATTACAAATGCAAATTCCGTCTGTTTTTAACGTCTTAAATTGAAAGAGCCGTCACAAATTGCTCCGTTTTCACTCCTTGTCGACAATTATACAGCACCTGAGGTAACAAACACATCTCGAGCCCCGTTGTGCACTACATTATTTATGCCAACTCAGTGCCTCGCTCTTTACTACTGTGTACCAATCTTGTCGTCCAACTGCAAAACACTGGGCCACAACAAGTTTCCGCGTCTCCATTGCACTGCGCATACTACGAAACGCTCCCCAAACTTGGCACTCACCCTCGCAGCCGACTTTTCCGACTTTCCACGACGCTCACGCAACGCTCACGCTAGTGACAGCATTATTTATAGTTCGACGTCGCGCCAAAGCGAATGAGCACAATTCGCCTACGGCTTAGGCCGCCCTCCTAGTGTGGCTGCTCGGTGTCTGCAGGCAGCGAGGGTCTGCAAGCTTCCTGTGTTCGCACCTATGTCACCTGTGCTTGCTTGTCAGAGACAGACTATCGCAAAACATACAACTCACTCCATGAATTGATTGCTACGGCATCTGTTATCAGCAGTCACAACTAGCAACACCAGTAGCAGCTGACTGCACGCAAAGAATAGGAATGTGCAGTGGGATTTACGTGAACTCGGCGCAAGGCAGATCTTTCCGACATAGGCTTGAGAATCTTACGGGAACACTTGTACTGTTTCTAAATTAAGTGTAGGCGTGGGAGGAGGGTACTTCCTGCGCACTAATAACAGCACGCTTGTCAATTGTGGATGCAAATCATTCGCTTGTATCTTCCTAGACACATCTGCTGGTTGTGAATTATTCCACTTGCATATCAAGTTGCGCATGTAGGTGTGTTAAAAATTCTGGAGGCACTGGGTATTGACCCCAGTACCTCTCGCATACTAAGCGAGCGCTCTACCATCTGAGCTACGCCCGCCCCCCCGAAGACTAATGGTGCTACATACAGCCATATAGACGACACAGACCCTTGCACTCCCATTATTCAGCAGACAAACACTACTCTCTATGTATCCGTTAGGGTGTCTTTCAGGTTTCGTGCATTCTGTATCGAATCGTAGTTGGCCAAAATGAAAGTGGCACGTATAACGTCGAAAATAGAATTCGGACACCGCTCTGAGTAAGACCAACGTGTTGTGTACCCTCTAGACTTCAATGAGGTTAAGCCGCGATACCTAAGACAGATCTGCACTCGATGACACCTCGATAACAGCCGGTCCCCACACTTACATCTTGCTCTCCTTACGTCAGTATACATCATATCAGTCTGTGACGCTGGCTTTGCAAAATCTTGCGTGCCTTTAGGTTCGCCGCGACCAACACTTACCATGCACTGACCACAAAAAATGGAGGCACCGCGGCTTGAATCCTGGACCTTTCACATGCGAAGCGAACGCTCTACCAACTGAGCTACGCCCCATGCACGAGCAAACTGCGCTATTCCCCATTCTTTGCGACTCAGATGCGCACGGACACGATGGTTGGTTGGTTTGTAGCGGTGAAGGGAGCAGAGTACAAAGGCGCCGAGCCGTTCATATACACAAAAGTTCCAAGTAGTTTCGATTCTCTGGTATTACAAATGCAAATTCCGTCTGTTTTTAACGTCTTAAATTGAAAGAGCCGTCACAAATTGCTCCGTTTTCACTCCTTGTCGACAATTATACAGCACCTGAGGTAACAAACACATCTCGAGCCCCATTGTGCACTACATTATTTATGCCAACTCAGTGCCTCGCTCTTTACTACTGTGTACCAATCTTGTCGTCCAACTGCAAAACACTGGGCCACAACAAGTTTCCGCGTCTCCATTGCACTGCGCATACTTCGAAACGCTCCCCAAACTTGGCACTCACCCTCGCAGCCGACTTTTCCGACTTTCCACGACGCTCACGCAACGCTCACGCTAGTGACAGCATTATTTATAGTTCGACGTCGCGCCAAAGCGAATGAGCACAATTCGCCTACGGCTTAGGCCGCCCTCCTAGTGTGGCTGCTCGGTGTCTGCAGGCAGCGAGGGTCTGCAAGCTTCCTGTGTTCGCACCTATGTCACCTGTGCTTGCTTGTCAGAGACAGACTATCGCAAAACATACAACTCACTCCATGAATTGATTGCTACTGCATCTGTTATCAGCAGTCACAACTAGCAACACCAGTAGCAGCTGACTGCACGCAAAGAATAGGAATGTGCAGTGGGATTTACGTGAACTCGGCGCAAGGCAGATCTTTCCGACATAGGCTTGAGAATCTTACGGGAACACTTGTACTGTTTCTAAATTAAGTGTAGGCGTGGGAGGAGGGTACTTCCTGCGCACTAATAACAGCACGCTTGTCAATTGTGGATGCTAATCATTCGCTTGTATCTTCCTAGACACATCTGCTGGTTGTGAATTATTCCACTTGCATATCAAGTTGCGCATGTAGGTGTGTTAAAAATTCTGGAGGCACTGGGTATTGACCCCAGTACCTCTCGCATACTAAGCGAGCGCTCTACCATCTGAGCTACGCCCGCCCCCCCGAAGACTAATGGTGCTACATACAGCCATATAGACGACACAGACCCTTGCACTCCCATTATTCAGCAGACAAACACTACTCTCTATGTATCCGTTAGGGTGTCTTTCAGGTTTCGTGCATTCTGTATCGAATCGTAGTTGGCCAAAATGAAAGTGGCACGTATAACGTCGAAAATAGAATTCGGACACCGCTCTGAGTAAGACCAACGTGTTGTGTACCCTCTAGACTTCAATGAGGTTAAGCCGCGATACCTAAGACAGATCTGCACTCGATGACACCTCGATAACAGCCGGTCCCCACACTTACATCTTGCTCTCCTTACGTCAGTATACATCATATCAGTCTGTGACGCTGGCTTTGCAAAATCTTGCGTGCCTTTAGGTTCGCCGCGACCAACACTTACCATGCACTGACCACAAAAAATGGAGGCACCGCGGCTTGAATCCTGGACCTTTCACATGCGAAGCGAACGCTCTACCAACTGAGCTACGCCCCATGCACGAGCAAACTGCGCTATTCCCCATTCTTTGCGACTCAGATGCGCACGGACACGATGGTTGGTTGGTTTGTAGCGGTGAAGGGAGCAGAGTACAAAGGCGCCGACCCGTTCATATACACAAAAGTTCCAAGTAGTTTCGATTCTCTGGTATTACAAATGCAAATTCCGTCTGTTTTTAACGTCTTAAATTGAAAGAGCCGTCACAAATTGCTCCGTTTTCACTCCTTGTCGACAATTATACAGCACCTGAGGTAACAAACACATCTCGAGCCCCATTGTGCACTACATTATTTATGCCAACTCAGTGCCTCGCTCTTTACTACTGTGTACCAATCTTGTCGTCCAACTGCAAAACACTGGGCCACAACAAGTTTCCGCGTCTCCATTGCACTGCGCATACTACGAAACGCTCCCCAAACTTGGCACTCACCCTCGCAGCCGACTTTTCCGACTTTCCACGACGCTCACGCTAGTGACAGCATTATTTATAGTTCGACGTCGCGCCAAAGCGAATGAGCACAATTCGCCTACGGCTTAGGCCGCCCTCCTAGTGTGGCTGCTCGGTGTCTGCAGGCAGCGAGGGTCTGCAAGCTTCCTGTGTTCGCACCTATGTCACCTGTGCTTGCTTGTCAGAGACAGACTATCGCAAAACATACAACTCACTCCATGAATTGATTGCTACGGCATCTGTTATCAGCAGTCACAACTAGCAACACCAGTAGCAGCTGACTGCACGCAAAGAATAGGAATGTGCAGTGGGATTTACGTGAACTCGGCGCAAGGCAGATCTTTCCGACATAGGCTTGAGAATCTTACGGGAACACTTGTACTGTTTCTAAATTAAGTGTAGGCGTGGGAGGAGGGTACTTCCTGCGCACTAATAACAGCACGCTTGTCAATTGTGGATGCTAATCATTCGCTTGTATCTTCCTAGACACATCTGCTGGTTGTGAATTATTCCACTTGCATATCAAGTTGCGCATGTAGGTGTGTTAAAAATTCTGGAGGCACTGGGTATTGACCCCAGTACCTCTCGCATACTAAGCGAGCGCTCTACCATCTGAGCTACGCCCGCCCCCCCGAATACTAATGGTGCTACATACAGCCATATAGACGACACAGACCCTTGCACTCCCATTATTCAGCAGACAAACACTACTCTCTATGTATCCGTTAGGGTGTCTTTCAGGTTTCGTGCATTCTGTATCGAATCGTAGTTGGCCAAAATGAAAGTGGCACGTATAACGTCGAAAATAGAATTCGGACACCGCTCTGAGTAAGACCAACGTGTTGTCCACCCTCTAGACTTCAATGAGGTTAAGCCGCGATACCTAAGACAGATCTGCACTCGATGACACCTCGATAACAGCCGGTCCCCACACTTACATCTTGCTCTCCTTACGTCAGTATACATCATATCAGTCTGTGACGCTGGCTTTGCAAAATCTTGCGTGCCTTTAGGTTCGCCGCGACCAACACTTACCATGCACTGACCACAAAAAATGGAGGCACCGCGGCTTGAATCCTGGACCTTTCACATGCGAAGCGAACGCTCTACCAACTGAGCTACGCCCCATGCACGAGCAAACTGCGCTATTCCCCATTCTTTGCGACTCAGATGCGCACGGACACGATGGTTGGTTGGTTTGTAGCGGTGAAGGGAGCAGAGTACAAAGGCGCCGAGCCGTTCATATACACAAAAGTTCCAAGTAGTTTCGATTCTCTGGTATTACAAATGCAAATTCCGTCTGTTTTTAACGTCTTAAATTGAAAGAGCCGTCACAAATTGCTCCGTTTTCACTCCTTGTCGACAATTATACAGCACCTGAGGTAACAAACACATCTCGAGCCCCATTGTGCACTACATTATTTATGCCAACTCAGTGCCTCGCTCTTTACTACTGTGTACCAATCTTGTCGTCCAACTGCAAAACACTGGGCCACAACAAGTTTCCGCGTCTCCATTGCACTGCGCATACTACGAAACGCTCCCCAAACTTGGCACTCACCCTCGCAGCCGACTTTTCCGACTTTCCACGACGCTCACGCTAGTGACAGCATTATTTATAGTTCGACGTTGCGCCAAAGCGAATGAGCACAATTCGCCTACGGCTTAGGCCGCCCTCCTAGTGTGGCTGCTCGGTGTCTGCAGGCAGCGAGGGTCTGCAAGCTTCCTGTGTTCGCACCTATGTCACCTGTGCTTGCTTGTCAGAGACAGACTATCGCAAAACATACAACTCACTCCATGAATTGATTGCTACGGCATCTGTTATCAGCAGTCACAACTAGCAACGCCAGTAGCAGCTGACTGCACGCAAAGAATAGGAATGTGCAGTGGGATTTACGTGAACTCGGCGCAAGGCAGATCTTTCCGACATAGGCTTGAGAATCTTACGGGAACACTTGTACTGTTTCTAAATTAAGTGTAGGCGTGGGAGGAGGGTACTTCCTGCGCACTAATAACAGCACGCTTGTCAATTGTGGATGCTAATCATTCGCTTGTATCTTCCTAGACACATCTGCTGGTTGTGAATTATTCCACTTGCATATCAAGTTGCGCATGTAGGTGTGTTAAAAATTCTGGAGGCACTGGGTATTGACCCCAGTACCTCTCGCATACTAAGCGAGCGCTCTACCATCTGAGCTACGCCCGCCCCCCCGAATACTAATGGTGCTACATACAGCCATATAGACGACACAGACCCTTGCACTCCCATTATTCAGCAGACAAACACTACTCTCTATGTATCTGTTAGGGTGTCTTTCAGGTTTCGTGCATTCTGTATCGAATCGTAGTTGGCCAAAATGAAAGTGGCACGTATAACGTCGAAAATAGAATTCGGACACCGCTCTGAGTAAGACCAACGTGTTGTCCACCCTCTAGACTTCAATGAGGTTAAGCCGCGATACCTAAGACAGATCTGCACTCGATGACACCTCGATAACAGCCGGTCCCCACACTTACATCTTGCTCTCCTTACGTCAGTATACATCATATCAGTCTGTGACGCTGGCTTTGCAAAATCTTGCGTGCCTTTAGGTTCGCCGCGACCAACACTTACCATGCACTGACCACAAAAAATGGAGGCACCGCGGCTTGAATCCTGGACCTTTCACATGCGAAGCGAACGCTCTACCAACTGAGCTACGCCCCATGCACGAGCAAACTGCGCTATTCCCCATTCTTTGCGACTCAGATGCGCACGGACACGATGGTTGGTTGGTTTGTAGCGGTGAAGGGAGCAGAGTACAAAGGCGCCGAGCCGTTCATATACACAAAAGTTCCAAGTAGTTTCGATTCTCTGGTATTACAAATGCAAATTCCGTCTGTTTTTAACGTCTTAAATTGAAAGAGCCGTCACAAATTGCTCCGTTTTCACTCCTTGTCGACAATTATACAGCACCTGAGGTAACAAACACATCTCGAGCCCCATTGTGCACTACATTATTTATGCCAACTCAGTGCCTCGCTCTTTACTACTGTGTACCAATCTTGTCGTCCAACTGCAAAACACTGGGCCACAACAAGTTTCCGCGTCTCCATTGCACTGCGCATACTACGAAACGCTCCCCAAACTTGGCACTCACCCTCGCAGCCGACTTTTCCGACTTTCCACGACGCTCACGCTAGTGACAGCATTATTTATAGTTCGACGTCGCGCCAAAGCGAATGAGCACAATTCGCCTACGGCTTAGGCCGCCCTCCTAGTGTGGCTGCTCGGTGTCTGCAGGCAGCGAGGGTCTGCAAGCTTCCTGTGTTCGCACCTATGTCACCTGTGCTTGCTTGTCAGAGACAGACTATCGCAAAACATACAACTCACTCCATGAATTGATTGCTACGGCATCTGTTATCAGCAGTCACAACTAGCAACACCAGTAGCAGCTGACTGCACGCAAAGAATAGGAATGTGCAGTGGGATTTACGTGAACTCGGCGCAAGGCAGATCTTTCCGACATAGGCTTGAGAATCTTACGGGAACACTTGTACTGTTTCTAAATTAAGTGTAGGCGTGGGAGGAGGGTACTTCCTGCGCACTAATAACAGCACGCTTGTCAATTGTGGATGCTAATCATTCGCTTGTATCTTCCTAGACACATCTGCTGGTTGTGAATTATTCCACTTGCATATCAAGTTGCGCATGTAGGTGTGTTAAAAACTCTGGAGGCACTGGGTATTGACCCCAGTACCTCTCGCATACTAAGCGAGCGCTCTACCATCTGAGCTACGCCCGCCCCCCCGAATACTAATGGTGCTACATACAGCCATATAGACGACACAGACCCTTGCACTCCCATTATTCAGCAGACAAACACTACTCTCTATGTATCCGTTAGGGTGTCTTTCAGGTTTCGTGCATTCTGTTTCGAATCGTAGTTGGCCAAAATGAAAGTGGCACGTATAACGTCGAAAATAGAATTCGGACACCGCTCTGAGTAAGACCAACGTGTTGTCCACCCTCTAGACTTCAATGAGGTTAAGCCGCGATACCTAAGACAGATCTGCACTCGATGACACCTCGATAACAGCCGGTCCCCACACTTACATCTTGCTCTCCTTACGTCAGTATACATCATATCAGTCTGTGACGCTGGCTTTGCAAAATCTTGCGTGCCTTTAGGTTCGCCGCGACCAACACTTACCATGCACTGACCACAAAAAATGGAGGCACCGCGGCTTGAATCCTGGACCTTTCACATGCGAAGCGAACGCTCTACCAACTGAGCTACGCCCCATGCACGAGCAAACTGCGCTATTCCCCATTCTTTGCGACTCAGATGCGCACGGACACGATGGTTGGTTGGTTTGTAGCGGTGAAGGGAGCAGAGTACAAAGGCGCCGACCCGTTCATATACACAAAAGTTCCAAGTAGTTTCGATTCTCTGGTATTACAAATGCAAATTACGTCTGTTTGTAACGTCTTAAATTGAAAGAGCCGTCACAAATTGCTCCGTTTTCACTCCTTGTCGACAATTATACAGCACCTGAGGTAACAAACACATCTCGAGCCCCATTGTGCACTACATTATTTATGCCAACTCAGTGCCTCGCTCTTTACTACTGTGTACCAATCTTGTCGTCCAACTGCAAAACACTGGGCCACAACAAGTTTCCGCGTCTCCATTGCACTGCGCATACTACGAAACGCTCCCCAAACTTGGCACTCACCCCCGCAGCCGACTTTTCCGACTTTCCACGACGCTCACGCAACGCTCACGCTAGTGACAGCATTATTTATAGTTCGACGTCGCGCCAAAGCGAATGAGCACAATTCGCCTACGGCTTAGGCCGCCCTCCTAGTGTGGCTGCTCGGTGTCTGCAGGCAGCGAGGGTCTGCAAGCTTCCTGTGTTCGCACCTATGTCACCTGTGCTTGCTTGTGAGAGACAGACTATCGCAAAACATACAACTCACTCCATGAATTGATTGCTACGGCATCTGTTATCAGCAGTCACAACTAGCAACACCAGTAGCAGCTGACTGCACGCAAAGAATAGGAATGTGCAGTGGGATTTACGTGAACTCGGCGCAAGGCAGATCTTTCCGACATAGGCTTGAGAATCTTACGGGAACACTTGTACTGTTTCTAAATTAAGTGTAGGCGTGGGAGGAGGGTACTTCCTGCGCACTAATAACAGCACGCTTGTCAATTGTGGATGCTAATCATTCGCTTGTATCTTCCTAGACACATCTGCTGGTTGTGAATTATTCCACTTGCATATCAAGTTGCGCATGTAGGTGTGTTAAAAATTCTGGAGGCACTGGGTATTGACCCCAGTACCTCTCGCATACTAAGCGAGCGCTCTACCATCTGAGCTACGCCCGCCCCCCCGAAGACTAATGGTGCTACATACAGCCATATAGACGACACAGACCCTTGCACTCCCATTATTCAGCAGACAAACACTACTCTCTATGTATCCGTTAGGGTGTCTTTCAGGTTTCGTGCATTCTGTATCGAATCGTAGTTGGCCAAAATGAAAGTGGCACGTATAACGTCGAAAATAGAATTCGGACACCGCTCTGAGTAAGACCAACGTGTTGTCCACCCTCTAGACTTCAATGAGGTTAAGCCGCGATACCTAAGACAGATCTGCACTCGATGACACCTCGATAACAGCCGGTCCCCACACTTACATCTTGCTCTCCTTACGTCAGTATACATCATATCAGTCTGTGACGCTGGCTTTGCAAAATCTTGCGTGCCTTTAGGTTCGCCGCGACCAACACTTACCATGCACTGACCACAAAAAATGGAGGCACCGCGGCTTGAATCCTGGACCTTTCACATGCGAAGCGAACGCTCTACCAACTGAGCTACGCCCCATGCACGAGCAAACTGCGCTATTCCCCATTCTTTGCGACTCAGATGCGCACGGACACGATGGTTGGTTGGTTTGTAGCGGTGAAGGGAGCAGAGTACAAAGGCGCCGAGCCGTTCATATACACAAAAGTTCCAAGTAGTTTCGATTCTCTGGTATTACAAATGCAAATTCCGTCTGTTTTTAACGTCTTAAATTGAAAGAGCCGTCACAAATTGCTCCGTTTTCACTCCTTGTCGACAATTATACAGCACCTGAGGTAACAAACACATCTCGAGCCCCATTGTGCACTACATTATTTATGCCAACTCAGTGCCTCGCTCTTTACTACTGTGTACCAATCTTGTCGTCCAACTGCAAAACACTGGGCCACAACAAGTTTCCGCGTCTCCATTGCACTGCGCATACTACGAAACGCTCCCCAAACTTGGCACTCACCCTCGCAGCCGACTTTTCCGACTTTCCACGACGCTCACGCTAGTGACAGCATTATTTATAGTTCGACGTCGCGCCAAAGCGAATGAGCACAATTCGCCTACGGCTTAGGCCGCCCTCCTAGTGTGGCTGCTCGGTGTCTGCAGGCAGCGAGGGTCTGCAAGCTTCCTGTGTTCGCACCTATGTCACCTGTGCTTGCTTGTCAGAGACAGACTATCGCAAAACATACAACTCACTCCATGAATTGATTGCTACGGCATCTGTTATCAGCAGTCACAACTAGCAACACCAGTAGCAGCTGACTGCACGCAAAGAATAGGAATGTGCAGTGGGATTTACGTGAACTCGGCGCAAGGCAGATCTTTCCGACATAGGCTTGAGAATCTTACGGGAACACTTGTACTGTTTCTAAATTAAGTGTAGGCGTGGGAGGAGGGTACTTCCTGCGCACTAATAACAGCACGCTTGTCAATTGTGGATGCTAATCATTCGCTTGTATCTTCCTAGACACATCTGCTGGTTGTGAATTATTCCACTTGCATATCAAGTTGCGCATGTAGGTGTGTTAAAAATTCTGGAGGCACTGGGTATTGATCCCAGTACCTCTCGCATACTAAGCGAGCGCTCTACCATCTGAGCTACGCCCGCCCCCCCGAAGACTAATGGTGCTACATACAGCCATATAGACGACACAGACCCTTGCACTCCCATTATTCAGCAGACAAACACTACTCTCTATGTATCCGTTAGGGTGTCTTTCAGGTTTCGTGCATTCTGTATCGAATCGTAGTTGGCCAAAATGAAAGTGGCACGTATAACGTCGAAAATAGAATTCTGACACCGCTCTGAGTAAGACCAACGTGTTGTCCACCCTCTAGACTTCAATGAGGTTAAGCCGCGATACCTAAGACAGATCTGCACTCGATGACACCTCGATAACAGCCGGTCCCCACACTTACATCTTGCTCTCCTTACGTCAGTATACATCATATCAGTCTGTGACGCTGGCTTTGCAAAATCTTGCGTGCCTTTAGGTTCGCCGCGACCAACACTTACCATGCACTGACCACAAAAAATGGAGGCACCGCGGCTTGAGTCCTGGACCTTTCACATGCGAAGCGAACGCTCTACCAACTGAGCTACGCCCCATGCACGAGCAAACTGCGCTATTCCCCATTCTTTGCGACTCAGATGCGCACGGACACGATGGTTGGTTGGTTTGTAGCGGTGAAGGGAGCAGAGTACAAAGGCGCCGAGCCGTTCATATACACAAAAGTTCCAAGTAGTTTCGATTCTCTGGTATTACAAATGCAAATTCCGTCTGTTTTTAACGTCTTAAATTGAAAGAGCCGTCACAAATTGCTCCGTTTTCACTCCTTGTCGACAATTATACAGCACCTGAGGTAACAAACACATCTCGAGCCCCATTGTGCACTACATTATTTATGCCAACTCAGTGCCTCGCTCTTTACTACTGTGTACCAATCTTGTCGTCCAACTGCAAAACACTGGGCCACAACAAGTTTCCGCGTCTCCATTGCGCTGCGCATACTACGAAACGCTCCCCAAACTTGGCACTCACCCCCGCAGCCGACTTTTCCGACTTTCCACGACGCTCACGCAACGCTCACGCTAGTGACAGCATTATTTATAGTTCGACGTCGCGCCAAAGCGAATGAGCACAATTCGCCTACGGCTTAGGCCGCCCTCCTAGTGTGGCTGCTCGGTGTCTGCAGGCAGCGAGGGTCTGCAAGCTTCCTGTGTTCGCACCTATGTCACCTGTGCTTGCTTGTCAGAGACAGACTATCGCAAAACATACAACTCACTCCATGAATTGATTGCTACGGCATCTGTTATCAGCAGTCACAACTAGCAACACCAGTAGCAGCTGACTGCACGCAAAGAATAGGAATGTGCAGTGGGATTTACGTGAACTCGGCGCAAGGCAGATCTTTCCGACATAGGCTTGAGAATCTTACGGGAACACTTGTACTGTTTCTAAATTAAGTGTAGGCGTGGGAGGAGGGTGCTTCCTGCGCACTAATAACAGCACGCTTGTCAATTGTGGATGCTAATCATTCGCTTGTATCTTCCTAGACACATCTGCTGGCTGTGAATTATTACACTTGCATATCAAGGTGCGCATGTAGGTGTGTTAAAAATTCTGGAGGTACTGGGTATTGATCCTAGAACCTCTCGCATACTAAGCGAGCGCTCTACCATCTGAGCTACGCCCGCCCCCCAGAAGACAGATGGTGCTACATACAGACATATAGACGACACAGACCCTTGCACTCCCATTATTCAGCAGACAAACACTACTCTCTATGTATCCGTTAGGGTGCTTTCAGGTTTCGTGCATTCTGTATCGAATCGTAGTTGGCCACAATGAAAGTGGCACGTATAACGTCGAAAATAGAATTCGGACACCGCTCTGAGTAAGACCAACGTGTTGTGCACCCTCTAGACTTCAATGAGGTTAAGCCGCGATACCTAAGACAGATCTGCACTCGATGACACCTCGATAACAGCCGGTCCCCACACTTACATCTTGCTCTCCTTACGTCAGTATACATCATATCAGTCTGTGACGCTGGCTTTGCAACATCTTGCGTGCCTTTAGGTTCGCCGCGACCAACACTTACCATGCACTGACCACAAATAAAGGAGGCGCCGCGGCTTGAACCCTGGACCTTTCACATGCCAAGCGAACGCTCTACCAACTGAGCTACGCCCCATGCACGAGCAAACTGTGCTATTCCCCATTCTTTGCGACTCAGATGCGCACGGACACGATGGTTGGTTGGTTTGTAGCGGTGAAGGGAGCAGAGTACAAAGGCGCGGACCCGTTCATATACACAAAAGTTCCAAGTAGTTTCGATGCTCTGGTATTACAAATGCAAATTCCGTCTGTTTTTAACGTCTTAAATTGAAAGAGCCGTCACAAATTGCTCCATTTTCACTCCTTGTCGACAATTATACAGCACCTGAGGTAACAAACACATCTCGAGCCCCATTGTGCACTACATTATTTATGCCATCTCAGTGCCTCGCTCTTTACTACTGTGTACCAATCTTGTCGTCCAACTGCAAAACACTGGGCCACAACAAGTTTCCGCGTCTCCATTGCACTGCGCATACTACGAAACGCTCCCCAAACTTGGCACTCACCCTCGCAGCCGACTTTTCCGACTTTCCACGACGCTCACGCAATGCTCAAGCTAGTGACAGCATTATTTATAGTTCGACGTCGCGCCAAAGCGAATGAGCACAATTCGCCTACGGTTTAGGCCGCCCTCCTAGTGTGGCTGCTCGGTGTCTGCAGGCAGCGAGGGTCTGCAAGCTTCCTGTGTTCGCACCTATGTCACCTGTGCTTGCTTGTCAGAGACAGACTATCGCAAAACATACAACTCACTCCATGAATTGATTGCTACGGCATCTGTTATCAACAGTCACAACTAACAACACCAGTAGCAGCTGACTGCACGCAAAGAATAGGAATGTGCAGTGGGATTTACGTGAACTCGGCGCAAGCTTGTATCTTCCTAGACACATCTGCTGGCTGTGAATTATTCCACTTGCATATCAAGGTGCGCATGTAGGTGTGTTAAAAATTCTAGAGGCACTGGGTATTGATCCTAGAGCCTCTCGCATACTAAGCGAGCGCTCTACCATCTGAGCTACGCCCGCCCCCCCGAAGACTAACGGTGCTACATACAGCCATATAGACGACACAGACCCTTGCACTCCCATTATTCAGCAGACAAACACTACTCTCTATGTATCCGTTAGGGTGTCTTTCCGGTTTCGTGCATTCTGTATCGAATCTTAGTTGGCCAAAATGAAAGTGGCACGTATAACGTCGAAAATAGAATTCGGACACCGCTCTGAGTAAGACCAACGTGTGGTCCACCCTCTAGACTTCAATGAGGTTAAGCCGCGATACCTAAGACAGATCTGCACTCGATGACACCTCGATAACAGCCGGTCCCCACACTTACATCTTGCTCTCCTTACGTCAGTATACATCATATCAGTCTGTGACGCTGGCTTTGCAACATCTTGCGTGCCTTTACGTTCGCCGCGACCAACACTTACCATGCACTGACCACAAAAAATGGAGGCGCCGCCGCTTGAACCCTGGACCTTTCACATGCCAAGCGAACGCTCTACCAACTGAGCTACGCCCCATGCACGAGCAAACTGCGCTGTTCCCCATTCTTTGCGACTCAGATGCGCACGGACACGATGGTTGGTTGGTTTGTAGCGGTGAAGGGAGCAGAGTACAAAGGCGCGGACCCGTTCATATACACAAAAGTTCCAAGTAGTTTCGATGCTCTGGTATTACAAATGCAAATTCCGTCTGTTTTTAACGTCTTAAATTGAAAGAGCCGTCACAAATTGCTCCGTTTCCACTCCTTGTCGACAATTATACAGCACCTGAGGTAACAAACACATCTCGAGCCCCATTGTGCACTACATTATTTATGCCAACTCAGTGCCTCGCTCTTTACTACTGTGTACCAATCTTGTCGTCCAACTGCAAAACACTGGGCCACAACAAGTTTCTGCGTCTCCATTGCACTGCGCATACTACGAAACGCTCCCCAAACTTGGCACTCACCCTCGCAGCCGACTTTTCCGACTTTCCACGACGCTCACGCTAGTGACAGCATTATTTATAGTTCGACGTCGCGCCAAAGCGAATGAGCACAATTCGCCTACGGCTTAGGCCGCCCTCTTAGTGTGGCTGCTCGGTGTCTGCAGGCAGCGAGGGTCTGCAAGCTTCCTGTGTTCGCACCTATGTCACCTGTGCTTGCTTGTCAGAGACAGACTATCGCAAAACATACAACTCACTCCATGAATTGATTGCTACGGCATCTGTTATCAGCAGTCACAACTAACAACACCAGTAGCAGCTGACTGCACGCAAAGAGTAGGAATGTGCAGTGGGTTTTACGTGAACTCGGCGCAAGCTTGTATCTTCCTAGACACATCTGCTGGCTGTGAATTATTCCACTTGCATATCAAGGTGCGCATGTAGGTGTGTTAAAAATTCTGGAGGCACTGGGTATTGATCCCAGTACCTCTCGCATACTAAGCGAGCGCTCTACCATTTGAGCTACGCCCCATGCAGGAGCAAACTGCGCTATTCCCCATTCTTTGCGACTCAGATGCGCACGGACACGATGGTTGGTTGGTTTGTAGCGGTGAAGGGAGCAGAGTACAAAGGCGCGGACCCGTTCATATACACAAAAGTTCCAAGTAGTTTCGATGCTCTGGTATTACAAATGCAAATTCCGTCTGTTTTTAACGTCTTAAATTGAAAGAGCCGTCACAAATTGCTCCGTTTTCACTCCTTGTCGACAATTATACAGCACCTGAGGTAACAAACACATCTCGAGCCCCATTGTGCACTACATAATTTATGCCAACTCAGTGCCTCGCTCTTTACTACTGTGTACCAATCTTGTCGTCCAACTGCAAAACACTGGGCCACAACAAGTTTCCGCGTCTCCATTGCACTGCGCATACTACGAAACGCTCCCCAAACTTGGCACTCACCCTCGCAGCCGACTTTTCCGACTTTCCACGACGCTCACGCTAGTGACAGCATTATTTATAGTTCGACGTCGCGCCAAAGCGAATGAGCACAATTCGCCTACGGCTTAGGCCGCCCTCCTAGTGTGGCTGCTCGGTGTCTGCAGGCAGCGAGGGTCTGCAAGCTTCCTGTGTTCGCACCTATGTCACCTGTGCTTGCTTGTCAGAGACAGACTATCGCAAAACATACAACTCACTCCATGAATTGATTGCTACGGCATCTGTTATCAGCAGTCACAACTAGCAACACCAGTAGCAGCTGACTGCACGCAAAGAATAGGAATGTGCAGTGGGATTTACGTGAACTCGGCGCAAGGCAGATCTTTCCGACATAGGCTTGAGAATCTTACGGGAACACTTGTACTGTTTCTAAGTTAAGTGTAGGCGTGGGAGGAGGGTACTTCCTGCGCACTAATAACAGCACGCTTGTCAATTGTGGATGCTAATCATTCGCTTGTATCTTCCTAGACACATCTGCTGGTTGTGAATTATTCCACTTGCATATCAAGGTGCGCATGTAGGTGTGTTAAAAATTCTGGAGGCACTGGGTATTGATCCCAGTACCTCTCGCATACTAAGCGAGCGCTCTACCATCTGAGCTACGCCCGCCCCCCCGAAGACTAATGGTGCTACAGACAGCCATATAGACGACACAGACCCTTGCACTCCCATTATTCAGCAGACAAACACTACTCTCTATGTATCCGTTAGGGTGTCTTTCAGGTTTCGTGCATTCTGTATCGAATCGTAGTTGGCCAAAATGAAAGTGGCACGTATAACGTCGAAAATAGAATTCGGACACCGCTCTGAGTAAGACCAACGTGTTGTCCACCCTCTAGACTTCAATGAGGTTAAGCCGCGATACCTAAGACAGATCTGCACTCGATGACACCTCGATAACAGCCGGTCCCCACACTTACATCTTGCTCTCCTTACGTCAGTATACATCATATCAGTCTGTGACGCTGGCTTTGCAACATCTTGCGTGCCTTTACGTTCGCCGCGACCAACACTTACCATGCACTGACCACAAAAAATGGAGGCGCCGCCGCTTGAACCCTGGACCTTTCACATGCCAAGCGAACGCTCTACCAACTGAGCTACGCCCCATGCACGAGCAAACTGCGCTATTCCCCATTCTTTGCGACTCAGATGCGCACGGACACGATGGTTGGTTGGTTTGTAGCGGTGAAGGGAGCAGAGTACAAAGGCGCGGACCCGTTCATATACACAAAAGTTCCAAGTAGTTTCGATGCTTTGGTATTACAAATGCAAATTCCGTCTGTTTTTAACGTCTTAAATTGAAAGAGCCGTCACAAATTGCTCCGTTTTCACTCCTTGTCGACAATTATACAGCACCTGAGGTAACAAACACATCTCGAGCCCCATTGTGCACTACATTATTTATGCCAACTCAGTGCCTCGCTCTTTACTACTGTGTACCAATCTTGTCGTCCAACTGCAAAACACTGGGCCACAACAAGTTTCCGCGTCTCCATTGCAATGCGCATACTACGAAACGCTCCCCAACCTTGGCACTCACCCTCGCAGCCGACTTTTCCGACTTTCCACGACGCTCACGCTAGTGACAGCATTATTTATAGTTCGACGTCGCGCCAAAGCGAAAGAGCACAATTCGCCTACGGCTTAGGCCGCCCTCTTAGTGTGGCTGCTCGGTGTCTGCAGGCAGCGAGGGTCTGCAAGCTTCCTGTGTTCGCACCTATGTCACCTGTGCTTGCTTGTCAGAGACAGACTATCGCAAAACATACAACTCACTCCATGAATTGATTGCTACGGCTTCTGTTATCAGCAGTCACAACTAACAACACCAGTAGCAGCTGACTGCACGCAAAGAATAGGAATGTGCAGTGGGATTTACGTGAACTCGGCGCAAGCTTGTATCTTCCTAGACACATCTGCTGGCTGTGAATTATTCCACTTGCATATCAAGGTGCGCATGTAGGTGTGTTAAAAATTCTGGAGGCACTGGGTATTGATCCCAGTACCTCTAGCATACTAAGCGAGCGCTCTACCATCTGAGCTACGCCCCATGCACGAGCAAACTGCGCTATTCCCCATTCTTTGCGACTCAGATGCGCACGGACACGATGGTTGGTTGGTTTGTAGCGGTGAAGGGAGCAGAGTACAAAGGCGCGGACCCGTTCATATACACAAAAGTTCCAAGTAGTTTCGATGCTCTGGTATTACAAATGCAAATTCCGTCTGTTTTTAACGTCTTAAATTGAAAGAGCCGTCACAAATTGCTCCGTTTTCACTCCTTGTCGACAATTATACAACACCTGAGGTAACAAACACATCTCGAGCCCCATTGTGCACTACATTATTTATGCCAACTCAGTGCCTCGCTCTTTACTACTGTGTACCAATCTTGTCGTCCAACTGCAAAACACTGGGCCACAACAAGTTTCCGCGTCTCCATTGCACTGTGCATACTACGAAACGCTCCCCAAACTTGGCACTCACCCTCGCAGCCGACTTTTCCGACTTTCCACGACGCTCACGCTAGTGACAGCATTATTTACAGTTCGACGTCGCGCCAAAGCGAATGAGCACAATTCGCCTACGGCTTAGGCCGCCCTCCTAGTGTGGCTGCTCGGTGTCTGCAGGCAGCGAGGGTCTGCAAGCTTCCTGTGTTCGCACCTATGTCACCTGTGCTTGCTTGTCAGAGACAGACTATCGCAAAACATACAACTCACTCCATGAATTGATTGCTACGGCATCTGTTATCAGCAGTCACAACTAGCAACACCAGTAGCAGCTGACTGCACGCAAAGAATAGGAATGTGCAGTGGGATTTACGTGAACTCGGCGCAAGGCAGATCTTTCCGACATAGGCTTGAGAATCTTACGGGAACACTTGTACTGTTTCTAAATTAAGTGTAGGCGTGGGAGGAGGGTGCTTCCTGCGCACTAATAACAGCACGCTTGTCAATTGTGGATGCTAATCATTCGCTTGTATCTTCCTAGACACATCTGCTGGTTGTGAATTATTCCACTTGCATATCAAGGTGCGCATGTAGGTGTGTTAAAAATTCTGGAGGCACTGGGTATTGATCCCAGTAACTCTCGCATACTAAGCGAGCGCTCTACCATCTGAGCTACGCCCGCCCCCCCCGAAGACTAATGGTGCTACATACAGCCATATAGACGACACAGACCCTTGCACTCCCATTATTCAGCAGACAAACACTACTCTCTATGTATCCGTTAGGGTGTCTTTCAGGTTTCGTGCATTCTGTATCGAATCGTAGTTGGCCAAAATGAAAGTGGCACGTATAACGTCGAAAATAGAATTCGGACACCGCTCTGAGTAAGACCAACGTGTTGTCCACCCTCTAGACTTCAATGAGGTTAAGCCGCGATACCTAAGACAGATCTGCACTCGATGACACCTCGATAACAGCCGGTCCCCACACTTACATCTTGCTCTCCTTACGTCAGTATACATCATATCAGTCTGTGACGCTGGCTTTGCAACATCTTGCGTGCCTTTAGGTTCGCCGCGACCAACACTTACCATGCACTGACCACAAAAAATGGAGGCGCCGCCGCTTGAACCCTGGACCTTTCACATGCCAAGCGAACGCTCTACCAACTGAGCTACGCCCCATGCACGAGCAAACTGCGCTATTCCCCATTCTTTGCGACTCAGATGCGCACGGACACGATGGTTGGTTGGTTTGTAGCGGTGAAGGGAGCAGAGTACAAAGGCGCGGACCCGTTCATATACACAAAAGTTCCAAGTAGTTTCGATGCTCTGGTATTACAAATGCAAATTCCGTCTGTTTTTAACGTCTTAAATTGAAAGAGCCGTCACAAATTGCTCCGTTTTCACTCCTTGTCGACAATTATACAGCACCTGAGGTAACAAACACATCTCGAGCCCCATTGTGCACTACATTATTTATGCCAACTCAGTGCCTCGCTCTTTACTACTGTGTACCAATCTTGTCGTCCAACTGCAAAACACTGGGCCACAACAAGTTTCCGCGTCTCCATTGCACTGCGCATACTACGAAACGCTCCCCAAACTTGGCACTCACCCTCGCAGCCGACTTTTCCGACTTTCCACGACGCTCACGCTAGTGACAGTATTATTTATAGTTCGACGTCGCGCCAAAGCGAATGAGCACAATTCGCCTACGGCTTAGGCCGCCCTCCTAGTGTGGCTGCTCGGTGTCTGCAGGCAGCGAGGGTCTGTAAGCTTCCTGTGTTCGCACCTATGTCACCTGTGCTTGCTTGTCAGAGACAGACTATCGCAAAACATACAACTCACTCCATGAATTGATTGCTACGGCATCTGTTATCAGCAGTCACAACTAGCAACACCAGTAGCAGCTGACTGCACGCAAAGAATAGGAATGTGCAGTGGGATTTACGTGAACTCGGCGCAAGGCAGATCTTTCCGACATAGGCTTGAGAATCTTACGGGAACACTTGTACTGTTTCTAAATTAAGTGTAGGCGTGGGAGGAGGGTGCTTCCTGCGAACTAATAACAGCACGCTTGTCAATTGTGGATGCTAATCATTCGCTTGTATCTTCCTAGACACATCTGCTGGTTGTGAATTATTCCACTTGCATATCAAGGTGCGCATGTAGGTGTGTTAAAAATTCTGGAGGCGCTGGTTATTGATCCCAGAACCTCTAGCATACTAAGCGAGCGCTCTACCATCTGAGCAACGCCCGCCCCCCCGAACACTGATGGTGCTACATACAGCCATATAGACGACACAGACCCTTGCACTCCCATTATTCAGCAGACAAACACTACTCTCTATGTATCCGTTAGGGTGCTTTCAGGTTTCGTGCATTCTGTATCGAATCGTAGTTGGCCACAATGAAAGTGGCACGTATAACGTCGAAAATAGAATTCGGACACTTCTCTGAGTAAGACCAACGTGTTGTCCACCCTCTAGACTTCAATGAGGTTAAGCCGCGATACCTAAGACAGAACTGCACTCGATGACACCTCGATAACAGCCGGTCCCCACACTTACATCTTGCTCTCCTTACGTCAGTATACATCATATTAGTCTGTGACGCTGGCTTTGCAACATCTTGCGTGCCTTTAGGTTCGCCGCGACCAACACTTACCATGCACTGACCACAAAAAATGGAGGTACCGCGGCTTGAATCCTGGACCTTTCACATGCCAAGCGAACGCTCTACCAACTGAGCTACGCCCCATGCACGAGCAAACTGCGCTATTCCCCATTCTTTGCGACTCAGATGCGCACGGACACGATGGTTGGTTGGTTTGTAGCGGTGAAGGGAGCAGAGTACAAAGGCGCGGACCCGTTCATATACACAAAAGTTCCAAGTAGTTTCGATGCTCTGGTATTACAAATGCAAATTCCGTCTGTTTTTAACGTCTTAAATTGAAAGGGCCGTCACAAATTGCTCCGTTTTCACTCCTTGTCGACAATTATACAGCACCTGAGGTAACAAACACATCTCGAGCCCCATTGTGCACTACATTATTTATGCCAACTCAGTGCCTCGCTCTTTACTACTGTGTACCAATCTTGTCGTCCAACTGCAAAACACTGGGCCACAACAAGTTTCCGCGTCTCCATTGCACTGCGCATACTACGAAACGCTCCCCAAACTTGGCACTCACCCTCGCAGCCGACTTTTCCGACTTTCCACGACGCTCACGCTGGTGACAGCATTATTTATAGTTCGACGTCGCGCCAAAGCGAATGAGCACAATTCGCCTACGGCTTAGGCCGCCCTCCTAGTGTGGCTGCTCGGTGTCTGCAGGCAGCGAGGGTCTGCAAGCTTCCTGTGTTCGCACCTATGTCACCTGTGCTTGCTTGTCAGAGACAGACTATCGCAAAACATACAACTCACTCCATGAATTGATTGCTACGGCATCTGTTATCAGCAGTCACAACTAGCAACACCAGTAGCAGCTGACTGCACGCAAAGAATAGGAATGTGCAGTGGGATTTACGTGAACTCGGCGCAAGGCAGATCTTTCCGACATAGGCTTGACAATCTTACGGGAACACTTGTACTGTTTCTAAATTAAGTGTAGGCGTGGGAGGAGGGTGCTTCCTGCGCACTAATAACAGCACGCTTGTCAATTGTGGATGCTAATCATTCGCTTGTATCTTCCTAGACACATCTGCTGGTTGTGAATTATTCCACTTGCATATCAAGGTGCGCATGTAGGTGTGTTAAAAATTCTGGAGGCACTGGGTATTGATCCCAGTACCTCTCGCATACTAAGCGAGCGCTCTACCATCTGAGCTACGCCCGCCCCCCCGAAGACTAATGGTGCTACATACAGCCATATAGACGACACAGACCCTTGCACTCCCATTATTCAGCAGACAAACACTACTCTCTATGTATCCGTTAGGGTGTCTTTCAGGTTTCGTGCATTCTGTATCGAATCGTAGTTGGCCAAAATGAAAGTGGCACGTATAACGTCGAAAATAGAATTCGGACACCGCTCTGAGTAAGACCAACGTGTTGTCCACCCTCTAGACTTCAATGAGGTTAAGCCGCGATACCTAAGACAGATCTGCACTCGATGACACCTCGATAACAGCCGGTCCCCACACTTACATCTTGCTCTCCTTACGTCAGTATACATCATATCAGTCTGTGACGCTGGCTTTGCAACATCTTGCGTGCCTTTAGGTTCGCCGCGACCAACACTTACCATGCACTGACCACAAAAAATGGAGGCACCGCGGCTTGAACCCTGGACCTTTCACATGCCAAGCGAACGCTCTACCAACTGAGCTACGCCCCATGCACGAGCAAACAGCGCTATTCCCCATTGTTTGCCACTCAGATGCGCACGGACACGATGGTTGGTTGGTTTGTAGCGGTGAAGGGAGCAGAGTACAAAGGCGCGGACCCGTTCATATACACAAAAGTTCCAAGTAGTTTCGATGCTCTGGTATTACAAATGCAAATTCCGTCTGTTTTTAACGTCTTAAATTGAAAGGGCCGTCACAAATTGCTCCGTTTTCACTCCTTGTCGACAATTATACAGCACCTGAGGTAACAAACACATCTCGAGCCCCATTGTGCACTACATAATTTATGCCAACTCAGTGCCTCGCTCTTTACTACTGTGTACCAATCTTGTCGTCCAACTGCAAAACACTGGGCCACAACAAGTTTCCGCGTCTCCATTGCACTGCGCATACTACGAAACGCTCCCCAAACTTGGCACTCACCCTCGCAGCCGACTTTTCCGACTTTCCACGACGCTCACGCTAGTGACAGCATTATTTATAGTTCGACGTCGCGCCAAATCGAATGAGCACAATTCGCCTACGGCTTAGGCCGCCCTCCTAGTGTGGCTGCTCGGTGTCTGCAGGCAGCGAGGGTCTGCAAGCTTCCTGTGTTCGCACCTATGTCACCTGTGCTTGCTTGTCAGAGACAGACTATCGCAAAACATACAACTCACTCCATGAATTGATTGCTACGGCATCTGTTATCAGCAGTCACAACTAACAAGTAGTTTCGATGCTCTGGTATTACAAATGCAAATTCCGTCTGTTTTTAACGTCTTAAATTGAAAGAGCCGTCACAAATTGCTCCGTTTTCACTCCTTGTCGACAATTATACAGCACCTGAGGTAACAAACACATCTCGAGCCCCATTGTGCACTACATTATTTATGCCAACTCAGTGCCTCGCTCTTTACTACTGTGTACCAATCTTGTCGTCCAACTGCAAAACACTGGGCCACAACAAGTTTCCGCGTCTCCATTGCACTGCGCATACTACGAAACGCTCCCCAAACTTGGCACTCACCCTCGCAGCCGACTTTTCCGTCTTTCCACGACGCTCACGCAACGCTCACGCTAGTGACAGTATTATTTATAGTTCGACGTCGCGCCAAAGCGAATGAGCACAATTCGCCTACGGCTTAGGCCGCCCTCCTAGTGTGGCTGCTCGGTGTCTGCAGGCAGCGAGGGTCTGCAAGCTTCCTGTGTTCGCACCTATGTCACCTGTGCTTGCTTGTCAGAGACAGACTATCGCAAAACATACAACTCACTCCATGAATTGATTGCTACGGCATCTGTTATCAGCAGTCACAACTAGCAACACCAGTAGCAGCTGACTGCACGCAAAGAATAGGAATGTGCAGTGGGATTTACGTGAACTCGGCGCAAGCTTGTATCTTCCTAGACACATCTGCTGGCTGTGAATTATTCCACTTGCATATCAAGGTGCGCATGTAGGTGTGTTAAAATTTCTGGAGGCACTGGGTATTGATCCCAGTACCTCTAGCATACTAAGCGAGCGCTCTACCATCTGAGCTACGCCCCATCCACGAGCAAACTGCGCTATTCCCCATTCTTTGCGACTCAGATGCGCACGGACACGATGGTTGGTAGGTTTGTAGCGGTGAAGGGAGCAGAGTACAAAGGCGCGGAGCCGTTCATATACACAAAAGTTCCAAGTAGTTTCGATGCTGTGGTATTACAAATGCAAATTCCGTCTGTTTTTAACGTCTTAAATTGAAAGAGCCGTCACAAATTGCTCCGTTTTCACTCCTTGTCGACAATTATACAGCACCTGATGTAACAAACACATCTCGAGCCCCATTGTGCACTACATTATTTATGCCAACTCAGTGCCTCGCTCTTTACTACTGTGTACCAATCTTGTCGTCCAACTGCAAAACACTGGGCCACAACAAGTTTCCGCGTCTCCATTGCACTGCGCATACTACGAAACGCTCCCCAAACTTGGCACTCACCCTCGCAGCCGACTTTTCCGACTTTCCACGACGCTCACGCTAGTGACAGCATTATTTATAGTTCGACGTCGCGCCAAAGCGAATGAGCACAATTCGCCTACGGCTTAGGCCGCCCTCTTAGTGTGGCTGCTCGGTGTCTGCAGGCAGCGAGGGTCTGCAAGCTTCCTGTGTTCGCACCTATGTCACCTGTGCTTGCTTGTCAGAGACAGACTATCGCAAAACATACAACTCACTCCATGAATTGATTGCTACGGCATCTGTTATCAGCAGTCACAACTAACAACACCAGTAGCAGCTGACTGCACGCAAAGAGTAGGAATGTGCAGTGGGATTTACGTGAACTCGGCGCAAGCTTGTATCTTCCTAGACACATCTGCTGGCTGTGAATTATTCCACTTGCATATCAAGGTGCGCATGTAGGTGTGTTAAAAATTCTGGATGCACTGGGTATTGATCCCAGTACCTCTCGCATACTAAGCGAGCTCTCTACCATCTGAGCTACGCCCCATGCACGAGCAAACTGCGCTATTCCCCATTCTTTGCGACTCAGATGCGCACGGACACGATGGTTGGTTGGTTTGTAGCGGTGAAGGGAGCAGAGTACAAAGGCGCGGACCCGTTCATATACACAAAAGTTCCAAGTAGTTTCGATGCTCTGGTATTACAAATGCAAATTCCGTCTGTTTTTAACGTCTTAAATTGAAAGAGCCGTCACAAATTGCTCCGTTTTCACTCCTTGTCGACAATTATACAGCACCTGAGGTAACAAACACACCTCGAGCCCCATTGTGCACTACATTATTTATGCCAACTCAGTGCCTCGCTCTTTACTACTGTGTACCAATCTTGTCGTCCAACTGCAAAACACTGGGCCACAACAAGTTTCCGCGTCTCCATTGCACTGCGCATACTACGAAACGCTCCCCAAACTTGGCACTCACCCTCGCAGCCGACTTTTCCGACTTTCCACGACGCTCACGCTAGTGACAGCATTATTTATAGTTCGACGTCGCGCCAAAGCGAATGAGCACAATTCGCCTACGGCTTAGGCCGCCCTCTTAGTGTGGCTGCTCGGTGTCTGCAGGCAGCGAGGGTCTGCAAGCTTCCTGTGTTCGCACCTATGTCACCTGTGCTTTCTTGTCAGAGACAGACTATCGCAAAACATACAACTCACTCCATGAATTGATTGCTACGGCATCTGTTATCAGCAGTCACAACTAACAACACCAGTAGCAGCTGACTGCACGCAAAGAGTAGGAATGTGCAGTGGGATTTACGTGAACTCGGCGCAAGCTTGTATCTTCCTAGACACATCTGCTGGCTGTGAATTATTCCACTTGCATATCAAGGTGCGCATGTAGGTGTGTTAAAAATTCTGGATGCACTGGGTATTGATCCCAGTACCTCTCGCATACTAAGCGAGCTCTCTACCATCTGAGCTACGCCCCATGCACGAGCAAACTGCGCTATTCCCCATTCTTTGCGACTCAGATGCGCACGGACACGATGGTTGGTTGGTTTGTAGCGGTGAAGGGAGCAGAGTACAAAGGCGCGGACCCGTTCATATACACAAAAGTTCCAAGTAGTTTCGATGCTCTGGTATTACAAATGCAAATTCCGTCTGTTTTTAACGTCTTAAATTGAAAGAGCCGTCACAAATTGCTCCGTTTTCACTCCTTGTCGACAATTATACAGCACCTGAGGTAACAAACACACCTCGAGCCCCATTGTGCACTACATTATTTATGCCAACTCAGTGCCTCGCTCTTTACTACTGTGTACCAATCTTGTCGTCCAACTGCAAAACACTGGGCCACAACAAGTTTCCGCGTCTCCATTGCACTGCGCATACTACGAAACGCTCCCCAAACTTGGCACTCACCCTCGCAGCCGACTTTTCCGACTCTCCACGACGCTCACGCTGGTGACAGCATTATTTATAGTTCGACGTCGCGCCAAAGCGAATGAGCACAATTCGCCTACGGCTTAGGCCGCCCTCCTAGTGTGGCTGCTCGGTGTCTGCAGGCAGCGAGGGTCTGCAAGCTTCCTGTGTTCGCACCTATGTCACCTGTGCTTGCTTGTCAGAGACAGACTATCGCAAAACATACAACTCACTCCATGAATTGATTGCTACGGCATCTGTTATCAGCAGTCACAACTAGCAACACCAGTAGCAGCTGACTGCACGCAAAGAATAGGAATGTGCAGTGGGATTTACGTGAACTCGGCGCAAGGCAGATCTTTCCGACATAGGCTTGACAATCTTACGGGAACACTTGTACTGTTTCTAAATTAAGTGTAGGCGTGGGAGGAGGGTGCTTCCTGCGCACTAATAACAGCACGCTTGTCAATTGTGGATGCTAATCATTCGCTTGTATCTTCCTAGACACATCTGCTGGTTGTGAATTATTCCACTTGCATATCAAGGTGCGCATGTAGGTGTGTTAAAAATTCTGGAGGCGCTGGGTATTGATCCCAGTACCTCTCGCATACTAAGCGAGCGCTCTACCATCTGAGCTACGCCCGCCCCCCTCCCGAAGACTATTGGTGCTACATACAGCAATATAGACGACACAGACCCTTGCACTCCCATTATTCAGCAGACAAACACTACTCTCTATGTATCCTTTAGGGTGTCTTTCAGGTTTCGTGCATTCTGTATCGAATCGTAGTTGGCCAAAATGAAAGTGGCACGTATAACGTCGAAAATAGAATTCGGACACCGCTCTGAGTAAGACCAACGTGTTGTCCACCCTCTAGACTTCAATGAGGTTAAGCCGCGATACCTAAGACAGATCTGCACTCGATGACACCTCGATAACAGCCGGTCCCCACACTTACATCTTGCTCTCCTTACGTCAGTATACATCATATCAGTCTGTGACGCTGGCTTTGCAACATCTTGCGTGCCTTTAGGTTCGCCGCGACCAACACTTACCATGCACTGACCACAAAAAATTGAGGCGCCGCCGCTTGAACCCTGGACCTTTCACATGCCAAGCGAACGCTCTACCAACTGAGCTACGCCCCATGCACGAGCAAACTGCGCTATTCCCCATTCTTTGCGACTCAGATGCGCACGGACACGATGGTTGGTTGGTTTGTAGCGGTGAAGGGAGCAGAGTACAAAGGCGCGGACCCGTTCATATACACAAAAGTTCCAAGTAGTTTCGATGCTCTGGTATTACAAATGCAAATTCCGTCTGTTTTTAACGTCTTAAATTGAAAGAGCCGTCACAAATTGCTCCGTTTTCACTCCTTGTCGACAATTATACAGCACCTGAGGTAACAAACACATCTCGAGCCCCATTGTGCACTACATTATTTATGCCAACCCAGTGCCTCGCTCTTTACTACTGTGTACCAATCTTGTCGTCCAACTGCAAAACACTGGGCCACAACAAGTTTCCGCGTCTCCATTGCACTGCGCATACTACGAAACGCTCCCCAAACTTGGCACTCACCCTCGCAGCCGACTTTTCCGACTTTCCACGACGCTCACGCTAGTGACAGCATTATTTATAGTTCGACGTCGCGCCAAAGCGAATGAGCACAATTCGCCTACGGCTTAGGCCGCCCTCCTAGTGTGGCTGCTCGGTGTCTGCAGGCAGTGAGGGTCTGCAAGCTTCCTGTGTTCGCACCTATGTCACCTGTGCTTGCTTGTCAGAGACAGACTATCGCAAAACATACAACTCACTCCATGACTTGATTGCTACGGCATCTGTTATCAGCAGTCACAACTAGCAACACCAGTAGCAGCTGACTGCACGCAAAGAATAGGAATGTGCAGTGGGATTTACGTGAACTCGGCGCAAGGCAGATCTTTCCGACATAGGCTTCAGAATCTTACGGGAACACTTGTACTGTTTCTAAATTAAGTGTAGGCGTGGGAGGAGGGTGCTTCCTGCGCACTAATAACAGCACGCTTGTCAATTGTGGATGCTAATCATTCGCTTGTATCTTCCTAGACACATCTGCTGGTTGTGAATTATTCCACTTGCATATCAAGGTGCGCATGTAGGTGTGTTAAAAATTCTGGAGGCGCTGGGTATTGATCCCAGTACCTCTCGCATACTAAGCGAGCGCTCTACCATCTGAGCTACGCCCGATCCCCCCCCCGGAGACTAATGGTGCTACATACAGCCATATAGACGACACAGACCCTTGCACTCCCATTATTCAGCAGACAAACACTACTCTCTATGTATCCTTTAGGGTGTCTTTCAGGTTTCGTGCATTCTGTATCGAATCGTAGTTGGCAAAAATGAAAGTGGCACGTATAACGTCGAAAATAGAATTCGGACACCGCTCTGAGTAAGACCAACGTGTTGTCCACCCTCTAGACTTCAATGAGGTTAAGCCGCGATACCTAAGACAGATCTGCACTCGATGACACCTCGATAACAGCCGGTCCCCACACTTACATCTTGCTCTCCTTACGTCAGTATACATCATATCAGTCTGTGACGCTGGCTTTGCAACATCTTGCGTGCCTTTAGGTTCGCCGCGACCAACACTTACCATGCACTGACCACAAAAAATGGAGGCGCCGCCGCTTGAACCCTGGACCTTTCACATGCCAAGCGAACGCTCTACCAACTGAGATACGCCCCATGCACGAGCAAACTGCGCTATTCCCCATTCTTTGCGACTCAGATGCGCACGGACACGATGGTTGGTTGGTTTGTAGCGGTGAAGGGAGCAGAGTACAAAGGCGCGGACCCGTTCATATACACAAAAGTTCCAAGTAGTTTCGATGCTCTGGTATTACAAATGCAAATTCCGTCTGTTTTTAACGTCTTAAATTGAAAGAGCCGTCACAAATTGCTCCGTTTTCACTCCTTGTCGACAATTATACAGCACCTGAGGTAACAAACACATCTCGAGCCCCATTGTGCACTACATTATTTATGCCAACCCAGTGCCTCGCTCTTTACTACTGTGTACCAATCTTGTCGTCCAACTGCAAAACACTGGGCCACAACAAGTTTCCGCGTCTCCATTGCACTGCGCATACTACGAAACGCTCCCCAAACTTGGCACTCACCCTCGCAGCCGACTTTTCCGACTTTCCACGACGCTCATGCTAGTGACAGCATTATTTATAGTTCGACGTCGCGCCAAAGCGAATGAGCACAATTCGCCTACGGCTTAGGCCGCCCTCCTAGTGTGGCTGCTCGGTGTCTGCAGGCAGCGAGGGTCTGCAAGCTTCCTGTGTTCGCACCTATGTCACCTGTGCTTGCTTGTCAGAGACAGACTATCGCAAAACATACAACTCACTCCATGAATTGATTGCTACGGCATCTGTTATCAGCAGTCACAACTAGCAACACCATTAGCAGCTGACTGCACGCAAAGAATAGGAATGTGCAGTGGGATTTACGTGAACTCGGCGCAAGGCAGATCTTTCCGACATAGGCTTTGAGAATCTTACGGGAACACTTGTACTGTTTCTAAATTAAGTGTAGGCGTGGGAGGAGGGCGCTTCCTGCGCACTAATAACAGCACGCTTGTCAATTGTGGATGCTAATCTTTCGCTTGTATCTTCCTAGACACATCTGCTGGTTGTGAATTATTCCACTTGCATATCAAGGTGCGCATGTAGGTGTGTTAAAAATTCTGGAGGCGCTGGGTATTGATCCCAGTACGTCTCGCATACTAAGCGAGCGCTCTACTATCTGAGCTACGCCCGCCTCCCCCCCCCCCCCCCCCCCCGAAGACTAATGGTGCTACATACAGCCATATAGACGACACAGACCCTTGCACTCCCATTATTCAGCAGACAAACACTACTCTCTATGTATCCGTTAGGGTGTCTTTCAGGTTTCGTGCATTCTGTATCGAATCGTAGTTGGCCAAAATGAAAGTGGCACGTATAACGTCGAAAATAGAATTCGGACACCGCTCTGAGTAAGACCAACGTGTTGTCCACCCTCTAGACTTCAATGAGGTTAAGCCGCGATACCTAAGACAGATCTGCACTCGATGACACCCCGATAACAGCCGGTCCCCACACTTACATCTTGCTCTCCTTACGTCAGTATACATCATATCAGTCTGTGACGCTGGCTTTGCAACATCTTGCGTGCCTTTAGGTTCGCCGCGACCAACACTTACCATGCACTGACCACAAAAAATGGAGGCACCGCGGCTTGAACCCTGGACCTTTCACATGCCAAGCAAACGCTCTACCAACTGAGCTACGCCCCATGCACGAGCAAACTGCGCTATTCCCCATTCTTTGCGACTCAGATGCGCACGGACACGATGGTTGGTTGGTTTGTAGCGGTGAAGGGAGCAGAGTACAAAGGCGCGGACCCGTTCATATACACAAAAGTTCCAAGTAGTTTCGATGCTCTGGTATTACAAATGCAAATTCCCTCTGTTTTTAACGTCTTAAATTGAAAGAGCCGTCACAAATTGCTCCGTTTTCACTCCTTGTCGACAATTATACAGCACCTGAGGTAACAAACACATCTCGAGCCCCATTGTGCACTACATTATTTATGCCAACTCAGTGCCTCGCTCTTTACTACTGTGTACCAATCTTGTCGTCCAACTGCAAAACACTGGGCCACAACAAGTTTCCGCGTCTCCATTCCACTGCGCATACTACGAAACGCTCCCCAAACTTGGCACTCACCCTCGCAGCCGACTTTTCCGACTTTCCACGACGCTCACGCTAGTGACAGCATTATTTATAGTTCGACGTCGCGCCAAAGCGAATGAGCACAATTCGCCTACGGCTTAGGCCGCCCTCTTAGTGTGGCTGCTCGGTGTCTGCAGGCAGCGAGGGTCTGCAAGCTTCCTGTGTTCGCACCTATGTCACCTGTGCTTGCTTGTCAGAGACAGACTATCGCAAAACATACAACTCACTCCATGAATTGATTGCTACGGCATCTGTTATCAGCAGTCACAACTAACAACACCAGTAGCAGCTGACTGCACGCAAAGAGTAGGAATGTGCAGTGGGATTTACGTGAACTCGGCGCAAGCTTGTATCTTCCTAGACACATCTGCTGGCTGTGAATTATTCCACTTGCATATCAAGGTGCGCATGTAGGTCTGTTAAAAATTCTGGAGGCACTGGGTATTGATCCCAGTACCTCTCGCATACTAAGCGAGCGCTCTACCATCTGTGCTACGCACCATGCACGAGCAAACTGCGCTATTCCCCATTCTTTGCGACTCAGATGCGCACGGACACGATGGTTGGTTGGTTTGTAGCGGTGAAGGGAGCAGAGTACAAAGGCGCGGACCCGTTCATATACACAAAAGTTCCAAGTAGTTTCGATGCTCTGGTATTACAAATGCAAATTCCGTCTGTTTTTAACGTCTTAAATTGAAAGAGCCGTCACAAATTGCTCCGTTTTCACTCCTTGTCGACAATTATACAGCACCTGAGGTAACAAACACATCTAGAGCCCCATTGTGCACTACATTATTTATGCCAACTCAGTGCCTCGCTCTTTACTACTGTGTACCAATCTTGTCGCCCAACTGCAAAACACTGGGCCACAACAAGTTTCCGCGTCTCCATTGCACTGCGCATACTACGAAACGCTCCCCAAACTTGGCACTCACCCTCGCAGCCGACTTCTCCGACTTTCCACGACGCTCACGCAACGCTCACGCTAGTGACAGCATTATTTATAGTTCGACGTTGCGCCAAAGCGAATGAGCACAATTCGCCTACGGCTTAGGCCGCCCTCCTAGTGTGGCTGCTTGGTGTCTGCAGGCAGCGAGGGTCTGCAAGCTTCCTGTGTTCGCACCTATGTCACCTGTGCTTGCTTGTCAGAGACAGACTATCGCAAAACATACAACTCACTCCATGAATTGATTGCTACGGCATCTGTTATCAGCAGTCACAACTAGCAACACCAGTAGCAGCTGACTGCACGCAAAGAATAGGAATGTGCAGTGGGATTTACGTGAACTCGGCGCAAGGCAGATCTTTCCGACATAGGCTTGAGAATCTTACGGGAACACTTGTACTGTTTCTAAATTAAGTGTAGGCGTGGGAGGAGGGCGCTTCCTGCGCACTAATAACAGCACGCTTGTCAATTGTGGATGCTAATCATTCGCTTGTATCTTCCTAGACACATCTGCTGGTTGTGAATTATTCCACTTGCATATCAAGGTGCGCATGTAGGTGTGTTAAAAATTCTGGAGGCGCTGGGTATTGATCCCAGTACCTCTCGCATACTAAGCGAGCGCTCTACCATCTGAGCTACGCCCGCCCCCCCGAAGACTAATGGTGTTACATACAGCCATATAGACGACACAGACCCTTGCACTCCCATTATTCAGCAGACAAACACTACTCTCTATGTATCCGTTAGGGTGTCTTTCAGGTTTCGTGCATTCTGTATCGAATCGTAGTTGGCCAAAATGAAAGTGGCACGTATAACGTCGAAAATAGAATTCGGACACCGCTCTGAGTAAGACCAACGTGTTGTCCACCCTCTAGACTTCAATGAGGTTAAGCCGCGATACCTAAGACAGATCTGCACTCGATGACACCCCGATAACAGCCGGTCCCCACACTTACATCTTGCTCTCCTTACGTCAGTATACATCATATCAGTCTGTGACGCTGGCTTTGCAACATCTTGCGTGCCTTTAGGTTCGCCGCGACCAACACTTACCATGCACTGACCACAAAAAATGGAGGCACCGCGGCTTGAACCCTGGACCTTTCACATGCCAAGCGAAAGCTCTACCAACTGAGCTACGCCCCATGCACGAGCAAACTGCGCTATTCCCCATTCTTTGCGACTCAGATGCGCACGGACACGATGGTTGGTTGGTTTGTAGCGGTGAAGGGAGCAGAGTACAAAGGCGCGGACCCGTTCATATACACAAAAGTTCCAAGTAGTTTCGATGCTCTGGTATTACAAATGCAAATTCCGTCTGTTTTTAACGTCTTAAATTGAAAGAGCCGTCACAAATTGCTCCGTTTTCACTCCTTGTCGACAATTATACAGCACCTGAGGTAACAAACACATCTCGAGCCCCATTGTGCACTACATTATTTATGCCAACTCAGTGCCTCGCTCTTTACTACTGTGTACCAATCTTGTCGTCCAACTGCAAAACACTGGGCCACAACAAGTTTCCGCGTCTCCATTGCACTGCGCATACTACGAAACGCTCCCCAAACTTGGCACTCACCCTCGCAGCCGACTTCTCCGACTTTCCACGACGCTCACGCAACGCTCACGCTAGTGACAGCATTATTTATAGTTCGACGTCGCGCCAAAGCGAATGAGCACAATTCGCCTACGGCTTAGGCCGCCCTCCTAGTGTGGCTGCTTGGTGTCTGCAGGCAGCGAGGGTCTGCAAGCTTCCTGTGTTCGCACCTATGTCACCTGTGCTTGCTTGTCAGAGACAGACTATCGCAAAACATACAACTCACTCCATGAATTGATTGCTACGGCATCTGTTATCAGCAGTCACAACTAGCAACACCAGTAGCAGCTGACTGCACGCAAAGAATAGGAATGTGGAGTGGGATTTACGTGAACTCGGCGCAAGCTTGTATCTTCCTAGACACATCTGCTGGCTGTGAATTATTCCACTTGCATATCAAGGTGCGCATGTAGGTGTGTTAAAAATTCTGGAGGCACTGGGTATTGATCCCAGAACCTCTCGCATACTAAGCGAGCGCTCTACCATCTGAGCTACGCCCGCCCCCCCCGAAAACTGATGGTGCTACATACAGCCATATAGACGACACAGACCCTTGCACTCCCATTATTCAGCAGACAAACACTACTCTCTATGTATCCGTTAGGGTGCTTTCAGGTTTCGTGTATTCTGTATCGAATCGTAGTTGGCCACAATGAAAGTGGCACGTATAACGTCGAAAATAGAATTCGGACACCGCTCTGAGTAAGACCAACGTGTTGTCCACCCTCTAGACTTCAATGAGGTTAAGCCGCGATACCTAAGACAGAACTGCACTCGATTACACCTCGATAACAGCCGGTCCCCACACTTACATCTTGCTCTCCTTACGTCAGTATACATCGTATTAGTCTGTGACGCTGGCTTTGCAACATCTTGCGTGCCTTAAGTTCGCCGCGACCAACACTTACCATGCACTGACCACAAAAAATGGAGGCGCCGCGGCTTGAACCCTGGACCTTTCACATGCCAAGCGAACGCTCTACCAACTAAACTACGCCCCATGCACGAGCAAATTTCGCTATTCCCCATTCTTTGCGACTCAGATGCGCACGGACACGATGGTTGGTTGGTTTGTAGCGGTGAAGGGAGCAGAGTACAAAGGCGCGGACCCGTTCATATACACAAAAGTTCCAAGTAGTTTCGATGCTCTGGTATTACAAATGCAAATTCCGTCTGTTTTTAACGTCTTAAATTGAAAGAGCCGTCACAAATTGCTCCGTTTTCACTCCTTGTCGACAATTATACAGCACCTGAGGTAACAAACACATCTCGACCCCTATTGTGCACTACATTATTTATGCCAACTCAGTGCCTCGCTCTTTACTACTGTGTACCAATCTTGTCGTCCAACTGCAAAACACTGGGCCACAACAAGTTTCCGCGTCTCCATTGCACTGCGCATACTACGAAACGCTCCCCAAACTTGGCACTCACCCTCGCAGCCGACTTTTCCGTCTTTCCACGACGCTCACGCAACGCTCACGCTAGTGACAGCATTATTTATAGTTCGACGTCGCGCCAAAGCGAGTGAGCACAATTCGCCTACGGCTTAGGCCGCCCTCCTAGTGTGGCTGCTTGGTGTCTGCAGGCAGCGAGGGTCTGCAAGCTTCCTGTGTTCGCACCTATGTCACCTGTGCTTGCTTGTCAGAGACAGACTATCGCAAAACATACAACTCACTCCATGAATTGATTGCTACGGCATCTGTTATCAGCAGTCACAACTAGCAACACCAGTAGCAGCTGACTGCACGCAAAGAATAGGAATGTGCAGTGGGATTTACGTGAACTCGGCGCAAGGCAGATCTTTCCGACATAGGCTTGAGAATCTTACGGGAACACTTGTACTGTTTCTAAATTAAGTGTAGGCGTGGGAGGAGGGTGCTTCCTGCGCACTAATAACAGCACGCTTGTCAATTGTGGATGCTAATCATTCGCTTGTATCTTCCTAGACACATCTGCTGGTTGTGAATTATTCCACTTGCATATCAAGGTGCGCATGTAGGTGTGTTAAAAATTCTGGAGGCGCTGGGTATTGATCCCAGTACCTCTCGCATACTAAGCGAGCGCTCTACCATCTGAGCTACGCCCGCCCCCCCGAAGACTAATGGTGCTACATACAGCCATATAGACGACACAGACCCTTGCACTCCCATTATTTAGCAGACAAACACTACTCTCTATGTATCCGTTAGGGTGTCTTTCAGGTTTCGTGCATTCTGTATCGAATCGTAGTTGGCCAAAATGAAAGTGGCACGTATAACGTCGAAAATAGAATTCGGACACCGCTCTGAGTAAGACCAACGTGTTGTACACCCTCTAGACTTCAATGAGGTTATGCCGCGATACCTAAGACAGATCTGCACTCGATGACACCCCGATAACAGCCGGTCCCCACACTTACATCTTGCTCTCCTTACGTCAGTATACATCATATCAGTCTGTGACGCTGGCTTTGCAACATCTTGCGTGCCTTTAGGTTTGCCGCAACCAACACTTACCATGCACTGACCACAAAAAATGGAGGCACCGCGGCTTGAACCCTGGACCTTTCACATGCCAAGCGAACGCTCTAGCAACTGAGCTACGCCCCATGCACGAGCAAATTTCGCTATTCCCCATTCTTTGCGACTCAGATGCGCACGGACACGATGGTTGGTTGGTTTGTAGCGGTGAAGGGAGCAGAGTACAAAGGCGCGGACCCGTTCATATACACAAAAGTTCCAAGTAGTTTCGATGCTCTGGTATTACAAATGCAAATTCCGTCTGTTTTTAACGTCTTAAAATGAAAGAGCCGTCACAAATTGCTCCGTTTTCACTCCTTGTCGACAATTATACAGCACCTGAGGTAACAAACACATCTCGACCCCTATTGTGCACTACATTATTTATGCCAACTCAGTGCCTCGCTCTTTACTACTGTGTACCAATCTTTCGTCCAACTGCAAAACACTGGGCCACAACAAGTTTCCGCGTCTCCATTGCACTGCGCATACTACGAAACGCTCCCCAAACTTGGCACTCACCCTCGCAGCCGACTTTTCCGTCTTTCCACGACGCTCACGCTAGTGACAGCATTATTTATAGTTCGACGTCGCGCCAAAGCGAATGAGCACAATTCGCCTACGGCTTAGGCCGCCCTCCTAGTGTGGCTGCTTGGTGTCTGCAGGCAGCGAGGGTCTGCAAGCTTCCTGTGTTCGCACCTATGTCACCTGTGCTTGCTTGTCAGAGACAGACTATCGCAAAACATACAACTCACTCCATGAATTGATTGCTACGGCATCTGTTATCAGCAGTCACAACTAGCAACACCAGTAGCAGCTGACTGCACGCAAAGAATAGGAATGTGCAGTGGGATTTACGTGAACTCGGCGCAAGGCAGATCTTTCCGACATAGGCTTGAGAATCTTACGGGAACACTTGTACTGTTTCTAAATTAAGTGTAGGCGTGGGAGGAGGGTGCTTCCTGCGCACTAATAACAGCACGCTTGTCAATTGTGGATGCTAATCATTCGCTTGTATCTTCCTAGACACATCTGCTGGTTGTGAATTATTCCACTTGCATATCAAGGTGCGCATGTAGGTCTGTTAAAAATTCTGGAGGCGCTGGGTATTGATCCCAGTACCTCTCGCATACTAAGCGAGCGCTCTACCATCTGAGCTACGCCCGCCCCCCCGAAGACTAATGGTGCTACATACAGCCATATAGACGACACAGACCCTTGCACTCCCATTATTCAGCAGACAAACACTACTCTCTATGTATCCGTTAGGGTGTCTTTCAGGTTTCGTGCATTCTGTGTCGAATCGTAGTTGGCCAAAATGAAAGTGGCACGTATAACGTCGAAAATAGAATTCGGACACCGCTCTGAGTAAGACCAACGTGTTGTCCACCCTCTAGACTTCAATGAGGTTAAGCAGCGATACCTAAGACAGATCTGCACTCGATGACACCCCGATAACAGCCGGTCCCCACACTTACATCTTGCTCTCCTTACGTCAGTATACATCATATCAGTCTGTGACGCTGGCTTTGCAACATCTTGCGTGCCTTTAGGTTTGCCGCAACCAACACTTACCATGCACTGACCACAAAAAATGGAGGCACCGCGGCTTGAACCCTGGACCTTTCACATGCCAAGCGAACGCTCTACCAACTGAGCTACGCCCCATGCACGAGCAAATTTCGCTATTCCCCATTCTTTGCGACTCAGATGCGCACGGACACGATGGTTGGTTGGTTTGTAGCGGTGAAGGGAGCAGAGTACAAAGGCGCGGACCCGTTCATATACACAAAAGTTCCAAGTAGTTTCGATGCTCTGGTATTACAAATGCAAATTCCGTCTGTTTTTAACGTCTTAAATTGAAAGAGCCGTCACAAATTGCTCCGTTTTCACTCCTTGTCGACAATTATACAGCACCTGAGGTAACAAACACATCTCGACCCCTATTGTGCACTACATTATTTATGCCAACTCAGTGCCTCGCTCTTTACTACTGTGTACCAATCTTGTCGTCCAACTGCAAAACACTGGGCCACAACAAGTTTCCGCGTCTCCATTGCACTGCGCATACTACGAAACGCTCCCCAAACTTGGAACTCACCCTCGCAGCCGACTTTTCCGACTTTCCACGACGCTCACGCAACGCTCACGCTAGTGACAGCATTATTTATAGTTCGACGTCGCGCCAAAGCGAATGAGCACAATTCGCCTACGGCTTAGGCCGCCCTCCTAGTGTGGCTGCTCGGTGTCTGCAGGCAGCGAGGGTCTGCAAGCTTCCTGTGTTCGCACCTATGTCACCTGTGCTTGCTTGTCAGAGACAGACTATCGCAAAACATACAACTCACTCCATGAATTGATTGCTACGGCATCTGTTATCAGCAGTCACAACTAACAACACCAGTAGCAGCTGACTGCACGCAAAGAATAGGAATGTGGAGTGGGATTTACGTGAACTCGGCGCAAGCTTGTATCTTCCTAGACACATCTGCTGGCTGTGAATTATTCCACTTGCATATCAAGGTGCGCATGTAGGTGTGTTAAAAATTCTGGAGGCACTGGGTATTGATCCCAGAACCTCTCGCATACTAAGCGAGCGCTCTACCATCTGAGCTGAATTATTCCACTTGCATATCAAGGTGCGCATGTAGGTGTGTTAAAAATTCTGGAGGCACTGGGTATTGATCCCAGAACCTCTCGCATACTAAGCGAGCGCTCTACCATCTGAGCTACGCCCGCCCCCCCGAAAACTGATGGTGCTACATACAGCCATATAGACGACACAGACCCTTGCACTCCCATTATTCAGCAGACAAACACTACTCTCTATGTATCCGTTAGGGTGCTTTCAGGTTTCGTGCATTCTGTATCGAATCGTAGTTGGCCACAATGAAAGTGGCACGTATAACGTCGAAAATAGAATTCGGACACCGCTCTGAGTAAGACCAACGTGTTGTCCACCCTCTAGACTTCAATGAGGTTAAGCCGCGATACCTAAGACAGAACTGCACTCGATTACACCTCGATAACAGCCGGTCCCCACACTTACATCTTGCTCTCCTTACGTCAGTATACATCATATTAGTCTGTGACGCTGGCTTTGCAACATCTTGCGTGCCTTTAGGTTCGCCGCGACCAACACTTACCATGCACTGACCACAAAAAATGGAGGCGCCGCGGCTTGAACCCTGGACCTTTCACATGCCAAGCGAACGCTCTACCAACTGAGCTACGCCCCATGCACGAGCAAATTTCGCTATTCCCCATTCTTTGCGACTCAGATGCGCACGGACACGATGGTTGGTTGGTTTGTAGCGGTGAAGGGAGCAGAGTACAAAGGCGCGGACCCGTTCATATACACAAAAGTTCCAAGTAGTTTCGATGCTCTGGTATTACAAATGCAAATTCCGTCTGTTTTTAACGTCTTAAATTGAAAGAGCCGTCACAAATTGCTCCGTTTTCACTCCTTGTCGACAATTATACAGCACCTGAGGTAACAAACACATCTCGACCCCTATTGTGCACTACATTATTTATGCCAACTCAGTGCCTCGCTCTTTACTACTGTGTACCAATCTTGTCGTCCAACTGCAAAACACTGGGCCACAACAAGTTTCCGCGTCTCCATTGCACTGCGCATACTACGAAACGCTCCCCAAACTTGGCTTTCACCCTCGCAGCCGACTTTTCCGACTTTCCACGCAACGCTCACGCTAGTGACACCATTATTTATAGTTCGACGTCGCGCCAAAGCGAATGAGTACATTTCGCCTACGGCTTAGGCCGCCCTCCTAGTGTGGCTGCTCGGTGTCTGCAGGCAGCGAGGGTCTGCAAGCTTCCTGTGTTCGCACCTATGTCACCTGTGCTTGCTTGTCAGAGACAGACTATCGCAAAACATACAACTCACTCCATGAATTGATTGCTACGGCATCTGTTATCAACAGTCACAACTAACAACACCAGTAGCAGCTGACTGCACGCAAAGAGTAGGAATGTGCAGTGGGATTTACGTGAACTCTGCGCAAGCTTGTATCTTCCTAGACACATCTGCTGGCTGTGAATTATTCCACTTGCATATCAAGGTGCGCATGTAGGTGTGTTAAAAATTCTGGAGGCACTGGGTATTGATCCTAGTACCTCTCGCATACTAAGCGAGCGCTCTACCATCTGAGCTACGCCCCATGCACGAGCAAACTGCGCTATTCCCCATTCTTTGCGACTCAGATGCGCACGGACACGATGGTTGGTTGGTTTGTAGCGGTGAAGGGAGCAGAGTACAAAGGCGCGGACCCGTTCATATACACAAAAGTTCCAAGTAGTTTCGATGCTCTGGTATTACAAATGCAAATTCCGTCTGTTTTTAACGTCTTAAATTGAAAGAGCCGTCACAAATTGCTCCGTTTTCACTCCTTGTCGACAATTATACAGCACCTGAGGTAACAAACACATCTCGAGCCCCATTGTGCACTACATTATTTATGCCAACTCAGTGCCTCGCTCTTTACTACTGTGTACCAATCTTGTCGTCCAACTGCAAAACACTGGGCCACAACAAGTTTCCGCGTCTCCATTGCACTGCGCATACTACGAAACGCTCCCCAAACTTGGCACTCACCCTCGCAGCCGACTTTTCCGACTTTCCACGCAACGCTCACGCTAGTGACACCATTATTTATAGTTCGACGTCGCGCCAAAGCGAATGAGTACATTTCGCCTACGGCTTAGGCCGCCCTCCTAGTGTGGCTGCTCGGTGTCTGCAGGCAGCGAGGGTCTGCAAGCTTCCTGTGTTCGCACCTATGTCACCTGTGCTTGCTTGTCAGAGACAGACTATCGCAAAACATACAACTCACTCCATGAATTGATTGCTACGGCATCTGTTATCAACAGTCACAACTAGCAACACCAGTAGCAGCTGACTGCACGCAAAGAATAGGAATGTGCAGTGGGATTTACGTGAACTCGGCGCAAGGCATATCTTTCCGACATAGGGTTGAGAATCTTACGGGAACACTTGTACTGTTTCTAAATTAAGTGTAGGCGTGGGAGGAGGGTGCTTCCTGCGCACTAATAACAGCACGCTTGTCAATTGTGGATGCTAATCATTCGCTTGTATCTTCCTAGACACATCTGCTGGTTGTGAATTATTCCACTTGCATATCAAGGTGCGCATGTAGGTGTGTTAAAAATTCTGGAGGCGCTGGGTATTGATCCCAGTACCTCTCGCATACTAAGCGAGCGCTCTACCATCTGAGCTACGCCCGCCCCCCCGGAGACTAATGGTGCTACATACAGCCATATAGACGACACAGACCCTTGCACTCCCATTATTCAGCAGACAAACACTACTCTCTATGTATCCGTTAGGGTGTCTTTCAGGTTTCGTGCATTCTGTATCGAATCGTAGTTGGCCAAAATGAAAGTGGCACGTATAACGTCGAAAATAGAATTAGGACACCGCTCTGAGTAAGACCAACGTGTTGTCCACCCTCTAGACTTCAATGAGGTTAAGCCGCGATACCTAAGACAGATCTGCACTCGATGACACCCCGATAACAGCCGGTCCCCACACTTACATCTTGCTCTCCTTACGTCAGTATACATCATATCAGTCTGTGACGCTGGCTTTGCAACATCTTGCGTGCCTTTAGGTTCGCCGCGACCAACACTTACCATGCACTGACCACAAAAAATGGAGGCACCGCGGCTTGAACCCTGGACCTTTCACATGCCAAGCGAACGCTCTACCAACTGAGCTACGCCCCATGCACGAGCAAACTGCGCTATTCCCCATTCTTTGCGACTCAGATGCGCACGGACACGATTGTTGGTTGGTTTGTAGCGGTGAAGGGAGCAGAGTACAAAGGCGCGGACCCGTTCATATACACAAAAGTTCCAAGTAGTTTCGATGCTCTGGTATTACAAATGCAAATTCCCTCTGTTTTTAACGTCTTAAATTGAAAGAGCCGTCACAAATTGCTCCGTTTTCACTCCTTGTCGACAATTATACAGCACCTGAGGTAACAAACACATCTCGAGCCCCATTGTGCACTACATTATTTATGCCAACTCAGTGCCTCGCTCTTTACTACTGTGTACCAATCTTGTCGTCCAACTGCAAAACACTGGGCCACAACAAGTTTCCACGTCTCCATTGCACTGCGCATACTACGAAACGCTCCCCAAACTTGGCACTCACCCTCGCAGCCGACTTTTCCGACTTTCCACGACGCTCACGCAACGCTCACGCTAGTGACAGCATTATTTATAGTTCGACGTCGCGCCAAAGCGAAAGAGCACAATTCGCCTACGGCTTAGGCCGCCCTCCTAGTGTGGCTGCTCGGTGTCTGCAGGCAGCGAGGGTCTGCAAGCTTCCTGTGTTCGCACCTATGTCACCTGTGCTTGCTTGTCAGAGACAGACTATCGCAAAACATACAACTCACTCCATGAATTGATTGCTACGGCATCTGTTATCAGCAGTCACAACTAACAACACCAGTAGCAGCTGACTGCACGCAAAGAATAGGAATGTGGAGTGGGATTTACGTGAACTCGGCGCAAGCTTGTATCTTCCTAGACACATCTGCTGGCTGTGAATTATTCCACTTGCATATCAAGGTGCGCATGTAGGTGTGTTAAAAATTCTGGAGGCACTGGGTATTGATCCCAGAACCTCTCGCATACTAAGCGAGCGCTCTACCATCTGAGCTACGCCCGCCCCCCCGAAGACTGATGGTGCTACATACAGCCATATAGACGACACAGACCCTTGCACTCCCATTATTCAGCAGACAAACACTACTCTCTATGTATCCGTTAGGGTGCTTTCAGGTTTCGTGCATTCTGTATCGAATCGTAGTTGGCCACAATGAAAGTGGCACGTATAACGTCGAAAATAGAATTCGGACACCGCTCTGAGTAAGACCAACGTGTTGTTCATCCTCTAGACTTCAATGAGGTTAAGCCGCGATACCTAAGACAGAACTGCACTAGATGACACCTCGATAACAGCCGGTCCCCACACTTACATCTTGCTCTCCTTACGTCAGTATACATCATATTAGTCTGTGACGCTGGCTTTGCAACATCTTGCGTGCCTTTAGGTTCGCCGCGACAAACACTTACCATGCACTGACCACAAAAAATGGAGGCGCCGCGGCTTGAACCCTGGACCTTTCACATGCCAAGCGAACGCTCTACCAACTGAGCTACGCCCCATGCACGAGCAAGTTTCGCTATTCCCCATTCTTTGCGACTCAGATGCGCACGGACACGATGGTTGGTTGGTTTGTAGCGGTGAAGGGAGCAGAGTACAAAGGCGCGGACCCGTTCATATACACAAAAGTTCCAAGTAGTTTCGATGCTCTGGTATTACAAATGCAAATTCCGTCTGTTTTTAACGTCTTAAATTGAAAGAGCCGTCACAAATTGCTCCGTTTTCACTCCTTGTCGACAATTATACAGCACCTGAGGTAACAAACACATCTCGACCCCTATTGTGCACTACATTATTTATGCCAACTCAGTGCCTCGCTCTTTACTACTGTGTACCAATCTTGTCGTCCAACTGCAAAACACTGGGCCACAACAAGTTTCCGCGTCCCCATTGCACTGCGCATACTACGAAACGCTCCCCAAACTTGGCACTCACCCTCGCAGCCGACTTCTCCGACTTTCCACGACGCTCACGCAACGCTCACGCTAGTGACAGCATTATTTATAGTTCGACGTTGCGCCAAAGCGAATGAGCACAATTCGCCTACGGCTTAGGCCGCCCTCCTAGTGTGGCTGCTCGGTGTCTGCAGGCAGCGAGGGTCTGCAAGCTTCCTGTGTTCGCACCTATGTCACCTGTGCTTGCTTGTCAGAGACAGACTATCGCAAAACATACAACTCACTCCATGAATTGATTGCTACGGCATCTGTTAACAGCAGTCACAACTAGCAACACCAGTAGCAGCTGACTGCACGCAAAGAATAGGAATGTGCAGTGGGATTTACGTGAACTCGGCGCAAGGCATATCTTTCCGACATAGGCTTGAGAATCTTACGGGAACACTTGTACTGTTTCTAAATTAAGTGTAGGCGTGGGAGGAGGGTGCTTCCTGCGCACTAATAACAGCACGCTTGTCAATTGTGGATGCTAATCATTCGCTTGTATCTTCCTAGACACATCTGCTGGTTGTGAATTATTCCACTTGCATATCAAGGTGCGCATGTAGGTGTGTTAAAAATTCTGGAGGCGCTGGGTATTGATCCCAGTACCTCTCGCATACTAAACGAGCGCTCTACCATCTGATCTACGCCCGCCCCCCCGAAGACTAATGGTGCTACATACAGCCATATAGACGACACAGACCCTTGCACTCCCATTATTCAGCAGACAAACACTACTCTCTATGTATCCGTTAGGGTGTCTTTCAGGTTTCGTGCATTCTGTATCGAATCGTAGTTGGCCAAAATGAAAGTGGCACGTATAACGTCGAAAATAGAATTCGGACACCGCTCTGAGTAAGACCAACGTGTTGTCCACCCTCTAGACTTCAATGAGGTTAAGCCGCGATACCTAAGACAGATCTGCACTCGATGACACCCCGATAACAGCCGGTCCCCACACTTACATCTTGCTCTCCTTACGTCAGTATACATCATATCAGTCTGTGACGCTGGCTTTGCAACATCTTGCGTGCCTTTAGGTTCGCCGCGACCAACACTTACCATGCACTGACCACAAAAAATGGAGGCACCGCGGCTTGAACCCTGGACCTTTCACATGCCAAGCGAACGCTCTACCAACTGAGCTACGCCCCATGCACGAGCAAACTGCGCTATTCCCCATTCTTTGCGACTCAGATGCGCACGGACACGATGGTTGGTTGGTTTGTAGCGGTGAAGGGAGCAGAGTACAAAGGCGCGGACCCGTTCATATACACAAAAGTTCCAAGTAGTTTCGATGCTCTGGTATTACAAATGCAAATTCCGTCTGTTTTTAACGTCTTAAATTGAAAGAGCCGTCACAAATTGCTCCGTTTTCACTCCTTGTCGACAATTATACAGCACCTGAGGTAACAAACACATCTCGACCCCTATTGTGCACTACATTATTTATGCCAACTCAGTGCCTCGCTCTTTACTACTGTGTACCAATCTTGTCGTCCAACTGCAAAACACTGGGCCACAACAAGTTTCCGCGTCTCCATTGCACTGCGCATACTACGAAACGCTCCCCAAACTTGGCACTCACCCTCGCAGCCGACTTTTCCGACTTTCCGCAACGCTCACGCTAGTGACAGCATTATTTATAGTTCGACGTCGCGCCAAAGCGAATGAGCACAATTCGCCTACGGCTTAGGCCGCCCTCCTAGTGTGGCTGCTCGGTGTCTGCAGGCAGCGAGGGTCTGCAAGCTTCCTGTGTTCGCACCTATGTCACCTGTGCTTGCTTGTCAGAGACAGACTATCGCAAAACATACAACTCACTCCATGAATTGATTGCTACGGCATCTGTTATCAGCAGTCACAACTAACAACACCAGTAGCAGCTGACTGCACGCAAAGAATAGGAATGTGGAGTGGGATTTACGTGAACTCGGCGCAAGCTTGTATCTTCCTAGACACATCTGCTGGCTGTGAATTATTCCACTTGCATATCAAGGTGCGCATGTAGGTGTGTTAAAAATTCTGGAGGCACTGGGTATTGATCCAAGAACCTCTCGCATACTAAGCGAGCGCTCTACCATCTGAGCTACGCCCGCCCCCCCGAAAACTGATGGTGCTACATACAGCCATATAGACGACACAGACCCTTGCACTCCCATTATTCAGCAGACAAACACTACTCTCTATGTATCCGTTAGGGTGCTTTCAGGTTTCGTGCATTCTGTATCGAATCGTAGTTGGCCACAATGAAAGTGGCACGTATAACGTCGAAAATAGAATTCGGACACCGCTCTGAGTAAGACCAACGTGTTGTCCACCCTCTAGACTTCAATGAGGTTAAGCCGCGATACCTAAGACAGAACTGCACTCGATTACACCTCGATAACAGCCGGTCCCCACACTTACATCTTGCTCTCCTTACGTCAGTATACATCATATTAGTCTGTGACGCTGGCTTTGCAACATCTTGCGTGCCTTTAGGTTCGCCGCGACCAACACTTACCATGCACTGACCACAAAAAATGGAGGCGCCGCGGCTTCAACCCTGGACCTTTCACATGCCAAGCGAACGCTCTACCAACTAAACTACGCCCCATGCACGAGCAAATTTCGCTATTCCCCATTCTTTGCGACTCAGATGCGCACGGACACGATGGTTGGTTGGTTTGTAGCGGTGAAGGGAGCAGAGTACAAAGGCGCGGACCCGTTCATATACACAAAAGTTCCAAGTAGTTTCGATGCTCTGGTATTACAAATGCAAATTCCGTCTGTTTTTAACGTCTTAAATTGAAAGAGCCGTCACAAATTGCTCCGTTTTCACTCCTTGTCGACAATTATACAGCACCTGAGGTAACAAACACATCTCGACCCCTATTGTGCACTACATTATTTATGCCAACTCAGTGCCTCGCTCTTTACTACTGTGTACCAATCTTGTCGTCCAACTGCAAAACACTGGGCCACAACAAGTTTCCGCGTCTCCATTGCACTGCGCATACTACGAAACGCTCCCCAAACTTGGCACTCACCCTCGCGGCCGACTTTTCCGTCTTTCCACGACGCTCACGCAACGCTCACGCTAGTGACAGCATTATTTATAGTTCGACGTCGCGCCAAAGCGAATGAGCACAATTCGCCTACGGCTTAGGCCGCCCTCCTAGTGTGGCTGCTTGGTGTCTGCAGGCAGCGAGGGTCTGCAAGCTTCCTGTGTTCGCACCTATGTCACCTGTGCTTGTCAATTATGGATGCTAATCATTCGCTTGTATCTTCCTAGACACATCTGCTGGTTGTGAATTATTCCACTTGCATATCAAGGTGCGCATGTAGGTGTGTTAAAAATTCTGGAGGCGCTGGGTATTGATCCCAGTACCTCTCGCATTCTAAGCGAGCGCTCTACCATCTGAGCTACGCCCGCCCCCCCGAAGACTAATGGTGCTACATACAGCCATATAGACGACACAGACCCTTGCACTCCCATTATTTAGCAGACAAACACTACTCTCTATGTATCCGTTAGGGTGTCTTTCAGGTTTCGTGCATTCTGTATCGAATCGTAGTTGGCCAAAATGAAAGTGGCACGTATAACGTCGAAAATAGAATTCGGACACCGCTCTGAGTAAGACCAACGTGTTGTCCACCCTCTAGACTTCAATGAGGTTAAGCCGCGATACCTAAGACAGATCTGCACTCGATGACACCCCGATAACAGCCGGTCCCCACACTTACATCTTGCTCTCCTTACGTCAGTATACATCATATCAGTCTGTGACGCTGGCTTTGCAACATCTTGCGTGCCTTTAGGTTTGCCGCAACCAACACTTACCATGCACTGACCACAAAAAATGGAGGCACCGCGGCTTGAACCCTGGACCTTTCACATGCCAAGCGAACGCTCTACCAACTGAGCTACGCCCCATGCACGAGCAAATTTCGCTATTCCCCATTCTTTGCGACTCAGATGCGCACGGACACGATGGTTGGTTGGTTTGTAGCGGTGAAGGGAGCAGAGTACAAAGGCGCGGACCCGTTCATATACACAAAAGTTCCAAGTAGTTTCGATGCTCTGGTATTACAAATGCAAATTCCGTCTGTTTTTAACGTCTTAAATTGAAAGAGCCGTCACAAATTGCTCCGTTTTCACTCCTTGTCGACAATTATACAGCACCTGAGGTAACAAACACATCTCGACCCCTATTGTGCACTACATTATTTATGCCAACTCAGTGCCTCGCTCTTTACTACTGTGTACCAATCTTGTCGTCCAACTGCAAAACACTGGGCCACAACAAGTTTCCGCGTCTCCATTGCACTGCGCATACTACGAAACGCTCCCCAAACTTGGCACTCACCCTCGCAGCCGACTTTTCCGACTTTCCACGACGCTCACGCAACGCTCACGCTAGTGACAGCATTATTTATAGTTCGACGTCGCGCCAAAGCGAATGAGCACAATTCGCCTACGGCTTAGGCCGCCCTCCTAGTGTGGCTGCTCGGTGTCTGCAGGCAGCGAGGGTCTGCAAGCTTCCTGTGTTCGCACCTATGTCACCTGTGCTTGCTTGTCAGAGACAGACTATCGCAAAACATACAACTCACTCCATGAATTGATTGCTACTGCATCTGTTATCAGCAGTCACAACTAGCAACACCAGTAGCAGCTGACTGCACGCAAAGAATAGGAATGTGGAGTGGGATTTACGTGAACTCGGCGCAAGCTTGTATCTTCCTAGACACATCTGCTGGCTGTGAATTATTCCACTTGCATATCAAGGTGCGCATGTAGGTGTGTTAAAAATTCTGGAGGCACTGGGTATTGATCCCAGAACCTCTCGCATACTAAGCGAGCGCTCTACCATCTGAGCTACGCCCGCCCCCCCCCGAAAACTGATGGTGCTACATACAGCCATATAGACGACACAGACCCTTGCACTCCCATTATTCAGCAGACAAACACTACTCTCTATGTATCCGTTAGGGTGCTTTCAGGTTTCGTGCATTCTGTATCGAATCGTAGTTGGCCACAATGAAAGTGGCACGTATAGCGTCGAAAATAGAATTCGGACACCGCTCTGAGTAAGACCAACGTGTTGTCCACCCTCTAGACTTCAATGAGGTTAAGCCGCGATACCTAAGACAGAACTGCACTCGATGACACCTCGATAACAGCCGGTCCCCACACTTACATCTTGCTCTCCTTACGTCAGTATACATCATATTAGTCTGTGATGCTGGCTTTGCAACATCTTGCGTGCCTTTAGGTTCGCCGCGACCAACACTTACCATGCACTGACCACAAAAAATGGAGGCGCCGCGGCTTGAACCCTGGACCTTCCACATGCCAAGCGAACGCTCTACCAACTGAGCTACGCCCCATGCACGAGCAAATTTCGCTATTCCCCATTCTTTGCGACTCAGATGCGCACGGACACGATGGTTGGTTGGTTTGTAGCGGTGAAGGGAGCAGAGTACAAAGGCGCGGACCCGTTCATATACACAAAAGTTCCAAGTAGTTTCGATGCTCTGGTATTACAAATGCAAATTCCGTCTGTTTTTAACGTCTTAAATTGAAAGAGCCGTCACAAATTGCTCCGTTTTCACTCCTTGTCGACAATTATACAGCACCTGAGGTAACAAACACATCTCGACCCCTATTGTGCACTACATTATTTATGCCAACTCAGTGCCTCGCTCTTTACTACTGTGTACCAATCTTGTCGTCCAACTGCAAAACACTGGGCCACAACAAGTTTCCGCGTCTCCATTGCACTGCGCATACTACGAAACGCTCCCCAAACTTGGCACTCACCCTCGCAGCCGACTTTTCCGACTTTCCACGCAACGCTCACGCTAGTGACACCATTATTTATAGTTCGACGTCGCGCCAAAGCGAATGAGTACATTTCGCCTACGGCTTAGGCCGCCCTCCTAGTGTGGCTGCTCGGTGTCTGCAGGCAGCGAGGGTCTGCAAGCTTCCTGTGTTCGCACCTATGTCACCTGTGCTTGCTTGTCAGAGACAGACTATCGCAAAACATACAACTCACTCCATGAATTGATTGCTACGGCATCTGTTATCAACAGTCACAACTAACAACACCAGTAGCAGCTGACTGCACGCAAAGAGTAGGAATGTGCAGTGGGATTTACGTGAACTCGGCGCAAGCTTGTATCTTCCTAGACACATCTGCTGGCTGTGAATTATTCCACTTGCATATCAAGGTGCGCATGTAGGTCTGTTAAAAATTCTGGAGGCACTGGGTATTGATCCTAGTACCTCTCGCATACTAAGCGAGCGCTCTACCATCTGAGCTACGCCCCATGCACGAGCAAGTTTCGCTATTCCCCATTCTTTGCGACTCAGATGCGCACGGACACGATTGTTGGTTGGTTTGTAGCGGTGAAGGGAGCAGAGTACAAAGGCGCGGACCCGTTCATATACACAAAAGTTCCAAGTAGTTTCGATGCTCTGGTATTACAAATGCAAATTCCGTCTGTTTTTAACGTCTTAAATTGAAAGAGCCGTCACAAATTGCTCCGTTTTCACTCCTTGTCGACAATTATACAGCACCTGAGGTAACAAACACATCTCGAGCCCCATTGTGCACTACATTATTTATGCCAACTCAGTGCCTCGCTCTTTACTACTGTGTACCAATCTTGTCGTCCAACTGCAAAACACTGGGCCACAACAAGTTTCCGCGTCTCCATTGCACTGCGCATACTACGAAACGCTCCCCAAACTTGGCACTCACCCTCGCAGCCGACTTTTCCGACTTTCCACGACGCTCACGCAACGCTCACGCTAGTGACAGCATTATTTATAGTTCGACGTCGCGCCAAAGCGAATGAGCACAATTCGCCTACGGCTTAGGCCGCCCTCCTAGTGTGGCTGCTCGGTGTCTGCAGGCAGCGAGGGTCTGCAAGCTTCCTGTGTTCGCACCTATGTCACCTGTGCTTGCTTGTCAGAGACAGACTATGGCAAAACATACAACTCACTCCATGAATTGATTGCTACGGCATCTGTTATCAGCAGTCACAACTAACAACACCAGTAGCAGCTGACTGCACGCAAAGAATAGGAATGTGGAGTGGGATTTACGTGAACTCGGCGCAAGCTTGTATCTTCCTAGACACATCTGCTGGCTGTGAATAATTCCACTTGCATATCAAGGTGCGCATGTAGGTGTGTTAAAAATTCTGGAGGCACTGGGTATTGATCCCAGAACCTCTCGCATACTAAGCGAGCGCTCTACCATCTGAGCTACGCCCGCCCCCCCTGAAAACTGATGGTGCTACATACAGCCATATAGACGACACAGACCCTTGCACTCCCATTATTCAGCAGACAAACACTACTCTCTATGTATCCGTTAGGGTGCTTTCAGGTTTCGTGCATTCTGTATCGAATCGTAGTTGGCCACAATGAAAGTGGCACGTATAACGTCGAAAATAGAATTCGGACACCGCTCTGAGTAAGACCAACGTGTTGTCCACCCTCTAGACTTCAATGAGGTTAAGCCGCGATACCTAAGACAGAACTGCACTCGATGACACCTCGATAACAGCCGGTCCCCACACTTACATCTTGCTCTCCTTACGTCAGTATACATCATATTAGTCTGTGATGCTGGCTTTGCAACATCTTGCGTGCCTTTAGGTTCGCCGCGACCAACACTTACCATGCACTGACCACAAAAAATGGAGGCGCCGCGGCTTGAAGCCTGGACCTTTCACATGCCAAGCGAACGCTCTACCAACTGAGCTACGCCCCATGCACGAGCAAATTTCGCTATTCCCCATTCTTTGCGACTCAGATGCGCACGGACACGATGGTTGGTTGGTTTGTAGCGGTGAAGGGAGCAGAGTACAAAGGCGCGGACCCGTTCATATACACAAAAGTTCCAAGTAGTTTCGATGCTCTGGTATTACAAATGCAAATTCCGTCTGTTTTTAACGTCTTAAATTGAAAGAGCCGTCACAAATTGCTCCGTTTTCACTCCTTGTCGACAATTATACAGCACCTGAGGTAACAAACACATCTCGACCCCTATTGTGCACTACATTATTTATGCCAACTCAGTGCCTCGCTCTTTACTACTGTGTACCAATCTTGTCGTCCAACTGCAAAACACTGGGCCACAACAAGTTTCCGCGTCTCCATTGCACTGCGCATACTACGAAACGCTCCCCAAACTTGGCACTCACCCTCGCAGCCGACTTTTCCGACTTTCCACGCAACGCTCACGCTAGTGACACCATTATTTATAGTTCGACGTCGCGCCAAAGCGAATGAGTACATTTCGCCTACGGCTTAGGCCGCCCTCCTAGTGTGGCTGCTCGGTGTCTGCAGGCAGCGAGGGTCTGCAAGCTTCCTGTGTTCGCACCTATGTCACCTGTGCTTGCTTGTCAGAGACAGACTATCGCAAAACATACAACTCACTCCATGAATTGATTGCTACGGCATCTGTTATCAACAGTCACAACTAGCAACACCAGTAGCAGCTGACTGCACGCAAAGAATAGGAATGTGCAGTGGGATTTACGTGAACTCGGCGCAAGGCATATCTTTCCGACATAGGGTTGAGAATCTTACGGGAACACTTGTACTGTTTCTAAATTAAGTGTAGGCGTGGGAGGAGGGTGCTTCCTGCGCACTAATAACAGCACGCTTGTCAATTGTGGATGCTAATCATTCGCTTGTATCTTCCTAGACACATCTGCTGGTTGTGAATTATTCCACTTGCATATCAAGGTGCGCATGTAGGTGTGTTAAAAATTCTGGAGGCGCTGGGTATTGATCCCAGTACCTCTCGCATACTAAGCGAGCGCTCTACCATCTGAGCTACGCCCGCCCCCCCGGAGACTAATGGTGCTACATACAGCCATATAGACGACACAGACCCTTGCACTCCCATTATTCAGCAGACAAACACTACTCTCTATGTATCCGTTAGGGTGTCTTTCAGGTTTCGTGCATTCTGTATCGAATCGTAGTTGGCCAAAATGAAAGTGGCACGTATAACGTCGAAAATAGAATTAGGACACCGCTCTGAGTAAGACCAACGTGTTGTTCACCCTCTAGACTTCAATGAGGTTAAGCCGCGATACCTAAGACAGATCTGCACTCGATGACACCCCGATAACAGCCGGTCCCCACACTTACATCTTGCTCTCCTTACGTCAGTATACATCATATCAGTCTGTGACGCTGGCTTTGCAACATCTTGCGTGCCTTTAGGTTCGCCGCGACCAACACTTACCATGCACTGACCACAAAAAATGGAGGCACCGCGGCTTGAACCCTGGACCTTTCACATGCCAAGCGAACGCTCTACCAACTGAGCTACGCCCCATGCACGAGCAAACTGCGCTATTCCCCATTCTTTGCGACTCAGATGCGCACGGACACGATTGTTGGTTGGTTTGTAGCGGTGAAGGGAGCAGAGTACAAAGGCGCGGACCCGTTCATATACACAAAAGTTCCAAGTAGTTTCGATGCTCTGGTATTACAAATGCAAATTCCGTCTGTTTTTAACGTCTTAAATTGAAAGAGCCGTCACAAATTGCTCCGTTTTCACTCCTTGTCGACAATTATACAGCACCTGAGGTAACAAACACATCTCGAGCCCCATTGTGCACTACATTATTTATGCCAACTCAGTGCCTCGCTCTTTACTACTGTGTACCAATCTTGTCGTCCAACTGCAAAACACTGGGCCACAACAAGTTTCCACGTCTCCATTGCACTGCGCATACTACGAAACGCTCCCCAAACTTGGCACTCACCCTCGCAGCCGACTTTTCCGACTTTCCACGACGCTCACGCAACGCTCACGCTAGTGACAGCATTATTTATAGTTCGACGTCGCGCCAAAGCGAAAGAGCACAATTCGCCTACGGCTTAGGCCGCCCTCCTAGTGTGGCTGCTCGGTGTCTGCAGGCAGCGAGGGTCTGCAAGCTTCCTGTGTTCGCACCTATGTCACCTGTGCTTGCTTGTCAGAGACAGACTATCGCAAAACATACAACTCACTCCATGAATTGATTGCTACGGCATCTGTTATCAGCAGTCACAACTAACAACACCAGTAGCAGCTGACTGCACGCAAAGAATAGGAATGTGGAGTGGGATTTACGTGAACTCGGCGCAAGCTTGTATCTTCCTAGACACATCTGCTGGCTGTGAATTATTCCACTTGCATATCAAGGTGCGCATGTAGGTGTGTTAAAAATTCTGGAGGCACTGGGTATTGATCCCAGAACCTCTACCATCTGAGCTACGCCCGCCCCCCCGAAGACTGATGGTGCTACATACAGCCATATAGACGACACAGACCCTTGCACTCCCATTATTCAGCAGACAAACACTACTCTCTATGTATCCGTTAGGGTGCTTTCAGGTTTCGTGCATTCTGTATCGAATCGTAGTTGGCCACAATGAAAGTGGCACGTATAACGTCGAAAATAGAATTCGGACACCGCTCTGAGTAAGACCAACGTGTTGTCCACCCTCTAGACTTCAATGAGGTTAAGCCGCGATACCTAAGACAGAACTGCACTCGATGACACCTCGATAACAGCCGGTCCCCACACTTACATCTTGCTCTCCTTACGTCAGTATACATCATATTAGTCTGTGACGCTGGCTTTGCAACATCTTGCGTGCCTTTAGGTTCGCCGCGACAAACACTTACCATGCACTGACCACAAAAAATGGAGGCGCCGCGGCTTGAACCCTGGACCTTTCACATGCCAAGCGAACGCTCTACCAACTGAGCTACGCCCCATGCACGAGCAAGTTTCGCTATTCCCCATTCTTTGCGACTCAGATGCGCACGGACACGATGGTTGGTTGGTTTGTAGCGGTGAAGGGAGCAGAGTACAAAGGCGCGGACCCGTTCATATACACAAAAGTTCCAAGTAGTTTCGATGCTCTGGTATTACAAATGCAAATTCCGTCTGTTTTTAACGTCTTAAATTGAAAGAGCCGTCACAAATTGCTCCGTTTTCACTCCTTGTCGACAATTATACAGCACCTGAGGTAACAAACACATCTCGACCCCTATTGTGCACTACATTATTTATGCCAACTCAGTGCCTCGCTCTTTACTACTGTGTACCAATCTTGTCGTCCAACTGCAAAACACTGGGCCACAACAAGTTTCCGCGTCCCCATTGCACTGCGCGTACTACGAAACGCTCCCCAAACTTGGCACTCACCAACGCAGCCGACTTTTCCGACTTTCCACGACGCTCACGCAACGCTCACGCTAGTGACACCATTATTTATAGTTCGACGTCGCGCCAAAGCGAATGAGTACATTTCGCCTACGGCTTAGGCCGCCCTCCTAGTGTGGCTGCTCGGTGTCTGCAGGCAGCGAGGGTCTGCAAGCTTCCTGTGTTCGCACCTATGTCACCTGTGCTTGCTTGTCAGAGACAGACTATCGCAAAACATACAACTCACTCCATGAATTGATTGCTACGGCATCTGTTAACAGCAGTCACAACTAGCAACACCAGTAGCAGCTGACTGCACGCAAAGAATAGGAATGTGCAGTGGGATTTACGTGAACTCGGCGCAAGGCATATCTTTCCGACATAGGCTTGAGAATCTTACGGGAACACTTGTACTGTTTCTAAATTAAGTGTAGGCGTGGGAGGAGGGTGCTTCCTGCGCACTAATAACAGCACGCTTGTCAATTGTGGATGCTAATCATTCGCTTGTATCTTCCTAGACACATCTGCTGGTTGTGAATTATTCCACTTGCATATCAAGGTGCGCATGTAGGTGTGTTAAAAATTCTGGAGGCGCTGGGTATTGATCCCAGTACCTCTCGCATACTAAACGAGCGCTCTACCATCTGATCTACGCCCGCCCCCCCGAAGACTAATGGTGCTACATACAGCCATATAGACGACACAGACCCTTGCACTCCCATTATTCAGCAGACAAACACTACTCTCTATGTATCCGTTAGGGTGTCTTTCAGGTTTCGTGCATTCTGTATCGAATCGTAGTTGGCCAAAATGAAAGTGGCACGTATAACGTCGAAAATAGAATTCGGACACCGCTCTGAGTAAGACCAACGTGTTGTCCACCCTCTAGACTTCAATGAGGTTAAGCCGCGATACCTAAGACAGATCTGCACTCGATGACACCCCGATAACAGCCGGTCCCCACACTTACATCTTGCTCTCCTTACGTCAGTATACATCATATCAGTCTGTGACGCTGGCTTTGCAACATCTTGCGTGCCTTTAGGTTCGCCGCGACCAACACTTACCATGCACTGACCACAAAAAATGGAGGCACCGCGGCTTGAACCCTGGACCTTTCACATGCCAAGCGAACGCTCTACCAACTGAGCTACGCCCCATGCACGAGCAAACTGCGCTATTCCCCATTCTTTGCGACTCAGATGCGCACGGACACGATGGTTGGTTGGTTTGTAGCGGTGAAGGGAGCAGAGTACAAAGGCGCGGACCCGTTCATATACACAAAAGTTCCAAGTAGTTTCGATGCTCTGGTATTACAAATGCAAATTCCGTCTGTTTTTAACGTCTTAAATTGAAAGAGCCGTCACAAATTGCTCCGTTTTCACTCCTTGTCGACAATTATACAGCACCTGAGGTAACAAACACATCTCGAGCCCGATTGTGCACTACATTATTTATGCCAACTCAGTGCCTCGCTCTTTACTACTGTGTACCAATCTTGTCGTCCAACTGCAAAACACTGGGCCACAACAAGTTTCCACGTCTCCATTGCACTGCGCATACTACGAAACGCTCCCCAAACTTGGCACTCACCCTCGCAGCCGACTTTTCCGACTTTCCACGACGCTCACGCAACGCTCACGCTAGTGACAGCATTATTTGTAGTTCGACGTCGCGCCAAAGCGAATGAGCACAATTCGCCTACGGCTTAGGCCGCCCTCCTAGTGTGGCTGCTCGGTGTCTGCAGGCAGCGAGGGTCTGCAAGCTTCCTGTGTTCGCACCTATGTCACCTGTGCTTGCTTGTCAGAGACAGACTATCGCAAAACATACAACTCACTCCATGAATTGATTGCTACGGCATCTGTTATCAGCAGTCACAACTAACAACACCAGTAGCAGCTGACTGCACGCAAAGAATAGGAATGTGGAGTGGGATTTACGTGAACTCGGCGCAAGCTTGTATCTTCCTAGACACATCTGCTGGCTGTGAATTATTCCACTTGCATGTCAAGGTGCGCATGTAGGTGTGTTAAAAATTCTGGAGGCACTGGGTATTGATCCCAGAACCTCTCGCATACTAAGCGAGCGCTCTACCATCTGAGCTACGCCCGCCCCCCCGAAGACTGATGGTGCTACAATCAGCCATATAGACGACACAGACCCTTGCACTCCCATTATTCAGCAGACAAACACTACTCTCTATGTATCCGTTAGGGTGCTTTCAGGTTTCGTGCATTCTGTATCGAATCGTAGTTGGCCACAATGAAAGTGGCACGTATAACGTCGAAAATAGAATTCGGACACCGCTCTGAGTAAGACCAACGTGTTGTCCACCCTCTAGACTTCAATGAGGTTAAGCCGCGATACCTAAGACAGAACTGCACTCGATGACACCTCGATAACAGCCGGTCCCCACACTTACATCTTGCTCTCCTTACGTCAGTATACATCATATTAGTCTGTGACGCTGGCTTTGCAACATCTTGCGTGCCTTTAGGTTCGCCGCGACAAACACTTACCATGCACTGACCACAAAAAATGGAGGCGCCGCGGCTTGAACCCTGGACCTTTCACATGCCAAGCGAACGCTCTACCAACTGAGCTACGCCCCATGCACGAGCAAGTTTCGCTATTCCCCATTCTTTGCGACTCAGATGCGCACGGACACGATGGTTGGTTGGTTTGTAGCGTTGAAGGGAGCAGAGTACAAAGGCGCGGACCCGTTCATATACACAAAAGTTCCAAGTAGTTTCGATGCTCTGGTATTACAAATGCAAATTCCGTCTGTTTTTAACGTCTTAAATTGAAAGAGCCGTCACAAATTGCTCCGTTTTCACTCCTTGTCGACAATTATACAGCACCTGAGGTAACAAACACATCTCGACCCCTATTGTGCACTACATTATTTATGCCAACTCAGTGCCTCGCTCTTTACTACTGTGTACCAATCTTGTCGTCCAACTGCAAAACACTGGGCCACAACAAGTTTCCGCGTCCCCATTGCACTGCGCATACTACGAAACGCTCCCCAAACTTGGCACTCACCAACGCAGCAGACTTTTCCGACTTTCCACGACGCTCACGCAACGCTCACGCTAGTGACACCATTATTTATAGTTCGACGTCGCGCCAAAGCGAATGAGTACATTTCGCCTACGGCTTAGGCCGCCCTCCTAGTGTGGCTGCTCGGTGTCTGCAGGCAGCGAGGGTCTGCAAGCTTCCTGTGTTCGCACCTATGTCACCTGTGCTTGCTTGTCAGAGACAGACTATCGCAAAACATACAACTCACTCCATGAATTGATTGCTACGGCATCTGTTAACAGCAGTCACAACTAGCAACACCAGTAGCAGCTGACTGCACGCAAAGAATAGGAATGTGCAGTGGGATTTACGTGAACTCGGCGCAAGGCATATCTTTCCGACATAGGCTTGAGAATCTTACGGGAACACTTGTACTGTTTCTAAATTAAGTGTAGGCGTGGGAGGAGGGTGCTTCCTGCGCACTAATAACAGCACGCTTGTCAATTGTGGATGCTAATCATTCGCTTGTATCTTCCTAGACACATCTGCTGGTTGTGAATTATTCCACTTGCATATCAAGGTGCGCATGTAGGTGTGTTAAAAATTCTGGAGGCGCTGGGTATTGATCCCAGTACCTCTCGCATACTAAGCGAGCGCTCTACCATCTGATCTACGCCCGCCCCCCCGAAGACTAATGGTGCTACATACAGCCATATAGACGACACAGACCCTTGCACTCCCATTATTCAGCAGACAAACACTACTCTCTATGTATCCGTTAGGGTGTCTTTCAGGTTTCGTGCATTCTGTATCGAATCGTAGTTGGCCAAAATGAAAGTGGCACGTATAACGTCGAAAATAGAATTCGGACACCGCTCTGAGTAAGACCAACGTGTTGTCCACCCTCTAGACTTCAATGAGGTTAAGCCGCGATACCTAAGACAGATCTGCACTCGATGACACCTCGATAACAGCCGGTCCCCACACTTACATCTTGCTCTCCTTACGTCAGTATACATCATATCAGTCTGTGACGCTGGCTTTGCAACATCTTGCGTGCCTTTAGGTTCGCCGCGACCAACACTTACCATGCACTGACCACAAAAAATGGAGGCACCGCGGCTTGAACCCTGGACCTTTCACATGCCAAGCGAACGCTCTACCAACTGAGCTACGCCCCATGCACGAGCAAACTGCGCTATTCCCCATTCTTTGCGACTCAGATGCGCACGGACACGATGGTTGGTTGGTTTGTAGCGGTGAAGGGAGCAGAGTACAAAGGCGCGGACCCGTTCATATACACAAAAGTTCCAAGTAGTTTCGATGCTCTGGTATTACAAATGCAAATTCCGTCTGTTTTTAACGTCTTAAATTGAAAGAGCCGTCACAAATTGCTCCGTTTTCACTCCTTGTCGACAATTATACAGCACCTGAGGTAACAAACACATCTCGATCCCCCATTGTGCACTACATTATTTATGCCAACTCAGTGCCTCGCTCTTTACTACTGTGTACCAATCTTGTCGTCCAACTGCAAAACACTGGGCCACAACAAGTTTCCGCGTCTCCATTGCACTGCGCATACTACGAAACGCTCCCCAAACTTGGCACTCACCCTCGCAGCCGACTTTTCCGACTTTCCACGACGCTCACGCAACGCTCACGCTAGTGACAGCATTATTTATAGTTCGACGTCGCGCCAAAGCGAATGAGCACATTTCGCCCACAGCTTAGGCCGCCCTCCTAGTGTGGCTGCTCCGTGTCTGCAGGCAGCGAGGGTCTGCAAGCTTCCTGTGTTCGCACCTATGTCACCTGTGCTTGCTTGTCAGAGACAGACTATCGCAAAACATACAACTCACTCCATGAATTGATTGCTACGGCATCTGTTATCAACAGTCACAACTAACAACACCAGTAGCAGCTGACTGCACGCAAAGAATAGGAATGTGGAGTGGGATTTACGTGAACTCGGCGCAAGCTTGTATCTTCCTAGACACATCTGCTGGCTGTGAATTATTCCACTTGCATATCAAGGTGCGCATGTAGGTGTGTTAAAAATTCTGGAGGCACTGGGTATTGATCCCAGAACCTCTCGCATACTAAGCGAGCGCTCTACCATCTGAGCTACGGCCCCCCCCCCCCCCCCGACGACTGATGGTGCTACATACAGCCATATACACGACACAGACCCTTGCACTCCCATTATTCAGCAGACAAACACTACTCTCTATGTATCCGTTAGGGTGCTTTCAGGTTTCGTGCATTCTGTATCGAATCGTAGTTGGCCACAATGAAAGTGGCACGTATAACGTCGAAAATAGAATTCGGACACCGCTCTGAGTAAGACCAACGTGTTGTCCACCCTCTAGACTTCAATGAGGTTAAGCCGCGATACCTAAGACAGAACTGCACTCGATGACACCTCGTTAACAGCCGGTCCCCACACTTACATCTTGCTCTCCTTACGTCAGTATACATCATATTAGTCTGTGACACTGGCTTTGCAACATCTTGCGTGCCTTTAGGTTCGCCGCGACCAACACTTACCATGCACTGACCACAAAAAATGGAGGCGCCGCGGCTTGAACCCTTGACCTTTCACATGCCAAGCGAACGCTCTAACAACTGAGCTACGCCCCATGCACGAGCAAATTTCGCTATTCCCCATTCTTTGCGACTCAGATGCGCACGGACACGATGGTTGGTTGGTTTGTAGCGGTGAAGGGAGCAGAGTACAAAGGCGCGGACACGTTCATATACACAAAAGTTCCAAGTAGTTTCGATGCTCTGGTATTACAAATGCAAATTCCGTCTGTTTTTAACGTCTTAAATTGAAAGAGCCGTCACAAATTGCTCCGTTTTCACTCCTTGTCGACAATTATACAGCACCTGAGGTAACAAACACATCTCGACCCCTATTGTGCACTACATTATTTATGCCAACTCAGTGCCTCGCTCTTTACTACTGTGTACCAATCTTGTCGTCCAACTGCAAAACACTGGGCCACAACAAGTTTCCGCGTCTCCATTGCACTGCGCATACTACGAAACGCTCCCCAAACTTGGCACTCACCCTCGCAGCCGACTTTTCCGACTTTCCACGACGCTCACGCAACGCTCACGCTAGTGACAGCATTATTTATAGTTCGACGTCGCGCCAAAGCGAATGAGCACAATTCGCCTACGGCTTAGGCCGCCCTCCTAGTGTGGCAGCTTGGTGTCTGCAGGCAGCGAGGGTCTGCAAGCTTCCTGTGTTCGCACCTATGTCACCTGTGCTTGCTTGTCAGAGACAGACTATCGCAAATCATACAACTCACTCCATGAATTGATTGCTACGGCATCTGTTATCAGCAGTCACAACTAGCAACACCAGTAGCAGCTGACTGCACGCAAAGAATAGGAATGTGCAGTGGGATTTACGTGAACTCGGCGCAAGGCAGATCTTTCCGACATAGGCTTGAGAATCTTACGGGAACACTTGTACTGTTTCTAAATTAAGTGTAGGCGTGGGAGGAGGGTGCTTCCTGCGCACTAATAACAGCACGCTTGTCAATTGTGGATGCTAATCATTCGCTTGTATCTTCCTAGACACATCTGCTGGTTGTGAATTATTCCACTTGCATATCAAGGTGCGCATGTAGGTGTGTTAAAAATTCTGGAGGCGCTGGGTATTGATCCCAGTACCTCTCGCATACTAAGCGAGCGCTCTACCATCTGCGCATGTAGGTGTGTTAAAAATTCTGGAGGCGCTGGGTATTGATCCCAGTACCTCTCGCATACTAAGCGAGCGCTCTACCATCTGAGCTACGCCCGCCCCCCCGAAGACTAATGGTGCTACATACAGCCATATAGACGACACAGACCCTTGCACTCCCATTATTCAGCAGACAAACACTACTCTCTATGTATCCGTTAGGGTGTCTTTCAGGTTTCGTGCATTCTGTGTCGAATCGTAGTTGGCCAAAATGAAAGTGGCACGTATAACGTCGAAAATAGAATTCGGACACCGCTCTGAGTAAGACCAACGTGTTGTCCACCCTCTAGACTTCAATGAGGTTAAGCCGCGATACCTAAGACAGATCTGCACTCGATGACACCCCGATAACAGCCGGTCCCCACACTTACATCTTGCTCTCCTTACGTCAGTATACATCATATCAGTCTGTGACGCTGGCTTTGCAACATCTTGCGTGCCTTTAGGTTCGCCGCGACCAACACTTACCATGCACTGACCACAAAAAATGGAGGCACCGCGGCTTGAACCCTGGACCTTTCACATGCCAAGCGAACGCTCTACCAACTGAGCTACGCCCCATGCACGAGCAAACTGCGCTATTCCCCATTCTTTGCGACTCAGATGCGCACGGACACGATGGTTGGTTGGTTTGTAGCGGTGAAGGGAGCAGAGTACAAAGGCGCGGACCCGTTCATATACACAAAAGTTCCAAGTAGTTTCGATGCTCTGGTATTACAAATGCAAATTCCGTCTGTTTTTAACGTCTTAAATTGAAAGAGCCGTCACAAATTGCTCCGTTTTCACTCCTTGTCGACAATTATACAGCACCTGAGGTAACAAACACATCTCGAGCCCCATTGTGCACTACATTATTTATGCCAACTCAGTGCCTCGCTCTTTACTACTGTGTACCAATCTTGTCGTCCAACTGCAAAACACTGGGCCACAACAAGTTTCCGCGTCTCCATTGCACTGCGCATACTACGAAACGCTCCCCAAAATTGGCACTCACCCTCGCAGCCGACTTTTCCGACTTTCCACGACGCTCACGCAACGCTCACGCTAGTGACAGCATTATTTATAGTTCGACGTCGCGCCAAAGCGAATGAGCACAATTCGCCTACGGCTTAGGCCGCCCTCCTAGTGTGGCTGCTCGGTGTCTGCAGGCAGCGAGGGTCTGCAAGCTTCCTGTGTTCGCACCTATGTCACCTGTGCTTGCTTGTCAGAGACAGACTATCGCAAAACATACAACTCACTCCATGAATTGATTGCTACGGCATCTGTTATCAGCAGTCACAACTAGCAACACCAGTAGCAGCTGACTGCACGCAAAGAATAGGAATGTGCAGTGGGATTTACGTGAACTCGGCGCAAGGCAGATCTTTCCGACATAGGCTTGAGAATCTTACGGGAACACTTGTACTGTTTCTAAATTAAGTGTAGGCGTGGGAGGAGGGTGCTTCCTGCGCACTAATAACAGCACGCTTGTCAATTGTGGATGCTAATCATTCGCTTGTATCTTCCTAGACACATCTGCTGGTTGTGAATTATTCCACTTGCATATCAAGGTGCGCATGTAGGTGTGTTAAAAATTCTGGAGGCGCTGGGTATTGATCCCAGTACCTCTCGCATACTAAGCGAGCGCTCTACCATCTGAGCTACGCCCGCCCTCCCGAAGACTAATGGTGCTACATACAGCCATATAGACGACACAGACCCTTGCACTCCCATTATTCAGCAGACAAACACTACTCTCTATGTATCCGTTAGGGTGTCTTTCAGGTTTCGTGCATTCTGTGTCGAATCGTAGTTGGCCACAATGAAAGTGGCACGTATAACGTCGAAAATAGAATTCGGACACCGCTCTGAGTAAGACCAACGTGTTGTCCACCCTCTAGACTTCAATGAGGTTAAGCCGCGATACCTAAGACAGACCTGCACTCGATGACACCCCGATAACAGCCGGTCCCCACACTTACATCTTGCTCTCCTTACGTCAGTATACATCATATCAGTCTGTGACGCTGGCTTTGCAACATCTTGCGTGCCTTTAGGTTCGCCGCGACCAACACTTACCATGCACTGACCACAAAAAATGGAGGCACCGCGGCTTGAACCCTGGACCTTTCACATGCCAAGCGAACGCTCTACCAACTGAGCTACGCCCCATGCACGAGCAAATTTCGCTATTCCCCATTCTTTGCGACTCAGATGCGCACGGACACGATGGTTGGTTGGTTTGTAGCGGTGAAGGGAGCAGAGTACAAAGGCGCGGACCCGTTCATATACACAAAAGTTCCAAGTAGTTTCGATGCTCTGGTATTACAAATGCAAATTCCGTCTGTTTTTAACGTCTTAAATTGAAAGAGCCGTCACAAATTGCTCCGTTTTCACTCCTTGTCGACAATTATACAGCACCTGAGGTAACAAACACATCTCGACCCCTATTGTGCACTACATTATTTATGCCAACTCAGTGCCTCGCTCTTTACTACTGTGTACCAATCTTGTCGTCCAACTGCAAAACACTGGGCCACAACAAGTTTCCGCGTCTCCATTGCACTGCGCATACTACGAAACGCTCCCCAAACTTGGCACTCACCCTCGCAGCCGACTTTTCCGACTTTCCACGCAACGCTCACGCTAGTGACACCATTATTTATAGTTCGACGTCGCGCCAAAGCGAATGAGCACAATTCGCCTACGGCTTAGGCCGCCCTCCTAGTGTGGCTGCTTGGTGTCTGCAGGCAGCGAGGGTCTGCAAGCTTCCTGTGTTCGCACCTATGTCACCTGTGCTTGCTTGTCAGAGACAGACTATCGCAAATCATACAACTCACTCCATGAATTGATTGCTACGGCATCTGTTATCAGCAGTCACAACTAGCAACACCAGTAGCAGCTGACTGCACGCAAAGAATAGGAATGTGCAGTGGGATTTACGTGAACTCGGCGCAAGGCAGATCTTTCCGACATAGGCTTGAGAATCTTACGGGAACACTTGTACTGTTTCTAAATTAAGTGTAGGCGTGGGAGGAGGGTGCTTCCTGCGCACTAATAACAGCACGCTTGTCAATTGTGGATGCTAATCATTCGCTTGTATCTTCCTAGACACATCTGCTGGTTGTGAATTATTCCACTTGCATATCAAGGTGCGCATGTAGGTGTGTTAAAAATTCTGGAGGCGCTGGGTATTGATCCCAGTACCTCTCGCATACTAAGCGAGCGCTCTACCATCTGAGCTACGCCCGCCCCCCCGAAGACTAATGGTGCTACATACAGCCATATAGACGACACAGACCCTTGCACTCCCATTATTCAGCAGACAAACACTACTCTCTATGTATCCGTTAGGGTGTCTTTCAGGTTTCGTGCATTCTGTGTCGAATCGTAGTTGGCCACAATGAAAGTGGCACGTATAACGTCGAAAATAGAATTCGGACACCGCTCTGAGTAAGACCAACGTGTTGTCCACCCTCTAGACTTCAATGAGGTTAAGCCGCGATACCTAAGACAGACCTGCACTCGATGACACCCCGATAACAGCCGGTCCCCACACTTACATCTTGCTCTCCTTACGTCAGTATACATCATATCAGTCTGTGACGCTGGCTTTGCAACATCTTGCGTGCCTTTAGGTTCGCCGCGACCAACACTTACCATGCACTGACCACAAAAAATGGAGGCACCGCGGCTTGAACCCTGGACCTTTCACATGCCAAGCGAACGCTCTACCAACTGAGCTACGCCCCATGCACGAGCAAAGTGCGCTATTCCCCATTCTTTGCGACTCAGATGCGCACGGACACGATGGTTGGTTGGTTTGTAGCGGTGAAGGGAGCAGAGTACAAAGGCGCGGACCCGTTCATATACACAAAAGTTCCAAGTAGTTTCGATGCTCTGGTATTACAAATGCAAATTCCGTCTGTTTTTAACGTCTTAAATTGAAAGAGCCGTCACAAATTGCTCCGTTTTCACTCCTTGTCGACAATTATACAGCACCTGAGGTAACAAACACATCTCGAGCCCCATTGTGCACTACATTATTTATGCCAACTCAGTGCCTCGCTCTTTACTACTGTGTACCAATCTTGTCGTCCAACTGCAAAACACTGGGCCACAACAAGTTTCCGCGTCTCCATTGCACTGCGCATACTACGAAACGCTCCCCAAACTTGGCACTCACCCTCGCAGCCGACTTTTCCGACTTTCCACGACGCTCACGCAACGCTCACGCTAGTGACAGCATTATTTATAGTTCGACGTCGCGCCAAAGCGAATGAGCACAATTCGCCTACGGCTTAGGCCGCCCTCCTAGTGTGGCTGCTTGGTGTCTGCAGGCAGCGAGGGTCTGCAAGCTTCCTGTGTTCGCACCTATGTCACCTGTGCTTGCTTGTCAGAGACAGACTATCGCAAATCATACAACTCACTCCATGAATTGATTGCTACGGCATCTGTTATCAGCAGTCACAACTAGCAACACCAGTAGCAGCTGACTGCACGCAAAGAATAGGAATGTGCAGTGGGATTTACGTGAACTCGGCGCAAGGCAGATCTTTCCGACATAGGCTTGAGAATCTTACGGGAACACTTGTACTGTTTCTAAATTAAGTGTAGGCGTGGGAGGAGGGTGCTTCCTGCGCACTAATAACAGCACGCTTGTCAATTGTGGATGCTAATCATTCGCTTGTATCTTCCTAGACACATCTGCTGGTTGTGAATTATTCCACTTGCATATCAAGGTGCGCATGTAGGTGTGTTAAAAATTCTGGAGGCGCTGGGTATTGATCCCAGTACCTCTCGCATACTAAGCGAGCGCTCTACCATCTGAGCTACGCCCGCCCCCCCGAAGACTAATGGTGCTACATACAGCCATATAGACGACACAGACCCTTGCACTCCCATTATTCAGCAGACAAACACTACTCTCTATGTATCCGTTAGGGTGTCTTTCAGGTTTCGTGCATTCTGTGTCGAATCGTAGTTGGCCAAAATGAAAGTGGCACGTATAACGTCGAAAATAGAATTCGGACACCGCTCTGAGTAAGACCAACGTGTTGTCCACCCTCTAGACTTCAATGAGGTTAAGCCGCGATACCTAAGACAGATCTGCACTCGATGACACCCCGATAACAGCCGGTCCCCACACTTACATCTTGCTCTCCTTACGTCAGTATACATCATATCAGTCTGTGACGCTGGCTTTGCAACATCTTGCGTGCCTTTAGGTTCGCCGCGACCAACACTTACCATGCACTGACCACAAAAAATGGAGGCACCGCGGCTTGAACCCTGGACCTTTCACATGCCAAGCGAACGCTCTACCAACTGAGCTACGCCCCATGCACGAGCAAACTGCGCTATTCCCCATTCTTTGCGACTCAGATGCGCACGGACACGATGGTTGGTTGGTTTGTAGCGGTGAAGGGAGCAGAGTACAAAGGCGCGGACCCGTTCATATACACAAAAGTTCCAAGTAGTTTCGATGCTCTGGTATTACAAATGCAAATTCCGTCTGTTTTTAACGTCTTAAATTGAAAGAGCCGTCACAAATTGCTCCGTTTTCACTCCTTGTCGACAATTATACAGCACCTGAGGTAACAAACACATCTCGAGCCCCATTGTGCACTACATTATTTATGCCAACTCAGTGCCTCGCTCTTTACTACTGTGTACCAATCTTGTCATCCAACTGCAAAACACTGGGCCACAACAAGTTTCCGCTTCTCCATTGCACTGCGCATACTACGAAACGCTCCCCAAAATTGGCACTCACCCTCGCAGCCGACTTTTCCGACTTTCCACGACGCTCACGCAACGCTCACGCTAGTGACAGCATTATTTATAGTTCGACGTCGCGCCAAAGCGAATGAGCACAATTCGCCTACGGCTTAGGCCGCCCTCCTAGTGTGGCTGCTCGGTGTCTGCAGGCAGCGAGGGTCTGCAAGCTTCCTATGTTCGCACCTATGTCACCTGTGCTTGCTTGTCAGAGACAGACTATCGCAAATCATACAACTCACTCCATGAATTGATTGCTACGGCATCTGTTATCAGCAGTCACAACTAGCAACACCAGTAGCAGCTGACTGCACGCAAAGAATAGGAATGTGCAGTGGGATTTACGTGAACTCGGCGCAAGCTTGTATCTTCCTAGACACATCTGCTGGCTGTGAATTATTCCACTTGCATATCAAGGTGCGCATGTAGGTGTGTTAAAAATTCTGGAGGCACTGGGTATTGATCCCAGAACTTCTCGCATACTAAGCGAGCGCTCTACCATCTGAGCTACGCCCGCCCCCCCGAAGACTGATGGTGCTACATACAGCCATATAGACGACACAGACCCTTGCACTCCCCTTATTCAGCAGACAAACACTACTCTCTATGTATCCGTTAGGGTGCTTTCAGGTTTCGTGCATTCTGTATCGAATCGTAGTTGGCCACAATGAAAGTGGCACGTATAACGTCGAAAATAGAATTCGGACACCGCTCTGAGTAAGACCAACGTGTTGTCCACCCTCTAGACTTCAATGAGGTTAAGCCGCGATACCTAAGACAGAACTGCACTCGATGACACCTCGATAACAGCCGGTCCCCACACTTACATCTTGCTCTCCTTACGTCAGTATACATCATATTAGTCTGTGACGCTGGCTTTGCAACATCTTGCGTGCCTTTAGGTTCGCCGCGACCAACACTTACCATGCACTGACCACAAAAAATGGAGGCGCCGCGGCTTGAACCCTGGACCTTTCACATGCCAAGCGAACGCTCTACCAACTGAGCTACGCCCCATGCACGAGCAAATTTCGCTATTCCCCATTCTTTGCGACTCAGATGCGCACGGACACGATGGTTGGTTGGTTTGTAGCGGTGAAGGGAGCAGAGTACAAAGGCGCGGACCCGTTCATATACACATAAGTTCCAAGTAGTTTCGATGCTCTGGTATTACAAATGCAAATTCCGTCTGTTTTTAACGTCTTAAATTGAAAGAGCCGTCACAAATTGCTCCGTTTTCACTCCTTGTCGACAATTATACAGCACCTGAGGTAACAAACACATCTCGACCCCTATTGTGCACTACATTATTTATGCCAACTCAGTGCCTCGCTCTTTACTACTGTGTACCAATCTTGTCGTCCAACTGCAAAACACTGGGCCACAACAAGTTTCCGCGTCTCCATTGCACTGCGCATACTACGAAACGCTCCCCAAACTTGGCACTCACCCTCGCAGCCGACTTTTCCGACTTTCCACGACGCTCACGCAACGCTCACGCTAGTGACACCATTATTTATAGTTCGACGTCGCGCCAAAGCGAATGAGTACATTTCGCCTACGGCTTAGGCCGCCCTCCTAGTGTGGCTGCTCGGTGTCTGCAGGCAGCGAGGGTCTGCAAGCTTCCTGTGTTCGCACCTATGTCACCTGTGCTTGCTTGTCAGAGACAGACTATCGCAAAACATACAACTCACTCCATGAATTGATTGCTACGGCATCTGTTATCAACAGTCACAACTAACAACACCAGTAGCAGCTGACTGCACGCAAAGAATAGGAATGTGCAGTGGGATTTACGTGAACTCGGCGCAAGCTTGTATCTTCCTAGACACATCTGCTGGCTGTGAATTATTCCACTTGCATATCAAGGTGCGCATGTAGGTGTGTTAAAAATTCTGGAGGCACTGGGTATTGATCCCAGAACTTCTCGCATACTAAGCGAGCGCTCTACCATCTGAGCTACGCCCGCCCCCCCGAAGACTGATGGTGCTACATACAGCCATATAGACGACACAGACCCTTGCACTCCCCTTATTCAGCAGACAAACACTACTCTCTATGTATCCGTTAGGGTGCTTTCAGGTTTCGTGCATTCTGTATCGAATCGTAGTTGGCCACAATGAAAGTGGCACGTATAACGTCGAAAATAGAATTCGGACACCGCTCTGAGTAAGACCAACGTGTTGTCCACCCTCTAGACTTCAATGAGGTTAAGCCGCGATACCTAAGACAGAACTGCACTCGATGACACCTCGATAACAGCCGGTCCCCACACTTACATCTAGCTCTCCTTACGTCAGTATACATCATATTAGTCTGTGACGCTGGCTTTGCAACATCTTGCGTGCCTTTAGGTTCGCCGCGACCAACACTTACCATGCACTGACCACAAAAAATGGAGGCGCCGCGGCTTGAACCCTGGACCTTTCACATGCCAAGCGAACGCTCTACCAACTGAGCTACGCCCCATGCACGAGCAAATTTCGCTATTCCCCATTCTTTGCGACTCAGATGCGCACGGACACGATGGTTGGTTGGTTTGTAGCGGTGAAGGGAGCAGAGTACAAAGGCGCGGACCCGTTCATATACACATAAGTTCCAAGTAGTTTCGATGCTCTGGTATTACAAATGCAAATTCCGTCTGTTTTTAACGTCTTAAATTGAAAGAGCCGTCACAAATTGCTCCGTTTTCACTCCTTGTCGACAATTATACAGCACCTGAGGTAACAAACACATCTCGACCCCTATTGTGCACTACATTATTTATGCCAACTCAGTGCCTCGCTCTTTACTACTGTGTACCAATCTTGTCGTCCAACTGCAAAACACTGGGCCACAACAAGTTTCCGCTTCTCCATTGCACTGCGCATACTACGAAACGCTCCCCAAACTTGGCACTCACCCTCGCAGCCGACTTTTCCGACTTTCCACGACGCTCACGCAACGCTCACGCTAGTGACACCATTATTTATAGTTCGACGTCGCGCCAAAGCGAATGAGTACATTTCGCCTACGGCTTAGGCCGCCCTCCTAGTGTGGCTGCTCGGTGTCTGCAGGCAGCGAGGGTCTGCAAGCTTCCTGTGTTCGCACCTATGTCACCTGTGCTTGCTTGTCAGAGACAGACTATCGCAAAACATACAACTCACTCCATGAATTGATTGCTACGGCATCTGTTATCAACAGTCACAACTAACAACACCAGTAGCAGCTGACTGCACGCAAAGAATAGGAATGTGCAGTGGGATTTACGTGAACTCGGCGCAAGCTTGTATCTTCCTAGACACATCTGCTGGCTGTGAATTATTCCACTTGCATATCAAGGTGCGCATGTAGGTGTGTTAAAAATTCTGGAGGCACTGGGTATTGATCCCAGAACCTCTCGCATACTAAGCGAGCGCTCTACCATCTGAGCTACGCCCCCCCCCCCCCCGACGACTGATGGTGCTACATACAGCCATATGGACGACACAGACCCTTGCACTCCCATTATTCAGCAGACAAACACTACTCTCTATGTATCCGTTAGGGTGCTTTCAGGTTTCGTGCATTCTGTATCGAATCGTAGTTGGCCACAATGAAAGTGGCACGTATAACGTCGAAAATAGAATTCGGACACCGCTCTGAGTAAGACCAACGTGTTGTCCACCCTCTAGACTTCAATGAGGTTAAGCCGCGATACCTAAGACAGAACTGCACTCGATGACACCTCGTTAACAGCTGGTCCCCACACTTACATCTTGCTCTCCTTACGTCAGTATACATCATATTAGTCTGCGACACTGGCTTTGCAACATCTTGCGTGCCTTTAGGTTCGCCGTGACCAACACTTACCATGCACTGACCACAAAAAATGGAGGCGCCGCGGCTTAAACCCTGGACCTTTCACATGCCAAGCGAACGCTCTAACAACTGAGCTACGCCCCATGCACGAGCAAATTTCGCTATTCCCCATTCTTTGCGACTCAGATGCGCACGGACACGATGGTTGGTTGGTTTGTAGCGGTGAAGGGAGCAGAGTACAAAGGCGCGGACACGTTCATATACACAAAAGTTCCAAGTAGTTTCGATGCTCTGGTATTACAAATGCAAATTCCGTCTGTTTTTAACGTCTTAAATTGAAAGAGCCGTCACAAATTGCTCCGTTTTCACTCCTTGTCGACAATTATACAGCACCTGAGGTAACAAACACATCTCGACCCCTATTGTGCACTACATTATTTATGCCAACTCAGTGCCTCGCTCTTTACTACTGTGTACCAATCTTGTCGTCCAACTGCAAAACACTGGGCCACAACAAGTTTCCGCGTCTCCATTGCACTGCGCATACTACGAAACGCTCCCCAAACTTGGCACTCACCCTCGCAGCCGACTTTTCCGACTTTCCACGACGCTCACGCAACGCTCACGCTAGTGACAGCATTATTTATAGTTCGACGTCGCGCCAAAGCGAATGAGCACAATTCGCCTACGGCTTAGGCCGCCCTCCTAGTGTGGCTGCTTGGTGTCTGCAGGCAGCGAGGGTCTGCAAGCTTCCTGTGTTCGCACCTATGTCACCTGTGCTTGCTTGTCAGAGACAGACTATCGCAAATCATACAACTCACTCCATGAATTGATTGCTACGGCATCTGTTATCAGCAGTCACAACTAGCAACACCAGTAGCAGCTGACTGCACGCAAAGAATAGGAATGTGCAGTGGGATTTACGTGAACTCGGCGCAAGGCAGATCTTTCCGACATAGGCTTGAGAATCTTACGGGAACACTTGTACTGTTTCTAAATTAAGTGTAGGCGTGGGAGGAGGGTGCTTCCTGCGCACTAATAACAGCACGCTTGTCAATTGTGGATGCTAATCATTCGCTTGTATCTTCCTAGACACATCTGCTGGTTGTGAATTATTCCACTTGCATATCAAGGTGCGCATGTAGGTGTGTTAAAAATTCTGGAGGCGCTGGGTATTGATCCCAGTACCTCTCGCATACTAAGCGAACGCTCTACCATCTGAGCTACGCCCGCCCCCCCGAAGACTAATGGTGCTACATACAGCCATATAGACGACACAGACCCTTGCACTCCCATTATTCAGCAGACAAACACTACTCTCTATGTATCCGTTAGGGTGTCTTTCAGGTTTCGTGCATTCTGTGTCGAATCGTAGTTGGCCAAAATGAAAGTGGCACGTATAACGTCGAAAATAGAATTCGGACACCGCTCTGAGTAAGACCAACGTGTTGTCCACCCTCTAGACTTCAATGAGGTTAAGCCGCGATACCTAAGACAGATCTGCACTCGATGACACCCCGATAACAGCCGGTCCCCACACTTACATCTTGCTCTCCTTACGTCAGTATACATCATATCAGTCTGTGACGCTGGCTTTGCAACATCTTGCGTGCCTTTAGGTTCGCCGCGACCAACACTTACCATGCACTGACCACAAAAAATGGAGGCACCGCGGCTTGAACCCTGGACCTTTCACATGCCAAGCGAACGCTCTACCAACTGAGCTACGCCCCATGCACGAGCAAACTGCGCTATTCCCCATTCTTTGCGACTCAGATGCGCACGGACACGATGGTTGGTTGGTTTGTAGCGGTGAAGGGAGCAGAGTACAAAGGCGCGGACCCGTTCATATACACAAAAGTTCCAAGTAGTTTCGATGCTCTGGTATTACAAATGCAAATTCCGTCTGTTTTTAACGTCTTAAATTGAAAGAGCCGTCACAAATTGCTCCGTTTTCACTCCTTGTCGACAATTATACAGCACCTGAGGTAACAAACACATCTCGAGCCCCATTGTGCACTACATTATTTATGCCAACTCAGTGCCTCGCTCTTTACTACTGTGTACCAATCTTGTCGTCCAACTGCAAAACACTGGGCCACAACAAGTTTCCGCGTCTCCATTGCACTGCGCATACTACGAAACGCTCCCCAAAATTGGCACTCACCCTCGCAGCCGACTTTTCCGACTTTCCACGACGCTCACGCTAGTGACAGCATTATTTATAGTTCGACGTCGCGCCAAAGCGAATGAGCACAATTCGCCTACGGCTTAGGCCGCCCTCCTAGTGTGGCTGCTCGGTGTCTGCAGGCAGCGAGGGTCTGCAAGCTTCCTGTGTTCGCACCTATGTCACCTGTGCTTGCTTGTCAGAGACAGACTATCGCAAAACATACAACTCACTCCATGAATTGATTGCTACGGCATCTGTTATCAGCAGTCACAACTAGCAACACCAGTAGCAGCTGACTGCACGCAAAGAATAGGAATGTGCAGTGGGATTTACGTGAACTCGGCGCAAGCTTGTATCTTCCTAGACACATCTGCTGGCTGTGAATTATTCCACTTGCATATCAAGGTGCGCATGTAGGTGTGTTAAAAATTCTGGAGGCACTGGGTATTGATCCCAGAACCTCTCGCATACTAAGCGAGCGCTCTACCATCTGAGCTACGCCCCCCCCCCCCCCCCCCCGACGACTGATGGTGCTACATACAGCCATATAGACGACACAGACCCTTGCACTCCCATTATTCAGCAGACAAACACTACTCTCTATGTATCCGTTAGGGTGCTTTCAGGTTTCGTGCATTCTGTATCGAATCGTAGTTGGCCACAATGAAAGTGGCACGTATAACGTCGAAAATAGAATTCGGACACCGCTCTGAGTAAGACCAACGTGTTGTCCACCCTCTAGACTTCAATGAGGTTAAGCCGCGATACCTAAGACAGAACTGCACTCGATGACACCTCGTTAACAGCCGGTCCCCACACTTACATCTTGCTCTCCTTACGTCAGTATACATCATATTAGTCTGTGACACTGGCTTTGCAACATCTTGCGTGCCTTTAGGTTCGCCGCGACCAACACTTACCATGCACTGACCACAAAAAATGGAGGCGCCGCGGCTTGAACCCTGGACCTTTCACATGCCAAGCGAACGCTCTACCAACTGAGCTACGCCCCATGCACGAGCAAATTTCGCTATTCCCCATTCTTTGCGACTCAGATGCGCACGGACACGATGGTTGGTTGGTTTGTAGCGGTGAAGGGAGCAGAGAACAAAGGCGCGGACACGTTCATATACACAAAAGTTCCAAGTAGTTTCGATGCTCTGGTATTACAAATGCAAATTCCGTCTGTTTTTAACGTCTTAAATTGAAAGAGCCGTCACAAATTGCTCCGTTTTCACTCCTTGTCGACAATTATACAGCACCTGAGGTAACAAACACATCTCGACCCCTATTGTGCACTACATTATTTATGCCAACTCAGTGCCTCGCTCTTTACTACTGTGTACCAATCTTGTCGTCCAACTGCAAAACACTGGGCCACAACAAGTTTCCGCGTCTCCATTGCACTGCGCATACTACGAAACGCTCCCCAAACTTGGCACTCACCCTCGCAGCCGACTTTTCCGACTTTCCACGACGCTCACGCAACGCTCACGCTAGTGACACCATTATTTATAGTTCGACGTCGCGCCAAAGCGAATGAGTACATTTCGCCTACGGCTAGGCCGCCCTCCTAGTGTGGCTGCTCGGTGTCTGCAGGCAGCGAGGGTCTGCAAGCTTCCTGTGTTCGCACCTATGTCACCTGTGCTTGCTTGTCAGAGACAGACTATCGCAAAACATACAACTCACTCCATGAATTGATTGCTACGGCATCTGTTATCAACAGTCACAACTAACAACACCAGTAGCAGCTGACTGCACGCAAAGAATAGGAATGTGCAGTGGGATTTACGTGAACTCGGCGCAAGCTTGTATCTTCCTAGACACATCTGCTGGCTGTGAATTATTCCACTTGCATATCAAGGTGCGCATGTAGGTGTGTTAAAAATTCTGGAGGCACTGGGTATTGATCCCAGAACCTCTCGCATACTAAGCGAGCGCTCTACCATCTGAGCTACGCCCCCCCCCCCCCCCCCACGACGACTGATGGTGCTACATACAGCCATATAGACGACACAGACCCTTGCACTCCCATTATTCAGCAGACAAACACTACCCTCTATGTATCCGTTAGGGTGCTTTCAGGTTTCGTGCATTCTGTATCGAATCGTAGTTGGCCACAATGAAAGTGGCACGTATAACGTCGAAAATAGAATTCGGACACCGCTCTGAGTAAGACCAACGTGTTGTCCACCCTCTAGACTTCAATGAGGTTAAGCCGCGATACCTAAGACAGAACTGCACTCGATGACACCTCGTTAACAGCTGGTCCCCACACTTACATCTTGCTCTCCTTACGTCAGTATACATCATATTAGTCTGTGACACTGGCTTTGCAACATCTTGCGTGCCTTTAGGTTCGCCGCGACCAACACTTACCATGCACTGACCACAAAAAATGGAGGCGCCGCGGCTTAAACCCTGGACCTTTCACATGCCAAGCGAACGCTCTAACAACTGAGCTACGCCCCATGCACGAGCAAATTTCGCTATTCCCCATTCTTTGCGACTCAGATGCGCACGGACACGATGGTTGGTTGGTTTGTAGCGGTGAAGGGAGCAGAGTACAAAGGCGCGGACACGTTCATATACACAAAAGTTCCAAGTAGTTTCGATGCTCTGGTATTACAAATGCAAATTCCGTCTGTTTTTAACGTCTTAAATTGAAAGAGCCGTCACAAATTGCTCCGTTTTCACTCCTTGTCGACAATTATACAGCACCTGAGGTAACAAACACATCTCGACCCCTATTGTGCACTACATTATTTATGCCAACTCAGTGCCTCGCTCTTTACTACTGTGTACCAATCTTGTCGTCCAACTGCAAAACACTGGGCCACAACAAGTTTCCGCGTCTCCATTGCACTGCGCATACTACGAAACGCTCCCCAAACTTGGCACTCACCCTCGCAGCCGACTTTTCCGACTTTCCACGACGCTCACGCAACGCTCACGCTAGTGACAGCATTATTTATAGTTCGACGTCGCGCCAAAGCGAATGAGCACAATTCGCCTACGGCTTAGGCCGCCCTCCTAGTGTGGCTGCTTGGTGTCTGCAGGCAGCGAGGGTCTGCAAGCTTCCTGTGTTCGCACCTATGTCACCTGTGCTTGCTTGTCAGAGACAGACTATCGCAAATCATACAACTCACTCCATGAATTGATTGCTACGGCATCTGTTATCAGCAGTCACAACTAGCAACACCAGTAGCAGCTGACTGCACGCAAAGAATAGGAATGTGCAGTGGGATTTACGTGAACTCGGCGCAAGGCAGATCTTTCCGACATAGGCTTGAGAATCTTACGGGAACACTTGTACTGTTTCTAAATTAAGTGTAGGCGTGGGAGGAGGGTGCTTCCTGCGCACTAATAACAGCACGCTTGTCAATTGTGGATGCTAATCATTCGCTTGTATCTTCCTAGACACATCTGCTGGTTGTGAATTATTCCACTTGCATATCAAGGTGCGCATGTAGGTGTGTTAAAAATTCTGGAGGCGCTGGGTATTGATCCCAGTACCTCTCGCATACTAAGCGAGCGCTCTACCATCTGAGCTACGCCCGCCCCCCCGAAGACTAATGGTGCTACATACAGCCATATAGACGACACAGACCCTTGCACTCCCATTATTCAGCAGACAAACACTACTCTCTATGTATCCGTTAGGGTGTCTTTCAGGTTTCGTGCATTCTGTGTCGAATCGTAGTTGGCCAAAATGAAAGTGGCACGTATAACGTCGAAAATAGAATTCGGACACCGCTCTGAGTAAGACCAACGTGTTGTCCACCCTCTAGACTTCAATGAGGTTAAGCCGCGATACCTAAGACAGATCTGCACTCGATGACACCCCGATAACAGCCGGTCCCCACACTTACATCTTGCTCTCCTTACGTCAGTATACATCATATCAGTCTGTGACGCTGGCTTTGCAACATCTTGCGTGCCTTTAGGTTCGCCGCGACCAACACTTACCATGCACTGACCACAAAAAATGGAGGCACCGCGGCTTGAACCCTGGACCTTTCACATGCCAAGCGAACGCTCTACCAACTGAGCTACGCCCCATGCACGAGCAAACTGCGCTATTCCCCATTCTTTGCGACTCAGATGCGCACGGACACGATGGTTGGTTGGTTTGTAGCGGTGAAGGGAGCAGAGTACAAAGGCGCGGACCCGTTCATATACACAAAAGTTCCAAGTAGTTTCGATGCTCTGGTATTACAAATGCAAATTCCGTCTGTTTTTAACGTCTTAAATTGAAAGAGCCGTCACAAATTGCTCCGTTTTCACTCCTTGTCGACAATTATACAGCACCTGAGGTAACAAACACATCTCGAGCCCCATTGTGCACTACATTATTTATGCCAACTCAGTGCCTCGCTCTTTACTACTGTGTACCAATCTTGTCGTCCAACTGCAAAACACTGGGCCACAACAAGTTTCCGCGTCTCCATTGCACTGCGCATACTACGAAACGCTCCCCAAAATTGGCACTCACCCTCGCAGCCGACTTTTCCGACTTTCCACGACGCTCACGCAACGCTCACGCTAGTGACAGCATTATTTATAGTTCGACGTCGCGCCAAAGCGAATGAGCACAATTCGCCTACGGCTTAGGCCGCCCTCCTAGTGTGGCTGCTCGGTGTCTGCAGGCAGCGAGGGTCTGCAAGCTTCCTGTGTTCGCACCTATGTCACCTGTGCTTGCTTGTCAGAGACAGACTATCGCAAAACATACAACTCACTCCATGAATTGATTGCTACGGCATCTGTTATCAGCAGTCACAACTAGCAACACCAGTAGCAGCTGACTGCACGCAAAGAATAGGAATGTGCAGTGGGATTTACGTGAACTCGGCGCAAGCTTGTATCTTCCTAGACACATCTGCTGGCTGTGAATTATTCCACTTGCATATCAAGGTGCGCATGTAGGTGTGTTAAAAATTCTGGAGGCACTGGGTATTGATCCCAGAACTTCTCGCATACTAAGCGAGCGCTCTACCATCTGAGCTACGCCCGCCCCCCCGAAGACTGATGGTGCTACATACAGCCATATAGACGACACAGACCCTTGCACTCCCATTATTCAGCAGACAAACACTACTCTCTATGTATCCGTTAGGGTGCTTTCAGGTTTCGTGCATTCTGTATCGAATCGTAGTTGGCCACAATGAAAGTGGCACGTATAACGTCGAAAATAGAATTCGGACACCGCTCTGAGTAAGACCAACGTGTTGTCCACCCTCTAGACTTCAATGAGGTTAAGCCGCGATACCTAAGACAGAACTGTACTCGATGACACCTCGTTAACAGCCGGTCCCCACACTTACATCTTGCTCTCCTTACGTCAGTATACATCATATTAGTCTGTGACACTGGCTTTGCAACATCTTGCGTGCCTTTAGGTTCGCCGCGACCAACACTTACCATGCACTGACCACAAAAAATGGAGGCGCCGCGGCTTGAACCCTGGACCTTTCACATGCCAAGCGAACGCTCTAACAACTGAGCTACGCCCCATGCACGAGCAAATTTCGCTATTCCCCATTCTTTGCGACTCAGATGCGCACGGACACGATGGTTGGTTGGTTTGTAGCGGTGAAGGGAGCAGAGAACAAAGGCGCGGACACGTTCATATACACAAAAGTTCCAAGTAGTTTCGATGCTCTGGTATTACAAATGCAAATTCCGTCTGTTTTTAACGTCTTAAATTGAAAGAGCCGTCACAAATTGCTCCGTTTTCACTCCTTGTCGACAATTATACAGCACCTGAGGTAACAAACACATCTCGACCCCTATTGTGCACTACATTATTTATGCCAACTCAGTGCCTCGCTCTTTACTACTGTGTACCAATCTTGTCGTCCAACTGCAAAACACTGGGCCACAACAAGTTTCCGCGTCTCCATTGCACTGCGCATACTACGAAACGCTCCCCAAACTTGGCACTCACCCTCGCAGCCGACTTTTCCGACTTTCCACGACGCTCACGCAACGCTCACGCTAGTGACAGCATTATTTATAGTTCGACGTCGCGCCAAAGCGAATGAGCACAATTCGCCTACGGCTTAGGCCGCCCTCCTAGTGTGGCTGCTTGGTGTCTGCAGGCAGCGAGGGTCTGCAAGCTTCCTGTGTTCGCACCTTTGTCACCTGTGCTTGCTTGTCAGAGACAGACTATCGCAAATCATACAACTCACTCCATGAATTGATTGCTACGGCATCTGTTATCAGCAGTCACAACTAGCAACACCAGTAGCAGCTGACTGCACGCAAAGAATAGGAATGTGCAGTGGGATATACGTGAACTCGGCGCAAGGCAGATCTTTCCGACATAGGCTTGAGAATCTTACGGGAACACTTGTACTGTTTCTAAATTAAGTGTAGGCGTGGGAGGAGGGTGCTTCCTGCGCACTAATAACAGCACGCTTGTCAATTGTGGATGCTAATCATTCGCTTGTATCTTCCTAGACACATCTGCTGGTTGTGAATTATTCCACTTGCATATCAAGGTGCGCATGTAGGTGTGTTAAAAATTCTGGAGGCGCTGGGTATTGATCCCAGTACCTCTCGCATACTAAGCGAGCGCTCTACCATCTGAGCTACGCCCGCCCCCCCGAAGACTAATGGTGCTACATACAGCCATATAGACGACACAGACCCTTGCACTCCCATTATTCAGCAGACAAACACTACTCTCTATGTATCCGTTAGGGTGTCTTTCAGGTTTCGTGCATTCTGTGTCGAATCGTAGTTGGCCAAAATGAAAGTGGCACGTATAACGTCGAAAATAGAATTCGGACACCGCTCTGAGTAAGACCAACGTGTTGTCCACCCTCTAGACTTCAATGAGGTTAAGCCGCGATACCTAAGACAGATCTGCACTCGATGACACCCCGATAACAGCCGGTCCCCACACTTACATCTTGCTCTCCTTACGTCAGTATACATCATATCAGTCTGTGACGCTGGCTTTGCAACATCTTGCGTGCCTTTAGGTTCGCCGCGACCAACACTTACCATGCACTGACCACAAAAAATGGAGGCACCGCGGCTTGAACCCTGGACCTTTCACATGCCAAGCGAACGCTCTACCAACTGAGCTACGCCCCATGCACGAGCAAACTGCGCTATTCCCCATTCTTTGCGACTCAGATGCGCACGGACACGATGGTTGGTTGGTTTGTAGCGGTGAAGGGAGCAGAGTACAAAGGCGCGGACCCGTTCATATACACAAAAGTTCCAAGTAGTTTCGATGCTCTGGTATTACAAATGCAAATTCCGTCTGTTTTTAACGTCTTAAATTGAAAGAGCCGTCACAAATTGCTCCGTTTTCACTCCTTGTCGACAATTATACAGCACCTGAGGTAACAAACACATCTCGAGCCCCATTGTGCACTACATTATTTATGCCAACTCAGTGCCTCGCTCTTTACTACTGTGTACCAATCTTGTCGTCCAACTGCAAAACACTGGGCCACAACAAGTTTCCGCGTCTCCATTGCACTGCGCAAACTACGAAACGCTCCCCAAACTTGGCACTCACCCTCGCAGCCGACTTTTCCGACTTTCCACGACGCTCACGCAACGCTCACGCTAGTGACAGCATTATTTATAGTTCGACGTCGCGCCAAAGCGAATGAGCACAATTCGCCTACGGCTTAGGCCGCCCTCCTAGTGTGGCTGCTTGGTGTCTGCAGGCAGCGAGGGTCTGCAAGCTTCCTGTGTTCGCACCTTTGTCACCTGTGCTTGCTTGTCAGAGACAGACTATCGCAAATCATACAACTCACTCCATGAATTGATTGCTACGGCATCTGTTATCAGCAGTCACAACTAGCAACACCAGTAGCAGCTGACTGCACGCAAAGAATAGGAATGTGCAGTGGGATATACGTGAACTCGGCGCAAGGCAGATCTTTCCGACATAGGCTTGAGAATCTTACGGGAACACTTGTACTGTTTCTAAATTAAGTGTAGGCGTGGGAGGAGGGTGCTTCCTGCGCACTAATAACAGCACGCTTGTCAATTGTGGATGCTAATCATTCGCTTGTATCTTCCTAGACACATCTGCTGGTTGTGAATTATTCCACTTGCATATCAAGGTGCGCATGTAGGTGTGTTAAAAATTCTGGAGGCGCTGGGTATTGATCCCAGTACCTCTCGCATACTAAGCGAGCGCTCTACCATCTGAGCTACGCCCGCCCCCCCGAAGACTAATGGTGCTACATACAGCCATATAGACGACACAGACCCTTGCACTCCCATTATTCAGCAGACAAACACTACTCTCTATGTATCCGTTAGGGTGTCTTTCAGGTTTCGTGCATTCTGTGTCGAATCGTAGTTGGCCAAAATGAAAGTGGCACGTATAACGTCGAAAATAGAATTCGGACACCGCTCTGAGTAAGACCAACGTGTTGTCCACCCTCTAGACTTCAATGAGGTTAAGCCGCGATACCTAAGACAGATCTGCACTCGATGACACCCCGATAACAGCCGGTCCCCACACTTACATCTTGCTCTCCTTACGTCAGTATACATCATATCAGTCTGTGACGCTGGCTTTGCAACATCTTGCGTGCCTTTAGGTTCGCCGCGACCAACACTTACCATGCACTGACCACAAAAAATGGAGGCACCGCGGCTTGAACCCTGGACCTTTCACATGCCAAGCGAACGCTCTACCAACTGAGCTACGCCCCATGCACGAGCAAACTGCGCTATTCCCCATTCTTTGCGACTCAGATGCGCACGGACACGATGGTTGGTTGGTTTGTAGCGGTGAAGGGAGCAGAGTACAAAGGCGCGGACCCGTTCATATACACAAAAGTTCCAAGTAGTTTCGATGCTCTGGTATTACAAATGCAAATTCCGTCTGTTTTTAACGTCTTAAATTGAAAGAGCCGTCACAAATTGCTCCGTTTTCACTCCTTGTCGACAATTATACAGCACCTGAGGTAACAAACACATCTCGAGCCCCATTGTGCACTACATTATTTATGCCAACTCAGTGCCTCGCTCTTTACTACTGTGTACCAATCTTGTCGTCCAACTGCAAAACACTGGGCCACAACAAGTTTCCGCGTCTCCATTGCACTGCGCAAACTACGAAACGCTCCCCAAACTTGGCACTCACCCTCGCAGCCGACTTTTCCGACTTTCCACGACGCTCACGCAACGCTCACGCTAGTGACAGCATTATTTATAGTTCGACGTCGCGCCAAAGCGAATGAGCACAATTCGCCTACGGCTTAGGCCGCCCTCCTAGTGTGGCTGCTTGGTGTCTGCAGGCAGCGAGGGTCTGCAAGCTTCCTGTGTTCGCACCTTTGTCACCTGTGCTTGCTTGTCAGAGACAGACTATCGCAAATCATACAACTCACTCCATGAATTGATTGCTACGGCATCTGTTATCAGCAGTCACAACTAGCAACACCAGTAGCAGCTGACTGCACGCAAAGAATAGGAATGTGCAGTGGGATATACGTGAACTCGGCGCAAGGCAGATCTTTCCGACATAGGCTTGAGAATCTTACGGGAACACTTGTACTGTTTCTAAATTAAGTGTAGGCGTGGGAGGAGGGTGCTTCCTGCGCACTAATAACAGCACGCTTGTCAATTGTGGATGCTAATCATTCGCTTGTATCTTCCTAGACACATCTGCTGGTTGTGAATTATTCCACTTGCATATCAAGGTGCGCATGTAGGTGTGTTAAAAATTCTGGAGGCGCTGGGTATTGATCCCAGTACCTCTCGCATACTAAGCGAGCGCTCTACCATCTGAGCTACGCCCGCCCCCCCGAAGACTAATGGTGCTACATACAGCCATATAGACGACACAGACCCTTGCACTCCCATTATTCAGCAGACAAACACTACTCTCTATGTATCCGTTAGGGTGTCTTTCAGGTTTCGTGCATTCTGTGTCGAATCGTAGTTGGCCAAAATGAAAGTGGCACGTATAACGTCGAAAATAGAATTCGGACACCGCTCTGAGTAAGACCAACGTGTTGTCCACCCTCTAGACTTCAATGAGGTTAAGCCGCGATACCTAAGACAGATCTGCACTCGATGACACCCCGATAACAGCCGGTCCCCACACTTACATCTTGCTCTCCTTACGTCAGTATACATCATATCAGTCTGTGACGCTGGCTTTGCAACATCTTGCGTGCCTTTAGGTTCGCCGCGACCAACACTTACCATGCACTGACCACAAAAAATGGAGGCACCGCGGCTTGAACCCTGGACCTTTCACATGCCAAGCGAACGCTCTACCAACTGAGCTACGCCCCATGCACGAGCAAACTGCGCTATTCCCCATTCTTTGCGACTCAGATGCGCACGGACACGATGGTTGGTTGGTTTGTAGCGGTGAAGGGAGCAGAGTACAAAGGCGCGGACCCGTTCATATACACAAAAGTTCCAAGTAGTTTCGATGCTCTGGTATTACAAATGCAAATTCCGTCTGTTTTTAACGTCTTAAATTGAAAGAGCCGTCACAAATTGCTCCGTTTTCACTCCTTGTCGACAATTATACAGCACCTGAGGTAACAAACACATCTCGAGCCCCATTGTGCACTACATTATTTATGCCAACTCAGTGCCTCGCTCTTTACTACTGTGTACCAATCTTGTCGTCCAACTGCAAAACACTGGGCCACAACAAGTTTCCGCGTCTCCATTGCACTGCGCAAACTACGAAACGCTCCCCAAACTTGGCACTCACCCTCGCAGCCGACTTTTCCGACTTTCCACGACGCTCACGCAACGCTCACGCTAGTGACAGCATTATTTATAGTTCGACGTCGCGCCAAAGCGAATGAGCACAATTCGCCTACGGCTTAGGCCGCCCTCCTAGTGTGGCTGCTCGGTGTCTGCAGGCAGCGAGGGTCTGCAAGCTTCCTGTGTTCGCACCTATGTCACCTGTGCTTGCTTGTCAGAGACAGACTATCGCAAAACATACAACTCACTCCATGAATTGATTGCTACGGCATCTGTTATCAGCAGTCACAACTAGCAACACCAGTAGCAGCTGACTGCACGCAAAGAATAGGAATGTGCAGTGGGATTTACGTGAACTCGGCGCAAGGCAGATCTTTCCGACATAGGCTTGAGAATCTTACGGGAACACTTGTACTGTTTCTAAATTAAGTGTAGGCGTGGGAGGAGGGTGCTTCCTGCGCACTAATAACAGCACGCTTGTCAATTGTGGATGCTAATCATTCGCTTGTATCTTCCTAGACACATCTGCTGGTTGTGAATTATTCCACTTGCATATCAAGGTGCGCATGTAGGTGTGTTAAAAATTCTGGAGGCGCTGGGTATTGATCCCAGTACCTCTCGCATACTAAGCGAGCGCTCTACCATCTGAGCTACGCCCGCCCTCCCGAAGACTAATGGTGCTACATACAGCCATATAGACGACACAGACCCTTGCACTCCCATTATTCAGCAGACAAACACTACTCTCTATGTATCCGTTAGGGTGTCTTTCAGGTTTCGTGCATTCTGTGTCGAATCGTAGTTGGCCAAAATGAAAGTGGCACGTATAACGTCGAAAATAGAATTCGGACACCGCTCTGAGTAAGACCAACGTGTTGTCCACCCTCTAGACTTCAATGAGGTTAAGTCGCGATACCTAAGACAGATCTGCACTCGATGACACCCCGATAACAGCCGGTCCCCACACTTACATCTTGCTCTCCTTACGTCAGTATACATCATATCAGTCTGTGACGCTGGCTTTGCAACATCTTGCGTGCCTTTAGGTTCGCCGCGACCAACACTTACCATGCACTGACCACAAAAAATGGAGGCACCGCGGCTTGAACCCTGGACCTTTCACATGCCAAGCGAACGCTCTACCAACTGAGCTACGCCCCATGCACGAGCAAACTGCGCTATTCCCCATTCTTTGCGACTCAGATGCGCACGGACACGATGGTTGGTTGGTTTGTAGCGGTGAAGGGAGCAGAGTACAAAGGCGCGGACCCGTTCATATACACAAAAGTTCCAAGTAGTTTCGATGCTCTGGTATTACAAATGCAAATTCCGTCTGTTTTTAACGTCTTAAATTGAAAGAGCCGTCACAAATTGCTCCGTTTTCACTCCTTGTCGACAATTATACAGCACCTGAGGTAACAAACACATCTCGAGCCCCATTGTGCACTACATTATTTATGCCAACTCAGTGCCTCGCTCTTTACTACTGTGTACCAATCTTGTCGTCCAACTGCAAAACACTGGGCCACAACAAGTTTCCGCGTCTCCATTGCACTGCGCATACTACGAAACGCTCCCCAAACTTGGCACTCACCCTCGCAGCCGACTTTTCCGACTTTCCACGACGCTCACGCAACGCTCACGCTAGTGACAGCATTATTTATAGTTCGACGTCGCGCCAAAGCGAATGAGCACAATTCGCCTACGGCTTAGGCGGCCCTCCTAGTGTGGCTGCTTGGTGTCTGCAGGCAGCGAGGGTCTGCAAGCTTCCTGTGTTCGCACCTATGTCACCTGTGCTTGCTTGTCAGAGACAGACTATCGCAAATCATACAACTCACTCCATGAATTGATTGCTACGGCATCTGTTATCAGCAGTCACAACTAGCAACACCAGTAGCAGCTGACTGCACGCAAAGAATAGGAATGTGCAGTGGGATTTACGTGAACTCGGCGCAAGGCAGATCTTTCCGACATAGGCTTGAGAATCTTACGGGAACACTTGTACTGTTTCTAAATTAAGTGTAGGCGTGGGAGGAGGGTGCTTCCTGCGCACTAATAACAGCACGCTTGTCAATTGTGGATGCTAATCATTCGCTTGTATCTTCCTAGACACATCTGCTGGTTGTGAATTATTCCACTTGCATATCAAGGTGCGCATGTAGGTGTGTTAAAAATTCTGGAGGCGCTGGGTATTGATCCCAGTACCTCTCGCATACTAAGCGAGCGCTCTACCATCTGAGCTACGCCCGCCCCCCCGAAGACTAATGGTGCTACATACAGCCATATAGACGACACAGACCCTTGCACTCCCATTATTCAGCAGACAAACACTACTCTCTATGTATCCGTTAGGGTGTCTTTCAGGTTTCGTGCATTCTGTGTCGAATCGTAGTTGGCCAAAATGAAAGTGGCACGTATAACGTCGAAAATAGAATTCGGACACCGCTCTGAGTAAGACCAACGTGTTGTCCACCCTCTAGACTTCAATGAGGTTAAGCCGCGATACCTAAGACAGATCTGCACTCGATGACACCCCGATAACAGCCGGTCCCCACACTTACATCTTGCTCTCCTTACGTCAGTATACATCATATCAGTCTGTGACGCTGGCTTTGCAACATCTTGCGTGCCTTTAGGTTCGCCGCGACCAACACTTACCATGCACTGACCACAAAAAATGGAGCCACCGCGGCTTGAACCCTGGACCTTTCACATGCCAAGCGAACGCTCTACCAACTGAGCTACGCCCCATGCACGAGCAAACTGCGCTATTCCCCATTCTTTGCGACTCAGATGCGCACGGACACGATGGTTGGTTGGTTTGTAGCGGTGAAGGGAGCAGAGTACAAAGGCGCGGACCCGTTCATATACACAAAAGTTCCAAGTAGTTTCGATGCTCTGGTATTACAAATGCAAATTCCGTCTGTTTTTAACGTCTTAAATTGAAAGAGCCGTCACAAATTGCTCCGTTTTCACTCCTTGTCGACAATTATACAGCACCTGAGGTAACAAACACATCTCGAGCCCCATTGTGCACTACATTATTTATGCCAACTCAGTGCCTCGCTCTTTACTACTGTGTACCAATCTTGTCGTCCAACTGCAAAACACTGGGCCACAACAAGTTTCCGCGTCTCCATTGCACTGCGCATACTACGAAACGCTCCCCAAACTTGGCACTCACCCTCGCAGCCGACTTTTCCGACTTTCCACGACGCTCACGCAACGCTCACGCTAGTGACAGCATTATTTATAGTTCGACGTCGCGCCAAAGCGAATGAGCACAATTCGCCTACGGCTTAGGCCGCCCTCCTAGTGTGGCTGCTCGGTGTCTGCAGGCAGCGAGGGTCTGCAAGCTTCCTGTGTTCGCACCTATGTCACCTGTGCTTGCTTGTCAGAGACAGACTATCGCAAAACATACAACTCACTCCATGAATTGATTGCTACGGCATCTGTTATCAGCAGTCACAACTAGCAACACCAGTAGCAGCTGACTGCACGCAAAGAATAGGAATGTGCAGTGGGATTTACGTGAACTCGGCGCAAGGCAGATCTTTCCGACATAGGCTTGAGAATCTTACGGGAACACTTGTACTGTTTCTAAATTAAGTGTAGGCGTGGGAGGAGGGTGCTTCCTGCGCACTAATAACAGCACGCTTGTCAATTGTGGATGCTAATCATTCGCTTGTATCTTCCTAGACACATCTGCTGGTTGTGAATTATTCCACTTGCATATCAAGGTGCGCATGTAGGTGTGTTAAAAATTCTGGAGGCGCTGGGTATTGATCCCAGTACCTCTCGCATACTAAGCGAGCGCTCTACCATCTGAGCTACGCCCGCCCTCCCGAAGACTAATGGTGCTACATACAGCCATATAGACGACACAGACCCTTGCACTCCCATTATTCAGCAGACAAACACTACTCTCTATGTATCCGTTAGGGTGTCTTTCAGGTTTCGTGCATTCTGTGTCGAATCGTAGTTGGCCAAAATGAAAGTGGCACGTATAACGTCGAAAATAGAATTCGGACACCGCTCTGAGTAAGACCAACGTGTTGTCCACCCTCTAGACTTCAATGAGGTTAAGCCGCGATACCTAAGACAGATCTGCACTCGATGACACCCCGATAACAGCCGGTCCCCACACTTACATCTTGCTCTCCTTACGTCAGTATACATCATATCAGTCTGTGACGCTGGCTTTGCAACATCTTGCGTGCCTTTAGGTTCGCCGCGACCAACACTTACCATGCACTGACCACAAAAAATGGAGGCACCGCGGCTTGAACCCTGGACCTTTCACATGCCAAGCGAACGCTCTACCAACTGAGCTACGCCCCATGCACGAGCAAACTGCGCTATTCCCCATTCTTTGCGACTCAGATGCGCACGGACACGATGGTTGGTTGGTTTGTAGCGGTGAAGGGAGCAGAGTACAAAGGCGCGGACCCGTTCATATACACAAAAGTTCCAAGTAGTTTCGATGCTCTGGTATTACAAATGCAAATTCCGTCTGTTTTTAACGTCTTAAATTGAAAGAGCCGTCACAAATTGCTCCGTTTTCACTCCTTGTCGACAATTATACAGCACCTGAGGTAACAAACACATCTCGAGCCCCATTGTGCACTACATTATTTATGCCAACTCAGTGCCTCGCTCTTTACTACTGTGTACCAATCTTGTCGTCCAACTGCAAAACACTGGGCCACAACAAGTTTCCGCGTCTCCATTGCACTGCGCATACTACGAAACGCTCCCCAAACTTGGCACTCACCCTCGCAGCCGACTTTTCCGACTTTCCACGACGCTCACGCAACGCTCACGCTAGTGACAGCATTATTTATAGTTCGACGTCGCGCCAAAGCGAATGAGCACAATTCGCCTACGGCTTAGGCCGCCCTCCTAGTGTGGCTGCTCGGTGTCTGCAGGCAGCGAGGGTCTGCAAGCTTCCTGTGTTCGCACCTATGTCACCTGTGCTTGCTTGTCAGAGACAGACTATCGCAAAACATACAACTCACTCCATGAATTGATTGCTACGGCATCTGTTATCAGCAGTCACAACTAGCAACACCAGTAGCAGCTGACTGCACGCAAAGAATAGGAATGTGCAGTGGGATTTACGTGAACTCGGCGCAAGGCAGATCTTTCCGACATAGGCTTGAGAATCTTACGGGAACACTTGTACTGTTTCTAAATTAAGTGTAGGCGTGGGAGGAGGGTGCTTCCTGCGCACTAATAACAGCACGCTTGTCAATTGTGGATGCTAATCATTCGCTTGTATCTTCCTAGACACATCTGCTGGTTGTGAATTATTCCACTTGCATATCAAGGTGCGCATGTAGGTGTGTTAAAAATTCTGGAGGCGCTGGGTATTGATCCCAGTACCTCTCGCATACTAAGCGAGCGCTCTACCATCTGAGCTACGCCCGCCCTCCCGAAGACTAATGGTGCTACATACAGCCATATAGACGACACAGACCCTTGCACTCCCATTATTCAGCAGACAAACACTACTCTCTATGTATCCGTTAGGGTGTCTTTCAGGTTTCGTGCATTCTGTGTCGAATCGTAGTTGGCCAAAATGAAAGTGGCACGTATAACGTCGAAAATAGAATTCGGACACCGCTCTGAGTAAGACCAACGTGTTGTCCACCCTCTAGACTTCAATGAGGTTAAGCCGCGATACCTAAGACAGATCTGCACTCGATGACACCCCGATAACAGCCGGTCCCCACACTTACATCTTGCTCTCCTTACGTCAGTATACATCATATCAGTCTGTGACGCTGGCTTTGCAACATCTTGCGTGCCTTTAGGTTCGCCGCGACCAACACTTACCATGCACTGACCACAAAAAATGGAGGCACCGCGGCTTGAACCCTGGACCTTTCACATGCCAAGCGAACGCTCTACCAACTGAGCTACGCCCCATGCACGAGCAAACTGCGCTATTCCCCATTCTTTGCGACTCAGATGCGCACGGACACGATGGTTGGTTGGTTTGTAGCGGTGAAGGGAGCAGAGTACAAAGGCGCGGACCCGTTCATATACACAAAAGTTCCAAGTAGTTTCGATGCTCTGGTATTACAAATGCAAATTCCGTCTGTTTTTTAACGTCTTAAATTGAAAGAGCCGTCACAAATTGCTCCGTTTTCACTCCTTGTCGACAATTATACAGCACCTGAGGTAACAAACACATCTCGAGCCCCATTGTGCACTACATTATTTATGCCAACTCAGTGCCTCGCTCTTTACTACTGTGTACCAATCTTGTCGTCCAACTGCAAAACACTGGGCCACAACAAGTTTCCGCGTCTCCATTGCACTGCGCATACTACGAAACGCTCCCCAAACTTGGCACTCACCCTCGCAGCCGACTTTTCCGACTTTCCACGACGCTCACGCAACGCTCACGCTAGTGACAGCATTATTTATAGTTCGACGTCGCGCCAAAGCGAATGAGCACAATTCGCCTACGGCTTAGGCGGCCCTCCTAGTGTGGCTGCTTGGTGTCTGCAGGCAGCGAGGGTCTGCAAGCTTCCTGTGTTCGCACCTATGTCACCTGTGCTTGCTTGTCAGAGACAGACTATCGCAAATCATACAACTCACTCCATGAATTGATTGCTACGGCATCTGTTATCAGCAGTCACAACTAGCAACACAAGTAGCAGCTGACTGCACGCAAAGAATAGGAATGTGCAGTGGGATTTACGTGAACTCGGCGCAAGGCAGATCTTTCCGACATAGGCTTGAGAATCTTACGGGAACACTTGTACTGTTTCTAAATTAAGTGTAGGCGTGGGAGGAGGGTGCTTCCTGCGCACTAATAACAGCACGCTTGTCAATTGTGGATGCTAATCATTCGCTTGTATCTTCCTAGACACATCTGCTGGTTGTGAATTATTCCACTTGCATATCAAGGTGCGCATGTAGGTGTGTTAAAAATTCTGGAGGCGCTGGGTATTGATCCCAGTACCTCTCGCATACTAAGCGAGCGCTCTACCATCTGAGCTACGCCCGCCCCCCCGAAGACTAATGGTGCTACATACAGCCATATAGACGACACAGACCCTTGCACTCCCATTATTCAGCAGACAAACACTACTCTCTATGTATCCGTTAGGGTGTCTTTCAGGTTTCGTGCATTCTGTGTCGAATCGTAGTTGGCCAAAATGAAAGTGGCACGTATAACGTCGAAAATAGAATTCGGACACCGCTCTGAGTAAGACCAACGTGTTGTCCACCCTCTAGACTTCAATGAGGTTAAGCCGCGATACCTAAGACAGATCTGCACTCGATGACACCCCGATAACAGCCGGTCCCCACACTTACATCTTGCTCTCCTTACGTCAGTATACATCATATCAGTCTGTGACGCTGGCTTTGCAACATCTTGCGTGCCTTTAGGTTCGCCGCGACCAACACTTACCATGCACTGACCACAAAAAATGGAGCCACCGCGGCTTGAACCCTGGACCTTTCACATGCCAAGCGAACGCTCTACCAACTGAGCTACGCCCCATGCACGAGCAAACTGCGCTATTCCCCATTCTTTGCGACTCAGATGCGCACGGACACGATGGTTGGTTGGTTTGTAGCGGTGAAGGGAGCAGAGTACAAAGGCGCGGACCCGTTCATATACACAAAAGTTCCAAGTAGTTTCGATGCTCTGGTATTACAAATGCAAATTCCGTCTGTTTTTAACGTCTTAAATTGAAAGAGCCGTCACAAATTGCTCCGTTTTCACTCCTTGTCGACAATTATACAGCACCTGAGGTAACAAACACATCTCGAGCCCCATTGTGCACTACATTATTTATGCCAACTCAGTGCCTCGCTCTTTACTACTGTGTACCAATCTTGTCGTCCAACTGCAAAACACTGGGCCACAACAAGTTTCCGCGTCTCCATTGCACTGCGCATACTACGAAACGCTCCCCAAACTTGGCACTCACCCTCGCAGCCGACTTTTCCGACTTTCCACGACGCTCACGCAACGCTCACGCTAGTGACAGCATTATTTATAGTTCGACGTCGCGCCAAAGCGAATGAGCACAATTCGCCTACGGCTTAGGCCGCCCTCCTAGTGTGGCTGCTCGGTGTCTGCAGGCAGCGAGGGTCTGCAAGCTTCCTGTGTTCGCACCTATGTCACCTGTGCTTGCTTGTCAGAGACAGGACTATCGCAAAACATACAACTCACTCCATGAATTGATTGCTACGGCATCTGTTATCAGCAGTCACAACTAGCAACACCAGTAGCAGCTGACTGCACGCAAAGAATAGGAATGTGCAGTGGGATTTACGTGAACTCGGCGCAAGGCAGATCTTTCCGACATAGGCTTGAGAATCTTACGGGAACACTTGTACTGTTTCTAAATTAAGTGTAGGCGTGGGAGGAGGGTGCTTCCTGCGCACTAATAACAGCACGCTTGTCAATTGTGGATGCTAATCATTCGCTTGTATCTTCCTAGACACATCTGCTGGTTGTGAATTATTCCACTTGCATATCAAGGTGCGCATGTAGGTGTGTTAAAAATTCTGGAGGCGCTGGGTATTGATCCCAGTACCTCTCGCATACTAAGCGAGCGCTCTACCATCTGAGCTACGCCCGCCCTCCCGAAGACTAATGGTGCTACATACAGCCATATAGACGACACAGACCCTTGCACTCCCATTATTCAGCAGACAAACACTACTCTCTATGTATCCGTTAGGGTTGTCTTTCAGGTTTCGTGCATTCTGTGTCGAATCGTAGTTGGCCAAAATGAAAGTGGCACGTATAACGTCGAAAATAGAATTCGGACACCGCTCTGAGTAAGACCAACGTGTTGTCCACCCTCTAGACTTCAATGAGGTTAAGCCGCGATACCTAAGACAGATCTGCACTCGATGACACCCCGATAACAGCCGGTCCCCCACACTTACATCTTGCTCTCCTTACGTCAGTATACATCATATCAGTCTGTGACGCTGGCTTTGCAACATCTTGCGTGCCTTTAGGTTCGCCGCGACCAACACTTACCATGCACTGACCACAAAAAATGGAGGCACCGCGGCTTGAACCCTGGACCTTTCACATGCCAAGCGAACGCTCTACCAACTGAGCTACGCCCCATGCACGAGCAAACTGCGCTATTCCCCATTCTTTGCGACTCAGATGCGCACGGACACGATGGTTGGTTGGTTTGTAGCGGTGAAGGGAGCAGAGTACAAAGGCGCGGACCCGTTCATATACACAAAAGTTCCAAGTAGTTTCGATGCTCTGGTATTACAAATGCAAATTCCGTCTGTTTTTAACGTCTTAAATTGAAAGAGCCGTCACAAATTGCTCCGTTTTCCACTCCTTGTCGACAATTATACAGCACCTGAGGTAACAAACACATCTCGAGCCCCATTGTGCACTACATTATTTATGCCAACTCAGTGCCTCGCTCTTTACTACTGTGTACCAATCTTGTCGTCCAACTGCAAAACACTGGGCCACAACAAGTTTCCGCGTCTCCATTGCACTGCGCATACTACGAAACGCTCCCCAAACTTGGCACTCACCCTCGCAGCCGACTTTTCCGACTTTCCACGACGCTCACGCAACGCTCACGCTAGTGACAGCATTATTTATAGTTCGACGTCGCGCCAAAGCGAATGAGCACAATTCGCCTACGGCTTAGGCGGCCCCTCCTAGTGTGGCTGCTTGGTGTCTGCAGGCAGCGAGGGTCTGCAAGCTTCCTGTGTTCGCACCTATGTCACCTGTGCTTGCTTGTCAGAGACAGACTATCGCAAATCATACAACTCACTCCATGAATTGATTGCTACGGCATCTGTTATCAGCAGTCACAACTAGCAACACCAGTAGCAGCTGACTGCACGCAAAGAATAGGAATGTGCAGTGGGATTTACGTGAACTCGGCGCAAGGCAGATCTTTCCGACATAGGCTTGAGAATCTTACGGGAACACTTGTACTGTTTCTAAATTAAGTGTAGGCGTGGGAGGAGGGTGCTTCCTGCGCACTAATAACAGCACGCTTGTCAATTGTGGATGCTAATCATTCGCTTGTATCTTCCTAGACACATCTGCTGGTTGTGAATTATTCCACTTGCATATCAAGGTGCGCATGTAGGTGTGTTAAAAATTCTGGAGGCGCTGGGTATTGATCCCAGTACCTCTCGCATACTAAGCGAGCGCTCTACCATCTGAGCTACGCCCGCCCCCCCGAAGACTAATGGTGCTACATACAGCCATATAGACGACACAGACCCTTGCACTCCCATTATTCAGCAGACAAACACTACTCTCTATGTATCCGTTAGGGTGTCTTTCAGGTTTCGTGCATTCTGTGTCGAATCGTAGTTGGCCAAAATGGAAAGTGGCACGTATAACGTCGAAAATAGAATTCGGACACCGCTCTGAGTAAGACCAACGTGTTGTCCACCCCTCTAGACTTCAATGAGGTTAAGCCGCGATACCTAAGGACAGATCTGCACTCGATGACACCCCGATAACAGCCGGTCCCCACACTTACATCTTGCTCTCCTTACGTCAGTATACATCATATCAGTCTGTGACGCTGGCTTTGCAACATCTTGCGTGCCTTTAGGTTCGCCGCGACCAACACTTACCATGCACTGACCACAAAAAATGGAGGCACCGCGGCTTGAACCCTGGACCTTTCACATGCCAAGCGAACGCTCTACCAACTGAGCTACGCCCCATGCACGAGCAAACTGCGCTATTCCCCATTCTTTGCGACTCAGATGCGCACGGACACGATGGTTGGTTGGTTTGTAGCGGTGAAGGGAGCAGAGTACAAAGGCGCGGACCCGTTCATATACACAAAAGTTCCAAGTAGTTTCGATGCTCTGGTATTACAAATGCAAATTCCGTCTGTTTTTAACGTCTTAAATTGAAAGAGCCGTCACAAATTGCTCCGTTTTCACTCCTTGTCGACAATTATACAGCACCTGAGGTAACAAACACATCTCGAGCCCCATTGTGCACTACATTATTTATGCCAACTCAGTGCCTCGCTCTTTACTACTGTGTACCAATCTTGTCGTCCAACTGCAAAACACTGGGCCACAACAAGTTTCCGCGTCTCCATTGCACTGCGCATACTACGAAACGCTCCCCAAACTTGGCACTCACCCTCGCAGCCGACTTTTCCGACTTTCCACGACGCTCACGCAACGCTCACGCTAGTGACAGCATTATTTATAGTTCGACGTCGCGCCAAAGCGAATGAGCACAATTCGCCTACGGCTTAGGCGGCCCTCCTAGTGTGGCTGCTTGGTGTCTGCAGGCAGCGAGGGTCTGCAAGCTTCCTGTGTTCGCACCTATGTCACCTGTGCTTGCTTGTCAGAGACAGGACTATCGCAAATCATACAACTCACTCCATGAATTGATTGCTACGGCATCTGTTATCAGCAGTCACAACTAGCAACACCAGTAGCAGCTGACTGCACGCAAAGAATAGGAATGTGCAGTGGGATTTACGTGAACTCGGCGCAAGGCAGATCTTTCCGACATAGGCTTGAGAATCTTACGGGAACACTTGTACTGTTTCTAAATTAAGTGTAGGCGTGGGAGGAGGGTGCTTCCTGCGCACAACACGCGATCTAGTGT